>NC_060122.1:502753944-505383944 GCF_021461395.2 Schistocerca americana
CTATTCCTATCACATCTCTCTCCACCGACAGCTGCATGGAAAGAATTATGAGGACCGTGTTAATTTCTGTACATTGGCATTAAGACAGGATACTCCAGATATATCATGTTCTTGTTAAGTGATGAAGCCACATTTACGAATCATGACCAGGTAAACCGCCGAAGCCTCCTAACGGACCATCTTCCACCTGATGCTCGTACCAAACCATAATTCTATACTAAGTTAAAACATCTACTTAAAAATTCGAAATATTGCACCAAACTATGTACTTTTCACAGATCATCTGAAATGGTAATCCCGCTGGAATAGGCCTTTAATAATAAACAATATAATCAAACACATCAGCGTCTTTGGTCTCATAACATAATATGTAACGTCCTTATATGTCATATATGACGGAGCGGGCCTAGATGAGTGCAAGTTTCATGATCGATTATCGATTACTGAAGTTGATCGCGACTCCTGGCGACAGAGTCTTTCATCCTAAACTAAACTGATATTATGTAATTCCATTTTTGTAAGAAAGATATGTTTATAACAACAACACAGCATTGCTGATTCCATAAATACCATACAGTCCTTCCGAAATTGTAGTTTAGGATTCCTGTAAGAAATCCATTTTTCAAATCTGAAACCAGGTAAATTCATTACCCTATATTTTTCTACCATGAATTGAATATTTACAACTAAAGATCATAACAGGTTTCATGGGGACCTACTAATTTGGCTAATTCCGAAACTAATTCCCAAACGGAAGAAGTAATAATGAATACAAAAATTCAGTTAAATGACTGTTTTCAAAAATAATGTTCATTAAACTAATGCTAGAGGAAAAACCTTCATGTTTTACACGTACACCTGCAATGCAACCTCATCAGATGGATTAACGTTAACAAAATATAAGGCAGATCACTCATTATTTCACAATCGTTTGTTATTTTTTGAAACTTACTTTTATTTTATTTTGTAAAGGTGGCAGAACGAATTCTAGAAAGAACTGGTGACTCAAATACGTTTACAGTACGATTAATTTGGTAAAGGAGAAACTCTTGACTTAAAAATAATATAAATTAGAACAGTGCTAGCTAACACGCGCCTTAATTTTATCATGAAGTGCATGTTCGTGCTTCTTTTCTTTGATTTCTCATCCCATAAACTGGTGAGGAGAGGCATGTTTATATATAGATTTTTCAGAGATCCCAGAAGGCGGTTTAGTGTGAGTTGATCTTCAGCTAGTTTGGTGAGACCTCAAATACTTTATTTTGTGAAATCCTTCTAAAAGTAGGTAGGAAAACAGTGAAAAAACATCGTCGGTGGTTCTTGTTATTATGCGCTTTTATTATTATTATTATTATTATTATTATTATTATTAACGGCTTTTGTAAAGCACCCGTACAACCAGACTCAGAATGACTTTCAACTTGTAAAGTGTGTAGCAGCCTGAAACCACTCATATAAAACATTTGATATAAACAACGTTATGGCCCCCTTAGTTCCCAAGTAGAACTTTGTAGTTTCTTAACATAATACTGACATCTTAAGGGTACTCATATGTAATGAAATAAAGCTGATATCCACGGTCAATTTTACATTGCAATGCTATAAGAAGACTATTACCTATAACCAGGGACGACCATGAAAGCACGTCTATACTCTAGCGCAGCTAAAGCAGAAGAGAGAGTTTACACGAACTCGCTGGGCGCTGCCGAAAGAAAAAAAATTAGATGAGCGTCGAAAACAGTTGAAATCGGCCAACGATAAAACTAAGTCTATATCTCTTAAGGAGATTAGTGTCTCTCTACTTGCGGCCTGTTAATTATTATCTTTGGCTGCCACTAGGTATACTTCATATACAAGTGCTTTGTTGCAGTTAGGCATTATTTATTCTTTTGTGAACCTCGAGGTAAAGTTATCTTTTGCCTGAACCTGCGAAATTATTTACATTCCATTCCATATTTTTATCGGAAATAATCGGGGGAATATTAAATTCAAGAAATCAAATAACAGGAAAACAGTTGTAGCTTACCATTCTTTAGAACTCTTACACAGTATGGGCGACAGAAACAGAGCGGCAGCTTTGGAACTCACCTGCAACAAAGATCAATAAGGCACATGTAGTTTATTTCGTAAGTTCAAAATATAAGAAGGAAGATAGGAGATGTCAACTGACTGGAAGATCTTCCATTGCAGCAGCGGTTAAATTATCAGTTATTTGTTGATATTACTGTTCAACTAAAGTAGTTGCCACTGATTAAATATACTACTGGAAAATGAAAAATAAATATCCTAAAGCAATGATGACATTAAACAAATACCACAAAACCCACGATTCTTTAAATAATTGAACACTCATGTATAAAACGGCTTCAAGAGTCTGGTTACCTTACAAATGAGTTCGCGTGTTACATATTTATCTTTAAGCGTGTACGCGAGAAGTAGTGCAGCAAAAATTTTAAATCATGTATAATGTTTGTTAGAAGTAGCTAAGAGCTCTCATTCTCATACTGGACGAATGATGTCCGGGTATTTACGCGCCGTTAGTTATGCTACGTCAGTACATATACCATGCTTCTAGTTGTAGTACTTGTTTTACTGTGTTAAACATTTAAAATAAGATAATACCTCTTAATGAGTAGATTATGTTAGCATTTTAATTTTTTAAATTTGGTCGGTATTAAACGCAAAATATTGAAAATCAAATATTTGTTGCTCCTGGAATCCGCTAGATAAATAACATGCAACTTGAGTTGGCTCCGGGATAGCGGCTTAGTAGTGTACATGCTACACCAGATTTTACTTGCTACACCTGATTTTACATGTTCTATCACAGGAAATGAAATAAACACGCTATGTCTGATTCTAGTGTACGCTTTACAGTGTACACTATGTTCATTCAGTCCACCACTCGTTTTTACAGAACAAGTTGTAATATGGTAATATACCCTCCACTGTCGAATAAGTGATTGTTTATTTCATTGCAACAGTACAGAGACATATTTTTCTCGATGTGGTGCAGGGGCCATATTCGGCAACGACATGTACTTTTACTTCCAGCTGGCAGTTTTTTCATAATTTCTAGATGTTTAAGATTGAGTTTTCTGTGTATTGCACATATGTCAGTTATTTTCTAACACAAATGGTACTCATTTGTACATGCTCTAAAATTTTGGTGAATCACACCAATTTTTAAATGGGGTACTTTAATCTTGTTTTGTCCCAGATCAACGCATTCTAAACTCAGGAATTAAGAGGGTAACAACAATTAAGAAGTAATTTATTTTACCTGAAAATTACGGTGCGATCTAAAATTATCAAAGAAAATTCACTGAAAGAAAAGGAGGGCTGATAAAACAAAGCATACTTAATCATTTACTATGTTATACTGTAAAATTATCTGTCCTACGACTATAATACAGTTTTAAGTCTTTTGCTGCTGAAAGAGTTTGAATTTTCGTTGGTAACGCATTCCCGAAGAATATCACTCATTGCAGAGGTTAACATCGTCCTCACTGCTCCATTTAGGAGATTGGATCATGTTGCGGCATTGCAGATGCTGCTCGAATCTCATTAAATAGAACGCGCCACTGTCGCTACAAAAATTTCTGCTATTCTTGTAAATTTGGAAGCAAAACGTGAAGGGAGATGGTTGGTTGTTTTGGGGAAGGAGACCAGACAGCGAGGTCATCGGTCTCATCGGATTAGGGAAGGACGGGGAAGGAAGTCGGCCGTGCCCTTTGAAAGGAACCATCCCGGCATTTGCCTGGAGCGATTTAGGGAAATCACGGAAAACCTAAATCAGGATGGCCGGACGCGGGATTGAACCGTCGTCCTCCCGAATGCGAGTCCAGTGTCTAACCACTGCGCCACCTCGCTCGGTCAACACAGAGTCCGTGAAGGGAGATTAAACACCACTGCGGTACCTTAAATTTCGTAAGACCGGTGCAGTTTTTCGTTCCATCGGGCCCTGAGTATAGTTCTTACGGCACGCGGAAGATAGCAAGGCGGCGCGTTATCGTATTACGCTAACCCATTGTACACAGCTCCCCTGGCCAATGTCTACTTCTTTATTTCTCTTTATTTCACAACAAGTCTTTGCCCATAATGTAATAGTGCTCTTATTTCGTTTTTTGACATAGCAGTATCTTAACAGCATAGTGCTGAGCATGAATCTGATAAAATAATGATTGTTTCTTCTTGAACTCCTTTTGCGTATTTAGGTGCCTCTGAAATGATTTCAAGTTCTCTAGTGAGTATGGACGCTACATCAGGAAGCTTGAATTTGCTCCCTTTATTCGTTATGCTACCTACTAAATCACTGCCTGTTCCATCTTTTTGTTTAGAGTCATTTGTGTAAATCTGTCCTGAGGAATTCCATGTCGCTATATTGTCAGCTAAAATTTTCCCATTCAGTGTACCCTGGATAAATGGAAGGTTGTCGTTACTTCCGTCCGACCTGTTATAACCTCTCGGTCGTGTAACTGTGCCGTGTGTATGACTGCGATGAGGGGTTGTACAGTGTAGTGTTTTGTAGCGCCGCAAAGTTTGCTGATCAGGAACTGTACGTCACCACCATTTCTCCTGCCCTTACCGGCCGAATACTAGCGGCGAAAGTTTTTTCTAACACATGGATTCGAACGGTCTACGCGCAGCTGCGCAAGCGCGACGGCTACCAGAGCCGTGTTTTAAGCGAATGGTGTTTGTAAATCAGCTGTTTCGATTTCGTAAGTACGATAAGACGAAGCTGTCATACCACTGCACTATCTTTTATAAATAAATAATATGATTTAATTATGACATCAGTCAGTTTTTGAGTACTAAGAGGAAAAGGAGGATGCAAATTCTTAGATAGAAAATGTTTACAAATCTTATCCACGCCAATTAATGCGCGTGAAACTATCCTTACTCCCACATAGATCATGCGCATTGTGGGATGAGTACTAAGTGATCAGTGACAGGGCATTATTGCACTCCAATGTTTCGGAGACTTGTAATGGCTAAAAATCTTCCTAATAAGTCTAAGGTGGATTCACAATCCCGTGTATGTAATTATAGAATGCTTTTATCGGCAGCCAGTGACTGTGTACGCGAGCCTTTGCCGCTAAAAGCGATAATGGGTACAACAATTTACAAATTAGCCAACTACACTGAAAATAGGTTGTTACCAGCTGCATTTTGGTAATTCAAGAATAAATCGGCATTTATACATCACTTTGCTGTTCACAAAAATAAAAGGTGCTGCTCGTGAATCAGAAAAATGAAATGGATAACTTTATAGTTAGCTTAAAACTTTTTTCTTTCTCTTCACTCCGTTTAAAATCGACCCATCCACATCAAAATTTTAAAAAGCCGGGGGTACTACTTCTTACTCTAACTCTCTGGCCGGCCGGTGTGGCCGAGCGGTTCTAGGCGCTTCAGTTTGGAACCGCGCGACCGCTACGGTCGCAGGTTCGAATCCTGCCTCGGGTATGGATGTGTGTGATGTCCTTAGGTTAGTTAGGTTTAAGTAGTTCTAAGTTCTAGGGGACTGATGACATTAGAAGTCAAGTCCCACAGTGCTCAGAGCCATTTGGGTGTCGGGCGATCTGGGTGGCCAAACAATTCGCTCGAACTGTATATCTGTATATGTGCATATCGCTATCTCAGTGTTTTATACGCTCGTTACCTCAAATGAGGGTCCAGATCAATCTACTATCCGTCTTGTTGTGTGCATGGCACCTCACACGAGGGTACAGATTCACCTTTTGCCAGAGCGAATCCAGTGCCCGTGTGGAAGCGGAGGTGAGTCGGCACTTATCGCAATCGGGGCCTCCGCCCCCGCCGGCGGCGCCACTCGAAGGCCGCGCCCACGTCCGCGCACGCCCAGAGGCGCCTCGCATAGGTCGTCGCGGCGCCTTGTAGAGGCCGGGTCTCGGCGCCGCGCGCGCCTTATACAGCTGGTCGGCCTTGCAGCGGGCGGACGGACGGACTAGACTAGAGGCTCTCGCTCACGCGGCCTTCACTGTGCGGCAAGTGGTCCTGCCGCCGCCGCCACCGCCTCCACCACCCGCGCAACTCGTCATGCCTGGCCGCCCGGCCGACACAGCTGCGACTGAGTCAGTAAGCGGCGCTGTCGGTACAATGGCATTCGCACGTTGTTCATTACGTCAGCTCGGCAGGCCGGTAGAAGCATTCAATGCGTACCTGGTAGTATAGCAACAACTTCATACACTACTGGCCATTAAAATTGCTACACCACGAAGAAATGCAGATGATAAATGGGTATTCATTGGACAAATATATTATACTAGAACTGACACATCATTACATTTTCACGCAATTTGGGTGCATAGATCCTGAGAAATCAGTACCCAGAACAACCACCTCTGGCCGTAATAACGGCCTTGATACGCCTGGGCATTGAGTCAAACAGAGCTTGGATGGCGTGTACGGGTACAGCTGCCCATGCAGCTTCAACACGCTACCACAGTTCATAACGAGTAGTGACTGGCGTATTGTGACGAGCCAGTTGCTCGGCCGCCATTGACAAGACGTTTTCAATGGGTGAGAGATCTGGAGAATGTGCTGGCCAGGGCAGCAGTCGAACATTTTCTGTATCCACAAAGGCCCGTACAGGACCAGCAACATGCGGTCGTGCATTATCCTGCTGAAATGTAGGATTTCGTAGGTATCGAATGAAGCGTAGAGTCACGGGTAGTAACACACCTGAAATGTAACGTTCACTGTTCAAAGTGCCGTCAATGCGAACAAGAGGTGACCGAGACGTGTAACCAATGGCACCCCATACCATCACGCCGGGTGATACGCCAGTATGGCGATGTCGAATACACGCTTCCAATGTGCGTTTACCGCGATGTCGCCAAACGCTGATGCGACCATCATGATGCTGTAAACAGAACCTGGATTCATCCGAAAAAATGACGTTTTGCCATTCGTGCACCCAGGTTCGTCGTTGAGTACACCATCACAGGCGCTCCTGTCTTGCAAACGTCCGCATCTGTTGGCTCAGGGATCGAGACGTGGCTGTACGATCCGTTACAGCCATGCGGATAAGATGCCTGTCATCTCGACTGCTAGTGATACGAGGCCGTTGGGATATAGCACGGCGTTCCGTATTACCCTCCTGAACCCACCGATTCCATATTCTGCCACCAGTCATTGGATCTCGACCAACGCGAGCAGCAAGGTCGCGATACGATAAACCGCAATCGCGATAGGTTACAATCCGACCTTTATCAAAGTCGGAAACGTGATGGTACGCATTTCTCCTCCTTACACGAGGCATCACAACAACGTTTCACCAGGCAAAGCCGGTCAACTGCTGTTTGTGTATGAGAAATCGGTTGGAAACTTTCCTCATGTCAGCACGTTGTAGGTGTCGCTTCCGGTGCAAACCCTGTGTGAATGCTCTGAAAAGCTAATCATTTGCACGTCACAGCATATTCTTCCTGTCGGTTAATTTTCGCGTCTGTAGCACGTCATCTTCGTGGTATAGCAATTTTAATTGCCAGTAGAGCATATAGGGCGTAAAAAACTACGTATACCAAATTTAAGCGTCTTTAGAGCAGATAAAAAGAATTATTTTTTGGCGTGAAAACGGGTTCGTTTGTCGGTTGAACTTTCTTATGTGACAAGATATCGTCAGATCTGAATCGCCAATAACTCCGAGACTGATAGTATGCAAACAGCGGTAGTGCGCACAACACATACGAGGCGTGTTTTTTAAAGTAAATACCGTTTTGAAATTAAAAAAAAAAAGACGTGCTAAGATATCTCAATAATTTTATTTTTACATGAAAGCCTGTACCTTAATCTATTTTTCTACATAATTTCCGTCAATATCGAGGCACTTGTCATAACGTTGTACCACTTTTTTAATACCCTCCTTGAATACCTGACTTGTTCACCACTGCATCACCACTGTTTTGACTTCGTCACCGTCTTGAAGACGCTGACCGCCCAGGTGTTTCTTCAAGGAGCTGTACGGACGATGATCTAGAGTTTCCCATCGAAAAGATGTGATGAGATCTTTGGTCTGATTCGCCACTTGCGGATGGGCACTGTCCTGCAGCAACTTACTCAATTTCCATGGACTGTTGCTTTGATTCTGGTGTGACGTAGGGCATCCATGTTTCATTGCCCGTAACAATTTGGCTTAAGAAATCACCACTGTCGTTGTGGTACCGCTCAAGGAAAGTCAATGCACTGTCTAAACGTTTGGTTTTGTGCACATCCGTCAACTTTTTCGGTACCCAACGTTCGCACAATTTTCGGTAATTCAAGTGCTCGGTCACAATGCCACACAAAACACTACGAGAAACATTAGGAATGTCATCCCGCAAGGAGGAAATCCTACAGCGTCTGTTTTCTTTCACCTTATTGTCCACTAAGGCCAAAACGAGGATAATGGAATGTAGTCAAATTAAATCGGGTGATGCTGAGGGGATTAGATTAGGAAATGAGACACTTAAAGTAGTAAAGGAGTTTTGCTATTTAGGGCGTAAAATAACTGATGATGGTCGAAGTAGAGAGGATATAAAATGTAGACTGGCAATGGCAAGGAAATCGTTTCTGAAGAAGAGAAATTTGTTAATATCGAGTATAGATTTAAGTGTCAGGAAGTCGTTTCTGAAAGTATTTGTATGGAGTGTAGCCATGTATGGAAGTAAAACATGGACGATAACCAGTTTGGACAAGAAGAGAATAGAAGCTTTCGAAATGTGGTGCTACAGAAGAATGCTGAAGATAAGGTGGGTAGACCACGTAACTAATGAGGAGGTATTGAATAGGATTGGGGAGAAGAGAAGTTTGTGGCACAACTTGACTAGAAGAAGGGATCGGTTGGTAGGACATGTTTTGAGGCATCAAGGGATCACAAATTTAGCATTGGAGGGCAGCGTGGAGGGTAAAAATCGTAGAGGGAGACCAAGAGATCAATACACTAAGCAGATTCAGAAGGATGTAGGTTGCAGTAGGTACTGGGAGATGAAGAAGCTTGCACAGGATAGAGTAGCATGGAGAGCTGCATCAAACCAGTCTCAGGACTGAAGACCACAACAACAACAACAACATTGTCCACTTCCTGCACCAAACTTTCATTAACGACCGAAGGGCCACTCCGTTGTTCATCATGCACATTTGTGCGGCCATCTTTAAATGCTCTCACCCACTTTCTTACCATTCCATCACTGATAATGTTTTCTCCGTAAACTGCACAAATCTCACGATGAATATCGATCGCTTTTAGGCCTTTAGCACTAAGAAATCTTATAACAGCCCGTACTTCACAGTCGGCGGGACTCACGATTATCGGAGGCATCTTAAACACTCAGTGTCCGCAGCTCGTGGTCGTGCGGTAGCGTTCTCGCTTCCCACGCCCGGGTTCCCGGGTTCGATTCCCGGCGGGGTCAGGGATTTTCTCTACCTCGTGATGACTGGGTGTTGTGTGCTGTCCTTAGGTTAGTTAGGTTTAAGTAGTTCTAAGTTCTAGGGGACTGATGACCATAGATGTTAAGTCCCATAGTGCTCAGAGCCATTTTTTTTAAACACTCAGTACACAACGCAAACAAGGAAGTATCAGACTAAAGGCGTCAGTGCGTAGGTTAAGGTACAGGCTTTCATGTAAAAATAAAATTATTGAGATATCTTAGCACGTCTTTTTTTAATTTCAAAACGATATTTACTTAAAAAACACGCCTCGTAGATCACGTATGTACGAATGTGGTTGTCACGTAGTATTTTTTTTGCCTGTGACGTCATCGTATCAGTGTAGGCGCATCTTCTTGTGTAAAGTTATAAATCGGTGCAGCGTGGAAACGCGCTGAGCTAAGACGTTGATTAGGTCTATTATGAAGAGGTTGCTTAGCACTACTACGCAGCCTGTTCAGAAAGTAAGGTCCGATCGGTCGCGAAATGGAAACCACACTGAAAATCAAATATATTTCGAACAATTAGCTAAATCTTCCAACTTCTTCTCTACATAGTCGCCGCTCCGACTTAGTCATCTGCCGTAGCGTTGTACCAAGTTTCCAGCACCCTCAACTTTCCAATATCTTCGTCATAGAAGGCAGCTGTCAGTGCTTTCCGCCACTTCTCTACCCTGGTCTGCAGTTCGTTGTCGGTGCCAAAATGCCATCTTCGTAGCCTGAGATTCATGTCAGCCTAGAAGAACATAAGAAGGAACCAAGTTCGGGCTGTAAAGTGGGTGATCAAACACTTCCCATCGAATATGCTGCAGGGGCGTCCTCATTGACCTGCCAGTGTGCGGCCCATACTATTGTTCTAGGCATCTTCACAGGCTCACTTTGTGCTCAGAACTGAAAAGAGCGACGTGATCCAATCGAGAGGCACACTACGCACACTGCCCACAAAAACATCCAACGCTCTCCCATTCGCAGAGGTCGGGGGTAGAATCGATTGTAGGCGGCTGAAACTCAGACACCGCCACAGGGGGAGAGGGAGGCAGGGTAGGTTCCCTCAGCTCTTGGTACTTACCAGTTAAGAGGAGGTCTAATAAAGACCCCTCGAAGTTAGTTGGCAAATAGAAGTCTGTAACGTGGCGAGTGTTTGAGCGCTGCACGGGCTATTTGTAATTAGGTTCAAATGGCTCTGAGCACTATGGGACTTAACATCTGAGGTCATCAGTCCCCTAGAACTTAGAACTACTTAAACCTAACTAACCTAAGGGCATCACACACATCCATTCCCGAGGCAGGATTCGAACCTGCGACCGTAGCGGTCAAGCGGTTCCAGACTGAAGCGCCTAGAACCGCACAGCCGGCTTGTAATTAGGCCCAGAAATCACGGCGAGATTTTGGTCCCTCATGGAATAGGTAACTGACCGCCCATCCTTGGCCCACGTAATGGCATGATATTTGGTGACGGGAAAATGCGTGTCCTCTGGGTATAGAGATAGTGCGGTTCGATCGCATCTGGTCGCACTCGGATGTAGCAGACGGTCATTTGCTGCACGAATCGCCACTCGTCGTGCGAAGAGCCGCAGGGATGGTGTTCATCAGTGTCGAGTTGTTGGCAAGGGAGACGAAGAGGGGAATCCGATAAACCATGTTGTGCAGTCGCTGTTTTGTGCAAATTTATTGTTGACCGTGTGATACCACATTTCCCGGACATCCATAGGGAAGAAGGGCTGGTGGATGGTCCTTCACACCGGGGACCACCGGGCTGGAGGGGTATTTGATCTCCTGCACGTAATGGGGAACACGGCGCAATAGTAAATTGCAAAAATTCTTAGGTCTGGGCAGACGCGTACCTGGGAGGATGGTATGTGCGTAACTGTGCCGAAAAGTGAGACAAATGAGTCGCTATGTGGCCAACAGACACCAGTGGTAAAGTAGACGCAGACAAGAGGACCTCAAGAAAACTGCGTCTTAGGGGCGTGCCCCGTCTGGTCCACTGTCCTCTTATAGTACTCACGATGTCTCATAACGGATTTCAATCTTGGAATCAGCAGTAAGATAATAGCCAAGGGTTGCCTGGAGGTTGTGCTCAGTCGCCGTCGGCAGAGGGAGCACTTGCGTAACGTGGATCAGTTTTGATGCCATATAACGATTATGGAACAACGTGTTGAAGTGTGTCCTGGCGCCACAGCAGGTTATGGAGGACGTCGTTGCAGATGACGTGTAACAGGTGACAGAAATTGTGCTTGTGATGGTGGGAGCAAAGGTAATACCCAGGTAATGGAATGTCCACACTAGAGGCTGGGGTGTCGCTTTACCTTCCTGAAGGCTTCGTCCAGTGTACATCGTAGAAGATTTGGCGACATTCAGAGCACTGCTTTCGGCAGCCCCATAATGCGTAATCAATTCGAGGACTGCTTGAATCTCAGAGCCGAAGTGGATGGAAAGGAGGAAGTCATCAGTGTTACGCCTGGCAGTGAAAGGTGTGATGTTGAAGGTTGAGTCCAGAGAGCTCAGTCGTCAGGTCCCAATGAGGGGCTCTAGGGTAACTGCATACAGGAGGGTGGAGAGGGGGTACCCTTGTCGAACTAAGAGGCAGATGGGTTGTGCCTGCCAAACGTCCACTGACTTGGACCTGTGAACTGGCAATGCTGTAAAGGCGCCGAAGGATGTCGATGCCACCAAAACAGGAAACAGTGGCGCACTTTATCGAAGGCGCTATCGAAATCTATAGCGATGACCTCTCCACAAAGGCTGCAGATCTCCGACATCGCAATTAAGTTGCGTCATTCTCCTGTGGCAGTTTGTATGTTAACATATCTCTCTCCCCCCCCCCCTCTCCCCCCCCTCCCCCTCCAGGCGTCGTTGCTCTGGGGGAGGACACAAGAGGGTATTGTCTGGAGATGCATCTCCAGTAAGCTGGTAAAGATCTTGTAGCGTTGAGCAAAGTGAGCGGTCTATAGTTCATGACAGTCGAATTGCGGCTGGTTTGTGGACTGGAATGCCTACGGCCTCAACAAAGGAGGGTGGGACTACTTGCTCATATGCCATTGGCTCTTGGAACATATTCGTCCATCGTGTTGCCATGAGCCCTCAGAAGACTCGATGAAACTGTTAGTAAGCTGTAAGCTGTCAACGGTGGGCGATCTGCTGGCTGCTCCTTTATCAATTGCGTCATAAAGTTCGTCTCGTGTAACCGCCATTGTTAAATATCCACCTCTGTGTGGGATGCGGTTGCACATAATGTAATGCAAGATGGAGTCTTTCACTTCGGCACTGGCATCAGCATCTTCTTCCCTGTAAATACGTCGGTAGTGTTCGACAATGTTATTCTGACTGGCCACCTGCAGGTCATGAGGCGTGACCAGAGTGTCGATGAACTGTGGACGACGCTGACGTTCGTAGGACACTACATCATGCATGGATGGAATTTCCAGTCCTGCCTTATCGTGACACAGCATCTGTCTAACCATCCGCTGTAATATATGGCGTGCCAGCTAAATCATCCTTGTCTTAGTTCTTTAGCATTTTATCTGGTTGTCTGGTGTTGGAGGATCGCATAGTAGAAGTTGACAGTGTTGCGATGCCATTCGGTCAAATCCTTCCCATAACTCATCAGTGTGCTGCAGATTGCCGGTTTGGAGCAGCCTATCCACCATGTCAAAGTCAAGTGTTAACGGGGAAGGCAGCGCTCGAAGGCTGCCCATGAAGGAGGACCATCCAGATATAAGTGCTCAGAAAAGGCCAGTGACCAGCGTTCGGCATCCTGTATCGCAGATATAAGATTCCATGAGACATATATCCTGTCTAGGTGGCTTTCAGAATGACTGGTAAGAAAAATATGGCCAGAACGGTCACCACATTTGACTTCCCAGCTATCATGGAGCAGGAGGTCCTGCAGCACTTTACATAGTTTCTGGCATGTAGTATAGTGTGGAACCTGGTCTTTCAGGTGCAGAACCTAGCTAAAATCATCTTCTAGAAGGCAGTGTTTATATAGCCCTAAAACAGGGGGTGGGGGTAATGTCCTCAGAAAAAAAATTGGGGCCATTGATGTCGTTGGTCAGTGTCTGATGGGGCGTAGACATTAACGAAGCGTGTCCCCATGGCGGTGAGTGCCATGCCCGGAGCGGGTGGAAGGTAGGTGAGGTCGATGGCAGGAATTCATATGCGGATGTAGATGGCCACTCCATGGCACATGGCGTCACATACGGAGGCGTGGGCGGTATAGCCGTTGATATCTGGAGGATTGGCCACATGAAATTTCTGCAGGAGGGTGAAATCAATATCAGAAGTCCAGAACACCTCCTGTATAAGCGGACTTTCACCCTTGAACGGATGTTGTTCGTGTTGTTTGCTCCTATCTGATAGGCCTTATGGTGGACCGCTGGAAGTTGATTCACTGTAGCGTCAGTGGAAGGGCGTGAATGTCGCAGCGGAACGTCACCCTATTTGCCCTCAGGTAATTCAGGGGGGGAGTATGATTAGTGGAGCGTCGCCAACGACGCAGGGTACTGTCATGGGTCCTGTTCCCTGACCACCTCTTCATGCCATGCCGTGGAGAAGGGCAGTGGTGTATCGTCCATTTCGCGCTCAGTGGTGTAGTTTCGGCGTCCTCGCATTGCTTTGGAGTGACGGGTGGAGGCACATTGTTGGATGTCGCTGCACTCACATCGTCTTCTTCTGCGGTGGCGGTTTCGTGGTCATCGTTCGGGTCGATGACCTTCTGTGTCCGACGACGGCAGGGAGTTGCGTCGTTCTGACAAGAAGGCCGCTGTAGGGACGATCAGCGAGTCGATCCTCACCTTGCTGCCGGGCGTTGGGTCAGCAGGCTGCGGCCCGTCCGAGTCACCCTTTGTTAGAGTACGATCTGGCTCAACTGTGGCGTGCGGGCGGCGTTGCGAGACCGTAGGAGAAGCGAGGGTAGCGGTGTAGGTCACCGGTAGCACCGTAGTTGGCGACGCGGGTGGTCCGTCAGCGGCTGGAAGTTGCGTAATGCGCCGTTGTAGGCATTCGGATCTAAGGTGGCCTTCTCTGCCGCACCCGGAACATCTCCGAGGCCGGCCGTCATACACAATTATTACACGCCATCCGCTGATCTGTAGGCAAGACGGGACGTAGCTTCGGAGATCGATGGTGATCTTTTCGACGCCTTAAGAACACGAAATATCCGAAACTACGTCCATTTCTCCACAGTATGAACGTTGACTGAGTTCTATGGTCGGAGTGCCACAACGACTTCCTCTACTGGAAGTTCGAATGGCAATTCGAAAATGGATATCGCACGCATGCCTAGGCCTGCGTGGTCAACTGTCACCGCCTCAGTATTGCCACTGGCATGACAGAAGCGGAGCCCTTGTTTGGTCTCGTGTAGGATGTGTTCGCACGCCGCGTCGTTAATATTTTTAACATAGACCGTGATGTTCACGATCGACAAGCATATTCCTATGATCTCAGTCGTCGAGATTTTGGCTTCATCTCGCAGAAAACGCTCCACCTCGACTGCTCTGGGTCGGCCATAGTCGTTGCAGAAAGTGAATCGGATTGTAGATTTGTGGTAAAGGTTCGCCGTGTATCGTAGACGTTAAGCCGGCACTTAAGCAACGCTTGTCGGAATGTAAACGAGGCGAGCTCTCGCTCCGCACACGGAGCGTGTCCGCTCTGTTGCCCCGCCAAAGGCAGACTGATGGCTATCTGTTCACGACTCACGGCCAGACCCAAACATCCACAAGTCGTCGTTCATGCGTCACACCCTGTAGTCGTACATGCATTATGTAATTCCTATACAAGAGGAGGGGAAGGGGAAAGGACAACGACTTTCAATTAAAAGTCCCCCCCTGTAAGGAAATTTTGTGTATGAGTACAGGTTGCGACGCGGGAAAGACATCGTATGGAAGTTTGATTCTGGCCATGAGTCGCGCAGGGATAGTCAAAGCTGTTAAGGCGACCATTCGCGTGAAACGGGAGATCTGGGGTCGAGTCCCTCTACGGCACAAATTTTCTCTGTCATCATTTCGTTACACAACTAATGGTTGTTCGTATTCGCAACTGTGAATACATTTCATGTGTATTAACAAAAATATTCGTCGGAATATACGTGACAATCGATATTAAACTGAAAATTACAAAATTATTAAAGATATCGTCTCATATGAATCGTAAATTTGCTCAGCCCACACATTTATGATAAATCTCTGTAGATGGTAGAACACGTGAGTTGCCTTAGTAGAATTTTCCAACTCCCAGTCATGGCTATATGGCTGCTGAATATTCCTCCGATTGTGAAGGCAGCTCATCAATGAACAAAACATGGGTTTGGAAGTCGGGGATGTTTACAATTTGATGCAGAATTCCAGGCGTTGTGGAAGGTCGTTAGCTGGCAGGTCTTGTACCTTCTGATACTTGAATGGATGTGAACCCGTCTCGCACAGGTCGTTCCACACATTGTTCTTGGAGCGATACACCAAGCCGTCGTCCGTGATGACTGAGCGACTACAGAAATTATCTGGATTGTCCCTTTACACAGTTCCAAATTTCCGCTGCTGCGTCAGGTCGGATGACTTCTTAAATAGGTGCGAGCAGCGCTCAATTTCGACCGAAACGCGCCGGAACGGCGTTCCAGCATCCCAGGGAATTTTTTGTGATCTCACCGGAACAAATCGGCACTGGACATTTAAAATAGTATACGTGTATTAAATCGCAACGTAACTATAATCTGCCGCTACGCCGACCCAGTAAACGTGACAATGGGTGACAACCGTGATGCGATGGGCAGGCACGTGGGGCGAGGTACTACGTAACTGGATAAGTACTTTAGTTAACGAAGTATTTCAATCAGAAAATTTACGTTTCCAGAAAATTCAGTGGACTTTTCTAAAACCTAGGAATCAAAATGGCTCTGAGCACTATGGGACTTAACTGCTAAGGTCATCAGTCCCCTAGAACTTAGAACTACTTAAACCTAACTAACATAAGGACATCACACACATCAATGCCCGAGGCACGATTCGAACCTGCGACCGTAGCGGTCGCGCGGTTCCAGACTGTAGGGCCTAGAACCACTCGGCCACCTTGGCCGGCCAAAACCTAGGAATACAAGGGTACACCCACAACATCCGCTTCACCGAGCAGCTACAGTGGAACCGTTTGAAAGTTGTAGCTGTCGGCGGTTGATAACATGGCTTCATACTCACGAAGAGTACCGTTTTGTGCCGATATGTATCGAGTAGAACTATGTAGCAAATTGACACTGCTATCGGGACAGACGGAAGCACCTGTTGTTCATATTAAATACTGTAGTTTTATTCTTTTGTTTATAAGGAATGTTCAAATGAAAATGTGCGAAACGTCGTAACAGCAAAACCGATTGAAATTTGCATATGCCGCTTTGGAATAACAGTGAGACATCTAGGCGTTGGAAGATGCGTCGTCATTTCCCCCTAAAAAATTCAAAGCTCTGCCCTCAGCAGCCAAGGTGATGCTCTCCGCCTTTTTCGACGTCCGAGGTCCGATGCTCATCGAATTCCTCGATCACGGAAAAAACTGTTAACAGTGACGTGTACTGTGAGAAATTTCGAAGCCTACGCAAGTTCATCAAGAGAAAACGGCCTGGCCTGCACACGGAGGGGGTGATTCTGCTCCACGACAAGGCGCGTCAGCACGTCTTCAAGGTCACACAAAGTGTGAGCATCCATTCTAAAGCTCGGACATGTCACTCTACGACTTCCATGTGTCTGGTTTTATTTTTTTTTTTTTAAAGAAGCAACTCAGAGGGAAGCGCTTGTTGGGAAAAGGGAATCCTTACCCTCATGACATTGGATAGTTGTGCTCAGGCCTCTGGTGATTACTTTTGGATAAAGACTTCAATTATAACCACAATATTATTTCGTACCTTTTCATTTGAACACCCCTCAATTTCAGAACAATATTTTGTAAAAATATGTTTTATCATTGTAAGTTTTATCACAAGTCTTCAAAAACCTGAACTTGTGATTTTTATAGCTGGGTGGGTGGGGGGAATGTGTGGCGGAAGAGGTGCGTTCCTGACCTAAAATTTTAGAAATTAAGCACTGATTGTGAGCCGTCGCGGAACTAGCGAGCAACCATTGCCATCTTCAAAATGTCGCGCATGATTTTCAGAACCGACCCATTACTGATTTTCACTTCCATAGCTATTCACTATGACCCCGAGACAAAAAGCGAAGAGAGCAGTGGAAACAAGTGGATTCACAACCGCCGAAGCAGGCGAATACCCAGTCATCGTCGGGCAAGGTGGTGCTGCCTTTTTTTTGTGACAACCATGGTGTGGTGCTCACAGTTTATGATTGTAAGGAGCAAAATGCTGCAGGGACATACTAACAAAACTTCCGGTAGAGGTTACGGGAGCTATATAGGGGAAGCGGGCCGGATACATGTCCAAGGTGGAGGTTTTGCTCCACGACAACGGCCCAGCCCATTCTGCACAGGACGCAGCCACACATGCTGCCTTGCCTCACTCCCTGCCCCTCCTCCTAATTCTCCTTACATGCCGCCCAGTGCCTTCTTCCTCTTTCCTCAGGTGATGAAACCATTCACCTGAAGCATTTCCCGAACAGCGGCGAAGTGTTTTTTGAGATGGAAAATTTCCTGAACAGAAGACTTACACAGTCATCACAACCGAAATCTCCCCCATGGCATCAATCACAGCGTAAATGTGTTACATTCGAGGGTAATACACACAAACGTGGTAACACCGTGACAAAATTATTAAAAAAATTATGATCACCCTTGGTACCTGTTGTGATCTTAGCAGTACGTCTTCGAATTCGTTCGATACCTGCTCTCATGTCTACCACCACTGAAGGAGCAACACTCAACACTCCACACTCCAGTGCGCTCGCTTTATCGAAGGTATCCATAAACACACACAGTCATTTCCATAAACAGGGACACTGCCTGAATATTTCAGTATAGCTTATCGATGTCAGTGATACGCGTCACAATGTGTCTGTATTCGGCAGTATGATTTGACAAAATAGGAATCCTAACATTAAAAATAGACCCCATCATTGCCCGGCCTCCTGGTCTAGCGGGCCGGCACGGTATTTCAGCGTGTTCGTCACGGGACTGCCCACTCTATGAAAAAAAAACAAAAAAAAAACAAACAAACTGAGTGATGTTCTCTTAGACTGTAAGAGATGCCATGCGACATCCGCACAGAACTGCTGACCAAACCACGACGAAAAACCAGATAGAGAGAGAAAAAGAAGCGATTAAGCGCGTCCCTGGAAAGAGAGAGGAATCTCTGTCGGACTATGAATTCTTCAGTCTTCGTTTTAACCTAGCCTTCACCTCTGAACGATATGTCGAGTCGCCAGAAACGACACGTAGTTCGGATTCCGCGTTAAACTTTCGGTCCCCTTTCCCAGGTTGGATAACTGGGATAAGTTAGGAACATGCTAGTCCCCGAAGTGGCGTCCAATGGAAAGAGTTGCACAAGGCCACTGAGCCACACGAAGTTATTGTTGTTATTACTATTATTATTGTTCAAATGTGTGTGAAATCTTATGGGACTTAACTGCCAAGGCCATCAGTCCCTAAGCTTACACACTACTTAACCTAAATTATCCTAAGGACAAACACACACACCCATGCCCGAGGGAGGACTCGAACCTCCGCCGGGACCAGCCGTACAGTCCATGACTGCAGCGCCTTAGACCGCTCGGCTATTGCTATTAATATTATTATTGTTATCGTTACTAGTATTATTACTAATCTTTAAGAAAGAAACCAGGATATAGAATAGTAAATATTGTAAGTTAAGCTGATGACGCTGTACTTTTAGGAAATAATGAGGATAATTTACAAGGGTTATTTCACCAATTTAATAAAACAGCTAAGCAATATAGCAAGGAAATCTTATCTAAAAAAACACAAAGATTATGGTAATATCAAAAACACGTGTAAGATGTAAATTACAAGTAGATGGTGTGTCAACTGGGCAAGTAACTATCTTCAGTTATGTAGGGACCGTTAACATCAGTCATACAGACTTAATCATGGAACTGAAAAACCAAGTGAGAAAAGGCAGTAGGGGTAGCAGGATGCCTGCAAAATACTTATGGAGAAACAAATTTATGACAAATGACGGGCAAATATAAATATATAAAGCAATAGTGCGTCTTCTTACGACATACGCAGAAGAAAAAAAGAGCGGAAACGATAAAGGTAAAACAGAAGTTAGCGGCAGTTGAAAATGAAGGTAGTGACAAGTTAGACACATCTCAGGAGTAGCCATGTGGGACAAGAGAACAAATGTATTGGCAAAGGAACAATTTGAAATACAAGATATAAGTAAATGAAGGAAAACAAGGAAAAGAAATAGGAAGGATCACGTGGAAAGGATGGACTCCACAAGACTAGTCAAAATTTATAAACATGGACGACGGTATGGGAAACCAATACCTAGCTTGACCACCCAAGAGAAGAGAGAGCTGTTGATCCGGCTCGTCTATGGGATGAGGCCGACAAACAGGTGCAGTCCTAGTCAGGACAAGAAGAAATAGAAGGGGAAGAAGAAGTTGTGATATTATTAGTGACAGGTATTAGTTTAAGTGAAATTTCAGGCGTTCGAGCAAGAACTTGACCATGTGCAGAGCTTACCCAGTGTTCTGTTGGATGATTTTGGAAAAATCATCTACATAATTACTTTACTCTGGTAGGATGCCACTATCGAACAGTGGTGGATTCAGTTTATGGAACTGATGAGTGTCGTGGCCTTGTCCCTCACATCTCATCAGAGGTCATAAAGACCTGACGTTTAACGCGACTGGCTAAGCACGCCGAGCCAAGTCGCCAGCAAACAGTTGATAGCGGCAGCAGCGGGACGTAAAATAAAATTCGCCGTCTCCACTCTGTGCAGTGCGTAGGCTGGCCAAACACGCGCTGCAGCTGTACCCACCGTGACTCTGGGCAGAGAGGGAGCACGTAGCGACGCGCCTGCCTCTGCGTGTTGACGCAGCCGGCAGCCGCGGGAATCCGGCAGGCGCGTTCGCTAAGTGGCTGTCGGTATTTGCGGAAGGCAGGGCCAATGGCAAACCTGTGCTTTGCACAGGGGCCGTTTTACGCTTCCCTAATGAAGTTACTTAAAATTCCGCTTCTATCAAAAATATTTGTATGAAGGGAAGGGATTTTTTAATGACGAAAGAAGAAGCTGGAGTTGATACGGAAAGGATTGGAGATCCAGTTTTAGTCAGAATTAAATAAAACTGTGGAAGATTTGACATTAAAGAAGGCAGGAGGGATATGTAACATCCCATCGGAATTTCTAAAATCATGGAGGAAGTGGCAGCCAAACGACTATTCATGTTTGTCTGTAGATTCTATGAGACAGGCGACATATCATCAGACTTCTGAAAAAATATCATCCACCCGTTCCGAAGGTAGTAAGAGCAGACGTGTGCGAGAACTATTGCACAAGGCAGAAGAATGGAAAAGAAAAAGGAGAATATATTAGATGAAGATCAATTTGGTTCAGATGGCTCTGAGCACTATGGGACTTAACTGCTGAGGTCATCAGTCCCCTAGAACTAAGAACTACTTAAACCTAACTAGCCTAAGGACATCACACACATCCATGCCCGAGGCAGAATTCGAACCTGCGACCGTAGCGGTCGCGCGGTTCCAGACTGTAGCGCCTAGATCCGCTTGGCCACCCCGGCCGGCGAAGATCAATTTGGCTTTAGGAAAGGTAAAGGTACAGGAGAGGTAGTTCTGACATTGAGGTTGATAATGCAAGCAGGACTGGACTGAGGATAAATCAAGACACGTCCGAACGATTTGTCGACATGGAAAAAGTATTCGACAACGTAAAATGGTGATAGATGTTCGACATTAAGAGAAAAATACAAGTAAGCTATATGGAACGACGGGTAATGTGCAATATGTACAAGAAGCAAGAGGGAACAATAAGACTGGAAGACCAAGAAAGAAGTGCTCGGATTAAAAAGGGTGTGTGACATGGATGTAGTCTCTCGCCGCTACTGTTCAACCTATACATAGCAGAATCAATGACGGAAATAAAAGAAAAGCTCAAGACTGGGATTAAAATTCAAGATGAAAACCTATCAATGATAAGATTCGCTGATGACAAAAAAAAAAAAAAAAAAAAAAAAAAAAAAAAAGTTCAAATGTGTGTGAAATCCCATGGGACTTAACTGCTAAGGTCATCAGTCCATAAGCTTACACACTACTTAACCTAAATTATCCTAAGGACCAACACACACACCGATGCCCGAGGGAGGACTCGAACCTCCGCCGGGACCAGCCGCACAGTCCATGATTGCAGCGCCTAAGACCGCTCAGCTAATCCCGCGCGGTCGCTGATGACCTTGCTATTCTCAGTGAAGGTGAAGAAGAATTTCAGGATCCGTTCAACGGAATGAACGATCTAATATGTACAGAATATGGACTGAGAGGAAACCGAAGAAAGACCAAAGTAATGAGAAGTAGCAGAAATGAGAATAGCGAGAAACTTAATATCAAATTTGTTGATTACGATGTAGACGAAGTTAAGGAATTCTGCTACCTTGGAAGCAAAATAACTCACGATGGACGGAGCAAGGAGGACATAAACAGCACACTAGGACACGCAAAGATGGCGTTCCCGGCCAAGAGGAGTCTGCTAGTATCAAACGTAGGCCTCAATTTGAAGAAGAAATTACAGAGAATGTACGCTTGGAACGCGGCACTGTATGGTAGGGAATCATGGATGGTGGGAGTACACAAACAGAAGAGAATAGAAGTGTTTTAGATGCGCTGCTACAGAAGAGTGTTGAAAATTAGGAGGAATGAGGAGGTTGTCCGCACAATCGGAGGAGAAAGGAACATATGGGGAACACTGACGAGAAGAAGGGATACGATGATAGGACGTTTGTTAAGACGTCAAGGATTAACTTCCATGGTAGTAGAGGGAACTGCAGAGAAAGACAGAGATGGAGTGCATCCAGCAAATAACTGAGGACGTACGTTGCAATTACTACTCCGAGATGAAGAGGTTGGCATAGGAGAGGAATTCGTGTTGGGCAATATCAAACCGGTCAGAAGATTGATGACTCAAAAGAAAAGTAAGCTCTTGAAAAAAGGTATATTCCCTGTAACTGAGGGGTCGCTGGACGGAAGTACTGGGATCGTGTGGCTAGCACGACTGTTAATGTTGGCTTTTAAAACCGATGGCCTTAAACCGATAATGGCACAACTTGTTCCTAATAATAAATACCATTATTGACTGTAGCTGTCTGTTGACTTTATTTTAATATAGGAATTAACTTGCATTTTCACACAGCAACGGCCTCACTACCGTCAATTTTCGACAAAATGGCGTAAAAATAGTAAACTCAGCATCGTGGCATTACTGTCGGCGACTACCTTATATGTTATGGAGATACTTGTAGCAATCTAAGCATCTTGTGTTCTCTCAAATACTGTGCTTCCGAAGTCACCAATGTGTTTGTTAAATCGAGGAAGAGCGTCTTAACTCTTGTGGCTAAGGGAAGTTGTGAGAGTTCATTTCCAATGCACACGTATTTTATCAATCTGTTCTACGTGCTGTTTGTGGTATGGAAACATGGGACAGCAACGCTTCCTTCATTTTTGGAATACTGGACTCGCATTCGGGAGAACGGTGGTTCAAATCCGTGTCCGGCCATCCAGATTTAGGTTTTCGGTGATTTCCCTTAATCGCTCCAGGGAAGTGCCCGGATGGTTCCTTTGAAAGGACACGGCCGATTCTCTTCCCCATCCTTGAACCTGTCCAAGCTTGTGCTCCGTCTCTAATGACTTCAGTGTCGACGGGAAGTTAAATCCAAATCTTCCTCCTTCTTCCTTTATTTTTGGAACATCTTAATCTCTACAACCGACCATCTGCTTTACAATGGAAATGGCGAAAAATGGAGATCTTCAGTTTCTGGATGTAACGGTTCGTAGTAAAGGAGGAGGCGCCTTAGGTAACACTCTTTCATAAACCTAGTCACAGCGACCTGTACCTCCGAGCTGTTACCATACATCCCAACGCAGTGGTGTATTACACAATTTTGCTCATAGGGCTAGAACTAGCTCAATTCCGAGAGCTTATGAGCAGAGTTTAGCCATTTCCGGTCTCAATTTGTCCAGGACGGGAACTGCGATAAGAAAATTTGCATTGTTTTCAGACTAGCACGCACTGAAATCTCAAGAACAGCCAGAGAAAAAGGCAAATGGCGTGAGGATAGTTTTTCTACCTTATATTTTTGTGTCCCTTAATATCGCTGGCCGCAGGATTAGTCGAGCGGTCTAAGGCGCTGCAGTCATGGACTGTACGGCTGGTTCCGGCGGAGGTTCGAGTCCTCCCTCGGGCATGCGTGTGTTTGTCCAGGATAATTTAGGTTAAGTAGTGTGTAAGCTTAGGGACTGATGACCTTAGCAGTTAAGTCCCGTAAGATTTCACACACATATTCACACAATATCGCTAGGCTATTGGGCAAACATCGATTAAAATGTCTTTCGTGCTGCGGCGCGAGTGCAAACGATGATGGGTTCCGTTTCAGTTCACAAAGTTTATGGACTTTTCTTATTTGCGGACGAAACTGTGACAGAAATGTCACACCTGGACATACTGCATAATTGGTTGTTTCCTCAACATCTCGAAGATTTCATTTTTATGCATGACGGCGCCCCGCGTCATTTTCACCTTGAGGTGCGGGGTTATCTTAACAGCAGCACCCCACAAAGTTGGATTGGAAAGGTGGACAACAAGATCATGTTTTTTTTTTTTTGTCCTACCAGGTAACCAGACCTCACACCTTGCGATTTTTTTCTGTGGGGGCACATAAAAGACAGAGCCTTCGTCCCAGCTGTGACAGCTACTCTTCAAGGACTGAGAAATCGAAATGTTGAAGCTGTCGATTTAATAAACGGGGATCTGTTGATTCGCGTGTGGAATGAAATGGGGTACCGTTTCTATGTTTCTTGAGCAACGCACGGTGCACAAGTTGAATGTGCGGTACAGCAACTGTGTGCTAACACAAAACTTTCAATCTCCGTCTGTCCAGTGACATGCGCATTGCGTTTCTACCCTTCGTAGCTTACCGGCCGCTGTGACTAAGCGGTTCTAGGCGCTTCAGTCCGGAACCGCGCTGCTGCTACGGTCGCTGGTTAGAATCCTGCCTCGGGCATGGATGTGTGTGATGTCCTTAGGTTAGTTAGGTTTAAGTAGCTCTAAGTCTAGGGGACTGATGACCTCAGCTGTTAAGTCCCATAGTGCTCAGAGCCATTTGATCCTTCGTAGCTTCACTGTAATAAACAGTAGAAGCCTGTTCCTTTTTGTATCACCCTGCGTAGTTACGTCTTACTAGGTGTTTCAAAACAATTTTTTAACCGCATGGCCTGTGTTGTGTTAAACTAGAATAAACCTGCTCGTTTGCCTCCACGTACTGGGTTTTCGTCATGAAAGAAGCAGTCCAAACACGTGTAGCTAATGACTTTATTAACAAGGACACGGGATTTCATCTCAGCAAAGCGTGGGAACGAGCCCTGGCGGCACTTAGGCATCGTAGGCCATAGACGATTTACCCACCAGGGGCTCTGGGTGTTGGCGTCCTCTATGCTGACATTGCTCGTCCTTTGGCGTCTGCGCTTCTCTAGTGAACCAGTGCGTAAGTTGGCTACCCACAAAAGCAAGCGACAGTCGTAGCTGAAGATGACGAGCAGCTACTCCGCAGAAATATTGTGCAGTTCAGAGTATACCATGCGACACAATGTCCACGGACCTTTCAAGCAATCTGTTGTACCTTTCAAAATGGTTCAAATGGCTCTGAGCACTATGGGACTTAACTTCTAAGGTCATCAGTCCCCTAGATCTAACAACTACTTAAATCTAACTAACCTAAGGACATCACACACATCCATGCCCGAGGCAGGATTCGAACCTGACACCGTAGCGGTCGCGCTGTTCCAGACTGTAGCGCCTAGAACCGCTCGTCCACCCCGGCCGGCTGTTGTACATTTCTTTCACGGCAATGATTATTCAGATTCAGCACCAGCTCAATATACATGTACATCACTCTACGTCATTCACAGCGTGGGGACAATTTCCATTTGCACTGCATGTAACATAAAGGTGAAAATCCTAGTGTTCGAATACAGCTGCAGTGCTATCATAAAGTCAAGAATTGTCAACAGATAAGAAGATACGCGGTAGCCTTCAGATGTCAGAATTTCTCTATATCGGTTTCGTTGGCACGCCTACTGATATCTGCTATGTATGTGCCGTTTTACTGCTTTACTCTCTGCGTGACAATACGTGTATTTTGTTCATATATTTTGTAAGTGTTTGTCAGACATCTTTGCCACAATTTTTTTTATTGAATTCCAGAGAAACGTACTATAGCAACAGTTTCGTTGTATTTTCTGAATATCAAAGGCGGCTACAGATTTCGTTTCTGTGCGCTACGTTCACACTGTTTCAGGACGTTGTTCATTCAATGCAAAAAAGTAGAAAGAGTGTGCGTGTAGTTCCCGTTTGTTTCTGTCGTTCGTTCGTGGCGTATCGCTGAATGCGCAATAATAAAATATGCAAAAGCAAGGGAACATAGAACTGTGTTACATCGTTACAAAAATATAATTTTGCATAAATAGTAGTTTTCTGGGAAATTGCACATATTTTATGTGTAAAAAGCTCACCGTGTTCTAGCGGCTTCAATACCAGATTTCTACTCAACATTCCGAAGATACTGGCATTCTCGCTACCGGAGCTTAAACTGAGTATATAAGTAATAGGTAATCAGGGTACTCCTTGAATTGTTGTGCCAAAAAGGCAGAACTAAAGCGACTGGAACGTACAGAATATTTTTACAGGTAGAGGCTACGTACTGATATTACCGAGCGAAATGAGGTAGTGGTTAAGGACGCATTCGACTCGCATTAGGGAGGAACAGGATTTAAATTACCATGCGGCAACACCGAACCAGGTTCTCTTGTCGGGTTGGTTCCTCTGGAAACACCGCGGATGTTTTCCTGCCCTTCCCTTATGATATTTAGTAAGTGGGTAGAAGAAGCCATAAAAATCCACAAACTGCTCGTAGAACTCGCACTGAATCACATCAAACGGCGAACTTAGCTTAGTGAAGTAGAGCACGGCAGTGCCCACGTATAATAAGAGAGATCTGATATTCCTCCACAGATATGTTTCGCCCTTAAACAACACGGTTATTTCTCCTCACGCTTTCCTCCTGCTGCGTATCTGACTTGCTGGGACATAGGCGCGCACGCACACACACACACACACACACACCCACACACACACACCCACACACACACACACACACGGAGAGAGAGAGAAAACTCGAATGGATTGCAGGGGCCGCACTCTGCCGGGCTGGAAACTCCTACTAATTCGCCAGGATGCTGTCCGATGACTTGTGCAGTGTCGTTAGACGAAATAAGATAATATTCGAAATTAGTCGATTTACAGTAGCACCTTGCTAATCCGACCTCGGATGGTGCGACTCCCCGCATAGTCCGACCGTCCAATTACCGGTGTTTGCTAGGACATGTTGGTGACACATCGTCCACGATATGGATCGTTAGACGGTTGATCATTGATAGGTGCGGTAGTAGTTACGTCACTTTTACTATGAAATAAATTATTTCCAACTCAATCAATAAGTTTATTGTGCACGCATTTGTTTTACAAATTAGTAACAGTGTGCGTCTCACATATTAAAGTGTGTAAAACTAAATTATACATCAACTAATTAAAGACGGAGAAACTGAAAGTGCTTGAAACGTGAGGTAAGGCGAATCTCTTCGGAACATCGCAAGTCGGGTAGGGTTTGGCTGTTGTCGATAGGCCTTTCACTGTGGAAAACTTTGTCTATAACGATTTCTCTGTCACCTCTCCCTTCTTTTGGGGGTTCTATGCAATAATTATTTATCTTCCTACTATTATCCCCGCCTCGGTGAATAAAGCGTCAAGGAACAGGGGTTGAATTTCCTAGTCAGGTATCCAGTTTAGATTTTCGATCGTCTCCTTAAACTACTTATGGTGAACGAAGGAGTCGGCGGTTGGTACTTCTGGAAAGAGCACGGCCGATTACCTGCGCCGTCCTTTCCCCCTCCGATCTTGTGGTTCACCTCTAATGACCCTATCGATGGTGGGAGGTTAAAACCCAATCTTTCTTCTTTTTTTTCCTACTACCCTTCATCACTTTCACCCTAGCCCACATTCTGTGCCACGTAGGCCATCTTATGGATTCAACAGTTCTTTCTTACAAGGGACTAAGTCAGTTATGGTGATTAGAAATACTGAACCACATAACGCGCTCAAGTACTTGAAATTGCTTAGACAACTGCAGAAACTTATATCCCAGTAACGCTTCGGATTAGGATTTGCTAAGCAATGACGGTTTTCGCCCCCTTTATTTGACTTTTGAGGAAAACAAATGTATTAGAGCATGGTGTATAGGTGCTGATTTCTACACCTAAATGTACGTTTATACTCTGTAAGCCACAGCTCAGTGTAAGGCAAAGAATACATCGTACCAGTATTATGGGTTTTCTTTCGTATATCAGTAGCGTAAGTGCGAGTGAAAAATAACTACCTATATGTCTCCGTACGTACCCCATCAATTATTCTCATGTTCCGTATGAGACATTTTTGATGGTGTTAGCATAATGCTGGGACACACTCCCTAGATTGCAGGTTCTGTAAATTCACCGAGTACGGATTCGCGGGAACTCCGTTGTCTTTCCATCAAAGATTGTCATTCAAGTTCCTTGGGTGTTTCTGTTGCAATTTGCTATGAGATACAGTGACCTGTTAAGATACGTGCAACGCGGCTCTGAATTCGTTCTCTCTGTTGTCACGCCTACTTGATAACGACTCCGAACACTGGAACAATACTCTAGAATTGCTCGCACTAGTATCTTGTATGACGTTGCCTTTGCAGGTGCTTTGAATTTTCCCAGAATACTTCCAAAGAATTTAAGTTCAATACTTATCATTACATGCTTGTCCCATTTCATATCACCTCTTAGTTGGTTGGTTGGTTGACTGGAGGTAAAGGAACAAACAACCAGGTCATCAGTCCCTCGTTCCGAAAGTGGTCCATCCGGAAGCGGAGACGTTCACCGAGAACTTTTTCTGATCTAGTCGTGAGATTAAAACAGTCAATGCAAGAAGTCTAAAAGCGTACTGGACATCTTTCGTACCATCAAAAATAAAAGCAATGAAGGAGATAGGGAGGTCAGCAGGTGTGCGTCCCGAAGGCCCTGCATGCCACAGGAAACGTCCCACCAACAGTTGTCTCACTCCTGATCTATTACAGTCAAGAGCGCCCACTATTGAAGAAAGTACGACATCCAGAACAGAAAACGGGGCGCGGCATCAAGGAGGCAAACTGGATCTAAAACCGATTAAAACAGAATAAAAGAGGGATGAAAGAGTAGCCTGGTCAAGGAGGTAGGGTTGGGGAACCCCTCAGACCTAGTTTACAGCAGGAGAAGCCCTATCCCCAGCCGCCCTGCCCCTGTCCGGCCGTAGTTTAAAATCTTATAACGGAGAATAAAAATCACTTTCACGGAGAAAATTGAGAACCACTTCAACCATCCGTGAATTGTCCATCAACATTAGAGGCAATGAGTCCGGAAATCCATACTTAGCAAGATGGGCCAAAAGGAGGGGGCATTCCACAATAATATGAGCTATTGTCTGTAAGGCTTCACAAGCACAATGTGGGGGTGGCTCGTTACACAAAAGAAAACCATGGGTTAACCTCGCCTGGCCGATGCGGGGACGTCCAGAGTAGTCTCCTTGATAGTAAGGAGTCTGCTCGCTCGGAAATTAAATGATACCTGATCGGCTTGTGGCCCCCTAGCAGAGATCTCGTGTGTACGTGAAAATCAGCTTCTTAGTATTACCTCTAAAGACTTACACAATGTGACATGCTACAGATGTTCACAAAATAATGCTGTATTGAGTTACTATTCGCTTCTTTCTCTTTATTATATAGGGTGGGCATTACCTTACATTTAAAGAGAGGCGCCATTCATTAACCAAGGGCAAATATTGTCCATGTCTTTCTGCAACTCCTTACGGTCTTCCTATGTTGCTATACACAACAGTAACATCAGCGCTCAATCTTAAGCTGTTGCTGATCCAGTCTAATAAATCGTTTCGGTGTGTATTGAAAATGTCTGAGGTTCTTTTACTCTTACTTGGGGCACAACCAGTTTCCTTCATTTTGTATGGAACATTTGCCGTCCGATATATCGTTCTTGGTTCTATTAGTTAAATATTTCTCGAGCCAGTAACGTACTTGGTCTTTCTGGAGTCCTGCTTAATTTAGCACTGCATGGTTGGTTATAGAAAATGTAAGGGGCAGCCAAATGAAAACGAGAGAGATGGAAAAAAGTAAGTAGACCGTTTATTATTTCAAAAGTAATCGCCCTAGCTATTATTACATTTATCCTACTGCGAGACAAGACGGTCGGTGCCTTAATGGAAAAATGTTTGAGGTTGCCTGTGGAACCATGTTTGTAAAAAAGAATCCGAAGCAAATCGACGACCACCAATGTCGTTCTTTAGGGCTCCAAAATTATGGACATCGCATGAGGGAGAGATCGGAACTTAACAGAGGATGTATAAGGGTTCTCAGCGAAACTTCTGCAGCGTTCTCTAAACAGCCTTGGCAACATGTGAGCGGACATTATTCTGCAACAGAATGGTGCTGTCCATCAACATTCATTGGCGTTTGGACTTAATTGTGCACTTCAATTTTTGCAAAGTGTCCCCGTACCGCTGCTCGTTTATTGTTGCACTGTGTTTCAGAAAATATTGAGCAGTGGGGTCTTGCAGTCAAACATGATGGTGACCACGACTTTCCCGGAGCTGGCGTTCTCTTCGTATAGTGGGCGCTCCTGTCGTGGTGCGGTCCTCGTCAGCGGGCTGACGTCGTCTCACAGCCTTCTCTGCTGCGTTCATCTTCGTGGCGGCGCTTTTCGTTACGCCGGAACATTACATACTGGATAACGTCAGAAGTTCCCTTCTGCGCATAAATAGGCGAGGAAATCCACTAATCTACGAATACACTGTCGCTGGGAATAGTAACTATCGTAAAATACGCAGGAGTAATCATCCAGAGAGACCTAAAGTAGAATGAACACACAAAACAAACTGTAGGAAAAGCAGATGCCAGCTTGAGACTCACTGAAATACTTTTTAGGCAATGTGATTCATCCAATAAAGAAGTTGAAAGATGTGTATCTCAGGAGAAATGTTTATGAAAGGCGTATATATCATGAGAAATATGAGTTTGTTTGGCATATTTGCCACAATAAACATCTTTGCACGCCTGAAGACACGAGTGAGGCTCATTTTTGGCTACCAGAGGTTGTATTACTGAGTAGAGTTCGGGAGGGTGAGTGAGCTAGTTGCAGAGAGAGAGAGAGAGAGAGAGAGAGAGAGAGAGTATGTTGTATCGTGGCGGAGTAAGGAGACTGGATGGCCGATGTGCCTCACAGATAATGGAATTTTATTTGATATGTTCTCTACTTTATGACTGGGGTTAAAAGATGATTTTTGAGACGATTTTTATAGTGAGACGATGCTTTTGGAAAAAGGTAAATTTGCACTGAGTTTTATCTGCTGCAAGCGCTAGCCGAGTAATTACTGTAGTGTAATGATTTCATTATGTTTAACAATATCTACGTTCTGGTATCCAAGATGAATTAATCAGTCACGTATTCGTTATTGTAATAGCTTCCTGCCTCCATTGTTAGTTTAAAGTACTTAATCAGCAAAGCAAAGAGTGAATTTAAATACTGTACGTAAAAGTAACTTATGGTGTATGACAACATTGAGGAAACGTCATAGCTCATGTCAGTACGAGTTACTTCTGTCTCATTTAAAGGATTCCATTTAATTTCAAAATAAAGTTTTATTCATTTACAAATATTTCACTGAAGCTGATACTTACTGTTAAATGAAAAATGAATCAGGTTAAATTTTCGCTGTCAGGCCTTCCACTATTGGTGGACAGTGAGCTGCATTTTAAATAAAGATGACAAAAGTTTAATTTATGAAGGCAGCTTAAAGTAAAAGAAGACAAGGCAATGTACCACGCAGTGATTTATTTTAGGTCATGCAGTTCAGCACTTCATACTCTCACAGTATGCAGACAGAGCAGAGCTAAGCTATCCGTTGTAAGGTAAGAAACAATTGTAGGGGCTAAACGAACCTTTTGAGAGAAAATTTCAAACAAATTCAGTAGCTCCGTTATCGTTCCAGGGCACAGTTTCAATACGTAACAATTAGTCATTGCATGTGATCGTTTCATGAGAAAGCCATTATGAATATTACTGATGACTACTCCTCATATTCAACTTCATTTACAGATTGTCAGATGCAGTAATTGATATCATACACGCAAAAAGTAATTTGCACAGATATCTTCGTGTTTAAAAGGAGGGCAGCTAAACTATTCTGTATCAGAATACGTAGTCTGGTTACAACGCATGCGTTTTCAGACTGCTAGCGAGAGATTTGGACACACACACACACACACACACACACACACACACACACACAGATTCCAATTAACAAGCAAAAGCTTAGAAAGTTTCAATGTGGCTTTGTAAAAAAATTGTACGACCCATTCTTGAATACTGGTCATTAGTCTGGGACCCTAACCATGTTTTCTTCTTGGATGAATACAAAAGATAGAGAAGATACGATGAAGAGAGTAGTTTAGTTCGCGGGAGAGCATTACGGAGATGCTCAACAAACTCCAGTGACAGACGCTACATATGCGTTCCACGAAAAGTCGGCATGACATCGACTGCAGCGCCTCTCCTGCGCCAGTGACCACATCGGTTGGAACCTAGACCACTTGAAAATCCTGGCCTGATCAGATGAGGCCGGCTTGAGATGGTAAGAGCTGATGCTAGGGTTCGAGTGTGGCGCAGAAACCACGATGCCGTGGACCAGGTTCTCAACAAGGCATTGTGCAAGGTGGTGGTGGATCCATAGTGGTGTGGGCTGTGTTTACATGGAATGGACTGGATCCTCCGCTGGACCTGAACCGGTCATCGACTGGAAATGTCTATGTTCGGCTACTTGAAGCCCTTTTTGCAGTCATTCATGGACATCATGTTCGCAAACAACCATGGAATTTTTATGGATGACAAAGCGTCATGTAACCGGGCCACAAGTCTTCGCGATTGGTTTGAAGAACATTCTGGACAGTTCTACATCTACATCTACATCTACATCTATACTCCGCAAGCCATCCAACGGTGTGCGGCGGAGGGCACTTTACGTGCCACTGTCATTAGCTCCCTTTCCTGTTCCAGTCGCGCATGGTTCGCGGGAAGAACGACTGCCGGAAAGCCTCCGTGCGCGCTCGAATCTCTCTAATTTTACATTCGTGATCTCCTCGGGAGGTATAAGTAGGGGGAAGCAATATATTCGATACCTCATCCAGAAACGCACCCTCTCGAAACCTGGACAGCAAGCTACACCGCGATTCAGAGCGCCTCCCTTGCAGAGTCTGCCACTTGAGTTTGCTAAACATCTCCGTAACGCTATCACGCTTACCTAATAACCCTGTGACGAAACGCGCCGTTCTTCTTTGGATCTTCTCTATCTCATCCGTCAACCCGACCTGGTACGGATCCCACACTGATGAGCAATACTCAAGTGTAGGTCGAACGAGTGTTTTGTAAGCCACCTCCTTTGTTGATGGACTACATTTTCTAAGGACTCTCCCAATGAATCTCAACCTGGTACCCGCATTACCAACAATTAATTTTATATGATCATTCCACTTCAAATCGTTCCGTACGCATACTCCCAGATATTTTACAGAAGTAACTGCTACCAGTGTTTGTTCCGCTATCATATAATCATACAATAAAGGATCCTTCTGTCTACGTATTCGCAATACATTACATTTGTCTATGTTAAGGGTCAGTTGCCACTCCCTGCACCAAGCGCCTATCCGCTGCAGATCTACCTGCATTTCGCTGCAATTTTCTAATGCTGCAACTTCTCTGTGTACTACAGCATCATCCGCGAAAAGCCACATGGAACTTCCGACACTATCTACTAGGTCATTTATATATATTGTGAAAAGCAATGGTCCCATAACACTCCCCTGTGTCTGTAGACGTCTCTGCATTGAGAACAACATGGAGAACACATTCGAGCGAGTGATTTGGCCACTCGGATCGCCCGAGGTGAATCCCATCGAACATTTATGGGACATAATTGAGAAGTCAGTTGGTGAACAAAATACTACACAGACAATACTTTCGCAACTATAGGCGGGTATAGAGGCAGCGTAGCTCAATATTTATGCAGGGGCCTCCGAAGACTTGTTGAGTCCATGCCAAGTCGAACTGCTGCACTGCGCTGGGGAAAAGGACCGACACGATGTTAAGAGGTACCCCATGACTTGTCACCTCAGTGCAGGACGCTGTTTGATTCGCTGATGAGTGTTTGGAGAGAGTGTGTCGCGTGTGGCCTCGGCATACGGTCGTGTGGCACGGACCGGCCGCGAATGTAGTTGCGCCTAATGAGGCAGCGCGCCGCCCACGGCCGGTTCGCCGCCGGCCGGTTGTTAACCCGCTGACCCTGTGGCGGTGGCGGCAGCGGCGCGAAATTAGCGCCCAGGTAGCGCCGGAGGGGCGTGGCTCTGCTGATGGGCTGTGCCGTTAAACAACGCTCCTCTCTGCCAGCGGAATGGACCGACCGACACGCAGCACGACCCGCAGAGGTGAGAAACTGAACGGCGCCGTTCCTCAGGGTCCAGTACTAGGACCAGTTTTACTTTACTACTTCGGCGTCAGTAAATGAGCAACAGCAATAACAGGGGAAAAAAATAAAACAGTTGGCATGTCCATAGCACTAATGAGACCCCTTACAAAGGATGCTTTAAAAAAGGTCTTTACCTATAGGAGGTAGCATTGGTTGATACTAGAAGAAAAGTTCCTGTACTGTTGAGTCCGGAAGGCAATAACTGCGGAAACGTGGACCGTTTTGCTTGTGATGAATAATGTGTAGTATTCGATGGTGTAGGCAGTATTTAAGTGATCGAGCTCAGCGGCTCCTCTTTCACTGATTCCTATTTCCTACTCTTTGCCGGAAATTACCCTCTACGCCAGTCTGCAGCAAGTTGTCATGGATTCCACCTCTCCACCTTTTCTTTGGTCTCCCTAGTGGTCTTGTTTAGCGTGGAGTCAACACCATGGACTTTAAAGGCCATCGATGTTGGTCCATGCAACTTGCCTGCACAAGCCGTTAGTTTTTCATCAGTCCTACGACATTTGGGGTCTTCTGAATCTCACAAAGGACAGAAGTATGCACGATGCAACATTCTTCAGTGATGTCATGCTGTACAAGACCACAGATCTTCCTAAAGATTTTCCGCTCGAAATCCGGAAGATTAAGTCCTTTTTCCGGACACTCCCAGTTTCGCAACCATACTGCCCTACGGGTTGGAACAGTTCAAATGGTTCTGAGCAGTATGGGACTTAACATCCGAGGTCATCAGTCCCCTAGAACTTAGAACTACTTAAACCTAACTAACCTAACGACATCACACACATCCATGCCCGATGCAGGATTCGAACCTGCGACCGTAGGGGTCTTGCGGTTCCAGACTGAAGCTCTTAGAACCGCTCCGCCACGACGGCCGGCTGCTTGGAACAGTGTTTGTACAGCTAGAGTTAATTGACGGACTGCTAAATCTGAAAAAGAAAAGAAAAACAAGTAGACAAACTGCAGTACGATCGATTTCCGGCTTAGATTCTCGCGTTGATCTCTGCCTCACACGACAAGTTTTTTTGCAAAGATCGCCCCCCCCCCCTCTCCCTACTAAAGTTTCGCCCACCAGTGGGTGGAGCGGTCTTTGAATGGATACTGGTCTTCACCAGTTATTCTGTATTTTATTCATTCACCAACGGACCGATCTTGCTCGCTGCTTCCTCCACCCTTTCGCTCGTCTGCCTTAGTTCTTCCGTAGATTTGGACAACAGGACTAAGTCGTCGGCAAATGCGGCATGTGCGTTTGTCTCGCAGTGCTCGAAAATTAGAAAGAAGTGCTCTAAACACGTTGTACCATGTATGAAAGAATGTAACTGGCAGAGTGACTAGATGAGTATTTGGCTTTGCCCACGTTTGTATTTATTCCTGTTATATTAGTCCATCTCCTATTTCGCCCTCACTCTGCCGATCTACTCCCCCTCCCCCTCTCTCTGTCCATCCCCTCCTCCCCCTATGTATTCCCATCTGCTCCTCTTTCCTTTCTCCGTCCATCTCCTCCTGCCACTGTCTCTGTCCATCTCCTCTTCCTTTTCTCTGTGTGTCCATCTCTTCCTCTCTACTTTTGTATCACCGCTGTCACACCCCACTCCAGTTGGAAGTTTCTAGTTCTTACCTCCCCCCCCCCCCCAACACAGTACTTCTTACCATACAGAAAGTGATATGTAAGTAACATATTTGTATACATAGTGCATCTGTACCTCTAGCGAACTTGGCCCTGCAATTTCGTTTTCACGGAGCTAAATGTTTATGTCTCCTGAACTATTAGTCAGTGACATAATTTTACACATACGTCAAATCCTGTATGTAGACACCTTCTGCGAAATGCCTTGCGAATCGAGTCAGTAGTATAGAAGTAATAAAGTAAAACGACATGCATAGTGTGGCAGTTTTACTGCATGAGCAGTAAAAATGTAGTAAGCGACAGAAATTTTTCCTGTCATTTTGTGTGTAGGGGGGAGGGGAGAGGGGAGGGGGGAGAAGAGGGGGCGATGAGCGAGAAAATGCCTCGTAAAGGTTTGAAATTATGTGTAAAGTTTGTTGCAAATCACTAAATGCTTTCATTGTAAACACTGGACGAATATTGTCCGGTTATTTGATCGTCGTCAACTACGCTTCTTTTTCATCTACATGGATACTCTGCAAGTGCCCGGCAGAGGGTTCACACTCATACCCTCCACTTTGTCCGCCCTCGGTAGCTGAGTGGTCAGCGCGATAGTGTGTCAACCCTAAGGGCCCGGTTTCGATTCCCGGCTGGGTCGGAGATTTTCTACGCTCAGGGACTGGGTGTTGTGTTGTCCTAATCATCATCATTTCATCCCCATCGACGCACAAGTCGCCGAAGTGGCGTCCGATCGAAAGACTTGCACCCACCGAAGACTCTACCCGACGGGAGGCGCTAGTCACACGACATTCATATTCACCCTCCACTTTGGAAGGTAGGTGGTCCTTACTCACACAGTGCTTCTTCCCAGACTCTAAGTGGTCCATTTTTATAATACGTATGGATAAACCATCACTGACACAATTGTAGGCTTTCCAAGAACATCGACTACGGTTCTCCAACCGCTAACCGGTTCGAAGTTCCCTCTTTACAGACGTAAAGCAGCTCAACAGCTCCTCTAACTCATGCCAGTCCAAGAAATTGGCGCCACACAGAATCTCTCGCACTCTTTTATCGAGACCAGAAGCAGCGTGTGGACACAGCTGGTACCGGGAGTCCGCCGCCGAAGCGAGCCGGCCTGCCGGACGAACCGCCAGCGTCAATCGGTGTGGGCGAGCGCGGCTAATCTAAAGCAAACAATCTGTATGCGGCCGTGGGCGGCGGCGGCGGCGGCGGCATCTGTAGCTGGCTGTGCTGGGGTCGCGGCACCGGCGCGTGGCCCCATGTCGCGTCGCCTGCGCGCTACCCGTCCGCACCTCTCCGGCACTCGAGACGCGTATGGACAGATGGCAGCGGGATATGCACTACTCTGTCTCCCCTACCACCAAAAGCATTTACGTGAAGTCCTTCTGAAGTGAAAGCGCTCGACGACGGAATAACATGTTTCGTAACATTACAGAAATTACGTATTTCTCTGCGATTTCCTTTTCCAGCGGTTCAACGTGGAAACCGAAGCATGATGGTACACAAATTTCCACGTGCTACACGTTTTGGCAGAGGTAGAAGTTACAGTAATCTCACACACACACACACACACACAAAACTTCGAACTAAACTATCTAATCCGAAAATTTTGCAGCGCTAACGTAACTGAAATCGAAAAAGTGCCAAGGCGCCCCGTTACGGGCCATGGCGATTCACTAACGAAATACACTACTGGCCATTAAAATTACTACACTAAGAAGAAGTGCAGATGATAAACGGGTATTCATTGGACAAATATGTTATACTAGAACTGACATGTGATTACATTGTCACGTAATTTGGGTGCATAGATCCTGAGAAATCAGTACCCAGAGCAACCACCTCTGGCCGTAATAACGGCCTTCATACGCCTGGGCATTGAGTCAAACAGAGCTTGGATGGCGTGTACAGGTACAGCTGCCCATGCAGCTTCACCAGGATACCACAGTTCATCAGGAGTAGTGACTGGCGTGTTGTGACGAGCCAGTTGCTCGGCCACCATTGACCAGACGTTTTCATTTGGTGAGAGATCTGGAGAATGTGCTGGCCAGGGCAGCAGTCGAACATTTTCTGTATCCAGAAAGGCCCGGACAGGACGTGCAACACGCGGTCGTGCATTATTCTGCTGAAATGTAGGGTTTCGCAGGGATCGAATGATGGGTAGAGCCACGTGTCGTAACGCATCTGAAGTGTAACGTCCAAAGAGCCGTCAATGTGAACAAGAGGTGACCGAGACGTGTAATCAATGGCACCCCATACCATTACGCCGCGTGATACGCCAGTATGGCAATGACGAATTCACGCTTCCAATGTGCGTTCACTGCGATGTCCCCAAACACGGATGCGACCATCATGATGCTGTAAACAGAACCTGGATTCATCCGAAAAAATGCGTGCACCCACGTTCGTCGTTGAGTACACCATCGCAGGCGCTCCTGTCTTGCAAACGTCCGCATCTGTTGACTCAGGGATCGAGACGTGGCTGCACGATCCGTTACAGCTATGCGGATGAGATGCCTCTCATCTCGACTGCGAGTGGTACGAGGCCGTTGGGATCCAGCACGGCGCTCCGTATTACCCTCCTGAGCCCACCGATTCCATATTCTGCTAACAGTCATTGGATCTCGACCAACGCGAACAGCAATGTCGCGATACGATAAACCGCAATCGCGATGGGCTACAATCCGAGCTTTATAAAAGTCGGAAACGTGATGGTACGCATTTTTCCTCCTTACACGAGGCATCACAACAACGTTTCACCAGGCAACGCCGGTCAACTGCTGTTTCTGTATGAGAAATCGGTTGGAAACTTTCCCAATGTCAGCACGTTGTCGGTGTTGCCACCGGCGCCAACCTTATGTGAATGCTCTGAAAAGCTAATCATTTGCATATCACAGCATGTTCTTCCTGTCAGTTAAATTTCGCGTCTGTAGCACGTCATCTTCGTGGTGTAGCAATTTTAATGGCCAGTAGTGTATTAAATGCTCCGAGTAACCGGAAGTCACCCGTTTGGATTATTTGTGGTCTCTCGAAGATTTTTGACTGTGTAAATCATCGAATACTTGTAGATAAGCTCAGGTACTGTGGTATGAATGAGACAGCGCTCAAATGGTTTAAATCATACCTAACTGGAAGAATGCTGAAATTTGAAATAAGCAGTTCACATAATATGCAAAAAACTGGTGATTTCTCTAACTGGGGAACAATTAAGAATGGGGTTCCGCAAGGTTCGGTTTTGGGTCCTCTGCTGTTCTTAATATATATTAATGATTGCCATTCTATATTCACGAAGATGCAAAGCTGGTACTTTCTGCCGATGCCACAAGTATGGCTATCACACCCAACAGACAAGAATTGACTGATGAAATTGTAAACGATGTTTTTCAAAAAATCATTAAGTGGTTCTCTGCAAATGGGCTCTTATTAAACTTTGACAGGACACAGCATACACAGTTCCACACAATAAATGGAATGACACCATTAATAAATATAGACTTCGATCAGAAATCGGTAGCTACAGTAGAATATTAAAAATTTCTAGGTGTATGCATTGATGAGGGGTTGAACTGGAAAAAACACACTGAAGATCTGCTGAAACGTTTGAGTTCAGCTACTTATGCTATTAGGGTCATTGCATAGTTTGGCGATATACATCTCAGTAAATTTGCTTACCACGCCTATTTTCATTCTCTGCTTTCGTATGGCATCGTATTCTGGGGTAACTCATCATTGAGTAAAAGAGTGTTCATTGCACAAAAGCGTGTAATCAGAATAATTGCTGGAGCTCATCCAAGATCATCCTGCAGACACTTACTTCAAGAGTTAGGGATCTTCACTTTAGCCTCACTTATGAAATTTGTTATTAACAATCCGAACGAATTCAAAAGTAATAGCGGTGTACATGGCTACGACACTAGGAGAAAGGATGACCTTCACTACTCAATGTTAAATCTAACTTTGGCTCCGAAGGGGGTAAATCATGCTGCCACAAAAGTCTTTGGTCACTTACCTAATAGCATCAAAATTCTGACAGATAGCCATATAGCACTTAAAAGGAAATTAAAAGAATTTCTGAATAGCAACTCCTTCTACTCATTAAATGAATTTTTGGATATAGTAAGTGGGTAATTTCCCCAATTCCCCCCCCCCCCCCCCAAAAAAATTGTCATTTAATATATTGTGACATGTAATATCTTGTATAGACACCTTTTATTAACCTGACACGTTCCACATCATTACGAAGTGTCGTATTCATGATCTATGGAAGAAGTACTATTCTAATCTAATCTACATGGTGAACCAGAACTCTACCGACAAAATTTCAGAGGTTGTTCAGAAGCATTTTCTGAGTATTTTGGCATAAGAGACCCGGGATTTCCGGTGGCTTGTCACAGAGTAATTGCATTTCGTTTGATTCATTGTCCTCATTTATCTTTGTATTAGTATTGCACCAAAAATATCTGCATAACAATGCAAATGTCGGCGGTATGTAAAGTGTGTCATTTTTCGAAATATTTGTTACATTAACTTGGGGTAGTTGTTGTTGACAACAGGAAAGCCCACTTTACTGCAGCTGAATTAGTTGTTTGTTAACAGAATGGCACGGAAGCGGAGTTCAACGACACTATGCTGAGGTGTTTTCCCATCAACGCAACTCCATTACACACCTTTTGCATCTGTTTGAGGCTTGCTGCACTACTCTGTGTTTCGTATTTTCATATTACAGACTTTTCCTCTGTTGCGAAGGTATTCTGCCACAAAGAAAGCTAACTGGGGTGACAAAATGAATAAATCACAACTACATCATTATTTTGTAACGAGCCGCCGCAGACCACGAGACTCTCATAACAAAATACTCTGAAAATATCCCTGAACATACTCCGAAATTTTGTGGCTCAAACAGTCGCCCACTCAGAATTGCAGGTTTGCCTTTCTAAAGGCTTGTAAGGCAGCAAAATTTTGATTTAATGTAATTTTTGACCGATATTAAAAATTTAAAATACTGCTGGAATCTACTCGTTAACAGGTGTAATTTTACGTTACAGGTTTAACACATGTCAAGTATTAACGGCAGAAACTATGCAGTGTCTTGACGCAGGGCAACTCACTGCGCGCAAATTATCCAATGTTTCAGAATGAGAGCAGTTAGCGACTTCCAGCGAACTTTAAATATAACTTCAAACATTTCTAAACTTTTTTCTCTTAAAGCCCTCCAAAAGGATAATAATAAGAAAACATTTTATCGCCTACTAAATGTTATTCACGCAGTAAAGCTTCAGCATCAAGCATGTCGTTTCAGTCTATGATTTGTTTCAGTATTATCTCTATTCGCTACCCATTTTGCAGACAGTACCCACATACACCACTGAATATACCTATATAAAACAAAAAAAGTGTGTGAAATCTTATGGGACTTAACTGCTAAGGTCATCAGTCCCTAAGCTTACACACTACTTAACCTAAATTATCCTAAGGACAAGGACAAACACACACACCCATGCCCGAGGGAGGACTCGAACCTCCGCCGGGACCAGCCGCACAGTCCATGTCTGCAGCGCCCTAGACCACTCGGCTATTTCCGCGCGGCATACCTACACAATTATGTCATTTTGCGACACATAATTTAGGAGAAAACCAGCTTCTCAGAAAAATGTAAATAGTTCGCAATATCGGTTGTACAAATATCCACGGAATTAAAACGAACTGTGTTGGAAGTTTGAAGCTGCTTTATATGTGGGAGTTCAGTTCTGTAAGGATTCGGAGATAGCGGGTTTAGTGGCAAGAAAGAGTAGAGTCAACAGATGTTCAGTTCTTTCCCATCGTTTCTTCCGCGAATATCTGAGTATAATCGTGGTAAGAAATACCTTCGGAGGTGACGTGAATAGTGCTTGCTGTGTTTAAATGTAGTCGCTTGCGTCTCCACAGTAATTGCTTCGCTCGGTAAATCCCGCAGGAAACCGCGGAATACGATCTGCAAGACTGCGAAAAAATCCGCGCTTGCCGTTTTGTTTGCCCGTAGGCGGCGCGTCAGAGATAGAAAGGGGGCAGTTTGGCGTGGGCACGTGGGACAGGGTAATCACCATAAAGTGCCGGGCGCCGCCATTATGATCGCATCGGGCAACGGTCCCCGATTATGAGCGGGCGATTTATTTGCATTTGCATAGCACTCCGGACCGCCGACACACTCCAAGTGCCAGTTCTTCAGTGACAAACGGTCAACTGCCAGAAAGGCCTGTCCCACGCAGGCAAATCCCGTCACCGTGTGCTTGACGCAATCGAAGACAGCCAATACTGAAATATATTACGCCTCTCGAGGATGAATCACTTCAGATTCTCGTTCTCGACTGCAGGGAATTCGACCAATAAATGTCACTGCTGAGTGCACGACATGTGATGAGCCCCAATGGAATCGCTCGCCAATAGCTAAGGCGACGTCTACCGCCGCTATTGCCAACGCCAAATTGTAGAACAGAATGACAGATGGAACGAATAAATTGGACTTTTCAGGTTGGAGTCTTGTCTCAAGCATTGGCATGTGCTTTAAATTCGCCTTACATTATGTGACGTATCGTGCATGATTACAGATATCGATATCAGTCTATATAATACGTGATGAGGTGTTCAGATTTGGCTGCATGGTCGCACTGAGTTGACGGCTGTTGGGACATGTTCTCAGAAACCAGTCGGTAAGCATGCGCTACCAGTATATCCCAAAACCCTGCGCATAAAAAGAAGTTTTTTTTCCGAGCCTCATACCTCGGTTCTATTCGTGATAGAAAGGTAGGGTCAAATGTTTTGGATAGCCCTTGAGCTGGGGATCATTTGTATACCTAACAGAAGGAGCGACTCACTGTAACTATACTACAGTGCAGGCACCACAATTGTTCGCGATTGGTTTGAAGAACATTCTGGACAATTCGAGATTTGGCCATTCAGATCGAGCGACAGGAATCCCATCAAACATTTATGTGACATAATCGACAGATCAGTTGGTGCACATAATCCTGCACCGTCAGCACTTCCGCAATTATGGACGCCTGTAGAGGCAGCATGATGGCCGAGCGGTTCTAGGCGCTTCAATCTGGAACTGCGCGGCCGCTACGGTCGCAGGTTCGAATCCTGCCTCGGGCTTGGATGTGTGTGATGTCCTTAGGTTAGTTAGGTTTAAGTAGTTCTAAGTTCTAGGGGACTGATGACCTCAGATGTTAAGTCCTACAGTGCTCAGAGCCATTAGAGGCAGCATGGCTCGGTGTTCCTGCAGGCGACTTCCAACGACTTGTTCAGTCCATGCCACGTCGAGCTGCTGCACCACGCAGGGCGAAAGGAGGTCTGACGCGATATTAGGAGGTATCCCATGATTTTTGGCACCTCAGTGCATATGCCGCATATGGATCAAGAAAATAAAGAAAAATTAAAAATATATCATCACAGAGAAATAAAAGTAAAGAAGGCTTTAAGAATCCAGAATGAGATTTTCACTTTGCAGCGGAGTGTGCGCTGATATGAAACTTCCTGGCAGACTAAAACTGTGTGCCGGACCGAGACTCGAACTCGGGACCTTTGCTTTTCGCGGGCAAGTGCTCTACCTGCCGAGTTACCCAAGCACTTGCCCGCGAAAGGCAAAGATCCCAAGTTTGAGCTCGGTCCGGCACACAGTTATAATCTGCCAGGAAGTTTCAGCTTTAAAAATGTATTAGGTTCTCGTTCATACACTACTGGCCATTAAAATTGCTACACCAAGAAGAAATGCAGATGATAATCTGGACAAATATGTTATGCTAGAACTGACATATGATTATATTTTCACGCAATTTGGGTGCACAGATGCTGAGAAATCAGTACCCAGAACTACCACCTCTGGCGGTAATAATGGCCTTGATACGCCTGGGCATTGAGTCAGACAGAGCTTGGATGGCGTGTACAGGTACAGCTGCCCATGCAGCTTCAACACGATACCATAGTTCATCAAGAGTAGTGACTGAACATTTTCTGTATCCAGAAAGGCCCGTACAGGACCTGCAACATGCGGTCGTGAATTATCCTGCTGAAATGTAGGGTTTCGCAGGGATCGAATGAAGGGTAGAGCCACGGGTCGTAACGCATCTGAAATGTAACGTCCACTGTTCAAAGTGCCGTCAATGCGAACAAGAGGTGACCGAGACGTGTAACCAGTGGCACCCCATACCATCATGCCGGGTGATACGCCAGTATGGCGATGACGAATACACGCTTCCAACGTGCGTTCACCGAGATGTCGCCAAACACGGATGCGACTGTCATGATGCTGTAAACAGAACCTGGATTCATCCGAAAAAATGACGTTTTTCCATTCGTGCACCCAGGTTCGTCGTTGAGTACACCATCGCAGGCACTCCTGTCAGTGATTCAGCGTCAAGGGTAACGACAGCCATGGTCTCGGAGCTGATAGTCCATGCTGCTGCAAACGTCTTCGAACTGTTCGTGCAGATGGTTGTTGTCTTGCAAACGTCCCCATCACTTGACTCAGGGATCGAGACGTGGCTGCACGATACGTTACAAAAAATGGTTCAAATGGCTCTGAGTACTATGGGACTTAACATCTGTGGTCATCAGTCCCCTAGAACTTAGAACTACTTAAACCTAACTAACCTAAGGACATCACACACATCCATGCCCGAGGTAGGATTCGAACCTGCGACCGTAGCAGTCGCGCGGTTCCGATACGTTACAGACATGCAGATAAGATGCCTGTCATTTTGACTGCTAGTGACACGAGGCCGTTGGGATTCAGCACGGCATTCCGTATTACCCTCCCGAACCCACCGGTTCCATATTCTGCTAACAGTCATTGGATCTCGACCGACGCGAGCAACAATGTCGCGATACGATAAACCGCAATCGCAATAGGCTACAATCCAACCTTTATCAAAGTCGGAAACGTGATGGTACGCATTTTTCCTCCTTACACGAGGCATCACAACAACGTTTCACCAGGCAACGCCGGTCAAGTGCTGTTTGTGTATGAGAAATCGGTTGGAAACGTTCCTCATGTCAGCACGTTGTAGGTGTCGCCACCGGTGCCAACCTTGTGTGAATGCTCTGAGAAGCTAATCATTTGCATATTACAGCATCTTCTTCGCGTCTGTAGCACGTCAGCTTCGTGGGGTAGCAACTTAATTGGCCAGTAGTGTATTAATACCTTTACCCCAGTGTCATACAAGACAGTCAGTGCTTCCAATGAAAAATGTTTGCGATTGCCTGTGGAAACATGATTGTACCCAGGCCTGCACGTCTTCCTCCGAAGCAAATCGACAGTTACGGCTATCTTTCTTCAGGACTTCAAAAATATGGGAATCGCGTGGGAAGAGATCGGCACTGTACGGAGGATGTGTAAGGGCGTCCCAGCGAAACTTCTGCAGCGTAGTCGGAACAACCTCTTCAATACGTGGATCCGCCCAGACATTCCAGGCCGCCCATTTGCTTTGGAAGAAGAGGTGCACGTCTGAGTACAATGATGGTTCCGTAGAGGACCGGAAACTTCTTTCCATGAAGGCAGCGACCGCCTGGTCAAATAGTGGGATGACTGTATTAACAGTTACGGCGATTACTTCTAAAATAATGATCAGTTACTGTTTTGCATTTATCTCGCTTTTATTTGACTGCCCCTTATAGTTCTCTCAACATCGCTTGATTTGATTACATTCCATTACCCATGATTTGATGTTCATGTTGTAATCTCTTTTCAAGGCGCTGCCTACTCATATTCCGTACAACTACTGCTCCAAATCAAACGCCATCTCTGCCACAGTTACAATGTCATTGGCATACTGTGAAGTATTTATTTCTTCTTCGTCAACTTTAATTCAATTTCCAAAATTTCTCGTTGCTTTTCTTCCGAGCTTGCTCAGTGTACAGACTGAATAAAATCGGGGATAGATTACAAGCCTGTCTCACTCCCCTCTCAACCACTACTTCCCTTTCACGTTCTTCAACCCTTGTATCTGCTGTCTGATTTCTGTACAAGTTGTTAATAACCTTTTGCTGCCTGTGTTTTATCCTTGCTACCTTTCGAATTTCAAAGAGAGTATTCCAGTCAACGCTGTCAAAAGCTTTCTCTGGGTCTACAAATGCTATAAATGTGTGTTTGCCTTTCTTCAGCGTATGTTCTAAGATAAGTCGTGTGGTCAGTACATCCTCGAGTATTCCTGTTTCTACGAAACAGAAACTGATCTTCCTCAAGTTCGCTCCTACCTGCTTTTCCACTCTTCTGTAAATAAATCGTGTCAGATTCGACCATAGGTATCTCTAAGGAGCCTTCGGCATTGTGTTTGTCAGACACTCTTCCAATATCTAGGTCTCTCTAAGAAACGTTTGACATTGTGTTTGTTAGACATTCTTTCAGTATCCACATTTACATCTCACAGCGAAAGACAAGAGGCCATCCTGTTCTGTCATCGGATGACGCGCAAAGGAAGCAACTGTCTGTACACTTCAACAATGTGTGAAGAAAGTTTGTTTCAAGTCTGATCGAAGACGCTTTTCCTAAACGTGCCGAAAACTTAGAAGTCATATGGATACTTTATCGCGCTATTCTGAGATGGTGCCGAATCTTCCTTACGATGCCCTCTGAAGCTTGCTGTGGATGTTTGTCTTGGTCTTGGTGACACGCTGACCTGCAGCATTGTTGGAGGTTGGAAGGAGACACTGGGGTTTGAATTGACGAAGCCAACGAATATGAATACGACATAAAGTTCGATGTGTAGCGTAAACCGATGTCTATGTTCGAAACATAATTAACGCAAGTTTCATTCTGACAGTTAGAATTGCAACGTATGTATAGAAAAGCTGTATTAAGTAATAGACATACCTTCTCGACTATTTGGGTGGATATTATTTACATTAAAAATACACGTAAAGCTGCCATCAATACAAACGTTGACTTGTTTTACTATATAATCACCGTCCTCGTATACAAACTACGAAAAAAGTAATTGGGGTTGGGCAGGAAGGTGGAAGTACTACTTATCGTTTATTAGACTCCTTACGCTCCCAAAAAGGTTCGAATGATACTTTCGTATTAATAATTGTTTTACATGCTCCAAACAAGCAATAATTTCACGAAAACTCACAACACTTTCAAGAACGCTCTTCTGTCGACCAGTTGAATGAAAGAAATAGAAAAAGGAAGGGCAGTTATTTTCTGGGGTTATTATACACCCTAGTGTCGTCTGTCCTTGCATACTGGCATTGACGTAATGCGCTGAGTTAGAACTAGATGTACATCTACATTTCTACAAGCTAGTACGAAGCGCATTGCGGAGGGTACTTCCCATTGCTCCCATGGACACCCAGAAGGAGGCGGGGGGCAAAAGGGGGCATCTGCCCCTCCTGGAATCTGGGTACAGGCTTTCTGTTCATTACAGAATTCTATAGAATTTGAAGCAATCATCGTCTGCAATTCTACTAAACTGTAGATTTAACGCTGGCGACCGCGACCGAGAAATCCAGCAGCTTTAGCGTTACTTTGCATCTTGGGTTTTGTTAGTTGTCACTGAGATCACTGGGAGTTATGCGGCTGAGGTTTCGGCGCCGAGAACGAACCTTTACAGAACCGTGCGGTAATAATGTCTTCGATCTTAGCATACTGCAGACATGAGCTGCTCTAACACGTTGGCGCCAATTGCCAAAAAATTAACATGGTGGCAGAATGCATGCCAGTAATCTGTCCCCAACTGCCATAAGGACGCCCCCTGCGCTTGATGTACAGCTGCACCACGACAGTAGTTCACTATTAATCTGTGGAAAAGAAAAATCCCGTGCTAGTTCGCTGATTTTGCATTCAGTTTTACACGAGAGAGCTAAATACTAGGAAGCTATGCTACATTGTGTATACAGGGTGTTACAAAAAGGTACGGCCAAACTTTCAGGAAACATTACTCACACACAAAGAAAGAAAATATGTTATGTGGACGTGTGTCCGGAAACGCTTAATTTCCATGTTAGAACTCATTTTATTACTTCTCTTCAGATCACATTAATCATGGAATGGAAACACACAGCAACAGAACGTACCAGCGTGACTTCAAACACTATGTTACAGGAAACGTTCAAAATGTCCTCGGTTAGCGACGATACATGCATCCACACTCCGTCGCATGGAATCCCTGATGCGCTGATGCAGCCCTGGAGAATGGCGTATTGTATCACAGCCGTCCACAATACGAGCACGAAGAGTCTCTACATTTGGTACCGAGGTTGCGTAGACAAGAGCTTTCAAATGCCCCCATAAGTGAAAGTCAAGAGGGTTGAGATCAGGTGAGCGTGGAGGCCATGGAATTGGTCCGCCTCTACCAATCCATCGGTCACCGAATCTGTTGTTGGGAAGCGTACGAACACTTCGACTGAAATGTGCAGGAGCTCCATCGTGCATGAACCACATGTTGTGTCGTACTTGTAAAGGCACATGTTCTAGCAGCACAGGTAGAGTATCCCGTATGAAATCATGATAACGTGCTCCATTGAGCGTAGGTGGAAGAACATGGGGCCCAATCAAGACATCACCAACAATGCCTGCCCAAACGTTCACAGAAAATCTCTGTTGATGCCGTGATTGCACAACTGCGTGCGAATTCTCGTCAGCCCACACATGTTGATTGTGAAAATTTACAATTTGATCACGTTGGAATGAAGCCTCGTCCGTAAAGAGAACATTTGCACTGAAATGAGTATTGACACATTGTTGGATGAACCATTCGCAGAAGTGTACCCGTGGAGGCCAATCAGCTGCTGACAGTGCCTGCACACGCTGTACATGGTACGGAAACAACTGGTTCTCCCGTAGCACTCCCCATACAGTGACGTGGTCAACGTTACCTTGTACAGCAGCAACTTCTCTGACGCTGACATTAGGGTTATCGTCAACTGCACGAAGAATTGCCTCGTCCATTGCGGGTGTCCTCGTCGTTCAAGGTCTTCCCCAGTCGCGAGTCGTAGGCTGGAATGTTCCGTCCTCCCTAAGACGCCGATTAATTGTTTCGAACGTCTTCCTGTCGGGACACCTTCGTTCTAGAAATCTGTCTCGATACAAACGTACAGCGCCACGGCTATTGCCCCGTACTAATCCATACATCAAATGGGCATCTGCCAACTCTGCATTTGTAAACATTGCACTGACTGCAAAACCACGTTCGTAATAAACACTAACCTGTTGATGCTACGTACTGATGTGCTTGATGCTAGTACTGTAGAGCAATGAGTCGCATGTCAACACAACCACCGAAGTCAACATTACCTTCCTTCAATTGGGCCAACTGGCGGTGAATCGAGGAAGTACAGTACATACTGACGAAACTAAAATGAGCTCTAACATGGAAATTGAGCATTTCCGGACACATGTCCACATAACATCTTTTCTTTATTTGTGTGTGAGGAATGTTTCCTGAAAGTTTGGCCGTACCTTTTTGTAACACCCTGTATATCTGTACTTTATTATACCCAAACACATCAGTCGAAAAAGAAAATACAATTTTCTGCGCTAGAAGAGAGGGGAAAAAGTGCGAAATTTCAAGGTCGAGAAAATGTGCTCTCCAGGATTGAGATCTTCCGAAAGTCTATGAGTGTACCACACCGCCACATGCAGTCACAGAGCTACTAATTCTGCACTCCATTTGGCGTGCTGCACAGTAATGTGACACACCAGAGTGACGCAATCCTACGGTGCTAAAATTTGGTTCAACCGGAAGATTTCCCACATTCATCTGGGTTACATTTTACATAACTAACCCGTAAAAACGTAGCCTTCAGAACAACTTCAGTCATGCCAATCGACACTAAAAAATAGAAATAATGAAGGTAATGCAATACATCCATTAACGAGAGCAGATGAGGAGTTGTATAAGCAAACGAAGTGTTATAGATGAAATTAAAGTTGAATAAGCCTCTAAAGTTTATTCCCTGTTTCTCCACTTGGCAAGGGTATTAATGTGGCATTTTTGTTGGATATGCTAAATCGTTCCTTTTTTTCCTATTTCCGATTTTGAATTTTCAGTTTCAATTTAAAGTTACTGAAGTGTGTATAAATCATTTTTGTTAACGTTTTCTAGCTTTATTTCAATAATCGCTGATTACTGTGGACTTAATCATTTGAGGTTGTGAGTTCACATTGTTGACTTAAGAAGATGGCACCCACATTCGTATTAGTAACAGAAAAAGACATACTTTGCGTATACTATTGATGTATGCTTGCTTTGCAGGTAATTTACTGAAAATACTAAGTAGACAAGTATCAGTGTTTTGAAATACAATAGGTTTTGCGTACTTCTTCACAAATTTAGTTCTTGGGACACGAAACGTGTTTAAACTCACCGTATGGGTTTTAATTGACAAGTTTTGAATTTTGTCGCCTCTGAGTCCCCTGGCTGACTGTATGTGCAGCGTTTTTCAGATAGTATTTCATTATAGAAAACTGCATCAACCGCGAAAAATCTGCCGATGCTATTAATACTGTCTGTTACGTCTCTGATACAGGATGTCCCAGAAGGAATAGTCAAAATTCATGGATGTGACAAGAACGATTATTCAGAGCAAAAACTACTGGTAAACATGGGCTATAAAATGCATAATACATACCTTAAGAGCTAAGAGCACTTTTTCATTTTCAGTATTGTGAAACAAATATCTTTTTACGAGGAGCTCTTTGCTTTCCATATTTTGAGAGGGTGTAGTATGGGCAGTACGCACCAATACAAGGAAATAATGTCCAGTAAACATGGGCTCTAAAGTGCATACCTTAAGAGCTATGAGTACTTGTTCATCTTTGCAATTGTGAAACATCTCTTCTACTAAACAAGAGTTTACAGCTATTACGAGTGCATTTTAAAGCCATTGCTTACCGGACATTTTTTTCTTGTTTTGGTTCTTACTACTTCCTGTCAAAATATGGAAAGCAAAGAGCCTGCAGTAGAAGAGATTTGTTTTACTGCATCTAAAATGAAGAAGTGCTCATAGATCTTAAGGTGTGCATTTCAGAGACCATGTTGACTGTACTTTTTTGCTTCGAATGATCGTTCCTTTCATGTCGCTGAATATTGACCGTTCCTCCTGAGAAAAACTATAATCTGCATATAACATGAACAGCAACCGTCCTAACACACTTCTCTGGAGCATGTCTGTGTTAGTAACCTCTATATCGGTTAATAACTTTCCATACGTCCGGCCCCGGTAGCTGAGTAGTCAGCGTGACAGAATGTCAATCCTAAGGTCCCGGGTTCGATTCCCGGCTGGATCGGAGATTTTCTCCGCTCAGGGACTGGGTGTTGTGTTGTCCTAATCATCATCATTTCATCCCCATCGACGCGCAGGTCGCCGAAGTGGCGTCAACTCGAAAGACCTGCACCAGGTGAACGGTCTACCCGACGGGAGGCCCTAGCCACACGACATTTCATCACTTTCCATACGAAATAAAACGCTACTTACTCCATGCCAAGAAATCCTCAGTGCGATCACAAGTTTCGTTTGATTTACTACATAACCGTACTTTAATTAATTAATAATGCTTTGATTGATGCTGAGTCACAGCCCCGGGTCTACTATATTTCCGAATCGGGGCAAAAATTTGATAGTGGTGCCCCCCTGCAGTGTTTGCGATAGGACGTCAAAAATTAAAAAAAAGTCGATATTTCAAAAATACGTTCATTTTATAGCGCTCAGCTTTCTGAAGGGTATGATATATAAAACATATATGTTCGAGGAAATGTAAGAAATGTTATTCGGTCTTAAGTGTGCCAGAGTGCAGTGCCACGCCTCTTCACACAGCATTCTTGTATCGCACTTCATTGTATTTCGTTCTGTGGAATTGAAAGGTGTATGCTTACATCACATCTATATTCAAGGACAGTGGAAATTAAAATATCCTGTGGCGCTTCTCCTGATCCCAGTCGGCAGATTTGACATCCTACACCCTTAAAAAACCTCACAATCAGTACTGGGTGGGATTAGTTGTGACCAGGAGAATAAGACCTCTTCAGAAAATTTGCACTCTTTATTGCCTATTAGCTAATAACTTTCTCTTTTGTGTGACGCAAAATTAAATAAAGGTAACACAAAACTAGTAAAGACAAGAGACAAGCAAGATAGTACACATTTCTTCAATCCTTAGGTCCCAGCATTTTTTTCATCTCTACTCTTGCTACAGCTTTACATGGTGTGCTTTTCTTCCTGCGAAAGAATCTATTACGTCAAACGTTTTGCTACATGAAAAATCAGAATGTCGTCTAACACTGAAAAAGCTGTTAATACGGATTGTAACTGGTGTGGTTTGTCGATGTGATTACGTCTATTTTGTCACAGACTGCTAGATAAAACGGGACGGGCCTATCCAGTACTGCAGCACACGCCAAATAAGCGAGACTGTTTTGGACAAATGGTGATTTTACGTACCTCGTTTACATAAATAACGCGACAGAGCGTAATTTACGAAGTACCAATCAAATGCCTATTAGGCCTACTACAAGCAGAAAGTTTTGTATTAGGAAATAGTTTCACATTTCATTCATACGCTCCAGTTTCTCAAGCGTGAGATCGAAAACTAATAGTACGATATTTTTACATAAATTTGGAATCGTCATATTCCTCCTTATAATTGTGATGTCCCTGTTTTTTCTCCTTCCTCGTTCTAACAAACGATCTTGTCATCACTAATTCTTTACCTATTCCTGCCATTGTCAAAACTTGTCCTCCACTTAACTTCACTAAATGCCAGGATCGCAGGTACAGTTATCCCGCGTTTATTATCCGGTTAGGTGTTATTACGTTTTCCACGCTATTCCGAGAATAGAACTTGAAGCGGGGACTGTGCTACTGCTAGTGCAGCGACCTGGCAAATTATTTTCTTTCTTCCTGGATACACCGAGAAGATAACATGGAATCTTTCTTATCTGTTATTCCTGTTAGTCGTCTATTTCCATTCTGGTAATTTGAATCTACAGATTTCCCTAATAATTATAACAACGCTGATCATTCGTACACACAATCAACCACATAAACAAACAGCAATTGGCTTTCACCCGTTCAGGTTTATTCGACTCAGCACATACACCCCCGTCCTAATTTGCCTGCAGGAAAGTGTTTTATTTCTAGATACGACGGGGATTCCCCTGTCAGGGACATCACGTACACTATGGACACATTCAAAAATCAACTTATGATTCATTCAGAAATCAACTTAGAATGCGTTCAAAAACCAACTGGGATGCGTTTCAAAATCATATGAATACTCGATATACCAACATGCGCTGGATACTAGGCGCTTTCTGAAACAAGTTTTTTTCCTTCAAGAATATGAATTTGGCGAACCCCGAAAATGCCGTCCGGGACAGATACCCCGGTTTGCCCCCTCCCCCCCCCCCCCCACTCTTAGATCAAGGCCTGCTCAGTCTAAAGGTAGGGCAGGGCCTTACGATTAAGGCAATAACCTTGAACGTGGTCTACTCACAGGAATCGAAGAACCACGACACTCCGTCCCACTGGCTGGCAACGCACACGGACGCCGTCTGGAGAACCAACAATAGTGAGAACATCCACGGCGACGCCATTGTCATTCAACACTATATAGTTCAGGTCACTACGTTATCCACACATTGTCGAAGAATCACCGACAACAGCGTTCCTGCGGAAAGAGACAAATCTTCATCCGTTCTTTGGGCAATGGAAGATATCACACGAGCTCTCGCGATCGCGGCAGCCAGCGGTCGGAAGTCGAAGGAGGTAGGTACGTGATTCAGCGATCGAGCGAACGTCCGTCCGCGGCGGAGGCCCGAGCGGCACTGCGGTGGGGAGGGCAGAGCCCCAGTCGCGCGCCTCTCGCTGCCCGCTGCTCCGCGGCGGCGATGCGCGGAAACAAAAAACGGGGCACGCGCTGCCTGCTACCTGTGGCTGCGGATGCAGCGCCCGGCGATCGGTAATTTCTGTCAGTGGCTGCCCGCGCGGAACGGGCCGGCGCGACTTTGCGGTAGCGGCCCGTAAGGTCCCGCCGCTGAGTGGCCTTCCGCTCGTAATTGTTGTGGTCCGCTGTTGCTTGCTGGAAAAAAAGAATCTGTAGCGGGTTTGTAATGACGACCGTCGTGTACACACTTTGTAGCCGTTCTTCCTGGTTTTTCTATTCTGTATATGCCTGTAACTCTTTCTCCTGAATGGTCACAGAGCCAACCGGAGGACTATAGCTCCATTTCCGGCATTGCCAGGGATTGTTTTTTCCTTGGTGGGAAGACTGGAACGGGTTGCAATCAGTGACGTAAGGCCAGTTGAGGAGCTCCTGGAACAGTGGTTGCCAATCTTTCTTAGACCCTTGAGTGCGGTTAGACACTAGCTAGTATTGCCGCCTTTCCCCACCCCTCCCTCCTCCCCACGACGTATGTTGCCCCCACACCATATTATCACCAACTTTGGCAACTAACTAGACTGTAGAATGAAAGACTTTTCTTGGAAAACCTTTGTTTTTAAATCATGAAAGATAAATGATATTTGGTTTCGAGTGTGTGTGTGCTAGAATGAAAGACGAAGGAATTCATGGTGCATCGCAAATGCAACTCACAGCTCCTTCTCGGATAAGAAAGCTAATTATCCACAGTAGACACTTGTTACAAAACATACTTCCTCTACATTATTCCACTGCATTGCTTGACAAGCTCACTGCAACCCTATTTACACCGAAGTGCCGAAGAAACTGCGTATTCAAATACAGAGATATGTAAACAGGCAGGATATGGCGCTGCGGTCGTGAACGCGTACTGTATATAAGACAACAAGTGTCTGGCGCAGTTGTTAGATGGGTTACTGCTGTTACAATGGCACATTACCAAGAGTTAAGTGCGTTTGAACGCGGTGTTATAGTGGGCGCACGAGCGATGGGACACTGCATCTCCGACGTAGCGATGAAGTGGGGATTTTCCCGTATGACCATTTCACAAGTGGACCGTGACTATCACGAATACGGTAAAACACCAAATCTTCGACGTCGCTGCGGCCTGAGAAAGATCCTGCAAGAACGGGGCCAACGACGACTGAAGAGAACTACTCAAGGTGACAGAAGTGCAACCCTTCCGCAAATTGCTGCGGATTTCAAAGCTGGGCCGTCAACCAGTGTCAGCGTACGAACCATTCAACTACATATCATCGATATGGGCTTTCGGAGCCGAAGGCCCACTCGTGTACCCTTGATCAGTGCACGACAAAAAGCTTTATGTCTCGCCTGGGCCCGTCAACACCGACATTGGACTGTTGATGACCGGGAAACACGATGCCTGGTCGAACGAGTCTCGTTTCAAATTGTGTTGAGCGGATGGAAGTTTACGGGTATGGGGACAACCTCATGAATCCATGGACCCTGCATGTCAGCAGGGGAATCTTCACGATGTTGGAGGCCCTGTAACGGTGTGAGGCGTGTGCAGTTGGAGTGATATGGGACCCCTGATACGTCTAGATACGATTCTGACAGGTGAGGCCGGCCACGGTGGCCGAGCGGTTGTAGGCGCTTCAGTTCGGAACCGTGGGACTGCTACGGTCGTAGGTTCGAATCCTGCCTCGGGCATGGATGTGTGTGATGTCCTCAGGTTAGTTCGGTTTAAGTAGTTCTAAGTTCTAGGAGACTGATGACCTTAGCTGTTAAGTCGCATAGTGCTCAGAGCCATTTGAACCATTTTTTGACTCAGCAAGCCCAGATCTAGGGGGGGGGGGGGGAGGGGGGCAAACCGGGGTATCTGCCCCGGGCGGAAGTTCCAGGGTTCGCCAAATTCATATTCTTGAAGAAAAAAAACTTGTTTCAGAAAGCGCCTAGCATCCAGTGCACGTTGGTCTATCGAGTATTCATATGATTTTGAAACGCATCCCAGTTAGTTTTTGAACGCATTCTAAGTTGGTTTCTGAACGAATCATAAGTTGATTTTTGAATGTGTGCATAGTGTACGTGATGTGTTGAAAGGGTCCTGTAGCCACCTTTCATTGCCAACTCTCGTAGTGGTCAAGTCGGCAAAGAGGTTTCCGCTACTTGCGAGAAATCCACCTGCGTTAGGTTGGTGGCGGAAATGACATCCTGGGGTTTTCCGGTCCACGCGGAGCATGGAAGAGGCTGGAGAAGCGGGAGGCAGTCTGCCGCCGGTACGGGAAGCGTACACAGCTGTCCTCCAGTTGAAGAAGGGTGAGTTGGACTGACCGCGTTTCGCGTTGTCACATAGAGAGGGGAGCTTTTAGCTTTTGGTCTCGAATTTCGTCTTATAAAGATTTACTTGCTGGGTTGCAGCAGGGAATGCAAGGCTTTTGTAGACTTTCAGTTTGATTCCCAATGCAGTCTTGACTTTGATCCGTGAGAGGAACGCAGCACAAAGGAGTTGCATATGTTGAAGTGCCCTCGGTTCAGTGTGAATGTTTATGTGCCTACAACTGTGTGTGTATGCTTCTAATCTTTTCCGGATCTTGGTAATTTTTGTGTACTTGTGAATTTTCTTTGTCTCATGTGATTAAAATTTGGCCACGGTCCATAGAAATTGTCTCCGCGGACCGAGTGGGCACGCGAGTCTGTTATGAAACGTATAGTATTTCACAAGCAATTGTACATAGTTAGCATCCAACAGCAGTCTATAGATGCACTACATCAATGTTTTAAGTAATAAATAATTTTGCCTTCAATCTTATCTTGTGTACCGATGTTACGTCGCCGTTACCTTCGCCATTTACCTTGTAGTTTTCCTTGTTGGCCCACCTATAGCGTTTCCATGTGCACAGGTGTAGTGATTAGTGTCCCTTTTTTTATCTGAAACTAATGCTCTGGAATAGATCGTGTTTTCACGAATCTTGCTGCAGGCTGCACTTACGCATGGTGTTCACGACCTATTTACTTTACTCAATATTTGATTCACGGGAAGAATGCCTGGATCATATTAATAACTACATCCCATTCTCTATCAATGACTTTACAATGAATGTTCTTCTGTGAGTTTTTCTTATTAATAAATTAAGTAATTTTCCGACTCAGTGCTACTTCTTCTTTGTCGTGTGGCTAGAGTTGGTGGCGACCCTATCTTTGATATTGATTTCAGTGTCAAGTAGCATTTTCTTATTGTAAGTGCGCGTGGCTCTTTTAGCTATCAGGATACATTCAAAGGGCGCTTCATGCTTCTTGCACATAGCGTCCTTTTATTTACGCTACTTACACATGGCTTACCCTGCTCACGGATTTCGGTAAACCAGAGATCTTCTGATGCGCAGTGAGGATTAGTTATTTTCGGTTGGATGTGCTAATTGGTATATTGTCTTTCTGTGATACAGAATTTACGTGAATTTAGATATAGGTGTGCATTTTCTTACATGTTTTATCTTGTATATGTATTACTGTATAGATATTGTGATTTAGTATTCAATTGTGTTACAAGTGTGGGTTGACTCTTGTCCTGTGGCGTGTATCGGTGTCATATAGTAAATCTTGGGTGCTTTGTGGGGACTGTGAGTCCATTAGGAGACTTTGGCATTATTCTTGTTGTATTTTGGAGCTCGGAGTTACTATCCTTATGATGGAGACGCGTAGCTGTTCAGGGAGCCGCGATCGGAAAAACCTGCCAGACAATAACCCTGAACAAGGACGAGGTCAAAACGTCGAGTCCGACCAGGAACGAAACGCGGAAAACACAAGTACAAGTGTTGTCCATCCTGAGCCCGCCGTAGTGATTTCGAATCATTCGATAGATGCAAATTCATTACAAGCTATGCTACGACAATTACTAGACAGTAATAGGAGACATATCGAGGAAGTGAATAAAAAACAAGCAGAAGAAAATAGGAGACATATCGAGGAAGTGAATAAAAAACAAGCAGAAGAAAATAGGAGGCATGTCGAGGAAGCGAATAAAAGATTGACTAGTGAAATAGTACAGGGTGTTGGGGAGAAACTGGCGATCATTGACCAACGCATCTCCGCCTTAGAAGAGGGGCACCAAGTCATTAGCAAGCAAGTGATGGAACAAGAAGAAAGGTTCGCTGGGAAAATACGTATACTAGCAGAACAATGCCAGAGCGAACAAGCGGCTCTTGAGTCCCGAGTAGGACGAAATTCCGCCAGGGATCTCCGCGCGTTAGCAGAACAATGCCAGAGTGACCACGCGGCTCTTGTGTCCCGAATAGAGGACACTGCGGCTAAGTACCCGGTCCACCTTAGCGCGCAGGTAGAAACCCTCAGCCAGGCGATAATAGCTCTCGAGCGAGAGCAAGGGCTTACGCAAACAAAACAAGACACGGCCCACCGAGAGATGCGAGAAGAAATAGCCAGGATCTCAGACGCAGTGGCGCGTAAGTCTGACAATAATAGGGAATCGATTACCTCGTCATCAGCGGATGCAGACGAAATACGGTCGATAACGAAATGTCCGCGTGGACAGTGTGAAATAAAAATACAACCAAGAGGGGTTACCGAGGGAATATGTGAGCGCATGGCCCGTTTAGAACTTCACCTAAAAGGGTTAAAGGCCCGTGAAGTTGAAAGAAATGAACGAAAGGGCCATTATTCCGACGATGATTCCGGGAACGATGGTGAATTTGATCATCGTCATGATGACGGATCTCGTACCAGGTGGGAACGGCGCGGATCCCCTCAGGAACGTTCGCCAAGGGAAACTCACGAGTTTGACTTTAAACATTTTCTGACCGTGAGGAAGTTTGAAGTCTTCCGTAACTCGGCTACGGGGATTCACCCGCGGGCCTGGTTACAGCAGTTCGAGTTCTCCCTCCCTCCTACGTGGCCCAGTGCGCACAAAATAGAGTATATGTGCGGCTACCTCGAAGGTGAGCCAGCGGCGCGGATGAGGTCAATTGCACGCAATTGCTACACTGTTGGGGAGTTTCGTCAACACTTCCTGTCGATATATTGGTCAGTGGCAGCGCAAAGTCGTGTAAAACACAGACTCATTATGCTACCAGAGTTAAACAGGTCAAAATTCTCCAGCCCTGTGCAGATGTTCGAGCACATGCTGCAGCCGAATGAACATCTTGACGGTCCTTATGGACCTGCAGAAATTATTCGTATTTGCCTGGGAAAGTTTCCAATGCAGTTGCGGCACGTTATCCTTGCAGGACGATGTCAGGATGACGTAGAGGGGTTTCGCAGTCTCCTTTTAGAGCTTGAGTGCGATGCGAATGGCACCACGCAGAATTACGGTCAGAGCGCCTACGAGCAGCGGCCGCGCAAGCGAAGCCGCAGCCGTAGAGACAGGTGGCAATACAGACGTAATGACTCGCCTGAGAGTTACAGAATGCGCGAGCGTTGGCAGCGTCGCGATTTCTCACGGAACGCGGGCAGAACGAACGATGCCAATCGTCATCATTCGCCGAGAGTAAATCAAAGACACCCCCGGGAGTTTAGAAGATATGGTAATGAGCAGAGATATTGGAGTAATTATAGCGGACCTAGGAACGGTAGTCGTGACCGACCACAGAATAATTATCGAACAAGCAACAACAGGGGTGCCGTAAACAGTACGGGTGGTCTGCCAGTGGGTGTTGAAATTCGTCCCGCAAACCCGCGGCACAATCCGACAAATACCCCTAATCAAAGGGATCAATGACTATTGGATGACTCGGTTGGCGCAACTTAATGAGGACCCGTGCTATTGAAGATATTGATGTGCATTTGATAAAGAAAGACGTTATTATGGAAGATTTGTTGAGGGAGGGCCACAGTATTGGTGTGTCTGCGGTAAACCCAGTCGCTTCTGTTTCGTAAAATTACAGTGTATATTTTCCAATGTTTTGATTCACTCTGGTGTGATTGAAATTAAAGTTTATATTTTCTATGAATTGTAAAGGGTCCCCCAATATGTGTGTAGTTATTTCTTCTTGTCAGCAGAAAGAGTAGTGTTGTGCAGCTTCAAAACATCTGAATGTGAATGATTATGGGCTCATATGAAGCGTTTCCTATTACAGTAAGATGGCTTTCGTTCTTTGATAACTAAAAAGGTATCGGGTGTGTTGGCGTGGCGAGTCAATGGTCGTAAGATAATTCTTGATGATAAATTACAGTTTTAGTGTTCTTATTCCCCTTAGGTGAGCATGATTCAGTGAGATTTTTCAAATGTACTGCGATGTTAATGAAGCAACTTGGTGACTTGTAGGTGAAGGATTTGTGTATGAAGGGAGATTAATAGTGTTTGATTTTCAGAGTTGCCACCTTATTAGAGGTTTGGAAAGTGTAACTTGCCGTCACATACAACTAGGTACGGTTGAGGACACCAGAATGTGAAACCCCAGAAGGCGTATATGGAAACAGCTTATAAACTCAAGCAGCTTGATATTTAATAGAGAATCAATGCGATACCTCCAAGCTGAAATAACATGACGGTAGGTGAGGACCCCTGGGGACATGTGGTGAGTAAGTGTGTAATCATTATGAGTATCTTATGATAGCAGTAAGTTGGGTACTCATGGCCCTGGACAATGGATTTCTTTTGACAGTATTTTTTTTATGTACTTATAGGACGAAGTGTTTATGTGTTTGCTAATAGGATAGGATGATTTTTATTTCCATTTTTATGCCCACTGACCTTTTGCATTAGTCTGATGAATAGATGTTGAAACATTTACCATTCCAGATGTGACTTGAATGAACCTTCTGTGTCTCATTAATCATAACTTTTATTATGCAATGTCCATAGAAAAGAAGTCTCGGAAATTTTTCACAGATCAGCAAACATGTTCTGCAAACCTTGGAGGAGCAGTCAATGAACAACGATATGGGTATTGGTGTTGAAAGGAATATTTTGTTTATATGTGGGAATTGTAGTCGGGCTATATGGTGATGGTGACTAGTACGAGCTGTGTAGATTGTGTGTGAGAGCGTAGTTAGGAGCAGGTAGAGTTTTGTGTCTGTAGCTAGCAGCGGCGCCAAATCCTATCCAAATCCTGACCAAACCTTGTACAAGATCTACCCTGAATGATTGACAGCAGATGTAATGCCGGAACTATATTTTATAAAAAGGATTTTTTGTTTGTTTGAATATTGGTTATTTAATTTTCTTCATTGTTTTTTTATTATTAATGTTAAGAAGGCCCTTTTTGTCAAGTTAATTTTGGGCACTATTCCATGTATTGATCAGGAGTGAGAAACTCCGAAGATTTTGTGGTAATCTGTACCCATGATATTTTGTAACGATCCCTGTGAGCGCAGTTCTTAAGTGGGTGCAAGGCCGCCTAGGGAGCCTCCGCATCAGAAAGCACAGGGCTTGGTCCACCGGCAGGCGTTGCCGAACCCTGGTATCAACGGCGAAGCAGTGATGCGGCGAGCGGTCACAGCTGTTTCCCCGGCAGAGGGGAGGGGATGCTGGTCTTCCCCCAGGCGCAGGCTCACACCGGAGCCCGCAGGCGTGTCACCACGGCAGCGCCAGCTGATGGCCGGCGTTCCACCCCATGCGCTAGTCATCTGACAAGCGAAAGGGAAACTATGACGCACACCAGGCGAGGCCGCCGATCCCTGAGCGCCGCTAGTCCAGACGGCTGCTGCGATGAGGTAACGCCCACTGCCCGGAGGGACGCGGGTCCCACCACTGACGCATCAGCTGAGACGGTGCAAAGAGGTGATAAGCGGGTCTCAAGCCCGACACCCGCACGAGTTTACGTCGACCTCAATGCGACGCAGAAGAGCGCGTGTCTCCCCATTGACACGACAGGAGACGGGGGCGTGTGTCGGTAAAACACATTCCTCCACAACACACGGACGACGACCGCCAAGCCGCCTTCTCGATGATGAGGCAGGGCCCACAAGTGGCGATGTCCTGCAACGCCGAACCATCCCACAGTATGGACGCAGAGGGTGGAAACGGGCACGAGGCAACGTCGCGGGGTGCTGTCTAGGATGAACAACCTGGGTTACAACGGACGTTACAATCAACGCCGCTGCGAACTCCCCAGTTCAGTGTTGTGGTCCCCTAGTAGCTTATCCTCCAAGTCGCCTTTAGAAGAGACGCCCACCCCAGCACCTAAAGAGAATACCCAGTGAAACAACCATGTGGCGGATTGAAAAATGACAGCGTGTCAACGAGTTGATTTCTGGATGTGTTTTTGTACTCATGTCTTATTTTCCATAGGTGATTATTTACCAGCTGTCATACCATTGGGTTCATTAATGATTTTGTATCACTGTATTTGTTGTGAATATTATATTTTGCACTTTCACTTGCATGTTTTTATATATGTCAGCACCAGATGATACTGCTTTGGTTCGTGATAATGATTTTGCATCATTGTATTTGTTTATATATTTATATATATTATGTACCTGTTCACCTATGTCTCTATATTAACTTTTGATAGTTGGTTAAAGCAATTTTAAAATAATATCTCATGGTTGTGGTCGTAGTAGGTCAGATGACATGATGTTAGCGTAGTATATCACGCTTAATGTAATTTGTTCTGTTTGCTTTGCGGACCGCATGAGGTCACAATTATTGACTAAGGTCAGATAAAGCTCACTTGGATATAAGAGATTAATCAACTCCTTTGTGCTGCTGTTTACTGTTGCAATAGTTACTCGTTAGGGTATGTTTGTTTCGAAGACTGTTGGCGAATCTCCTAGCATGACGAGAAAATTCGCGGCACAGTCTTCTCCGGGACGTGATGAAAGGGTCCTGTAGCCACCTTTCATTGCCAACTCTCGTAGTGGTCAAGTCGGCAAAGAGGTTTCCGCTACTTGTGAGAAATCCACCTGCGTTAGGTTGGTGGCGGAAATGGCATCCTGGGGTTTTCCGGTCCACGCGGAGCATGGAAGAGGCTGGAGAAGCGGGAGGCAGTCTGCCGCCGGTACGGGAAGCGTACACAGCTGTCCTCCAGTTGAAGAAGGGTGAGTTGGACTGACCGCGTGGCGCGTTGTCACATAGAGAGGGGAGCTTTTAGCTTTTGGTCTCGAATTTCGTCTTATAAAGATTTACTTGCTGGGTTGCAGCAGGGAATGCAAGGCTTTTGTAGACTTTCAGTTTGATTCCCAATGCAGTCTTGACTTTGATCCGTGAGAGGAACGCAGCACAAAGGAGTTGCATATGTTGAAGTGCCCTCGGTTCAGTGTGAATGTTTATGTGCCTACAACTGTGTGTGTATGCTTCTAATCTTTTCCGGATCTTGGTAATTTTTGTGTACTTGTGAATTTTCTTTGTCTCATGTGATTAAAATTTGGCCACGGTCCATAGAAATTGTCTCCGCGGACCGAGTGGGCACGCGAGTCTGTTATGAAACGTATAGTATTTCACAAGCAATTGTACATAGTTAGCATCCAACAGCAGTCTATAGATGCACTACATCAATGTTTTAAGTAATAAATAATTTTGCCTTCAATCTTATCTTGTGTACCGATGTTACGTCGCCGTTACCTTCGCCATTTACCTTGTAGTTTTCCTTGTTGGCCCACCTATAGCGTTTCCATGTGCACAGGTGTAGTGATTAGTGTCCCTTTTTTTATCTGAAACTAATGCTCTGGAATAGATCGTGTTTTCACGAATCTTGCTGCAGGCTGCACTTACGCATGGTGTTCACGACCTATTTACTTTACTCAATATTTGATTCACGGGAAGAATGCCTGGATCATATTAATAACTACATCCCATTCTCTATCAATGACTTTACAATGAATGTTCTTCTGTGAGTTTTTCTTATTAATAAATTAAGTAATTTTCCGACTCAGTGCTACTTCTTCTTTGTCGTGTGGCTAGAGTTGGTGGCGACCCTATCTTTGATATTGATTTCAGTGTCAAGTAGCATTTTCTTATTGTAAGTGCGCGTGGCTCTTTTAGCTATCAGGATACATTCAAAGGGCGCTTCATGCTTCTTGCACATAGCGTCCTTTTATTTACGCTACTTACAGTGTGCATAGTGTACGTGCTCAGAGCCATTTGAACCACTTGACAGGTGACATGTACGTAAGTATCCTGTCTGATCTCCTGTATCCATTCATGTACATTGTGCATTCCTACGGACTTGGATAATTCCACCAGGTCAATGCGACACCCCACACATCCAGAATTGCAACGGTTGGCTCCAGGAACACTCTTCTGGGTTTAAACGCTTCCGCTGGCCACCAAACTTTGCAGACATGGACATTATTGAGCTTATCTGGGATGACTTGTAACGTGCTGTTCAGAAGAGACTTCCACCCCCTTGTACTCTTACGGATTTATGGACAGTCTTGCAGGATTCATGGTGTCAGTTCACTCCAGCACTACTTCTAACATTAGTCGAGACCATGCCACGCCGTGTTGCGGTATTTCTGCGTGCTCGCGGGATCTCCACACGATATTAAAAACGTGTTGCATTATCTTTAGCTCTTCAGTGTAAAATCAACGAAGACAAAATGTGTGCAATGTACTTAATGTTCGTAAATCACTTGAATGCTGCACTCCTAACTTATGAACTGGCAGAAATTGGAAGACTACAGGTTGTTAATGCATTGTGTCTGATAACATCCTACTAACAGTAAAGGTAATAATAATAATAATAATAATAATATGTACAGCACTACTGTAGCCCTTATGTAGTTACTTCTGTGTCGTGTTGTCAATTAATTCATTTATCTGTTGCGAGGCGAACCCGCCAGGTTAGTCGAGGGCGCTAATGCGCTGCTTCCTGGACTTCGGTATGCGCCCCCGGATCGAATTCGCCCGGCGGACTAACGGCGAGGGCCGGTGTGCCGGCCAGCCTGGTTATAGTTTTTAGGCGGTTTTCCAAATCCCCCTAGGTGAATACCGGGCTGGTCTCCACGTCTCGCCTCAGTTACATAACCCACAGACATTTGAAAACGTTCGCATTATATCATGGCTTACACTAGATGCAGACAGCTGGGGTACACTAATTCCGTCCCAGGAAGGGGGAGGGGGTACGGGGTGGCGACAGGAAAGGCATCCGGCCACCCTTTGACACTAACATCGCCAAATCCATAGTAACAGGGCCGACCCGGCGTTGCAGTGGGACACAGGCCCACGGAAATGATGATTTGTTGCTAAGCGAGTAATGAAGCAATTTATGGACTGCTACAGGTATTATCTACAACTCGGAGAAGATATTTTGCTTATATATTTAGCATTTTTTGTATATGTCTCACATTTATCATCACCGATGTACGGGACAATGTACAACATATGTGTGTAGTGGGTGAACTGTGTGAGGAACCTGTAACCTCAATCGCATTAATGCTACAAATTGAGAAAAAGTAATTATTAATAATTTTATAGGCCCTAATCAGTATTAGACTGTTGCAAAGTTGTGGTAATAGTAAAGATCATTTGAAATAATTTAGCTTCGAGACAAACATAATTGAATCATTTTGTTTCTATCTTTCAGAAACTTTCATTTTACCCCTCACTGTTCCACAATGTGAAGTAACGTCTCCAAGGGTCAGAAAGCTGGCAAATGATACTAGAAGGCGTTGGGGCATCATACAGCCTCCACAGTCACATTGTAGATTTTTTTTCCATGTCTACATCTATACCAGCAAGCTATACTACAGAGTGTCAAAGAAGGTACTTCAGGTACCATTAGCATTGTCCCGCTGCCCTTAAACTTTAGTGATGACTGTCGAAACAAAAATATGTGGGTTTTCGGGCCACTCCGGTGTAAGTGAGGCGAAACATTTATGTGTCTTTACTATCACACACCCGATATTCGATAGCAGAAAATATATGAGGGTTGGAACTTCAATAGTGGCAGCTGTTTATTTACAGCTCGTACAAAATAGATACGTGGTTCAAAGTTTTACTAACCTTTAAAGTAGTCACCAGCATTGTGTATAGCCCGTTGCCAGCGATGTAGAAGTCGTAGGATACTCTTAGCAGTGCCAGTTGTGTTGACAATTCGAGCTGCGCGGTCTATTGCCCGACGAATTTGTAGCAGTTCTGAAGCGAATGCCATGAAGTGGTTCCTTCAGTTTAGAAATCTAGTTGGACTCATGAGGGCTTAATTCAGGGGAGTGCAGTATGTGGTATAGAACTTAGCAGCCCCATCAGTCAAACAAATTAGTAACAGCTTACACTGTACGTGCTTGAGCATTGTCCTGAAAAATGATGGTCAGGTCCTGCAGAAAGTGTCATCACTTCTGTCTCTATGCTGTTCATTTTTGGAACAAAACCTACGACCAGAAAACCAGAAGTAAGGAGGAAGCATTAGAGCCATCTGGGGTTTGTACTGAATGTTTCGGGCAGTTCTGATGGCGAAGATGACAATGATTACCATGATCGGTTTGATGGTGCGTTGAAATCAGTACCTAACATAATGAGCGGTGCTGCACCTGTAAAGAAGTAGGTAAAGACGAAAAACTGTGGTACAGATGTGTTGGAGGCTCTGCTTGGAATAATGTTGTATATAATGGAAAAGACACCTCAAGACTATGTTTGTGATGACTGTTCATCCCAGAAACGAGCATTGTACAAATTGTTGCAATATGAAAATGAAAGTGATTACACGTTACATGTTACTATATAAATACATTTCAGTAATATAAGTTCCCTTCTCAAGCCTACAATTTCCCACCTACTGCGGGTGTATTTCCGATGGGTTGGGGAATCGTGAGCAATTGCTTCTGCAAATTTGGAATTTAAAAACTTAAATTGATTTAATACAGTAAAAGAAGAAAAACTGCGCCAACTTTATATACGTACGATTTTAGTTTACTTAATACGAATATGTCAAAATAGATTTTGCTTTAAGTGTACACTATTTCACCACCTCCCTTCGACATAGAACCAGCTGTTAAGTGAATTACTTTTGTTTTAAAAAACAGTTTCGGACTTTCACATCATCTTACGCTAAAAAAAGCTTTACGGCTGTTACACATGCCTAAAGCCTCCTTTCCAAACGTATTTATCATATATTATTGACGTAAAATGACACGATAAATGTGTTTGCAAATCATGATGTGGATTCCACTACACCGTGACGATTCTTTTGCAGCTAAAGATGATGTGAAAGACCGAAACTTGTAAAACAAAATCACTGCACTCCATCTAGCATCTGTCGGTGTGTCTATGCAGTGCTAGTCTCACCCAGAATTATGGTCTTCTGCTTATGTCTCCTGAGTAAACAATTTTCCGAGGCAATGACCGAACATAGCGCCTGTTCCTGATTTTCCGGCTGAGATCTGGGGCGGATGGAACGATTTACGAGGCTCTACTCCCGAACGTTCCGTTCCTTTACATAGTCGAGATACACAGGGTATCGGAATGCGAAGAAGCCCCAGCTTGCTGGAGCACGGGCGGGAGCGAAGGTAACGGGACGGGCAGGCTTTCGGCTCAGCAGGATGACAGGTGAGTTGTAAATCACGCCCCGGCGCGGGAAAACATCTCTTGTTTCCCTCGGGCACCTCCTGGGCACGCCTCGGCTCAGCGAGAAACTCCGCGGCCCTGCAGCCTCACACCGAAGCGCAAGCAGCCTTCCCCGTGCACGAAGTCACCAAAGTGGTAAACTGAACTAACGAATTCTGGTCGTGCATTTCGCTACATACTTATGGTTGTAATCTGATTTGATCCATTATAAATGGTTCTGAAAGCCCGCGACTTTGAAAACAATAGGTTTGTTTATAAATAACTCATCTGCTACCAGGCACGATTTTCTTTATTTTATTTTATTTTATTATTTAACAGCGACGAACCTTGCCTAAAGAAAATTGAATTTTATGGGAGATATGTAGATGACACACTACTGTTGGTGAAAAGTGATACACAGACATTCTAAATTGCTTCAATAATCTACATGAGAAAATCAAATTTACAGTGAAACATGAGCAAAATAAAAATATCAACTTTCTGGACCTAAATATTACAAGACGCAACAACACATGCACATTCAGAATTCATAGGAAAAACACAATGACTGACACCACAATCCCTGCAACCTCATGTCACCCAAATATCCATAAACAGTCAGCATACAGATCAGTGCTACATAGGGCAACTAAAATACCATTGAACCAAGAAAACATGCAACAAGAAATAAACACAGCGAAAAAGATTGCAGTTGCCAATGGTGACAATGCTTCCATGGTTGACATAATCCTAGAAAAAGTGAAGAAAGACCCAGGTACAGACTGCACCACAAAAGAAAAAGACAAAAACAAATGTATATCTAGTATCCCACACATTGTCAATGTATCACAGAAGATTGCAAATACGTTCAAAAATCACAAAGTAAAAATTGTGTTTTCTACATCTAATAAACTACAACAAAAACTAATACATAATATAAAGTGTAAGCATGATCCATGCTCAGACTCTGGAATTTACAAGGTAACATGCCAGGAATGCTCCATGTTTACCTAGGACAAACAGGCCGAAATTTCAACACCAGGTACACAGAGCACATAAAAGCCTTCACACACAACAGACACACTACAGCAGCCATAGCAACACATATACATAATACAGGACAACCATTTGGAAAAATAGAGCAAAATGTCAAAGTTCTCTACCGACTAAATAAAGGACATAAAATGGATTTGCTAGAAGAACTGGAGATGTGTTCACATTACAGAAAATATGAAGATAAAATATTAAACGAAAAACTTGAAAGTGAATCAGTGAATTTCTTCAGATGTTTCGATAATATAATTAAATAAAAATAGTAACACATAGAAATAAGCACAATTGTGAAATAGACATAAGTAAATTATGATACAAATTGTTAAGGTAAATAACCTCTGTACAAACGCATATCATACTTTGTGGAAGACCTATAATGTCATCGCTGTTGACTACTTGAGCAACATCTGTGTAACTGTTTTGTTTATCTAAAAAGTTTTCGATGTTTAAAAGTGTACAACAAGTTGTGTGTGAGACTCTGCACAAATGGGCCATAAGGAAACTGTAAGAACAAATTCTCCTAAATTTCGCCACTAACTTAACAAAAAGATCGACAACCAACTAAAAATCGCGTGTTTTCTTGTATATTGCAGTAAAGTCAACGAAATGAAGCAGACTCTCACATATGGACAACATCACATAGAAATGATATAACAAACACAAAAAACGCACTTGAAAATGGGAATCACTTCCCGAAACGCGTCGTGCGAAAAATAAAATAAAGAAAATCGTGACTGGTAGTGGATGAGTTATTTATAAACACACCTTATGGTTATATGTGAGGACGCAGCTAAGGAGATGTATCTTGCAAAATGGCGAAAGATAAGATAAATTGCAGTGTCCCATCGACATGGATACTGAATTCAGTTGGACAAGAATGACAAAATAAATCGGCCATGGTCATTATGTAACTAGTGTTGTATTATCCGTAAGGAAATCATGGCACATCCAAACGTAGATGGCAAGATTGAGATTTGAGCCCCGGTACTTCTCGAGTTCCTGTAACTACGGCTGCAACATCGTGATCGTAACGGGATATGTGCAACTATAGTGTGTTATTAGGTCATTATTGAACGTTGGTGATGAATGTTGTGTACCAGCATCTCTCTTTGTTTACATAGTTACTCGGATTGGATAAATACAGAAAAGGAAGTGGGCACGTACTTTTCAAAGCAACCAAAAGCTGCAGAACCCTCCAGTGACTTACGGAAACCACGGAAAACCTTTGCCAGGTGCGAGTAGGATTTGCGCACTCAGGATTCCGCACAAACTTAATTCTGTATACAGACACTTCATTCATTCCAGGAATCGAGAATTGACATCAATACTGGCAAGATAACGGTCCCAGAGATTCCAAGATTTTCGGGAATGTTTTAATTTCAACGATAATGTGAGAAAGTCATGCAGAGACGATCTGACTAGTTCACAATGGTAAAAGACTTACCTGCGAATGTTTGTTTCGCCTACAACTTAAACGCCGTATCTACATGCAGTAACCGCTTCTGTATATCTCATGGTGGATAAATTCCGAAACGCGCCATATGAACAGTAAACTCGTTCCTTGCCTGATGCTTAACTTTTACCATTGCGACCCAGTCTGCCTGAATGCAGAACGACCGATAGTTTTAATTTCTAGTTTGAAATCGGATGACAAATGACAAAGGAAAAACTTTTTCGTGTGATATAATTACAAATTAATAATTTTCGGATTTTTTTCCTTTACTTGTACTGTGAAACCTTACTTCTTGCCAAATTTCAACACTGTAAATCAATGGGATGTACCCTGTATGTTTTGATGAGTGTGTTTGCTAGTGTCAAATTATGTGATTTAAATGGCAGTATCTTTTGATTGCATTCACTTAGAGGCTTCAGTTATTGTACACCGCCAAGGGATCATAGACATCAGTACGTGACATATATTTCAGCTTTGATACGTCTCCCCGTTCCTGAGAGAAAGGGCTTTTAACAGTCGGACAGACAGATAGACAGACGGACAACTAAGTGATCCTACAACGGTTTCGTTTTTGCCGACTGAGGCATGGAAGCCTCAAAACTGAGTCTGGGATTTCAGATGGGGATTCAAACTCGGTTTCTCATGAATGCAAGATAAGCGTGCTATGACCACTACATCACCACGTACGTAAGCCTGTAGATATTGTATTTACCTCTGTCGGAAACCTACCCACGGCTGGTACTGCACAGCTCGAACTTTTGATGTTGTACTGTCGTAATTAACATTCCAATTGGCTTAATGCAGTCTATAGATATGTATCCGACGATGTGCGAACAAAGTGAAATGCCCAGTAATACTCATACCAGTCATGTCCACCAGAATTCTGTGAGGTACGGAGAGGGATTTATTTTGACATTTACTGTGTCACCCTGATATGTCCGCGTGTCCAGAAAAATATTACTGATTACATCCGCAGAACTTTTAGTGAAGTAACATCAAAGACGGTCAACATTCGTTAACACCTTCAGTTATCTGTTCAGGCGCTAACAGTCACTGCAGAATAATCACATTCCAGAAGTCAAGGTCATCCTCGCACATGAGTGTTATACGTGATCGAACCAAAGAGCGATTTACGAATGTACACGGGCCATCGCATTCGTACACGCTTCTGGTCACGGTACTACACACGCACATGCACACGCACACGCACACACACAAAGAGTAGCAATTACATCTACATATAAACTACACAAGACACCTTATGGCGCTTAGTCGAGGATACCATGTACTACTGCTAGTCATGCCCATTGCCGTTCCACGAGCAAATGGAGGGAAAAATGACTATCTATATGCTTTCATACAAGCACTCACTTATCTTGTCTTGGCGGTACGTACTTGAGGTGTGCGATGCTGTTAGTGGGATAGTTCAGCAGTCTGTCGCAAATGTCGGTTCTATAAACATTCTCAATGTTGAGTTCGTTTGCGTGGCCATCCTCCACAGCAAGCACAGGAATATTTGTTTTGTAAATAAAAAACGCCTTCTCTTGCTGAATTTTATTTTCCCAGACGCGTTTTCATAAATTGAGCGGTACTGCAACCTTAATGTGACCAGGTGAAAGGAAACACCTATGCCAACTAAAAACAGTAAGGACCGGAAGTGATCACTTATTTACATAAAAAGCTAGACATGAACCTTTTTATAATCTACGAATAATAATATAAAAACGAAAGTGTATCATAAATGTGTCATTATAGATCCCAATGATGATGTCTTAAAATGAAAAATGGTGAAATGCGTCTGGGAAAATAAAAGCAGTGCAGCAGGAGAAAACGTTCTTTTTATTTGATGAGGAGGTCCCATACTCCGAGGAGCGTAGGGGACGATGCGGGAGACACGCACCATTTACAAAACAAATATTACTCAATAGTGTTTCGCGAAAAGAACGTCCTCTTCCCTCAGAAATTCTCGTTAGAGTTCAGAGAGCATTTTCGTAATACACGTATGATGATGGAACCTATGTGTAACACATCTACATCTAGCAGCACGCTTCTGAACTGCTTTGAGACTTCCTTTTATCCCGCCTGATGGAGATCCCAAGCACTCGAGCAGTGTTCAAGATTTGGTGGCACATGTGCTCTGTAAGCGGTTACCTATAGAGATGAGCGCATTTTGCTAGAAGCCTGTCAATCCGAAGTTGACCATTCACCTTCCTTACAAATGACCTAGCGTCCATTTTATGTCACTTTGCAGCTAATACATACTTAATAGACTGTGTCAAGGAGCACACAATTAATACTGTATTCGAACATTAAACGATTGTTTTTCTTTCTGACGATTTCCGACATTGAGGGAAATTACGATGTGTAGAAGCAAACCACCTGCTGTTGAGGCGACATCCGCTAGAAATGATTTATGAAGACCGCGTATGTTGCGGGCCAAATTAGCGCCGACAGCTTTTCACGGCCCAAACGTAAGAAACAATACTGGCGTAGACGTAATGAACCGGAAAGCACAGCGGTCGCTGCAAGCAAAGCCACAGGTGTGCTCCAAGGTATGAGTCACGGCAGGCAGGGAGCGAAACGTATACTAGAGAACGCATAGAAAGTCCGCTAGCGAAGAATACATTGGACCGATCAACTGTTCGTATGGAAGATGTGGTTACAGGAGTAGAGCAAAATAAGGACGTCTTAGTGACATGCAATGCACATACTTCGTCAGATAACAATACCGGGGCGAGAGAAAACATGAACATGTTCGTCGGCGAGGAAAAAAGCGCCGACGACAGTTTGAATAACGATGAAATTTGCGAAAATCAGTTGTCAGGGATTACTAGTTGGTGTGAGCAGATCTGTACCAAGGGCTAAAGCAGTACGAATGGGAGGATTTCAAAATGGATTATGCGACCAGACAAGGAAAAAGACGGACGTCGAAAATAGAACCTGGCCCGATACTAAGGAGGGAATGAAAATAATTAACACCGCGCAAAGTCCGTGAGTAGCAATTTGTAAAAAGGTGGCAAGTAGTGAGGAGAAGGGCACCGCGCAAAGTAAGCGAGCTGCCAATAATACTGAGACTAATAGTAAGAAAAAAATACGGTCGCATTGAGGAGAATGGAAGAAGAAAAAAATCTTCAGCGTTGCTGACGAAGCATTCCTGACTAACGAATCGCTAGCAGAACAGACTGTTGTCAGTAGGCTGGAAGAAGTAGATAAAAACGATTGTTTACCCATTACTAAAGTTTAAGAATACAACACAAAATGCGAAGTACAGTTAGACGACTTTAGAGCCGATGTAAACGACAGTTCAGACGAAGAACCTGCTATCAAGGCAGAAGAATTAATAGTATTAGGAGGAAACCGTGATCATGAGTATTTAAGAGCTGACAAAAGGTCGGATGAGGAAATTAACATGTGTCCAAGAAGAGAATTTCTGCTAGTGAGGCACAGTGGTCAGACATACAAGATAGATCGGATGAAGAATATATTGAAGTAATAGAAATCGAGGACAACTTGACAAAATGTAGTTTTGCACCACCACACGAAGCAAGTTCAAAACGAGAACCGGAGAAAAAGACAGAACCAAGAAAGAAAGAACCACCGGACGATGTTATATACTATCAAAAACGGACGGAAGTCGCGAAAGAATTTGAAATCCCGGAACCAAAAAAGGCGCCAGATATAGTAAAAGGATATGTAGACGACATCCCTTGGGATGAAATTAGACCTGTTTAAGATGTGTTATGGTATTAGGAAAATTCAGTTATTCTTTGTACAGTAGCACATACTGCTATCATAATTAGAGGGTGTGAGGCAAGTTTATTCGAAAAGTTTAGAATATTTATCATGACCCGTTTGAAGTAAAAGGAACGCCTCACTCTGACGCATACTTTCTGGTGTACCCTAAAATCGAAGAAACCCTCAGGTATTCCTAACATAGTGGACTTGAAATCTTATGTCCATAGAACAGAATAAAAAGCAGCACTGTTTGAAAACATGTCATGATTAATATATACTGTATTATAGCGTGTTTAATTTTTTTACAAAATTTATTTTGTTACAGATGTCGTTCAAGTCAATTCAGTGGTACATTACTTGCTAAACTGTGCTACAGAAGTTTAGTATCAAATAAACTCAACCCACCTAGCAAATTTTTTTTTTTGAACCATGATAGCACTGGGTACAATTTTGCGTAATTAGGCTGCGAACGTTTATTTTCACGTAATAACAGTTTACTAGGTTTCTAATAGAACCTTGGTTCGATTCCCGTTTACCTTGCTACTGCTTTCTTTCAATAGAAATCTTTAGAGAAACAAAATTAGTCCGATACCTTTCCATTGAACACAGGCAAGGTCACAAAAATCCTTTCACGGGAATAACATTATCGGCATAGTACTAATATAAAAGCAGCCCATAATGTCATACGGGCTTTTCCCATGAAAGGACTAGTTGTTCTGTTGGGGATAAGTGTATTATACAGTGATGGCAGATGGCGAATTTTCGTTCGTTATCTCGTGAGAATATACACTTCTGTCTCTGGAGATAAGTAACGGAACTTCGTCACCTAACCTCATTGGCACAATCAATAACAATGAAATGAATACCCTTATCTGCATACAGGCGTTGATATAAGCCAACGGGCACAGTTGAAAATGTGTGCCCCGACCGGGACTCTAAACCGGGATCTCCTGCTTACATGGCAGACGCTCTATCCGTCTTTTTTTTCTTTTTTGTTCGATATAGTTCGTTGCGTTTGGTCTGAGGGGACGTCACAAGACATCCGTTCAAGTTGATCGTTGATTCCTTGACTCAGTTTTTTTTTTATTACAGAGAGCACGCAGCCCTCTGATCGAACATCCATATGAGCAACCGAGGACACAGACGATAGTGCGACTGCAGGGACTTATCTCTGACACGCCTTCCGTGAGACCCACATTCGCAACTTATAGTCCCGCACTATATTCATAGTGCACCTGCCCATCATACTCATTACTCGCGGCTTTACCGCCGATTCCGGTAAGAGTTCGGGCACTGTTTGTGCATCTGCACAGAAGAAGATGGTCAAATGGCCTGTGAGCCTTAACTATATACATATATGAAGATGGTATCTGTTTTTTCGGACATGTCCGAAAGAACAGATACCATCTTCATATATATATATATATATATATATATATATATATATATATATATATATATATATATATATATACAATCAATAACAACAAAAGCCGGCCGGTGTGGTCGAGCGGTTCTAGGCGCTACAGTCTGGAACCGCGCGACCGCTACGCTCGCAGGTTCGAATCCTGCCTCGGGCATGGATGTGTGTGGTGTCCTTAGGTTAGTTAGGTTTAAGTAGTTCTATGTTCTAGGGGACTGATGACCTCAGAAGTTAAGTACCATAATGCTCAGAGCCATTTGAACCATTTTTTGAACAACAAAAACATGGCTCTTGTGGTTAATGAAATGACAAAATAATGCACTTGTATAACACGTGGACGGCCACCTAATGGGAGAAGGGTGATGGCAAAACTCGTGTAAAAATTGCGACTTGAACGTGATGTGATTCGTAAGCCATACCCACAACTCATCCAGTTCTATATGACATCGTAAATTTAAGTTAAATTGAATGACTGTCAAATAGCACTGATAACAGTGTTCAGCCGTGAACAAATCTCAACTATTCAGAATGTTAAGCTTTCGCAAGCAAGAGTACTCAGCACGCGTGGTACTTGATGTGACAAAGAGGGTCCGAAGCTGCGCAAAGGATAGGCCATTCTTGTTCCTCCGGCCATGGAGCGGCTTTGATACAGAGCCTAATAAAATTATCACGTCGGCGGTTCTATTCACAGGCGCACGCTCGGCCGAGTGCTGAGCCGCGAAGAAAGGACGACCGCGGCGTACAGGCTGCCTGCTGCCTTCTAAAGACATTTCCCAACAAGGGCCGGAGCGGGCCGGCGCTACGCTGTTTGAGGGTGGGCCCAGTAGGGACCCGAAGGGCTGCTCCCTGTTCAAACACGGCCGGGACGTCAGCTTATTCAGGACACGCTCGTCTCTGCAGTGGCTCATCCTCAACAGGGCCAGGTCGCAGCTGCAATAGCACTGGGTCCGAAGCACTCAGGGCCCACTTGTCCAGAGGGCGCTAATGTGGCTGAGGTAGAGACTCGCGTGTGAAGTCAGGGCCGAGCAAAAGAAGCGCCTCACCGGGACTTGCGCCAGATTTCTACAGACCATGGCGCAGTTATGGCTGGCAAGGTAATGCAAATCACAGTTGTGCCGGCACACAGAGTGTTTGTCAGAGGGAAACACCGATTACTAGGACGCCATGTTATTGTAACAGGAAAGTTATTACGGACGGCTACAGTGACCTGGGAGGGAAAAGTGGCCACTGCGCATTTTTTTTGCCCTGAGCATAGCTGCTGCCTGGCGAGAGAAGTGGTCAAACTAGTTCTAATATACACCTCCATTGTTGTCAGTGAGCTCCATAGAAGAAGTTTGTTCCGTTTTTTTTTTAATTTTTTTAAAGACTTTTCCGATTTTTCAGTCGTCTGTTTTATTCTTCTTACCTCACTTACCGAGTGACAATTATTGAACTATATGGAGAAAACGTAAATTAGTTACAAACTACGGCGCGCACACACTTTATTCAACATGTAAACGTCACTACTGGTGGAAATTCTTCCAATCCATATGTGGCATACAGCAAACCAGTATTGGTTAAAAACAGTCTTGGTTGCAATTTTTTTAATTTTTTTTTTCAACTACACGTTTCGCCTTTTTAGGCATCTTCAGGTTGATCTTAATTTGGTATTTCTTAAAACGATCCTTTAGACAGTGTAGCCAAAAGACATCGTCGAATACATCATTCTTTTACTCGCTCCTGTGAACGGGAACGCGTTATGCAGGTCTTGGAGTCACTCGCGTCCATCTAGAAAAGTGTTTACTGAGTTTAACGAATGCGATGTTGGCACATTCCTGATCAAGAGCACAAGCTTTTCTCTGGCACAAATCAGTTTTGGAAGGCCGAGAACACGTTGAACAAGAACTTCGTTCAGGGGGACATTGAACTTCAAAAAACGACAAAACATCGAATTTGTGCGTGTTCCTGTGAGATCAGACCGACATTTGACAATCAGGATAAAATGGAAATGCTATGTGGCTAGGGCCTCCTGTCGGGTAGCCGTTCGCCTGGTGCAAGTGTTTCGAGTTGACGCCACTTCGGCGATTTGCGTGTCGATGGGGATGAAATGATGATGATAAGGACTACACAACACCCAGTCCCTGAGCGGAGAAAATCTCCGACCCAGCTGGGAATTAAACCCAGGCTGTTAGGGATGACATTCCGTTGCACTGACCACTCAGCTACCAGGGGCGGACGACAATCAAGATGATGAGTGACCTATTAAACACTTTCACCGTACATCAAATTTAGACCAGTGATTTGCACATGATAAATGTGCTATCTTGCTTAGTACATAGCTGAACGAAAACTTTCTACCTCCAAGCTCAATCATTCCGTTTGCTAAGTCATAAACTGCAGAGATGCTCACTCTCTCTCAGGCAAGCTGAGTAAAGAATGCCACGTCCGAACTCTAGGCAAGCTGGGAACGGAAGACCTTTACGGAGACTACTGCCAGTCCACTCTTCGCCTCAGTTTCCCCTCCAGCAAAATCACTTACGCCAATTGCAGCGCAAGTTGCGTTAATTATGTGCCGCTTCCAAGCACCAACCAATGTCAATGAACAAATTCCCACAAAATTTCCCTTCCTCTCAACTTCTGCTATTTAGCTCCTCCCAGGCAACCCATCAAGGTTAGCATCTGCATAAAACACCAACTCCCAGGAGAGTACTTCAAATTCCTTGGTCCTACATTCCCATCGGAGGCCGGCGTATTTCATTCTGCCGCTCTTCACCTGATTTACTTCAGACTCAGTGGACCGTGAATTCAGCGTGAAGTTGCTATAGTCACGAACACAAATATTTCGGCCTCTGTTGACCGCTCCACCATTGCTTTGCACGGCTTTCTCGCATGTTTCACTGAAAACGGGACGACAGACATTTATCAATGGGCATACAAGTTCTCCATCTGCTTCCCGGTACACCAGCATGTGGTCAACAACCCCATCACTGTCACTCATCTTAAGGAAGCTGGAGGCCGCGCCCCATTACCGCTTTCTCAGAGTCTGAGCTGCCCTAAGCTGCCTATTGTCGCTTCCCTTCGCTGGTCCCCATCCGCGGGCCGCAAGCCCGGCCGCGGTCAACTCTGAATACTTCCCTGGGATAATCTAGCCTCCAGTATATCGACGCATTTCCACAAAGTTTTCATGTCATGTGAATTACTTTAAAACCATCACCCAACATCAGTTATTCCAATATGTCCATACTATACCCTCTACAAGATGCATTGTGCCTTGTCAGTCATTTTTGTTCAGCCCTACTGTTCACTGAATGTGAGTTCGGTGATCTTTAATGACTTCATGTAAGGGGCATAGTTCTTGCCACCTTACAAATAGTAGGGGTATCATGCATAAGGAATTCGTTCCTCCTGGGCGAATTATCAGCCAACTGTTTTACAAAGATGTCCTTGAAAGGCTCAGTAAAAGTTTGATTCGAGTGAGACCGTACTCTGCAACCAAGTAGATGCTGCATCATGACAACGCCCCATGTCATACGGCCATTTCCATTACGGATTTTTTTTACCTTAGACGGCATTCCTGTTGTCCCACAGGCCCCTATTCACCTGATCTGGGCCCTTGTGGCTTTTTTTCTTTACCCGAAATTAGAAAAATGTCTTAAAAGGATGTCATTTTGGGAGTCTGAGCAACATTGAGAAGAATGTGACCAACATATTAAAGGCCCAACCAGTTGAAGCCTTTCAGCACAGCTACCAGGTCTGGGAACGACGACTCTGCCAGTGTATAGCTGCCGAAGGGAGCTACTTTGAACGGACGATGTTGTTGTTTGGAAAAAATAAGAACTTCGTCAGATAAAAAATTAGTCTCATTACTTTTCTCACATACCTCATGTAAAAGAAGACCGTGTTCGCAACACTTATGCGACCCATTCTTGCATTCTGCTTGAATGTTGAAGAACCCTAACATGTCTTACTAAAGAAAAACATCGAAGCAATTCAAAGGCTCTTAACACACTCTTTTTACCAGTTTCTAGCTAAAAATGTTCAATTAACATATTCGTAGATTACGAACCTGTTAAGTTCAAAGAAATGCTTGATGTGTGTAATTATCTTCTTGGTTTCAGTTCAGTGTTAATTGGGGTGCACAATATTAATTGCTTCACTATAGAAATCCCAGGAGTCAATGTGAAAACCCGATGATACTAAATAATTTACACCGACACATAATTTGCATTTGTATTAAGGTTTATATTGTTCCAGAACATCCGTACAATACACAGCTCAAAGAAACTGACTTTACAGACATTTACTCGAACTAACTGGAAACAGCTGCCACTGTGCTGCCACTTTCGAGCTCTTAGGCTCACTGCTTAAGTAGTTTCTTAACAATACAAGTTATTTAAAAGTACGGTTTAGAAAAGTCACAGTAATTGAGTTACAATTAAAGTCGGTTGTTTCATAAGAAATGGCATTACAATTTTGAAGATAATAAACGCTTGATTATAACAAATGTGATTTCTAAAATCGTTTTTCAAATTTAGTATCGCCCGCATCTCGTGGTCGTGCGGTAGCGTTCTCGCTTCCCACGCCCGGGTTCCCGGGTTCGATTCCCGGCGGGGTCAGGGATTTTCTCTGCCTCGTGATGGCTGGGTGTTGTGTGATGTCCTTAGGTTAGTTAGGTTTAAGTAGTTCTAAGTTCTAGGGGACTGATGACCATAGATGTTAAGTCCCATAGTGCTCAGAGCCATTTTTGAAATTTAGTATCGAAATTCTGCTTCAGAGATGTGACTGACAATACTTGATACGAAATTATTCCTATCTCGTTAATTACAACAGGAATTTGCTACGAACATATTTTGGACTACTTTATACAATGCGGAAACAGATTTTGAGGTTCAAATTTTACATAATAATCTCGTTTTGAGCAAATCATCGAAATAACAGTTTGTTTGTGGTAGAAAGTTTTAAGCTCGTAATTACGTAATTAATTACAATGAGTCTGATTTGAGTTTTTATAGAAACATAATCTCTTGAGAGTCATCGTAACTTTCAGTGCATCAGCTAGCCAGAAATCTACCCAAAACATTAATTTTCACGTTTTATGAAATAATCGAGTTTTGAAAATTAATTTACCATTTAATGACTTAACTGATTTTAGCAGTAACGTTTCTACGTGATTAATGTCTGATAGTTACACAAATGAAATAATTAATTTTTCTGTAAATTTCGTAAAAATGATGATTACAATAAGATACTTTTCCATTTATTAACATATTCCTGTTAATTGTATCGAAATAAGCTGTAGCTGACTAAATGGGTGTGTTACATTTTATATATCTCGTGTACAATGCTACCTGACACAATACCAAACAACAAAAATTGTATTGTAACATTTGCTATACTGTGACATGCGTATCGTATAATACATGAAAAAGCACTCCGTCTTCAGGCGACGACTGGCCTACCGGAACCATCAGACCACGGTGTTATTCTCGGTGGAGGATGCGGCGGATAGGAGAGGCGTGGGGCCAGCACACCGCTCTCCCGGTCGTTAGATGGTATTTTTGACCGAAGCCGCTACTATTCTGTAGAGAATCTCTTCAATTGGCGTCACGAGGCTGAATGCACCCCGAAAAATGGCAACAGCGCATGGCGGCCTGGATGGTCACCCATCCAAGTGCCGACCACGCCCGACAGCGCTTAACTTCGGTGATTCACGGGAACCGGTGTATCCACTGCGGCAAGGCCGTTGCCGATAATACATGAAAGCGGTACCGAATACTTCACTTAGGGTCCCCGTAGTTTGTCCTATCTCAAGACGTGCTGTTAGATTTGCTACTAGTAGGCTGGATCAACAAGCGAACATTATACGATGTGAATTTAGTTTGTAGACAAATTTCGTTAGGAAGAATGTTACTTCTACATTGTTGACTTAGCGACGACTGGATACCAGTCAATACCGACTATGGCTAGAATATCACTGGCTGTGTTTGCGAGTACACCGGACGGGCGCCGTCGTCGGCTCAGCAACGAGTCCTTGCTACGGAGCTGCTCGTCTGTGTTGAGATGCAGACGCTGACGTATCGCCGGCGGCAGCTCTGGGATAGCACCCGTTGGCGGAAATAGCCGTGCGGACATGCGGATAGCCAACCGCCCCACCGATGCAGCCAGATATTAATAGCGAGACTGAGGGCTACAGCGACACGAGCTTTGCCGTCTAACAATGGCAGGATGCTTCATACTTACTTTCAAAGTACTAGCTTTCGTAGCAAACGCCGCTGCCGAACGCTCGTAAGGTGACACTCCACCTTCAAGTATCCTGGCGACAGAAATATTATCATTTCTCCTGTAAGAGTGGGAGCTTCTGATGACTTAAATTGTACGCCAGCGAACACCGCACTTCTACACACTATTTCATGGAGTGCGGCAGATAGAACTCGACACGTCGTTCTTAACGGGACTGAATGGACAGTAAGACTAACTTGGAGAGTACTGCAAAGGACGTGTTGTACGACCATTACTGGTTACGCTATGTGTGAATGATCTTCTGAATCACGTCAGAAGCCCCCTGAAGCTGATCACGGACGATGCAGTTGCGTATAGGAACTTGTAATGTCAGAAGAATGTAGCGAAATGCAGGAAGACTTGGACTGCCAAAAGGCCATCTCGATACAAAATCACAACACTTACCTTTGCTCGTACCTGCCACGAGGAGTCAAACCCTTTCTTATTTTCCCTTCCTCTCCCTTTTTTTCCTCTCTTACATTTATTTGCAGCTTTCTTGCTCATTGAATATAAAATGTACATAAACATCGAGAAGAATATTGTAACGTTTGCATTTTAGGAAGAAAATAAAAGATGAAAGTAGAGATTAGAGAGGAAAGTCCAATCATCGTAGCCGGCCGGAGTGGCCGTGCGGTTCTAGGCCCTACAGTCTGGAGCCGAGCCACCGCTACGGTCGCGGGTTCGAATCCTGCCTCGGGCATGGATGTGTGTGATGTCCTTAGGTTAGTTAGGTTTAATTAGTTCTAAGTTCTAGGCGACTAATGACATCAGAAGTTAAGTCGCATAGTGCTCAGAGCCATTTTGAACCAATCATCGTAAACATCCAGGGATGAAAGTCTTGGTATATTCATGGAGCCATTAACGTCTGGAGGCCTTTAATATTCTTAATTATTAATATTCTTACGTTAAATATTAGATTACACTTGTCTTGGTTATGTTATGTGCCGCGTGTGTTAAATGTATTTGTTGTTGTATCTATCAATAATCTACACTGACGGGGAAAAGTTGCAACACCAAAAAATAATTAATTTAGAATAATGGCTCTAATCACTATGGGACTTAACATCTGAAGTCGTCAGTCCTCTAGAACTTAGAACTACTTAAACCTAACTAACCTAAGGACATCACACACATCCATGCCCGAGTCAGGACTCGAACCTGCGACCTTAGCAGCAGCGCGGTTCCGGACTGAAGCACCTAGAACCGCTCGGTCACAACGGCAGGTAATTTAGAATAATGAAATTAATTATTAACATATGTTAATCAACATCACAGGTTAGGTTAATGTAAGAGCCAGGTGAGCCATTGCAAATGTGAAATGCTGGTACGTTAAAACTGGTTTAACCGTCAGAATGTTTAATGCAAGCATAGAAACGTGCATGCATTGTGATGTGTAGGAGCGGAGGTCAGTGTGTGGAATGGAGTTATATGGGTGTGGTACCTGATCGGTTAATACAGAGACGGTTAATTCTGTTCATGGATGACGCCGGAGTTGTGGTACGATACTTTCCCTTATCTGCTCGATTGCAGATAGATCTGGTGGTCGAGCAGGCCAAGACAACCATGGTCGACACATTGTAGAGCACGTTTGGTTGCAACAGTGGTATGTGGGAGAGCTTCATCCTGTTGGAAAACACCCCCTGGAATGCTGTTCGTCCGCAGCTCGTGGTCGTGCGGTAGCCTTCTCGCTTCACGCGCCCGGGTTCCCGGGTTCGATTCCCGGCGGGGTCAGGGATTTTCTCTGCCTCGTGATGACTGGGTGTTGTGTGATATCCTTAGGTTAGTTAGGTTTAAGTAGTTCTAAGTTCTAGGGGACTGATGACCATAGATGTTAGGTCCCATAGTGCTGAGAGCCATTTGAACCAATGCTGTTTATGAATGGCAGCACAACATGTCGAATCGCCAGACTGACGTACAGTTTTGCAGACAGGGCTCATGGAATAAGCACGAAAGTGATCCTGCTGTCAAAGTAATTGCACCCCATACCATAACTCCAGGTCTAGGTCCAGTGTATGTAGCACGCAGACAGGTTGGTTGCAGGTCCTCAACTAGCATACTCCTGACGAAAACACGGCCATCACTGGTACCAAGGAACAATCAGTATTCATATGAAGACACAACAGGTCACCACACTGCCCTACAATGAGCTCTCGCTTGACATTGCTGAAGTCACAAATGGCAGTGGTATGGGGTCAGTGAAACGTACGCTACAGGGAATCTGTCTCGGTCCTGTCCTTGAAGTAACCGATTTGTAACAGTTCGTTACGTTGCTGTGGTGCCAACTGCTGCTCAGATTGCTGCTGCATATGCAATACGACGCGCCAGAGCCATATGTCGAACGCGATGGTCCTCCCTCTCGCCGGCCGGAGTGGCCGAGCGGTTCTAGGCGCTACAATCTGGAACCGCGCGACCGCTACGGTCGCAGGTTCAAATCCTGCTTCGGGCATGGATGTGTGTGATGCCATTAGGTTAGTTAGGTTTAAGTAGTTCTAAGTTCTAGGGGACTGATGACCTCAGAATTTAAGTCCCATAGTCCTCAGAGCCATTTGAACCATTTGAACCTCCCTCTCGGTAGTGCCACGAGGCCGTCTGGAACGTTGTCTTTTTAAGACCGCTGCCAGCAATCATCTACAGTGACTACAATTCTGCCTAGCTTTTCTGCAGTGTCGCAGAAGCAGCATCCACCTTCTCATAGCCCTATTACACGACATCTTTCAAACTCAGTGAGGTGTTGATAATGGTGTGTTTGTCGCCTAAAAGGCATCCTTGACTAAAGTCAACTCACTATGTCCAAAGATATCTAACGCTCACGACCGTTACAGCATGTATTTAAAGTGAACCTGATTTGCATCCTCATCGTGGCTCCTTTCTAGACTCTAATCGAACATGTGTGAAGTACACTGGGAAGAGAAATGAGATAGCTACCAGAGCCCCATCTGTGTCTGCTTTTTAACAGACTCTGACAACCATAAGGCTTCGTGTAGTGTAAATGTATGCGGCAAGCAGGCAACAATGCCAAGGAGATGCACTCATCTTTCCTACAGCCAACTGAGCGAGTTTGAAAGGGGCAAATTGTGGCCTTCCGAGTGGCGAGATGCTCCTTTCGGAGAGTTGCAACGATGCTGGTGTTAGTGGTCACGTGGACATTCGCACACCTATAGACAAGGCTCTGAACATCCACACAGCACAGACGCCAACCAGGATCGTTGTATTGTAAAGGCAGCTGTAGCAAAATGTGCAGCTAGCACAGCACAGAAAAGAGGACTTGTGAGCCCAGACATGTCAACACGAACTGATGCGAACCTGTTTTATTAGCAGTGAGACTACGGGCGCGCACGCTTTTAGCCTGTCTTCCCTCACTTCACAGCATCGACATGCGTGGCTCGATTGGTGTCGCCAGAAGATCACTTACGGCGCGCCGTGGTCTTCAGCGATGAATGCAAATTCTGACCACCCCTACATGCGTCGTTTGCGGGTAGGACGTGGACCTGGTGAGCGCTGCCTCGTATAGTGCATTCGTCCGAGACACAGTGGCCACACCTCAGGATTTATGGTCTGGGGTGCGATAAGCTAGAACTCTCGTTTACTTTTGTGCTTCTCAGGAGACGCTAACCAGTGCTCGGTCGTACGGAATGATATTAGACCTGTTCTTTTGGCGGTCTTGCAACAGGAAGGTGATGTGCTGTTCCAGCAGGATAATGCTCACACATATATTGCCCTTGAAACTCAACGTGCTCTGCAAGACGTGCAGCAACTTCCGTGACCAGCACGATCTCCAGGCCTGTCTCCAGTGGAGCACGTGTGGGATATGATAGTAAGAGAAGTGCCTCGTGCGACTCATCAACCAACTCTTACAGAACTACATGAAGGGGTAGACCAGGCGCAGAATAATGTATCCGAGGACATTATTCGCCATCTGTACGATCGACTGGATGCCTGAGTTAGCGCCTGCATTGACGCACGTAGTGGCTGCACTATATCCTAATATGGCTGTTTTAGCACGGGTCAATACCTGGTATCTCGGAACATCTTCTGCTATTTATTTGTAAATGTAATCATATCATGTACTCTGTATGCACTGTTGCAACAATAAATCTTGACTGAAATGGAAAACTTTAAAACGATGAATATTTTTTTTCGAGCTGTGTAGAAGCAGATGTAAATGTAGCTGTTGTATACAGTCTCACCAAGACTAATTAATTGACTTCCAATATTCTCTCGTGACAATTTCAGCATTGGCGCTTGTATACATAACAAACCACTACTCCTTAGCTAGAAGAAGAAACGAAGAGGATCTCTGCATTAGGTTGTCGACTGGGTGTCATCGACTTGTCCGTCCGTGGCAGGAAGCTCGTGCAACCAGCTGATAATGGCACCTGCTTCGCCAACTACGTGATGACTCACACGCCGTACTATTTGGAGTAAAACGAAGATGGTTCAAATGGGTCTGAGCACTATGGGACATAACATCCGAGGTCATCAGTCCCCTAGAACTTAGAACTACTTAAACCTAACTAACCTAAGGACATCACACACATCCATGCCCGAGGCAGGATTCGGACCTGCGACCGCAGCGGTCACGCGGTTCCAGACTGAAGCGCCTAGAACCGCACGGCCACACCGGCTAAAACGAAGACTATCTGAGTTGTTATGTTGTGTTATGTAGCTATTGCCAATTCTTGTTATTACCGCTTGAGTAAGCTTTACCTTTCGACATTAGTGGATGATGCAGAATACCGGATATAGGCTTCGTCAGTGATGTAGTGATGTGTTGTGTCACGTCATACGTCCTCGATGAAGAAAATGATAGAACACTGAAAATAATTTTTTTTCGCGCCTGTGTGCACTGACGGAACAGAAACACAACACCTAGAACGAGTCGCGCGACATGAACGAAAGTTGGTAAGACTGTTTCTGTGTGAAAGATTATGTCTATTCAAATTTCGCGCCAGTCGCATAAGAGTGGTGCTAATGGAGCCACTGTGAGGATGCAAATCAGGTTTACCTCAAATAAACGCTGTAACGGACGTGAGCGTTAGAGACTGGACGTGGTGAGTTGATGTTAATCAAGAATGCTTATAAAGTGACATGACGCCATTGTCAACATCTCATTGAGTTTGAATGATGTCGTGCAGAAGGCTACGAGAAGTTGGATGTTCCATCTGCGATACTGCAGAAAGACTTGATAGGAACGTAGCCGCTGTTCGTGATTGCTGGCAACGGTTCAAAATGGTTCAAATGGCTCTGAGCACTATGGGACTCAACATCTTAGGTCATAAGTCCCCTAGAACTTAGAACTACTTAAACCTAACTAACCTAAGGACATCACACACACCCATGCCCGAGGCAGGATTCGAACCTGCGACCGTAGCAGTCCCGCGGTTCCGGACTGCAGCGCCAGAACCGCTAGACCACCGCGGCCGGCGCTGGCAGCGGTGATCACGGAAATATACTGTCGCAAGAAGACCGGGCTCCGGACAAACACCTGTTACTACCGAGAGACAAGACCATCGAATTCGGCATATGGTTATGTCGCACCGTATTGCACCTGCAGCAGAAATTTGAGGAGCAGTTGACACCACAGTAAAACAACGAACTATTACAGGACATCTCCTAGCCAGACGCCCTGTAGCGTGCATTCTACCGACCCCATACCACCGCCATTTACGACTTCAGTTGTGTCAAACGAGAGCTCATTTAAGGGCAGTGTGGAGACCTGTTGTGTTTTCTGATGAATACTGGTTGTTCTTCGGTGGCAATGATGGCCGTGCGTTCGTCAGGAGTGGGCTAGTTGAGGGTCTGCAACCAACGAGTCTGAGTGCTACTCGCACTGGACCTACACCTGGAGTTATGGAGTGGGGTGCGATTTCGTATGACAGCAGGATCACTTTCGTGGTTATTCGAGGCACCCTGACAGTAAAATTCTACGTCTGTCTGGTGATTCGACCTGTTGTGGTGCCATACATGGACAGCATGGCAGGGGGGAGTTTTCCAACGATGTAACGCTCGCCCACAGCCGCTTTTGTAACCCAACAAGCTCTACAAAGTGTTGGCATTTTGCTTTGGCCTGTTCGATCACCAGAGTTGTCTCCAACGACCAGATATGAGACATCATAGGACGACAATTCCGGCGTCGTCCACGAACAGCGTTAATCGTTGGTGTATTGACTGACTAAGTGGATCAGGCATGGAACTCTATTCCACAAACTAACATCCCTCACCTGTGGGACACAATGCACGCTTGCATTCATGATTCGAATGGTTATTAATGGACCAGCTTTCCACCTTGCAATGACTTATCTCGCGCGTACATTAACTTGTGATCTTCCGATTTTAATTACTTTAATATGTTAGACAGACGAATGTATTCTCGGAATTTCATTACTTTCGTGTTCCGATTTCTTCCATCAGTGTAATTTTTTGGGTTGGGTTGTTGGGGGTTGGGTTGTTTAGGGGAAGAGACCAAACAGAGAGGTCATCGGTCTCATCGGATGAGGGAAGGACGGGGAAGGAAGTCGGCTGTGCCCTTTCCAAGGAACCATCCCGGCATTTGCCTCGAGCGATTTAGGGAAATCACGGAAACCTAAATCAGGATGGCAGGACGCGGGATTTAACCGTCGTCCTCCCGAATGCCAGCCCAGGAATTTTTTGGCAATATAGGTTGTGGTGACAGACTTATCTATAGCGTGGCTCGAGGGGTAAGTTAGGTTGAAAGATCACAGCACGGTTGTGAGTTTGAGAAACAGTATCGAACGCTTCGGTTAATCCGACTGTTCTAGTCAGAGTTTTCTGAAATTCCGAAATTAGTTGCAAATATTTTTTACTAGAGGAGGAGTGTAGTTGGGCACAAAGCGTACCCTATACATGGTAGCATCAGCAGTTCTCTGACCACAGAAGGCAAGCACGTGCTGAGTACGAGGCGGAAGAACCGCTTCCTGAAGTGTGTCAGGTTTTTGCGCCGCCAGAGGCGGGCGGCCGCGGCGGTGTACCCCCTCCCGCAGTATTAATTACAACCTGCTCGGGCCGGATCGCATCTGATCCGGTCGTTTACACGCAGATTATGCTAACCGCTGCGTCTTAAATTCCAGCACTGGAAAACCCTCTGCGTAGTTTCCAAAGTATTCTTTTCTTCCGCATAAGTACTGCGCTGCAGCACCCACTTACTCCTCCCTTGCCACTGAGTTGATTGTATATGATGAAACATCTCTAGCGTGAATGTACTGATCAAGAAAAACAGTCGAACATTAATACACCACGACAAATAGGCCATTAGTAATGTTAGCTGTATCTTATCCAAAGGGGTTTACAGATTACTACAATGGTTGTTGTTAATATTCTGTTAGGCTCAAATGGTTCAAATGGCTCTAAGCACTATGGGACTTAACATCAGAGGTCATTAGGCCCCTAGACTTAGAACTATTTAAACCTAACTAATCTAACGACATCACACACAACCACGCCCGAGGCAGGATTCGAACCTGCGACCGTAGCAGCAGCGCGGTTCCGGACTGAAGCGCCTAGAACCGCTCTGCCACAGAGGCTGGCTTCTGTTAGGCACTGTTTTTAATAATCTCCGAGTCAGTGAAGTGCTTTCATATCATACATATACAAAAATGCTCTGGATCAGTAGAGAGATGGGTGTTCCATAACAAAGTGTCATCAAATCGCTAGTAAAAGTAAATAAACTTGTTTTAGGAAATAGTTAATTCAGAATGGTTATAAGGGATTTAATCCTTAATGTTCAGTCACAGAAGAAGATAATTTGTGTGGTATCACGTATCGATACCACCCTATGGCATATCAAGGTTCGTAACAGAATGGCAAGTTTCCGTTTGATACCGACAACATTCACGCGGGACCTGCCGGACCCAACGGTACGTGTCTGCTGAGCCACATCTCCAGTGGCTCTTTACTATGAGCGCCCTCTGCCGCCGCGATGTAGGATGCCTGGCAACAGCCACTCAGCCGGCTCGCAATCGGAGCCGCTCTGCTGCGTGATATACAGATGCCGTCTAGTCACGGCTCCAACACCGTAATTTGTGCTTAGTGTAGCGAGACTCTTCCTTCTGACATTGACAGCTGTACTCCGTATCTTGTTGCATTATTACTAATGAATCATCGTACGCTTGGAGAAATACGAGTTAAGTAAATCTTCTGTTTTTTGGGTCAACTTGTTCGGTAAGCCCCTGGCCCTGAGCATTATGGGACTTAACTACTGTGGTCATCAGTCCCCTAGAACTTAGAACTACTGAAACCTAACGAACCTAAGGACATCACACACATCCATGCCCGCGGCAGGATTCGAACCTGCGACCGTAGCAGTCGCGCGGTTCCGGACTGCGCGCCTAGAACCGCTAGACCACCGCGGCCGGCGTACGTTCGGTAAGCATTTTTGTTTCTGTTCGGTTTTCCTATGACGACGGTTGCCGCACCACTCTATAGCTCAACTCTCCTTACCATTGTGTACAAACTCATACACAACAATTTGGGCACTAAATTAACTGGTGATGGCGGATGTTGAGAGGATATAAAATGCAGATTGACAACGGCACGAGGAGCATTTCTGAGAAAGAAGAATTTATTAACATCTGGAACCATTTTTTAAGTGTTAGCAACTCTTTTCTGAAGGTACTCGTCTCGGGTGTAGGCTTGCATAGCAGTGAAAGATGGACGATAAGCATTTCAGGGAAGAAGAGAATTGAATCTTTTGAAATGTGGCACTACGGAACAATGTTAAAGGTTAGATAAGTAGATCGAATAACAAATAAGAAGGCACTGAACTGCACTGAAAAAAAGGATATTTTTGGCACAACATGACCAAAAGAAGGGATGGGTTGTCAGGACGCATCCGCGCCATCAAGGAATTGTCAATTTGGTAACGGAAGGAAAAGTGAAGGGTAAAACTTGCACAGTAAGACCGAGGATTGAATATAGTAAGTAGGTTCAAATGCATGTAGGTTGTGGTAATTACGTACAGCACGGTCTAGCATGGAAAGCTGCATCACATCAGTCTTTAGACTGAAGACCACAACAACGGACAACAAGAGGCAGGCTTACCTTGTGTACATGTGCCTTTGTGTGTAGCATAATATTTTCTCTTTTTCGATTAGCACCTACTCGTTATGTTTCTGTCCTCCGGCGTCAGCTAGGTCTCAATGGGACGCAAGGGGAACTGACAACGTTCGAACTGCTTGTCACCATTCACCGTCCGATGGACAGTCAGAGACATTGCCAGTTTGCCGAATACACCCAGAAGAACGAATGAAGGTAGTATACGATGATCAGAACAGGTGGATTCACATACAGTCTGTTCCCCAAAAGAGCAGCAAGGAAGCTATATGAAAGAGAACAGCAATGAATCTTATGGAAAAGTAAGAATAGTACTTGATTAACATCATCTAAAACTGCAGTCCAGTTGCTGAAGAATGTGGTAAGCACATAAGCTAACCTGTGTGGACAAGTTATCAGAGAAGAATGCTGCAACGGAAGAATGGAAAGGAAAAACTCATACTTGAACAAAGTGAACTGAGACAGAAAGGACGCCAGCTATCGCGTTAAAAAAGTGGGAGAATGATATCACATCCAACGTCTTTTCAACAGACGGAAGAACACTAGTGTGGCGAAAGCCACGTGGCGAACTGCAAGTTAAATGTTTATAATACTGAAAAAAAAGATTGCAGTGAAATATAGAAAAGTTGGTAATTAGTTGCACATTCAGATTTTTCCAAGAGAATGAACCGAAGCACACATCGTATCTTGCAAAATGTCTGTCGCAAAGTTATCTGGAAGTCATCTCTATCGCCAGAGCTTAGCCCTACAGGGAAAGCATGAGACAAACCAAATGAATGATTCAGAAAAAGTATAAACGACTCGAACTAGTATCAACTCACTACATCCGTTCTCAAATGTAACTAAAAGTTCACGACCGTTAAAAATGTAATTGTCGTGTGACTAGGGCCTCCCGTCGCGTAGACGTCGGCGACTTGCGTGGCAATGGGGATGAAATGATGATTAGGACAACACAACACCTAGTCCCTGAGCGGAGAAAATCTCCTACCCAGCCGGGAATCGAACCCGGGCACTTAGGGTTGACATGCTGTCGCGCTGACCACTCAGCTACCGGAGGCGGACTCACGACCTTTACACAATGTATTTAAAGCGAACCTGATATGCATCCATTTAGTGGCACTAATGGGACACATTTTTTCTGAAAATACGTCCGTTTTATTCAGGGTTCCGGTGCACCATATTATTCCTCAGTCTTTCGGATACAAAACCCTGTTTGTCAACATAATCTCCTTTCAATGAACGGCATTACACCGCCTTCCTCGGTTGGTCTGTATGCCGGAATGGTACCACTATACTGGTCGACGTCGGAACCAGCTTCTTGCTACATCAATAACCTCCCCAACATCCACGTAGTTATTCCCCTAGGATGCATCCTTCACTGGACCAAGCAGATGGAAGGTGGGAGGTGCGAGATCCGGGCTGTTGGGTGGATGAGGAAAAGGAGTCGAATGAATTTTTGTTGAGTTCCTCTCGGGTGCGAAAACCTGTGTGAGGCCTTGCGCTGTACGGAGAAGTTCGCTCGCATTGTTGTGGTGAAGAACACGGAGAAATCGTCTCTTCAATTTCCTTAGGGTAGCACAATACACGTCGGAGTTGTTCGTTGCAGGATAGGAGAGGACATCAAACAGAATAGCCCCTTCAAACTTCCAAAAGACCTTCGCCATGACTTTACCGGTTGCGGGTGTGGTTGTGAACTTTTTCTTCGGAGTAGAGGTGGCGTGGCGCCACTCCGTTGATATCCGTTTTGTTTCCGCTTCGAAGTGATGAAACCATGTTTCATCGCCTCTGAGGATTTTCGACAAAAAAATCGCCACAGTCAGCCTCATAACGCGCAAGAATTCCGCACGGATTGTCCTTCGTTTCTCGTTATCATCTCTTAAGGTGCGGGGAACCCAGTGGGCACGCGTCTTTGAGTATCCCAACTGGTGGAGGAGTGTGTCAGCGCTATCAACAGATCAACAGAGATGTCTAGTTGAGCAGCGAGGTGTTTGTGTTCCGTCGAGCGCCTCGAATGAGAGTGTTGGCACGTTCCAGCATTGCAGGAGTCACGGCTATGTGCGGCTGGCCGGCACGAGGGAGATCGGGTAGACATAGGTGACCTTGTTGCGATGATGACAGACTTCTCGCCCAACGATTCTCCATACATTCGTTCACTGCCAGGTATCCGTAGACACTCTGTAAGCGGCTATGAATATCTGTGATGCTCTGATTTTCTGCCAAGAGAAACTCAACGACAGCTGTGTGCTTGGAACGCACCTCCGTTACAGAAGTCATTTTGAAGGCTATGTACTGCGCCACAACCTATCGGCACTTAATGGAACTATGATGCTAGAGCAGTGATATTCCCCCATGTCCCACAGGAAATTCCAAGTTTTTTCAACCGAAAATTGGCCGATAAAAAAAAAGTGTTGCATTATTTATTGAACGCCCCTACATGGGCCAGAGTGCACCGCAAAAGTCGTTGTTGAGATGGAAGAGCGTGGGAAAACGGTGATAAAACAGCAATGATATTTCATGAACAACTGAGTTGTAGTATTATTACAGGATTCAGACAGAATAATGTTATGATCGAAGATTAAAAAGACCATAGCGTTAAGCTGTGAAATATTACTTAAGAAAATGTCGTCTTATTATGTTACTTAAAAACTGTGTGACACAGTCTACAATTACTAAGGAAATTCATTTTTCATTTATGCATTTGTAAATGTGTATGTGAAACTAAAAGAGGAAGTCATTAATACTCAGTGAATATTAATGACAGCCGATGTGTATAGAAATGTAACGCTTCTGTAAGTGTCAGATTCTCACAGGTGAATTCACAACTCTTTCCAACTTATTAAGTCCAATAAGGTAGTTGGTTGTCTGATATGTAACATGATGTTTACTTTCTTTACGCATGCGCATTAAAATACGTAGTAACTGATTTGATTTAGTGTTGTATGATCCTACATTATTAACCTCCTATTAATTTCGTTAGTTATTCTTCCATCCCTAGATATTTCACTCCCTAAATAAGTGGAACTGTCTACCACTTTGAGGGGTTCCCCATTCAAGGTAATATCTCCGTTGATCCCTTTCTCTCTTCCAATTAATAGGAGGTTACAGAGGGGAGGCAATTTCTGCCAAACAATAAAACACCTGATTTGGAATAATGAAGTTTCAGAAAGAGCAAAACTCCTTATGTATAAGAATTATTACATCCCTATCGTCACCTATGGTGGAGAAACATGAACAATGACAGAAAGGGACTGGAGCAGACTGCAAGCAGGGGAAATGAAATTTCTCAGAGCAGTTGAGGGAAAATCAAGAATGGACAGAGTAAGGAATGTAGAGATTAGAAAGGACCTGAAACAAGAAAGTATGAGAGAAGAAATTGAAATAAAGAGATTAAGATGGTATGGGCATGTTAAGAGGATGCATGGGCAGAGACTCCCCAAAATTATGGAAGAACTAAAGATGGATGGGAAAAGACCTAGAGGGCGCCCAAGAACACGTTGGAAAATGGGAGTGAAAATATCTGTAGAAAGGAGAGGTGTGACCTGGCAGCAAGTGGAGGAAGAAAAGTGGTGGGAGGACCGAGCCAGACGGAGAGGACTCATCAGTACCCAGACCCGGCAGTAGCTGGAGCGGGATTCGGATATAGATAGATGGATGATCCTATACTAATATACTCTGATGACATCGGAAAGCTGATATCGATGTCGCGCCACTCTTAAATACACGCTGTAACGGTCAGGATCATTAGTTACTTTTGATGTTGGACATGGTGGGTTGATGTTACTCAAGATTGCTGTTAAGGCGACAAAGACACCGTAATCAGCACCTCATTGAGTTAAAGTGGAGTTGTGTAATAGGGCTACGAGAAGCTAAATGTTTCTTCTGCGGTAATGCAGAAATATTTGGTAGGAATATAGCCACTGTACATGATTGCTGGAAGCGGTGGTCACGAGATTGTACATCCGCAAGAAGACTGGGCTCTGGACGGCCACGTGACACTACCGAGAGGCAAGACCATAGTCTTCTGCTTACGGCTCTGGCGCATCATACTGCATCTACAGCAGCAATTTGAGCAGCAGTTGGCACCACAGTGACACAACGAACTGTTACAAATAGGGTTCAAATGGTTCAAATGGCTCTGAGCACTATGGGACTTAACATCTATGGTCATCAGTCCCCTAGAACTTAGAACTACTTAAACCTAACTAACTTAAGGACAGCACACAACACCCAGCCATCACGAGGCAGAGAAAATCCCTGACCCCGCCGGGAATCGAACCCGGGAACCCGGGCGTGGAAAGCGAGAACGCTACCGCACGACCACGAGATGCGGGCTACAAATAGGGTACTTCAAGGACACGTCCCAGACAGGCCCTCTAGCGTGCATTCCTCTGATCTCAAGCCACCGCCATTTGCGACTTCAGTGGCGTCAAGCGAGAGTTCATTAGAGGGCTGGGTGGACATCTGTTGTGTTTTCTGATGAATGCTATTTGTGTTGGTTAGAAGCAGGCTAGTTGAGGGCCTCCAACCAACCTGTCTGCGTGCTACACACTCTGGACCTACACCTGTAGCTATAGTCTGGGGAGCGATTTCGTATGACAGCACATTCGTGTTTATCCCACGAACCCTGACCGCAAATCTATAGGTCAGGCTGGTGATTCGATCTTTTGTGCCACCAGTCACGAACAGCATTCCAGAGGGTGTTTTTCAACAGGAAAAGCTCGTCCACATACCGCAATTGTGAGGAAACGCGCTCTACAGAGTGTCGACATGTTGCCTTGGCCTGCTCAGTCACCAGATCTGTCTCCAATCGAGTAGATATGGGACCTCATCGTACAATTCTGGCGTCATCTACAAACCGCATTAACCGTCTATGTATTGACCGACCAAATGCAACAGTTTGCATGCTTGCATTTAACAATCTGGCGGCTGAACTTGTTTTAATGTACGAGCATTTCACATTTGCAATGGCTTACCTCACGCTTATATTAACCTGTGATGCTAATCGCTTAAATATGTTATGTAGACAAATGTAATTACTTTTTGGTGTTGCAATTTATTCCGTCAGCGTATAATAGAGTCGGCGAAGAATAACCTTGACAGTTGCGATAGGCTCGACGCGTTCGTTTCGCACGTCTGCCTCGCCCATTCATTTAAAGCTGTTTTGTATACGTCTTGTTGCAAAGGCTCAGGTGTTGTCGCAGCTCTATAAACGACTACTGTTTTCGGGTGCAGCAGTTTGCGCTTCGCAGGTGAAAGGTGGCAATAGCGCTACCAGTTGTCAGGGAACTTCTTTCGCCGACTCTGCTGTGGTCCTCATTGACTGTCAGCATTCCATTCTACCATGCAATATACTATGTTTCACGCGGTGCGTCTCACGAAAGTAACTCCATATATCGAAGACATTAGCAGATCTCCTCTGTTGCTCGGGTCGTATTTTACCTGGCTGCCAAAACCAAGTAACTTTTCCCGTTGAAAACTCTCAACACATTACTGTACATCCATTCTAGTCCTCATCTGTCCCAAACTTTCCACTACTGTTACAGTGGAGCGACAGCAGGACAACATCCTGTTTCACAGCATTTCCTCTGACAGAAAAAATAAACCTAAAGGGGAGCCCATAGGAAATGGTACATTCCAAACAGGCCACCTTTCGAAGATGTAAACGTGCTCGCGCCATCTACCGCATTTAATTGGACCCGCATAGTACACCATTCAGTTCAGTATAGGAAGTTGGCCAGCGCAGTTTGGTGTTGAGGCAGTGATGTACTGTCGTGTGCTGAGCTTCAAAGCTGTGCGTGGAAGAGAGCGACATTTCAATGTTGCAGACAGAAGAGTAATATCCATATGGATAAAACAGCGAAGTGAGGCGTATCCTGGAAGCAATATGAAGCATAAGGGTCCTGAAATGACGGTTCGAACGCCAGGAAACATCCAACGAGTAAGTGGAGCTCTGCAACAAAGCCCACTGTGCTCTGTCCGTCGCCATACCACGACTTACAAATCTCTCGCACGTCTTTGCAGAGGACTGTGAAACAGGATTTGAAGTTTCATTATTGTAAGCTGCAAATGGATTAAAGTAAGTAGGGCAGAGTTGACCACGACGTATTTCTGACAAATCTTGTGATATCTGATGAGACAAAACTTTCATTTGAATGGATTTGTCAGTAAACAAAACTTACTACTTTACTCGGACACAAACTTGCACTTCATTCATGAAGAGCCTCAGGGTAACCCAAAGGTCGTCGTCTGATGTGCTACTGGACAGACATTTGGAATCTTTGAGCAATATTTTGTTGAAGCGAAAAACGACCGGCTTCTGAGTGCCAATTCCGAGCGGTATGCAGCCATGATACACAGTTTCTTCATTCCAGAGCTCCATGGACATTGCCATATCGATTCAACAAGATGGGGCTACAGACCATACGGCCCGTTAAGTCAGTGACTATAACGAAGCATAAATTTCCAATTCAATTACTCTCACGATTAGGTGATATCGCGTGTCCGGAGAAATCAACTGATCTTTCAGCCCCTGACGTTTTTCTGTGAGGTCATCTCAAGAACGAATTTTTTTCACAGCGATTCCACAATACTGATGAGTCTAAAGCCGCAATCCAGGAAGAGGTAGAGGCCATTACGCAAGGAACGAGTGCAACGCAATGAGGAGCTTCTGCGAACATATTCAGCAATGCATCGTCAATGATGGAAGCCGTAGGTGTGATGTACTTTCTAAGAAAGAAATTGTGTTTGAATTTTCAGCAATGGCTATGTGTGTAGAACAGTTATCTACGAGTTGTATTGATGTAAATATGCGCTAAACCTCGAGTAACCAAGTGAAAATCTACTACCACCTTGCCTATTTTCTCGCAACGTCTACGCCATAACTTAGTTCTTAATCAAACATTTCTTTACGTAATTCCAATCTTTCACTAAATCTTTTATCAATCAGCCAATGAACCCAGTTACTACCGAATAAGGTGAAGTTTATGTTGACCACCAAAAGAACTTCCTCACTCGACCACAGTGCTTTTTCAATGCTCCCACCGACACTTTCATACTATTTATTCAAAGCTTTAGTCACTTTACGAAGTGAGGTAGGTGTCTAATTTTTTTTCACCTTAGTAAAGATATTATTTTGTAATCTCTTTCAGTTATACAAATAGTGACCAGAAGCTCATGAAACAAAGACCGAAACATTTCTCAGCTTCATAATCACCGAGACACGGGGAGAACTTTCAAGAATGAATGTTTCTATCTGCAACGGAGTGTTCGCTGAAGTTTGGAAAGCAGGGGAAGAGATACGGGCGGTAAGGTTGTGAGGGCGGATCGTGTGCCGTGCTTCAACGTCAGAATGCAGAAGAGACAAACGATTATTCAATGTAATATTAGAGAAAGGGTTATTTTTATTATGTGCAAAATTTTACTAGCAAAAATTTGACCTCTTTCCACAACGACTTTGAACAAATCACTCGTACCATCAACATAAATATTACCCGTTTACTTTCCTGTAATACGCGTTTTTCTGAAATTTTTGTTGGCTGAGATATTGCTGTCGCAATTAATGCAATTTCTGTAATTTATATCTAAAATCAGCTCAAGTAATACGTCAACATAGCCTAGAGAAGAATTGTTCAAGAAACCGCTAAAAAGTTATATTCTTGTGGATATAAAAAATGCATTGATATAATTACCTTTTCTTTTGCTTTTTTTTTAAACAAAACTGTCTATAATTTAATTTAAACAATTGGAAATATCTGTTGCGAATGATTAAGCTTTATATCGATACTTGTACAATGGTATAGTTCACCATAGTTCCTCACATATAGTTCATCACATTAAAACAGCTTTGGAAAAAAATTAAAAAAGATAGCTCAGTCAATACCACTATTAACCACGAAGAGCGAGGTTCCAGGTTCGAGTCATGGTACGGAACACTGTTTTTATGAAGCAGGAAGTTTCAGATGTTAACTTCATTCTTTAAATGGAAATAAGGAATATCTTGCGCCAGGCTAGTGGATCTGTAAGGGATAAATTCAGTGATTTATACTGTTTCGCAGGTGTGTCAAGAAATTAAGGACTAAAAGTACACCGAATACGGGAATTTTTGTGCTGTTGTTTCTGCTGTTTGAATGGCGAACCACACGGACGTTTGCTCTACCCTCCACGCGAACTAAAGCCGACGAAATGCTAAAGTACATGAGACCTTTCCGCTAGATCTCGACGGAAACTTGTGTTCGAGACAAGACACATACGTCATTAAATTAAAAATTATGCTGGCTAACTTTTGGCACTGCTACATCCTTCTGATAAAAAATAAAAATAAAATTAAATAAAAAATAACCGACCAAAAACACCACAAGAAGTCCCGATATTCAGTGTGTGTTATTCCGGAATTTCTTGACAGATCCGACCTACAAAAGAGATGCACCAGTTAATCTATTCCTTTCATCATAAATTTGCCATCGGGCGCAAATCGTACCATAGTTCCATTTGAAAAACGCGAAGTTGTTTCTTGTATCTCGGTGATAAGCGAAGTTGCGAAAAGGCGTTCGTGTTTGTTTCATGAGCCACTGGTCGGTATTCGTCTAGGTGAAAAAACTAAATTTCTTCAACGAGTCAGAAGTTATTTGAGGTGAAAATTTAGGTGCATCGTCTTGCATACGAGAGGTAGTCAGGACGATTTAATCATCACCTCGAAAATTACGTAAAAATTAATTCTTTGTGTTTCTAGATACATGTGTACAGTCCTAGAACACATTGAAATCCCCATGCCACAGAACCGTAGAAGGTTGTTAGAAGAGCCAAAAGAATATGGGGTGTCGTCCGAAGCACGAGGCCCCATGTCAAAGTACCACAAGTAAGGACAGTCGCTGCCTGACGCAGCAGCGAATCGCAGACGTCGGCGCAAAAACGCCCACAAGAGGCTCTATACGCCACCACTGCTGGAGGCTTGCTTACGTCAGAACGCAGCGCCTGTCGCCCCACTCTTATGCATCAACTACGACGATAGCATTGTCTTACTACAGGTGCAGCAGCGCGAGTTGTGTTAGAAGTCGGAACAATGCATAAACGTTCTAATCAATTAATTGTACATTGATGATAGACTACCATCTGTGTAGAACAAATCGTTAAGCAACAGGGACAGTAACAAATATATGCCACCTTTGTGGACACGGATTGTTTCTAAAGTTAAATACTCTACGTTAAAGACGTTTGATAAGGCGAACTACTAATTTTGTATGTGTATTGTAGTATCCGCCAGATCCTCCTGAAGTAACTCTAGGATTGCTATACACCATTACACAAGCAGTGCAACCCGTTGATAAAGTGGAGTCACGTGCGCTAATTCTTCACGTGTATGTGAAGAGAAAAACGCAGCAACGATCCATGCTCAGCTGGTGGAACGATACGGCAGTATTGCTTCATCATGCAGCACAGTGGTTAGGTGGCGCAGAGGCTCACAGTGTGGTCAAAATAGTCTGAGTGACGAAGAACAAATGACGCACGTCAATCGCAAGAGGCCATGGCGCTCGAAGACCAGCGTATCATAATGATTGCAAGGCTAAAAAGCTGAAAATCATCCATGCATTAGTTTTCAACATCTTGCGCGGTAATTTGAACTCAACAAAAGTGGCCGCCCGCTGGGTTCCGCGGTTGATCATTCTCATTCCTAAGGCAAACCGAACCGAGGAATGTTGCAGCTTTGTCTGGTCGATACAATTTACTTCCTAAGCCGCCTAGTCACGGTGTTAAGATTGTACTGAGTCTTTCCTATGACCGGCTTGGTATGGTCCTAACGGATTATGCTCGAGGGATATCGTACCAAATTCTACCCAAGTGGCGCCTTACGTCGTCAAAATCCCAAGCTGGGTCGAGGGCTCTGTCCATAATGCTCCAAACCTTCTCAATACGGGAGAGATTTGACGACCTAGCTGGCCAAGGCAGGGTTTACCAAGCACGAAGACAAGCAGCAGAAACTCTCGTAGTGCGCGGTCGGGCATTATCTTGCTGAAATGTAAGACCAGGACGGCTTGCCACGAAGAGCAACAGAATATCGTCGACGTATCGCTGTGCCGTAAGGATGCCGCAGATGGCAGCCAAAAGGATCTTGCTATTAAATGGAATGGCTCGCAGACCATAAGTCCTATTTGTCGGGCTGTATGACGGGTCACAGTCAGGTTGGTATCGCACTGCTGTCCGGTGCGTTCCAGACACGTCTTCACTGGTAAAATTGGCTCAGTTCGAAGCGGGACTCATCACTGAGTCAACTCGGTTTCAGTCAATGAGATTCGAGGCCGAAGATGTGTCTGGAGACAGCGGTGGGACATCAGCATGATTGTCGCCTGCTATGCTGCCTGACAAACAGAAATGATGTTCTAGGGTGCCACTTCTTTACATAGCAGGACCCCTATGTTTGTCATCCACGGCACCCTTACTGCAAAGAGGTACGTCGACAATTTTTTACACCCTACTTTGTCGCCCTTCGTGGTAAGCCATCCTGGGCTTACATTTCAGCAAGAAAACGCCCGCACCCACGCGGCGAGAATTTCTACTGCTTGTCTTCGTGCTTTCAAGACCTACCTTGGTCAGCAAGGCCGCCGGATCTCTCCCCAGTTCAGATCGTTTGGAGCATTATGCGCAGGGCCCTCCAACCAGTTCTGGATTTTGACGATATAACGAGCCAACTCGACAGAATTTGGCACGATATCTCTCAGGAGGACATCCAAAACTCTGTCAATCAATGTAAAGCCGAATAACTGCTTGGATGAGGACCAGAGGTGGCCCCACGCTTTACTAACTTGCTCAATATTTGAAGCTCTTTCTCTTGAATAAATCATCCAATTTTTGTGAAATTGTAATAATTTGTTTGGCTTTACATGTACGCCACATCTCCTGATTTTCGCCCCAATCGGATAATTCCTTCGTGGTGCGTCGTTTTCTTGTTTTTAATTTACGTTAGAGCGTATATGGTGTCAACTTGTTTTTTTCGAGGTGATAGTTCAAATGGTTCAAATGGCTCTGAGCACTATGGGACTCAACTGCTGAGGTTATAAGTCCCCTAGAACTTAGAACTACTTAAACCTAACTAACCTAAGGACAACACACACATCCATGCCCGAGGCAGGATTCGAACCTGCGACCGTAGCGGTCGCGCGGTTCCAGACTGTAGCGTCAGAACTGCTCGGCCACCAGTGGCCGGCGAGGTGATAGTTAAAACCTTATTAATATAGGAAATGAATTTGCTGTATGTGGCCGCGATCACTGTGAATATTTTGTGAATAAAATCATCTACATCCCTTATGAAATCGTCTTTGGTTATTTTTTTACGACGTTTCGACTACTGCCATCTTGAGATATCAAAAAGCTTAGCATTTGTAAAAGAAGGTTGTGATCAGTACTAAAATTGGATTAGTCATAGTTTTTAATACTGACACAGAACCTTTTATAAATTGTAAACTGTTTGATACCTAATGCTGGCAGTCGCCGAAACTTCGTGATAAATAAATTTTAATAAGCCTTCTGGTTTTATTTACAAAAAACACTACATGACTTATCATACAGGATGTTTATAAATGAATATCGGGGTTTTAACGCTTTATAATATTTATTATATTAAACTTACAGTTATAAATGATATATCAAACGAAAGAGCAACTCTAACAGTTGTGTTTGGCACCATGCGCAGCGCCCAATGTTTCCGCCGTTGTACGCGACTGGTTGAAATTCACTGTACTCAAGCGCTGGATAGGCCGCAAGGGGCCCAATGACAGGGCTTGCTTTGCATGGCCTCCACGTTCACCCGACCGAACGCCATGCGATTTTTTTCCTTTGGAGCTTCATCAAGGATCGTGACTCCGCTACCAGCAGACCTCCCTGAATTAAGAAACCGGACTGAAGCAGCTGTTGCTAGAATCACTGAAGACACTCTTATCAACGTTTGGGAAGAACTCGGCTAAAGTCTTGATGTGTGCCGTGTGACAAATGGTGCTCACATTGAACATTTATAAGGTTGTTGGTAAAACTGTTTGACTTGCTCTTTCATTTGACATATCATTTATAACTGCAAGTTTAATATAATAAAATTATAAAGCGTTAATACCCCAATATTCATTTATAAACACCCTGTATTTCCAACTAAACAACCCCATTTTTTCCGACTTCCTCAGATGCGTAGATCGCATCAATCCAACCTGTATTACTGCGGAACATGTAGAGACAGCAAAAATGATACGCAGGCAAACATCGAGTTGGTATTGCATCGTAGCCTGTGGGAGAGGAGGAGGCGCTGTTTACGAGAGCGGAGTGTTGCCCCTGCGGGCTTCACTGGGCAGATGCGCTGCCTGCTCTAGGAACCCGGAAGCGTTTCTTCCACACAAATGATTTACGGGCTAAGGTCGGCGATGGTACGTGGCGCGAACAGCCTTCTGGGAAGGGAAGCAGATGGGCTGATTGCGGCCGTGTAATTTGAGCCGATTTAGATGGTATCGCTGGCGGGCCCGCTCCTAATCAATTAGCCGACTTTCCGCGAGAGCAGATTCCGGCCGGCCGCTAATTGCCGGCTTCTGCTGCCGCTGCTGCGGTCGTTGCTCCGCGCGGGTGTAGCCGAGGCCCGTCTCTCGTCGAGATCTCGCCTACGGTGTAGCGCTAATCAGGAACCGCTCTTCCGGGTGAGAAGCTATCAACTTCTACAGCGTACTTCAGTAATTTGGCGCATTGGGGAGCGCTCTTCACAAGCAGCCATGATCAGTGTTCAGGCGCATTAACCACCAACAGTCGTGGATCCAAGGAGAAGAGGGGATCATGGGGGGTCTGTGAACCACCCCCCCCCCCTCTTCCCGCCAAGAACATTTTGCTAAGGTGCTTATATTTTTACATACAGGACGTTCAAAAATTCTGCGCCCAAACTAATAGGAATGATACAGGAGAAGAAAAAAAGCAAGTACAGGCCTATTACAAGTGATTGAAGCGATTTCATAAATTCACTGTAGCTCCATTCATTGACATATGGTCACGACACACTACAGATACGTAAAAAAACTCATAAAGTTTTGTTCGGCTGAAGCCGCACTTTAGGTTTCTGCCGCCAGAGCGCTCGAGAGCGCAGTGAGACAAAATGGCGACAGGAGCCGAGGAAGCGTATGTCGTACTTGAAATGCACTCACATCAGTCAGTCATAACAGTGAAACGACACTTCAGGACGAAGTTCAACAAAGATCCACCAACTGCTAACTCCATTCGGCGATGGTATGCGCAGTTTAAAGCTTCTGGATGTCTCTGTAAGGGGAAATCAACGGGTCGGCTTGCAGTGAGCGAAGAAACGGTAGAACGCGTGCGGGCAAGTTTCACGCGTAGCCCGCGGAAGTCGACGAATAAAGCAAGCAGGGAGCTAAACGTAACACAGCCGACGGTTTGGAAAATCTTACGGAAAAAGCTAAAGCAGAAGCCTTACCGTTTACAATTGCTACAAGCCCTGACACCCGATGACAAAGTCAAACGCTTTGAATTTTCGGCGCGATTGCAACAGCTTATGGAAGAGGATGCGTTCAGTGCGAAACTTGTTTTCAGTGATGAAGCAACATTTTTTCTTAATGGTGAAGTGAACAGACACAATGTGCGAATCTGGGCGGTAGAAAATCCTCACGCATTCGTGCAGCAAATTCGCAGTTCACCAAAAGTTAACGTTTTTTGTGCAATCTCACGGTTTAAAGTTTACGGCCCCTTTTTCTTCTGCGAAAAAAACGTTACAGGACACGTGTATCTGGACATGCTGGAAAATTGGCTCATGCCACAACTGGAGACTGACAGCGCCGACTTCGTCTTTCAACAGGATGGTGCTCCACCGCACTTCCATCATGATGTTCGGCATTTCTTAAACAGGAGATTGGAAAACCGATGGATCGGTCGTGGTGGAGATCATGATCAGCAATTCATGTCGAGGCCTCCACGCTCTCCCGACTTAGCCCCATGCGATTTCTTTCTGTGGGGTTATGTGAAAGATTCAGTGTTTAAACCTCTACCAAGAAACGTGCCAGAACTGCGAGCTCGCATCAACGATGCTTTCGAACTCATTGATGGGGACATGCTGCGCCGAGTGTGGGAGGAACTTGATTATCGGCTTGATGTCTGCCGAATCACTAAAGGGGCGTATATCGAACATTTGTGAATGCCTAAAAAAACTTTTTGAGTTTTTGTATGTCTGTGCAAAGCGTTGTGAAAATATCTCAAATAATAAAGTTATTGTAGAGCTGTGAAATCGCTTCAATCATTTGTAATAACCCTGTATATTTCGTAAAACAACAGTGTTTCGGAAATTCATAATGCATGAACACTGAGCATGCGTAGGTAGCACACAAACGGAGCAGACAAAATCGTTGTGTCTAACGTTGTTTCACCTTATATTGGTTTGAGATATGTAGTATGTTGTGATGTCATGCTCTTCGACACTGAGTCAGTGAACAGCCGGTAGTACTAGTGCCAGAATGGCAGTTGGAGCGTCAACACGGAGCGCTACACGTGCGGAGAACTGCGAGATATGCACTTTGTTTACGTTGCGGCTAAAGGCAATGGTCAAAGAGCCCAGCGAATGCACCGCGTGCGTTTCCCTGCACGCAGATGACCACATTATCGCACATTTACTGCAGTCCACGCTCGACTGGGGAATACCGGCACGCTGATGGTAAGCAGGGCTAATGGGGGAGCACCACGGACGGTGTGTACACCTAACGTTGAGGAAGAAGTGCCGTTACACTTTGAGAACAATCCAGAGACACGTCGCACGAGTAATTGCTGCTGTGCGCAGTAGCCACCAGATTTTAGTATAGGATGTGTTGCGTGAACAGCTGCTTCATCCTTATCGTTGGGACTAATGACCGTAGCAGTCTGGTCCCTTTAATCCCACAAACCAACCAACCTTATCGTCCTATGAGCCCACAGGCCATGTGACCAGATGACTATCCACCCCGTCTTGAGTATTTATGCTGTTTCCTGCAACAGGGTAACGAACTCCCTCCTTTTCTTGAAGTTGTTATTGTTGTGTCTAGACAAAACAGCCTAGACACAATGAGAGGAAGCCGAAAGGCATGCGCTAAGCCAAAGCAGGGTGCGTGAGGTCTGAAACAGGATACGTTATGAATGCTATAAAGAAAAGTACGTAGCTTCTGGAATACTTAACTTTAATCCATCCTTTTGGTACATCTGGAGATTGTGGCGATACAAGTGAGACTCTTTAGATACATGCAATGCTACTAATGGCGCCTTGCTAGGTCGTAGCCATTGACTTAGCTGAAGGCTATTCTAACTATCGGCTCGGCAAAGGAGCGAGGCTTCGTCAGTGTAGTCGCTAGCTACTCGTCCGTACAACTGGGGCGAGTGCTATCCCGTATCTCGAGACCTGCCTTGTGGTGACGCTCGGTCTGCGATCACACAGTGGCGACACGCGGGTCCGACATGTACTGATGGACCGCGGCCGATTTAAAGCTACCACCTAGCAAGTGTGGCGTCTGGCGGTGACACCACAGTTATGTTTACAAATGAGGCTCAATTTTCTCTGGAAGACATTTTACAATAGACACAGTCCGCTTGAATGGTCGGATGAAAACCTCGTATTACCGTTGTGCTACGTCATCAAAGCCGTTTAACAGTAAACATGCGAGGCGGTATCGTGGGCCACTGCTTACTTGGACCTTACATGTTGCCTGCTCTACTTAAGTGGCCAATCTACAGAATGTACTTGGAAGTTCATCTGCCGGCGTTATTGGAATAGGTAGCATTAGATATCAGAAGGAGGATGTGGTTTCCGCACGATGGGCCCCCAGCGCTTTTTGCAGAACCAACCCGAGCAGTAATAATCAGTATTTTTGGTAATCGGTGGATCGGCAATGGACGACCTTTGCATTGGCCTGCAAAATCCCCGGGCCTCACCCTATTAGACTTCTTTCTCTAGGGCTACTTGAAAACCGAGGTCTATTCTACACCTGTTGTCTCGGGGGCTGAATTGGTTGCAAGAATTTTCATAGCAGCCACACAAGAACACACCACTCATTTTCCAGCGAACGTGGTATTCCTTGCTACGTCCATATCGCCTCTGCGCTGAGGTTAATGGTGCTCATTTTGAGCATTTATTGTAATTTCATAGTGACCAAAACAATAAAGGAATGATAAACATTTAACACCGTTTGATTCTCAATCACAAGTAATAACCTCCAGCATGCTAAATACTCCAACAATATGCGTTTCCGCTACATGGTTCCTTCACGAAATATGGTTCAAAAATGTTCAAATGGCTCTAAGCACTATGGGACTTAACATCTGAAGTCATCAGTCCCCTAGACTTAGAACTACTTAAACCTAACTAACCTAAGGACATCACACACATCCATGCCCGAGGCAGGATTCGAACCTGCGACCGTAGCAGCAGCGCGGTTCCGGACTGAAGCGCCTAGAAACGCTCTACCACAGCGGCCGGCCTTTACGAAATATATTTGTTTTTGTTTCAGTCATCAACCCTGTTAGTTTGGGCACTGAATTTTTGAACACCATAGTATAACAGTCCTAAATTTCTGAGATGTTTGGCGAATGAAGAAAGGCGAAAATTTAGAGTCTCTAAAAATGACTAGGAATTGTAGAAAATTACAAACAGGGTTTCACAGTGTGTTTCACACTGGTCCACGTGGATGGGCTTGTCACCTGACTGGGTGCAAACAACATTCGAGCCAGGTAAAGATACCCATTCATCTACTGACCGTAGCTGCAACCAACAACAAATCCCATACAGTTAGTGACTACATAAGTGGACGGCAGACTATACCAAGTGGAGCAAGGCACGACTTAAAGTGAAATACCTTCCACTAAGGAAAAAATAACATAAAAAGTGACTTTCGGGAACGTAGAGGGAAAGAAACGGTATTCTCACATTTTACTCGCTTGTACAATCATACAGTGTATATCTATGTTCTCAGCCGTAGAGCTAATGGTGAGTGAACACTTTGATTTTATATCGAGTAAAGCCGGCCGTTGTGGCCGTGCGGTTCTAGGTGCTTCAGTCTGGAACCGCGTGACCGCTACGGTCGCAGGTTCGAATCCTGCCTCGGGCATGGAAGTGTGTGATGTCCTTAGGTTAGATAGGTTTAATTAGTTCTAAGTTCTAGGCGACTGATGACCACAGATGTTAAGTCCCATAGTGCTCAGAGCCATTTGAACCATATATCGAGTAAAATATTACGTCGTCAACAATTGTGAGACCTTCATGCTACTGAATGACACATCCACTTCTCCAATTTACGGATGATGCTTTTGAAATTTAGAGAAACTGATATTCTTCTTCGAATTTATGTTAAAGTGATATACTAGGGACTGAGGTAAATAAAAATTATTACTATTATTATTGTATTAAAATTTTTGTATGATTATTAAAGTCCTACGAATGTTAGGCATCAGTGGCTCGCTAAAAGTGGGGCTGACCGCAAGTTATATATTTTGGGGTGGGGGTGGGAGGACAGTAACAAACTGTGAGCGCCCCTTCCCCTCTCGCCAGCATAGAAAGCTGGACCCGCGCCTGAATACGGGTTGCTTCTCATAAACTCAACAGGCAACAGTTTGGTCGTCTTCGTCAAAGCAGAATGTTGTACCTTCAAGAACCTGTATAACGACTGCAGTTCAGTGAGGCATGAACTGGACAAGATCAACGACGGAGGGAATTTCCTTACCCACCGCCTCTCGCGACAGTAACTCGTTTTTTTTTTTTTTTTACAAACACATTTTTTACAGCTTTCTCGAAATTCCTGTCTTCAACATCGTGACGAAGTTTACATCGTCTAATAAATGACTGGCGCACACATTCGAAAATTCGCAGGATGTTACGAATGATTGTCACGGTACCAAAAACAGTATCGCTAACTGGACATATTTCCACGTCCTAGTCGTGGACTACCGTTCCACAGCGGTGCGTTTCCGACCTACAATTATTTGAATTCGACATCCCTTATGCTGCTCAGATCTAGTTGTTAGGTTCTTTCTCTCCATCCTGTATAATAAGAAGACAGTAGCGACTGTGGAACAGCAGAAGATACATACAGTCAACACTCATTAATTTGACCACCTCCTATGTCCGACGTCAATGTGCAATAACCACACACAGACAGCAGGTGGCAGCGCAAGCAGCAGAAACTACATAAAGCGTGTCGGGTTAAGGCAAAAAAACCGTGCAGTCGTTCTCGTCACTCGGAAGCGGAACAATTTATTTGACATCCAAAAGCTCATGAACATTGGCTTTCGGAACAAGGATGAAAGCATTTCTTAAACGGCTAAGTTTGTAAACTGTGGTTAAAGGATACCATCCATGACAAAATGACCCTATGCAAAGCCGGCCCCGAGGCGACTGTGGTAGTAATGAGTGCTGTCGGCAAGGAATCTCAGATCGATTCCACATTCCTAGGTTTCCAGAAGGCTTTTGATACCGTTCCTTAAAAGCGACTATTAATCAAATTGCGTGCATATGGAGTATCGTCTCAGTTGTGTGACTGGATTTGTGATTTCCTCTCAGAGAGGCCACAGTTCGTAGTGATAAACGGCAAATCATCGAGGGGAACAGAAGTGATATCTGACGTCCCGCAAGGTAGTGTCATAGGCCCTCTACTGTCCCCGATTTACGTAAATGATCTAGGTGATAATCTGAGCAGCCCCCTTAGATTGTCTGCAGACGGCGCTGTAATTTACCGCTTAGTAAAGTCATCAAACGAGCAATTCCAACTAGTACAAAATGATCTAGAGAGAATTTCTGTATGGTGCGAAAAGTGGCAATTGGCACTAAACAAAGAAAGGTGGGAGGTCATCCACATGGGTTCTAAAAGAAATCTGATACATTTTGGGTATACGATAAATCGCACAAATCTAAGGGCTGTCAATTCGACTAAATACTTAGGAATTACAATTACGAGCTACTTAAATTGGAAAGACCACATAGATAGTACTGTGGGGAAGGCGAAACAAAGACTGCGCTTTGTTGGCAGAACACTTAGAAGATGCGACAAACCGACTAAAGAGACAGCCTACACTACACTTGTCTGTCCTCTGCTGGAATATTGCTGCGCCGTGTGGGATCGTTACCAGGTAGGATTGACGGAGGACATTGAAAAAGTGCAAAGAAGGGCAGCTCGTTTCGTGCTATCGCGCAATAGGGGTGAGAGTGTCACTGATATGATACGCGAGTTGGGGTGGCAGTCACTGAAACAAAGGCGTTTTTCTTTGCGGCGAGATCTATTTACGAAATTTCAATCGCCGGCCTGAGTGGCCGTGCGGTTCTAGGCGCTACAGTCTGGAGCCGAGCGACCGCTACGGTCGCAGGTTCGAATCCTGCCTCTGGCATCGATGTGAGTGGTGTCCTTAGGTTAGTTAGGTTTAATTAGTTCTAAGTTCTAGGCGACTGATGACCTCAGAAGTTAAGTCGCATAGTGCTCAGAGCCATTTGAGTCATTTTTTGAAATTTCAATCACCAACTTTCTCTTCCGAATGCCAAAATATTTTGTTGACACCCACCTACGTAGGGAGGAATGATCATCATTATAAAATAAGAGAAATCAGAGATCGAACAGAAATATTTAGGTGTTTCTTTTTCCCACGCGCCATTCGAGAGTGGAATGGTAGAGAACTAGTATGAAAATGGTTCGATGAACACTCTGGCAGGCACTTAAGTGTGAATTGCAGAGTAACCATGTAGATGTAGATGAGCACGGGTCATATTTGAAAGGAATAAACGACAGCTGCGTAGATGCGTAAGGGCGAATAGACATGGAACTGTTGAGCATCTGACCGCCCAGATGAATTAAGGGACTACCAACAGCGTCTCCTCAACGAGCGTTTAACTAATGTTGCTCCCTATGGGACTCTGCAGCAGACAACTGATCCACGCACACATGCCGATTGCTGTTCATCGGCGACGAAGGCTGGAACTTGCACGCCAGTGCCGCAACTGTACGTCCACTAAACAGCAATTGGGCAGGGGCTGAACAGCCTGCAGCAATCGTTGAGAAGGTCCAGGCTGGAGGACGGAGCGTTATCATCTGGGGAATGTTTTCGTAGCGTTCTGTGGGTGATCTCATTTTTCTGGGAACCACAATGAACTAACACATGTATGCAGCTACCCTTGGGAACCATGTCCACATACAGTGTGTTTACCTCGGCACGATGGCACCTACCAGGACGACAATGCAACGTGTCACACAGCTCACACTGTACGTGCGTGGGTCAGATAGCATCAGGATGAGTTTACCACACTCCCCTGGCCACCAGACCCTCAGGATTTAGGCCGGCCGATGTGGCCGAGTGGTTCTAGGCGCTTCAGTCCAGAACCGCGTGACCGCTACGGTCGCAGATTCGAATCCTGATTCGGGCATGGATGTGTGTGATGTCCTTAGGTTAGTTAGGTTTAAGTAGTTCTACATTCTAGGGGACTGATGACCTCAGATGTTAAGTCCCGTAGTGCTCAGAGCCATTTGAACCTCAGGATTTAAACCCAATCGAGAATCTGAGGGACCACCTGGATCGGGTTGTTCGCGTCATGGATCCTCAACCGAGAAACCTAACGCAGCTGGCGACGGCACTGGAGTCGGCTTGACTGTACATGCGTGTCGGTACCTTCCAGAGCTCCACTCACTCTCTTCCTGCACGTCTCGCAGCGGTACGCGCTGAGAAAGGTGGTTATTCAGGCTTTTGATCAAATGGTTCAAATGGCTCTGACCACTATGAGACTTAACATCTGAGGTCATCAGTCCCCTAGACTTAGAACTACGTACACCTAACTAACCTAGGGACATCACACACGTCCATGCCCGAGGCAGGATTGGAACCTGCTCAGGCTTTTGACAGGTGGTCAAATTAATGTTACTGAACAGAGTATATAATGGCAACTTTATTACTCATTCATGCAGTATAGGTATACATAATTGAAGAGTGAATGTTATAAGTGCCATTTTTGTCAAAAAAACATGTTCTCAATACTCTGTAGTACGTCACTGGACTTGCTTGAAGTGTCAAATCAAGGAGAAAATGTTTCAGACATTCACTACTAGAAGGTGGATCGTCTTTGTACCAAGCAATGCTTCCGTCAGGAATTCCACATGCCACGCGTCAGAATCTTTGTTCCGCATGAGTTACACAAGATTATTGAGTCAAATAATTCTATGAACACATTGCATGTAATTCCAACACCACAGGGGTGAATTTGAAGCCATTTTGACTATTTTTCGACCGTGACTCTCAAGAAACATGTAAAGTTCTCTTTTTATATTACCGCTACCAGTCACAAACTTTGTCAACCATTGCATTACTAAATAATAAATAAATAAGTAATACAATAGTTGACAAAGTTTGTGATTGGTAGCGGTAATTTAAAAAAAAAACCCTTTACATACCACAGCAGTGTTTACAGTTAGCTTTGAAACATCTGCCCCACAGAATGGAGTTGAGCAAGAAACAGAAATCAATACTGAGAGATCTTTTTTTCATAAATTTAATTTTGTTATGCTCTTGAAAAAAAAGTAAATGAAATGAGAAATGGCTTTTGTTGACTACAATTTTAGTAGTGAAATATGAATGCTGTATTTCTGTAGTTGTATTACCACACATAAAACTGACCGCTTCTGTACTAATAGCTCTTGGAATAAAATCTTTATAATATTTTATCCAAGCTAGATCTTGTGAACTGCGTACCCGTTAATGATAGTTCGTGAATTACGCAACCAGCCACAAATACTTTTTAAAATGTTTTATTTCAGTGCCATAACAGGTTTAGGGTTACCATGCCCATCTTCAGATGGCTAATATTTTCAGTTACATAGATGTATTGGTGAACAGGCATGTCGCTGATCCTGTACTGCATAAGAATATAATGTGTCACTAAATATATTCAGATATTCTTGTGGAGTGCAGGAGCAGATGAGATGCCATTGATCAAAATATCTATCTAACCGAAAATATTAGCCATCTGAAGATGGGCGTCGTAGCCCGAAACCGGTTATGACTCTGAAATGAAGCATTTTAAAAAGCATTTGTGATTAGTTATGTCATTCACCAACAAAAACTTGGTTGTTAGCAGTCGGAACCACTCAGTTTATTGTTATGGGACGTAGAACCTTTTTAATAAATTGTTTTCTAACATTATTTTTTGCAGTGATGAGGTGGGCTGCATCATTATGTGGTATCAGAATACTTTCTCAATATTTTAGACGCCAATAAGTTATGTAACAGAACAGAGACGTAGTTTTTTTATTCTCCAGGCAAATGTGAGTATGGGACTTAGAACGTTTTCCACTTCCACTCTTCAGTTGTACCCAGGAAGATAGTGTTCTCGTTTTCAGAGCTATGAGGTAGAACCAGAAATCTTCCTGCATCTGTCAAGAGTGCTGACCTCCCGCCGCTGCGGGCCGGAGGGCAGTGCTGATTGCCTGGCGTCACAAGGGGCGGTCCAGGAGGCGCCTGCAGTAATTTACGGCCGGGCTTGGCTGGCTGTTTGCCTGCTGGAGGCCCGCCGCTTTGTCGGCGTCCTCTCCTGCCAGCAAGCCCCTCGTTACCACCAGAGTGGCCGCAGTGGCTGGTTGCGAAATCGCTCCCGAATGCGAGAGGACTTGCCCTCACCTTATTAAGCTATACCTCGCTCATTCCAGTTCCGATTTCTACTAAAATTTCCAGTAAGTTCGTTGGCAGATAGCCGCATCACTCCGAAATCTCCTTCTTAGTACTCTGTGCGATGGTGTATTGCGGGTTTTAAAAACTGTTGTGCTTACTCGTGCAGATTCTGGTACCTGCAGAATCCCATAAGACTGAGCTCTGCTTTGTACTGCGCAAGCACAGCTGACCTCTAGCTGTACCTTCACACCTGTGTCCCGTAGCACAACGGATGCACCCAAAACTGCGCAAACAGCATGTGCAACAACATGAGCAGGAACTACTAAAAGCACCAACGTCGCCACTGGGTTCTCAACCCGGAATAAACTGAGTATACTGTTCACACCCCAATGATAGGGGCCGATCAGAAAGTTTCCGTTTGAGGGTGTTGCTGCTGCATATAAGCAACGTTGCTTGATTTCGATGCGGGTATATAAACACTGACATTTAGGTAGGTGATTAAGGTAGTTTCTGTGTTTTTCTGACGTGCGTCCGATAAATGCGGAAAAGTGAAGAGCCGCGAAGTTATTACGAAATGTATCCGTACAGGATCAACGTGCTGTTATTCTTTTCTTGGCCTCCGAAAGATAAACTTTGTTAGACATACGTCGGAGGCTGTAGAATGTATATGGGGCAGCATGTATGTCGAAAACCACCTTCGTGGAATTGTGCGCCAAGTTCCGTGCTGCGGCTCTATGATAATGCACGTCCGCTTATAGCAAATGTCGTGACGCAGAAGTTATGACAACTCAAGTGGCAGTCGAGCACCCGCCCTATAGTCCTGATCTCTCCCCGTGCGATTGTCACGTATTCGGTCGCTTGAAGTGTTCGATGACTCCTGTTACTAGGATGTGCTGCAGGCAGTTATGGACTTCGTCATACTTCAGGACACAGTGTTTTACCTAACGGGTATCTTCAACCAGGTGCGTGGGTTGGATGATTGCCCCAATGCTTATGGCGATTTTGCCTGACTGGCGTACCAGTTCTGGACGGTAGAGCCTTCGAATCGAAACATTTTGATTATCCTTTAAACAATACATATTGGCGTATTTTACGGAACTACTATTTATACCTTACGCTAGTTATTTGCATTAAAATGGCAAGCCCACGAATTGATGTTGGCTAGGAAATACCGACGCCAATTGAGCAACGTAACTGATCGACATCATCTCACCAATATTGTACCCCATGAAACCTATCTACCGTCACACGAGAGTAGATGAAGAAGTCGTGCTCATTCGCCACTCGCGACTGCCCAGAACAAAGTTCCGTTTGTCGAGTTTTATTGCCTCCAAAATGCTCACACAACGAATGTTTGTACCAGATGATCAGGGGCCTCACTCCTGGTTTAGCGTTTGTCGTTATTTTATAGTAACTGCTGCCTGGATGATTTGGAGGGGGAAAGACCCTCTTTGCCTATATCTCTTGAATTTAGGACGTACTCTTTATGTTAAATAGGACACATACAACTTAAATGCAGGGATTTGTTTTTTTGACGGACTCTCCATCACGCCGACGAATTCCGACGTGTCGCATTCCCCCTACCCTTCCACGAGGGGCTGTTGTGCCTCTTCAAATCCGTGCGAGCTGCCTGGGTCACTTTTCTCTCTGCCATCGGTCCTCACGTCATTTTTCAGCGCAACCACAGCACCTGACGCTTAACTAGTTGTCTCCTTATTTATGTGCTCCGTTCCGTTACAACTGCTACAAAAATGCTAGGGAGTAATAAAGTTCTCATATGAGTGCGTTTCGGTGATGTTTCTGCATGAGTTATATATGGTCTGTTTTAGCGGTGTCTTTCAACGCAGCTGACTTACAGGGAAAAAAATCGACTGCAGCCTGTCTTCAGGCAAAGATCCCGTGAGACTGACGAAATAATCAATAGTTTTGCTGCATGTAGTGAATAATCATATTACCTACTCGCGTAGCTTAACGCACAACACCTTAGCTTAGGCACTGTATTTTCAATACATATTAAAAATATCCCAACATTGCTTACGGTACAGTGTTGTTAGGTACTTACGAATAACGGTAGTAGAAAATAGGCTGTTTAAATATGATAATTACAGTAGGAGAGCAGGACGGCGCGGTCATTGCAGACGGTCCATAAGCGCACACTGGGAAAGGATTGGCAAGAAAACCGGTTGTGTCCTTTCAAGGAGCCATCATTATATTCGTTTTTAGTGATTTGGGAAATCACGGAAATCCTAAATCGGTATGACTGATCGGTGTTTGAACCAAAGTACTCCCGAATACGTGTCCACTGTCTTCTCACTGAGCCGCTCCCCCAGTGATAGAGTAGGTAAAATACGTCGTTTGAACGTAGCGAAAATAGCATTTATTCTAGCAGTGAATAAAGTTGGAATGCAAAATAAGTAAGCCGTTTGAGATCCCGGTAGTTGTATAATTCGCTTCTTTTCCGTCAAATCACAGCGAATTGGAAGTGGGTCAGAGGATTTCCAATTTTGTATATTTCGGAGAGTATTAAAAATTCCGGGGTTTGTTTTACAACACATGAAGAACTCCCGAAAACCTTAATCGGAACAGAGAAATTGGAGCACCGAGCTATTTCTGGAACAATATATCCCAGTCAAAAATATTAACGTCTAGAGAATGTTTTTATTAAGTTTGTAAGAAAGTAAAAACGATGACTTTCTTGAAATGGTCAGTATATCTACCACCCATTACGTACTTTCGGTGAACCTGCTAGATGCATAGCAAACCACAGCATGGCTGCGGGAGAGAATTCGAAGTTACTCATTTTGGAAGTAGTGAACACGATTGTTGCGGCTAGATGGCTCAATGATAAATGTCAGACTGAAAATTCGATGCGTCGGCGTTCGACCGAATCCCTTTTTGGCCCTAGTTTGTTTTTTGTGTCACTTACCGCTTCTGTCGCGTCTAGCAACGACTTGTCCATCTGAAAAAAACTATGTTTCACAGTGGATCGGGGGGCTGCTTTAAACTGTTGGGCTCACCATAGCTGGCTGACGCAGTCGGTTCGAAGGTCGGGGGAAGGCAACGGTGTACAACTTCCAATACGATCATTCCTAGTAAATTATTGTGATGTTCCAACCAACTTTTGGTTTGAGGGCTACCTTATAGAAAAACAGAAAGTATTGTAAACTACATTCAAATAAAGAAGGCACTATACAGCTGCCTGCTGTAGAACCATAAGCGTTTCTGTATCTTAGAAGTCCATCTGACTCGGCCTTCGGAGCGACATGAAGAACTACTCGTAGACTTCTTGACAAGTGCGTATCGTAACACGCATTGTTCTTCTGTGGAACATTAAATAGAAATTTCCCCTCGCACTAACTGACGAATAATGGGCGTTGAAAGTTTCTCGATTTTCGCAATATTCGACTTTCGGATGAACAGACAGAAAAGGAGAGAACACCAAAATCACAATAGAAGAACTGCAGCTGTATCAGGTTACAGAACTCAAGTACTTAATAAATATTGTAACGGAGGACCCAAAATGTGACATAGAAATACGATTTCGAGTAGCGACAGCCAAGGAGCCATTCAAAAAAACGAGAAAATTACTGCGCACATCAGCGAATAAAAACCCTAGGTAAGGATCGGGCAAATGGTATACATGGCGTATAGTTTTATACGGCGCAGGGGCCTGAGTATTGTGAAAAGAACAGGAAGGGAGGCTGGAAATGTAAGGAGGAAACTAGAGCATGTGGGAAGCAAAGGCAGGACGAGGAAAAAAAATGGTTCAAATGGCTCCAAGCACTATGGGGCTTAACATCTGAAGTCATCAGTCCCCTGGACTTAGAACTACTTAAACCTAACTAACATAAGGACATCACACACATCCATGCCCGAGGCAGGATTCGAACCTGCGACCGTAGCGGCAGCGCGGTTCCAGACTGAAGCGCCTAGAACCGCTCGGTCACAGCGGCCGGCTGCAGGACGAGGAAGGAGGAGTTGTTGAGAAGAATTGTGGTGAGCACAAACCTCTTAGACAACGTAACGATATGAAAGAAAAATTGGCTAGGCAAAGTTGTTAGACGACAGTGCTTACCCCAGCAAGACATTGAAAGGACATTGAAGGGCTGGTAAAAAGAAAAAGAGGAAAAGGAAAAAAGAAACCAACTAACGAACAGTGTCAGAGATGAAAGCTGAACTAAAGAGGAAAGCGCGAAACAGAGACTGGTGACTAAGCATCACAGTTGGACCTACCGCAAGGCTGGACCGCTGATGATGACGATAAACGCACAGGCGTTCATTTTAGAGCCATTTGGGAAACAACTTGAGAAGTGTGAAACGGCGGAAATAGCATATCTTTATTGTCTACGGGACGTGGGTTCTCAGGAAGACGACGACGCAGCTGGAGAGAATACGTTCCGGAGAGTGACTGGAAGAGGCGGGGATGTGTGTGAGCGGGCGGACCGGGCTACCTGCCTGAGAAACGACAGGCCATCCCGCATTCCGGTACCTGGCTGACGGTGTGTGGAGAGCGGCGCCTTTCGCAGACGACTCCATTGTGGTGCCGGCGCTTCCTGCTGCTAGCCAAATTGGAGAGGGCAGGGTGCCGCTCGCACACATTTCAAGAGCCTTCGGCGAGACTGCCGTCGCTATATAGTCACGGTGCAGAAAAAAAAGGGAAAAATAGTTTGACAGGGGTGACGGTGCTGTCTGTTCTCCTACCCTGGGGAAGGGCACGTCTTTTTCTTTCCTTTTCTTGAGGGACACCATCCTGTTGACTTAAATAGCTATTAATTTCAAATATCTGATGCCAGTCACAGTTATAAACATACGAGCCAAATATCACAAAGACCTGCTTAATAGCGTGTCGGTACACATTTGCGACGCAGTACAGCCACGATTCGCGGGGTGTGGATTCGACAAGTCCTTGGTAGGTTTCTGGATATACGTGCCACTAGACGTCTTCGCACAGGTCACGTAGTTTCCTTAAGTTGTATTGCAGTGATTTGCGGGTGCCCGATATAGGCCCAGGTACGTACAGATCAGGGGAATATGGTGACCAAGACATCAAACTGAGCTTCCTATAGTGCTCTTGAAGCCACTGTGGCCTTGTGAAATGGGCACTTTGTCCTGCTGGAATAAACCATTGCCGCAAGGACAGACGTCAAACATGAATAGTTTGGTGTCACCGCCAGACACCACACTTGCTAGGTAGTAGCCTTTAAATCGGCCGCGGTCCGTTAGTATACGTCGGACCCGCGTGTCGCCACTATCAGTGATTGCAGACCGAGCGCCGCCACACGGCAGGTCTAGTCTAGAGACTCCCTAGCACTCGCCCCAGTTGTACAGCCGGCTTTGATAGCGATGGTTCACTGTCTACAAACGTTCTCATTTGCAGATACGACAGTTTAGCATAGCCTTCAGCTACGTCATTTGCTACCACCTAGCAAGGCGCCATATTCAGTTACTATAATCTGAACAGATAATATTGTGAATCAAGTACCGTCAAGAGCGACGTTCATCATTAATGGATGAAAGTTAAGTATCAAACTAATTACGTCCACTTTCTGAATTCTAATTCCTTGTCATGTTCCAGACCTCACATCAGTATAGTTCTTCCCTCCTCACGCCAACCTGCGTGAGCTAAAACGCGTGCATTTCGGCCTCCACTAGTAACACGGTGTTGGCTCTTCTGCCAACACAACAAATGGTTGCAGGCGATTCGTAATAATATTCAACTGTCGTGGTTCCTTTGGTTGCTACCACTGGTACCACGGAAGCTCAGATGAAAGTGTTACAGAGTAGTCTCTAAGCAAAAAAAAGAAAAAAAAAGTTAGCACGGAAGAATGGTCCGAAAGAGACAGAAATAGGTAGATGTTATGTACATGATGTACATGTACACACAAATAAATGAGAAAAAAATTGGATGATTTAGTCAAGAGAAAGCGCTTCACAATTCAGCAAATCAATAACGCGTTGGTTCTCTTCTCGCCCTTATGCAAGCAGTTATTCCGCTTGTTCTAGGCGCTTCAGTCCGGAACCGCGTGACTGCTACGGTCGCAGGTTCGAATCCTGCCTCGGGCATGGATGTGTGTGATGTCCTTAGGTTAGTTAGGTTTAAGTAGTTCTAAGTTCTAGGGGTCTGATGACCACAGATGTTAAGTCCCATAGTGCTCAGAGCCATTTGAACCATTATTCCGCTTGACATTGATTGAAAAAATTGATGGATGTCCTCCCGAGGTATATCATACCTAATTCTGACCAATTGGCGCGTAAGTTCGTCAGAATTACAAAATGGTTGGAAGGCCCGGCATATAAAGCTCCAAACCCACTCAATTTGGGAGAGATCCGGCGACATTGCTAGCCAAGGTGGGCTTTGTCAAGCACGGAGACAAGCAGTAGAAACCCTCGCCGTTTGCAGGCGGGCATTATCTGGCTGAAATGTAAGCCTAGGGTGACTAGCTATGGAGGGCAACAAAACAGGACGTAGAATACTGTCGACGCACCGGAGTGCTGTGAGGGTGGTTCTGCTATTAAAAGGAATGGCACTCCAGACCTTCAGTCCTGGTTGCCGTACCGTATAGTGGGGTCTCACACTACTGTTCGGGGCGTCTCCAGCCATGTCTTCGGCCTGGTATTTCGTTGACTGGAGTAGAACCGCCTCTAGTGTTGAGTCCCGTTTCGAACTGTGCCCCAACGACTAGCGAAGACGTGTCTGGAGACGCCCTGGACAACGGTGAGATATCGACATCACTGTCGCCCGCCATTCGATCCAACAACCAGAAGGGCTGCCATTTATTTTCGTAGCAGGACACTTTTTGATGTGTCGACAGAAGTGCCGACACAGTGTGATTTGAGGGGACCGCAATGCACGCTATAAACACACGAAGGATGGCGTGAGGTCTGAAACAGGATACGTAATGAATGCTATAAAGAAAAGTACGTAGCTGCTGGAATACTTAACTTTAATCCATCCTTGTTGTACATCGCTATTGACGTTACAAGTGAGACTCTGTAGATTCAGGCAATAAACTACTAATGGCGCCTTGCTAGGTCGTAGCCATTGACTTAGCTGAAGGCTATTCTAACTATCTGCTCTGCAAATGAGCGAGGCTTCGTCAGTGTGCATCGCTAGCTACGTCGTCCGTACAACTGGGGCGAGTGCTAGTCCGTCTCTCGAGACCTGCCGTGTGGTGGCGCTCGGTCTGCGATCACTAACAGTGGCGACACGCGGGTCCCACATGTACTAATGGACCGCGGCCGATTTAAAGCTACCACCTAGCAAGTGTGGTGTCTGGCGGTGACACCACACTTTTAGTTGTCATCCGCGGCACTCTTACAGCACAGTGGTACGTCGACAATATTCTACGCCCCGTTTTGTTGCCCCCTTGGCAAATTACACTTCAGCAAGATGTTCGTCGGCGCGCTTAGGGAGCTTTTACTGCTTGTCTTCGTGTTTGGCTAATCCAACCTTTGCCAGCAAGGTCGCCAGATATCTCCCTAATTGAGAACATTTAGAGCTTTAAGGGGAGGGCTCTTCAACTATGTCGTGATTCTGACGAACTAACGCGCCAGCCGAACAGAATTTGGCACGATATTCCTCAGGATGACATCCAACAAGCTTGGTAATCAATTCCAAGCCGAATCACTTCTTGCATAAGGGCTGGAGATGGACCAACGCGCTGTTGACTTGCTCCATTTGTGAAGCTCTTTCTGTACAATAAATCATCCAGTTTTCATAACACTGGAGTCTGAACCGTGATTTATTTTCAAAGAATATTCTTAAGAATTCATTTTATTTACTAGTGATTCATCAAGAACATTATCACATTTAATCACACTATGTAAGCATGGAAGTAGTTGCCAGGGAGTAACTGATGAAGTCATAACCAAATGTCTGAAGATGGCCTTGTAAGCCGAAAACCGGTTTACAATAAAAGTAATATTGTAGAACAAAAGCAAACTGGTGCTTTTCATTTATTATAATGTTGTTCTACCAAGAACCGACGGAAGATTCTGCTAATATGATAACCAAATTACTTTTAACAAATGGGAATTTTATTCACTTTAATAGTGCCTAAAAGCATTTTTTAAAAGAAACAGATTCAAAATTATAATCAGAAAGCACTCTCTAAATATCAAAGTTACAATTTACTCAGAGGCAGAAATAAACAAGTTTTGACTGTATGAGCTTTCGGGCAGAGAACCTTGCCGCTCCCTTTTGACACGGCCGTGGTTACGACCGCTCACAACAGCCTCTGAAAGACTACACTGGTGCAAATCTGCAACACACCAGATAACTTTAAACTAAGAGTTTTAACAATTTACACAGGCACACAAACTATGCACCCCCTGTAGGAGGGATGGAAATGGTACAAAACACTAACAATTAAAATATTAACTTTGCCACCGAAGGTGCAACTTGATTTTAACTTCTAAGAAAAGTCTTACGGTGAAAGGGTGGCAACTTTATATAGTAAAATGATCATTTAAATAAAAGCCCATGAAATGCAATCTTATATAAAATTCTACAAGGTTGGCCAAACAATAGTTAAGATGCTCTAGAGTACACAGATACCGCCTCTCAAGGTCATAGGCAATAATATCAAAGTTTCCAAAGATCAAAACATATTTCAGGTATTAGGCCGTTACATTTCAAGTGTAATAAATAAATTCGTTAACACACCAAATGCGACAAACATGACAGAGGCAGCTACAAATGTGCGGTAGACTGATAGGGAGATTAACGAACAACCCGAACTGCAGGTTGCTCTTACCGCCCCTACTCCACAAGGGAAAAACGGACCACCCAATTTATTAACAACCACCTTCCCGCGAGTGGGCAAACAGAGAAGAATGATGGGACGACCCCAAAGCAAAACAGCTGGTGACCTCACCAAGAAAACAAATGGTTCAAATGGCTCTGAGCTCTATGGGCCTTAACTTCTGAAGTCATGAGTCCCTAGAACTTAGAACTACTTAAACCTAAATAACGTAAGGACATCACACACATCCATGCCCGAGGCAGGATTCGACCCTGTAGCGCCGAGAACCGTTCGGCCACCCCGGCCGGTCCAAGAAAACAAGTAGAATTTGACAAGAGTAAATCAAACAACATATCACCAATCACTTAACTTCTAATAAACTGCGATTTCTCGAGAAGACCTGACGCAGCACCTCCAAATCGCTCTCCCGAACCGTCCGCTGCCAGCCGCTTCAACGGACGCAGGAAGGCGCGCCGGTTTCCAGTCTCACGGCGTCGCAGCTCGCCCCGGCCAGACTAACCGACTGGCGAGCTCATAGCGCCCCTTAAATGCACGTGAACAGGCAACCTTTCCCCTTTTCCACCAGAGGGAGACACCAAAGCTGCGATTGCCACAGCGGCGCCACCGCCAGAAACGGAGGGCGACTGCTTCACACTACGCGCTGCGGCGCGCTCTTCAAAACAGCAATTTTTTACCACGGCTCAGAGTCATTTGTTTCTTTGTACACGTTCGTTACATCTATAGATTTCCGTCCAATTTGGACGATTCATTTGTGCTGCCCCGGTTATTTTTCAGAGAGTGTATAATAGTGCCGCCACCAACCTGTGTCCGTGGCACGGTATGGGCCAATGCCTTAGAGTACTCTTTGTAAAATCGAACGGATTACATCCAGAGCTGGTGATTTATTTGTTTTCAAATCTTTCAGTTGTTTGCCGGCCGGTGTGGCCGAGCGGTTCTAGGTGCTACAGTCTGGAACCGCGCGACGGCTACGGTCGCAGGTTCGAATCCTGCCTCGGGCATGGATGTGTGTGATGTCCTTAGGTTTAAGTAGTTCTAAGTTCTAGGGGACTGATGACCTCAGAAGTTAAGACCCATAGTGCTCAGAGCCATTTGAACCATTTCTTTTCAGTTGTTTCTCTAAGTCAGGTATGCTTATTTCTATGTCGTCCATGCTGGAGTCTCTCCGATGGTCAAATGACGGTATGTTTGTACGGTTTTCCTGTGTGAACGATTTCTTGAACGTGAAGAAAACTTGCAGTGCATCGCATGCTGGAAGACCTGGACAGTTTATTACCTCCGTGGGCTAATTTCGGTGCAGAGATGTTAAATAGCGCGCATTAGCGAGAGGGGGACGTCAGTTTGATTGACGGGTTCCCGCAGGGCACGTGAGGTGCGACCCCCCAGAGTGCCAGGTGCGTGCGCTACATATTCATCAGGTCGGCCAGCGGTGGCCTGGAGCCGGCGCGGTTTGCAGGATGCTGGGGGCGCAGACCGCGCGGGCTGGGCCCTGCCCGTAGCGCCGGCGGTGGCCGCAGTTCATTAGCCGGCCCGCCGCTCATAAAGCACCGCGAGCAGTCGCCGGTCGCTGCGTCAGGGCCGGCGGTCCCGCGCCGTTAATTGGGCCGTAACTCTACACGCATAAGTGGGGGCACGCCGTCCGAACGCCTCCTTAAATCTCCGACTCAGCGTCTATCGGGTTATATCTGCTCAATCGTAATGCAACCTGCCTTGCAGCTGTTCGAGGCAACGAGCATTCACGTTGCAAGCGACTGTGAGATCTTACTGTGCTTACAAGTAAACCTACCCAAGGGGTACACATTGAAAGGTATGTGCTAAGGTTTGATCAGGGTAGATACAGAAAATAAAGTCGATGGTTGCCAATCGCAAGGTGGAATGAGTATAATATCTTTGAGTAGGAGGATCTTTGATGGTTAAGAGAGCCGGGCGCGCGCGGGTAGGTGCCTGAAGGAAGCAGACGTGTGGTGGCAGCTTTAAGGTGGGATTTGCGCTAAAAAATGGATGGAAATGGTAGTTTTTGTATATGACTTAAATTTTTAACAATATATGTGTTGTGTAAATAGTTCCGCGTAGTCAGCGCGCACACAACTTTCCCACTAGAACGCGCCCCGCTAAGCACAACAGCGCATGTGCAGCACTTGTCCGTCTCCGCACTATGAGATGGCGCTGCCTTAGAGACGGACCAAATTCTGCTTCCGCCGATCCGCGTATTAATATGTAACGCAGCCAATGAGATTACTGCTAACGTAGAACCTTTTCTCCTCGCGGCTCACACTCGCGCAGTGATACCTGAACGCGCGAGGTATTATAACGAGTGTACAGATCTCCGATTAGTTAGTCTGTATTTGTCTGCATTAGTCTGTACCAGTCAGCATTAGTCTGTACCAGTCTATAGTCAAGTTTCAGTCTGCGCCTAATAAGATTATCATATTCCTGTACATAGCCATGAAGATAAATGTATAGACACTTTGTCAAGTATCAGAGATATGCGAGAATAAGATTAACGTACCAAGACCAAAGGAACTTCAGATTGTCAATTGTAAACAGCATCCATAATCGAGTTACGTAATGTCTATGCTTTTTATTATTTTAATAAATGTGTGTGAAAATTAATCAAGTTCTGTTTAAAGTTGGTCACCGTCAATCTGCTACTCTAAGCGTGCAAGTGGCATTTCTATCGTCTGACCTAACGGCAGAAGATAAACACGCCATGATAAGACCACGAGACGTATTGCTGACACTCGCCTACTTCGTTAGAGCGAGAGTCAAATAATGTGATGGTGTGTGTACCGAAGGTGTTACAGTACGCACACCACAATATGTATTGAGATCAACATTGTGTTTAAATCTAACAGCCTGAATCATAATCCACACCCTTTGCTTGTATTGAATACGAAAAGGAGTAGTAAAGTAAAGTTACCCACCAATGAAAGAATGTAAAGAAAATGAGGCCTGTATGCAATATATATGTGCAGTTCATGGTTTGAAATCGATTTTGGTGTAACTAAAGTTATCAGAGCAAAGTTATTTCAAATAACTAATTTTATGCCATTGCACAACTGTCATTATTCAAGTCAAGATATAATTTCATTAAGTGAACATCTGGCCCAAAAGTTAATTTTTCCATACCATCTTAATGCCATTGCACAAAAGGCGTTATTCTCTTAAACTTGATTGCTGAGTCAAATACATATTTCACTACTGGCAAAATAGAGGAGTGCATGAAACAAGTTCGCAAACGCAGTCAGATGCAGGTTTGTTGAATAATTAATTTGGAACAATTTTGTCTTTGATACTTTCGCTAATTAAAAAGGAAACAATTTTGGTTAGATACTTTCACTATTAAAGATAATTTTACCTATGATACTTTCAACATAGATACTGATGAAGTTAGAATGTGTTGTAGTATACAGCAAAATAAGAGACACATTGCCTTGCCCCCTCTCTCTCCCGTCTGACTCCTCTGGATTTGAGTGCATGGCGATTCATCAAGGACATTGTCCACAAAACAAGGGTTCAGATCTGCTATACACATAACGACGATTAAAGGGGGGAATCATCCTCTTGAAGAAAATTGAGTTTCATACAAAAATATGAAAAAATAAAAGCCTGACGCATCACGAAGGAGTTATGCAAATTGGTCACGAACTGATACTCATACAGGTATCGACGTAAAAAAGCAAAATTGTAAACTTTGCCGACATATGAATGAATGTGTGACACTGCAGTACAATTTTACCGTGCGGACGCACGTACAGCGATGTAGTGATGTTTCTATCTTATTTCTGACAAATGCGTCTTTAGAATACCAGTTCATCATACATTACTGAGTTTCGTTTTAACGATATATTATACGTATTGCTGTTAGTTAAATGTCGAAATAAAGAACTAAATAGTAGGGGGGAGGAGATTTCGAAAAAAATGACTTCTTCGACAGATCTGGATGCACCGTTGTAATGTACATCAAAAAATCATAGAAGTTTTATTTGAAGCTGTTTTTCTTTTTTTAAAATATCTGTACCGTTTCAACAATATTCATTCAGCAATATTATACTCAGTTTCTTTAAGGGCGCGTTACACCCCTTAATGGATGTATGGGCAAGTATAAAAAATATGTATGTCTTATTTGGGTCTATACTACAACATATTCAAAGCCGATGAAAACCTGTCTTTATTACTTTGATAGGTTTACTTGTTGGAACGAACGCAATTTGAAACGTGTCAGACCAGACTTAGCTTGCCGATTTCATTGCCATTAAGAGTACTACATGGTCCAGGCACATTAAACTGAACACCTGTGGAAAGCCTAAATAGCCACCTTTTGCAACCTTGACTCGCAGGAAGAGAGTCAATGAGGATCTGTAAGGATCGACAAGGACGTGGAGCGACTCCAATGCCGTGTCCAGTTGTGCTTCGTTTCACGGATGAGGTTCCATGGTGGGAACAGCCTAGTCGAGTTGTTCCCACCGATTCTCGATTGGGTTTAAATCCTGGGTGTTTAGTGGCCAGGGCAATACGGTAAACGCATCTTGGTGGTATTCGAACCACGCATGTATACTATGAGCTGTGTGACAAGCTGCACTGTTCTGCTGTTAGATTCCATCGTGCCGAGGTTCAAATGGTTCAAATTGCTATAAGCACTATGGAACCTAACATCTGGGGTCTTCAGTCCCCTAGACTTAGAACTACTTAAATGTGATGTGATTCTTCACACAGCGTGTTTAGAAAGAAGACGCACACCGATTTGTACCTACATGCGGATAGCTGCCACCACCCGGCACGAAAGAATGGCGTGCTCAAAACTCTTGTACACAGAGCTCACACCAGCTCCGACAGGGACAGTCTCCAACAAGAATTGGACCATCTGAAGACCGTGTTTCGGAGGAACGGTTACAAGGAAGGGCAAATTCGGAAGGCTCTACATCCCACACCTGCAGCACCGGCGGAAACTGAGGATGAACCTCAGGAGGAGGCGGTCTTGGCTATTATTCCGTTTTGTGGGGCCTTATCCGGAAAAAATTGGACGCATTTTCCGTAAACACCAAGTGAAAACCATCTTCCGTCCTCCAAGCAAAACCAAGAGCCTTCTTGCTAGTGTCAAGGACAACCTTGGTCTACGTAAATCAGAGGGTTTATCAGATACCTTGACAATGTGGGAGTGTATACATAGGTCAGACCATTCGTGCCATTGAGGACCGATGCCGAGAACATCAACGGCACACTAGACTGCAACAGCCCAGTAAGTCGGCAATCGCTGAGCATTGCCTGTCGGAACTCCACAGCATGGATTATGACCAAACCAAAGTCCTGACACAGACTTCCAAATACTGGGGCTATGTCATCAAAGAAGCCATATAGACTAGAGTAAGGGAGCCACAACTAAATCTTGACAGCGGTTACATCCTTAACAAGGCGTGACAACCCGCGATCACCCAGATTAAGAAGAAAAAGGATATTTCCCAGAGTGTACCGACTTCGGGGGAGGAGGGAAGAATAACGAAAGCGGTGCCGGCAGACGCTCCTGAACGAGAAGACCTGGGACGCAGCGCCCAGACGGCGGGAGAACGGACGCTGTATCTGGACCGCGCGCGGGGCGCGGACCGCACCGACTCATAAGAAGCGCCTGAGGGAGGAGCGGGAGGGGGATTGTCCTATATATACCTGGCGCTGGCCCACCGCCGGTCAGTACATCAGCGTATCTGATGATGGCACCGTGGTCGATTGCCGAAATATTGCGTCTTATGCACACTCATACCAGGCTGTTCACCCGCGATTTATTTCGTTACTTAAACCTAACTAACCTAAGGACATCACACACATCCATGCCTGAGGCAGGATTCGAACCGAGCGGTTCCGGACTGAAGCGCCTAGAACCGCTCGGCCACAGTGGCCGGCCGCTGAGGAAAAACAGACTTCGTATAGAGGTGGACATGATTCCCAAGGATTGATGCGTACTTGTGTTGATCCACAGTGCCTTCCAGAATGACGTGATCATCCACGAAATGGCATTAAAACATTCCCCGGACCTTAACATTCCCTTCTCCGACGTGGACTTTTCCGACGACGATTGCAGTGCCGTACGCGTCGAAGTCCATCTGTCCTATGGAGCATAAAACGTGATGCATATGAAAAGGCCACATTTCGCCTCTAAGTGGACGTGCAGTTGTGGTACTGGTGTGGAAATGCCAGCATTCATCGCCGATGAACAGCGATCAGCATGGTTGCATGAACCAGGCACCTGCTGTGGGGACCCACAGACAGCAACTTTCGCTGAACGGTCGTTGAGGAGACACTGTTGTCAGCCCTTTGGTCGTCTGGGCGATCAGTTCCTCAACAACTGCACCTATAGTCGCCCACGCACAACTCCACAGCCATCGTGCACATTTGTTGTCTAAGACCCATGGAGGACCACGGTTGCATGAGCGCCCATTTTCGAAAGTGCCATTTTGTCACGCACGATATACTTTAATCACGGTGGCTCGCGAACAGTTTACAGATTTAGCCGTTTCGGAAATGCTTCTACCATTTTCTCTGCCTCGTCATGACTGGGTGTTGTGTGCTGTCCTTAGGTTAGTTGGGTTTAAGTAGTTCTAAGTTCTAGGGGACTGATGACCATAGATGTTAAGTCCCATAGTGCTCAGAGCCATTTGAACCAAATGCTTCTACCTTTGGTATCAAAGACAATAATTATGCCCTTTCAGAAGCCAGATAAATTGCCCCGTTTTCGCTTTACGACGACGGCAGTACATTTTTCTCTATCCCCCCGACACGCTATATGTACCCTCCAATGCTAGTGCAGCCAACTACTGTCTGTTAGTGGCCACTGCACGTTGACATCGAATATAGTCGACGGTCACATTAATGTGACAGGACTACGAAGTGACTCAATGTAGAGGGAGATACACTTCTGGTTTTTGTGTAGTACAATACGGTTTTTGATACGTAAATGAATCTTACATTATGACTGCCGAGGTTATAATTTCTCTCTAACAAAATATTTTACATTAAATGCATATTGGTTTGCACTTGGTGTTAGGTAGTACTCTTTCTGAGTCTTGGTGCGGCTCTCGGTAAGCCGCAGGCAGCAAAGCGTTCCTAGACTGTAGAGTGTGTGGGCTCGCTGGCATACATCGGGCTCCTCAGATAAACGAGTCGACAGTAGCATGGGCTTGTCCGGTCACCCTTAGTAGAAGATATACTAGTAAAACAGGTACTTCACCCTAAAGCTGGAGAAGCACTCGAGAACCGAATGGCTTATGAGCCAATTACTGTGCGCCCTGCTCGCGAGCAGCACAGTTCGAATCATCTGCTGTCGGCTGTCCACGGGAACACAAAAGGATGCTGCGGATCAGTGGAGCACGCATTGACGTATTCACTACTGAAGTGCACGCGAACAATGTACACTATGTGATCAAAAGTATCCGGACACCCCCAAAAACATACGTGTTTCATATTAGGTGCATTGTGCTGCCACCTACTGCCAGGTACTCCATTTCAGCGACCTCAGTAGTCTTTAGACATCGTCAGAGCGCAGAATGGGGCGCTCCACAGAACTCACGGACTTCGAACGTGGTCAGGTGATTGGATGTCACTTGTGTAATACGTCTGTACGCGAGATTTCCACACTCCTAACCATCCCTAGGTCCACTGTTTCCAATTTGATAGTGAAGTGGAAATATGAAGGGACACGTACAACACAAAAGCGTAGCTTACAGGCTGACCTCGTCTGTTGACTGACAGAGACCGCCGACAGTTGAGGAGGGTCGTAATGTGTAATAGCCAGACATCTATCCAGACGATCACACAAGAATTCCAAACTGCATCAGGATCCACTGCAAGAACCATGACAGTTAGGCGGGAGGTGAGAAAACTTGGATTTCATGGTCGAGCGGCTGCTCATAAGCCACACATCACATCGGTAAATGCCAAACGACGCCTCGCTTGGTGTAAGCAGCGTAAACATTGGACAACTGAGCAGTGGAAAATCGTTGTGTGGAGTGACGAATCACGGTACACAATGTGGCGATCCGATGGCAGGGTGTGGGTATGGCGAATGCCCGGTGAACGTCATCTGCCAGCTTGTGTAGTGCCAACAGTAAAATTCGGAGGCTGTGGTGTTATGGTGTGGTCGTGTTTTTCATGGAGGGGGCTTGCACCCCATGTTGTTTTGCTTGGCACTATCACAGAACAGGCCTACATTGATGTTTTAAGCACTTTCTTGCCTCCCACTGTTGAAGAACAATTCGGGGATGTCGACTGCATCTTTCAACACGTTCGAGCACCTGTTGGCAATGCACGGCCTGTGGCGGAGTGGTTACACAACAATAACATCCACGTAATGGACTGGCCTGCACAGAATTCTGAGTTGAATCCTACAGAATACCTTTGGGATGTTTTAGAACCGGCCGACATCGATACCTCTCCGCCGTGCAGCCACATGGCTTTCGGGAGCCCGGTCGTCTTGTGACCATAATGACTATCGCTGCCAGTAGTCATGTACTTCCGAAAAGGAAGTAGAAACTTCCAGGTATGCAATGACATTGTAATTCTGTCAGTGACGACGAAGGACTTTGAACAGCTGTTAGTCGGAATGGGTAGAGTCTTGAGAAGAGACTATACGAGGAATATCGACAAAAGTAAAACCAAGTGAAGGAATGTACTGGAATTACATAATGCGACTTGATGGACTAGGTTAGGAAATGATACAGTAACAGCTGAAGATATGTTTCGCTATTGAAACAGCGAAATAACCGATGATGGCTAAATTAGAGACAATACAAAATGCAGACTCCCAAAAACGAGTACCAAAGGCATTTCTGAAAAAGAGCAGTTTTTTAAAATGGAATATAGATTTAAGTGTTAAGAAGTATTTTCTGTAGGTATTTGTCTGGAGTGTAGCATTGTATGGAAGTGAAAGGCAATTCATCCGTTCAAACAAATCATGCGTACGTAGCCTGTAAAGCGACTCGTTTCATGTCATTCGAAAAGAAACTGGTAAATGATGTATGGCACAGGGAATTAACGAACTAATTGACCACTTAGCTACAGATATGGACAGCAATAACAATGATACTTTTTAACCACATAAATAACCGCCAGAAAAGCAGATGCAACGCTGATATTTACTGGAAGGAACATAAAAAAATTTAACTCACAGACGGAAGCGGCCTACGAAACTTGTGTTCGACCGATTCTTGAGTGTTGCTCATGAATCTGGGACCCTTATGGGTTTGGGTTAAGTGTTTCTTCATGGGGTCGTTTAGTCGGTACGAGAGCGTTACGGAGATGTTCAACTAACTCTGGTGGCAGACGCTACAAATGAGGCGTTCTACATCACAGATAAGTTTACAAATGAAATTTCAAGATTGTACGTTCCAAGAAGAATCAAGTAACATAGACTGGCGGAAAAGAATCATAGCGCCAAAAAATAATTACTGTAAAGTAATGAAACTTCGGGAATACAGTTGTCCACGGAACATATTTAAGTGATTAACATTTCAAGATCACAGATTAATGTAAGTGCGAGATAAGTCATCGCAGATGTGTAACTATATATGAAGGTACTATCTGTTCCCGAAAGAACAGATACTATTGATGACCATGCAGCTGCGCTAGAATGAGGTGATAGTTGAATCAACACCCTAGCTGCAAACAGGCGTTGATATACATCTTTGGGGACAAGTTGAAAATGTGTGACCCAACCGGACACGAACCCGGGATCTCCTACTTATATGGCAGACGCTCTATCCATCTGAGCCACCGAAGGCACAGAGGATAGTGCGCCTGCATGGACTTATCCCTTGCACGCTCCCTGTGAGATCCACATTTCCAACGTGTCCACACCACTACATTCGTAATGCGCCTAATAGATGTAAGCCCATTAAACTCATTACGCGTGACAGATTAATCTACCAAGTCCCGTACGACCGTACGAGTTGGAGCATAGTGTGTGCGTTCTCACAAGAGGTCAGTGGCCGGGTAGCCATATTTTAACTATATACGAGGGAGTTTGTGTTCCCGAAAGAACAGATACAATTGATGACCGTGCAGCTTCTCTAGAATGAGATGATAATTAAATCGACGTCCTAACATCTATTAGGCGCACTACGAATGTAGTGGTGTGGACATGTCGGGAATGTGGGTGTCACGGGGAGCGTGCAGCGCGTAAATCCATGCACGCGCACTATTCTCTGTGCCTTCGGTGGCTCAGATGGGTATAGCTTCTGCCATGTAAGCAGGAGACCCCGGGTTCGAGTCCCGGTTGGGGGTACAAATTTTCAACACGTCCCCAATGATGTATATCAATGCCTCTTTGCAACTAGGGTGTTGCTTTAGTTATCATCGCAAATGTGTAATGCTGGTACATTAATAACCGGTGTAAACGCCAGAATATTGACTGCAAGCAGGCAAGCGTGCATACATTGTGTTGTACAGGTGTCGGATAGAATTCCAAGTCTGTTGTACTTGTTCGATCAGTACGGGGACGGTTAACGCTGTCTGTAGATGACGCTGGAGTTTTCGTCATATTATGTCCTATATGTGCTCCACTAGACGCAGATCTGGTGATCGATTAGGCCTAGGCAACATTTCGACACTCTGTAGAGCATGCTGGATCACAACACGGTATGTGGGCGAGCGCTATGCTTTGTGTAAACACCCCTTGGAATGCTGTTCATGAATGGCAGCACAACAGGTCGAATCACCAGACTGACGTACAATTTTGCAGTCAGGGTGCGTAGGATAACCACGAGAGTGGTCCTGCTGTAATATGAAATTGCACCCCACACCATAACTCCAAGTGTAGGTCCAGTGTGCCTAGCACGTAGACAGCTTGGTTGCAGCCCCTCGACTGGCCTTCTTCTAATCACACACGGCCATTACTGGCGCCGAGGCGGAACAAGCGTTAATCAGAAAACACAACAGACCTCCACCCAGTCTTCCGACTGCCTCTCCCTTGACACCACTGAAGTCGAAAAGGGCGTTGGTTTGGGGTCAATGAAATGCAGGCCACAGGGCGTGTGTCTCGGAGCTGTCCTTGAAGTAACCGATTTGTAACAATTCGTTGTGTCACTGTGGTGCCAACGTCTGGTCAAATTACTGCTGAAAATGCAATACGGTGCGCCAGTGCCTTACCTTACAGCGATTGTCTTGCCTCTCGGTAGCCCCACGTGGCCTTCGGGAGCCCGGTCTTCTAGCGACCGTACATTCCCATGACTACCGCTGCCAGCAATCATGTACAGTGGCTGCATTCCTGCCAAGTCTTTCTGCAGTATCGCAGGAGAAACATCCAGCATCTCGTAGCTCTGTTACACGACCTCGTTCAAACTCTGTGACGTGTTGATAATGGCGTCTTTGTCGTCTCAAAGATGTTCTTGACGAACATCAGATCACCACGTTGGTCTCAAAGGTAACTGACGCTCACGAACTTTACAGTGTATATTTAAAGCAAACCTGATTTGCATCCTCACAGTGGCATTACTAGTGCCACTCTTACACGACTGGTGCGAAACTTAGTAGATATCACCTTTCTGGTGTAGAAACACGCCCCTCAATTTTCGTTCATGTCACATAACTTTTTCTTGGTGTTGCGATCTCTTTCCGTCAGTATACATCTCGCGTAATCAGGGAGATCAGAGCTAATGCGAAGGTCTGCCGGCAGTCACTCTTCCCACCAGACATTCGCGAATGGAACATGGAGTCGGATGTACGAAAGGGTTCCCACAGTTAAACCTCTCACCAAAAGATAGTTTGCGACATAAGGCATAGATGTAGATGTAGTGATAACAATGACGAGCATCGTAATTCTTTGAGTTTTCCCTAAGTTTTCCCGGGATGAAGAACATTCTACGAGGCTTCGAGATTGCAGCCAGATGGCGTCGACACCTTGTCATGATATATCGGCTGACAGCCATTCAGCAGTCTTCAGGTGACCTTCATACTGGATACCGCTAGTACATATCGCCCCGTGTCTAATTTAACAGCCAAAACATTATGACCATCTGCTAAATGGCTTCTTTGTCCGTATTTGGAACGAAACACATCACTGATTCTGCGTGTCAGTTTTTCGACACTTTGTTGGTAGGGTTTTGGAGGTATGTGTCCTTAGATGCCTAGTGGTAATTTAACTGCCTTTCTGCCTGTTTCCATAGATGCTTAAGAGCGTAGCACATGAACATTCGACCAGCTTTGGCATTTTCAAGATACTCGTTCGAAAGCTCTATGTAATAATAACCTGCCCTTTGTCAAAGTCGCTTATCTCAATGGATATCCCCATTTACAGCCCGTATCTTCGCTAGGGTGATCCCCCGTCCGTAAATGCCCCGCTTACATACTTTTGCTACCGTGTCACGTTCTCGAAACTCCACCAGGTGACATCCAGCGTCGCGGTGGGTTATGGTCATAGTGTTTTGGCCTATCAGTGCATATTGCATGCACGCTCTCTGTCAAATTGCGGGGCCATGGAGTTCAAATTCAGTGGTCAAAATGTTAAAATTAACCGTCGCTGTACATGTCAACAGGTGAAAAATTTTGTCTTTCCGACGATGTTTTACGGGTCCAACGTTTGATCACAATTGATGCCATCCTCATCACGATTAATGAAACCGTCCCAGAAGGCTCCCATCGTGTGAAAGATTTTTGTGGCAGGATTCTCCATAGAATATCATGTGGATGCAGATACAATGCTCGGCAATGACTGACTTATTGTGCTGCGATAGGCGAGTGCGACGCCCTTCGAAAGTTGGTACATCGGATATATGTTGTGTCTGACTGAGACAGGGTTGAAAAGGAGCTGGTACACCTAAAATCTGCATTCAGAGACAATGGATATTCTCCACATCAGATCAGCACAGCTTTATGAGGATCAAAAGTGATCACCCACAAGATAAAGACGAGAAGTAACTGTTTGAGTACAGGTGGTTCTTTCGACATGTGGGTAACATTTCGCCTAAATCCTAAAGGAGCAATATGTTAAAACCATCTCCCAGCCACCTGCAAAGACCTGTGATCTCCTCGGCTCGATAAAGGGTAATATGGATTTACGGAATGCTGGAGTGTACGGAATACCGTGGGAATGTGGCGTGGCCTACATTGGCCAGACCATGCGGTACTAATATGGTGAGGCCTACAACGCTCAGACCAAACACATAGTGCATTAGAAATGTGTGGACCACGATCTCCACACTCGCCTTCCGCAGCTCAATAAGTCATTCATAACCGAGCATGTAACCATAGCATATTCTATGGGTTATTTTACAACTAAAATCTTGGCCACGACGATATCCTTCAGGGTGTCAGTTATTTAGAAATCTTTGAAGATACATTCGGCGAAAGATTTATTGATCGTAGTGGCGTCTTTCAACTTAATAAAGCTTGAGACCTTGTGATTTCATTAGTATGTCCAGAGATAAAAAAATTACATCTTGTAACACGTCTAAGGATAGTTAATTTTAATATTTTGATCACTGAATTTTTACTCCATTGGCCCTCAGTTTGAGGGCGCGCATGCATTATAACTGTTCGCAAGCGCCTTCACGCCGAAAATGGAACAAGATTCGACAGAGTGCGCCAAACTCTACAGAGGGCTGTCATGGAAGGGTAAACGATCGACATGCGCCACTGCACCAATAATTCTTCTCCTGCTCTTTCCACATTAGGCCAATTGTGACCTATTACGGTTGCAGTCTATTTCTCGATGTGCCAGGATCGCTTTTCCGTTTTGATATAAGGTTCTTTATCTTACGTGGTAGTTTGTCCGAAGCATTTTTTGTAGATGTTCATTCCATTTCCGTTTGTCTTCATCTAGTTTTTCTTTCCAACTCCCAGTTACAACAGCTTATAAGCTCCCTTCTCCTTGGAGATTATATGGGTTAATTAATGATTATTATGTTACAATCCTCTTGTTGTAGTTGACTGTGTATATCGAGACTTCGTTCATTGTCAAATGCAATGGTGTAGTACTAATTGATGGAGACACATTAAGAACCGGTAAAATTTAATTTATTTCGTTTATCACACTGCACAAACATAAACACACTATTATTCAAACTGTGTGCCACTACTATTAAACATAGAGATAAATTCTTCGCTAAGCAACCGCCTTTGGCTCACGCAGCCTACACCTTCCACAGCCTCTCAACAACTGCTACTTGCGACTCCCTTCGCCACTGGGCATTGTCGCCCTCCAAAGAACAACCACTTACAGACACCACACACCAGTACCCTCACAAGTTTTTGACTATCATTTCGCATTTTATCTATTTTTTTACTGCTCTTCACTGCCAATTTTTAGTATAAACTTATAATTCACTTGAAGGTGGTTGAATGGTTGTCAGCCGAAACGTGGAAAGGCGTCGACGTCATGGCTGCAATTTCGAAACCTCATGGCACAAGCATCGTGCAAGTTTTACAGTCGCGACACACGGACTCAGCGCTGTCCGTGGGAACCGGAGCGCCGATGAAGACACGCGATCACGGCCAGCCGTCGTGTTTTGCTGTACAAATTCGGCAATGGCAGCCGGAAAGCCACAGACCTGCGCCGCGGTTTGCCGTAAACGGAACGTCTCTATTGTTATTCGGAACGCGTCCGGGAGATGGAACGCCGAAGACGAGCGTCTGTTTTTAAGGCTCGGAGGTCAGGAGGGCGCGCATTCGAGGCGAAAAAACACCGGCAAATATGTGGCGCCCTGGACTGGCGACAGTACAGGGGGACGTATTTCAAGGCGGCGGTGCCTTATATAGGGAGCGGCGCGGGCCGGCGGGCCCCATTTCCAAACAATGGCCGCACGGCGGCGAGCTGTGTGGCCGCGCCGTGCATGCGCTCTGCAACCCGTGTGGGTGGCGCCGCAGAATTATGTGCGCAAAGGGCGACTACTGTGCGCCGCCGCTGTCGCTCCGTAATGTTTCATTCTCCGGAACCTACCTCTACCTCGCCATGTTCCAATATTGTATGCGACAGTGCGGTAGTAAATCGCAAGGCTCTAAGTTGCAGCGACGTGTGTAACTTATGTAGGTAATTTGTTACGCCTCTGGGATTAGGCACGCTCTCCTCGTTTTTGGACGTACCTCCCCCAAGAGGAGCGCTATGCTTTTTATTTTTTTTTCACATGCCCCGTGCTACCATGTGACCCAAAGCTAAAGGAACATGGAAGTAATAAAGCTGTCTTCAGCCCGAAAACTAGTCTGAACTCCACAGTGACAAGAGTGTCAGCAGAGAGAACATTTTCTTACTGCACAACATAGAGAGGTTTCTTCTCGCTCATTTCGAGGACGGAGCGTTGGAAGAAAGGTGCTTCTAGGTGTGTGCACGAACACACTTTTTTTTGGGGTCGTCAGTTCTGTAACCGATTTTATTCGGCGTACCACGATAATTTCTCCAGTGCGTCTCTTCATCTCAGAGCAGGACTAAAAACTTTCTCCCAACGTCTTCACTTATATATTGCAGTCTTTGTCACTCGTTACAATTTTCGCCCTCTACAGCTCTCTTTAGTACTACGGAAGTTATTCCCCTACGTACTAACACATATTCCTATCATCCTGTCCTTTCTTCCAGTCAGTATATTCCGCATACTTCTTTCTTCACCAATTCTGTTGATCATCTCTTCATTTCTTATCAGTTCACACAAATTCCAGCACCCTCGTGTATCACTGTATCTCAAACCCATCGATTCCCTTCGTGTACAATTTCGCCGGCCGGTGTGGCCGAGCCATTCTAGGCCCTTCAGTGTGGAACCGCGCGACCGCTGCCTCGGGCATGGATGTGTGTGATGTCCTTAGGTTAGTTAGGTTTAAGTAGTTCTAAGTTCTAGGGGACTGATGACCTCCGAAGTTACGTCCCATAGCGCTCAGAGCCATTTGAACCATTTGTACAGTTTCCCCAGCCCGTAGTGTTAAGCTCTAGTCATACATAAACAGAAATTTCTATCCCAAGTAGACTTATATTGTCGAGGAACGCACTCTTTGCCTGTGCCTGTTTCAGTTTGCTTCTTATACCCTCCTGCTTCGTCTGTCACACGTTACTTTCTTTTTCGAAGAAGCAGAATTCTTTTACTTTTGTACTATGTAGTTCCCAATTCTGATGTTAAGTTTACCGTTAATCTCATTTCTGCTAGTCCTCAACATTTTCATCTTTCTTTGTTGACCGTTCATTCCTTTCAGCACGTCCTGCAATTTTTCTTCACTTTCTCAGAGGACAGAAATGTCATGAGTCAGTTTTATAATGTGTAATTCCACTTCAGGATCTGTGTTTTGTTTCCTTCATTGCTTCTTCGGTATGCCCATTGAACGGTAGAGGACAAATATTGCATCCCTGCTTTACGCCCTTTTTAATTCGAACACTCTTGTTTTGGCATTCTATTTTATAGTTGGTTCGGTTCTTCTACATTTCTCCTTACAACGCAAAAGTTTTTTTTTTTTTTTTGTGAGACTCTGGAACATTTTTAAATGCAATTTTGTTATCAAATTCTCTACGGGGTCAAATACGACGGTTGGAACTTAAATTTACAAAACAGATACATGTTTCAAAGTTTCACTGCCCTTCACAGTAGTCACCATGAAGGTGGATAACCCGTTGCGAGTAATGTGGAATTCAGGCCCACCCGGTTAGCCGAGCGGTCTAGCGCACGGCTTTCCAGAGAGGGAAGGAGCGCCTGGTCCCCGGCACGAATCCGCCCGGAGGACTTGTGTCATGGTCCAGAGAGCCGGCCATCTGTGGATGGCTTTTAGGCAGTTTTCCATCTGCCTCGGCGAATGCGGACTGGTTCCCCTTATTCCGCCTCAACTACACTATGTCGGCGATTGCTGCGCAAACAAGTTCTCCACGTATGCGTGCACCACCTTTACTCTACCACGCAAACATAGGGGTTACACTCGTCTGCTGTGAGGCGTTCCCTGGGAGGGGGGGGGGGGGGGGGGGGGGGTAGGGAGGGTGGTCAACCGGCGGCCGAACGGCACAATAACCCTGGGTTCGGTGTGGGGGGCGGAGGGGTGAAGTGGACTGCGGTAGTCGTGGTGGGGTTGCGGACCACTGCGGCTGCGGCGGGGACGGAGCCTCTCCGTCTTTTCTAAGTCCCACATACAATGTGGAAGTCGTAGGATACCTTTGTAGCCGGCCGGGGTGGCCAAGCGGTTCTAGGAGCTACAGTCTGGAATCGCGCGACCGCTGCGGTCGCAGGTTCGAATCCTGCCTCGGGCATGGATGTGTGTGATGTCCTTAGGTTAGTTAGGTTTAAGTAGCTCTAAGTTCTAGGGGGGCTGATGACCTTAGAAGTTAAGTCCCATAGTGCTCAGAGCCATTTGAACCATACCTTTGTAGCGCCAGTTGTGTTGATAGTTCCAGTCTTGTACAACAGTCCTAGAGCTAATGCCAGACAGTTCTTTCTTCAATTTAGGAACCAATTTGATGCCACAAGGAATTAAGTCCGGGGAGTGTGTTGCGCGGTGCAGTACTCTCCAGCCGCATCGATAGAACAAATCAGTCACAAGTCGCGCCATTTGCGCCCGAGAATTGTCCTGCTAAATTATGGGCGGGTCCCGCAGAAAGCGTAGGCGCTTGCTTCTCTAAGCTGTTCATTTTTGGAACGCAGCCTTCGACCAGCTTAGAACAGTTTGCAAACAATGAAGACCACAAACAAGCAGTGACAACCTGGCTCAAATCTTTGACGGTAGGCGAGTACAATATGCGAACTGAAAAACTGGTCCCACGTTACAATAAGTGCCTTGACAGCTATGGCGACTACACTGAAAAATAGAGTAAGATACAATAACTTCATAAATAATGTTTTGTTTGATATCTTATTTTTTATTTCGTTATGCCAAAATGTTATTTACTTTCTGGACGATCCTCGTAGTTCTGTTGAGGCACGTCCTGGATCTGTAGCTACCTCTACTCTTTATGAAACTTCTTGGCAGATTAGCTGTCCAGGCAAGACAGACGACGCGCGCTGACAGCGCCTGTTCCCCAATCCCTCTCGCCTACCTCCCAAAATTCATAGAAGACCTCCCGCATAGTTTGCTGCCTAGGGTGTGACTAAGCCATCTCCTAGCAATATCGTTTATTCCAGTGCGGGCCTGACAGACAGTATGGGGGATTTATAGAGGACTATCAGCAGTGCACCAGAACTCCATCTCTGGAATTCCAAAAGGAACCGTCGGTAGAGAATGGCATTCATCCAAAGGTAACAATCCTCTACTATACGACTTCGTTTGGCTCCAGCCGAGATAATGGAATAGTATAACATTTATCAATGTTATACTGTTCCAATTAGGCGGGCATCTACCAGTGTACATTATCAGTAATTGTACGTAGTTTATCGAGCTGTTGTTTTCGAATCCCGACTTCTTGTTGAATCACCCACTGTTCATACAGTCATGAAGGAGGAGCAAAAAATCCGCTTATTAGTCTTGCCACAAAAGAAGATTCTGTTACTAACGTACGACTTCCGCTGTACATTATGATGGTTTCACGGTTGCAATTGATCGCTAGAGTTGCATTCCATCTGTGGCAAAAACCGCCAGTAAGTTCCCTTACTACCGCGGCAGCTACCGACGTTGACGTTGAACCTTGGTTTTGATCTTGCCTCAGACTCTACCGCTTAGAGGTCATTCCGTCTGGGACTGCTCACGGAGATTCAGAGTTGGACATCGAGGCGTGGCAGAGGTCAAGGGCCTGAACTCGTCCTAGACCTGTTCTTGCAACACGTCTGGCGGGCCGGTCGTCTTTCAGGCGCCACTTACTTCGTGGTTAAAATGAGCTACGCGCCACTTAATGTGTGAATACAGTAGCGAGCAACTTGCTCGGGAGCGGCTCATGACAAGCTCGGGGATAAAATTAACCCAAAGAGCCCCGCCGGATCATTATGTAAGCCACATAGCTCGTGACGCATGGAGAGTTATGAGTGACAACAGTGCAGGGCCCAGTGAGCTTAAATCCGGATGAATAAAAATTTTAACGACTACATCGTTAAACGCAGGGGTGTTCCTCCGAGCAAGGACAGCTTGTCCTTAGTCAGCTTGTACGTCTCCGTCAAAGGGCCATTGCACTATGTCCTTCCTTACCTCAGATGCATAGGGAAAAATCATCGTCGTCTGTAGGAACATCCGCGATAAAGTCCGCTCCGATAGCTGAGTGGTCAGCGTGACGGATTCCCGTCCTACGGACCCGGGTTCGATTCCCGGCTGGGCCGAGGATTTTCTACGCTTAGGGACTGGGTGTTGTGTTGTCTTAATCATCATCTCATCCCCATCTGGCGCGCAGGTCGCCCAATGTGGCGTCGAAGGTAATAAGACCCGCACCAAGGCGGCCGGACCTGCCCCGTAAGGGGCCTCCCGGCCAATGACGCCAAACGCTCATTTCCATACCGTAATAAACTGCAGAAGGACTTGGACAAAATTTCCACTTGGTATAATGAATGGGAGCTCTCTTCAGATGGGGATAAAAGTAAGATAATGATCCTAAGAAGGAGAAGAAATCCATTAGCATCCGATTACACGGTTAGTGGTGAAGATATTGTGCGCGTCACGTCGTCTAAGTATTAAGGGAAAATACTAAGAGGCTATATTATCTGGGACGATCACGTGAAATCAGTAATAGGGAAGGCGAACTGAAGACTTACATTTTTTTGGATGGGGAAAGTACAATTTATTTGCAAAGGAAATCACGCACAAGATGCTAGAACAATGAATTTTGAAGTATTCTCCCAGAGAACGGAGTCCTTATCAAGTAGACAGGGCAACGACGCTGAACGAATGAGAGTGTGACAGTACCATTTCATACATCGTTTTGCCATAATAGATAAAATTGACAGCTAAATGCTCTTAACTCAGTTGGAGGGAAAAGCATCGTAAGTGCCTTCTGGAGTAAGATTCATGAATTTCCCTTCGCTGAGGCAGGCCTGAGAGGGTGCAGTGACGGACCTGGTTGGTCGCAGCGCTGTGAATACCGGACCGCTTGAGCCCTCTCCTGAAGGGCTGCCGGTTTGCAGAAATGTTGTGACCACAGGCTGCACAGTTTCCGTTGTCTGCGAGGCGGCACGGTCTCGAAAGATACCAGGATGACCATAGGTGACTAATCTGCATTTCCTGTCGGCAGTTGCAAATACTCGACACCGACACTGCGCCGTGTTGAGTGTAGGACAATTCCAAAACCTGCCGCGCGGGATTAGCCGAGCGGTCTGGGGCGCTGCAGTCATGGACTGTACGGCTGGTCCCGGCGGAGGTTCGAGTCCTCCCTCGGGCATGGGTGTGTGTGTGTGTGTGTTTGTCCTTAGGATAATTTAGGTTAAGTAGTGTGTAAGCTTAGGGACTGATGACCTTAGCAGTTAAGTCCCATAAGATTTCACACACTCAATTCCAAAATCTAACTTTCCGTACGATGTTAGCCCATCAGAAGGGTCATCGGCATAGGAGCCGCAGTGTCTGAACATTGAGTGGCGCGACACAGCATGTACAATGACCAGCCAGAACACTATGATCACTTACCTAATAGCCGGTAAATCCATATTTGCCATGGATAACAGCGGCGACGCGTCGTGGTGTGGAAGCAGTGAGGCCATAGCAGGTCGCTGGAGGCAGTTGACACCACATCTGCGCACTCAAGTCACGTAATTCTCGTGAATTCCGGGAAGGGGGCGATAAGCCCTGACGCCACGTTCAGTCACGCCCCAGATGTGTTCGATCGGATGAAGCCTGGCGAGTAGGAGGGGGGTGGGGGGCAGAACATCAATTGGAACTTGCCACTGTGTTCTTTGAACCACTCCATCACACTCCTGACCTTATGACATGGTACATTATCTTGCTGAAAAATGCCAATGAATCAGGAAACATGATCGTCAGTAAAGGATGTACGTGGTCTGCAACCAGTGTACGATACTCCTTGTGCGTCATGGTGCCTTGCACGAGCTCCACTGGACCCACAGAACCCACGTGAATATTCCCCAGAGCATAAGATCAGATTAGATTAGCCGCTGCCAGTTTGTGTCTGTCCCGCAGTACAGATGTCAAGGACCTGTTCCCCTGGAAGACGACGTATTCGCGCCCTCTCACCTGCATGCTGAAGAAGGTATTGGAAATCATCACACCATCCAACGCTCTGCACTGCACCAATATTCAGTGCCGATGGTCACGTGCCCATTTCAGTTGTAGTTGCCAATGTCGTGGTGTTAACGTTGAGACATGCATGGGTCGTCGGCTGCGGAGACCTATCGTTACGACTGTCCGGTGCGTTCAGACACACTTGCATCCTGCCCAGCATTAAAGTCTGATGTTAGTTCCACCACAGTTCGCGGCCTGTCCTGTTTTACCAGTCTGTCCAGCCACGACGTGTGGACTCGGTTTCACCTTGCTTTCGCCACGTGCTGAAGACGCTCAACACAACACTCCTCGAATACCCGACAAGTCGTGTGGTTTCCGAAATGCTCGTGCCGAGCTTCCAGGCCCTCAGAATCTGCCCTCTGTCAAAGTCAGATAGACCGTGCACCTTCCCCATTCTACACACGGACAATACGTTTACTGCTACTACATGCACCATGCTTGTGTCTGACTAACACTCGTTCCTCGCTCTGCTATCGCCTGGACGGGTTTACATCGATCGTAGGTCGCCGATCATAATGTTCTGGCTGCTCAGTGTACAGTGTGCGAACCTCTGGGCATTTAATGGGCATACTGCAAGCGAAAGTGGAAAAGTTATCACAGGCTTCCCCTGGGTTTCAGCGTGTTGAGAGGAATTCTTGGTCGTCGCTGTGACGAAAGCTGGAAATCGTCCCCTCCAAGCCGTAGTTTTCTGGGAGCGGAGAGGAATGTTAACCAGCCGTGGAGTCGGTGCGCTGATGCATGGGTGGGAGGTCACATCGACAGAGACAGAGACGCCTGGTCTAAGCCTGGCCCAGTTTTTGCCGAATCGATCGAGTGAGTGTCGTTTTTACAGCGCTACCGCTGCTATCGCTTTAAAGCAGCTCGCAATTTACAAGACCAATACCGCAACTTGTGTCGCTTTTCAGTTTCTTTACTTATTTGGATCTTTCCATACCAATCTACTGTTCAACTAGAGGCAAGCACCGCTTTCTAAGAGAATAGTTTGTCCCCAGTGAGCGTCGCTCAAACAACTATTTATTGCACTTTTGGGCACCTAAACTTGCATTACATTATGGACATTGATTTGTTAGATTTTTGCAGAGACAATTCGTCTTTTATTTGAGCATTAAATGAATAATTGCTCAAAGATTCATTTCGAAAACATAGCCATTGTACTTGTGAAGCAATTTAAGGAGACTCAATCCAGAGTTTAAAAGAATTGATTAGTTTTTCCCCTTGCCTCTAGTCATATAACAAATTATCTCAGACAAGCCATAAATATAAATATAACCGATTTCTTCTACATTATTAAATTGTGTACTCACTGTGGTGGCGTTCTGCTGTAATGCAGGTACCCCGACATGGAACAGCATATGCGTGGTAGGAAATTTAATTAATTTACATGACAAATGATTGCCGAAATTGCTCTCATTTATATTTAACAGTTTTGGAATCACATAGCATTTTCGGTTACTGTGATTATCAGTTTGCTGGTTTAAGGCAATATAAGGCTTACACTACCTTGCATATCGTTTGTGGGTTGTGCACGTTGTGGCAGGCAGATAGTTTTCTACATTGCCGATCCTCGATACGTCCTGCTCACAGTAAAGATCATACCACATGCCTGTCTCAAGAGCCTCACTGCTAAAATCGGGCCATTCCGTTATAGCTAATATAAAAGTGCCACAGTAATGATTGGGGGTATCTACGGGGAATCCTTGAAAGAGAGACAACGTAATTTCCACGAAAGCATATTGGGTATATTTAGAGAAGTTGTATTAGAAGAAATCTGTGCGACCATTATGCTGCCACGATCCTATATCACTCTTAGTACCCACGAGAGTAAGACAAGAGAGATTACGGAGCGTAAACAGCGTTATAAACAGCAATATCTCCCCTGCTCAGTGCTCGAAATAGCACTAATATGAAGCACCCTCTGTCATGCACTGTATAAGGGCTTCCGAAGTGTGTAAGTAAATGGAAGAGGTTTTTTTCCAAGGTCCGATCGGCCGCGAAATTAAAACCACAATGATAACCGACGAAGCTTTACACAGTTGTGTTGAGCAGCGTCTCTATTATGCCCGACGTTCGCATCGCTTCGCGCTTGTCAGTACTGAACGCACAGTGAACACGTAAAAATACCAAGAATCTGGAAATTTGTGGTAAGGTCTTATGGAACCAAACTGCTATGGTCATCGGTCCCTAAGCTTACACACCATTTAATCTAATTTAAACTAACTTACGCTAAGGACGACACACACACTCATGCTGGAGGGAGGACTCGAAGCTCCGATGGGGGGAGCCGCGCGGACCGTGACAAGATGCCTGAGACCGCGCGGCTACCTAGCTCGGCAAAAATGCCAAGAACAGCAGAGTCTCCCGCCAAGTGTGAAGTGCGTGCTGTTATTCGATATATGTTCACACAGTCGTGCTCCGCCTGATTTCATGCAGCATACTTAACATAACTGTCATGCGTGACAGCGAAATTCAGATGTGGTGAATAAAAATGTCGTGTGACTAGGGCCTCTTGTCGGGTAGACCGTTCGCCGGGTGCAAGTCTTTCGATTTGACGCCACTACGGTGACTTGCGCGTCGATGGAGATGAAATGATGATGATTAGGACAGCACAACACCCAGTCCCTGAGTGGAGAAAATCTCCGACCCAGGCGGGAATCGAACCCGTGCCTTTAGGATTGACATTCTGTCGCGCTGACCACTCAGCTACCGGAAGCGGACATCAGAAGTGGTGGGGAACTTTGAAGCAGCATATATGGACGTTCATGGTGAAGGTGGACAGAGAAGGTAAAGAGAGTCATCTAATAATATTGTTCAGCGAGTGAACCTGGCGATATGAGAAAATCGTGTACGAAGAGCGGTTCACAACAAGCCCAGAGGAATGTTGTTATCAGGCATTGTTGTCCTCCATGACGATGCTCGACTGTACACTGCAGCTGCAACAAGGACGCTCCTGCAGCGTTTTCGATGGGAAGTATTTGACTTCCCATCATACGGGCCGGACTTGAGTCCCTCTGATTGTCATCTCTTTGCTCACATGAATCGATGGCTATGAGGACAGCATTTTGGCAGAGACAACGGTCTACAGACCAGGTTAGATAATTGGCGGAGAGCACAAGCGGCATCATTCTGTGACAGGGGTATTGGAAACTTAATACAACGCTGCGACAAGTGCGTAAGTCGGTGCGGGGACTATCTAGAGAACTAACTGTCTAAGTAGGCTGTTTAGATTTTTATGTTGGCAACGCCACGTAGCGCTCTGTATGAGAATCACTGACTGTGCTGTGTGCAGTCTGTGGCTGGTTAGCATTGTTCGAATATTCGTTATTGTAGTGTTGGGCAGTTGGACGTGAACATCGCGTAGCGTTGTGCAGTTGGAGGTGAGCCGCCAGCAGTGGTGGATGTGGAGAGAGAGATGGCGGAGTTTTGAGAGCGGATGATCTGGACTTGTGTCCATCAGAGACAGTAAATTTGTAGGGCTGGATGTCATGAACTGATTATATATATATATAATGACTTTTGAACACTATTATTAAGGTCAATACATTATTTGTTCTCAATCAAAATCTTTCATTTGCTAACTATGCCTATCAGTAGTTAGTGCCTTCAGTAGTTAGAATCTTTTATTTAGCTGGCAGTACTGGCGCTCGCTATATTGCGGTATTTCGAGTAACGAAGATTTTTGTGAGGTAAGTGATTCATGAAAAGTATAGGTTATTGTTAGTCAGGGCCATTCTTTTGTAGGGATTATTGAAAGTCAGATTGCGTTGCGCTAAAAATATTGTGTGTCAGTTTAGTGATGATCAGAATAAGTAAAGAGAGAAATGTCTGAGTACGTTCGGTTTTGCTCAGCTGTTAGAAAATCAAATAACGTAAGGGGTTTATCAGCACAGTAATTCACTAATTTTTCTAAGGGGATATGTCAACTGGCAGGCAGCTAAATGCTGCAAATAAACTATTTTTAATTTTCACTGAGGTTTCCATTCTGTGAGCCATCGGATCTTGGAAAAAAAGGCCTTCGTAGATGTAGAGATAGTAGTGAATTGTTTGAAACTATTATACGTATATATAGACCGAAGTGGCCAGTGAAAATTTGTACCAAGGTCGGGAGTCGAACGTGGGTCTCCTGCTCACCAGGCAGGAGCGTTAGCCACTAAGCCACCTTGGCATAGCGGTTCACACAACTGCCTCTATCCAAATTCTCACTGCCGCCCCATGTTCTGGAATAGCGTCTCAGCATCGTACATAAATGGAGGATCCAGACTGAAATCCAGGTGCAGGTACTTATACAAATGAATTCACTCGCCGCTTCAGTCTACATACAAAAAATCTTATTGGTGTGGGACCAGTAAAGCCTCGGAAATTGTGTCATTCCATTTGTATGAATGCCTGCACCTGGGCTTCAGGTTAGACCCCCATTTACGTTCGGTGCTGAGGTACTATTCTAGAACGTGGAGAGCCGCGACAATTCTGTTCGTGTGTAAGGGGGAATTTAAAGTAGTTTGGGGCGGCAGTGAGAATTCGGATCGCGGAGGGAGGTGTGCCAGGGTAATCCGTATGGCTAACGCAACTGCCTGTTAAGCAGGAGACACAGGTTCGATTCCTGGCCTTGGTACAAATTTTATTCGCCGCTACAGTCTACGTATACAAAATAATGTCTGAATAAGACCAGTAATATCTCTAAAACTGTGTCTTTTGATTTATTTGAAACTCTTAGAACCATCTGAAGTGTTTTGAGAACCGAAACGACGCCAACTGTCACACAGACGTGCCCTCTGTGTGGCATTTTTTCCAACCGTGATAAAATATCTACTATATTGTCCTGAATCCTGCATTGTAGCGAAATGCAGGAAGATCTGCAGCGGATAGGCACTTGGTGCAGGGAGTGGCAACTGACCCTTAACATAGACAAATGTAATGTATTGCGAATACATAGAAAGAAGGATCCTTTATTGTATGATTATATGATAGCGGAACAAACACTGGTAGCAGTTACTTCTGTAAAATATCTGGGAGTATGCGTGCGGAACGATTTGAAGTGGAATGATCATATAACATTAATTGTTGGTAAGGCGGGTACCAGGTTGAGATTCATTGGGAGAGTGCTTAGAAAATGTAGTCCATCAACAAAGGAGGTGGCTTACAAAACACTCGTTCGACCTATACTTGAGTATTGCTCATCAGTGTGGGATCCGTACCAGATCGGTTTGACGGAGGAGATAGAGAAGATCCAAAGAAGAGCGGCGCGTTTCGTCACAGGGTTATTTGGTAACCGTGATAGCGTTACGGAGATGTTTAATAAACTCAAGTGGCAGACTCTGCAAGAGAGGCGCTCTGCATCGCGGTGTAGCTTGCTCGCCAGGTTTCGAGAGGGTGAGTTTCTGGATGAGGTATCGAATATATTGCTTCCACCTACTTATACCTCCCGAGGAGATCACGAATGTAAAATTAGAGAGATTAGAGCGCGCACGGAGGCTTTCAGACAGTCGTTCTTCCCGCGAACCATACGCGACTGGAACAGGAAAGGGAGGTAATGACAGTGGCGCGTAAAGTGCCCTCCGCCACACACCGTTGGGTGGCTTGCGGAGTATAAATGTAGATGTACATGTAGCTGTAGATTGCAGGGATGCCTGGAGGCCCATCGTACCGTAGAGATAAAGAAGATAAAAATCATTGTCCCACGGAAGATCATCGGAGGAAAAAATTTCAAGTGGAACGACCATAGAAAACTAATCGTAGTAGCCGGCTGGAGTGGCCGTGCGGTTCTAGGCGCTGCAGTCTGGAACCGAGCGACCGCTGTGGTCGCAGGTTCGAATCCTGCCTCGGGCATGGACGTGTGTGATTCCTTAGGTTAGCTAGGTTTAATTAGTTCTAAGTTCTAGCGGACTGATGACCTCATAAGTTAAGTCCCATAGTGCTCAGAGCCATTTGAACCATTTTTTGAAGAATCTCAGAATGTAGTTGGCCAACGCAGGAAGCAACTTACGAATGTCTAGTTCGACTGTTATTTGAATATTATTCCTTGGTTTGGTATCCTTATCATGTATTGTTAATAGAGAAAATAGAGTAGATCCAAAAAAAAAGCATTGAGTTTTTATTTTCCTAATCTATCTTCGGTTGGCAGACCTTACTGGAGGAGCATTATACATCATGGTGTGGGTTACAGTTCAGTACCGTCTCGAGTAAGCCAATATATTGCTTCCGCCTACTTACGCCAAGCAAAAAGTTAAAATTAGAAACATCATTATACTCGTTCTTAGCGTGTGCCGTTATCGATTGGAAGTGGAAAAGGGGGCGAGGGGCAAAAGCGTTGGAACACGAAGTATCACACGCGACACATCGTGAGGTGGCAACCGGTACATTGATGTGGAAAGGAACCAAGAGAACGAAGCGATGAAAAAAGCAAGCGATGAAGATGAGGTCATCTGAGACGGAGGAATTTGCCGGCGAAACTCCTTGTGCCAATAAAGAATCGAAAATAAACGTGACTGAAGCTTAGAAACTGTTATCCTGAAAAAATGTTTTTAGCCACCTAGACCGTTTTACTCACAAAAATGTAGGCACTTAATTCGAGGTAGAAAAACAATTGTCAATTTTCCTATGTTTTCAACGTGCAATAACCAATCACAAATGGCAGGTGGCGGCACTTGGGATGGGGTGGGGGGAGGGAAGGAGGGCGGGGGAAGCGCGGGAAGACACACGGAATACAGTTCAGTCGTTGTCATGATGTGGAATCAGTGTGATTTATCTGGCGTCCAAAAGGTCATCATATGTTTTCGGGCTAATAGTGGAAGTAGTTTAAAAAAATGGTCCAAATGGCTCTGAGCGCTATGGGACTTAACATCTGAGGTCATCAGTCCCCTAGAACGTAGAACTACTTAAACCTAACTAACCTAAGGACATCACACACATCCACGCCCGAGGCAGGATTCGAACCTGCGACCGTAGCAGTCACGCGGTTCCGGACTGAAGCGCCTAGAACCGATCGGCCACCATGGCTGGCGGAAGTAGTTTCGAAAAGGACAAGTTTGTTAACTGTTCGCATACTGGTGTGGTTGAAGTACATCATGAACGGAAAATGGCGCTTATCAAAAGCGGAGCTGAAGCAACTGTGGTGCACGAAGCACTATAGACGACATGGGTGAATGACGGCTGCCGGGATGTGTACGGGCTAATAGATGTGCACATGTTAAGCAGCCAGCCGAAGGGATTAATAACAGTGTGTCATCAACAATCGTTCAGCGAACAGTGCTACGTATGTACGTGACAGCAGGCACATGATTTATGCACCGATGCTGACTGGCGACAGGTGGCTTTTTGTTTTTCTTTGTTTTTTTTTTTCTTTAAACGTGTGGTAAATCTTATGGGACTTAACTGCTAAGGTCATCAGTCCCTAAGCTTACACACCACTTAACCTAAATTGTCCTAAGGACAAACACACACACCCATGCCCGAGGGAGGACTCGAACCTCCGCCGGGACCAGCCGCACAGTCCATGACTGCAGCGCCTGAGACCGCTCGGCTAATCCCGCGCGGCTGGCCTTTTCAGATGAATCACGTTTTATGCTCCATCGGTCGGATGGAAAACAGTCTGCAACAATCTTCAGAACGGTCCAGGCCAGAGGAGGAGCGTTATGGTTTTCGTGACATCGTGACATTCCGTGGGTGATATCGTCGTTTTGCAAAGCACAATGGATCAACCCAAGTATGAGTCTATACTAGGGGACCGTGTCCACTCCAATATGCGATGTGTTTTCCTCTGCACAATGGCGTCTACCAGCAAGGCAATGGAACGTGTCACACAGCTCGCAGTGTAAGTGGGTGGATCAAAGAGCACCAGAATGAGTTTACCATACTCCTCTGGCCGCCAGACGAGCGCTGAAGACCTTACTGTCGTGTACCTGTAATAACATCTCCATCACTCACCGCATTAAAACCCAATCAAGAATCAGGTGGGGCACCTCGATTGGGTTGTTCGCTCCTTGGATCCTCGCCCGAGAAACATAGTTCAGCTGGCCACGGCTTTGGAGTCGGCATGGCTCTAGAGGCCTGCCAACACCTTCCAGAACCTCACTGACTCTCTTCCTGCACGTCTCGCAGCGGTTCGCGCTGCAAAAGTTGGTTATTCAGGCTTTTGGCCAGTGGTCACTTAAATGTGACTGGACAGTGTTGTATTCTGCCACAGTGCGACGAAAGACAGTCCCCACACTCGTGTGATGTACTTTATTTAGGAATGCGTTGAGTGTGAACAACGAGTAGTGCAGAAACGCCAGCTCTGCACTGTGTGCCTCGCCTCGCACAGTCAGACAGCGGCGCTTTGTGCTGGCGAGGCGTGTTAAAACCACGGCCGGTTCATCTCGGCGCGCCTGCTGGCCCGGAACACCGCACGCTAACAAGCCACACTCCAGCGCCCGCCCTCTGTTACGCACGATGCACTCAGCCCCGGCTGCAGGCGCTAAATCACGCTGGTACGCACGCGTAAAAGTTCTCGTCAGCCGCGGACGCGCCGAAGACTGTCCGCACGGCAATCAAGACGTCCAGTCGTTATTGCATAGTCAGAGCACAAGGCAAGACAACTCTGCCTGTGAGTGAGTCATCGTAGGATGTTTTTCGGGGCTTTAGTACTACAATAGATTAGCCATTTGTATATGTACAGAGAGAGTCATATGGGATGTTTAACTGGGACATACCACAAACTCTGAATGTGTTTTGTTCCTCCGCGTGCAATGGTCTCCTTTCTCACTGTGAGTGACACTTAGAGCAGTATTTGAACGCGACTTGAACTGTTCGAGCAATTTACGCCACAGTTCGGGAAAACTCGGGTTCTGTTCGATCTTTTGATCGGCCTGCGGTCTGGTGACTTCTGTCGGTAATGCTCTGTGGATTTTAACAATAAAAATAAATGTGAAACACGGACTGAAGTACCTTCAAGGGTGTACGTCACCCCCAACAGCGGCAAATAGTAAATGAATAAAAGATTGCAATCATTATTCTGTGTAATTCTCGAGCTTTCGTTCGCCCCGCGATCTGATGAAGTTTGATGGTACTGTCTGCAAGACGGGTCACATCGCTATAAAAATTACAGTCACCTTATTACGATACATTTCGTTTGTTCGACATTTAATTCTTGATTAGTTGTCTTGGTTGTTTCATTTGAATGTTGCCGCGTTGTTTTCAGAGTAGTTAAAATCTGTTAAGGGTTTTACTTGTTACTGAATAATGTGATCAGGGATTGAACTGCTCATTTCCAGTCGATTTACCATATCATTACCGCCTCTGATAATCAAATAAGTAATCATACTCGATTCAGTCAAGCAATATTTTTAGTAGGACAACATTTTCGTCTTCGTTATCTTTACTCAAAAATCTGCGTAAATGTTTATATATCCATACATTACTGTATGAGAACTCTTACAGTAAATTTGTTTAGACGCAATAGGTTTTCGTGCAATGTTTGGATTTAATGCTGTTTCCTCCACTGTTTCACGAAATTTAGAAATTTTTGCTGAGCTATAGCTCACTGTTGTGGCTAGTTCGTAGTTTCTTTCGCATCCTTTGCACTCGGGCCACGCGAGTCAAATGTTACGTGATCATTCGGACAAGCTCCATGCCGTATCAAACGCAGCGGCGTATCGGGAAATCTCGAGCCCGTTCGAAGGCAAATATCGTTTGCCCATTTCTAGTGACAGTTGTGTTGAGTGCATACGTCTGTTGTGAAAGTAACGGTCTGTGTCCTTGTTCTAGAAAGTTAGGGTACGTACAACGAGTTGGAGATGTTGGTCAAATAGCAACTACAACCGAGATACCTCAAGGCATCTTCACACCGAAATCATCTCCCCACAAACTCGGTCGACAACTGTTTCAAACTCGAAGTGTGACTTAGTTTTCGACTGTTGTCAACAGTTATCAGAAATCACGAATTTGAAAAACTGGTCGATGGAAGTTTTTAGTTTGTGGTTTATGACCAGCAAGTAGAAATACGGCAGATGTGGTTGCCGTGTCGCCTGCTTTGTTTTTTTCTTGCGTTTACACAGTGGCGACTCCCGAGCGGCCCACAGAAGTTACTAACTCTTCAGTTTTTAGTAGAAATTGAATTTAGGAAACATCTGTGGTATCCTTACGATTCAGTAACTTTATAAATAAATTACTTCAATTTAACAAGCTTTTTATTTTAAGTTTAAGGCTGTATCAATTTCTCTGGACGCTTAGCCAGCAAGCAAATGGTATGTTGAAAGTTCATATTTTGAACTCATAGATCGTATCAAAGAATAATGATACTTGTTCAAAATTCAGTAAGAGCAACGTTATGTAAAAAAAGTTATTGCTACTGTTCATAAGACTACCTAGAAGATGATAAAATGCTTACATTCAGTACCTTGAAGCTTTGCAGTGCCAGTCAATACGTTTGTTGACGTATTTATGTAAAGTTTACTCTATAAAATGGGCGAGCTAAAGAAAACCACTGTTTGAAATCACACTTCGTGTTATGGATATTACGAAGACTGTGCGTGCGTCAGCTTTAGTTTACAGTGTACTGGGATCGCCACATGTCCCATTTAAACAAAAGTCACGAAGTTCCTCCTGTTTAAACAAAAACTTAATCAGTGAGAAAGTTTCGAATCTAAGGGAAGAAACATGAAATGATCACATCAGGTTGAGTTTTTATCTGTCTAGCCGACTCATGTCAGCGATCAGAAAGTATTTTCGAGCCTAACGGATTTGAGAAGGCTCCTGCTCTGACAATCTTACTGCATGGACGTAATATATATATATATTCTTTTCTGTGCTTGGAGGAATAAAATCGGTTTGGTGAATTACATACCTGTTGCCGTTGTTTCTATCTACACATCATTAAATTACTACCGGAACTTGAGGCAGTTTACAAAGACTGTCCCTTTCCGGAGAACTTACATCATTTTGCCAGTGTTAAGGTAGGATAAAAGGTATTCTTATTGATTGAGAGTGTTGGACGGGGATGTTAAATCACACACCGCAAAAAATTAAGTTTGAAAATGTCATAGTACACGAAAAATACACTTCATAAAGGTAATTATTTTCCGTAACGCATCGTGCAGAATATGAATAATGAAAAATGTGTGACCGTAAAAGCAAATGCTATCGTATAATGGACAAAACCGCTTTTTTTACTGTCACAGGCTTTTAACAACCGTTCATAATGGCTGTAATGAGATTACATCGCCTATCACTTTCATATCTTTCCTTCTTTCGGTCGCTGTAAAGGTTTCAACCCCTCACTTGCTGGCGTGTTCGCAGATACCTGAAGCCCGTCAGCTACTGAAACATGCAGCGGAATTGCGATAATACCTCGCGTAACAGGGCACAGTAGCCCAGAAGCGCACGTGGGAGGCTCCCGCTGCTGGCCTATTATAATTTAAAAGCAGGCGACCCGTGCAGAGAGCCTTAAACGAGGTACGAGTCCGCTATCTGGGAAAGGCGGCAGCCTTTCTGCTGCGGAATACGCAATGAGCGCCTGCACTGCAGTCCAGCATGTCCGCGGTGCCGCTCTGTGGGCATGCGTGGCTGCCTTCTCTCGTTAATCGCCGAATTAATGCTCGGAACGTCGATGGAAATCGACAGTCGAACTGTGTAGGCGACACAGTGTGGGAACAGCAAGCCTTTTCGATTTTTTTCTCTGTCAGCCTTCTGCTTGTACTAGGAGCTTGTGTTCCTCATAGCGACCAGTAATCGTTACTTCGCAGATTATTATCAGATGACAACAGAGCACCATAAACCACATAAAGGGTGATTCATCTGCCCCTGCCTATGGGTTTTACACAACCTGCAGCACCTTCAAAAACCACGCACAAAATGTTCATATTTTCTCGCTCCCTATGTGCAAACTGTTAGTCCTACAGAAAAAATGAACAGGACCTTTTTTGTGGGAAATTCAATGGAGTTAAATTTTTTATTGGAATACGTTTTCGCTGGAGGTCATGGTTTTCGAGTTATTCAAGAAAAACGCGTTTCAGGATCACTTTCGTACGCTTCTCTTGAATAATTCGAAAACTATGGCATCTAGCGTAAAATTTACGTTAGATTCCCTACAAAAAGGTCCTGTTCATTTGCGTGTAGCGAGTGAGAGAATATGAAAATCTTGCACATAGTATTTGAAAGTGTTGCGGGTTGCCTAAAACCCATTGGTAGGGGCCGCTGAAATACCATATATATTAGTAGCAGAACTGACATAAGTGAAAACTTTGGGCCCAGGCACTCATAACGTTACGTCATCGTTTAGGCTCATTGCTATTTGAATATTACTGGTTTATTTGTATTGTATATTACATTATCTGCCTCGAGGGTAAGACCAAAGTAAATACAGCTGTTCTTATTGAGTTGTTATATGCAGACAATGCAGCTGTGGTAGCAAACACAGAAAATGAGCTGCAGTATCTAAGTAACAAATTGTCACATGCATGTGAAAAATTGGTCTTACCGACAGCCTCCAAAAGAGTAAGATCGTGGTTCAGGCCATCACCAACCGTCCATGCATGAGTACTGACGGCAATTCTCCCAGATAATTGATGACTTTACCTAGTTGTGATCTACAATACGTATCAACTCGTCTGTTGACACTGAGATTACTAACAGAATCGCAAAAGCATCATACATTGTGGGTATATTAAAAAACAGAGTCTGGGATAATGATCTGCTGACAATAAAAACTATATCACAAGTTTACAGTACTTGTGTTACCACCACCCTTCTCAGTAGCTGTGAGACACGGAAAACTCTTGCTAAGCACGAATCTCGACTAAACGGTTTTCATCTCTGCTGTCTCCGGAGGATGCTTCAGATCTCTTGAACACATACAAAAACCGTTTATGTATGTCCATATGTTCATTTACGAGCTGCATAAAACGATTTCATTGAGTACTTTCTTTGTGAAATATTTAGCACGTTGAACAGTAGAGCCTTATAAAGTAACTGTTCCGAATTTGAACGTATTTTAAAGTCTTTGCCAACGGGAAGCTATGAGGATACTCTACTGATTCCTATAATACGAAAGAGGAAAAAGAAAGCTGTAGTAGATGCTATTGCTATCTTGGATACCGGAATTAGGTGGAATCACTGAAATTGTTTTCCTACCAAAGACACTGGAGTAGATACTGAATCAAGCAAATACGATTCGTATTATGGTATTTATTCTAAAGTTCACGACCTTCTTGAAATTGAAAATACGGAAAGCAGAACTGAATGAAATGAGTTTCATATCTTTTGCAAAGACTAGTGTGTCATAGAGTACACTTGCTGAATCTATCAAATGTCAGTATTAATACTCAGCGAGTTTAATAGGTACCGGAATATATCTTACTTGCTGTATAAGGGGGCGTCCAAAAGTTTCCATTAGAGAGTGTTGTTGCTGTATATATGCAACGAAGTGCAACTTCGTTCAGGTGTATAAGCACCGACATTTAGGCAAAGGATTAGTGTGGTATTCGTGTCTTTCTAACGTGCGTGCTGTAAATGAGAAAACGTGAGCCATGGTGGTGTATAAACAAATATGTCCAAACTGCACCAGCGTGCTGTTGTTTTTGTTGGCTGCCGAAGGACAAACATTGGAAGACATCCTTCGGAGAGTGAAGAACGTGTAGGGAGTAGCATGTCTGTCGAAACCCACCGATGTGTAATGGTGCGCCAAGTTCCGAACTGGTCACGATTTGACACAACGCACGTCCGCATATCGCAAAAGTTACGCAGAAGTTACGCCAACGCAAGCGGGAGTCACTCGAGTACCCGCCCTACAGTCTTGATCTCTAGCGATTACCACGCTTTCGGTCCCTTAAAAATAGCCTTGAAGGATCAATGGGTAATGTCCGACGTGGATGTGGAGCAGGCAGTTACTGACTCCTTCATGCAGCAGGACACGGCGTTTTACCACATGGGTATTTTCAGCGTGGTACGTCGATGGGGTGATTGCCTTAATGCTCACGGCGACCTGATTATTATACCGATTCTGTGTGGCCTTCGAAGCCTCCAGTGTAGGCGCTGTTTAATAACATCATTCGATATTCAGCACAATGAAACCTATAATTCTAGGCATCATTCCAAACTAGAAACATTAATAAGCAAGTGAACAACATAATGAACATTAGTGGTTTATTAAGAAGCTGCTTACCTCATTCTGAGTATCTGATTTTCGGGAATATGGCTTACCTGCAACAAAAAAAAAGACATAAGTAAGTAAGGGCGAAACAGATGCTTTGGTATAAGAAGAATGTGTTCAAAGACGCTGTAGATGTGTTGGTGAAAATATTCAAGGCGTTATACAATATATTACCCAGCACTTATGCAAACGTAGTTCATATTTTACACTAATATCATGCGTAAGTGAACTTTCAGGTACAGTCCTCACATAATTCGGATGCAGGTTCGGATCCTTATTGTGGTATACGGTCACTGCGTATGGAAAGCGCTGTTCGTACCTACAAGAATACTGAGGAGGCCCTGAGAGTCATTTTGCCACTCTTCACGAAGAGAAGTCTCCAGATATTAAAGAATAGTGTCAGATGTAGAAGCTAGATGTAATACGTCTTCACTTCGTAGCATGTCGTTCATGAACTTTACTTTTCATCTTAGTAACATTGACTCTTCCGTCGTTCGTTCCTCTTTCGTTGAGATTTTAATGCATGTAACGTACGATAGAGCTCTGTTACCATCCGGTCATGGGTAAAGCTACTAAGAGCTCAATGTTTGCAGAGACGCTATACCTCCAGAATACGGAACAGAGCATAAACTTCTTTACTGCTGGGGCTCATCCTTTGCCAACAATTTCTTGCTGATCCATCGTCTAAGACTACTTTTAAGTGGAAACTGGTTGATCATTTGGACTCTAGTGTCGATCTGAATATATGTGTCAGATCTAGCGATATCATAAAGGAAGCTGCCGGACTGAACATTCGGTAAGGCGAACTGGACATTGTGCAGCTAAAATTGGTTACGTCTGAACCGAACATCGACAGCGCCCACGAAATGTGGACTCAACCATTAGGCCGTTGAGGCATCCGCCTCTCAACCTTCAGAAAAACAGGGAAGTCTGTGTTCCTTGATAGGGTATCGAGTGTCGTTTAGTAATTAATGGATATCATGTGGCCTTCCGAACATTCCAAAGCTCATCAACTGTAAAAGTCCTCGCAGCCTGTTGGGCAGTGATGGAGAAAAGGCATGGTATTATTAAGCAGAGAGTACGTTCTTGAACATCATAAATGTTTGCACGGCTATAGGAAACCATCAGAAGGATATGTGGGCTACGCAGGAGTTTCCCCTTTACTCGTAAAATGGGAAGTGGATGTCTTCAGGTTATCCAACATAGCCCATACACTGGTAGAACACTTCGCCCTTTTTAGAATAGACACTTCTACCACTGAAGAGTACCACTGAAAGGTACAGCTAGGGCTTAATCTTCCGGAACCAATAATTTCGCAGTTGCCTCTTCCCCAAATGGAAACTGTGTATGGAAACTGGATTTGTGTTGTCTGAGATATTTAAATGTAAAACCTTCCAGACTTGTGCAGGGTTGCAATTGCATTTCCCCTATTTGGAGCTTGAGAAAGGCATGATTTGTTGCCTCCACTAGCTGGGTAGAAAATACCTCGGATCGAGAGGTAGTAGGATAAATCTAGGTGAAGAAGGTGTACCTCCGCCCTATGTGAATTCTTCAATTCAATCAGCTCTTTAGCCACTTCTAGTGTGACTTCAGATTCCTCCACAGTTGCCGGCCGGGGTGGCCGAGCGGTTCTAGGCGCTTCAGTCTGGAACCGCGCGACCGCTACGGTCGCAGGTTCGAATCCTGCCTCGGGCATGGATGTGTGTGATGTCCTTAGGTTAGTTAGGTTTAAGTAGTTCTACGTTCTAGGGGACTGATGACCCATAGTGCTCAAAGCTATTTGAACCATTTTTGAACTTCAGTCTCGCAACACTCATTCTTTCCTCCATGGTCAAGGCCACCTGCAGGTCTCCACTTACAAATTCGTTCCTGACTCTTTTCTCCTGGTTTTTTGAATATCTAACCCAAGAAACTTCATTTCATTGCTTGTATCTGACTTCTTTCTCTCTTGTTTATGATACAGGTCTCTCGACTGTACGTCATGGTTGGAAGGTTTTATACACGGTCTGTTTATCTCTTAAACGGACTCTCTTGTCTCAGATTAGGTTTCGTTCTTGGTGGAAGAATCTACACCGTTTTCGTACTGTGTTTAAAACTTTTAGTTTGGCATTTCCATCACTTGATATGACGCTTCCTAAAAAACTTCAACTTTTCACACATTCAACCTTCACTCCTTCCAGTATGATGGTACAAGCTGTGGCCGCCCTACTCATCTTCCATTGCCCCTATCTCGCTCTTACAATCAACTTGAATTCTCTAAACTTTTTGTTCCGGTAATATAGCCTCCTCTGAACCTCCAATTCCATCTCTCCTCAAATGGCAATGTCATCAGCAAAAGCAAAAGCACGGAGATCTTCATTTTCTACCGTCTTGACTTCTTTATGATTGTGTCCATAAGCATAATGAAGAGTAATGGGAAAAGTGAACTGCTTTGCTGAACATCTCTCTTTGTCTTACACCATTTTGATCTTCCACCTCCTACTGCTTTCACAAACTTCATACAGTGTTAGAACTATTTAAATTAATGAATCAGGAATTTTATGTTTTCTCAATCATTTCCATATTTTGCCTCTTGGTACACTGTCTTATGCTTTTTGCAAATCCAGGAACACTATTATCAGATCCTTCCATTTTTCCCAACACTTCACCGTTAACTGATGGAGGTCTATTGTTCCCCTGTTACTTCTGAATCCATGCTGTTGTTCCTCAAACTGATGTTCTAGGGTTTTTCCTTCTGTCTCTTTTCTATAATCTTTCCCATTACCGTAAAGCAATGTGACAGCAGTGTGAATCTTAGGTAGTTTGTGCACTTCTTTTTACTTTATCACATAATCGGTGGTATTGTAACTGCAAGCCCCGAAGAGATAAAACAAAATGGCTCAGCCACTTGTGAAATGCAGTATCGTGTGGTGATTCGTCTTTTACGTTTGAAGAGGAATAATGCTACAACAGCTCACGTTAAATTGGTGAAAGTTTACACCAACAGTGCACCAAAAAATGCAAAGCGGTTAGGTCACGCAGGTGACTACACTGTTAGCAAACAAATCTCGTTAACGAAGAACAAACGTGGTGACCATGTCTCTGTAAAGAACCGAATGTTCTGAGAGAAGTAAAGCGCCTGGTGCTCGAGGACCAGCGTATCACAGTCCAGGCGAAAATGAAAACAGGATGATCCTCAGTTTTCAACACCTTGCACGGCGTGTTGAATATAATGGTCACAACTGCTAACATCCATTCAAGAAATCCATTGGACCGAAGCAGCATCAGAAACGTTGCAGCTGTGTCAGGCTAATCTGTATGACTTTCCCATTTCTCGTTAGCCTAATTCCAATGAACGAGTGATGGGTATCTCACAATGACGCTGAGACACAGAAGAAAAGCATACAGTATAGATTCAGCACCTTAGAAAAATGCGAAAATCCAGCCAGTATTTGGTAAGGCGAAGCTGAGTGTTTTTTGAGAGTGCCATAGTGTGGTGATAATCCACTGCGATCTTTAAGAGGAAAACCGTCACAGGAGCGCACTTGCGAAATCTTTTGAGGAGACTACGAGAGGCAGTGAAGACAAAGCGTCGCAGGAAGGTGCTCAAGACGGTGTTTTCTTCCACAGATAATATTGCACGTAATGGATCTGTTATTTTGATAATTCAACATTTCAAATTTAAAAGTCGATTGTAGCTTCCGGTTCCCGTTCACGTCTGTGAGTTGAGCTACAACGTCATTTGCACTAGACGTATAAAATGTGTGTACTATTCATTTTAACCCGTTCCCGCTCTCACACTTATAAAAAGAAATAATTTGTACGATTTTAGGTTCTAAAGTACAAAATACTCTGAAGCGCCAAAGAAGCTGATATAGGTATGCGTATTCATATACAGAGATATGTAAACAGGCAGAATACGGCACTGCGGCCGGCAACACCTATATAAGACAAATGTCTGGCGCAGTTGTTAGATCGGTTACTGTTGCTATAATGGCAGGTTATCAAGATTTAAGTCAGTTTGAACGTGGTGTTATTGTCAGCACGTGCGATGGGACACAGCATCTACGAGGTAGCGATGAAGTGGGGATTTTTCCGAATGACCATTTCACTAGTGTACCGTGATTAACAGGAATCCGGTAAAACATCAAATCTCTGACATCGCTGCGGCCGGAAAACGAACTTGAAAGAATGGGACCAACGAGAACTGAAGAGAATCGTTCAACGTAACAGGAGTGCAACCCTTCCGCAAATTGTTGGAGATTTCAATGCTGAGCCATCAACAAGTGTCAGTCTGCGAACTATTCAATGAAACATCATCACTATGGGCTTTCCTGAGCCTAAGGCCTACTCGTGTACCCGTGATGACTGCACGACACAAAGCTTTACGCGTTGCCTGGGTCCGTCAGTACGGACATTGGACTGTTGATGATTGGAAACATGTTCCGCCTTGTCGTACGAGTCTCGTTTGAAATTGTATGGAGCGGATGGACGTGTACGGATGTGGAGACAACCTCTTGAATCAAGGGGTCCTACGTGTCAGCAGGGGATTGTTCAAGCTGGTAGAGGTTCTGTAATGGTGTTGGGCGTGTGCAGTTGGAGTGATATGCGAGCCCTGATACGTCTAGATACGACACTGACAGGTGGCACGTATGTAACCATCCTGTCTGATGGCCTTTATCCATTCCTGTCCATTGTGCATTCCGACGGACGTGGGCAATTCCAGCAGGACGATGCGACACCCCACACGTCCAGAATTGCTACTGAGTGGCAGCGGAAACTCTTCTGATTTTAAACACTTCCGCTGGCCACCAAACTCCCCAGACATGAACATTATTGAGCATATCTGGGATGTCTTACAACGTGCTGTTCAGAAGAGATCTCAACCCCCAATTACTCTTACGGATTTATGGGCATCCCTACGGGATTCATGGTGTAAATTTCCTGCAGCACTACTTCAGACATTAGTCGAGTCCATGCCAAGTCGTGTCGCGGCACTTCTGCCTGCCCACTGGGGTCCTACTATTAGGCAGGTGTACAAGTTTCTTTGGCTCCTCACTGTATAAGGGAATCCACAGTCGCAAAACAATACATTTGGATGCTGCAGTCGCATTTCATACTTCACAGTCTGATTGACCAGAGCGGTGATAACACGTTATTGCGCAGATTCCAGTGGATCACATTTCTGAGTCATTATACCACATTCAGCCGTTTCTAATACAACACTTGATCGAATTGGTGGCGCATGGAGTTCCAGTACTTGAACAATGGCGTACATGCCACTCACTGCCGTAGTTGATGTGTTTGACTTAGTGGAACGGTATTCTTGCTCTTCTTCTTGTAAAACAGAGCAACAACAGTACGCAAAGCTGTCGGAGACACAGCGTCCGACTCAGAATGTATCAGGCATTTCTGACTGACCTATCAGTAGCATTCAGCGTAGTAAATAAATGAATAGACAAACAGATTTATTGAAGTTATTGAAGTGTGCGGTGTCGGTTTGATAGTGATGACTTGAGCGACGTTTATTTACGATCACAATGCTTTCAGAATATTGATAAAGGTCCGTGTGCTATCAGTATGAGATGCAGCAGACGCTATTCCAAGAATCGTTTAAATTCTTCTTTCACATATTAGTTACGGGACTGGTTTTTAATTCACGGACGTGGAACTTCATGTTGCCCCTCTCCGAGAGACGCGCACATAAATTACACCACAAATTAATTCAGGCAGATGCAAGAAGCAGCGTTCATGATTTACATAAATTGAATATGTCAGAGGAGAATTCTTTTATGACGAGCCCTCGTTGTTTCGGACGGAATGCCAACCGACAAAGGGAGTGGTTCAGTGAACATAAAAGTGTTTGGTTGAGGATGGTCCCTCTTAATAGTATAATCTAGGAGCACAGCTGGGCGAAGTAGCCGAGCGCTCATAGGCGCTACAGTCTGGAACCGTGCGACCGCTACGGTTGGAGATTTGAATCCTGCCTCGGGCATGGATGTGTGTGGTGTCCTTAGGTTAGTTAGGTTTAAGTAGTTCTAAGTTCTAGGGGACTGATGACCTCAGGGGTTAAGTCCCATAGTGCTCAGAGCCATTTGAACTAGGAGCACAAACAACTTTGACTGAACTCGTTGCTTTCTAACCTCATGTATTGGAGTATGCTTTAGTCCCTGCATGCTATGCACGGGCTATGGTTTGGAATCACTGACTGTTAATTGTTTAATTAGTGATGATCAATCAGACTACTTGATTCTAGCGCGAATCGTGCCTGGAGTGACGTAACCAAAATGTAAACTACACAACAAAGAAGTCAATGTGTACACTCAAGGTACCACACATTTTTAATTACTTAATGAAACAATTTTGCCGGCCGAAGTCGCCGTGCGGTTAAAGGCGCTGCAGTCTGGAACCGCAAGACCGCTACGGTCGCAGGTTCGAATCCTGCCTCGGGCATGGATGTTTGTGATGTCCTTAGGTTAGTTAGGTTTAACTAGTTCTAAGTTCTAGGGGACTAATGACCTCAGCAGTTGAGTCCCATAGTGCTCAGAGCCATTTTTGAAACAATTTTCTTCCTTATTTTTTAAAGTAGTATAGCGTGTAAAGTTACGTTAATAACGAGATCTTAGAGACGGCTAGCCGAGCTGGAGAAGTGTGTGTGAAGAATAAGTCGCAGTATTTTCAGAATAATCATTTCGAGCTAGCGGAATTGCAGAAAACTTAAACCTGGGTTCTAGGCCATGGCTTGAAGCACACAGCTACGGAATGCAAGTCAAGATCCTTAACCACCTGAAACACATCTAGTCAGTAATCTATTTGTCAGTAACATGTCACTCATATAAATATGTGCAAACTGCTTCGATTATCATGTCATTACTGTGCCATTACTGTGGAATTATTTTAAAATTAACTTAAGGAAATATTTCCAAATACGCGCACTTAGACCTTAAGCAACTATACTACTGTTTGTGAAAACCCCACACAATAAAGGCGACATGTGATTACAATGAAATTTATTCCGCAGATTAGGGACATGAAACGCCAAAAATTATTAGAATTGCAGAGCTGTACATACACTGAGAGAGAGAATTCAGTAGAGTGTGAAGCTGTCACATGCTGCAATGAGAGACTTTAGACGTCGTGGCATGGAATCAGAGGCAGCCTGAATATGCTGTTGGGGAAACCATTGCCATGTGGTTTATTTATAGGCGCATCCATAAAACATCGATAGAGATTGCAGGAAGTCCAGAACGAACAAGGTTTGGTGCATGATTGACATGTCAGGCGAATGCACAGGTCAGAGAAGCAGTAATATCTATTGTTCTTCGAAGAAGGCTAGTACAGTCATCACCACATGTGACCGGGCATTGTCCAGCTGAAATATGGCATATGGAGCTGCCTGCAGGAAGGGCATTATCTAGGGCTCTAAGACGCCACTCTTGTAGCGGTTTCTGTTCAGATTTCGCTCAATCATATGAAGCAAGACCGTATGCGCAGCCAATAGTGTCCCAAACCATCACACTTTGCATCTGTCAGCTGTGCCGCTCAGCAATGCAGTCTGCCTGATACATGTCACCACGGTAGTGGCTGACATTTATGCTGCCATCACTGCACGACAGGTTGAAGCGAACTCGTCCAGAAAACTAAATATTGCTACTCTGTACGCCAACGACGGCTTTACGTGCCCATAGCTTTCTGAGTCGTTGGTGATTTCTGGACAATGGAATCCGAAGCTATGGCATACGTATCACCAGTTCAGTCCTCAGCACAAGGCGTCAAACCGTCAACGCGGACATGTCCACGCAAGTTGCACTTCTCAAACGTTGAGTCCGCGCTGTGGATGTAGCTGCTTTGTCGGTTACGCCTGTGCGGAGAAAGTGGTGCTCATTCCACGCAGTGATTACATTACGTGGTCCACTGTTTGCTGTCCCTGTGTACGACCCTCTTCTATCCACTGGTTTCACACACGCATCACTGTCATAGCAGCGTGCCCAGTGCGAGGGGCAATGTCACGGTACGACAACCCCGTGTCCGGGAGACCATTCTGCCCTGTCCAAAATCACTCAGATGCGACTGAGCGTGGCATAAAAGTGGTCCATCAGGACTCACATAAGAGGTCGCTGCCATTTATATGTGCTCGCCACGTCTTTGAATTCTTGGGTCGGCCGCGGTGGCCGAGTGGTTCCAGGCGCTTCACTCCGGAACCGCGCGACAGCTATGGTCGCAGATTCGAATCCTGGCTCGGGTTCAAAAATGGTCAAATGGCTCTGAGCACTATGGGACTTAACATCTGTGGTCATCAGTCCCCTAGAACTTAGAACTACTTAAACCTAACTAACCTAAGGACATCACACACATCCATGCCCGAGGCAGGATTCGAACCTGCGACCGTAGCAGTCGCGCGGTTCCGTACCGAGCGCCTTAACCGCGAGACCATCGCGGCCGGCTCCTGCCTCGGGCATAGATTTGGGTGATGTCATTATGTTAGTAAGGTTTAAGTAGTTTTAAGTTCTAGGGGACTGATGACCTCAGATGTCAAGTCCCATACTGCTCAGAGCCATTTGAACCATTTTGAAATCTTAATCGCTTTTTATCTTTCCACTGTTCTACACATCCCCTGATTTTAGAGTGATTCACACCTTTTGGAGGTTGCAGCTGTCGAAAATGGTAGTGTTGTAGTGATCATTGGCCCAATGTGACAGCATAGTGAAGTACGGATGTAATGTACAGGAATGAGCAAATCTGCTCTGAGTCACACCAAAATTGCGCGAAGTAATACAGCTGGTAACAAAGAGTCAGTGAAACTTCCTGGCAGATTAAAACTGTGTGCCCGACCGAGACTCCGCTGCAGAGTGAAAATCTCATTCAAAGAGTCAGTGGATTACCTGCTCTAATGAAGCTATAAGCTGCGTGGTCGGGAAGAAAAGACATCGTCTGTCGACTGGTTTCAGGCGCGTACTGCAGACAGTTACCCTAGCGAAAGGACACAGCTAGTGAAAGCAAAAGCCCAGTGGGCGGCAAAGTGGCGAATCAGTCAAGAGAATGCCGAGTCGTGAGCAATCTGTAGATACGAGGCGTAGAATCTACCACGTCACGAAGAGCTGTGTGTTAGATGTTAAATTCTCGCTGAGTAAACGCTCAGGGATGTACTCTACCCGATCATAAATATCCGGACGCCCCCTATGTAATGCGGAATTGATCGATAGATTTCACGAGAGGGGGATGTATGAAATGAGGCGGGATATGTTGTGTTGTCAAGCAGTAACAGCAGAATGAGTTGATCAGGGAAGCTCAGCGACTTGGAAAGCGTAATATTCACTACAACCCTTCTATGCTGCCCAAGTCGAGTATTGGTGATATGACCGTGAAGTGGAAAAATGAAGGAACAACCACGGATAAACCAATACCAGGCAGACCTCATGTACTGGCAGACATGAGCCGACGAGCATTGGGGAGGACGCTCGTAAAAAATCACACGAAATCACCGGAAGCAATCACTCGTGAGTTGAAAAGTGCTACTATCAGTCCCGCTAGCGCAGCTGTGCATAGGGAGTTAAAAAGAATGGGGTACAATCGTCAAGCAAAAAATGGTTCAAATGGTTCTAAGCACTATGGGACTTAACGTCTGAGGTCATCAGTCCCATAGACTTAGAACTACTTAAACATAACGAACCTGAGGACACCACACACATCCATGCCCGAGGAAGGATTCGAACCTGCGACGGTAGCAGCAGCGCGGTTCCGGACTGACGCGCCTAGAACCGCTCGACCACAGCGACCGGAAGTTGTCAAGCAGCTCCTCATAAGTCACAGATCTCTGAGGTGGTGTAAAGAGCGATTCCACTAGACATTGGATGACTGGTTGGTTCAAATGGCTCTGAGCACTATGGGACTTAACTTCTTAGGTCATCATTCCCCGAGAACTTAGAACTACTGAAACCTAACTAACCTAAGGACATCATACACATCCATGCCCGAGGCAGGATTCGAACCTGCGACCGTAGCGGTCGAGCGGTTCCAGACTGTAGTGCCTAGAACCGCTCAGCCACCCCGGCCGGCTGGATGACTGGAAATGAGTGATTTGGAGGATGAGTGTGGCAGTCCGACGGAAGTTTTTGTGCTTGACGAATGCTTGGAGAAGATTTCGTGCCGTCATGCTTAGTGCCAGTGGAATGAGGAGCAGGTGGTGTTACGGTATAGAGGTGGTTTTCGTGATTGGACTGTGGTTCCCTTATAGCGCTTAAGAAAATGCTAAATTCAGAAGGATATGAACACTTTTTTACAGTATTGTGTACTACATATGGCAAAGAAATAGATCGGAGACTATGATCGCTTGTACCAACATAAGAATGCACCCCGTCCAAAGGCATGACCTGTGGGGCAATGGTCTGTGGATTATGACATTTCTGAAATTGACTGGCCTGCCCAGAGGCATGGTCTGTACCCAATGAAGCACCTTTGGGTTGAATTAGATTGTCGATTTCACTCCAGACCACAGAGTCCCACACCAGTATCCTGAGTGGTTCCAGCCCTTGAGGAGGAATGGGCTGTCATTCTTCCACAGACATTCAGATACCTCATTGAAAGTGTCTCCATCAGATACCAAGCCGTCATAAGGTCGAACAGTGGACACATCCCATACTGTTAACTAACAGGCGTCCGGACAATTTTGATCTACTAGTGTATCAGAATGTAAAATGCGCGGCTACAGTTTTTCACTGAGGAAATCAGCCCAGCAGAGGAAAGGACACATACAGCACGAAAAGCGCCTTTATTACTCCCCTGAAAGGTGTAGCAAACTGCCGATTTACTGCCCGTTTTAGCGGTAATTACGGGTACAACTACGTCTGCGGTACTCGTGTGAACGACTGCTACTAAAGCGCCAATGATGTGTGTGTTTGCAATATTGTCTCGGATTATTTAGCTACCACTTTTAGCTTACTCACCCGTCCTGTACGTCTTAGTGACAATCTGGTTCATAAGCCACAATCGCACAGAGTATGTCTCTAGATCAACTTGTACAATACGGAACACATTTCCTAGCATACCGACTACATATACCATCAATGAGCACGTAAATACTCAAGGCTGCTCTCACATATATCGCCTAGCACGGCCAACAGAATTTGTCAACGATGCCATCAACCGAAGTGTGATTCTCTCTCTCTCTCTCTCTCTCTCTCTCTCTCTCTCTCTCTGTTAGCGTTTATCCTGTCGGGTTCCGTTGTTATTCATGATTTCGCAAATTTTATTTCAACTTTTTGACTGCATGTCCGTCCTTAGGCACTGTCGTGCGGTCGCGGTGTCCGTCAGTGAATAGTTTATTTCGTGTGTTGTCGTAATTTTTGAATTTATTACCCTGCGTGTCGTATTTTATGAGATGGAGAGTGGGGACCAGCCCAGCATTTTCCTGCACGCTCTTGGAAAACCGTCGAACACCACACTCAGGCTGGCACGTGTACCAGACCACCGGATTTGATCCCTGCCTGGCAAGCTGGCGCGCTGCCCTCTAAGCTATGCGAGCACGTCACCACCCCAAACGCGATCACGCCAGCTAACATGACACACGCTTAGCCTGTCAGGTGAATGAGCGAGAGAGTACCGCCAAAAAGACCTACACTGCAGTAACAGCAAACGACGGTATTTTAAATGCCGCGATCTAATCGTATAGTCAGTCCTTGCAACGCATGATGAAAGTTTCTTACAGGCTATTCCTTCACCTACAGTTCCGTTAGCAGAGCATACACGTCCTAAGTATTCTTCTAATCCTCGTTTCTTCTCGTGCCTTTGTCTCCCAACCCCTTTTAAGCAGGGTCGACATTGTTACTGTTATATTTGGCACGGTTCATTTAAGGAGTGGACGGATATTTCTTCTGTCACCGTAACCCCTCATCCACCCTCCCCCTCCTCCCCCCGCCCCCCCCACTCCCCAGAGGTATATGTGTACCCCAGACTACCTGCGTGTAATGTGAGAGAGTGTGAAGTTTTTTTTTAAGTGTTTGCGAATCGTTTAAGTGATTCGATACCAGCCTGGTATTCACTTTGTCAGATGTGGAACACGGTCTAAAAGCCACATTCAGTCTGATTAGTACACCAGCCCTAGTCGTTAATCCGCCGGCAACTGATGTAACCCGATTTCCCAGAAACTTTTGAGAACACGGCCGTCAAAGTTTTCCATAAACTTAAGACGCCTTTTAGCACGCAACAAGCTCAGCGTCTTCGACCAGAGGACTGCCTGTCCTTAGCTATTAAAAAGCTGATTTAAAGGACTGAACGTTGAGCTTCAACGGGTGTCACATTGACGTCCACCCAGACCAACGAACAATAAAATCCTGTTGGAAGACATCCGCAACTGAGCGTTACAGCAGAGGTTGAAAATACCGCTTCAGTTGTAAATTTATTTATTTTCATACGACCGGGTTCGGACCGTTATAAGCCCATCTTCAGGTGTCACAGTTGTGCTGTGGTCCCCGAGCGCCGCGTGTACCAGGCGCGGTGTGCTGCCAATAAAATGCTTAATAAATGCATAATTTAAAAAAAATGGCATAGTGGCTAACGACCCGGCCTTTCAGTTTTGCTCCCCGTGTTCGAAACACGATTATTGTCTTTATTTATTTTCATTTTTTCATTTATCAACCCATGTCCGTAGAAGGTTACTACTCGAATGTTTCTTATTAAGTTCGGGGATAGAAGCACGTTATATTAATTGTAAAATTACAACTGCGTTTCACAATAACTGTCATACGTTTGATACGTAACACATGAGTGTTTGGTATTTTCAAGGGTTACAGCCTTTCTTTTTAAATTCTATTAATCTTCTATTTCAGTGTCGTATCAATCCTTAATTCTCATAATTTATTCTTATGTTTATTCTTCAGGAAGATTTTGTGCATTCGCTTGGATGACACCGATCGTAGAAACACATGAAACATATAAATTCCGAACATCACCAGCATCGCTCCATGGCAGATTTGTCAGAGCGACTTCTCTTCGTATGAATGACATTTGGGAAAGAAAATCATTTCAGGTGCTGACAACAATTGCGAGGCAAACCACGGATAATGGATCACTTTAAGAAAACTAGCGCTTGCAAGTGATTGTGAATCGAGGTACATTACAGGAATTTCACCGAAAACGGTTTCAAAATATTTTTCTATTCACTTGTTTTTTTCTTTCTTTACTTTTTTCAGTTTTCTAGTATTTTAGTTTTCTCAAAAACGATCGAATATCTACAGATAAGCTGTGACATATGTTCGCTTATTTTGATTCTTCTTCCCCCTAGCGACGTTTCTGGGAAATAGGGTTATGCCACTGCCGTGCTCTCCCCGTTAGCTAGTAGCAAACTTACGTGATCCCTCTGTAGCGTTGTTTCTGTTCCTTATTCTAGGTTGCGAGTTTCAGTCCCGCTTGGGTCATGAAATTTTGTCTAAAAGTACCGTTACTGTGTGAATAGAACGAAGTGATGAAACGGGAGAAATGTGTACACGTTGAAACACGTATGTATTCAGTAGCAGCGATGGCGAGGCATGACAGAATCTCTGACCAGAGAGTTATTTATCGTTGCTAGTCTGCACTTGACCGCGCGTCAGTTCAGTTGTTGTACGTAGCGAGTCGCGAGAGCATGTAGTAGCGCGCGAGAGACGGTCGCTGTTGTGTGTGAGGAGTCGGCGGACGTCGACATGGGGCTCTGGTCAAGATTCAGGACGAGGTATATTTTTTAAATAAGGTAATGAAGCAGCATTGCGCTCATCTGATAATGTAATGTATCTTAAGTGTAATTAATTTGTTCAAGAATTGCCCCAATAATAATTTTGTTCTCAAAACAATCTTTTTAAAAAAAGATAATCATTACAATTGAATGTTCATTTCTCAATTTTTGTGTCGAGTTTACATTGGGTCATTATTTTTCAATATTTTTGTAGCGAAGGTTCAGTCGCTTTTATTTCAATTTAACGATGTTTTGTGGGAGCTCAACAATATTTGCGTCATTATTATTCAGTAATCTTGTGGGGAAATAACTTTTGGCACGTTTTCATTATCATAGACTTTTCTTTTATTTTTGCTGGGAGGTTGCATTGAGCACGATTCCCATTAACATTTAATTATTGTCTTTACAAAATTTTTGTGGGGAGGTTACAACGTGTCTGTAAAATACGAAATTTCCGAACCTACCTAAATTTGGAGCGCTTGCTGTACGGCTGTTACTAAATGTCACTCGTTACTCTATACATCCTCAGTAAACTGAAAAGTCATCTCCTATTCGAGCTAACAGAATATATAGTACCACGTGAACTTCACTTATATGCGGTTATGACGATAAGGGGATAAATTCCGCACTTTATCACTCTGGTTCTTCCGTTCATACTTACTTCCACACCCACTTCCGTGTTGACCTGTTGCTCATTCAGAATCGTGTTTATTACAAGTGATATCTAAATTACCTAAGAGAAGCCATAGTCTATTTGATTTTCGGCACAAAATCTTTGATATTTTTAATATCGTGAAGTGCTATCTGCTTTGCCACACTACAGACTCTTAACAAAGATCCGAACACACGGAACAGGTTCTCAGATACGATCGTGGCTCGAAGACTTTTTAAGTAATAGAATCCTGTACGGAGTCCTGGACATTGAGTGTTCATCAGAGATAAAGGTATCGTCAGGAGTGACTTACGCATATGTGGTAAGGCCGTTGTTGTTCTCCAGACACATAAACGGTCAGACGGTTGCGAGGGGCAGAAATGTACTACTGTTTACTGATGACGCTGTAGTGTACGGGGAAGTATAAGCACTGAGTGGCTGTCAGAGGATACAGGATGCTTGGATAGAATTTATTTTTGATGTTATGAATGGCAGCGTTCTCTGAAAGTGGAAAAAAAATACGATTATGTCGCAGCTGGTGAAAAAAATATAAGTTAATGTAGACGAGTGGGGAAAAAAATTCTGTAATTTTAGAATGCTGCTGGACACCGTTATGTCGTAACGTTGCAAAGTGGCATGAAATGCAACTACAACGTAATGTCGGCTGTAGTGAAGGCGAATGGTCAACTTCGGTTTACTGGGAGAATTCTAGGAGAGCGTCGCTCACCTATATAGGAGACCCCCTACAGAACCCCGTGCGACCCATTCTTGAGTATGCTCGAGTGTTTCGCACCCCCAGATTGGATTAGAGGCAGATATCGAAGCAATTCAGAGAGTTGCTGCTAGATTTGTCACCGGCAGGTTCGATTGACACACGAATATCACTGAAATTCTCCGTGAACTCAAATGTGAATCCCTGGAGGGAAGTAGGCCTTATTTTCGTGAAACACTGTGGAAAACGTTTGGAGAACTGCCACTTGAGACGGATCCTATGACGTTTCTACAGTCCCACCGTTAGTCTTGCGTAAAGATCGCGAAAGCAAGGTAAGAGAAATCACTGCTCGTACGGAGGTGTACAGACAATGGTATTTTTCCCTCGGTCCATTCGCGAACGGAACAGCAAAGGAAATGACTGATAATGGTACATTGTACCTGTAGATGAACCAGTTCAGCATAGTGCTGGAACACAGGACAAATATTTGGACGAAATGTTTCCAGGTCCCAGCCAATGGCTTACCGCAATGGTAACACCGGATCCCGTCAGTTCATCGAAGATGAGCGCTGTCGAACTTGGCTAGCACTTCGATGGGTCACAGTCTTCGTCTGCCGAGTGCTTTTGGCAAGCGGGGTGCACTCAGCCCCTGTGAGGCCAAGTGAGTAGCTACTTGCCTGAGAAGTAGCGGCACCGGTCACGAAAACCGAGAACGGCCTGGAGAGCGGTGTGCTGACCACAAGCCTCTCCGTATCCGCATCCGGTGACGCCTAAGAGGAGAGGAGGACACGGCGGCCGGTCGATATTGTTGGGCCTCCTAGGCCTGTTCGGACGGTGTTAGTTCTTTTTTTTCTCCAAGACACGCTTTTACCCCTATTATTGTTGCTTGCTAGGTCTGAATTACATTAAATCGTTGCCGTTAGGTTCCATTACCCACGTCTGTGGGGATTTTCTCACCTCAAACTTCTTCGCAAGTACACACACAAGAGCATACACTTGAGGAATCTTTTTCAGGCACTTACTGTTCACGGGCAGATGACGTCAAGATTAGATTGATATTTGTTCACGATTTCTCTAGCCTTTGAGGGAGGGAGGGGGAGAGGGAGGGAGGGGGGGAGAGAGAGAGAGAGAGAGAGAGAGAGAGAGAGAGAGAGAGAGAGAGAGAGGAGAAGAAAAAGAAGAAATAATGAACTTTTTGCGAATGAAAACAAGGACCAAGTAGGCTGTGCGATTAGCAGATTTCAACTTTGGGTAATTTTCAAGCATATATTTTAAGCTTCACGCTTCCTTTCACATTACTAAATCGCTCGTACATGTGGGCAGGTAGGAAGCGTGAAGCTTAAATTATGTGCTTGAAAATGACCCACGGTTGAAACTGGTTAATTGCAGATTACAGCCTACTTGGACCGTGCTTTCATTCGTGGTACACACTGGATACCTCACAAAAAAATTTAAGAAATTAACTCATAGAGATGCACGGACTGGCCCAAGGAGGATTGAGGAAACGACGTAATTAAGCACCACCTGTCGCATGCAGTTCCAACGTAGCACTGAAAATTACAACTGTGTTTTATAGTACCTGTCATTATAATACTAGCCTGGCCCTTTTCCATCTTCAGGCTAACATCCAGAAGATGTAAGACTACTATATGTCTTCGAAAACGTCGCGGCCACATTGCGAATGAATGCGGAAGAAACCCAAGAACATTTTATTACGCTGACAGGCTGCGAGACCCTCATTTGCACCTCAGCTTCTCAGCTGTTACCGCTATGCTAGGTGGACAGAGTTTCAGTTCCTCAACCAAAGAAAATTCCTCGACAGGTTTGCAGACTATTCAGTCATGCACGGTGGCAGATCGCTTTCAGCGATAGACGCCTCTTTCCGTGTTTATTATTGCATACACTACTGGCCATTAAAATTACTACATCAAAAAGAAATGCAGTTGATAAACGGGTATTCATTGGACAAATATGTTATACTAGAACTGACATGTGATTATATTTTCACGCAATTTGGGTGCATAGATCCTGAGAAATCAGTACCCAGAACAACCACCTCTGGCCGTAGTAACGGCCCTGATACGCCTGGGCATTGACCGAGCGAGGTGGCGCAGTGGTTAGACACTGGACTCGCATTCGGGAGGACGACGGTTCAATCCCGCGTCCGGCCATCCTGATTTAGGTTTTCCGTGATTTCCCTAAATCACTCCAGGCAAATGCCGGGATGGTTCCTCTCAAAGGGCACGGCCGACTTCCTTCGCCGTCCGTCCCTAATCCGATGAGACCGATGACCTCGCTGTCTGGTCTCCTTCTCCAAAACAACCAACCAACCAACGCCTGGGCATTGAGTCAAACAGAGCTTGGATGCCGTGTACAGGTACAGCTGCCCATGCAGCTTCAACACGATACCACGTCTCATCAAGAGTAGTGACTGGATTACTGTGACGAGCCAGTTGCTCGGCCACCATTGACCAGACGTTTTCCGTTGGTGAGAGATATGGAGAATGTGCTGACCAGGGCAGCAGTCGAACATTTTCTGTATCCAGAAAGGCCCGTACAGGACCTGCAACATGCGGTCGCGCATTATCCTGCTGAAATGTAGGGTTTCGCAGGGATCGAATGAAGGGTAGAGCCACGGGTCGTAACACATCTGAAATGTAACATCCACTGTTCAAAGTGCCGTCAATGCGAACAAGAGGTGACAGAGACGTGTAACCAATGGCACCCCATACCATGACGCCGAGTGATACGCCAGTATGGCGATGACGAATACACGCTTCCAATGTGCGTTCACCGCGATGTCGCCAAACACGGATGCCATCATCATGATGCTGAAAACAGAACCTGTATTCATCCGAAAAAATGACGTTTTGCCATTCGTGCACCCAGGTTCGTCGTTGAGTATACCATCGCAGGCGCTCCTGTCTGTGATGTAGCGCCAAGGGTAACCGCAACCATGGTGTCCGAGCTGATAGTCCATGCTGCTGCAAACGTCGTCGAACTGTTTGTGCAGATGGTTGTTGTCTTGCAAACGTCCCCATATGTTGACTCAGGGGTCGAGACGTGGCTGCACGATCCGTTACAGCCATGCGGATAAGATGCCTGTCATCTCGACTGTTAGTGATACGAGGCCTTTGGGATCCAGCACGGCGTTCCGTATTACCCTCCTGAACCCACCGATTCCATATTCTGTTAACAGTCATTGGATCTCGACCAACGCAAGCAGCAATGCCGCGATACGATAAACCGCAATCGCCATAGGCTACAATCCGACCTTTATCAAAGTCGGAAACGTGATGGTACGCATTTATCCTTCTTACACGAGGCATTACAACAACGTTTCACCAGGCAACGCCGGTCAGCTCCTGTTTGTTTATGAGAAATCGGTTGGAAACTTTCCTCATGTCAGTACGTTGTAGGTGTCGCCACCGGCGCCAACCTTGTGTGGAATGCTCTTCGTGTCGGTTAAATTTCGCGTCTGTAGCACGTCATCTTCTTGGTTTAGCAATTTTAATGGCCAGTAGTTTATTTATCAGCTATCTTAGTGTGAGCACAGGTCTACTTTTCATCTTCATTTTTTTCTGTTTTGGACGGGACTGTATTTACTCTACTGTAACAACTATTTTTAGTTTCCCTTACTGATTACGTTCTTTTTGTTGCTTTGTTAGTGACATTTTCAAGTTATTATGTGCAACGGCCCAGCCATCAGCTGTCTGTAGTTTAAACAATTTTCCATTTAATCACGTCTGCACCATTCTTGGTTTATTTGCAGATTTTGATTGATGTAGCGCCAGGTTGTTCGCAACAATAAGAGACTGCTGCTCCCAAGGAGTTAAATTTCCCGTGTGGAGCCACTTAGGTTCAAGAATATTACTTATAACAAGTTTATTGGTGTGGTCATTCTATACAGCTAATATATAAATGTACGTTTTATACTAGAAATGTCAATGCCTTGGGCATCAAGTACTTTATTAAAATTCATTATCGATTGAGACTACATTTTCTAACACATGGCAAATGTTGGCAGGAGAGACAAGTAACTACTAAAATCCTACGAAAATAATTTTAATACAAAAAGACGAAACGTATCGAAACTAAAATATACTGCCTGACAAAAATAATGAAGCACCCAGAAGCCATCATCAGGTGTCAGTGTATAAGGGCCAGTCGAATGAAAACGAGACTGTCAATGCCTGCATGGAAATACGTTTTAGTTTTCCTACAAAACGATGAGTGAGCCCAGGCGCGCACCTCTCCGTGCGCTGTAAATCTACGGCCCCAAATAACTTTCTTCAGAGTTCCAAAACCATGGAAATCTCATGATGAGAGATCGGGGCTGTATGGTGGATGTATAAGCGCTTCCCAGCGAAACTTCTGCATCTCGGGAAGGTCATGATGACCAGTCTCTTTGATTGCAAGGGCCCGTTGCTCATTGACTTTCTGGAACAAGGCGCCATAATTAATGCACAGCATTACGTGGACACTTTGCAAAAATTCAAGCGCACCAAGTCCAAACGCCCAGGAATGTTGACGGACGGCTTCATTCAGTTGCCGGATAATACTTCTCCACATGCTGCCAAGGTTGTTTCGACTACGCTGGGAAGTGCCTACTCTTCCTCCATGCAGTATCGGTTTTCATTTTCCTGGGGCCCTGAAAAAAGACATTTGTGGCCGTCGATTTGCTTCGTACGAAGAAATACACACCTGGGTACAATCATGGTTCCGTAGGCAATCGCAAACATTTTTCTGTGAAGGCACTGATCATCTTGTCTCAAAGTGGTATAAATGTATTACCAGTTATTACGGTTACTTCCGAAATAATAAAGAGTTTACCTACTTTTTCTATCTGTCCCATTTTCACTGACTGCTCGTGTAACTTCGTACACGTACACAGCTTCGGCAGGTGTGTAAATAGTTATAGATGCAATTCTGTGACGTTTACAACGGCCACCAGAGTGCATTAATTTGATCCGTGTTTACGGTTGTTACCAGGTCTAGCGGTGTATGTAAGGGGCGTGAACAGTGTCATTTGTTGGTTGGTCACTGTGAGGGATACAGATATGTCGTGTACTCGTATGAGACAGCGTTATCAGCACCTGGCAGCGTTTAAATGGTGCTTCATTGTGGGTCTGTAGGAACGGTTGGTCGAAATCGTGCACTAACCAGATCTATGGGCCATTCGGATGTGTCAGCGGCCAGATGTTGGATAACATGGGAATGTCATCAACGTTGCGGTTGAACACGTCTGACCACCACAAGGGAGGATCGCTGCATTGTCTAACAATCATACCACAGCCCCGTGACATCGTGGCCTGCCACCCGAGAACAAGTAACGCACACCTTGCAAAAATATGTGCCATCTCACACCACTGGTCGGAGACGGGCGACCGTTCAATGCTTAGGCTTCCGTTAGTCCCAAAACAAAAAATGGTTCAAATGGCTCTGAGCACTATGGGACTCAACTGCTGAGGTCATTAGTCCCCTAGACCTTAGAACTAGTTAAACCTAACTAACCTAAGGACATCACAAACATCCATGCTCGAGGCAGGATTCGAACCTGCGACCGTAGCGGTCTTGGGGTTCCAGACTGCAGCGCCTTTAACTGCACGGCCACTTCGGCCGGCAGTCCCAAAACACAAACGGTTGCATGTGGAGTTGTTCAAATGGTTCAAGTGGCTCTGAGCACTATGGGAGTTAACATCTGAGGTCATCAGTCCCCTAGAACTTAGAACTACTTAAACCTAACTGACCTAAGGACATCACACACATCCATGCCCGAGGCAGGATTCGAACCTGCGACCGTAGCAATCGCGCCGTTCCGGGCTGAAGCGCCTAGAACCGCTCGGTCACCGCGGCCGGCGCATGTGGAGTTGTGCCGTGGTCGGGAAGCATAGACAGCTGGCGTATGGCATCGGAGTGTGTTCAACGATGAATCGCGGTTCTACCCTGGAAGATCATCGTCGGTGAGTCTGGCGGTGTCCTGGGGAGAGGTCTTTCTCGTCCAGTGCTTTTGGATAGGCACAGTGGCTTTACTCCTGGCGTCAGGAAGTGGGGACCGTGCAACGTTGTGCTGTTGTTAACACAGTGATATTGCATTCGGAAGCACGACGGTTCGGACCCCCGCCCGGCCATCCAGAACTACATTTTTCGTGTTTGCCCTCAATGGTTTAAGGCAAATGCGAAGATGGTTCCTTTCAGAAGGGCAGGGCCGATTTCCTTCACCTTCAAAAAAATGGCTCTGAGCACTATGGGACTTAACATCTATGGTCATCAGTCCCCTAGAACTTAGAACTACTTAAACCTAACTAACCTAAGGACATCACACAACACCCAGTCATCACGAGGCAGAGAAAATCCCTGACCCCGCCGGGAATCTAACCCGGGAACCCGGGCGCCCTTCACCTTCCTTCCCCAATGAAACTTGCACTGCGTCTCAAATCACTTCCTTGTAGACGGGACGATAAAGTCTAGTCTTCTTCCTTCCTTCCTTATAGCGTGGGGAAACATAGGGTATGACTTGAGGTCACGGGAGGTAGTGGAAGGAACTCTGACGGCCCAACGTTACGTCACGAATGCACGAATGTCCTCCGTCTTCCTGTATTAGCTCTATGCTACAGTTTCAGAGACCCATTTTTCAACAGGAAAAATACGTACATAGCACGTGCCTCTGTGAAGTGTCTACGTTATTTTGAGGTACTCCCCTGACCATCAGGTGCCCCAGACCCCTCTGTTACATGTCTGTGTGATTTTGAGATACTCCCATGACCATCGAGTTCACCCTATCTTTCCCCGATAGAACGTGTATGAGTCCAACTCGAACGCCAATTCCGTCCGGTGCATCCAGAACATCAAGAACCAGTTACAACGAAAAAGAGCCAGCGTGCCTCAGGAGAGAACAGAACGGCTATATGACACCCTCCCCAACAGAGTAGGTACATAAGTTTTTTTAGACCAGATGGAGTGCAACGTCATACTGATAATTGGAATCACACTGGCACGTTTTTTTTTTTTTTTTTTTTGCAAATTTGCCTCGATTTTCCAATAACTGAAATAAAATTACTGACAGTTACAACCTGTGACGTTTCATGTCATTAATTTCTGCCCTTCTGGGGGCTCTTCGCTTGCCAGACAATGTATGACACTGAAGAGGCAAAGAAACTGGTACAGCTGCCTAATATTGTGTAGGGCCCACGTGAGCACGCAGAAGTGCCGCAACACGGCGTGGCATGGACTCGACTAATGTCTGAAGTACTGCTGCAGAAAACTGACACCCTGAATCCTCCAGAGTTGTCCATAAATCTGTAAGAGTACGAGTGGTGGAGATCTCTTCTGATCAGCACGTTGCAAGGCATCTCAGATATGCTCAATAATGTTCATGTCTGGGGAGTTTGGTGGCCAGCGGAAGTGTTTAAACTCAAAGAAGTGTTACTGGAGCCACTCTGTAGCAATTCTGGACGTGTGGGGTGTCGTATTGTCCTGCTGGAATTGCCCAAGTCCGCCGGAATGCACAGTGGACATGAATGGATGCAGGTGATCGGACAGGATGGTTACGTACGTGTCACCTGACAGTGTCGTATGTATACTTGTCAGGAGTCTCATATCACTCCAACTGCACACGCCCCACACAATTACAGAGCTTCCACCAGCTCGAACAGTCCCCTGCTGACATGCAGGGTTCGTGGATTCATGAAGATGTCTTCCTACTCGTACACGTCCGTCCGCTCGATACAATTTGAAACGAGACTCGTCCGAACAGACAACAAGTTTCCAGTCGTCAACTGTCCAAAGTCGGTGTTGGCGGGCCCTGGAGAGGCGTAGAGCTTTGTGTCGTGCAGTCATCAAGGGTACACGTGTGAGCCTTTGGCTCCGAGAGCCCATATCGATGATGTTTCGTTGAATGGTTCGCACACTGACACTTATTGATGGTCCAGCATTGAAATCTGTTGCATATTTCGGAAAGGTTGCTCTTCTGTCATGCTGAACGATTCTCTTCAGTCGTCGTTGGTCCCGTTCTTGCAGGATCTTTTCCCGGCCGCAGCGATGTCGGAGATTTGATGTTTTACCGGATTCCTGATATTCAAGGTACACTCATAAAATGGTCGTACGGGAAAATCCCCACTTCTTCACTACCTCAAAGATGCTCTGTCCCATCGTTCATGCGCCGACTGTAACACCACGTTCAAATTCACTTAAATCTTGGTAACCTGCCATTGTAGCAGCAGTAACCGATCTAACAACTGCGCCACACACTTTTATAGGCGTTGCCAACCGCAGCCCCGTATTCTGCCTGTTTACGTATCTCTGTATTTGAATACGCGTGCCTATACCAGTTTCTCTGGCGCTTCAGTGTATACTGCAACAAGAAAAATGCGACTGACTGTATAAAACGGATATTACTTAACATTAGAAGAATTAAAAATTTTATGATCTCCTCTTCATTCGTGACCCGTGCGGACAAGGCCTGTACCTGGATTGGAGAGGCACTGTCTCGGGAGACACACTAGACTGAAGTCCCCAGACTGAAGTCCCCAGACTGCTGCTCTTCTTCCAGACCATTAGCGTGCGCCAGTTCCGCTCTGTGATTAACGAACCGTCCGGCGCTTCGGGACATTAATTTGAATAACGAGTTCCGCAGCCGCATACGAATTCCGGTCACGGAATTCTTTCGGCGGGGGTACGGCTCCGTTCCGTAAGAGGACAGACCCGACCGGCGGCTAACCCGATAATCGGACCAAACTGACGTTTTATGATTGCATTAGCATTCGTCTGCTCAAAAATTTCCCATTTCATGCAGGAGCTGTCGTGCAGTAAAAAAAAATGAGGTGGGCGGAGAAACTGGGTAAATGCACGGCAAAGTGTAAATTCTTTAGTTAAGAACTGTATTTTTCCACACTAGGCACTATGATCAAGGCAGGAAGATTATATGCGCTTAATGTGTAATTTGCTGCCTGGCTCAGTCGGAAGACAGCGTAGGCGTGACAGAGATGAATTTGTTGGAGACTTGATCTGAACTCTTGCAACCGTTTTTGTTTTAGTGCAGAATCAGTTCTTTGACCCTTCTATCGCAGGGCCGCCGAGCGCTAACGCACACCATGTTGGTGCGATGCCATTTGACCTGGAGGGTATTCAGTTTGAATCCCGGTTCGGAAGCAATTTTCATTACGAGATTTGGCTACAAGGAGAGGAGGGGTGGTAATGTGCGGTTGCTGATCACCAGACATTGTCAATATAGCGCGTAAATTACCACTACTCATTGTCTCACGGTGAGAGGGATAAGATATTGTTGTTGGTGTTTCATATGTATAATAGGTACGTTGATTTCGGTCGCCACGTTGAGACTATCCGAGGCGTGTAGGTTGCGTCGCGCTACCAAAGTTCGACCCATCTGTCTTCTTTTCTACAAAATAACTGCTTGTGTACAATGAGCTTCATAAAATTTTGATTGGCTGTTGATATTCACCATATAAAAATGTTCATCGTCTTCTTTTCCATCGTCACTAACAATCCAGAAGCGATGATAAACTACATACTGCACTACAGATTAAACAGGAACTGAAAGTTGAGTCATAACACAGAAACACCACTCTGGCGACTTCCTATATAGAGGCAAGCAATCAGAAAAAACAAAAAACATCAACTGCATTCGTAGATCTGAGCGCAACCTATGAAACTGTCTGGAGACAAGAACTGTTGTACAAACTAATTCAGATAATTCCCTAAAGCAGTACTATCAGACTGATCGATAACATGCTTGCTGGGAGAGCGTTTAAAGTGTTTACTGGAGAAAGAAAGAGCTCCAGCAAGGTACTCAACAACGGGCTACCACAGGGCTCACTCCTGGCCCCTCTGTTCTTCAACCTTTACATTTCTGACATTGCAGACACACAATCTAGGAAGTTTGGCTACGCGGACGACTGGACCCTAGCTGCACAACACGGATCATTTGAGGTCGCTGAAGACATCCTGTGCTCCGATCTGAAGTCGCAGAGTGGCTACTTTCTCAAATGGATACTGCAGCCGAACCCGTACAAGATTGAAGTATCGTGCTTCCACCTTGCAGCCATTCAGCAAGAAGACAGCTCAGTGTTATCTTTGAAGGGAAACGCCTTAACCATAACAACTGGTGCAAATATCTAGGAGCTACACTGGACAGGACGCTCTCTTACGAAGGGCACCAGACAAATACTGCAGGAAAAACGGAGACAAGAAACATCATTCATAAATTGTGCGGCACTACTTTGCTCGCCACCGAAAATACACTCTGCATATCAGCAAATACATCTGTCTAATCAGTGACAGAGTATTGTTCTCCAGCGTGGATTAATAGCCTGCACACAAACAGGATTGAAGTATTATTAAACGATGCCATGCGCATCATCAGCGGCACAATAAAATCTACACCTACCGTATGGCTGACAACCCTGAACCATATACCACTACCAGAGATATGGTGAAAAAATACGCTTTTCAGAGACTACGACAAGATAATTAATAACCCTCAGTTGCCCATACATAATGATACAGCTGACCTGGAGCGCAAAAGTCTTAAATCGAGAAGACCACAACTACTCAGTGCTAAAGATATGACGACCGCCAACTTTGACATCTACAGTCTCTGGAAACAAGTCTAGCGAGAACACCAAAATGCCAAAGCTTATAGTAAATGAGAAACCGCCCGACTTCAGTCAGTCATGCGAAGTGTAGACAACTTTAAAGCGCATACGCACAGGCCACGGAAGAAATGCTAACGCCGTCTACAAACGGGAAAAGATTCCAACTCCAAAGTGCGACTACAGTGCTAAAAAACAAATACTCCAGCATATAGTGGAACAATGCCCAGTTCGAGCTGACAGAGGAACCTTCATCGACTTTCTAGCTGCAACAGAGTACGCTATCGAAGATGTTCAATGTCTGGATGTCAACTGGTAATTAATAACAATGCATGCGATACAATAAATAAAAATAAACAAACTTCTTAATAAAATCATCTTTTCAGTTGCTGAATATGGCAGCATTTGCGCATACACAACATAGAGTTCAATGTGATTCAAGTGTTCTCTTAAATGTCTGTGTTCCTATCATCGATTCGGTAAAAATTCATTTAAATAATATAAAGCTCTCGGGTTTAGAGCCGAGTTAGTACATCGAAGTGGTGCGATGTTTCGGCAAAGGTCACTCCCATCATCAGTTCGCTAGAAGATGGTGAGAGTGGCACAGAAGTATTCCAACTGTTATGCAAGATATACGAGACAGGGAAGATACTCCGAGACTCTGTGCAGTGAGCAGACTATGGAGGAAACCAAGGAGAAATTTGGAAAGGGAATTAAAGTTCAGTTTTGCCGATGACATTCTAATTCTGTCAACGACGGCAAAGTACTGGGAGGCGTAGTTGAACTGAATGGACAATGTCTGGAAATAAGGTTATAACATGTACACCAACAAAATCAAAACAAGGGTAGTTGAACTAAATCAGGCGATGCTGATGGAATTTGATTAGAAAATGAGAGACTACAAAAATGGCTCTAAGTATATGGGACTTAACATCTGATGTCATCAGTCCCCTAGACTTAGAACTACTGAAACCTAACCAACCTAAGGACATCAAACACATCCATGCCCGAGGCAGGATTCGAACCTGCGACCGTAGCAGCAGCGCGGTTCCGCGCCTAGAACCGCTCAGCTGAGGGACTAAAAGCACTCGGTGAATTTTGTTATATGGGCAGCAAAAAAATGACGACGGTGAAAGCAGACAGGTTATAAAATGTAGACTAGTCATAGCAAGACAAGTATTTCCGAAAAGGAGGAATTTGTTAACATCTAATATAAATTTAAGTCTTAGGAAGTCTTTTCTGAAAGTAATTCATTGTACGGCAGTGAAATGTAGACGATAAACAGTCAAGAAAAAAAGAGAATTGAAGCTTTCGAAATGTGGATGTGGTGCTACAGAAGAATGCTGAATGTTACATGCATAGAGCCGTGCGGGATTAGCAGAGCGATCTAAGGCGCTGCAGTCATGGACTGTGCGGCTGGTCCTGGCGGAGGTTCGAGTCCCCCCTCCGGCATGGGTGTGTGTGTTTGTCCTTAGGATAATTTAGGTTAAGTAGTGTGTAAGCTTAGGGACTGATGACCTTCGCAGTTAAGTCCCATAAGATTTCACACACATTTTTAAACATGCGTTGATCGAGGAAGTAATGAAGAGAAACTGATTCTAACTGCGAAAAAGAAAAGAAACTTGTGACACAACTTGACTGAAAGAAGGAATCAGTTGTTATGACACTTCTCGACCCATGAAGAGGTCATCAGTTTGGTAATGAAAGGCAGTGTGGGAGATAAAAATTGTAGATTAATTCCAAGGCTTGAGTACAGTAAAGATTTTCAAATGGACGTCGGTTGTAGAAGTTATGAAGCGATGAAGAAAATTGTACAGAATATACTGGTGTCTGTTCTGTCTATGCGCATGTAACACAGCATAAAACGCTTCCTTACGATCATACTTGACTGTACTGGATACGGCTTAGTTTCTGTTGCACGTGTGAAACTAAATCCAGTGAGATTCAAACTAACGCCGTGGAATACATGGTATGATGTTTACCTCAGGTTTATTCTCATGATAAAGAGAGAGTAGTCGCAGTGCGGCTGTGCATGCCCCACACGCAAGTGCAGACACGTGCTTCCCCGTCTGGAATGGGAAGACGCCTGCATCTGCGCAACATGGCCCGTGGGTACAATCAACACCGACTCCATAGAAGGCCCTGGCGCTACGTCGTCAGTCGTTAGTGACGTCACAACGCCTAGGCATGCCACATGGCGTATGATCGTAGTGTTGGTTCTGCAGTGCCGTTTCTTTTGTGTTACTTATTGTGTTTTTTCGACTACGGCAGTTATAGTGAGAGATTTCACCATGGTTTACAAGTGTTGTGTTCCTCACTGTAACGGGAATTGTCCAAATGGACCTAAGGTCCAAGTGATTTCGTTTCCTAACGACGAAGACCTTCGTCGCAAGTGGATTGCCGCCATTCACAGGGATGCATTTTCACCAACCAAATATTCCAAAGTAAGTAAATCCGATATTGTTCCATGTTTTCAGTTTTTGTAGTTTTATACCTTTTGAAGACCTGTACGATACTGTACCCAGGCACCACTACTGGTTTTGTGTCGTCAGTCTTACGTAGTAAACGAATTTTGACCGGTCAGTTTAGCAACTAATATTCACACTTGAATAGACGAAATCGCGTTTTCTACATTATTTTTTATTTACTCTAAGGAACGATTTATTTGACCTGCATGTAGGCAAAGACTGCTTTTGAGAGTAAAGATCATACAGTTAGCTGTGTTGTGACAAGTCAGGTTTTAGCAAAGATTTCCACTGAAAATAATAGTACGATGTGTAAATTGGAAATTATGAGCTCTAATACAATCGAATTAGTGTTCAACTTCAGTCAATATTTTCGAAATTGTTTTCAGGTATGTGAACTACATTTTCCAAAAGGGAATTCAGTAATACAGAACTATGATCTTCGTTTGTAGCTTTACGATAGTAAGAAAATCTTTCAGCTAAATAAAACTGCTGAATCCAAAACAATACCAAACATTTTGTCCAAAAATAAGAGACTTATAGTGATAAGCACGCCCAGGCGTTTCTGCCTGCAACAGACCCGGCGTTCGCCGTGACTAGCTGACGTGACGTCACGAACAAGCGCCGAGGCCTTCCTTTGAGTCGGTGTTGGTACAATTCGCAGGCAGGCGCGGCGTAACACCTGTGCCTCTATTTGCGCGTGGCGCAAGCACAGCCGCATGGCGACTAGCTGCAAGGCGCTCAGGTGTAAACGCTTACTGTGTCAGTTGCCGTCTCACACGGACTTCTCGTGGCACGTCTGTTGTACTCGGAGAAGGTGGTAGGGTGGCAGCTGGGTGGAGCCGCCAGATACTACGGAGGCACAGACAGAGTGGGAGAGAGGGGAGCAGGGGCCGTGCTATCTGTGGCCGTGAGAGTGTTTCAGAGCGCGCCCCAGGTTAAGTGGGTCCACGGGCGGCGGGGCGCGGCCGTGTCGCCGTTTAACGAGCCCGCCGGCCCTGGGCGATAAAGCGGAGCGAGATGGGGCGCGGCTACCCGCGGCGCGAGGGAGGAAGGGCTTCAGATAAACAGCCTGAAATACTGCACTGCCTGTGGCCGGCGGGCTGGCTGGCCGTCGCTGCGCGCACACAGTAGGAAGCCCGCCCTCGCCTCTCCAGTACTGCGTCGCGACTGCTCTGAACACGTCTCATCAAAATTACACCACAGATGTATTCTTAGCAAGTGGCACCTCTGCACAAAGACAGATCCTAAACTCAACATGATGCGATATTTCGGCGGTCGACCTCTCCGCCATCTTCAGGAGAAGGCCACTGTTGCCGACTCCTACTCAAAACAACTGTCGCCAAGACTTATGAACGATACAGCCGACCCATCTTCAGCTAAATGAAAAAAAAAGAAAAAAACAAAACTAAAAGTTGAGATATTTACAATGAAGTTTTTCAAAGGTAAAAATAAAATGGAAGTTTTTATATACACAAGAGATATGACTTCTTGCATTTGTAGTTAAAAACAGTAATAATAAAAGGTAAATGGTTCAAATGGCTCTGAGCACTATGGGACTTAACATCTTTGGTCATCAGTCCCCTAGAACTACTTAAACCTAACTAACCTAAGGACAACACACACACCTATGCCTGAGGCAGGATTCGAACCTGCGACCGTAGCGGTCCCGCGGTTCCAGACTGAAGCGCCTAGAACCGCACGGCCACACCGGCCGGCAATAAAAGGTAAAAAGGAACACAATAAGGGTACATTTAACACACGATTCTGAAACGCTGAGGTTTAGATGAAGCACTTTCCTGGTACTAATAACTAATGAGGAGGTATTGAATAGAATTGGGGAGAAGAGGAGTTTGTGGCACAACTTGACTAGAAGAAGGGACCGGTTGGTAGGACATGTTCTGAGGCATCAAGGGGTCACAAATTTTGCATTGGAGGGCAGCGTGGAGGGTAAAAATTGTAGAGGGAGACCAAGAGATGAACACACTAAGCAGATTCAGAAGGATGTAGGTTGCAGTAGGTACTGGGAGACGAAGGAGCTTGCACAGGATAGAGTTGCATGGAGAGCTGCATCAAACCAGTCTCAGGAGTGAAGACCACAACAACAACAAAAACTGGAAGGACCTGCCCTGAGGAAGTCTACTGATGAACGTAGGACGGTGAGAAGGGTAAAGAATGTGATGGTATAACGTTAGAGGACCGATGCATAGTATGGGATAGGAGTGGCTGCTGGCACAGAACCGGGGGTGGAGTAGAGGGGGGCAGTGGTAAGGCGAAAAATTGATGGAGAAAGGAGAATTAGGGAAAGAAAGGTAGACAGGAAAAAATGGGGTAAGGAAATATGGGGAGGAGAGGGAGAGGGACTGAGACCTGGTGAGGGGAAATGAATGGGGGGGACGCAGAACTGTTATGCCAAGGCTGGAAATCGACGTCTTATATAGGCCTCCGAACCGCAAATGCGCCGTCCACCACAGTTGCTGCTCCAAGACTGGGCTGATTCGCCATACCTAAAACACCGGCGCCAACGATATATTGCACTCAAAAAGTTGTTCGGTTACCTACGAATTAACATTACAAGTGTGTTGCGAGCATCTTCCAAGACTAGGACACAGCTCGGCTCTGTTATAGGTGATTTTGGACTTAGCAAGCTTGGCATATACGAAATTCGGTGTCACTGAAGGAAGGATTACATCGGCCATCAGCTTCGCACAGTTCAAGATAGGTGCATGGAACATCACGGCCACATGAGGCTACATCAGCGCGAAAAATCGGCGGTAGCAGAACATTGTTTGAACGAGGATCACGGGTTGAAATTTGACGAGATCCTGATAGTTGTCAGTACATCGGGTTTTCTGCGCTGTAGTTACAAAGTGGGGACTGAAATTAGGTTGGCAGACAATTTGATTAATAAAGACAAAGATTTTTCTATTAACAGGTCACGAACCCGGCATTATCTTGAATCAAAACACAATGCTCCTTGGTTCGTGTGGCCCGACTGTTGACGACTGACTGAGTGCGACGTATCGTTGGAGCCCGTGTTCTATTAGAGGTGGTGGCGCCAGTCCAATCTTGGAAGCAGAAACTGTAGTGAGCGGAGTATGCTGCGTGTACTGTGCGGACACCTATATACAATAGCATGACGATTTGCTGCCTTGGCATCAGCTTTAAGCAGGACTCTTCCGCAGCAGCTTTCTCCTGAAGATGGTGGGCAGGTGGACCGCCGAAATATCGGGTCATTTTGATTTTAGGATCCGGCAGCAAACCCTAAGACATCACTAAGATAGAATAATGTTTTAAGTGCTTATATAACTGCAACAGCCAATCACTTTTGTTTTTTTTTGTTTACGTATGACCCTTAGTTTGCTTCTAATACGAAACCAGTCTTCTTCAGATGCTCGGAACAGGCGTGTCATTCCTCAAATCCCTCCCCTTTCCTAAAGCCATCCATGAAGTAGGAAGCAACACACGGGCTCTCTGGGACGGAGGCAATGTTTTAAAATATTCTTTCACATGTCTGACGTCGAGTGTTATCGATCCTCAGAGACTTATAAAAGTGAATCTGCCAACCTGAAAGTTAGTTTTATAAATGATAGAACACAGCGATCAGTCGTCCTTTTTTGCGGTTTTATTTGGCAAATCCAGATTTCGGTTAGTGCCTAGCCCTTATCATGCTCTATTTTTTAGTCTCAATGAATGTCAGTTTCCTCCTGTTCGGGCATCAGTTGCAGTTCTTTGAATACTACTAAAAAGTAGTGCACTGATAATGGCTAGCACTAGCCGAAATCTGGATTTGCCAAGTAAAACCGCTAAAAAGTACGACTGCTTGCTGTGCTCAATCATTTATAAATCAGATCACAGTCGCTGAGTGCACCCACGTTCCTAATGGAAAGTAACCTGAAAGTAAGTTGCCGTGTGCAGGTGCACAACTGTAATCAGTCATTTTCCAGGTTTTCAGATTAGTGTTACGGACTAGGGAATGTGCACTTGATGGATGACCCAGTGGTCTAGTGTAAGTATTTCAAATGGTCGCTACCGCGGCGAATTGCGTGTCTCTAAACTACCCCGCTATCCAACTGGGGAAAGAGCACCTACAGTTTAGCACGTAATCCGAACCACTTGTCGCTTCTTGTGAATCTACTCTCAATTGAAAGATGCTAGCTTAAAGGCTGATGAAAAAATCGGTGGTCCGACAGGGATTAGATCATGCCACCTAACGGTTTCCAGGCACGGGCTTTACCTCTAGACACATACGTGATCGATGGACAGAGGCGTTGTATCAGGCAGAGACAGCCATTAGATGGATGGGGTTGCTGCTTAATAAAAGCGATATATTTGGGGAGGTCTAATTGAAGCGAATAAACTGTGAATATTTGCATGGAAACTTGTATGGCGAATGAAAATTGTTTGCCGGATGGGAACTCGAAACTGGGCCATTGCCCTTCACGGGCCAGTGCTCTGCCGTCTAAGCTGTCCCAACACAACTCACGACCCGCTCCCCAACTTCCACCAGCAAAGTCATTTCTCCTCCATACCATTTCGAAGAGTGCTAATCCCTCAAGGTGATGTTTTTAAGGCAGGAGAAGAGGTACTGGCCGAAGTAAAGGTGCGAGGGTCTCGTGTTTCGTGCTCCGATAGCTGAGTCGGTAGAGCACTTGGCCGCGAAAGACAAGTGTCCCAGACTCGAGTCTCGGTCTGGCGCATAGTTTTAATGTGCCAGGAAGTTTCATATCAGCACATACTCTGCTGTAAAGTGAAAATTATTTCTTGTGAAATGTTTTTGTGGGACTGTTGACCAGTTGACTCTGAAATGCTACCATGTTTTGTCTTCGTGGAGATTAGATGGACCAGTTGAAATCGGTATATTGACTACTACTGGTGTACGTTTCCCAGTACAGGTCTTCCAAGAAATCCATTACATAACCTTCATTTAAAATTTCAGTAAGAAAATTTGTGAGAGATTTTTTTTTGCTAGTGAATGGAGCTTTCGTAATGTCATGTTTTTTGCAAATGGATCTTAAAAATAGAGTATATTGCTCATTAGTGACTTCCACAGTCCGGAGCCTAACTTTCAGTTTATTTTTAAATAAATAATTATATAGCTACTTGTATGTGTGTCATAAAAGTCAAGTGAAAAAGCGTGTGTTAAAGTGTTTCCTTATTCGCTATCAAACAGCAGGTTTTATTGATTGCCATAAGACCGATTGCATTGTCAAATGCAAGTAGAGTGGAGCAGTACTCTCAATACAATGTAGGGTACTCCTGTAATGTTCTCTACGTACGGTTCTCCTCTAATGTAACCGGAGTGTATGGACTGGTCGTACTGTGTCCCTGCCACGAAAAGTTGCAGCAGCTGTCAGCGAGCACCAACGCCACAGCCTATGTCACACGTATTACTGTGAATTTCAGAATAATGCGACAGATCGTGATTTGAAATGCAACTAGTTAGTCTTTTCTTCCTGTCCGTTCTTCCTATTTATGATGCCAAGTTTCAAGCAATATCCAAAAAGATGAAGTAAATATAAAGCAGTCAACCTTCCTGATGATTTCCTTCGAAACTCGTTACCATTCAGTGCTGTTGGGATGTGGGGCCCTTAACTAACTTCACAGCCCGCCACTGCTCGTTCCGTCGCCTGGAAAACAATAAAACTGACCGTACGGTGGCCATTAAAGTGCCGTTCTCTTTATTTCCTGTCGGGTGGCACAGCTGATGGAAGCAGAGATAAGGGCGTTCAAGCGTCGCACCGGTTGCTTTGTTCGTCTGACCGACGGCCACACCCACGCAGTCAGCAACAGGTGAACACAATGAGCGGTCGTTCTGTTTGGCTGTCCGGGTGCGCGCAGCCACTAGCCGCTGGGTGGGTTATTACGAAGAGAGGGGTACTATTACGGTCGCGCCACGAAATGTCCGCTGTCAGAGGGCACCTTAGGACGAAATTGCCCAGTGCACATGCGCAACACAAGTAACGAAATACTAGTGGCAAACATCGTTAACGTTATAAGTGGACATCAACATCTGCATCACTGCTCTGAAATACACGATAAATGGGTGACATAGGCTGTCTTTTCTCTATACCGTGTGCTACTGACTTTCCACGACCTATTCATGGATGGAAATGGGAAGCACATCACCTTGTAAGCATATATGTGACTAATACTCTGTTCTGCAGTACTTGAGGCCGAGGTAGAAGCCATCCGCTGTGGCCGAGCGGTTCTAGGCGCTTCAGTCCGGAACCGCGCTGCTGCTACGGTCGCAGGTTTGAATCCTGCCTCGGGCATGGACGTGTGTGTTGTCCTTAGGTTAGTTAGGTTTAAGTAGTTCTAAGTCTAGGGGACTTATGACCTCAGCTGTTAAGTCCCAAAGTGCTTAGAGCCATTTAAACCATTTTGAGCCGAGGTAGATAAACTAACGTAACAAATGAACAACTTTGTGGAAACGAATGAACGAGCGGAAACATGTTGACAGAGGTTTCCCAGTCGTGCACAGAAAGATGGACGTCATACGGCGTGGTGTCAGCGTCACTATAGCGCCAAATGGGGCTGGCTCGGAGCACGACGCAGTTGAAGGAATGACAAGAGACAGTGGAAAGACACAAGGGAATTGAAGACATTAGCTCACTACGGCTAATGATTTTTATTAATGAGCCTAGTTAAAACTTTGTGTGGGACCAGGATTCGAACCCAGGTCTCTTGCTTACTAGACAGTTGTGCTGACCAGTACACCATCTGGACATAGAGGTCACCGCACCCACACGGGCTGCCCAATCACGCCTCCCGTCAGATCCAAATTCTCAACTTATACCACTCATTAGCCTCATTACTCGCAGCATCTTGCTGAGTGTTGGAGCGTGGTGTGCATCTGCACTGAAGGGATCATTGCCGGTCATCAAATTAATTATGTATGTAGTGTTTGTTCTTTTTGGTACATCTGACAAGAGATGTTCCAGGGTAGCTACTGCGGCTGTGGTGAACACTGTGTTGGGATGGCGTAGTGGTCGACGCAATAGCCTAGTAAGCATGAGACCTGGCCTCCAATCTCAGACTGGCACAAATTTTCAACTTGCTCAATTGATATAAATCAATGGCCACTGGCAGTTAATGTCTTTTATTCCTCTATGTCTTGATTCATAATGGCTGCAGGATAAAAATCAGGTAATGATGGCCAATGATCCCTTCAGTGCAGATGCACACCAAGCTTAAACTGTTACAGGAATAGGCGAGATGACGCGAGTAACGAGGCTAATGAACAGGGATACTACATTGGTAGTGTGTGGTATAAACTGAGAGTTTGGGTCTGACGGGACGCGTGCCAGGGTAGTCCATGTCGTTGTGGTGACCACTGTGTCCACATGGCTTAGTGATCTGCGCAAGTGCCTAGTAAGCAGGAGACCTGGTTTCGAAAGCTGGTCCAGCACAAATGTTCAGTTTGCCCCGTTGATATAAATCAGTGCCCACTGGCAGCTAATGTCTTTAATTCCCTTGTGTCTCGATTCATAGTGGCTGTAGGATCAAAATGGTGTCTGTACGGACATGTCCGAAACAATAGAAACCATATATACGTGGGTTGTCCAGAAAGTAAGTTCCGAACGGTCGTTAAATAGAAACCACAGTGAAAGCAGAAACATTTTATTTACAAGAGTTATCTACACTTTCCAGATACTTCTCTACATAGTCGTCGCTCTGACTTGGACATTTGTCGGAGCGTTATACCAAATTTCCAACACCATCGCCATAGAAGGCAGCCGCCTGTGCTCTCCGATAATTCTCTACGCTGATGTATAGCTCGTAGCCTGCGCCCAACTATTGTCTTCGTATCCAGTGTTTCATGTGAACAGAGATGATACTCATGACGAGGCAATTAGTGATGTATTGTGGGTGATCAAACATTACCCATCAAAAAGGCTGCAGGAGCGTCTTCACTGCCCCTGCAGAATGCGGCTGAGAATTGTCGTGAAGAAGGAAGTGCGTGGCAGCTGTGTTAGGTGGGCTGCATTCATTAAGGCGAAGCCTCTCAGCTGGCCCTCCTACTTGGCGGGAGACATCGTTGTTCTAGGCACTTTTACGCGCTCACAGTGCGCTCACAACTGGAAAGAGCGTCTTGATGCGATCGACGGTCATACTGGAGACACTACCCAACACATCTGTGCAAAGCTTCATCGGGTTTTCACTGCGGTGTCCACTTCGCGACCGTTCGGAACTTACTTTCTGGACAACCCTCGTATAAAGACAGTGTATCAATCAGCGAGCAGTTAAGGTGCGCTGTGGTCGGTTTCTTCATTACAGAATTTGTATAACTATACACAGGGAACGTTCTGAAGCATAGGCTATGCTGCTCGAAGGAGAGGAGGTGGTCGATCACAGTCAGTTACAGCAGCAGATGACTGCTACATCGTGCAGCTCGCAAGAAGAGACCGACGTCAGACAGTGGGTGCAGTTGCAACCTTATTTAACAGACCTGCAAGACACGCAGTGTCACCCTCTACGGTGGGACGGTGACTGCATGGAGGTGGTCTCTCTGTCCGACGACCAGAACGTTGTATTCTGTGGATTTGGCGGCACCGTTTGCGATGGTGCCAAGACGATACTGATGGGAGCAACGAGGAGACGCCCATACTCCGGGACTCAGTTAAGCTGGCGGCGGCTTTTATTTTTCTGTACCCGGTATCTATCTTTACCCTAGTTATACATGCTTGTACAGTCTTGTATTTGTCCTTTAGCTATTCCGCTTACCCATCTTTTACTTTCTACCAGTCAGACGTCTGTATTTTCTTTCGCCTGCTTCGTTTGCTGGGTTTTTATATTTTCTCGCTTCGTAAATTAAATTCAGTATTGCATAGTTATACAGGTATTTCTGCTAGACTACGTCTTTTGAACTATTTGATCCTTATGATGCCCTCACTATCACATCTCTCAATGCTACCCATTCATCTCCTACTATGTTCCCTTCACCTGTTTCAGTCAAACGTTGCTTATTGCTTCCTCTAAAAACTCTCAATTATCTCTTTAGATTTATTCAGGTCTAATTTCTTTAATTTTTTTATCTTTTTGTATTTTTTTCAATTTTAGTTTATAGTTCATAACCAATAAATTACGGTTAGAGTCCATATCTGCCCCACGTCTTACAGTTTGAAATGTGGCTTCGAAATATTTGCCTACCATTATATAATCTGAAACCTTATAGTGTCTCCTGGTCTTTTTTTTAACGTGTACAGCCTTCTTACATGATTTTTAAACCGGGTGTCAGGAATGATTAAATTATGCTCTGAGCAAAATTCTCTTTCATTCCTTTCAACTAGTCCATGTTCTCCTTCCATTTTTCCTTCTTCTCCGTTTTCTACTAACGAATTTCGTTCCCCCATCACAATTAAATTTTCCTCTTCCCTAGTTACCTTAATAATTTCTTTTATCTGATCATAATTCTGTCAATATCTTTAGCATTTTCCAAAAGTAGGGCTGATGCCAACCTGCTGAATGCACCAACGGGTCGCTCTGGCCTACTAGGCCATAGTATTAGCCGCTTTCTTTCTGCCTCAGGGGTTTCCTACGCTGGCACCTTTACAATGTCACAACTGCGGGCTTTCCCGGATCCCTGCGCGTCCCACTACCAAGAAGGCGCTGCGTTCAAAATTGAATCCAACGACTGCCGCCATCTTGAACAAATAGTTGATGCCTCTCTATGTCGGGAATTATTGTTATATGGTTTCTATCCTCTCTGAAATTACTTTAATGTTTTAATTTGCAGTAGAATTTTTATGTACTTAGAAATAAAATTTATACACAAATTGTAGGCACAGTAGCGTTTCGTTCAACATAAAAAGGTCCAGAATCTGTGACCTGATTTAGTATTTACTGATTACGTTTCGGCTCATGTTTCGTTATCGATCTTGCGCTGCTGCCCACCGCTCGCCATGGCACGACGCATTCTTGAGAGGTGTTACACCATTCGAAACATTCATAGAAAGGCCAGGGTAGCACAGGTAAGCATCACTATCATCAAGAAAGCGTAACTACATATCTGAAAACTTGGAAAAAATAATGTCTATAACTATTTCTGCTTTGTGTCATGTCAGACGTTGTCACCATACTCTGTCCACAGAATGGCTCCGTCAGACAGTGGATTTGTATGTGAAATTATGCTTTCTTTACAAACTCAGTAAATAGTGCATACTGCGACCTTAGATTCTTAGAAAGTAAGTTGGTATTCTCGCTAGATTAGTTTCAAAAAATATGTATCAAGCATCGGATGAATGCTCAATGAGGTTTTCGTGTACACTGTGCTGTTATGAATCCTACGAACCCGGCCGGTGTGGCCGAGCGTTTCTAGACGCTTCAGCCTGGAACCGCGCGACCGCTGCTGTCGCAGGTTCGAATCCTGCCTCGGGCATGGATGTGTGTGATGTCCTTAGGTTAGTTAGGTTTAAGTAGTTCTAAGTTCTAGGCGACTGATGACCTCAGATGTTAAGTCCCATAGTGCTCAGAGCCATTTGAATCCTACGAAAATCACTGCTACACGCAACAGCACCTACTGTCAACAGTTTGTCTTACCCTCAGCCTCGATTCAGTAACTTTCAAGGTATTAGTACCGACAGCAGCCATTAACTTCGACTAAAAACCAGTGTCACACTCGCTGATTAATGCACGTGGTCTGAAACTGCACACCTGCTGTAAGACAGCAACAAAGCCGCGGAAAAGGTATAGGTCTGTTGCCACCCCATGTGCATACCTACTGTTTCTGAGAGTGAATTTAGGAGTGTACGAGTTTGTGAACAGCGCCTTGCTCTCCGGAGCGTCTAAACTCGTAGGGAACAGTGCTGCAAAAAGCAGTTCCCCTGTTGTCCAGACGACAGGGCCGCTCCGCCGCCCGCCGCATTCTGTTCGCTGTTTCGGGAGACTTTTTCCTTCCAGCGGCGCCTGGCGTACCTTGCAAATCACGATACATGATTGTCCTCTCGGTCGAGAGCATCCGAGGCATTTATTAGAGAGTCGAGGAGAAAGATACGGAGAGTCTGAACAAGGAGCAGGGAGTGCTGAGTTGCTCCACCGAAAAAGCGGCGCGCTGACTCAGGGTCTCTAACAGAATTCCGTGGCTCTGGATTCCCCGATAACAGTCCGGGCTCTGCTAACGTACAACATTCCTTACCTTCTATTTCCTTCACCATGCACAATTTATCACTTCAGACGTGTTTTTCCGAGGGCAAAAAGTTAACTGTTCCGAAGTGTGAGGCAGAATGTAATAAGTCCATAAACGCCTAACACAGAGTGGCGCGAAACATATGTTACAAAGTATTTGTCTATTGTGGTTTAATCGTGTACCATAAATAAGTCTCCCTGTCATACTGTTGTATTGTAGCTCTGAAAATTCTGTAAGTAACTCTACAATGTCTCAATTCACTTTCCAGAACGTATGCATGAACAATGGAAAGTACTTTTTACCGTAAAGACATTTTACACAAATTCTGGGTGTATTGTTGTGGTGAGACGGGCATTCAACAGCACATTTGGTCCGACAACAGCACCATGTCAAACGACCACTTCTCTGTGAGATTACAATGCTAAAAGGAAGTCATCACAAAACTTAAGCACCCTCTGATATGGATTTTGTGTAATGTTTTCCCTGTGTCTTCAGAGGTTGGTGAAACGTTTTGAAGAGACGGATCCTTATATGACTCAAAGAAGAGCTGCTCAGAACGACCAGCCTCAGCTGAAGCCCTGGAGAGTGTGGAACGAGAGCGAACCCTGTTCAACGAGGAGCCCACTACATCAAAAAGACTTTGAGCACAGGAACTCAGGATGTCACGCCTGTCTCTCCTGAGGATCACGAAAGAGAAACTTAACCTTCATCCTTACAAAACTCAACTGCGCCATCCTTTAAAGTACAGTGAGGTGGAACAAAAAATCAAATGGCCCTGAGCAGTATGGGACTGAACTGCTGAGGTCATCAGTCCCCTAGAACTGCGGTCGCGCGGTTCCAGACTGTACCGCCTAGAACCGCTCGGCCACCTCGGCCGGCGATGTGGAACAGCGATATTCTTTTGCAAATCAGATGACTGAGGGCTTTGAAAATGGAACGGTCGTTAAGCATCAGATTTAGTTATGAGGCACACTTTCGTCTCCGCGGGGACGTGACGTCAACAAACAGAATTGGCTCCACTGGGATGCTGTGAATCCACACGGTCAAGCCGCCTGAACATGGTGTGGAATGGACCACTTATAGTAACGATGTTAACCGGTATTATTATTTCTTTTGGGACAGAGTCTTCGAAGATACACTGCAACATTCCAGTACCTTCTTACTGCAGACGAAAATGATGATCTTCCGTGATTCATCACGGAATTCAATTCCAGGCTTTCCACATTAGTTGCCGCAGACGGGAAGCATTTTGAAAACCTTATCTACTAAATTTTAGGTTGTCTGCTGTAGCATAAATATGATAGCAAGAATGTATCACCACACATTATGTCGTAGTAGACAAAAACTTTGTAACACCTATTTTGTGCCACCCTGTACCAGACCGTCGTACAATAGAAACCAAATTCCAAAGAGATAAATTTTTTTGTATGCCCGTGAATGATACTGTGATGTGGTGTAAATCAAAAATCTCTCCGCATTGCACTCACTATAGGGACATCCACCGAAACGCTAGACGTGTGCAATGGCCTAAGCTGGTAATTATCAGTAATAGCTTACTCCGTTCACCTTCCAACCAGACAATCTATTTTTTATTAAATGAAAGACAGATAGTGGTAGAAAAAGTAATTGTTTTCCAAAAATAAATGGAGGCTTCTGGAAATCCTCTTTGCCTGAAATAAGTTTTTTGAATGACACGAAAAAAAATTCTTGCAGGAACTACAGATGATTAAAAATTATAATTTTTTCGGATGTTAGCTAACAAAAATGTCGCTTCGCCAAATAATACCTCTCAACTGTTCTTTTTTCTGAAGACAGATAATATTATTACAGGCATTTCAAGAACGGTTTTACAGTATCTGGGAAGCCAGAACGCTATGATCACCACTGCAACGTACTTATTAGAATACCTTGATGAAGAAGGGGTACATGGTGCGCTATATAAGAGGCAGTGAGGATACAGGGAAATGATAGGCCGATTGCATGTAAAGAAAACGGAGAAACTTCGTATTTAAGCGAGTTTGGTATAGAGAAGAAGACCATGATTGGGTGTCAGCTAGGAAATAGTTTCTTGGAACACCGAGTCTCCTTGGACGTCCATGTGATATATCCTGCATATATATACATCGATGGTAGAGAAAAGAGAATTCGAGGTGGACTATTTCAACTGACAAACTTTCAGTGTCTGAGATGACTCGGACCCTATGAACCAAGGTATGAAATATCTCTTTATCTCAAAGCCTCAAACTTTGTCAGGTGATTTAGTACACCTCGAAGATAGAACGAGTAAAGTGAAAGATAGATTAACGCGCATTGCGCTATCGACCAACAATGAACTGGATGATTGTTGAAAATAGCGAGGTGGCATTGTAGACTACTGACTTGCTGAATTACGCCGGTAACATTTCGAACATAACAGCTCATGTGTTTTTTCTACCACCATCTAAGATGAGGGTTCTTGTAGAGCCTGTAAAGGATGACACTGGTTTGCGTAAGGCAAGTGTCAACCGTATCCAGAGCAGCTGTGGCATGTCATACTTTGGTCGGACCATCAGGACTGTGGCTGACCAGTATACCGGGCATAAGTATCACTCATTCTAACAAGAGCCGAGCAAACCTACAACTGCAGACATTGCTGTGGCACCAATCACCCTATGGGACATAACAACACGAAGATTCTGTCTTGCACTTCCAGCTCTTGGAATGGTGATATTAAGGAAATTTGGTGAACCAACGGACACCATTAATCGTGCAAAGCGACGCATAAAAACGCCGACAATTGGCTCTACAGCTATGGGCGAACATTGGCAGTGAGTCTGCAATGATTGAGACGCTTGGATACTCAAAGGTATTCTCATTATGCGGTCCACAAATGCTCACAACATACCACAAGATTCAAAGAAAAGACATATCATCTGAGCCGTGAGAGCACTTTGAAACCAATGGTGAGACTTTACTGGCAAGGATCATTACAAGTGACGAAATCCGGTTTCATCACTCTGAACTTCTACGAACAGGGAATATGCGCTCTTAGACAGCCCTTGTGTGAAGCCATAAAACGTGATATAGGCGATGTAGAAAGTAATTCGTGTGACGGAAATGTTGACTGATATTGTCTCCAAATTCCTACTCTTAAATATAAATATTTTATGAGCAAAATCTCTGGTGTATTATTTATTGGACAGCCTTCGTATATGATACTGTTTTCTAACACACAGATGAAATTATATCCATGTGATGCAACGTCCTTGTTGTCTCACTATCGGTTGAGGGCATTTACTTTTTGGGCTGAATAACACGTGAGGGAAGAATGAACGTGGTTTACAGAAGAGCCAGTGCCGCAAGTCCTACTGGAGACAACGCCCTTTTCGTGACAAGAGGCGGTCTGTCTTCCAAAGACTGTGCACCTAGGCAGGTCAGCGAGAGAAATCTGGCACCGATTGTACCGGGGAATAATAAACTCTTCAAGACCTATGGAAACATTTAGTGGGGCGGATCTCATTTTATTTCATGCAGCTTTCAGGGCCTGTGACAACGAAAGGGGACAAAATACTTGTTGGAAAGTTTTATTGTTTGTGCGTACGCGTTAAAGTACAGATGAGAATTATTACTTGTAACGGTCACACAATGCTTTCTGATTTCCCTAGTCACTTATTGTCACAGAGAATGCACATTACAAATTTCTCTTTAATGTATTTGAAAGAAGAAGAATATGGTATAATTCATTCCAGTCGACATGCAGCACATTACAGAGTGGGTACGCGATATGACTGAAGAGGGATGGGGAAGGAAATGGGCAGTGCCCTTTTCAAAATTGGAGGGGCGTTCAGGAAGTAATGCAGCACTTCTTATTCTCGCCAGTTTCGGTTGAAAAAATACAGTTTTTTAGGGTCATCATGGAATATTCCCGCTTCAACGTCTGTGGTTTCACGAAGTTCCGATATGTGGTGTTGGTATACGTAGACTTCAAAATGGCCTCTGTAAAGGCGGTGCGTTCCAGGCAGATAGCGGTCATTGAGTTTCTTTTTGCGAAAAACTAGACCATCGCAGATGGTAAACAAGAGAACGGGCTGTCGTTGGGCGAGGCGTTTGTCATCATTGCAACGAGGTCGCGCATACCTGTCCAGTTTCCCACGTGTCGGCCGGTCGCACACAGCTGTGACTCCTGCAATGTTGGAACGTGCGGACACTCTCATTCGAGGTGATCGATGGATCACGGTCAAGCACGTCACAGCTCAAATTCTCCTTCTCCATGACAACACAACGCCTCACGCAAGTTTGTGCACCCAAGAGGAACTCACAAAACTTCATCGCACTGTTCTCTCACATCCACCCCACAGCCCGGATCTCGCGCCTTTCGACTTCCATTTGATTAGCCCAATTAAGGAGGCTCTCCGCGGGAAGCAGTATGTATGATGGAAAGGCAATTAATGCAGTAAGATGTTGGCTCCGACGTCGACTAGTAGAGTCGTACCATGCAGACATACACGCCCTGCCAGTAAGGCGGCGTAACGCCATCGCATTAAGCGGAGATTGTGCTGAAAAATAGGATTTTGTAGCCAAAACAGTGGGGAATAATATGACGCATTAACTCCTCCAGAACAGATCATGAAGGCCCAATGGTATCGACCGGCCGCCGTGTCATTCTCAGCCCACAGGCGTCACTGGATGCGGATATGGAGGAGCATGTGGTCAGCACACTGATCTCCAGGCCGTATGTCAGTTTTCGAGATCGGAGCCTCTGCTTCTCAATCAAGTAGCTCCTCAGTTTGCCTCACAAGGGCTAAGTGCACCCTGCTTTCCAACAGCGCTCGGCAGACCGGATGGTCACCCATGCAAGTGCTAGCCCAGCCCGACAGCGCTTAACTTCGGTGATCTGACGGGAACCGGTGTTACCACTGCGGCAGGGCCGTTGGCAATATGGTGTATTGGAATCCTGAGAAAATCATACTCCTTTCAGAAAAGAAAATGTGTTGCATTACTTATTGAAAGCCCGTCGTAACAATGACCTTAAGGGATTTAAGAATATCACAGAAATCCTACATAAATGTCCAGGTGGGGTTTATACATCTACATTTACATATACACTCCGCAAGGCACTATACAGCGCGTGGCGGAGAGTACACCGTGCCAATAAAAATCTACTTTCTTTCCTGTTACATTCGCGTTTTCCCCCTGTACGAGCCTTAATCTCTTTTATCATATCGTCATGATTCCACGATTCATACACGATGGCGACAGCACTGTCGTTTTCGGATTCACGTTCTCTGATTTACGCTACAGTGTTCCGCGACAACTGCGCCACCCTTCCTCCAAGGATTCTCATTTACATTCCCCAGCATTGCTGCTACACTTTCGTACGCTATACCTACCGGTTACGATCCTAGCATTACGTCTCTGAGTTCGTTCGATATCTTTCTTCATGCCTACTTGAAGAAGGTTCCAAGTATTGGAACAATATTCCTGAATTGTTCATCTTATACATGATTTTTCGTTACACATGTTCTGCATTTTCCCAGAAACCTTCCAATAAATGTAAGACTTCCATTTTCTTCCCCTAATTCTGATTTGTCGTCATCGTCTCATCCTGTAACGCTACCTAGTATTACGCCTAATACTTCTACGATGTGACATGATCAATACGTGCTCCAGTAATCTAGTAATCCGATATAATCGTGTTCTTTCTCTTTCTTATAAGAATTTATTTATTTAATCGTGTGGCTAGGCCCCCCGTCGGGCAGACCGTTCGCCAGGTGCCGGTCTTTCAATTTGACGCCACTTCGGCGACCCGCAGTCGATGAGGATGACAGGATGATGATGAGGGAAGCACAACACCCAGTCCCTGGGCAGAGAAAATTCCCCGACCCAGCCTGGAATCGAACCCGGGCCCAGAGGATTGACAATCCGTCACACTGACCATTCAGCTACGGGTGGTGGACCTTATAAGAATGATCTTACATTAATCCACATTTCGAAAGAATTACTTTTCATTACACCTATTGGAAATGTTGTCCAAGATTTTCTGAATTCTTTACAACAGTTCAATAAGGTTTCTTTCCTGTACTCAACAGCATAGTCAGTGAACAACAGCCTTATAGTGGTGCTAGTTCTATTTGATAAACCGCGTCCGCAGCTCGTGGTCTCACAGTCGCGTTCTCGCTTCCCGAGGATGGAGTCCCGGGTTCGATTCCCGGCGGGGTCAGGCATTTTCACCTGCCTCGAGGTGACTGAGTGTTTGTGTTGTCCTCATCATTTCATCGTCAATCATGAAAGTGGCAAGATTGGACTGAGCAAAGGTTGGGAATTTGTATGGACGCTGATAACCACGCAGTTGAGCGCCCCACAAACAAAACATCATCATCATGATAAATCGTTACCTGTATTGCTTGGCTTGAGGCACACTTGAATTAAATCACAGTCCTACCGAAACCGCATCGAGTGCGTGAGGTACTGTGTCTACCCTCTGCAATGCACCTCGTAGTTGTTTGCAAAGTACAGTCGTAGAGGTACAGTAATTAAAAGTATCCAGACACCCCTACTTAATTCGTAATTGATCACCAGACGTCACGAGAGGCAAACCAGCCAGTAAAGAGGCGAGAAATATTGTGTTGTCAGCTGAGTAGCAGTAACAGCAGAATGGGTCGTTCAGGAGAGGTCGGTGACTTCCAACGTGGAGTAGGCACTGGTTGTCACCTGAGTAACAAGTCCACCGGGGGCATTTCAACCCTACTAAAGCTGCCCAAGTTCATTATTGGCACTGTGATTGTGAAGTGCAAACGCGAAGAAACAATCACAGCTAAAGCAAGACCAGATAGTCCTTTTGTACTAACGGGCACGAACCGTGGATCATTGAGGAGGGTAGTTATAAAAAGTTACCTGAAATCACCAGAAGGAATCACTTGTGACTTCCAGAGTCCTGTCACCAACCCAGCTTTCACAGTGACTGTGTATCAATGGTACGCGACACTTGAGGTGGTGTAAAGAGCGACGCCACTGGCCAGCGGATGACTGAAAAGGAGTGATTTGAAGTGATGAATCACATTGTACCCTGTGGCAATGCGATGGAACGATTGTGTTTTCCGAAAGCCTGGAGAACGTTACCTGCCAGCACCTATAGTGCCAACACTGAAGTATGGAGGATGTGGTGTTAAGTTACGGGGGTGACTTTCATGCTTGGGGGGTGGTCCCCTTATTGTGCCTAAAACACACTTAAGGATGTGAACACGTGTTACAGCACTGTGTACTGCGTACATAGAGGAACACGCTCTGTCATAAAGCATGACCTGTGAGGCAACGGTCTGCGGACTATAGCATTCCTGAAATTGACTGAGCTACCCAAAGTCCTTCTCTGTTCCCAATAAAACACCTTTGGGACGGTTCAGAGCGTCGATCTCACTCTCGCGTGGTGGCCCAGTGGTTGGCACAGTCCGCTCGCATTCGGGAGGACGACGGTTCAAATACGCGTCCGGCCATCCTGATTTAGGTTTCCCTTGAATTCCCTTAATCGCTTCAAGCAAATGCCGGGATAGTTCCTTTGGAAGGGCACGGCCGACTTCCTTCCCCATTCTTCCCTAATCTGATGGGACCGTTGACCTCGCTGTTTCGTCCCTCCCCAAATCAACCAACAACCAACTCGATCTCACTCCAGAACGCAGTGTCCAACATTACTACCTTCACTGTTTTCGGCTTTTAGGAAGAATGGTCAGCCATTCCTCCACAGACATTCAGACATCTCATTGAAATTGTCCCCAGCGGACTTCAAACCGTCAGGAAAACAAAGGAAGTAGGTTACAGTACACTTGTTCGCCCACTGCTTGAGTACTGCTCACCGGTATGGGATCCGTACAAGATAGGGTCTATAGAACAGATAGAGAAGATCCAACGGAGAGCAGCGCGCTTCGTTACAGGATCATTTAGTAATCGCGAAAGCGTTACGGAGATGATAGATAAACTCCAGTGGAAGACTCTGCAAGAGAGATGCTTAGTAGCTAGGTACGGGCTTTTGTTGAAGTTTCGAGAACATACCTTCACCGAGGAAACAAGCAATATATTGCTCCCTCCTACGTATATCTCGCGAAGAGACCATGAGGATAAAATCAGAGAGATTAGAGCCCACACAGAGGCATACCGACAATCTTTCTTTCCACGAACAATACGAGACTGGAATAGAAGGGAGAACCGATAGAGGTACTCAAGGTACCCTCCGCCCCACAGCGTCAACTGGCTTGCGGAGTATGGATGTGATGTAGATGTAGAAAGGCGATGGGTGGACACTTCCAATATTAATGTTTACTAACATGTGCCCTGATTCTTTTGATAATATAATTTAGATCTTAGGGTGTATGGTTAATTCCCTCGGTGTTTCGGACGTCGATGTCAAATTTTGCAAGTCGGAACAGCTGGTTCTGTTTCAAGCAGTTGAAGGATTCTCCTCTCCGTTTTGGTCCTACCACTAAGAAAAAACTGAAAAAAAAACTCACGGCCGTACTGGGCACCGGATCTCCCACGCGGCTGCCACACATACTAACCGCTCACCCGCACGTGCGGACTGACCGCAGTAGCTGGCCACAATTTGTAGTCAGTGGGCCCTTAGTTTTGAGAGTGACCTCGTAAATGTCGTTGGTGGTGATGAGTTGCAGTAAGCACAGTAGCCGGACGTACGGGCCGGCGCCCGCCGCAGGAGGGAGCTGACCGCGCATCGTGGGCGTGTCGCAGGTAGCTGCACTGCCCCGTGGTGGTTGCCCCGACGTGAAATATGCGCCATTGTTTCCGGGTGGCCGCGACCTCCAGACGTAATATGCCCCTCACACAGACTAGACGGCCGCTCTTGCCTTCATGTTCGCTTGTCACTCCGGTTCGTTTGCCCGGGGAGTGTATCCAATTTGCCTTTGACGTACATGACACAGACTCGTATGGTAATGCCGGCTGATAGACTCTGAGGAGATGGTCAAACGCCAGTTTAGAAAGCACATCTACATTTGCGCGGGTCGACTTCTTTCTAAGCCGTGTGCCTGTGTTGTATCTTACGGCGACCTGGACTTCATGGTCTGTGTTTTTTACTAGTATTTTGAAACAGAATAATACAAAACTTTAAGAAATACTGAAGTATTCTTTTACCAAATAATTAGTTTATTGTGACGTCAGTGTGATAAAATTTTAAATACTGTGTTCATAATGGAGTGAAAATTGATTTTTATCTCGCGCAATGAATTATGTGTAATTTTAATTTTATTTATTTTTAAAACTATAAATATTCGTTTATTCAAAATCGTATATGTCCGAAAGTTCTTCACCGATTGCTGTGAAATTTTGACTCAAATCTGCATTTGAATACGGGCATGTTCTTATGTACGTACTGTGGCGCCATGTGGTTTATATATATATACAGTATATGGCGTTTTTATGTATATACTGTGATGCAATGTTGTTAGCAAATAGGAAAGTTGTGCTTATGAATGGGTTATCGGACTATGTTTAGAATACTACAACAGACTTTGGGAGAGAGGGGAGAGGAGAAAACGGATGTAGAAAGGGGGTAGGAGGTGATGGACAAAAAGAGGGAGAGAGAAGAGAGAGAGGGGCAGGAGGAGATGGAGAGAGAGAGAGAGAGAGAGAGGAGAGGAGAAAATGAACAGAGAGAGAGGGAGAGTAGGAAATGGAAAGTGACAGGGGGCGAGGGAGAAGGAGATCAGGACGTATATCAAATTCCCATACATATAGGAACGCGTGTTTTCTGTTTTCTTTTTTTTCTCTCTTTTTTTTTTTTCATTGAACCAGACTCAGATACTGCAACTAGTGACCGGCAGTAGCTGCTCCAAAGTAAAAAAATCAAAAGAAATCCTTTTAAATATTAACTTGTTAAAAGAATAAAGCAGGAACATTTACCACTTTATTATTTTGTATAAGTTAAAAATAATTTTTAGAAGCCAATTTTTTCTTCTAGTAATTTAAGAACATATGATACGCTCCAGTTTAAAATATTTAAGACGTTGTTGAATAATCTAGTTCACTGTGCAGGCAAGCACTGTATTACTATTCAAGCAAAATTCTGTTTTCGTAGCTTTAATACTGCATGAGGTAATGATACCTCAGTGAGCAAAATCGTTAATTATCGGAAACTGAAACTAAGGATTTGCATGTCATTTTCTTCTTAATGATAAAATGTCAGAGCATTACAGCTCCACCATTTCGTTGATTCTGAATGTAATTTTCATCTTCTGTAGTTTTATTTCCTTTCTTTGTTATTCTAGCCTCTTTTGTCAAGCTTTCAAAGGTTCTGCAGTGACACGTTGCCTGTCCACTCGTAGGTACCCATTTTCCGTGCTGTCGTCAGTTTTGATGCCTAGTCTGCTCATGGTTTTTGATCTGCTTGTTCTCTATCGTGAAAACATATTATGGCATCCTCGACACCAATCTGAAAAGTTGACATGCCAACATAAACATTTTTTGGCAAGCACTTCCAAATGCAGCTATTGAAGCCTTCATTTGGATTCTGCGTTTTGCCAAGAGAACGTGTTTTCACGAGTTTAGGATCTGACAGATCCCTGTGTATTGGTTTTAGTTCTACCATAACAGTTTCCGGTCTGGGTTGCGCATGTGTATGTTTTTGTCCATTTACTTCACACCTGTTGTACTTAGCAATTCCTTTTGGCAACACAGTTGTGTTGATTACGGTAAAATTTGCTTGTGTAATGTAACTTCTTAGTTTTTGCCATTTTGCGATGCAAAATCGTTGGACTACGCTCGAAACAGTTACAACAACAAGTTTACAATACGAAGGAGCGCGCAAAACTCAAGTAAACTGAAGTAAGCTATTTGGATCGAAATAAATTCCTGCTCGCAGTACAGTCGATTCATCTTCAAGGATATCACAAAAGCGAGTTTCAATGGAAATATTGGACCCAAAATTAAATAGCGAGACATTTTAGGCAAGGTTTTGTGTTTGGCAGTAGTGTGGTAGCTGGGCATTTAAAGAAAACGCCCCGCACCTGCTTTAAAAAGGTGTTTAAGCGCGAAAATGGTGAAGTAATATGCATAAAGCACATATTCTTAGAATTACGAAGAATCACAGAATTTTATTAAATGAAAAACAGAACTTCCGTAAGTGTAATCTGCTAGGGTTCCTCCTTAAGCAATTCCACTCTGGGGGATTGCAAAGCAAATGCGTACTTCAGGGTCTCACTCCATGTATGCTACTGAAGAAAACGTTTCTTAGTAATCGATCTCAGCTCACCGTTCAACGGCGATCCATCGTAAGAAACGATGGCAACATGGAACATACGTCAATGAGGTGAGAAACGATTGGTATGGCGGTCAGTCGAAAATAAATGCACAACAGTTTTTTCAAAAGTCCAATTTTTATTCTAAATTTTTGTTATTCACTGAGGTCACATAAACATTCTTCCCGGTTATATTCAAATTTAATTCGCTGTGGTAGCACTCCGTCAAGTAGACTGATACGTTTGATGTTAGTCTGAAGCTACGTGGTGTTACAGACTTCCTGTGTTGTGAGAACAAGACGGTGACAAAACATTCACGAGATATTGAAGAAGGCGTACAGGAATGACGCTAATGATAGCAGTACAGTTAGTCATTGGGCAGGTAGATTATCTCGGGATCTCTAGCACAGCGGCACTGAAAACGCTCCACACTGCACATACAATGTTCAGTATATTCACAACCTGATTTACGCAGACAAACATTTTATGAACTGTCATTGCGGGTGGGAGTATGACAACCGACTGTATGCAGAATATTGAGACAGTTATAGCTGAAAAAGATTTGCATCAGATGGTTTCCGAGAACATTGACGGATGCTACCAAAAAAATATGGAAGACAGCGAACTTTTGGAACAGTACGAGAATTCTGGGGATGATAACCTTGTAATAATCGTGTGATAAGCGATAAAATCATATGGTATCACTTCGAAGCGGGGACGGAACGGCAACCGGTGGAAGTGCACCATCTAACTGGCCGAAGAAGATGAAATTCAAAAGTGTACTTTCAATAGGAAAAGTGATGGTTATTGGATCTTTCGATTCAAAGGGACTGTTGCTTGTGGACTTCATGCCACTTCTGACGCGTCTCTGGCATTCCTTCAGAACTATTACGCTATGATGTGTCGCCTTCGGCAACATCGACAAAAACACCGTATTTTGCTGTTGCGTGAATGATAATGCCCAGCCATGTGACAGTGAGAAAACCACAACCCAGATCAGAAAGCCTGGGTGGATAACACTGAAACAACCATCCTAAAGCCCTCATTTCGCACCGTCTGGTTACCAGCTCTTCGGTAAACATCACGGAACGAGATTTGAAGATGATAACTACCTTGAGAAGGCTGCTGAGCAGTGTCTCGGACGTGCTAATCTTGACTTGTACCGTGGAGGTGTATGTATCTTACTTAGTTCCACGGTGGCGTACAGCTGTTGAAAGGGATGGAGGTTATTGAAAACTAACATTTTGTCTCTAAAGATTGTATCGGCACACTGTAAATATATCAGCTGTCTGGAAACTAAACTAGAAAAAAAAAAACACTGTGCATTTATTTTGGAGTGATTTTCGTATTACCCACAATAGAGAGAAAGAGAGAGAGAGGCGCGTAATTTTATCGCTTCAAATAACTTTATGACTAACGAAAGACATTTGTAACCTCTTTGTATTTGGATAAATAGTGACCAACTCGAACAGAAGCAAAGAGGAGCGCGATTCGACAACTTCTTTAATTTCAGAGAACAGGCATCATTTTTTAAATGGAATTATTGTATTTTACCACTTTTTCTAATCTATGTTGCCTGTTATGGTCAAAATTCATTTTCTTAGCAGTCATTTGAGCTTATAGCCCCTTCTCTTCGGATGTTTCCCCTGAGTAACCAGTTCTCTTATTAGCTATAAGGTATTTTCTAGATTGCGAAAAGCCGGCCGAAGTGGCCGTGCGGTTAAAGGCGCTGCAGTCTGGAACCGCAAGACCGCTACGGTCGCAGGTTCGAATCCTGCCTCGGGCATGGATGTTTGTGATGTCCTTAGGTTAGTTAGGTTTAACTAGTTCTAAGTTTTAGGGGACTAATGACCTCAGCAGTTGAGTCCCATAGTGCTCAGAGCCATTTGAACCATTTATATTGCGAAATATATAAAGCGTGAACCGATAAAATTTCGCCGGCGGAAGTGGCTGTGCGGTTAAAGGCGCTGCAGTCTGGAACCGCAAGACCGCTACGGTCGCAGGTTCGAATCCTGCCTCGGGCATGGATGTTTGTGATGTCCTTAGGTTAGTTAGGTTTAACTAGTTCTAAGTTCTAGGGGACTAATGACCTCAGCAGTTGAGTCCCATAGTGCTCAGAGCCATTTGAACCATTTTTTTGATAAATTTCGGAGGTAGTTCAGGGATGTTTTTCTAAGTATTTGGGTATTTCCTGTGGTTGCTTAGAAAGTAATTGAATTTATTTTGATTTCTGACCCCCATTTATCTTTGTACTTGTATACTGGAAACGTCTGCTTAGTACTGGAAGTGTCGGTTGTATGCGTTGCGTGTTTTGTTTGGAAACCAACTTGTTCCATTCACTCACAATACTTTCTGTTGACAAGAGTTATGCTTATGTTATTCTTAGTCCTCAAGCTTGCATTCTGCACTGCTCAGTTCAGTCTCGCGTTTCTTTTTCCTGCAGTGTTAGTTGAACGTCAACAGTGATACACAGCAGTACTGTGGATAGCTTTACTGATGAAGAGTTGGCCGATATGCGCCTTGTGTATGGGTTCACTGAATGCAATGGAAGAGCGATACAACGACGCTACTGCCGAGCTGTTTCCGCAGCGCTTATAACCACATCGTTGTAATGTAATTAGTGTGTCAGTACTCTTCATTACATTGAAAACAATGTAGACAACTTAACGCTATTCTTTGCATTGTGTAAAATTGGAAATAAATGAACACTTACATATCGATAGTAACAATCTGAGGGCCAAACATGGGAGCGCGATTCTAAGCATTGTTGTGAGACGAGGTCCGTCTGCGAGAGTGGAACTAGTAGGGTCGGTCGAGACCTAGGAGACAGAAGACGTGTCATGCTTCCCTCACGTCATTGATGGCAGATTTACCACACTCTAGGCCTGGTTTCATTTACACACATTAAAAAAAGTTTTACATCACCACGGTTCCCAGAACGCCTGAAGACAGACGTTGACTGTGGATATTGCATCACAGACACAGTCCATTTGACTGTTCAGAGATGTCATTAAACCCGCCCAAAGGCGTTAAACAACCATGCATGAGCGGCGCCTATTAGACGGAGGGGGTCTGAAAGCCCATCAGTTCCAGGTACACGGTTCGTGTTATTTGTAGTTCAACCGTACCTAGACCGCGGTTCGATCGCATCCGCATTGCTACTTTGTGCCAGGAAGAGGGAAGTGTCCAGGCGTCTCGGAGTGAACCAAAGCTATGTTTTTCGGACACGAAGGAGATACAGAGAGATAGGAACTGTCGATGACATGCCTCGCTCAGGCCGCCCAAGGGATACTACTGCAGTGGATGACCGATGCCTACGGATTATGGCTCGGAGGAACCCTGACAACAACGCCACCCTGTTGAATGATGCTTTTCGTGCAGCCTCAGGACATCGTGTTATGACTCAAACTGTGCGCAATAGGCTGCATGATGCACAACTTCACTGCCGACATCCATGGCAAGGTCCATCTTTGCAACCACGACACCATGCAGCATGGTACAGATGGGCCCAACAACACGCCGAATGGACCGCTCAGGATTTGCATCACGTTATCTTCACCGATGAGTGTCGCATGTACCTTCAACCAGACAATCGTCGGTCAGGCTGAACGCCTTAGACACACTGTCCAACGAGTGCAGCAAGGTGGATGTTCCCTACTGTGTTGGGGTGGCATTATGTGGGGCCGACGTACGCTGCTGGTGGTCATGGAAGGCTGTACGGTACTTGTATGCCATCCTCCGACCGGTAGTGCAACCATATCGGCTGCATATTGGCGAGGCATTCCTCTTCACGGACGACATTTCGCGCCACCATCATGCACATCTTGTGAATGACTTCCTTCAGGATAACGACATCGCTCGACTTTGGCGGCCAGCATGTTCTCCAGACATGAACCCCATCGAATTTTGCCTTGGATGGATTGAAAAGGGGTGTTTATGGACGACGTGACCCACCAACCACTGTGAGGGATCTACGCCTAATCGTCGTTGAAGAGTGGGACAATCTGGACCAACAGTGCCTTGATGAACTTATGGACAGTATGCCACGACGAATACAGGCATCCATCAATGCAAGAAGACGTGCTAATGGGTATTAGAGGTACCGGTGTGTGCAGCAGTCTGGACCATCACCTCTGTAGGTCTCGTTGTGTGGTGGTACAACATTCAATATGTGGTTTTCATGATCAATAAAAAGGGCGGAAATGATGTTTATGTTGATCTCTATTCCAATTTTCTGTACAGGTTCCGGAAATCTCTGAACTTTTTTGATGTGTATATATAGCCAGGAGAGATTTAGATGGCTTAACTACGCTTGAAGATGGAATTCACGGTAAAATACGCAAGCATAGCCCAGGTTAAGCTCGTGATTGTTAGTCCGAGTTTGCAATAATCCCATATTTTGCTTGTCCTCCAAATAATAATAATAATAATTATTGTCCAAATTTAATTAATAAATTTGCTGTGATTATTAAATGTTAATGTAACTTCGGAATTGAAATAAATTGTTTATCTGGCTTATTGATACCTATGTCTTTGTCTGTTACTGGACCCGATGATTTCTGAAATTTTAAATAGACTTAATTTATGAAATCCCTTCTCACAAGTTATTTAGTAGTTAACAGGACACAAGCAAACTCCTTTTTATTAAAATCATTCTTAGTAACAATAAGCTTTAGCCGCTGCTGTTGCATGCTGCTGCGAATTGCTGTAAACCACATGGAAAAAGGCAGCCATCTAAAGAGGGAAGTGCAAAACTTAGGGCCAAAGCAGAGACACTGACACACCACAATATGTCATGCACTCTAATCCAGTAATTTCCATTGCACAAGTCAGATTCTGTATCACTTGTAAATTCTTGTTCAAAAACACAGTCAGATAGCTTATCCAAATGTTAGTTTTAAGTTTGTCATGTAACGATGTGTTGAGGGCTGAAATGACAGGGAAAATGACACTCATACAACACGCACACGGTGTTATGCAGGATGGATTCCGTTTATTCATAGCTCAGGTCGCTTATCATTTTCACAGTCGAACATAGGCATTTATGTTGTAGCTACGTTACAGTATATGTGTTTTCATTCAAGGTTGTAGCATTACCTTGTGTTTTGTGCCGTACGTTTTGGTGGTTGCATATTACAGCTTTTTCACTGTTGTGAAAGTTGTACAGAAACGAAGGTAATTCGACTAACAAAGCGAATAAATAGACTGAAGTACCGAAATAACTGGTGTAGTCATGCTTATTGAAATACGAGGTGCATTCAAGTTCTAAGGCCTCCGATCGTTTTTCTCCGGACTGGAAAAAGATAGAAACATGCGCATTGTTTTAAAATGAGGCTGCGTTCATTGTCAATACGTCCCAGAGACGGCAGCACCGTACGGCAGATGGAGTTTTACCGCCAGCGGCGAGAATGACAACTGTTTTGAATACTTAAAATGGCGACGTTTTCCTTACTTGAACAGCGTGCAATCATTCGTTTTCTGAATTTGCGTGGTGTGAAACCAATTGAAATTCATCGACAGTTGAAGGAGACATGTGGTGATGGAGTTATGGATGTGTCGAAACTGCGTTCGCGGGTGCGACAGTTTAATGAAGGCAGAACATTGTGTGACAACAAACCGAAACATCCTCGGGCTCGCACAAGCCGATCTGACGACATGATCGAGAAAGTGGAGAGAATTGTTTTGGGGGATCGCCGAATGACTGTTGAACAGATCACTTCCAGAGTTGGCATTTCTGTGGGTTCTGTGCACACAATCCTGCATGACGACCTGAAAATGCGAAAAGTGACATCCAGGTGGGTGCCACGAATGTTGACGGACGACCACATGGCTGCCCGTGTGGCATGTTGCCAAGCAATGTTGACGCGCAACGACAGCATGAATGGGACTTTCTTTTCGTCGGTTGTGACAATGGATGAGACGTGGATGCCATTTTTCAATCCAAAAACAAAGCGCCAGTCAGCTCAATGGGAGCACACAGATTCACCGCCACCAAAAGATTTCGGGTAACCGCCAGTGCTGAAAAAATGATGGTGTCCATGTTCTGGGACAGCGAGGGCGTAATCCTTACCCATTGCGTTCCAAGGGCCACTACGGTAACAGGTGCATCCTACGAAAGTGTTTTGAAGAAAAAATTTCTTCCTGCACTGCAACAAAAACGTCCGGGAAGGGCTGCGCGTGTGCTGTTTCACCAAGACAACGCACGCGCACATCGAGCTAACGTTACGCAACAGTTTCTTCGTGATAACAACTTTGAAGTGATTCCTCATGCTCGCTACTCACCTGACCTGGCTCCTAGTGACTTTTGGCTTTTTCCAACAATGAAAGACACTCTCCGTGGCCGCACATTCACCAGCCGTGCTGCTATTGCCTCAGCGATTTTCCAGTGGTCAAAACAGACTCCTAAAGAAGCCTTCGCCGCTGCCATGGAATCATGGCGTCAGCGTTGTGAAAAATGTGTACGTCTGCAGGGCGATTACGTCGAGAAGTAACGGCAGTTTCATCGATTTCGGGTGAGTAGTTAATTAGAAAGAAAATCGGGGGCCTTAGAACTTGAATGCACCTCGTATAGAGATAAATAAACCGGCAGAATACGGCACAACGCTAGGCAACGCCTATAGAAGACGACAAGGGTCTGGTGCAGTTGTTAGATCGGTTACAGTTGCTGCAATGGCAGGTTATCAAGATTTAAGTCAGTATGAACGCAGTGCTATAGTCGGCGCATGAGCGACGGGACGCAGCATCTCCGAGGTAGCGATTAAGTGGGGATTTTCCCATACAATCATTTCACGAGTCTACCGTGAATATCAGGAATCCGGTGAAACATCAACTCTTCGACATCGCTGCGGCCGGAAATAGATCCTGCAAGAACGGGACCAACGACAACTGAAGGAAATCGTTCAACGTGACAGAAGTGCAACCCTTCCGCAAATCCCGCACTACTTCAGACATTAGTAGAGTCAATGCCACGTCGTGTTGTGTCACTTCTGCGTGCTCGCGGGGGCCCTACACAATATTAGGCAGGTGTACCAGTTTGTTTGGCTCTTCAATGTAATAGTTATATTATTACGCAGTAACCAGCCGTCGAAGACCACGGGTTCTACATACCAAAATATTCAGAACATATCCCTGAACAGCATTCGAAAATTTGCCTGTGGGGTTCGGGTTGACCCTGTATTTCGCAGTTTTTATTACTGGCTCGAGGAGTTCATGGCGAGCTATTTGAAAGAAACGAATGCGCATTAAAAATATGTATATATAACTAGATTTCAAAGACTGTATATAATTATTAAATAACGATTTTCCTTTACGAGACTGTAGCTATTAGAAGAGAGCCTACATGACTTACACGATCATCTCATCTTTTCCTCTACGTCTATTTTCAAGTGATAAATGAATAACCTGGAATCTTAAATTCTTCAATTGTGTGAGCATGTTGTCCGTAATTGCTTTAAAATTCTTGAGGGTATTTTCGTAAACAGAAAAATAATGACACAAATACTGAAAAAAGTAATCAAGCCACACCAGCCATACACAAATTAACACATAAAATAGGTAACATATTCACAAAACTTATAAAAGAAACAACTCAATACATAAGCACATTCCAAAACTGAAATCAAAACCAGACAGACACCAATAATTTGACATCCATCAACTCAGTTGCAGAGATTGTGAAAAGACATACATTGGAATGATTGCGGGACATTCGACAAAAGATATAAAGAACACGTCAGAACATTTAAATCCGATACAAACCGTTCAACATTTGCAGATCATCTAAAACAATAACACCATAGACCAAGTAATATTGAAAAAGATATGAACATCATAAGAATCAGTAAAGACATACAACTCCTCCCTGTCCAAGAAAATTTTCATGTACACAAAGCATTAACACAAAATAAACACTAAGTGACCAAATAAATATTGAAAACCAGACTCTACGTAAAATAAGTGGTGAAATTACATGAAAAAGGAAAGAGCCTTTTCCATTCTTCACCCTCCCCCACTCTCCCACCCAACCCCCACCCCTCCCAGTTTCATTATACTTCTTGCTCCTCACTTTTTCCGCTCATCATGGGTTCACCTTCCCTTTAAAAAACTCCATTGCTATTCCTTCTGTACTCTTACACAGTATATGAATGCACAGCAACACAATTAAATGGAATTACACACATAGAATAGACAAAAAAAGTGTATAAGTGGAACACAAACTATTGGCAAGGTTATGTTGGCAACTCTACAAAACTCAAGCCATAATACATACAGTATAAAAACAAAAAATTGTGTTGTGTAAAGCATAAAAAATGCATAGCGCTGCAGTGCAGCTAAGCAATAGACCACAACTACCATTGTCTAAAGAAGAAAGATATCAACGATGTGCTAGCAAACGGCATTTCCCCATGTAGGCGAGAAATCAAGCGGAAATAATCGTAAGTAAAAACCAGCATATCGTTAACGAACAATTTTTCGATCTTAAAGCAAATCAAAATGTAAATAACTTAATTACAGACCACTAATGATGCTTTACCTCAATAAACGAAATGCGTCTGGTGAAAAAAAAAGCACGAATTTCTTGTATTTGCAACGACAGAACGAAAATACCCTCAATACTTGGATCCTTGACTTGGTCGTAGCATATAACAGCGTATATCGTGGTCGGTTACTAGCTTGCTTTAATCGGAGATATACCACCAAACTGTGTGAAAGAAACCTAATTATATTATTTAGCACTGACAATATTAAGCACCAACTTGGGAAAATATGTGATTTATTCACCTTAACATGTTTCAGGACTACGTTAGGCAACCTCAAAAGTATAAAGCCGGCGGCAAACATGCATTGTCAAACATATAACACTCTTCTTTGACAAGATACTTCTGCTGCTTGCTTTTTACTGTTAAGAATTCTTAGAACTTGATAATGGGGTAAAATACTCCCGAAACATATTGAAAATAAATCACATATTTTCGACAACCGGTACGTAATATTCCCAGTACTGATTCCTGATACAGTTATACTTTGGATTCACAACAGATAAGTACTTATTCTGATTGGGCTATTTGTGAACAATGTCTTTGGTAGATGATATTTTAATGTGTTGGTAATGTGAAGGCGGTTAATTTGCGTCACAAAAGCCAAGCGAGACAGACGAGGGCGCTCAGAACGACGAAGATGGCGATGGAAATTGCAAAAAAGGGAAGCGAGAAGAACAAAGCCGCACGCATTGTGTGTGGTCGCCCCGGAAACGACGCCTCTGGGCTGGAAGTTGTTTTTATACTTCCGGGAAAGAGAGCTGCCGGCTGTGAACTCAGCCGCAGGTGTGGGCTGGACCGCGTTTCCAGGAGGCACGCAACGGACCGGTCCTAAAGCGTGTCAGCGTCACCGCCGGTAGGCACCAGCCTTGTGTTCTCTCCTGACGGTGGATATTTGCCTTGTATATTGTTCCTGTTCCTACTCTGAAGAAATTTTTGGTGAGACAATTAATTGACTCACCGAATCTCAGACCCTGGATGACGCAACAGAGCAAAAGGTGTATGATGTAGTGAAGTGTGTCTGCCTGGTACTGTACATACAATTCCAAGAAGACCTCGTAACTTTATTGCGATCAGATCACAATGTCCTACAGGGAACAAAGGTGAAATTATGTGCCGTTAATATTGTAGACGATTCGATTCGAATAATACCACAAGAGTTAAATGGCAGTGCCCTACGCCTTTCTTCCAGTATTACAGGAAGGTTTCTAGGTCCCCGGTTCAATACACAGATACACACAGGAAAATTGAAAAAAAAGGGAAAACTGGTGACAACCGAGAGCAACCTAATTTAATTCGCTTGTTCAGACCTACGCTTCCTGATAAACTCTCAGAATTTCAAGAAATGCACGACAACTTTGCTGTATTGGAATTCAAACATTTATTCCTACGGGTTTCGGTTCTAAACGGTCGTCCAGGGAAACAGAAAAACAATACAACTTTAACATGCCATACAACATGTCACAGGTGAATGGCATGATCCAGTTGAAGTTAGAAGACGTACCAAACACTCACAGCAAGTCAATGTGGCTCGCTCAGCTGAGACAGACAGAGAAGAGAATACAGTCTGTCTGTCTCAACTGACTCAGCCGCATTGACCTACTGTGAGCGCTTTGTATTTGTTCTAACATAAACTGGAATACACCCTTCACGTGTGCCTTTTGGTACGACACGTAAAAGACGTATTGAAACTTCCTGGCAGATCAACGCCGTGTGCCGGACCGAGACCCGTAAGCGGGACCTTTGCCTTCCGTGGGCAAGTGCTATACCGTCTGAGCTACCCAAGCACGACTCACAACCTCTCCTCACAGCTTTACTTCTGCCAGTACCTCGTCTCCTACCTTCCAAACCCTCACAGAAGCGCTCCTGCGGACTTTGCAGAACTAGCTCTCCTGCAAGAAAGGATGTTGCGGAGATATGGCTTAACCACGCCCTGGGGGATGTCTCCAGAATGAAATTTTCACTCTGTAGCGGAGTGTGCGCTGATAAGAAACTTCCTAGCAAATTTAAACTGTGTGCCGGATCGAGATTGAACTCGGGATCTTTGCCTTTCACGGGCAGGTGGTCTACCATCTGAGCTACCCAGGGTGACGGTTTGGAAGGTAGCAGACGGGGTACTGCCGGAAGTAAAGCTGTGAAGACAAGTCGTGAGTCGTTCTTCGGTAGCACAGATGGTTACGGCACGATAGCTCAGCTGTTCGGTCAGAGAGCTGGCTGGTCTCTGTAATAAAAAAACCTGAGTGAACTGAATCAACAACGAACTTCAACGGATGTCATGTGGCGTCCGCTACGAGCAAATACAACGAACAATAAGGAACAAAATGTAAAAAAAAGATGGTAGAGTACTTGCCCGCGAAAGACAAAAATCCTGAGTTCGAGTCTCGATCCGCCACACAGTTTTAATCTGCCAAGAAGTTTCATATCATACAGCAAAGTTGTCTCCTTCCTTAAAATGTTAGGTATTTGCCTTTACGTCCTCCCGTTGAGTGCCTTCCTCGTTTGTGGTTAGTTTCTATTTGACGTCTCCACCTTTTTCTTGGTCTGCCTATTTCTTTTCTCTCTCTGGTCTGTAATTCATTATTATTTTTGACATTCTATTTTCATTTATTCTGGTGAAGTGATCTCGGTATTTTTCCTGCTTTTTCGCCACACTTATTAACAGCATGCTGGTGTCATCCATGAGGATGGATAACACGAGGGTGTTTCAAAGTCGTCGCATAATATGTCTAGAGGCGATAGATCATGCCATGGGGAACTTCTTTTGTTAGAGAAAAGTGTTCGTTGATGCTTCCCGGCGACGCTGGATGTCCCTTTGTATTGGTTACGGCCCTGAGTGGCGGCAAGCGTAGGCACTCAGCTGTATGCCTACACCTTGTGTGTTGCCTGTAATCCGCTCATCTGCTCCGTATCAAAGAGAACAGACCCAGTAAATTTAAAGTTCCCGATTCGCTTCTAAGATATATTTCTCCGCTTACACAAACTCTTGCTTCAGGTTTCCTAGTTGAGAATACTATCATTTTGCTGTGATAGGTAGCAGGCAGCACAAGTGACTAGTAGACCCTGCTAGTTCGATGGAATGTCGTCGTCCCATGGCCGGTAAATGAAATAAAAAGCCTCCTAGCGTCACCGGGAAACATCAGTGAACATTTACTGTGTAACAAAATGTTGGTCACCATGACGTGATTTATCACCCTTAGAAGTTTGATCCACTGACTTTAAAGCACCCTATAGATTTTAACTATCTGCACGTATTTATGTCCTTCATTGTTAATTAAATTCACGGATAGTAATTTTATGTCATTTTTGGATTTCTTGCTAGGATAATCTGTTTCTGTTCAAATGTGCAAGGCGAGTATGCTGCTGTTGTCTTTAAAAAAACTTGTAATGGTCGATGACAAAACCCAATATTCAATATAGGTTCTATAAAGCTGATACATTCACCAAACTGTTTACATGTGTCTAACGACAGAGTTAAAATTGTTACTACACCACTGGTCAATGAGATGTTGCAATACAACTACTTCGAAACAGTCTCAGAAACGACCACCTGGATTGGAAAGCCATCGCCGAGTCGGTCTCATTGATATCAAACGCTACATAAAGCTATAGCCCGATCCACGATCGATGGGGGTTCGCGCATGTCGAGGCACGGTTGAGGAATGCATTGTTGACGATTCCAAGCGACAGTTGTGGTACGCGCATGCGCGTGCTTTTCGCTTGAAGAAAGCGTATATCCTGCAATTTGTGTCTCTCCTCTGCATGTGCAGAATGTATTACTTACCTGCCGGCCGCGGTTGCCGAGCGGTTCTAGGTGCTTCAGTTCGGAACCGCGCGACTGCTACGGTCGCAGGTTCGCATCCTGCCTCGGGCATGGATGTGTGTGATGTCCTTAGGTTAGTTAGGTTTAAGTAGTTTTAAGTTCTAGGGGACTGATGACCTGAGATGTTAAGTCTCACAGTGCTCAGAGCCATTTGAACCATTTTGTATTACTTACCACCACCATCAGCGATGGAATAAATATTCACCAAACAACTCGCTACGTTCACGTTTAATGCTCGCATTAGCTACGGCATTCAGAGCAGAGCGCTCAGAACACTACTGACGCTCATTGGCTGTCGGAGAATGCGTGACGTAGGTGCGCAAAACAAGCCTAAACTCGACCGCCATCGTTCGTGCAACTACTACAGCTGATGACTACCCGTTCTGACATGGGACTTCCGTCCCTCTAGCAAGTGCTCACTCATTAAGTCGCGCCCTTTCTCACAAAAACTGGAAAACAGCTGGCCTCTCCACATCCATTCCTGGGAAACACACTTCTCAACTCTTCCAGTTGTCAGTAGCAGAAGATCAACTTTGCTCATCACTCACTCCCGACTTCATAAACGCGACACTTTTAAAACCACAGCTCCTCCCCACAGGCTCCACGACTCCCTTCCCACCAGTGTTAGGTCTGTCGACTCACTCGTCGTTTTGCCGACTTCAAATTTCTCCATGAAATTACACAATTATTTTCACATGCAGCGCTTTCGGCGAATCATTCTGTGAAGCACTTCCTGCTAACACTGGTACTTGCTGTAAGGTGTTGCTTCCTCTTGCATAAAATGTGTTAGGCACACACCGCCACTTATTTAGCCATATTAAGGGAAGGCACGTCCGTTATTTCCATACTGAGAATAAAAGCGACGCTGGCGTTGACAATAGCGACCAGCACTAGCCGACCGGCGTTGGCACGAAATGGCATGCTAAACAATGACCATATGCGGTACAGTTTGAAAACTGAATAAAACAGCAGGACTGTTGCTTAATCCACGTGTTTGTGGAGGAGGAGGAGATTAGTGTTTAACGTCCCATCGACAACGAGGTCATTAGAGACGGAGCTCAAGCTCGGGTTAGGGAAGGATGAGGAAGGAAATCGGCCGTGCCCTTTCAAAGGAACCATCCCAGCATTTGCCTGAAGTGATATAGGGAAATCACGGAAAACCTAGATCAGGATGGCCGGAAGCGGGATTGAACCGTCGTCCTTCCGAATGCGAGTCCAGTGTGCTAACCACTGCGCCACCTCGCTCGGTGAAGCACGTGTTTGTGTTCCGGGTCGTGCAGCAGGAGCGAACTGCTGTTATGTGATTTTTGGACCCTTTTACTTTTTTGACACGGGATCTTTGGTTCCCTGACAACACTGGAGTGAGGAGGACCTCAGATGATCAAGTGATTTTATTTTTTACACAAGATGATGGATCTGTAAATGTCCCGAAATCGACCGTGTGTACCCTATAAAGATTGTGGGTTAAGCAACTGCCCCGCTGTTTTCTTCATTTTTTAAAATGGTCTTGTACAGTTATGGCTGCCCCACAAGAAGAACTCTTTGCGTATATATGCTACGTGACATAAACGGCACTACGAATCTGTCATAGGACACCGGGAAATTCCTGTTCCTGTACGAATGTCACTCTACACACAGCTACAGCACGGTCCATACCTGAAGGTTGTTGAACTATGTGGGAAACGTACAGAACGCACAAACAGTGACCTCGAGCGCATAAGAAGGAAAGCGGCCCGTATGATCTCAGTCTTGTTCCACTGGCGAGGAAGTGTAAAAGAAATACTGAAAAATTTCTTTTGATAGACACTGAAAACATAATTTTTCGCGAACGAGCCTAGAAAACTTCGAGAATCGCCTTTGTGGTCAGGAACTACGTATAGCGAGATACTTGAGAGGGCCACCAAGAGAAACGAGTGACCACAGGACAGTGAAACTTTATGGAAGCAGTTGTAAGGACATGGGGAAGAGAAACAATGAAGAAACACACATTTTAATTAACATATGAGAGGGTAACATTTGCTGACTGCGTGCCGTGCTTACTTTCCAGGTAACAGATGTAGCTTATTGTGACGACCATCCTTGACAGACTGGAATCGCACTAGAGATACCATTTCATAATTTTTCGCAGCACTTTTCGAACGATGGACGATGGAATGTTCAGCTATCGTGACGCAACTCGTGCATATATTGCGTCCAGCATTCTCAGCAATGGCAACAGTAACTCCATCAAGGGTTTCTAGCGCCATTGGCCGCCGGCCTTTCCCAGGATCAATTTCTAAATGGCCGAATCATGCTTTTCAACCTCGGTGCTGAAAGGGAGCGTATCCGCATTTCTTTAACGCGACGATACTCGCGAAGACCAGTCTGCAACTGTAATGCACACTGAACTTGTCTTGCATCCCTGTGTCGTCGTATCAGTACCGGCAGATAATGACAAGTCATGACACTAACACAACTCACAACGCAAATCCCATACTGCAATTAATTCTGCGTCTACACTCAAATATCGAAAGTTTAATTATAACCACCTTGTACCTGCACTGTAGAGATCGCCCAGATACAGCGAGGCAGATGAGAGCTCCCGCAGTACTTGGCTGCTTGTACTGTATCTCTGACAACTTCAGAATTTCGTAAGGGAAAACGAATGGTACCTTTGCCACGGATTTCATTGTGATTCACAGAGTATAACAGATATGAATGTAGAGATAGATGTAGAACTTGAACATTGAAATCAGAACGGGGCCTGCCGCCTGCTGTCCTAGACTACTGAGGCTGCGGTATTTGGTCCTCTGGCTGCTCTGTGGGTACGGGGGCGTGGGAACATCGGCAGGCAGGGCACTTACTGTGTGTGTGTGTGCCACGCCGCGCCGCCTCCCGTCACAATTCGTGGCCCGACGCTCAGCTGCCTAATGCACGCACGCTCTCTCTCTCTCTCTCTCTCTCTCTGTAAGTAACTCACTGTGAAGGACGTCGGCAGCTGGCTCACTCGGGAAGGTGTTAGCTGGAGGGTCGGATTATAACGTACCGTCGAAAACGACATCAGTACATCCACATATACCGTACCACGAACATTTACAGAGACTCCGGGAACTGAACTATTAACAGGAGAGGCGCCTCAAGTGGCAGCGACGGCAGGGATCATCGACAACTGAGTGTTGCATGAGTAAGAGCTGCAAAACAAGTAGATCTTCAAAATGAGATATAATATACACTGATGAGCCATAACATTATGATCAGCTGTTTAATAGCGTAGGTCCACCTTTGTGGAATGCTATAAGGCAGTGATTATGCGTGGCAGGGCTTCAACAAATTCTTGGTAGGTTTCAAAGATATGTGGCACACGATGTCAATACACAGGTCAGACAATAACCGTAAATTAGGGGCTGGTGGTTTATGGGCGCAAAGCTGGCGCCCGGTAGCGTCCCAGATGCACTCCGTCCGCTTCAGATCAGGCGAATATGATGCCCAACACATTAGTGTAAGTTTTACTGTTCTGCTCCTCAAGGCCCTGTACGACGATTCTAGCTTTCTGACATAGACAGCTGTCCTACTAGGAGATTTAATTGCCGTCGGGGGTAGACATCAAGCATGAACGGATGCAGCTTGTGATATTCGCTATTTTTGGCTTCATTAAAACAGCAAATAGTTAACACTTTCAGCCAGAAGGCGAATACTTGTTTATAAAGAATGATTAATGTATAATATGACGTCGCATAGTGACGGTGGAATTTCCTAAATAATGTTATTCGTCGTTTTTGAGCGGCAATATAAACAGTAGAATACGGATCGATATGCGATCCTTCACTATTTTGTTCGCTGGTGAACAAATGAAGCCCTGAGCGCTAAACACTTGATCTAATTTTTACTAAATGTATAAAAACGTGTTTCGTCTAAGTTTGAGTGAAGTGTAAAAAGAAGAACTGTTATAGCTTATCGTGACGACGCATGGGCGACTCAAGAGGACAATGGCTATATAAACTAGCGCTCAATGAACATGAAACGGACATAAAAATCTACCGTCATTGTAGTACTAAGCATAAGGTACGATATACGTTTTAGTTATAATAAATATTTGTTCTGGAAATATTGACTCATTTAGCAGTGCTCATTCCTATCATCTCCTCAGTATTACTATCATTTTAATTATGCATTTTGCTAAGATTACAGACAGCAAGATCAGCAGCCCAATGCGCGTGTTACATTAAAAAAACTGTTTTATCGTCTTTTTGCATCAGCGTTAATATTGAATTCTCCTTTTGTGTGATGTTACAGTTGTTTTTGCGTCCTTAGGAACTTTCTGGTCCCTTAGGAAATTGTTCTCTCATAATAATAACTTCACAACCGGGCATGATCGTATCTACGATCATGAAGTAATTATAAAGACGATAATGCAATTTCTTAATCAATAGCACGCTAGCTGTGACTCCTTCAAGCCACGTTAAACTGCAAGTAAAGACTATTCACATTTCATAATGCAATATCTTATGACAATGGTCAATCCATTATTCTTACGCCAATTGTGATTGATAAAACCGTAAACGAAATCTGAAATCCCAACTTTTCCATTGAATAACAACATCACTTTTATTTTATTACATCACAAGCTGTCTGCGATAATGTTCACGTAGTGCACAGCTGTCACAGTATCTTCGATTACTACCATAAGTCCCACGAAAGTCCAAGTGAATTTCCTCCCAGTACCAGCCTGCGCCAGATTATCGATCTGATGTAAGAAGAAACGTGATTCATCCGAAGAGCGGAAAAGCCGACCAATTTCCAATGTCGGTGATCCCATGGCCACTGTAATTGTAATTGAGAGTGTCGCTGAGTCAACATGGAAAATACATGTTGTCTACCGAGCTGAACACTGTGCTCCGAAACAATGGTGCTTGCACCAGCATTCTTCTATGTCATCAGGTCTTCCACAGACCACAGCCTGCCCTGATCCACAGAGCGGGCAAGCTCCTGACCACGTTCTGTGACGGAATGTGGATGTCCAACACCGTGTCGCCTAATCGCCGTTTCACCACCCTTCAGCCTCCATAGATGCATATTCCAGTAGCACTCAAACAACAGACCAGCTTCGCAGTTTTCGAGATGCTCGTTCCCAGGCACCGGGACATAGCAATCAGTCAGTCACTTAAGTCAATGGATTTCATTTTTAGCCCGTATCGTCGCTAGAATGACTCCACAGTCAACTCCGCCACTTTTATAAGATTTCCTTACTGGGTCACGTGGCCGCAACGCCAGCAAGCGGCATTCATTCTCCTAGTCGGCATTGGTTACAATGTTTTGGCGCATTACTGTATGGTATGGCGATCGATTCTTGACCAGATCTTCCAGCTGTAATAACAAGAATCAAGACACAGAATATTCAATTGCACTGAGATGACAAAAATCAGGGGGTACCTCCTAATATCGTGTCGGACTTCCTTTTGCCCAGCGTAGTGCAGGCAAGTCAATGTGCCATGGACTCAAGTCGTTGGAAGTTGCCTGCAAAAATATTGAGTGATGATGTCTCTATAGCCATGCATAAATAGCGAAAGTGTTGCCGGTGCAGGATTTTGTGCACGAACCGACCTCTCGATTACGTCCCATAAATGTTCGATGGGAATCACGTCTAGAATGTCTAGAATGTTCTGCCATGTCGCATTGTCATCCATAAAAATTCAATCGTTGTTTGGGAACAAGAGGTTCATGAATGGCTACAAATGGTCTCCAAGTAGCCGGACATAACCATTCCACGTAAATACAGCCATTATGGTGCCACCACCAACTTACGCAGTGCGTGCGTTGTTGACAACTCGGGCCCGTGACATCGTGGGGTCTGCGCTACACTCGAACCCTTCCACCAGCTCTTACCAACTGAGATCGGTACTCATCTAATGAGGACACGATTTTTCAGTCATCTAGGGTCCAACCGATATGGCCATGAACCCAGGAGAGGCTATGCAGCCGATGTCGTGCTGTTAGCAAAGGCACTCGCGTCTATTGTTTGCTGCCACAGCCCATTAACGCCAAATTTCGCCGTACTATCCTAATGCATACTCTCGTCGTACGTCCCACATCGATTTCTATGGTTATTTCACACAATGTTGCTTGTCTGTTAGCACTGACAACTCTACGCCAACGGCGCTGCTCTAGGTCGTTAAGTGAAGACGGTCGGCCACTGCGTTGTCCGTAGTGCGATATCATACCTGAAACTTGGTATTCTCGGCACACTCTTGACTCTGTGGATCTTGGAATATTGAATTCCCTAGCGATTTCCAAAATGGAATGTCACATGCGTTTAGCTCCAACTACCACTCCGCGCCCAAAGTCAGTTAATTCCCGGCGTGCGACCTTAATCACGTCGGACACCTTTTCACATAGATCACCTGAGTAAAGATGCCATGACAGCTCTGCCAATGCACTGCCTTTTTGTACCTTGTGCACACGATATTATCGCCTTCAGTATATGTGCGTAAACTTTTCGTTTGCAAAGAGATAAAATTATCAAATCCAGTAAGATCGTTCCTAGTAAATATGAGACTGCAGTGGTTTGACAGTTAGTACTTTCGTATAGATTTCTATTAAAGTTGTGTGTTCTGTTCGAGGTCCTATCTAAACGTATCTTGCACTGACATACAAATGTATGGGAATAAATTCTCTGCTCGTGGTGTGCGATTCTAAACGATCATAATTATGCTGCAGTGACGTTACAAAGCGCGTCTCGTTTGTCTCTGCAGAATCCAGTGGTAAGGGTGTTTATATTTTCCATGTTATAGTCGCAGAGCGTATTACTTTTAACACAGAATATTACTTTTAACAATAAAGTTTCTTACATTCCAATGCTCAGGAAAATTCTTAAACAGCTAAATAAGTTATTATTGATGGAGATATAAAAATTGAATGATCTGTCTAATCCGTTAGCCTTTAAACAATTTACATGGTTCTATAATGAACAATGAAAAAGATTGTATTGACATTACTAAGCGAATCTCTCATCTTTCACTACGAAAAGATTGTTAATCTTGTTTTATACTTGGTGTACAAAACATATTCCTATGCAAGTTCAGTATAAAGTGGATGTTATTAATGCGCTGTTTATTGGAGTGCAATCAAATCAAGAGAAAGACACAGAACCGAAGCAGAAATACTTAGGTAAGGCAAAACACTTGAGCTACTGAAATTCTTGGCGTGGCAATGTGAATATTCTCCTAAGCAGCGATACACAGGCAGCAGCAGAACAATGCGGGCGATCTATACGTCAGGCGTAAAGTCCACACTGTTTTGTGATAGGTCTTTCGATTGAACATTTAACGTGAACGAACGGAAATAATGTCGCAAATGTAAAAAGAAAAGAGAGTTATATATGACCATGCTGATTAATTTCTAGTTCAGCATTTAGAGCATGCTGATTCCACAACCACAGTATTGATTTTGAATAAAATGACAGCACTAAAGACACTTTAACTTTTGTCGCGAGTCCTCTGTCTTTCCTTCCATGAGTATTTTCTCTAGATTTTCCCCATCTCTTCTCACAATACGGGCAAAGATTTAATGCGCAGCATCCCGTGCCAGCACCCAAGCTGAAATGAATCACTATGCTGCTTGTCTTACCTTTACGAATCCATGTTTCGCGATCGTAAAAGAAGACGGCAAAGAAAAGACCGCTAACCCACTAGGTCAGCTGCTTGTGCACAATATTAAAACTAACAACAATAAATTCACAAGTGCAACCATTTATAAAATCTGCTGCAGTGACTGAAAAACAGTTAACATCGTCCAAGGAGACACAAACTTCAAAACTGGGTTCAGAGACTATCAGAAACATTAGGTAAAAAGGCAGAAGACAAACCCACCTGTGATTACAAGAGGAAAATGTCACTAGTATTAATAATAACCTTACAATTTTGCATAGAGTGGAGAAACGTATTTGTATGGGTATCTTGTAGCAAATTGAAATTTACAAGCAAGGGGATAATAATGACGAAATCTTAACGAAAAAATATTTAAAACGCATTTTCTCTTGATGTCTTTCAGAATGTGTTTACTGTTTACAATGTCAATCAATCTAGCGCTGTCATTTTTCGTTACATAGTACAGTTGGCCCGCTTATTGTAAACAACAGACTCCGCTTAGTTCGTCAGGCTGAATGGCGTATGAAGATCGTGTTTATGAGCAGAGATTTCCTTTTCTGCTTCCACTTGTTTGCCATCGTTGGTTTCCAACATTGACTCTTCGATCATCTTAAGTTCTCTGAGCGTCGTCTGCTATCATTCCCTTTCCTTAATTTCACCGTTTACTTTTATTTTAGTTATGCATCTATGTTAATCTTGTAAATACCCCATAGGACTGTACTTTAAAATATTTTTGAAGCATTGTACCGATGTTCTTATCATTACTTGCCTCTCCCTCATTACCTAACTGCCCTTTGCATGGCCATGGCTTCCCTGTACCTTGCCTCTCCCATATCTAAGTGCCACCTCCGTGTACATCTCATCAATCGTTCTGTGTCCCCTCATGGTGTCTCACATTTAAGTTCGTGTTACAGTTTCTTAAACTGATGACGAATTTGTGTTATTAGAGTGTTTTTATTACGTTTCTTGAGGAGTCGTTTTTCAACATTATTTACTTTGTTACTTACTTTACGGTGTTACATTATGTTATTTCTTTACCAGCGGTCGTGTTTATACAGCGCTATTTATTTTATTGTGCTGCTGTTATGAAGTTTGTGGATGACTCGTTTCTTCATAATTTTTTTAAAAATTTCATTTTATTACACTTTATGTTAGTAATACCTATTACTACATTCTTCTCTATATGACTACTTTCACTGTACTGTACTTTGTTTATTGATGTTATGCAGGTAGCCACTGGATAATGGTCTTGGGAGACGAAACCGGTACCGTTTCTTAAAACAAACTGATGCTGTCATTTTATTGAAAAGCATTCCGAATTATCGTAAAAGATGGGTCTTGAAATGGAGAGAGAGTAGATTTCATATTTTTCTGACACATTTTTATAGTCCGCTTCGTGTTTCATGCAAGTCAAATTTTTAATGTCCAAAACAAATATTTTGCTTTTGCTGCCACAAACTGTGGATTTAATTAATTAAACCACGTCTGAAATATTTCTAAACCTCATATAACATGGTCAAGAGCCATGACCAGTGATATTTATTTGATTTTGTAATCCTTCTTAGCTCAATTTCCATGTCAGCGTGTGTGTTCGTTCACAATAAATGCAAACAGTGAACTGCAGGTATTTGAACTTGCTGTGGTAGTTACTTTCATCCATTCACAAAATACTAAGATTTAAAGCTTTGGTTTTGTATCGCCACTTGTAGCAACTTTGAAAATTTCTGAAGAATCAACATATCACTATTATCATGTTTAAATATTTCAGTGGCATCCAACGTTAAATACTTCTTTCACGTAAATGATAAATACTTATATAAAAATTAATCATTAAATAACTTTTATAATGGAAGAAATAAGGTTTTCGTCGGTCACAAATATCGTCACTACTTATGACCACCTATGTTCATAGTATAATGTAAGATGAGCGTTATTACTAGAAATGTAGAAGAGGGAAACTGCCCGTTGAAGACTTCACGATGGGCTGAGACGCTTATGAATCGCTTGTAGTGTTGTAGTATTGATATAACCGTATACGGTGGTGAAGTAGGGCGCTGAGATTTTCATTACGCTCTATGCTTTATGAGATCAAAACTTCCATGATATCAGTGTGTTTCATTCTACAGCTTGCACACGCACAATAATGAGTCTAGAGATGGAAAGTGATGTCGGATTGTCTATAAAGGCGACTTTGAGTCATGGGGCATGGTGACAAGATCGGCGTTGGCGTCAACGCAGGTTTATCCTTGCTACGTTAGAACATGTCATGTAGTAATGTAAAGAACGTAACTTGTTATGCGGGATAATTTTGTTTGTACGGATTTTCATAGTATTTGTATATTGTGAATAATGTTTCAACATAAAAAGCAATGTTTTGGACTCCTAAATAAGCGGCATATCTTACCATTCTTAGTGGGAATGTCGTACGCCTGGTATACTACTGGCCTGGACTACTCATCGCAGCTATGTAGTGCAGGTTGCCTGCACGCTGCTGAGACAGGCATTTACACGTCCGCTCGTCCATGGCCCAGAACGTCATGCACTGACAAGAATTAATACAACCAACAATACGTAATTCTAATTCGATTTGAAACAGCGGCAGCGCTGTTCCATTCCGGTGGATGTTTGCGTGGAACTGTTGGAGTTTTTCTGCACTTTATTGAGGAAATATATAACTATTTCCCGGGGATCGTGGGTGGGCTTGTAGCGTCATATATTCCACTTTTCCTCCATTCCGGTTTTAAAAATTCAGAATTTTAAAGATTTGAATAATAAATTAATATTTTTAAATCATTGGAAAAGACAGTTGTTACCTGATCGCGTTAGAAACTGTTCGCTGTCGTTTAATAACAAATGTTTGTGGAAAAGTTGATAATAAAAATGAAATACTGCACTATAAACATAGAAGCTGCATTATGAGAGAATCAGTTGGGATTAGGAGGGTTACGTCATGCTGTAAGGTATGATCGGGTGGGAAAGATGGAGGAAACCCTCATATGATAAAGGGCAACGAGGAGTGGGTTATATCTGACAGTAAGGATAAATGTTGTGGCAGATTTAATTGTCTGAAAGGGGCGAACAGTTGAAACTGCGTTGAGAAAAGGACGTACAGTTCATGTAAATGTAGACTTGGTGGGAGATATCAATATTGAATCGGCAGCATGCCGGAAATGGTAACTAGGGGAGAAGCGATGGGGTTGTTGGAGTAGAGTTTTCGGGCTTCATTGGATATACGGAAATGTTCAGTCTGAAGAAGTGAAGGGAATTTGTAAGGCATTGGAATAGGGACACGTAAATGGCTACAATAAGAAAGACGAAGGCCATCATATTCAAGGGTTTGGAGGGAATGATAGATATTTTGATGGAGTTTTCGTTCAGGTGCTACAAGTACACGAAGTTGGACATGGGTTTTACACGTTACACTATTTATTAGCGCGCTGTTTGCATTTCGTGCATGCGCCAAGTTCGTGCAACACAAATACCCACACAAACCAAGGGCACCGCCTTCGATGGTGTACGTGCGACACTCGCGTGTATGGTGGGTTGCTGCAATCCGGGGCCTCAGGCGTACCCTGTCACCTTCAATGACGGCAGATGGCAAAAATAACGGGGTACTTTGAATTATACATTAATTGCTGCGATGCGCTTAATGAGTGTTAACGCGTTGTGTATGTCCAAGGACTCCTCAATCACGGAGTTTGAAAACGATGTCCCACTGGTCAAAATTATTTCGTCATGTTACATTGAATGTCCTCTAGAGAAAAACTGCTGGGTTATAGAAGACTTTGTGACTTGCAAGAAGTGTAGATATTCAGAGTAACGCGCTTTCACAGTGCCTATCATAGAATCTAGTTGTCGCAGTAGTAAATCATCTATCGCCAATCCATGAACTATAGCAGCAGATTTAGGTGGGAAAAATCGCTTGAAAATTTATGGAGGATTTTGGCTAACTTGGATGAAACGGCCAACATTTGATAGGAAAGCTAGGGTTTATTGCCGCACGGACCTGATGTAATGAGTGGCTTTGGCTTTAGGTGATATTTTGTTTAATTAGCTGACAACTTAGAATGTAGCATCAGTCTTGTGACTAATTTGATGCGGCTCGCCACGACTTCCTCTCCTGTTCTAACCTCTTTATCTCAGAGTAGCTTCCTCAGTTATATGCTGGATATATTCCAATCTATGTCTTCGTGTACTACCTAGCACCATAGATGTTCCTATCATCCTGTTCGTTCTTCTAGTAAGAGTTTTTATTCTAATCATTTCCTCACTGATTCTACGGAGAACCTCATTTCTTATTTTATCAAGTCACTTAACGTTCAACATCTTTCTATAACACCAAATTTCAAGTGCTTAGATTATATTTTCTCGGAAAACAGCCTGTTGCTAGTGTTGAAATATTGTGATTCTTTGTCGATACAGAATCAAATTAAATTACTGACCCCTAACCAGACAACATAATCTCGTGCAGATTATTGTCATTCACACAAACTGAAGTGTAATCTATTACGTTCTCTCGGCGTGAATGATTAATAGTGTCCTTCTGGGTGTTCAGTCCAGTTATTTCCATTTTATGCCGAATATTTCGACGTCCGACCCGTCGTCTTCATCAGGGTTGCATGTTGTGCTGTTACATGTCTCCCTGCCTGGACTCCAACCAGTCTTCCAGGCAGCGAGTACAGATAATAGTGGAAACACCAACTCGCCTGAACATCCAGAAGGCTACCATTAACAAGTTCATGTATTTGGTGGAATAAAGAAAGCGTCATTAACTACAAATTCAGGAAAGTATACATGACTGCTGTCACTATTTTATAGCAGCTCAGACACCTGTAGACCGCAACCGAAGAAAAAACGTCTCAAAAACGGAATGAAAGAAGCGCTGCTGCAACACCTTGCAGTCTCATGAATCCAGTTTTTCCATTCTCTAGCAAACAAACGTCGAGGAAACTCTTTCTGTACCAATAACTTTGAAGCGACCCCTTAAACTCCAACCCAGTAAAGGGTATCTTCTGGTAAACCTTGCGGGATGTAAGGTCGTGGTCCATGAAACTCTTCAGCTCCTAACGTTTCGTCCAGAGCTGCGCTGGACATCTTCAGAGGGGTGTTTCTCCTCCGGAGGAGAAACACCCCTCTGAAGATGTCCAGCGCAGCTCTGGACGAAACGTTAGGAGCTGAAGAGTTTCATGGACCACGACCTTACATCCCGCAAGGTTTACCAGAAGATATGTCATCCGGTCGTGAAAGCCTTCATACTATGACCAGTAAAGGGTACTCGTAAGTGACTGACTCAGTACCAAAGAAACATTATTGTAGGAATACGAATCTTATTTCATAATGTAGGTAAAAACATATATCTTTTTACATAGTTTTACAACGTTCTTTTAGATACCCTAGAAATTCTCAATAAGTGCGTCCTTTGTCACTTGACAGTCACCTATGCGATTGCGCGTCTCTTCTCAAACACGCCGCAGTATGTCAGCAGAGATGATTATTAAGAGGGCACAGATGCCCTGCTTCAGTTCCAGACTATTCGTCGGTAGAGAAAGGACACACACTTGATCTTTAGCGTACCTCCACTCGAAGAAATCATGCAGTGTCAGGCCGGAGGAAAGATTGAGCCAGAGTAACAGCACCTGATCACCAACATCCTACGAGCGATTCATCGTCGTGGTAGTTATTGGTTTAAAAACGCTCTGACCTCTCTGTGGAAGTGAGGTGGTGCACCATCCTGCTGCAGTGTAATGGCCTCACTATTGTCTTTCAACTGGGGTAACAGCCTTTGTGTAAGCACGTAGGATAGTCCTGTCGTTGGCCGTTGAGTGAACCAGAACGGGCTGAGGTGGCACAGAATACCTTCCCTTTGGGAGAAGCTTGCACGTATTCCACACAACAATGTAGATGTTATACTCTCAAAATACTAACGTTTTGTTTATTCACCTTTCCACTCACATGAAATGTTGTTTCGTCGTTGAAAACTAGTCTTCCACAGAAAGCACCATCTTCCAAACGTTGGCATAGTGCTATGCTAAACTTTGCAGGTAAGGTTTTATCACTACTCGCTGATGTGTCTGTTTTCTTTAGGTACCTGCACAATAAGACCGTAATTGTGTCAGTACTAATATATGTTGTATTACACAGGGTGACTTTTCTGAATGGAGACAAAGCACAGGGAAGGATCTCTGAGAAGATAAGGAGCAAATAAAGATCATGTCGTCACTAAGCCGGAAATGCTTTCCTAGAGAGGTACACTCCTTTGAAGATGGAGATAAAAGATATTTGGTAGTGTAGGTTTCGGAAGTTAAAAGCCCACAAGAGGTCACAACAGGCAAGTGGGATCGTTCTGACTGTACTAACGTTCATTGGTATGGTAGCAGCGAACTGTCAGCACCGGTTCAGCCTCAGTCTGTGGAGGGGGCTTACTGGCGACCACGTCTTGGGACCAGTCATGCTCAAAGGCGAGGCATATCTGCACTTCCTGAGCATTTACCTGCCTCCCCTGCTGGAAAACGTGCCTTTGGTGGCACGAAGGGTAATGTAGCTACTACATGGTGGTGCTCCAGATTATACCTGCATTTTCGTGCGAAGCCATCTCGACAATATCTACCACGACTACACATTGATGCTGTACACTAATACGGACAGATCATTCTCACTTGCCTGGTGTGTTCTCATATGTGCTTTCAACCAATGAAACCAGCATTGTTGAAGATATTTTGTCTCCAGCTTCAGTTGGATGTATCTCCCTTGGAACGCGTTTCCGGCCACATGTTCATATCACCCTCTTGGTTCCTTATACCCTCAGTGATCGTTTCCTGCAATTTCTTGTATAGGGACTGAGGAACAAAGGACGCTCACGTGGATTGTTTTGAGCCCTTGTAAAATCAGGCAAAGTATTATGTACCTATGAATAGTCTTTAATCATTACCTCATGTGGTATTTCACACCATTTCCTCTCACACTCAGATTTTTAGTACTTTTTTAATATTAAATTAAAAGCATCTTTAGTGGGGCCAAAAGAAGGAAATGAAACATTGTTAACTTCTCGTGGTTGGTGTTCACAATCACATAACTTTTTAAAGAAAAACACCATAATCGCCTTTGACTGCAAAAGCTGTTTATTTGCAACATTGCAATTTCGGCCGTATCGCCATTATCAAGTTGTATACTGCAAAACAAGGAATAATGAACAGAGTGTCCATATAGAATGCCACTAAATCCATACCAAACATTTAGTACTACTAAAGCAAAATGCAAAAATAACATATTACTTACACTGTGATTTAGCAAGTGTGAAAATCTAGGAATTATCTCGCACGTATACACTCCATCGTCATATTTGTGTGTTGAGTCTTTTAACTCTAAGATTCGGTCTATATTAAGTGAGCGCGACGTTACGTACATCGTGAAAATGGCGTAAATTATATGCAGTATTACTGTTATTAATATCTTTAACATTAATCCCATCAGATCACTGTTCGAGTGCACTGTTTATTACACAACTGAAGTAATTGAAGGGAAAAAAAATTCACAGGTCGTACTTTTCGCTCTCGTCGGAGATCAGAGATCGTGCATTCCAGAGTCAACATTTGTTATCAGACTACCTTAACGTAGCTTGCCTGTGAATCCGCTTCAAAAAATCGATTGCTTGTGTCTCGTCTTAAATGAATGTTTAGAGTTTTTTAACACAACGGCAGTTAAAAGAACTGAATTGAAAACTAGGAAGCTGATCAAAAAATCAACTTAAAGATCTCTCGGTGTGTGTCCTCATTTGCGTTTCCATTTCTTTCACACGCCAATGTTTGTCATTAGTCTCTTATTCGAGAAACATGTACTATATATCTGTTTTTGAAGTTGAAAGGCTTATTAGAAGATATGCTTTGCTATGCTGTTATGTATCCCTTGCCTATCTTTGGTTGTTTTCCTTATAAACTTTTTTGTAAACTGAGTTGCTGCTATTTTGTCAGTCTCGAAAGTTGTTACGCCTGTAAATTGTTTTAATGTGGGGCAGTTAGCATATGTGAGTTGTTAGGAATATATGATGGGTTTAATATGAAACGGTCACTGTTGGAAATCGATTGCATGAGATCGCCAGAAGGTGGTTCCTTATTATATGCATATTCCTTGACGCAACTAAATACGGCTGAATACAAGGAGCAAGAAAAAAAGGAAGAGAACAGATGAGAAACATGTAAACCAAGATGGTTATGCAACTGGAGTGTATTAGGAACACCAGAGGTGAGTCATAGATCAAATATAACTTGATTTGAATTTCCCGAGAACTATATTTTCTGACATGTTTACTTTATTCGCAAGAGATATATATGAGCTCGCAGTATGAAATTTTTTAGGATGTGTCAGGGTACTATTTGGAGGAAAGTGGACTATAGACGCTAATGGACTATCGACAGAAGGAAAATGCGTACTGATTATTTATAAAAAAAGTAGCCTTTATTTTAATTATCATATGCAAATATTTCTAGAATAAAAACTTGTGGCAGAAATGATAAGCTTTAGTCTACTATTTGGTTTAGTTTTAGTTATGTCATGTTTCGTAGATTATTTTCCCAATTATTTTATCGATATGATGTGGAACAATACAGATTACAAGATTATATATATATATATATATATGAATAGATATAATATTATTATTACCGAAATTTTTAGTTCTACACATGTAACTACATTTATAGGTACAATTTTTTTACCATTTCTGAAACAGAAACTCGTCCATGGAGTAGAAGGAGTTGTCCAAAAGAAATGATTTTAAGCTAGATTTAAAACTTGTCAGACGCTTTATGTTGTTGAGCAAGTGATCAAAGATTTTGGTTGCTGAATAATGTACTCCTTTTGGAGGAACTGACAACTTCAATAACGGATAGGCAAGGTCATTTTTCCCTCTAGTGTTGTTCGTATGAACATCACTGTTCTTCGCGAATTGAGACCGATTATTTGTAACCAATTTAATTAGCGAATATATGTACTCTGATGGTGCAGTTAAAATACCTAACTCCTTGAAAAGGTGCCTACATGACGTCCTTGGGTGAACACCACTAATTATTCTCACTGCTCTATTTTGTGCAATCTATACTTTATGTCTAAGTGGTGAGTTACCCCAGAAAACTATCCATAAGACATGATTGAGTGGAAATATGCAAAGTACGTTAGGAGGCTGATCTGTATATTACCAACACTAGCGATTATACGAAGAGCGAAAGAAGCTGAACTTAGTTGTTTGAGAAGCTCAATAATGTGCTTCTTGTTGTTCAAGTTGTCATCAATCTGAACACCCAAAAATTTGGAGAAATCTACCCTGTTAACTGAGCCCTGTTCATATGCTACATCAATTGTCGGTATGACTCTATTCGGTGTACAGAACTGGATATAATGAGCTTTTTCCAAATTAAGGGAGAGTCCATTTTCTGAGAACCACTTAATAATTCTTTCAAATGTTCAAATGTGTGTGAAATCTTATGGGACTTAACTGCTAAGGTCATCAGTCCCTAAGCTTACACACTACTTAACCTTAATTATCCTATGGACAAACACACACCCATGCCCGAGGGAGGGCTCGAACCTCCGCCGGGACCAGCCGCACAGTCCATGACTGCAGCACCTAAGACCGCTCGGCTAATCCCACGCGGCAATAATTCTTTGAAAGACATCCTTAACAATACCTTTAGCTGCTTTTCCTGGAATGGGATTTATATAACACTCGTGTCATCTGCAAAAAGTACTAATTCCGCTTGCTTAACGTAAAGTGGGAGGTCATTCACATGAATAAGGAACAGCAGAGGACCTAAAATTTAACCCCGTGGGACTCCCTTTGCGATTACTCCCCATTCACTAGAACTTACCACCCTCCCAACATTATTTGTGCTATTGAGCACAACTTTTTGCTTTCTGTTCATTAAGTATGATTCAAACCAGCTGTGTGTATAGCCTTCAATTCCATAAAAGACATCGTGTTAATGTGTACTTAAAATGTCAAACATCTAAGTAAGATTGTTATTCAATGCATATATTCGACGTGTGGATCGGCGTATAAAAATTTAATGTACTGATCTTCACAAAATATTGCAATAAATTCAACATGTGAACAAATTTGATGAAGTGTATATCCGACCATTCAGCAGGGTTCACTGCTATTGTTCTGCAATTTTCATCGTACTAAGAGTTCACGTTTTTTAGTTAGAGCCGTGTAAATTTCATAAAAACTGTTACTATTTTGCCTGGCGTTCTCAAGGAACTTACGTTACTATCATTTTTATATTTTTGCATTCTGTATTATGATACAGTCATATGACATTAGGAATGGTATAGGAAATTCATTTGTTCTGGTGTGGCGTAATAGTACCGACGTTATCTATTTTTATGCTCAGATACGACAATGACATTTTTAGATTTTGATATGTATTAAATAACAGTGTAAAAAATGGCATTTTTTGATATAACTGCTGTATGCATGGCAAAACGTTAGTGCCATTCTCTATATACACTGTGTTCTTTATTTTTTACGTTTTTCACTATGCCAATTGATAATGGTCTTACGTGCGAAACTGCAATAGTGCGAATAAATAACTTTTACAGTCAAACGCAACTATAATATCTTCAACATTTCGCGGCCCTGTCAGCAACTGCATTAATATTAATTTTAATTTTAATAATGAACAGCCTCAGCTTGACGATACTATTATTCTGAAGAAGGTTGCGTTATCCCGACTGAAGCCTACGTAAATTTCTAGGTAAACGGTGCAACTGAGGCTGTTCATTATTAAAATTAAAATTAAACGCAACTTGTTTTTTAAAAAGTAGTACAAAATTATAGCCTCTACAGAACTATGAATTCCTTTAATTTATAAGAATCCTATACACGTCTTTCGTCGTGCATTTATGTGTCGGGAGACAGTTATAGGTGGCGGATGTAGAAAACGTTAGTGGAGAAGTTCAGTACGTTGTTCGCGACAAATGAAGGCCTTTGTGAGAGACACAAAGCGTCTGGCCAGTGATACAGTGTGTAGCGGCTAGCTGGAGACGCAGTGCGGTACGCGGCGCCACTGACCTCTGCACTCGTGGGCGTCGGTGGCGGAGGCGCGGCCCCAGGGCGCGTCGTTGTAGAAGGGCAGGCACTCGTTGCAGTCGGGCCCCGCCGTGTTGTGCTCGCAGCGGCACACGCGCACCGGCTGCCCGGACAGGTCCGTCACGGAGATGCACTCGCTCGCGTGCCCGTTGCACTTGCACCTGCACGACAAGCACCCGCACGTACCTCTTAGTGGCTTGCACCGACTGGGCCCAGCTACGATGGCGACACCAGTCTACCAGGTGTTCAAAACAAACAGTAACTGTACCTTGTGGCCCGCAGCTCGTAAACATTTGAAGATAACTAATGAGGAGGTATTGAATAGAATGGGGGAGAAGAGTTTGTCGCACAACTTGAATAGAAGAAGGGATCGGTTGGTAGGACATGTTCTGAGGCATCAAGGGATCACCAATTTAGTACTGGAGGGCAGCGTGGAGGGTAAAAATCGTAGAGGGAGACCAAGAGATGAGTACACTAAGCAGATTCAGAAGGATGTAGGTTGCAATAAGTACTGGGAGATGAAGAAGCTTGCACAGGATAGAGTAGCACGGAGAGCTGCATCAAACCAGTCTCAGGACTGAAGACGACAACAACAACAAATGTTTGAAAAACACGAAGAGCTGCTAGTAAAATGAATCTTTATTATTATTATTATTATTATTATTCGAATTTAGGGGGCTCAGGGTCACGTGAAGCCGCTGATTTATGACAAAATATTCCTTTTTTTGGCTTCTCACCACTTCTTAATTCTTGCTCTCTGTTGTTCTCTTCTGTCATCTGTCCCTGTCCCTCATCTCTTCTTTTGCGTTTTCAACTCGAAGCCCTTGGCTTTTTGTATCTTTCCCCGAATTCGAGCCTATTTTCTATGTTTTTGTCTGTTATTCACAAATCCTGCGGATCTTTCTTAACTTCTATTTTTATAAACCATGAATTATTTATCAAAGATGTTGAATATTTTTTGTCAGCCTCCTGTTGTTCATTCTTTTCTTCTTTGCCAGTCTTCTGTTGTTCATTCTTTTCAAATGTCCATAAAATGTAATCCAGTGCTTTCTCATTTTATCTCGTACAATCTCAGTTTTTTTTCATACAACTTCTTGATTTTTAATTTCGAAATTCCATTTTCATACCTTGGACCCTAACTTTCTCGAATTATTCATCTTTATTTCTTCTCCAAATGATTTAACTGTTAGGTTATGTTTGTGGCGAGGCATTCTGAGGCGTAACCTATATTAAGTACCAGGTTTTTTTTCAACCAGTCATCATCATCATGTAACCTATATAGGAACGAAGTGAACACATTAGATACAGTTGGACATCTAATGACGAAACACTGCAATAATACATGGTGAAAATGTTCACGAAACTGTCATAACACACACCTCACTAGACAATGTTTACGTCAGCCGCTATGAATACTCCTTATCTTTCATTGGCGCTACAGCTCTTGATCGGCCATGTGCTCCTCAAATATCTGCCTCTACACATGTCAGTTCTCTGCTTTTCTGCTCTATCTTGGAATGGTCAACCAACGTATTGTCCAGCAACGTTGCTCTTGGTCAGTCCTTTCTTCAGATGGAACACAATTTTCCGTTCATAGTTATTTTGTGTGCAAAAGAACAATGAAAGTCCTCCCCCTACGTCCTATTCTGCGTATTCTCTGAGATTTAATAAATTTTGCTATATCTTTCCCTTGTAGAAGCTGCCAGCATCTTATTTCTCACAGGATTTGTCTTTCAAAAATGACCTTAGATTGTTTACAAACACTTTCGTCATCGCCCACATTTCTGACCCATGCGTAACAACTGGTCGTAGAAGGGAGTGGAATACTCTTGACTTTGTTGTCATTGTTATTAGAGACATCTAACATACCTCTAAGTTCACATAATAGGCTCAATTTCCCGCTTGTATCGTTTCTCTAATGCATTGTCTCACTTATTTTCACTGATTAAAAGAACACGTAGATAGTGAGAGAAATCGGAACCTTTAAAACTTTTATTATAAACTTTCAGGTGATTTTGTGTTGTTGTAGCCTTAGAATTGGCCATACCATGTGTTTTGTATTGTTTTCATTTACGCTGAACACAATTTTTACTAATTCTGCCTCTACAATTTCGTATATTTCTTAAGGAAATTTATGTCTCTTGTCACAATCTGATACCAGGGGGTGCTGAAACAGAATGCCTCCGAAATTATCATGCGAAAAATTTTAAAGCTTTTTACATAAAACAAACGTTATTAACGTTCTACATATTCATTCTCCATTTCTACATATTTATTTCTCAATATAGTCACCCTGGTTACCAACACATTTCTGCCAAGGAGGAGCCAGTTTGTTGATGCCGTCACCGTAGGATGTTTGACTTTGTTGAGGGAGTCACAACCTCATCTTCTATTTGCACCGCTTCATCGCTATCAAAGTAAAGTCCTCGATGGTGTTCTTCAAGTTTTGGGAACAGGTGAAAATGGGATGAGGCCAAGTCGTGACTGTACGGAGGATCATCGATGACAGTGACCCCAAGACGTTGCACATTTTGCACCCCTCGTGTGTCATCTGGCATTCTCATACTGAAAGAGACTGTGCTCTATGCTTTGGACGTGCTCTTAGAATTCGAAACTCGATTACAGCACGCCGTGTTCTCACGCACCGACATAGTTATGTTACACAAGCAACAATTCGAAACCGTCTAGCTGCAGAAGGCAGTAAAGATGTAGACATGAAGAGTAAAGATACAGAATGTTAATAACGTTTGTTTTATTTAATAATGCTTTAATAGTTTTAACATAAAAAATTCGAAGGCATTTTTTTTCAGCACAGCCTCGCATCTTCTGTTTATGCACATGTCTGACTCGATACCACCATCAATGATGTTCTTTTCTCAATTTTTGTATCAAACTATATAACTAAAAAGTTATATTGCGTGACTGAAGTACTTTGTATCTAGGTTTCAGTTTCGTACATTTTTAAAAACTTTTTTATTTAGTTATAAGTGCCATAATATACATGTTGATGTAAATTTTTTGGTATCATTTGTTGTGTTGTAGCAGCTTCGTGAGTATATTCGCCATTTATCGTTGCAGTGATACATATTTTATTTATAAATGTATCTTATATGTTCGTTCCTATACAGATTACATAATGGTCAAGTTTGGTGCATCAAAACTGGTAGTGAAAATGGTTTATTTCATCTGCAGCTCTTAGTGGTTCGTAAACACGACTTTCTTAAAACACTTTTTAAAACAGCTACCAAACATGCAGTTTTTATACATTTTTGAAAACACTTTACTCTTAATTTGTCAATACCGGTTTCGAATATCTTGTTCATCATGAGCTGGCTGCATTGCATTAAATTATAGGCTGTTGAATGTTTACATTCCCATCATGTCAATAAAAATGTCCGGCACATTTACGAAAACTTTCATCTTCTTCGTAGCCCTAAGAATTGTATTGACCGCGCTTATTGCTGTAGCCTGAGCGTTTTTCAACTGTCACGAATTTTTTGGCAGCGTGGGTCACCCTTAGCACTTGGACACTGAACAATCTGACATTACCTTAACGTCACGTTTTTTTAACAAGTTCAAAAATTGTTCAAATGGCTCTGAGCACTATGGGACTTAACATCTATGGTCATCAGTCCCCTAGAACTACTTAAACCTAACTAACCTAAGGACATCACACAACACCCAGTCATCACGAGGCAGAGAAAATCCCTGACCACGTTTTAACAAGTCCTGTCAAACAGTGGCAACTAATTAGTTGAAAATAGTGTCCCCATTGACTGGTGACCGTTCTTATTTCGTATAATTTAAATATGAATTGTATAAGAATTTTAATGGCACCCCATTTTAAAGCACTGCACTGTAGCGTTGTGTATGTGATAGCACTAAAAAAAAAGAGTTGTCCATTTCATAGGGCTAAACACAATCATAACCATTTCCAATTAAAATAGGAATAGTTGCTGATGAGTCATCCGGGGAGTATGGCCGTGATCGAAGAAACTTTTCAGTTCCTGATGTTACGTCCAGATCTGCGCTGGACATTTTCGGTCTGTGAAGGACAAACTCCCTCCTCTGGCAGCTATTGGAGTGTATAAGTTCCGTATACTTATGTAAGAGTCTACGTTGGAACTGTGTACCAAGAGAAACATGAATTCAAGACCGAAAGAACATGAAGGTCTTTGTCGACTAGGGAAAACAGGGAAAATCAGTCGTAGCAGAGCATGCACTTCAGTCAGGAAGTGATGAAGTTTTCCGAAACCAAATTTTATCTACTATGACAAACTATTATCCACGATTATATAGAGAAGCCATCGAAATATATAAGAATAGTATAATTTTAACAGAAAAGAAGCCATGAAACTGAATGATATATGGACAGTGGCTCTGGAAAATCGATAGATAAGTTTTTATCCTTGACAGGTTACAATCGATAGTTAAGTTTTTTCTCTGACAAATATTGTCTCTGCTGATCACGTGTAGACTCGATCACGTCCACTTTACACGATATTTATATCGCTCTCCGACGTCCGGCTCGTCAGTCTGCAAGACTCAGCTTCGACAGGAGCACCACCAGAGATGTTCAGTGCACCTCTCGACGGAACATCAAGAACCGGAAAGTTCCTTCGCCCGCGACCATACAGCTCGTAAGACTCAAGAGCAACTGTGACATGCGGACTTGGAAGACTTCATTTTATGACAAAACAGGAATAGTTGACAGCACGTAGTTAGTGTACTTATTGCGTGCCAGGCTTTTGGGGCCATGCAGCAATTGCGAGCAGTGAAATCACAGGCTGGTAGCATTTTATGATTCGGAGGTCACAAACTGGAGACGCTTTCTGTTCATTTCTGTAAACGTACCTGGCGCCGACGGCGAAGTCCGAGATGGCGTAGAAGTAGGACCGTAGCACCTGCGCATCTCCGAACACCTCGTCACCGAACGTGTTGAGCCGGTCCAGCGTGATGCGCAGTTCCGTGGCCGTCACCCAGTCCTGGGGACACACATGGCCATGGCTCACATGTGAAGCTAAGAGTAGAGCTACGTAGCTATTGCCAGGGCAGGCGCTCTTTTGTTGAGGAGTTTGACAAACACACAAAAACAAAGATTACAAAACAAGTAGTAAATACAGTGAAATTTAAAAGTTATCTAATGGAGCAAAGATTAATCACAACCACGACAGCTCTGGTTGCAACTGATTTATTTTATGGCAAATCAATTCTTGTTTTGACCTCATGTAAGGCCATTATCAACTAGAGACAAGTGCTTGGATAGTCCAGGAACGTGCTTCGCATGGTGATGTCGAGACCAGGATTTGTGAGGAAAGGAAAAAAAAAAAAAAAAAAAAAAAAAAAAAACAGTTGTTGGCTTCTGATGTACAAAGTCAGAAGCTACGATGTTGTCACAGGTATTGTCTGCATGCAGCTGAAACAGTGCACCGCTATTCGCAACAACAGAAAGTCGCTTTAAAGTCCCTAACCCCGACAAAATTCATTTAAAAATTTTGAAATCCATACATGCCATAGAAGAATCATGAAAGAAGGTTGTATACATGGAAGAACCCTGGAGATACTAGAAGGTTTCAGATAGATTATATAATGGTAAGACAGAGATTTAGGAACCAGGTTTTAAATTGTAAGACATTTCCAGGGACAGATGTGGACTCTGACCACAATCTGTTGGTTATGAACTGTAGATTAAAACTAAAGAAACTGCAAAAAGGTGGGAATTTAAGGCGATGGGACCTGGATAAACTGAAAGAACCAGAGGTTGTACAGAGTTTCAAGGAGAGCATAAGGGAACAATTAACAAGAATGGGGGGAAGAAATACAGTAGAAGAAGAATGGGTAACTTTGAGGGATGAAATGGTGAAGGCAGCAGAGGATCAAGTAGGTAAAAAGACGAGGGCTAGTAGAAATCCTTGGGTAACAGAAGAGATACTGAATTTAATTGATGAAAGGAGAAAATATAAAAATGCAGTAAATGAAGCAGGAAAAAGGAATACAAACGTGTCAAAAATGAGATCGACAGGAAGTGCAAAATGGCTAAGCAGGGATGGCTAGAGGACAAATGTAAGGATGTAGAGGCTTATCTCACGAGGGGTAAGATAGATACTGCCTACAGGAAAATTAAAGAGACCTTTGGAGAAAAGAGAACCATTTGCATGAATATCAAGAGCTCAGATGGAAACCCAGTTCTAAGCAAAGAAGGGAAACCAGAAAGGTGGAAGGAGTATATGGAGGGTCTATACAGGGGAGATATTCTTGAGGACAATATTATGGAAATGGAAAAGGATGTAGATGAAGATGAAATGGGAGATATGATGCTTCGTGATGAGTTTGACAGAGCACTGAAAGACCTAAGTCGAAACAAGGCACCGGGAGTAGACAACATTCCATTAGAACTACTGACAGCCTTGGGAGGGCCAGCCCTGACAAAACTCTACCATCTGGTGAGCAAGATGTATGAGACAGGCGAAATTCCCCCAGACTTCAAGAAGAATACAATAATACCAATCCCAAAGAAAGCAGGTGTTGACAGATGTGAAAATTACCGAACTATGAGTTTAATAAGTCACAGCTGCAAAATACTAACGCGAATTCTTTACAGACGAATGGAAAAACTGGTAGAAGCTGACGTCGGGGAAGATCAGTTTGGATTCCGTAGAAATGTTGGAACACGTGAGGCAATACTGACCCTACGACTTATCTTAGAAGAAAGATTATGGGAAGGCTAACCTACGTTTCTAGCATTTGTAGACTTAGAGAGAGCTTTTGACAATGTTGACTGGAATACTCTCTTTCAAATTCTGAAGGTGGCTGGGGTAAAGTACAGGAAGCGAAAAGCTATTTACAATTTGTACAGAAATCGGATGGCAGTTATAAGAATCGAGGGACATGAAAGGGAAGCAGTGGTTGGGAAGGGAGTGAGACAAGGTTGTAGCCTCTCCCCGATGTTATTCAATCTGTATATTGAGCAAGCAGTGAAGGAAACAAAAGAAAAATTCGGAGTAGGTATTAAAATACACGGAGAAGAAATAAAAACTTTGAGGTTCGCCGATGACATTGTAATTCTGTCAGAGACAGCAAAGGACTTGGAAGAGCAGTTGAACGGAATGGACAGTGTCTTGAAAGGAGAATATAAGATGAACATCAACAAAAGCAAAACGAGGATAATCGAATGTATTCGAATTAAGTCGTGTGATGCTGAGGAAATTAGATTAGGAAATGAGACACTTAAAGTAGTAAAGGAGTTTTGCTATTTGGGGAGCAAAATAACTGATGATGGTCGAAGTAGAGAGGATATAAAATGTATACTGGCAATGGCAAGGAAAGCGTTTCTGAAGAAGAGAAATTTGTTAACACCGAGTATAAATTTAAGTGTCAGGAAGTCGTTTCTGAAAGTATTTGTATGGAGTGTAGCCATGTATGGAAGTGAAACATGGACGATAAATAGTTTAGACAAGAAGAGAATAGAAGCTCTCGAAATGTGGTGCTACAGAAGAATGCTGAAGATTAAATGAGTAGATCACATAACTAATGAGGAAGTATTGAATAGAATTGGGGAGAATAGGAGTTTGTGGCACAACTTGACTAGAAGAAGGGATCGGTTGGTAGGACATGTTCTGAGGCATCAAGGGATCACCAATTTAGTACTGGAGGGCAGCGTGGAAGGTAAAAATCGTGGAGGAAGACCAAGAGATGAGTACACTAAGCAGATTCAGAAGCATGTAGGTTGCAGTAAGTACTGGGATATGAAGAAGCTTGCACAGGATAGAGTAGCATGGAAAGCTGCATCAAACCAGTCTCAGGACTGAAGACCACAACAACAACAACATGCCATAGATCATAATAGCGTCTCGATATATTCAAAATTTTGTTTTTAAATTTTACTAAGACAGGAGTTATGTTTTTTCTTGAAATTCACGAACTTTTCGCGTTCAAAAATGTCCTTCTTGAGAACAGCTTGGCACAGTGCTTTGCAAAGTGTGCGTGGTGAAGCAGTGGGAACCGGCAGTGCCAGCCTACCATTGCTGCGTTACTGGTGGGAGCACTCCATCCCGACCGAGCGGGGTGGCGCAGTGGTTAGCACACTGGATTCGCGTTCGGGAGGACGACGGTTCAATCCCGTCTCCGGCGATCCTGATTTAGGTTTTCCGAGATTTCCCTAAATCGTTTCATGCAAATGCCGGGATGGTTCCTTTGAAAGGGCACGGGCGATTTCCTTCCCAATCCTTCCCTAACCCGAGCTTGCGCTCCGTCTCTAATGACCTCGTTGTCGACGGGACGTTAAACACTAACCACCACCACCACCAATCCATCCCGACTGCTGTCAAACGCGTGCTACTTTAAATAGGAATATAAATCGCAGTTGCGTTTCAACTTACCATTTTTCATCATGGAAAAATGATTAAAAACGGTTGAATAAATCACTGACATTAGCATGTAATATTGTCAGTTCATTAGTCATTATCTACATGTTTCAGAGAAGTTGTCATTTCCAGATGCAATTATCCATATTTTTTTAAAAATCTGATTGACATTTGGTGTACATATACGCACCTAGCGCCATATTACACTAGTAGTACATTTTACGACTATCACAAATTGATATCATTATACGGGGTGAACATTAATAAAACTGACAGACTGCAGGGATGGATTTCTGTCTGGAAAAGGAGGAGAAAAGATCCTATGAACACGTGTACGGTATTGGACGATCTGCATTCAACGACAGCAAATCGTCCTGGAATACGTTACAGAGCTGCTTCGTATCCACGTCACAACTTATGTTCAAAGTGGCCTCCATATGATGCAGTAAGTACTGGGATATGAAGAAGCTTGCACAGGATAGAGTAGCATGGAAAGCTGCATCAAACCAGTCTCAGGACTGAAGACCACAACAACAACAACATGCCATAGATCATAATAGCGTCTCGATATATTCAAAATTTTGTTTTTAAATTTTACTAAGACAGGAGTTATGTTTTTTCTTGAAATTCACGAACTTTTCGCGTTCAAAAATGTCCTTCTTGAGAACAGCTTGGCACAGTGCTTTGCAAAGTGTGCGTGGTGAAGCAGTGGGAACCGGCAGTGCCAGCCTACCATTGCTGCGTTACTGGTGGGAGCACTCCATCCCGACCGAGCGAGGTGGCGCAGTGGTTAGCACACTGGATTCGCGTTCGGGAGGACGACGGTTCAATCCCGTCTCCGGCGATCCTGATTTAGGTTTTCCGAGATTTCCCTAAATCGTTTCATGCAAATGCCGGGATGGTTCCTTTGAAAGGGCACGGGCGATTTCCTTCCCAATCCTTCCCTAACCCGAGCTTGCGCTCCGTCTCTAATGACCTCGTTGTCGACGGGACGTTAAACACTAACCACCACCACCACCAATCCATCCCGACTGCTGTCAAACGCGTGCTACTTTAAATAGGAATATAAATCGCAGTTGCGTTTCAACTTACCATTTTTCATCATGGAAAAATGATTAAAAACGGTTGAATAAATCACTGACATTAGCATGTAATATTGTCAGTTCATTAGTCATTATCTACATGTTTCAGAGAAGTTGTCATTTCCAGATGCAATTATCCATATTTTTTTAAAAATCTGATTGACATTTGGTGTACATATACGCACCTAGCGCCATATTACACTAGTAGTACATTTTACGACTATCACAAATTGATATCATTATACGGGGTGAACATTAATAAAACTGACAGACTGCAGGGATGGATTTCTGTCTGGAAAAGGAGGAAAAAAGATCCTATGAACACGTGTACGGTATTGGACGATCTGCATTCAACGACAGCAAATCGTCCTGGAATACGTTACAGAGCTGCTTCGTATCCACGTCACAACTTATGTTCAAAGTGGCCTCCATATGATGCAATGCACGAGTTCACACATCGCAACATGGATTGTTATGTGGGATACACATAACTGTACTTTGGCTTGCATCATGTTGGCGGGCCACTTGCCTGGTGCTTGTACTAGGGTTCGTCACAATATCCTGTAGAACCCTGTCCCCCAGATCTAGTGTACGCACAGTCTGCCACCTCTCTGCACGTTCGTCTCTCTGGAAGCACCCATGATCACACAAACGCCCAAAATGGGCTTGAAATGCTGTGGGATGTGGTTGCTGTCTGTGAGGGAACTTGTTTCGGTGTATCGGTCCCTCGACCGCTTCCATCCGATTGGCCGTACACAAAAACTATCTCGGCTTGTTCCCGACACGAATATCGGACCATTCTGCTGCTTATAGGATGCTGCATTAATCACACAGCCTGCAACACATATGGAATACAAGGCACGTGAGGAACTTCCTTTCATCAGCGCTGTCTTCCATGGCAACGGTGCATTTTCGGACACATGTTCGTAGGACCTATTCTCCAACATTTGCAGTCTGGAATCTGTCCTTGCAGTTTGTCGGTTCTAGTGATGTTCACCCTGTACAAAGGGCAAGTAGTAATTGGTAATTATATTACTAGGTTAAAAATTTAAAATTTCGCGACGGTTTTGTAATTTTTTGTATTTTATAAGTCGAGGACAGCTGCTTTTTGAGAACATTTGGAAAACTGAAGAGATTCCAGCTGAATGAAGAAGACCACTAATCCACCCGCTACATAAAAAAGGAGACAAACAAAATGTCAATAATTAGAGAGGAGTGTCACTTCTGCCAGTGGCATACAAAATATTATCAAAAATTCTCCTGAACAGATTGGTAGATATTGTAGACAAACAACTGGGAGAATATCAGGGTGGTTTTCGAAAGAGAAGCTCCCGTGCAGAACAAATTTTTATCTTAAAGCCAATAATTTGCCACAGAATGTTAACCAGCAAACCAATAATAGTGTCGTTTATTGATTTCAAGAAAGCATTTTATGGTAAGAGAAACAATAGATAAGGTCATTAGAGAATTTGGTGTTAAATCAAAATTAGCAAATATAATTCGTGAAACACTAACAGATAAATATCTAAAGTCAAATTTATGGGAGAAGTATCTCAGCCATTTGAAATAAAAAGTGGTGTTAGACAAGGTGATGCTCTACCACCTTTACAGTTTAATTTTGTTCTATAAAAAATTGTAAGGCTCTGGAATTCGGAGCTAAGAAATAGTAAAATTGAACCAATAACTCTGGGAAGGAAAACAAATGGAATTAAGGTGAACTGCTTGGCTTTTGCGGATAATTTTGCAATACTTTCAGAAAACCTAACAGAATCAGTTATTCAAATAAACCCTCTGGAAAAAATAGCAAACAGAACTGGTCTCGAAATTTCAGCTGAAAAAGAAAATTCATGACAAATATAAAAAATGCGCCAAAATTCATAGAAACACAAATAGGTAAAATAAAGCGAGTAAATAATTTTAAATATCTTGGAGAAACAACAGAATGGACTAGAGAATCTGCAATAGATGTAAGAATTAACAAAATGGAAAGAGAGTATGGTTTAACCAAAAATATTTACAACAAGAAATGTATATCTATAAAAACAATGCCTCCTAGATATAGGTGGTACTGGGGAAATCAAATACCCAGGGCGGACCCAAAACTAACGAAATGTAGCGTCTGAACTCCTAGGGGAGCGGCTATAAACAGCGTCTGTTCTCCATGTTAGGAGCGGCTGAACACACACTCTGGAACTTACAATCCCAGTTTTAACCTCGGAATGGCCCAAAAAGCCATCTGCCCCCTGAATTTCAAACAACTATGCATGATGTCAATTTCTCTAGATAGAACTACTCCAGGAGGTAACCAATCCTCCGCCGCTAACAGCAGTGCAATCAGGCCTAAGGATTCTGGAGAGCCTGAAGCACCATGTCGTTCAAGAAATTCAAAATCCTCTAAACTAAAGAAAAACAACGTACATTTCTTTGGAACCCTAAATATTAACTCGCTCTTGAAGCCGGGAAAACTGAAGCAGCTCACCAAAGTCTTGAAGGTATATAAAATCCAAATATGTGCGCTGCAGGAAACCAGATTTACAGATGAAGATTTAATGGATTATGAAGGATACAGGATATTTAAGGGAAAGAAAGGCTGGAACCCATGTGGAAGAGGCCTTCCCCACCTTGGAACAGGCTTCATCGTGAAATCTAACTGGGTAAACTCAATAACCGACTTCCAGTCACCTAATGAACGCTTGTCTTTTCTCACATTCCGCGCCCTAAATAAAACCTATACACTCATTAATTGCCACGCACCCATCAACAATGACAATAAGAAAAACCCTCAGAAAGTAGATACATATTGGGAATCTCTAGACCACGAACTTTCTAAAATACCAACATCAAATGTGAAAATACTGTTTGGGGACTTCAATGCACAAATAGGCCAAGAAAAAAAATACAAAAAAACAGTAGGAAACTACCCGGCTCACAAAAGGACAAACAGAAATGGAGAAAGATTAATAGAACTATGCAAGGGTCATAACTTAAAATTAATGTCTACAAATTTCAAAAAACCTCCTAAGAAACAGGAAACATGGAAATCACCAAACACAAGTATTGGAGAGTTCCAGATAGATCCCATAGCCATCACACACTATAATCAAAAAGAAATAATGAATGTGAGAGTTCGGAAAGGGGAAAACATTGTAACTGACCACTGCTTATCGACAATCAAATTAAATGTCATAGCACAAAGAAAGAAACAAATACAAAACAGGAAAACTCAAAAGATAGACGCAAACATCTTGAAAGAGAAAAGAGAAGAATTCTGTCAAAACATAGTTATATGTTCGGATAAATGGGAAGATATAAAAGAAGGAATGATAAGATCTGCTCAAGAAGTCGCAAAAATGAAAAAGAGAAAGAAACACGAATGGTGGGATGAGATATGTGAGGAAGCAATAGAACAAAGGATGAAGGCATGGAAGAAATGGCACTCAACCAAAAGTGATAAGGACTACCTGGAGTTCAAACAGCAAAGATCTTCTACAGCAAAACTCATTAGATCAGTAAAAAGACTATTTGAAAAGAACCAACTTATACAAATGGATAAAGATTTTAAGAGAAACAATAACAGATCCTTTTACAGCACATTCAGACAGAAACTACAAAAATATGTAGCACCAAATCTGTGTTTTAAAGATACCAGTGGAAAACTAGCAATGAATAATGAAGAAAATTGTGAAATATTAGCAAAATATTTTGAGCAACTCCTCAACTGTCAGGAACCTATTGAAAAATTACCAGCCAACACCCCAAACACAGTAAACAATAATTCTGAACCCCCATGCCTCATAGAAATCAGAGAAATCATTAAAAACCTTAAGAACAATAAAGCACCAGGGGAAGACATGGTAATTGCAGAAATGTGGAAAAGTGTGGATAATACAACTCAAGAAAAACTACTGGGATTAATCAATGAGATTTGGAGAACGGAACGTATACCGGAAGAATGGAAAACTGCATTAATCCACCCCATCTTCAAGAAAGGGGATAAAACCGATGCAAATAACTACAGAGGGATATCTTTACTTCCGGTAACGTATAAAATTCTATCTAAGGCCCTACAAAACAGATTGGAGAAACAACTTGATCAAGAAATTGGTGAATACCATGCAGGCTTTAGGAAGGGAAGATCTTGTGTGGAGCAAATTTTAAACTTGAAGTTAATTATTAAATATAGACGATTAAGAGGAAAAGACATCTTTATCACGTTTGTTGACTTCAAGAAGGCGTACGACTCCGTTGACAGAACAACCTTGGTTAACATCCTTAGGGAGTTTGGAGCAGACAAGAAAACAGTCGCAATCGTCAAAGAAACACTTACGGATACCTACGCAAAAGTAAAGTTCCGTGGTGAGGTATCCAGACCATTCAAAATCAGAACAGGATTAAGACAAGGAGATGGGTTGTCACCTACCCTATTCAACTGTGTGTTAGAAAAAGTTATTAGAGAGTGGAGGAAGAAAACGACTGAAGAAGGAATACAAAAAATCAGATTAGGAAGAATAAAGGATGGATTAGAAGTAGATTGCCTCGCTTTTGCTGATGACTTAGCGATTCTGGCAGGAAGTTTGGAAGAAGCAGTCAAACAGATCAATATTCTGAATGAAACAGCAGAAAAAGCAGGACAGAAAATCTCCTTTGAAAAGACAGAGTACCTAACCAATGTAAAAGAGGCACCGAACAATATGATTACAAAGTATGGCCAGATAAAGAAGGTTTCTAATTTCAAATATTTAGGGGAAATCATCCAGCCCAATGCTTCAGATAAAGAAGGAAATAAAACAAGAACAAGAAAAATGGAAATGGCATTCCAGCTAACAAAGAATGTGTACAACAAGAAGTCAGTATCAATTAACGCAAAAATAAGGCACTACAACACTGTGATTAAGCCAGAGTGTCTGTATGCATCTGAATGTTTAGCAATGAACACTAACAAGGAAATGGAAGCTATAGCAAAAAAGGAGCGAAAAATCATTAGAAGAGTACTTGGGCCGAGGTTTGAGAATGGGACTTGGAAGCTTAGAAGTAATAGAGAAGTGTATGACAAAATTGAGAAAGTGGGAGATACTATGAGGAAGAGAAGAGTAAGCTTTTACGCCCATTTGAAAAGAATGAATGATGAAAGGCTGACAAAGAAAATATTCATGTTTTTTGACAAGAACCCCAGAACCCAAATTACCTGGTTCAAAGAAGTCAAAGCAGACTTAGAGGAGATGGGTATAGGAGAAGATGATATAACCAACAGAGACTTAATGAGAGACAAAATTCAACATTTTGAAGGATTTGAAGTGAAGAAGAGAAGAACTGGAGGAACAGTGTGGACAGAAGACCGAAGGGAGCAGCACAGAGAGAGGATGAAGACATATTGGCAGAAGAGAAAAGAGGAGGAGCGCAATAGGAGAAATGTACATTGAAAAATAGTTGTTTAACGCGGTCCCTAGAGGGCCAAAATCGGAATAAAAAAAAAAACAAAAAACAAATTAAAACACTACACCACAATGATGCGACCAGAGTGTTTACATGGATCTGAAAGCCAAACGATGAACTATAAGATGGACAAACTAGAGGTACTGGAAAGAAGAATTATTAGAAAAATAATGGGTGCAATAAAAACTGCAGATGGTTTGAACATAAGAAGTAATGAGGAGATCTTCAAAAATATAGAGAAAATATATGAAGTAATGGCCAAACGAAGATTAATCTTTTTCGGGAACCTGTACCGAATGGATGGAAATAGACTAACAAAATAAATACTCCGATATTTCAGGAAGAAAAAATCGACAATAGCATGGATGACAGAAGTAAGGAAAGATCTAGAAAGAAACAACGTCAGAGAATCAGAAATAGCAGAAAGAAACCGTTTTAAAACTAAAATAGTAAATTTGGAAGTTTTTCAAAGAAGAAGAAATAAAAAATCGGGAACAACATGGACAGAAGAAAGGAAGAGACATCATGGAGAGAAAATGAGGGAATACTGGAAAAATAGGAAACAACAATAAAGGAAGGAGAGGAACTGAAGTTGTTAACGTGATCCTAGTTGGTCAATACGATTAAAAAAAAAAAAATGAGGACAGCCAGGAAGCTGATGTTCCGATCTGTTTAGTCTCTTACACAAAGCTGCTAGCTAATCGCTCTATTACTCACATTTGGTCGAAATAAATTTCTGACACTGAGTTACACGAAACCGTTGCGAACTTTCTAAGGCCTATCCTCAGAAGGAAACTGGACACGTTTCCTATCATTGGCGTTCGGTATCGTTTGCCACTTGTCCAATCTGTAAACCACGATATTCTGAGGTGACAAAGTTGCACAGTGCATTTCTGCCGGCCTTTATGCCACCGTAGTTGCCCACACTTCTGTTTTGATTTGTTATATGCGCTAACTTCAAGTTTAAGGACGTGGTTAGATGCATTGCCATCGGCGATAGGTAGCTGTTCGTTCTGTTATCGTGTTACTCACTTTACGCTCAGCTATGACGAAGATGAGTAGGCAAGTCACGCGACTTCTATAATCTGTGTTTTCCTTTCTAATTTCTCAGGTTGTGGCTGCACCCCGTTTCTGCTGACATATGACACATTTGCCTTATTAAAAATATCGTACAACATATGATGAACTCTACGTGAGACTCAAGTTATCTTTTAATCCTTCTCCTGGGCCGTCGGCAATCTCTGGAGTAAGCTACTAATCAATTTGTTTACGATGCAAAATGACTCCTCGTTCAGGTGGCTGAAATATTTTCTATCGCTGTTCTAGTCAACTTCTCAATATAGTACAAACAAGATTCCTTTCATCTGTAAGTGTAACACACGCTGTACATTTCTCACTGCTTTTGTTACCTGTAACTTTGCTTTCTTTTACCTTTTTATTCAAATTTGGGTAACAGTTCTCTTTGTAACCCGTTTCATTTACTTTCACGACAAGCAGGTATAAGGCAGAATCTTCTTCTTTACAGTTGCTAAATCTGCTTTGATGTTACAAGCTGTAAGTTTGGTGATGTAATAACTCTTATCGAAAAGAAAGTAGATGCTGAAAGTTGTGACTACAACCTAACTATTAGTTTAATAAGTCGTGTTTCGGTTCCGGCGAAATGTAAGAACACACGAGGCAATACTGACCCAAGTTTGAAGATAAGAAAACCTACAGTTATGATGTGTGTAGATTTAAAGAAAGCTTTTAACAATGTTGATTGGAATACACTCTTGGAAATTCTGAAGCTAGCAAGTGCAAAATACAGGGAGCGAAGGGTTATTTACAATTTATGCGTAAACCAAACTGCGTTTACAAGAGTCGAAGGGCATGGACGGGAAACAGCCATTGAGAAGGGAGTGAGACAGGATCATAGGCTGTCCCACTGTTGTTTAATCTGTGTAATGAGCAACCATTCAGGGAAACCAAGAAGTCAATTAAAAAGAGAATTAAGAGCAATAAAAGAACCTGTGAGGTTTACCCCTAAGACACAGCAATTCTATCAAAGAACACAAAGACTTGTAAGAGCAAATTTGGAAATTTGTGGTAAGATATTATGGGACCAAACTGCTGAGGTCATCGGTCCCCAAGCCTAGACATTACTTAATCTAACTTAAACTAACTTACACTATGGACAACACACACACCCATACCCGAGGGAGGATTCGAGCCTCCGACGGGGATAGCCGCACGGAACGTGACAAGGCGCCCTAGACCGCGCGGCTTGGAAGAGCAGTTGAATAGAATGAAAATAGTGTCTAGAAGAGAGATTATAAGATGAACATAAGCAAAAGTGAAACAAGGGTATTGGAATGTAATCGAATTAAGAGGGAGTTAGATTAAGAATCGAGACAGTGAAAGTAGTAGATGAGTTTTGGGCAGCAAAATAACTGGTGTCGGCCCGAAGTAAACAAGAAGAGTACGTGCCCGCGAAAGGCAAAGGTCCCGAGTTCGATTCTCGCCCCAGCACACAGTTTTAATCTGCTAGGAAGTTTCATATCAGCGCACACTCCGCTGCAGAGTGAAATTCTCATTCTGGAAACATACCCTAGGCTGTGGCTAAGTCATGTCTCCGCAATATCCTTTCTTTCAGGAGTGCTAGGTCTGCAAGGTTCGCAGGAGATCTTCTGTAAAGTTTGGAAGGTAGGAGACGGGGTACTGGCAGAAGTAAAGCTGTGAGGACGGGGCGTGAGTCATGCTTGGGTAGCTCAGTGATGCAGCACTTGCCCGCGAAAGGCAAAGGTCCCGAGTTAGAGTCTTGGCCCGGCACAGTTTTAATCTGCTAGGGAGTTTCATATCAGCGCACACTCCGCTGCAGAGTGAAAATCTCATTCTCATTCAAGAAATGATGACTGGTAATAGCACGAAAATCATTTTTGACAAAAAGGAATTTCACATCTTTTCTGCATACATTTTTCTGGAGTGTAGTCTTATACGGAAGTGAAATGTGGAGAGTTAGCGGTTCAGACAATTCGAGAGCGAAGCTTTTAAAATGTAATGCTACAGAAGAACTCTGCAGGTTATATGGGTATAACGAATACCTAATGAGAAAGTAACGAATCGAACAGGGCGAAAAAATGAATTTGGGGCACAACTAGACCAAAAGAAGGAATAGATTGATAGGACGCATCCTGAGGCATCAAGGAATTATTAATGAAGTAAAGTATCGGGGTACTGGATGTAAAAATTTAAGAGGGAGACTTAGGTTTGAATACTGTTAGTAGACTCAAATGGATGTGTGATGCAGTACTTATTGAAAGATGAAGAGGCTGGCACATGATAGACTGAGGTGGAGAATAGTATAGAACCAAACTTCGGACTAAAGGCCGCAACAATAACAACAACAAGCTTAGTCTTGCCATTAATTTATGGTGTTACTTCTCATTGAGTTCTGCGAGGTACTTCGGCCAGCTCAATTACAACAGCACTTCATATATGGTGGGCAAAATAAAATTGTGCGGGAAAATGTTTCAAGCACCTTAAAATAGGCAACGTAACTTAAATCATCTGCATCTGGGGTGGAAGGTGTAACATAAAATATTTTCCCGGACAGTTTTATTGTGGCTACCCTGTGCTATACTGACTTGAAGGATGGATAGTGCATATGGTATTTCTTCATAATGGAAGATGGGTTGACCTCATAAAGCAAGATTCACGACAAATTTTGATGTGAAGGTGTGAGAGCTTATGATACGAGTATATAGAGAGGTGTGGAGAAGGCCTATATCATGCAGTGGGTGACGAATGTGTGGCGATGACGATATTTGGGATGTACACGTTGTCAGGATCCGTGTTTACAGTGGATGAACGTAAGAGTGGAGCGGTCTGCTGACCTGGAGTTCTGGCGTGGAGTCGAACTGGTAGGCGGAGGGCCGCCCCTCCAGCGTGGAGAAGGCCACGTTGCCGCCGGTCAGCGGCGAGATGTCCGAGTACTCCGACGTGCACAACGCGCGAGCCTCGTCGCCGCGTCGCGCGTAGTTGTTGTCTGGCAGCCCGTACGTGTCCCGGCACGTCGCGCTGAAAAAGGTAAAGGTAAAGCCGTCAGCCACGCAGTTGTGGGAGATCTGCACTCACTGTGCGTTAACGGCTTTATTGTCGGTCAATATTTTGAGGATGCAACATGAGAAATTCTATCGTGTTAAATAAAATCGTATTGGATGGTCAGGCTACCTTGATATGCAAAGCAATTTCATTTTCGTACATTTACGGCCAATGGAAATTCATCCTCAGTTTGAATGGAGTACACTTCACTTCATCCATCATGTCCTTTCGTCATCCATATAAATTTTAGTTTGTTAGTTGCCTTCGGTCTCTGTGCTTGAACATGTCGGAAGATGGTACAGTAAGATCTTTGAAGCGACAGAGCCCCAATGTGGCAAGGTTCTTACTGGCCCATGTTTTCTAGGCATACTGAACAGAACACTCGGCTAGTAGGGAATTCTTTTCTGTCTGCTGGCTCCAACCATATCGTGTGGTGGGCAGAGCCATGGGGATGCACTTAACTGGCATGTGTTGTGCAGCATAATAATGTACCCTGGCAGCCCATTTGTTTCCAATGATTTCTGTCTCTTAGCAAAATTATGCTTCTGATCGACACGTTATTGTTAAACTGGCAATCTTGGTACTTATATGGTCCGTCCCGTAAGCGAGTGAGACTAGATTTGCTTTCCACCTTTTCTGAAAAACAAAAGTTGGGCTTAGCTCTGCTCCGACTTAAGTGAAGTCATCATTTGTGCTGGCATACATTCATGGTCCGATATGGATGACTCACATATAATTTTCTTCAGCATTTTTTTCAAGTCTGTTGTAGTCATGTGCTTCCGCGACGTGTCTCGGTCTGTTAACTGCTATGTCTACATAGCAATGTATCATTGGCATTTACTGGTGTTTTTTAACCGACTTACTATGTTCCACGTTTTCCAGCTATTTGCAAGATAAGGTTTTCTTTCGTGTTTCGTCCTCAGTTTGTGCATGTGATGTAAACCTAGTACGACACAAGGATGTAAAACCCTCAAGATGGATTAGCATAAGGTCAACTAAAAGCGGTAGCGACACAAGTCTTAATTTGGTGAGTACTTACTAGGAACTATTATTTTATGTTCGAGAGCTAAGAAATTGATAGATGAAATCAAATGTTTTCTTGATAATTAGTCACGTTAATGACTTTTCAAAACTGTAACCACAGACAAAATAATCGAGGAAGTATACAGTATCGTATTGGACGATTTAAGAGAGAAAGGTGTGTGAAGTAGATGACGCCATAGCCATATCAGGAGAAGTAGCACGGTAAATTTGTCATGAAGAATTAACTATCAGAAATCTTTGTGCAAGGCTGGTGATGCGTTTGTTGAATGGTGGCCAAAACAGATGCCACCGTTAATTCCTCAGCTATATATGGAACGCATGAAAAAGAGTTCATCTGTTTTGGCGCGCTAATTTGTTTCTTTAGATGAGTGGATCCACAAGTAAAAGCCATAAATGAAACAACAATCAATGTGTTGGATGCAACGTATGGACTTTTGCGAAAACTGTAAGGGTGATTTCACAATTTGAGAATGCTACTGCAGAATGTTTCATTTGATTGGCGGCCTTGTAAAGTCTAAAATAATAACGGGCAAATATTACACAAATCTGTGTTGCCATGTGGATGATAAGCCACATGAGAGTAGTCCTATTTTGTAAAAGGAAGCAAGGAACAGCAGTGTTTGACGTTTTACTATTAAAAAAAGGGTATTATTTGATACTAGACGAGTACGAGAAAGAAAGTCAACGTTGCCTTTTTTTTCTTCAAAGGAGCAACCATAGCTGGACTGTAAAAAGTACAACTTTCATGAGGCCAAAACGACTGTCCATAGTGGTGCCCCGACAATGGGGGAAAGCCGAGACCTGCGTCATTCCTTGACTTCCCATGCCCAGAGAAACCTGTGTCTGGAAAACGTCTATGTCTCCAATGAGGAGATTACGGTAGTTACAGATCATTATTTTGCACACTTCCAAGAATCGAAATTCAGGGCAGCACTCCGCGTACTGGTAAGTGTCTTTTTTACAACTAATACATATTATCTATTGGCTGTCTCATGTCATGCCTCGTATATTAATACGTTGAGACCTATTTGTAATGTAAGTTGCTGTATATGCTGTTAATATCATCAGACCCGAATATGGGTTGTGCTAATCTGTCCTGATTATAGAAACTGGTATCTGTGGACGTACAATTTTCAGTAATTTGATGGGATGGTATACGTTGAAATATTCGACACTGCAGTGTAGATCATAATTGCCTTTCTAACGGCTTCCAGAGACAACAAAATTTTGAATTTCAAAATTTCATATAATCATTGCCCCAGCTTAAAAATTTAAAATACTGTCATAACCTACTCATAACGAGGTGTAATCTTATGTTACAGGTTTAACACAAAAAGTCAAAAATTAATGTTAAAAACTATGTAGTCCTACACATGGTGTCCCGGGGCGAATGGACAGTATTCAGGATTATGATGGGGACGATCATTCGAAGCAAAAATATTCCAGGAAACATGGGCTCTAAAATGCATACCTTAAGGCAGATAACATTGTAATTCTATCAGAGACAGCAAAGGACCTAGAAGAGCAGCTGAACAGAATGGACAGTGTCTTGAAAGGAGAATATAAGATGAACATCAACAAAAGCAAAACGAGGATAATGGAATGTAGTCGAATTAAGTCGGGTGATGCTGAGGGTATTAGATTAGGAAATGAGATGCTTAAAGTAGTAAATGAGTTTAGCTATTTGTGGAGCAAAATAACTGATGATGGTCGAAGTAGAGAGGATATAAAATGTAGACTGGCAATGGCAAGGGAAGCGTTTCTGAAGAAGAGAAATTTGTTAACATCGAGTATCGATTTAAGTGTCAAGAACTCGTTTCTGAAATTATTTATATACAGTGTAGCCATGTATGGAAGTGAAAGGTGGACAATAAATAGTTTAGACAAAAAGAGAATAGAAGCTTTCGAGATGTGCTGCTACAGAAGACTGCTGAAGGTTAGATGGGTAGATCAGATAAGTAATGAGGAGGCATTGAACAGAATTGGGGAGAAGAGAAATTTGTGGCACAACTTGGCTAGAAGAAGGGATCGGTTGGTAGGACATGTTCTGAGGCATCAAGGGATCACCAATTTAGTACTGGAGGGCAGCGTGGAGGGTAAAAATCGTAGAGGGAGACCAAGAGATGGATACACTAAGTAGATTCAGAAGGATGTAGGTTGCAGTAGGTACTGGGAGATGCAGAAGTTTGCACAGGATAGAGTAGCATGGAGAGCTGCATCAAACCAGTCTCTGAACTGAAGACCACAACAACAAGAGCTATGATCACTTCTTCGTCTTCAATGCTGCGAAACAAATCTCTTCTACTGCAAGCTCTTGGCTTTTCATATTTTGAGAGGTAATAGGGTGGACCAAATTAGGAAAAGAATTATCTGGTAAACATGGGCTCTAAAATGCGTACCTTAAAAACTATGGGCACTTGTTCAGTAGAAATATGTTTCACGGTACCGTAGATGAACAAGTGTTCGCAGCTCTTAAGGTATGCACTTTAGGGCTCATGTTTACTGGTCATTTTTTCTTGTTTTGGTCCATACCATATGAAAATGAAAGAACTTGCACTAGAAGAAATTTTTTTTCACAGTATCTGAGATGAAGAAAAGGGCTCGTAGGTCTTAAGGTCTTCATTTTTATTCAGCCGTCTGTCAGTGTCGCAGCCTTCTGTGATCACGCCACAAGAGGAAGTGAAACAAGAGGGCTGAAAAGCATGATCATCCTTTTCTGCTTCGGATCATTTTAAAATTTCGTCGAATGTCTTGAACGGTACCTAGTAGTTCCAACGTGTAGACGAGAGCAAACATTGCTATTGCGCAGCACTCCAAAGGTGCGGTCACTTTCAATGGGGTTTCAGCCTCATGGTATCCTTAGAGAAGGATTGAAACGTCCGGCGATGTCAGCAGCGTCGAAAGTTGACAAGAACGTCATCTTGTTGCTCATCGCACTGAGAATCGTCGTTTCCGACCGCAAAATGTGCTGGAATCAGCGCCCCAAAGGAAGGAGTGGTTTCATTGACGCCCTTTATGACACTCTCTGAGGCTTTTCGTGCCGATTATGAGCGCCGGTGTGTGTGAAATCTTTTCCTCGGCCACTCTTAAGTAAACCGAGCGACATCAACGCTGGGCATCGTGGTTCTGACCTCCATCGCAGAAACGTCAAAAGATGGGGTGACATGTGGGGAAGGAGGGGTTTGACGCCCTTTCCATCTCGTGATAAGTCCACGGTACCGTTGGACAGAATTGTGGTGAAATTTGGTATCAATGTGATATCATTAGCCCACCTTAGCTCTCACAGGAACTTCTGAGCTGTGGCCTTTTTTTCTGCAGATGACGACATCTTTTTGTTTGAAGGGTCGTCGACCCAGGATAACGACGTAGGGCGCCATGCTTTCGCATGAACAGAGAGGACGGATGTAAGCACCTTGAGCCAAATTTCAAACTTTTGCATCGCAATGAGAGACAACTACGGGTTTCGAAAAAGAGACCCTATATTTGTGCTGTGCAATGTAGTTGTCGCCAACGGCCTTGCCGCAGTGGTAACACCAGTTCCCGTCAGGTCACCGAAGTTAAGCACTGTCAGGCTCGGCTAGCACTTGGGTGGGTGACTATTTCGTCTGTCGAGTGCTGTTGGCAAGCGTGGTGCAGTTAGCCTTTGTGAGGCAAACTGAGGAGCTACTTGATTGAGAAGTAGCGGCACTGCTCACGAAAACTGACATACGGCCGGGGGAGCGGCCCCTCCATATCCTCAACCAGTTACGCCTGTGGGCTGAGGATGACACGGCGGCCGGTCGGTAACGTTGGGCCTTCAGTACCTGTTTTGGCAGAGTTTAGTTTATTTTTTTAATGTAGTTGTAAGAATCGAGGTATTTTGATCTACGACTCAAATTGAAATGCACGAACTGAGTCAAAAGGGTTTTCTAAATGGGTGTCAAAATTAAGATGAACAGTTTTCTCATATCAGACTTTGCAGTATTAGCCGATGGAAGACATCGCGCGCAAAACCAATTACGGTACGTCACTACGAATAAGAGTTGCGTCTAAGTTCCAGTACGTGTTAGTAAAGGTGGGGATAATTTTTAAAAGAGAAATCAAATACGAAAACTTTAACTACTCGAAGAAAACTAGTTAAGTAAATATGAGTAAAAGGATTTGTATGCAAAGGGAGGGATACGTGAAAAGCAGTTTCGTGTAGCGCCCAAATATGTGTCAAATGTTACACCAATGTAACTCTTATTACGTATATATTTCAGTTGTTAACACCAATACAACTCTTATTACGTAGAATTTATGGTATGACGAACGAACCAGTTTTCGTACAGAAGCAATGGATTTAGATGAATTGACTGGTCGCAATTGATTACGATTTATGAAAAGTACTGCGAGATTTAGATCACACTCGGTCTACGCTAAGATCGGTCTGGCACTAAAATACACATCCCTAAAACTAGCAAAACAAATATTGCCAGTCTCCTGCTCTGTTGCGCACGTATGGCTTCACACATCACAAAATAAAGCCGACATCCGGTATCGGACGGGTAGCATTGTGAGATGTCATGTTTCCTGTTTAATACGACGAATGGGCATCAGCGTGTTCGATGAGAAACACTTAAGAGCCACCTTGACAGGAAGATCACGAAAGTGGGCGGCATCGTTGCCTGGAGAAGGATCTCACGGCCTTCTGCAAGACCTCTGATAGACGTGTAAACCAGTGTTTATCGATTGTTTTACAAATCCATTCAAATTTATTGTTTCCCTTTTACTTCCTCAGAATAGACATCCGGGTTCAAGCTTGTAGAGGGCCTTGATTTTCACAACGCATTCATCATTCAAGTGCACACTGAATTTTGCTGCTTATAACTGCAACTCGAAACGCTTAAACAAACTAAACATGTAGTTTCAGATAGTTTTATATTCCGCCTAAAGTTTCATTTATTACGCCGTCTTCGCAGGATATTTTAGGATTGCCTCAAAAACGTTTCCAGCATCAGGATTACCTATTAACTTCAAACTAATTACATATCTCCTCTCGCTAAGCGCAGCAAGCAAATGGCATGATATGTTACCGTTTCAGGAAATTTATTTCAACTTGCGCCAGATGACTCGTAATGCCGCCTTTTACGGACCTCACGTAAAACAAACTGTTTATTAGGGCCTCATCCACCCTTATGTGTCAAAGAATAATGACCATTTCCGCGGAGCATAACAATGTAGAGACGTAAAATTCTGAGTACTCATTTGTGTTTAACGACCTTGTCTGTGAAATTACTTCATGCGAAACGGACTGCTTTTGTTGCCGCTGTATAACCGCTGTTGCGAATCGCGATGCGCCGCTGGACAGTAGACCGAACGCGCAACGCGAGTGTGTTGCGGGTACCCTGCAAAGTAGGCGCTTTCCTTCCGTCATCGGCTTCCACCACATTATCTTGTAACAAGGGGACGCCACGACGTTCGGATCACGGATTTACTACAAACCTTGTACACATATGGAAGTCCATTAGGATAACACAATATGCAAGTAGTAAGGCGAGCTTTTAAGGCGATTTCGAGGAAATCGTAAGAGAAGTTTTACGCGTCAGTCATGCAGCGGTGCACTGCGACCCTGAGCGCTAGCTGGCAGTGGTCATGTGGTTAGCGTTCTAGATCCGTAACCGGTGGCTCGCTGGATAGACTCCCACTCATTTATTTCAATACTAGCCATGTTATTTCGTACAATTTACATTTTAAAGGTAATGTAATGAAAAGACACGTGTATTTGCAAGAGGTTTTATTGAATTTTTGGCTGTTTACAAATTTTCATTAGTAAAACAAATATTATGCTACTTTTATTTCTAAGGGCAAGTTAAAAACTTTATCAAATGCCTTCAGACTTGTTGATATTTGTCTAACAGCGAAAGAGAAATTGCTTCTCGTGAAGTTGCTATTAAAATACATTCAATCGTACGTAGCCAATTTTTGGCACCTATATTTACGAAAACGTTGCGTAACGCGTGGTTCGCATCCCAATTGTCGGAAGAAAGAAAATTTTTCCAAAATGTCAACGAGCTTTGTTTTTCCTTCGAAAATCTGAAGATTTATTGCGCATGCGGGAAATTTGCATTCATTCGATGTAGTACATACCGTTTTAATTTAGGTTTTCCCGTGTGTGTATGAAAAATATCGTCCTGCAACTTGTAACGTCGAAAGTACATACGACGATTAATTCTGCGTTACCCTCATATCCTGGAACAGCTATTGTAACTCATTGTATTAGTGAATAAAGCTATTTACAGCTTTATTTATCGATGTTTTATTTGGACTTCCTAAGCCTGTCCCTCCCCGACTGCATATATATGGGATTTCCGAAATCACGACAGGCATCACTTTTCAGGAAAGATTTATGCGTTGGGTCGTTTACATGTCGATAATTGCAAGCATAAATGTAGAACTAATAAAAATTAACAAGAAGCCAAATAACATTGGAAATTAAATAACAATTCATGTAGATACACTTCTCATTTCATCTTGCTGCCTTTCAGCAATAATATGACTAGCCTTGAAAAACGATAAATTTAAAAGAAACATGAGTTGGTCTCGATCCAGCGATCCACCTATTATAAAGCTTGAACGCTAACCACACGACCGCCGCCATCTATTCCTCAAGGTCGCAACGCATCGGTACATCACAAACTTCCCTTGATATTTTCTCGAAATCATGTAATTAGTAAGACTTAATACTTGCATATTATTTTGTCACAATGGACTACTAAATGTGTACACAGTTTTAAGTAAATCCGAACGTTCTGGCCTTCCCTTGTAAGTACATGGTAGCTCTGCATTTCACTCTGCAGTGTTTAGCAGAGGCTTCGGGGTACTAGTTACGGATTATTTATCGACCCGTCCCTCTCGAATAGCACCTGGAGAAATGAACAGCTAAATCTTTCCTCGTGAGCTCTGATTTTTCTTACTTCATCACGGTGGTCTTTCCTCTCTGTGGGAAGAGAGTCGACGAAATGTTTTCTCGTTCGGAGGTGTAAGTTGGTGACTGAAATTTCATGACAAGATCTCGCCGCAACGAAGAACGCCTTTTTTTGAATTATTGCCATCCGAACTCTCGTGTCATACACGTGACACTTTCTCCCCTATTCCGCAATTACACAACACGAGGTGTTCTTCATTGCACTTTCTCGATGTCCTTCGTCGATCGTTTCCGGTAAGGATCTCGGACCGCGCAGCAATACTCCAGAAGTGGACGGACAAGTGTAGTGTAGCCAGGCAGTTTAATAGGCTTATATTCTGTGTGTTCTGCCACTAAAACGCAGTCTTTGATTTTCCTATCCCACAACATTTTTTATACGTACATTAAACTAAATTTAATAGTATCTCCACGTTCTTAAATCCAAATACACAACGTATCCTCATGACTTAATTTAGAACTACGTCTAATACAATACAATACCCAATGATTTATCGAGAGGAACCATGCGTTTGCGGAACCAGACCATGACCACAGAGTGTAGGACGACTTTAAAGTCTTGTAATCGACGAAATCTCGGGGATCAGAGTTTCCCAAGGAGGTAATTCTGGCAGCGTTATTCGTTTCGATACGAACAATGTCAACAATAATTCATCACTTGCAACAGTAACTCAGTTCTGACCACTATTAACATCAGTATTCGTATAGCGCAAAATGAAATTTCATCCACGGCACATAGCACTACCACGGAACAGTTGCTGGTAGGTAGCAGTAGCGGAAGCAATATTATGCTTAAGTTCAACACCATGAAAGTGTTTGTACATAGATGGTAGGACGCCACGAACATGGTTTGGTGGCATGGAAGCATCTCGTCGACTGACTCATATTCGACAGCTCATGTTGTCATAATTGTAATCAAAAGGTATTTTGCTGAGTTGACAATCTTTAACTTTGTGGTATTTATCATGTCACTGAAGTTTAGTGATGATGATGTGTGGTTTGTGGGGCGCTCAACTGCGCGGTTATCATCGCCCGTACAAACTCCCAACGTTTTCACAGTCGAAACTTGCCACTTTCATGAATGATGAGGACAACACAAGCACACAGTCATCTCAAGGCAGGTGAAAATTCCTGACCCCGCCGGGAATCGAACCCTGGACCCCGTGAAGTTTAGTGGCATTTGCTTAGTACTCATGTGAAAGACCCAGCACTAATTATTGCTTATGGACAATTGCTACTTTTCACACCATACAGATATCTTGTCTGAATAATTTTGCAATCTCCTGATTACTTTACCAGGCGGTAGAATACAGGAACATCTGCATACAACAGGGCTGCTGAAATTGTCTCCTAAATCAATTTTACAGATTTAGAACAGGAGATGGTCTATAACAATTCCTTTGGGAACTCCAGGTAGCCGGCCGATGTGGCCGAGCGGTTCTAGGCGCTTCAGTCTGGAACTGCGCGACCGCTACGGTCGCAGGTTCGAATCCTGCCTCGGGAATGGATGTGTGTGATGTCCTTATGTTAGTTAGGTTTAAGTAGTTAAGTTACAGGGGACTGATGACCTCAGAAGTTAAGTCCAATAGTGCTCAGAGTCAGAGCCAACTCCAGGTATAATTTCGGTTTCACTAAATGAGTTTCAGTCAATTACAACGAACTGTGTCCATTCTGACAGGAAATCACGAATTCAGTCGCACAACTAAAACGATATTTCACAGGCACAAAATGTATTTAGGATCTGGTTGTGAGGAACGGTGTCAAAAGTCCTCTGGAAATCTACAAATACGGATTCAGTTTGAGATTCAATTTGTGTATTGGTGTGTGCAACCTTCCAGTCCTTACGTATGGATCTTTCGTCGAGCGAGCTGTTGCATATGACTACTACAATTGGAGCTCTTTCATCAGCATTCTCCGAAACGAATGTAATTGATATGTAATATGGACCGGAAGATTTTCCTTTATTGAATTACTTAAGTTGCTTTGTTACACATGAGGTATCTACTTCCAAATCGCGTACTACACTGCAAAAAATATTTGTCATAGATTTTTAACAAGAGATGTTTCATAAAAACTTTGGCGGTGTACTGATGAGGTTTTTTGGTCATTATTTTCTTCTTCTTCTTCTTCTTCTTCTTCTTCTAAAGCCTATACCTTGTCACGGAAACCAGTCTTCCCGATTCTGTGCTGATATCTCGACAATTTTCGTACTTTGTGTCTAACAGATCCTTGGCATTCCCTGCCTTTTCTTTCCCAAATTTTTCTTCTAAAGCGTTTGTTAAAAACGTATTATCTCTCAATAAATTTCCAAATAGTTTTTCTCGGTTTTGAACAGTTTCTGTGAAGTAATTCGCCTCATTGACCTCGTTCAGAACATCTTCTTTGGTTTTTATGTCTGTGCAGGGTGGTTTTCATTAGTCATCTCCACTGCCACATTTCCAGTGCTCCCAAGCGTGTTTTTGTAAGTCAAACAGTATTTAGTTTTTATGGCCATACACAAGCACACTCGGAGATGACATTCTCAACAAAATTATTATTTTCTTTTATGTATTAAATGATTTATTCTCTAATAGTTTTTTTTCATCAAAAACTATATTTTCATGTAGCAATTCTTTTCCTAATTCCATATGCTGCGTCTGTTGTATTATGTAATTAAGGCACACAAATAATACAGTTAATCAACTATTTATGTTTTATTTCTTTCAATTTTGATGTCAGGTGTCCTCATTTTATATTTACTTATTCTTATAATTATTTTAGTTAAGTTCGAAGTGGCCGGCCGAAGTGGCCATGCGGTTAAAGGCGCTGCAGTCTGGAACCGCAAGACCGCTACGGTCGCAGGTTCGAATCCTGCCTCGGGCATGGATGTTTGTGATGTCCTTAGGTTAGTTAGGTTTAACTGGTTCTAAGTTCTAGGGGACTAATGACCTCAGCAGTTGAGTCCCATAGTGCTCAGGGCCATTTGAACCATTTTTTTAAGTTCGAAGTTCTATGAAATTTAGAGAGTAATGTTTGCATATTCTTTCCACTGTCGTTTATTAATGCAATATCATCCTCGAGTGTCATGCAGAGAATAGGATTGGCTCAAATGGCTCTGAGCACTATGGAACTTAACTTCTGAGGTCATCAGTCCCCTGGAGCTTAGAACTACTGAAACATAACTAACCTAAGGACATCGCACACATCCACGCCCGAGGCAGGATTCGAACCTGCGACCGTAGCGGTCACGCGGTTCCAGACTGTAGCGCCTAGAACCGCTCGGCCACTCCGACCGGCAGAGAATGGGAACTCCATTTACTTTAACTCTAGCTTTCTCGGTGAAAATCTAAGACGTGTTTTATAAACGTTGGAATGTGGTCCCAGCTTTTATAAAAGGTTTGTCGAAGATACTTTAAGAGTGTAATACCAGTTTAACACAGCCGATTTAATAGAATTTAGACTCGCTTTGCTTCGGTGTAGACTGGCACGATCATATTGATAACTGTGCACGACAGGTTTTCGTATATCTGTTTCGGTAAAATTCCTGTGTCGAAGAAACGCTGATAAGGGTCAAAGGAAATTTACGAATGATAATTAAAGAACCTTTTTGGCCGAAAGCAAGCAAGACGAATTTTTGAATGTTTTAGGCTATATGTTTAACATAATATTTGGTTTAATGATAATTGCCGGCCGATGTGGCCGAGCGGTTCTAGGTGCTTCAGTCTGGAACCACGCGACCGCTACGGTCGCAGGTTTGAATCCTGTCTCGGGCATGGATGTGTGTGATGTCCTCAGGTTAGTTAGGTTTTCGTAATTCTAAGTTATAGGGGACTGATGACCTTAGAAGTTAAGTCCCATAGTGCTCAGAGCCATTTGAATGACTTTTGATAATTAAAACAAGTGGTGCAGAGTAGTAGAACGGAGAGTCACAGTCGATTAAACTGAGCCGGCCGGGGTGACCGAGCGGTTATAGGCTCTACAGTCTGGAACCGCGAGACCGCTACGGTCGCAGGTTCGAATCCTGCCTCGGGCATGGATGTATGTGATGTCCTTACGTTAGTTAAGTAGTTCTAAGTTCTAGGGGACTGATGACCTCAGAAGTTAAGTCTCATAGTGCTCAGAGCCTTTTCGGTTAAATTGAACCTAAGCAAGACATAGAAAATAGAATTAACAGAACTCGGATCTGTGGGGAACAAGACTGCACAAGACAGTCAAGGGGAAGGAGACCATATATGATACTTGTAACAGGGAAGGAAAGCTTTCTCCATCGACAGAGCTTTAATCGTACGAAATACTTTCATGAAGTTGAGGGAAGTGTTGTAATAGTAAATAAGGGTTACAGCATCTTAAGTAAATTTGGGGAAAGAACGGGTAATAATAATAGGGAAGAATTGAAGATTTGCCACTGCAGTACAATGGAGAAATGAAAGCTGAAATGAAAAGATACAATAACAAATAGGCGAGGCAATTTATGAAAAACTGTTAAATCTGGTATGAACAATTTAATGCGATGCCAGGAGGCTAGAACCAGTGGAACGAAGGAGTCTCGTGGTAGGTATTATGACCTTGAGAAACAGGTGACGGTCAGTATACAAGACGAACGAACCAAGAACTGTGTACTCAGATGGAGAGGATCTCGGACACCGTCAGCAGAATGAGGTCTATCTTCTTTGGATAAATTCTTAGAAAACACCTGGGGAAGTTGACACATCAGACAATAAAGTTTCTTATCAACAAGCTAGAGGTAGTAAGTGTACTGAGACGGAAAAATTAGAAACTGCTCAAAAGAAAGAGAAGTTCCTTTTAAAAAAAAATCTTCTCGTCTACAAACCCTAGATAATTTTTTATTCTGACTTTTTTAATTAAACACCAAACAAATCGAGTAATATCCTGGCCGTAAGATACAATATTGTCATAGATGTTTTGGTACAGACACATTGGTCTTCATGCAGTACTCAATTGCTAACTTGTCTCATACCATTTGTATGATTTATTACACAAATAGCAAGAAATGTGTACATATTAAGCATGCCAAGTTCTTCGATATTAAGAACAGAGTACCAGCAACAAATGATACAGGCCGCAGGTGAAAGCGTTGTATGCGGACCCTGCTACAGTCTCCTGAGTGGCAGAGAGGGCCACTATTACGCCAAAATCATTCAGAGCAGGACCGTAAAATGAAGTATAAATGTGAAATGAAATGCAAGATGGTCCAGATTGTATACCAGTTAGGTTCCTTTCAGAGTGTGCTGATATAATAGCTCCATACTTAGGAATCATTTTTAACCGCACGCTCGATGAAAGATCCGTACCTAAAGACTGGAAATTAACACGGGTCACACGAAGACTCAAGAAAGGCAACGGGAGTCATGCGATGAATTACAGACCCATGTCATTGACGCCGATTTACAGTAGAAGTTTGGAGCATTTAGTGTGTTCGAACATTATGAATCATGTCGAAGAAATTCTATTGACGCATAGTAAGCGCGGATGCAGAAAATATCGTGAAACGCAACTAGTTCTTGATTTGCACTACGTAATGTATGCTATCGACAGGGTGTCTCAAATTGATTCCATATTTCTGTATTTTCAGTAGGTTTTTTACACCGTTCTTCACAAGATACTTCTAATCCAATTGCATTTCTGCGGGATATCGTCTCAGTTGTGCGACTGGATTTGTGGTTACCCATCAGTAAAGTCATAAGAAGGTCAAGTCCGCTTGCTTAGCTGGGTGGTAACGTGCTCGACTCCCATGCAAGCGGGCCGGGTTCGATTCCCGACCGGGTTGGAGATTTTCTCCGTTTGGGGACTGAGTGTTGTGTCTTTCTCATCAACATTTCATCCTCATCACCGGCGCACAAGTCGCCCTATGTGGCGTCGAATGAAATAAGATTTGCACTTGGCGGCCGATCTTCCCCGAATAGGAGCCTCCCGGCCAACATGCCACACGCTCATTTCCATTAGAAGGTCAAAACCTGTTGCAGAATGACTTAGAGACGATATCTGTATGGTGCGAAAAGTTGTAATTGACTCTAAGTAAAGAAAAGTGTGAGGTCATTTACACGAATACTGCAAGGAATCCGCTAAATTTCCGTTACACGATAAATCACACAAATCTAAAGGCTATCAGTCCAACTAAATACCTAGAAATTAAAACAACTTCATTTGGAACCATTAAATACAAAAGGTTGTGGGGGAGGCAACACAAAGACTGCGGTTTTTTTTTTTTTGCCGAATTCTTACAAGGAACCCCTTGAGTGGGTGGTCCTAATGTGTCAAAAATGTTTACGGCATTCGACACCCCCGCATATTGTCTACCATACAACCACAATATTGGCTGCTAATAGCCTCACGGTGCGGGACTTGGGGTGTCCTGTGGTGCGCGCAGCTTGAGGCTACGGAGCGTAGCTGAACTGCTTAGTCGACGAGTAAATCACAACAGTGCAAGTGGTGTTGATGAAAAGCAGAGCAATGGCAACGATAAACAAAGCAAACATCGCATTGTATCTACAACAGTTGCCATTTCGTCAGAAAGGAAGCCAAGGAATTTCGTAGAGTGAGAAAGAAGTGACAAATGAAATATTAGCGTTTCTGCAAGATGAGTCAGTGGAATGTGTGGTGTCGTATATGCTCGAGTGTGCGGACAATGTACATGAGGAGTACGATGATGACGATGCGTACTTAAAAAGTGAAAGTGACATTGAGACAGGTGTCGAAACATGTGTTCACCATGCTTGCTGGACGCGGAGCCATAAATCCCGTCTTCAGTGAACTTTAGTAAAGAACAATCGTTGTCCAAGGAAAGGGTGCTGAACTTAATTACGTACATGAAAGATCATCCCCAGCATAGTAAAAAAATTATGAACAGATTTCGAATAATTTTGCAGTAATATGACAGTGTAGTGCATAAGAAAACCTATGGACTTTCAAGGGAAGACAAGGCGCACTTGTTACAAAAACTGGTGTTTGCGCGTTTCAAGGATGCTCGATATAGTTAACAGGATGTTTTTGATAGTGGTCTACTACGTTATTCATATCTGACTGCGCGCGTCATACCTTACAGTGATTTCAAGGGAAGCAATGGATGGTTGCGTAACTTCAAACAGTGTTAAAGAATTGAAAGGCGTGAGATAATGAAATTTCAAACATAATGTCATTTTGACAATGCAGGACAAACTGCGGAATCTGACCGCAAATTATAGATGAGAAAAACAAACTTGTTCCATCGTTAAGTAGTAAATTTGTTTTCCATTCCAACCAATCGGTATTTAAAGAGGAAGTGCGTATGAAAGGAAATTAGAGGTACCAAGAGAGCTATATCAAAATCAGTTAACATCAGTGCCTTAACGCTTTCGTATACAAATATGCCGACTGTTAATCCGAATGGCAAATTGTCTGTAAAGTTATTTATTGCGCTGCGAGAAGTTGGAGGTGCTCTTTTCCCTACGACTCTTTCTCGTGTGTGCGTGACCTTGCAAGAGCAGTATGGAATACTTACGTCACGGGAAACAAGGGCGGGAAAATGGGCGTAAGACAACTACAACTATGGCATAAACACTGATTTTGACCAAAATCTGGTCAAAATACCTTGCTTTTGCTTGATTTCTTACCTGCGTATGAAAATTATACTCCTTTAGAGCAAACTATCCCTCCTGAGAAATGTGTGACTTTGCATTTCATTGCACTTGGAACCACTCGACAAATCCAGTTTCTGAATATTTGTTTTTCTATGCCTGTAAAACATTGTATCGTACTACCTGCAGCTACGCCTTAAAGGGTAGGCTGTTTCACGACAATCTCCACGACAGACTGTTTCGCATTCGGTTGCATGCCATCACATTCCGTCAGGTCGGACCACCACGTTACATCAACACGATTCTATATGCATTCTTTAGAAGCGGATACCTAGCTGAACACCCTGCATGGTTTGTAACTCCCAAGGAGTTGGGTTTCGATGTTGATGGTGCGAACCCATGTGATCACTGTGGCGCGCTATTTTTCATTCGGTGTTTATGACGCAAGTTGATGATTTGTTTTGAACATTTCGTGAATGTCAGCGATATCCATTTTGTGAAGTGGAATACGTACATCCCGTAGTCTCTGCCCCCCCCCCCCCCCCCGGACACTTATTTTCTGTCACCCTTCTGATGCACATAGTCAGTCATTAATAGCTAATATTTTGCCTGTCATAGTTATTAACACAAAACTTTCAAATGAGCCTTACGAAAGACTAAACCAGCGACCTCACACTCAAAGCGTTCCTTGGTAGAAAATGCAACAGGTCTGCTAAAGAGACGCTTGTCCGTCGATTGCTAGAGTACTGCTGTGCTGTATGGGATCCTTATAAAATAGGATTCACTGAGGACATCGGAAAAGTCCAAAGAAGGAAAGCTCGATTTATATTATCGCGAAATAGGGGAGAAAGTGTCACGTATGCGAAAAACGAGTTGGGCTGGCAATCATTATTCAAAGGTAAGATATTTTAACGAAATTTCAGACACCAACTTTCTACTCTGAATGCAAAAATATTTTATAGATGCCAACCTACACAAGCGGAAAGCATCATCATAATAAAATAAGAAGAATCAAAGCTCGTTCGGAAAGATTTAAGTGATCATTTTTCCCAAGTGCAGTTAGAGAGTGGAACGGTAGAGGAATAATCTGAAAAAAAGTGGTTCGATGAACCCTCTGCCAGGGACTTAACCGTGGATTTCAGAGTAGTCATGTAGACGTAAATCTAGTTGTTAACATCAAAGGGCGCAACATCAGTGTCGGAGAGACGGAGAGAGTTGAACGGGGCAGAATGGCTCGTCCCAGGGAAGCAAGTTTGTATAGAATAACATTGCGGGTAGTACAAGCCACGTTACTATTAACAGGGTGGCAGTGTCATTGTATTTACACCCGGGAAACATTCCAGTAACGTTGCAAGTGGAGCGCTGTCACACGCTACGCATCTCGTAGCACCATTGATTTAATTGTCTGTTTAGAAGAAGAAAAGGCTAAAGTGGTTCAAATGGCTCTGAGCACTATGGGACTTAACATCTGAGGTCATCAGTCCCCTACAACTTAGAACTACTTAAACCTAACTAACTAACTAACTAAGGACATCACACACATCCATGCCCGAGGCAGGATTCGAACCTGCAACCGTAGCGGTCGCGCGGTTCCAGAATGTAGCGCCTAGAACCGCTCGGCCACCCCGGCCGGCAGAAGAAAAGAGAAAGCACGTACAGTGTATATATCTGACCTTAGCCAGCATTATCCATAGAAGTACATTTTTCAGCGATATCTCTATCCTCCACAGTTGTACAAAATTGTTGAGGCTTCCTCGGCCATGTGTTGTCGCATTGCCTATTGCATTTCGTCTCGGGATGTTCGACTGATGTTTGTTTAACGATTCTTCTGTGGTTTGGCGAAAAAAATAGTTAAACAAACATCGGCTGAAGATCCTGAAAAGAAAGCCAACAGGCAACGCGCTCGTCAGCTGTGTCACTTGATTTGTCACTTGCTTTTAAAGCGCGAACGTTAATGCACTTTATTTGTTCAAATCCTTGGATACTGATACTATATTTTCAATTTCCTCGTTCAACAAAGGATCTCTCCTCCAGCAGTTGTCACACTCTTTTTTTAAGATGACGTACCGCTTTTGTCCATTCATCTAATACCACGCCATCAAAAAGTCGATCTTTTTTTCAGCTCCGGTAGCGAAATACTTGACATATTACGACTACGGCTGTTAGTATTTGCAAATATTCCTGTTTATGGAATTTGGTTCTGGACTGCATGGCGGAACTAGAAAGGGAAAGACCAATTTTCTTGCAAGACCTTGTCAAGGGTATAAACATTAAAAAGTTCGGTGGTCTCTTATTAATGCCAAAAGTTAGTCATTCGTGAGATCTAGTTCATAATGTGTGTGTTGTTTATTGTTCTTCTTATTCAAACTCGACTATACTACTAGGAGATAATCTTCCAATAAGCTAGGTCTGCAAGTATTTTTATGGTTCCGTACATCAATCGGTAAAAAAGAAAAGTTCATACGATCACTTTATTGTCTGTCTGTCTTTCCTCTGTTAAGACTCCTTTTCCTCGGGAACGGATAGAGGTATAAAGCTGTAGTATACATAGTAATGTCTCTGTACCAAGGTGGTGTATAAAATTTAAGCTTCGAACCCAATGCATTCAAAGAGACGGCCATTGATGTTACATATTCTGACCCACGCACTCACTCATCAAAACAAATAGATGAACTATCTATATAGGTGCCTAATTAAGTTTGTGCGGAACTTTCAAGTCCTATTCGCACTTGTCCGTTATTTTTTCTTCTTTTTAGCTATTTGCTCTCAGTTTTTGTGTGATCTTCCGAACTTGTATATGTGAGAGGTGAACCCGGAAGAAAGCTTGTATAGCCAACTGTATGCATAACAGTTTTCATAATATTCGTCGCACATTGTAACCTAGCCAACATTCATTCGCAGTGTAATGAAAATGAATCCACTTTTCGTCTAAATAAATCGCCCGCTTTTGGTGAGATGCTTTATAATCTCTTAAAAATGTAATGAAGTGTTCCAACTACGTCCTCTCATTCACATGAGGTGAATCGTTTATTCTGGCATATTTTGAAATTAAATCCCATTGAAAAAAACATATTTTCTCAGAGATTCATTGCTAGCCATGCAATGTCGTTGAGAGCGACAAAAGTCGTGACACTCTTGCAAAGCTGGTATTCCGTTGTATTATAGACAATGCAGGGAGAAAGGAGCTATCGTATTTCGATGTGCTCAAGACCACACAACGAGTGAAGTTACCGTTTGTTGGTGTATCAACACGCAATGTTCAAAGTGTCTATAAGTGTTATACTACTTGCAGTCATGTAATTTAATGTGAAAACAGTGATCGACAAAAATATCTTAGCTGGCAGCGACGGGAGACGAGTGTCAACCCTTCTCAGAGACAATCGATGTCAAACAAGACAGGGATTGATTGGCGACTCCATGGCGTGTTGTGTGCACCACGGCCGAATAGTGGATAGAATTGGAAGGAAAATCAGCGTTGGCGGTATTTTGTTGTTTTATTGTCAGCAAAATCGATTTACGGTCACTTAGTGACCATCGTCAGTGCTGTAATATACAATTAAAATTGGCAGGCACTGGTATCAAGCTATAACCACAAGCTTAGAGCCAACTTGTGGTTATTGCTTGATACCAGTGGCTACCAATTTTAATTGTATATTACAGCACTGAGGATGGTCACTAAGTGACCGAAAATTGATTTTGCTGACAATAAAACAACAAAATACGGCCAATGCTGATTTTCCTTCCAAGACAGGGATTGCTTCCGTCACCGATAACAGGTTCATATCAACAAGCTTTTCAAGCGGATATTTGAGTCGGATACCTCGCAAAATGCCACTTCTGACAGGTGCACATAAGGCAGCACGTCTTTAGTGGGCCAAACGACACAGAAACTGTATAGTAGCTGACTGAAGGCGTGCAGTGTGGTCCATGGGGCCACGATTTTTTGCCATTTTTCAAATGACGCAATTCGTTGAGTGCTCCGACGGCAGAATGAGGCGTTTAACCCGCAATGAGATGTATACATCCCGAACGCGACCTTATATTAAAAAAAAAAAAAATCACGCTTGCAAAAATCACGCACCAGCCCCAGCGATCGATACCGTGCGAAAATTTGGATCATAACTCTTACAGTTCTCAGTTACGATCTTTTGCAAGGGTAGATTTTAATCTTTCGGGCGCAGCGGTTGTCTGTCGCTCGCTTTGCTCCATTGCAACCCCCTGATGCCGGAGCGCGAAGTACAGTACAGGTTAGAAACAGTGCACAATGAACAAAGCGTGTTACCAGTGTCAAAACAGTGGTGCACAAACATCTTACTGACTCCGCTATACATAGTACTTCGCACCCGTTTATTAGGCGGTTGTACTGGAGCAGAACGAGAGACAAACACACAGTGCAGTCAAAAGTTTAAAATATGTACTTTTAGAAGGTCATAAATACGTAAATTGGAATTATGATCCAAATTTTCGGACCGATTTAGGGGTCCGATATCTTGCAAGTGTGCTTAGCTATCCCTCCTTAAAGTATGAGGTCGAATTGGCGGTCTCCTCATCAGTGGAGAGAACCGTTCAGGCCGGCAGTGGTTCTGTGATATTTTGGTAGTGTTTTTCGTGCTATGACTTTTGCCCTTCATTCGGGTTACTGTTAAAACGAACCAGAGTCCTTATTTAAACATTCTCGGTGGCAATATTCATGATGAGTTCGTGATGACCACTCCCGCCTTCCAAGAGGACGAGAACCGTGATCGCAGTGCTGCACGCATGCAATACCAGTCGATTTTGTCGAGAATTTGTCAGAATTACACCGAACTGCTTTTGGTGTTTGACATTTGAGTTCCGAAATTCACGTACCATAAACATTTTAGAAAATGCAAAAATCCGATTTCCGTGTGGTCCACTTGTTACTCCACTGAAAATGTTTTCCACAATGTGAAACAGCTGATGAAACGAAGCAGTCAACATCTCCGCAGTTTGGTGACATGCGAGATCTGATCACCAATGAGCAGCTACAAATGGCTGTGGCATACCGGAAGAAACTGGTGGATTCTCTTGCTCGCCAAACGGAGGTAATTATCAACGTCAGATGCGATATGCGATATTAGGCCGTATTAGCCTCTAATCTTACTTAACTGGCTAAGTTATTCAGTATGACATGCTCCAGATGTTAGACACCAATCTCGTCACCGGATACTTTTACATTCATTCTCCTTGTTAAAGGCATAATTATATAGTTATCAGTATTAAGAGAGGGAGCTTCCATTCATTACACCGAAAAGGAAATTTTGTGACAGTTTTTCTGCAGTTTCCTCCTGATCATCCATGTAGATATACTTAAAGGAAAAAGAAAAACATAAATGGTGAAACAATGAAACCAAATCACATCAACACATATTAGCAGCAAAGGAAATTGGCATACAATGACCTACCACAACAAGTTCACACACAAGACAGGAAATATATTTAAAAAAATAAAAAATTAAAAATTAAAAAACAGAGCCATAGGACCCAGTACCACAGCCAGCTCCAACTGCGCTAGATTTCTCGTTTGAGGATCCATGGCCCGAACAGGTTGATCGAGATGGGTTTAAATCCGCGGAGTTTGGTGACTGTGAGAGGCCGGCAAACTCATCTTGATGCTCTTCGAACCACGCACCTACACTGTGAGCTGTGTGACACGTTGCACTGTCGTTCTGAAAGATACACTGTGTAATCAAAAGTATCCGGACACCACCAAACATATACGTTTTTCATATTAGGTGCATTGTGCTGCTACCTACTGCCAGGTACTCCATATCAGCGACCTCATTAGTCATCAGACATCGTGAGAGAGCAGAATGGGACGCACCGCGGAATTCACGGACTTCGAACGTGATCAGGTGATTGGGTGTCACTTGTATCACACGTCTGTACGAGAGATTTCCACACTCCTAAACACTCCTAGGCCCACTGTTTGCGATATGATAGTGAACTGGAAACGTTAAGGGACTCCTGTTCAAGCTGTACATCGAAGAAGCAACGAAAGATATAAAGGAAAGGTTGAGAAATGGGATTAAACTCAGCTTGAGAAGATATCAATAATATGATTCGCGGATGTCAATCTATTCTCAGTGAAAGTAAGGCAGAATTGTGGGATCTGTTGAACCGTTTGATTTGTCTACTGAGCACAGAATACGAATTGGAAGTAGACAAAAGAAAGACGAACGTAATGAGGAGTAGCATAATTGATACTAGCGATAAAGGTAACATCAGGAATGTAGATCACAAAGTAAACGAGGAGAATAAGTTGTTCTACCTTGGAAGCACTATAACGCATGAGGAACCAACAAAAGCAGACTAGCACAGGCAAAGAGCGCATTCCTGGCCTAAAAACGTGTACTAGTATCAAATATAGGCCTTAATTCGATGAATAAGTTTTGAGAATGTACGACTGGAGCACAAGATTTAAGGGAAGTGAACCATGCTTTGTGGAAAATGCAGAAAAGGAGAGAATCTAAGATACAGAACGATGTTGGAAATTAAGTGGGCTGAAAAGATAAGAAATAACGGTCTATGCAAAATCAACGTGGTGAGGAACAAGTGGAACACACTGGCTTGAGACGGGAGAGAATAGCAGAACAAGTGTTAAGACATCAATGAATAACAAAAAAAAAAAAAAAAAAAAAAAGTGTGACTAGGGCCTCCCGTCAGGCAGACCGTTTGCCTGGTGCAAGTCTTTCGATTTGACGCCACTTCGGTGACTTGCGCGTCGATGGGGATGAAATGATGATGATTAGGACAACACAACACCCAGTTCCTGAGCGGAGAAAATCTCCGACCCAGCCGGGAATCGAACCCGGGCCCTTAGGATTGACAGTCTGTCACGCTGACCACTTTTTTTAAAAAATCTCATTTCGTTCTCTTTCGTTCGTTGTATCTGCTCGGGGCGGACGTCGTAAGACACCCGTTTCGGTTCCTTGTTGATCGGTGAAATCAGTTTTTTTATTACAGAGGGCAGCTAACCCTCTGACCGAACACGCTGAGCTAACGTGCCGGCACCACTCAGCTACCGGGGGCGTACAAGGAATAACTACCATGGTACTAAAAGGGTAAAATCGTAGAGGAAGTCAGGAATTAGAATATTTATAGCAAATAATAGTGGAAGTTGCATTCTGAGATTATGTGACTACCACAGGAAAGTTCGTCGTAGTGGACCGCATCAAACCAGTCAGAAGACTGACAACAACACAAAATACGATCCTAAGGAAATACAGAGCAACTTAAGACAGTACTTCCGTTTGACGTGCTGGATGACAGCACTTTAAGTGGGTAGTCCTGTTTGAAAATTTCAAAAAACCAATTTTTAGCTTAAAATATTCCCTTGGATGTCTAAATAATCGTAGTGTTTATGTAAAGTTCGCCAGAAACTCCGTTTCGAGTTACAGGGCGATTTGTCAAGAAAAGTCTCCGAAAAAGATAGTCGACATGTAATTTTAGCTACGGCCTAACAGGAATTAAGTAACTTACGAACGAGCTCGAACTTGAGATCGGATCAGCCTGTTACAACTTCTGCACATAAAAGGACGAAAAGTGTGTCGAGCGGGCAGAGCAGCGGATGACAGAAGCTGCTGAAGAGACCCGCATGGCCCTCATGTCCACGAAGAAGATGGAGAAGGACCTCCTTTGGGTCCTATGATCGCTGATCAGAGGTTTGTTTAACTTAACTGCAAAATATATAACCCAAAACTTAAAACACGTTTTTCTCGAAACCGTATTTTTCAAACTGGCGGAAAACGTTTTTGACCGGAATTTGAGGCCGGCATTCTAAATTGAGTTATCTGTCAGCATACCTAGCCGTTTTGCCACATCTTCAAAAGTATATTTTCGGGGCAATTTTGTCTCGATTTTGCGGGCGCAGAAAACGACATTTGTATCAATACGTCAACATTTTCTCAGAACTTAATATTTTTCAGTTATTCTATGTACGCTGACAGTAAATATATTTAAAATGACTCATACAAAATAATTTTGTTACAGGTCCAATAGGAAGGCTCCGGAAATTCCCACCGATGACCAGTGTTACGGAGCAAGGGGTCCTCCAACCGGTGAAACTGTTACAGGGAGCGTCCGATGTGGACACAAAAATGATTTCTTAACTCATATGGTGGAGCTCTTGCCCGCGGAAGGCAAAGGTCCCGAGTTCGAGTCTCGGTCCAGCACACAGGAATAAATCTATATCATCAGATTTAGCATTACTTTCTATTTTACTTGAAAGAATCACGAAAATCATCTACTTTTCACGCATTCAAAGAGGGCTACCCCCTTAGACGTAGATGAACGCAACATAGTGTTCACAACAAAGAATTAGATAGAATCCGTGTACGACCACAGTAGCAACTCTGTGAAGCCAGTCTGTAGAAGAAATCTCATACAGGATGTAAGTTCCGTTAATCTTACAGAACTGCCGGAGACTCCTTATCAAGCAGGCATGGCGGCAGACATCAAATGCGTTCAACAGACATGCTGCTGGAATCGCTGCAGATCAGTCAAGACTATACGAATTTTTAAGGAAAACGCTCAGAGAAATTAAATAATGTCCGTGGAAGAAAGACGGTGCTGTTCTCGCGAACGTTATTGAGTTCACAGGGTGAGGCGTTTAAAACTGTAACTGGAAAACTACAGATCGGATTTTAAAAAAAGGTTGTAATAGGAGTTGTTCGCCTCGAAAGGGACATCCAATGACACAAAATTAGGTCCCTTTCCTCCTGCCCAACGTCCCAAGGGGCAGGAGGGGGCGTCAACTTTGAAACCTTAAGTAGGAAACCTGTTTTCCTTTTTTGTTTAGTGGATTCTGTCTCTTCGAGGAAAAAAATACTTAACTTTCGTATTTAATATTTTTTTCGTTGCGTGATACGTGGCACTGTAATCGACAAAAATCAAACTGGGGTAAAACCGTTCAAAAATGATAAAATTTCATGAAATACACATCATATTACTTTTCTAGGAGATTAGACAGTTATTCTAACATTTTTAGTGAGAAACAGGTTTTTAGAGCAAAAAACTTGATTGTCCGCAGTATAATACATTACTTTGTCCACATTATTCGTGTAATTTCTTTCACAGAGCCGCAGAAACGGAAAGCAGCAGCAACAGCGCTCTGGTTTTTGTATACAAAATATATTTTAACACTAACTTTTACGAACGTTTACCACATCTACTGTTTTATCATTAGATATATGACGCGACTCCAATCCATCTGCTCCAGTGAGTTAAGTTCCTATGTATTCAAGACAAGATTACAGTGCACTACGTACAGTGGAATTAAAAAATTGATATATACTAAGGATTTGAAGATGGCATTTAAACTTTGCCGAAACTAGTCATCCACCTTTGTATTTTTCATAATAAGAGATCGCTCTCCTACCGACAGTGTCAGGTAACAATTCAGTAGAAAAGTTACGTACTTTTTCTCAGTTAATTCAAATCCGCAGCAAAAAATTGGGGTTCCTACTTAAGATTTCAAAGTTGCGCCTCTCCCGTCCGCTGGGGGGGGGGGGGGGGGGGGCAGCAAATGTTTTTGGAAATTTGTGGTAAGGTCTTATGGGACGAAACTGCTGAGGTCATCGGTCCCTGCGCTTACACACTACTTAATCTAACTTAAACTAACTTACGCTAAGGACAATACATACATCCATGCCCGAGGGAGGGCTTGAACCTCGGGAAAAATTACGGTTGCAGTTTCCCCTTGCTTTCAGCCGTTCGGAGTACCAGCGCAACAAGGGCGTTTTGGTTAATGTTAGAAGGCCAGATAGTCAATCATCCAGACTGTTGCCCCTGCAACTACTGAAAAGGCTGCTGCCCCTCTTCAGGAACCACACGTTTGTCTGGCCTCTCAACATATGCCCCTCCGTTGCGGTTGCACCTTTTTAATTTTAGTTCTGTTTGTAGTTTTCCAAATGTTTTCAAAAACCGTTTTAAATGCTTCACCCTGTACGTACAGAACCGATATTCGAGAAAAGCCGTACAACGAATCTACTGCCTCTACCGATATGGATATGTCTGAGAGCAAGCCTTGTTGATCCACGATTTCTACTTGTGTTGTTACGCCGTCGCTGCCTGAGGGCGCTAAGAGAGAGAGAGAGAGAGAGAGAGAGAGAGAGAGAGAGAGAGAGAGAGAAAGAGAGAGAGGAGAGAGAAATTTTTATTAGTCGATGTGTGTTGGAAAGCAGATGTGGAGAGAGAGAGAGAGAGAGAGAGAAATTGTTATTAGTCTATGTGTGTTGGAAAGCAGATGTGGAACTGAATGGTCAGGAAACTTTTATCCGGAATTAAGCTACTACGTATTGAATACAGATCTGCTGGAAATGATTGAATAAAATGATGTTAAGAATAGTTATGGATTTTGAAAAGAGTTTTGTAAAGAATTGTGATGCAAGGTCAATCTGCAGCTTTGCACACCTGTGCGTAGTTAGCATTCTGGTATAAAATTATTTGTCGGACCGAAATTTGGTTGATGTATTTATCTTACGGACTTGAAATGGTTCCAATGGCTCTGAGCACTATGGGACTTAACAGCTGAGGTCATCAGTCCCCTAGAACTTAGAACCACTTAAACCTAGCTAACCTGAGAACATCACACACATCCTTGCCCGAGGCAGGATTCGAACCTGCGACCGTAGCGGTCGCGCGGTTCCAGACTGAAGCGCCTATAACCGCTCGACCATTTTGGCCGGCTCTTACGGGCTACTCACAGCTAGAGAGGTTAGTTGTCCTCCACTGTATATAGATTTTGCGAAAAAAGAGCGATAATATTTGGGTACGTTAATCTTAGGCAAAGTAAATTGTTTTTAAAACCAGTCATTTTTGTATAAGCCAATATTGTTCTCGATCTTGAAAGTGAAGTTATAAAGTAATTCTTTGCTACAAATCTGTTTTAGAAACAAGCATTATTAGGACATTAGTACCCAAAATTATTCTCACGCAAGAAATACAATGTTGCTCGTGCGTGCATTGCACGTGACGACACACACTCTTTTGAATGTCATTTGTAGTTTACCATTTTAATTGAGCTTTGTTGCGGACCTGCCTCCTATGCTCCACTTTCGAGAGAACTTATACTATACCGAGGTAAGTGTAAGAATAGTTCAGGGCCGTAGTTACACAGTTACTCTGTACATACGGAACAATGTCATTACACAGTTAATCAGTGATTAGGTCAGATAGTTTATATTCAGCTTAAAAGTTATTTTCTTGCTACACAGAGCACATTTCAGTGGACAGTGTGATACACCCTTGTGTGAAACGTTTTCGTATTCAGAGTTTTGTTTCGCAAGCTAGCTACGTAAATCAGCCGTGAACTTAAATGAAAGTAAATTTGGATAACTTATTCAGACAAGATTCAGTAGTTCATTTGACGTGTAATTTTTATTGGTTTTATTATGGTACATTTTTGAGATGTTGGGAAATGTCCACTGTGACCTCAGGCAACACACCACTGTTCACTCGACTGCACAATAATGGGCTTAAGTAATGGCATTTTTTTCAGTAATTTGTTTGATGCACTTGAACTCTACAGTACACTACACCACACACACACACACACACACACACATACACACACACAGAGAGAGAGAGAGAGAGAGAGAGAGAGAGAGAGAGAGAGAGAGAGAGAGAGAGAAAGAGAGAGAGAGAGAAATGTTCAAATGTGTGTGAATTATTAAGGGACCAAACTGCTGAGGTCATCAGTCCTTAGACTTACACACTACTTGAACTAACATATTCTAAGAACAACACACACACGCCTGAGGAAGGACTCAAACCTCCGGCGGGAGGGGCCGCGCAATCCGTGACATGGCGCCTCTAACCGCGCGACACAGAGAGAGAACGAGTATAAAGAAGAAAAGTTTCATAAGATGAGAGAGATGGAGGTACCTACCGAGGCTCATAGATAATATTTTCCTTTTATGAAAATTGTTTATTCAAATGTTATGTAAGTAATGTGTCACATATTCCTACAGGAGGAAATACTGGTCAAAACCAAAAGAAAAGTTCCTGTATTTATATGTCCGTAAACCAATACCATCTGGGCTATAGGCCAGTTTATCTCTTACGTAAAAGTGCTGCATGTGGTTAACACGCATCCTGACACATCCTTCGGCCCTTCTTTGCAGTGAATCACACACTCTTTGAAATACACCTAACTCCACTTCGATTATGTCACTTGCATTGGTCACACGCTCTTGTAACGTGTGCACATTGTCCTTGGATTGGGCAAACATCAGTGTCTTTACATGTTCCTGTAGCCAGAAATCGAACAGATTCAGGTCCGCTGAATGGGGAGACCATGGTACCGGAGCTCCTCGACACATCAATCGCCCACGAAACGTTGCGCTGAGGTACTAGTGTTCGACGATCCGCAGGAAATGGAATGATGCCCCGCTGTGCGTAGACCACACGCTAACGTTTTCCAATAGCGCAGGAATCTATGAAAGGTAACATCTGTTAGTCTGTTTGGTAAGATGTGCCGCCCTATCAATCTGTCACTGACAATTCGTGCACAAACACTGACGCTGAAGCGATCCTGGTGCTTCACTTCCATGGCTGCTGGAGAGCTTGCATCTGCCCACACGTGCATAATCCGGTAATTTATTATGCTATCCCTTGTGAATCCTGCCTCATCTGTAAATTAAGTGCAGGCTGTGAATTACGGATCTTCAACGGCCAATATCTCAACAGATGTTGGTTTCTGGACATATCATTTTAGGAAACTTTCTTCTAGTTTTGACCTACTACCTTCTGTAAGATTATGAGACATTTTTTTTAAAAAAAATGCATCCTGTATAAGTCTGGAAAAATAATTTCTGGAAAACAACCTTTCGTCTGTGACTGACCTTTTACTTGCGTTTTATGGTACCTCGCACTAAGTATAGATGGTAAACAACCTATACAGGTTGTCAGAAACAATCTGAAGAATTTGTAGGATTGTTGCAGGGTAGGTTGTGCTGAACAACAATTCTTAAAAAAAATTCAATACGTTGCGCCGTTTCCGAGTTAATTAGCACTGAAGTTAGCCAATCAGGCACTTGTGTGCGCCAATTCGAGCGGCCCACCAGAGACAATTAGTTGTTCTCATAGCATAGACGACTGCGCACGAGACTGCTCAGCCTTTTCCCATGTTTCGATCCTTACTATCGTCCCGTGTCCAACTTCCGTATCGCTATCTTGTTAGGCTTTAGGAAAACGAAACGAAGAGCGCATTTGGCGACACCGTCTCTGGCGGGCAGCGTGAATTCGCGCGCAATGGCGTGATGGGCTAACATCCTTACTAGCTTTTCGGAGCATCCTCTATGTAGGGAATGTTGTGGCTCAGGTTGATTCTTTAAAGGTCGTTTATAAAGCATCTATCATAAACCAGTTCTGTGTAATGTATCTTTATTCCTATACGTGAAGCATCTCCATATTTATATATGAATTCTTCACGGGTTGTCAGCCGAGTAGCATCGTCGTCTCGTAGCAACGTTTCGATGGAATGAGACTCCATCATCTTCAGGCGAAGATGTGGAAACGCATTCCATCGAAACGTTGCTACCAGACGACGATGCTACTCGGCTGACAACCCGGTAAGACTTCGTATATGAAATTCACCGAGAAAGCCTGCACTCGCATATCTCCTTATTTAACGGTCAGATTGTATAGCGTACAGTACCTGTAGAATTGATATGGCACCCAGGGACTGCTCTGGGTAGTCCTCTTGTAGATGGCGAAGCTCTCAGGTCGAGGAGAGTAGAACCAAAGTCGTATGTACGTGATATCGAACGCCTTCCCTGCAACAACACAGAAAACATACGCTGTAGTATGAAAATTGTTCAGGAATAATGTACACTGTAGACAAATATAAAGGACAACTGTTACGCAAACGAGTGCTCCCTGTCCAACTGTGACGTTAAAATTACTCAATCTCTAAGACAAGTTCAAATGGTTCTAAGCACTATGGGACTTAACATCTGAGGTCATCAGTCCCATAGAACTTAGAACTACTTAAACCTAACTAACCTAAGCACATCACGCACATCCATGCCCGAGGCAGGATTCGAACCTGCGACCGTAGCAGCCGCGTGGTTCCGGATTGAAGCGCCTAGAACCACTCGGTCACAGTGGCCGGCTCTAAGACAAGTAGCGTATGTGGTACTCAGAATGTTAGTTTGCTTTAAAAACCATCGAATTCCATCGGTTTCGTTGAATGTGCGGGTGGCGGTAGATGTAGTATACAGGGTGTTATAAATAATTGTTTACTACGTGCCGCAGTGGCGTAGAGACGGGCACCTGGAAACTTGTGGTCTATCAGGTGGAGAAAATATCTCAAATTGGCGTAAGAAAACCAAGCGCATCGTGGTGCTGTTTCATATTCTCTCGTTCTCTACGAGCAAATTATTGGTCCCAGAAAGAAAATGAATAACTCAGTTTTGGAGTAATTTAATGTAGTTTAATTGTGTACTGGGATGCGTTTTCGCTAGAAGCTGCGGTTTTCGGATTATTCAAGAAAATATACGAAAGTGACCTTCAAAGGCCCCACATCCACCAGTTATCGGTCAGGATTTTTAAAGTGTTGTTGGCAGGAACTCCTTCCATTCTACAAAAACGTGCGACTAGATGAATTATTTTCTACATTCGACCTTTTTTCGTCTTCATTGAGTTGGATGTTACGCCACCGGTCAGTGAGGGTAATGAGAGAAAGTCGACTTTCGCAGGCTTTATGCAAAGTACTAATTACGTCGAGAATTCGCTGTAAACTTCATCCTTATAAGCACAGTAGTTTCGCAGTAAGGAGGGCAGGAAAAAGACAATTGTTAATTTTATGCTGTTAGAATTCAGAAAAATTAATAAGTAAAATTTTGCACAAACTTCAGTTTTACAATTTCTAAGTTTACGACGAGGCCGGTGACGTAGTAATAGGCCGGTCAACTAACACCAAAAATGCTCGAATATGGGAACTAATTGGTGTAATAATAGGCCGTAGGAGGAAGTGCGAGGAACAACATACTAAGAATCCCGACCACGGTGGGGCGAGGGTTGGCATGCCAGAAGGTAGGTCATTCTTGAAACTTTTTCTTGCAAAGAACTGAAAACCGTGTCCCTCAGCCCAAGTTTATCCCAGTACAAAATGAAACAACATTAAATTTTTCCTTGGGGCTAGTAGTTTGAGCGCAGAGAGCGAGAGAATACGAAAATCTCGCGTGATGCTCATGCACTATAGCTTTGTTGTTTTTTTCTTCTCTCTTTCTTTTCTTTTTTTTTTTTTTTTTAAATGCCAGTTTGCGGTACGTTCCCGACTTGATAGACTGCGAGTGTCCCGTATAAAATCATTCGTCTCGACGTGCTCTACATCACTATGGTACGTTGTAAGCAATTATCGTTTACGGTCTGTATAGTACCGTCAATGCCTGTAGTCACTGCCGCTGCTGGCGTGTCGTGTGAGCAGAACTGAAGTATTTTGCAGGACACACATTAACCATCTAGCTGATGACGGCGCCTCGGTCTGTAGGGATCATTTTATTCAAAGAGTAATTAATTTTGTATTATCAACATCGATTTTTAGGCTTTGTTTTTTGATTATATTTTTCAGTACTTCGTATTTCTTAAAAATAAATACTGTTAACTGTAAGCTGATCGAAGTAATGAAACTACTTCAACACCTGCTGGGGTAGACGAGAGCACTAATGCGCTGCTTCTTGGACTCGGCTAGGCGCTCCGGTCCCGGATCGAATCCGCCTTGCGGACTAATGACGAGGGCCGGTATGTCAGCCAGCCTGGATGTGTTTTTAGGCGGTTTTCCACATCCCTCTAGGTTAATACTGGGCTGGTCCCCACGTTCCGCCTCAGTTACACGACTCGCAGACATTTGAGAACGTTTGCAGTGTTTTAACGTTCTGCTAGACACAGACAGCTGGGGTACACTAATTCCGTCGAAGGAGGTTCAGGGTGGCGGCAGGAAGGCCCTCCGGCCACCCTCTGCCACTGACATTGCCAAATCCTTAGTAACAAGGCCGACCCCGCGATGAAGTGGGACAAAGGTTCAAAGGAAATGATGATGAATGAAACTACTTGAACGATGTAACTTCCTCAAAGACATCAAGTATATTACAACTCTTTTTATACAACAAGCAACAGAATTAATAAGTGCAGCACGAAAGTAATAGATAAAATTTGCTTCTTTACTTACCTTACAGGCAATGTATTTCAATTTACGTATGATGAAAATACGGAGTGTATTCCATTTTTTAATGCTTTTAGAAACATAACTACATGCACTGAATGAAAACAACTACTTCCTCAAATGGAACGCCGCATTTATCCCTGTTAAAAGCTGAAGAAATAAATTAAAATTTGTGCCATGGGTGGGATTTTAATCCGGGTCTCCTTGCTTACGAGGCAGGAGTATATTAGGCAGGTGTGCTAGTCATTACACCACCGCAGCAGTACAATTCCCACCACTGCATGGAATACCCTAGTCCAGTAACCCCCCCCCCCCCCCCCCCCACACACACAAACTGCAATTCACGTCTTCAGCTTATTTTCCCCTTCGTAAATCCTTGGCACACAAATCTGTTTAGAAAGCACCAATCGTTCATAAATCAGTTCGCGCTCTGTATGTGATATCCTAAAAGCTGTAAATAGGGAACTGAGCGTTGCAGGAAATGTTGAAAAATCTGAAATGCCTGACTCTTGAAGAAGGCGCTAATTATTCCGCGAAATCCTGCTTATAATTTTTCAAGAGCCTGTATTAAGTGAAGTATGTAGAGATATCTTTCAGCTCCTTATGTATTGCTCCTGCAGACACCGTGAAGACAAGGCTAGAGTAATCACAGCTCGTACAGCTTTTAAGCAGTCACTCTTCCCGCATTTCACACGCGACCGGCAGGGGCAGGAACTCTAGGATGTGACACCACGCACGCTTACCACTAAACACCTCCTATCATGCACTTCACACTGGTTTACAGAGTCTTTGCGTGGATATGGATAGAAGTACCGAAGGGTGGTTCAGTATTTTCGTTCCCTAACCACACAGACCTCTGTTAAAGAAAGCATGTCCGGAAGCGATTTCTACCCTGTCGGCGAATGACTTGACGACTTGTAGCAAGTAGAACGCAGCATGTTATCGCGGACGGGATGTTATCCACAGACAGAAGTAGATTCGAATGTACCACTGAGACAAGTGTGCAGTTCTCTATTGTTCACACCATATGCTAATAATATCGGACAAAGATTTTTTGCGTTCTGATATGTTTCACAAACTGACGCGTTTAACTTACGAAGAAAAATTTTCATTCAGTAAGTATTTTTGTAATATCTAATATCATATCGACAAATCCTTGCGAACACTGGCGATGAACTGTTAATGAGAAAATATATGAAGTTAAGCAATCAATGAACATAAAAATAGATATTTTGATTACACAGTTAATGAGTCTCAGCTGAAGTAATTGTGTCATTAACACGTGTGCGGTGAGTAAATGGCAGTTTTCGATTCATTACTAGGATACTGGAAACATAAAACACTTGTACCTCTGTACTACAGTATTGCTCAAGTGCGTAGGATACAGAGCAGGTTTTACTGGTTCGACACGTACACAGGGCAAACTGGAACGTCACGACTTTGTTTCCGCCAGGTTAGTGTAACGGAAATGGTCCAAAATGTTAACCACAGGTCACTTCGGGACATGCAGATCCGTTGAACTTTTTAAGATGCGTTTTTATTTTAGAGGGGAATCTGCGAGCACGGAATCTGCGAGCACTGAGAGCAAACCACAGATAGCTCCATTGGCGGCCGTGAAAATACAAGCAGCCCACACTGGGGCATATAACGAGTCACTTTTTGCCACGTTCCATCAGTGAATGGAATGGTGGGAAATCTTAATACATTGTGCAGTGAAAACTGCTATTTGCCATGTTCCGTACAGTGAAAACGTTATGCATAATATTGGTTGTAAGTAGAGCGAGAAAATGTCAGAATCGCTTGCCTCTCAAACAGCCTGCCTTACCCGGGATCGCTACACAGCGCCACGGTGGCAACTAGCGGAACTAACGTTCCTGGATGTAGCCGCTAGAGGGCAGGGCATGGAGGTTCCTAACAGCTTCCTCTACCCAGGGAAGACTTCCGCGCGATCTTTCAAAAGAGATATTTCCGATAAATAAGCGCAATTGCGTCGTAAGTTCCATAGCATGCTACGTTCTCCTTAGTTGATCTGAAGCGCACACCGTTTAAATCTCTTGCTAAACTTTTTAGGTAATTAGAATATAAAACTGTACCATTTACTGGCTTGTGAGATCATTGAAAGGGATTTCTGCATGCATTGAACAATGTTAACACTTCAATATGTTACTAGGCACTTTAGTTATTCCACAACAGTTTGTGCGGAAAACGTGTAAAGTTCAGAGATTTATTTTGCAACTCCTGATATTTCGCTAAGCTGGAAAGATTCTCTTTCGATTCTTAAGCTGTTACTGAGCTTGCGGACTTCGTCAATACTGACGAGTATGTGACATCTAAAGATTTAGCTCCAAATTTGTTGTAGCCACGGTACCATATTAGTATCAGGATCCTAGATAATTTTATAGGTCATAATGCGTTTATTTATTGCTTATTAGATCACTTGGTTGAAACTGGTTCTAATAATTCCATCGTTCTGGATTCAGTCTTCTGGTGCTTCCGACTCTTGACTTTGAGCTACTGCAATAATTTGTGTGCGTTAAAACCTCTAATTTGCTCCGGGATCAGCTTCTATGCTGAATTACAGATCTCACAAAGCTGACCGAATGAGCCTGTTTGAAGGTCAGAGGATATACATCTACAACTACACTCTGCGATTATACCGAAGTGCACGGTACTTTTTCTTGTACCATACGCTATCTGATTGACTGTATCCGCATACCTATTAGTGGGCATTCATATGGAGTGTGTCTACCCTTCGCTTTTATGAAGGCTTCAACTCCGCTTGAAACAGTTTCAGTGAGGTGTCTGAATATCTGCAGAGAAATGGCAGCCCATTCTTTCTCAAGAGCCGAAACCAGAGAAGATAGTGATGTTGGACGCTAGGGTCTGGGGAACTCATCCCAACTGCTTTCAGACAGGTTGTAAGTTGAGCATGCCATTTTGATTTTTGTAAGTTATCGATGTGCACGTGAGACAGAGCAAACAATCTTTGGTCTTGTTGTGGCACAGTCTTTGTATCTACGCAATTTGGTACATTCTTAGTTGAAATGTAGTACGTGATGGACATATTCAGTAGTGCTATGTTGATTTGAGATTGTATCTGTCAGGTGAACATAGATTTATTGTAATGGATAGCGAGGATGAATATGATGTATATATTGGAAGGCGAAAAGAATATAAATTTTGAATAATGTTGTTATTTTTTAAGAGAAGAAGTTTGAGGTAAGGCTGCAGCACTGTGCAGCTAGATTTTTGGAATGATTGTCAGCTAGTTAACTTGCTCAGAGTTGAGAAAAAGACCACCCCACTTCCCAGAATCATGCTTTAAGATTAAACTGTTTGGTTTTTATAGAAATTCTCCGTTGACATTGTACCCTTTTCAAATCACTGTCCAAAGTGAAGTACAGTATTGTTCAGACCAATGTTATGTATGAAGATCATGCTAAGTTTTGCTCTGTCTATTTGAATTCATACTTCATTCTAAAATTGTCTTGGAATATCATTTCATAGGAATAGTTAATCTCCTTAACCCACTGTTTGTACAAGATTTACCATTAAGCATTACTACATTGGACCATATGGTATGCAACAGTTTGAAAATGGTTTGGAAATTTTATTAAAAAAAGTAGAAGTCTATATTAGCCGCTGCCTGTTTGCTGTTAGCTGTTGTGCTTTCGAGAAATCTGCAACAATGTTGTCAAGACGCGAGGTAAGTGGAAATTTTGATTCGTCCCAGATAATTGTTTTACTTCAGTTGCGTCTTTAATATGAAGACAAGTTGCAGTTCAGTTCAAATAAGGTTCTGTTTAGTCAAACGTTAGCATACGAGTTTAAATTGAATAATAGTTTGTGAGTACTTAGTTTTGGTAATTTTTGTGGAATAGGAGGTAAATTTGGGATAAATTAGATGCAGAAACATATAGTGGGGAGGTTACAAGGGACTCTTCGCATGCCAAGACCGTTTGAGGAATGTTATTGTCCACAAACCATTGCCTCACTAATTTTGCCTTATGTCAGGGTGCACTGCTACGCTAATACAGGATGAGGCAGAAAAGACGGACGTTTTTAGAACAACTAGTATTCAGGCTCAGGAGTGGGGGAAGTGATGTGGTAACGTGATCGGTAGCTTCTGCCATTTTGTTAGTGAAGGTCATGGAGCCGGGGACTGTGCAACATTGTGTGTTTAGCTATGATAGTTTTGTGACCAATAGTGAGTCTATCGTCATAGTGCAGCGTGAGTTTCGTCGCCATTTCAATCTCGCTAGACATGATAGTGTTCCCACTCGTAACACCATTTTACGTTGGGTAGAATAATTTCGAACACGAGGAACAGTTATGAACAAAAAACCACCAGGAGCTCCTCACTCAGTTCGGACACAAGAAAATGCGGAAAGAGTTCGGCAAGCCGTACTCCATAGTCCTGGTCGATCTGCTAGAAGACACTCGGCTGAGCTGCACCTCAGTAATCGCTCGGTAAGGCGTATTTTGCATACTAACCTAAAATTTCATCCCTACAAAATGGCCAGTGAGCAAAAATTAAACCCAAGAGATTATGAACAGCGGCTAAATTTTGCCAGAGAAATGGAGGCCATATTTGTGCAAAATGACAACATTATTTTGCTTATGAGTGATGATGCTCATTTCCATTTGAATGGAATGGTAAATCAGAACTGTCGTTATTGGGCCAGTGAAAACCCAAAACTACTGCATGAGAAACCGTTACATAGTCCCAAGGTGACTGTCTGATGTGCTGTGACAGGTACAGATGTTATTGGTCCATACTTTTTCCAAGACGAGAACAGGAACACCGTAACCATAACCTCTGAATGATATAGAGAGGTGGTCACTTAATTCTTCCTACCTGAATTAAGAAGAAAACGTATTCCTATCTGGCGAGTGTGGTTTCAGCAGGATGGAGCTACAGCTCGCATGGCAAATTGACTATGGAAGCAATTTGTTTTTGTGATAGAGTTATTTCCTGGTTTGGACGCGTTCACTGTCCTCCTCGGTCCCCTGACCTATCCACGTGTGACTACTTTTTGTGGGGTTACGTCAAATTACGTGTGTACGTCCATAAACCACGTACACTTGAAGAATTGAAGGAAGCTGTTCGTGTGGAAGTCGTCCAAATAGACAGAGGCATGTTGCAGAGAGTTGAAGCCAACATCCGAGAGCGCCTTCAGAAGTGCATCGCTGAAAACGCCCGTCACCTGGGAGATGTTGTTTTCAAGCATTAATTTTGTTAAATGGCACCATTATTTGAGTGTTATTCTGTAATTAAAAAATTTTTAAGCACTCCTAACGATGTATTGTTCATTTGAAAACCGTTCATCCTTTATGCCTCACCCTGTACAATCAGTAATCGTCTCCGAACTGTTCCTCTACTATACATAGTACATAATGCTGTAAAACGTGTTCATATCCTCCCAAATTTAGCATTTTCTTAAACGCAATAAGGAGACCACAATCTAACCACGAGAAACAGCCATGTACTGTAACACGAACTCCTCTGTACTCCACTGCTGGCACTATATATTAAGGCAGGTAACGTCCTCCAGGAATTCACCAAACCCAAAACCTTCCATCGGATAGCCGAAAGGTGTAGTATGATCCATCACTCCAAATAATTCGTTGCAAATGCCTCACTGTCCATAGGCGTCGCTCTTTACTCCAACTCATGCATCGCTTAGCATGGACTATAGAAATGTGTGGTTTACGAGAAGGTGTTCGACCGTTGTACCCTATCCTTTTTAACTTCGAACGAACACTCATAATGTTAACTAGGCTCCTGCTGGTAACCCTTAAAAACTCACGAGCGACACCTTTCACTGTTTTCATGCGACTGGTTACAACCACACTCAGCAGTGCTTTAAGGTCCCTGTACATGAGATCCGCCTGGTGTTGGTTTAGCTGTAGTTGTTCCCCCGAGTTTCCGATTCAAAATCACATCATCAGCGTTCGACTTGGACAAGTTTAGAAGAACTTAAATGTCCCTAATTTATTTGTTACTCCAGGTGACATTTCAGCTGAGATGTAGATGGTGTCTACTCCCATGTTATTCAATACCGTATGATGAGCGAGCACCAAAGGAAAGAGGGGAGGTATTTGAGGAGGCAGTTAAACTTCGGAAAGAAGAAATAAAAACATCGAAGTTCTTGATGACATTGTAATACTGTCAGTTCCAGGATAGGATGGTTCAAATGGCTCTGAGCACTATGGGACTCAACATCTTAGGTCATAAGTCCCCTAGAACTTAGAACTACTTAAACCTAACTAACATAAGGACATCACACACACCCATGCCCGAGGCAGGATTCGAACCTGCGACCGTAGCAGTCCCGCGGTTCCGGACTGCAGCGCCAGAACCGCTAGACCACCGCGGCCGGCTCCAGGATAGGACTTGGAAGAGCTACTGTACGTAATGGACAGCATCTTAGGTAGAGGTTATCAGATGAATATGAACAAAAGTAAAGCCGGTCGGAGTGGCCGAGCGGTTCTAGGCGCTACAGTCTGGAACCACGTGACCAATACGGTCGCAGGTTCGAATCCTGCCTCGGGCAGGGATGTCTGTGATGTCCTTAGGTTAGTTAGCTTCAAGTAGTTCTCAGTTCTAAGGGACTGATAACCTCAGATGTTAAGTCCCATTGTGCTTAGAGCCATTTCAACCATTTTTTTTCTTTACGGAAAGTAACTCAAATCAGACAACATGTAAAGTCCTAACGTGGCAGCCTCATCACATCCATTCTCTGATATCCGCCGATACAGAGTTTGGAAACTTCTTTATCACTTACTGTCTTCGAAGGCAAACGAAACGACGCATTGTATTAAGCCGGAACAGGCGTTCTGTCTGTGGCGTGAAGAGTAGATAACGACTGTTCAGAGGAATAACGTAACAGACTATAAGTATGCAGCGCAAAGGAAAATTAACTAAATAGAGAGAGAAGCGGTAGTCTGACAACTCATCAAGTACGGAGAACGACGGACTGGATTAAATAACGGCGCAGATAAATAACACTACAACGTGCTGGCGCCCGCAAACCGCAGAATACGCTACTCGAGGCGAGGCAGAATGTTTGCGGAGAGCAAAAAGGTGCCTGCCCTCCGGCAACTGCCGCTACAAGACCCCACTTGTCTGTAAGCGTTCCTTGAGCACTCGTAAAACGGCCTTTAAGTGACGACAGTCGTTAAGTGAGGAGGAAGAACACTCAAGGAACGTTATAGCGTTTCTAATAGTTCTTGCCAATCCAACGCATCACCTCACCCCAGTGACTGCGATCAGTTATTCCCATGCCGATACGAATAGCGTAAAACTAATTCAGAACTGATTTTCTCCGAATGGTGATTAATATCGTCCTCTCTACCGAACTATCAGCTTAATAAGTCACAGCTGCAAAATACTAACGCGAATTCTTTACAGACGAATGGAAAAACTGGTAGAAGCCGACCTCGGGGAAGATCAGTTTGGATTCCGTAGAAATGTTGGAACACGTGAGACAATACTGACCTTACGACTTATCTTAGAAGAAAGATTAAGGAAAGGCAAACCTACGTTTCTAGCATTTGTAGACTGAGAGAAAGCTTTTGACAATGTTGACTGGTAGCAGGGGTAAAATGCAGGGAGCGAAAGGCTATTTACAATTTGTACAGAAACCAGATGGCGGTTATAAGAGTCGAGGAACATGAAAGGGAAGCAGTGGTTGGGAAGAGAGTGAGACAGGGTTGTAGCCTCTCCCCGATGTTATTCAATCTGTATATTGAGCAAGCAGTAAATGAAATAAAACAAAAATTTAGAGTAGGTATTAAAATCCAGGGAGAAGAAACAAAAACTTTGAGGTTCGCCGATGACATTGTAATTCTATCAGAGACAGCAAAGGACTTGGAAGAGCAGTTGAACGGAATGGACAGTGTCTTGAAAGGAGGATATAAGATGAACATCAACAAAAGCAAAACGAGGGTAATGGAATGTAGTCGAGTTAAGTCGGTGATGCTGAGGGAGTTAGATTGGGAAATGAGACACTTAAAGAAGGAGTTTTGCTATTTGGGGAGCAAAATAACTGATGATGGTCGAAGTAGAGAGGATATAAAATGTAGACTGGTAATGGCAAGGAAATCGAGTATAGATTTGAGTGTCAGGAAATCGTTTCAGAAAGTATTTGTATGGAGTGTAGCCATGTATGGAAGTGAAACATGGACGATAAATAGTTTGGACAAGAAGGGAATAGAAGCTTTCGAAATGTGGTGCTACAGAAGAATGTTGAAGATTAGGTGGGTAGATCACGTAACTAATGAGGAGGTATTGAATAGAATTGGGGAGAAGAGAAGTTTGTGGCGCAACTTGACTAGAAGAAGGGATCGGTTGGTAGGATATGTTCTGAGACATCAAGGGATCACAAATTTTGCATTGGAGGGCAGCGTGGAGTGTAAAAATCGTAGAGGCAGACCAACAGATGAATACACTAAGCAGATTCAGATGTAGGTTGCGGTAGGTACTGGGAGATGAAGGAGCTTGCACAGGATAGGGTAGATGGAGAGCTGCATCAAACCAGTCTTAGGACTGAAGACCACAACAACAACAAATCGTCCTCTCAAGAGACGTTTCCAGACTTTCTAACGTCAGTTTAGAAATATTCATAATTCTTGATAAAAAAGCATCAGCTACAATTGTCAGGCTGGCGTGAAAGCTATTAGAGAAACAGCCAGCAGATTGTTGTCTGTGTCGGAACGAAAATCCGTCCTGGTTCTCTCGGGAGAGTTACAGGGGCCAGTCCTGAGCCCCCTATTGTTCTCACTGTACGTCAATGACATGTCCTATGTTTTATGCTGCTGTAAATATAATTTCTCTCCCGACGGCCTGCAGGTATACCACAGTGCCAAACATGAAGATGTCAATACTGCCATCGTTACGATGAATGATGATTTGTCTTTAGTATTCAGAGGGACGCTAACCCCGGGACTGAAACCAGTTCCGAAGTCGTCCCATATAATTTTAATATCCCACTAAAAATTAACTTATAACCTTCTAAATAAACAAGAGCCCAAACGTATGCGACCGAAATATCAAAAGAAGGCCGGCCGCGGTGGTCTAGCGGTTCTAGGCGCTCAGTCCGGAACCGCGGGACAGCTACGGTCGCAGGTTCGAATCCTGCCTCGGGCATGGATGTGTGTGATGTCCTTAGGTTAGTTAGGTTTAATTAGTTCTAAGTTCTAGGCGACTGATGGCCTCAGAAGTTAAGTCGCATAGTGCTCAGAGCCATTTGAACCATTATCAAAAGAAGAAGAAATAAGATTTATGCAGCTGACCGCCGAAATTTATGGATCAGTTGTTACGACGCGCAAACACGACGGTGCTGAAAGGAGGCCGCGTCGCCGCTGCCCGAAAAGTAAGAAAAATTCTAGATCCTTTTTCATTTTCAGGGTTCTGTACCTCAATCGCTAAAACCGGAATCCTTATGGGATCACTTTGTTGTCCATCTGTTTGTTTGTCTGTCTGTGAAGAAACCTTTTTTCCCAGGAACGGATAGACGTATCGAGTTGAAATTTATGTCAAGTACTAAGGTCTGCAGTACTTTGGCGGTGTAAAGAATTTTAACTTCTGCGTCAACAATATGAAAAAGACAGGCAATTTGTGTCACATATTTTGAAACTCGCAAATTCGCTCAACAGAACCTATAGATGTACTGTACACAATTAAATTTGTGCAGAACTCACAGACCGCGAGTCCTAGTCGCACTTATCCGGCTTTTTTATTGTACACTACTGGCCATTAAAATTGCTACACCAAGAAGAAATACAGATGATAAACAGGTATTCACTGGACAAATATATTATACTAGAACTGACATGTGATTACATTTTCACGCAGTTTGGGTGCATAGATCCTGAGAAATCAGTACCCAGAACAACCACCTCTGGCCGTAATAACGGCCTTGATACTCCTGGGCATTGAGTCAAACAGAACTTGGATGACGTGTACAGGTACAGCTGCCCATGCAGCTTCAACACGATACCACAGTTCATCAAGAGTAGTGACTGACGTACTGTGACGAGCCAGTTGCTCAGCCACCATTGACCAGACGTTTTCAATTGGTGAGAGATCTGGAGAATGTGCTGGCCAGGGCTGCAGTCGAACATTTTCTGTATTCAGAAAGACCCGTACAGGACGTGCAACATGCGGTCGGGCATTATCGTGCTGAAATTTAGGGTTTCGGAGGGATCGAATGAAGGGTAGAGCCACGGGTCGTAACACATGTGAAATGTAACGTCCACTGTTCAGAGTGCCGTCAATGCGAACAAGAGGTGACCGACACGTGTAACCAAGGGCACCCCATACCATCAAGCCGGGTGATACGCCAGTATGGCGATGACGAATACACGCTTCCAATGTGCGTTCACCGCGATGTCGCCAGACACGGATGCGACCATCATGATGCTGTCAACAGAACCTGAATTCATCCGAAAAAATGACATTTTGCCATTCGTGCACACCATCGCAGGCGCTTCTGTCTGTGATGCAGCGTCAAGGGTAACCGCAGCCATGGCCTCCGAGCTGATAGTCCATGCTGCTGCAAACGTCGTCTAACTGTTCGGGCAGATGGTTGTCGTCTTGCAAACGTCCCCATCTGTTGACTCAGAGATCGAATCGTGGCTGCACGATCCGTTGCAGCCATGCTGATAAGATGCCTGTCATCTCGACTGCTAGTGATACGAGGCCTTTGGGATCCAGCACGGCGTTCCGTATTACCCTCCTGAACCCACCGATTCCATATTCTGCTAACAGTCATTGGATCTTGACCAACGCGAGCGGCAATGTCGCGATACGATAAACCGTAATCGCGATAGCCTACAATCCAACCTTTACCAAAGTCGGAAACGTGATGGTACGTATTTCTCCTCCTTCCTCGAGGCATCACAACAATGTTTCACCAGGCAACGCCAGTCACCTGCTGCTTGTGTATGAGAAATCGGTTGGAAACTTTCCTAATGTCAGCACGTTGTAGGTGTCGCCACCGGCGCCAACCTTGTGTGAATGCTCTGAAAAGCTAATTATTTGCATATCACAGCATCTTCTTCTTGTCGGTTAAATTTCGCGTCTATAGCACGTCATCTTCGTGGTGTAGTGTATTCCTGTTCCTCTGTTGCTCTTCAGGTCGCTATTTCACTGTCACTGTGACCGCCCGGTGACTGTTGTTTCGTTGCATATAGGCATGTCTGTTACGTTTCGTCCGGTGATCATGTCTGTTACGTTTTGTCCGGTGATGTTCTTTATATGTTGTTGTTGAAATACTGTTTGTTAACGCATTTGGTTGTGCCCATTGTTCTTCGTCTCTTATTGCTGTATGTATGTGTATGTCCGTTTCCGTATAATGTAAGTGTTGTGCATGTCTATTCTTCGCATACTGCCCCGCAGAAGAAGACAGTGTTTCTGGGCAACCTTTTTCACCTCATGCTCATGTAATTGGCTGTCTCAGACCCACGCGGTTTAAGTGCGCGGGTTAAGGTATTAGTCCTGTGAAGAAATGTATCATACCGAGGCTGGGATCGATATGCTTCATTCTCAACCTCTCCCTTATGTCAGGGAAGAAAAAAATGGTGCAAATGGCTCTGAGCACTATGGGACTTAACATCTGAGGTCATCAGTTCCCTAGAACTTAGAACTACCTAAACCTAACTAACCTAAGGACATCACACACATCCATGCCCGAGGCAGGATTCGAACCTGCGACCATAGCGGTGAGGGAAGAAGTCGTGCAGTCCATTTCTCTTATCACTTACTTCCCACTCACCTTGCCATATATGCCAACGCCAACTTCTAAGGTGACCTGTCGTCTGTGTCAGTAGTTATTGTGTACCTTATCTAGCCTCCCCATCGTTAACCAGTACCTTGCAGCTCTGTAATTGACCGAGACTAGCAGACGACAGAGCCTGGTAGGGAGGTTGGAGTGAATCTCACTGTGTGTGAGACGGGCTATATGCTGCCCATACAGAGCGGCCACGTTCCCGGAGGGCGGGTGACGTAAGCGCCGAACTCGCCTCGCCGCCCTGTAGCAGAGTGCGACCTCCGCGGCAGACACAATCGCCGCTAAGCGGCCGGCAATTGGCGGGTTGTGGCTGCGGCTGGGGCGCCGACCTCGGGCGTTGCTCCTGCCGCTGCGCCGCTAGCCGAACCCTCCGCCACTCACCGGCAGGCGCGCGGCTCTCACAGCTGATCGGGGAACGTAGCGGCGCCAGCGAGCTTCGGTCGTGTTCTGAGCACTGACCCGATTTAACAAAATAATACGATCGCGGAACAAAAAAGTAACTACAGTTTCTAATAAATAGTAGCGGAAAGGCATCTGCACCAGGTGAGGTATCCGATTCTATAGAGACTATACGAAAGAAATTGCCTCCCTTCTAACAGCAGTTTATTGTAGGTCGCTGGAGCAGCGAATGGTGCCTAGCGACTGGGGAAACGCCCGTCTTTCTTGTTTTCAAGAAGCATTGTGGGACAGATGCACATAATTGTAGGCCTACATCGCTGACGTCAGTTGTGGAACATGTTTTCTGTTCATGTGTTATGGTGTTTTTGATGAACGATTATTTCCTCCACACAAATCAAGATGGGGTTCTGTAGAGAGAGCTCTAGCGAAACTCAGCTCGCTCGCTTCTTCCATGAGATTCATAACGCCGTAGACATCGACGCTCAGCTTGGTGCCGTATTCATTGACTTCAGAAAGAGTTTTGACACCGTCCCGCTCTGCCGTCTAGTGAAAAAAATACGACTTTACCGACTATCGAACTAGATTTGCGTCTGCATGCAGGACTTCCTTGCGGAAAATCTCAACACATATCTCTTAACGCAACAAAATCGACAGAGATAAAGGTAAGTGTGAAAGGAACGATACGGTTTACCACATGTAAAAGGTGTTCAATTTATCTGAAGACATTTAAATACATCGAAAGCAACACATTGTCTGGATCCAATCTATAATTAAAATTTTTGTCATCATCAGCGATCGATACCAAACTCGACCCCCAACGTCTACCGCACCTGTGTGTGTGTGGTGCGGGGGGGGGGGGGGGGGGGGGGGGAGTGGATATTGTTGGTGGGGGCTTCGAAATCTTGAATGGAAATCCCCAGTTTTTATTGCAGATTCGGATTTTCAACGTTGTATTCCTTCGGCAAAACGAAAGGGGGACTGCTCGACGCGCCACTGTGGCTGTGTAGCGAACTACGACTTATCATATATGGCAGTGCAATGCGATCAGAAAAAGAGTTATTGATTCGATTAACACTAAGACGAGTACTACGTTTAGCTTTCCTATGAACGACGACGTGGGCGTAGGAGCTTTATGTTCACTTTTGGGTGCTTTATTAATGTGAGCCCCCTTGCCTCTATATATCGGAGGTTTTTTTTGCAGTTAGAGTAAGTGTTGAAATATTTGACCATTAACTTCAACACACTTGTTGATTTTGTCTTCAAATGAATGTGCGCAGGACAGATGCATACCAGCGGAAATTTTGGGACAAGCGTTTCTTATGCGTTCAACCATGTTTTCACGGTGTGTTAGCACTTGTTGATAAACAATGCCTTTTGGATAACCCCACAGAAAGAAACCCGGCAATGTCATATCAGGCGACCTAGCAGGCTAGTTTCCACAATGAAACATTGTCTCAATATACGGTAGAAAACCCAAAGAGTACAGTACAGCAGCGCAAAAAACAGCGCGATCGCGATGGAAATGTTACCGATGATGGTGCCACTAAAGCGGAGTTACTAAATACAGTTTTCTGTAATTCCTTCAGGAAAGAAGATGAAGTAAATATTCCAGAATTCTAAATCACAACAGCTGTTAGCATGAGTGACATAAAAATAGATATTTTAGGTGTTGCGAAACAACTCAGATCACTTAAGAAAGGCAAGTCTTCCGGTCCAAATGGTATACCAATCAGGTTCCTTTCAGAGTATGCAGACACAATAGCGCCTTTCTTAGCAATCATATACAACCGCTCACTTGACGAAAGGTCTGTTGCTAAAGATTGGATAGTAGCACAGGTCACACCAATATTCAAGAAAGGAAATAGGAGTAATCCATCGAATTACATACCCATATCACTGACCTCAATTTGCAAATGGATTTTGGAGCATTTACTGTACTCGAACATTATGAATCACCTTGAAGAAAATGACTTATTGATACACAACCAACACGGATTCAGAAAATATCGTTATTGTACAACACAGCTAGCTCCTTATTCCCATGAAGTAATGAGTGCTGTCGACAAGGGATCTCAGATCGTTTCCATATTCCTAGATTACTAGAAGGCTTTTGATACCGTTCCTTACAAGTGACAATTAATCAAATTTCGTGCATATGGAGTGTCGTCTCAGTTGTGTGATTGGATTCGTGATTTCCTATCAGAGAGGTCACAGTTCGTAGTGATAGACGGTAAATCATCGAGTAGAACAGAAGTGATATCTGGCGTTCCGCAAGGTAGTGTCATAGGCCCTCTGCTGTTCCTGATTTACATAAATGATCTGAGCAGCCCCCTTGGATTGTTTGCAGATGCTGCTGTAATTTACGGTCTAGTAAAATCATCAGACGATCAATTCCAATTACAAAATGAACTAGAGAGAATTTCTGTATGGTGCGAAAAGTAGCAATTCGCACTAAACAATGAAAAGTGGGAGGTCATCCACATGTGTACTAAAAGAAATCCGATAAATTTTGGTATACGATAAAACGCACAAATCCAAGGGCTGTCAATACGACTAAATACATAGGAATTACAATTACGAGCAACTTAAATTGGAAAGACCACATAAATAATATTGTGGCGAAGATGAAACAAAGACTGCGGTTTGTTGACAGAACACTTAGAAGATGCAACAAACCCACTATATTACACTTGTCCGCCCTCTGCTGGAATACTGCTGCGCGATGTGGGATCCTTATCAGGTCGGATTGACGGAGGACATCGAAAAAGTGCAAAGAAGGGCAACCCGTTTCGTGTTATCGCGCAATAGGGGTGAGATTGTCACTTATATGATACGCGAGTTGGGGTGGCAGTCACTGAAACAAAGGCGGTTTTGTTTGCGGCGAGATCTATGTAAGAAATTTCAATCACCAACTTTCTCTTCCGAATACGAACATATTTTTTTGACACCTACCTATGTAGGGAGAAATGATCATCATAATAAAATAAGAGAAATCAGAGCTCGAACGGAAAGATTTAGGTGTTCCTTTCTCCCACGCCCCATTCGTGAGTGGAATGGTAGAGAAGTAGTATGAAAATGGTTCGATAAACCCTCTTCAAGGCACTTGTGAATTGCAGAGTAACCGTGCAGATGTATATGTAGATGTAGAGGCCAATTGACAGAGTCACCTCTGCCAATCCACCGACAATTGTAAACACTGTCTGATACCTCCCGCGCTTGAATTGGATGATGCACTGGGCAACCGTCATGCTGAAACCACGTACTTACTTTGTCGAACATCCAAGGCAATATCGTCAAGTGGTATTGGTAGTTCCTGGTCCAAAAAATTTCGATTTTTGATTCCATTCAAAGTGTCTTTAATAAAATAAAGACCAATAGTTTTGTTCCCTATGAGTCCACGAAAACAATAACTGACCAAGGACGTTGACGTTCAACTAATCGTAACGTGTGAGGATTTCCTATACTCCAGTAATGCATATTATGCTGATTAATGCTACCATGGTTTGTGAATATAGACTCATCTGAAAACAGTACAGTGGCAAAGAAATTGGAGTTAGTTTGATTTTGTTGAAGTGCCCATTCACAAAACACTTCTCGATTATGAACATCATCGCCATGAAGTTCTCGATGCAGTGAAATGTAACGCGGATGATACTTATAATGATGAAATATGTTAACAGTACTACTTAGGGAAATACCAGAATCGCGTTGCGGTTGTCGAGCGCTTATTTGTGAGTTTTGGTTCAAAATGGTTCAAATGGCTCTGAGCACTATGGGACTTAACATCTGTGGTCAGCAGTCCCCTAGAACTTCGAACTACTTAAACCTAACTAACCTAAGGACATCACACACATCCATGCCCGAGGCAGGGTTCGAACCTGCGACCGTAGCAGTCACGCGGTTCCGGACTGAGCGCCTAGAACCGCGAGACCACCGCGGCCGGCTGGGTTTTGGTGAACAGCTTCTAGTTCACTAGTACGGTTGTTTCATTACCCTTAAAATAAAAATAAAAAATAAAACAGCCCGAGGGCGATCATTATCTGGAAAACACTAAGCACACAAGGCAACACCATCATCAACATCCTACGTTCACCACAAACCAGAAATCATTTCACTTTCTTCTTCTGTGGTTGCACAGTCGTTGTCCTCTTGCAGTTCTGTTCTAGAAATGAGGAGTAAATATGCAGGCAATAAAAACTTCTCACGCAATGAAATGTTTAGAGATGCCTTAAGTTCTATTTACGAAAGAAAAGTGAACCCTGATCGCACTGCACTGCCTGTTATGATACGTCGTAGTTCGCCGCACTGCCACAGTGGCGCGTCGAGCAATTACGTTCCCGTTTTGCTGGAGGAATACAACATTCAGAGCGGAGTTTCCCATCAAAAGCTATGAAATAACTCTCAGTGTGGAGGTGGGGGTTAATTCAAGTGTCATTAATATCATTTTGAAACTTACGATTTTTTACCCATTTTGAATTTTCCGATTCAGTGCCATTTGTGCGAAACGACAAAAATGTTTCACACACAGCATATGTATTTTTGTCCGTAGAACCCGAATCTCGCACGCACACGCACACAAATAAACAGCGCTGGGGTGGTGGGTCGAGTTTGACGTCATTGGATGTCGCCCTCCGAGAAGAACAAATTTATAATTAAAATTGTTTGGATCCGATGTGTAATTTTCGAAGCATTAGCGAAATACCCTTTATGTGCAAGCAAAATAGTGGATAAAGTCCATGAGGCTGTTTGCAGATGACGCGGTTGTCTGTAAGAAGTTAGTTATGTTAGTCGATACTAGCGAACTGCAGGAAGACATGCGTAGAATGATGGGTGCAGAGACTGGCAGTTGACACTGGACGTAAATAACTTAAAATGCTGCGCATACAATAGAGAGTAAATCCACTACTTTACAATTAGACTATTTGGTAACAAACTGCTGGTAACAGTAACTACTATAAAATATCTAGGAGTAACCATCCGGAAAGGGTCTTTATTGAATGTCCGGGAGACTATTTTTTCGGGAAGATGATATTAGTAATGATCGAACTACTAAAGAAATGCACCAATTACTCTTTTTAATGCGTAGCACGACGCGTTTCAGAAATTTATTCCCGTTTTCAAGTGTAGTGGCCAATTGTAGTAAGACTGTAAAAAGACAAATGTAGAGTAACAGAGGGAGCACGACACACACGCTCACACGCTGACATCACGTCAGTACTAATGTAAACATTTACTGAACTTCAGAATAGGAATAACTTCCGGAAAAGGTCACGCTAGGCATTAAAAACAGTAACCTGTGCAGTACTTTATTATTTAAATCATTGTTGACGTATTTGTAGGCTTTTGAGGAAAAAGAAACATTGGTTATGATGGATGAAACCTGATCAAATTTACATTGGTGCACAGAACACTGCTGGAGATTATACAGAACGCACAGCAAACATAGCAGAACAATTTCTCCAAGTTTTAGCAAACGAGGTGCGTCTGTGATTACAACCTAGAACTAACATTCAAGAGCCGTAGTCTCCCCCACCCCTCGTACTCTTATAGCAATTTCAATTATCCTTGGTTCCCCAAATTACTTCGTGCCAATGTCTGGATGATTACTTCAAGAAGGGTGTTGCTTCATTTTCTGCCTCTTGCACGTCCCACCGACCTTATGCTTCGTCTCTAACCATCTTAATCATAGGCAGATCAGACCTTAATGTCTTCGACCCACCGTATCATATACAGTCTCTGAAACCTTATTTTTCCTTCTGAAAATCTATATACTACAGCAACATTGTTAATGCTATGTATCTACTGGTGTTCATAAATGGGAGCAACATCAGTAGCTTTAACGTACAGGAATTTATGTTATTTTCTCCGCTGCCACAAACTAATTAAACCGGTATGACGGCTACAAGTTGACAGACAAGACTTACTCCCCCTTCCCTCCCCTCCAGCCGTCCCTGACTGCCTCGTTAGCTACATCAGCACCTCCGCCCTCACCTCCTCCGCCTGTTTACTTGCCACCGCTCATCAAGACGGCGTGATTTATGCGTTCATTACGCACGGTCATCGGAAGCCCTGCCTTGACACTTGTTAGTAACCTCACCGTGACTGATACCCGGAGTTGACCGTCAGCTTCCACTCTCAACACAGCTATGTTTGAATACATCACTGATGGTTACAATGTCTATGTATATACAGTATGTACAGTATATGTTCACAATACAATGTCCTTCATTTGAACTTATAGCCCATGCCAACATGCAAAACATGCGATACTAGAGTAATGTGAGTCCGCAGGAATTCCAAGAAAAACCACACTACAGCGAAAAAATCACGGTTTGGTTTCGGAGATTCGGCCTCCACGATTACTAGACTCTACCTGTTCGAGCATCATCACGCAGTCAGTGTCACAGTCAATTCGGATCGTGACAGGGGCCTAGTCACGCCTTCCCGATTCCTGAATTACAGAATCAGGGTGTTGATTTGACGTCAGTTTGTTTCCAGCAAGGTGGGACGAGTGCGCATGCCGCTCGAGACGCGATGGCAGCATTAGGTACGGTGTTCGTTGGCAGAGTCAGCTCTCGTTTCGGGGACATGCCGTGGCCAGCGAGATCCCTCGATATGATTACTTGCGATTTGTTTCTGTGGGAGTACCTCAAGAGCCTAATGTTTCCATCACGTGTCCGCAGCTTAGAGATTCTGAGGCGGTGCATCAGTGGAGAGGTCGAAGCGATTCCACCACGAATGATGGTGAAAGTAATGAACAGTTTCGGTCGTCGACTCCGAGAGTGCATCGCAAGGGACGGTGGTCCTCTAACTGACCTGATAGTTTGTTACTATGTCATAATATGGGATTGTGTTACTTATTAGTTACCACTCTCGTTCTTTACATTCTCTACCTCTATGTAGTGATACTGAAGGACCTATAATAAAATGGTAGATCGTTTCTAACGGATTTTGTGGAACTGTCTATTTAGGGCAGGAAAGAAATGCTCTGGCCGTTGCCTTATTGGAAGGTGCATTATGGTATTTATTTGATGCGAGCTACAGATATCTTTGCAGAAATCTTATGACGCTACCACCATCGAGTACGAATTTATTCAGCTGTTGGTTTCTGCAGCCATAATTGGTCCGCTTCTTGCCTGCTCTAGCAGATAAGGTAGGACAAATAAAATAACTGTTGGCAGGAAATACACAAACTTGACTTTTGTTTCAAAACTGGTAGCCTAGTTAGATGAGGACGTGCGTTGCAACTGACAGTTACTCCTCGAGCGTGTCACACTGAGACGGCACTCACAGCGGTAACCAAAGAGAGAGAGAGATATATATATATATAGCAAGTGGTCTGCACAGGTGGCGCTGCTAGTGTGTTCTGCAGTGACTACACAGCTCAGACCTGCCGATTCCGGGCTTTCAACTGAATGAAACAACTAAGAAACATCTCTGGAGAAAGTGATTTTTCAGTGAAAATAAAACAATGAAAGTGACTAAGTGGGCCAACAAACACGGTACCGCCAACAAATCTCAGAAAAAAATGAGTATGTCAAGATACAAATATGTCAATAATTTCGACCCTTTCAAAAACTAAATTAAATGTGGTGCTCCGTACCTCGGTTTATACGGATTGGTTCAAATGGTTCAAATGGCTCTGAGCACTATGGGACTCAACTGCTGAGGTCATTAGTCCCCTATAAGTTAGAACTAGTTAAACCTAACTAACCTAAGGACATCACAAACATCCACGCCCGAGGCAGGATTCGAACCTGCGACCGTAGCGGTCTTGCGGTTCCAGACTGCAGCGCCTTTAACCGCACGGCCACTTCGGCCGGCTATACGGATTGGAACGGGTACAATTGCAGGTATTTTTATGGGTGATTGGCGGTGTACTGAACAATACTACGTCAGTATTTCCGTCTTTTGCACACTAATAATTACAGCTGTACAAGTCATATGTTTTAAAATGGTAATACCTCCAAGTACGTGTGCCGAGAGCAAGCCGTTAATGCTTATTTTCCCCTGGACAGGAGACGAACTACTGAAGTGTGGACACATGGATGTAAAACTGTAAGTCTATACTGACAGGCGTCGTTCATTTCGCAGTCCAGGTTCGGCCATACAGGAAATACCAGGTCCTAAAGTTTGTGACGTTTTTGTCAGAAGACTGTCCGACACAGAGAAGAAACCATCAGCACAGTAATGTGTAACCGTATTAAGGTATTACACATAAAAAAATCTTCACTTATACCCATAACACCCTGTATTTAAACGAGGAGTATTTTTAAGTTCAATTTGGATAGCAAACGAACACCAGCGTATTTTTAAATCATGTTTATTATTACATGAAAGCCTCCACATTAATCTACTTTTCAGCATACTATCCATTATATTATGACGAAATACCAACTTCCGAATTCCGTTCTCATAAAAGTTTGCCCCTGATTTGACACCCACTGCTGAACTTCTCGTAGTTAAAGCCTTCTTTGAAAAACACTCTCGAAACTTGAAGAAAATCGCTAGATAAAAACGAAATCGTAAAGCGACTATTTTCTTGAACTTTTTTGCTTTCTGAACCAAGTTTACTGTGACCATAGACGGTTGCCTACTTCACACTTAACATTTTCGTTGTTGTGGTCTTCTGTCCGAAACCTGATTTGCTGTGGCTCTCCAGATTATCCTGTGCAAGCCTCTTCATCTCTGAATAACAACTGCAGCCTACATCCATTTGTCCTGCTTATTGTATTCATCTCTTAGTCTCCCTCTACAATTTTTATTCTCCACACTTTCTTCTAGTACCAAATTGGGAATTCCTTTATCCCTTAGGATGTGTCCTATCATTCGGTCCCTTCTTTTAGTCAATTTGTCCTTCAAATTTCTTTTCTTTCCAGTTCTATTCAGTACCTCCTCATTAGTTACGTGGTCTTCCCATCTGATCTTCAGCATTCTTCCGTAGCACCACATTTCAGAAGCTTCTATTCTCTTCTTGTCTAAACTGTTTATGGTTCATGTTTCACTTCCGTACATGGCTACGCTCCAGACAGATACCTTCAGGAAAGACTCTCTTGATATTGCCAGTCTACATTTTATATCCTCTCTACTTCGGCCATCATCAGATATTTTGATGTCCAACTAGTAGAAATCATCTACTACATTAAGTGTCTCGTTTGCTTATCTAATTCCCTCAGCATCGCCGTATTTAATTCGACTGCAGCCCATTATCCATGTTCTGCTTTTGTTAATGTTCATCTTATATCCTCCTTTCAAGGCACTGTCCATTCCATTCAAATGCCTCCCAAATCCTTTGCTGTGTCTGACAGAATTACAACATCGTCGGCAGACCTCAAAGTTTTTATTTCTTCTCCCTGAACTTTAATTCCTACTCCAAATTTGTCTTTGGTTTCGTTTACTGCTTGTTCAGTGTCCAAATTGAATAACATCGAGGACAGGTTACAATCCTGTCTCACTCCCCTCTCAATTATGCGGCCTCTTAAAACGCTCATAGCGTTTTCTCCATAAACTTCATTAATCTTCCACTAATTTTTGGACCGCTTTCACCTGCTCTGCAGACAGAAAGCGAATCACTACGTGAAATTTCACACTTGGGAGACGTTTTAATAACCGAGGCATTTGAAGTAAGCGCAAAAAACGTAAAAATGGATGAATACTCTGGTTATGACATCTATGGGTAGATTTAGGTACTCAGCACAGATGGACGTATTGCTGAGTGCGCCGTTTGAGCAGATTTATTTAAAATATACTCGCAACCAATCTATAGGAAAGTAGGAAATGGTTCTGAGCACTATGGGACTTAACTTCTGAGGTCATCAGTCCCATAGCACTTGGAACTACTTACACCGAACTAACCTAAGGACATTACACACATCCATGCCCGAGGCAGGATTCGAACCTGCGACCGTAGCGGTCGCCCGGTTCCAGACTGTAGCGCCTAGAACCGGTTGGCCACCCCGTCTGGCGGAAACTAGGACCATCGGTAAACTGCGAGGGGCTTTCAGTAGGTAAGTAACACAACTCCTTTTTTTCTCAGCTAATTTCGGTTGAAAAATGCTGAATTTGTCGTGGGTCGTCATGGACTATTCCCACTTCTGCCCTTGTAGTTTCATTAAGTTATGATATGTGGCGGTGCTATACGTAGCTTTCAAAATGTCTGTCACGGAGATGCGTACCAAGCAGAGAGTTGTCACTGAGTTTCTTTTGGCAGAAAATCAGAGTATCACAGATTCTGATAGACGCTTGCGGTATTTCTACGAAGACCTGGCACTGAATGAAACCACACTGAGTGGTCAGGCGTGGCGTCTGTCACCACCGCAACAAGGTCGCACAAATCTGTCCGATCTCCTGCATGCCGGCAGGCCCTGCACACCTGTGTCGCCTGGAACGTTGGAACGCGCGGAACTCTCATTCGAGGTGATCGACGGAACACTGTCCAATACCTCGCTGCACGACTGGACTCCTCTCTTCGTAGTGCTGACACAGTCATCCGGCAGCTGAGGTACTCGAAGGTGGGCGCCCGCCGGGTTCTTCGACGCCTAACAAAACATCACAAAGAACAACGAAGGACCATGTGTGTGGAATTGCTCGCGCTTTACTAGGCTGATCATTACAATGTTTCGTCGAACATCGTCATAGGAAAAGAAACGTGGGGTCATCACTTCGAACCGGAAAAAAACAGCAGTCCAAGGAGTGACGCCACACCGCCTCTCCTCCGAAGAAAAGGTTCAAACCGCTTACTCAGCGGGTAAGAGCATTGTGACGGCCTTCTGGGACTCTTAAGGGGTTTTTCTATTTGATGTCCTCCCTCATGGTGCAATGCCTAACTTTGAAGTGTACTGTGCTGTCCTCAGGAAATTGAAGAAACGACTTCGGCGTCTTCCTCGACACAAAAATGCAAACGAACTTCTCCTTCTCCATGACAATGCAAGGTCTCACACAAGTGAGAGGAACTCACAAAACTTCATTGGACTCTTCTTCGTCGGCCGGAGTGGGCGAGCGGTTCTAGGCGCTACAGTCTGGAACTGCGCGACCGCTACGGTCGCAGGTTCGAATCCTGCCTCGGGCATGGATGTGTGTGATATCCTTAGGTTAGTTAGGTTTAAGTAGTTCTAAGTTCTAGGGGACTGATGACCTCAGAAGTTAAGTCCCATAGTGCTCAGAGCCATTTGAACCATTTGACTGTTCTTCCTCATTCGCCCTACAGCCCGGATCTCGCAGCTTCCAGTTTCATATGTTTGGCCCAATGAAGAATGCTCTCTGCGTGAAACACTACGTGGATGATGCGGAGGTTATTGATGCAGCAAGAAGTTGGCTCCGACGTCGGCCAGTAGAGTGCTACCATAAGGGCATACAGTCTCCTCCACTAAGGTGGCATAAGGCTGTCACAGTTAGCTGAGATCATGTTGAAAAATAGGGTTTTCTAGCCAAAAGAGTGGGTAATAATATGGTGTATTGGAATCCTGAATATAACGAACCTGCTTACAGAAAAAAAAGTGTTGCATTACTTATAAAACGCCCATCGGAGCTGGAATACTCTATCAGAAGAGAGAAGAAATTGGAAGATATTGCACGGCTGCTTTAAAATTCAAGCGAGCAAAACTGCGCGCAATTAATTGGTCAGAAACTGTGCACTATTGTTTGTTCTTCCCATATTCTCAATGGAGAGACGTCTACAGACGTTAAAGTAACCTCGGGCGTGCCACAGGGGAGTGTTATGGGACCATTGCTTTTCACAATATATATAAAAGACCTAGTAGATAGTGTCGGAAGTTCCAAGCGGCTTTTCGCGGATGATGCTGTAGTATAGAGAGAAGTTGCAGCATTAGAAAATTGCAGCGAAATGCAGGAAGATCTGCACTTGGTGCAGGGAGTGGCAACTGACCCTTAGCATAGACAAATGTAATGTATTACGAATACGTAGAAAGAAGGATCCTTTATTGTATGATTATATGATAGCAGAACAAACACAGTTATTTCTGTAAAATATCTGGGAGTATGCGTACGGAACGATTTGAAGTGGAATGATCATACAAAATTAATTGTTGGTAAGGCGGGTACCAGGTTGAGATTCATTGGGAGAGTCCTTAGAAAATGAAATCCATCAACAAAGGAGATGGCTTACAAAACACTCGTTCGACCTATACTTGAGTATTGCTCATCAGTGTGGGATCCGTACCAGGTCGGGTTGACAGAGGAGATAGAGAAGATCCGAAGAAGAGCGGTGCGTTTCGTCACAGGGTTATTTGGTAAGCGTGATAGCGTCACGGAGATGTTTAGCAAACTCAAGTGGCAGACTCTGCAAGAGAGGTGTAGCTTGCTGTCCAGGTTTCGAGAGGGTGCGTTTCTGGATGAGGTATCGAACATACAGCTTCCCCCTACTTATACATCCCGAGGAGATCACGAATGTAAAATTAGAGAGATTGAAGCGCGCACGGAGGCTTTCCGGCAGTCGTTCTTCCCGCGAACCACACGCGACTGGAATAGGAAAGGGAGGTAATGACAGTGGCACGTGAAGTGCCCTCCGCCACACACCGTTGGGTGGCTTGCGGAGTATAAATGTAGATGTAGATCTCATACAATTTATAGGAATTCCCATCAGGCTTCAGACTAGCTTCCATCAGATGGAATAACAACTCGCAGCCAATCTGTACCGACGAGTGGAAAATCGGAGCATCGATAAACTAAATCAAGACGGCTAGAGAGTTTCCGTGCACAGACTTGTTGGTTTGTGTACAGCAGATGCCAGTTGATTGTGTTGCGAGTTAATACTACTGTCATTTGTTACCAGTGATCCGTCTCGATGTGGTCCACAGGGTCGCCCGCAGTGCTGTAACGCTGCTGTTAATTACTAATTGTGCGGCTGGCTGACACCCACGTCTCGCCTCGGACTTCAAACCGAATTCCGGAGCAGAGCGCCGGCGCACAATTACAACGTCGTGACGGGATCTGGAAACGCGCCGACGCGGCCGCACGCCCTCGCTCGACGCGGAACAGCCGCGAAGCTTAACAGGCACATCACATTGATTAATTACCGGCCGTCTTATTTGGGAACGCGGCACCGGGAGACAAATCGGAAATAACAGGTTCCGCGTGGCGAGCGCGCGCAACAAAAACAGGAGCGCCGCACCAGCGGCCTCTATTAATCACGGCACGGCAACAGCACGGCGCAGCAGGTCGCCGCCAGAGGACCTCTCTGGCCGGTCAGGTGGCCACGCCGCTCTGGTTCGGCACACACCGGGGATTCACCGCCATAGCGGGGAACCGTTACCTCGGCGCCACCTCAGCAGCACTACCACCTCAACATCACTAACATTCCCAAAATGGGGAAAGCTGAGGTGCGACTGGAACCGTCCTTCTGTTTTTATATCCTTCACTTACGCTACTGGGGACTAGCCATTCGCGGTGGTCTAGCGGTTCTAGGCGCACAGTCCGGAACCGTGCGACTGCTACGGTCGCAGGTTCGAATCCTGCCTCGGGCATGGATGTGTGTGATGTCCTTAGGTTAGTTAGGTTTAAGTAGTTCTAAGTTCTAGGGGACTGATGACCACAGATGTTAAGTCCCATAGTGCTCAGAGCCATTTGAATCATTTTTTTGACTAGCCATTGATTTCTAGGTGTCTTTACTTGTTTCGCTGTGTGAGTACGCAAAATAAAATCTAGTGCAGTTGTTCCCAACCTTCCTGAGGTCACTATACCTGAGTCCTATCAGATCCTAGGCAGTACCCTTTAACCGACATTTCACCACCACCACCAACATTAACACCTAATTAAATTTTAGAATTTCGAACTTTTTTTTTTTAAATGACGAAAGAAAAATTTTATTTACTTTATGTAGGCGCTTTATTAAACTAAGGTCCGCCCACGGTAGCTGAGTGCACAGTCAGCCTTCGGCGGCGCAGCGGTTCGGACGGTGTTAACGTCCCTGCCGCACGTCTGCGCGAGAGGTGTTTACGTTACGTGTGTAGCGGTGTGTGGCGGTATACATAGAACGAATCATGGCCTTGTCGTTCCGCAAATCGACACTGAAATTTAGTTTTGCTAACGAATATGCTCGACCGAAGGCTTACGAGATCGAACGTTATTTACGGGACGAGGTGAAAATCGAACCTGACGTTCTAGTTGGAATACACTTATCTATAGTCAGCAGCGTGGTCTATGTCAAGCTCATAAATGAAGCGGCATGTGACGAACTACTACTTCGACACCGACAAGGACTTCGTTTCTGTCATTCGGACGGAAATGTTGGAGCGGTAACAGTTCAACACGCCGGCATGGGCCTCCGAACGATCCGCGTCTTTGAGCTTCCATTCGAAGTGCCAGAAGAATTGGTGACAGACGCCCTGCGTCCTTACGGAACGGTCCTATCCCACGTGGCTGAAAAATGGGCGAGTTTCAAGACGTATCCTGTCCTCAATGGCGTCAGACAAATACGGATCGAACTCCGAAAACACGTCCCGTCATACTTGTACATCGCCGGTTGTCGGGCGATTGTCATTTACGACGGACAACCAAGGACGTGCTCTGGATGTGGGAAGGAGGGACACATACGTTCTGAGTGTGCTCAACGAAGGTTATTACAGCTGCCACGGGATGATCCACCCCTCACGCCGCATCCGACTGTGCTCCCCATGACTTACGTCGCCGCATTACGCGATGACGTGGGCCGCGAGACAGACGCGTACCAGAACACACAGACAGCGACGGATCGTGGCGAGCCACAGAAAGACGACGTTGCGGTGGACCGCCTGCAGCAGTCACAGGACGCCCTCTCTTCGGTTCCGCTTGCGGCCCCTTCAGATAACGCACTTGGAGACGTCGATCATACGACGGCGCACGATTCCGACGTCCCCCACGAACAACTGGAGACCATGCTGACCTCTGATTCCGAGGCCCGGAAACGTAAACAGCGATCACCAAAACGCCGGAAGAAGCGTCGCCTCACGGTGGAGAACGACCACTCTGATCTAGCAGACAATTCTGAGAAGTTTACGGGTACAGAACAGACGACCATGGATACAGAAGAACTGCCTAGCGTGGATGCAACGGTGGCCAGCGGGACGGCGGCACGACCTACCGCTGACGATGCACCAGACACAGCAAAGGCGCTCGATCGACGGCAACAGGCTACTGAGGAGGCTACGGCGCCTGCACCGCACGACAACGATGGGACACTAGGGGACTGGTCAGAGGAGCCACCCCCGTGGGGAACAGACGATGCCGGAGGAGCTGCTCCCAAGCACTCTCCCGGTGTAAGACCGGCAGGGTGCACGGAATAACGGCAGACCATATGAGGGTACGGCGGGGGACGTTAGTACGACAGCAGCCTATGTACGGAAGAATTAGCGACCGTACGGTGCCCTATCTACGTTGACAGCCATGCAACAAGCTTATCGGATAGGGTCTGTTAACATCAATAGCATTGGGACGCCGGTAAAAATCAAGATGCTCAGTGACATGATAAAGGCTGCGGATTTAGACATAGCACTATTACAAGAAGTTCGGGTACTTCCCCCCTCAGACTTTTACGGTTACGACCTTTACTGTTCCCCGTGTGACGAGAGGGGCGTTGGCACAGCTATACTATTAAAGGAAGGGATACGTGCAGACGAAGTAGAATATTTGCCTTCTGCCCGTGGTACGGCCGTGACCATAGGTGGAATACGTTTGATCAACATATACGCACCGTCAGGCTCGGATAAGAGAAGGGACAGAGCAGATTTTTACGCCCATGAGGTTACACCGTTGTTCCAGGGACGATACGATGGTTGCATACTCGGCAGAGATTTTAATTGTGTGCTCGATAGAAAGGACCAACAACCTAACTATACTACTAGCCAAGAACTTAGGGAGCTGGTCAACAGGATGGAATTAGTCGATACATGGGACCTGAAGTATCGAAACCAACCAGGATATACATTTTTTACTAGCCACTCCGCGGGCCGTTTGGACCGGATCTACGTTTCAAGGGCGTTAGCAACGTCGACGGTGGACGCAGAAATATGGCCGACGGCGTTTACAGACCACGAGGCATATATTTGTACGGTTAACCTTAATAGACAGCAGGTGTGGAGACGGAGGGGTAATTGGAAGATGAACGTCTCCCACCTGCGAGATGCAGAATGCCGACGCATGGTGGAGGACGCGTGGCATGGCTGCCTCCGTCGACGAAATTCTTTCGGTTCTGTCCTGCAGTGGTGGATCGAGTGCGCGAAGCCAGCTTTACGGAGGACGTAAATAGGTTACGGGAAGGAGGTTCTCAATGGCAGCGCACGACCACCGAGTTTTACTTTACGGCTCTCCGGGAACTGTTAGCTCAACCACCTACACCAGAACGCCAGACGGCCGTCCACCGAAGCTGGTACAACTTGCGACGCAGAGGATGGCAGGTACGACGATACGCGCGAGGTCGCAGGATTTCCTGCCCAACGAGGTTCCCTCGATGCATTATGTGATAAAGGAAAGACGAAGAAGACGCAGGAATTTAATACATGAGATCGATCTCGGTGATGGCCGTCGTTTTACAACACAGAAGGGCATAGCACAGGCGTTTACGGATCATTTTAGCAGATTCTATGCGAGCAACGGGGAGGGTCAGAGGGAGCTGGGGAACGTCCTGGAAGAGATCCCAGACGCGACGAGTGTGAACGGGGAAGCGGACGGGTTATCTGAAATTACGTGTGAAGAGCTGGAGGAAGCGATTGCACGAGGTGCCTGCAACAAGTCCCCAGGTCCAGACGGATTCCCGTTGGAATTTTACCGTGCCTTTGTGACCATTATGACACCGATGTGGCTATGTATGTTTAATGAGCTTCTGCAGCAAGAAGTACCGGTTCACATTCAATTCACGGAAGGGCTCATGATACCGATACCGAAGCCCCGTGGTGGCAAACGGCCTTGTGATTATCGCCCCTTGACCCTCCTTAATAGTGACTACAAGATCTTCATGCGCATCCTGGGAAGTCGTATCAAAAAGTCGCTGGAGAATCGAATACATGCCGATCAGACTTGTCTTGGCGGCATCAGTAATATCCACACAGCCTTGGGAGACTATCGTGACGTCGTCGCCCTCGCGGCTGCATGCCGCCTCCGGGGGGCGATGGTTGCAGTGGATTTCGATCATGCTTTTGATCGCGTGGATCATGTGTACCTCGCGGCGGTGATGAACAGGATGGGTGTCTCGCCATTATTGACCAATGCTATGATGCGGTTGTTGCACGGCGCCCGATCAGCGATGGTGGTCAACGGAGGGAGAACTGAGTATTTTAAGATCTTAAGATCAGTGAGACAGGGTTGCCCCTCGTCGATCCTCCTTTACGCAATCGCTTTAGAACCGTGCCTCGCAGGCCTTCGCCGCCGTCTTAGCGGGATCTCCCTACGGCAATTATCATTCAAATGCAGAGCATACGCGGATGATATTGTGTTCCTCGTACGGAATGAGAGGGAGACTCAAACAGCACTGGATTGGCTACAGACGTATGGGATGGCAGCTGGAAGTGTGGTCAACTACCGAAAATCACAATTCATGCATGTGGGACGTGGACTAGAACCAGGAACGGAAGGACCCTTACCTGCGGTGGAAGCCCTCCGCTGTTTGGGTATCACCTTTCATAAAGAGACAGCGAGAACGGCTGAGGACAACTACCGAATATTGTTACTCAGAGTCCGCACGGCAGTACGACTAAACGCCCTACGGTCGATGGATATGCTGCAGCGAGTGTTACTCGTCAACCTTTATGTCGCGCCCATGATGTGCCACCTGATGCACCTTCTTCCCTTGACGCGCACGATGGCTATGAGGATTCAGGCGGCTTTTGGGTACTATGTGTGCCTGGGACAACTCTTTAAGGTACAGTACAACACGCTTACCCTCCCAGCGCGAGAGGGGGGCGTTGGTTTAGTGAACGTGCACGAGAAGGCGCGTGCCATGTATATCAATACTATGCTCAAACGGTGGCGCAACAGGAATCACTCACTTACGGGGACGATCATCGAAGAACTCGTACCCACATCGCCTCTTCCTCCAGTCAGTGTCGGCCATATATCACCCCCTTTAACGTATGTGCGCACGTTCCTCGTGGAGCACAGTTACGTTCGAGAGAGTTTACCGACGATCCGACAGTCGACATCGAAGGACGTGTACCATCTGCTTCTTCGACAGATCGCCCGGAATAGGGTGGAACGCAAACATCCAGCTGTTAATTGGCACGTGGTGTGGCGCACGGTCCATCACCCCCACCTACCTACATCTGTCAGGTCAACATGGTACATTGTCGTCAACAGAAAATACCCTACAAATGATAAAAAGTACGCAATACATTTGGCGGATTCGCCCTTGTGTCAGCAATGCGGCGTGCTGGATACGGACGACCATCGGCTGGTCTGCGGCGAGGCATTGGCTGTCTGGACTCTCGCAAGAAAGATAATAGCGTTCATGCGGCGCACTATCTATACAGCAGTCTGTTCTGACATAGTATTTTTTCCAGAGGAAACGTATTTTCCGCGTCATAAGACGAACGCAGTGGCGTGGATCACAGGTATGACGGTCCATTACATCTATAGAGACACACGTACGGACTTACTGAACGTCCTGGATTACTGGCAATACTTACAAGATGGACACACAAAACTATTACGGCTACAAAAGTACAAGGATTGGTATGCCAATTTCCTGGTAACGGTATTTGCGGACCCGCCATATACTTGGGGTGTGCCGGGTACGCAAAGATGAGCGGCGGTGCTCTCGTTGTGAAACCGACCAAGTAATGTGATCGACTAAGAACACCATGCGAGTGTGCGACCTACGAAAAACTCACGCTTGAACAGTTAGCAAATGGATGTACTTCAAATTTTGTTTTCATATCCATAAATACTTTTCTTTAGGGTGCCGGAGGTGGCCCTACTTCGATTTTGTTGTTATTTCTTGCTGCATGGTAGGACGGCAGCGAGGTTCCTTCCAGGACAGTTATCATGTGTCAGGACGTACTATGTTTATTTTGTGAATAATAAAGGTTTCTGTTTCTCCTTTCTCCTACCTTCCTACATAAAAAAAAGAGTTTGTTAAGTTTAAGTAGTAAAAATAAAAAAATAAAAAGTGGTCAGCGCGACAGACTGTCAATCCTAAGGGCCCGGGTTCGATTCCCGGCTGGGTTGGAGATTTTCTCCGCTCAGGGACTGGGTGTTGTGTTGTCCTAATCATCATTATTTCATCCCCATCGACGTGCAAGTCGCCGAACTGGCGTCAAATCGAAAGGCTCCCACCCGGGGAACGGTCTGCCCGACGGGAGGCCCTAGTCACACGACATTTCTTTTTTATTAAACTAAGAACCAGTTGGTCAGACAAACAATGGGATACTGCTTCTTTCTAACAAATTAGTTTAGAAGGTGTTCGGAAATCCCCGTTACAAACTTCTAGGGCTTCTAGACGGGGGTGAGAATATAATTTCTGAATAGCAATACTTGTCCGGAAACGTACCGTCTCCGTTCTACGACAATTTTAATTCAGATGTTTAACTTATCCACTTCTGCTTGAGGAATTGAATTAGGCGTGACGCGGCACAATTATTAGGTAACAATTCGAAAGGCAGCAGAACGAAACATCCATTTATCACTTAAGCACATTTGTTTGTATTAACATTTAAACATTACGTGTTTACATTCTTCTAAAACAAAAAAAAGAGAAAAAAAGCGTATTGTACATACAGAACAATACTGATGCAATATAACAGCGGCTCGACGCGGATACCACCAACGTTGTTACAGAAATTGTACCTGCGAAGGGTGTTCTGGTACACACTCTCCATCCCATCAGGTATCTCTTCGATTTCTAGTGCAGAGGCCAGAGCTCGTGCCAGCAGATCCTCCTCTGTCTATACAAAAGTTTCGTAAATTACAATTTACATACGACCCCACAAGAAGTAGTACACCACGTCCTGCCTACCCTGTTGCATACCAGGACGAGCAATTCGGAGACTTTTCTCTTTCCCTCAACAGACGTGGACGCGTTACACATCTGAAATGAAACTGTCGTAGTACGAAACGGTGTGTTCCAAACGTGGGTTTCTAATCAGAATATTATGTACTCACTCCCCCCCCGTTCTACAAGTGCTAGAAGTTTGTAACGAGTATTTCCGAACATCCTGAATATTTCGCTTGTTATCAGTCAGTGCACATCGTAAGTAATGCTCCACGTCTATTCAGTTCCTTGTTTTTGTTTTCATTTATAATTTCACACCTATAAATCTTAAATACCACGTTTCTTTTGCAAGTGCTGTGTTCCAATAGTGTGTGTGTGTGTGTGTTTGTTTCTGTTTGTGTTAGAAGGAATGATGGCGGAATTCCCGGTATATTGTAATAGCCTCCTACATCTCATTCTCAGCTACCTGTCCACAGTGATGGTAGGCACTTGTTACAAAACATGCTTCTCTGCAGCTCTCCTGTTCCTCATTTAAAATCACCCAAATTAAAACGCGTGCACTATACTTACTGCTTGTAAATTACTTGATTGCTGAGTACCTTACTTCTGAAATGACAGAAACTGAATGACTTCGTGTTGCTGACTGGTTGTGTCTGACCACTGCCACTAACAATGTTGATTAATAATGACAATAATAATAATATAGAGCACACGACTATGGCAGCCATGATGCACGTACTGTTTCGTTGTGCTACCAGTTAGTTCGTTTATATGTAATGAAGCCATTTCTAGTCCATTGAAGGAATTATCTGCACTTGGAGAAGAAATTTTCATGAGATATTTTGCCTTTGTTAGGTGTCCCAGTTTTATTGTCGTAGATGTACAGTACAATGTACAAAGAATGCGTGTAGGCGGTGGATAAGTAAAGGAGATATTCATACATTCTTTTCGCTAGCTGTAGCCTCCACTGTACTGTTCATGCATTATTAATGGGATTTTTAAAAATTATTATTGCTCATATGTAATTAATATTAGAGTTTTACAATATTTTTGATAATAATAATGATCTTTTAAAAATAGTTTCATGACTGAGACATAATTGAACTCTTTTTGGTTTCTACACATCACAAAATTTCATTTTACCCCTTAGGGAGTAATTGCCACCAGACTGGGTACCATTGATCTAAAGTTTTATTTGTGACGCTACAAAATGGTTTTTGGGAGCCTGAGCCCATAGAAGCAATGATTTTGTTTGGTAGAAAACAACAACGTAACGTAAAAGCAAATCCATTCCCAGCTACTCTATTTGCTGCTCATGCAGTAGACAACAGCAGCTGATACTAACAAATGGTCTTAATAATGCGTACTGTAAGTGTGCAACAGTTCCGAAGAAAGTGAGAGAAGTAATAACAAAAAGTCACAAAGGCGCTATCTCTGCAGGAAAATAATTTCCAATGCCGCAAGCGAAAGGATATAAAAAGCATATTATTGGAAGAAGGAAAACATTTCTGAAAAAGAGGTGTCTGAAAAGGCGTGTGTCCACTAGCAACAAAATTTCCGCAAGTCGCTTGCAGAAGCTACTTCTGCAAATTCTTTGAAGTTGGAACACCCTCAGAAAGTCGATTTCCGAAAGTGTCGTCAACTTCAAAAAGTAGCTTCCGCAAATTAGCGGAAACAGTTCCTTGCATCTTACTGCACATACTTGCATAACTTGTCAGTTGCTGGGAGATATTCTCAAACTTACAGAAATTTTGTGTGTTGAATGACGAAACGAAAAATTCAGCGTCGAGAAAGAGAATGGCGCAAAGACAGATGGACGAAAATAAATGTACCGTCGGAAGCCATAAACATAAATAATTGGTCATCGAGAGTCAAGAAAGTACGAAATGAGTTTACCGATTAATTTATTCCACCAGAAGGGAAGTGTAATAGAATAACAGTAGAGAAGTCTTTGAATGTTAACGTAAACATAAACGTTTGTAATAAGTATTGATTGCAAATTCGAGGAATAATTAAGAGGTAATCTGTTGATGATACAGATCGCAACATTTTTGTATCGGTATTTGAATGCATTACGTTTGTAATAAAAGTAATGAATGTTAGCAAAAGTAGAAGAGTGAGTAAAAGGCGATGTCTTGGTGATACAAATTGCAGCAGTTTTGTGTTCTGTAGTTTTGAAATTTGCAGACGTAATTCACAGAAAACTTTTATTCTGATTTTTCTTTCATTCAATAGTGTTACTTGATAAATGCGTACGCCACTGTATCCATTTCTTCACACACACACACACACACATATTTTATTTTGTCAACTTGTTGTTTTTCTTAACCACTTTTCTAAAGTAATAATAATAATAATAATGCAACAATAGTGGAGGCTGCTCTGGTTTTTATCCACGACAGTGTAAACGTTCACTTGCCTATCTCACGAGGAAACTCAAGTAGAAACACTTCTGCAAGTAACTGCAGGCATTTCCTGAAATTAACTTGCCGTAGCGACAAGTAGAAGTAAACTTCAGCAAGTTTTTGTTCTGAAGTAAACACTTCAGTAAGTGCTTGCAGAATTTACTTGCTAGTGGACACACGCCTTAAAGAAGAGAACAGACGCGTTTGGAATGTCTTGCTACAGAAGTTTGCTGAAGATTAGATTTGTAGATCGAATTACTAATGAGGAAGTAACGAATTACATTCATGGCACAATTTGAGTAAAAGGAGGGATCGGTTGACAGGAAGCGTCCTAAAGCATCAACGACTCGTCAACTTGCTAATGTAGTGAAGTGTGGGGGGGATTAAAACTGTAGAGGGATACTAAAGGATGTTTACAGTAAGCAGGTTCTAAAGGATGTAGGTTGCAATGGTTATTCGGAGATGATGAGGTTTGGATAGGATAGAGTGACGTGGAGAGTTCCGTTAAACCACTCTTTAAAGTGAGGACCCTAGCATTATGACTCTAAACTGACTCTAAGTTTTCTTACTGTACAATAAAATTTGCCAATTACGATTTTTTTGGAATTTATTTTCCATATGCCACGTCGCAGGAAATGATTCCCACCATCAAGTGTGTTTTTGATATACTATGACATTCTAAGGCGTTATGTTTGCGATATATGAGCCACTGTGGCTTTACTAAAATGCAGACATGCGCATTTCTGTAATTAATGATGTATTTCCCTAATGGAGAATTTGGAAGTAACTTGTGCTTACAGATTTCTTGTTATCCTCTTATTTATATACACATGTACAACACTTACACAGTTCACAGTCCGCGCTAAAAACAGAAACAGACGTAAATAAAATGTTACAAAGATATGTTATACATCACAAACAGAGATATGGTGCTACAGACCGCCCATAGAACGCACTTGGTAGTCACTGGTTTTACATCTGTACTAAACAACAGCATATATCCACTGTAGACGATCCGGGCATCCAAATATAGGTTTTCCTTGGGTTTCCTCGGACGCTTAAGGTATAAATACCGCGATGGCTCTTTCGGAAACGGTACGGTCAATTTCCTTCGGCCATCCATTCCCAATCAGAGCCTTTGTTCCGTCTCTAATGACCTCGTCGTCGACGGTAGATTAATGCTCAATTTTCCTTCCGCCGCAGCAATTGTGTTCAGGTATTCTCAGTGCGATAGCCTTGCACAAATTTCCGTGATAAAACGAACAGATCATTTTGTAATGAGGCTCTGCAGACAAAGTGTTCTTCTTATTTAGGGTCGGAACACTCAATAAACATGCGTAATCGATATTGTCGATAGAGTTTGGACTCGCCATGTACCAGCTGTTACGCCACTAGTGTGCGTCAAGCGGCATGCATTTTGGGATAGGCGGCCACCACGTTCATATGCGACATATTTTGAGGAAGACGAATGTGAGATTTCGGAAACTGACTTTCAGTATCGTTTTTACATGTTAGGTACGAATCGATTTTGTTAGTACTGTCATATATCGGTTCCCCAAGCATCAAATTTGGCACGAATAGTGTCTGTAAATCAGCAGCTCCGATTTCGGCAACACCATGAAAAGAGGTTGATAGTACATTCGTAACATTTCTAATAAACAGAGAGACAGTATGATTTCCTTATAGGAGTCAGTGAAGTTTGCACGAGATGAGCAAGAAATTGTTGAAGAAATGATATCTATGACTTTCCTTGGCCAATTAATGGGTGATAAGTTATTTTTTACATCTACTTAGATCGAGAGTGTTGTGGAAATAGCACGAACTAGTAACTGGATGACAATAATTACATTCCAACATTTTAGGGACTTGACACTATACTAGTAGACGCAAATTCTTTATACTGTGCATACAACAGCCGAATATTTTGTCTCAAGCCTTTGATTGTGTACGAGAGCATTTACCAATAAAAGTGAGAGTGGGTATAACAGATTACGAAGTATCTCGTTGTGAAGAATGTAGGGTTTTCGCCAAGCAGGTGGATTTTGTTAATTCAGTAAATATAGCAGCATTCGTGTGACCCTTTCCAACTCACAACTCAATAAAAAACGCTTCTAATCAATTAAATAAAATAAACTAGTAAGTGCCCCCACAAAAATTACCTCGTTCTCTTTAAGCAGCATTTTACAGAGCAAGTAGCAACGTTACAAGCTAATTGCGACCCAAACGCGATAGAGCATTTACACCAACCGTACAAAAAGCTCCGAGGCTGACTTATTCCTGTCGTAGAAGCGGCGTCAGCGCAGTAACTACATAGACAGCTGGAACTAAGAAGTGGAGTAAACTCGTATGGCATGAATGGCTGGGACACCCTGAAGGGCACGATCAGCCGCCTAATTGGAAAGGTTTTCCCTGCCTTCCACGGTCGCAGGCACCTTTGCTTCGCTGTGTGTGTAAGTGCATCTATTAAGTGAAGGCGACTGTAACGTCGTGTTCGTGTTGGAGCTGAGAGAAGGGGACATAGTCTACTACTCTCGAAAAGTACCAAGGGTGACACAGAGCTTAACGTCCCCAACGGACGGATCACCATCAGTGTCGCACTTCATCACTTCGTGATACACTACGGAGACGTTTGGAACTAAATCCAGGACATTCGCGCGAAGAATGCTGACCAGGGACTTCACACCACCATCTCTCCTGTCTCCTCTGCCGTAAAGGCAAAGGGAAAATTGTCAGCAGCATGCGGCATACCCCTCCTCGCCCGACGGTGCTCAACTTCGGTGATCTAACGAGGACGGCTACTGACATTTAAGAACTCTAAACAACGGATGTGTATTCGACTTGTGCAAGCAGACAGTGTTAATTGGTGGACGCGCGGCCGTTGTGTGGCAACGTTCTAGTGTGGCAAATGGCAAAGACGGTTTATCTCTGCTCAAGTGTTCAAGACATTCTCCAGAATGTTTTGAAGATGAGAAACGTGTGTGTAAAGTTCTTTCCGCACAGTTTTACACGACATGTGGACGCCTGTCACAATATGATTGAAATGCTAAACGTGGACCTCTCTTCTGGAGAAAATCATCATGCGTGATAAGACTTGGTCTGTACGGAGCTACCAGAAAACGACACAGATACTGACCTGAATGGTCAAAGCTTAAGTCAACATTATTCAAGTCAATGTGACGCGCGAGTTGCACTTCTCGAAGAAGGACTTTCCTGACAATATCACATGGTTCTACGGGGGTTGGGATTTTAATCGTGTCAGCTATTTATTTACAGCTCGTACAAAGTAGATACGTAGTCACCAGCATTGTATATAACCCGTTGCCTACGATGTGGAGGTCGTAGGACACTCTTAGCAGTGCCAGTTGTGTTGACAGTTCAAGCGGCGCAGTTTATTGCCCGACGAATTTGCAGCAGTTCTGAAGCGAATGCCGTGAAGTGTTCCCTTCAGTTTAGAAATGGAGTTGACCTCACGAGGGCTAAAGTCAGGGGAGTGCAGTAGGTGGTAAAGCACTTAGCAGCCCCATCAGTCAAACAAATCAGTAAAAGCTTGCACTGTACGTGCCTGAGCATTGTCCTGCAAAATGATGCTCAGCTCCTGCAGAAAGTGTCATCACTTCTGTCTCTATGCTGTTCATTTTCGGAACACAACCTACGACCAGCTTAGAGACAGAACTGATGACATTTTCAGCAGGATCTGGCCATCATTTTGCAGGACAATGCTTAAGCACATACAGTCCAAGCTTTTACTGATTTGTTTGACTGATGGGGCTGCTAAGTGCTACACCACCTACTGCACTCCCCTGACTTAAGCCCTCGTGAGGTCAACTCCATTTCTAAACTGAAGGAAACACTTCACGGCATTCACTTCAGAACTGCTACAACCTCGTCGGACAATAGACCGCGTCGCTCAAACTGTCAACACAACCGGCACTGATAAGAGTATCCTACGACTTCCACATCGCTGGCAACGGGTTATACACAATGCTGGAGACTACTTTGAAGGTCAGTAAATCTTTGAAACACGTATCTATTTTGTACGAGCTGTAAATAGTTGCCACTATTAATGTTCCACCCCTCGTATGAAGATCTGAGTTGTACTCAAGACGGGGAAACTATAAGTGGCGATGAAAAAGTTTTAGTCCGAAGGCCGTACAGTCCAGAATCGGTATGCCAAGCAGGCAGTGAGGTAATTATCCAACCGAAGCACCAGGTTGAAGATACACTTTCGGTAAAACACCGTGCATTGCTGCGTGAAGAAGTCCATAACTGGCTGCTGCACAACCTCGTCCGACGGGAATCGTCGACGCTTCAAGGCCTTTTTTAAGGAACCAAAGGTGTGATTATTGCACGGGGAGAGGTCAGGACTAAAGGGCGGCTGCTCGAGTGTGTCCTACTTGAGTTGGCGTAACTTATGCATTAAGACATTTGCGACATGGTGAAGTGCGTTATCACGAAGCACGAGAACCCGTTGTCCATAACGGTTGTTTCCGACAGACATGCTGCCCCATTCTCCGATGGAAGTGTACCGGTGCTCGTCCTTCGACAAGCAAGAAAAGAATGACAGCACGTTGGTACTGTTTTGACGCATTTGGTAATAACGTTGCCACAGTTCACGTTTCCGCATTCACCACAAATGTCGGAAAGACACGAGTGCCACACTAATTCCATGTCTACATGTCGGTGCTTATAGACTGAGGTAATGTGGTACCTCTTAATATACTGTCGGTCCTTCTTATTCCTGGAGTAGTGCAGCAACTCGACGTTGGATGGACTCAACACGTTGTTGGAAGTCCCCTGCAGAAATGGTGACCCATGTTGCCTTTATAGCCATCCGTAGCGAAAGTGCTGCCAATGACCGATTTTGTGCACCAACTGACCTGCCGATTATGTCCCATAAAGGTTCGCTGGAGTTCATGTCGGGAGATGTGGTTGGCCAAATCATTCTCCCGAATTGTCCACAATGTTCTTCAAATCAATCACGAACATTTGCGGCCCGGTGAGTTGACTCATTGTTGTTCGAGAACATGAAGTCCATGAATGGCTGCAGATAGTCTCGAAATAGCCGAACGGCCATTTCTTGTCAGTGATGGGTTCAGCTGGACCATAGGAACCAGTCCATTCCATGTAAACACGGTGCACACCATTATAAAACCACCACCAGCTTCAAAGTGCCTTGTTGACAACTTGTGTCCATGGTTTTGTGGTGTATGCGCCACATTTGAACCCTATATTCACCTATTACCAACTGAAATAGGGACTCGTCTGACAAGGTTCCGGTTTTTCACTCGTTTAGGATCCAACCTATAAAGTCACGAGCCCAGCTGAGGCGCTGCAGGGGTTGTCGTGATGTTAGGAAAGGTACTCGCTTCGGTTGTCTGCTGCAGTGACCCATTAACGTCAGATTTTGCCGCGGTGTCCTAACGGATACGATCGTTGTGGGTCCGCCACTGATTTTTTTCAGGCAGTGTTGCTTCTCTGTTAGCACTGACAATTCTATGCAAATGTCGCTGCTCTCGGTCGTCAAGTGAAGGCCGTCGACCACTGCGTTGTCGCTGGTGAGAAGCAATGCCTGAAAATTGGTACTGTCGTCACACTCTTTGTTCTGGAGTAACCACAAGCGCCGGAACGAAGAAGAAGAACGCAAGAGCAGAGAAGGCGATGAAGCGACATCAACCATTAGCCCGCTGACAAGGACCGCGTTGCGCCAGAAGCGACCCCTGCAAGAAATGAATATAAGCGCCGCTCCTGCCAGCCTCCGCTGGGCATTAGTGAAAAGTATTCGCGGAATATTAGCGCGACCTAGCGGAGAGTGCTACGAGAAGAGTTAGTAGTGATCCACATACTGTGTGACAGACTTGCCTGAACATTGGATATATCACAGGACTCTGATTTATACTGCGTTTCGCCCACCGCTTGCGACACTTTTGTACATTAAAGTTGAGAATTGTCAATCTGCTTTATAGAAATAAAACTTGCTTGCGCTTTTGTCTTTATCCCGCAACTTTCGCAGGGTCGGCATGGTTACAATCGGATTTGGCATCGTTAATTTGAAGGGGTGGCCGGATACCCTTCCTGCCGCCGCCCCATACCCCTCCCTGAGACGGAATCAGTGTACCCAGGCTGTCTGGATCTAGTATAAATCGTGAAATAGTGTGAACGTAGTTCAAATGTCTGCGAGTTGTGTAACTGAGGCGGGATGTTGGGACAAGCCCAGTATTGACCTAGTGGGATGTGAAAAGCCGCCTAAAAACCACATCTAGGCTGACCGGCACACCGGACCTCGTCGGTAATCCACCGGTCGAATTCGATCTGGGCTGGCGCGCCTACCCGTGTCCAGGAAGCAATACACTAGCGCTCTCGGATAACCTGGCGGGTCTTTATACAAATAAAACTACTAATGTTATTTGCTTGAATTGCTGTGTAGCATTCCGAGAACGCAGCATGCCTTAGGCACCCTATACGACTTTTGACACTGTGCCTCTCTGAACATTGAATTCCCTACCGATTTCCAAAATGGAATGTTCGATGCGTCTAGCTCCAGCTACCATTCCACTTTCAGAGTCTGTTAATTCGCGTCATGCTTCCGTAATCACGCCGGAAACCTTTTTACATGAATCATCTGAGTACAAATGACGTCTCCGCCAATGCATCATCTTTTTATACCTTGTGTATGCGATACCACCGCCGTCTTTATACGTGCATATCGCTATCCCCCGTCATCTCAGCGTGTACCTGCTTCGGAGTCGCGCTGTGTTGCATATGAGCTGCAACAACGCACTCGAACGGAAACTTTTTGATCACCCCTTATATGTAAAACACCTGACTCATTATAACCACCATTTCTTTTGCACTTTTTATTAATATCGTATCGAAAACTTTTGGAGTGATGGGGTGAAAACCGATTGTGGGAGCTGAAATCAGGCAGCCACAATCGAAATTCAGTAATGGATCTTGCAGTGTTAACAGTGACTGTTAAAACTCCAAGAGTGCTAACTGAAATTCGATTCTGGCTACCCAGTTTTACCCGATCAATCCAAGCGGCAGTGAGAAATTAGTTTACGGAAAATTGTATTTGGGAGCCCGCTGTAAAGGTACTGACTATAAACATCGCATGTGAGAGATGGACACAATAACGTGCCACGGCAGTTTTCATGTTCCTCTTCTGGCGTTGTGGTGTGCGCCTACATGTGTGTGTGTGTGTGTGTGTGTGTGTGTGTGTGTGTGTGTGCGCTCCTCCGAACGTGCTGGGAACTGCGGTGTGCTCCCCTCGGGACGTTCGCAGCGTGAGTGCCGTCGGTGCAACGTGTACGCCGGGTCCAGCGACCCGCAGGCCCGTGAAGGACACCACACACACACACACAGACGGCGGCCGGTAGCGTCGTGCGCCGCGCAGCGGTTAGACTTGCAAATCGGGGCGTCTGGCGGGGCCGCGTCTCCGTCTGCAGGGCAGCCAGCCACGCTGTCCTCCTGCCCTTCTGCCCGACACAGCCACCATCTCGCCGACGCACCGATCCACTGGCCGCTCTTGTAGAAACTTAGACAGGAACATACCTACGGTCCGACGTCCCACCGACGACTGTGTCACTACACATCGAGCACTAGCTGAATTGGCCGAGGATGTGGGGAAAAGATAACAGCTGTTCGCTGAATGTCAACTTCCAAACTACTCGTAAGTCTGGGAGTTCTGAATCGTAAGCGTGTTGTAAAGACGTTCAGTACCATGTGATTGACTCCTTAATGTATTACTGTACTAGCTCCGCCCCGCGGTGTTACAAAAAGCGCCCGCGTATGTATTTATTCCAATCTTCTACTGGTTACTCTCCTACTTCCCCCTCTCTCTAGCGTCCTTCACTCCCCCTCTGTCTATCTTCTGTTCCCCTCTCTCTGTGCACCTCTTCCACCCTCCCTCACTCTCTGTCTACCTCCAACTCTCCCTCCTCTCTCTGTCCATGTCTTCCACTCCCCTCTCTCTGACCACATCCTCCTCCTCTCTCTGTCCATCTCCTCGTCCCACCTCTCGCTGTTGATCTCCTTCTCCCTCCTCTCTCTGTCCACCTCCATCTCCCCCCTCTCTCTGCCCAAGGCTTCCTCGTTCCTCTCCCTTTCCATCTACTCTTTCCTATCTCCCTGTTCATCTCCTCTTCCCCCTCTCTCTGTTCATCTCCTCCTTCCTCCTCTCTCTGTCCATCCCCTCCTCTTTCCTTTCTCTGACCACCTTCTCCTCCCCTTTCTTTATCCATTTCCTCCACCCCCTCTCTCTGTCCATTTCCTCTTCGCCCTCTCACTTTTCCATCTCCCCGCTATCTCTGCCTAACTCATCATTTCCCCTGCTGTCTGTCTGTCTCCTCCCCGCCCCCCCCCCCCACCTTTCGCTACATCCTCACCCTGATCCTAACAGAAGGCTGGTGGTTCTTACCCCCAGAGTATTTCTTCCCTCATCGTACCTAATAAGTGTACCAAATTTATCAGATTTCGTTTCATGGGTTTAGGATGAACTTTTCACCTGCAACTTTGCCTTCATACACAGATGTCAAATATGTTTCACATGTATTTAACACTTTTCATGGTTTTTGATATAAACATTTCACTGGTATGTCTAACAAATTTCAGCCTGCAGTTTCATTTCCACGCAGCTCAGTGTTTATGACGTCGTATCTCCTGAACAAAGTGTCGTGCAATGATATAATTTTTCTGGTACAATCAGTGGTATATGCGAATATTGTTTGCAAAATGTGTCACGATTACAGCTGTTGATAAAGAAGTAATAAATTAAAGCCTAATCCTTATGCAATAGTTTTACTTCATGAACGGCGAAAATGTAGTAAGAGATAAACTTTGTTTCCTTTCATCCTTTTGTGAGGACTGTCAGTGAGAAAAAGTTTCATAGAGGTTTGACATTACGTGTAAAACTTTGTTGCAAGTCACTAAGTGCTGTCATTCTTAAATACATAATCGCTAAGTGCTGTCATTCTAAGATACATTAAGAATAAAGTATGGATATTCGCGCGTCGTCGGCTACACTTCTTTTTCACCCCCGTTTTTGATAGGTACGTATATACCTACAAGGTGGCCTACGTGTTAATTCAGGTCATAAGCTACGTCCATTCCAAATTTCGTCCAAATCTGGATAGCCGTTTCAGCGTGAAGGAGTCACAAACATACTAACTCACGTACAGACACACACACACACACACACACACACACACACACACACACACACACACACATATACGAGCGCGACCTGCAGCGCATTTGCGATATGCATTATATAAGGTTGCAGACTGGGGGAGTGGAGGCATGTCTGCTAGGATTTACTTTGGAGGCACCAATCACAGGGGCGATCGGGGCAGGTGGCTTGAGCGAGAGTCCCGCTGATCGGGTTACGAATCGGCTCTGTACCCTACCTCCGTCCGCTTCCGGTACGCTATGCTGGTTCTGATGGTGTTCTTGATTGTTACTTCCACGTTTTTGCTACAGACGACTTTTGTGGTAAATTACTTTGAGATCATTTTCTGAAGGCCATTCGCCGGCCGGAGTGGCCGAGCGGTTCTAGGCGCTACAGTCTGGAACCGCGCGACCGCTACGGTCGCAGGTTCGAATCCTGCCTCGGGCATGGATGTGTGTGATGTCCTTAGGTTAGTTAGGTTTAAGTATTTCTAAGTTCTAGGGGACTGATGACCCCAGATGTTAAGTCCCATAGTGCTCAGAGCCATTTTTTTTAAGACCATTCTCAAGCAGCGAGCTACAAGAAGGATGGGTAAGTCGTGAGGTGCATTCAGCGGCTTGGCGTAATATTTGTTTGCAGTGTTCAGAAGTCTTTGGTTCAGATGGCTCTGAGTGCTATGGGACTTAACTTCTGAGGTCATCAGTCCTCTAGAACTTAGAACTACTTACACCTAACTAACTTAAAGACATCACACACAACCATGTCCGAGGCAGGATTCGAACCTGCGACCGTAGCGGTCGCGCGGTTCCAAACTGCAGCGCCTAGAACCGCTCGGCCACTCCGGCCGGCTTTCAAGTCTTTAAATGTGCCTTTACATGGGTTTCAAGTTTAACTTCCGTTGCTAAGAGAGGCAGACAACTGTCGATGTACGTGGTACACTATTGGAAATGTGCCCTGTGGAAATCTCATTCATGGGTGCGGGTTTTGCGGGTGAATATTAGGGAAGGAAGTCGGCCGCGCCCTTTCAAAGGAACCATTCCGGCATTTGCCTGGAGCGATTTAGGGAAATCACGGAAAACTTAAATCAGGATGGCCGGACGCGGGATTGAACCGTCGTCCTCCCGAATGCGAGTCCAGTGTCTAACCACTGCGCCACCTCGCTCGGGAGAGTGGACACACCTCACGTTAATGTACACTAATTGGCGTCCAGATACTTTTTTTCAGGTAGTGTAATTGGAGCACAAGAAAAGCGGTATGAGTCTCGGGCACTCGAGCATTCGCCCCCATTGGTAAGGGATTAGCAGCCTTTCCCAGTATGGAAACAGCGAGTCGTGTTTGTATGAACTAAAAAAAAAGTAACGCTTGATGATGGCCTAGAAGTACCCAGGCGAAACCTCGTGACGCAACTGTCCAAACAAACGCTTTGACTTTTCATTTTTCAAGCCGGCGGGTAGCGGTTCCAGCTTAAGAGTCATGTTTTGAGTTGTGTGCCCAACCTCTGCGTGCAGATTAATGCCTATGAGGGAGGGCAGTGACGGCCAGTATTTGCCCATCTACAAGCGCATCTACACCGGCAGACCTGCCGCGTCCGGCGCCGTGGCAGGAGAACGCCCCCCGGGGTCTGGCGGCTCCGTGATAAATGCGAGAGACGGCCCGCAGCCCGTGTTCCGAGAAGAGCAGGGGAGAGAACGCACGGGCAGGTGTTCGCCATTGTATTGTAATGGCCGCCGTATCCGCAGCCACTGGCCGGCGATGCGCGATTACGCGGCCGGCGCATGCGCGCAGCGGGACGCCCGCGATCGCTGCGTCGATCCCTCGTTAAGGCTCGCGGCCGGCCGGCTCCGCAATTTTCTCCAATCTCCGTAGCGCGCGAGCGCGTTTCAACATTGTTTCACTTATACCCTCCGAGGGAGATTTTCTGCAACTGCATTTCTGTTTAGGTCCGTCCTATTTATTTCCATTATCCTGGAATTGGTTTCGTAACTCAATTTTCTTCGATGCAAACGGATGGGCGACGGTGGGCTCAAAGCTTGACTTCATGACGGTGTGGACGATCCTTATATTAATCGAGGAAATGCAGCAATCGGAAATTTTTTATGCAGCTTTCTTTATGCCATGACGTTTCTCGATCTTTCATACACCTTCGGTTGGTGTAATTCGTTTATATGTAAGATGAAGTGACATTGTTTCAGAGATTTTACTGGTCTCATACAAATGTGTACAAACTGAAGCGGCAAGTGAAAATTTGTACCAAGGCTGGAATGGAACCCGGGTCTCCGAAATACTAGGCAGGTGCGTTAGCCACATTTTTTTGTGCAATAATCTTTATTGAACAAACTAACAATATATACAACTTTTTTTCGATGCAGGAGAACGTGGATAAGGGTATTGCATCATGCGACGCGTAGGCATGGCACACCCCAACTTTGAAGGGGTCAAGGAAGACGCTGCGGAGAAACACCAGCAACAGTTTGTCGGTAAGATGGTTTTCGGGTGAGGGTGCTATGTGCGGTCACAAATTTATACCAGAAGTCAAGGACTGTATGCGGACCACTCTGAAAGAGGCATTATAAAGACCGTCCTCGAAACCAGATGAGTGTATGGTGCTTAGCAAGAGGGTAGTGAAATGTCTGGGGCAACAACAAGAAATCTGTGGTTACTGTTGTTGGCGGGGCATGGAGGTAAAAGCCCACGATTCGTTGGATGAGGAGTCATACGTTCCGTTTCAGGGGGCACGTAAGACGGTGCTCGTCTGTGTCTTCGAGCTGACAGTCAGGGCAGAGTGGGGAGGTGGCCAGTCCTATGCAAAAAAGTCGACTATTAGTCGGGAATTTGCCAGAGACTAAAACGTACCAGAGTGTAGACACAGGCGACGGTAAAAAGGGTGCATGCACACATCCCCAAACCGTTCGCCAGTTAATGTGCTGTATGTAAGTGCTGTAGCGCCATGGGGTCGCAAGGGTTGGACAGCATAAACAAACGATAATAATCTTTTGTACGGGGAGGACGGGTGACTGGAAGATCGGCCCGAACGTAGCTGAGATCTATGAAACAATTGGCCACGTGGTACAATAATGGAGGGCCGCGCGGGATTAGCCGAACGGTCTCAGGCGCTGCAGTCTTCGACTGTGCGGCTGGTCCCGGCGGAGGTTCCTCCCTCGGGCATGTGTGTGTGTTGGTCCTTAGGATAATTTAGGTTAAGTAGTGTATAAGCTTAGGGACTGATGACCTTAGCAGTTAAGTCCCACAAGATTGCACACACATTTGAATAATGGAGAAATAAGTACCACATTGATCGGTGGATCGAGAGAAGCTGGTCAGAGGATATGTAAGAGACTGCGTGTTAAGGACGGGACCAGCCCCCGCCAGTGCCGCAACATAGTATGGACAAAGAGTGCAGAAGATCGTGCCCGCACGTTGACGAGTCCGAGGCTTCCTTTTGCAACCACTAAACCACCTTAGCACAGCGGTTCGCACAACTTCAAGGACTACGCTAGCTCACCTGCCTTCTCGATCTAAATTCTCCCTGCCGCCCCAGTCGACTTTAAATTCCCCCTTACACGTGAAGAAATTTGCTGAGGATCTCCATGTTCTGGAACAGCACCTGAGCATCGAACGTAAGTTGGGGAACCAGCCACAAACCCAGGAACAGGTACTTATACAAATGAAATGACGGAGTTACAGAATTTGGATCAAGAATGGAGGTGTGCAAGGTAATCTGTGCAGTTGTGTAAACCACTGTGCCAAGCTGGAATAGTGACTAACGCACCTGTCTAGTATGCAGGAGACCAGGGTTCGAGTCCCGGTCTTGGTACAAATTTACACTCACCACTTCAGTTTGTACACATAAAATCATATCTTCATGAGAACAGTAAAGTCCCTGAAAGAGTGTCATTTCATTTTTATAAATACCTGCTCCTGGGTTTCAGGCTGGATCCCTCATTTACGTCCGATGCTGAGGTGCTATTCCAGAAAATGGAGAGCGTCAGTAATTCTGTTCGTGTGTAAGGGGGAATTTGGATTGAGGAAGGAAGTGTGCCAGGGTAATCTGATCAGGTGGGTGAACTGCTGTACTAAGGTGGTTTAGTGGCTAATGCACAAACCTAATAAGCAGGAGACTTAGGTTCGCTTCCCAGTCTTTGTACTAATTTTCACTCGCTACTTCAGTCTATATAATTAAAATTTATATTTTCAATAGAATTTTTATTGTCCTATTGTCTGTACAAAATGGACTTGTCACTTGTATAAGATGTCTAGACTTCTAGACTTGCAGGAGATGGTCGTTTCATGTTGCGGCCTTGGCAATATCTTTCATACTGACTGTAACGTACAAGGGATAGGTCACCTCTCTCCTTCCACAGACACAAAATGAGAAAATAAGAAGAAAAAGGAAAAGAATTTGTTGGCACATTTCACAGAGAAAGCATAATGAGACTGGGCTTACGAGAATCGTGTAATCTAGATTCACGATATCACCTAACTGCGAGAAAAGTGCAATGAAATAATAAGTGAGAGCAAGCAACACATGCTATGGAGTGCACAAAAAAATATAGCTTTTGAATTGCTAGGCACCTGCAGAGTAACCTTCCAAATGCGGAGTGGGAACTGAAAGAGTGGCTGGGCAATGCAACTGCTGACTGCACGAGCTGAGCTTGGCGATTTTATATTACCGTCATAGAAGTTTGTTCGTTGAATGGCTATCCCAGCATCTGACCCGGGCTACAAACATAAGCGGGGAATCCTGATAGAATCACCTCCGATTGTTGTCTTGCACAAACCAAGGGCACGCGAGCCCTCTATCCTCTGTAGGGAAACCACCTCTTTCGGAATCAAATTAGGTTCCGAAAAGAACAATTGTGTGAAACCCAGCTCGTTCTGATCGTCCAAAATGGTTCAGATGGCTCTGAGCACTATGGGACTTAACTTCTGAGGTCGTCAGTCCCCTAGAACTTAGAACTACTTAAACCTAACTAATCTAAGGACATCACACACATCCATGCCCGAGGCAGGATTCGAACCTGCGACCGTAGCGGTCGTGCGGGTCCAGACCGTAGCGCCTAGAACCGCTCGGCCACCCCGGCCGGCCTGATCGTCCAGGAGACCCAGAAAGCAGTAGAAACAAGAGCCCTTGTACACGTGTTCTCTAACTTCCGAAATGCTTTCGATACATTTCCGCACTGTAGCCTAATGAACAAGATACAAGCGTATAGAGTGCCAGACCAGCTGTGTGACTGGACTGAAGAGATTCTAATAAACAGAAAACAGCAGGTCATGGAGAACGGAGAGAAGCCTTCAGACGTAATAGTGTCCTCGGACGTGACCGAAGGGAGTGTTGCATGACCATTGCTCCTCTTCTAGGCCGTGAGGGTCCAAGGGCGACCGCTAGGTCGCCGTGTCATCCTCCGCTTTTCGGCGTCATGTGGACAAACAAAGCAACTGGGGCGGTGTTCCTGGACATCGAAAAGGCTTTTGATCGTCTATGGCACAACGGCCTAATACGCAAACTTAGTGACACAGGGTTCCCCGACGGGCTCGTACGTCTCATACACTCATATCTCAGGGACAGGAGTTTCAACACCGACGTGCAGGGCAAACAATCGACACGACATGGTATCCAGGCAGGAGTACCCCAAGGAAGCATCCTAGGGCCCTTACTGTTTAACCTCTACATTAACGACCTCCCAGCTACACGCAACACGACGGTAGCAATCTACGCAGATGACACCGCCATCCTTGCGCAAGATTGGAAGCCGTCTAACATTAATTCACGACTACAGACTGCACTCAGAACGGCGGAGCCTTGGCTGGTGTTAGAGTAAACGTCGACAAGTGCGAGGCCATTCTGTTCACTAGAAGACCGAAGCAACTGCGCAAACATCAGCACTGCAACCCAATAACACTACACACACGCCCAATACGTTTCCGCGAGAAGGTCAAATACCTCGGTGTCTGGCTGGACAGGAAACGACTCTGGGGGGACCACATTCAACACGTGACCAACAAAGCTAACGCGAGGCTCAAACAACTCTACCCTATGCTTAACAGGCGTAGCACACTAAACAGGAGGGTGTCTAGGTCCATGTACATGACACTTATTAGACCCCTGATGACGTACGCAGCCCCTGTCTGGGGATACGCTGCGCCAACTCGCCTGCGCCGTCTGCAGCTCACACAGAACAAAGTACTCAAAATCATAAGCAACGCTCCGCGCTACACACGCATCGCGGACCTTCACCGGGAATACCGGCTAGATACTATCTTGCAGGTATTCCAAAAACTCTCCACACGACTGTACAATAATACGAGACACTCGCGCAACCCGTTTATCCTTTCTCTGGGTAACTACGACCACAACCATAGATGGAAGCATAACAGACCAAAGACACTACTGGCTAGGAACTAAACATCTATGGTCCATAGAACGCTAACACGACAGTACTGGCGAGCCCCTGCAACACAGTTATTACTGGCAACCCCAGATGTTCGACGAGCCACAAAACAGGCACCCACAGGGAAACCGTACTGTACACAGCACGCAAACCAACCACACACACCCCCTACACCGTCTGTGAGCCGATCTATGACCGATCGCCCACTAATGTACAACGACCTTGAACTGTTGCAGGGACGCAGCAACTGCAGCAAGCACCGAAACGAGCTCCAATAACGACAAAGGTAACGATGCACGATACCTCGAACTAACATAACCACACCTTGCATGCGCTGTCGCAGATAGCAAGCCGCTACTGCCCTTACTACCCGTCCTACTGTCGCAGAGGTTTTTTTCCCTTGGCGCTTGCCTTGGCACTTTTTTTCCTCTGCTCTTACAACCACTACCCTTCGATCGCTTTCGTCCACTTTCTATCTCCTGATGGACCATGTTAATGAGTAATCTTACCCAGACGTATGGATAACATCACAGCCCGCATCCTGTGACTCCTGATTCAAAAACTAACATGTTATACGAAGGTGACAGTAGAACTTTTGGTTTGGTCACCACGTTGGTGTGGGCGTGGAGGGGCCCCATCCTATATAGGTGCATGCGGTCAGCAAACCGCTCTCCCGGCCGTTTTGAAGACTTTCCAGACCGTGAAACCGATACTACTCGGTCAAGTAACGTCTCGGATAGCATCACGAGGCTGAGTGCACCCCGCGTCAGTACCAGTACCCAGTACCCAGTACCCGTACCACCAAGGAAAAGTCCTTGGCAGTACCGGAAATCGAACACAGGTCCTCCTCATGGCTCCATCTACGTAGATCACTCAGCTACGGAGGCGGACTATACGATCATTACTTTCATCAATATACAGCGTGGCCAGAAATAGTCTGAAAAAGCTTGTAAGGGTGTTGCAGGTTAACTTGTGCTCAGAAATAATTGTTTACAAAGAATTAGATTCGTTGCAACGTTTTCGAGTTAATTAGCACTCAAGTTAGCCAATCATGCCGTTGAAAGCTCAAATTCAAATGCTCCAGCTCCGTGACGTCACTCAGTTTACCTTCTCAGTTGACACAAGATCTATGTCCCGTAGACTACGATTATATTCTAGGGATGGGAGAAACTGACCGGTGAAAACTAATACCATTATTTTAGTTCTGAATAGCCAGAATTTTCGGTATTTGTTTGGTCTCGAATATGATAGGTATTTTTTACTAATAACCAGTAAAAAAATATTAACTAGGCATGGAAGCAGTGCTGAAACTTTTCGTTTTTAAATAATCCTTTTTTGTAAAACGCGGTAATTTTTATTCGTAAAACGCGCGTTGGTTTGAAATATTGCGTTATTATCGAAATTCGGAAAAGCTATCAGTGCTATTTCATTAACAATGCCGGCAGAAACGAACAACAAACACATGACATAAGAATTAGTACAGCATTGCTGAGACAAATCATCTCCCCGTTGCAGTGTTGTCTGGCTCAAGGCGTATGTGCAGTGTGCAAGAATTGTCTCCACTTGATCTGTACGGTAGCTTCTCTCCGTCGTCGCCGGACATCCGTTGTACTGCAGAATGGCACCAAATCTAGTCTCAAAGAATTTTTACAAGGTGGCGTAGCAATGAAATACAACTCTATATTTGACTAAAAAATATTAAAGATTTGTCTGCTATTTCTGTGAAATAATAAATGAGGAAGGAGCAATTTATGGCAACAGTAATAAATTAGAACGTAACAACAATTCATTCATACTATACAATAAAAATAGAAAGTACCTGATCTGGTGCTTGTGTCTACCAAATATGCCTTCATCTGCTTGTAACTCTTGAAAACGGGCAAATTAACACGGATAATACAGTCTTCAACCTTAGTTTTCACCGTTCAGCACTGGCTATTCATAACGCCCAAACAGTAGTCTGAGCTCCGACTATTACACGATTTTGTAAGACAGTTTCAAAAAATTTGAATCAGTAGGAAAATACGGCTGATGTTTTTGTAGTATTCAACCACTTATAACTTTTCGAGAATAGCAGCGAACTGTGGACGGATTTACTTTTATTTACCTATTTCATTTAGTATTTTCATTTCTTATATCTTGAAACTAAGCAAGTCAAGCTTTTTCAGTCTTTGTTCGATTTCTACATTTATTAGAGGAACTAAAACGATAAAAAAACCGAAAATGAGTTATTTCAGAAACCGGTTATTTTGAGTGACATTAATATTCATGTTAAACTGGCGTGGAAGAAAACTGATGTAATCAAAAACCGGCTCCAGAATGAGATTTTTCACTCTGCAGCGGAGTGTGCGCTGATATGAAACTTCCTGACAAATTAAAACTATGTGCCGGACCGAGACTCGAACTCGGGACCTTTGCCTTTCGCGGGCAAGTGCTCTACCAACTGAGCTACCCAAGCACGACTCACGACCCATCATCACAGCTTCAGTTCTGCCAGTATCTAGTCTCCTACCTTTCAAACTTCACAGAAGCTCTTCTGCGAACCTTGCAGATCTAGCACTACTGGAAGAAAGGGTATTGCGGAGACGGTCCGGCACACAGTTTTAATCTGTCAGGAAGTTTCATATCCGCTGCAGACTGAAAATCTCATTCTGGAAACATCCCCTAGGCTGTGGGTAAGCCATGCCTCCGCAATATCCTTTCTTCCAGGAGTGCTAGTTCTGCAAGGTTCGCAGGTGAGCTTCTGTAAAGTTTGGAAGGTAGGAGACTAGGTATTGGCAGAACTGAAGCTGTGAGGATGGGTGGTAGAGCACTTGCCCGCGAAAGGCAAAGGTCCAGAGTTCGAGTCTCGGTCCGGCACACAGTTTTAATCTGTTAGGAAGTTCGAAAACCGGTTGTTTCAGCAGTAAGCGGCATCCCTATTCTGCCGCTAATCCGAATTAAATCGATTCCGATTGCCTTGAGTAAAATTAGCGACTGCTGTTGTCCATCACAGCTAGGATGCAGTTGTGGTGGAAACTTACATCTCCCTTGCGTCTACAGAGACGAAGAGCTAGGGTTCTTTCTCTTCTTTTCTTTAAGTTTGCGGAGGGTTATTTGTTGGTATTTCACAGAAAACTGCAATTCGTCAGACTGACGAGATAAACGATGCAGAGACGTCAAGCAATTTTTAACACGTCAAACATGCCCGCGCGGAGAGAAAATCAAGAAGTAGAAAGTGCCCCAAGCGTTCGCCTCATCTTGGAGGTGTTAGCTCGTTGCGCCGGCTCTTCAGCGCAGTGGTAAAAAAAACCCGGTGTGTGGCGTCCGAGTCACGTGGGGACGCGCACCTAGTAATGAACAGGCGCGGACGAAGACTATAAAGCACGGTAATTGCCGCTACTCGTTATCGGACGCACGCCTCTAATAATAAGTCTGGCCGTCGCACATAGATAAAGGGGGTTTTTCGTCAACCAGTCGGTACAATAATTTGGTGCCGCTTTGAACACACACGGCACCGTAATTCAACGGCGTAATAGCGAGATGGATGTGAGTTATTACCGGACGCGCCAGGGCGGGTGCGTGTGCAGCAGTCGGCACCTCTTGGATCTGCAGCGCCAATTACGTGGCCGTCCTCTTCGTTGAGAGCTGGTCGCCGAGGCTGTTGGGAGCTATCGGGACAGGTGCCAAAACGTCAATGAGACGGGGCTCCTATGTGTGTGTTGATAGTGGTCCAAGCGTTGGCTCATCATTGTACATGTGACACGGTATACAATCCCGAAGTAAACTGATCAAAAGTATCCAGACAACCCTATGTCATGCGGAATTGCCAAGTACACAGAAGCGCCAAAGAAACTGGTATATGCATGCTTATTCAAATATAGTGCTATGTAAACAGTCAGAATACGGCGTTGCGGTCGGAAAGGCCTATATAAGACAACAAGTGTTTGTCGCAGTTCTTAGATCGGTTGCTGCTGCTGCTACAGTGGTAGGTTGTCAAGATTTAAGTGAGTTTGAATGTGGCGTTACAGCAGACGCACGAGCGATGGGACACAGTATCTCCGAGGTAGCGATGAAGCGGGGATTTTCCCTTACGACCATTTCAAGAGTGTACTGTGAATATCAGGATTCCGGTAAAACATCACATCTCTGACATCGCTGCGGTCGGAAAAAGATCCTGCAAGAATGGGACCAACGAGAGATGAAGAGAATCTCACAAGCTATGACATAGTCGCGAATAAAACAATGACCCGTATGTGCAATAAGTTTCCTTTACTTTACGTCTATGGTCACAAAGTTTTTGTTAACAGATTCATGGTTTCGGTCTATAATGACCATCATCAGATCTGCAGCAAAAAATGGGAAAAACATAAATACACTCGCAGATTGTCTACAGCTTAAAAACAATACATAGACCATAATGAAAAGTACTACTGACAATATATGCATGTGTGCCCTTAAAGCGCATGCATATATTGTCATCAGTACTTTTCATTATGGTCTATGTATTGTTTTTAAGCTGTAGACAATCTGCGAGTGTATTTATGTTCCCTATTTTTTGCTGCAGATCTGATGATTGTCATTATAGACCGAAACCGGTAATCTGTTAACAAAATCTTTGTGACCATAAACGTAAAGGAAACTTACTGAAGAGAACCGTTCATCGTGACAAAAGTGCAATCCTTGTGCAAACTGCTGCAGATTTCAGTGATGGGCCATCAACAAGTGTCAGCGTGTGAACCATTCAACGAAACGTCATCGATAATCGATATAGGCTTTCGGAGCCGAAGGTCCACTCGTGTACCCTCGATGACGGCACGACACAAAGTTTTACACCTCGCCTGGGCCCGTCAACACCGACATTGGGCTGTTGATGACTGAAAACATGTTGCCTGGTCGGACGAGTCTCGTTTCAAATTGTATCGAGCGGATGGACGTGTACGGGTACGGAGACAACTTCATGAATCCATGGACCCTGCATGTCAGCAGGGGACTTTTCAAGCTGGTGAAGGCTCTGTAATGGTGTGGGGCGCGTGCAGTAGGTGTGATATGGGACCCCTGATACATCTAGATACGCGTACATGAGCATCCCTGTCTGATCACCTGCATCTATTATTGTCCATTGTGCATTCCGACGGACTTGAACAATTCCAGCAGGACAATGCGACACCCCACGCGTCCAGAATTGCTACAGAGTGGCTCCAGGAACACTCTTCTGAGTTTAAATACTTCCGCTGGCCACCAAACTCCCGAGACATGAACATTATTGAGCATATCTGGGATGCCTTGCAACGAGCTGTTCAGAAGAGATCTCCACCCGCTCGTTCTCTTACGGATTTATGGACACCCCTGCAGGATTCATGGTGTCAGTTCCCTCCAAAACTACTTCAGACATTAGTCGAGACTATTCCACGTGGTGTTGCGGCACTTCTGCGTGCTCTCGGGCCCCTACACGATATGAAGCAGGTGTACCAGTTTCTTTGGCTCTTCAGTGTACTTTAGATGCGTTCTACAGAAGGATGCTGAAGATTCGATTGGTGAATCGGATATCTATACCAGAGTTACTGAATAAGGAATAAAAAGAGTTTTATAGCACAGATCTTTACTGAAATAAGCGGCTTTAGTTGGTGGTAGGTGAATTTGGTTATTCACACATTTGGGGACTTGTGCAGCGTAGGCTGTCTACTGCTATATGACTGCTCTGCAGTTCACACTTCAGTATTTGACAGGGGGTTGATAGAATGATTTTCAGACTATTTGTCAACCATTATTAGTTTCTTCATGTTCGGAGACTGCTGCTTCCGCGACTGTATGTTCATTTAATGAGAATCCTCTCCAGTTGCTAATTCGTTGTTTTTTTTTTCGATCGTTGCACTCTCAAATAGCACGTGAAAAATAAACATCTAAGTCTTTTTATGTGAGCTCTGATTTCTCTTATTTTATCATGATGGTCATTTCTCTGTATGTTGGTGGGAGTCAAGAAAGTATTTTCGAAATCGGAGGGGAAAGTTATTGATTGAAATTTCGTGAAAAGGTCCCACCGCAAAGATAAACGACTTTGTTTTAATGATTGGCACACCAACTCGCTTATCATATCCGTGACACACTCCCCTATTTCGCGACAGAACAAAACAAGCTGCCATTCCTCGAACGTTTCCAGTAGCATCTGTCAGTCCTATCTGGCATGGATTCCACACCGCACAACAGTACTTCAGCAGGGGACGGACAATCTTAATGCAGGCAGTGTCTTTAGTACATTTATTGCATCTTTTGTGGTTTCTGCCTATAAAACGCTGTCTTTGGCTCGCCTTTCCCACAACATTTTGTGCGGTGGTTCAAATTTAATTGTTCGCCAGTGTAATCCTTAGGTACTTAGCTCAGCCGACCACCATTAAATTTGTTTTATTAACCGAGCAACTAAAATTTAACGATATTTTTTTAGTAATCCAGTGGAGGACCTCACACTTTTTATTGCTTAGACTCACTTGCCGCGTGCCGCACATTGCAGATATCTGTCGTGAATCACTCTGTAAATCATATATACATATATTCAATATACATAAATGACCTTGTGGATGACATCGGAAGTTCACTGAGGCTTTTTGCGGATGATGCTGTGGTATATCGAGAGGTTGTAACAATGGAAAATTGTCCAGAATGAGATTTTCACTCTGCAGCGGAGTGTGCGCTGATATGAAACTTCCTGGCAGGTTAAAACTGTGTGCCCGACCGAGACTCGAACTCGGGACCTTTGCCTTTCGCGGGCAAGTGCTCTTCCATCTGAGCTACCGAAGCACGACTCACGCCCGGTCTCACAGCTTTACTTCTGCCAGTCTCTCGTCTCCTACCTTCCAAACTTTACAGAAGCTCTCCTGCGAAACTTGCAGAACTAGCACTCCTGAAAGAAAGGCTAATGCGGAGACATGGCTTAGCCACAGCCCGGGGGATGTTTCCAGAATGAGATCAGCGCACACTCCGCTGCAGAGTGAAAATCTCATTCTGGAAACATCCCCTAGGCTGTGGCTAAGCCATGTCTCCGCATTATCCTTTCTTTCAGGAGTGCTAGTTCTGCAAGGTTCGCAGGAGAGCTTCTGTAAAGTTTGGAAGGTAGGAGACGAGAGACTGGCAGAAGTAAAGCTGTGAGACCGGGCGTGAGTCGTACTTCGGTGGCTCAGATGGTAGAGCACTTGCCCGCGAAAGGCAAACGTCCCGAGTTCGAGTCTCGGTCGGGCACACAGTTTTAATCTGCCAGGAAGTTTCAATGGAAAATTGTACTGAAATGCAGGAGGATTTACAGCGAATTGACGCATGGTGCAGGGAATGGCAATTGAATCTCAATGTAGACAAGTGTAATGTGCTGCGAATACATAGAAAGAAAGATCCCTTATCATTTAGCTACAATATAGCAGGTCAGCAACTGGAAGCAGTTAATTCCATAAATTATCTGGTAGTAAGCACTAGGCGTGATTTAAACTGGAATGATCATATAAAGTTGATCGTTGGTAAAGCAGATACCAGACTGAGATTCATTGGAAGAATCCTAAGGAAATTCAATCCGAAAACAAAGAAAGTAGGTTACAGTACGCTTGTTCGCCCGCTGCTTGAATACTGCTCAGAAGTGTGGGATCCGTACCAGATAGGGTTGACAGAAGAGATAGAGAAGATCCAACGAAGAGCAACGCGCTTCGTTACAGGATCATTTAGTAATCGCGAAAGCGTTACGGAGATGATAGATAAACTCCAGTGGAAGACTCTGCAGGAGAGACGCTCAGTAGCGCGGTAGGGCTTTTGTTGAAGTTTCGAGAACATACCTTCACCGAATAGTCAAGCAGTATATTGCTCCCTCCTACGTATATCTCGCGAAGAGACTATGAGGATAAAATCAGAGAGATTAGAGCCCACAACGAAGCATACCGACAATCCTTCTTTCCACGAACAATATGAGACTGGAATTGAAGGGAGAACCGATAGAGGAACTCAAGGTACCCTCCACCACACACCGTCGGGTGGCTTGCGGAGTATGAGTATGGATATAGATGTAGATGTAGATCCTCTCAAGAATTTGTTAGACGTATCTTCAGCAAACAATGTACGAGGGTGAGTTAAATGAAAACCTTAAATATTTTTTAAAATATTATTTATTGTGCAGAAGTGGTACAAAGCTGTATCACTTTTCAACATAATCTCCCCCACGCTCAATGCAAATCCTCCAGCGCTTACAAACTGCATAAATTCCATTAGAAAAAAATTCTTTTGCTAGTCCACGCAACCGCTCATGCACCGCGTGGCGTACCTCTTCATCAGAGCGGAACTTCTTTCCTCCCATTGAGTCTCTGAGTGGTCCAAACATATGGAAATCACTTGGGGAAAGGTCTGCTGAGTATGGTGGATGAGGAAGACACTCAAAATGCAGGTCTGTGATTGTTGCAACTGTTGTACTGGCAGTGTGGGGCCTTGCATTGTCATGTTGCAAAAGGACACCTGCTGACAGCAATCCACGTCGCTTTGATTTGATTGCAGGCCGCAGATGAGTTTTTTTAGGAGATCTGTGTATGATGCACTGGTGACAGTGGTCCGTCTGGCATGTAATGCTCCAAAATGACACCGTTTTCGTCCCAAAAGAGAATCAGTATAGCCTTCCCTACTGCTGGTTCTGTTCGAAACTTCTTTGGTTTTGGTGATGAGGAATGGCGTCATTCCTTGCTCGCTCTCTTCGTTTCCGGTTGGTGGAAGTGAACCCAGGTTTCGCCTCCAGTAACGATTCTTGCAAGGAAGCCACCACCTTCTCGTTCAAAGCGCCGAAGAAGTTCTTCACAAGCATCAACACGTCGTTCTCTCATTTCAGGAGTCAGCTGCCATGACACCCACTCACTTTGTGAAACTGGAGCACATCATGCACAATATGGTGTGCTGACCTATTACTAATCTGTAAACATGCTGCAATGTCATTCAGTGTCACTGGGCGGTTTTCCTTCACTATGGCTTCAACTGCTGCAATGTTCTGTGGAGCCACAACTCGTTGTGCCCGACCTGGACGAGGGGCATCTTCCACTGAAGCCACACCATTTGCGAACTTCCTACTCCATTCGTAGACTTGGTGCTGTGACAAACATGCATCACCGTACTGAACCTTCATTCGCCGATGAATTTCAATAAGTCCGACACCTTCTGTTGTGGATTGGCAAGACAGCCAACCCACTATGAGAGGAAGCCGAAAGGCACGCGTTTTAGCTCACGCAGGCTGGCGTGAGGTCTGGAACAGGTCAAGGAAATGAGACTAGCAAAAAAGTACGTAGCTGATGGAATACTTAACTTTAATCCATAATTGGTGAACATCGCTCTTGACGGTACATGTTTTACAGCATCAATAGTAACTGGCAATGGCGCTTTGCTAGGTCGTAGCAAATGACGTAGCTGAAGGCTATGCTAACTATCGTCTCGGCAAATGAGAGCGTAATTTGTCAGTGAACCATCGCTAGCAAAGTCGGCTGTACAACTGGGGCGAGTGCTAGGAAGTCTCTCTGGACCTGCCGTGTGGCGGCGCTCGGTCTGCAATCACTGATAGTGGCGACACGCGGGTCCGACGTATACTAACGGACCGCGGCCGATTTAAAGGCTACCACCTAGCAAGTGTGGTGTCTGGCGGTGACACCACACCTTCAATACGCAAAAACCGAATAACTGTCCTTCCCTGGTGCAAGTCGCAAATGGAGCAGCCATCTTTATACTGATACTGCAGCGGTATGTGTGCATCTGCTGTATGCTTCCACCTACAGGCCATTCTGCACACTGTTTGTAGCACGCTTACCAACTTACAGGATAACGGCGCGAAATTTCCATTTGTTATTACAAATTCAAGGTTTTCATTTGACTCACCCTCGTAATAGGGCTGCTCAGATCGTCTCCTAAATCTTTTGTGTAGGTTACCAGCAACAGAAAGCCTGTAATATTTCTTTGGAGACTCGATGACTTTCAGTTACTATGAACCTTTCTGAAAGGAAATAACAAATAAATAATTCAGTCGCACAGCTGAGACGTCAGGGCACAGGCACGCAACGTGATTAGGAGACGATTGTGACGAACTGTGGCAGAAGCCTTCCGCAAATCTAGAAAGACGGAATCAGCTTGAGATAACGTTTCGATAGCACTCATTGCTTCGTGTGAATAAAGGGCCAGCTGTGTTCGACGTGAGTAGTACTGTCTGAATCGTGGAGACCTGCATCAAACCACTCTTCGGAATGAAGGGTGTAACACCAACAGCTCGCTCGGGTGCCATCTGGAGTCCTAACTGAAATATAAGGGGACCGAAAATGGAAAGCATTAGCCGGTGGCGCGTCCCCCTTACGTGATAAACCGGGACGAGCCGGCCAGTGGTTGTGGTCCACGCACGTGCCGCGGCGCGTCATCAATTTCCCGGCCGCTGACGCGCTGTATGTCAGCGGCCGCGTTATCACCTGGGCAGCGTCACCTCTCCATCAGAGCGCGGGCCGACCGGCCGGCCGCGTCCTGAGAACATAATTAATTCCCGAGGGAGCGGCTTATCGTGGCGCGGCTACCGGGCTGCGACGGCGGGGGGAGTGCCGCGGTGAGACGCCCACGCCGGGCTGCCTGCGGTAAGTGGGCCATCCTTCATTCAGGGGACGCTGCCCCGAGCCCCGGAGAGACAGCCGTCACTCAGCGACCGGTTGTGCCGGGCACAAAGGTGCCGCCTCCACACATTCGTAAACGACCGTGTCGAAGAAGACGTATTCACTTCCCGTGTAGGCGCTATTGGGAACCAATTATGATAATATGGATTATACGAATGCGTGGTAAGAACGTGATTGATTCGCCTCGATGGGCAGTGCACCCACAGTCTTCAGTGCGGATGTACATTTACTTTCGACCTACAGCGGGAACATACAGTTAGCCAGCATGGTGGACATGGTTTGGGACTTCGGATAGGTGGCGCTAGATAAGAGTGTGTCTTGGCTGGACAGCATGCTGAGATAGTCCGCACGTGGTTTACGCAACTGCCCAGTAAGTAGGAGATCCCGGATTCGATTACCGATCCAGCATCCTTTATCAGATGTCGGCGCTGATTTCACATAAAGTCCCAATGCAGCTGGTATCATCAGTCTCTTCCCTTCCCTTTCCTTCCTCCCCCCCTCGCACCTCAGTTTACAATCACGATAACTCTCTCCTGCACGTAAGGGAGTGACATGTGAGTAATAAATGGGAAGACACAAATGTGGAATCCAGGAAGCAGAAATCAAATGGCTCTGAGCACTATGCGACTTAACATTTGACGTCATCAGTCCCCTAGAACTTAGAACTACTTAAACCTAACTAACCTAAGGACATCACACACATCAATGCCCGAGGCAGGATTCGAACCTGCGACCGTATCGGTCGCGCGGTTCCAGACTGAAGCAGAAATCGGCAGCATGGAATAACTGCGTGCAGTCACTAAGGCAGAGACTAGAAACGTCTACAGGGCTACTTCTTTGCTCCCACCGAGGAGGAAGAGATGGGGAAGACACATGTTACTATGGGAAATTACACTACTGGCCATTAAAATTGCTACACCACGAAGACGGCGTGCTACAGACGTGAAATTTAACCAACAGGAAGAAGATGCTGTAATATGCAAATGATTACCTTTTCAGAGCATTTAAACAAGGTTGGCACCGATGGCGACTCCTACAACGTCCTGACATGAGGAAAGTTTCCAACCGATTTCTCATACACAAACAGCAGTTGACCGGCGTTGCCTGGTAAAACGTTGATGTGATGCCTCGTCTAAGGAGGAGAAATGCGTACCATCACGTTTCCGACATTGATAAAGGTCGGATTGTAGCCTTATCGCGTCTGCGGTTTATCGTATCGCGACATTGCTGCTCGCGTTGGTCAAGATCCAATGACTGTTAGCAGAATATGGAATCGGTGGTTTCAGGAGGGTAATACGGAACACCGTGCTGGATCCCAACGGCCTCGTATCACTAGCAGTCGAGATGACAGGCATCTTATCCGCATGGCTGTAACGGATCGTGCAGCCACGTCTCGATCCCTGAGTCAACAGATCGGGACGATTGCAAGACAACAACCATCGCCACGAACAGTTCGACGACGTTTGCAGCAGCATGGACTATGAGCTTGGAGACCATGGCTGCGGTTACCCTTGACGCTGCATCACTGACAGGAGAGCCGGCGATGGTGTACTCAACGGCGGACCTGGGTGCACGAATGGCAAAACGTCATTTTTTCGGATGAATCCCGGTTCTGATTACAGCACATGATGGTCGCATCCGTATTTGGTGACATCGCGCTGAACGCGCATTGGAAGCGTGTATTCGTCATCGCCATACTGGCGTATCACCCGGCATAATGGTATGGGGTGCCATTGGTTACACGTCTCGGTCACCTCCTGTTCGCATTGACGGTACTTTGAACAGTGGACATTACACTACAGATGTGTTACGACCCGTGGCTCTACCCTTCATTCGCTCCCTGCGAAACCCTACGTTTCAGCAGGATAATGCACGACCGCATGTTGCAGGTTCTGTACTTGCCTTTCTGGATACAGAAAATGTTCGACTGCTGCCCTGGCCAGCACATTCTCCATATCTCTCACCAATTGAAAACGTCTGGTTGATGGTGGCTCTAGCAACTGGCTCGTCACAATACATCGGTCACTACTCCTGATGAACTTGCGAGGTGCCGGGGCAAGCAGTGTATTTAACACTAAATTCTAGAATCTACATATGTAAATGATGCTCTAAGCCCCCCCCCCCTATTCTAACTCCGACTTTTGCTGTTGCACATGGATTAAAAAATATACGAGAACTGACTGTAATCAACCCTGCAAGTGGAGTAGAAAAGAGTTTGGCACCTGCAATAATTCAATTTGATAAATAAGTTAAATAAAGGAAGGTTTCATTATCATAGTGAGAAATGATGGGTTGCTCTACTGATTAACAGAATGAAAGTTCTGTCCAAAATAACAATATGATTTATTAAGACTAAACACAAAATAATAAACAAAAACACATGAAACATTTATAATACATCAAATTGGCTCAAATTGGATACTCAAACAAACGCTGTGAAGGTGAAATTGTGCCTAAACTAGTTTGAGAGGATTATGACGAAGTGGTATGTGGAGCCAATTCCTTGCAACTCAAATCTTAAGAGAAAACACATAGCCAACCCAACATTAATTGCTGCTACCCAAGACAGAACAAAGTTAGAAAAAGACGAACAGGCGCGCTCTGCTGAGCTCTGATTATCACCTAGTAAAATCCCTGTCTGCCGGTGCTGCGGACATACATTACCAATCTGTCTTCTTAACTGCAAGAACACGATTTGGCGTATCGGAGGCGATGGCTGGTTGCTTCGACGTCCTCGATCGAAAGGCGAGAGCCGACTACCTAGAGCACCCGTACAGGCCGAACACACAACACTCCCGCCCCCACGACAGTGGCCATGGTTAAACGTTCCAATCAGCAACTCGAAAACCGGCGGAAAATTCCACTCCATTGACGGAGCACTACCATTCCACCAATGGAGATTCTTGGCGCCAATTTCTGCGCTGATTTTGCTACGTCACGGAGCTATGCCCTGAGCAAGCCAATCACAGTTACTATTTTGCAGAAAGCGCGGGAATTTTCCCACGCCTCGCTGGTAGCCCGCCAGAAAGTGTTTTCACTAAGTTTCTGCGAAGTAACGGAACCTCTAGCCCAGCCGCTACTTCAGGCCCCTCCGGGCGTGTCTTTTGACAATGTCGGCGTCTGGAAAGCATTCACTCGACTCCCTCACACTAGTCGGCTTAACCCTCTCGAGATCCGCAGAGTCCGCCTGTCACTGGACCACCTGGGTGACGAGAGACGCTGCGTGGGAAGTCCGCGTGTGAAGGAATAGCAACTTTTCACCGCATGCAATTAGAGACGAAAATCGTAAGATAGAAATATGAGAGGGGGCTCATGCCACGTCTCAAACTGTGGTACCGTGTTAAAGCTGCATGGGCAGCTAAACCTGGACACGTCATCCAAGCTCTGTTTGACACAATGCCCAGACGTATCAAGGCCGTTATTACGGCCAGAGGTGGCTGTTCTGGGTACTGATTTCTCAGGTTCTATGCACCCAAATTGCGTGAAAATGTAATCACATGTCAGTTCTGGTATAATACATTTTTCCAATGAATACCCGTTTATAATCTACTTTTCTTCTTGGTATAGCAATTTTAATGGCCAGTAGTGTATATAAGTTTCTCCTGCAAGTAAGGGAGTGAGATGTGAGTAATAAAAGGGGAGACACAAATGTGGAATCCAGGAAGCGGAAATCGGTAGCGTGGAATAAATGCCTGCAGACACTAAGGCGGAGACTAGAAACGTCTACAGGGCTATTTCTTTGCTCCCACAGCGGACTAAGAGATGGGGAAGACAGGTCTTATTATGGGAAATAAAAATTATTAATTCGTTTCACTATGATTTATGATGCTGAAAGTTGGATCTGGTGTGTCCCTGAGCTGACTCGAGGAGCTTAAGTGCAACGCTCCTTATCAAACAAATCTTTAATCATACAAGCCGAGAGAGTGCAATGCTCGATCTTTCCTCTGAACAACAAGTTGGTTATACAACAGGTTATATTTGTTATTTGTGAGTCTCCTAACCATGGAAAAGTTCTAGAACAGTGACGGAGCTTGAAATGTCAGTCAAGACTGAGATTAAGAGTTATTTAGTTCTTCTAACGATAGACATGAATTACAATAAAATTAACAGAGATCGAACTTCACTAAAACTCACATCAAATTGCGGATTGTGGGAAGGTGCCAAAAAGTGTTGAAGGCTGTGTGAAGTAAGCATAACACGATTTGCCCATCCGGCAGCTCCCGAAATCAGACTTCAACAAGAGACGGCCGATGTGGCCGAGCGGTTCTAGGCACTTCATTCCGGAACCGCGCTGCTGTTACGGTCGCAGGTTAGAATCCTGCCTTGGGCATGGATGTGTGTGATGTCCTTAAGCTAGTTACATATAAGTAGTTCTAAGTCTAGAGGACTGATGACCTCAGAAGTTAAGTCCCATAATGCTTAGAGCCATTTGAAACATTTGATGCAGCAAGATGCCACAAATTATAATCGAACTAAGCAACAGAAGTTGTGTGTTAAAGTAAGCAAGTAACAAATCGCTCAGAATGTAGATGGCACTACCACAACTTGCGACATTTACATTTTTCCAAATCAGCTAGTGTATGCCAATCAGTACTAAGCAGCGACCAGAGTTTACTCTCTCTCATTGATGGCCCAGAGACGAATGCCCAGAATATAGGTTCGGAGTCTTTCATTTTCTACTTTCGACAAAGCTCTGCGAGGAGGGGATGACTCAATGGTACTTGAAATGTGACGGACGAGAATGTCACCTATTTCACAGAAAAATAAGGGAACGCACCCACTTTTGGCATGCAAAATGCACATCAACAAATCAAGAGGTTGGTCCAGCCTGAAGCAATGTTTCATCGATTGGTCGGGCTCTTTGCATCAAGTACGATGATGGGGCCACTCAGTTCGATTCGATAAGCAAAATTTTGGAGTAAAAGCAATCGTCATTCTCACACTATACAGGCAGCGCTTTGGTGTCTCGACCATTGATGTCAATGCGGAAAAGACAAAAATGTCAAACTCAATTATTGCCTAGGGACAACTGTGGGTGAACAGTGCCCCCTGATCATAGCCAGGCCGGGGCGCTCGCTCTGTCCACAGTAGCATGCAGCTGCCAGCAACATCATTGACGTGGAAACTGCCCATCTCCCTGGCGATGCGCTTCTCACAAGCAGATTCACAGACTGCCTTCTGCCGACAACAGGTCGCCGAGACCACATCAGTAGTTCACCGTCCAGCGCGAAGAAGTGCAAAGCTTTTCCCCCGGCACACAGGTCCGCTACTCAAACAATAATAGCCACGAAATGGTGGCAGAGAATGGAACAATATTGCATAGTGATGTGTGACAGTAGTCACAATGTCCAGCTGCTGCCTTTATTGTTTTCCATTAATTATGGTATTTTTAAAGCACAAACGACTTCAACCCCAAGCAGCTGGATACCAAGAAAAATAAATTACTGTCATCAACATAGCTATGAGGAGTAATCATAAACTTTTAATTTCACATCGAAAACATAAAGTTACATAGCTAATTTCCCACATCACGTTGACGAATGCAATATATTAACATTCATGCACATCGGGGCCTTCAAACATGAATACGTTCATCGTGATGTCAGCGTAACCAGGACTCTCGAAAGGGCAACATGTTGCCACTCCAGTATTGTCGCATGGCGCACCACTACCAACCCAGCTATCTTTTTTCAGGACACGCTGCAGGAGTAGTAGCTGTACTGACTGCCCGTGTTGTCCAGATGTCGTCGCACTGACCAGGTGGACACTTTTCTTACAGCAAAGAAACCAATTTCCAGACTACTACATGATAGAACGGAAAAAATGGCCTACCCTCCCGGGCGTTAGTCGTAATCCGGTGCTGAGATCCTGAATTGCACTGAGTGTGGCGCTCCTGAATCCACAAACAACGGCGAGGCAGTCGTGGGGACCCCACCATCGCGAGCACCGATGCCAGCGCGTTGTCCTCGATGGTGAGTGTTCATCGGAGGTGAGGGTATCATTTGGAGTGCCCCAGGGAAGTGTGGTAGGTTCGCTGTTGTTTCCTATCTACATAAATGATCTTTTGGATAGGGTGGATAGCAATGTGCGGCTGTTTGCTGTTGATGCTGTGGTGTACAGGAAGGTGTCGTCGTTGAGTGACTGTAGGACGATACAAGATGACTTGGACAGGATTTGTGATTGGTGTAAAGAATGGCAGCTAACTCTAAATATAGATAAATGTAAACTAATGCAGATGAATAGGAAAAAGAATCCCGTAATGTTTGAATACTCCATCAGTAGTGTAGCGCTTAACACAGTCACGTCGACTAAATACTTGGGCGTAACACTGAAGAGCGATGTCAAGTGGGACAAGCATGTAATGGCAGTTGTGGGGAAGGCGCACAGTCGTCTTCGGTTCATTGGTAGAATTTTGGGAAGATGTGGTTCATCTGTAAAGGAGACCGCTTATAAAACACTAATACGACCTATTCTTGAGTACTGCTCGAGCGTATGGGGAGGATTGAGGGAGGACATAGAAGAAATTCAGAGGCGGGCTGCTAGATTTGTTACTGGTAGGTTTGATCATCACGCGAGTGTTACGGAAATGCTTCAGGAACTCGGGTGGGAGTCTCTGGAGGAAAGGAGGCGTTCTTTTCGTGAATCGCTACTGAGGAAATTTAGAGAACCAGCATTTGAGGCTGACTGCAGTACAATTTTACTGCCGCCAACTTACATTTCGCGGAAAGACCACAAAGATAAGATAAGAGAGATTAGGGCTCGTACAGAGGCATATAGGCAGTCATTTTTCCCTCGTTCTGTTTGGGAGTGGAACAGGGAGAGAAGATGCTAGTTGTGGTACGGGGTACCCTCCGCCACGCACCGTATGGTGGATTGCGGAGTATGGATGTAGATGTAGATGAAGTCGCACTCTCTACAGGACACGACCCTTCCGCTGTTAAATTCCGACATGTGCTGGTAGATGTTTCTCCTTCTTGCAGAAGATATAAAACGATCTTCCCAGGAACAGCCAACATTAAAATTAGGTTCGAGATCAGAAATTCGCTGCGTGATCTTTCCTTATGGAGAAAGTACATACTTCTATCTACATAGTACCTAATTTGAGCTGTTGCGCTACATAACTAATGATTTACATATGCAAGCACGTAGTATTCCTCATGCCAATTCGGTTCGTGAGGCAGTGACTCTGTAACTACAATATGCGTTAACCAATATTGTTTCATCAAATGTTTAATTTTTTTCCAAATAGTACTTATTAATCACTCCCATGAATCTTCTGTTTGTACTTGTCTGTTACAAGCTATTGCATCTTCAAGGGTTTGTGTTTCTGCTCATTTTAGACTCGTTCACCAGACCGTACACAAATGCAGAGTTGTACGAATGGATGACCTTGATGGATGATAGAACAGACGCATCTCCGTATTTCAAAATCAGAGTCATTCGCTTTTAGCCGTCTGGGCTGCGTCACTTGACTTGTAAGACTAAGCGTAGGGCAGTACTGAGGGTTGCCCTGGTTGAGCCGTGTGTGAATCCTTTGACGAAATTACGTCGCTGGTAGGGCGGGTCGCGTGCTGAGGGCAGTGCCCTTCGGTCGCTGGGCACGCCCTGCGCTGCTGCCGGAGCCGAGCTGCGATAAATCCAGCGATCGGTCACGCCGGGCCCTAATTAATTTGACGCTGTCGGGCCAGAGTTACGGCGCACGCCGCGCATCGCATCGTTATCAGGGCTGCCAACCGTCCTGCGCAACACGCACTCAGATCCCCGGATTGGCGGCCTTGTCCGTCCGACATCCGAGGCGCGATCGCTGCCTACGGAAGCAGCATAATGAGCGAACATTAACCCGACCTGCAGGTAAGGGCACATCGAAGCAATTGGCTATCTTTTGCCTTGTTTATTTCTCTGTGAGGTGTGGCTACAGCAATTTGGCTCGTTTTTACACACAGCTGTAGGACGACGCCTACAATTTCCTATACTTAGAGATGCTATCTACGTAGTGCTATTAAGACACATTAGTGTTAGCCTCAGAAATACTCGTGTACGTCAACAGGTACGCAGCTCTGTCAATGAACGTACAAGTTGCGCATGCTAAGGATACGCAGGAGACAGATTTTACGTAAAGACACTAAATATTCCTGTAGAAAACAATCACGTTTATGCAATATATATCTGTAGTATAAACGCATCTATTTTTTATGTTGGTACTACTTCATTACCGCTGACATTTGAAACTTCCCACTCTTTATGTTTGTCTCAACAGTCGTAAGTTTTCGCCTGGATTACTAGGCCGAGAGAACTCTAGTGTGAGCCTTTAGATACTATGAATTACTGGGGATAGACAAAAATATGAAAACACCAAAATCAGAACACATTACCGTGCCTAATACGATATAGAAAAACCATTAGCATTCAAAACACCTTCCAGTTGTCTCGGAACTGATAAATACAGACCCTGCACGGGTTTCAATGGAATCTTACACCATTCTCCCAGCAAAATATTGCCAATTTCAGGTAACGATGATGGATAGCGATCAAGCACCTTTCTCTCCCGTCCGGCCATCCTGATTTAGGTTTTCCGTGATTTCCCTAAATCGCTCCAGGCAAATGCCGGGATGGTTCCTTTGAAAGGGTACGGCCGACTTCCTTCCCATCCTTCCCTACTCCGATGACACCGATGACCTCGCTGTCTGGTCTCCTCCCCCACACCAACCTAACCCCAACCCTTTCTCTCTAAATTACACGACGAAGGCTCAATAATACTGAGATCTACTGACTGTGGTGGCCGAGAGACATGCGACAGTTCATTCTCGTGCTCACGAAAACAGCCCTGGACGTTGCGAGCTGTGGGGAGAGAGGCCCTGCCACCCTGGAACACTGCGTGACTACTGGGGAACGAACATTGTACAACTTGGTCACATGATCTAATTTAATGTTCTCCGTCACGGATGTGAGGTAACGGTTGTTATGTTTTACAGTAATAGTTACTAGCAGCTCAATAAAGCATTTCGAGAGATAACAATAAGTTGTAAAACTTACAGGGTAACAATTATTGAACTATATGAAATAAAATCGTCATAACTTCTGATGGTTTGAGTTAGGACGTTCAGACTACACGGTTGGTTGCAGAGTAAGAAGGGAATTAATATGAGCATGCCGGGGTCGGCAGATGATGGTTGAAGTGATCGCTATAGCAACCAGAAATCTACTAATACCAGTATTACTGGTCCTGTTTTGATCACAACCGAGGCAGACTCTTCCTACACGTCGGTCAGGGGCCTGAAGATGGCGCAGCGAAACGCTGAAGCTGGTAGCCAAATAAAATAAGTTTGGAAACCTGACACCTGAAAGGTGTTTTATTTGACATCCTCTGTGCACTTCGATTTGGCTGATTTGGAAGGACTCACAGTAAATGTGTTGAGCTCCATTTGCTTGTCCAATGAATTTTTTCTGAAAGTTTCAGTTGGCGTAGACCTTCAGTTTCTCACCTCCTACTCAGTATCAGTCAACTCACGCCCCGTCCTCACAGCTTTACTTCCGCCAGTACCTCGTCTCCTACCTTCCAAACTTTACAGAAGCTCTCAGGCTCGCAGGAGAGCTTCTGTGAAGTTTGGAAGGTAGGAGGCGCGGTACTGCCGGAAGTAAAGCTGTGAGGACGGGGTGTGAGTCGTGCTTGGGTAGCTCAGTTGAACTACGGTCATCTCTATCAAGAAGCGGAACACGATCAGGCAGCCTTTCATGAGGTCCGACGAACGCTCTCCGCGTGTCTCGACGAGTCGGCCAACCTGGAGTTAACAGGTGAAATCACAGTTGGCGACGTAATGGAAGCGATTGATAAGGGAGCGTCGCACAAATCGCCGGGGCCCGGCGGGTTTCCGTTAGAGTTCTATCGTACATTTAAAGATCTCATGATTCCACGATGGACTGCCATGTACTGCTAATTGATGTCTCCCAACGTGACTCTTCCACCCTCCTTCGTGGAAGGAATGATCATCCCCATCCACAAACCATCTGGCGGCACAGGGATACAGGCCTACCGGCCACTGAGCCTTCTTAATTGCGACTACAAGATCTACGCCAGGATACTTGCAGCACGCTTTAAACGCGTGATACGCCAAGTGATTTCACTCGACCAAACCCAGCTAGGAGGAGCTAGCAATATACAAATGGCACTCAGCGACTACCGCGATGTTATCGCACTGGCTTCAACATGTCGTCTCCGGGGTGTATTGGTATCGACGGACTTCGATCGCGCATTTGACAGGCTGAGTCATGCTTATCTCACGGACGTGATGACGAAAATGAAGTTTCCGGAAAGTTTTGTCACCGTCGCCATGAGACTACTCCACGGAGCCGCATCCAAAGTGCTCATCAATGGACGCTTGGTGGGGCCCATCACCATCTCACGATCGGTCAGACAAGGGTGCCCGCTGTCAACGATATTGTATGCCATCGCTGTCGAGCCGCTGCTTTGCGGGCTCCGGAATCGACTCCAAGGAATGACGATAAGGCACAACAAGTTTATATGCAGAACATACGCGGATGACCTAGTGTTTTTAGCACGGTCAGGCGACGAGGCAAGAGTGGCCTTGCATTGGATTAATTTGTATTGTATGGCTACGGGAAGTCGCCTGAACATGGCAAAGTCGGGAGCGATGAACATCGGGAGAGGACTCCCGACAGGAAGTGTAGCACCATTACAGCCGATCAACAAGATGAAATGCCTAGGAATTATCTTCACTACAGACGTTCGACGCACGGCGGCACTGAGTTACAGACATCTTCTGCAAACAATTCGTGCGAGTGTCCGAAGTCACAGGTTAAGGGCACTGGATATGATACAACGGGTCACCTTTGCCAACACTTATCTAGCCTCTCGCATCCCCCACCTGGCACAAGTTCTTCCTATGCCGGTAGTGTTGGCCCGCCGAATCCTGGCGGCACTAGGATATTTTGTGAGCACAGGTCTGCTTTTTAAGGTAGGATACGAAACCCTCACCCTTCCTCGTAGTCGTGGAGGTCTTGGACTGGTCCACGTACGCGACCGAGCAGTGGCTATTTATGTAACCACAATGATGAAGATGTGGACACGACACCAGACAAGTCTGACGGGCAGCTTGATAGACGAACTCGCTCCACCTTCTCGTTCGGCTCCGGTAGCGGTGGCTCACATCTCACCATCGCTTGCCCATATGCGAACATTCTTTGTGGAACACAGTTATGTACATATGGAACTACCGACTACCAGGACGGCGACGGCACGTGATATATATCACATCTTGACTCGACGACGGCCGAATAATGCCGTAGAGCGCCGCCAACCAACAGTTACGTGGTCAGTGGTATGGCGTACAGTGCACCACCCACACCTTGATACGGGAACGCGCGCACTGTGGTATCAGGTGGTAAATGGGAAATACGTGACTCGTTTCAGGTTGCATACAATTCATATGGCGGACGAGCCACTGTGTCCGCAGTGCAATGTTATAGGCACTGAGGAGCATCGCCTGATATGCGGTCCTTCGGCGGACGTATGGTGTTTGGTCAAAAAAATGATCGCCTTCCTCCTTCGGGTGGGGCCGCAAACAATAGAACCACGCACACTACTTCTCCCAGATAGGACATATTATCCCCGAACGAAGACGAACGCAGTGACTTGGATTCGAGGTTTGACTGTGCGTTATCTTTTCCGAGACGGCAGGAAGAATGTGCTTGACTTTTGGGCCTTACTACAGGAACATCACTCACAGCTTATGAGACATCCGAGATATCGAACATATTACGCAAATTTTTTAGGGAGTGCCTTGCTTGATCCCCCACCTAGTTGGGGTGTCCCGGGTAGGAGAATGTAATTATTGTCTATAAGTATCAGAACAAGAAAGGACCAGGACAGTGGAGAGGATCCACAAACACACGTGAAGACGTACCCGACACCAACGCGAGGTATGACGGGATTAGGGAGGTACGCGCCTAAAAGAGGAACGTAGAACGTTATTGTTTTGTACTGACAGAAGCAGGATATTTTATTTTATTTTTTTCATTATTATGTAAAAAAAAGTCCACTTATTTACGTTTCCCAGAAAAATTTTATTTTATAAAGTCATCGTCTTATATATTTTAAAAAAATGCTAGAAGCAGTTTATGTTTGTTACTGTTACACCGAATGCGAATGAACACAAAAAAAAAAAAAGAAGTTGGTAGAGCACTTGCCCGCGAAAGGCAAAGGTCCCGAGTTCGAGTCTCGGTCCGGCACACAGTTTTAATTTGCCAGAAAGTTTCATATCAGCGCACACTCCGCTGCAGAGTGAGAATCTCCTTCTAGTATCAGTCAACTTTGTGTCCGTCTAATAACGGGAGGCACGGTCTGAAGAAAGTCAAACTATGATCTGCCAATCTCGTAATTACAATTAGGTTGAATTTGCTTTGTTTACTTCATATCTGTACCATATTTGCAGTCCATATGTTTCTTCAGAATAAATGATTTACAGAATCTAAGTTGTGATTGAGTGTAGTGGCATCCCGATAGGAGTAATTGGTTTGATTTGATTAACCGAAGTGAAGTAAAACTACCACGATAATTCGTTTTATGGAAAGCCCTAGGTCTAAGTTGTCAACGGGAGGGTCGTTTTAACCATTAGTAGGTGGGAGGCTGCCATTGCGGAGACAGCAGTAGGTAACCACACATATACACGCTGTATGTTACAAACACCATAGAGATTTAAAAAGGATGAGTTCTGTTCCCCTTTTATGGGTTTAATATTTTAACGACGTATGAGTATTTTCATATTGGTTAGCATTCGGCTTCTATTTTTAGGAATTGTGTCCATTTTTGGCGCATAATACCAACGGTTCCTTTTTATAAATCTCGTTCAGATGTGCAAATGAGGATATGATTTGATATCACGAAACCGGTCGTAATCTTATAAAGGTTCATAATATGCAGCTGGAAGCAGTTTGTTTGTCAAATATGGCTGATTTCAGATGCACTTGCACACTTGCCCACAACATTAAACTGCACTACTGGCCATTAAAATTGCTACACCACGAAGATGACGTGCTACAGACGCGAAATTTAACCGACAGGAAGAAGATGCTGTGATATGCAAATGATTAGCTTTTCAGAGCATTGACACAAGGTTGGCGCCAGTGGCGACACCTACAACGCGCTGATACGAGGAAAGTTTCCAACCGATTTCTCATACACAAGCAGCAATTGACTGGCGTTGCCTGGTGAAACGTTGTTGTGATGCCTCGTGTAACGAGGAGAAATGCGTACCATCACGTTTCCGACATTGATAAAGGTCGGACTGTAGCCTATCGCGATTTCGGTTTATCGTATCGCGACATTGCTGCTCGCGTTGGTCGAGATCCAATGACTGTTAGCAGAATATGGAATCGGTGGGTTCAGGAGGGTAATACGGAACGGTGTGCCGGATCCCAACGGCCTCGTTTCACTAGCAGTCGAGATGGCAGACATCTTATCCGCATGGCTGTAACGGATCGTGCAGCCACGTCTCGATCCCTGAGTCAACAGATGGGGACGTTTGCAAGACAACAACCATCTGCACGAACAGTTCGACGACGTCTGCAGCAGCATGGACTATCAGCTCGGAGACCGTGGCTGCGGTTACCCTTGACGCTGCATCACAGACAGGAGCGCCGGCGATGGTGTACCCAACGACGAACCTGGGTGTACGAATGGCAAAACGTCATTTTTTCGGGATGAATCCAGGTTCTGTTTACAGCATCGTGATGGTTGCATCCGTGTTTGGCGACATCTCGGTAAACGCACATTGGAAGCGTGTATTCATCATCGCCATACTGGCGTATCATCCGGCGTGATGGTATGGGGTGCCATAGGTTACACGCCTCGGTCACCTTTTGTTCGAATTGACGGCACTTTGAACAGTGGACGTTACATTTCAGATGTCTTACGACCCGTGGCTCTACCCTTCATTCGATCTCTGCGAAATCCTACATTTCATCAGAATAATGCACGAACGCATGTTGCAGGTCGTGTACTGGCCTTTCTGGATACAGAAAATGTTCGACTGCAGCCCTGGCCAGCACATTCTCCAGATCTCTCACCAATTGAAAACGTCTGGTCAATGGTGGCTGAGCAACTGGCTCGTCACAGTACGCCAGTGACTACTCTTGATGAACTGTGGTATCGTGTTGAAGCTGCTTGGGCAACTGTACCTGTACACGCCATCCAAGCTCTGCTTGACACAATGCCCAGGCGTATCAAGGCCGTTATTACGGCCAGAGGTGGTTGTTCTGGGTACTGATTTCTCAGGATTTATGCACCCAAATTGCGTGACAGTGTAATCACGTGTCAGTTCTAGTATAATATATTTGTCCAACTGTATACCCGTTTATCATCTGCATTTCTTCTTGGTGTAGCAATTTTAATGGTTAGCAGTGTACTTTTTGTAATACTATTTTATATATACAAAGGTTACACATAAATGTGCCAGCATAGAGGTTATAAGTACTTTGAAAAACAATGAGATGAGATATACAAAAACGTTTTTTTTTTCGTTCGAGACCGTTGTATTGCCTCCTGAGCTAGATGCCGGGCTGCAGCTAGCTGGAGACGTGGTACCGTGACCTCATTTCAAACTACGATCGCGACGGTGCGTGGGAGGACAGCTGCTCATATACAGCAATCACGACGAGCGCCCCGCAGTACAGACGGCGCGTTGTAATTCAGCTGGGCGCGGCCGCACACCGCCCACGCTCTGACCGGACGCACTGCCTTCACAGAGCACACCAGTAATACGAGCGGGCGCCGGCAGTGTTTACCGACGCGACGCCGCGCGGGGGAGAGCGGCGTCTCCCTGCAGGGGCGTACGTTTAGCGTCTTATTACGCCGCGGGGTAATTTGAGGGCAGCAGCAGCAGCAGTAGTAGTAGTAGTGAGGACCAGGCGCTGCAGCGGCGTCGGGGCCGGACCATAACGTTGTCGAGTTAGCGGCTTGTTAGGCTGAATGGGCCGCGAGCCGCCCACGTGTGGCGCTCGTAGCGGCCAGGTGTCTCCCACGCCCATTCAACCAGCCAGCGACGTCCCGGGAATGTGGTCGCAGTAAAAATAACCGCGAGATTTGCCACGCGCCCGTCCAAGGACGAAGCGCTAAGCAACAAGACGGAGGTGCCGTAGCTCGGGACAGTTACATACCGCTGGAATGCCTATGCGGGCCCTCGCCGTCCCGACCGGTCGAGATGACGGGAGATAAGAAAGCTGGCGACGTTTTACGGCTCAGTAATCTGCTGCGTGGCCGGCACGACTTTCCATCTTCCACAGCGAGGGAGGAAGAAGTTTCCATACTCACCCCCGCCATATCATCTCCACTGTGTCTCGCCCTTTCGTTTCCAGTCATCAGTCTTTCAACGACCTCTGTATTCACACGTTTACTCATTTCTCATGACCTAGAAAAGGATATCCCGCTGACTAAACAGTGATTACTTGAGAATGGTACAGACAATTTTCATTTCTTTTTGTTTCTACACTAGGGACCCGCTGTGGGTTCTCACAAGTAGCAGAACCAAGTATCTACGGTTGGACGTGTCTAGCGTACCGCTGATTTCGATTATAGGTCACCTCACTAAAATTCTGGCGGGAGCTACGGCCACTTGCAGGCCGTCCGGCTCCAGCGCCATGTGGCATCAGCTACACTTACTGTGGGACGTTTTTCCACATGTCCCAACATAACATCCCTATGAAGCACCTTCTGCAGTGAAATCTTGGTACAAAGCACCATCTGCCATGCAACATGCTATGAAGCGCCATCTCCCATACAACATGCTATGCAGCACCATCTGCCATGCAAAATGGCACAAAGCACCACCCGCCACACAACATGGTACAAAGTGGTATCTTCAATGCAACATTTTACAAAGTGCCATCTGCCATGCAATGTAGTATGAAGTGAAATCTATCATCCTGCGTGGTATGAGCACAATTTGCTACACAACATAGTATGAAGCAGCATATTCTGTGCAACATGCTACAAAGCACCATCTGCCATACAACATGGTACAAAGCACCATCTGCCATGCAACATGGTACAAAGCACCATCTGCCATGCAATATGGTACAAAGCACCACCTGCCATGCGACAGGGTACAAAGCACCATCTGCCACGCAACATGGTACAAAGTGGCATCTGCCCACAACATGGTACAAGGCACCACCTGCCATGCAACATGGTACAAAGTGGCATCTTCAACGCAACATTGTACAAAGTGCGATCTGCCATGCAATATGGTATGAAGTGTCATCTGCCATACAACATGGTATGAACACAATCTGCCATACGACATAGTATGAAGCAGCATATGCCATGCAACATGGTACAAAGCACCATCTGCCATGCAACATGGTACAAAGCACCATCTGCCACGCAATGTGGTACAAAGCACCATCTGCCATGCAACATGCTACAAAGCACCATCTGCCATGCAACATGGTACAAAATATCATCTGTCACACAATGTGGTGTGAAGCACTCTGCCATGCAACCTTGGTATGAAGCACTCTCCGTCATACAATCTTCGCACGGAGAACCCTGTGCCACACAACGCTGGTACTGCACACTGTCTGCCACGTAACGTTGGTAAGGAGCGCGTTCCACCACGTAACACTGGCATGAAACACCATCTGCAGCACATCAGTACGAAGCATCCTCTGGTACGAAACATTGGTACAAAGCACGCTCTACCACAAAACATTGCCACGAAGCAAACTCTGCCACACAATATCGGTATGAAGTACCTTTTGGCACGCAACATCAGGAGTACGCGCCCTCCGCCACGTGACACTGGTACAATCCTGCCGCGTACCAATGACACTCGCCTGACAGCAAAGCCAGCCCGCAGAAGCTACTGTGATTCTGAAGAGGTCTGCCGTTCACCTCCACGTGGCAATAACATCGTTTTCACAGCTGAAGGCGGACTTTAAAACGTCATAGTTCACCCAGTTTGCGCGAAATATTTACAAACTATATATAGGGTCGTTCAGCTGCTCCTACCTATGGGTTTTATGCAACCCGCAGATTTTCATATTCTCTCGCTCACTACACGAAAATTATTAGTCCTACAGAAAAACTGAACAGAACCTTTTTGTAGGAAATTTAATGTAGTTAAATTTTGTTCTGGGATATGTCACCGCTAGAGGCCGTAATTTTTCTCGAATAACCCGAAATCTGTGGCCTCCAGCGAGAACATATCCCAGAGAAAAAAATTAACTACATTAAATTTACTACAAACACGCACTGCCCATTTTTTCTATAGTATTAACAGTTCGCGCATAGCGAGCGAGAGAATATGAAAACCTCGCGTGCTGTTTCTGAAGGCGTTGTAGGCTGCATAAAACGCGTAAGTAAGGGCAGCTGAATCACTATGTATGTAAGGACCTAACTCATAAATTATTTTACCGATTAGTGCAAACCTTATCAGAATCCCTACAGTGCCTACCGAGGTTAGCCTTTAGGCGGAAGAATATAGATAGATAGATGTAAAGTACACCCCATTAAAGTATTTAGTGCTCTCACATGAACTTATTCGGTACAAAAAGAGCGAATAAAAAAATTCGTGCACAGGTAACAGTTTCTGTTCTATACTTTTTGACAACCGCGAGAATATAATATCATTTTCGTTAATTTGTAATGAAAGCGACATAATAACTTGCATAGTTACACGGCAAATCGTTAAAAGACATGGGCTATTTAGTCTAAGAACTGCAGCAGAAACATCGAGACACGTAATTTAAAGCCGGCCGCTGTGGCCGAGCGGTTCTAGGCGGTTCAGTCCGAAACAGCGCTGCTGCTACGGTCGCAGTTTCGAATCCTGCCTCGGGCATGGATGTGTGTGATGTTCTTAGGTTAGTTAGGTTTAAGTAGTTCTAAGTCTAGGGGACTCATGACCTCAGATGTTAAGTCCCATAGTTTTTAGAGCCATTTGAAGCATTTTGAACGTAATTTAAATATGGTTTTAGTTCTTCTCTGCAAACTTTTGGATTTTATTATACAATCAGGAAGGAAACTGGCGAATATTAAGATAGAACAAGTTATTATTAGTCAATTAACAGCATTTAAATATCCTGCAAATACTATCGCTGAGGACTTGAGATGTCATCAGGAAATGACAATATCGAAGGAGGTATTCAATAGAAAGAGAGGACTATTATGTAGCAAACTACATAACTGGTTTGACGAAAAGGATAGGAAAGTATTTTGCTTGGAGAGTGGCACTCCGTGGGACAAAGACATGGACAATGAGACGGAAAGATGAAGAAAGCCCAGAAGCATTCTTAGACGTGATGTGGATGAGAATGGAGAGGATAAGATGGAATGAAAGAGTGAATAACGAAAGAATGGTGGGAATATTTGGTGAGATGGGAAGACTGTTCGAGGTTATAAGAGAGACGAAGAAGAACTGGATAAGACATTCGTTGTGACGGGAGTGCTTGCTTCCAGATACTGTGGAAGAACTAGTTTTTGGAGGGAAATTGAGAGGAAGGAGGAGATAAAAGATGAAAGATGGCATAAGGATAAGCGGACCTGAAGAGGATGGCAGAGCGTGGAGAGTTACCTTGTGAAAACGTGGCTTTGAGTAGAATACCAATAATGATGATCAAGTTATGAACGTGTGACGAGATTTTAAGCAACACGCAAAAAGCTGAACAGAGTTACTTGACTTTTCTTTTCACTACTCCTTCGCGGTGGCTGTTTTTGATTCGTATCTCGATGTTCAGTAGATGGTCTGTCATGGTGCAGAGTGCGGCGTGGATCAAATGCGGCAGTCTGAGGAGGATTGGCCACACTCCCTCGGCCTTCGGCTGTCTGGCGGCACTGTTCTGTGGTAAAGGGCTGACGAGGGGCGAAGGGCTGGTGGTTCAAAGGGGCGCCACCGGACAATGCAGTCTCGCTCCACATTGTGCGCATCCGACAGCCGGCCGGACGAATGGTCTCTGCACCGTGCTCAGGCGGAACTGCCTTTCTTGTTAGTATGCGTTTCTTGTAACTTTCTCGTTTGCGTATCTCTTCCAAGGTAGCAAAAGTTTACGCACAAGACTTTATTCTTAATGTCTTCTAAAGCAAATATATCATCATATCTGTATTAACAAACGTCTAAAACGGTCCACTAGCCCATTTCCATGTTGCCTATCTAACGGCTTCCAGGGGCAGCAGAAATTTGATTTCTGTATTTCATGTAATTGTTGACCGAATTTACATATTTAAAATGCATTAAATGAATTCACAATTGCGAGTAATGACAACGATCAACTGGAAGCCGGAATCACGACAATGAAAATTTGTGCCGGATTTCACTCTTATCACGAGTGGTCGCCCTACAATTTCTTTTTAATCTCATTTTGATCATTATTGGCCGTTGTATCTGTTTGGGGCGGACGTCCTATGACCCTTGTTAAAGTTCATCGTTGATCCATTCACTCAGTTCTTTTTTTATTACAGAGCGAACACGCTGAGATACCGTGCCGACGACCATTTGGCTATCCGTGCACGAATCACGGCGTGGCCCATACTCCCATATGTCAACCATGCGTCTGCTACCTGGACTCGTACATCCATTGTATGCCTGTCCAAAGGAACTTTGCATCGTAATCAGAACAACACAAGCACTGCAATATCGTATCGAATTTAAAATGCTGTCACACTCTACTCATTAAAAGATATAGCCTTAAGTTAACGTTTTAACACAATAAGGCAAGTTTTAAAGTTAGAACCCGTGTATATGTCTTCGGGCAGAGTAACTCGCACCGCGCAAATTACATAGACTATACTAATCCAGTATTTGAGAATGAAACGCATACTGACTTCCAACAAGCACATAACTGAAACCTTTACGAAACATTTTCTCGTTGACGTTCTCCACAAAATAGCGTCTGTAGTGTAATAGCGAAAATAGTTCATTTCCATTTACTCGTGAAAGCACCTTTGAAATTATGATTCAAATGGTTCAAAGGGCTCTAAGCACTATGGTACTTAACATCTGAGGTGATGAGTCCTCTAGACTTAGAACTACTTAAACCTAACTAACCTAAGGGCATCACACACATCAATGCCCGATGCAGGATTCCAACCTGCGACCGTAGCAGCAGTGCGGTTCCGGACTGAAGCGCCTAGAACCGATCGGTCACAGCGGCCGGCTTGAAATTATGAAATTGTAGTACAAGCAAATATGGATAATGTACAAATGAGTAAGTACAGTATCCAAATTAAGAAACAGAGTATGCAAAATACAAATTCTCTGTAATGTTTATTTAACTCAGAACTTGATTAAAAACAATATTTCTAGTTATATGTCCAGGAGCTACAATGAATAGATTTAGTACCAAAGAAGTAATAAATTTAAGCGTCATACAGGATGCGGAAATTTTTCACGCATCTCATTGTTTATGACGTCATTACTCATGAACTACGATTGTTATTCGGAAAGTAATGTCCGTATCACCACAAGTAATAAACTGTCGCTCTTACTTAGTAACACGCATGCGCACATGCCTTGCTCGTCACACGGTGCCATTTGCGTTTTTACTGCAGTGTGCTGTTTACAGTGTACGTTGAAAATGTTATAATAGCTGATCACCCAGGTCACATGAAATACGATCAGTGGGTCTTTTGACAGCAAGGAACGTTGCAGCAGCAGAAATTCACTGAGATGTATGTGAGGAGTGTGACCACTATGATGTGAGTGACATCAAAATGCTTAAGTGGGTGAGAGCTTTCAGCGACGGACGGGAAAATGTCCGTGTTGAACTGATAACAGGCCGACCATCAATGATCTCAGAAGATCTGATCAATGCTGTGGACGAAAAATTTCATGAAGAGTGAAGATTCACAATTACAGCTTTAGCATTGTAATTTCAGTTTTTGGCCAGAAGAACTCTACAAAATTGTCTCTGAACAGTTGCAATTGCTAAAATGGTGCGCAAGTTTGGTTCCCAGGTTGCTTATTTTGAAACAAAAAAGGGAAGGAAAGGCTTGTGCTCTTGATTCTTTGGATCGATATTATATGGAAAGTGGTAAATTTTTAGAGAACATTGTCGCATAGGACGAAACGTGAGTTTCTCACATGACCCCAGCATGTAAACGGAAGTCAACGGAATGGTGTCTCACGACATTACCAGTCAAAGTCAAGGCCAAGCAGACAAGCTGAAATAACAAATACAACGATAAACACAACTGCTTACTGCGCAACTATGACTAAGCTCCAACCTGGCCTTCTGACGTTTGGAGTTTTGTTGCTGCATGACAATCCCAGATCCTATTCTACCATTCACACCTAAAATTTGATCATATCTTTTGGATTTGAACAGATTGTCCACCTATCGTATAATCCAGACTTGGGGCCGAGCGCTTTTGAATTGTTCGGCTACCTAAGGAAGTTTCTTGGCGGGAAGCGCTTCGCAACAGACAACAAGATGAAAGAAGCAGTTAAGGGTTCGTATCCTCAAAGGGGGCAGACGTCTACCATTTAGGGATGCAAAAGCTTGTGGAAAGTTGTGAAAAATATTTAGACAAAAATGGAAACTGTGAAGAAAAACAGAGAAACTTGTTGAAGAATCAAAAAATGGTTCAAATGGCTCTGAGCACTATGGGACTTAACGTCTATGGTCATCAGTCCCCTAGAACTTAGAACTACTTAAACCTAACCAACCTAAGTACATCACACAACACCCAATCATCACGAGGCAGAGAAAATCCCTGACCCCGCCGGGAATCGAACGCGGGAACCCGGGCGCGGGAAGCGAGAACGCTACCGCACGACCACGAGCTGCGGACTGTTCAAGAATCAAATTAAAGGTTTTTTGGAAAAACTATGATGTTTATGTTTTATAAGAAAACTGACCTTACTTTTTGAATAACTCTCGTATGATAGGTACGTGGTTCTTACCCCCACATCGATTGGTGTCTGACAGTAAGGTAAGTTTGTTTGCAATCAGTCCAGTGGTTTAGTAGATGTGGCATATATACACATACAAACATACATACATTTTTTGTAATATGTATGGATGGATGAAGGTTGAACTTTTATCTTTCGTTGCAAGATCAAGTTTACAAAAATTTCTACTGAGTGAAAGTGATTTTATTTGTGTTTTATTGCTTCACACTCACCTCTGTTACTTTGTGGCGTATATGTCTTCCAAGCGTTTTGCGAGAGCTGTAGTAACAACAGTGTATGAGCATGAAGTGACAAAACACTGCGCTATAATACTAGTCTCCAAGTAGCTCTATCACAAACAGATACTTGCAGTTGGTATATCACTAGGTTAGCACCTATGACGACGGCTACCAGCAACACAGGTGTGTCTGGTGGGTTGTCGAAGCTCTGGTCCACTGACAACAACATTAACTGATCACATTATTGCACTTGGCCTTCTGTGGCCATTGGCGGAAGCATGCGGTGACGTTAAGGTAAACAAGCACAGTGGTAACTACGGAAACGCATCGCACTGTGAATGCCTTTAGGACAGTTGTCCTCATGAAATACCGGGGTAAAAGCTCGCGATAAGCCGGCCGAAACACCTAGGTCAAATAACATTGTGGTCGACTAATACCTCAGGATGATCGAACGAAAACATTCTAGCCGACAATATCAGTAAACAAGCGTGTTGCCGAGGGAACCTAGAGCAGCTGCCATGGAAACGTGCGGCACTAACTTTGCCACGATAGGTTTCAACCTCACCACTAGTGGCGCGAGTATCGCCGCCAACAGCACTGCAACCACGGGCACTACTCCGCATCCGCGAATCACGTGTCTGCCAAGCGCAGAAAGGATGTACCGCTGCCGGCCGCGTATTTAGGATGCTGCCGGACCGCTATGCAGCCAGTTTATTTCGCTGAGTCAAGCGAGGGTCTTCTCATTGCGGCGTCCAAGCAGCCAGCAAGTTTCTGCCTGCATACCATCCTGGACATCTCGCTTCTGCAGCCTCAGTGAGGCGCCAGCCGTCAGATATGAGCCTCAGCCACTTCGGCACTAACTTTGCCACGATAGGTGGCGGTCTTTATCCAGTATCTTCACGGGATTGCCATGTTCGTATGGGTTTGACAATGCTAATGGCAAAGGGTGGCCGGATGCCCTTCCTGTCGCCATCCCTTCCCCCTCTAGGACTGAATTTGTGTTACTCTCTCCTGTCTGCATCTAGTGTTATCCAATGTGAAATGTTTGCGAATCGTGTAACTGAGGATGGACGTGGGTATCAGCCCGGTATTTACTTAGTGGGAAGAAAGAAACCATATCCAGGCTGGCCGGCACACTGGCCCTCGTCGTTAATCCATCGGATCGATTCGATACAGGGCTGGCGCTCGACCTCGAATCCTGGAAGTGTGCGAAAGCGCGCTGCTATCTGGTTGGGTTTCCCAGAGCATTACCGAGTTACACGAATATGTGTTACTGAGCTGTGCTTGGGCTATTCGGAAAGTAAGGTCTGATCGGTCGTGAAATGGAAACCACTGTGAAAATAAAAAATGTTTTATTTGCAACAGTTAGCTACACCCTCTAGCTACTTCTCTACATAGTCGCCGCTCCGACTTAGACTTTCGTCGTAGTGCTGTACCAATTTTCTAATGCGCACATCATAGAAGGCAGCCGCCTGTGCTTTCCGGAAATTCTCTGCGCTGGTCTACAGCTCGTTGTCTCTGCCAAAATTTTGTCTTCATAGCCAGTGGTTCATGTGAATAGAGATAAAGCTCAGGGGGAGTTAATTACGGGCTGTATTGCGGGTAATCAAACACTTCCCGTCGAAACCGCTGCAGGTGCATATTAATTGACTCTGCAGAATGCAGCTGAGTACTGTCGTGAAGAAAACGCATACAGTTGTGTTATGTGGGCTGCATGACATCAGGCGAAATCTCTCACCAGGCCCTCCAACTTGGCGTGAGACACTATTTTCTAGGCTTCTTTAGGAGCTCACTGTGTGCCCAGAACTGAAAAGAGCGATGTTACGCGATCGACGGACATACTAGAGACACTCTCCAACAAATCTGTGCGAATCTTCATCGGATTCTCACTGTGGTTTCTATTTCCGTATAGCCCTCGTGATTCAAGGCAGTTGTTGGCACATCGATGTCTACCAGTCACCAGGCCTTGACTTTGCCGAACGCTCCACTATAGCCGTATACGTTTCTAAATGAAGTATTCGAATAAATCTACGGGCATCGGAGTTCGCTACAGGAAAATACCGCTTTACGGTGAATCAAATCATGAAAGCTTAGAGAATGTAATGTACAATAACCTAACGAAGACGCATCAGCAAAAGGCGAACGTCTAAGGCTTGGTGTGTGTTTCTCTGAGGAGGCGGCCTTTGTCCTCTCCTCGGCGCACAACGGCTTTCGCAGCGGTATTCATATGGAAATGCGACGCCGGAACATGTGTGGGCGCGCGTTTGCGCCTCCGTTGATGGCTTATTTTCGCAGTTAACCGGGGGCGGAAGCCTCTGACGGGTGCTAGCGAACTGGCCATCACTCACCCTGTCCCCCAGCGAAATTAAACAAAGGTTCCATTACTCGTGTGTGGAGAACTCTACTGCGAACTTCCATCTGGTCCAGAGGCCAATTAACAACAAGCAGTACGAGGAAATGTTGAAGAAAAATGAGATGAAGATTCTATTTAGGCAACTGATTGAAAGCAGATCCAGTCCAGAGGTGGTCGAGATTTTGAATTTGGCCCTGATTTTTTTTAAGTTCCACCTTGTAGTAACATAATATTTTTCCTCTTTTTTGTTATTTACCATTACTTAGGCCGGCTTCTAACATCTTCTGTGGGTCTCGTTTTTATTTATGAAACAGTATTATACAAACATTTTTTTATTTATTTTCCTTCATGCCTAACACATACAACTAGTCACCATGCGTTTTAATTAAGCTTACATGTAGTGTGACTCTCCAGGGGCATAATATACAGGTGACCATAAATTATCATTACCTCTTAATAATTTGAAACTATACTGGGTAATGACAATTAGTTTTTCTCATGTGAGAAGATAACTCGTAAAGCCTTCTTTATATTTTACTTTTTATTTTCGAGGTGCCTGTGGGTTTGACGAAAATTGGGGACGCAACAGCAGAAAGCTCTCTCTCTGGTTGCTAGACACGAAGTCCGATAGCGAAGTGCCAAGAAATTTTCAGACACGATATGACAGACAACATTAGTCTTGTCCAATCATTCTGCCTTGTCATACGTCATTTGTGAAAACAGGTAGTATTGTCCCTAAGCAGAATTCTACGAATTGGAAATTCTATGTGGCTGTATGGGTACACCGTTTGTCGCTAGTAAAGTTTTCACGTCTCTCGACGTACTGGAGACACCACCGGTGATCGAACCTCGAGCGTGACATCGTACTTTGGCAGTTTCTGTTGTAATTTTGTCATTACAAGGCTGTTATGGCAAACTGGGTACCACTGCTGCATTGCCTCTTCCCTTGCTTTCGTTTGACAGCTGGAGGAAAGTCTTGTAATTTGGAACACTTATCAGGCTTTCGTTCCTAGTAATAGAAGAATAATATATTTTCTTATTCCATTTTGAAATGATAGCATTCAATTTGTGTGTGGTGCAGTCTTTTTATGAAATTTCAACAATTACTCCGGAAAAGAAACGTTTTTCCAAATGTGAAAAGCTGTCTCAATCACCACGTATCTAGAATGAATGCTCATGTATCTAGGAACAAATATTCTACTCCAATTTAAAAATGATGCAAACGAGAAAATCTTGTCAATACTGTATTTAATAGTCTACGTATTAGATCAATAAGCTACTGCACACTGGTAATCAGTAAGCAATATAAAATAAGAAGTATTATAAAAACCAGTTAAAAGCTAAAACATTTTGAAACAGTAGCTATTTTGGCGGTTGACACTAATTTCCACTTTCAACACACGGAATACTGTTGAGACATTACAGAAATACAGTTCATTTGCAGATATCACGAGTTCCATGGCGGAAGATCGTCTTCCGTTTCAAGAAATTCTGCACACCATAAAACTCTGTAACTGAATAATTAACAGTATCCTCCAAACAGCTTTCATATACTATACAGCACTTAAATACGCAGAACAGACGCGGCAGAAAACACATCATCATGCCTCACAACAACAAAACCAGTAGGAAATGCCGGAAACTGCTGATGGCGGTTTCTGGTACGCATTCTTTGATGTGAACCTAAAATCAGTCAGTAGACTGAAACAGCGACCAGGAGGCATCATGTGTCCTCGGCACACTATACCCCGGGTACAACACTCTCCACTATAATTTGTTATTCCAAATTATGCCGTATCTGGATTCCGATTTTTCATAGAGAATAATGAGCTCGTGAAATTGTAGAAAGATGTACCTCATGCAAGAGTCTGTTCGATTAGTTTCGTTTTATACACTCATGTTGCAGTACTTTCTATGGCACCTTCAGTGTTTTATTTCCTTTCTCACATTAGGCTATCACTTATTTAGGTTGGTAGTTGCATACATACCAGCATGTGCTCTACAGCGTGCTATGATTTTTTGATGCTGTGAAATACTTATTCTTTTTGATTTTACTGTTCGTAGCTTTTACACTGGTGTTACAGCTATACCTAGCAGGCACGGAAAGAGAGGTGATCCATATTATCGAAAGAGTGATTAATAAGCTGATATTTTTCTGTATTTCATCTATCTGCTTCCTTAACCCAGCGGTATACAAGGGCTTGCTGAAAAGTTATGCCTCCGCATTTTTATGTGAAAATCTTAAAGCTTTTTATATGAAACAAACAAACGTTATTAACGTACTGCATCTTTATTCTTCATGGTTACGTGTTTATTTCTCAACATAGTAATCCTGACGACGAAGACATTTCTCCCAACGAGGGACCAGCTAGTTGATACCGTCACTGTAGAACGTGTAACTTCGTTGACGGGACCAGAACCTCACCTCAGTTTGCAACACTTCATCACTATCCAAAATGAAGTCCTCGAGGGTGCCCTGTAAGTTTTGGAAACAGATGAAAATCTGATGGAGCCAAGTCGGGACTGCATGGAGGGTGGTCGATGACAGTGAACCCAAGGCGTTGGATTTTTGTGGATGTCGGAGCCCCCGTGTGTGGTCTGGCAATGTCCTGCTGAAGGAGAGGAACTCTCCGTATTCGAACCTCTATTATTACAGCACGCTGTTTCTCACGCACCGACTTGGTTACGTTGCACATCGTCAAGTTACTCGGTAAAATTCGGAGCCCTCAAGAGGCAGAGGGCTGTAAATGCGAGGGTTGGAACTTTAATAGTGGCAACTATCTATTTACAGCTCGTACAAAATAGATACGTGTTCAAAGTTTACTGACCTTCAAAGTAGTCACCAGCATTGTGTATAACGGGTTGCCAGCGATGCGGAAGTCGTAGGATACTCCTAGCAGTTGTGTTGACAGTTCGAGCGGCGAGGTCTATTGCCCGACGAATTTTTAGCAGCTCTGAAGCGAATGCCGTGAAGTGTTTTCTTCAGTTTAGAAATCGAGTTGAACTTACGAGGGCTTAAGCCAGGGGAGTGCAGTAGGTGATATAGCACTTAGCAGTCCCTTCAGTCAAACAAATCAGTAACAGCTTGCACTGTACGTGCCTGAGCATTGTCCTGCAAAATGATGGTCAGGTCCTGCAGAAAGTGTCATCACTTCTGTCTCTATGCTGTTCATTTTCGGAACACAACCTACGACCAGCTTAGAGACAGAACTGATGACACTTTCTGCAAGATCTGACCATCATTTTGCAGGACAATGCTCAAGCACGTACAGTGCAAGCTGTTACTAACTTGTTTGACTGATGGGGCTGCCAAGTGCTATACCACCTACTGCACTCCCTGACTTAAGCCCTCGTGGGTTCAACTCGATTTTTAAACTGAAGGAAACACTTCATGGCATTCGCTTCAGAACTGCTACAAATTCGTCGGGCAATAGACCTCGCCACTCGAACTTTCAACACAACTGGCACTGCTAAGAGTATCCTACGACTTCCGCATTGCTGGCAACGGGTTATACACAATGCTGGTGACTACTTTGATGGTCAGTAAACTTTGAACACGTATCTGTTTTTTACGAGCTGTAAATAAATACTTGCTACTATTAAAGTTCCAACCCTCGCATGTAAACGTGAAGAATAAACATGTAGATTGTTAATAACATTAGTGTTATTTAAAAAGCTTTAAGAGTTTTCACATAAAAATTCGGAGGGATTACTTTTCACACGCCTTCGTACTTCTACATTATCTTTAATGAGACTGTGGCCCTTAACGCATAGTATAATTATTGCTTTGTTCTGGTTTGAAACTTCCTGTGGTTCTTCTAAGATGTAGTACACAAGACAATAGTTTGTTTTGTCTTTATTGCGAAGATATAATAGCATCAGTGCCGACTGTGAATTTGATAATGTTGATGTCTTGGCTTCTGAGAGCCCTTTTAGTTCGCTAGCATATAATGCGTTGTAACTTTTGACCTGAGGGTGTGCTGTACAGATTGCCCGTTGTTACGCATTTTAGGGCCCGACACTATGTCACTTGAATAATAGGCGGAAACAGAATTTTCTTCTTTGCTCAAAACGTAACTTTTTTTTAACATTCGTTGCGATATGTTCTGTAGTTTTTTTTCATACTGTTCATCTATGGTGTGTTTAGAGGCCAACAACGGAAATACAGAACATCCACTACGCTTAGACTTGGAGAATGGGTTCTTATGAGAAAACGATTCGTTGAAGTTGTTGGCTGTTAGAATCTTATTCTGAGCTCGTAAACCTCTCTCAGAAGAATGCCGCCTGATCGACAGAGTCTGCCCAACTGAAATAGCACCCATCTGTGACAAGCGGTGTGTTGTACAAGGGGCGCTCTAAAGGCCGAAGAGACTCCTGGAAGCGTGTAGCAGGTAGCGACCAGCTGTTTCATCCCGACAAGGATTAATGTCAAGACTGCAGCTGCCTGCTTTGTGCCATTGTACGTAATTCTTGTAGCAGACGATGGGTTCCATGACTCTCTCTCTCTCTCTCTCTCTCTCTCTCTCTCTCTCTCTCTCTCCCTCTCTTTCTCTCTCTCTTTTTCTCTCCACCGATACACATCGACACCCACATACCCACCCGCTCACGCACCCCCTTCCACCCATCCAAACACACACACACACACACGAATGTGCGCAAATCCTTCAGATTGTGTTTTCAGTCCCGAAACAAAATACAGGGTGATCATTGAACGCAAAGTGAATTCTAGAGCTTCAAAGAGTAATGGTCAGTCATTGAATGTTATTAAGGCGGTTGAAGAAAATAATATCATAGACCCAACAGGCTTGGATAAACGCTCAAATTGCAATGGTGAATAAATCAATCAGCCTTTTCCGAAACCTCAGACGGTCTGCTTCTGCGGCTTCAGAGCCATCTTAGCAAATCTCCCACTTTGCCAGAGTCCGCAGCATTGCCTACGGCTTCGCATTAGGCCAGCTGAACAACAAAAAGAGCCGGCGTATATCGCGGTTTGCGGTTTGAACGGCTGCTTAACTCTGACGACATGATCCAGGGAGCAGAAAAAACTTCAGTAGCTGTTCTCTCAGAAAGGCCGTTCATCAACGGAATTGCGTTACTTCATCGTGTTCCGAAGATCTGTAATGCTTTGTAATGGTTTATATCCAATGCGGTCTGACCGACAGAATCGAACAGTTCCTTAACGGATGCACTACTGCAAAAACGATACGCATTGCCTCGAACTTCCCACGGGGGCACAAACGCAACTTGTCGAGACTGTAATTTATTTTTACCTCAAAGAAGCTCTGAAGAAAGGCGCTTCAGATGCTATAACGAAATTTGTTGACAACATAAATGTTAATATCTGTGAGGACGAAAACTGCAACCAGCCACTGCTTTTTTGCTCAGTGATATTTGCGGAGATAGCTGTCTCATTCTTAAGCCGAGAAAACCTTTCGACTTCTGCGGTTGTCGGAAGACAGTTTTAATGTCACTTTTACCAATGAGCACCGAGACCTTCAGTGATGATGATACCAAATAAGGCAGAAAAATACGTCCCTTGTCTCCTTCCTCTTCTTCTTGATTTATTGCCCCTATTCTCTTCGTGAACGCACTTCCAACCTGGGCTTCACTGTAGCCATATGGGTGGACACTATTCTAAAATTGCGAGGATATTTGGCAGACATGAAAACCACGCTCCGACCATCATCGAGACGAAACACATTTTTCGCTCTGCGAAGAACTCAAACTTCACGAAGCAGGGCCATCTAATATCTCATGTGAATGTGGTCGCCAATACGCCGAGCAAACACACCTCGAAACGCGCGAGAAACACATTAGGTGTGTACATCTGGGGCACAAAGAAATCAGTAGTGGCGGACCACAGACTAAACAACGAACATACTTTGATTTTAAAAACTTTAAGTTCTACACCGATCTAATGGGTACTGGAAAAGCATAATAGAAGAATCTTTGGAAATATTCAAAGATCCACGAGGGTATTGTCAGAAAGTACAAAGATTATAAGCATGAAACACTCCTTTCATGCGTGTCTCAGAGGTTCCGTTGCGTCGCGTGCAGCCCTAATAGCGTTCACGTCTAGAAGTCACAGTACTACGCCGTCCTCTCACGGGACGTGAAACCGCCTGTGGACGAGGAGCTGGTGACGTCTCAGCGTGGAATTCCCGTACCACTATCCTGTGAAGCAAGATATAAAGCCCTTGGCATGTCATATTTTTGCTTCGTGGAGAGGAAAGTGGCCAATGAAATGCGACAGCGCTTTAGCTTTCATGTTACAAGCAGAAGATAGGAGTCACTACATGTTATGGCGTTAAACATCGTACTGGTGGGTTTCCTTCCTCATAGAGTACGTGTTATAGATATAGGCTGTTTCAAAGTGTCAGCAAACTGAGGATACCTCGAAAACGCGTCGTTTTAGTTGCGAGTTTCTGTAATAAAATGCCAGGGAACTACATATCGGTAGATAAAGATTTCCTGTAGTTGATGTTTTTAGTGTTATAACTTGTGTGCTACGAAAGTATAACGTTTCAGTGCTACCGCGCATTGATGCTCTCCTAAAGGCGCGTCTTTCTTGTACAAACTACATATGAAATAACAAATAATGACGTTTGTAGATACAGTGTTTACACATTGTAGAGTATATACGGAGACACAATTTGTCTGTTGACGTTGTAGAGAAGTTGATATAATCAGGGGCTATGAGCTATGTAGAGCAAGGTAGCAGATTTGCGTCCGCCGTTTTCCAATTTTTTTCACTTTTTCTTTTCTAAGACATTCTAGGTCTTTCTTGTTCACTTAAGAGAAGTATTACGTAAAAAATTGATGTTATTTATTATAAATAATTTATTTCCTGCTGTTATTGTCGCCCAGGCCAAAGACTGTAACATTTACCCAGGGGCCAGAAATCTTATCTTGGCTGTTAGTCTACGTCTGAAAGTAAACACAAGTTACCCACTGGACGTTTTTGCTATAACGAAATTTTCTGTAAAATGTATATGCCTGTCTCTGGGTTAGTGGACTAGCTCATGTTTGTATCTTGCCGCCGGTATCTTATTCAGTGATGAGAGCAGCTTCCAAAAAATCTCCTCTCTCATTGGAATGAAATTACGAAATGAATCTCGAACTCGAAATCTATATGATATTACGTTATTTCAGACTGTTGGTGGTCAACGCAACAACGAGAAGTAGGTGTTACGCATCAGCAAACTGTCATTAAATATTAACATATATTGCAAGACATTAAGCTCGAAATTGGTCATAAAATAAGAAAAATATTTGCTCCCCACAAAATGTAAGATCAATAAATAATAGTGGAAAAACGTCATATTTAATAATATTTTTTATTAAATATGCTGTGCTCCCACGATTATTTATTGACCTTTCTACAAGACGATGATTTTACATTTGACATTTTTTGGGGAGCGAATACTTTTCTTATTTTATGGCCAATTTTGAGCTTGATGTCGTGCGGTATATGTTAATGATATAGACTCAATCAGTTGAAAATGGCATAAAATGCTGAAACCTGGGTCGTAATTAAATAAACAACGATACAAATGGTTCAAATGGCTCTGAGCACTATGGGACTTAACATCTATGGTCATCAGTCCCCTAGGACTTAGAACTACTTAAACCTAACTAACCTAAGAACATCACACAACACCCAGTCATCACGAGGCAGAGAAAATCCAAACAACAATACAGTCAAATGGTGGTGTGTCATTAGGTACTATAGCTTAACTATGTTCACAGTATCTTGCCGTTATCTTTTTCAGTGATAGTGAGCAGCTTCTAAAAACTCTCCTCTTTCATCGAAATGATATCACGAAACGAATCTTGATCTTGAAATCTGTATGATATCACGTTGTTTCAGGGTGTCAGTAGTCAATACAACAACGAAAAATAGATATAATGCATGTGCAAACTGAGATCAGACACTATACCTTAACCATTTTCAGTTTAAAACCGAGAAGGAGGAGGAGGAGGAGGAGGAGGAGATTAGCGTTTAACGTTCCATCGACCACGAGGTCATTAGAGACGGAGCACAAACTCGGATTAGGGAAGGATGGAGAAGGAAAGCGGCCGTGCCCTTTCGAAGGAACCATCCCCGCATTTGCCTTAAGCGATTTAGGGAAATCACGGAAAACCTAAATTAGGATGGCCGGACGCGGATTGAGTCGTCGTCCTCCCGAATGCGAGTCCAGTCTGTTAACCACTGCGATATCTCTCTCGGTTTCAAACAGAAAATGGGATGAAAATTTCACTGAGTTAACGAATAAATTTTCATAGTATGTATCTCAGAGTGCTTTTCAGCATTATGTAGTGTTCCCCTACCAGCAACTCGCTGGTCAAGCCATCGACGAGTCCAGAATCATCTTTGCGATTTTCTCTGCTCTCCTTTGACAGTCGGAGATTAATGCAGCTATTTTAGGTTCGTCCAGTTTCGAAAAGACACTGCCAGTTTTGCGAGCCGAGTAAAGCAGACAACGGCCGCTAGAGAGCGCTGAGACAGCAAATAACGTTAACCATCTTGTCCCGTGTGCGGACGGCGCAGTCTCCATGTCCACGTCAACGTTAGCTGCCGCGGCCGGTATGAGGACGGACTTAGCAGTGTGCGGCGCACGAGACGAACTACGTGACGTCCTGCACCGCATATTGAGTCGGGTACGTTTACTGTCGGACCCTGATTAATTCTCTGCGCGGCCACACTGTCCAGTCAGGCTAAGTAAGGGTTAGTAGCCTCGTTTCGACTTCCGAGACAGGGTTAGACTTCTCACGAGTCCAAAGGCAACGATTAAAAGCCCTGTAGCAATCAAACCACTTTCGGAAAGATTCCAATATCCGACCACTGGAGTGCAAAATGTACACTGACCACAGTCATATACAGCGTCCAATTGGATCCTAGAAGCTTCTACCGACAACTTCTCCACCACAACAAATAGGATACAGTTTAGTCAAAATGGAAGAAATCGCGCAGAATCGCCAGGCTCAAATTTACAGGGAAAAAAATGAAATTTGTTGGCGTCAATTAACCTTAGCCAAGCCCTCGCTTTCATCCAACGCCTCACCAACCCCACTTCTTGCTGGCTAACGGCTCACTGCTGCTCTTTCTACCGAACCAGTCCACACCCACCAGTGTGCTACAGTCGCCGGGAGAAAAAGCTAGGCAGCACAGCAGAATCCTACGTCCGCGAACGGGAAAGCCTTTGTCGAATGCTTTTATAGGCTTTCCGTAGCTGGAAAAATAATCTCGAAGGGTAACTAATTGATGATTTCCAAACTGATAAGCGCTGTAAAAGACAACTCCACACCAGAAAGTCCGCCACTTGCCACCTCAACCCCACGAAGCCTGCCTCTCGATTCCCAGAGGTCCCTAAACGTTCCCAGGAATTATTTCAATATTCCTGCCCTTCTGCCAATCATACTAGCTGCCACGTGCAGGTAGCTTCATTGACCATTTCGCGCTCACTCTAAAAACCACTGCAAAATGCTGCTTCCTTCCAAGGCTTTTCGAAAGTATGTATTCAACACTTGTCACCCTGGGACAATCATTCACCCTGGTCACTTTGGAAATAACTGTGTCTTTCAGTTTAACGTATTTATATTCTCTCATAACCGTTTATTTGCGAAAATTAACATTTACATTTTACACATATCTGACAATATTCAGTTAACAAAACAAAAGTTACTCTCCACCTAACGTTGAGGCAAATCGAAGCCATGCCTAACCACATCTGTTGTCTACCACCACACGTCAAAGATTCTTCCAGAAAATCTTACAAGACACGTAGTAAACAAAGATAGCACGACTCGTTCGTTCTGTGACTTGAAGATGAATTTTTACATAAAGTTCAAATTAATATCTACCGGAAAAATGATTTAGTAATAATGAAACTAAAAATCTTGGATATAATTTTGTAATGTAATTTTTGGTATCTACTAAATAGTGTTAAACGATCAAATGTCTGTCAGTTTCTGATGAAAGGAGCAGATGCTATTTCGCAAGATAATTGACGCTTTCATAAGCAAACAGAAAGTGAGAGTAATGGATTTTCAAAATATAATGCTAAAAACATAAAAAGATAAATGGAATTTCAAATATTAATCACCAAACAATATAATTCTCCCGAATACCCCCACGTGAAAATAAGATACGCAGTTTTGAAAGAGATGTCGTCAAAATATGAATGGTATCGAACGGTTCATTAAACAGAGAGTTATCGGCAGCTGCTATTGATCAGGCGACTCAGTGGCACAGATTTATTTCAATACGCAAAGTCCCATATGTTTTTTCATAAAAGCATTGCTCATCCGGTCTCACACTGGGATAAAGGAATTAACAGCTATAGCGATTACTTTTGAAATAATGCACAGTTTATTTACTTTTTTTCCCATCTGTTTCGTTTTCATTTGACCGCCCCTTATAGATGTAGACGTACCACAAAATTGGTATCCAGATACCATCGAGAGATCTGCCACTACGCTTACTGTCAAAAAGTTTCTTCGTTTCCTTTCTGAATGAACCCAGCAGGTTTTATTTTTCAGCAAATCGCTGTCCGATTCTACGAAAACTGGTTTGCAACGTACAGCTAACGTATCATGGGACACAGCCTTCAAATTTTTATTTAAATACATTTCGGATTTCTCGTCGCCGGCCTTTTGTACTGTGTGGGTAAAATCAGCCCAAATCAGGATGACGTAATTTGGGTTGTCTGCCTTAAGGTAGCATAATCAGATATTTCCAAGCCAGTTTTATTCAGCCCCCCTCTATATAAATTTTAGAACTCAGTCAGAAAGTCTTTGGTTCAGCAACAAGCATCCGCCACCGTCGCGACTCGTGCGCCTAAATGCGCAGGTGCGCCGGTGCGTGGCGTCTAACTCGAACGTCTGCCAGTTCCATGTGGCTGCGCACGCGTGACATCCTTGTACTTCCAGCCTGCGTGGCTCGTCCTTAATTCGCGCGGCTGGGAGTGCGTCTGTGTGTGTGTGTGTGTGTGTGTGTGTCGGGGGGGGGGGGGGGTAATAGCCACTCCTAGAGCACACAGGCGCGGCCAGGAGATGACGTGTTACGAACTCGGGCGTGGAATTCTGCGTTAGCGGCTGTTCCCCGACGGCGCGCTCAGCACTGGACCGCACGCAGAGCTCTGTTTGGCAGTACTTGCACCACAATATGCGTTTCCGACAGCCTTGTCTTTCCCCTTCAGGACATTTGTCTGTACCTTCGTGAAAAGTTTCAATGGCAAAGTTAATAAGCGTTACACACTGAAGCTCTAAAGAAACTGGTATAGGCATGCGTATTAAAATACACAGATATGTGAACAGGCAGAATATGGCGCTGCGGTCGGTAACGCATATATAAGACAACAAGTGTAGGGCGCAGTTGTTAGATCGGTTACTGCTACTACAATGGCAGGTTATTTAGATTTAAGTGAGTTTCAACTTGGTGTTATAGTCGGCGCACTAGCGATCGGACACAGCATCTCCGAGGTAGCGATGAAGTGCGGACTTTCCCGTACGACCATTTCACGAGTATACTGTGAATATCAGGAATCTGGTAAAACGGCAAATCTCCGACATCGCTGGGGCCGAAAGAAAATCCTGCAAGAACAGGACCAGCGACGACAGAAGAGAATCTTTCAACGTGACAGAAGTGCAACCAACTACTATGCAAACTACTGCAAATTTCAATTCTGGGCCATCAGCAAGTGTCAGTGTGCAAACCATTCAATGAAACATCATCGGTATGGGCTTTCGGAGCTGAAGTCCCACTCGTGTACCCTTCATAACTGCACTACAGAAAGCTCTACGGCTCACCTGGGGACGTCAACACCGCCTTGGACTGTTGATGGCTGGAAACACGTTTCCTGGTCGGACGAGTCACATTTCAAATTGTATTTAGTGTATGGACGTGTATGTGTATGGAGACAACCTCATGAATCCTTGGACCCCGCATGTCAGCAGGGTATCGTTCAAGTTTGCGGTGGAGGCTCAGTAATGGTGTGGAGGACGTGCAGTTGGAGTGATATGGGACCACTGATACTTCTAGATATGACTCTGACAGGTGACATCCTGTCTGATCACCTGCATCCATTCATGCCCATTGTGCCTTCCGAAGGCCTTGGGCATTTTCAGCAGGACAATGCGACACCCCACAGGTCCACAATTGCTACAGAGTGGTTCGAGGAACACTCTTCTAAGTTTAAACACTTCCGCTGGCCACCAAACTCCCCAGACTGAACGTTATTGAGCACAGCTGGGATGCCATGGAACGTGCTGTTCAGAAGAGATCTGCACCCTTCGTACTCTTAAGGATTTATGGATAGTCCTGCAGGATTCATGGAGTCAATTCCCTCCAGCGCTACTTCAGACATTAGTCGTGTTGTGACACTTTTGCGTGCGCGCGGGGGCCCTACACGATATTAGTCAGGTGTACCACTTTGTTTCGCTCTTCAATGTATACAGAGAGTAAGTTTGTACAGAACCCTCAGTTCGCGAGTTCTACTCGCATCTGGCCGTTTTTTTTATCGTAATACACCAAATTTTTACACTACTGGCCATTAAAATTGCTACACCACGAAGATGACGTGCTGCAGAAGCGAAATTTTACCGACAGGAAGAAGATGCTGTGATATGCAAATGATTACCCTTTCAGAGCATTCACACAAGGTTGGCGCCGGTGGCGACACCTACAACGTGCTGACATGAGAAAAGTTTCCAACCGATTTCTCATACACAAACAGCAGTTGACCGGCGTTGCCTGGTGAAACGTTGTTGTGATCCCTCGTGTAAGGAGGAGAAATGCGTACCATCACGTTTCCGACTTTGATAAAGGTCGTATTGTAGCTTATCGCGATTGCGGTTTATCGTATCGCGACATTGCTGCTCGCGTTGGTCGAGATCCAACGACTGTTAGCAGAATATGGAATCGGTTTGTTCAGGAGGGTAATACGGAACGCCGTGCTGGATCCCAACGGTCTCGTATCACTAGCAGTCGAAATGACAGGCATCTTATCCGCATGGCTGTAACGGAACGTGCAGCCACGTCTCGATCCCTGAGTCAACAGATGGGGACGTTTGAAAGACAAGAACCATCTGCACGAACAGTTCGACGACGTTTGCAGCAGCATGGACTATGAGCTAGGAGACCATGGCTGCGGTTACCCTTGACGCTGCATCTCAGACAGGAGCGCCTGCGATGGTGTACTCAACGACGAACCTGGGTGCACGAATGGCAAAACGACATTTTTTCGGATGAATCCAGGTTCTGTTTACAGCATCATAATGGTCGCATCCGTGTTTGGCGACATCGCGGTGAACGCACATTGGAAGCGTGTATTCGCCATCGCCATACTGGCGTATCAGCCCGCGTGATGGTATGGGATGCCATTGGTTACGCGTCTCGCTCACCTCTTGTTCGCATTGACGGCGCTCTGAACAGTGGACGTTACATTTCAGATGTGTTACGACCCGTGGCTCTACCCTTTATTCGATCCCTCCGAAACCCTACATTTCAGCAGGATAATGCACGACCGCATGTTGCCGGTCCTGTACGGGTCTTTCTGGATACAGAAAATGTTCGACTGCTGCCCTGGCCAGCACATTCTCCAGATCTCTCACCGATTGAAAACGTCTGGTCAGTGGTGGCCGAGCAACTGGCTCGTGACAATACGCCAGTCACTGCTCTTGATGAACTGTGGTATCGTGTTGAAGCTGCGTGGGCAGCTGTACCTGTACTCGCCATCCAAGCTCTGTCTGACTCAATGCCCAGGCGTATCAAGGCCGTTATTACGGCCAGAGGTGGTTGTTCTGGGTACTGATTTCGCAGGATCTATGCACCCAAATTGCGTGAAAATGTAATGACACGTCAGTTCTAGTATAATATATTCGTCCAATGAATACTCTTTTATCATCGGCATTTCTTCTTGGTGTAGCAATTTTAATGGCCAGTAGTGTATATACCTCATTTAATTTTTATTTCCTTTAGGATTGCTTCTGGTCTGCTGTTCCCTTTTTATTTCAGTTTCACGCCGAGAGAGCGAGGTCCACGGCGCACTGTAGTTGGTCCGCTACGGCTCGTAAACTGACCACTGCCACACGATCCGAGGACCGTAAGAGGCGTCGGAGCGCCAGACGCGCAGCAGGTGTCGGAGTGTGTGGCGGAATGCGCCGGCCTGCCGCCACTGGAGCCGCGGGGCCAGCAGCGCCCTCCACGGGCCGGTGATTACGGAGCGCGCGACATCTGCCCCGTAATTACGGTCCCTGGAAATTGATCCGAATACTCGGCGTTTAGGGGCGCGGGGTCAACGCGTCGCCCCTTGCGGCTGGCGGATAGCATCTAACGACGCTCATCAGTCGCCGCAACTACCGGCCATCTGTATTCATGGCGCCGGGCCACGCCTGTCTGCTATTGAATAATTAAATGTCGTGGCGGCCGGGACCCCGACAGCAGCGCCCCCTAGCCCCACCGGGTTCACTTTCACCGAAATCAACCGTAGACTATGGCAGTCACATTCGGGAGAGGTAATAAATTTCTCCAGAGTTACTGCTCTTTGCATTTCTCGTACTGTGAATTAACTTACTATTCCGCATGTAAGTAGGCTGTTTAGGTTTTTATGTTGGTAACGCCACGTAGCGCTCTGTATGAAAATCACTCACTGTGCTGTGTGCAGCCTGTGGCTGGTTTGCATTGTTGTAATTTGCTATTGTCGTCGTGGGCAGTTGGATGTGAACAGCGCATAGCGTTGCGCAGTTGGAGGTGAGCCGCCAGCAGTGGTGGATGTGGGGAGTGAGATGGTGGAGTTTTGAGAGCGGATGATCTGGACGTGTGTCCATCAGAGAGAGTAAATTTGTAAGACTGGATGTCATGAACTGACATATATATTATGACTTTTGAACACTATTACGGTAAATACATTGTTTGTTCTCTATCAAAATCTTTCATTTGCTAACTATGCCTATCAGTAATTAGTGACTTCAGTAGTTAGAATCTTTTATTTAGCTGGCAGTATTGGCGCTCGCTGTATTGCAGTAGTTCGAGTAACGAAGATTTTTGTGAGGTAAGCGATTCATGACGGGTATAGATTATTGTTAGTTAGGGCCATTCTTTTGTAGGGATTATTGAAAGTCAGATTGCGTTGCGCTAAAAATATTGTGTGTCAGTTTAATCACAAATTTTTCTAAGGGGACGTTTCACGCGTAACTTACGAAACGTTCGCATTCATAATTACAGAGATTATTCTCAGATAACAAAGATTCGCTGACGACATTGTTAAGCTCAGCGAAAGTGAGATAGAATTACTGGACTTGTTGGATGGAGCAAACAGACAAGCGAGCACAGAATGTGGAATTGTGGTAACTGGAAGAATGACGAAAATAATGAGGAGTGGTGAAAATATAGTTAATCATAAATCAACTTTTAAACAATCAGGGACCACGAAGAAGCAAAATGAAGGAAAATCTGCTACTTTGGAAAAAACGCACGACGAACGAAACGAAGGCCACGTAAGAAGCAGACCAACGCGGACAAAGAGGGCGTTTCACGTTCAAAGAAGTGCACTAGTAGTAAACATACGCATTTGTTTTACCAGGAAATCTCAGATAACGTACGTGTGGAGCACAACATTGTATGGAAGTGTGAATCATGGGAAACAAGGAAAGAAGATAATCTTAAGCTTTTGAGAAGTAGTCCTATAGATACAAAAAGATAAGTGGACTGGTAAGGTAACAAATTAGTAGATTCTCTGCAAAATCGGCCAGGGTAATGCGTTCCAGCAAGAGTGGTCAACATATCCTCCAACATATTTATCGCGCAATGACCACAACGAGAAGAAAGAGAAATTAGAGCTCATACGGAGATTTACAGATAATGATTCCAGAATGGAATACGGAAGCGGGTAACGATAATGGTACTAGAACTACTTGCGCCACACACCGTAAGGTGGCTTGTAGAGTATATACACTATGTGATCAAAAGTATCCAGACATCTGGCTGAAAATGACTTACAAGTTCGTGGCGCCCTCCATCGGTAATGCTGTAATTCAGTCTGGTGTGGCCCACCCTTAGCCTTGATGACAGCTTTCACTCTCGCAGGTATACGTTCAATTAGGTGCTGGAAAGTTTCTACGGGAATGGCAGCCCACTCTTCACGGAGTGCTGCACTGAACAGAGGTACAGATGTCGGTCGGTGAGGCCTCACACGAAGTCGGCGTTCCAAAACATCCCGAAAATGTTCTATAGGATTCAGGTCAGGACTCTGTGCAGGCCAGTCCGTTACAGGAATGTTATTGCCGTGTAACCACTCCGCCACAGACCGTGCATTATGAACAGGTGCTCTATCGTGTTGAGAGATGCAACCGCCATTCCTGAATTGCTCTTCAACATTGGGAAGCAAGAAGGTGCTTAAGACATCAATGTAGGCCTGTGCTGTGATAGTGCCACGCAAAACAACAAAGGTGCAAGCTCCCTCCATGAATAACACGACCACACCGTAACACCACCACCTCCGAATTTTCTGTTGGCGCTACACATGCTGGCAGATGACGTTCACCGGGCATTCGCCATACCCACACCCTGCCATCGGATCGTCACATTGTGTACCGTGATTAGTCACTCCACACAACGTTTTTCCACTGTTCAATCGTCCAATGTTTACGCTCTTTATACCAAGCGAGGCGTCGTTTGGCATTTACCGGCGTGATGTGTGGCTTATGAGCAGCCGTTGGACCATGAAATCCAAGTTTTCTCACTTCCCGCCTAACTGTCACGGGTCTTGCAGTGTATCCTGATGCAGTTTGGAATTCTTGTCTGGTGGTCTTGACAGATGTCTGCCTATTACACATTACGATCCTCTTCAACTGTCGGCAATCTCTGTCAGTCAACAGACGAGGTCGGCCTGTACGCTTTTGTGCTGTACGTATCTCTTCACGTTTCCACTTAACTATCGTATCTGAAACAGTGGACCTATGGATGTTTAGGAGTGTGGAAATCTCGCGCGCAGACGTATGACACAAGTGACACTCAATCAACTGACCACGTTCGAAGTCCGTGAGTTCCGCGGAGCGCCCCATTCTGCTCTCTCACGTTGTCTAATGACTACTGAGGTTCCTGATATGTAGTACCCGGCAGTAGGTGGCAGCACAATGCACCTAATATGAAAAACTTATGTTTTTAGGTGTGTCCGGATACTTTTGATTTCACAGTGCATGTACAGGCTGTGGCTATTAAATCCGGACAAACGACACTTTTTTTAAAGAAAATTTTTTAAAATAAAATACAAACGAAAATGAAAATCCTTTTACATATTAGTAGTGGTGTCTTTCAAGAGTAACATTATTTGATATAATCCGCTTCAGGCGCAGTGACAGCCTCCAATGTTGTCCTGAAGCGATCGCACGCACTCTTTAAAACAGCGCTGTCCATATTCGCGAATGCTGCTTCGATAGCGATGTGTAGAAATGCGGCAATAGGTTGCCTCGTCTTATTGGTAACTTTTTCGACGACTATCCAAACATAACAATCGATGGGGTTCAAATCCGGGCTATTCGGGGTCCAGAACTCCTTTCACCAGAACACGTCAACATGATCCGAGAGCCAGTTTTGGACTAAATGGGTCGTACGTGCTGGTGCGCCGTCCTGATGAGAGACATATTGTTACCAACCACGGTTTCACGACATTTGTCAGAATTTGATGGTAAACTTCTTTTGTGACGGTTAGTCCCTTTTCAAAGAAATGGGGTGGCAAGATATCACTGGGCACAACACCTAAGACGTGAACCCCAGACTTCTCCGAAACATTATACTTCGGCGACAATGTCGTAAACAGTTGATCTCGGGTGCCCGAAGAATCGAACTATTTCAGTCGATGAATGCCCAGTGGACTCGATAATTGCGGCTCTTCGATTGTACTCCGCACTTTTCCGTAACATCTCGGCCATTTTGAGGTTCTGACTTGTTACTAGATGCCTATGACTTTCAAGAACGTCAACCGCAACCTCCGGCGGAATTACGATATGGCCGGAAATTCAAATTGAAATTTGTGATAGCTGGGTGGAGTGCCACTTGTGGTGAGTTGGGATTTCTACGGAGAGAAAAGCCATTCAAGTAGTTTTTTGTTTTCATATTCCTTGGCTTGCCAACTTACAGCCAGTCATATTTCAACATAACCTAGACATTGCGCTAAGCCACAGATCACTTTGTCACCACAACTATATTTCTTTGCTTTCAAATTTGTTGACTTCACCATCCCACCACCAACTATCACATTCCAACCTCACCTAGACCTCAGGCTAAGGTACAGATCACTCTGTCAGCACAGTTAGGTTTCTCTGCTTTCACATTCGTTGATTTCACCAATTCAGCACCGAACTGTCACGTTCCAAGCCAATATAGAGCTTAGGCTAAGCTACAAATCACTCTGTCACAACTCCTAGGCCTTTACTTCCACGTTCGTTGACTTCGCCAATTCACCACCAAATTGTCACATTTCGACCTGACCTAGACCTCTAGCTAATCTACAAATCAGTCCCTCACCATAGTCACGGTTTTTTTGCTTTCACATTCGTTGGCTATGCTCCCTCACAACCAAAGGCCAATCTGACTGCCTTCGTCTGAAGATAGACAAACCAACCCGAAAGTGGTAAAGGCAAAATGAATTATCGTAAGAAAATTACTATCTGCAGCTTGTTCAACCTTTCAAAATATGTTAAAAGTAATTCCTAGTAAAACATGTGGCAGGCTTCGCCAAGCTTTGCTTCTCTGCTGGAAAGTAAACAACTCCTTAGTGTAATTGTATGCGAAAACCCGTTTATGCTAGCAAGAGCAACAGGTTCTGCAGAAATGTCTCCCTGCATGCCACTCCTCACAAGTGCTCCAAACCCTATTTAATCGACGAGCAATCTGCTTTTAAGCAACATGAAACGACCCCTTAGAAAAATTAGTGAATTAATGTGCTGGTAAACCTCTTACGTTACTTGATTTTCAAACAGCTGAGCAGAACTGAACGTACTCAGACATTTCGCTCTTTACTTATTCTGATCAACACTAAACTGACACGCAATATTTTTAGTGCAACGCAATCTGACTTTCAATAATATCTATAAAAAATGGCTCTGGCTATATCTTTCATGAATCACTTACCTCACAAAAATCTTAGTTACTCGCAGCTAAATAAAAGATTCAAACTACTGAAGGCACTAACTACTGATAGGCATACTTAGCAAATGAAAGATTTTGATAGAGAACAAACGATGTATTTACCTTAATAATGTTCAAAAGTCATAATATATATATCAGTTCATGACATCCAGTCTTACAAATTTACTGTCTCTGATGGACACACGTCGAGATCATCCGCTGTCACAGGACAGCCAGTGATTTCCATAAAGAGCGCTACGTGGCGTTACCAACATAAAAACCTAAACAGCCTACTTACAAACATAACCACATGTGGGGGACTATTACGACGGCTTTCATTTAAGTTCTTTACTAATGTATCGTCTAAGAACTGATGGAGACTCTCCAACGGTTGCGAAGTGAGTCGAATGTCCTCTAGGAGTTGAGAAATCGAAAGAGTAGGTCATGATTCGTGGCGCCTACGGTCTATCCAGCAACAGATTCCAGGCGGCCGGAGAGAAGAATACGAGTTGTTGGAAGGGGAGAGGAGGGAGGGAGGGTGACGGGCGAGAAAAGCGATCGGACGCAGCGGCTGTCCTTGGACGACAAACTCTAATCTGAGGGCAGTTCCACGGCGCTGGTGCTTCACGCACGACCGCCGGCGCCAAACAAAGGGCGGGGGCCATTTCACGGCTGGACGCGAGCGCCGGCTGGCCGCTTTGTCTCCAGCTCCAGCTCCAGCTCCAGCTCCAGGCCTGGCTGCCTGGACAGCCAGTCCGCCTGTTGCTGCCGCTGCCCTGCCGCTAATCTCTCATCTAACCCGGCCCCGCCAGCCGCCGCTGCCATCGGTACGGGAGTGACAGTGGCGGCTGCACTGCTCCGTGAGAGCTTCGACAGCCACTGGACGGGCAGTAACAGAGTGCGCTGTTGAACCACACGAAATTATTAGGCTACATCTTCAAATCATGAAAATTCTGGAATTACGTCTTCAGCAAAGGAAAAGATGCATCTAACCGCAACTCTTCAGGCATATGATATCAGCGACGTTTCTCGTCATATCGCTAATGGGCCATTGTATCACTCTTGGACCGTTAGTATATTTTTTATTTGATCACCAGTTTCAATCAATTACTATCATCTTCAGAGCTCTCTGTCTCACTAAAATTTTAATAAAAAAGCACAATTCTGGCCAAGAATGGTTCTCTACTCTAGTGCACGTCTACGTCTACAAACGTAATCCGAGAGCCACCGAAGGATGCATGGCGCAGGGTACCCTGTACCACTACTAGCCATTTCCTTTCCTGTTACACTCCCATATGGAGCGAGGGGAAACGACCTTCTGTACGCGTCAGTACAAGCCCTAATTCACCTTAACTTATCTTCGTGATCCATAGGCGAAATGTACGCTGGCGGCAGTAGACTCGTTCTGCAGTCACCTTCAAAAATCGGTTATCTAAATTTTCTCAATGGTGTTTCTCAGAAAGAGCGTCGCCGCACCCGTAGCTCATCCCGAAGCATCTCCGTAACACTAGCTTGTTGTTGGAACCTACCGGTAACAAATTTAGCAGCCCGCCTCTGAATTGCTCCGATGTCTTCCTTTAATCCGATCTGGTGTGGATCCCAAACTCTCCAATAGTAGTCACCAATGGGTCGCATTGGTGTCCTACTAGAGATCTTCTTTACAAGTAAACCACGCTCTCCTAAAATTCTCGCAATAAACTGGAGTCTACCGTTCGTCTTCCCTACTACAATCCGTTTATGCTCATTCCATTTCATATTGCATTGAAACGAAACGCCTAGATAGTTAACCGATGTGACTGTGTGAAATAGCACAATACTAATGCTGTAATCGAACATTAAGGTATTGTTTGTATTACTCATTTGCAATGACTTACATTTCTGTACATTCGTCACACCAATTAGAAATTTTGACTGTCATCTTGTACCCTCTTACAGCCACTCAAGTTCGACGCCTTCCCATACAGCACAGGCAGCATCAGCAGCAGACAACCACAGATTGCTGGTCACCTTACCTGTCAAATCATTTATGTTTATGGAGGGCAGGAGCGGTGCTGTCACACTTCCCTTGGGCATTCTTGTCGACACTCTTGTCTCCGATGAACGCTTTCCGGAAATCTAGGAATATGAAATCTACGAGGGTCATTTTTAAAGTAAGAACCGACAGCGCGTCTTGTCCGTGCATCTTATCACGTGACGTCCGTTCACGGTCGGCCACTCTTGGTCAGTCTCCCTCTACGCCTCCATTGCATTTTACGTCTGGTGTTGATTGTGTGGTTTTACTCCTTCGTTTGCCGCAATGTCAATCAGTAATCTCGCCGACTGTGAAGTGCGCTCAGTTACTCGGTTCTTAAATGTAAAATAAATTCGTCCTGCTGAAATTCACCGGCAGCTTGTTGAATTTTATGGTTCCAGTGTAACGAATGATGGAAATGTGCGTAAATGGTGTAGGCTGTTTAATGAAGGGACAAAAGATCTTCGGGACGAAGAACGATCTGGATGGCCTACTGTCATGAATGAAAACTTGACACACAAAGTTGATCAGGAAATTCGCCGAAACAGACGCTTCACTATTGACGAGCTGCATCAGAAATTTCCACAAGTTTCAAGATCAATAGTTTATGACATTGTTACTGAAAAACTTCGCTACAAAAAACTGTGTGTCAGATGGATGCCAAAAATGTTGACAGAGGAACGCAAAATAAAGCGAATGGGACATTCTTTGTCCGTTTTGGAGCGCTATCACCAGGATGGTGACCAGTTTTTCAGTCACATTGCGACCGGTGATGAAACGTGGATTGCGCAGTACACTCCAGAGAGTAAACGTCAATCCGGTGAGTGGCATCATTCAAATTCCGCAGCGAAACTACGAAAATTCGAACAAGAATCTTCAACACGGACAGTCATTGCCACGGTTTTTTTGGCACAGGAAAAGCACTCTTCTGCCGGACGTTTTGCCAGGAGGAATGGCAATAAATGCTGAGAGGTATTGTGAAACGTAATTAAAGCTTAGGCGCGCTATTCAAAATCGTCGGCAGGGACTGCTTTCTAGCGTCGTGGTTCTTCTTCACGACCATGCTCGGCCGTATGTTGCGGTAAGAACAAAGACGCAACTGCACAGCTTTCATTGGGAATTACTGGATCATCCACCGTACCGCTCTGGCTTAGCGCCATCAGACTTTCATCTGTTTCTAAAACTGAAGGAATTTCTTGGTGGAAAGCTCTTGGAAAATGATAACATTTTGAAAAAAACTGTTTCCAACTGGTTTAATGGTCTGGCGGCACAGTTATTTGATGCTGGGATCCAAAAGCTAATGCCACGACTTGACAAACGTTGAAATGTTCATGATGACTCTGCTGAAAAGTGAAAAAATCTGCATATTGTAGTTTGTGATACAATAAACTTTTATCCATTATGGATGAGAAACACTGCGACTTTGATGGATAAAAGTTTCTTGAAATCACTGCAGCCAGTCGCCTCTTGTTTTGTTCTTCAATTATTTTATTGTCGCGTTAGCGGTTTCGAACCACCTAGCGCTTCATCATCAGATGGTACATATTTATTGACCGTCTGCAGCAGTGTGGGAGTCGTGTAGGATTATTAGTTTTCCAACTAACGGATACTAATAACTCTACATGACTCCCACGTTGTTGCAGACAGTGAATAAATATGTACCATCTGATGACGAAACCGGAAATGGGATAGTAAAAGAACTGAAGAACAAAACAAAAGGCTGCAGTAACTTCAAGAAATCTACGACACAATTTACGTTCATAAATAAAGTTTCTCTTACTCCATTATAAATCGGTTCTTACATTAAAAATGAATCTCGACCTGTCGCCCTTCATCCATGAATCGTTATCTTCACCTCTGCATAACTACGGCAGCCTAGTGTCATTTGAAACTGCTCACTACCACGTCAGCCCAAAAAGTTTACGGGGTGTAGTAATGTAGTAACAAAAAAACAGTGAAAAGTTAAGACTGTGGTTTTAATGCCAGCCTGTTGTTCTATATGTCTGTGAGACATGGAGTATCCGGAAACAGGACTTCCATAAGCTCCTTGTTTTTGAGAGAAAAGTGCTTCGGAAGATCTTCGGTCCGGTTATGGATGCAGATACAGGGGAATGGAGGATCAGATACAACCAAGAGCTTGAGGAACTATGCCAGCAGCCTAACATAGCAGGAACTGTCAAAGGCAAACGAATGCAGTAGGCCGGCCATGTGACCCTGCTGGAGGATCACAGATGGCCTCGGAAGCTCCTGGATTTCACACCTACAGGAAAGAGACCGCCAGGGAGACCCAAGAAGTGTTGGAGGGATGGACTCCATGAAGATTTAAACCGAGTGTCAATAGATGTGAGCGGATGGCGGATAGCAGCAATGAACAGAATACAGTGGAGGAGGAAACTTGTAGATGCGTGCGGTGCACTGGGCCTGATCACGTAGTAGCAGTAGTAGTAGTTGTAGTAGTAGGTGTTCCACATAGTTTCCCCCCAGTTGAGCACAGCGCACAGAACGTTCATACAACCATGTGAAACTGCCAGAAAAGTTGTTCAACTTGGGCGTCACATTAGCTTGAATGTCGGTTATGTCATCAAAGCGTTGATTCTTCATATGAATTCTGCACTTTGTCGTGTTGTGGTAGATTCTTATTGATAAAACCAAGTCTCGTCCCCATGATGATTTTTTCCAGAGAAGAATTGTCCGCGTTTTGCATTTCAACCGGGTCGCAGCAGGGGTCGACGTGCAGTTATTTTTGTTCGGGACTCGAGGTGTGCGGGCCAAACTTTGCAGACGCCTCTCTCTTCTTCAAAACATTCCGGAGAATGTCTTAAACACTCGAACTGCAAGTGGCGCTAAATTGTGACTTCTGTCGCAACAGCGCTGACGCACTACGGCCGCACGTCCACCAACTCAACTACTGGCCATTAAAATTGCTACACCAAGAAGAAATGCAGATGATAAACAGGTATTCATTGGACGAATATATTATACTAGAACTGACATGTCATTACACTTTCACGCAACTTGGGTGCATAAATCCTGAGAAATCAGTACCCAGAACAACCACCTCTGGCCGTAATAACGGCCTTGATACGCCTGGGCATTGAGTCAAACAGAGCTTGGATGGCGTGTACAGGTACAGCTGCCCATGCATCTTCAACACGATACCACAGTTCATCAAGAGTAGTGACTGGCGTGTTGTGACGAGCCCGTTGCTCGGCCACCATTGACCAGACGTTTTCAATTAGTGAGAGAACTGGAGAATGTGCTGGCCAGGGCAGCATTCGAACATTTTCTGTATCCAGAAAGGCCCGTACAGGACCTGCAACATGCGGTCGTGCATTATCCTGCTGAAATGTAGGGTTTCGCAGGGATCGAATGAAGGGTAGAGCCACGGGTCGTAACACATCTGAAATGTAGCGTCCACTGTTCAAAGTGCCGTCAATGCGAACAAGAAGTGACCGAAACGTGTAACCAATGGCGCCCCATACCATCACGCCGGGTGATAGGCCAGTATGGCGATGACGAATACACGCTTCCAATGTGCGTTCACCGCGATGTCGCCAAACGCAGATGCAGCCATCATGATGCTGTAAACAGAACCTGGATTCATCCGGAAAAATGATGTTTTGCCATTCGTGCACCCAGGTTCGTCGTTGAGTACACCATCGCAGGCGCTCCTGTCTGTGGTGCAGCGTCAAGGGTAACCACAGCCATGGTCTCCGAGCTGATAGCCCCTGATGCTGCAAACGTCGTCGAACTGTTCGTGCAGATGGTTGTTGTCTTGCAAAGGCCCCCATCTGTTGACTCAGGGATCGAGACGTGGCTGCACGATCCGTTACAGCCATGCAGATAAGATGCCTGTCATCTCGACTGCTAGTGATACGGGGCCGTTGGGATCCAGCACGGCGTTCCGTATTACCCTCCTGAACCCACCGATTCCATATTCTGCTAACAGTCATTGGATCTCGACCAAGCGAGCAACAATGTCGCGATACAACAAACCGCAATCACAATAGGCTACATTCCGACCTTTATCAGAGTCGGAAACGTGATGGTACGCATTTCTCCTCCTTACACGAGGCATCACAACAACGTTTCACGAGGCAACGCTGGTCAACTGCTGTTTGTGTATGAGAAATCGGTTGGAAACTTTCCTCATGTCAGCACGTAGTAGGTGTCGCCACTGGCGCCAACCTTGTGTGAATGCTCTGAAAAGCTAATCATCTGCATTGTTCCTCGCAGTTATTAGTTCAAGCTACTACAATAGGTATTCGCTGACATCACTTACACGATACGATTAAATCAGCCTCGGAACTTTTTGGACGGGCAGTGTTTAATCAAGGTTTGCGTTCCTCTACAGTTCTCACCCTCCCCCACCTCTCCCCCCCCCCTACCCCGTGCCTTTCACAGCTCCTTCCATTACCAAAATGACAATATCGTGATATATGTCAAGATGTGTCATATAACTGATCCATTCTTTTGATCAAGCTGTGCCTTTCATTTCTTTTCTTCATAGTTAGATTCTCTCCATTGGAAATCTGCTCTACTCATCTATACTCTGTTTAAAATTACTTTATGATCGACAGTTACGACAGAAGTAGTGGCGAGACGCCCGCGTTGGGAGGCACGATTTGCATTCTGTCCATCGCACAGACCTTTGGATCCACTACCAAAACTCTTTTCCCTTGAAACCTCCTGGGAGATTAAAACTGTGTACCGGAGCGGTGCTTTAACCTCGGCCCTTTATCCCTTGCAGAAAACTGCTCTAATATCAGTGTCAACTAGCTGCACTTAAAGACAGACTTTGTTTAAATAATAATAAATCAATTATAGCCATTGAGTCGTACACAACTGTAGTCTGTCTAACCCTTAAGGCGAACATTGAGAATTGGAAAGCATGTATATTCGTGAACACATTTCGCCGCGTAGAACACTTCTTTTTACGTCGGCACCGCAACGTGTCCTACAAAGCGATTTTCAGCCGTAGGGGAAGCGATTAAAAAAGGAAGCCAACAGAGCTCGACATTGTAAGTACTTTGCTACGCCGGTCGTTGCCTTCCGACACATTAATCCCTCTTTTGGAGTGGCATTTCACCGGCACCTGACTTTTACAACATTCATTCCGAGAGTAACTGGTTTGACAGAGCCATTTCTTGGATTACCCGGACACGAAACAACGGCGCGGCCTGTCTGTAAACAGGTTCTCATTGTTTTCTCGGTTTTTATTCCGACAGTCCGCAAAGAGTTGTGTCCCGTAACGGATATGGAGGGCACTTGGAAATACTCTACAAAAGGCGTGGCAGTGAAATCAGGTGAAGTCGTTACAAGCGGAAGGACTCAGAACGTCCAGAAGACCATCCAATACAAAAGGAATGAGTTAATACTTATTTTCGGCCATAATGGCTACATCTGTAAACCGTGGTTGTTTGGAATAATTATTTATTTCTAATTTATGCTACCACTCACTTCTATTGTTTTATGTTTAATCTAACATAATACAACGCGTTTCGAACGTTGTGTTCATCATCAGGCGTTTATACTGCAGAACGAGGAGGAATGTGTTTAACGTGCATGAGGAGCGAGATGAAAAAGTGCGACGTGGGTGATATTGGCTTCCCTAGAGGACATTAGTTTTATCAGAACTCTTATTAAGTGCTCATCGGATAACGCACAGCAGACTGTGACAATTACTTAACACTGGCAGTTACAGTGAAGAAGATGAAGTTAATTACCCGTCTTTGGGGTCAGCGACTTCTTTTAGAATTAGTGCTGGTATCGACACAGTACGCTTGAACGACGAACGGCGCATAAACATCTATCAACCGATGTGGGATTCGAACTTTGCAATTTCTCTTGTTTGAATCCTTCAGCGCATGACAGGCGAAGCAATAAGGATATAAGAATCAGGCTAGCACAGACAAAAAGAGAATTTGCTGCCAAAATAATAATGTATGTATCAATTATAAATGCCTTAACTTGGGAAACAAATTTCTGAAAATTCATATCTGGAATACAACAGTCTATGAAAGTGAATCATGAATTGCGGGAAAACCGCAAAATGTCGAAGTGTATGAAACGTGATATTTCAGAAGGATGCTCCTAGTGAAGTGGTCTGGTAGGACGTGAAGAGGTTCTCCACATAAAAGCCGAGGAAAGAAATATTTAGAAAACACTAACAAGAAGAAGAATTAGGACGATAGGACATGTGTTAAGTCATCGGAGAATAACTTCCATGGTACTCGACGGATCCAGAAAGCAAAATTGGCACCAGGACAGACAGGCAACAAACATGTTACCTCTAGTAACATTCTTTCCTGCCGTGCTGACTTCGTGATTTAGACAAAAATGACTGTTTATACGTTTACGCTTTTATGTATCAAACTCGTGATCCATATCTTCGTATCCTATGCTAACACGGGTGTCTGCTACTCCCAACATCTTCGATAATGTATTATACATACCCAAATATTTGCATGTCCTTCTTCCAGTGGCGACTTATCAGATTTATTCACATAACGCAGTCACTTATCCGTTCTTCGAGCCACATAATGTTTTTTCCACCTATTCTCCTCGATACCTCTCACACATTATCCCTCAGTTCAGTTTTGTAAGATTTAAATGTACTTGATCCATATTGCCTTACCTTTCACATTCATCCTTATTGATTCTACGCTGCTGAAGTTTTACGTAAATCTGTCGCAACTGCATCCCAATGTGTAGCAGTAGTGCGATACTTACTCTTTTTTTCTAAAAATAAAAAGAAGAAGAAGAAGAAGAAGAAGAAGAAAGAAGCGCGTTTCCTCACCTACTCCAATCTGACTGACGACTGCCTTGCTTCAGTAATGTTACTTAATGTTTCCTTGCACCGAGCCTGATATTTGGCAGGTTGCATCACTTTCGTCTTTGCTGCGTTTATACTTTTATTCTACTCCAAGTACACTGTAGCTACTTCTTCTATCTCTTACTTTCTTACTGGACTGTTTCATTCTTTCCTCCCTTTCTATTTTGTCGAGTAACATACACTAACAAACTAAATAAATAAACAATGAGTAATTATATGATGTTCGACATGACTGATGGTCGGCTATGCGGTACGTCAAACGTGGACGTTACGCTCTTTGGCTCTTGTACTCGGCTATAAAGTAGTAAGAAACTGGAATCGTATTCGAGACGATGGCGGTTCAGAACACAACCCGGCCGATTCAGTTTTCCCGAGGTTTGCTTAAATCCCTTAAAGTAAACGTCGGGGCGATATTTTTCCTTAAACTCGCCCCCTCCCTCTCACCAGACATCTGAAATCTTAGCCTGGGTTCCGTCTCCAGCGAATTTGTGGAACGGCAGTGACTTAAATCGTAGCCTTCCTTCACTCTTCGACGTGTAATTTTCAAGAGGCGTTGGTTATTTGTCGACACACGTTTTTGCACCATTTTTTCGTGTTATATTCATGTAGAGCAATGGTGTCACAGTGATTGTACAAGCACTCACTAAACGGTACAGTTAAACATCGTCCACTTAATGAGAGAAGGAGAGGTAACCTATCCCTCCTACAGCTTAGCCTGGAGGGCAGTTAGGGGTTCCTACCTTAACCCCAAAGCTCATTCGTTACCTTAGAAATCTCATATTTCCCATCTCCGGAAGTAAAGCGTTATTTTGTGTAGTGTTGTTGAGAACTAAACGTCATTAAAAATCGATCTCTATTGTCTCATATGCTCCAGTGAATTTTACTTACTTATTTTTATTACCTACTACAGTATTTCAGCGTACTAGTTCTCGCTATTACTTTTACATCCGTCTTTGATGTAAGATTCGTGTTACTGTTGTTGCAGTATATTTTGTGAAAGTCACAGACGTTATTTAAATAACACTGATGGCATGAAAGATCGTATATCTGGATAGATCAAATGCACAGGGCATTCCATAAAACATTTTGAGCAAATAGGTATCAGGAACAGAGGCCAAAGAAAATAATTTGATATTGAAATGGCATCAGCTTTCCGATAAACAACTATGGAATGCAAACGACCGTTCGGAAATCGAAAACAGAACGTAACTAACAGAAAAATAGAAAACAATGCACGTGATACATGGTCTTCGCTCATCCAATAAAATAAGTTATAACGTCGATTACGATAAGTAAAATTTACATAAGGTATTAAATTTTGATTCATGGAATTAATCAGCCCTGCGGGGTGCTTCATATACAGAAAGCTAATTGAAATATCGTATGATTTACGGCGAAGGGATCACAGCATGGAGTAAGGACTCCCGATTAGTATGCGCCAGGGGCAACGGGCCGCCGCCTCGTGGTACGTCTTTGTGGAGCACTGGTTTCTTTTTGTGCCATTACTAAGATTTACTGGCCGGCTATTGAGAACTGATACCAACGCCTTGCTGCGAGCTGTTCTCTTAAGGACACGTGCCCTCGCATATCATGCTCGTAAATAATGACTCATATTTTAGCACTAAGAAGTACTATGCATTAAAATTCAGTGTGTTTCGAAAGATACGCTACAACTTCAATATGTTATACCACGCAAACTATTTAAGGTATTCGCACCATGTTTGGCTTATGTGACAGACAAACTCGGAAAGATCTGGTTTTGTGTGTTCCAGACCATCATGAGTTAAACAGAATGACAACGGTTCAAGAAAAGGTTCCGTTTGTGGAATGGTTTGTTAGTCCAAGTCGGACGCGCAGGTGTAAAGGGAGTACTGGCCGGACTTGAATAGTGACTGTACGTGTTGCATGCCGCCAAAGACGAACGTGTTGAAATTGACTGAATGGCACAAAAACTTTGTGAGATAGTGTCTCCCATAAGCCAAACATAACCTGAATATCTTAATTAGTTTGGGTGCCTTAACACATTAAAGTTGTACCGTGCCTCTTAAGGCTCCCTGTATATTACATGCACTTCGAGCTGTCGGAAATCTGCGGAGCTTGTTACGTTAATTGTGAATTCTGGAAGCATACAGCTTAGTTAGACCCCGCTGTCTAGATTCCGCCAATATTCAATCGACCTTTTACGTATATTGTAATTTGCATATGCCTTACCTTGCACCTTATCGATATTCAGTGCATTATTACCTTCTACATGAATATTAGATGGAAACGTTCTGGTAAAACTGAAATGAATACGCTACGAACAATGTCAATCTCTCTCTCTCTCTCTCTCTCTCTCTCTCTCTCTCTCTCCTCCCAGTTTTAGGAACAAAATCAAAAAACAGCCAATAACAGTGTAAATATGGTCACATATTTCTTACACAAAAAATTCTTTTAGCCAAATTATTATATTATTATTAAATTATAAAATTATTATAATATTATTACTTACTTAAAAGTAATGAATGACTGGAGAAACGTTGTCGAGTACTAATGTAAACCAGAAGTTTAATGTGGACCTGATTACATTTTATTAATTTCAAAATCTATTCTTTAGAAGCTTATTTGCCGTTTCCACTTCAGTTGCCACTCAGTAAGAAACAAGATATCCACACCCCTCTCTCTTAAGCTCCTATGTTTAATGGGCAATGTTTTTTGTTTGTGCTGACTTAAAAAATCGTATACGAAATACAAATTCCTAGCAAGAGACACATTAATTATTTTTCAATTAGAGTAAATTAAGTTATGTTTCCTTAATTTCAATAAATGTAACATTAAGATAAATCTGATGGAATACGATTCAATTACTTTTAATGGCTCATAATATGTTTATGTGAATGAATGAGTAGGTAAATAAAAATTTCTCGTCGAAACGATATTTACATAGCTGGTGATGTTTGTTATATGGGCATTAGGCCCTTATGTATATGATGTAGGCGTAGAAAGATGCCTTAGACCATGTACATCTACATCACTCCTTTGCAAGTCGTCCGCAGCTCGTGGTCTCGTGGTTGCGTTCGCGCTTCTCGAGTACGGGGTCCTGGGTTCGATTCGAGGCGGGTCAGGGCTTTTTACCTGCCTCGAGATGACTGGGTGTTTGTGTTGTCCTCATCATTTCATCATTATTCATGCAAGTGATGAGGTTGGACTGAGCAAAGGTTGGGAAAGAGTACGGGCGCTGATAACCGCGGAGTTGAGCGCCCCACAAACCTAACATCATCATCACATCCTTTGCAATTCGCACTTAAGTGGCTGGCAGAGGTTTCTTCGAACCACCTTCTGACTATTTCTCTACCGTTCCAACCTGTAACAGCGCGTGGTAAAAATGCACATTTAAACTTTCTTCTGTACAAGCTCTGAATTCTCTTACTTTATTATGAGGATCATTTCTCCTGATGTAGGTTGGCAACAGTAAACGACCTAATACCAGTATAAAAATACAAACTCCGTCCGAACAAGACATGAGGGCCTAACGGTACCGACCGGCCGCCGTGTCATCCTCAACCTTAAGCTTCACTGGATGCAGATACAGAGGGCATGTGGTCAGAACACCGCTCTCCTGGTCGTTGTCAGTTATTGTGACCGGTGCCGCTACTTTTCGATCAAGTGGCTCCTCAATTTGCCTCAAATGGGCTGAGTGCACGCCGCTACCCAACAGCACTCGGTAGGCCCGGACGGAGACCCACCCAAGCCTAACACCAATTGACTTCAGTGATCCGATAGGAACCGATATTACCATTGTGGTAAGGCCTTTGGCCTAATACCAATGTAACACATATCAGTTAACATTATGTTAACTATTTTCGTAGATGAACTTGTTTTAGATCACCTCTGGTGATGGGCGATATTTCCTGCAGAAACGACATCGCCAGTTTCTTTCCTCGTTCATTCGTATTTGAGATTGTGCTTCGTCTGCCGGCCATGTATTTAACAATTAAAAGGACCTCGCACAAGTAAGGGAATTGCCAAACTTTTATTTATTGGCAGAACAAGCAAGTCGTAAGTTTCTTTAAAGACTGTATTGGAATAGCTTCTCGACGATATGCAGCCCATGTTTGTTTGGAACAACGGGTACATTCTAATATCCTAGATGTCCGAAAGGCGTTCGCCACTGAACCACATTGTGGAGTATTAACCAAAATGCGTTTATACGTAGTAATTTCGCAAATATAGCATTGGCTAGAGGATCATATCACTATTGGAACGCAGTTCGTTATAGTGGACAGCAAATGTTCCACAGAAAAGGAAGTTACATCATGTGCGCTCCAAGGAAGCGTCTTAGGACCTCTAACATTTACAGTATACATAAACGACTTATCAGAGAGGATCAACAGCACCATAAGTTTGTTCGCTGGCGATGATGCTGTGTACAGTAAAGTATCATCGTTGGACGGCCGAAACAAATTGCAGAAAGACTTCAACAGAATTTACGCTTGGTGAAAAGAATGAATTCTGTCTTTAAATGTGGATAAATGTAAGACAATGCCTAAAACAAATAGAGTGAACGGTATAATACCTGATCACAAGATTAGTGGTAAACATTTTGAGTGCGTCATATCTCACAAATATGTAGAGGTAATAATTAGAAGCGATATGAAATGCAAATATCGGTATTAGAAAGGGTGGATGAAAGATTTATGGGAAGGGTTCTGGGAAAATGCAATTTATCTGTAAGAAAAATCGCATACCAGGCGCCAGTGCGACCAATACTGGAATATCGTTGCAGTGTTTGGTATCATTATTCAAAAAAATGGCTCTGAGCACTATGAGACTTAACATCTATGGTCATCAGTCCCCTAGAACTTAGAACTACTTAAACCTAACTAACCTAAGAACATCACACACATCCATGCCCGAGGCAGGATTCGAACCTGCGATCGTAGCAGCAGCGCGGTTCCGGACTGAAGCGCCTTTAACCGCACGGCCACAACGGCCGGCGGTATCATTATTAAGTGGGTATGACGTCAGACATCCGACCAGTTCAGAGACACGTTGTTAGGGTCGTAACAGGTGGGTATAGCTCACACGAATGTGTAACAGAAATGCTCGTGGAACTTAATGGGTACATTGGGAACAAAGACGACGTAATTGTTGAGAAAATTTGAAATCTTGTTGAGTAAATTTAAAGAACCTGTATTCGAAGAAGACTGTGCTGTCACTGTCGTATGTTTCTCATGGGAATAAGACGAGAGTCTGGGGCACGTAGAGAGGCGTACAGTCAGCCAATTTTTCCCTCGCTCGATACGCGAATGGAACAGGAAAGAAAATCGATGATTTGCTACGAAGCACGCTCTTCCATGCACTGTCCAGTGGGTTGCGCAGTATGCATGTAAATGAAGACGTGTAATCCGATCTGATCTTCATCCAGGTTCATTTCGATTTTATTTTTGATTCGTTTTTGATTGCTGTGTTTCTATCTTCAGTCCGAAAACTGGTTTGCTGCAGTTCTCCACTCTACGCTACCCTGTGCAAGCCTCTTCATCTGCGAGTAACAACTGCAACCCACATTCATTTCAACCTGCTTACTGTATTCATCTCTTGGTCTCCCTCTATAGTTTTTACCCACCACACTCCTCATCAATACTGAATTGACGATTTCTGTAAGTCTCAGCTGATTCCTTCTTTTAGTCAAGTTGTGCCAAAAATTTGTTTTCTCCTGAGTTCTATTCAGTATCTTCTCCTTAGTTGCGTAATCTATCCATCTAATCTTAGCCATCTTCTGTAGCACCACATTTCTATTCTCTTCTTGTATGAAATGTTTGTTCCCCACGTTTCACTTCCGTACGAGGCTACACTCCAGACAAGTGCCTCCAGAAAAAGATTTCGTAACACTTAAATTTTGTATTTGATGTGAACAAATTTTTCTTCTTCCGAAACGCTTTTCTTGTATTGCCAGTCTACATTTTATAATCTCTCTACTGCGACAATCATTAATTGTACTGCCCAAATAGCAAAACTCGTCTACTACTTTTAGTGTCTCGTTTCCTTCAGTATCACATAATTTATTTTGACTATCTCCATTATCCTTGTTTTGCTTTTGTTGATACTCATCTTACAAGCTCTTCTGAACACACTATGCATTCCGTTAAACTGCTCTTCCAAGTAGTTTGCTCTCATCGGCAAAAGTAAACTTGTTGTCGTTGACAAACCTAAAAGTTTTTATTCCTTCTTCCTAGGGATCGATGACCTCAGCAGTTTGGTCCAATAGAAACTTACCACAAATTAAAGAAAAATTCATTTTCCTGCCCTGCCGTATGGTTTGTGTACAATCTTCTTGATTATACTAAATACATAAGCTCACCGGACCGAGTCAAGTGCTCACCTGTACGGGCATTGACTCTACGTGATCATAAAGCAGTAGCGATCAGTGAGACATTTATAGTTCAAACGGACATTGCATTTAAACATGGGTAAATGTAGCGACGTGACAGGGTGGCAATAAAGGGAAATCGTGTTTGCCCATGAAGTTGCTGGATTTGTTGATATTTCTCCACGAACTGTTCAGCGTGTCTACAGGCAATGGTGTAACATATGTGGCCACGAAAACGACGTCGGAATTGTGGCCGGAGAAAGATCCTGACTGAGAAGGCCCGGGAGACGCATTTCACAGCTTGTGAATCAAAATCGCTTCCACGCCCGACAGGAATTTTTGCAAGGTCCAGTCTCACCATTGCGACAGGAACTGCCTACGATGAACATTTAGAGTCGGTCACCTCGTAAGAGGCCATTGTTGGCACACACACGTAAAGACGACAACAGCAAAGTTCATCGGACTGGAAGAAAATACATATTACTGGTTTTCTGAAGACTCCCTCGCCCTACTACTTCTCAAAAGGTCTGCAAAATCACCTAACTTGAACTCTACAGAAAATATGTGGGGCATGCTGAAATAGTGGATAAAACGCCGACATCAGCATCCCGGCAATTTGGTGGAAATGCGCGATCAAATCCTCAGCGAGTGCCTACACAGTCTTGTGGACTCAATTCCTAACTGAATTCAGGCGTCTGTCAATTTCAGATGTGAAGTAACACGGTATTAAATGATGCTTGTAATTATTTCTCTAGAGGTGACAAATTCTTTGCCCAGTGAGCTTACTTTTACAGTCTCTGGATCGGCAAGTGTTCTGTAGCTGGAGCATTCAGCTGCGATAAACGACGATCCATGAACTGTCAATCCTACACCCAACAGAATGCCAAAAGCGGTAGGTCGTTAAAGGAGCCTCCGCCGACCGCAGGAAATGCAGTCGGCAGGATCAGACCGCAGGGATTGAGTAACTCAGAGCAGAAGCGGGACAAAGGGAAGCAGAGAGACGTAAGGTAACGTAATACGAGTGTGGGAGGAGGGGGGACGGCCTTCCCCAAGGCCGCCACGGCCCCGAGGGCCATTACGTGTAAATTAGGCCTGCTCGCCTCGGCTGACACAAAACATGGCCGCCAGGGGACGCGGCGAGAGGCGAACTCCGGCTCCGGGGAACAAAAAGGCCAGAGCCGGCCGTGGCGTGCTGTTGTTTACGTTCCGGTGCCTCTCGGAGAGCCGTTAGGGCGCTCGGCTGCGCCCACGGCGTTGTTCTGTGCCTTTATAACAGCCCTTAAAAGCCGGTCGCTCCGTTTGCTTTGGAGAAGCTCCGGTCGGGAGAGGTTTCCCTAATTGTCTGCCGCGCTTCTGTGGGTTATACCAACTCTGAAAAGCGTGCCGCACTGGAACGAAGGCAGAGAATATGGCTACCCAAGGCAATGCTACTGATTCAGCGGTCAAAGAAAATGCGTGGAGCACACTGACAAATTTGAACTTTTGTTTTGTTTTATTGTTTAAATGGTTAAAATGGCTCTAAGCACTATGGGACTTAACTTCTGAGGTCATCAGTCCCCTAGAACTAAGAACTACGTAAACCTAACTAACCTAGGGACATCACACACATCCATGCCCGAGGCAGGATTCGAACCAGCGACCGTAGCAGTCGCGCGGTTCCAGACTGTAGCGCCTAGAACCGCTCGGCCACATTGGCCGACTTTGTTTTATGAACATCGACGCTGTTGCTTAGTTAAAGGTCTATAAAGTAGCTGTTATAAATGATTTCGCTATATACATACACTGATTTGACAAAAATCATGGCATGCCCATATGCACATATACAGATGGCGGTAGTATCGCGTTCGTAAGGTGTAAAAGGGCAGTGCATTGGTGGAGCTGTCATTTGTGCTGAGGTAATTCATGTGAAAACGTTTCCAATGTGATTATGGCCGCACGATGGAAAGTAACAGTTTGAACACGGAATGGTAGTTGGAGCTCGACTTACGGGACATTGCATTTCGCAAATCGTTAAGGAATTCAATATTCTGAGATCCAAAGTGTCAAGAGTGCGCCGAGAATATCAAATTTCTGGCATTACCTCTCACCACGGACAACGCAGTAGGCGATGGCCTTCTCTTAACGACAGAGAGCAGCAGCATCTGCGTAGAGGTGTCAGTTCTCACACACACGCAACATTGCGTGAAATAACCGCAGAAATCAATGTAGGACGTATGATGAGCGTGTCTCGTAGGACAATGCGCGAACTTCAGCGTTAATGAGCTATGGCGGCAGACGGCCGACACGAGTACAAGCTGGTCGTAGGTTGTGTTCCAAAAATGGACAGCATAGAGGCAGAAGTGATGACACTTTCTGAGGACCTGACCATCATTTGGCAGGACAATGCTCAGCCACGTACAGTGCAAGCTGTTACTGATGGGGCTGCTAAGTGCTTTACCACCTACTGCACTCCTCTGACTTAAGCCCCCGTGAGTTCAACTCGATTTCTAAACTGAAGGAAACAAAAATGGTTCAAATGGCTCTGAGCACTATGGGACTTAACTTCTGAGGTCATCAGTCCCCTAGAACTTAGAACTACTTAAACCTAACTAACCTAAGGACATCATACACATCCATGCCCGAGGCAGGATTCGAACCTGCGACCGTAGCGGTCGCGCGATTCCAGACTGTAGCGCCTAGAACCGCTCGGTCACCCCGGCAGGCTGGCTGAAGGAAACACCTCACGGCATTCGCTTCAGAACTGCTACAAATTCGTCGGGCAATAGGCCGCGCCGCTCGAACTGTCAACACAACTGGCAGTGCTTAGAGTATCCTACGACTTCCACATCGCTGGCAACGGTCTATACACAATGCTGGTGACTACTTTGAAAGTAAGTAAAACTTTGAAAGACATATCTATTTTGTACGAGCTGTAAATAAATAGTTGCCACTTAAAGTTCCAACCCTCGTACATAAAATATATTATTATGAGGATGTCTGCAGTGGGTATGTAGAGACAGCAATACAGCTAGTGATTGGCAGTACCAAAGGATTGCAAACAATGGATTGTATGTCAAAATATCTAGGTAATCCAAAAGTGAAAGAAAAATTGGAAATTCAATAATTTGAATTGTACTGCCCCTGTCAAATGTGGTTTTTATGGGAAAAAACCATACTGCTGCATTTCAGCACAGCAAAGTTTCTTGCCAGGGTAATTGCGTTTTGCACTGACGGGTGTCGCTACAGCATGCCAGGAAACTTTGTTCTGTTTCTCAAAGCTGATTTGTTGGTGGTAGGCCTACAATACAACATACCGCTGGCAGAAAAATATTCTGTGGTCAAATGAGGCAATCATTGCACTTAGTGAAGGCGTAAAGCCATCTTGTAGAACGCTAAAATCCAAGTTACTGACTGGAAACTAGCGGCACCCATCGATGAAACTGCGTGATGCTACTGGCAGTACTTCAAGTACTGTTAATTCTTTGTTTGTTCTTTTAATGTCTAATCAGCTGGTATTTCGAGATACCTAAAAACGTAGCGGCCAAAACTACAGAACCCATTCCATAAATTTCTGACTGCTAAAACCATTTTAAACGTCCACCGTGGTCTGTCAAATTATTTCTACAAAATGGCCTTTATTGCGTCATTAATAGATTATATTACTGATTATATTACAGTTTTAGCGTGTGGCCATTTTCCGATGGCCGGGACAAATATTATAAGAACTAATGACCAGGGGGAACACTTTTACCACTGACATAATTTTTAACGAAACATCGATATGAATTATACAACAATGACGGGTATAATTGACTGTACTAATAATGTTATTGTAAGCAGTTTTCACGTAAACTACGTAAAGTTTTTTCATAAAAATAATAAAAAGGCGCTTGAAAAGACACGTTGCTCTGCTAAATACGAGGTGTGACTATAAAATAACTGGACTGGTGCTGTCACAGAGTAAGTACGCATGCGCCAAAAATGAACGACCAGTAGCTGTGAAGCGTGAAGCCTTCTAAGTCGAATGCGGAATTTCTGAGGTCTGTAGATATTTCAGTGTGGCCATGGTCTTCGTTTGTGTAAAAGCTGTTATTTTATTTTACAAGAGAAAATAAGTGTAACAACAAATAAACAAATGTCGCGAAGTTTCGCATTAAACTTAAAAAAAAAAAAAACACTGCTACTGAAACCTGTCTGTTACTAAAAGAAGTGTATGGCGAAAACTTTTTATCACGTACGCGAGCTTTTTTTTGGTTCAAGCGATTCTAAGATGGTCGAGAAGCCGTTGTTGATGACTCGCGCCCGGGTCGCCCTTCAACATCAAAAACGGTTACAAATATCGAAAAAGTAGCTAATCTGATTAGATCTGACCGTCAGTTGTGTGTTCGGCCGATCACTGAAACTGTAGTAGTTAACAAAGGATGCGTAAGACAAATTTTACATAACCTATTTAACACGAGAAAAGAGTGTGTGAAACTGGTACCGAAAATTCTCACGATCTAACAAAAACAAGCTCGTGTAAATGTTTGTAGTGACCCTTTTAATACCATTGAGAATGATCCTGATTTCGAGGAAAGAGTGATAACATGTGACGAATCTTGGTTTTTCACCGATGATCCAGAAACTAAGCGTCAATTCATGCACTGAAAGGACCCAGGTCCAAAGAAAGCGAAAAACGCCGCTTGCTGAACTCAGTGAGGAAGAAAACAAAAACGACCCGAATTGTGGAAGAAAAAGTCATGTGTTCTGCATCAAGAGAACGCACCGCCTCATATTGCATCTTCTGTTAAGAGGTTCGTAGCGAAGTACAGCATCCCACTTATAAATCCACCTTACTCGCCTGATCTAGCACCATATGACTTATCTATTCACCAAGGTCAAATCTGCATTAGAAGATTTCAGTCCGCCAAAGCAGTGAAGGAAAAAGCGGCACACGTCAGCTCACGAAAGAAGACTTCCTGCACCGTTTAGATTAATGAAAAACTATCATTGACCGTTGTAGGGATAGAGGAGGCACTATATTGAGAGTGACAATAACTAAGTATGTGTTTTTGAAATAAAATGTAGTACTGCGGTATTCCGGTTATTTTACAACCACACCTCATACAACAGCCAAAGACTGAGAGGCCGCCACGCGGGGTTAGCCGAGCGGTCCGAGGCGCTGCAGACATGGACTGTGCTGCTGGTCCCGGTGGAGGTTCGAGTCCTCCCTCGGGCATGGGTGTGTGTGTTTGTCCTTAGGATAATTTCGGTTGTGTGTAAGCTTAGGGACTGATGACTTTAGCAGTTAAGTCCCACAATATTTCACACACACTGAGAGGCCTTCTGTCAACAGCAGGTCAGGTACATGACCTGTTCCAAAACGCGCTCCTGATACGACAAACATATCAACAATGCGGCTGTAAGCGGTGTAATAGTAATAACTTATAATACGGAAATGCAACGATGCCAAGAAATTGATTTACTTTTTGATTTGTTGGTATCGTTATTACAGGCATCTGAAGCTATCTACAGGCCGAAACTGGCCAGTAATGTAACGTAACACATGATTAAATAAATGACATCTTGTACAAGGAGTTTGACAGCCTATCGTGAATATTTAAAATGGTTTTTAAAGTCGAGGCTGTAGACCCACACATGAAGAAACCGTCCCACTGTGGCTGTTTCCTCGCGCAAGCAGGGTTATCAAACACTTTGCTTGCCGTCTTCGGGTAACTTAAATTTTCACGCGCTTTTGGGACGGCCGTTTGATTAATGAGCCTCGACACATGTCCGTCAGCCGCAAGCGCGTTCGGCGGCAATTCGGCTTTTTGTCGGCAGATGGCCCGTGGAAGATGAAAGATGGAAAGGGGGAGGAGTGCAGCTCGTGTCACTGTCGAGACACAACAGCAGGGGGTATGGCGTCGTCCACAGGCGTAGCTGACGCGAGCAGACACGAGATTCCGCTGGGCAACCATCGCGTCCACGCACGACCAGTCTCCTAATTGCTTTGGCTGACTGAGCTCGAGGCCTGTCTGCGTCCTGACGTCGTGTTTCATATCATATCGCTAATGTTGCTGTTTGGAGGAGCTGGAGGAGGGAAAAAAAGGGGGGAAGGGGGGTCACGAATAGAGGGAGGAATCAGTCGAGCCATAGTTCAAGAAAACAGTCAGACAATTACCATTGGTGGTATGAGAACACTGTTACGAGGGGACTCCAGAAAGTTACACATTATTAAGGCTGGCCAAGTAACTTTTACTAAATGCCGTACTACGCTTCAGAGTGAAAGAGATACAGTACACTATATTTCAACATAGTCACCAAGTCTCTGAACAACACTCGGAATGTTCTACCAATCGTTTTATATTTCAACGATAGAAATTTTCTCTTTGGTCACGGAGCCATTAGAGACGCTGTGTGAACGTCGTCATCGATGGAAAATTTCTTTGCCCTCAGATGTTTTAGCTCGTCCACTAGGACGTTGTCGTCTGTGGTTGGTGTCGATGATGTTACTTGCAGATCAGCATTGCCCATGTTTGTGTAGCCAAGGGCAAATTGTTCGGACCATTTCACTACTTCTGGCCGCTACATGGCATCTGGTCCACACACGCCAGAATTCCACGGTGAATCTGCGTGCAGTTCAGACATTTTGCCCATAATAATGGTACTGTCCAGCTTACTTCAACTTTGGAATACGTTTCTAATTGCCGCGCCACTTCGCTCCAACACTATGATACCTGTTCTCCGTACCACAGCTGAACTGTGTCTGCAGGAAAATCAACTACCATGACGTAACACAAAAGCTGCTTCCATCACATTGTGTTCCTTATTATGACTCCTCGTGGATACTGCACTCTTTGAATTGCACTGTGAATACGTTCCTAGTATGAGTATACATTTCTGCTTTGCGTGATACTGCTTCTTGCCATTGAGTATGCCTTATAGACTTGGTGACTAAGTTATTCCTCGTTGCAAACGCTAAAAATCCAACACTAGTTACGCATATGTGTTCACAGGTTATTAACAGTTACCACAGACAATACATTTAGCAGAAATCAGAGTATTAAAACTATCTTCTCGCTACTCTTTAGCTGAGTGATCATCGCGGCTGACTGCCATGCTGGGGCGCTGGGTTCGATATCCCGACAGTTCGGAGATTTTATCCACTGAGGGACTGTGTGTTGTGTTGTCCTTATCATCACCGACACACAAGCCACCGAAGTGGCGTCAAATAAAATGATTTGCACCAGGCGGCCCAACAACTCCAGATACGATCTCCTGGCCAACAATGCCATTTCATTTCATTATGCCACACCAGTGAAAATTTAAAAACAAATAATACACACTTTCCGACTTTCAGTATTGGATATATTATCAATTTTGCATAATTAGAGTATACTAAATGCAACAGTATTCAACGCTGTGGAAATACATTCGCACTATACAACACAATCCCATGTATAAGGGGCAGTCAAATGAAAATCGAACACCCGCCACAGTGGGAGCATGGAATGATTCCCTTCAAATGCAACCACCATACGCATTAAGACATTTATCCAACTGGGAGATGAGACGACCATTTCGTGGTTAGTAGAACGCGATCGCCTACTGAGAGAGCCACACCCGCATCCGGGCTTCCTCGACGGATTGAAACCGAGATCCACGCATGTCTTCCTTAAAGTCACCAAAGATGTGAGAATCACGCGGTGATGGACTGTATGGGGGAGGCCGTTATCGTGCAACTTACAGGAAGTTGTATGAATAGCTTCGGATTTCTTTGGCGCGAGAGATGTGAAATATTCCCACGCTTTTCCGTTTAATCTCGGGCTTAGAAAGGTGGCACCACGTACGGTTATGATGGCCATCTTCTTAGACTGCAGATGCCCTTTGCTCGTCGAGTTTTTCGAGCATGGAAACAAAATCAATGAAGACGTTTTGCAGAAACTGAGACGCGCCGTAAAGTCAAAACGCCCAGGAATGCTGTCGGACGGAATCATCCTGTTGCACGATAACGCCCGCTCCCGCACTGCCAATCTGACCAAGGCCCATGTCGTTGGGAAACTTTGACACATTCTCGGTACAGCCTGGGTCTTTCAGCGTGTGATCTTCACATTTTTGACGAGCTGGAGGAAGACTTGCGTAGGCTTCGGTTTCAGTCGGACGAGGAAGTGCAAGAGTGGGTGAGGATCCATCAGCGGCCGGCCGCTTTCTACGAAACAGTAATTGATCGTCTCGTCTCTAAATGGTTCAAATGGCTCTAAGCACTGTGAGACTTAACATCTAAGGTCATCAGTCCCCTGGACTTAGAACTACTTATACATAACTAACCTAAGGACATCACACATATCCATGCCCGAGGCAGGATTCGAACCTGCGACCGTAGCAGCAGCGCGGTTCCGGACTGAAGCGCCTAGAACAGCTCAGCCACAGCGGTCGGCTGTCTCGTCTCGCTGTGGCAAAAGTGTGTCAACTCGTGTGGTGATTACTTTAGAATGGAAGAATTCCAAGGACCCGTTATCGCGGGTGGTCAGTTTTCGTTTGACTGCCCCTCATAATACAAATATACACTTCCTTGTAGAATGTTTTTGCTGCATAATAGTACCTGGTGCAATAACTACTTACTCTGTCGTTGAACTACAACTCAGAGGCAAGGAGCAACATCATTCACAGCTCCGCGACAGGGTGTAATAAAGTTGAATACCAAATCTGTCAAAAGCTGCTAACATGGAGTTCCCCTGCAAATACGATTAAATACGAAAAACGGATGTGAACAAAAATAAAGAAGAATACGAGTAATATACTTCAACACATTTAAATCGGGTAGCTCACACACGGATTCGTATGCTCGGACAAATGTACAGATTTTCACAGAAGACTATGCGACGAAAGCACATCCTGCCTTGGGAGGATTAGGCCTTCGTTTGGATGTCATACGCGTTGCTTGGTTTGGGGGAGGGAACCAAACAGCTCGGTCATCGGTCACATCGGATCAGGAAAGGATGGGGAAGGAAGCCGGCCGTGTCTCTTCAAATGAACTATCCCGGCATTTGCCTGAAGCGATTTAGGGTAATCACGGAAAACCTAAATCAGGATGGCCGGATGCGGGTTTGAATCGTCGTGCTCGCGAATGCGATTCCACTGCGCCACTTCGCTCGGTGTGTCATACCCGTCTACCCATGTTCCACCAACTGTTGAACACTCTTTGAAGTTCTAAATCGTTGTCGATTTCATTCAGTAATTCCTTAGAGATGGCTCGTGATGGCGTATTTGGTCGAAATTCAGCTATTTCGGAACAAACTTTGCTGCTACACGTTTCATGCCCAAAACATCCGAAAAAATTGCTTAGCGTGAGCCAAAGCATATGACATCATCATCAGCAACCTCTCTGATGGCGATTCGGCGATTTTCCAGAAACATTTTCTTTACTTCTTCCACATTGTCGTCAGTAATTGATATGCTAGGGCGTTCAACTTCTTCTCGATCATCTTTGAAACGTTTACACTACTGCCGGCCGGGGTGGCCGAGCGGTTCTAGGCGCTACAGTCTGGAACCGCGCGACCGCTACGGCCCCAGGTTCGAATCCTGCCTCGGGCATGGATGTGTGTCATGTCCTTAAGTTAGTTAGGCTTAAGTAGTTCTAAGTTCTAGGGGACTGATGACCTCAGAAATTAAGTCCCATAGTGCTCAGAGCCATTTGAACCATTTTCACCACTCGTAAGCTCTTGTCTTACTCATAATAGATTCGCCAAAAGCCACATTCAAAATTTCGAATACAGTGCTGCACTTCATTCCGTTTTTCAAACAAAATTTAAAGCAAATTCTCTGATACATCTTTGTCGAAAGTGAAAATTCGATAGCCGGCCGGAGTGGCCGAGCGGTTAAAGGCAGTACAGTCTGGAACCGCACGACCGCTACGGTCGCAGGTTCGAATCCTGCCTCGGGCATGGATGTGTGTGATGTCCTTAGGTTAGTTAGGTTTAAGTAGTTCTAAGTTCTAGGGGACTTATGACCACAGCAGTTGAGTCCCATAGTGCTCAGAGCCATTTTAACCATTTTTTGAAAATTCGATGAGCACTCGATAACGCGTATATCATTTTCTACTATCAGCAATGAACTACACATCCAAATGACCTGAAAAAGCGAACGTACATCAGGAACACGTTACCGACAAGATAAAAAATTCTAAAATCTGATTTATGAAGCCCGCGGGATTAAAAATTCCCATTATTTTTTGATCACACTTCTTGCATCAAATGTGTTCAGTCTCGGAAACCGTTGGGAATAGTAGATACGTCCGCATGAAGTTTTTTGCTTCAAATGATCGTTCCCATCATGTTCCTGAATATTGACTATTCCTCCATGGACAACCTGCATACGAGGGTTGCCCAGAAAGTAATGCGGCGCATTTATTTCTCAGCCGAAAACAATGCTACGAAAGCGAAACGTTACGTATGTCTCACAAGCTGCGCCATCGTCGCGAAAGAACACGGTGACCCGTATATGTAATAAGTTTCCTTTAATTTACGTCTATGGTCACAATCGTTTCTGTTTGACAGATTACCGGTTTCGGTCTTTAATGACCATCATCAGATCTGTCTCATAAAATCAAAGTCCTACTGCACTGCAGCCATAGTGGCATAGTCAACTGTTTGACGATGCTGGTGCTGATTCCGCATTTAACAGTTGACTATGCCACTATGGCTGCAGTGCATTAGGACTTTGATTTTATGAGACAGATCTGATGATGGTCATTAAAGACCGAAACCGGTAATCTGTCAGACAGAAAAGATTGTGACCATAGATGTAAATTAAAGGAAACTCGTTACGTACGTATCATTTGAAGCCTCTTGAGTGAGCGCGCCAAGTTTACGTCACTTCCGACAGATCGGGTGGCTGCAGAACTACTTCAAAATGTCGTCTGTAGGTGATGTACGTTACAAGCAATGTGCCGTCACGGAATTTCTCACTGCAGAGAAAGAAACTGTTGAGATTATTCACAAACGCTTGTGCAAGATCTATGGAGCATTTACTGTCGACAGAAGTACAGTTAGTCTCTGGGACCGGAGAGTTGAGGTCATCAGAAGGCGATTCGGCGAAGCTCCACGATTTCAGCGGTCGAGGAGACCATCCAGTGTTGTCACACTTGACATGTTGCAGCGAGATGATGTCATTCGCGAGGACAGACGCAATACGACTCGCTGTATCTGTCAATCAGCAAAGGCAGCGTGGCTCCGCCGCCAGCATAGATTGGTACCGACAGGACATACACGCTCTTGTTTCTCGCTAGAGGGAGGGCATAGAACGGGATGGAGATTACGTGGAAAAATATTGTGTGTAGATAAAACACCATTCTTTCGCGTTTTTAACTCTCATTATGTTCAATCAAGAATTGTTGAAGAAAAAAAATGCGGTTCATTGCTTTCTGGGCAACCCTCGAAGATTAGAAATTCCTACAGCTGCAAATTCAGAATTCCGATATTGCTGAATAGGTGTATAATCACTGAGTGCGCTGATATTTTCTCTTCGCGCTCACGCGCTTGATAAGTGGCTCGCAGTGTCTGCGAATTGCCGGTCGCGCAGCGGCGAGCAGCCCGTGTCGCTGACCTCATCTGGGTTCGTTTAGCCGGCGCGCCGCATACTGCTTGGCGTCCCTCTTTCGACCGGAGCGCAGCTCAGCCCATCGCACTGCTTCTTACATTGGCGTGGGCCTCGCTGTGCTGCGTTCTGCTCTGCTCTGCCGGCAGACTGCGCGCTGGCGCCCGGCCGCCCTCCCGTGGTGAATGCGCTACCTAATAACCCGCAATTAGCGCTCCGTGTAATTAGCGGTCCCGCTTTAATTACCGTGATTGAATTATAGCGCCGCGTGAAATTATCTGATAGCTTCGGGGAAACTCTCGCTACATTGTATGGTAATTCGGGGAATGTGTTGCTGTTTTAGACCTCTGTGTTCGAGTGCTAGTCATGCTGCGGACACTGGAGGTCGTAACTGGCTTCGCAAGTTGAAGGACAATGATACGACAGAGCGAGCTAGGCCAGTTGCTGGGCCTTGAACTCACACTCAGGGCGGAGACCGATTGAAGTTAAATTACCTCATCCGTTTATTTATTTATTCTCGTATCAGAAATATAGATAGTACATTCGCAATTGTGACTATATTACTTTTGCCCAAAATTTGGTCACTTCCAATGCTCTTTCTGCTCTTTTATGAAGTTCATCTTCTGAGCAGGAGGCCGGACACAGTCGCAATTGACGCGTATGATGAACAATCAGATCGTCTCCATAGTGACACTGAATATCATCTTGATCAATGTAGCCTCATCTTGCCAAATTAGCTTTTGACGTGCCAACTCCAGATCTCAATCTGTTCAGGGACTTCCAAGTCGTCCATTTCTCATCATAGCCAGGAATATAGTTTCTGAACCTCTATTCCAGCTGGGGAGAACGTAGGTCGTAACTCTACAGTTTCAACCTAGCTTTTGCAGCGGTGGTTCCAAGTGCTGTGTATGTTCTTAAGAGTCTGCTCCTTGGCTTCAGTCACCGGCGGTGTTCTTCGAGCCCATACAGACGATGCGGTCCGTCCTGTTCCACTTCTTTCCTCATTCCCGGCTATTTCTTTTGTTTCCCTTCGAACAGGAGGTGGTGCTATTCCTGCGAGGTGATATAGCCATTCGACTGGAGTGGTTTTCGAGTAACCTGTTATGATTCTACAGGTGTAATTGAAAGCTATGTCCACAGGTTTGGCCGGCCGGAGTGGCCGAGCGGTTCTAGGCGCTACCGTCTGGAACCGCGCGACCGCTACGGTCGCAGATTCGAATCCTGCCTCGGGCATGGATGTGTGTGATGTCCTTAGGTTAGTTAGTTCTAAGTTCTAGGCGACTGATAACCTCAGCAGTTAAGTCTCATAGTGCTCAGAGCCATTTTAACTATTTTTGAACCACCGGTTTGGCTTGTGTTGAATTGCACATGCATACTCTGTCACTGAATATCATAGTGCAATTGCTGAAGTTCATAGAGTTTCAGGTTGATTAGAGAGAGAGAGAGAGAGAGAGAGAGAGAGAGAGAGAGAGGGAGCGAGAGGGAGGGAGAAGAAGAAGATTATGCTGATAGGTAGCAATCATGGGCGCGGTCAAGAACCGCAGTTGCAGGAAAGATTAGGTAGGGAGTGTTAAGTCACCAGTATTTTTAAACCAGGCTCTGGGCTCAGGAAGGTGACAGAAGACTTAGGGATTTTAACGATTTCACTAAGATGATCAGGTAATGATAGTGGAAGGGACAGCGAAGAGCCTTGGTAGGGACTGGGCTTGTGATACAGGCGGTGACTTGGGCAGGATTGCAACTCGGACCACTAATGTTCGCTTTACATACGTGTTCCGGCATTACAACTGACCCGCTCTTGACATTGCTATCAGGCGAGTTAATACGGGACATAAAATGACACTGATGGCAGCTGACAAGGCACAGATTTTGGTGGTACTGGTTGAGAGCATCCACAAGTCTGGCTGTGCTAGACACGGTCTACTCCCAAATAGGATTGAGAGGGGATTGTTGGTGAAACTAAGTGACATGTAGTAGGTGGATCTGGTTTCACTCTAGGCCAAATTGTGGTAGTAAAATGTGGATGGGCTAGACCGCTTACAGGGAAAAGAAAGGAAGGAAGGAAGACTTCTCGTAAGACGATCACAGGTGGAAGATATCCCCTCTTTATGAAGGTTCCTTTGACGCCGGAAGACGGTTCAATAAATGAGAAACGCAGATCAGAAGTTGCACTAAGCCTATTTCATCATAATATTAGTATAATTAAAGGGAAATAAATCACTTGATAACAGATCTAGACACTGACATTTGTATGTCAGAGCATCATTTACGTAGCGAATAACAACCACGGCTCCCTTTGAAGGGGTACGTCTAACCTGATTTCTATGGGATGAATTCGTAGCAGACATGGAGAAAGGACATTTATGTCAAATGTAATGTCTCACTCAAGACATGTGACGTATGAAAACATAGTTGAGTTTAATTAGTTAAAGGCTGAGTACCTGAGTAGGAGAGTTCGACTTTTCACAGAATTATGTTTCATTATAGGCCTCTACAGATCCCGGAGTTCAGACTACAGGATTTTCCTCTCCATAGTTCACGCTGTGCTCGTATCTTAAGAAAGACGTGAGGTTGATTTTTTATGAGGATTTCAGTATAAAATGTAAGATAGTAAATTCACGAAGATCAAATATATGAAAAATGTAGTACAATATTTGATAAGAGATAATACACACGAATTTATGTTTCACAGATGAGTACAAGGTATCAGATCAAACCGTTAATATCCCCTTTGGATGCCGCAGCAGAAAGAAAACTCAAAATAATCGTGCAAGTTTCTGAAACATGAGCTTACCAGTGAGAGAAACTATTTGTAGGTCACTTGAATTTATGGATGGTTCAGTCTGAATCGGATAACGATCACTAACTATTCTGGTGAGATAAAAATACAGAACGCACTCCATGGCTAGTTCGGATGCTAAGTGCAACGCGAGAAGGGACACAATTCTGCATAACCTTAAAGAGGGACACAATTCTGCATAACCTTAAAGCACGCGTAAATGATTCCATAATCGAGAGTTTGTCGACACAGTATTTGCTTACGGAAAGGCAAATGGCAACGGGCGGCGGGCAGCAGGCATATATCAAGAGACCTATCCCCGCCGACAATAACCACAGCACTGAGTGTTTGCAACAGCGTTTCGCTGTTTGTCTGAGACAGGGTCGTTTCAGGAAGCAGGAAATTATGAAGGACGTACCCGAAATGTTCGGACACCAGACTTGGAGGAAAATGTGATTAACACTGGGGAAGGCGTCCGCCGTGTCAGTACCAGGCAGTTGGCCCGCCAGTACAGGGTTGGCCAGACGACAGTGCGGCACTTTCTCCATGATGATTGTTACTACCCTTATCACTTACAGCGTCTGCAGGCTTACTAGCGACAGATTTTCCTCATCGGGAGCAGTTTTGTCACTGGTTTCTTCACCAGCCAAACACGACTACGGGATTTGTGTAATCCATCCCATTCACAGATGAGGCCACCTTTACACAGAGTGGTATCTTCAACTTTCGTAACAGTCATCTGTGGGATAGTATGCAGAACCCCCCGTGGTACGGTGACAGCGAATCATCAGCATCGATGAAACCGGAATGTGTGTCGGCCGGGATAATTGGCGATCTCATTTTGGGGCCAGTCTTCCTTCCACGTCGCCTAACAGGCCGGAACTATCGGAGTTTACTGCGGGTGACTCTGCCTCCCCTGCTGGAAAAAGCCCCATTGATGATTCGAAGAGTTACATGATGGTGCTCCAGCCCACTTCGCCGCTAATGTCCGGATGCATCTCAATCGTGTCTTTCCTGGTCGATGGATCGGACAAGGGGGTTGAGTTGCATGGCCTGCTCGTTCACTGGATCTCAACCCGTGCAATTCCTGGTTATCGAGTCATGCAGCCTGGCTGATATGAACGTGCGCGACAGAACATGCTACGGCGCGTACACGCATGCGTTGAGGCATATTGAACCATTTTTAACACCCTGTTTGCCCAAGAAATTCACAGTGCCGTAGACACTGGCGAGCAGATTGATGCCGTATTCCTGGACTTCAGGAAGGCATTTGATACGGTTCCGCACTTACGTTTAGTGAAAAAAATACGAGCTTACGGAATATCGGACCAGGTTTGTGATTGGATTCAGGATTTCCTAGAAGAAAGAACACAACATGTCATTCTTAACGGTTCAAAATCTGCAGATGTAGAGGTAATTTCGGGAGTACCGCAGGGAAGCGTGATAGGACCTTTATTGTTTACAATATACATAAATGACTTAGTTGACAACATCGGTAGCTCCGTGAGGCTATTTGCAGATGACACGGTTGTCTACAAGAAAGTAGCAACATCAGAAGACTCGTACGTACTCCAGGAGGACCTGCAGAGGATTAATGCATGGTGCGACAGCTGGCAGCTTTCCCTAAACGTAGATAAATGTAATATAATGCGCATACATAGGGGCAGAAATCCATTCCAGTACGATTATGCCATAGGTGGTAAATCATTTGAAGCGGTAACGACCGTAAAATACTTAGGAGTTACTATCCGGAGCGATCTGAAGTGGAATGATCACATAAAACAAATAGTGGGAAAAGCAGGCGCCAGGTTGAGATTCATAGGAAGAATTCTAAGAAAATGTGACTCATCGACGAAAGAAGTAGCTTACAAAACGCTTGTTCGTCCGATTCTTGAGTATTGCTCATCAGTATGGGACCCTTACCAGGTTGGATTAATAGAAGAGATAGACATGATCCAGCGAAAAGCAGCGCGATTCGTCATGGGGACATTTAGTCAGCGCGAGAGCGTTACGGAGATGCTGAACAAGCTCCAGTGGCGGACACTTCAAGAAAGGCGTTACGCAAAACGGAGAGGTTTATTATCGAAATTACGAGAGAGCACATTCCGGGAAGAGATGGGCAACATATTACTACCGCCCACATATATCTCGCGTAATGATCACAACGAAAAGATCCGAGAAATTAGAGCAAATACGGAGACTTACAAGCAGTCGTTCTTCCCACGCACAATTCGTGAATGGAACAGGGAAGGGGGGATCAGATAGTGGTACAATAAGTACCCTCCGCCACACACCGCAAGGTGGCTCGCGGAGTATAGATGTAGATGTAGATGTAGATACTGTACCTGTTGCTGCATGGTATTAAGACTGCAGTCTATGTAACAATGTACAATCATACATGGTCTCTATATTGGAAATCATGCATTTCCGGACATAAGTTCATTAGACCTTTTTTGTCCCGTATCCTCTCATCGATCAATGCCTAGAGTTTGTACGTGATGGAAAAAATCACCCTGTATAGTTACTGAATATTTTCCTCAAAAATACGTAGCGGAGAATAAGCGCGAATTCCAAAACAAAGGTTTTATATTTTTTATCGAAGAAGTAAAAGTTCCACTGAGAAATTAACTATAGAGATGGATGTAGCTTTGCTCATCTGCACAAAACAATTTTTTAAGACATGTCGGATGACTTGAAATTCCCCTCGCCGTGTAGCGTGCGACACAAGTTGTGGGGAGCGGCCAGCACTGTATAGCGCCGGACGATACGACAGAGATACGTGCTGGTGTCGTATGGCTGTCGTCCCAGTGTCAACCAGTTAAGTCGCTTCAGCTACGTTTCTATGCGCTCCACCGGTGGGTGTTGCTCCTGCGTGGTATCGCGGTTTGCATCATTTATCGTATCGCATATCGTACTGCCTCACAATGAGAGGTCTCCAGCAGTGCGATCGACGTTTTGAAACTATCCGTATGAAACTATTATACGATGGTGTAGGTTGACATCCCAGGTGTCACACTCCGCATGCATTCACCCTGGTGGGCCCTCGTTTGCGAGTAATCGACAAAACAATAAAAAAAAAATCAGAATTTTTTGTGACACTCAATAGCGTTCAAAATGGGGGTGTTATATAGCTTGTTTGCGTGATATAAGGGAAGGATAACAGCTTCACGTGCAGGAGGTAGTTCGAATATTCTCACATGCAGTTAGCTATTTTATTTTTAAATCTTTATCAAAATGACTTTCATCATCCTTTTAATTCAATTAACTGATTTAAATGTACTTTTTTAATTCTACACCTTTGTCACATAATTTTAATCGTAATATCATTTGCTCTCATTTTTCTTCCTATCATACTTTCTCCACTTGATATCTTTGTTAATTAGTTTTGTGTATTAATTTCGATTTAATTTCGTATGTTTATCACCCTGGTTTTTTGACCACATTGTTGCGTTCTTTATATCTATTTCTCACTTTGCTTGTATTTTGTTTTTTTTTTTCATTCAAATTTTCATCTGTGTTATTTTCTTCATAGTGCAGTAGGTATTTATATTATGTTTTAAATATTCGTATGACGATTACCGAGCAAAAAAAAAAAAAAAATTGCTCATCTGGTAACAAAAACACATTTTTCACATCATTGCCCAAATATAGAAAGATTATTTCGCCTTTTGTTTTTTAATTGATAGATCGGAATTTTCAAATAATTGGAGATTATAATAGATAAATACAATTAAATTCATATTCACAGAAATTCCGATTGGAAAAAGGATGATAAAACGAAAGAAAGCGAAACAAATGAAAAAATACATAAGGTGATTAAAATAATGTGACAAGGAAATAGAAATAAAACATTACATTTAAATCAATTAATTGAATAAAAATGATGCTCGAAGTCATTTCGATAAAAATTTGAAAATATAGAAAAAATACTGCTTGTGGTGAGATTCGAATCCACAACCTGCATAAGAAGCTGTTGTCCTACCTTTTTTTATGTCAAGTTTGTTTATTTGTCATCACAGAGCACAAAATAATGCCACGTATTACAAACCTTTCAGTAGCGCAAATCGTTCATATAAAGTGTATCGTGGCCAGAATGTAACTGATTACAGTATAAATAGTCAATCTTTCATATGTTATTTATTGTGTCTCTATGAATAATCGTAATCGTTTCATGGACGTCAAGGCTTCGGGCACCATATACCATGCAACCAGCATATATTACATGACATTTTTAACACTGCTTAGTGTCACACAAAATTCTGATTTTTTTTTTCGTCAATTACTCAGAAACTAGGGTCCACGAGGGTGAATGGCTGCACTGTATGATTCCTGGGATCTTAACCTACATCGCGGTACAGATAGTTTCAAAACCCCTGGGTACCTCTCTTGTCAGTGCGAACCTGGTCGTCTCGCGAGTACGCGGTTTGAAAGACGCTCACTTGAAACCGGGCGTGTGTCCAATGCGTACTTTGTACAATTGTAGTAAAATGCTAATTATATTTCATCTTAAAATGTGGAGGACGCTTCATGGCAACTTGGCGTTGGTTGCATGCCGCCTTCACGGTGTTGCCATTTTAGCGGCCATCAGTGTATTTCCCAGCAGGATCCCGTGTTTTATCGTTTGCGTTCCCCTCAGACAGAAGTGGAATACAATGCAGGGGAAGAGTACTTCCAATGTAAGAAGCGGCCAGTGTTTTAGAGCGGAGCAGCGGCCTCCTCGGCGCGCCGCCGTAACGGGACAAAGTGGAGCGCGGCCGAGCGTCGTTTGTCATCGGCGCCAGATTAGCGTCGATAGCGGCGTGATTAATGGCCGCTACCCAAACAGGCGGCGGTGCGACGTTTCTATTCTGCCCCTGTTGCGGCAGAGGAGCCGGGGGCGGCGCGCGGTACTGACGCCCGCCTTGCGCTGCACTTTGCGACTCACGCTCCACTTATCAAAGCCGCGCTTCTTCACCTGTCGTTGCCTTGAAGAGCGGCTGTCAGGCGGAGGCAACACGAACGTCTCATCGAAATTGACAAAGCAGTCGTCGACTACGTTATCGCGGTTTGCAATGCGGTAGTTTCTGCTTTTCTTCTTCTTTCTCTTCTTCTTATGCTGTATGGGTTATCAGTCTTGTTACTGGTTTAATGCAACCCGTTAAGACTTCTACATCTACATCTATACTCCGCAAGTCACCTTACGACGTGTGGCGGAGGGTATCATAGCCACTTTCCACTATTCCTATTCCGGTAACGAATGGTTCGCAGGAGGAACGACTGCTGGTAAGCTCGTGTTAGATCTCGACGCTCTCTAGGTCTGGGTTTGTTTATAAATAACTTTCTGCTACCACTCTCGATTTTATTTTATTTATGTTTTACACGACGCATTTCGGAAAATCATTCCCATTTTGAAGTGCGTATTTCTTCGTACTTATTCCAGTTTTTCGTAATGTTTTCGATATGTGAGGTTATGCTCTTTTTTTATTTTGACTTTACGTTGTCTAATGGTCCATTTGTGCAGAGTGTCACACATGTTAAACATCACTCACAACTTTCAGTGCACAATACACAACAGCTTACATAAACAAACAGTTATTAGTTTCACCATCACGGTCTTTTCACGTGGTATTTGTAGGGGGAAGCAACATATTAGTTGGCTCTTCTGCGAACTTACGCCCTCGGATTTTCAACAGTAAACAATAACGTGTTTCAAAACGCCTCTCTCGCTGCGTGTCCGCAGCTCGTGGTCTCGCGGTCACGTTCTCACTTCCCGAGCACAGGGTCCTGTGTTCGATTCCCGGCGGGGTCAGGGATTTTCACCTGCCTCGTGATGACTGGATGTTTGTGTTGTCCTCACCATTTCATCATCATTCATGAACGTGGCGAGTTTGGACTGAGCAAAGGTTGGGAATTTGTACGGGCGCTGATGGCCGCGCATTTGAGCGTCGCACAAACCAAACATCATCATGATCATCATCATCTTGCTGCGTCTACCACTGGGGTCGGATGAGGATCTCCGTGACGCTTTCGCGCTTACTAGATGAATCTACAAGGAAACGCGCTGGTCTTGTTTGGATATTCTTTCGCCTCTCTATCAGTCCATATCTGGTATGGATCCCACACCTGTGAGCAATATTGAAACATTAGTTGAACGACTGTTTTGTAAGCTGTCTCCTTTCCCGAGGTTTCTTGCAAGGAATCTCAGTCTGGGATGAACCTTCGAGCGATCGGTTTCATGTGGTCGTTCCATTTTCAATCACTATGTGAGCATACTCTTTGATATTCTATAGATGTGACTGCTTGTAGTGACTCTTCTCCAACAGTGTAATCATTCAGTAATGGGTCTTTGTGGTAAGTTCCTATGGGACCAAACTGCTGAGGTTATCGGTCCCTAGGCTTACACACTACTTAAACTAACTTACACTAAGGACAACACACACACACACCCATGCCCGAGGGAGGACTCGAACCTCCGACGGGGGCAGCCGCGCGGACCGTGGCAAAGCGCCCAAGGCCGTGCAGCAATGGGTCTTTCAGCCCATTAATGCGCAGTTATTGGCGCTATGTTTATATATGTTGAAGGTCAATTGCCAACACCTCCATCAAGCGTTGATCTTCTGCAGGTCTTCCTGCATTTCACTGTAACTTTCGCGAATGTCCTCATGGAACTTCCGACGTTTTTCACCAGGTTATTTATCTATATTGTGAAACGTATGCTACGCTCTCCGTTTCAGAATCAGAGTAGCGCTTACACTTATAAATTATTTGTTGGCTGTATACCAGTTCCTGTGTTGCCCTGTGGTTTTTGCCCTCTAAGACACTCTGTGGTACCGTGGAATTTACGGCCTGATGTCTGGACACATGCACTATCCTTCAAGCCGCTCTTCTCGCCTGTATTTTCGGCATATTCCTTTCCTCATTGATTCTGAGGACAACCTTATTTATAACCCTCTCAGTCCACACAATTTTCATCACCCCTCCATAACATCGAGTCTCAAAAACGTTCCGATTCTCTTCTTTCCTCATTATCCCGTAGTCTACTAATCGCTTCCATATGGACGTAGTTTGTCACAAATTAGTATCTTGGAGATTAGATTCGCCGCCATCTTTTGACAACAAAACCAAAATGTCCTGAAATTACTAAAGCGACTGTTGCCGTGATCCTTACGGGATAAGAATGATATACAAGAGGTCATTAATTTTCTTAAAAGTTTTCGGAATGAATTTAAAAAAATAAATAAAAATGTTCAAATTGTGTGTGAAATCTTATGGGACTTAACTGCTAAGGTCATCAGTCCCTAAGCTTACACACTACTGAACCTAAATTATCCTAAGGACAGACACACACATCCATGCCCGAGGGAGGACTCGAACCTCCGCTGGGACCAGCCGCACAATATATGACTGCAGCGCCCTAGAGCGCTCGGCTAACCCCGCACGGCATGAATTTTTCACTCTGCAGCGGTGTGTACGCTCATCTTAAACTTCCTGGCAGATTAAAACCGTGTGACGAACCGTGCCTTGAACTAGGACTTTTGTTTTTCTTGAGTAAGTGTTCTACCAACTGAGGTATCGAAACACGACTCACTTCCCGCCCTCACAGCTTTACTTCCTCCAATAATCTCTTAACTTTCAAATTTCATAAACGTTCTCCTGCATATCTTGCGGGAGTAGCCCTCCTGAAAGAAACGATATGGCATGGACATAGCTTAGCCACAGCCTAGGGGATTGTTTCCAGAATGAATTTTCTCTCTGCAGCCGAGTGTGCTCTGATCTGAATAAGTCTTCCTGGATGTGTAGATGTTGGATTCATACAGATCAACAATCTGCAATTCGCCTTATGTGTGCCCATTTCCTGTTCTATTTACAATGGAACGCGGAAAGAAGACTGCCGGAAACCCTCTGCAAGAACACAAATTTTTCTGTTGTTACCGCCATTTCGTGAGATGTATATTGGAGGAAATAATATGTTGCATGAATCTCCTTGGAATGTCCATTTTCGAATCTCCGGATAACGCGTAACGTCGCACATGTTGACTCTGCCGCTGTGACAAATTCCCTCTTACTAAACGACTCCATGACGTTTCTTTTCTTCGGATCTTCTCTTTTCCCTCTATTAATAATCACACGTAAGAGTCCAGATTGAGTGACACTAAAGAATCGATCGGACGAGTGTTTAGCAAGTCAACACCGTCGTTGTGGATTCCACTCCGTTGGGATTCTTGTGGTAGTTGCCATTTAAACTACTCAGACTCATACTTCCAGATATTTCGTTGCAACGGTGAGTAACAGTTTTACGTTATAGCGAGACAGTCATAACCGGTGAGAAACAATTTACAAACAATGACCGGTGGTTGGTGACAATGTACTGAGTTACCCGACTAATTGGTAGGGCAGCTCGGTGTGTCTCTTGACTTCTTAGTGAATCATTATGTCTGTCATTTTACCAATTAAAATTAAATAAATAATAAAAAATAAAACATAAGAAAATGAAATTATTACTTTATCCGTGTTTGGTGAGCGCTGCTGTTGAGAATGTGTCTAGTGTTTTGAAGAATAATCACTCATCTTATTAAAGAGTTCTTCATTTTACTCCACCAACGGTTTTGGTGTTTATGTTGATGGCACGCATATCCAAAGGAACTTTGCATCGTAATCAGAATAACACAGGCACTGCAATATCGTATTTTCTAATGTGATCAAACTTCATTTGACTTGGTTTCAACATTGTACAATTATCGGATTTAACGATAAAATGGCTTCAGTATAAATGTCGAAATCGGTCATGAAGTAACAAAGAACTTTTTAGCAACTGGAGTGGTTATTAACATTTCTGCACAGACGAATGGAAGAATAATAGGAAGTCAATTCTTCAACACTGTGGTCTTTATAGATGGAGTCGTATAATTTAGTTTGTAGAGGTGCAGAAATCCATACTGCTGCTATGTATTGAAGCTTACCACCTACTCATCTCTGCTGGACCGAAGACTACAGGTGGCACAGTGATGGCCCGACACGTAGGGATTGGGCTGAGGTTTTAGCGTGTAGTTAGTCTGCGAGATCGGCTCATGGAGTGAACACATACGAGTTGCGGTGCACCCTCATTGGAACGATTGGGGGTGAGAAGAAGTTGTATGATTTACTGTGTGCAGTATGAAACAGGACATTTTTCTTTACACTGACTGAACGGTAATATGAAGGGCAATGCCTAACTCCTGGAAAATGGTGAATAGCGTGAATGTTCATGTACTCAGAGTGGACTGTGGAACGATGTAGACACACTTTATATAGGGTGATACAGCCGCTCCTACAGCTGGGTTTTATGCAGCCCGCAACACTTTCAAAAACCAAGTGCGAAATTTTCATATTGTCTCACTCGCTGCATGCAGACTATTAGTCTTATAGAATCAGAACCTATTTGTAAGAAATGTAAATAGTTATGTTTTGTACCAGAATACGTTTTCTCTGGAGGCCACAGTTTTCGAGTTATTCAAGAAAAATGTGTTTGAAGATGACTTTCGTACATATTTCCTGAATAAATCTAAAACGGCGGCCCCTAGCGAAAACGTATCCCAGTACAAAATATAACTATATTAAATTTCCTAAAAAAAAGGTTCTGTTCATTTCTTCTTTAGGACTAACAGTTTGCGTGTAATGAGTGAGAGAATTTGAATACCTTGCGTGTGGTTTTTGAAGGTGTTGCGGTTTGCATAGCACACTGTGGTAGGGGCAGCTGAATCACCTTGTATAATAAACCAGAAGGCGATTATGAACTGTTTGATTTCAAAATCAATTTTTCTAGATTGTAGGTTTATTGAGTTGCTTACACCAAGAGTGGAAGCAGCAGATGGAAGGATATGTGTCACACAGGCACAGAGATACTGATGATATTACAGTGATACGTTTACCTCGGGAGTACGTTCGTCCGGAAATGTGGGTTACAAATAATCCGACGTCGAATCAATACTACAAATACCAGGTGAAGCCAATGATCGCCTTGACATATTCAGAGGAACCAGGAGGCACTGAACCACGATTTTCCCATACACGTCGAGAGCTACATAGCCCCCGCGCCACCCTATGAATAGCTCGTTTCCCGCGGTCGTTTGCCAGAGCTTCCGGGGAGGGGAGTCACTAAGCAACGCCCCCGCCCCCTCCCAAGGGCCCTGTGGACAGGAGCGCGCGACCCTAATCCTGTCGCCAGCCCCTGCGGAGCGCCCGTCACGCCAGCTAAGTGGCGCATTGTGGCCGGCGTCGCTCTTAATTAGAGGATTCCCCGGCTAAGGCGAGAATAAGCGCGGGTGCCGTCACGGCATCACGGCCTGCTGGCAAGCCGCGGCGCTGCTCTCAAGGTCTCTCCGTGCGTGACGCTACACTGAGGGGGATCTCCCAACGCGCATGTCTCAGCATGTTTAATTGTGATGTAATGAAGCTCCGTATACGTACCAGACGGAAAAAACTTATAACACCCCCCTGCTTCCCGGGATTTGCGAAATTAAAAGTTGACAATGACCGTGAATTATGAATTTCGACCCGCGTCGGGATAAGACATCCGAACCCGAAGTAAATAATGATTATTCCACGGGAAACAGGAGACGTTATAACTTGATCGTTATTGAATGAGTAATTTCATTCAATAACGATCGGTAAATGAAATAATGGAAATAATTTGGAAATAAATTTTGCAAGTGGATATTTTGCCGAATGAAATGATTAAGTTGTAAAAGCAATTAAAAATTCGGTCGCCAGCTCAACTGATGAGCGACAGTACTGCTAAGTGCGTGAATAATTGTGTCAAAAATGAAGTGCACCTGTTTGTAGCGCAGCAGGTGGAACGGGAACTTTTACGCAAGTGCTGTGTCAGGCTCAGTAGTCATATAAAACAATGTCATAACTATCTAACTACACTTAAACATTAATGGTTAACTTCAGTAAGTATTTTGATAGTTATTTTGCTCATAATTTGTCAGCTAAGTGCAATGCTGACAACACATAATTATCTATCGAGATTTTGAATAATGGACTGTCATTCTGTCTTTAAAATTAGGTACTTTGCACAGTTTAATCTACTGATAATGACATATATTGCCAATAATTGATTAACTATGTTTTGAATGATAATAATTCATTAATTGGGGGATTGTCAGGTGGAATAAACTTTATAGTTTCATGTAATCTCCTTGAACTAACTTCAGCTGAATATGCATTGAAATAAATCTTAATAATCACATTTATTACTTCACTCTATTATTAAGTTACTACGGTTGGCGTAAGCTTATTATTATTTTCTCTTGATAATGGCGTGACACACTAGGTTCAATAAGGTAAGAATCGGAAGGAACCTACTTGGTGTTATTGTCGGATGGAATGTAACTGCAACACTTCGATCAATTTTATCCCACGAAAATTATGCAGATCTTACTTCCCTCGTTTTCGGTGGATCGACGGAAGTCCACGGCAGCGACTCAATGTGGCAGCGGGCTTTTACTATTGCGACTTGGGCCCACAGTGCGCTTCACATTTAAGTCCTTGTTTCTTCAGCACTATGCCCATTAATCCATAATAACTTGCCCGGCCATGCTTCCAGATATGCCGTCGTACTTAGATCCACACACTAGCCGTTAGATGTAACACAGCTAGGACTAGCAGCACTCGACTGTACGTCTTACTACGAGCACGGCGTCACTGCTACCACTACCCGCTGGCGCGCTACCGCGCCCAGCGGCACGACAAAACAATCTCTCTGACTTCAACGTTACCTAAATATGCCCCGACTTGTCAGTGTTAAATATTACATAATTTAAACATAGTATTTACAATACATATTTACACTAGGCAATACATCGTATACAAACAGTTTCGTGTGTTAAGTAAGCGCAAAATTCATAGCAAGGACTGCGTTGTAGCGTCACAAACGGACACCAAATGTGTTACATGTGTAGAAAGAAAATGAATGGATCTACAGATGTGATATCGCTGAAGATGACTTGATATGAAATATCATTGTAAACCGTTTCTAACAAGCCCACCACAACAAAGGTCAAAATTGAATGATTGTAGTGTTGCTCACGCTGCTAAATACTGCATTTTCGGGCAACAACAAAGTTATTATGTGGCAGGTGTCATTAAAGCACAGTTAATAAAGTCATTTCGTGTAATAATGAATAAACTAGCCACTTTTCGTGTTTCCCACGCTGGTATCGTTGTAAAATCATGGCTCAATCGTCGAAAATCTAGGTGGTGATGATTCCAAGCTCGGATGCAAAGAGGCCTAGGTTTTATTCCGCTATACTCAAAAGTTTTGTAGATGCGCTTCACAAACCATTCTTGAAGATTGAACCTTTCAAAGTTAGCACAATGGTGATGTAAAAAAATAATCAGCACTCCGAATTTAAGTTACAGTTCTTTTTTTATTGCTTTTGTTGCGATAGCACGTAACACATAAAACATCACATTACGTAATTCAAGTACCATTACACGTTCAAATAGGCAGAACCTCCAGTATAATGAATATGTCGTCACAGTTTAAAATTTGTGCCACCCTATGGCCTCGAACCAGTACATTCTGCTTATTGCGGACAGTCGCATCATATGCAGTCCGAGCACACCTCTAAGTATACTGCAAATTTCTGTTTGACATCTAGATACACTCTCCACAAGACGCAATATCGTGCATGGCAATAGGTACTATGTACCACTGCTATTCATTCCCGCCGGCCGAAGTGGCCGTGCGGTTAAAGGCGCTGCAGTCTGGAACCGCAAGACCGCTACGGTCGCAGGTTTGAATCCTGCCTCGGGCATGGATGTTTGTGATGTCCTTAGGTTAGTTAGGTTTAACTAGTTCTAAGTTCTAGGGGACTAATGACCTCAGCAGTTGAGTCCCATAGTGCTCAGAGCCATTTGAACCAACCATATTCATTCCCTTCCCGTTGCAGTCGAAGAGGGCACGAGGGAAAAACTATCCACTATCCACTATCTGCTCAACAGTATCTGCAGAGTCTTACGTAATGTGGAATTGACCACTAGGTGTCAAAGAGATGCCGATCCGACACTGTAAAAGTAAGAGGGAAGTATTGTGTTGCCAGCAGGAAAGCAATAACAGCAGAAGGGTCGGTCAGAAGGTGTTAGTGATTCCGAAAGTGGACTTGTCATTCGATGTCACCTGAACAACAAATCTCTGAGGGACATTCCAGCCCTTCTAACGCTACACAAGCCGGCCGCGGTGGCCGAGAGGTTCTAGGCGCTTCAATCCGGAACCGCGCTGCTGCTACGGTCGCAGGTTCGAATCCTGCCCCGGGCATGGATGTGTGTGATGTCCTTAGGTTAGTTAGGTTTAAGTAGTTCTAAGCCTAGGGGACTAATGACCTGAGATGTTAAGTCCCATAGTGCTTAGAGCCATTTGAACCATTTGAACGCTACACAAGTCGACTTTTGGCGATGTGACTATCAAGTGGAAATTCGAAGCAACAACCAAAGATAAACCAAGACCAGGCGGACACTCTGTACTGACTTTTCTCACGTGATATAGTGCGAACTGTGGATGAAGGGCACCACGCAGATTCCATATCTCTGGATTCCCAGGAAACATTTGACATAGTGCCCCATTGCATGCTGTTAACGATGGTACGAGCATACGGAATTAGCTCACAGTACCGTGAGTGTTTCGAAGACTTCTTAAGTAATAGAACCGAGTATGTTGTCTTCGACGGCGAATGTTCATCAGTGACAAGGGTACCGTCAGGAAAGCTCCAGGGAAGTGTGATAAGACTGCTGTTGTTCTCTGTATTATTTGGCGGATAAGGTGGGCAGCAATCTGCGGTTGTTTGTTGATGATGCCGTGGTGTGTGGTAAGGTGTCGAAATTGATACAACACGAATTAGACAAAATTTCCTGTTTGTGTGATGAATGGCAGATAGCCCTAAAGGGGAAAATTGAAAGTTAATGCAGATGAGTAGGAAGAACGAACCTGTGATGTTGGGATACAGTATTACCAGTGCCCTGTTTGACACAGTCAAGTCGGTTAAATACCTGTGCGTAGCGTTGCAAAGTAATACGAGATGGAACGAGCATGTGAGAACTTTGATAGGGAAGGCGGATGGTCGACTCCGTTTTATAGGGAGAATTTTAGGAAAGGGTGGTTTACCTGTAAAGGAGACCGCATATAGGACGCTGGTGAGACCTATTCTTGAGAACTGTCGAGTATTTGGGATGCGTACCAGCTCGGATTAAAGGTAGACGTCGAAGCAATTCAGAGGCGGGCTGCTAGATTTGTTACCGGTAGGTTCGAACAACACGTAAGTGTTACGGAGATGCTTCTGGAACTCAAATGAGAATCCCTGAAGGGAAGGCGAAGATCTGTTCGAGAAACACTGTTGAGAAAATTTAGAGAACCGACATTTGAAGCTGAATGACGAACGATTCGGCCGCCGCCAACATAAACTGTGCGTGAGGACCACGAAGATAAGATACGAGAAATTAGAGCTCATACGGAGGCTACAGGCAGTCGTTTCCCCTCGCTCTATTTGCGAGCGGAACAGGAAAGGAAATGAGTAGTAGTGGTACAGGGTACCCTCCACCACGCACCGTACGGTGGCCTGCGGACTATCTATGTAGCTGTAGATGTAGATGACAGGGACCGTCGGGCATTGAGGAGGCTGGTTGTAAAATATCGCATGAAATCATCGGAAGGAATCATTCGTGACTGTCAGCAGTCCGGCTAGTAGAATGACTGTGCATAGGGAGTTAAGAGGAATGGACTACTGTGATCGAGCGCCTACACATTTCTGTAGTCAAAACTAAGAGACGTTCGAGGAGTTGTAAAGAGCGACGTCATTGGACAATGGATGATTGAAAAGGAGTGATTTGGAGTCATGAATCACGCTGAAGCCTGTGGCAGTCCGATGGAGGGGTTTGGGTTTGGTGAATGGCTGGAGAACTTTACTTGCCATCATCATACTTTGAGCCAGCAGTGAAGTATGGAGGAGGTGATGTCGTAGTTAAGATGTGGTCCCCTTATTGCGCTTAAGAAAACACTAAATGCGGAAGGACATGAAGACGTTTTACTGCAGTGACTACATCGTATAGCTGAGGAACAGTTCGCAGACGATGATTGTTTATATCAGCATGACAGCGTACCTTGTTACAAGGCAGCATTTGTGAGGCAGTAGCTCGTGAAAAATAAGATTCCTAAATTGGACTGGCCTGCATAGAGTCCCGACCTGATCCCAGTGCAACAATTGCAGGATGAGCTAGAACGACGACTTCCCTCCATTCGGCGTCCAGCATCACTACCTCCTCGTTTTGGCTTTTGAGGAAAAATGGTCTTTCGTTCCTCCACAGACATTCAGGCATCTCACTGAAAATGTCCCCAACAGACTTCAAGCCGTCATGAAGCCGAAGGGTGGAGACTCCCCACATTTAAGTCCACTAATAGATATTCGGATTATTTTTATCAGATAGTCTACCATGAAAGGTGGCTACACTGAGTCACAGCGCCAGAGATTGAGCCAAAGATTATTATTCCGCCGCCTCCACTGGTGCAGTAGTAGTTCAGAGGTTGCCGTGGGCAGTACTTGTTGAAAGGATGTCGAGAGCAGCGCTAATTGAGGTAGTTGTTGTTCTGTTGGGCGAGACAGTAGATGCTGTTCGGTTGGTGTAATCTATAGGTGGAAGATGTTGCAATGATCACTGTGTATTTTTCGTCAATATATATAGAGGTAAAAAAAAAAAATCACATTTCCTTAATGACAATTCCTCTTGGTCACAGGTTCAGTCAACAAAGCATCTGGCTCGTGTTCATGTATTAGACTTGTAATTCTGGTTTCTATGTGCAATTATAGTATTTCTGGTTTTTCAATTAGTTCATTGTAAATGGTGTTTAAAATATCTTGTCGTATTGAGGAGGAACCGTGCCAGATACATGTACGTTGAATCACACTACCACACACGGAACAGTTACACTTCTGCTTTGTTGTTTCGTAGCTTTTATAGTTGCAGGGGACTTAATTAATTAATTGTGTTAACGGAAATTTCCTTTCATTCTTTATTGTTATTTTATGCAGTCAGATTGCGTACTAATACTAGTCAGGGCCAACCGGTTACGAGACTTCGTAACCGGACACACAGCTACTAAAATTATTGCATAATAATTAAGCCCCCATGCAACCATTAAAAATCTGCATTGCGCTTGTAGGCAAACCTTAGGCCGCAGTAAACTACGTGGTTATTGGAGTCGTCGTAATTAATTAATTAATTTCATTAACGGTACAGAGTAACCCACTACCTTGAAACGTAAGGTGGGTCGGATGCTTCTAAATGTTACTTTTTTAAGTAATATAAAGAACATACTATAAAAATTTCTCTGTGGTTACAGAGAAATGAATGTTTAGCAACTGTTAAAGCGGTTCTATATAGTATATTTCTGCCTAGTTGAGGGGAATACAATTTATATAATGGGGGTTGGGTTGGGTTGTTTGGGGGAAGAGACCAAACAGCGAGGTCATCGGTCTCATCGAATTAGGGAAGGACGGGGAAGGTAGTCGGCCGTGCCCTTTCAAAGGAACCATCCCGGCATTTGCCTGGAGCGATTTAGGGAAATCACGGAAAACCTAAATCTGGATGGCCGGACGCGGGATTGAACCGTCGTCCTCCCGAATGCGAGTCCAGTGTGCTAACCACTGCGCCACCTCGCTCGGCAATTTATATAATGCAAACTTCAAAGAAAAAATAAAATATAAATAAAAAATTAATCCGATAAGGGTGGTAAAAGTAAGTTGCTATATGTAGAGGGTAGCGATATACCATATTTGGATGAAACTTCCTGGCTGATTAAAACTTTGTGCCGGACCGAGACTCGAACTCGGGACCTTTGCCTTTTGCGGTTAAGTGCTCTACCAACTTTTTTTTTTTGGTTCGTTGTTGATCGTTGTGTTTGGTCGTTGCGGACGTCACACGACATCCATTCCAGTTCGTCATTGAACCTTTCACTCAGTCTTTTTATTACAGAGGCCAACCAGCTCTCTGATCAAGCACGCTGAGCTACTGTGCCGGCAATACCAACTGAGCTACCCAAACACGACTCGCGACCCGTCCTCACAGCCTTAATTCCGCCAATACCTCGTCTCCTACCTTCCAAACTTATATTTGGATGTGTAATATAGTCTAAGTAGCTTTTTGGCTGATAATAGCCTATTTGTACATATTTCAGGTGAGAAGGCTTCGGTAGAACCTTGAGATATTCTCATGTGAAATGGTTTATGTTTATGTATGCTTATTGTGTTTGTGTGTATTGAGATATTACTTGGAATGTTGCATGTCAGGACACTTCATAATGTTCAGTAGTTGTTTGTTTCTCTTATTGTTGGTAGTTGTCGTATGCTCTGTGTCATACCCCAGATATATACACCTTGTGTTATATACACTCCTGGAAATGGAAAAAAGAACACATTGACACCGGTGTGTCAGACCCACCATACTTGCTCCGGACACTGCGAGAGGGCTGTACAAGCAATGATCACACGCACGGCACAGCGGACACACCAGGAACCGCGGTATTGGCCGTCGAATGGCGCCAGCTGCGCAGCATTTGTGCACCGCCGCCGTCAGTGTCAGCCAGTTTGCCGTGGCATACGGAGCTCCATCGCAGTCTTTAACACTGGTAGCATGCCGCGACAGCGTGGACGGGAACCGTATGTGCAGTTGACGGACTTTGAGCGAGGGCGTATAGTGGGCATGCGGGAGGCCGGGTGGACGTACCGCCGAATTGCTCAACACGTGGGGCGTGAGGTCTCCACAGTACATCGATGTTGTCGCCAGTGGTCGGCGGAAGGTGCACGTGCCCGTCGACCTGGGACCGGACCGCAGCGACGCACGTATGCACGCCAAGACCGTAGGATCCTACGCAGTGCCGTAGGGGACCGCACCGCCACTTCCCAGCAAATTAGGGACACTGTTGCTCCTGGGGTATCGGCGAGGACCATTCGCAACCGTCTCCATGAAGCTGGGCTACGGTCCCGCACACCGTTAGGCCGTCTTCCGCTCACGCCCCAACATCGTGCAGCCCGCCTCCAGTGGTGTCGCGACAGGCGTGAATGGAGGGACGAATGGAGACGTGTCGTCTTCAGCGATGAGAGTCGCTTCTGCCTTGGTGCCAATGATGGTCGTATGCGTGTTTGGCGCCGTGCAGGTGAGCGCCACAATCAGGACTGCATACGACCGAGGTACACAGGGCCAACACCCGGCATCATGGTGTGGGGAGCGATCTCCTACACTGGCCGTACACCACTGGTGATCGTCGAGGGGACACTGAATAGTGCACGGTACATCCAAACCGTCATCGAACCCATCGTTCTACCATTCCTAGACCGGCAAGGGAACTTTCTGTTCCAACAGGACAATGCACGTCCGCATGTATCCCGTGCCACCCAACGTGCTCTAGAAGGTGTAAGTCAACTACCCTGGCCAGCAAGATCTCCGGATCTGTCCCCCATTGAGCATGTTTGGGACTGGATGAAGCGTCGTCTCACGCGGTCTGCACGTCCAGCACGAACGCTGGTCCAACTGAGGCGCCAGGTGGAAATGGCATGGCAAGCCGTTCCACAGGACTACATCCAGCATCTCTACGATCGTCTCCATGGGAGAACAGCAGCCTGCATTGCTGCGAAAGGTGGATATACACTGTACTAGTGCCGACATTGTGCATGCTCTGTTGCCTGTGTCTATGTGCCTGTGGTTCTGTCAGTGTGATCATGTGATGTATCTGATCCCAGGAATGTGTCAATAAAGTTTTCCCTTCCTGGGACAGTGAATTCACGGTGTTCTTATTTCAATTTCCAGGAGTGTAGATTAAATAGTGATTGAACATTTGACACATGGAATACATTAATTTTAGCTTTACGTGAAGAATATACTTAATGTTGTAAATTTGTTGTAGAAATAGAATGTAGTTCATGGCTACTTGAGTGGAGTATTCCTTAAATAACTTAATACGTTGCATTTGTACTTTTATACGTAGTTTATACAGAAAATACATTTGATATATGAAATCCATTGATTGTTTCTTTGGATAAAGCAGAGAATGTACTTCTTTCTACACATAGTAAGGCGAATAATACTTTACTGCTTGTGTACAGTATACTTTAAATAATATGCAGTGAGTCGTTGGGGAGGAGGAGCCTCAGAGTAAAAGTTTTTCGAGCTTTCTTCTCCCAAGCGACGTTACTTTATTACTAGAGTCTTAGTATGTGGTGTCGGTGTTAGTTTGTTTTATGATTTTTAGTGCTTGTTGTGTTGTTTGTGACTGTGTTATGGCATGCAGTGTCGTGTGTTGTTGGTTTGGGTCCCTTACGTGTCATGTTCAATTAGTGTGTTGGTTCCTTCCTCGGTTTCAGAATCTGTGGTCGTGCTTGCGTCGTCGTATGTGGTTTGTTTTGTCGTTTGTGCCTGTATACTGTTTCTTCCATATGGGTTTTGGCGCTTGTATTCTTCATGCAGTGTGTTCGATAAAACATGGGTTGCTCTATTTATTGAGTTTCACCGGGTTACGTATTATTCACTGTCCTTCTGTATAGGTCTCACTTGTGCTAGCGTGTTGCATAGCAGTGTGACATGTTCTGGCGTCCAAGTTTCCCCGCAAATGCGTATTTCATTGTTAGTTAGTCCCATGTGGTGTAAGTGTACCAGGTACGGCCGTGGCCTGCCAGGAAATGAACCGTCCCGCGGCTTGGGTCGACATCTTTCGCGTGCGTCAGGAAAGAAAGAGTATAATCGGCGACCTTTTGTCGGATGCCTCCCACTCTCTCTGCCATGTTTGAATCCACCATTGTTTCAAAAATGTAAACTGGCAACAAAATTTCTGTCCAGCGCATCTGAATGCTCACTGCAGAGATCTTCCCGCTCCGTGGCCCCGCGCTACGACGCCTTGCCCTCCTGTCAGCGGCTGCTGCTCGTCCACAGCCTGCCGCAGATACTGATCTGTAAGCGTGGCAGGGTGTCCGGTGACGCGGGGGAGGGAGGGGGAGGGGGCTGGGGTCACGGGGAGTGCGGCACTGCGCCGGGAATGCGGGGAAAGCCGCCCTCCTCCTTCCTCCTTACGGCACGTAATGGCCATTTAATAGCCGCCTCCCACTTTGTGCCTCAAAACGCCACGCACAAAGGCTGCCTTATTTATAGCCGGGAGTCGCGCCCGCGCTGTGAAACGAATCGCTCCCGCGGCGGTTCTCGACTCCCTTTCTTCCTTTCTCTCTCTCTCTCTCTCTCTCTCTCTCTCTCTCCCGTTTTTTAATATCACAAATAAAATTTGTTCGGATCAAGCGCCGCCTTATAAAGTTCCGGCCGGACAATAACGGCGAGGACGCGCCGGCGCCTTTATCGCCTTCGTGGGCGCGCGACGCCTCACAAAAGGCCCGCGGTGTCGATGACACCTCCCCGAGGCGCCGCACAGCTGCAGCTGGTGGCGGTCACGTGCGCCGCTCCTTACGAACCGATAGCCGCGCAGCTGCGGTCGCTTGGTATGGCTCTGCAGGAGAGGGAGTGGCTACGTTCCGGTGGTAACGGTTGCTAGCTGAGCTTCACTGTGGAGGGAATATTTACTCGAGTATCGAGGTCACATTGCGACAAATCGATACCGACGAAGCATCACGTATAATACACTACTGGCCATTAAAATTGCTACACCAAGAAGAAATGCAGATGGCAAACGGGTATTCATTGGACAAATATATTTTACTAGAACTGACATGTGATTACATTTTCACGCAATTTGGGTGCATAGATCCTGAGAAATCAGTACCCAGAACATCCACCTCTGGCCGTAATAACGGCCTTGATACGCCTGGGCATTGAGTCAAACAGAGCTTGGATGGCGTGTACAGGTACAGCTGCCCATGGAGCTTCAACACGATACCACAGTTCATCAAGAGTAGTGACTGGCGTATTCTGACGAGCCAGCTATTCGGCCACCATTGACCAGACGTTTTCAGTTGGTGAGAGATCTGGAGAATGTGCTGGCCATGGCAGTAGTCGAACATTTTCTGTATCCACAAAGGCTCGTACAGGACCTGCAACATGTGGCCGTGCATTATCCTGCTGAAATGTAGGGTTTCGGAGGGATCGAATGAAGGGTAGAGCCACGGGTCGTAACACATCTGAAATGTAACGTTCACTGTTCAAAGTGCCGTCAATGTGAACAAGAGGCGACTGAGACATGTAACCTATGGCACCCCATACGCCGGGTGCTACGCCAGTATGGTGATGACGAATACACGCTTCCAATGTGCGTTCACCGCGATGTCGCCAAACACGGATGCGACCATCATGATGCTGGAAACAGAACCTGGACTCATCCGAAAAAATGACGTTTTGCCATTCGTGCACCCAGGTTCGTCGTTGAGTACACCATCGCAGGCGCTCCTGTCTGTGATGCAGCGTCAAGGGTAACCGCAGCCATGGTCTTCGAGCTGATAGTCCATGCTGCTGCAAACGTATTCGAACTGTTCGTGCAAATGGTTGTTGTCTTGCAAACGTCGCCATCTGTTGACTCATGGATCGAGACGTGCCTGCACGATCCGTTACAGCCATACGGATAAGATGCCCGTCGTCTCGACTGCTAATGACACGAGGCCGTTGGCATCCAGTACGACATTCCGTATTACCCTCCTGAACCCACCGATTCCATATTCTGCTAACAGTCATTGGATCTCGACTAACGCGAGCAGCAATGTCGCGATTCGATAAAACGCAACAGCGGTAGGCTACAATCCGACCTCTATCCAAGTCGGAAACCTGATGGTACGCATTTCTCATCCTTACACGAGGCATCACAACAAAGTTTCACCAGGCAACGTCGGTCAACTGCTGCTTGTGTATGAGAAATCGGTTGGAAACTTTCCTCATATCAGCACGTTGTAGGTGTCGCCAGCGGCGCCAACCTCGTGTGAATGCTCTGAAAAGCTAATTATTTGCATATCACAGCATCTTCTTCCTGTCGGTTAAATTTCGCGCCTGTAACACGCCATCTTCGTGGTGTACCAATTTTAATGGCCAGTAGTGTATCAAGGTATTGTAATTGACAGAATTACATTTTCTGGGAACGTATGAGTGGCAACTTTATCTTCGATAAGGATAGGAGCCGAAGTAATGAATCAAAATTTGTGCCCTGTCTGTGATCCGGAACAGCATTTTCTGCTTACTAGGTAGATGTGCTAATCACTACATCACTGTGGCACTGTGGCTAGCACAGGTGCGTGTGTGCGTGTGTGCGTGTGTGTGTGTGTGTGTGTGTGTGTGTGTGTGTGTGTGTGTGAATTCCTAAGGGATCAAACTGCTGAGGTCATCGGTCCCTAGACTTACGCACTACTTAAACTAACTTATGCTAAGAACAACACACACACATGCCCAAGGGAGGGAGGGGCCGCGCAATCCGTGACATAGCGCCTCAAACCGCACGGCCACTCCGCGCTGCAGCACGGCTGCATGGACTAGGATTTCCCCATCACATACAAATCTGGGGCGCTATTACGATATTGGGAAGCCTCAGCAAGGGGAAAATGAGCTGAAGGCGTGATCTGAAGTTTGGGTTATGGAGGGCAATAGACTAGGGTAATTCGTGCAGTTGTGGTAACCACAGTGTCATGGTGGTGCAGTGGTCAGCACACCTGGGTAGTAAACAGCGACGTAGGTCCAGGGCCTCGCTGTGGCACAAATTTTAATTCATTATTTCAGCTTCTACTCTTATCAAAGGTAAAGTCTCCAGAAAAATGTTATCCCACCAGATCAATAGATCAACCAATGCCTGAGGTATAGCCAGGATATCCCTATTACATACATAGTTGGGGTGCTATTTCAATATTGGAGAGCCTCAGCAAAACTGACGGTATAAGAAGGGGGAAATGGGCTGAAAGCATGAATTGAATTTTTATTATGAAGGTCACTGGACTAGTGTAGTCAGTCCACGCAGTGGTGGTGGCCCCAAGGTTACGGTGGTGCAGTGCTAATACAGCTGCCAAATAAACTGGAGACGTGGGTTCACGTCCTGACTGTGGCACAAGTTTTAATTCATTACCTTTGCTTCTATCCTCATCGAAGACGTTGCAACCATTTTGATTTATTATTGTATGTGTTGGCTGCTGTGTATGTAAACTGTTCTCCTATTCTTTAACTTTCGTGTATGTCTGTGTTGTATTGTAAGCATGAACAATGCAAGTTGTATGCTTACGTAAATGTTATTTGACAAAAAGAGTCGCCAAATCCTTCTGATTCTGTATTGCTGTACTGTAATTCACTTTTACCAAAAATGATTAGAAAATGTAAAACTGTATACTAAATAAGCTATCCTGCAAGATACGGTATGGTACAGTGCAGTGAACACTGTTCCAATGCCTGACGTCACAGCGCTTGTCTTACAGTTCCAACACGTAGGCCTGCCTTAGACCTACTGAAAAATTATTATCTTGAAGTCCTCATTTTTTCTACACAATTCCGACTAATCCGATTTGTCGTGATGACTGTTAGACAGTTTGCTTATTTCACTAATTGCAACAGCTTCTAAACTTTTCACGCTAATTAAGACTATGCGGGTATGGTCTTTTCCGAATTTACTATCCACCAAAAAACGATTCTGGTAGCTGGAGACAGACGATTTTGATAATCCTGTCTTTTCAGTTCTTGTGTTGATATTTCCGTAGAAACTTTCGTCCGCTAACACGTATTTCTTTATTTCTAATCGAGAAGCGAAATACCAATTTCATAGATTTACCTTTAAAAATGTTTTAATAAAACGAAATATTCTCAAAAAAAGTCTCATCGCCTTTTTCATACCCTTAGTGGCTGCATTTTCGAAAACAATGAAACATGTATTGTTTGTTTTTAATCGAGAAGTCAGATACTAGTTTTCGTAGATTTAGCTTTAAAATGTTTTAGTAGTTCATTAATAATGATTTATTTTCAAAGAAATGTTCACCCGTTATTTCGCCCCCTTAGAGGTTGAATGTCCAAAAATCATGAAATATGTGTTTTTTATTTCTGACCAAGAAATCAAATACCGATTTTCGTACTTCTAGCTTTAAAACTGCTCAATAGTGACATATTTTCGAAACACCTTTCATTGCCTATTTCCCCCCTTAGGGATGCAGTTTCGAAAAATCGCTTCTTAAATGTATCAGTATGAGATGAACGTTCTCTCCAAATTTCAAGTTTCTGTCCTTAGCGGCTTGGGCTGGGCGATGATGAGCCAATGAGTCAGTCAGGACACTTTCTTTTATGTATATAGAGTGAGAGATTACTAACTGAAAGGAAAATTGTTACTTTCAAAATACGCAAATTTAAAAATTGAGCTTGAAAGTTGGTTGTTGGAATGTAAGCTTTCAAAGTATTCATTCTTCCGTGAATTCTGATTCGCAAGCATGTTGCAAAGATGTTACGTAGCAAGTGATCGATTACTGACGTTATCATAGTCATTGACTAGTTGATTAAATGCATGGCCGCTACGGCATACTCCAGAGGCTATACATGCGAAGGTGGGGGAGATTAGTGTTTAACGCCCCGTCAACAACAAGGTCATTGGAGACGGAGCTCAAGCTCATCTCAGGAAAGGTAGAAGGAAATCGGCCGTGCCCTTCCAAAATAATAGGAGCGAGCCGGTCACTAGCCTCTCTGTGTGAGCCCCGTTGAACAAGGAACGAAGCCGACTCGGTGGCGTAACGACAGCGCGCATAAACACATATCGAACGCACTAAAACACGTTTACCAAGTAGCCGTGCTTATGGAAGCAAATTTTGCTGACAGAAAGTTCAAATGTATACTGCAACATCAAAACAAAACTTACACTTATTCGTATGATAAAGACACAGATATGTCACAGTCTTTGTAAGAAACATCTGTGAAGTGTAAACACACGATGCTTTAGAACTATTACGTATTTTAACGTTTCATGCTCATATTTTCCACTAATATTATATTTATGGTGAAGCCAATGGGTCAAAAATGAATGCACCCGTTAAAAACAAGTCGTTATTAATCCTTTGAGATCCACTGGTTTCTGCCTCAAAACACCATTCTATTAATTTCTCTTTAAATACCAGTGCCTTCGCATGAAACCACCGATGATATTGCAAGACAGATACATCTAGAGGTACACTGTGGTAGTTCTATGAATCTAGTGTATTGTAGTCAGTTATAGTGTTCAAAGCAACTGTCGGGGCGGAGATTGTGATTGTAGGAGATTCTGAGATGCGGTTTTTTTCTATACTGGCCATATTGAGAAGATAATTGACAGTGGAAGTATATATATCTAAGTTATTGTAGCGTAAATTTGAGTTTGTACTACTGCTTTTATGACTATTATCGGAATCAAATAACTGGGACAGTATGTACTTGTGAAACAACATGTATTAAATTTTAGGCCCCCTTTTAGCTAGTTTTTAGGACCATGAGTGATGAGTTCCTGAAAGTTTGAAATGTGTGATTTTATGTAGGAAAAATGCGAATTGGCTTTCAAATACATCATATGAAATGATGAGTGGTCGAAAACTGTAGGTCCCAGCTGTTCCAAAGTCAAACCATCTCCTTAAAACATCTGATTGTTTACCTTTTGCCAATTTTATCTTATAAAAAGCGATTAATTTTGTAAAAGAAATTATATTTATATGTCAAAGTGCATCCACCTCTTTAAAATAATTCATTGTTTCCTTGTTATCAATTCCTTCCTATATTCGTTGCTTACTATGATACGAGGGTTGCCCAGAAAGTAATGTTCCGCATTTTCTTTCTTCAACAATTCTTGATTTAACATAATAAGAATTACATACACGAAAGAATGTTGCTTTATCTACACTTCATAGTTTTCCATGTAATCCGTTCTATGACCTTCCTCCAGCGCGAAACAAGGGCGTGTATGCCCTGTTGGTATGAATCCTTGACCGCACGACCACTACGGTCGCAGGTTCGAATCCTGCCTCGGGCGTGGATGTTTGTGATGTCCTTAGGTTAGTTAGGTTTAAGCAGTTCTAAGTTCTAGGGGACTGATGACCTCAAAAGTTAAGTCCCATAGTGCTCAGAGCCATTTGAACCATTTTTGAACCAATCCTTGTCCCGGTGGCGAAGCCAGCGATTCACTTTGTGAATCACCGTCTCATCGTCATCAAAATGTCTTCCACGAATGACATCCTACAGTGAGCCAAAAGAGTGGAAGCTCGCTGCAACATGTCAGGTATGACAGCCTTGAATGATATCCCCGACCGTTGCAAATCGTGGAGGTCCACCGAATCGCCTTTTGATGACCTCATCCTCCGTGCCCAGGGTCTAACTGTGCTTCTGTCGACATCAGATGCTCCTTCGACTCCGCACAAGCGGTTGTGAATATTCCCCACAGTTTCTTTCTGTTCAGTGAGAAATTCAATGACGGCACTTTGCAGACGCCATTTTGAAATATTCCTGCAGCTACGCTATCTGTCAGAAGTGACGGAAACTTGGAGCGCTCTTTCAGGAGACTTCAAATGATACATACGTAACGTTTCGCGTTCGTAGCATTGTTTTCGGCTAAGAAAAAAATTACGGTGCATTACTTTCTGGGCAACCCTCTTAGTAAAGGTAAATTACTTTAAAAAATTTTAAATTATTCTTTTTTCATATTATTGGGATAGAAACGGTTAAGGAATATGTACTCAACTGTGACAGAAACCTAAATAAATGATAAACTAAAGTTGCTGGTCCATTATGCCGATGTCCGCCCCCCCCTCCCCAAATTCTATAAGTCCCTCCTGATCCTCGAGCGCCATGTACTCCGCCTCACCTTCTGTATACGCCTCCCATTCCCCATGCGGATCCTCTACGACCCAATTCCTTTCCCCATCCGCTCCTATTCTTCGAACATATCCGCATACTCTACACCTCCCGCTGCCTTGATCCCCCTCATCCCCTGATTGCTCCTCTCCTGTCCAACCTCCGCCCTCTGCTGCGCCTTCACCGTTGTGTCCCCCCCTACCCTCCATCTCTGCACCCTTCATCTCCTCCCAGATGATGCCCTCTCTTCCCCCATTTGTCCCTCCTATCACCTCTGATCCTCACCTCACCCTTCCTTCCTCTGTCCTTTACCTGGGCTCCCTCTCCCCCCCCTTTCCATCCTGTTTTTTCCCTGCCTGCCCTCTCTCTGCCTCCCTTCTCTCCCCCAAGTCCTTTCGCATTCCCCTCCTCTGCCTTCCCCCATTCCCTCTCGTGTCTGCCCTACTCCCCCTTATGAAACCTCTCCCTCCATCGGTTCCCCCCCCCCTTTCGTTTTTCCTCTCCTACCCCCCTTTTTACCCTCATCTGTCCAATTTCCCCCCCCCCCCCCCCATCTGCCCTTGGCTGTGGAGCGTCATCTTCGTGCCGACTTTTTAGTGCAGTGTTTTAAGTGAGTGTGCAGTGTTGTGCGTCTTTTCTGAAGTGTTGCAAACGGAAATCATACAGTCACTGGGTGTGATTTTTATATCTCTTGCGAACAGAAGCCAGACTGTCGCTGTGCTTTTAATTGTCTGTCTACTATTTTACCTGTCTATTTCCTGTGTATTTTACTAGCATCGCCAACCCTTTGTTTTATGTTTTAACTTTCTACAATTTGCCGCCGTTTTACAATTGAAGTCACCGTTTTATGGCCTGCTTTTATTGCTTCTTATCTTCTTATGTTTTAAAAATTCTGTAGGCTGAAGAGCAGCGTACTAAGGTTCTGCCAGCCCGCCCCCTTCAGGGGGAATCGAAGTTCAATAAAGGAAAAAAAAGTCCCTTATGCCATTGAAATGTTGGGCTTCTACATAACAAAATTAATATGAACATTTGAACAGTTATTAATTATCGACGTTTCTGAATTAATTTTTAGCTTCAAGTGCTGCACCTTCTTTAAACTAAGAAAAATATTTCCCTTGAGGTTGTGGCATCAGAGAACCCTACATTTTCATAGGTAGATGCTTGGCAAGGAAAGAAAAGAGCATGTCGCAGCTCTGGTCTCGTCCTTTGTAGCAAACGCAGAACCAGCAATTGTGGCCCAGCAGAGGAAGCCTGACCTCATGGAACCCGTGATGCGGCAATCCCCACAACCACTGACGAACATGGCGATAAGGAGCGCCTCTTGCGGAAGGCGCGGCAGCCACTAACGAGGTACGACAACAGGCGCCATTGTCGTCGCGTGAGATATGACAGCCACATATTTGCAACAGCTCTAGCATTATTCTCAGTTAGTCTTAATCACAGTCCATACGCCTGTATTCGCGGTGGCAGCATGACAGATTCGCAAGTCATCGGTGTGCTTTCAGCGCTGCCCTGCTCGAGACTGGCGGCCCATGCACATATGCTGAATTGCTCCGGCATCTCCCACTCTCTTCTCAAGCACTTTGCCACAGTCAGAAGCGTGTTGATGCTAGTAGTTTGTAGTTGCAAGAAATTATGCTAACTTTGGAGACCTCCTTTTTGCGTTAGTTTAGTATTTCTATTTTGTTAACGCAAGCTTTTGTTTTCCTGTAATGCACAGCGTAATTCAGCTGCCCCTATCGATGTCGTTTTATGCAACCCGCTATGTTGTATCTGCCTTACGGGCAAGAGTTTCCTATTCACCTTACCTGCGAACTATTAGTCCCGAAGAAAAAAATAAACAGGGTCTTTTTGTAGGAAATTTAATGTTTTTAAAATTTGTACTGGGATACGTTTTCGCTAGAGGTCATAGTTTTCGAGTTATTCAACAAAAGCGCACTGCCACTCCCAGACTGAGCCTCCACCAATCAGGATTTCGAGTATGTTATTCACGGCACTCTCTCGTACCACTGAAAAAAAATTTTACGCTTGCACGAATTATTTCCCATATTCGACCGTTTTTACTCTTTATTGACTATACCCCTATTACGCCACCGATCTAGTCGAGCACTTTACACATTGTAAAATCGGCGTTTGTGTAACTTTTCCCAAAAAAATTTTGTGACTGCTATAGTTCAATTCTTTTATCTTGGCGGCTCGCGCATGCCCGCCCAAACGCGGGAGATTGCTGCGTTGCCAGTTGCACACGACGCACGCGCCATGAGAAACAGCGCCATAGTATAGCATAGTTCGCAAGCTTACGTTTAGGGGGGAGCGCGCAGTACATGAAGTAAAGCCACCACGGCTGCACTGCAGACACGTGCTCCCCGCATTCCGCGCTGTGCGCGATTTTATCATCACTGCACTGCTCACCTGTGCAGACACATGGTGTTCCCACTGCTTTGACACACTTATCATTCGATTTCACAAAAACTATTTGGCCTAAAAATTTGATTTTTACACGTCTTCTTTAAAATAAAGCCAAACGTGCCGGTGTAAATAAAACTTTTGTTACAGTCGCGAAAGATGGAATATTTCTCAATATTACATACGACACCTATGTGACACTTAAATTAAATGAGATATTGTTATACAGTAAATTTTATATGAAATTTAGGTATCTTGTCCACATTCCATTCTCAACATTATGGCAACTAAAATCGACCATACGGAAAGTATACTCTATGGACTTTTACCTCTGCAAACTCTTCAAAATTTTTTGCAATGGTTTACTATATTTAATGCTGCATAATAACTGCGTTGAACATCGAAACAAAATTAAGTCAGTTATGGGGGGAAGATACCAGTCAAGAAGATGTGTAAAAATCTAATTTTTGAGCCAAAAATTTTTTGTGGAATCGAATGATAAGTGTCAAAGCAGTCGGAACACCATGTGTCTTCACAGGCGAGCAGTGCAGTGACAAAATCGCGCACAGCGCGGAATACAGGGAGCACGTCTTTGTAGCAGCGAAAGGGTTAATGAAGAGACAAAGCACTAGAAATTTCAAAAAAATTGCATTCAAACGAATAAAATTCGTGAAGTGTGGCACATCAATATTTTTTTTAAATAAAGAAAATATTAAGCACTGCATAAGGATTGAACTCATAACCTTTCACACAGAAGCCCAACACCTTCACCGTTACGCTAACGCATCTTGTCTGCCTACATAACTCCTAAGAACTATAACGCGTCACGCAAAATACTGACAAACACTGTTGCTATGACTATGAATATTCACGCTTCGTCGAAGTACAATAGGAAATAAACGACTACCGCTGTTCTTTATTGCGAAAGAGCGGTTCGTGAGATTGATACAAACACCTTTCCTTGCTATCTCCTGAATTAGGAGTCTTATTGCTTGTTTGGTTTAATTAATTAATAGAATATGAAGCAATTGGTATAAAGAATGTTTTTTCCAAACTTTCTATAAAAGAAAGTCTGCTATCAAGACATTGCTTTTGTTCTATTGCTTTATTTATGACTGAACGTTTCTAAAACTGAAGACACTCGCCCATGCTCTGCATTGCAGTCAATATCTGGCAACGTCGTTCTCTGTTCATTGGCTGACTGTGTTTTGTGACGTCAGATGCGCAGAACGAACCTAAACTCGGCCGCCAACATAAATGACGAGCACTTTAATAGCATAAAACAGTTACATCGTTGTGTTCGTCAGGTCTTATGACTATGAAACGATCGCGTTTGTAAGGATTAAGTTCGGATCTAATTCTCAGTATAATTACTTTTAGCGTAATATTTAGAAAAGACACTTACCTTTTATTGTTCTCACGGGCACGTTTCAGTTAATAATGTTAACGAAAGAGCCGACAGTGCTGGTGGCGTAATAGCCCAATCAATAGCAAAACGAAAAAGATCGAATTTTTGGTATAGTTAGAAATTTTCGCACATTGGTAGGCGGAAGTGCCACGAACAACATACTAGAAATCTTGATTGGTGAAGGATGAGTATGGGGGTGGAGTCCACCTGGTTGGCCGTGCGGTCTAACGCACGGCTTTCCGGGTGGGAAGGAGCGCCTGGTCCCCGGCACGAATCCGCCCGGCGGATTTTTGTCCAGGTCCTGCGAGCCGACCAGTCTGTGGATGGTTTTTAGGCGGTTTTCCATCTGCCTCGGCGAATGCGGGCTGTTTCCCCTTAGTCCGCCGCAGCTACACTATGTCGGCGATTGTTGCTCAAACAAGTTCTCCACGTACGCGTACACCACCATTACTCTACCACGCAAACATAGGGGTTACACTCGTCTGGTGTGAGACGTTCCCTGGAGGGTCCACCGGGGGCCGAACCGCACCATAACCCTGGGTTCGGTGTGGGGCGGCGGAGGGGTGAAGTGGACTGCGGTTGTCGTCGTGGGGTTGCGGACCACTGCGGCTGCGGCGGGGACGGAGCCTCTCCGTCGTTTCTAGGTCCCCGGTTCACATAACATAACATAACGTAACATGGGGGTGGAGGTGCGTTTGAAGGTCACTTTCGAATGTTTTTCTGGAAAAACTCGAAAACTGTGGTCTCCAGGGAAGAATTTTACAGCATTACATTTCCTACAAAAAGGTCACGTTAATTTTTTCTCTTGGGCGTTTGCGCGTAGCGAGCGAGAAAAGATGAAAATCTAGCGCGTGGTTGAAGAAGGCCAGATATAACATTGTGGGTTGTATAAAATACATCGGTAGGGGCTGCTGAATCACCCTGTGTATACATTGTTAAAAGATCTTCTGTACAGGATGTCCATTAATTCCTACTATGATTTTAAAAAATGATAGCACGGAAACTATCAGAGACAGAGAATCTTAGAGGATTGTGAAACGTTTAGCAGCTCCTAAATCTTTTTTCCCTTTTATCCTTTGTTCAAATTTGACGTGGAGTGCATTACAAAAAAATGGCTCTGAGCACTATGGGACTTAACTTCTAAGGTCATCAGTCCCCTAGAACTTAGAACTAATTAAACCGAACTAACCTAAGGACATCACACACATCCATGTCCGAGGCAGGATTCGAACCTGCGACCGTAGCGGTCGCACGGTTCCAGACTGTAGTGCCTAGAACCGCTCGGCCACCCAAGCCGACGGAGTGCATTACAGTCACAAAGCGCAATGCGTCATTAGGTATACAGTACCAAAATCTGTGAGAAGGGAACTGCAGAGTTACCGACGCCGGTATGGGAGGGCACCAATGGCAAAAAGATAAGCAACGAGGTTGTTCAAAAACGTTCAATACCCAGGTAGTGTCAAAGAGCTTCCACGAAGTGGACGTCCCCCTGTGTCTCAAGCACGTGTTAACAGAGTGCAAGCTGCATTTCGGCGCATTCCCAGAAGTTAATTCGTGGTGCAACGAGCGAATTGCGAGAAGCAAGATCAACTGACAGTAAAGCGTTACACAAGCAGTTAAGCCTTTCTGCGTACAAAGTGCAAATGATCCAAGCACTGCAGGCGAACTAATGTGCTCAGCGCTGTGCATTCGCGTGTTCTATGCCCGCCTCTGCAGATACTGACAATGATAGCCTGAAAAAGTGTCTGTTTTCTGGCAAAACTAAACCCATGGAATGCACGTGAACACGTGGGGGATAGCCCGAAGTAAATGATTGGTGTGGCCTAATGCACGAAAATGAGGTAAGTTCATTTTTCTTCTCAGAGAAAACCGTAATGGGAAGTGTTCAGCTGGACACGCTCGAACAATTCCTGCCATCCCTGATCGAAGAGCTGCAGCCGTCCGTCATCTTCCAGGATGATGGTACAAGCCTACAATGGAGTTTTAATATGTGGAATGTGCTGAATGACGCATTTCCTGAGACGTGGATTGTCCATGATCGTTCCACGCGTGGCCCGCACACTCTCCTCAGGTCACACTTATCTTTGTAGGGTTAGGTCAAGTACCACATATAAACAACGCCACTCAATAAAAGTGATACCGTTCGTGCACAATGAAACATTCAGAACCGTTGATGCTGCAATGCTAATACGTACATGGGCAGAACTCGAATGTCATCTTGATGTTCTGCGAGGCACACTCTGAAACTCCGATGTAACAGAAAAAAAAGCTTTGACTGCTGCTAAACGCTTTACGACAAATCACGATGTCGGATCTCTAATAGTTTCCATGTTATGATTTTTTGAAATGATAGCGAGACTTTATAGACACCATGTGTATTACTGCTTTGCGTCAATCAGCAGATTTCTGTTAATGTTTATTATGTGCACAGCACAGAATTTTTCTTATATCTAAAAAAGATTAATCACACAATCGTGCGGCAAAGATTAGGCATAAAAGAATGTAGTAAGCCTATTAGCCAGCATTTTGTGAAAGCTGAAGACAAACTTCAAATCTACGGAAGAAGTAAACCGAAGTAGAGAAGAAATTGTTGTGAAACTTTTCCTCTGAGCATTGTTTCTGGTTTCAGTTTCTATCCTACTTGTTCGTAGGTACAAACGAAGCTCATGATCAATTCACAGACGATGACGCGATGGCTGGTGGACCAAAAGGCATTTCTGCGCTGCTGGTCACGATAGATTTCACGGCTGACCAGAAGGGAAATCCAGGATATGGCGAAGGTTGTCGTAACCCGTGATAAGTTCGACCATAGTATGACGCGATGGCTGGTGGACCAAAAGGCATTTCTGCGCTGCTGGTCACGATAGATTTCACGGCTGACCAGAAGGGAAATCCAGGATATGGCGAAGGTTGTCGTAACCCGTGATAAGTTCGACCATAGTCTAGTCAGAATCGAGAAACCTAAACAGCGATGTCGAGCTCAGAATAATCGTACGGCTTTCATAGGGAGACCGAGAGGCTGACCTGCAAGCGGCCAGCCGCAGTATTTACTATCGATACCATATACACGCCTACCTCACATGCCGGCTGGAACGTTACAAAAGGCCGGGCGTCAGTTCGACAGTTACGCAGCCTGAGGATCTGTGAGAGCGCGTCTGTATCCATACCCGGGAGGCATCTGAGTCCACATAAATATTTTCTGGAGTCGTGCTGTGGACCTTCTCCGTAAAATATAAACAAATAATAAAAAACGTAAGAGCTCATAAAGAGACCCACACACCAAAACACTGATTCTGCAGACGGACTCAGCATCACTTTTAAGAAAAGACCAATAGCAGCGAAAGAAATGATTAAGGGTAATTGGTACAGAGAGCTTGCAGAAAGGAATTCCTACAGTTATTTACGTTTAACAACGAAGCTACAATAGCAATGTCACTGTACGATCTTCGGGAACGGTTTGTCTTTTCACCTCCATCTCATCAGTGTCTTAACTAACTTGTTACTAGCGGCACCAACCTTGCAGTGTTCCTGACGTAAGTGGCTGCTAATGATAATTTCTAAGTAGAGGGTCTATATCGCAGTAGAACTCAAATTATTCGTAAAAACATAAAAACCATCGGACAATGGCCACTCACCGGATCACTGCTCCGAATGGTGCCATTAGCAGACAGTATTTTAGAGACGTATAATCGGCACGCAGGTCACCTTGCCGTTAGTATTGATTTTCGAAACCTGAGACATTACTTTTCGTTCAAGGAGCTTATCATTCGTCTTCACTAGTCTGAATGGGTAAAAATAATTGTGTGATTGACATGCAAGCGAGTCAAATTGTAGGGAACAGGTACCAGCCAATAGTGGTTCGTTCTCGAGGCAGTGGTTGCTATGTTGCCTTTTTTCTACGAGGTGCTATCCAAAATTTTCGGGACTGGTGCTGCCATCTGCTGAAAATCTTACCTTTCGACTAATGGTCATCATCATACTCGAAGTAGTTCCCATCCGCACGTACACACCGGTCCCAGCGCTTCTGCCACTGGTCAAACGTTTTCTGGAAGTCCTGTTCCTTGAAGGTGTTAATCACCGCCAGCAACGCTTCTTGAATCCTCTCTAGAGTGTCGAACCGACGGCCTTTCAACTTGGGTTTCAGTTTTGGGAATAGCGTGAAGTCGCAAGGTGCCAAATCTGGCGAGTACGGTGGGTGAGGTACAACCGCCATGTTGTTTTTTGTCCAAACGGTCCTGGTTCAAATGGTTCAAATGGCTCTGAGCAATATGGGACTTAACATCTGAGGTCATGAGTCCCCTAGAACTTAGAACTACTTAAACCTAAGTAACATAAGGGCATCACACACATCCATGCCCGAGGCAGGATTCGAACTTGCGACCGTAGCGGTCGCGCGGTTCCGGACTGTAGCGCCCAGAACCGCTCGGCCACTCCGGCCGGTCGAAAGATCCTGGTGAGCAAGGACGTGTGACAGGGCGCGTTGTCGTGATGCAGCAGCCAGTTCCCTCGACGCCAAAGTTCGGGCCGTCGTCACTGCACGTTTTCACGGAGTCGTCGCAAAACGTCACAGTAGTACGCGCAATTCACTGTTTGGTTGGGTGAGACGATTTCTTTGTGCACAATTTCGCTGTTATCAAAGAAGACGATGATCATGCTCTTCACTTTGCTCTTCACCTGTCTCGCTTTTTTTGGTCTTGGAGAGCCTGGGATCTTCCACTGGGACGATTGTTGCTTTGTCTTTGGGTCATAACCGTAAATCCAGCTCTCTTCGCCGGTGACAGTCCGTGACAAGAAGGTTGGATCGTCAGATGCGGTCTGACGAAGGTCCGTGCACACTTTAAAACACGCTATGCCTTCGTAAAACCGGCACACACCAAACACAGAGTATTATGGAAATCACTGTGGACACGCAACTCGTTCTCCCAGCTGAATGCCACTCTGCACACTGACTCATCAGATATGCAGCTCTCGCCAACTAGTTGTGGAAAGATCTACTACTCCTACTTTCCAGATAGCAGCACCACTCACGAAAATTTTCGATTCCACCTCGTAGATACATACAAAACTTTGTCACGCGTGGCTGTCTGCATGACAGTAACAGTGTATCACGCCACTGTAATACGTCAGTCACAATGCTATCATACTCAAGGCCTATTTCGTCCAGCAAGGTAAATTACTCGTACTCGCCTGTAGGAGGACTCGATATGTTTTCATTGTTATAGTAACCAAATACCCTGAACAATCCGTTAACTGGAGTTACATGAGTGGTTGGTTGGTTGGTTATTTTGGGGAAGGAGACCAGACACCGAGGTCATCGGTCTCATCGAATTAGGGAAGGACGGGGAAGGAAGTCGGCCGTGCCCTTTGAAAGGAACCATCCCGGCATTTGCCTGGAGCGATTTAGGGAAATCACGGAAAACCTAAATCAGGATGGCCGGACGCGGGATTGAATCGTCGTCCTCCCGAATGCGAGTCCAGTGTCAAACCACGGCGCCACCTCGCTCGGTGTAGTTACATGAGTGTTATGTAACACACAACATACACTAACCAGTCACAGTAATGTCACCACCTGTCAAAAGCCTGGATAACTACCTGCAGAAAGAGAGTCAATAAGGTTCTGGAAGGTACCGAGTGGGATGTGTAACCATGCCGACTTCGGTACTGCGCTAGATTTCTTGGTTGAGGAACCATGGCGCGAACAGCCCAACTGAGGTGATCCCAGGGATTCTCGATTTGGTTTAAATCCGAGCAAAGTGACTGAAAATATCGAGGTATGTTATGACTAGAATAAAACGCGAAGTAGGTTGGTTGGGTAAGAGGCATACGTGCGTGCCAACAACCTAGAAACACACGTACATTAAATGTTTTCTACCTCGGAAACAGTTCGGAATAGAGCATTTGGCCATACAAAGTTATTTACTTAAGTGAGCTTTCGTGTCACGTCGCTAAATACTGACCATTCCTTATGAATGGTTCAAATGGCTCTGAGCATTGTGGGACTCAAGATCGGAGGTCATCAAGCATGGTTCAAATCGCTCTGAGCACTATGGGACTTAACATCTCAGGTCATCAGTCCCCTATAACTTAGAACTACTTAAACCTAACTAACCTAAGAACATCACACACATCTATGCCCGAGGCAGGATTCGAACCTACGACCGTAGCGGTCGCGCGGTTCCAGACTGAAGCACGTAGAACCGCTCGGCCACACCGGCTGGCATTCCTTATGAGATGAGACACCCTATGTAAGGGGGATGAACAGCATCAGATGATGATTGATCACTGTGAAGGCCATGGAGATGTGCGTGTTCATGTGGAACAGCGTTATCAGCCCTTGACAGAGTTTGTGTGTGTGTGTGTGTGTGTGTGTGTGTGTGTGTGTGTGTGTGTGTGTGTGTGCTTTCTGATTCTCTTGTCTTGTTGTCGACCTTTTTGCCGCAATCGGAAAATACGAATGTTGAATTTCCTTACAAAATCTGTTAGAAAATAATATTTGTAGTGTACTTACAGGTACTGTGTCTCCTTCACTGCGAACAAATTCACATTACGCAAACCATCACTCACACTGTTTATTTACATAAAATTATAACATGGTGCAAACAGATTGCTACAAGTCTTTGCGCAGTTTCCAACTGCAGTAATATCAAGGCCACTACATGGCAAGAGAAGCGGAACTACACACACACGCAGACTTAATATAAACACCAATTTAAAGAGCTGCAATTGAAAATGGCAACAAATTCCTGCCGGCCGCTGCGGTCGAGCGTTTCTAGGCACTTCAGTCCGGATACTGCCTCGGGCATGAATGTGTGAGATGTCCCTAAGTTAGCTAGGTTTAAGTAGTTCTAAGTCTAGGAGACTGATGACCTCAGATGTTAAGTCCCATAGTGCTCAGAGCCATTTGAAACATTTTGAACAAATCCCTGAAACTCATTGTGTTGTACTGGCGTAAGCTGTCGCCAGCACACCAGTCGACAAAGATGTAGCGCGAAGATCGACAGTAGGCGCTGGATGAAGCGCACCTATCACGAGAGACGCCAGACACATACCGACAAGCAACACGCCGCCAACGCCCTCTCGACAGTATGTATTTAGGTAGACGCCGCCGACCGTAGGGCCTCAGGCACTGACTCACTCACCGAGATTGGCGTTTGTCAGTACATTCGCAGAGGAGGCTCAGTTCAAAACGCAGCTTACGACAGTACATAGTGACCAGATTAGTGCCAATAGCGGGACTACCAGTGAGAATGAAGTTCGTAATAGCAAGATTACCGATATTGTCTACAGGAGGACTATTAGTGATGAGCTTGTACTACAGAACATGGACTCTATTCCAATTAAGTAAATACTTCAAGTAAAAGTAAATAGAGCTGTGTTAGTCCACGTGTGCATTTGTGTTGTAGAAAGAGGATACCGACCACCCATAACAACATCCTAACATCCTCTCCCTTGCCTAGTGGCGGTACAAGACTCTAAACGTGCTATGCGTAAAAAATCGCTAATGGTACAGTGTTTTATTATTTAAGTCAGTAACGACACTATTTCAGGTTTTAATAAAACATCGATAATAACGAATGAAATTAAAATAGACTACGATTTGTGACATTTACCTTTCCCCGTTGCCCAAGACCTATACCAAGATATAATATCCACTTTCTGCTGCTGCTTTATAAACACCAAATTTGTAAACAAATATCTATGTTTAGGTAGGGGCTGAGACCGCCTAGTGCAAAGAATTGCATTGTTGTAGAGCAAGGGTTGCCACACGTCCAGGTTTTCCGAGACAGTTCCGGTTTCAGGCTGAAGAAATCGGCGTCCCGAAAAATAATTTCTGGATTGTAGTTTGTCCCGGATTTCGGATTTCAGAGAAATATTCCATACTATCTATTTTTCTCCAGATTACTGCGTGGATCTACATTTAAACTTCGGCTGTTAAGTTAAATAACGAAAGTTTTTATTATCACAGTTAACTGAGTCTCTTAAGGAGTATTATTTCGCGGTACCGCTGCTGAGTTTCCATTATTATCAAAAATGGTTCAAATGGCTCTAAGCACTATGGGACTTAACATCTGAGGTCATCAGTCCCGTAGACTTAGAACTACCTAAACCTAACTAACCTAGGAACATCACACACATCCATGCCAGAGGCAGGATTCGAACCTGCGACCGTAGCAGCAGCGCGGTTCCAGACTGAAGCGCCTAGAACCGCTCGGCCACAGCGGCCGGCTCTATTATTATCCCTCGCATCAGTTCAGTTTATGTTTTGCAGCAACCTGGTTCTGCGTTCCTATATCTGAACCGTAACGCGATTAATTTGTTACTAAAGTGTTTGAGTGTTTCAAACGAAATCAAAATACCAAAGAGGAAGTATTTATTGCAATAAAAGTATTCAGAAGAATGGTTCTTCATAAAGCGAAGAGAAATGACTATGAAGTAGAATATGTAATTTGTAAGTGTTTCCACAGCAAATGCGGGAAGAGCAGGTATTAACTATAACGTAAAGCATAAATGAAACTTTTAATCTTGCAGCATTTAAAAAATGGGTAATTACTTTGTTTCAAAGTCATTTAAACTGGGCAAATTAGTAACAGCAGCGAAATTAGCAATGTGTTATCATACCGTTAAATATCACACGTCTTTCAAGTTTCTGTACCGTACTTCCAGGCTAAGCTCCAAACTTTTAATGATTCCGAGGCAGCAAAAGATGAGACTTTGGGCAGAACAAAATCAACAGCAATTGTGAATTCACTGTTGGTATGAGATGCTGTGAAACAAATGTGCGATGATCTTTCAAAGCTAATAGGGGTAGAAATTACAAAGACAAGAAAAAATTTCCACTAATTAATTCACATTTTAAGCTAAGGAGACGTGTCCCGGTTTCTGATTCCCAAATTACGTCCATTTTTATCAGTTTAACAGAAATGCCCCAGTCTGTCAGACAGAAATAGTGGCAACCTTACGTAGAGCTGATGTGATTCGCATTATTTTGAAGAAATTCCTGGTACGTCCACTGCGCGTCCATTAAATATCAATTTCGCTCGGACCCAGGCGACATAAGCTTCAGTTGGTGACGGGTACGAGTGTCGAGTCACGTAGATAGGCACCGGGCACGGGACGCGGCTGGAGACTCCCTGGAACGCGTGGCGTGCAGTCGGGGCGGTCATTAGACAGGTTCCAGGAAAAACTCTCCAGCGCCTCGGTGCACGCGGCCCGCGCACTCCAGCCGCTGCACGCCCTGCAGCAGACAAGTCGCGGTCGAGGCACGAACCTGCTAACGACGCCTGCCGGCGCCACACTGCGAACGCGATCGGCTGCCTGCCGCCGCGAGGAAACCCATGCCACTGGTCTTGTCTCCACGTCCACGTGCTGTACAGCTCGCGGGAGACGACAACCGATTTCCTAAAACAGTGTTTTGTTGGCTCTATCAAAATATCGGTTTTTCGACCATCAGTCATTTTACGCAAAGTGTGTCTTCACCACAATCAAGTGACGTCCCTGTCGCATTTGTAACATACAAAGCTCTCGATTATCCGGATTAATGCGAAGCCGTCATTGCACGGATAACCGAAAAGAATGCACAATCGCAAATTCGCAAGTTTTACCACAAACTGCTATTTACTGTCTTTAATGTCGTAACGATTTTTAGCCAACATTTGTTTCTCCCGGCGCGTTTCGCCTGCAGCTACTTTGTCCCGGCGTAGTGCAGCAACTTGACGTCACATAGACTTAACAAATCGTTGGGAGTCCCTGCAGAAATACTGAGTAATGGTACCTGTGTAGCCTGTAAGTAGGCTGTTTAGGTTTTTATGTTGGTAACGCCACGTAGCGCTCTGTATGAAATCACTGACTGTGCTGTGTGCAGTCTGTGACTGGTTTGCGTTGTTGGAACATTTGCTATTGTAGTGTTGGACAGTTCGATGTGAACAGCGCGTAGCGTTGAGCAGTTGAAGGTGAGCCGCCAACAGTGGTGGATGTGGGAAGAGAGATGGCAGAGTTTTGAGAGCGGACGATCTGCATGTGTGTCCGTCAGAAAAACGAAATTTGTAAGACTGGATGTCCTGAACTGATATATATATATATATATATATATATATATATATATATATATATATATATATATATATATATATATAATGAATTTTGAACACTATTAAGGTAAATTCATTGTTTATTCTCTACTAAAATCTTTTATTTCCTAACCATATCTATCAGTAGTTAGTGCCTTCAGTAGTTAGAATCTTTTATTTAGCTGGCACTATTGGTGCTCGCTGTATCGCAGTAGTTCTAGTATTGAAGATTTTTTGTGAGGTAAGTGATTTGTGAAAGGTATAGATTATTGTTAGTCAAGGCCATTCTTTTGTGGGGATTATTGAAATTCAGATTGCGTTGCGCTAAAAATATTGTGTGTCAGTTTAGTGTTGACCAGAATAACTAAAGAGAGAAATGTCTGAGTACGATCAGTTTGGCTCAGCTGTTTGAAAATCAAATAACGTAAGAGGTTTTATCAGCACAGTCATTAATATTTTTTCTAAGGGAATGTTTCACCATTTCCAGTCAATGATCGGTCGATCTGGACCAGAGGACTCACTGCATTGCATGCAAACACAACCTACACCATTGTGGAGCCACCACCAGCTTGTACAGTGGCTTGTTGACAACTTGGGTCCATGGAATCGTGGGATCAGCGCCACACTCTAACACTACCATCAGTTCTTACCAACTGAAATCGGGACTCATCTAATCAGGTCACGATTTCCTAGTCGTCTACGGTCCAACAGATATGGTCACGAGCTCGGGAGACGGGCTACAGGCGTTGTCGTGCCGTTAGAAAAGGCACTCACATCGGTCATCTACTGCCGCAACCCATTAACGCCAAATTTCGTGGCACTGTCCTATCGGATATGTTCGTGTTCGTGTCCCATATTGATTTATGCGGTAATTTCACGCAGTTTTGGTGTCTTTTAACACTGACAATGCTACTCAAACACTGCTGCTCTCGGTCTGAATTTTGGCATTCTCGAATACCCTTTACAATGCGGATCGTGGAATATTGAATTCCCTAATGATTTCCGAATTGGAATGTCCCACGCATCTAGCTTCAACTACCACTCAGAGTTCAAAGTCTGTTAATTAACGTCGTGCTCTCATAATCACGTCGGAGTCCTTGGCACATGAATCACCTGATTACAAATGACGGCTCTTTCAATACGCTACCCTCTTTATATCTTGTGTACGCGGCACTGTCCCCATCTGTGTATGTGTCTATCCCTCCTCCAGGACTTTTATCACCACAGCGTGCATTTTTGAAAAAAAATGGCTCTGAGCACTATGGGACTTAACATCTGAGGTCATCAGTCCCCTAGAACTTAGAACTACTTAAACCTAACTAACCTAAGGACATCACACTCATCCATGCCCCAGGCAGGATTCGAACCTGCGACCGTAGCGGTCGCGTGGTTCCAGACTGAAGCGCCCTTAACCTCGTGGCCACACTGGCCGGCGCATTTTTGAAGATAAAACTTCTAGGATGTTAGGCCACATCAGGTCTTCAGTTTCTTCTACAGGATCGACGTTTCGACGCCTCTGCTGGCGTCTTATTCATGATTTACACTCAGATCGCAGGAGAAGGCAAGAAACGTCGATCGTGTAGAACAGGTTGAAGACGTGATGCGGCCTATCATCCTAGAAGATTTGACCTCCAATGACAACGACCACGAAAGCCCGCAGATTAACATATACATTTTCGTTTGTAGACAGCACTATCAACTTACATACCCTGCTAAGTACATGCAGTTCTGACCTAGGCGCCATTTCCTCAGTGTGTTTCATTACTTACTGTGCGTGTTGATATTGCATTGTATGTGCTCTTGCTGAACTGCTGTTATTCTGCCTGTGGCAATGGAAACAATTTTGAGCACTGGACACAGACCGCGCAAACACTTTCACCACGTTAACCTGTCTGCCGTCATTTAGTATTGCAGACTGTGGAACTATTATTTGCAATATCTAAGATTATCTTTTGTTGTGGTCTTCAGTCCTGAGACTGGTTTGATGCAGCTCCCCATACTACTCTATCCTGTGCAAGCTGCTTCATCTCCCAGTACGTACTGCAGCCTACATCCTTCTGAATCTGCTTAGTGTATTCGTCTCTTGGTCTCCCTATGCGATTTTTACCCTCCACGCTGCCCTCCAATACTAAATTGGTGATCCCTTGATGCCTCAGAACATGTCCTACCAACCTATCCCCTCTTCTAGTCAAGTTGTGCCACAAACTCCTCTTCTCCCCAATTCTGTTCAATACCTCCTCATTAGTTATATGCTCTACCAACCTAATCTTCAGCATTCTTCTGTAGCACCACATTTCAAAAGCTTCTATTCTCTTCTTGTCCAAACAATTTATCGTCCATGTTTCACTCCCATACATGGCTACACTCCATACAAATACTTTCAGAAACGACTTCGTGACACTTAAATCTATACTCGATGCTAAGAAATTTCTGTTCTTCAGAAACGCTTTCCTTACCATTGCCAGTCTACATTTTATATCCTCTCTACTTCGACCACCATCAGCGATTTTGCTCCCCAAATAGCAAAATTCATTTACTACTTTAAGTGTCTCATTTCCTAATCTAATTCCCTCAGCATCACCCGAGTTAATTCGACTACATTCCATGATCCTCGTTTTGCTTTTGTTGATGTTCATCTTATATCCTCCTTTCAAGACACTGTCCATTCCGTTCAACTGCTTTTCCAAGTGCTTTGCTGTCTCTGACAGAATTGCAACGTCGTCGGCAAACCTCAAAGTTTTTATTTCTTCTCCATGGATTTTAATACCTACTCCGAATTTTTCTTTTGTTTCCTTTACTGCTTGCTCAATATACAGATTGCATAATATCGGGGAGAGGCTCCAACCCTGTCTCACTCCCTTCCCAACCACTGCTCCCCTTTCATGTCCCTCGACTCTTATAACTGCCATCTGGTTTCTGTACAAATTGTAGATAGCCCTTCGCTCCCTGTATTGCACCTCTGCCACCTTCAGAATTTGAAGGAGAGTATTCCAGTCAACATTGTCAAAAGCTTTCTCTAAGTCTACAAATGCTAGAAACGTAGGTTTGCCTTTTCTTAATCTAGCTTCTAAGATAAGCCGTAGGGTCACTATTGACTCACGTGTTCCAATATTTCTACGGAATCCAAACTGATCTTATATATATATATATATATATATATATATATATATATATATATATATATATATATATATATATATATATACTCCTGGAAATTGAAATAAGAACACCGTGAATTCATTGTCCCAGGAAGGGGAAACTTTATTGACACATTCCTGGGGTCAGATACATCACATGATCACACTGACAGTACCACAGGCACATAGACACAGGCAACAGAGCATGCATAATGTCGGCACTAGTACAGTGTATATCCACCTTTCGCAGCAATGCAGGCTGCTATTCTCCCATGGAGACGATCGTAGAGATGCTGGATGTAGTCCTGTGGAACGGCTTGCCATGCCATTTCCACCTGGCGCCTCAGTTGGACCAGCGTTCGTGCTGGACGTGCAGACCGCGTGAGACGACGCTTCATCCAGTCCCAAACATGCTCAATGGGGGACAGATCCGGAGATCTTGCTGGCCACGGTAGTTGACTTACACCTTCTAGAGCACGTTGGGTGGCACGGGATACATGCGGACGTGCATTGTCCTGCTGGAACAGCAAGTTCCCTTGCCGGTCTAGGAATGGTAGAACAATGGGTTCGATGACGGTTTGGATGTACCGTGCACTATTCAGTGTCCCCTCGACGATCACCAGTGGTGTATGGCCAGTGTAGGAGATCGCTCCCCACACCATGATGCCGGGTGTTGGCCCTGTGTGCCTCGGTCGTATGCAGTCCTGATTGTGGCGCTCACCTGCACGGCGCCAAACACGCATACGACCATCATTGGCACCAAGGCAGAAGCGACTCTCATCGCTGAAGACGACACGTCTCCATTCGTCCCTCCATTCACGCCTGTCGCGACACCACTGGAGGCGGGCTGCACGATGTTGGGGCGTGAGCGGAAGACGGCCTAACGGTGTGCGGGACCGTAGCCCAGCTTCATGGGGACGGTTGCGAAAGGTCCTTGCCGATACCCCAGGAGCAACAGTGTCCCTAATTTGCTGGGAAGTGGCGGTGCGGTCCCCTACGGCACTGCGTAGGATCCTACGGTCTTGGCGTGCATCCGTGCGTCGCTGCGGTCCGGTCCCAGGTCGACGGGCACGTGCACCTTCCGCCGACCACTGGCGACAACATCGATGTACTGTGGAGACCTCACGCCACACGTGTTGAGCAATTCGGCGGTACGTCCACCCGGCCTCCCGCATGCCCACTATACGCCCTCGCTCAAAGTCCGTCAACTGCACATACGGTTCACGTCCACGCTGTCGCGGCATGCTACCAGTGTTAAAGACTGCGATGGAGCTCCGTATGCCACGGCAAACTGGCTGACACTGACGGCGGCGGTGCACAAATGCTGCGCAGCTAGCGCCATTCGACGGCCAACACCGCGGTTCCTGGTGTGTCCACTGTGCCGTGCGTGTGATCATTGCTTGTACAGCCCTCTCGCAGTGTCCGGAGCAAGTATGGTGGGTCTGACACACCGGTGTCAATGTGTTCTTTTTTCCATTTCCAGGAGTGTATATATATATATATATATATATATATATATATATGTGTGTGTGTGTGTGTGTGTGTGTGTGTATATGCTTGTGGCAGTACTAGTAGTAGTGAGTTGCTGTTTGATCTGTCATTGTTCCTGCCCACATCAAACACCTAGACCGCTAAAATGATCATGTTGACATTGGTATTCGTGACATTTTGTATCTTCATATGACGAGACATGGGAACACGTAATACAACCAGGAACATTGTCGAACACGATTGGTTTGGTGGTCTAAGTGTTGCGGTGTGGAGTGGCACGATTTTGCATGGGCGTACTGACCTCCAACCCTCTGAACATGGTCGACATTATTACGACACTGTATTTTTCAGGGTTGCATTCGGTCCAGATTTCATTTTCACGGATGACAATGAGCGACCGCTTCGAACAGCGCAGGTGGGGGAGTTCTTGGGACGAGACAACATTCGGAGAATACACTGACCTGCCTGTTCTCCCAACTTGTTGTCAAGCACCCGTGGTCTCCGACGGGGAGACGTATTCAGGACGCCCATGTGCACCAAAGACCATCCAACAGTTCTCAAACGCGCTGATGAAGGCATGGAACGTCGTACCACAAGAACTCCTTACCAAACTTGTGGTCAACATGCGAGCACTTTGCATAACATAGACAGAGCCTATTAAGGACAATGTCCCACCTTTTGTAATGTCCAGGAGATCGTCACAAATGGCGGTGGCTTCAGAGTAATTATTGTCTTTGACTAAAAGTGTCATTTCTGTTCGTCTATAGCGTAACAGTCCTTTTCCTACAGGGTCAAAATTTCATCGAGTTGCTTTACTTGGCCGTAAAACACTATGCGGAATTTAGTTTGATCCTTAAGTTTTCCGCACCATTGTACGTAGTGCACAGTGTCACTTACACATTACAAGTTATCAGAGACCGGTTTCGGCTAAACTAAAACAGTCGCAGATTTCATAAAATAGTACCACATGGATGAAGTGAGATCCGATCTCGGGTTTCAAGCATCCAAATATACATTCTGAAGTTTCCTACAAGATAAAGTCTGAGATTAGTGGCTTTGCTGTGCAAATTGAACGAGGAATATACAGTATGTATATAATCTAAATGGCGGAACGCTCACAATTTGCGGTGATTTCACCACAGAGATTTTACAAAGAGTTTATAGTATAAACCGTTATCTAAAACTGTAGTAGTCATAACATAAATATGTAGAATCAAAATAGCATTTATGAGAATAAAAGGCAATCCTAATCGGCTTATCAGCAATAAAAAGCCGTCGCCTTCTTCTTGTGTCGGATGCAGCATATACAGATATTTCTTACTAGGCACAGATTCAAGGATACTGGCGTTCGTTGCTGGGTTGTTTGTTGGAATTGTTTATTCGACATCGTCGTCCACAACTGTGGCAACCAAGAGTCACTGCCCGGTCTGTTCCTTTGAGAGCAATACCTTTGGGAAATCGATAAACCACATTGTTGATACTGGCTGCTTCCAGAAGAATACCACAGATCATTAGACTTACATGAGTACGCAGCCGGTGACAAAGGCTTTTGGGTACAAGAAAAAAAAAAGAACATACATAATGGCAAAATCTTGTGGTGGTTAAAAGCTTCAGCTAGGCAGCTGGGGAGAGTGTTGGCTTCATCGGCAGCTTTCCGGGTAGGAAGTTAATCAGGGAACGGTATGAATATTTGTAGACGAGAATGTGCTAACTCGGCGTAAATGTCATTGCTCTGGTGTACTGTGAGTGGAGGCATTGATTGTCGAAACACTAAAAGCTTCCAACAGCAAACATACTGATTCTGGATAAAGCTGGGGAAAGATACCAGAATTCAACGTGCAAAAACTAGCATCATTTCGTAATCTCTTCTGATCGGATTGTGTCAGTTGTAGGCCAGCTTTCACAACACAGAGATTATATATAGCGTCCACTGCAGGACATCCATCTGGTGGGCCTCCGCCTGCTATAAATTAATAACTTATTCATCGTTAAATACTTCAACCTAAGATGCCTGATGGGTTATTGAAATAAAAAGGCCGTTGACGGTCTCCATTTTTTATTACTCGACGATTTCTCGCCAAGAGCAGCCACTAACATTAGATGAAATATAATTTACGGAAGTATTTTGGATGAAGGACATCTGTTAGATTCTACTTGTAGGAAAGATCAACAGGATTGTGGCTGGGGTTCGATTATCTAGCTGCAAGATGGCATGGAGAGTAACACACTCTCACTAACAGGGCTGATCGTGGATAAGATTTCGTGAATAAAGGAAATCTGGTAAAAACTGTAAATATCGTTAATGAATGTTACATTAGCAATAGTGATCAAATAGAGGCACGAAATTCGGTTTCATAGTGCGATGCTGTTTTATGAGATATCAGTCTTACTAGCTCCATTAGCTGATTAGCTACAACATTAATTCGTCGACACAATAGTAAACAGAGGCTAACTCAGAATGTCCATTGTAAATATAATTGAAAAATGATTGCTAAATCTTGTATGGTTAAAGAAAAGTGGGGGTGCCTGATTCTGTTGCATCCGTTCACTTGAGTAAAACCAGAATACACTCACGAGAAGATTTCACTGTACGCAGGGAGCTTCCATGCAGCCTACAACACAGATTGCGGCGATGCGGGGCCCACGAGAAATACGGGCCCTGCAACGAACTTGTGACGTCACGCTAGTCGTCTTATTTCCCACACTTCGCGAACGCTCGGTTCTGTTCAGAGCCCACGGGAAATCAATATGTAACTGTAAAGATAGCCACAAGGTCTTAGCTTTGTCGTGCGCTACTGAGAACTTGCATGCATTTAAAGGTGCAGTCAAGAATTACTTACGGCATCTAAAATAGTTATTTGTTCCCCACTGGAGACGTGCTGTGACGTACACGCCACGGCCTATCTTTCTTGTGGGCTTCGAGGCGATGACGGCAACCTCAGTGGTGTCCATTCTTCAGCGTAGGTGTATTGCATATGCTCTCGCATTTCGCAAATGCGATAGCATTTCCATGAATCGTCATGCAAAAAGACTACATGGTAATAATCACGCGTCTGAAGTTGACATCAACAAAATCAATTTTACAATTTATGGCTCATCTATCATGCAACCGGTCCATACTCTCTAACACTGACCAACCAGGCGAGAGTTCTTGTTGTTCGATCACAAAAAAAAACCGTTTCCTTCTTTCGGCTGTTGTCTCCAGTGCGTCTCCTGTTCCAGAGTTTCCTCTTATTGCCATCCCAACTGGTCATTGTAGGTACGCCGCCATCCCCGTCTAACATAAGAACGACAGGAAAACAGACTTGTCTCTGATAGGTGTTCTAGTTAGATCTGTATCGGCATGATACTTAAAACATTTTTTAGGGTTACGTACCACAGTCGGTAAAAGCCGAACTCTTAGAGCATCACTTTGTTGTCTGTCTGTCTGCCTGTGATCTGACTGTTAAAAACCCTTTTTCTCAGTAACGTATTCAAGTATCAAGTTGAAATTAATATCAGATAACAAAGGCCTATGATCTCTTGGCGGTGTAAAAAATTGAAGTTTCTACATTTATGTCACATGTTTTGATGCTCGCAAATTCACCCATCAAAACCTGTTGAGCGAGAATCACGATATTTGGCAAGAAGCGAGGTTTCACAGTCTAGGCAAAAGGAAAATGTCCGAAAGTAGTTAATTTGTAATTATATCACACGAAAAGCATATTAATATTGATGTTCAAGACAGAATTCTTTTTCTCATTTGTTATCTGACTGTGTCTGTCCTGTCAAGATACCTTTTCTCAGGAATGCGTAGGAGGAAGGGATCGCTTGTGAGTCCCAAAGTTCTACCATCAGTCCAGCTAACACAATGACACTGCGTAGGGGGGGGAACGATACAGCTACTCTCCATAAGCCACACATTTTTGTAGCCAATGCTAAGCGATGTTTGATGTAGAGTAAACAGCGACGCCACTGGACAGGGATTGACTGGAAACGAGTGACTTGGAGCGATGCATCACACTATACCCTAAGGCAACCTGCTGGAAGGATGTGGGTTTGGCAAATGCCTGGAGACTGTTGCCTGCCATCATGTGTAGTGCCAACAGTGGAGTATGGAGGAGGTGGAATTACGGTATGGAACTGTTTCTCGTGGTTAGGGCGTGGTTCCCTTATTGCGCGTAAGGAAACACTAAATGTGGAAGAATATGAACTCACTTTACATCATTGTGTACTGCATACAGTAGGGTATCTATTCTGAGTCTACGATTATATCAAAACGACAATTCACCTTGTCTTCAAACGGCATCTGTGGGGCAATGGTTTATGGACAATAATATTCCTTAACTTCTCATGGTTGGGATTCACAGTCGTATAATATTTCTTGAAGGACATCATAGTCGCCGTTTACTGTATTTATTATTAGGATTGCAATTTCGGCATTAGGGCCATTTTCAAGTAACACAGCAAAAGTTACCAAAACACAAAAATGAAGCACAGGGCTTATATACACAATTAAACAAACATTTTATTAAGATAGTAGCGTAATTATAAAAATTGGTGAGAAAATTGTACATAACTTACATTCTGTCAGAATATGCCTATCTAAATGTAGCCTTCTGACTGTGAGAGTCCCACAAGATCCTATGAGTACGACACTTATATTACACCGTAAAATGTTGTTAAATATGTGCTGTATTGTCAATGTTACCATCGTTCTAATGAACTATCACAAATAACAGCTCAGGTGCACTGACAACATGTGGAGCTAAGTCTGTTAGCGCGAAAATACATTTACTGAAGATAATACATGTGTTATCTGTTAAGAAGTCAATGTGAGAGCTTTTTAACAGATAACACATGTATTATCGTCTATTATGTTATAAAGAAATATTCCCATCCTGTCCTACTGCCCCTTACAATCATAGCACTATTTAAAAAGCTGTATGATGTCGGCAGACGAAAAGACTTTACGATATACAGCTTATTAGTTGTATCCTTGGTGTGCACTATCTTTGCTACGTACACAGGCAGTATCTTTAGTAAATGAGGCATGAAATTGCAATAAAGTAAAATAAGAAGAGAAAAATAGTCTTTTATTCTGACTGATTGTATGTTATGTACATTTCTCGCCAATTTTTCTAATTACGCTACTATCTTAATAAAATGTTTGTTTAATTATGCATGTACACCCTGTGCTTCATTTTTCTGTTTAGGTAAATTTTGCAGTATTACTTGAAAATGGCCCTAATGCCGAAATTGCTATCGTAATAATAAATATTTCATACAGTCAACGGCGACTATGATGTCTTTTAAGAAATAATATTCCTGTAACGGGCTTGCCTACCCAGAGTCCCAAGCTGAACCCAATGGACCACAACGTCCAAAATCATTCTCTTCTTTGGGTCTGTTCTTGAAGCAGAATGGACTTCTTTTCTTCCATAGACATACATATACCTCACACCTCCTAGAAAATGTCCCCGTCACAATTCAAGCCGTTAAAGAGGCGAATTGTGGACACACCCTATCTTAACGTCCAGTTATAGGTGTCCGGATACTTTTGATCAGAGTGTATGTTTGATCTGCAGGTACGATTAGGGTATTTACGGTCAACACAGATGGTCTCAAGATGTTTTGTTGTAGATGAAAAAGAGCGGAGCATATTTCTTATTTTCGTGTGCGACTGCCAGCCTGTGGATTTCGGTTAGTGGTACCCGCCTGCATACTTGGGAGTCATTTTGCTCTTGGCGGCGGCTTCTTTGGCACAGCCGAACGACGCGACACGCGAGCGCCTTCCTGTCGCATTCTCTGCATAATAAATCGCCTTCGCTCGCGGGCTACTCTTTCGTTCCAGCCTTGTCCGAAGTTGTTGCAAGAGTTTATGGCGGAGACAAATAAAGCGCGGAAACTCCTTTCGTTGCGTTATATTCCTGGTGATTCCTGGAAGAATCATGAAGTTCTTCTCTCGCTATCTTTTAAAGTCTCATAGAAATCAATGACAGCTCTATGTCAATGTCATTCGGAGACAAGTGTAACAAGAATCAGCATTGGCCGAGACGCAGTTTATATACTGAAACGTACTTTTCGTCTGTCTTCCAAACTTTCATGTAGTCGCGCTAAGTCCCAGTCGTGGATGACGGCAGAATTCGTGCAGTGCTAATTACGTTGGCGCGCGAGACGAGTTGCGCTATGTATCGGTCCGGAAATTTACTCCAAAACATTTATTGGCAGACCCGGATTTTATCATTCTGAATGCTTGTATACTTTCCGTACATCTGCATAACAGTCCGTCAACTACCATACGGTATGTGTCTTAGGGAACCTTGCACCATACTCACTTTACTGCTCCACTCGCAAATGGAAAGAGGGAAAAAACGACTTTCTATACACCTCAGTACGACACCCAGTTTCTCTTCTCTTGTCTTCGCATTCCTTACGCGAAATGTACGCGGCGGCAGTGGAATAATTTTGCAGTCAGCTGCAAATGCCACTTCTCTAAATTTTCTCTATACTGTTTCGCGAAAAGAGAGACACCTTTCCTCCAGGAATTTCCATCTGACTTCACGAAGCTTCTCCTAATATCCGCGTCTTAGTGGAACCTTCCCGTAATAAATCTAGCAGCACAGAACTCAACTATTTCGATGATCTCTTTTAATCAGATCTGGGAAAGGAGGGGGGATGCTAAACACCGGAATAGTAATCAAGAATGGGTCGGATCAATTTTTAATTTGCGGCTTTCTTCTTAGATGAGCTACACTTTCCTAAAACTCTTTCAATAAGACGACGATTCGCCATCCCTACAACCGACCTCACGTCCTCGTTCCATTTCATACAGCTTTGCAGTGTTAGGCCACGACATTTAATCGACCTGGCACTAACACTGTATTCCAACATTTTATGATTATTTTTCCCACTCATTTACAATAACTTACATTTCTCTACTTTTACTGTAAATTGTCATTCATCCCACCAAATAAAAATTCTGTGTAAGTAATACGGTATCGGCCGGCCGCTGTGGCCGAGCAGTTCTAGGGGCTTCAATCTGGAACCGCGTGACCGCTACAGTCGCAGGTTCGAATCCTGCCTCGGGCATGGATGTGTGTGATGTCCTTAGGTTAATTAGGTTTAAGTAGTTCTAAGCTCTAGGGAACTGATGACCTCAGATGTTAAGTCCCATAGTGCTCAGAGCCGTTTGAACCATTTTGTACTCGACCATGTTCCTCTAACACTCACAGACACATGACCGAGACTCGAGCCAGGTAGGAGAGGTATGACACATGTTCAATGACATCAACGGGTCCGACGTACTCCCCCCCCTCCCCCCGGCCTTCCCCCACCACCACCCCCATCACTTCAACACTGTTGCATACCTACCTAGAAAACATGTTTTCAAACAGCTGCAGCACGGAAATGATACATTTCTGGACGTGGGTTCCTAATCAAAATATTATGCACTCTCTCTCCTCTACAAGCCCTAGAAGTTCGTAACGGGCATTTTCGAACACCCTGTACTTTGGAATGACTACAGTGAAAATTTCTGCCGGACCGGGACTCGAAAGTCGATTTCCCACTGTACGCGAGCAGTCGCCTTAGCCCTTTCGGTTATTCGTGCACGAATCGCAGCCTGACCCAAAATTCTATATGTCGTTGTCCATGTGTCCCTTCCAGTAGGGACGTATTTATTTAGAGTCGAGGACCTGGTATTGGTGAATAGATACGAAATGTCCGAAGGAATATTGCATCATGCGTCTTAATAACACAGGAATCGCTATTTCGTATTTCAATACAGACTGTTATAGATGTCGAAATTAATTATAACATGAATGTTGATACTTTTAAAATGATTGCTGTGCTTCATGGTCAAACTATGCTCTGTGGTAGCTGTGAAAGGTCTCTGTTGGACTCCTTTCACGTTAATTTCTTAAATCTGTTGTCATTTACTGCATAAATTCCTCTTCTAAAATTACTGTGGTGTTTCTGACTATCTGGGAGGAGACTGAGCAGTGAAACGTGTTACTTTTACACATAAACAAGAACGATCTGTCACACTACTACACTTTAAAACGCAGTTTATATGTAATTCATGTCACACAGTTTCATACAGAACCTACGTCTGCTTTCTTTTATATACTGTATATGATAAGATACTGTCATCCCCCTTCCCTTCCGTGTGAGAGGATGAATGAGCAAATGTATTTCTAGTTGCATGCTGGATGGTAGCAGACAAGCCTGTCTGCTAGAGAACAGTAGGACCAACGTTGGAACAGGTAGCTACGCTTTCTAAAAGCAAAGAGGTTTCTATCCTTAGTATGGTCCTGTCCGTCCCTTGTCATGTTGGTATAGGAAGCTGCCTCTCTGGTCACTTCCGTTTTGTATACGGAAGCACCCTTGGTAGGAGCCCAGGTCAGTATGTCGGCGGTGAGCGTCTGAAGTGATAAGATCTCCGGCTAAGAGCGTGTCTGCTAAATCCGTAGGACAATGGATTTCTTAAGTTCAGCCTAACTGAAAATTTAATCACCTTTATTTCAGGTTTAGCTCTAAAATATCTAATGTTATCTTAAATTGCAACGCAGTGTAATTCGAGTGTGAAGTTCAGAATATATTCCGGTAGTTGCTTTGTCACTACTTTGTGAGTAAAGTGGAACCACGTGTTGATCAGTAACTCTAACTAAGATCATCAATCTTAAATGCGAATGTGCGTGAGATTATAACGTCTCGTCTTGACAATATTTTTCAATATAGCAGCTTTTCTTTATGTTCAACCCACGTGGGGTGTACTTTGTGAGACCAGTACCACGTGCTTATACAATTGTTTGACCCATCAGGTTAATAGTAAGACGATAGTAACCAGTTCGAGGTTTTTTTTTGTAAATTGCTTTTCGATCTAATTTATTTTAATTATAAAAATTATTGTGGAGTTACACTCTTTGTGTAAACCAAGTTGACCACGTGAAGCATGTGGTGTAATCATAAAATTAGCCCTCAGCTATTCGCCGGCCGAAGTGGCCGTGCGGTTAAAGGCGCTGCAGTCTGGAACCGCAAGACCGCTACGGTCGCAGGTTCGAATCCTGCCTCGGGCATGGATGTTTGTGATGTCCTTAGGTTAGTTAGGTTTAACTAGTTCTAAGTTCTAGGGGACTAATGACCTCAGCAGTTGAGTCCCATAGTGCTCAGAGCCATTTGAACCATTTGAACCTCAGCTATTCTTTTCGGGAAGATTTCACAGAGAGTTAGTATGAATTTAGTATACCAGTGTGTGGTAATTACATGACTGACAGGATTGTGCTACGAACGTAACTTCTTTGGGTGGAAATTGAATCGGTTGGTTGTGGTTAATTTCCTCTTGCATATGTTTCACCGTTCTTCGTGTGTTATTTTATGAATGCAGTGTTGTATGCAGTCTCCCAATCTTGGCTCCATATTTGATGTGTTCCGTAAGATTACAATCTCACATTTTCACAATCCTAAATAAGACACCAGTTTAGTTATGAATCAAATTTAATATGCTGAAATTTCAATGATCAATGTTAAAATAAATTTCCAAATATAAACTGATTTATTTCTTTTTATTTAAATTCTCTTATATATATATATATATATATATATCACCGGTTGTCGTATGACTATTAAAAGATTATAATTAATGTTAGTCTGGTTCGGAATTTGGTAAGCTAGACTGGATACCTGGTGAAACAGTTGCGCAGTAATGCAAGGTTAACTTCCCTAGACAGCTCACAGCTTTTAACCCGCTTTTATTGTCTATCAGCACCGCTTTCATAGAAAATTAAAACAACAACGTTACAGCTGTAGTGACTTTGCTTTGAGTGACGTGGAAGTGAAATCCGAGCAGACACAGCTCACTATTGCTATTCTTCGTGTTCACTATGTTTTTCGTCTTTTACTATTAAGTTCGGGGAACTTTCCATCCTGCAATGTTTTGGTGTGTAGGACTTTTATGTTGATACAGTCTGCAGATGCAAGACGAACTGACACGCCTGGTAATTTTTTTTTTACTGCTAAACTATACAGCTGTTGGGTCAAATCGTGATATTTGGAAAGAAATGTGCAGTTTCTCATGGTGAGTTCCTGTCAACAGCCTCTGCAGAAAAGCAGCTACATAAAGGGGACGGTACCAGGAACGCTGTTTGATACTGCTGCAAATTTCCTGCAAGTCTCTGCAAAAGATGAGACTGGACAGCTCGTGTTCTGCACACATCCGTGACACAGGCGCCACCTCCTCGATGGAGGCTTGTCACCCACTTCAGCTCCATAGTGAACCGGGGTTCTGGTTTCGCAGATGACAGCACGTATAAATCCGAAGGTCTCCTGCTAGGGCAGTCCGTCCCGCCGCCAAAACGCGAACAATGAAGTGGCGGCTCGGTGGGAAAGGTCAAACGTGAATCCAATGAGATTCGTGATGCTCCGCGAAATGTGAGAGCGGAGAACAGGGGTGTTCCCTCTGTGGTTACCACAGTAGATAGGTATAGCACTGATCTAGGAAGGGCACTAGAAGGCACACTGAGAAACCTACCTTCAATTTCTCCAAGTGTTGCAGCCTGGGAATAAAAAAGTCGTAGGCACAACGTTACGTGAATGTCACACACGCAACAGATATTTATAAAGTGCAGAAGCCTAAAAATCAAAGCGTGACGGGAAATATTATTTGTTACACTGTTAGTATCTTCAACTATTCTTCCTCAGTTGTTATGTCATATATCAGCATAAAGGAAGAAACTACAGGATGTTTAAATATGAAACTTCCTGGCAGATTAAAACTGTGTGCCCGACCGAGACTCGAAATCGGGACCTTTGCCTTTCGCGGGCAAGTGCTCTACCATCTGAGCTACCGAAACACGACTCACGCCCGGTACTCACAGCTTTACTTCTGCCAGTATCTCGTCTCCTACCTTCCAAACTTTACAGAAGCTCTCCTGCGAACCTTGCAGAACTAGCAATCCTGAAAGAGTGCTAGTTCTGCAAGGTTCGCAGGAGAGCTTCTGTAAAGATTGGAAGGTAGGAGACGAGATACTGGCAGAAGTAAAGCTGTGAGTACCGGGCGTGAGTCGTGCTTCGGTAGCTCAGATGGTAGAGCACTTGCCCGCGAAAGGCAAAGGTCCCGAGTTCGAGTCTGGGTCGGGCACACAGTTTTAATCTGCCAGGAAGTTTCATATCAGCGCACACTCCGCTGCAGAGTGAAAATCTCATTCTGTTTAAATATTATTATCTGGGTTTTAATGATTTCTAGTATTTATTATATTCAACTTACAATTATAAATAATACGTCGAATGAAAGAGCAACTCGAACAGTTTTCTTACAAGTGTTTAATACGAGCATCATTCACACGACACACACCAGGTCGATACGCAAGTTCTTCCCAAACCTTGAACAGAGAGTCTGGAATTAAAAAAAAAAAAAAAAAAACAGCAGTCTTCGTTGCATTATTAAATTTTTTATTATTTACCAATGATGTGTTTCACTTTTATTTAGGTATCTTCGGATTGGCCTGCGGAACAAATAAAAAATTTCCTAATAGTGGCGTGACACCATTTAGTAAGATTGGACTGCCAAGGAAACTTCAAACAACTTACTGATATTTGGTAGCGACGGGCACATAGGGTACCGTGTATAATATGTTCCAGCTGCTAAATGCCCCTCGTGAAAATGAAATGCAGAATGGAAATGAGCGTTTGGCGTCAATGGCGGGAGGCCCCTTGCGGGGCAGGTCCGGCCGCCCTGGTGCAGGTCTTATTACATTCGACGCACATTGACCGACCTGCGCGCCGGATGGGGATGAAATGATGATGAAGGCAGCACAACACCCACTCCCTGAGCGGAGAAAATCCACGACCCAGCTTGGAATCGAACCCGGGCCCGTAGGACGGCAATCCGTCACGCTGACCACTTTTTTTTTTTTTTTCGATATAGTTCGTTGCGTTTGGTCTGGACGGACGTCACAACCATCTATTCAAGTTCATCGTTGACTCCTTGACTCAGTTTTTTTTTATTACAGGGAGCACGTAGCCCTCCTGACCGAACACGCTGAGCTACAGTGCCGGCTACCACTCAGCTATCGGGGCGGACGTGAAAATGAAATGTGTGGCGAGGGCCTCCCGGCGGTTAGACCTGATCGCCTGGTGCAAGTCTTTTGAGATGACGCCGCTTCGCCGACTTGCGCGTCGATGAGGATGAAATGATGATGATGGAGACAAAACAAACACCCAGTCCCCAAGCGGGGAAAATCTCCAACCCAGCCGGAAATCGAACTCGGGCCCCCCCGACATGACAAGCCGGTGCACTGTCCATTCTGCTACGGTGGCGGACAATTCACCTCGTCACTGCTTATAAACATTGCGCGGTATCCTATAAAGTGGAATAAAATGCGCAGCGTCCTAGAAAATAGAATAAAACAGAAGATGGCCGATATATATATATATATTAAAACCTGCATTGTCCTTAAAGTGACAACCCACACTAGGAATAAGAAGCAACGGATTACATTATTACAATTTGTGGCGCAGTACAACGCAAACCAAACTGGATAAGGCCTGCAGTGAAGCTTCATATTATAAACATGCTGAAGATGTAGTGCACATTCTGGTTGTACACATCACACTGGATATGAAAAAAATAGAAGGCCCCATAAGACTAGTGTACGCAGCTCTCGGCAGAGGGCGCCTGCAGGCTGTGAGCAACGATAATGTTCAATTGCTAAATCTTGCCATAACAACAAACTATGACATTTATTACAGATGACTGGTGTTCTAAAATTTCCTGATAGAATGCTTACTTAGATTAATAACCACAGTAATCAGGATGAATAAAAATGAAAAACTAAAGCATATAAAAAATAAACTACTGGCCATTAAAATTGCTACACCACGAAGATGACGTGCTACAGACGCGAAATTTAACCGACAGGAAGAAGACATTGATAAAATTGAACTCGTAGCTCAAATAATAAAAAGAAAAACAATCTGGAAGGTGGCGAAAAGGGAGACAGGAAAAAGCTCAGCGGATATAGACAATATCAAAGTGTGTCATAATGGCAGATGGTAAGTGAAGGTGAAATATTTGCTAATATCTTCAACAACCATTTCTCGGCAGCAGCAGATCAAATTGGTTGTAGAGGATCTATGGCTGAAGATAGAACCTTCTACAAAAATCAGTACGGAAAAAATTAGCCAGATGCACGTATGCTACAACACAACTGATGAGGCTGGGAAGATAAGCCACATTAAAAACAAAAATGCCACTGGTTTGGACAATATATTAATCAAAGTACTGAACCAGTGCTGGAAGTTTATCCTTAAGTTCCCTGTAATATATTTGATGGCTCTCTAAATCACAGTACTATCCCTGATATACTCAAATATGCAACTGTCAAACCATCACTTAAAAAAGATGCTAAAGCTGAGGTTTCCAACTGCCGACCAGTTTCATTACTAACAAGTCTCTCTAAAATCCTACAGAAGCTTATGTACAAGAGCAATTAAGAAGTAACAGCAGACTATCAGTATTAAATGCAATTAACACGTCAGACGTTCTAAACTACCGGGAAGTGAAGATGCATGCTTTAAGAAAGTTCTAGCAAATGCCAACAGATGGCATGGCAAGCTGAATAGGAAAGACAGTTGAAACTGTGATATGCAAATGATTAGCTTTTCAGAGCATTCACACAAGGTTGGCGCCGGTGGCGACACCTACAACGTGCTGACATGAGGAAAGTTTCCAACCGATTTCTCATACGCAAACAGCACTTGACCGGCGTTGCCTGGTGAAACGTTGTTGTGATGCCTCGTGTAAGGAGAAGAAATGCGTACTATCACGTTTCCGAATTTGATACAGTTCGGATTTTGGCTATCGCGATAGCGGTTTACCTTATAGCGACGTTGCTGCTCGCGTTGGTGGAGATCGAATGACTGTTAGCAGGATATGGAATCCGTGGGTTCAGGAGGGTAATACGGAACGCCGTGCTGGATCCCAACGGCCTCGTATCACTAGCAGTCGAGATGACAGGCATCTTATCCGCATGGCTGTAACGGATCGTGCAGCCACGTCTCGATCCCCGAATCAAAAGATGAGGACGTTTGCAAGACAACGACCATCTGCACGAACAGTTCGACGACGTTTGCAGCAGCATGGACTATCAGCTCGGAGACCATGGCTGCGGTTACCGTTGACGCTGCAACGCAGAGAGGAGCGCCTGCAATGGTGTACTCAACGCTGAACCTGGGTGCACGAATGGCAAAACGTCATTTTCTCGGATGAATCCAGGTTCTCTTTACAGCATCGTGATGGTCGCATCCGTATTTGGCGACATCGCGGTGAACGCACATTGGAAGCGTGTATTCGTTATCGCCATACTGGCGTATCACCCGGCGTGATGGTATGGGGTGCCATTGGTTACACGTCTCGGTCACCTCTTGTTCGCATTGTTGGCACTTTGAACAGTGGACGTTACATTTCAGATGTGTTACGACCCGTGGCTCTACCCTTCATTCGATCCCTGCGAAACCCTACATTTCAGCAGGATAATGCACTACCGCCTGTTGCAGGTCCTGTACGTGTCTTTCTGGATACAGAAAGTGTTCGACTGCTGCCCTGGCCAGCACATTCTCCAGATCTCCCACCAATTGAAAACGTCTGGTCAATGGAGGGCAAGGAACTGGTTCGTCACAGTACGCCAGTCACTACTCTTGATGAACTGTGGTATCGTGTTGAAGCTGCATGGACAGCTGTATCTGACACGCCATCCAAGCTCTATTTGACTCATTGCCCATGCGTATCAAGGCCGTTATTACGGCCAGAGGTGGTTGTTCTGGGTACTGATTTCTCTGAATCTACACACCCAAGTTGCGTGAAAATGTAATCACATGTCAGTTCCAGTATAATATATTTGTCCAATGAATAACCGTTTATCATCTCCATTTCTTCTTGGTGTAGCAATTTTAATGGCCAGTAGTGTACATTTCTATAATGGGAAAGCATAAAGGTACATTGTGGAGGTTCGAATACCAATTTTGAGCGTCCCAAATAGTATTACAGCCAATAACATTGTGCCTACCCGAAGCTCTCCCAAATCAGAATCTACGCCTGAGTAATGTTTTCGTGGCATTGCCAGGGGTAATCTCGTCATTTTTGAAGGCTCAATGGATCAACACAAGTATACATATATACTACATGCAGCTTGTTTTTCCTCGGCACTACGGCATTCGTCAGCAGGGCAATGCAACGTGTCACATAGCCCGCTGAGTACGCACGTGGTTCGAAGAGCACAGGAATGAGCTTACCGTACTCCCCTGGCCATCAGAACCCCCGGATTTATAATTCAAATGAGAATCTGTTGGACCACCTCGATCGAGGTGTTCGCGCCACAAGTCCACAACCGAGAACTCAGTGTAGCTGTACACACAAATGGAGACGGCATGGCCCCACATCCTTTCCACAACCTTAGTGACTGTCGTCCTACACGTCTCGCATCGGTCATCATTGCAAAATGTCGTCATTCAGTTTTTGGAGGATAGTCACAGTAATGTATCTTGGTTCATCATTGTTTGTAACTTTAACTACGTGAAATGTAGTCGAGCAGATGACAGGAATTAATTAGTCTCAGGCAGTAGGAAAAGAAATCTAATGCTTATTTATAGCTGTCTACTAAATAAATTGTCAAACAGGCTCCCCGTTTCAGTAGGAGTGGGCTAGGAGCAGGGGTGGTATAGATGCAGTATGTTCAGAAACAGAGGAAGAAGTTTTGCGGGGGAACCGTAGGGGGCAAGACTACGTGAAGACGATGATCAATACACACTGACGGAAAATAAATCGCAATACCAAGTAGACGTTGTGCGACATAGACGAAAGCTGGTAGGGGTGTTTATACATCTGAAAGATGATGTCTTTTCAAATTTTCCGTCAGTCGCTTAACAATGGCACTAGTAACGCCACTATGAGGATGCAAATCAGTAACTTTATCTTGTAACTCTTTCATTTGGTCCGTGATTGCATAGAAAAACAGTAATATCAGAAATTGAGTCCGCCTTGATGCAAAACACTTTGTTATTCGTTTATTTCTTTATTCTCCCAAACTGGTTTCGGCGACAAATATCACCATCATCAGTGGTTTTCTTTAATCTAAAACAATCAGAAAATAGCATGGTTATACACAGTAGCACATTATTACATTTTTACTATTCGTTTTTAATATATATATATATATATATATATATATATATATATATATATATATTTCTATGGATGCTTTCATACTACCTTATTTATTATTTGTTACAGCATGTTTTAAGCAATTATTGTCGCTGTTTGCGATATATTTTCTGTGCGCTTTTTTTCTGTTGCCGTTTTTTACTTAGCGAACATCATGTCATCTCCAACTATGTGAGCGGCTGTTAGTAAACAAAATACTTAAAGGTGAACTTCGTACGTCTGCAGTATATACTTGGGGTTGTGGTAGTGTCGTGGAAACCAGTTATTAGGTGTGTACCGAGCTGTTACTTAGCTATTCGTGTACTCACGTTCGTTGGATGGTATGTAGCTGCTTTTACACACAGAAAAACAAAACTTTCGCACTGGATCAGAAGCAAAGTGTGTACATTATGTGAAAAGCGTGAATAGGTAATATATATTAATCCGTTTACCTACATTTTTGCTGCCGATTTCATTTTCTGGTACACAGAGTACGGTAACAGGCAAATCACAACTTAGCATTTTCACAGACGTCTGTTTACAAATTTCCAAAGCGTTTCAAAATCTAAGATAAACTACCTACAATTTCAAATACGGTTTACAACTTTCAAGAGAGTTATAAAATCGAAGTTAAACTACTTACAGTTTCAAAGACAGTAATATATACCTGTAGTGAAGATGAAAACATTTATCTAGATGTATTGGCAATATGGAAAGTGTTAGATGGATACTTAATGAAAACTATTCTGTCAATGAAATAAACATTTAATGTTGGAAGATTTTTTGAAGAAGTTAATATTATTACTTTCAAGCTTATCATTTAATAATACATCTCCATGTGCTGTGCCATACCGGCCGGCGCGCTTACATTAACCTGTGATCTTGCAATATTAGCCATTTAAGTATGTCACCTAGACAAATGTATTCCAGAAATTTCACTACTCTACATTAATTATTTTTGATGTTGCGATTTTTTTCTGTCAGTGTAATAGCCTTGTGCGTTTGAATACGATCGCCGCCCCACGGTTACAAACAGGGAGAACAGCGCCGTCAGCTGAAGAGAACTACGAATACGTCGGCCGCCTCACAACGAGGAACACCATTCTCTGCGCTGGTGTGAACCTTTTAACACACAAACACAGTCCCCACGGGCGATGACGGCCGACTCCTCGATTTCCGAACTCCCGGAACGGTCAGTTCGAGGCCAAAAAAAATGGCTCTGAGCACTATGGGACTTAACTTCTGAGGTCATCAGTCGCCTAGAACTTAGAACTAATTAAACCTAACTAACCTAAGGACATCACACACATCCATGCCCGAGGCAGGATTCGAACCTGCGACCGTAGCGGTCGCTCGGTTCCAGACTGCAGCGCCTAGAACCGCACGGCAGTTCCAGGCCATCCAGACACTACGAATCAGGAGCAGGAAGGTCGGCATTCTCCTTGGCCATTTCCGATCTTGCCTCCAGCGCGTTTGTAAGGTACAGCCTCTTGGCAGGTCGTTAAAACGTATTCTGTAGCGGCTGTCAATGGGGAAATAGTCGCCCTTAAAATCTGCCTTACAATACGGATGGCGGTTATTGCAGAACCAACCGGGTTGCGGTTCATCATCATCATCATCATCATCATTTAAGACTGATTATGCCTTTCAGCGTTCAGTCTGGAGCATAGCCCCCCTTATAAAATGCCTCCATGACCCCCTATTCATTGCTAACATTGGTGCCTCTTCTGATGTCAAGCCTATTACTTCAAAATCATTATTAACCGAATCCAGCTACCTTCTCCTTGGTCTGCCCCGACTCCTCCTACCCTCTACTGCTGAACCCATGAGTCTCTTGGGTAACCTTGCTTCTCCCATGCGTGTAACATGACCCCACCATCTAAGCCTGTTCGCCCTGACTGCTACAACTATAGAGTTCATTCCCAGTTTTTCTTTGATTTCCTCATTGTGGACACCCTCCTGCCATTGTACCCATCTACTAGTACCTGCAATCATCCTAGCTACTTTCATATCCGTAACCTCAACCTTGTTGATAAGGTAACCTGAATCCACCCAGCTTTCGCTCCCATACAACAAAGTTGGTCGAAAGATTGAACGGTGTACAGATAACTTAGTCTTGGTACTGACATCCTTCTTGCAGAAGAGATTAGATTGTAGCTGAGCGCTCACTGCATTAGCTTTGCTACGCCTCGCTTCCAGATCTTTCACTATGTTGGCATCCTGTGAGAATATGCATCCTAAGTACTTGAAACCGTCCACCTGTTCTAACTTTGTTCCTCCTATTTGGCACTCAATCCGTTTATATTTCTTTCCCACTGACATTACTTTCGTTTTGGAGATGCTAGTCTTCATACCATAGTCCTTACATTTCTGATCTAGCTCTGAAATATTACTTTGCAAACTTTCAATCGAATCTGCCATCACAACTAAGTCATCCGCATATGCAAGACTGCTTATTTTGTGTTCACATATCTTAATCTCACCTAGCCAGTCTATTGTTTTCAACATATGATCCATAAATAATATGAACAACAGTGGAGACAGGTTGCAGCCTTGTCTTACCCTTGAAACTACTCTGAACCATGAACTCAATTTACCGTCAACTCTAACTGCTGCCTGGCTATCCATGTAAAGACCTTTAATTGCTTGCAAAAGTTTGCCTCCTATTCCACAATCTCGTAGAACAGACAATAACTTCCTCCTAGGACCCGCATACATACAATTCCCTGTTCCGCTCGTAACACTTCTCCATTATTTGCCGTAAGCTAAAGATCTGGTCCTGACAACCTCTAAGAGGCCTAAACCCACACTGATTTTCATCCAATTGGTCCTCAACTAATACTCGCACTTTCCTTTCAACAATATCTGAGAAGATTTTACCCACAACGCTGATTAAAGAGATACCTCTGTAGTTGTTACAATCTTTTCTGTTTCCATGTTTAAAGAATGGTGTGATTACTGCTTTTGTCCAGTCTGATGGAACCTGTCCCGACTCCCAGGCCAGATCGATTATACTGTGTAGCCATTTAAGACCTGACATTCCACTGTATTTGATGAGTTCCGACTTAATTTCATCCACCCCAGCTGCTTTATTGCACTGCAATCTATTGACCATTTTCTCCACTTCCTCAAATGTGATCCTATTTCCATCATCATTCCTATCCCATTCTACCTCGAAATCTGAAACATTACTGATCGTATTTTCACCTACATTGAGCAACTCATCAAAATATTCCCTCCATCTGCCCAAGGCATCCACAGGATTCACCAGCAGTTTTCCTGACCTGTCCAAAATACTTGTCATTTCCTTCTTACCTCCCTTTCGAAGACTGCTAATTACACTCCAGAATGGTTTTCCAGCAGCTTGACCCATAGTCTCCAACCTGTTTCCAAAGTCTTCCCAAGATTTCTTCTTGGATGCTGCAATTATCTGTTTGGCTTTGTTTCTTTCTTCAACATAACTTTCTCTGTCTAGCTGAGTTCTAGTGTGTAGCCATTTTTGATACGCCTTCTTTTTCCTTTTACAGGCTGCCTTGACTGTGTCATACCACCAAGCTGTTTGCTTCATCCTACTTTTACACACTACTGTTCCAAGACATTCTTTAGCCACTTCTAGTACTGCGTCCCTGTACCTTGTCCATTCCTTTTCCAATGACTGTAATTGACTACATTCAACTAACTGGTACCTTTCTGAGATCGCTGTTATGTACTTGTGTCTGATTTCCTTATCCTGAAGTTTCTCCACTCTTATCCTCCTACATATGGACCTGACCTCCTGCACTTTCGGCCTCACAATCTCAATTTCACTGCAGATTAAATAATGATCAGTGTCATCAAAGAATCCCCTGAACACACGTGTGTCCCTCACAGCCTTCCTGAATTCCTGATCTGTTATTATGTAGTCAATGACAGGTCTGGTTCCCCTGCCTTCCCAAGTATACCGGTGAATGTTCTTACGTTTAAAAAAGGAGTTTGTGATTACTAAGCCCATACTGGCACAGAAATCCAACCGGGTTGCGGTTGTATCAGATTTTTTCAACAGCAGTTCAATTGGAGTATTAAGACCGATCGCAATAACCGGTTTCTGAAACAACCAATTTTCGGTTTTTTAATTCCTGTTGTTTCCTGTAATAAACGTAGAAGTCGAACAAGGGCTGAAAATTTTTGATTCTTTCAGTTTCGAGCTACATATAATCAAAATATCAAATCAAATAGCGCAATAAACGGAAACTTAGTCCGTCCACCATCCGCTGCTTTTCTCTAAAGGTGACAAGTGTTTGAATACTACAAAAAATCACCACTGTCCTCCTATTGATTCTAATTTTTCGAAACCCTCCCAAAAATCATGTTGTAATCGGGGATCATACCACTATTTGAACATTGCGAATAGTCAGTGGCGGCCGGCCGGAGTGGCCGAGCGGTTCTAGGCGCTTCAGTGTAGGGACCGCGCGACCGTTACAGTCGCAGGTTCGAATCCTGATTCGGGCATGGATGTGTGTGTGTGTGATGTCCTTAGGTTAGTTAGGTTTAAGTAGTTCTAAGTTCTAGGGGACTGATGACCTCAGAAGTTAAGTCCCATAGCGCTCTGAGCCATTTGAACCATTTTAGCCAGTGGCAAAAGGTGAAAACAGAGGTTGAAGAACTCTATTTTTCGTCTGAATTTGTCCTTTTCCAAAGGCTAAAAGCTGATAAAGACATGTTATGTAGACGCAGGCAGCAGATCACCGACTTTCAATTTCTATTGTCGGCTATGAATGGTGAACATTTAAGTTTTAAGTTTTCTCCTTATATTATGTCACAAGTTCTAGTGACTCCTTCCGTTTCTGTCCTTTTAAAGTAAACGGAGCATTCTACTTCACTGATTCTGCACTTTGTAAAACGCTTCCAGACTAGGGATGCTGCTATTCTGTAATACAAGTGATGTATGACGACTACAGTGAGAAACTACTACATAGACGAGACGGAGCAAGCCTTGCGCAGTGCATGTAATAGGCTACGCCACGTGGTAACATACATTAACGTCTCAGCAATGCTGAACCGATTCTTATATCCTGTTGCTCGTTTCTGTCGGCGTTATTATTAAAATAGCACTGATAGCTTTGCTCATTTTCTTTAACAACGCAATATTTCAAAGCAATGCAAATTTTATGAATAAAATTATTCCTTTTCATAAAAAAGGTATATTTAAAAAAGAAAAATTTGACGCTGCCGCTAACGCTAACTGGTATTTGTTTTCTTTTTTTGACTCAGTCATTAGTCAAAAAGAAAAACAGCTCCTGTAACAGAGGCGAAACAAATATCGAAAGTCATCGGTTATTCAGAACTAAAATACTGGCCTCCCTTTCAACTGGTCTGTTTTTCCCTTCCCTGTTTTATAGGCTCCAGCCAGACCACTTGTTATAACCGAGACCAAACGAATACCTAAAAATACGGATTATTCAGAACTAAAATACAGGTATCGGTTTTAAGCAGCTGGTTTTTCACATCCATACCTTATAGGCACCAGACACAACTCATCCAGAAGGATTAGTGAGAAAGCTGGCCCATCACCTCTGTACTGAAGCAAGTCTATTTCCGCCATAAACATCTACATCCATACTCCGGAAGTCACCTGACGGTGTGTGGCGGAGGGTACTTTGAGTACCTCTATCGGTTCTCCCCTCTATTCCAGTCTCATATTGTTAGTGGACAGAAAGATTGTCGGTATGCCTCTGTGTGGGCTCTAATCTCTCTGATTTTATCCTCATGGTCTCTTCGCGAGATATACGTAGGAGGGAGCAATATACTGCTTGACTCCTCGGTGAAGGTGTGTTCTCGAAACTTCAAGAAAAGCCCGTACCGAGCTACTGAGCGTTTCTCGTGCAAAGTCTTCCACTGGAGTTTATCTGTCATCTCCGTAACGCTTTCGCGATTACTAAATGATCCTGTAACGAAGCGCGCTCCTCTCCGTTGGATCTTCTCTATTTCTTCTATCAACCCTATCTGGTACGGATCCCACACTGCTGAGCAATATTCAAGCAGTGCGTCAACAAGTGTACTGTAACCTACTTCCTTTGTTTTCCGACTGCATTTCCTTGGGATTCTTCCAATGAATCTCAGTCTGGCATCTGCTTCACCGACGATTAATTTTATATGGCATTCCATTTTAGATCACTCCTAATGCTTACTCCAAGATAATTTATGGAATTAACTGCTTCCAGTTGCTGACGTGCTATATTGTAGCTAAATGATAAAGGGTATTCGCAGCACATTACACTTGTCTACATTGAGATTCAATTGCCATTCCGTGCATCATGCTTCAATTCGTTGCAGATCCTTCTGCATTTCAGTACAATTTTCCATTGTTTCAACCTCTCGATATACTACAGCATCATCCGCAAAAAGCCTCAGTGAACTTCCGATGTCATCCACAAGGCCATTTATGTATATTGTGAATTGCAACGGTCCTACGACACTGCCCTGCAGCACACCTGAAATCATTCTTACTTCGGAAGACTTCTCTCCATTGAGAATGACATGCTGCGTTCTGTTATCTAGGAACTCTTCAATCCAATCACACAATTGGTCTGATAGTCCATATGCTCTTACTTTGCTCATTAAACGACTGTGGTGAACTGTATCGAACGCCTTGCGGGAGTCAAGGAACACGGCATCTACCTGGGAACCCGTGTCTATGGCCCTCTGAGTCTCGTGGACGAATAGCGCGAACTGGGTTACACACGATCGTCTTTTTCGAAACCCATGCTGATTCCTACTGTGTAGATTTGTAGTCTCCAGAAACATCATTACACTCGAACATAATACGTGTTCCAAAATTCTACAACTGATCGACGTTAGAGATATAGGTTTATAGTTCTGCACAGCTGTTTGACGTCCCTTCTTTAAAACGGGGATGACCTGTGCCCTTTTCCAATCCTTTGGAACGCTACGCTCTCCTAGAGATCTACGGTACACCGCTGAATGAAGGGGATGCAAGTTCCTTCGCGTACTCTGTGTAAAATCGAACTAGTATCCCATCAGGTCCAGCGCCCTTTCCTCTTTTGAGCGATTTTAATTGTTCTTCTATTCCTCTGTCATGTATTTCGAAATCTACCACTTCGTCATCTGTGCGACAATCTAGAAAAGGAACTACAGTGTAGTCTTCCTCTGTGAAACAGCTTAGGAAAAAGACATTTAGTATTTCGGCCTTAGTCTGTCATCCTCTGTTTCTGTACCTTTTTGGTCACAGAGTGTCTGGACATTTTGTTTTGATCCACCTACCGCTTTGACATGAGACCAAAACTTCTTAGGATTTTCTGACAAGTCAGTACATAGAATTTTACTTTCGAATTCATTGAAAGCCTCTCGCATAGCCCTCCTCACACTACATTTCGCCTCGCATAATTTTTGTTTGTCTGCAAGGCTTTGGCTATGTTTATGTTTGCTGTGAAGTTCCCTTTGCTTCCGCAGCAGTTTTCTAACTCGGTTGTTGTACCACGGTGGCACGACCATAGAATGAGATGTTACGCTGCAGTCGAAGTATGTGGCAGTGACTCGATTCCGCTGCTTCCTGTCCTCTGTTACCCGAAGAAATTCGAGTCACGGGAACTTTTTCCGCTCTCGAGACGGAACTAGTTCTGTCTCGATGGAATGCCACTGCATCGTTGCAATTAAGCTCGTCCGCGCAGGCTACGGCAGTGTAGGTGCGCGCGGCAGCTGCCAGGACGCGGGAGACGGACGGCAGAGCTCGCAGGCGCACGCCGCTGTGCGGGCAGCGTGACCGGTGGACGCGCCGCTGACGAGCCGAGCAGCCGCTAGTGTGACGCGCGCCGCACGGCCACGCACAGCTCGTTACCCCAGCGCCATGGCCGGCCCCGGCCTGCAGCCGCCGACAGTGTAAATCACGACCGGTTCCCCGCCGGGGCACAGGTGCAGCCGCTGACCGCCGCCCGGCCAGCGCGCCGACCCGTCCGCCCACGCGCCGCGTCCATTCACAAGGAGTGACCCGAAACTCGGCTGCTCCCCACCAAAGCGCACTCTCTCACAAACTATCCAGAACGCTCTTTGCAAGCTAATTCACTACTCTCTCGTATTACTATCTGTGACAAGCTTGGGAAGCTCACTCCCTACTCTCTCTTGCATGCTACGCTACTGGCCATTAAAATTGCTACACCAAGAAGAAATGCAGATGATAAACGGGTATTCATTGGACAAATATATCATACTTGAACTGACATGTGATTACATTTTCACGCAGTTTGGGTTGTAAGATGGCAAGAACTATGCCCCTTACATGAAGTCATTAAAGATCACCTAACTCACGTTGAGCGAACAGTAGGGCTGAACAAAAAATGACTGACAAGGCACAATGCATCTTGTAGAGGGTATAGTATGGACGTATTGGAATAATTAATGTTGGGTGATGGTTTTAAAGTGATTCACACGACATGAAAACTTTGTGGAAATGCGTCGATTTAATGGAGGCTAGTTTATCCCAGGGAAGTATTCGAGTTGACTGTGGCCGGCTGGGGAGTGGCGAAGGGAAGTGACAGTAGGCAGCTTAGGGTGGCTCAAGCTCTGAGAAAGTGGTAACGGGGCGCGGCCTCCAGCTGCCTTAAGCTGAGTGACAGTGACTGGGTGGTTGACCTCATGCTGGTGTACCAGGAAGCAGACGGAGAACTTGTACGCCTGTTAGTAAATGTCCGTTGTCCCAGTTTCAGTGAAACATGCGAGTAAGCCGCGCGAAGCTATGGTGGAGTGGTCAACAGAGGCCAAAATATGCGTGTTCATGACTATAGCAACTTCACGCTGAATTCATGGTCCGCAGAGCCTCAAGTAAATCAGGTGAAGAGCGATAGAATGAAATACGCCGGCCTCCGATGGGAACGTAGGACTGAGGAATTTGAAGTACTCTCCTGGGAGTCAGAATTCCGGAAAAATTGGTGTTTTGTGCAGACGCTAACGTTGATGGGTGGCCTGGGAGGAGCTAAATAGCTGAAGTTCAGAGGAAGGGAAATTTTGTGGGAATTTGTTCACTTCCTAGAGCAGGCATTGCTTCACGCTGCGAAGCGATGCATAATTAACACGACTTGCGCTGCAATTGGCGTAAGCGATTTTGCTGGAGGGGAAACCGAGACAAAGAGCAGACTGGCAGAAGTCCCCGTAGCGGTCTTCCATTCCCAGCTTGCCTAGAGTGCGGACGTGGCGTTCTTTACTCACCTTGTCTGAGAGAGAGTGAGCATCTCTGCAGTTTAGGACTTAGCAAACGGAACGATTGAGCTTGGAGATAGAAAGTTTTCGTTCAGCTATGTACTGAGCAAGATAGCTAGAAGTGAATAGACGAGCGCAGCCTTGCAGCACCACGAGGTCGGCCGATGTCCACACAATGACGCCACCCCGCCACGCTGAAGTCGGTGATTTGCGCCCATTCCGGCCACTGATTAATTTGTTGGATCATGTCGGAAAAGTTTCCATGAGGGTTTCATGGGCCGTGTATTGTAGAATTCTTCTCGCACTTCGCATTACTCCTGGGTCAGTCGATAGGAATTACTTTTGACTTATCGCGCTTTACTCCACGCAAACGCAATTTATTACCACTGCCTGTTAAGAGAGTCATGTAATGTGATGATTGAAGGTCGTGAGTTCAAATAAATTTGTGCTAATCGACTACATCTGTTTTCAATCAAGTAGTTGAAATCCCCAAGTCACTTTCTTAATTAATTTTATGTTTAACATTTCCATCTGGTGTTCAATAGCTGAATATAATATCAATGTGCACCCTTTTTAATCAAAATGGATCAATTCTGAATCAATTAATGTCAACACTGCCACCGCAGTTCAATCAGGAGTCACAGAGTCTTATTACTTGCTTTGCGTTATCCGCTATTGCGGCAGTTTTGCACTCTCTGTTGATCTGTTAGTCATTTACCTAGGGTGAACACACGCCAAAACCAGATAAGTGACGGGTGGGCTGATACAGGGTGTATAGATCCTGAGAAATCAGTACCCAGAACAACCACCTATGGCCGTAATAACGGCCTTGATACCCCTGGGCATTGAGTCAAACAGAGCTTGGATGGCGTGTACAGGTACAACTGCCCGTGCAACTTCAACATGATACCACAGTTCATCAACAGTAGTGACTTGCGTATTGTGAAGAGCCAGTTGCTCGGCTACCATTGACGAGACCTCTTCAATTGGTGAGAGATCTGGAGAATGTGCTGGCCAGGGCTGCAGTCGAACATTTTCTGTATCCAGAAAGGCCCGTACAGGACATGCAACGTGCGGTCGTGCATTATCCTGCTGAAATGTAGGGTTTTGCATGGATCGATTGAAGGGTAGAGCCACGGGTCGTAAGACATCTGAAATATAACGTCCACTGTTCAAAGTGCCGTCAATGCGAACAATAGGTGACCGTGACGTGTAACCAATGGCACCTCGTTCCATCACGCCGGGTGACACGCCAGTATGGCGATAACGAATACACGCTTCCAATGTGCGTTCACCGCGATGTCGCCAAATACGGATGCGGCCATCATGATGCTGTAAACAGAACCTGGATTCATCCGAGAAAATGACGTTTTGCCATTTGTGCACCCAGGTTCGGCGTTGAGTACACCTTTGCAGGCGCTCCTCTCTGCGTTGCAGCGTCAAGGGTAGCCGCAACCATGGTCTCAGAGATGATACTCCATGCTGCTGCAAACGGCGTCGAACTGTTCATGCAGATGGTCGTTGTCTTGCAAACGTCCCCATCTATTGACTCAGGGATCGAGACGTGACTGCACGATTCGTTACAGCCATGCGGATAAGATGCCTGTCATCTCGACTGCTAGTGATACGAGGCCGTTGGGATCCAACACGGCGTTCCGTATTACCCTCCTGAACCCACCGATTCCATATTGTGCTAACAGTCATTGGATCTCGACCAACGCGAGCAGCAATGTCGCGATACGATAAACTGCAATCGCGATAAGCTACAATTCGCCCTTTATCGAAGTCGGAAACGTGATGATACGCATTTCTCCTCCTTGCACGAGGCATCACAACAACGTTTCACCAGGCAACGCCGGTCAACTGCTGTTTGTGTATGAGAAATCGGTTGGAAACTTTCCTCATGTCAGCACGTTTTAGGTGTCGCAGCCGGCGCCAACCTTGTGTGAATGCTCTGGAAAGCTAATCAATTGCATATCACAGCATCTTCTTCCTGTCGGTTAAATTTCACGTCTGTAGCACGCCATCTTCGTGGTGTAGCAATTTAAATGGCCAGTAGTGTATATGTAACACATTTCGCAAACTCTCTCCTTGCCGTCTCTCACGCAATGTCCACAACCAACTTGTAAGCTCGCTCCCTCCTCTCTCTTACACACTGCCTGTAACACCCTTGGCAAGCTCGCTCAATGTTCTCTCTTAAATGTTGTCCGTAACACACATTGCAAGCTTGCTCCTTATCTCTTTCACATACGTTCCGGAACCTCTTTTGCAATCTCACTCGCTCCTTTCTCTTGCATACTCTCCATAACACACTTGGAAAGCTCACTCACTGCTCTCTCTTACATGGGCCGAGTGGTTCTAGGCGCTTCAGCCCGGAACCGCGCTGCTGTTACGGTCGCAGGTTCGAATCCTGCCTCAGGCATGGATGTGTGTGTGATGTCCTTAGGTTAGTTAGGTTTAAGTACTTCTAAGTCTAGGGGACTGATGACCTCATATGTTAAGACCCATAGTGCTTAGAGCCATTTGACCCATCTCTTACATGCCATCCGTAACACGCTTTACAGGCTTACTCCTTGCCCTCCCTCTGAAATACTGTCCGTGATACACTTTGCTAACTCCTCTCACTTACATGCTTTCCATATCGCTCTTTTGTAAAGCTTGCTCCTTGCAATCTCTCATGTACTGACAGTAACATACTTTGCCAGCTCACTCGCTTCTGTCTCTTGTACTGTCCGTAACACACCTGGCTAACTCACTCACTGGCCCCTCTTACGTACTGTCCGTAACAAACTTGGTAAGTTCACTCACTCCTCTGTCTTACTGTCTGTATCGTCTGTAGCACAATTGGCAAACTCACTCTTCTCTCTGCACGCTGTCTGTAACATACTTGACAAACTCACTCCTCGTTTTTACATGCTATCCATAACAAAGTTGGCAAGCTCCCTCCCTCCCTCACCTCTCTTACATACTATCCAAGAGACACTTAGCAAGCACGCTCACAGTCTCTCTTACATACTGTCCATAACACATTTTGCAAGAACGCTACCTACTCTCTTTTGCATAATATCCGTAACATACTAGCAAGCTTGCTACCAGCTCCCTGTTGCATAATATCTGTAACACACTTATCAAGTTTACTCCTTGCTATCTCTCACATACTGCCCATAACGCACTTTGCAATCTCGCTCCTTGCTCACTCTTACGTACTGTCCGTAATGCACCATGCAAGCTCCTTCCCTCCACTTAAAACCTGCTGCTGCAGTAACAGCCTTTTTATACTCACTACACATTACAAACTATGCTGGGTGAACAACTGGCATAGGAGGGTAAGAGGAGGAACAGAGGGTTACGGTTAACAAATCTTTGTCTGGCTCTCACTTAGTCATCGCTTACACACAATTCCTTGCCACTTACCAGTCTATGCCAGAGTCTTATTTTCTGCAGCATGACAATGCATGAAAACAAACTGTTGACCTGTTCAACGATCCGGAATGTAAAGTTACGTCTACTTGGTCTTGTTAAGTAACTACGTAACTGATGATTCTTATGCAGTGCCTTGGATGAATTATGATCATCCACATGAGGTAATCTACTTTGTAACCAGTATTTTGAATATTAGAATATCTTTCTCACCACAATTTATATTAGCCTTCTCATTGTGTAAAATATACCTTTGTTTGAATTAGGGCCACATGCTTAAATGCTTGCACTAGCACTGGATTTCCTCGTGGTATTTGGTCCTTATTAATTGTTGTGGCTCAATAATAAGTAGGCTTGATGCTTCACCAAGCACTCTTTTGCTGATTTTCATAACATTTTCAGCTATCTGGTAAGTCGGCGTGATGCGGTTTGCTGATGCACGATATTTGGTGCAACGACGTCGTTACAGTATTTTCAACATAATTTTCGTCATAGTTCTTTAGGATTTGAGTTATTTTCCGCAACTCTTAGTTTCAGAATGTACATATAGCAAATACATTGTACTTCACAGTTTTAGTCATCAAGACGAGGCTCATTATGCAGCTATGCATTAAGGGGAGGTATAAAGTCTTTAGCCCGAAAAAAGAATGTTCTTTGAGAATATTTTTCTCGGGATGTGTTATAGATATCAATGCCAAATTTTGTCAAAATGTTTATTGATATTTCCTATACAAACTGGAATTTTTTCGACCGGAAATGTCGAAGAGCAAAGGTGGTAGTGCCGTCAGAACGAAATAAAATGTCGATGTAGATCTCCACACGCGGTATGTCATAGGTCAGCCGGCCTGCCTGAAATCAAAATTGAGTTGACGTTAACGAAGTATTTAAGATTCTTTAGGAGTTGTACCTCGCTTAAGTTATTTGGACCATAGAAAACAAAATGGCGGCCATTTGAAAAAATAGGGTTTTTTTCGTCGATTTTACGAGTTCGCCGCCCAAGTAAAAATATTTATAGTTGATGGATCGGAATAATAGTGGTACAACTCCTAGACAATTTAGTTAGCTTCGTCGTAAACAAAGATTCATGCCAAGCGGTTCAATATATTTGAAGTTACCATACCACGTGATAAAAAAAAAAAGTCATTTCGAGTAAAACGCGGTTGGAGTTTTGACTACATATAAATGCAATATTATGCAACTTACGTTCAATGTGCTATTCCGGGTCCATAAACTAGTCCTTCCTCTTCCTCACAGAGGGCGTTCTGTTCTATCTGGGCCATCCTGCGCTGCTCCAGAGCCGCTCGTGCGGCCGGTGACAAGCGGTTTTCGACCGCTTGAATCCGGTGGTTGTCGAATGCTTGGCGAACTGCGTCGAATAGAGGCCCAGAGTTACGTCCATCGTTGCCATGGTCTTCAGAATTGCTGAATATCCTTCACTGAAGCTGCTCACTGCTAGGAAAGTCGCAATCTCCACAGTCTTCCCACCAGAATGGAAATGCTTGAGGGCTAACTTCCACACACACGCGTTCACTTTCATTTGAATTTTGTGTTCAAAATGGCACTGAGCACTACGGGACTTAACAGCTATGGTCATCAGTCCCCCAGAACTTAGAACTACTTAAACCTAACTAACCTAACGACAGCACACAACACCCAGCCATCACGAGGCAGAGAAAATCCCTGACCCCGCCGGGAATCGAACCCGGGCGTGGGAAGCGAGAACGCTACCGCACGACCACGAGATGCGGGCTGAATTTTGTGTGTTTCCTCCCAAGCAGCGGTACAACAACTCGTCCTCCGAAAGGGCCTCGAGGATCGGATGAATCACTTTTTGAACTTCTTTGGAGAGCGGCTGGTCGTGTTGATATTCGTCCAGATAACCGGTAGCCTCTGCAATGCGCCACTTGCACCAACTGGTTTCCCCAGCCGGGCAATTTTGGTTTGTGGGTGGTCATTCTTTGAACACTTGTGGAAATATGTTGCCCAAATTGGCTTCTTCATCTGTTCAACCGAATTGGAATGCCGTCGGATTGCCACGCCGTAGTACGTCATAAGCTCCTTGATCTCTTTATCAGTTTTGTCGTGGGCAAGCACATAGAATAATTTTTCGCGGCTACAAAGTCGAAATTCCACAAAAAAACTGGTGCATGAAAAAGGCTGATTTCAGGCACGTGCGATGTTTTTTGCTCAATCGCGAATAACAAACATTTCCGTTCCGTATTCGGAAAAACCGTTTCAAGGGTGGATTCTGAACACTTTCATGGATCCAAAAATGCAATTTAAAGAAAATCGAGTTTTTGAACCAAAAGATAACCTCCCCTTAGTGCAGCAATATATCTGATTAAAACTTATGGATCCGTTTCTTTCAGAATCTTGTAAATTAAACTCCCGTTGCCCTTGCAGAAGTCCTACCACCCTCATTAGTGTTACCGAGTCAAACTGCGTTATCAGGGAATCATTATTGAAAATTCAATGAAAACGACGATACATATACAATTTAAAGACCTCGATCCGTTCTTCAGTACTTGAGTCGAAAGTACATCTTTCACAAGCATAAAGGTGAACAGAAAATACGTAGCACCGAGTCATTCTGGTTCTTAGTTGTAAAACAAAGTATAATCTCATGAAGAATTTTGTCATACTGTTGTGTACCCTCACTTGGAGTCGTGTTGTTGGTCCAAAATGTTGCCTAAGCATTTGCAGCGTGACACTTGTTAAACTTATCGCCTTTTATTGTGACATTTGTTTTATTGCTCTTTCAGAGAATACCATAACTTTGATCTTGGAGGGATCTTAAAATTTAGTCAATTAAATATATTACGTTATTCAGGCAATAAATGGCGTTCCTTGATAAGGTCATTAATTCGCACCTGTGCTGTGCTGCTCAATTCAGGGGTACCCAGTTTGAATCCTGATAGAGGAAGATGATTTCATCATCATTGTTTGGATGATGCAGGAACAAGAGTGGTGACCAGTAGTATTATAATAATTGCTCGCCCAAAATGAAGTAAGTTCTTCACATCGAAAGTCAGAAGCTGACACTCTTTAGTTACTGTCATCAATCAATATGTTACATAATACTTGTTAGATTTTAAATTCTCTAACTCATCTTAGAATTGTCACCAACCTAAACTTCTTTTCATCGTCTCAGCAACTTACCCACACTGTCTGTCCAACCTACTCATACACATGCTTTTTAGTCTATTTATTTTTATTCAAATGCATTCAAAATTGATCAATAGCCCAGTTTTACCACATGCATGTTCTCACTGCGTATACGTAACGAATATTGTAACATAACACCATGTGTAACAAGTACAAGTATTGTAATACAGAAACTGGTATATAATAAGTTTCAAATATCTATTTAACCTATACTCTAGTTTCTCGAGTCTTGCATAATTCCCTCCCTCTTTCATCTTCTTTCATATTTATTCACTGATTAGATATAATGTGTTCTGCTATGTCACACTTGCACTATTGAGATAAACTTTGCTTGGCGAGTTTTCTAACATACCCTTTCAGTGTAATGTCTTCCACAAAGTTGACTGACAGCATACCATCACCTTCAGTCTTGATATTCAGTTTTTATCTGGAAATGATGTCCTATGGCAGAATAAGTTAACAAAATAAATAAATAAGCAAATCAGCTCTTCGCCAGGCTATGAAGATCCAAGGGATGTCTACCAGCCATTGTGTCATCCCCTACATTGTGGCGTCTTCTGGATGTGGTATGGAGGAGCATGTGGTCATCACACTACTCTCCTGACAATTTTTCAGACTGTCCAGACTGCAGAACCCCTCCAGTTCGATCAAATTGCTCGTTTGTTGCTGTCACAGGGCAGAGCGCATCCAGTACCAGTCTTATCACCAAGGAATAATTCATGGTAGTAATGGGACTCAAACCTAGGTCATCTGCATAGCTGCCATCTACGCTGGCCACTCAGCTATGGAGGCAGACTAAATAAATAATCAACAAAGATCACAAGTGTGAAATTTTCCTACAAAAAAGCATTGGATAAATTTGTTAATGTGATATTACAAACATAGAGCCTCTAATAAACAGTCATTCACACCAATACTACTGTTGAACGACTTTCCTTTATATTTTTTGTCTGTTATTCAGATGCTGCAAGTATGACGTCCATTGGGCAGAACATCAGACAACTGCATTTTTGTTTGCTAAATTGGCAGGGACCACTATAATTGGTGTCATAATATCTCGCCCATTGCTGCTGGCGCAGATACCTTCAGCTCTACTGTGGCGCGTACCTGACGGCATTGCGCATGCGCGTGGAGGGAGGGCGCTAATTGGCGCGGTACTCGGAACTCTGGCGGCGTTAATTGCCGCAGGCGCTGCCTCCTTCGCGCAGTCGCAGTTGCTGCCTGCCATTAAGGTGGCCAGTGGACACCGGATTTATTGGAGCCGTTCCTGCCCAGTGCCAATTACAGCTCTTCTATCTCAGCCGTAAATCTTTTACAGCTTCTGTCAACGCCTACAATCTCCAGCTGTGGCACGTCCACCGTCTTTGTTCCAGCGACAGCGCGTGTCTATTAATTTTTTTATGACTGCCCTGATTTTCAGAGACCAATTACGTATTTCAATAACATCTGCCGCCCGCATATTCTTAAGATAAAGGGTGTCTAATCAGTATGCTGCATTTTTACCCCAACTATAATGGTGATGAATGGCATCTCATAAGAACCCTAATTTTTAGGTATATATCTTTCAAATGTTGAATTTAGTTGACATTGAGCACATAGCTAATAGAGCATTACTCAGTTCGACAAGGATGTCTGACAGAATCGTCTGTGGCTTGATCCCTCGGGTTTTCTCAGCTTGATTGATTAATGGTGTGCTTTCGCGTGTTCTGCCAAGCTGTTTCCGTTTTATGCACAATATTTGACAACCAAAGCAGTTGTCTTCTTCAGGGGCTGCGAGTTTTTCTGTTATGTGTACTCACTGCCTAGACATCAATCTAACTGAACTATTGTAGTCTCACCCCACCATTTATAGCTAAGTTCACTTCTCGATACCCCTTCAATACTCGTCTGTTTTTCACAGCCAGAAATGGTATTACGTGACACGCCAAATTCTCTCAGCATTTCCCGGCTTTGGGGGATGTGATGGCCAGCAATATCTTAATCAGTTGAGTGCTGAACCACAAGTCTTGTTTAAATTGAAACGTCAACAGACTCATTAATTATGCTGTCCCAAGATATTTCGAGTTTGTATCATGATATTGATTTCATCGTTTATCATTCCTTGACTATATTCTAGCAAACGATGTCACCTGACTGTCCTCATGTTCGGACATGACTATCGACTAGGAAACGTGACTCATTTTACCAGATGACACGTCTCCATCGATCTACACCCCAATTTCGACAATCCCGTGTCTAGAGTAATCGTAATTGACGAAGTCGTTGTAACTGGTAGGTTTCATCTGCTGCAAAGTCCCATTTTCAATTGCACATGCTGAAAGGTGCGCTCTGAAACACTTATGCCTGCTCAGTCAGTGTGTTCTGTCGTTAGACCTGTCCCAAATCCCCGTCTGCCCTGCTTTGCAGAGTGGGCAAGCCTATGACCTGCACGTTTTTTGTTGAGGCTATGAGGCATACAGGTCGAACACATTGTCGCCAACTCATGGTTTCCCCATCCTTCAACTACTTTGCACAGATGGTCGAGACAGTAGCACACCAACAGTCTAGCAGCTTTGCCGTTTCCGAGATGCCCAATCACAGGTGCAGGGTCATAACAACCCCATCTTCGTCGAAGTCGCTTATGTTAGTAGATCTCACCATGTGCAGGCTGTACCGTCTCCCGAAGGATTCTTCATTCTGCTCTGTTCCACTGATATATGAGGGGCTTTCAATAAGTAATTCAACATATTTTTTTCTGAAAACAGGTTGGTTTTATTCACTATTTCAGTACACTATATTATTCCCCACCCTTTTGGTTACAAAATTCTATTTTTTGACATAATCTCCGCTCAATGCGACGGCATTACACCACCTTATCGAGAGGGCCTGTATGCACGCGTGGTGGACGTCACAGCCAACGTCTTGCTGCATCAATAACTTCGCCATGATCCACTTACTGCTTCCTTCGGAGTGCATCCTTCATTGGGCCAAACAGGTGAATGTTGGAAGGTGCGGGATCTGAGCTGTAGGATGGATGAGGAACAACAGTCCAGTGAAGGTTTGTGAGCTCCCCTCGGGTACGCAGACTTATGTGAGGTCTTGCTCTGTCATGAAGAGCCACGCGGGATTAGCCGAGCGGTCTGAGGCGCTGCAGTCATGGACTGTGCGGCTGATCCTGGCGGAGGTTCGAGTCCTCCCTCGGCCATGGGGGTGTGTGTTTGTCCTTAAGGTAATTTAGGTTAAATAGTGTGTAAGCTTAGGGACTGATGACCTTAGCAGTTAAGTCCCATAAGATTTCACACACAGACATTTGTCATGACACAGACATTTGTCATGAAGAAGGAGAATTTCGTTAGCATTTTTGTGGCGATGAACATGCTAAAGCCGCTTCTTCAATTTCCCGAAGGTAGCACACTATATTTCTGAGCTGATCGTTACACTATGAGGGAGGACATCAAACATAATGACCTCTTCAGAGTCATGGCTTTGAAGTTTTTCTTTGGAGGAGAAATGACGTGGCGCCATCCTTGGATTGCCGTTTCGTTTCCGGTTCGAAGTGATAAAGTCATGTCTCATCATCTGTGACCATGTTCGGCAAAAAATTTGCACAATTAGCCTCATAATGCGCAAGCAGTTTCGCACAGATAGTCTTTCGTTGTCTTTACGATCTTTTGATAGGCAGTAAGGAATCCTGCGAGCAGACACCTTCGAGTACCCCAATCGCTGGACGAGTGTGTCAGCACTACCAACAGAGACGTCAAGTTGTCCAGCGAGGTGTGTGACGGAGATTCGTCGATTACATTGAATGAGAGTGTCCGCACGTACCAACGCTGCGGGAGTTACAGCTGCGTTCGCTCGGCTGGTATGCTGGAGATCGGACAGGTTTGAGCAGCCTTGTTGCGATGATGACAGGCGCCTCGCCTAACGACTCACCGTGCTTTTGTTCACTGCCAGGTCTCCGTAGACATTCTGCAAGCTCCTATGAATATCTGCGATACTCTGGTTTTCCACCCAAAGAAACTCAATGACAGATCTCTGCTTGGAACGCACCACCGTGACAGACGCAATTTTGAAGGCTACGTACAGTTTAGCGCCGTCACCTATCGGACCTTCATGAAGCTACTGGAACTGAAGCGAGAATATTCCACGATGCCACACAACAAAACACAATTTTTCAACCGAAATTGGTCGAGAGAAAAATGTTGCATATCCTACTGAACGCTCCTCGTACCTTCCTTTGAGTGTCACTTGCCCGCAAGCATTCGATGGCGCGGTGAGCACTGGTCATTATGTTTCGGTTAATCAGAGCAGAGTGCCTTTTACAGGTTGCGGTCGCCGTAATGAAGTCTGCGCAGGTGTCTCGGCACCTCATTACAGGTGGCCTGGGCTTATCCTGCAGACCCGTGGTCCAGCTGTGTCGCCGGCCCACGCGAGGCGGGGCGCGACCGGGCCGACAACGGCAGCGCCGGGTTCCGGGATCAGGGATTCATGTATGTAAATAACGCCCCAGCGCCAGTTTTAAATTTAACTCGGGGGGCAGTCGTAACGCCGAGTAAAGGCCCGTGGAATGCAGTTAATGGCGCGTCGTTCGCGGCCACACGCAGCTCAGCTGCAGCAGCGCCGCTTGGTAGGGACGCGCCGAAGCCAAGTGGTACAAACGCGCTCACTTAATGGCTTAATGAGGGCGTGCCCGCACCGGCAGCTGGTGTGCGTGTAAATGGGTGCTGAAGGTTGTACGATACCGCACCAACGCATCTCCGCCAGTTACCGCCTCGCGTGTAGCACTGCTATGGGCGTGGTGTCTGGCACGTACCCAGGGTTCGATTCTGGGGGGAAGGGAAATCATAGTTTGTTGCTGAGTCTCTCTCTCCTCCACTCTGTCCCTACCCCCAGAAATATAACTTATCGTCATGTCCTTTGTTTATATGCCACTGATGTATAAGACTTTAATAAGTGATACAGGGTGAGTCACCTGACGTTACCGCTGGATATATTTCGTAAACCACATCAAATACTGACGAATCGTCGGAGGTTTCAAGCGTCAACTTTAGGTTACAATATCTCCGGATGTAATTAACATTTTACAATGCAACAAACGGCACTGATTACGTATTTGTTTATATGTTCAGATGTGCTAACAAAACTAACGTGGTTCCATTTAAAAAACGTAGGTTTGTGTTAAAAAACATACTTCCGTGCATTTTTTTATGGTTTGTATTAACCAATTACACTAGCCCCTCTCCTCACGTTCGGTCTGTGGAATCGATTCGTCAGTATTTGATGTGGTTTACGAAATATATCCAGCGCTAATGTTAGGTGACTCACCCTGTATATATATATATATATATATATATATATATATATATATATATATATATATATATATATATTACTTCAGAGTATTTTTATTAATGAAACAAAGGACAAAGTGACACTAAATATTCAAATATTCTTGTGCAGTGTGGAGCAGACGACATGCTGTTAACCAAACCATCCACCCCAGCCGGAGTGGCCGAGTGGTTCTAGGCGCTACAGTCGCAGGTCGCAGGTTCGAATCCTGCCTCGCACATGGATGTGTGTGATTTCCTTAGGTTAGTTAGGTTTAAGTAGTTCTAAGCTCTAGGGGACTGATGACCTCAGAAATTAAGTCCCATAGTGCTCAAAGCCATTTTTAGCCAAACCATCCACGTAACGAAAAATGTTAGGCATCTGAAAAAGGGCAAGGTAGCCCGAAACCGGTAATGGCAGTAAAATAAAACGTTCGAAAAGTATTTGTGGTTGGTTGCGTCATTCACCAACTATCATTAATGGCCGTACAGTGTTCATCAAGGCGCCACAAACGAATCTCATTTTACCATTGAACACGCTATGTTACTCTAAGTCACTGTAAATGGGTGGGAAATAATTTACTTGTGGCTTTTGTGGTGTCGGTGAAACGTACGCCCATCCTCGGTCACTGTCGCAATTGCTGTTCCACTAAGCAGATTACTCTTATTTATTCCGTCGCAAGGCAAGCATGTCTGTGTCTGAAACTTCCTGGCAGATTAAAACTGTGTCCCGGACCGAGACTCAAACTCGGGACCTTTGTCTTCATGGGTAAGTGCTCTACCATTTGAGCTACCCAAGCACGACTCACGACGCGTCCCCACAGCTTCAATTCTGCCAGAACCTCGTCTCCTACCTTCCAAACTTCACAGAAGCTCTTCTGCAAAATCAAGCAGAACTAGCAAGAAAGGATATTGCTGAGAGATGGCTTAGCCACAGCCTGGGGGATGTTTACGGAATGAGATTTTCACTCTGCTTCAGAGTTAAAATGTCATTCTGGATCTCTGTGTCTGTTTTAAAATGTCTCAACTCTCCAGAGAGCTATGTAAGCTCGCTATATTCTGCGGTGACGAATTTTCATTTCGAAGAGGGACATATACTGTCATCAGTGACAAGTTAAGAGTTGTAATGAAGTATGTCAATGTCGTAGCTCTACTTGTCCCGCTAGCCCTTGTATACGATGTACCCACAACAGGACGCCAAACATCAGCAACATCTTCGACTGCAAGTTAGATCTTCGTCCGCTGAAAATGCGTCTCAGTGAGTCTGGGAGCTAGGAGAGCCTTTCGAACACGAGATCCCCACAGGCAGCTACAAGAGGTTATCTGTAGCCTCTCACGGGTCGTCTGGCGTAGCCTTTTGAAGACGGGGAATGGCTCTGGCGAGAGAGGGAAAAACGCCGAGAAACAAACGGAAGTCCCGCGGCCAGAAATAAACAAACTCGGGGGCGCTCCTGTTTCTGTCCCAGGGGTGCACAGAGCGGCTGCCTGCAATAGGCAGAAGTCCGCAGGGACACGCCTATCCAGCGCGAGGCCACGGATCATGACGATGTTCCCCACACATTTGAGAGTATGCCTGCAGATTGATATTGTCAAAATAATTCTCGTACGATGGCACACTGCTTTCAAATATAGCTAGAAAAAAGCTTTGTGTTCTGCCTTACGGCAGGTCTTGTCATGGGGAAGCCTCGTCAGAGAGGTCCACCGCATGAGCGTCTAGGGAAGTTTGTAAAAGACATCATATTTACGCCAGTCACTGTAACACTTTATTTCACTCACGACTGCCATTTCGGCCTTGGGACATTATCAAGTGAAGATATTATGAGCTGACACATTTATATGTTGTCATTACTATTAAATACATTGGTGACGCTGTAGTAAAGATAACGACATATAAATGTGTCAGCTCATTTTAGTTTGACATGGACTAATAGCCATAACATCTTCACTTGATAATGGCCTAAGGCAGAAATTGCAATCGTGAGTGAAATAAAGAAAGTGTTACAGTCACTGGCGTAAATATGACGTATTTTATAGAGTTCTACGTAACTATGAATACCAGGTATAAAATGTCTAGGGAAGTGATTCTAGTGGTGGTTTCCCGTTGCCTTCCACTGACAATGATGATATCATAATGAGGACAACACAACACCCAGTCCCTGAGTGGAGAAAATCTCCTACCCAGCCGGGAATCGAACCTGGGACCCTTGGCGTGACAGACAGCCGCGCTGATCACGTTTTCTTCTTGTTGTTGTTCATTTCGTTTGGTCTGGGCGGACGCCACAAGACATCCGTTCAAGTTGGTCGTTGATTCCTTTACTCATGTTTTTTATTACAGAGGGCCACCGCCCCTCTGACAGAACACGCTGGGCTACAGTGCCGGCAACCACGCAGCTATCGGGGCGGACAATACAGCGAGAAGAATAAGCCAAAACATTATGACCACTCACAATTAATAAAATGTCCGGGCGATTATACAGTGGTCGAATGGATTTCACATTTAAACACAACACTTCTTCCCCATCTGCGGAGGACATTTTCAAAGGGGATCGTAGCTTCTTTGAGTGCCCGATAGGCTCGCTAGTGAGTGCAGCAGTGGTGTGACGTCACATGTTTTGAATACCAGAGCACAATTGGCCGTCGTCGATTGCCGTCGTCCGCTGTTGCTATCACTCCTTGGTGGAAGACAGGTACGCATCTTATTGAGCGCCGGTATCCAAATGTTGTACAGTTTCACTCCCTCCTCCTTCCTTTTCAAACTCATGGGGTGTTTTACAATCTCTATGAGCACCATGTATAGCCTTTCATCGTATCCGAATGTGGCTGCCAGTACCTAAGGCCTACCTATATGACTATCGTGGCCTCCTGGCTGCAAAGCATGTTCCTCAACAGCTGATCTGTCAGTCTCCGATTTTGCAATTGCTCTTGTGCTCTTCTAGTGTTTTTTTGAGCGTTCTTTTTGTAGCAACGACGTACACCCCCCTACAACTACTCGGAATCCTATAAATTCCTGCTTTTTCCAGAGGTTTTCGAGCATCCTTCGCTAGCTATAGGTGGCCTTGTATCTTCCGTCTGAGTTTGTAGCTTACAGCTATGTTATGTTTTTTTCAAGATTTTTTTCTATGCGTTCAGTAACGTTCTTAATGAAATGCAGGAAAACTTTCGATTTCACAGGTGGTCGTGCATCGCTATGATTTCTGCGCGTTGTCCTTAACGCTCTTTTTACCTCAGCGGACGGATAACCATTCTTGAGCAATGCGATGGTGAGGTGTTTTGATTCCGCGTTGAGCATCTCTGGTTCTGCTATTGCAGAAGGCGCGAAACTGACAGATCAGCTGTTGCGGAACGTGTTTTGCAGCCGGGAGACCACCACATTCATTTCGACAGGACTCAAGTACTGGCAGCCACAAGCGGATACTATGAAAGGCTAAACAGAGAGCCCAAAGAGATTGAAAAACATCCCATGAATTTCAGTAGAAAGGAAATGGGCTTGAAACCGAATGACATTTGGATCCCAGTGCTGATGAAGAAGTGTACCAGTCTTCCACCATAGGGTGATCGGCAATGGCGGTTTGCGCTCTGGTGGTCAAGATATGTGACGTCACGCCACTGCGCGGAAGCACGCGTAAACGGAATACCCCTCGAAAATGTCCTCCTCAGTTGGGGACGTAACGTTAGGTTTTAAATGTGAAATCCATTCGACCACGGCATAATAGCCTGGAACATTTTATTAATTGTGCCTTTTCCGGCCTGAAAGTTTACAATTTAAATTATAACCACTGCCAACCGCGAGGCTAAATACAGCCTAGCGGCGTTCCGTGCGCGTGCCATGGTAAGTAAAGAATACAAGCGAAGTTGAACGAATGGGTAATCATTGTAACGACGATACAGGGACGGCCGCTGCGACCGAGCGGTTCTAGGCGCTTCAGTCTGGAACCGCGCTGCTGCTACGGTCGCAAGTTCGAATACTGCCTCGGGCATGGATGTGTGAGATGTCCTTAGGTTCGTTATGTTTAAATAGTTCTAAGTCTAGGGGACTGATGACCTCAGATGTTAAGTCCCATAGTCCTTAGAGCCATTTGAACCATTTGACGATACGGGACGCTAATGAGGAAATCCACTGACATAAGCGACTTTGACAAAGGGCAGATTGTTATGGCCAGTGCATACGAACCATCTCCAAAACGGCAAAGCTGGTCGGCTGTTCGCTTTCTACGGTTAAGAGCATGTGTGTAAAGTGGTTGAGGAACGCTAAAACGACGAGCAGGCGACAGTGTGTTGGACATACGCTCATCATTTGCGTATAAGGCGACGGTCGGAGGCTTGCCCGCTGTGTAAAGCAGGACATGCCAAGGTCTGTCGCAGATCTGGCGAAAGAATGCACTGGCGATGCAGGTACAAGTGTTTCGGAGCACACCATCCAGTGCACTTTGCTGACCATGGGTTCCTGCAGCAGATGAAACCTACATATTCAAACGACGTAGTCAGTTACAATTGCAGAGGGATCGGGATCATCGAGACCGGAATGTGAATCAATGTAAAGTGTCGCCTGATCGGATGAATCACCGGATCGCTGGCAGTGTCCAGATATGCTGTCATCCAGGCGCCATTGGCGCAGGCCGGAGGGTACAGTACTATTCTATGGGCGGAGGGGGATACACACCCTGGTCTTCCATGGGACCACTGGGTAGTAATCAAAGGGTGCATGACCACACTGTGGATTACGTGGCTGTTATTGCACAGCACTAGCATCTTTCGTGCTTAATGTCCTCCCCGACGACAATGACAGCTTCCAACAGGAAAGCTGTCTTTGTCACAACGCCAGAATAATTCCACGGTGTTCTACGAGCATCCAAATGGAACACATCAGGGCGCTATCGGGCACCAGCTGTGCCCCCTCGAACCACAGAAGATCTGTGCGTAGATACCCCGTGCCACATACCACTATAAATCAGTCACGACTTGTCGTATCAATGCCATATTAAGCAAATTCTCTTAAATTTTTAGCTCGTCAATGCAATATGGCTACATCTCTATGTACGGAGTTCTTGTGCCACGATTTGAGTATTTGTGTCACAAAATTGAAATGGCTTGCACTATGGTACAGCGTGGAAAAAGAGTGGAATTTCTTTGAGGGCAGCTTCTTCTCTTAGAGGCACGTTATACACTAGAGTGACAAAAGTCGTAGGACACGTCCTACTATCGTGTCGGACCTCCTTTTGCCCGGCATAGTGTAGCAGCTCGGCGTGGCATGGACTCAACAAGACTTTGGAAGTCACCTGCAGAAATATTGTGCCATGCTTCCTCTATAGCTGTCCATAATTAAGAAATCGTTACCGGTGCACGAATTAGTGCACGAACTAACTTCTCGATTATTGACCGTAAATGTTAGATGGGACTTAAGTCGGGGGATCTGAGCGACCAAACCATTCGCTAGAATTGCCCAGAATGTTCTTCAAACCAGTCGCGAATAACTGTGGCCCGGTGACATGTTTAGGAGCATAAAGTCCATGAATGTCCCCAAGTAGCCGAACATAACCGTTTCCAGTCAAAGATCAGTTTAGTTTGACCAGAGGACCCAATCCATTCCATGTAAGCACAGCTCACAGCATTATGAAGCCACCACAAGCTTGTTCAGTGTCTTGTTGACAAATTGCGTCCATGGCTTGGAAGGGTCCGCGCCACAGTCGAACCCTACTATCAGCTCTTACCAGCTGAAATCGGGACTCATCTGACCAGGTCCCGAATTTCCAGTCTATGGCCCAACTGATATGGTCACGAATCCAGGAGAGGCTCTGCAGGGGATGTCGAGCTGTTAGCAAAGGCACTCACGTCCGTCGCCTGCCGCCACAGCCCATTAAAGCCAAATTTCGCCACACCGTCCTAGCGGATACGTTCGTCGCATGTCCCACTCTGATTGCTGCGATTATTTCACGCAGTGTTGCTTGTCTTTTAGCACTGACAATGCTACGCAAACGCAGCGGCTATCGGTCGTTAAGTGACGACCGTCGCCTACTGCATTGTCCGTGGTGAGAGGTAATGTCTGAAATTCGTTATTCTCGGCACGCCCTAGACGCTGTGGGTCCCGGAATATTGAATTCCTAACAATTTCCGGAATGAAATGTCCCATGTGTGTAACTGCAGCTACCATTCCGTGTTCAAAATCTGTTAAACCCCTTCGTGCGGTCATAATCACTTTGAAAACCTTTTCACTTAAATCATCTGAGTCAAATGGCAACTCCGCCAATGCACTGCCCTATTATAGCGTGTGTACGCAATACTACCGTCATCTGTATATGTGCATCTCACTATCCCATGACTTCTGTCACCTCAATGTAATTTTAGAACAGCCTCTAAGATCCTGCAACAGTCGGACGTTAGGGGTGTTATTCCTGTATTCTGAGAATCCGTTTTGTTATTACTTTTATTATCAGGAGTTTTCTGAGTTCTTTTTCGATCAGGCAGATCTGTTCACGGCACGAGAGACGTGAGTTACGAAAGGAACAACGATTGTAAAGTCTTCAAGGTAAAATCTAATAGAAATTCCGTCAGTGCTTGGTGGCTTGTAAATTTTTCAGTTGTCTAAACTGTTCTCCAATGTCGAAACTATGTATATTAAAATGCCCCCCATTAGTGAATTTGTATGATGATCAAATGATGGTACGGTAGTAGGAACATCATGCATCAAGGCAATTGTAAATTTGGAATTTAATACACTCCTGGAAATGGAAAAAAGAACACATTGACACCGGTGTGTCAGACCCACCATACTTGCTCCGGACACTGCGAGAGGGCTGTACAAGCAATGATCACACGCACGGCACAGCGGACACACCAGGAACCGCGGTGTTGGCCGTCGAATGGCGCTAGCTGCGCAGCATTTGTGCACCGCCGCCGTCAGTGTTAGCCAGTTTGCCGTGGCATACGGAGCTCCATCGCAGTCTTTAACACTGGTAGCATGCCGCGACAGCGTGGACGTGAACCGTATGTGCAGTTGACGGACTTTGAGCGAGGGCGTATAGTGGGCATGCGGGAGGCCGGGTGGACGTACCGCCGAATTGCTCAACACGTGGGGCGTGAGGTCTCCACAGTACATCGATGTTGTCGCCAGTGGTCGGCGGAAGGTGCACGTGCCCATCGACCTGGGACCGGACCGCAGCGACGCACGGATGCACGCCAAGACCGTAGGATCCTACGCAGTGCCGTAGGGGACCGCACCGCCACTTCCCAGCAAATTAGGGACACTGTTGCTCCTGGGGTATCGGCGAGGACCATTCGCAACCGTCTCCATGAAGCTGGGCTACGGTCCCGCACACCGTTAGGCCGTCTTCCGCTCACGCCCCAACATCGTGCTCCCCGCCTCCAGTGGTGTCGCGACAGGCGTGAATGGAGGGACGAATGGAGACGTGTCGTCTTCAGCGATGAGAGTCGCTTCTGCCTTGGTGCCAATGATGGTCGTATGCGTGTTTGGAGCCGTGCAGGTGAGCGCCACAATCAGGACTGCATACGACCGAGGCACACAGGGCCAACACCCGGCATCATGGTGTGGGGAGCGATCTCCTACACTGGCCGTACACCACTGGTGATCGTCGAGGGGACACTGAATAGTGCACGGTACATCCAAACCGTCATCGAACCCATCGTTCTACCATTCCTAGACCGGCAAGGGAACTTGCTGTTCCAACAGGACAATGCACGTCCGCATGTATCCCGTGCCACCCAACGTGCTCTAGAAGGTGTAAGTCAACTACCCTGGTCAGCAAGATCTCCGGATCTGTCCCCCATTGAGCATGTTTGGGACTGGATGAAGCGTCGTCTCACGCGGTCTGCACGTCCAGCACGAACGCTGGTCCAACTGAGGCGCCAGGTGGAAATGGCATGGCAAGCCGTCCCACAGGACTACATCCAGCATCTCTACGATCGTCTCCATGGGAGAATAGCAGCCTGCATTGCTGCGAAAGGTGGATATACACTGTACTAGTGCCGACATTGTGCATGCTCTGTTGCCTGTGTCTATGTGCCTGTGGTTCTGTCAGTGTGATCATGTGATGTATCTGACCCCAGGAATGTGTCAATAAAGTTTCCCCTTCCTGGGACAATGAATTCACGGTGTTCTTATTTCAATTTCCAGGAGTGTATTTCTGCTTACTCGTTCTCATTTTCAACAACAGGCTGATTTACGAGTAAGTCGTGAAATGTTTGGATCCTCTCATAGAACCAGGACTTCCTCATTTTTATGAGATTTATCGTTAGAATCTGACCCTGGAACATTACGTTGATGCATAAGTTCGCACCGTTCTGGTTTTGCATGTAGGTATTCCTGTTGTTATGTATTTACTTATAGGTTGTCTCTTTTGTTTGTTGTTTACTGTTGCTATTTTAGTTTACATATTGTCATTTTGTCTTATGGAGATAGTGAGTGAGCTGGGGACGCTAGGAGATGTAGTGTCAAATGGAGAAATTGGAACATTTCCGAAAATTACCTCGAGCAATCTTGGACCTACTGATAACAAACAGACCCGAACTTTTCGACTCTGTATGTACAGAACAGGGAATCAGTGATCATAAGGCCGTTGCAGCATCCCTGAATATGGAAGTTAATAGGAATATAAAAAAAGGGAGGAAGGTTTATCTGTTTAGCAAGAGTAATAGAAGGCAGATTTCAGACTACCTAACAGATCAAAACGAAAATTTCTGCTCCGACACTGACAATGTTGAGTGTTTATGGAAAAAGTTCAAGGCAATCGTAAAATGCGTTTTAGACAGGTACGTGCCGAGTAAAACTGTGAGGGACGGGAAAAACCCACCGTGGTACAACAACAAAGTTAGGAAACTACTGCGAAAGCAAAGAGAGCTCCACTCAAAGTTTAAACGCAGCCAAAACCTCTCAGACAAACAGAAGCCAAACGATGTCAAAGTTAGCGTAAGGAGGGCTATGCGTGAAGCGTTCAGTGAATTCGAAAGTAAAATTCTATGTACCGACTTGACAGAAAATCCTAGGAAGTTCTGGTCTTACGTTAAATCAGTAAGTGGCTCGAAACAGCATATCCAGACACTACGGGATGATGGTGGCATTGAAACAGAGGATGACACGCGTAAAGCTGAAATACTAAACACCTTTTTCCAAAGCTGTTTCACAGAGGAAGACCGCACTGCAGTTCCTTCTCTAAATCCTCGCACAAACGAAAAAATGGCTAACATCGAAATAAGTGTCCAAGGAATAGAAAAGCAACTGGAATCACTCAATAGAGGAAAGTCCACTGGACCTGACGGGATACCAATTCGATTCTACACAGAGTACGCGAAAGAACTTGCCCCCCTTCTAACAGCCGTGTACCGCAAGTCTCTAGAGGAACGGAGGGTTCCAAATGATTGGAAAAGAGCACAGATAGTCCCAGTCTTCAAGAAGGGTCGTCGAGCAGATGCGCAAAACTATAGACCTATATCTCTGACGTCGATCTGTTGTAGAATTTTAGAACATGTTTTTTGCTCGAGTATCATGTCGTTTTTGGAAACCCAGAATCTACTATGTAGGAATCAACATGGATTCCGGAAACAGCGATCGTGTGAGACCCAACTCGCTTTATTTGTTCATGAGACCCAGAAAACATTAGATACAGGCTCCCAGGTAGATGCTATTTTTCTTGACTTCCGGAAGGCGTTCGATACAGTTCCGCACTGTCGCCTGATAACCAAAGTAAGAGCCTACGGAATATCAGACCAGCTGTGTGGCTGGATTGAAGAGTTTTTAGCAAACAGAACACAGCATGTTGTTATCAATGGAGAGACGTCTACAGACGTTAAAGTAACCTCTGGCGTGCCACAGGGGAGTGTTATGGGACCATTGCTTTTCACAATATATATAAGTGACCTAGTAGATAGTGTCGGAAGTTCCATGCGGCTTTTCGCGGATGATGCTGTAGTATACAGAGAAGTTGCAGCATTAGAAAATTGTAGCGAAATGCAGGAAGATCTGCAGCGGATAGGCACTTGGTGCAGGGAGTGGCAACTGACCCTTAACATAGACAAATGTAATGTATTGCGAATACATAGAAAGAAGGATCCTTTATTGTATGATTATATGATAGCGGAACAAACACTGGTAGCAGTTACTTCTGTAAAATATCTGGGAGTATGCGTGCGGAACGATTTGAAGTGGAATGATCATATAAAATTAATTGTTGGTAAGGCGGGTACCAGGTTGAGATTCATTGGGAGAGTGCTTAGAAAATGTAGTCCATCAACAAAGGAGGTGGCTTACAAAACACTCGTTCGACCTATACTTGAGTATTGCTCATCAGTGTGGGATCCGTACCAGATCGGGTTGACGGAGGAGATAGAGAAGATCCAAAGAAGAGCGGCGCGTTTCGCCACAGGGTTATTTGGTAACCGTGATAGCGTTACGGAGATGTTTAATAAACTCAAGTGGCAGACTCTGCAAGAGAGGCGCTCTGCATCGCGGTGTAGCTTGCTCGCCAGGTTTCGAGAGGGTGCGTTTCTGGATGAGGTATCGAATATATTGCTTCCCCCTGCTTATACCTCCCGAGGAGATCACGAATGTAAAATTAGAGAGATTAGAGCGCGCACGGAGGCTTTCAGACAGTCGTTCTTCCCGCGAACCATACGCGACTGGAACAGGAAAGGGAGGTAATGACAGTGGCACGTAAAGTGCCCTCCGCCACACACCGTTGGGTGGCTTGCGGAGTTTAAATGTAGATGTAGATGTAGATATGTTCTTCTGCCTGAGTTAACAGAGGGGTTACAGCAGCGGGGCAGCCAGAAACATTTGGGCCGTGCATGGGGATGATGCCTCTGGTCAGAGCACGGCAAGAAAATGGTCTTCTAGTTTTGACATTCAGGAAGACCTTCGGGGTTTAAGATAGTTTAAGCGCATTAATCCACAATGATTCACGTCATTGTACTCGAGAACTGGCAAATGTGGTGAACTGTGATCATTCCACCATCGTGCGACTTTTGCATGCAATGGGAAAGGTTCAAAAACCGCATGCTCTCCGCCAACTCACAAAAATCAGCGGGTAACCATGTGTGCATCCCTGCTTGCTAACCATCAATTAGTTTGTAAAAAATGGTTCAAATGGCTCTGAGCACTATGGGACTTAACATCTATGGTCATCAGTCCCCTAGAACTTAGAACTACTTAAACCTAACTAACCTAAGGACGTCACACAACACCCAGTCATCACGAGGCAGAGAAAATCCCTGACCCCGGCGGGAATCGAACCCGGGATCCCGTGCTCGGGAAGCGAGAACGCTACCGCGAGACCACACGAGCTGCGGACAATTAGTTTGTAAACAACACTGACCATTCCTATCTGTATCGCTACTGGTGATGAGAAATGGTGTCTTCATGCTAACATCAGGAAGAGAAAGGAATGATTGAGCCCAAACAAAGCAGCAACTCGCCGTACAAAGACCTGTGCACATACACAAAAGATGATGATTTGCATCTGATACAACAGCGAGGTGTAACCATCACTGCTGGCATTTATCGTCAACAAGTGAGACGTCTTGCAGATGCAGTCCAAAAGCAACGACCAGGAAGACTGCGCGAAGTGATGCTACTCCTCATTCTGCTAGACTGACAAATAAAGCTATACAGGAGTTTGGTAGGAAAGTCATTCCGCACCCACCTTATTCACCTGAGTTTGTAGCCTCAGATTTTCAGTTTCTCATTTCTTATCGAACAATCTTCAAACAATTTAGTTTTCCGGATGAAAATGAGATTCAAACATGACTCGACGAGTTCTTCGCTTCAAAACCACGTGATTTTTTGAGTCGCGGAGTCGAAAATTTACCCCAGCTTTAGAAGACTGTTGTGAATAGTGGAAGACCATTAGGTCTTGACCGCTATTTAATACCTTAAATGGTACGTATTTACGTAAAAGTGAAATTTATCATGGGTTTGCGCTTTAACGTTGATCGCGTTTGAACTAATGTTCCCAATCCTCTCTTAAGTGAGGTGTTAGTAACTGTCAATAAAGCCTATGGGAATGAGAGTTAGAACTGCAAGGAATAGCTAATCAGGCTGCTGTATATTACCAAGGCTGAAGTATTTCGGCTGCCATATTAATAGCCCAGTTTCGGACATCTACGAAACGACTTCAGGAGTACACCCTGGCTTGGCGCCATTAAGAATCACCCAGGAACGTCGCCAGTTACACGACGCTGTCGTAAGTTACACTGTTTTAGATGGCTATCGATGTGGGCTCAGCTACCTTGAAGTAGTCGCTGCCAGTCTGTTTCTCAGAGAAGGAATATGACAGCTCGATCGTAAATGGTGTTTATTGAAGGTAGATGCCGAGGACCGGGCCACATATTTACGCACCGCTGGCAAGCAGATGACACAGATTGCGTTGGTTCTATCAGTTAATGAAAGGCCGTAGCGCTCAAGAACAAGTTTCACCGCCAGTGTAGTAGGTTAATTCTCAACGTACGCATTAGATTACGAAAAACGGAAAGAAAAAGAGTGAGAGATACAGTTGTTTCATCCCAGAATACTGCTAATGAATCTAAATCTGGCTGTTTTATACGAACATGGATGTATCCTGCTCTCCCTGAACGTGTGAATGTAGGAATACGCTGCTCGAGTGCCGCAGTCAATTCTAGAGGTATTTTCAGGCAACTTTCCAAATTCGTCTGGTATCTCTCTCTCTCTTCCCAAACGTCGTCAATGTTGTAACTTCCTACAAGCTTCGAGAATTGTGTCAAGTGCATGGTGCGTTTGTTGGCAGGAGGCAGTGTGGCGCAGTCAGTTAATACAGTACTACATATCTCATTGCAGCGTCACTTCCTTTTTTGTTTACTTGACTCAGTTAGGCTTCTCAGTATCTAGCATCACAGCACGTGCTAGATGGCGTACTGCTTGAGATATTGTCGTTTTCCTCGGGAACAAAGTAGCTACAAATTGATAAATAGATGCGGGGAAGTGCCTTAGAGAGTCGCGCACATTACAGACAGCGTATAGGAGTTAGAGATGTCGTTACAAATACCAGGCACATGCTGGATAAAAGTTTAAAAAGCTCCAAAAATCTACGTGTCTGTTCATTTTACTTGATGCAGCTGTGGGCTCTTGGTAAAACTAAACTAAACTTGTTTCACAAAACTTTATTCCCGTACAACCTAGATTCCGGGTTGTAAGCTTTCTTTTCAGTACACAACTGATTCCAGAGATGGCACCCAAGCAAAGATGTATACGTGTCCCCTACTTTATCACTTCTCGACTAAAACTATAGAGCAGTACACCCTCTCGTATCTTGCTCTTTTTGTTATTTTCAGTACGACACCTGAAGATGGGCGTGTAAGAGCCCGAAACCGGTCGTGTGTTAAATAAAAGAACCTTACAACTGTAGCGGCATTTTCAACCTCTGGTATAATGCTCAGCTGCGGATGTTCCTCCGACAGGATTGTTTGTAAAACTATATAGGTTATCTCTCTTAACTATTTTAGTTATCAAACTATTACAGCTGTATTATACAGCCTCATAACATTCGTTAGGATAACGATTGCTAAACATAGACTGGAATAGAGCTATATGCACAGGAATAACGATGTCATTTATATCAGTAGGTACTTGCATAATTACCTATATATGATTGACCGCCCCAAACTTCACTCCTACGTAGATATACAGCATTTTCTAGAAAGGGTGAACAAATGAACAGTCTCCTTGTTCACTAGCAAATACAGTGATGCAGGAAACTTTTTTTTCTTCTAATAGAGACATCTTTGCTCCCTTTCCCTCCATGCGGAGGACTTCTGTATGGTTCAAATGGCTCTGAGCACTATGGGACTCAACTGCTGAGGTCATTAGTCCCCTAGAACTTAGAACTAGTTAAACCTAACTAACCTAAGGACATCACAAACATCCATGCCCGAGGCAGGATTCGAACCTGCGACCGTAGCGGTCTCGCGGTTCCAGACTGCAGCGCCAGAATCGCACGGCCACTTCGGCCGGCGACTTCTGTATCTATTACATATTTCGGATTTTGGTCTAAACAATGTTCAGCAAAGGATGAATCTTGCTTCTTTAATCTCCAGCTTATGTGGTGTTCTCTAGTCATAGAATAGATTTACCAGAAAGTCTGTCCTATATAGCAGAACTGACACTATTCACGAGATCGTACGTATATAGTAATTTGTGTACTGATTGGTTGTGCTGTAATCCACTTAGCAGTATCCCATGTAGTTATCTTACCATCTGAATTATTAGTTTCTGTCAGCACATGGATACTTCAGAACATTTTAATGAATTTTCTTAAAATATTGCAGTATTTTTCGTAGAATGCAACTAGCGCCGGTTTTTGGCTTATTCTGGTTTACATAAACTGTCCCCTGCCTCTCACAAGAGATCTCAATCCCTTGAGATATTAGTGGTTTACTTTTTTTTCTGGGTAACCCGTTAGAAAAGCAACTTTAAAATATTGACACAAGTTTAGTATGGAATTATAGTTACTGTTGTGACTTGGCAAGACAGCCAAGCCACTAGGAGGTGAAGCCGAAAGGCACGCGTTTAAGCTCACGCAGGCTGGCGTGAGGTCTGGAACAGTTAAAGGAGGTGAGACTAGTAAAAAAGGTACGTGGCTTCTGGAATACTTAGCTTTAATCCATAATTGCTGAACATCGCTCATGACGGTACATGCATCAGAAGATTAATAGCAAATGATAATGGCGCCTTGCTAGGTCGTAGCAAATGACGTAGCTGAAGGCTATGCTAACTATCGTCTCGGCAAATGAGAGCGTAATTTGTCAGTGAACCATCGCTAGCAAAGTCGGCTGTACAACTGGGCGAGTGCTAGGAAGTCTCTCTAGACCTGCCGTGTGGCGGCGCTCGGTCTGCAATCACTGACAGTGGCGACACGCGGGTCCGACGTATACTAACGGACCGCGGCCGATTTAAAAGCTACCACCTAGCAAGTGTGGTGTCTGGCGGTGACACCACAGTTACATACTACAGTTAAATAGTTATGTTATTATACTTTTGTTTTCTCCGCTTGTACAAACTACCTCTTGTCCATAGATAAATATGGGCGTGTTTGTAATGTTGCGGAGATGACAGGAAGGGAGAGGCAGAAACCCGGTGTCGACAGATTGCGCACTCTACTCGAACACTGTCAAAGGGGCTTCTAAAGCTACGTCTGTACTTCACAGACAAATCGCATTTTGCTTCTCAGATAGCTCACTCCATGAGTGACTTGGCATATAGGACTTAATGGGAGTGTCGAGATTAGCGTAGAAAACTGAAAGACCGTATGGCGGTCAGGATCCGTACACCACCACATCCCTTACTCTCCGTGGACAGTTAGTGGTGGCGAAAATTTCATCCATCACCGGGATTAGAACCAACTACTTCGCCTCACGTGCAACATTAGATGTGCAGACGGCTATAATAATGAAGTATGGAGATATAAGTTTTGAACTGTGCAGCTATCTATGGGGAAGACAGTTGTTATTTGCGTAAGGCAACCACTCCGTGATTGTTACCGCAGATCTGAATATTTTAGAAATGTAAATGAAACCATTAATCATCATAAAGACAAATGCGACGACAGAGTGCAATAAAAGTATTAGAACACTGTTAGTTGTCTTTTGTACAAATTTACCTAAGAATAAAGGCGTTAAGAGATGGTGCACTCACTTGACAACTCTTTCATTTGTGTTTCTTAATAGGCCCGGAATAATTACGTCCGAAATTGGGATTTGTGAAAAGAAAGAAGAACAAGTATATATGAGTTTTAATACTTTTTTAAAGTTTGTAATGATTTCCGTTACTGTTCTGTGATCTTCAGACTCAACCCCGGTTTGCTGTTGCTCTTCACCTAGTCTCTCCTGTACAAAGGCTCTTAATCTCTGCGTAAATAATGCAATCCTCATAACCTCAATCTACATAACCTGCCTGCTGTAGTCAGGCTTTGGTCTCCCTCTACAATTCTTTCCCCCATACCTACCTCCACTACCAAACTGATGACGCCTTGATATCTCAAGAACATATCCTATCAACTGATCCCTTCCTTTGGTGAAGCGGTAGAATAAATGTCTTTTCTCGCCAATTCGACTTAGTATCTCTTCAATAGTTATCCCATCTGAATCTCTAATCTTCAGCGTTCTTCTGTAGTACGACATTTCGAAAGCAAACTTTTCTGTTTGCTTTAATTCCATCTGTTCTTCACTCGAATAATGCAACAACATTCATACACAATTTCGTCTTTGTTCTTTATCAGATTATTTACTCCTCAGAATCTGTGGAAGAACTACTGATTTTGAGCCTAGTTTTCTTTGTTTCGTTTTCTGCACACTAATGAGCAACCAATTATTTCGTAACCTTTTTTTTAAATTTTCTTTGCATCTCTGATTTTGGTATCGTCCAGAGATGTCAGTGCCACACCAAGAGTCGGCAACACATGTCGATACCACAGACGTTAGCGATAGTTCGCTCCAATTCACCATGCCATATGGGAGGCGCTCCTGCAGACCACGCCTCTCCTCCAGCACAGCAGTGCTCTCTCATCGGAGTGGCGAGCATGCAAGAGCTCAGTCAGTTCAGGACTTCAACTACAGCAGTGAACATCATCATGTAGGACAGTGAGAGTTGTTAAAGTTTCTGATAAAATATGCTTTCGTAATTGTTACATTTTTATTACAAGGGACAGTCTGATACTTGCAAGGAAACTCCCCATGCCCCCCCCCCCCCCCTCCTCAGATTTAGTGGTAAGAAGGCGCGTCAAAAACTGAACATAGATCAAGAACGAAAACAGAAAGCAGGTGTACTGAACGATGAAAAACAAAACAGTGAACGGTAAGCGCTCAAGATATGCAACATCGAGTAAATTCGGTTAGCCATGGTGTCGTGGTTCTGTGGGCACGATGTTGGATTGTAAAATAAGAGATCCGTGTTCAAACCCAGCTCGTGTCCCATATTTTTTTCACACAATTATAATCTGTCCGTCCGGTCATCAACGTGTCTTATCGCTGTATTCAAATCTGCGTCTGTGTCGCAGTGCAACCACCGTTTGCCACTTCGAGGTGCACGGAAGTGACCTCCGGAGGTACATACCTCCTACTTGTTCTACACAAATACCACACGTTATACCGAACGCGGCGGCGCAGTGGTCAGCACACTGGACATGAATTCTGGAGGACGGCGGCTCAAACCCCCACCCGCCCATCCTAATTTAGCTTTTCCGTGATTTCCCTAAATCACTTCAGGCAAATCCTGGGCTGGTTCTTTTGAAAGGGCACGGTCAACTTTCTTCCCCAGCCTTTCGTAATCCGATGGGACGGGATGACCTCGCTGTTTGGTCTCCACCCCCGAATCAACCATACAACTACATGTTATGACTCTTGCGTTCCATTTTGGAAGTTTTGACTCATGAATTCCTTTGATGTAACATATTTCATATCCGCTTATTAGTAGTTTTCATTTCTGTGAGACGTCTGTGCGGCATCTCGCCACATCTCACTATTCATCACATTTACTTGCGATGGTAATATATTGTTACCACATGACTCGATTCTATAACCACTGCATAGCATGACGATTGCCAAGATTACAGAACAGACACGTCAATGCCGGACGGAAAGTTCATAATTTCGTGGAAAAACAGATACAGGGCACAATGGAGTTTGACCATGGATCTCGCTGTTTGCAGTCCAACACCATGGCCACACGACCACGACGGCGAGATTCTTGCCCATCCCTCGATGTTGCACATCTTGAGCCAGCACCGTTCACTGTTTGTATTTTGCTTCTTTTTCATAGTTCAGTAAATCTTCTTCCTCTTTGAATGTTTTAACGTGCTGTCCACTGGGCCATTTTACCAATAAATCTGAGGGGGGAGCGATGCGGAGATTCCCTTGTTAATGCATCAAGTGACGCTTCCATTGTCAATGACAGATGCAAATTATCCAGCAATCCGGTGACAAAGGAGTGTTTCAAACTTAAGTAAATCTTTTATTTACTTATTTATGTAATAAAGTGAACTAATATTTCATGTGTTCTAGTTCGTCCCAGAGCAATCAAAGAACCTGCAGTTAAGACGGAACGAAAGTAGTTACGTTTGGTCACAACACTTATGGAAGGTTGATGCTCGTGTTTATGCATATTTCCACGTAGTATGTACGTATTTTCGTCGGTGTACTGTGTTCTTTGCACTTTGAATTTTCATAAATGTAAACCGCTTACATAGAAGTACGTAAGTAACTACAGGTAGCAATGTTGTTGTTCTTGTTGTTGTTGTCTTCAGTCCTGAGACTGGTTTGATGCAGCTCTCCATGCTACTATATCCTATGCATACTTCTTCATCTCCCAGTACTTACCGCAACCTACATCCTTCTGAATCTGCTTAGTGTATTCATCTCTTGGTCTCCCTTTTTTTAACCTCCACGCTGCCCTCCAATGCTAAATTTGTGATCCCTTGATGCCTCAGAACACGTCCTACCAACCGATCCCTTCTTCTAGTCAAGTTGTGCCACAAACTCCTCTTCTCCCCAATTCTATTCAATACCTCCTCATTAGTTATGTGATATACCCATCTAATCTTCACCATTCTTCTGTAGCACCACATTTCGAAAGTTTCTATTCTCTTCTTGTCCAAACTATTTATCGTCCATGTTTCACTTCCATACATGACTACACTCCATATAAATACTTTCAGAAACGACTTCGTGACACTTAAATCTATACTCGATGTTAAATTTCTCTTCTTCAGAAACGCTTTCCTTCCCATTTCCAGTCTACATTTTATATCCTCTCTACTTCGACCATCATTAGTTATTTTGCTCCCCAAATAGCAAAACTCCTTTATTACTTTACGTGTCTTATTTTCCAATCTAATTCCCTCAGCATCACCCGACTTAATTTGACTACATTCCAGTATCCTCGTTTTGCTTTTGTTGATGTTCATCTTATATCCGCTCTTCAAGACACTATCCATTCCGTTCAACTGCTCTTCCAGGTAATTTGCTGCCTCTGACAGAATTACAATGTTATCGGCGAACCTCAAAGTTTTTATTTCTTCTCCATGGATTTCAATTCCTACTCCGAATTTTTCTTTTGTTTCCTTTACTGCTTGCTCAATATACAGATTGAATAACATTGGGGAGAGGCTACAACCCTCTCTCACTCCCTTCCCAAGCACTGCTTCCCTTTCATGCCCCTCGACTCTTGTAACTGCCATCTGCTTTCTGTTCAAATTGTAAATAGCCTTTCGCTCCCTGTATTTTACCCTGCCACCTTTACATTCTTGTTAAAAGCACTTGTTTTCCTTAGAACAAGCATCATGCTACGAGAATGTAACGTACACATTTAATATGTGTGGCAAGGAACGCTTCTAATTTCATTATGGAAATATCCCGATTGAAACAGCAAATTACGCTCATTTGCCTCTAGTATGAGATATGACTTCCCTACTGACAAGACTCTCCAATGGAACCAAAAGTAATGAAGGGAATGTCCTTATGTTGGTGTTAATAGAACGAGAGTTTAGACGTAAAATCGAGTATATTGTGTAGACAGACTGTAATATAGCTCAGACTTTGTTTGATGCTGTAGGTATATATGTATTCTTATGCAGATTTACTGTGGTATGAATCCACTGATGAGTTGACGATTAAACTTGGTTTCTTTCACATGTTTCAGTTACTAGGCGGTCAATATTTCCATCTCGTCCACTTCAGGCCACTGTCATTTCAACCTGATTGGAGGCGACAACACAATCCCTACACATAAAAAAAAGTCGAGGACCGCTGCGCGATAATAATCTAATCGATTAATTAAACGCCGCGCCGTATAGAGGGGAACACCAGAATTCAGTTAAGCGGCCCGGAACACGGGCCCTGCAGTGATGCTTGTCTAACAAAACGCCTCCCATTTGGAGGTGTTCAGCTTTACGACATGCTTTCAACGTATTTCAGACCAGATTACTGCGGCGATAAGCGTCCACGACACGGCGCTACGGCTCTCGTAAGCACACACAGACCTTATCAGCTCCCAGTATCTCGGGGGCCCAGCGATTCAGATCGCTGTGTCAAGTATGATGAATGCATGGCGTTCTAGAAGTGCCGGCAATTAATCGCGCGCTGTCTGGAATAAAAACAGCTGCACCAGAACGTCGCGCGCAACAACCCGTTCTCCTTCTGCGTGCCTCAAGCTGTAATAAACAGACTTGCAGCAAAGTTTGACGTCGTCGTCCTCTGCGAGATTTACGTAGATTGCGACGCTTAGCAGACGAGGACTATCAAATGCACAGTTACACTGGTTAACAGGAAACTTTTTACCTGTTCTGCATAATCTATAAGAGGTGTTTGCGTTAGACGCTCTTTCGCACGGCTTGTAATGGGATTCCATCTCGTATTTCCAGTCTTCACAAAATAAATCCTTATAATAAGCTCTCTTCATGCAAATTGGTTGCAAAGTTTGTAGACACGTGTTTATAGGCTCTTGTCCTCGATAAAAAGGCGGTAAGAAAAAAGTTATGTCGACAGTCATCTAACAATGGAGGTCTTCCGAATTTTTTACGAATTTCAACTTCGTGAGTCTGTAGTTGATTGACGAATACAGCTGAACTGTGTTCGAAACGAGGAAAATTGTACTACAAGAATCATGTATCTCGCACAACTCCAAGGTGATGACGCAACCAGGGGGACGATCTCATTGGATGCATGCATCCGATTGTATTGAAGGTAGTCGTGGAAGAGCTCCCTCCCCCCTTCTAGCAATCTCTCTGTCTTTCACACACACACACACACACACACACAAGCACACACACGCACGCTGCAATCCCACGGTTTCAGCTAAAGTTTTCCAGGAGATTTACTTCATTCATCACTCTAGCGTCAGGACTGTTATCCCTTACCAAGTATACTAAATTGACGACCCCTTTACCTCACTTCCAGATCACTGATAATTGACTGAATAGGTCTCAGAGTTCTTCAACGGCCTACCTTGAATGAAGAGATTTAAAAAATAATCTCGCATGGCCGCAATAGAGTGCTATCTTGTCCCTGCTTATTCACACAACGTCTCTTATGACAAGTGAGGGAGAGTGTTATACTTCTCAGACTCTCACCTCTAGCCATCCCTGTAACAGAAATAATGATAGTATTCGCTTTACGTGTGCTGCAGTCTTTTTCCAAAAATTACAAAACTTATTACGGAAAAGTAAAGTTTTTCCAGGTGTCACAGTTTGTTCTGAGGAAGAAATATTCTGTTAAAGCTCAAAAGTGCTTCAATAGAGAAAATCTTTTCAGTACCGTATTTAATAGTCTATGAGTTACATTATTATCTTACTATACATCAATACTTAATAAGGAAACAGACTGAAATAGAAGCTGTTGGCAACTAAGACAGATTTCCACTTTCGAGAGAGGGAAAATTGTTAACACATTAAAGAAACTCAGCTAATTCACGTTCCGTGGTAGAAAACCTTCCATTGCAAGGTACTAGATGGTTCATGAAAGAAGAAATATGGCTTAACTGCCCTCACGATATGTATCTAGTTTTAAAAATATACAGAGTTTTACTCACCATGAACCTATGTAACTGAAGACTTAACAGTATCCTACAGATAGCTTTAATATACTGTGCAGAACTCGTAATATAAGACACAACCTTATGTCTTGAAACAACAAAAACAGAGGAAAAATGTCCGAAACTAATTTTGGCGCTTTCTTGTGAGGATTTCTTCATCTGATTCTAAAATCGATCACTGGATTAAAATATCGACCACGAAACATCGCTTTTTTCTAGGTAAACTATCCACCAAGTATGACACATACCCCTCTATAACGAATCGCATCATTTTCTCTGGGCTGCTTCGTGCTCTGTCAAGTTGCTAGTTTTGCCCTGCGAACTCTATGTTTCTCTGTTACATAGTAAGTATTACCTACATTAGTGCAAGTCTCCCTCTCTCTCTCTCTCTCTCTCTCTCTCTCTCTCTCTCTCTCTCTCTCTCTCTCTGTGTGTGTGTGTGTGTGTGTGTGTGTGTGTGTGTGTGTGTGTGTGTGTGTGTGTTCTTGAGCGCGATTCATGCTTGTATATCATGTATACCTCGCTGTGCCCCGATCAGGACACGATATTATAATATTATAAAGCTTTCGTTTTGACAAAATTTTAATTTTAGTAGCGAGGTAAAATTTATCTTTAAATTAGTTAGTTAAAAGCGAACTAAACAAATGTATCTGTTCTAATTCTAATTTTGGTCACCTTCCAAAATTCTGAGAAGATATCCAGCGCTGTTTACTTCCATAAAAGAAATCGTGGGTGAAACTGCTACAATACTCGCAGCGACATGTCTAACCTTCCCGAATCGACCCCAATGACCTCATGAGCTCTTCGAAAGCACAGAGAAGACCGCCGGTTTCACTGCAGCTTCCACCCCGCCCATGAGCGTGACACGCTAGCATTATTGTTAACGCGTCCGTAATTTACTCAACGCAAAGTATCACCTGTACAAGGGACCGGCATGTTTTAAAGACAATACGACACTACTTATAAACTTAAGTACATACTGAAAGACGTTTCGACGACTTAGGGGCTACATTGTTGCTCTACTGTGCCTATTTCTTCAAAACAACCAACCTCTCCCCAACAAGTAAAGTAATACCAACCTTTTCGCCTTCTACTTCAAAGACGCGGTCACCATTCCTGATAGCCTCAACTGTAACAACATCCTAACCCTACGACCCCCCCCTCCACCCCCGCCCCTCTCTGGTTGAGTTAGTTGTTCGTTAGCAGCGACAAGCAGCAATGCAGACGGGTTTATTGATAGAGTCTTTGTCAAAATGCTCCTCGTGTATAGATAGCAATCCCATTACACTAATTGTGTATCTGTTTGCGGGTGGTTGCATTACTCGAAGTTTTTGTTGTTGTATTACAGAGTTTTCCACTGTTGTGAAAGTATTTTCCCATAGACAATGTTAATTTGACAACCTGAATAAATCATAATTACCTCATTACTCCTTAATGAGCCACCGGCGACCTCGGTTACCTTATACCAAAATACTCAGAAGATATCCCTGAACAACCTTTTAAAATTTGTCGGTGAAGTTCTGGTTCCCCCAGTATACTTTCCTTACCGCGCCATGTTTCCGCAACGCACCAGGCTGGATTCAGTTTCTCTCAGCGGTCATAATGCTCCGCTTCAGCGGAGTATCTTGCTGTGATACTACACATTTACTTTATTAGGGAATTAAACTATAAATTAAAAAAGAGTGGAAACCCTGCCTCTCCAGTCTCTCTGTCTCTCGGAGACGAGAGTGAAACGAAAATTACTTAACATTATTTCCTCTGTACACGAGAAATTTCTGAGAATGTAAGTATGGAGCACATCATTGTATGGTAGCGTATCATGGACATGGGAAGAGAATCGAACCGTTTGATATGTGATGCTACAGAAGAATATTGAAAATTAAATGGGCTGACACGGTAAGGAATGAAGACGTTCTACGCAGAGTCGACGAAGAAAGGAACACTCGGAAAATCCTGACTAGAAAAAGTGATAAGACGACAGGAAATCTGTTAGAACATCAAGGAATAACTTCCATCGTACTAGAGGTAGCTATAGAGGGCATAAACCGTAGAGGAAGATAGAGATTGGAACATACCCAACAAATAATTGAGGACAGGTGCTGCAAGAGTTACTCTGAGATGAAGAGGTTGGCACTGGAGAGGAATCCGTGGTGAATCGCATCAAACCACTGAGAAGACCAGTGACTAAAAAATGAAGTAGTTTTGCACCAGGCTAATTTTAAGGCAAGACCTTTCAGACTACAATTACTAGTGGGCACTAAGATGGCGGTGACCGTTAGAGAAGCCCCTTGATTTGAAGAAAGACGCCAGGAATACATGGATACATTACTGGGAGGTAGTTGGCGGTTAGGATAAGTCAGCTAACAGCAACCTAACAGATCTGCAGAGTTCCCTCAGAACTAGCTAGTAAGACAGCTTCTTGTAGGAATGCCTGATTAAGGTGGCAACAAAATATTATACCTACGCTGACAGTCTGCTGTTCTCTTGCTTGAACCGCGTTTTTAAACAGGCCCCAAAAGGTCACTGTTAGTTGTACCTTATACGCCATTTAAAGTGGGTTCGCACTGTTTACAATATGTCCAGCGTATGTAAACAGTGTGCTATTTGTACCGTGTTCGTATGATGCAACAAGCAACTCTGAGCAATATCTATACAGTCATAGCCTGTTGCACAAAGTGCTTTATGTTTTTGAAATATTTTAGCGATGACAAACCTTTTATAATGTGCTATTTTTTTACACTTGACGTCCTGTGCGTTATTCAGCGCAAAATGAACATGTTTTACAACAAAAGATTTTAAGACTCGAAGATGATAGCTTAGTCTGTTGAAACGGATTATCTTAAATTTAATATATATAATGCGATCTTGGCTGTTGAAGGATTGGATTGGATTGTTTGGGGGAAGAGACCAAACAACGAGGTCATCGGTCTCATAGGATTAGGGAAGGACGGGGAAGGAAGTCGGCCGTGCCCTTTCAAAGGAACCATCCCGGCATTTGCCTGGAGTGATTTAGGGAAATCACGGAAAACCTAAATCAGGATGGCCGGACGCAGGATTGAACCGTTGTCCTCCCGAATGCGAGTCCAGTGTGCTAACCACTGCGGCTGCTGAAGGGTTTTTGACTAAGGAAGTCATTCAAGGCTTGAGTTTACCAACAAATCTGGTGCGACAAAAAATCCAGCAAACGTTTATTCAAGAATTTCGTCACGAGAAACCACATTGTCAGATACATACAGGGTGCAAACCACAACGCCTCAGTTACCACGTGCACGATTTTCATATTCTCTCGCTCACAAGGTGCAAACTATGAGTTCAACAGAAAAAATGAACAGGAGCCCTTTTTATAAAAATTAATGTAGTTAAGTTTTGTACAGGACTACCTTTTCGCTAGAGGCCACTGTATTCAAGTTGTTCAAGAGAAACGTTCAAAAGTAAGCTTTAAACGCGTCTTTCCTGAATAACTCTGATACTGTGGCTCCAGTGAAAAGCGTTTAAATTTCCTACAAAAGGGTTCTGTTCACTTTTTTTTCGGTAAGAATAATAGTTTTCATGTAGCAGACGAGAGAATATGAAAATTTCGCGCGTGGTTTTTGAAGGTGTTGTGGGTTGCATACAACCCCTAGACAGGGGCGGCTGAGTGACCCTGTATACTCGTTTCTGTAGCTGAGCAATGCTAGTAAACGGCCCACGGTATGCCGACTAAACGCAAGAGATTGTGTTGCGCGATGTGGAGGACGCTCGCAAATGTTGTGCTGCAAAAGGCGGAACAATAAATACGCTGTCGCGCCGGCATGTAGCGCTGGTAGCCGCGCTGGGGCCGCGAAGCGCGTGCCTCGCGGAGTCCCCGCTCAGCCGGCGGCGCGTTGCATTTAAATACAATCGCGGTCCGCAGCGCGGCGCGGCCGGCCTCCGCCGGAATGCGGGCCCGTCTCCCGTGACGTCACCCACACACGTGCCTCTCCCACCACGCCGGACCTCTCCGCTGACGCGACGGCGCCGCTCGGATCGCGTGCGTCGGCATGGAGCAGGGGCGCATTAAAGCGCGGGCCACATAAAACAAACTGCCGGAACAACTGATGCCCGGCAGACAAGGGGACCCAACGGCAATCTGATTCTTGTAATTTTTTATTGTTGCGGTTGGCGAAGCTTTGAGCTCAGAATATTAATCTTTCGAAATAAATTACTTTAAATATCAAAAATTCTCGAGGAAATCGACTTTGAAGTTTTCCGGCAGTCGTTAATATCCTAAACCGAGGTCGATTTTTTCTCGATAGGACGCTTGGCTGTGTGGCAGAATGCTCTATTGCCACTTGAGGGTTTAGGGCTCGATGCCCAGCTGAAGCAAATTTCTAAACAGAGGTGCATGTTCGACTAGCAATTCCGTGAAGCTTAAAAAATACACAGATGGAAGAAAAAACAGTAGCGCTCAAGACTGTTAGTTACTAGTTCAAGTCTCGTTTCCCTCATCATTTTTTTCGTTTCTTTCCTTCAGTTCGAATACTTATGTCATTTAAATATACAATTTCTCAAATATATGCTAATTAACAGATATCTAATTGCTATTTTTATGAAAAATGTACGTTTTCTTATTTCTAATTACATATCAAACAAAAATCCAGTTTTGATTGCAAATATATATCCTTAATTACTAATCTTTTATAAAAGATTGTTTAAATTTAAAAAACCATTACAAATTCAACTCTTTTTCATCCTTTCTACGCTTCAGGGAAATGTTTATAGAATATGGACCTCTGTTTAAAATTTTACAAGGACTGAGAAGTGAACCGCGCCACATACGTGGTAGGCGAGCACTCTACCTCACAGTAGCATGGCCTGTCCAGAAAAATGTACGTTACTTTAGCATATAAAAGACGTTCGGAAAACTTCAAAGTCGATTTTTCTCGACAATTTTCGAAAGTTGCAGCGAACTGCTTTCGCCTATTGACATTTGAGTTCTGAACTTAGCAGGCCATAAAAATAATAAAAAAAATCCAATTTCCGTGTGGTCCCTTGTGAGATCCTTTGGAAGAATCGCAAGAAAATGTAATTCGTGTCCTAACGACTGGCTTACATTACACTTGTGAGACCAATTCTTGAATATTGGTCTACGGTCTAGGACCGTTGCAAAGTTAGATTAATAGAGCGATGTAGAGAGAATCCCATGAAGAATGGCGCGTTTCATCACCGGATGTTTCATCCGGTCTGAGAGCATTATGGAGATGTTAAACAGCCTGCAGTGGCAGACGCAACATAATAAGCGTTGTACTCTACGTAACTAAATCAATGAAGCACCCAGAAAACATGATCGGATATCGATGTAACTCTGTACACGTGCACACTATTGGCTGGTGTGTAAATGATTATAGAAATGTAATTCGCTATGAGAGGGAGAATTGCCACTAGAATGACCTAGTGCTGCTCTTGTTTAGTGTTGTTGCCAGGCCTGGTAGTATATAGAAGAATCCTGAACAACGCCAGATGTTGAATGGTCACTGTGAAGGACACACAGATGCCGTGTACTCATGTGAGATAGCGTTATCAGCATCTGGCAGTGTTTTAAAGGGTCGAATTGTGGGCCTCCAATAGGCCGGCCGGTCGAATCATGCAATATCCACATTTGTGGGGCATTCGGATGTGACGGTGCATGGGAACTTGAGAGTGGCATACTCGTTGTCAAAGCTCCGATCGACCCGGCCTGACCACGATAAGGTTGGATTGCCGTACTGTGCACCGAACACATCGTAACTCCCTCACAGCTGCGTCTGCGATCCAAGAACAAGTAAAGGGCTTCCTGAAAGATTCTGTGTCATCCGAAACGACTAGCAGTCGCTAGGCTAGGGAATTACCGTCCCTCGCATGGACTGACGTGTAGCATCACCGCTTTTCTACCACTTTTTCTCTTCTAGCGCAAATGCTTATGCGTTACGGCGCAAGTGATCTGTATGGATCAAAGGCTCATTTCGACTGCGATAGAGAATGAGATTATCTCTGACTTGTGATATAAAAACTCTGTGGATAGAATGTGGAACTTTACGAGTACTGTGGAAATACTTACTTCTGATGTAGCAATTGCGGAGAGAAGAATCGCAGCATAACCGTAATTAGCAGCATTGTTGTAAGCAACAGTTTTGAATACTTGTAATTTGATTAATTGTGATAGGTTTTCATGTCATAAAAGAGGATGATCTATCCTGAAATGTAGCTATGAAGATCATTTATGGAAAAATATAATTTCATGAATGGAAACGGTACTTTTAATTCCTTGGTTATTTTTAGCTTCTTCGTTGTATGTGACTCGGAACATTATTTGGTGTGCCATAACTCGTAGCGAACTTTGTATCCTGCACGACTTTCGTTTGTGCTCTATTTTGAGACATTAATTCTTGGACCTTTATCGAAATTAATGCACAACTTACACACTGATTCCCACGCTGCAGAGTGAGTACGTCATAGCACTAAAGACGGCTTTTCTATGGCGTACGATTGTGCCTCTGTCTATTTCAAGAATTATCAGAGTCGACGATCAGCGGAATTCTGCAGAGTCTCAGAAATTTTATTCCAGGTGCTGACTTCGATATCGAGAGGCAGACAGAGTAGAATTATGAACAGTAACTGTCTAGTCATTTTGTTTCATAGATTCGAGAATTCAAACAGGAATTAATTTTATAGCTGGGAGTGTGGGAGATATTTGTATTAAAATATTGGGGAAGTGACTTCTCTCGCCCAAAAGTTTCCATACAAGTAGCTAACTAGATATTATTCAGTCATAATAATTTAACTTCAGTATAATGGGGAGAGAAGTTAAAGACGCTGACGCCACAACACAAACTGCTCCTATTACAATGAAGGCTTTCCCTGCTGGATATCTCAACTACAGGTGAATCTTCCGCGTTGTATGACCGTGGTCCGTGAAACGTAAACGTCTCATGGACAATGGCAATAAAAACCGGAAGACACACCAGGAGCTAAGTCGTTCGATCGTGATAGCTTTCATTGTCCCGGGAACAGTTTGTGTTGTGGTATTAACTGCCGCGTTTCGAGTGGTGAAGTGACCGGAGGAGTATTGTGTTCCGCGACAAATCCTAGTTCTGCAGTATTCCGGATGACCCATCTTCGACGAGTATGGAGACGACTTATGGAGAGGCACAGCGGTCCTAGCCCTGACGTCATGCCATGAGGACATCCGATATGAATTCAGATTACGGCTGGTAGTAATCGAAGGAAATATGATGGCAGAACGGTACGTTACGAACAATCCTCCATCCTCAACTGTTACCTCTTATGCCACAGTGTCGTGTATCCATTTTCCGGAAGGACAATACTCGTCCACACATCGCGTACGTCTCTATGAACTGTATGCCTGATGGTGAGATATTCTTGTGGCCAGCAAGATCGAGACACCAGTACCCGATAGAACTGCGTGTGACCAGCTCGAACGTAAACTTTGTCCCCGTGGCTGTTTCCAGGACATCAAGGACCAGTTACAAAAGTTGTGAGCCAGATTCCATCAGGACAGGATCCAACGCTTTGCGACACACTTCCTAAACGAATCTGTGCATCCATCCACGCCAAAGCGGATGCAACACCATACTGATAAGATGGTTCACACTGCCACATTTTTTGTAAATTTGACTCGATTCTGTAATCACTCAAAGAACATCACATACCTTCTCAACCTGTGAAGTTTCATTTCGTTTCCTCCTTCCCTTCTGGGTGGTTCACTATTTTCTGTCAGGCAGTGTATATCACGTAGAGATGTGGTATTGAAATTTCGCGAGAGCACGTTGTGGGAAGAGTCGGGTAATTTAATACTTCCTCCCACGTACGTCTCGCGAAACTACTAAGACTAAAAAATCAGAGAAATTATTGCTCATTCGGAACTCTGCCGACAGTAAAACTTCCCACGCACCATTCACGAAAGGAAGAGCGAATATTATGGTACCAGAAATACCTTCTGCCACACACTGCAAGATGGCTTGGAAAGTATTGATGTAGGCGTAGCTGTTGGATATGTAAGGTGCAGACGCCAGCACCACAATTGTGCATTGTGGATCCTATTATAACCATAGAAGGTGTAGACGTAATTATTTTGTATGGACTTATTCTACCAAATTAACTCAGACCTCACGTTTCAGTCTTCATGGCTCCTTGTGTCAGATTTCTATCGACAAACAGTCAGACGCGCGGCACTTTAATTGACAAAACCGCTAATATGTTAACCTTTATCCTTTTTTGCAGTTGTAGACAATATACAGGAAGTGCGCCTTCACTCACAATAAAAAAAGGATAATGTGGTGACTGTGGGCGTTGTTATTCAAAGCTGTTACAACTTTTGAAAGAACGATTTAATGAAATTTCGGAAGTTCGGAATCAGTCTTATTTCTTGGAAAGCCTACTTCTTCTATACCTCGATTCATTCAAACCAGGACACATAATACCACAAACTTTGTTTTCTTAATATCGAGGTCTTCCTGAGATTGTACCTGACACTGAATGATCACAAACGACCACAGAAAAAAGTGATTTTCCGAATTGAAATCGATAAAAACAGACTTTGAACATTCTTATTAGAAGACAGGCAAAAGGTTTTGGCTTCACCAAGTAGTGAAAGTAGTCCCATTCCTTCCTCCAATTATTCATTTTTATATCCGACAGACGGTCCCACGCGACGCGCCTGTTTCCATCCCTGCATATCGAGAGTCATCTGCTCATAACACTCTTCATATTTCATGGACGGTTCAGTATATCGGAACAAGGTTTCCTGCAAATGATAGCACCCAAACAGGCACATATCATGTGTGCTAAATACTCAAAACTTTTTTATTGACCGAGATATCGAAGAAACTCGTCGACAGCAATGAGAAGTTGGAGGGACGGGACACGTCAACACGTCAATAGCTCATCAAGAAAAGTCAGGGGCTGAGTTTAAAGACGTCTTTATCACCTGCGGGGCAGAAGAGCATGACGAGTTAACTCATCAAGAGCATTTAAAAGAGGTAAATTTTCTTGACTGAAAAAAATAATTTAATGTTACATTTGTCTCTCAAACATATCTGCTTATACTTACAGTACGTTACATTTAAAACTGAAAAAAATGGTTCAAATGGCTCTGAGCACTATGCGTCTTAACTACTGAGGTCATCAGTCCCCTAGAACTTAGAACTACTTAAACCTAACGAACCTAAGGACATCACACACATCCCTGCCCGAGGCAGGATTCGAACCTGCGACCGTAGCGGTCACGCGGTTCCAAACTGACGCGCTTAGAACCGCACGGCCACACCGGTCGGCTTGAAAACTGAAATACCGATTTTTGGACAGATATTAACATCAATTTTTTTTCTATTTTTAGATATGTACAAGCTTATACCGATTCCAGTAACTCATGCTGAGTTCCTCAATGTTTCCAATTCATTAAAATATCAATACGTTAAATTATATAACAATAAGGTCTGTAGCGCACAGTCCATCATCAGGCTACTGATCTATCTGCAGGTGGAGTACAGCCCTCCTTAGCTCTAGTACTAGGATGGGAAGCGTGGCGGGCCTAGTACACCAATCGTCTATTACTCCCCCCCCCCCCCCCACCCCTCTCAGGAAACACGTCCGGTACTGATCTGATAACAGGATGAGCGGGCCTGGGTGGGTCGCACTGGAGGGTCACCTCCCCCGTCTGGGATTACCCCGTGTCCTTCAGTATCGGAGTCTAGTGCTCTACCTGCTAGACTATCAAGACCATATAAATTCTGAGGTAAAATTTTGAACAATTGAAATAATAAACAGTAAGTGCTGCACTGTAGGCTTTTGATTCGAAGACTGCTCGAAAGTGGTATTTTTGTGGATTAGCCATCGCAAAATTTCCCCTGGTAGAGCATGCACCGTAGGTTCAGGCTGGAGTTGTATAGGTTCTAAGTACGGCGCTGGAATGGAGACTGGCGCTTCTCGTGGTGCTTGCCAACTCATTGTCTCCATTTGCTACATTTGATGTGTGCAGAGTGTAATCTCTGATATGATAGGTGTGACAGGCCGCCGGGCTTTGAAGAAGTAACTTTGCTTTTTTTTCCTTGGTAAAGGAGAAGGTATAAATGATTCATGATGGTCGGTGAAATTAACAAAAGTCGGCCATGCGTATGAGAGAGAGTAAATTTGCATGGCGTAATTGGAAAGCGCCGACCTTTGGGGTCGTGTGTGCAGGGGCGTGCCGCCGCTCTGCCACGACAACGTCATAGCGAGGCTAGCCCAAGAGCCGCCGTCCTTCAGTACTCACAGGCCACAGGAATTTCATAATGCCTTCTTGCGGATACTAATGAGCTGAAGTTGTGTGTGACCCCCTCCAGCCAACAGTCTGGTTGTACAAGGCGTTCCTTGTACACTGATGACGATTAAAATTGCACTGCCATGAAGGCGGCATGCAACAAACATCAAACTGGCATGACGAGTGCCACAAGGTAGGATACACAAATGATTAGCGTTTCTGTGCACTCATACAATGCAGACAGGATTAACTACATCTACATTCTCTATAGATAAGTAAAGATTACACAGGAGTTTTCTCATTAAGACATCGCGTTTGGATGTTGGCTGTTTGTGAGAATATCGTGTTATGCCTTGTGTGAGGGGAAACATCTACCAGCTGGTGTCGGAGCTCAACAGTGGCAGAATTGTGGCTGACGGAGACTGCAGTTTATCATTTAGTGATACTGCTGTTCTTGTTGGTGGGAATTCCATTATTATCACGCGGCTGTGGAATCCATGATTTCAGGAGGGTCATCCTCCATGTAATACAATAGTGATTTTCATAAGTTTTGGGTGCACTGTTCTCTAGATGTGAATGTAAACAGACCCGGCCTCTTCCGCATGTGAACATCCAGCTCGAATTAAATTTAAAAAGATGGACATGTGTAGTTATTTCTTTAGCAGTTATTGACTAAACAAATCTTAATCAACTTTTAATGTTATTTCCCCCGATTTTTGCAATGAAATCAGCGGGAAGGATGATCTGTTTCTTCATATTGAGTTCTTAAAACTTCGGCACAAGATTGGAAACTGTGTCTCGCATCGCTTTCTCCACATTCACTCGCGATTTATATTTTCTTTTGATGACTGTCCATGCTGAAAGAGCAAACCTACATAAGTAGGATGATGCAAATACTATAAAAAATCGTACGGCCTTCTCACTCACGGATACTCCTGCTTTAGCAAGCTCCAAACCCAAGGCAGTGATGAGAAAACTAGCTCCGACTTGAATGTGGAGTTTGAAGAAATATCAGTTAACTCCTCCTGTTCTTCAGACGTAAGTGTTGATGCTAGTTGGGTACTGCCAGGGGCTTTGGTCCCGTAGTGTTGATTGATTTCTTCTGGATTGTACTTCACACGTTACGCACTGGCTTCCGTTAAACGATCCACAAATACAGGCTTCAAACCTTCGTTCGATAAAACCAACATTCAAGCTGCTTATTACTGAATAAAAGGAATGAGTTATGTAGTAGAATTCGACGGCTGTCTGCCACGCTGCCTTATTAACAGCAGCTATTGGTGGTCCTCCGCATATAAGAAAACACGCGTGTTTTCTTATATATTGCAGTAAAATCGACGAAATGAAGTTGGTTTACGCTTTTTTGTGAAGTTGGTGGCGAAATTTAGAAGAATTTGTACTTACAGTTTCCTTATGGTCCATTTGTGCAGAGTCTCACACACACTAAAGTGTACAACAAGCTGTGTGTGTTGTTTGGTGTGTAAGAGACTCTGCACAAATGGACCATAAGGAAACTGTAGGCACAAATTCTTCTATGTTTCGTCACTAACTTCACAAAAAGATCGACGACCATCTAAAAATTGGGTGTTTTCTTATATATTGCAGTAATGTCAACGAAATGAAGCGGACTCTCACGCATCGACATGACATAGAAATAGCATAACAAACACAAAAAACGCACTTGAAAATGGGAATCATTTCCCGAAACGCGACGTGCGAAAAATAAAATAAAGAATATCGTGACTGGTAGCAGTTGAATCATTTATAAACAAACCAAATATTATACTTGCGTAATTCAATGATATTTAAATACTTAATGGAATAAAGTAACATCCTTTCCAGCTTCATTTAAATACTGTTATGTTAAGACAATATTACTAAACTAGCAGGGGCCCCGTGATGTTGCCCGCGTTTAAATACCTCTGCGTAACGTAACATTAATGTTAGTAAGGATGGAGCAGGATGAGGGTTGTATAGGCAAGTATATTTTAATACGGTGACGTTCAAAATTCATAGAGAGTATAACTTTTTCTAAAACAGCTAAGTGTCTCACATCGCTCTTTCTATTGAGATATTTGCCAACCACAGTCACCCGTTTCCACCCACCACAATATGAATGACACACGCTGAGGACTGTGTCGCCATTACATTCCATCGCGAATGAAACAACAGAAACATTTTCACTTATACGACAAAGTTCTGAAGTCATTTATTATTTAGTTTTACCTGAGAGTATTTATTGCTCCATATTTCGCGCATTTTTTCCCGACATACTCACCCATTGTCACGATCAAACTACCTTACTAACAGCATAACCGCATTCATAATACCCTTAATGAGATATTACATTCTGACCCATGTAACGCCGGATTTCTCACCTACTGCGTAACATTTTTGACCATTGTAATAAATGTGCACCGCGCAATATAAGTTGACCGCTCTGGCGAGTCAGGAGTACTCACCGAGCCGGAGCGTGAGGTTGACCTGGTTGGGGTACTGGACGCCCTCGTACATGGTCTCGGACTGCCACCACGTGACGTTCTCGTTGTTGTTGAAGTCTGTGAGGAAGGAGGGCGGGTGTGTGCCCGCGACGCAGATGTCGCACGACTTGCGGCTGCCCGCCGTGCCCGTCTGCACGCAGAACTCGGACGGCTGCAGCTCGCCGCACGTGTTGGTCGCCTCCACCTGCAGCTGGAACGCCGCGTTCTCGAACGGCGGGATGCACCGCTGCAACACACAACATCGCATAGCCTCTGTTAATTCTGCTGATTTCCTTCCGCGTGGACTAGGTAAGAGATAAAAGAAATTAGATTTAACAATAGCCTATCACACTGCATGGAGACGAAGTTTGATACTTAAGTTCCTGAGTCTTATATCCTATCGTGTCCTAGCAAGACTGCCAGGAAACGTGCTGAACACAAGAACATTCAAAATGATTATTAGGAATACGTGAGCAATCAAATAAAATTAAATAATGGTCTTTCTCAAGGGTCCGTCTTAGGTCCATTGCTCTTTGGCTTGTATATTGCTGATATGCCCGCATTAACATCTTTAAAATTAGGATATTCTGATTATTTGGCGCACTACATACACAACAAAAGAAAATTAAGCAAACGGCGGATGTTCTAACAAGTGATAGTGTGATACGCAGCTTGCTCTGTTCGTCCGCGATACCCAGGAATGAGTAAATACAGGTCACCAGGTAGATGCTATGTCTCTTGACTCGCGGAAGTCATTTGACAGAGTTGCGCACTGTCGCAAATTGTAGCAAAATACAGAGGATCGACGCGTTGTGTAGGGACTGTCAGTTGACCCTCAATACAAAAAATGTCGTGGAGGTATGTACCGTCTATGCAACTAAATGAAGGCAGTTTGTTGTCATACGCGTTTCGCATCATTTGTTTTTCTACATTCAATAAACGTATTATATGAGAGATATAATAAGGCGATATATTACATTTTGTCGTGTTTTCCTCTTGCTTTTTAGGTTAGAAGGAATTTTTATGGCACAAGTTTCGTATTTGTGCTACGAAAGTTGCTTCTAACCAAAAAAGCAAGAGAAAAATACGACAAAATGTAATACATCAGCGTATTATATCTATCAAATGACACGTTTATTGTATGTAGGAAAAGATACTATATTTCAGACCACTGATGATGCTTCCCAAATAAATGAAGCGAAACGCGTATGGCGACAAACAAACTGCCTTCATTTAGTTGCATGGACGGTACAACCTCCACGAATTTAGAGCAACTAAGGGAAAGACGGAAAACAGATAAAAATGACGATAAAAATGTAACGCACTGCGAATACATACACAGAAAGACTCTTTATTGTATGATTACACAATTATACGTCAATCAGTGGAAGCAGTTCCTCCCATAAAATAGCTAGGAGTATACGTACCGTGCGATTTGAAACGGAATGATCACATAAAATCACGAAAGGAAGATGCCAAATTGGGATTTATTAGAAGAATCCTCAGGAAATGTAGTCCATCAACGATGGAAGTAGCTTACAAGACAGTCGTTCGAACAGTACTTCAATATTGCACGTCAGTATGAGATCCTCACCAGACAGGATTGAAAGAGGAAATAGAGAAGATCCAAAGAAGAGCAGCGATTTTCGTTATATAGTGCAGTGCTTGTGTCATTCCGAATTACAACGCAATGTCCCTTCGTACGTTCACGGACGTCCGAAGGAACACGCACTGCGGCGACTGCAGGCGTTATGAGATACTTGAAACGTATTCGCCGTTGTGAATACAGACAACTATCAGCTGTATAACGGGATCACAACAATGAAATTTCGTTGTCATTTCATTATACAGCTGATGGTTGTCTATATTCGCAACTGCGAATATATTTCACTCATTTAGTTACACATTCATTTAGTAAACACGAAAGCGTGAAAGATAGGATGAAGCAACCGCATTGGAAGACGCTGCAAGAGAGGCGTTCTGCATCGCGGTGAGGTACGTTCCTAGACGAGTCAAGAGGTATATTACTTCCTCCTATGAGTATCAAGTGAAAATACCATCAAGATAAAATTAGAGAGGTTCGAGCCCACACGGAGGCTTACCAGCTATCGTTCTTCCTGCGAACCATTCGCGACTGGAACAGGAAAAGGGCGGAAGTGACACCGGCATACAAAGTATCCTCTGCCACATACGGAAAGGTGACTTACGGAGTATACATATAGATGGTTTGGTTGCAATAGCTAATTGTTTTCGTAAATGGAGGTTCCAACCAATTCAACTAAGACGGAGGTTTCATGGTTTCATCTAAATAATAAACTCACAGGTCTAGAACATAGAATTCCTCACAACAATGTCACCTTAACACAATAAAAGTACTAAGTACACACATCAAAAAAAGTTTTGCATCACCTCGGTTCCGAGAGTTCCGGAACCTGTACAGAAAACTGGAATAGAGATCAAACATCATTTCCGCCCTTTTTATTCCTCATGAAAGCCACAAATTGCATGCTGTACCACCATACAGCGAGACCTTCAGAGGTGGTAGTCCAGATTACTGTACACATCGGTACCTCTAATACCCAGTAGCACGTCCTCCTGCATTGATGCATGCCTGTATTCGTAGTCGCATACTATCCACAAGTTCATCAACGCACAGTTGTTCCAGGCTGTCCCACTCCTCAACGGCGATACGGAGTAGGTCCCTCAGAGTGGTTGGTGGGTCACGTCGTCCATAAACAAACCTTTTCAATCTATCCCAGGCATGTTCGATAGGGTTCATGACTGGAGAACATTCTGGCTACTCTAGTCGAGCGATGCCGTTATCCTGAAGGAAGTCATTCAAAAGATGTGGACGGTGGGGGCGCGAACTGTGTCCGTGAAGACGAATGCCTCGCCAGTATGCTGCCGATATGGTTGCACTATCGGTCGGAGGATGGCATTCACGTATCGTACAGCCGTTACGGCGCCTTCAATAACCACTAGCGGCGTGCGTCGGCCTCACATAATGCCACCCAAAAACAGCAGGGAGCCTCCACCTTGCTGCACTCGCTGGACAGTGTGTCTAAGGTGTTCAGCCTGAACGGGTTGCCTCCAAACACGTCTCCGACGATTGTCTGGTTGAAGGCATATGCGGCACACATCGGTGAAGAGAACGTGATGCCAATCCTGAGCGGCCCATTCGACATGTTGTTGGACAAGTTAAAGTAAGAAACGTCTGACAGTGTTTGAAATGGGCCTCAATTTGGCCGTCTATTTGGGCTACCAAAACGGACGGCCAAAATAAGGCCCATTTCAAACACTGTCAGACGTTTCTTACTTTCACTTGCTGTACTATTAATTTAACTTGGTCATTCTACTTTTTTTTCGCTTCGTGTCTTCATGTTGTCAACTCCAATGTCGTGAACAATGTGAAAGGCCCTAGACCATTCTTCTTCCTGTATGTGTTAATTATTTTGCATCTGTCCACCTTCTAGGAAACTGGCATTCATTCATCAAGTGGAATTGTTCTTGTTCAGCATTTCCTTAGAATGATTTGCTTAGTTCCTGAATACGAAACATCTTTGCGCTTGCCTTGGTGGATGTGTTACATGTGTCCTCCACTGCTTTTACGTTAATCTTCAATTACTCTTTCAAGCTAAAAACAGTTTGTCTCAGTGTGTGGCATATCGGATTTAATGAGGCAACACACATGAACTTTATCATCACTTACAAATCCTCTATCACTTGGATTTAAATCACGGAGCTTGCTTCTACACTTAACTGGCAAACTCTCTTAGCTCTGAGAAGGGCTTCTCAGTAATTTAACAGTTTTTGGGTTTTGTTTCATATTACCACGCCTACTGTGAGACTCCTCATTTTGCTGCTGCATATCGATCACCATTAGTAGCTAGGTTTCCTCAAATTCCTTCATACCGTAGTTGTTTGTTATATCTGTGGCTTAGATGCCACAAAAACGACATTGCATAAACGGCATGGTAATGAAGTACGAAAAAACAGTGTATACCATAGCTTGATAATGACTTAATAGTTGATGCGATAAGCAGACATTATAAATTCGACGAGAATAATCAGTGCTCTTTTGAATACTTAATATGCTTTCTTGCTCACCTTATAAGAGCTCAAGCGATTGCTCTTTGTACGACAAAGAGGCGACGAGAACCTGTTTTTCTCGTGCAAATTTACGACTTTACGACTTCTCGATTAATATAACAGCAGCTCTGCTTGCCGAACCGCTTTACCGACATAAAATATGGAAACAAGTTATTCCTGCCCATTATATCTTATAAAATCCGGAACTTTGAACGTCCATGGCGTTGTAAACATACTCAGAAAACGTTCATACTCAAAAAACTTTCTATCTGCGTTCGTCGCCTGTCTGTTGCTGGGGTTTTTCTCCTTCACTGAATTATTCTTTTGGATTCGACCCAATTTTTACACTGCATTCAACTGCATTGCAATATCAGTCGCACTCTCTGGGAGGACTTTGTCAGACAATAGGTGTGTAGGCTTCCGCTGCTTCAGACAGTTTCAGTAACAATCTCTTTGGTGAGTCAGCGCGATATCCTGTGAAACAGCCGAACGTTTCTTTCCTTCCTTGCTGGCCCCCTTTATCCAGCCAATGTCTTATCAGGACTGGTACAGTAGTCCTCCAGTTTCGCGGAGAGCCACTCGTATATATTCATACCATTATATTGGCTATAATTCCAAATGGGTCGCCACTCCCAAAGGCATTTGAAGCTACTGGCAATTCCATCATCGAGAGGACAATCACTTTCTTGCCCGTCTATCTGTTCAAATGTTAAAAACCGTTTTTCTCGGGCACGGATGGACGTATAAATTTGAAAGCTATGTCACATACTGAGGTCTATGGTCTCTTGGTGGTGTAAAACACTGAAGCTTCTAAGTCAAGGCAATCAAGAGATACTTGCAAAATCACTCATCAAAATCAATAGCGTACTGTCTTAGAATGATGAAATTCGGCAAGAAGCAAGGTTTCACAGTACAACTTAAGCAAAAGGATCAGAAAATTGTTAATTTGTAATCGTATCACACGAAAAAATTCCTTTAGTCATTTGATATTCGATGTCAAACTTGAAATTACTCAGTAGTTCTGCATTCAGGCAGACTGGGTTGCAATGGTAAAAGTCAAACATCAAGCAAGGAATGACTTTATTGCTCCCATGACGCGTTTCCGAATTTATCCATCATCAGATATCAAGGAGCGATTACTGCACGTAGATAGGGCTTTTCATGTTATATGTGAAACAAACATTCGCAAGCTAATCTGAAACGTCATATCTAAGTCACTAATTGCTCCTGGATATTTTATGATGGATAAATTTCGATACGTGTCATATAAGCAATAAAATCATTTGACTTTTAGCATTGCGACCCAGTCAACCTGAAGGGAGAACTACTCATAATTGTAATGTTGGCCTGCCTCCTGCATGACTTTATGTCATGTTTATATTATTGAAATTAAAACATTGTCGAAAATCTTGGTATTCCTTTGACCCACATCTTGTTGGTATCACTGTCGATAACAGGGAAAAATGGTTGAGAATCTCGGTCACGGGAATGGATGAATTATCTATACGCATAATGAAGTTTGTACGGAACCCTCAGTGTGCAACCTAAACATTATTTTTTTCAGAATGTTTGCGCTTAGTATAGCTGAGGCGGCATGTGAGAACCAGTTCGGTATTTACCACAAATGGAAAACCGCTTAAAAACCACATCCAAGGGGTGGCCGACACACCGGGCCCGTCGATAATGTGCGAGGTGGGTTCTATCCGGGTCCGGTGAGTTTCCCCCGTGTCTGGGATGCGGACACCTTAACTCCCTCGGTTATCGGGGCGTGTACTCGAACATTTCGTCCAGCTCCAACATCCCCATATTTTTGACATGGGAACAAAGCCAGCAGCTCACTCGTTCCCACAATCATAAAAAGCCTTAGGAATGCACTGGTTAAATGAAGTACAACAGTAAATGTGCTTTGTGATAAGAAGATCCCAGACCAACTCAATTCCAAAATGATCCTCTCTTTAATCCGCCCAGTAAACTAGTACTGTGCAGAGTCATAGCCAGCAACATAGAAGCAACGCAGAAACTTATTGTAATGGGAATCAAAATTGCTTCGCTGGATATCTGGCATGGCATGAAATTCGCAGGCAGTATAGAGTGGCACCTACTGCTGAGAAGATGGTAGGCCGTCTACGTTGCTGTGACAAGTACTTCGAGCAGATGAAATGAATGTCGTGTGGCGAGGGCCTCCCTACCGGTAGATCTGATCACCTGGTGCAAGTCTTTTGAGGTGACGACGCTTCGGCGACTTGCGCGTCGATGAGGATGAACTGATGAAGATGATAAAGACACAAACACCCAGTCCCTGAGCGGAGAAAATCTCCAACCCAGCCGGGAATCGAACCCGGGGCCCCCGGCATGATAAGCCGGCGCGCTGTCCACTCGGCTACGGTGGCGGACTTCAAGCAGATAAAGAAGCAACATCAAAACGCGGGTTTTCGCTGGAAGTCTTTGGTAAGTCATCTACTGGGAGCGCGAGGCAACATTAGCTAGATACCCTTCATATAGACTTCAAAACAGCGGGTCTCTCTCCTGACCAAGCGCAATACAGCAGTAAGTGGAGACCCCGCGACATTACAGGACAAAAACTGAAGAAGTATAAGAAAAGTAAGCCCTGTATGAACTTGACACTCTGCTCACTCCGACTAAACCTTTCGCTAGTCACTCTTCGCTGCTAGCTTTTTGCTAGTCTGGAAACAAAGTTTAGTGTTACAAAACACGTAAGTGAAAATATTCATTTCTGCATCAAAACTTTAGCTGCTGGTGACAACGCTCGCCGAATAGTCCATCTTCCTAAAATTGAAAATTCGATGCAGACTTTAAATATAATCTATAGCTTAGGAAAACCGTTCTCAAGGCACAGGGTCCTGCTTAGCACTTCAGGCTGCTACTTCTCATGTTCACGTGGCTCAGCGGGTATGGCATTGCCCGTGAAAGATAATGACCGCTTCTAATCCTGGTTCGGCATATATCATTAGTATGTTAAGAAGATTATTTTCAGGGGCTAGTCAGCTGCTAAGAGGGCATTACAGTCCCACCACTGTTCCGACGTGTCAAGCGCACCACACAGTGTTCATGAAGAGTACCACAAAGTTCAGAACTCTCCTTTGTCCAGTAATGAGCTGAGGTGCTTCTATTTTTATACTTAGCTTCAACATGTAAAACGTAATTCAAGTTTCTTCAGTAATTTCTATCATTACTCAAACAAAATAGCAGTTTATAGTTTTACAGATTGAACAGGTCTTTTATATTTTTCTGTAGTCTTCTTTTGTTATTTGTGTTCTTTTTGCTTCACTGTGGAATTTTTTACATTATGGTTTCCTTTAAAACTTTGCGTAATTTTTCTGGTACTTCTACTTCTTTACTAATTTGTGATGTTCTATAGCAAAATTTATCCGATAATCTTCCTTACTTTTGTTCTTTCCTTTTAACATATAGAACGGTGTCTGTCCTTCTATCCAATTAATAGATTTTTGTTTTGTTTTGAGGGTACGGTATTTCGCCTGTGTTTAGGTAATCCGATGATTTTATAGCGTTTGGATAAGTTTTGTTCATGGTGGTAAGTTCCTCTTTGGCAAAGTTCCAAAAGTCTTTCACATTTTTACAAAGGACTTCATGTCCGTCATTATCGTTTAAGTTGCAGGTGGGACATCTTTGTTAATCCGCTAACTTTATCTTGTGGACTTAGAACTTGTAGGCATTCTCCTGTCGACTGATATCTACCATGCCGATTCCACTGTCGATGCGAGGTCAGTTGAACTTCATTCCTGTTCCTATCTTCCACTAACCTTCGGTATATTTCTGCGACATTGGTCATATTCTTTTCCTGGATTTTGAGTTGAATGTACCTGCATTCGATTAGGCAGAGTTTCGGATGGGAAAGGTAATAGGTATCTGTTGGACGTTTATTGGCGGATTAAAAGTGTCTGGAATTATTTGATTTTAGAAGTGTGTCCTTAGATTATTTTGTGTTATTTTACATTGTTTATACATGGCATTGGTCCTTCTAGAACAGACATTCGAAACGGAATTGTTTAGTGTCAACGGTTTTCGTTGTGAAACTTGTGTTTCGATCAGGTCATGATCCGAAGAAGTATATACGAAACAATCTAAAATCAGAGCTTCTTGTATTAAGCTTTGATTTCCTCAGGGAAGCTGTATCTGTGGGTCTTAGCTTTGAGAAACGCGCATAAACGTGCTTTGAAGACCTGAAAAGTTCACCCTCCCCACTCCCAACCACAAAAAAAGGCCGTGCTAGTACAGACCACATAGACAGCTTGTGTCGGAATACGCTACACAGCGGATGTGTATGGGGAGGCCGGAAGGAAATGGTACGAGGGTATCATGCGTTGGAGGCCCCCCGCAAGATAGACCGCAGAGAATCCGACCTTCAGGGTGCGTGACGCTCGTCTCTGTCACAGAGACAAGCACCCTCCTACAAGTGCAGTATATTCTTACTTATTTCGTTTGTTTCTGTTTTCCATTTACACTCTTCGCACTCTACTAGAAATATTGAAGAAGACGGCCAGTTTTCACCCTGTCGAACAACAAAGCAAATGTTTCCATCTTCTCCCCAGTTATGCTCCTTTCTCCTTTCGTTTCCCAGTCAGTGACGCCATTTTCTCTCCCTCTCCCTTGATTGCACGTATTTATGTCACGTTCTCCTTTCTCTCCATCTCCTATTCATTCCTTAGATTCATTGCTGTCGGTGTTCTCATTTTAAATGTAACTTCCGTGATCTGCCTTTGTTGTTCAACTCCTCATGAACTAATATAAAATCCGCTATTTCCTACTATAACCACTACCACTTTCCACTTTTTGTTATAGCTACTTCTGAATGTTGTTTACCATACCTAATGTGCGTATTTTTATGATGTCTATTTCTTGCGAGGAAAATAAATGAACAAAAAAACTGATCTGCAAGTGCACGCTTATTTGTCAGGTGTTCCTGTCTATTGCAATGAACTCCATGGCATATTTTCACTTTCACTTGCAATGTTATACTTTTCCTAGTGTAACAGAAAACTAAATAGAGCACCATTTTATGAGTATAGTATTGCCACCTTATGTACTAAATTCAGTGGTCACTTCATCTAAAAACTTTCGCTTGCTCTATGCTTGTTAGATATGTACTAAGTTGTATTTATTTATTTTGATTTGTATGTATTTAATTCTAGGGGTTAATGCAATATATCGTCGCGTGTTGCGTCAGGAAATGCCTGCTTTAAGTGAAAGTGAAAAAGTCAAAAAGATCAGGGTAAAAGAGCCAAACACTTGAGAAGTTTGCATACATACCACGCTTGTGGAAGTAAGCAGAAAACTGGTGTACATGCACTAAGTAAAAAATTCACACTTTAGTATCTTATTAACCGAACTGTTTTTAAATCTACTACCAAACCATAATCGGAAATAAATTTGACTACAAACCATTGACGTCGCTTTAGTCCGATAATACGAAATGTATATGGTAAAGTAAATATACATTCTTCGCATTTGCATAGATGTATTTAAAATACCTTTAGAATCTCTTTTTTTGTTTTGTTTTCGTCCATATACGGAATGAGCCTCTTTTATTAAATACAGCGCCCTCTTCTACTAGGAACCAAACTGGATCTCTTCTACAGCTGGAAACCAACACACATTCCTTTTTCATTTGTTTACCGCAAGCAAAGACGTTGTGCAGGTCACGCGGCATCCCTGTACTCGAATTTTAGCGACGTAAAATGAGAAGGGAATTCTACAGTCTTTAAGAGGGTAATTGCCATTCCAGAGCGGGAAGCACCTTAAATACAGGAAGCCCGCCCTCCACTTTGCAAACAGCCCATATAGGCCAGCCCTGTGCCAGTTACGGACGTCAACCATATCGTCGTCCTTAGCCTAATTCGAGGCGCTTCTGTCGTCCCTTCTAATCTGAGAAGACAGGTGGAGCGCTAATGCACGTACTCAACAATTACTTCTGCTCAGAATAACAGGTTTCCGAAGTCCACTTGCAAAGCTGCTCCTGTTATTCGAATGTGTTATCACACAGCCACACCCTTGTGTCTAGTTACATACGAAACGGCTCTCTTCAAGATTAATGGTAAGGCGTTTATGTCATACGCCCCTACCATAGGCTACCTGAAGTTCCACAGTTCTAAGAGGGCTGTGAAACAGTAATTGATGTTAATAGTTTACCAGATTGTGCACATTGACACGCTCTGTCGGTATCCTGGCACTATCTCCCTACAGAAATTTGCACTGAAGGCGACATATCCCCCAAGCTGTTAATGTGTTCTAACCTCCTGTACTATGAAAGAGGATGAAGTGATCGACGGACTATACGTTTTACCTCTGATACTTAGTCACATTTCTGCTTTGAATTAAATTTTGCCTCTCGTCAGTAGCGCAACTAGTGTATGGCGGGAGGGAACAGTTGTTTGATTGGCGAATAAAATGAGGACGGGCAATAGAAAAGTGGAAGAGGGAGGGCGAAGTAAGAGTGGGGTGTTGTAGTAGCAGTAGTAGTATTAGTAGTAGTAGAAGAAGAAGAAGAAACAGGGAATGGCTTGGAGGGCAGTAAAATGGAAACTGTCGGATATGTATGAAAGAGAGTCATGATGATATTCACACAGGGATCTGTTGAGCCGAAGTTCCATAAGATCTACTAGCGATCACGATATTATTGCACGTCTTGTCATACCCTGCCCGTTATTGGAAACAAGGGGTGACGTTACAGTAAACAAGTGCAATAGTGAATAAGGAGGACGTATCGCATTGTGAAGTCCGCAGCCAGTGGTGTTGCGGTAGCGTTCTCGCTTCCCGCGCACAGGGTCACGGGTTCGATTCCCGGTGGGGTCAGGGATTTCCTCTGCCTCGAGATGACTGAGTGTTGTGTCGTCTTCATCATCATTCATAGCTATTACGGTCGGAGGAAGGCAATGGCAAACCACCTCCTCTAGGACCTTGCCTAGTCAGCGGTGCGGCTCTCCCGCTTCGTCCCCTACGCTCCTCGGAGTATGGGACCTCATCATTATCGCATTGTGAATGACTTCAAGATAGTTGTGCATATACTATCAAGTATCAGTGTGTCCTCACTCCCAGATGGAATAATACTGTGGTCAACTAATAGCTTAGACTTGTTTTTTGTTTTCGAAATTCAAATGGTTCTAAGTACTATGGGACTTAACATCTGAGTCCCCTAGACTTAGAAGTACTTAAACCTAACTAACCTAAGGACATCAGACACATCCATGCCCGACGCAGGATTCGAACCTGCGACCACAGCAGCCGCGTGGTTCCGGACTGAAGCGCCTAGAACCGCTCGACCACCGCGGCCGGCATTTTGTTTTCGACTTCTTGATAGTGCCTCTCTACCTATGCCAAGGGAGGCAAAGCAACGAATGTGAAAACAGTATAATTTTCGTTCGTTTTTTTCTTTTTTTATGTTACTAGTTCGAATTGATCAGCAATGAAAAACGAGAAAGTGATCGAGTTACTGTTGTAAGCAATATGACATTTGACTGTGTGTTATTCTATATTTAGAAGTGTATCATACAGAGACGAATTACTGAAACGTGTACCTTTTGCTTACTTGTTAAGTCATGTTGCTCTCAGTAAACAAGTAGACATGCTAAACGGTGAGGAGAATCAAATATAAACGCGGCTATGTTGGCAGGGGGGAGATGGAAAATCGAAGTTTGCTCTAGGTGCCAGTTATCCATTACGCCGCTGCCAGGGTTGAAAGGGGAGTTAAAGATCTTTTGAAAAATAGGGATTGTCGAACATTCTCAGCCTAAAATTTCCAAATTGTTGTTTTATTGGGCTACCAGTTTCGGCGATACATCACGCCATCTTCAGGCCCGCCGGACGCGGTGATCTAGCGGTTCTAGGCGCGCAGTCCGGAACCGCGCGACTGCTACGGTCGCAGGTTCGAATCCTGCCTCGGGCATGGATGTGTGTGATGTCCTTAGGTTAGTTAGGTTTAAGTAGTTCTAAGTTCTAGGGGACTGATGACCACAGTAGTTAAGTCCCATAGTGCTCAGAGCCATTTGAACCATCTTCAGGCCCCCTGACCGACGCGTAAGAAATTCCCACCTTCTGTGCAGGCGAAATAGGAGCCAGCGTTCAAAGACTGGTATACGTATATTTTTGAGACAGCGATCACTTCAAACATCGCCTGCCGGCAGGTGCCGCACACGGCTGTGATTCCTGCAAGGTTGGAACGTGTGAACACTCTCGTCCACTATTTGGGATTCTGGTAAGTGTGTGCCCGCTGGATTCCTCTCTGTCCAACAGAAGTCCATAAAGTTCAACGAAGAACCATCTGTGTGGAATAACTTGCACCCTGCTAGGCTGATACTGACAATTTTTTGTCGAACATCGTCACAGGTGATGAAACATGGATTCATCACTTCGAACCGGAAACAAGGGAGTGGCGCCACACCACTTCTCCTCTTAAGTAAAAGTTCGAAGCCGCACCCTCAGCCAGTAAAGATGTGGCAACGGTCTTCTGGGATTCTGAAAAGGGTTGTTCTGTTTGATGCCATCCCTCATGATGCAATGATCAACTCTGAAGTGTACTGTGCTGCCTTCAGAAAACTGAAGAAAAGATTTCAGCGTGTTCGTCGCCACAAAAATGCAAACGAACCCCTTCTCCGTGACAACGCAAGGCCTCCCACAAGTCTGCGCACCCGAGAGCAGCTCACAAAACTTCACTGGACTGTTCTCCCTCATCCACCCTACAGCCCGGATTTCGCACTTTCCGACTTCCACCTGTTTGGTCCAGTGAAGGATGCGCTCTGCGGGAAGCAGTACGTGGATGATGGGGACGTAATTGTTGCAGTAAGACGTTGGCTCCGATGTCGACCAGAAGAGTGGGACCATGCAGACATACAGGCCCTCCCAGTACGGTCGCGTAAGGCTATCGCAATGAACCATGATTGTTTTGAGAAACAGGGTTTTGTAGCCAAAAGAGTCGGGAATAATAGGGTGCATTGATACCCTGAGTTACAGCAACCTGCTTTCAGAAAAAAAATGTTGCATAGCTTATCGAACTCACCTCATACTTTCAAAAACCCTTTCCTGATTTGTACACTCTTACTTTTCGAGGTTAATACCTGCTTATTTTTATTGAAGGCATTTTTTGATTGGGTAATAGTGCTCCTTACTTCTTCTTTGTTTCATCCAGCTTTAGTGACCTTGTCACCTAAATATATGCGTTAATTTGTTCTTTAGCTTGTCACACACATATAGCTACTCGTCTGATTGCCCTCCTTTATCACAAACCATTACCTTTGATTTAGGTTGGTTACTGTTTATACGTGAGAAAATATTCACTGGCACAATTCGTTTATTGAAACTGTAAAACGGTTTCAGGAGTATGTGAGGCTGTTGTATTTAGAAGATAGTATACCTAGGAAAACGCGATTTTTTCGTCAGTACTTGAGTCCAGTGGTTGACTTTTGAATCATTCGAAGGAACGCGCACTACGCACTGCCATAAGCAGCTTCTCCCATTTTCTACAGTTTTTGTTGTTGTTAGGCAGGAATTGTGTTTTGTGCACCATTTGCTAATATTTCGCCGCCTACACATTTAAGTGCTTAAAGCTGTTTTCTAATTCTTCAGGCGCAGCATTTTATTATGAGTACAATGCTATATATCCTTACATAACATGTAGATAGTTAAGCCATATTCCATCGGTTGTCCATCATCTTGTACCTAGAAACAGAAGAAAGTCTTTGCTATGGATCATATGATACTTGCAAATGAACTGACTTTCTTTAACGTCTTAAAAATTTTACCTGTTTTGAAAATGGAAATGTTTGTTAGTTTCCAACAACTTCTTTTTCAGAATGTATTAAACTTGTAAAGGGTTCTTAATAAAACATCTGATTAATTTGATTTCACTGACTGATTGTTTTGTATGTAGTCGAGCAATAACGTAGCAGAGAGACTATTACCTATAGTATCGACAATATTTTCTCGACTGGAACGCTTTTAAATTTCAGTCGAATATTTGCTGCTATGTACATCACCTTGTTGTTCCGTCGAACATGTGTTCACATTTGGAAAAACCCTTATTTTTTGTAATTTCAGAGAATGACTGTAGTACATAAAAAGTGAATATCATCAATTAAAAAATGGAATAAGAACATTTATCAAGCTCCTTTTACAGGGCTGGCTACAAGGCGGATTCTGAAGAGGATTCCAAGCTGCAACACTCTCTTCTACATCCACGTTGATCGGTGTAACACCATTTCATCATGCCCTTTAAAATGCTAAAAAAAGTTTAATTTTATAGTTTTGTGCTGTGGGGCTGACGCCGACAACAATTCAACGATTGAGGGTTTCCAATTTTATTGTAATTTTCATTTCTTTTCTTTTTCACTCGCACGTGCACTATGATAATCGGAAATCGACTTCTAAAGGAGATGTCACGATGGAACGGTAACGGAATCTGCCTATAGTGGGGGGAACCGAAGTTAATGGACAAACCTTGAAGGCGAACACGAGTCACGATGTTTGTAAAATGAAGTACCGCCTGGCTAAAGGTCGCCCGCAGTAGAAGCCTGCATTGAAGGATTCATATTGCGAACAAGAATATATTTCATAAATGTATCGTTCGTGGGATATATTTCATAAATAAAAGTGCCGTACACTACGAGCCAATGCAGTATTTACGATGACAGGACTACCAATAACTCGCGCGCTTTACACGCGTCAGCACTGCCAAACAAGTTACGTGATTCAGTGCGAAAGAAAGGTACCCTTCCTCATAAATATTTACACAACAATTTTGTAGCTTGTCTTTTTCCTTCTGTCTGAATGTAGCTTGGTAACTGCAGGCAGAGTAGGAGAGGCAAAAATCCAACGAAGTTTATAGAGGCAACAGCTGCTTCCGGATCACTGGCGCGACTACAGACTCTGTTTTGTTTCACAACTAATAGACTTCACGACACGGTTATCGTGTCGAAAACAGGGCAGAATTTTCACCTTAGTTGTTGTGGATGACGTAGATCACAGAGATTAGAAGAAATAACTATAACTTGTCATTGTTTCTTTATTGCAACAAATCTCGTTCCATTGTCATGGCTCCAGCGTGAAGTAATTTTAATCAAAATCAATTTATATTAAGCAACTTCACATCTTGTCTTCAAGCCGTTTAGAATGTGCATTGTTCCACACTCCGGAAAATCTGCATTGGTTTGCATACCTCGCTTAAATGAACTTCGTTTGGATTCATCAGCTATATGATAAAAAAAAGTTTTATTTTAAAAATTACAACTCGTTGCTGTAACTGTCAGAAAAATAACTAAAGAAGCTAAATTTATAGCTCCTCAGGAAGAGTTAAGTTTCTTACGTTTACTTATCTAAACAAATATTCCTTTCCATTGTCATTTCATAAGTTACAGAGCAAAACGTATTACCTGAAACTCTCTGTATACTGAAGATGCTGGAGATACATAAACACTGTTTTAGAATATGAGACAATACGTATAATTCCTACGTCAACCATCAAAAGTAGCCATTAAGAAGGCCAATTACTCTGTTTTGTGGCGCTCTCGAACATACCGTAACACTTTTAGATTTCCTTAAGTTTTTCGAACTTTTTGACGCTCTACGTATTACCTTATGTATTTCAGATAATCATAAGTGGAGATTTTGTGAAATAAATACAAAATTATCAATTTCTAATGCAAATCTCCGTATTTTGCTCAAAAATTTAATTTCACGATTTTTTAAATGTAGAGGTAGAAATAAGGGGAGATGGCGCTGCTAAACGAAGTTTTGCAGCCGGTGTCGCCATGTTAGATTCCCCAAAAAATTAGGAGATTATTGTTTACATTCAGATTGTTTACGAGTGCTGTTTGTTCGTAATATCTGTCATGTGCACGCGACTGTAGTTTTAAGTGGTAAATATTATAGTGCTTACGCTAACGGCGTTGCGTCAGAAAGGCATTTTCAAAAGTTTCTCAGGTACGAGATTCGCATTTAACCAGCAATACGATGCATTTGGCCTCGTAAATGTAACGTTCTTTTTTTATACATTTTAAATAACTAACAACAGAAGTATGCGATGCGTAAAGATACTTTCGCCACTCATTTAAATCTGTTTTTACTGTATTTACATTGATAGCTGATGACACTAGAGCTCTGAAAACAATGCTTCTTTGCTTATTGATACCAAATTGTGTGCACAACATACTTAATGTTCAGGTTTGCAGAAAACTTACCACAGTTTTCTCTGCTATCCTATAAATGTGTGCAATGAGGAAAGAAGTAAACAAGGCACACTATCACGACTTGTGGATGTCAAAAAAGTGAAATATTCTTGAAATGTCGAAGGAGCAGAACTGTATCGAAGTGTACCTCCACACAGAACTGACTTTTTGCTTTAATAGGCTGTCAGTGCGTCAGTGACATCGTAGATTACAGATCTTCTCACACTGAAAGACGAAAAATGTCGACTAATTTTCATGTTGAACTAACATAAGTTTCTGGCACCCCAGAACTGACAAATGTTCAGTGTGTGACAAATTTAGAGCCAAATGTTCTAAACTTTATTCACAGATAGGCAGCGACAAAGATGCAAATCAGATACAAACTTTGAATAAGCTAAAACAAGCGACTTAAAATCAGCTACATAAGAGGAAACCAGACAAGTTATGTGAGAATAAACGTTCCGATCGTTTGAAATTCAGAAAATCTGTAATTAAGAAAGAAATCTGCATGGATTACCAGAAGAATATTCCGCTTCCCAATTTTACAACCAATGAAACACATTACCGCAGGCAGCTATCATATTATTCGTTCGATATTAATTTTATTTCTTCTGGGAAATCTGTTTTTGTCCCTACGACGAAACAATTTCCAACAAACGATAATCAGAACGAGTAGTACACCGGTAAACGACACAAGCTGGCATTTTTTAAACAACTTTCAAAACCCGAAGCGATCAGAACCACCGAAGGCGATGTTTTGGGGCAAGTAAGATGGCGGACGCCGGCTTCAATTTTTGACGTCATGACAACTCCCCTTATTTTTATATTTTTACTTCCACGATTTCATACCTGTGCACATGTTATACATGCAAGCTAAGCTGACACGCAGCACGGTGGCTGATGGGAGCGACCGTAAAAGCATTTCCCATTTGCAGTCGCTCCCATCAGCCGCCGCGTTGATTTTCAACTTTGCACGTAAATGGAGCATATCTCGTTGGCAGCCAGACTTCATGTTGTTACGAGTAGCTGAAGTCACTTGTTTCTTACTGGCCAATCTCGTTACCACGTTCTGCTGGCGGTTATAATGTGTGGAGACAGGTTTTCGGGACGTTCTTTTTCCGTGTTTGTATATGCTAAGTAAGGTTACATGTATCAAAAGTTTTGCATTTGCTGCGATCGCTAGCATTTTTATGACATGTTTAGAGCAGATTATTCATATCGCGAGAGATTATGTATAATAGCAAATTGCACACAGAACATTATTTATTTTAGATCCACATACGGCAACGTGAGTATTAAAAGTGTTGTTACAAAGCAGAGCAGACATTCGTTGTGCAGGTAGGGTTAATACATGACGATGACGAATCATTCTTTGGTGTATTTAGGAACATTTATCTATTTCTGTATTACGTCAAAGTAGTATCAGTAACTGCACATGATTATTTTGCGTAGGGTAGTTAACATTACAGAGTCTTGGCAAGTTACAGAGTGTTTCTCTTACTTAACATGAGAAAGTCATTAATTATTAAAATCAGAAAACAGATTGCAAATTACCGTTTCCAGTTTTAAGTAATTAAGTTTCACGTAATACGCAAAGAGTCACTAAGTTATGTGGTAATACTTCAGCGTGAAATGTTCACACAACACAGCAAGAGAGCAACATTCATTAATAAGGTTTCCTATGAGCAAGATACAGCTATTGAGTTTTCATTCACAGTTGTTAGAGTACATTGCATATTAAGGAACGCTGCGCTCTACCAAAACTACAGTTCGGCAGTTTTGTACACAGAGGTTCGAATCCTGCCTCGGGCATGGGTGTGTGTGATGACCTTAGGTTAGTTAGGTTTAAGTAGTTCTAAGTTCTAGGGGATTGATGACCTCAAAAGTTAAGTTCCATAGTGCTCAGAGCCATTAGAACCATTTGAGTTTCGTACAGTGCACAAACATAGTAAATAGCAGAATTACCGGTAGTATTTGTAGCATTGGTAGGGAAAGAAACATAAATGAATGTGTGAGAGAGAAACTGGGAGCCGACGACTTCTCTCTTTTTTATTTTATTTATTTATTTATTTATTTTGTTTTTCACATGATTAGAACCATGCACAGCTCAGTGTTAGCCCACTGTGGACTTCATATCCTTAAAAAATATAAATTGCATTTTATGAGAAATAAAAGTTCGTTGAGCGTGTATCTTCTGCGCGTTTATGAAACCATAGCAATTACTTTTGATGAAGTAGTTTACATGCACAAACATAAAAAATCTGTGTAATTATTGTTGTTATTTTGTACTCAATAGAACGTTTTTAGTCATGATCAAAGGGAAGGATTTCTTGTTATTATTGATAAGTGCGGATGCTGTTTCTTAATAACAGAAATACGTTTTATATAAGACCGACGAAGCATTGAAGCAATTTTTGATATGTTTTTGTTTTGGGTTTTCTCTTTTTAATTTTACCTATTTTTGAGGAAATTGCGTTTTTTAGTGCTAAATAATGAATCTGTATTCTTTTTTTTTACTTCAACAGTCCTGTTACTAACCAGAAATTTTCCAATACAACCTGAATTGAACACCGATAGTTTCAATTTTGCTATAAATACTGCTTATTTTTAAATAATAGACAGGAGGATAACTATGTAGAACAAAAATATTCCGTAGATTTTGTGGCCCTTTGCACATCCTCACTCAGTTTCTAGACGGTTCTTTGCCAGGAGAATCCAGTAAAGAGACTGATCACATTCACAAAGTGATGGAAATGAGTTGGGTTGGGTTGTTTGGGGGAAGAGACCAAACAGCGAGGTTCAAAAAATGTTCAAATGTGTGTGAAATCTGATGGGACTTAACTGCTAAGGTCATCAGTCCCTAAGCCTACACACTACTTAACCTAAATTATCCTAAGGACAAACACAAACACCCATGCCCGAGGGAGGACTCGAACCTCCGCCGGGACCAGCCGCACAGTCCGTGACTGGAGCAAATAGCGAGGTCATCGGTCTCATCGGATTAGGGAAGGAAGTCGGCCGTGCCCTTTCAAAGGAACCATCCCGGCATTTGCCTGGAGCAATTTAGGGAAATCACGGAAAACCTAAACCAGGATGGCCGGACGCGGGATTGAACCGTCGTCCTCCCGAATGCGAGTCCAGTGTGCTAACCACTGCGCCACCTCGCTCGGTTATGGAAATGAGGTAACACTCGATAGATATGTAAGACACCTAACACACGGGTAACGCGGTTATGATCTTAACTAACCTAGACCAGTAAGAGAGCTACAGTTATCTACACTTACTTATGATAGTCTACGGTAGCCAACGGTAGTTTCACAACTCTGATGTGGAATACTATACTTAGTAAGTTCAATGTCATTTTAGATTCAGAAATTTACACTGCCACATCACATTTAGAACATTACACCTGAACATTCTGTCTGCACATAAATATTAGATCACTGGAATGAGACAGTTTATAATTAATTTTACTCTCTCATGGAAAAATATGACAATATTCTGACCGTTTACAGTGTTGTATTAGGTTACATACTTTACCTACACTGATTTATACTTAGCTAAGTACAGTGGACAAAAAATTATCATTCCGAAGGAGCATTACGCTATTACCGTGGAACACCGCCTCTAGCCTTCATAACTTTTACAATTCAGCGATGAAAAGAGTTCACAAACTATTTCAGGTATGCAATATCCAACTGTAGCTACTCAGTGATTAGACACAAAGTCTGCTACGTTTCATCCGCTGTGCCGAACATTTCCAGACATGTTCTATAGAGTGAAGGTCGGATGATTTAGCGGGTCAGTCGAAGTGCGACAGCATATCTGGATGTTCATCGAATCAGAAAGGTACGCGTGCTGTCCAGCAAATACTGCTGTTGTCATCTTACTAGACGGGAAGTCCACAACATACTCAGCATGAAGATGTAGAAGAAAATGCAAAACTTGATCAACGAGAATGTTTCAACAGACATCCTGCATCCCGTTCAAAGAAACTCGTATGGGCGGGCCGAAGTCATTGTACGAAAAACAGTACTGAAAGATCACACAATCATCTCGGACCAAACTACACCCTCCACAGACTACGAGCAAACTCCCCTTTGGGCCGTCTGTACACTCTGTGCTTTGGGTCGTTTGTAAAGAGACTCAGTCGCAACTCGTTGGACCACACTGCACTTTTAGAGTCAGCTACAGTCTAGTTTATGCCTTTTTTCGCCCATTGACCATGTGCAGTCCGCAACTCGTGGTCTCGCGGTCGAGTTCTCGCTTCCCGAGCACGAGGTCCCGGGTTCGATTCCCGGCGGGGTCAAGGATTTTCACCTGCCTCGAGATGACTGGGTGTTTGTGTTGTCCTTATCATTTCATCCTCATTCATGAAGGTGGCCAGATTGGGCTGAGCAAAGGTTGGGAATTTGTACGGGCGCTGATAAACGCACAGTTGAGCGCCCCCCAAAACCAAACATCATCATCATCATCATCGACTACGTGCAGCTTTGTGCCGCTGCAATGAACTTCTACGGGGTACCCGACTTAAAATGTCCATTTCTTGCAGCTTCCTCCGTTATGTTCGCTCGGAAACTGGACGAAATGGACCTGCATTCACTTACAGCAGTAATTCCTGTCGGACTCGAAACTGATTGTGATTGACAAGGCATGGCAGTCGTTTCCGGTTCCTGGCACTTAGGATCTTTTTACGACCGTTGTTCTTGCGGCCTGTTACATAGCAGAGAATGGTATATCGTTCCTAGTAGACACAGTCCACGTTATTACCCCCCAAAAAATCGAGCAACTCCGTTTGTGTTGTGGATATGGGCCAGTCCATCACTCGTTTCTGTCATTCTGTCACGTCTTCACTTGGATGCTTCCTATGGAGCTGATTCCTTACAACCGACTGGCACATATATACACCGCTTCACTGACACGACTCAGGTCAGCAATGGAAAGCCGTATGACCACTTGGTACGTCTCTTTCAAATATTTTATTTATGGATGTTACTGTTTTTAAATTGTGACAGATTGTTTACAATAAACTGCATGAGGAAGTAACAGTGTTGTGAGGCTGTTGTCAGCATTTCCAGCTGTCTAAAGAACTAGCGACAGAAGGTTCTACAGCGGACCTGTTAGACGTTCTGTGCAAAACAATTCTCTAGGATAATATTGTATTTTCGTCTGCGCAATCAAATGCTTTTAACAAGTCACAGAAAGTAGCAGCTGACTGTAATTTGTCATTTATTTTATTAGATCTTCAGTGAAGGGTTACCCAAAACTAAGATGCCGTAAGACACAATTGAGTGAAAAACGGAACAGTAAGTTCGTGCCGGCCGGAGTGGCCGTGCGGTTCTAGGCGCTACAGTCTGGAACCGAGCGACCGCTACGGTCGCAGGTTCGAATCCTGCCTCGGGCATGGATGTGTGTGATGTCCTTAGGTTAGTTAGATTTAATTAGTTCTAAGTTCTAGGCGACTGACGACCTCAGAAGTTAAGTCGCATAGTGCTCAGAGCCATTTGAACCAGTAAGTTCGTTTCCTGAGTCTTATATCGACCACCCGTTAATATACACGGTGCTGAGCGTAGACATGTAAGAATAACTGTAAAACGTGACTTCTATTTTCTAGCCGCCCAGACAGCCGTGCAGCTTAAAGCGCCGCTCGCAGGACGGGGAGGTGGGCTGGCACCGGTTCGAATTCGCCTGGCGGATTAATGACGAGAGTCGGCGTGCCGGCCAACATGGGTGTGGCTTTTAGGCGGTTTCCCACATCGCACTAAGTGAGTACCGGGCAGCTACCCAAGTCCTACCTCATTTGCACAATTCGGAAGCATTTAGATAACTTCCGCTCACTTTCACACGGATACCACTACACGCAGCCAGTTGGGGTACAAATATTCCGTCTGTGGGGTAGGGGGCTGGTGACAGGAGGGGCACCGATGCGGGAAAAAGACACAAGAACTGAAATAAAAAGATGTGGCTTCCAGTTCATGTTCCTATCAATATAAACTTCTAAGAACATAAATCATTCTGTTTTTTTTATTAACTACTCCATATCTGTCATTTTTAATAGGTCAGTTACTTCTTGTCTGGTACAGAAGTGTATTTATCGGGTTCTGTGACAATCCAGAGCTAGCTGCTAATTTTAAGAAAATTTAATTTTCATTTTTGTGTCAAAGTTCCTCCAATGGGCTTTATTATGATACTCGTACCGTCAGCAAAGAGAAATATTTCTGATTCTTCGACTGATGGCAGATTAGTTCTATATGGAAAAAAAGAACAGAGCCAACATCGTTCCCTGTAGTAAACCTGTAGTGAGTTCCCCATTCTGAAGTTGCTGTTTCGTTGTGTACAGTCCCTAGTTTTCTTAATGCGATACACTCCATATTTACTTTTATTTAGGCTAGATAAAACCCAGTACGTTGCCAGTAAGATTTGTGATACCGTCATACCTGAGGTTCTCTAGGATAGTATTGTATTTTCGTCTGCGCAATCAAATGCTTTTAACAAGTCACAGAAAGTATCAGCTGACTGTAATTTGTCATTTATTTTATTAGATCTCCCGACGTACCTACATTTACATACATACTCTGCAAAATACTGTGAGGTGCATGGCGGAAAATACTTAACATGGTATTGCGAGTTGGGTTTCTTCTCATTTTAGTCACGTATGGAACGTGTATGAAGCTTGGGGATAATGACTGCCTGTGTGCGCGCTGTAACCAGTCAAATCTTGTCTTCACGGTCACTAAAGGAGTGATACGTTGAGGGTTATTACGTATTTTTAGTTTCTTCACTTACTGCAGGTACGTGAAACTTCGTACTAGGCTGTCGTGAGATAATCTGCGTTATCTGCAAGAGTGTACCAATTCAGCTTTATCAACATTTCCATGACGCTCTCCAGTGATTCAAAAGGATCTGTGACCATTCGTGTTGCGCTTCGTTGCATAGGCTCAGTGTCCCGTGTTGGTCCTATTCAGTGTGAGCCCCACAGGCTTGAATATGTTCTGAGATGGGATGCACAGTTGATTCCTTTTGTAGAGTGACAACATTTTCCCAGTAACCTGTTAACGAACCGAAGTGTGGCACCTGCCTCACCTATGACTTGAGCCTAGGAGAAGATACATGTCATATCCCCACAAAATGTTACACGTTTATATTTGTATGAGTCGACTGATCCACGTCTGACTTATTCGTGTTCTACTCACAGGATATTAATCCTTTGTTTAAAAAATTCATAATTTTACGTTTCTGAAGATTTGAAACAAGTTTCTGATCTTTCCACCACTTTGAAATCTCGTGAAGATCGTCTGGATGTTCGTACACCTTTTTTCCCATAATTTTCCACTGCAAATAGTTGTGTCATTCCCAGAAAGTCTGATTTAGTATTAACTATACATTATTTTATGCATAGGTGTTACTTTTTCAGCATCTGTGGTGTATATGATTTCAAGATAAGATTTAGTCGTCGGTTGTGGAATGTTTTACTACACTTACTAAAAAAATTAAAAGATTTTTGCAGTGTCTCCCTAAGATCTGTGCATTCAAAACCCTTTCCTCTCAAGACCTACTTGATTAAATGAATAATGAACAACTCTGGGTTACTTTGACAATTCGGTGGTACGCAGTAATGAACCAGAGTTCACCCTGTCGAAGTCAGCACCTCACCAGAAGTGAACAACGAAGGGAAGTGTTTTTGCCCTGGAACAGACGGGGTCGCGGCGTAGATGCAGATAGGGCGGAGGGCTTTTGTGTGGCACTGCTGCCCTCCAGCCTTGTCTCGGCAGGCAGTCGGCCCCCGGAAGGAAGTGCCAGACAGATACCGCACCACACACCAGCAGCACAGCACTCCAGCAGCGCCGATAACGCCAGCCGCGTACTCAACACATTTCACCCGCACTGCGCAGCTGTTCGCTCTGCTGCTTCATTCCAGCGTGTTCATCCCCATATCAGATCGTACCAGAAAAGTAGTATAATGCAACAGTAGTTCACATTACTCTACCATCATTCATTGACAAGAGTACGATTTCATGGAGTATCAATCTAAATTTGTGAATAGATTGAGAATATGTTGGTAGGGAGAACAGAACGAGTTATATTGTGTCGAGAGTCGTTGCACAGCTGTCACACGTAAGTGTGTTTCAGCCTCTTGTTGTTGATATTATATAATTTCTTACAAAATAGAAGTCAGTCATCAGCTGCACAACTACAATATTTTATTGCACTTAAAATAAGTGGATGCACTTATTACACATTACTGATCAGTGATAACAGCCAGCTGTGATCCTAAAAAATATACCTATCAGTGATTACATGCATCTTACATGGTGCACCTGAATATGAGGCAGGTTGTCTCAAAATCGATTATGCAATCAAGAAATTAAAAACCATTCTTGCAGCCAAAGTCTAATTTGTTATCTGTTACATATACATGAAGCAGCGTGTATTTGTCTACGATTAGGATCTCCTCCCAAAACCCTGGATCGATTCCAACCAAATTTAGCAGAAAGCAACAGGTTTCACGAATATCAGCACTGTGGGGCTTATAACCTCCCATCCCCAATAGGAGCAGAGACACAGGCAAAAACATCTTTTTCCAGCCCAAAGCATATAGGTTGGCTTACACAACATTATCTGCCTGCTAACTCAACCTGCTTTGCAGGGCAGTCTACATGTCAGGGCCATGAAGCTGTTTTCCAGTCCCCAATATGCAGCCTGCCCTGCATGACAGGCATGTTGTGGGAGGTTTGGCCTGCTGTCCTGCTGAGGCTACACATGCCAGTGGCCATGCCTCGGTTGAGATGGACAGAGGAGCGGAAGAACACAGCAAATGGGAGGAGGAACTAGACAGAGAGAGGGGAGGATGGGGAGATGTTATGGCAGATGGAAGATTATAGGGTTAGTAGGCAAGTGAAAAAGGAGGAGATGGAGGTAGAGATGAAAAGAGAGATGTGTAGGAGGACATGGTCAATGTAAGGGGGAGAAAGATAAGATCAGAGAGATGGTTGGAGGAAATGGACAAAGAGAGGGGAGGAGGAGATGGGGAAGAGACAGAGAGAATGGGGAGGAGATATATAGAGGTGGAAAGATGAGGTGGATAGACAGGGGGGAAGCATGGATACAGAGAGGAAAGAGAGTGGCGTGTTCAATATATGGGTCAAATGCATATGATAACAGAGCCATAGAGAAGTGGCTAGTTTATTTATAATTACAAATATTCGCACAGCTGTGTTCCCATTATCGACTGTGATGGAACATACGACGTGAATTATCGAAAACTTGCACCGCAAAATTGTGGAAATTGAAAGTGCTATTGATGTGCAGTTTTCACAGAATGGATTGGTGGTCAGGGGTTTACACTGTTAGGCGATATACAGATGGTAATAATATTTATAAAGTGCATTTTTTGTGTGAACATACATTTTTATACAGAACAATGCCTATTAACATCAATAAACTAATAGTACGATAAATTAGAATGTTAGTGGCTTTTGTTGCAGGATTCTAATGCGAGTCGTTTACAGGATATCGTATTTTGAAAAGTTTCCACACATTTGATTGTGACATTCAACCTGCAGAGTTGCTAGGTATGATACAGTAATGTTTGCTTACAATGTGCTTGTATATTCCTTGAGCGCACTGCGACTTGCTAGTCAGTTAGTGTGTGGCAATCCAAGCAGTAGGACATGAATAGAGGATGGGATTTAAAAATGCAGAGAAAGTCGTCATGCTCATGGTGGAAACGTCAGCTTCCTTGGAGTGTAAACGTATGGCGTGGGATAGTGAATAATCAGCTGATACGTCTATTTTTCATAGACAGAAAACTGAATGTGCAGAAGTATCGCAGCCTCCTAACAGACCATCTTCCACAGAAGCTAGAAGACGTTCTCTGCAGACCAGTAGGAACATGTGGTAACAACATGATAGTTGTCCAGTGCGTGGTGCGCGAAGTACTACAGCATGTATTCACGAAACTTCAAATCGTTGTACTGGACGCAGAGGACCTGTACCTTGTTTGGCCTGTTCCCCAGATTTGATACCTGTAGACTTTCTTCTGTGGGGAAAGCTTAAAGACGGTGTCTGCAATGACACACCAACTATACCTGCTGGTATGCAATGCTGTATTACTGAAGTCTGCTCGGACATCTCCGCTGAAGTGCTAGCACGTGTGCAGCGGTCATTCCGACTGGAAGCGTCTATTGCCGCTACCTGTGGTTATTGTGAACACTCTCTGTGACGATCAATAGTCTTGTTACTAACCAGAATTCACATAACTTCTGTTGTTCTTTTGTGTCTGCTACCACAGGTATTGTACAAGTGTTGCTCATCAACGACTCGCACAAGAATCCTGCAGCGAATACCACTGACATTCTAATTTACCGTACTTTTAGTTTCCTAATGTCAATAGGCATTGTTACATTCAAAAAATGTATGTTTGCATCATAAAGTACACTTTCTAAGCATTACTACAATCTGTTGATTTACTACCACAGCTGTTGCTGCTGCCATAATGTCCTTTCCTGTCTGAAATAGCGTTCCTTTCAATGGGCTCTGGAATTTGGTGAAAAAATGGCTCTGAGCACTATGGAACTTAACTTCTGAGGTCATAAGTCCCCTAGAACTTAGAACTACTTAAACCTAACTAACCTAAGGACATCACACAAATCCACGCCCGAGACAGGATTCGAACCTGCGACCGTAGCGGTAGCGCTGTTCCAGACTGTATCGCCTAGAACCGCTCGGCCACCCCGGTCGGCGTATTCAGGGAACATCCAGAAGTTGCAGAGGTCATATCAGGAGAGTAAGGAGCCTGTTGAAGCAGAAGATTTTGGTTTCTCGCCAAAAACGTCTGAATCCCCCGTCGGAGGTTCGAGTCCTCCCTTGGGTATGGGTGTGTGTGTGTTATTCTTAACGTAAATTAGTTTAAGTTAGGTTACGTAGTGTGCTCAGGGACCGATGACCTCAGCAGCTCGGTTCCTTAAGAATTCACACATTTGAACCGTCTGAATCAAGTGTGAGAAATGTGGTAGAGAACTGTTGTGATGGAGGCGCCAATTTACTGTTGACCCCAAATTCTGTCACTTGGGCCGCGTAGCATCACATAGGCGATGGAGGACATCCAATTAGTGATCAGTGATTGTTTGACCCTGTGGTGTTTACTTGTGACGTAGCACACAGCGGGAGTCAAGGAAAGCTGCCAGTATCACTCTGACGTTGCTGCGCACTTGGCGGGCCTTCTTTGGTTTTGGTGGCGGGGAATGGTTACGCTGTGACGACTGGGATTCAGCTTCCAGTTCGTACTCGAACACCCAGGACTTGTCATCAGTGATTATGGTGTTTACGAAGTCGAGGTCACTGTTTGTGAAATCCATCATGTCCTGTGAGATTTCAACACGAAGTTGCTTTTGCTCCCCCGTTAGTCTTTTCGGCACGAATTTCGCCGACACGCTCTTCTGCGCCAAATCTTCGGTCACAGTGGAATGCGCAGAAAAAGGCTTGATGCGCACCTCTTCCGCAGTTTCTGTGATAGTCACACGGCGGTCCGCATCACCACAGCGTTACTTTGGCAATGACCTGGTTATTTCGGCATATTGATGGCCGACCGGATCATGCCTCGCGCTCCGCCGATGTCCAGCCGTCTTTAAGCTGGTTGTACTACTCCTTAATGTGTGTGATACCCGCAGCATCGTTACTGAAAGCCGTCTGAATCTTCTGAATGGTGTCCACCTGGCTGTTACCCAGTTTGTCAAAATTTGATGCGGCAGCGCTGATCCATTCGTTCTGTTATTTCCCTTTCACAATGAAAAACCGAGTCGAGAAATACACACTACCTGACTCTCCCGTTGCCTGCAAGCATCTGACGCCACCGATAGGCGGGAAAAAATTCATGCATGCTCACGGACGTTCAGTGTCGGCTCATATACGTGTTGTATATATATATATATATATATATATATATATATATATATATATATATATATATATATATATACTGTTTTTGCGAACAAAAAAGTTTATACAGTATATATACTTTTTTGCGAACATCTGATGAATTTGAATCTAGCGCGCTTGCATGAGCATATATATACCAACACTTGATGGATTAGAATCTGGCGCACTTGCATGTGCCGACACTGAACTTTCGTGCGCATGCACGAATTTTATCCCGCCTATCGATAGCGTCAATTGCTCGCAAGCAGCAGTAGAGTCAGGGAGAGACAGGGGTTAGGATGATTTTACGGTGGTAGTTGGGTTCAAATTTCCTCTCGACTATCGTGATTTAGGTTTCTCGTATTTTTTCTAAAATTGTTGGGGAGAATGTCGGGATGGTTGCTTTAAAAAAGTCAAAATCGATTTCATTTGTCATCCTAGTCTAAGCCGAGCTATTATGTCTGTAATAGCCTCGATGTCTACGGTAGGTTGTACTTTTCTTCCACACAAACTGTGACAATAACTTCATCTCGGCGTGGCACTTTTACTCAGTCTCCTCAATTACGTGTTGTATACAGGAGTCATGTAAGACGTGTCACACCATTCATTTCGCGAACAGTTCAAGATATCGAAATGTGGTTTCCGGCGAATGTTAGCTGGCGGAGAAGAATCTTTCTGCCCATGCCTTGGGGAGTAACTGATGTTAGCATTTTCAAGGCTAAAGGACGAACTGATAAAGAAAGATACTCCAAACCTGAGGCGAGTATTCCACTGGCATGATTTTCAGCAGGAACAAGGCCACTCTCCATTAACTTGGCGGCGTTGATGGGCGGATGGAGGTCGAATGCAGAACACGTGTCCGACAAGGCTATATTAACTGGATACAGCCATAGGCAGCTGCGTGTAATCAAACGAAAGGGAGTGGGAGGCGAAAATTATCGCTCACCAAGAATGGGATCGACGGAGTTGCTCGAACATATCAGCAGAAAAGCGGAAGCTTATAGTTCTGGACTACCGTACGAGGAAATGCTGTCATTCTTTTCATTGATTACTTCATTGACGCCTATTAGACTACTGACAACGCATAGCTGTCAGGCATTAGCACTTGCAATTCGCTGAAACGAGTGTTACGATTTACCTTGTAATTCTGTGGCAAAACAATGAGTTTAGAAGTTTGGAATTATCGGTGGAAGTTGTTAGTCAGGTAAACGTAATTGATGGCACACACGCGGGTGTATAGCCTGTGGCGTAGCTTATGTAGTTCCTGGAGGTAGCTGACTTTCGAAATACAATTAAATGAGTGACAGTTGATACGTGCAAGAGCATAAGCTAGTAGCGTTAAACTCGTTAGCGATTTATGCAGTGCCCTCAGACAGTGACTCACATTTGGAACAAGGAGGGTTTATACCTCAGTCTGGCTATTTTGATCAGATTATCTGGACATAAACGACTTGAAGTAAAAGGAAGGCTCTTTCGTTAGGAATCGCCACGGTCTTGTACAGAGCTCACGCGCGACAGGAAACAGAGTTACGAACGTTTCTGAGTACAAAACATCGGGTATGCATTTCATAATCTTGTTACTAATAAGAAACTCGTACAGTTTCAGAAAAACGACGCCAGAAATGTAGTTACAGTGACGGTAAACTCGGGAATGATTTCCATTCAGAAAATCCTAAGGAATTTAAAGTCATGCACGAATTAAGTGGCTTACAGAAGCATTGCCGAACCGATTGTTCAGCGTGATTATTCAGATCTTCCCAGAGGATCTGCTGCAAACACTTCTTGGTTTGTCACTGGATAAAACGGTGCAAATTCCATAATATTTCATCAAAACTGTTATGTCGTGAAGTCAAGCTCCGCCACACCAGTCGGGAACGAGAGAGCAGGAAGGGCTGTGACAAAATGTCAGCCAGTTGCACGCTGACCGACACCTCTCCAGGACGACAACGCGACACCAGTGGCCTCTAGGCAAAGAGAACATAAGCGCAGCGCCCGAGGGGTTGCGGCCCACTTTTACAGTGACTTGAAGACTAGACAGAAGCATCAAAGCTCATTACTTTGCTCGTACATTCTGTGTAGCTCAAACTTGGACTTATACTGAAGAGATTTCTTATTTTGTCTCTCGCCCTTTGCTTGCGACAATTGTATTTAACACAAAGTTAAATATTGTATTTTTTTCCTTTTGCAATAAAAAATATATGTCGTGTGACTAGGGCCTCCAGTCGGGTAGACCGTTCGCCGGGTGCAAGTCGATCGATTTGACGCCACTTCGGCGACCTGCGCGTCGATGGGGATGAAATGATGATGATTAGGACAACACAACACCCAGTCCCTGAGGGGAGAAAATCTCCGAACCAGCCGGGAACAGAACCGGAACCCTTAGGATTGACATTCTGTCGCGCTGACCACTCAGCTACCGTGGGCGGACTCCTTTTGTAATAGAACTTATTAATACGATTTGTTTGAATGTTGTCTAGCGATCCGAGAAAGCAGGTTTCCTAGGCACCCTATACTGACGAGTAAGCAAGACTCACAGAAACAACTGTTCGATATCACCCTGCACGATGCGGCAGTGCCTTACGCTCACCGGTACACAGAGCACACGTGGTCGCATATCCCGACGGCTTGCTAGGTAACTGCAATGCCTAAGAACAGTGTTCCAATAGAAGTGTTATTCTGGTAAACACATACGTAATGCATTCTGGTCAAAGCGAGTTTATTGTAAGGATGTAAATGAAGATTCGGTGGCAACCACTGCAACGGAATTCTTGCCGCATCTTGACACTATGTCTAAAAGACTCTTAAGGATCCTCAAGAAATGCGATATTAAGTACGGTTTTCCTCCACCGGAAAAACTGAGGAATCTGTTCCATTCGCTGGAAGACGATCTTCAGCTTAGAAAACGCGCCATATACATGAAGAGCTAAAAAACTGGTACACCTGCCTAATACGAGTATCGTGCCGCAACAAGAAGTGGTATGGACTCAAATAATGTTTGAAATAGTGCTGGAGGGCACTGACACCATGAATCCTGCAGGACTGTCCATAAATCCGTAAGAGTACGAGGGGATGGAGATCTGTTCCGAACAGCACATTGCAAGGCATCGCAGATATGATCAGTAATGTTCATGTCTGGGGAGTTTGGTGGCCAGCGGAGGTGCCTAAACTCAGAAGAGTGTTCCTGGAGCCTCCCTGTAGCAATTCTGGACGTGTGGGGTGTCACACTGACCTGCTGGAATTTCCCAAGTCCGTCGGAATACCCAATGGACATGAATGGATGCAGGTGATCAGACAGGATGCCTACGTACGTGTCACCTATCAGAGTCGTATCTAGACGTACCAGGGGTCCCATATCACTTCAATTGCACACGCCCCACACCATTACAGAGCCTCCACCAGCTTGAACAGTCTCCTGCTGACAAGCAGGGTCCATGGATTCATGAGTTTGTCTCGATACCCGTACCCGTTCATCCGGTCGATACAATTTGAAACGAGACTCGTCCGACCACGCAACATTTTTCCAGTCATCAACAGTCAAATGTCGATGTTGACGGGCCCAGGCGAGGCGTAAAGCTTTGTGTCGTGCGGTCATCAAGGGTACGTGAGTGAGCCTTCGGCTCCGAAAGCCCATATCGATGATGTTTCATTGAATGTTTCGCACTCTGACACTTGTTGAAGCCCAGCACTGAAATCTACAGCAAATTGCCGACGGGTTGCACTTCTGTCACGCTGAACGATTCTCTTCCGCCATCGCTGGTCCCGCTCTTACAGGATCTTTTTCCGATAGCAACGATGTAGGAGATTTTATGTTTTGCCGGATTCCTAATAATCACGGTACACTCATGAAATGGTCGTGCGGGAAAATCATTGCTACATCGGAAATGCTGCGTCCCATCGCTCGTGCGCCGACTATAACACCACTTCAAACGCACTTAAATCTTGATAACCCACCATTGCAGAAGCAGTAACCGATTTAAGAACTGTGCCAGACACTTGTTGTCTTATATAGGCGTTGCTGACCGCAGTGCCATAGTCTGCCTGTTTACATATCTCTGTATTTTAATACGCATGCCTACACCAGTCCCTTTTGCGCTTCAGTGTATAAGATCCCAGTTCAGCGTGTGACGTCTTCTACAGGGCAGACCTGTCGCACTGTGTAAGAACGTTGTGCTGAACACCGTTTGTCGACGTACATGCCTGCCCAGCTGGGCAAATCAGCTGTGATGGAGCATTCCTGAACATAGAGCATCGCGTGTTCTATGAAAAGACTTAACATCATCGTTTCACGAATGTGTTATTAAGGATTTCTTACATATCCGTACCTCAGACAATCTTACCTACAAGGATGTCGGATCTCAGCTACGCACTGGCTGGAATCCAGCCTAGCTGCCATTAAATTACAGCGACAGAAACAAGAAATGAGGTTTATGACACGATGCAACGCACTGCAGAGAGTTAATTTACGTTTTAACCACAGCAGCGTCAGGTAACACAGTCATTGCCCATTGCTCACTCGCCGATGGCCTCTCTGCGGCTTCCGGCAGGGGGAGTTATGAAGGCTGCTTCCATCCAACTCTGCGTCTCTCTCTGCACATGTATAATTCTTGCATGTAGCACCGAGAAATTTCCACGGCTCCGAGCCAGTATCAACAGTGATGTCCTGCAGCAGAGAACACATCAACAACCACCACTTGAAGATATCGAACACTTGTTTCGATTAAATATTTTGGGACTTGCACAATGTTATCCGGTGGCAAACCCGAAAGTGTATTTACGATGTATTTACGATTCTTCAGTATTATTCATGAGTCTGGAAACTTTACCAGTTTGAATTAAGACAAGACTGCAAAGACGAGATGCTCGATTTCTTTATTCAGCGAAAGAAAAGCTCAGTTGTGCCCAGTGGAGGGTGCTACAAGAAATGCGCTGCAGGACACATCATGAACAGCCTTTCTCTTAAATTTCCGAGAGCGTTCGTCTCAAGATGAGTCAAGGGCAAATTACTTGCCTCCACACAGATATTGAATAATGACTGTAACAGTATAATTAGATAATTTTGCTATATATCGAAAGTGTAATGACTATCGTTCTAACGGCAGGTGTGGCCGAGCGGTTCTAGGCGCTTCAGTCCGGAACCACGCTGCTGCTACGGTCGCAGATTCGAATACTGTCTCGGGCATGGATGGGTGTGATGTCCTTACGTTAGTTAGCTTTAAGTAGTTCTAAGTCTAGGGGACTGATGACCTCATATGTTAAGTCCCATAGTGCTTAGAGCCGTTTTGAACTGCCGTTCCTCCTGCAAACCATCTGCGAATGGGTTTGGTAGAGGAGTACAGGTTTAGTTGTTGATCATAGAAAAGCTGCAGTGGCAAGATGTCCACTGTATATAGCGGGGAGGGGGCAACGACGACATGGTACAATGATTTATGAATTGGCTCAAAGGGCCATAATGTGAATTGTTTCCAATGCAATAAAAGTCACGTACAAGTTTTTTTCATACCGGGAGCACAGTCACAAATTTATTAAAAGACAATTCTACTTTCCAGCTCGTCTGTTACACCATCACTGTCATTTGCATTATATGATGACTAGTTTCGGCATTGTGCAATTTTCAAGTGCTGTTCCTATCGCCTTTACCTTTACACAGTCAGTCAGTGTGTGTGTGTATATATACAAATGTGCGTCCGTTATTTAAATATTTGACCGCTATTGTAGAAGGCCCGAGCAAGAACAAGATTCCACACTCGTCATCGATTTAAAATAGCATTTCTCTTCTAGTGTTATACGTACGCAAACATAAAACTCATAAAATAGTGCGCAGAACAATGCTTCACACGGTTGCATTCGACACTGTTTCTACCAATTTTAGACATAGAATCTGAATAATGGAACCAGCCGATGTGCCTGGCAAACACCGTCAGAAGAAGAAGAAGAAGAAGAAGAAGGGCATTAGGAAGAAAGCGCAAACAAGAAGGAGAAAAGAGATGTGGAATCCAGTGTTTGTTTGAATACATTCTGGCGAAAGGTCTGGCCCTGGTTCAGCATGGAGCGACGATAGTCAAGTTTCCACTCGTCAGCACGATATGACGGTTGTGCTGTACGCGTCTCTCTGTCACCGTCCGCTAGACTGCTTGCTTAGAGTTACAACGTTTCAAATGTCGGTAGACAGCCCAAGAGAACTAAAATGATTCCGACAGATGTGAACTTCATTCATTCAAAATCTCAAATCTATACAAATATATAAGATGCAGTTAAATTATATGTGAGCTACTGAATTTCTCTCCAGGTTGAAAACATATCTCAGTACGAACTGTTCATTGAAAGAGCTCGGCGCAGGTAGAGAGCCGAAATATTATGCTAGATACCAAGGTAGATGATTCCGTCAACATCGTTTTTCATCTTTTTCCTCTGCTTTTGTCAATCTGAGTTAGCGCTCCTTCTTCATATCCTAGAATTTCAACCTTCTTTCTCTTTTCTGTATCAGAAACTGAAATGTTACGTAGAATTCGAGACGACTTTTATCCTCAAATAGAGGTACATATACCTAACGATCAAATATTTCAACCTGATTAAAACTTTGTAACGCACTTGCTCTCGTACGCGAGACCTTGCCTTTTGCGTGCATGCTCTTACTAACGGAGCGTTCAGCTATGATTCACAACCCGTCCTCACAGCTTCGGTTCTGCCTGTATCTACCTCCTGCTTTCAAATTTCACTGAAGATCTTCTGTTCTCCTGTGTGATTAGACCAAGTCCTCTGATTGATTTCAAGCAAAGAACTGTGTTGTGATTTATTTTATTTTTTATTGCACACGTCTACTTTGGTAGGATCAAACTGAGGAGCAAATCTCCTTGGTCATGGAACGAGTCAGTACATGAAACTAACATCAGAAAAGTTAATAATAGATAAAACAAAGTAAAAAATTAATTAATTAAAATAAAATAGTGATATATAAAAGACATCTCTCGTGAATGACCACCCACCGTCAACTTTGAGTGCCTACAACACGCTGAACACTCACCATAGGGGAAAAACCGCTACATGGGGGTAAGTACCAGGACAACCTGTGGGCTGCACAGTGAAGATGAGTATGTTCCCTGTCTAAGAGCACTGAGTACGGCCTCTGTCGAAACATAAGCTCCCGTGGTCAGCTAGTCAAGTTTACTACACCAAAGGTCCAAAGATTTCTCAAAGCGTGTTTGCTCGTTGAGGGAACCTCTACATCTATAGCTACACTGAGCAAGCATTTGGCGAAGGATGCCTCTGATGCCACTACCATTTCTCGTTACGTTCGCAAACGATGAGTGGGAAGATCGATTGGTCGTGATCCTCCCTAAGAGCTCGATTTTCGTCTCGGTCACTTCGTGAAATATATTTTGGCGCTGGTAAAACCTCACCTGACGCTTCTTAGAAAGTGCACTTGTGGTAAACCTACATGTATACCATCTGATCAAAAGTATCCGTCCACTCATATATAATGCGGAACTGACCACTAGATAACACGAGAGGAGGACTTTCCGTTTTATGTCCACGTCACCTGCTGCCAAGGGGAAAAAGAAAACATTAATGGCTTGCTTGTGCTTCGCATACTAAGAGGTGCTAACCAATCTAAAAACACACCACTCGTAATAGCTATAAATATTAATCCGAAAATAAAGTAAATACTCATGTAATGTTGTTCAGTAAACTGTCCTCACTCATCAACAGAAATATCTCCACTTACACCTATAACAAGCTGTATATCCAATATTGCCTGTTGGTCATTCTGCATGGTCATTAAAACCTTGTAAGGGTGTCGCAGGGCAGGTTGTGCTGAGAAATAACTGTTGATAAAAAAATCATACTACGCTGTTTTCACTTTATACAACACTGAAGTTAGCCAACAGGTCGTTAAGCGCGCAAATTCAAGCACTGGCAAGCGCTAAATGTGGTAACGCACAGACCTTTGTGAGTAAGCGAGATACCACTTCATCAACTGCTCATTACAAACTAAAATATGTCGTTTTCGAAAGTGATAAACTTAATTTAAATGAGCAAGAGCTACGTTTTTTCTTTTTTGAGGAAGCCAAACGAGGAACAAGTTTGGCGACCTGTCTCTGGCAGGCTGCTTGAATTTGGGAGCGCAACGGTCTGGTTGGCGAATTTCAATGCTAAATAATTCGGAAACGTCGCAAAGTATCGATTTTTTTTTTTTAGAAAAGCCTCTCCTACAACACCCTTACAAGCTTTTCAGGCTGTTTCTGACCACCCTGTGTACGGATGCACACATTGCTACGTACGTGTACCATTCGATTTTAGAATTTGGTAGGACTTGAAATACGAATATGACGTTCAAGGATTCTACGACACGCAGTAACATCGTTGGGCGCTGTGATACGTGCGTTATGGGACAGTACTGTCTTTGGTAGATGCCTGTAGCTTACAACTAAGGCTTGTGAGAGTATGATGCGCCAACATGAGATATTCGAGGAAGAGTTTTATGTTTCACAATGCTTTTTAGTTCTGACGGTGCCTAATGACACAGAAGCTTTAAATGATGTTAACGAAACTCTGTCGCGAAATCTGGCAGAAAACTCAAAGCGATCCTAGCCATACGTAAAGAATACGAGCGGCTAGATGCAGTCAGTATCTTCACTGTGCGAAAACAGTGGTGATGTCACTGATGGCAGTGCCTCTAAACACGGTTTTTCGAAACTATTTCACTAAAGAAGACGAAGCAAACCTTTCAGAAATCGAATGTAAAACAACTGCCATCATGAGTAGATATACTTGGCATAGCGAAGCAACTTATTCAATAAAGGCAAGGCCTACTGTCCAGATTGTATACTAGTCAGATCTCTTTCAGAGTATGCTCATACAATACCTCCATACTTAGTAATCATATACAACCGCTCGCTCTCCGTAAGATCCGAACTTCAGGGCTGGAAAGTTGCACAAGTCATACCAACACCCAAGAAACGAAATAGAAATCATTCGCTGAATTACAGACTCATATCACTAGTAGGATTTTGGAACGTATAGTATGTTCGAATATTTGGAATTACCTCGAAGAAAACGATTTATTGACAAACTGCCAACACGGATTCAGAAAAATACTGTTCTTGTGAAGGACAACGAGCTCTTTATTCTCACGAAGTAATGACTGTTGTCTACAAGGGAGGTCAACCTCATTCCATATTTTCATATTTGTAGAAGGCTTTTGACATTGTTCCTCGCAAGCGATTTCTAATCCCACTGCGTGCCTAAGTTGTGTAACTGGAGTCTTGAACTCCTGTCAGAAAGGTCACATTTCCTGGTAATTGACGGAGAGTCATCGAGTAAAACAGAAGTAATACCTGACATTTCCCAATAAAGTGTGTAAGCCCTCTGCCGTTCCTAATCTACATAAACGACATAGGAGACAATCTGAGCAATTCTCTTAGATTGTATACAGAAGTTGCTGTCATTTACCATCTTTTACCGTCTTTTAAAGTCATCATATGATCAATACCAATTACAAAATGATTTAGACAATGTCTATGTATTGTGGGAAAAGTGGCAGTCAACTCTAAATAATGTGAAGTGTGAAGTCATTCGAATTCAGCTAAATACTGAGGGATTACAGTTACGAATAACTTAAATTGTAAGATCACATAGATAATGTTGAGGGGAAACCAAATCAAAACTGCGATTTATTGGCAGAATATCAGGAAGTTCAAACAGGTCTACTAAAGAGACTGCTTAAATCACGGAAGCCCGCCGTCTTCTAGAGTCTTGCTGTGCGTTGTGGGGAGAGCTTGAGGTGGGACTGACGGAGGACGTCGAGAAAGTTCAATGAAAGGTACCTCGTTTTGTATTATCGTGAAACGGGACAGAGAGTGCCACGGACGTGATACGTGATTGGGGTAGTAACCATTAAAACAAAGGCGTTTTTCGTTGCGGCAGGATCTTCTCATGAAATTTGGAACACGAACTTTCTCCTCCGATTGCGAAAATACTCTATTGGCGTGCTCCTAATTAGGGAGAAATAATCATCATGATAAAATTAAAGAAATCAGAGCTCCTGTAGAAAGATTTAAGTTCTCGTTTTCCCCGCACGCCTTTCGAGAGTGAAACTGTACAGAAACAGCTTGATGGTGGTTCGATGAACCCTCTGTCAGGTAATTCATTGTGAATTTCAGAGTAATCATGTGGATATGGATACTATAGAACGATGTAAATATTTACGTAGTCGTCACTATGCGCTGTATTACGAGGTACTGATTTGTTTCCTTGTTTTATAGCACATGTTTATGGGATAACGTAGTCTCGGAGCTTGTGGTAAACAAGAGTATATCACACGTTTGACAGTTGGTGCGTAACATTCTCAGTACATCTACATCTACATCCATACTCCGCAAGCCACCTGACGGTGTGTGGCGGAGGGTACTTTCAGTACCTCTATCGGTTCTCCCTTCTATTCCAGTCTCGTATTGTTCGTAGAAAGAAAGATTGTTGGTATGCTTCTGTGTGGGCTCTAATCTCTCTGATTTTATCCTCATGGTCTCTTCGCGAGATATACGTAGGAGGGAGCAATATACTGCTTGACTCCTCGGTGAAGGTATGTTCTAGAAACTTCAACAAAAGCCCGTACCGAGCTACAGAGCGTCTCTCCTGCAAAGTCTTCCACTGGAGTTTATCTGTCATCTCCGTAACGCTTTCGCGATTACTAAATGATCCTATAACGAAGCGCGCTGCTCTCCGTTGAATCTTGTCAATCTCTTCTATCAACCCTATCTGGTACGGATCCCACACTGGTGAGCAATATTCAAGCAGTGGGCGAACAAGTATACTGTACCCTACTTCCTTTGTTTTCGGATTGCATTTCCTTAGGATTCTTCCAATGAATCTCAGTCTGGCACCTGCTTTATCGACGATCAACCTTATATGATCATTCCATTTTAAATCACTCCCGGTGCCTACTCCCAGATAATTTATGGAATTAACTGCTTCCAGTTGCTGACCTGCTATATTGTAACTAAATGATAAAGGATCTTTCTTTCTATGTATTCGCAGCACATTACACTTGTCTACATTGAGATTCAATTGCCATTCCCTGCACTATGCGTCAATTCGTTCCTGATCCTCTTGCATTTCAGTACAATTTTCCATTGTTACAACCTCTCGATATACCACAGCATCATCCGTAAAAGGCCTCAGTGAACTTCCGATGTCATCCACAAGGTCATTTATGTATATTGTGAATAGCAACGGTCCTACGACACTCCCCTGCGGCACACCTGAATTCACTCTTACTTCGGAAGACTTCTCTCCATTGAGAATGGCATGCTGCGTTCTGTTATCTAGGAACTCTTCAATCCAATCACACAATTGGTCTGATAGTCCACATGCTCTTACTTTGTTCATTAAACGACTGCGGGGAACTGTATCGAACGCCTTGCGGAAGTCAAGAAACACGGCATCTACCTGGGAACCCGTGTCTATGGCCCTCTGAGTCTCGCGGACGAATAACGCGACCTGGGTTTGACACGATCTTTTTCGAAACCCATGCTGATTCCTACAGAGTAGATTTCTAGTCTCCAGAAAAGTTATTATACTCGAACATAATACGTGTTCGAAAATTCTACAACTGATCACCGTTAGAGATATAGGTCTATAGTTCTGTACATCTGTTCGACGTCATCTCTTGAAAACGGGGATGACCTGTGCCCTTTTCCAATCCTTTGGAACGCTAGGCTCTTCTAGAGACCTACGGTACACCGCTGCAAGAAGGGGGGCAAGTACTGAAGCTTTCTTAAAAACGAGAACAACTTGCGTCCATTTATTTTTTTTGACAGTAGAAACAATTAATACCCGCAATGGGGCACTAGATGTTGGTCTCGTTAACTGGAATTTCACCACACAACCAGCCTAGCGGAAGGCGACGCGAGATGCCCCGGGCGGTGAACAATATAACGGGCTGCCCTCGCGGCCGCGTTGCGGCTGTGCCGTCTCGCGTAATGGCCCGGTCAGCCCGAAAGTCGGCTAAGGGCGCCAGGAATTGGTTGTTGGAGGATGGTGGAGGGGGGAGGGAGGGCGTCGGAAGAGTCTATTTTCGCCACGGCGAACTCGTTCCGCCTCCCGAGCGCCAGGCACGCACTAATACCAGCTTTCACGGCTGATGTACAGCGCGTCCGAAATTTACGTCTAAACGCCTTTCCCGATAGCATCGTGGAAGCGGCCGGGACCCCATCTGGCCCCAGTGGACGCTATTTCATCCCGAATGGCGCCCGGCGTCGCGTGGAAACGCGCTCGCTCGTCGCAACAGAAACGATCGGGGTTGTCGTGCCGAGACATCACCGTGCCGGCCGAGGTACTTGGCGATAATGCACTGCGGCAGCGAAAGCCATCGGCGTAGCAGTAATTCAGAGCTGAGGCGATGAAGCGATCGGCTGCGTCCGTCCCACCGCTGGGAGACAATCATTCACAGGTCAATGGCAGTGTAGCGGTTCGTATTCATGAGGCACGCAGATCCTCCGAGTAGATCGATACGCAAAATGCTACCCGTAAGTAATTTTAAAATTTTATTAGCAATATATCTTCAGTATCTCGATGGTTGCGGCTACAGCACCTCCGACGTCATAAAACGTTTCATACACTCGGATAGGAGGCTACGGTTTAACGTCCCGAAGACACTGAAGCCATTACTGACGGAGCGCAAACTCGTATTAGGGGAGGATAAGGAAGGACATGGCAGTGTTCTTCGAAAGGTAGCATTCCAGCAGTTTCCCTAAGTAATTACAGAAGGTTCACGGAAAACCTAAATCTGAATGGGTGGACAGCGATTTGAACCGCTGTACTCCCGAATACGAGTCCAGTGTCTGATCACCATTCATGCAGAATGGACTCCCCAGGATTGTTTACGGACGAAATTCGCGGCTTTTTGTGGCATGATAATGACAGACTATGTGTCTGGAGACAACCCTGTAATATCGAACGCCCCAATATTGTGTCCCATGTGTGCAACAAGATGGTGGCGGTGGTGGAGTACTGCTCCGGGTTGGTATTACATGGGGCCGCCGTGCACCTCCTGTGATCGTTGAGAACAGTCTCACTGCTCAACAGTACAGGGATGAGATTCTGCAACCAATAGTCGGGCCATATCGCCAACATTTCGGAGACGATTTGGTCTTGATGGGTCGTGTGTTCATCGTACTGTTTTCGTGAACACGTTCCTACACCGTGATAGGATCAATAGAACGAAGTAGCCTACCTGTTATCTTGATGCGACCCAATTCGAGCAGATGAAGGATCGATTGAAACTAGCTGCTGTTGGACGTCGACAACCCACCGCGATTTACACAGAATCGCCATTGAAGAATAGGGACAGTCAGATGGTGTGCCATTCAAGACATCATCCGGGCAAGGGAGATACATGACACTTTTTTATGATCGAGGTACATTACAGATGAATTTATACGAACGAATCAGTTCCAGTTTTTGTTTTCAATTCTGAGCCAAGAATATCAAAACAAACGGGTAATGCAAAACTTTTTTTATGTATCTGGATACGATCGTTTCATGATTTTTATGTTTCATATACTGAATGACATCTGTTCGAAAATATTTAACTAGTTGGCTTAATTAATTTCTTTAACCGAATACGCAATACCTTTCAAACTTATTGTCTGATCTCTTACATTTCTATATTACCAAAGATCACTGGAATCTCTCTTGGATTTGTAAATATGGTAGTTGTTTTGATCCTGTGTCGACAAAATCAGCGACAGCTGCTTCGAGGAACAGGGTTCAAAAAAATGGTTCAAATGGCTCTGAGCACTACGGGACTTAACATCTGTGGTCATCAGTCCCCTAGAACTTAGAACTACTATATATATATATATATATATATATATATATATATATATATATATATATATATATATATATATATATATAGCTGTTGTGGTCTTCAGTCCTGAGACTGGTTTGATGCAGCTCTCCATGCTACTCTATCCTCAGCAAGCTTCTTCATCTCCCAATACCTACTGCAGCCTACATCCTTCTGAATCTGCTTAGTGTATTCATCTCTTGGTCTCCCTCTACGATTTTTACCCTCCGCGCTGCCCTCCAATACTAAATTGGTGATCCCTTGATGCCTCAGAACATGTCCTACCAACCGATCCCTTCTTCTCGTCAAGTTGTGCCACGAGCTCCTCTTCTCCCCAATTCCATTCAATCTCTCCTCATTAGTTATGTGATCTACCCATCTAATCTTCAGCATTATTCTCTAGCACCACATTTCGAAAGCTTCTATTCTCTTCTTGTCTAAACTATTTATCATCCGCGTTTCCACTTCCATACATGGCTACACTCCATACAAATACTTTCACAAACGACTTCTTGACATTTAAATCTATACTCGATCTTAACAAATTTTTCTCCTTCAGAAACGCTTTCCTTGCCGTTGCCAGTCTACATTTTATATCCTCTCTACTTCGACCATCATCAGTTATTTTGCTCCCCAAATAGCAAAACTCCTTTACTACTTTAAGTATCTCATTTCCTAATCTATTTCCCTCAGCATCACTCGACTTAATTCGACTACATTCCATTATCCTCGTTTTGCTTTTATTGATGTCCATCTTATACCCTCCTTTCAAGACACTGTCCATTCCGTTCAACTGGTCTTGCAAGTCCTTTGCTGTCTCTGACAGAATTACAATGTCATCGGCGAACCTCAAAGTTTTTATTTCTTCTCCATAAATTTTAATACCTACTCCGAACTTTTCTTTTGTTTCCTTTATTGCTTGCTCAATATACAGATTGAATAACATCGGGGAGAGGCTGCAGCCTTGTCTCATTCCCTTCCCAACCACTGCTTCCCTTTCATACCCTTCGACTCTTATAACTGCCATCTGCTTTCTGTACAAATCGTAAATAGCCTTTCGCTCCCTGTATTTTACCCCTGCCACCTTCATATATATATATATATATATATATATATATATATATATATATATATATATATATATATATATATATATATATATATATGCAGTAAGGATGTAGCTTTAGTTAGATTACGTCAAGATAAACTAAAAATCAGGAAAATGTTTAATGTCAAAATAACATACGAGCAGTTGTTAGTTGTCTGAACAATAAGCATAGTTGTTTGGACAACATTGTTGTGGATTAATAGCGATTAATATAAATTAACTTAGTATTAAGAAAACAGTCTTAATCGCGTTTTTTATTTATTTAGTGCCGACCGGTTTCAGCCCATAGCAGAGGGCATCTTCAGGGCGAATATACTGTGAAATTATAATATATGTATCTTAGACAAGACTGCCGTGCGGGATTAGCCGAGCGGTTAAGGCGCTGCAGTCATGGACTGTGGGGCTGGTCCCGGCGGACGTAGCCGGCCGGAGCGGCCGTGCGGTTCTAGGCGCTACAGTCTGCAGCCGAGCGACCGCTACGGTCGCAGGTTCGAATCCTGCCTCGGGCATGGATGTATGTGATGTCCTTAGGTTAGTTAGGTTTAATTAGTTCTAAGTTCTAGGCGACTGATGACCTCAGAAGTTAAGTTGCATAGTGCTCAGAGCCATTTTGAACCGGCGGAGGTTCGAGTCCTCTTTCGGGCATGGGTGTGTGTGTTTGTCCTCAGAATAATTTAGGTTAAGTAATGTGTAAGCTTAGGGACTGATGACCTTACCAGTTAAGTCCGATAAGATTTCACACACTTTTTTTTTAGATAAGATTAATGATAACTATCTTAAAAGAATGGATTACGTAAATATACTGTCACCGCTAGAGGCGTTGCTTACGCTCACATGCTCAGAGCTCGCTATATAAACCCAGACATAAGGTAAATTCCTTACAGTCTCCTGCCACATTCGACCAGTGGGTAAAACATTATATTTACGTAATCCATTGTTTTAAGATAGTTATCGTTAGTCTTGTCTAAGATATATATTGTAATGTCACAGTACGTTCGCTCTGAAGATGGCCCCTGCGATGGGCTGAAACCGGTCGGCACTAAATAAATAAAAAACGTGATTAAGACTGCTTTCTTAATACTAAAATAAGCATCGTGTTGTACGGCCGTGAAATCGATTGACTTCTGTGTGTCCAGCAGCTGAAATCGATACTAACAAGTAAGATCGAGAAAATGGTGGCGTCGTTTTGTCGAGTGGCGTAGAAATATAGCGCATTACTATAGATGGAATTAAATCTTCAGCATCTGTACAGTAAACAGGGCTGTCTAGAAGGCAGCAGCGTGTGTATATTTCGCCGCAAGTGGCACTGGATCTCTGCCAGCGAAGCGCGTTGTCTTCTCAGACCGGTTTCCGCACTGAGAGCGCAAGCTTCGCTCCAGTAAAGGGTATGAGCAACGCCGCAGAGAGCAAGAAGCGGTAATTAACAAATAACGTCTTTTTATATAATTCTAATGACAGTACTGTTACACATAGGAAAAGCAGCAACAGTGAACAGTTCCATTTGGAAAATAATTCACTTCAACATTTGAGTTATCGAATGACCTACAAGATCGATGTACAGAAGTAGTCGAAATGTTCATCATCCTTTCAGTGTCTTACACGAGGAAAGTTATACAGGTAGTGAAGAGATCCCTAAAATAAGAAGTACGTTACTGCAACAGTGAGGTATTTCACGTACTTCAGAATCGTTGGAATATGTGTACTGAATGCACCTTCATCTCCTTCAAAACGGATGACATTGCTGGTATAAGTCTTAAGGTGATATGTACGTCGGTTGCTACAGAAGCTGGTTATGACGTTGGATCTGCTTCTGAGATGCAGAGTCCCACCTCTCTCAAACGTTAGCTAATCTGCTTTACTTTACAGTGTTTTTGAAACACAATATATATATTTTTCGAACGGATATGGTTAATTGGTTGGTTAGGGGAGGGACCAAACAGCGAAGCCATCGGTCCCAACGTATTAGGGAAAATTGGGGAAAGAAGATGGCCGTGCCCATTCAAAGGAACCAATCCGGCATTTTCCTCAAGCGATTTAGGGAACTCACGGAAAACCTAAACCAGGATGGCCGGACGCCGGTTTGAATCGTCGTCCTCCCGAAAGCGAGTTCAGTGTGCTAACCACTGCGCCACCTCGCTCGATCGAACGAATATATTTATTAAACTGTAAGACACACAATTACGAATCTAAGGACATGATTAGATTACAGTTTTTTTAATATGTCCTCCAACAGCGACACGAACACCACATCGACACTCGAATTCTTCCCATACTTGGGTTAAGCACTGCGCGATAACACGAAACGAGCTGCCCTTCTTTGCACTTTTTCGGTGTCCTCCGTCAATCCTACCTGGTAAGGATCCCACACCGCGCAGCAATATTCCAGCAGAGGACGGACAAGTGTAATGTAGGCTGTCTCTTTAGTGGGTTTGTCGCATCTTCTAAGTGTTCTGCCAACAAAGCGCAGTCTTTGTTTCGCCTTCCGCTCAATATTATCTATGTGGTCTTTCCAATTTAAGTTGCTCCTAATTGTAATTCCTTGGTATTTAGCCGAATTGACAGTCTTTAGATTTGTGCGATTTATCGTATACCCTAAATTCATCGAATTTGTTTTAGTACCCATGTGGATAACCTCGCACTTTTCTTTGTTTAGTACCAATTGCCACCCCACAATGCCGGCAATGCACTCTAATAATAATGCACTTTTGGTCCCGGCGGAGGTTCGAGTCCTCCCTCGGGCATGGGTGTTTGTGTTTGTCCTTAGGATAATTTAGGTTAAGTAGTGTGTAAGCTTAGGGGCTGATGACCTTAGCAGTTAAGTCCCATATGATTTCACACCTATTTGAACACTCAATAATGCACTTTTGTCTTGTTTTGAACTCATTTTCCACACAAAAACGGTAAACTTATCATACGCTAACCCAATCTCCTCGGTCTGTGTAGCTCAGGAGCATAAGTAGCGCGCACAGACGGCACAATATTTCCAAGCAGCGCGATGTACACAGACGGGAAAAAGATCACATCGCCATGGAGCTGGGCGACACAAACGAAAGTTGGTGGGCGTGTTTCTGTGTCTGAAAGATGATTTCTATTAGAATTCGCGCCAGTTGCACTAGAGTGACGCTAGTGTTGATGTTAATAACAATGCCTATAAGGCGACAAAGACGCCATGATCAACACCCCATTTAGTTTGAACGAGGTCGTACAATAAGGCTACGAGAAGCTGGATGTTCCTTCTACGATTTTGCAGATAGACCTGGCAGGAACGTAGCCACTGTACGTTACTGCTGGCAGCGGTGGTCACGAGAATGTACGATCGCAAGAGACCGGACTCCGTACGGCCATGTGACACAACCGAGAGGAAAGACCATCGTGTTCTGGATATGTCCCTGTGCATCGAACTGCATCTGCAGCTGCAGTTTGGGCAACAGCTGGCACCTCAGCACCACGAACTGTTACAAATCGGTTATTTCTAGGACAGCTCCGAGCCAGATGCCCTGTATCGTGTTTTCCAGTGACCCCAAACCACCGCAATTCAGTGGTGCCAAGCGAGAGCTCATTGGATGTCTGTTGTGTTTCCCGACAAGAGCCGGTTCTGCCTCGGTACCAGTGATGACCGTGTGTTGATTAGAAGGAGGCCAGTTGAGGTCCTGGTACCAACCTGTCTGCGTGCTAGGCACACGGGACCTACACCTGAAGTTACGGCGCGGGGTGCGACTTCGTATGACAGCAGGACCGCTCTCGTGGTTATCCCACGCGCACTAACTGTAAATCTGTACGTCCGTCTGGTGATTCAACTTGTTGTGTTGCCATTTATGAACAGCATTCCAGTGGTTGTTTTCCCTCTGGATAACACTAGCCTACATACCGCTGCTGTAACCCAACATGCTCTACAGAGTGCCTTGGCCTCTTCGATCACCAGCTCTGTCTGCAGTCGAGCACATATGGAACATTGTCGGATGACAACTCCTGCGTAGTCCCAAACAGCATTAACCGTTCCTGTGTTGATCGACCAAGTGCAACTGCCATGGAACTCCACCCCACAAACTGACATCCGGCACCTGTACCACACAATGCATGCACGTTTTCATGCTTGTATTCCAACATCCTGGTGGATAAATCATTTATTAAAGTACCAGCATTTCACATTTGCGTGGCATATCCTGTGCTTACATTAACTGTCTTCTTGCAGTGGTAATCACTTACCTATGCTACCTACACAAATATATAGCCGAAATTTCGTTACTCTACGTTACTTATTTTTTGATGTTGGGATGTTTTTTCGGCAGCGTATTTCCAAAGTTTTTGATGTTTTAATTATTATTGCAAAGCCTCCCTATCTCACTCTTAGATGATCATTATTATTGCGTACCCGGGAAATATTGTCAATATTATTGATCATCTATGGGCTTATTCCCTAGGAATAAAATCAGTCTCAGAAGTTTCTGGACGGATGGTGTAGTTGTAGATGTAAATGTCCAAAGTAAACATAGCTTTTTAATTATAGCCTCATAAAAGCAAGGTTCCTTACTAAATGTTTTGTTTCTTTCGCCAATTGTCTGTGCACTTCTGGTACACAGTGCAATACTCGCGCCACTGTTTGTATTGTATGTTAACCAGGGACCTAGAAACGACGGAGAGGCTCCGTCCCCGCCGCAGCCGCAGTGGTCCACAACCCCACGACCACTACCGCAGTCCACTTCACCTCTCCGCCGCCCCACACCGAACCGAGGGTTACTGTGCGGTTCGGCCCCCTGTGGACCCCCCAGGGAACGTCTCACACCAGACGAATGTAATCCCTATGTTTGCGTGGTAGAGTAATGGTGGTGTACGCGTACGTGGAGAAATTGTTTGCGCAGCAATCGCCGACATAGTGTAACTGAGGCGGAATAAGGGGAACCAGCCCGCATTCGCCGAGGCAGATGGAAAACCGCCTAAAAACCATCCACAGACTGGCCGGTTCACCGGACTTCGACAGAAATCCGCCGGGCGGATTCGTGCCGGGGACCAGGCGCTCCTTCCCGCCCAGAAAGCCGTGCGTTGGACGCCACTGTACCATAGCGTGCTGCTAGATTAACCAATAGAAAATGGCGCACCCACTGATAAAACGAAGTCCCGTTGGGGTAACTGGTTTTCGGCAGTATTGGAAATGTTGCAGCTATGTCACTCTATTAAAAGACTTCTTTAGCCGTCCGGTCTGGCGTGACACGTTTCCGATACTGCAGAAAAAGACCCTCCACTTTATCAATGGGCTGTGCCATTTTGTTTCGGTTCAATTAGCGGCTTGCAGTGGCGCGGGGATTTCAGTGTGTACCAAGGCTGCATACGTACATCTGCAAACAAAAAATCAAATACGCAACTTTCTTAATCTGAGGTGATGATTAAATTTTTGTGACTATCCCTTGTACCAAGTGGTGATCAATAAGTAATGCAATATATTTTTTCTCGGAAAGTTTCGAATGAGAAAATGTGGAATTTGTTGTGGAACATTGTCGAATATTCGTGCTTCACTCCCCATAATTTCATGAAATTCCAATTGATGGCGGCGCTATACGTAGTCTTCAAAACAGCATCTGTAACGAAGGTGCATCCCACGTAGAGAACTGTCATTGAGCTTCTTTTGGCGGAAAACAAGAGCATCGCAGATATTAGCAGGTGCTTGCAGAATGCCTATGGAGTGGAGACCTGACAGTGAACAAAAGCACGGTGAATCATTAGACAGGGCCTCAGTCATCATCGCAACAAGGTCGTGCAAACCTTACCGATCTTCAGCGTGCCGCCCGGCCGCACACAGCTGTGACTCCTGCAGTGTTGGAACGTGCGGACACTCTCTTCTCAGGTGATCGACGGATCACAACAACTCGTTGCACAACTGGACGTCTCTGTTGGTAGTGCATTCGTCCACTAGCTGGAGTACGCGAAGGTATGCACCCACTGGGTTCTTCACCACCGAAAAGAAGACCATATAGAGCAACGAAGGACCATCTGTGCGGACTTGCTTGCGCGTTACCAGGCTGATTGTGACAATTTTTTGTCTGTGCAGCCGAAAGGAGCTCACAAAACTATTCTTGCTCGTGTACCCTACAGCCCGGATCTCGCTACTTCCGACTGCCATCATGAGGGATGCACTCCGTGGGAAGCACTACGTCGATAATGGGGAGGTTATTGATACAGCAAGACGTTGGCTTCGATGTCAACTCGTAGAGTGGTACCATTTTAAGTAGGCTGTTCAGGTTTTTTATGTTGGTAACACCACGTAGCGCTCTGTATGAAAATCACTGACTGTGAGATATATCCAGCACACAGTCGAAGTTTGCCCACTTCGAACTGACAGGCGTTTAGTTCGACAACGGGGAAAATGTGGTGTCACCGCCAGACACCACACTTGCTAGGTGGTAGTTTTAAATCGGCCGCGGTCCGGTAGTATACGTCGGACCCGCGTGTCGCCACTGTCAGTGATCGCAGACCGAGCGCCACCACACGGCAGGTCTTGAGAGACGTACTAGCACTCGCCCCAGTTGTACAGCCGACTTTTCTAGGAAAGGTTCACTGAGAATTACGCTCTCATTTGCCGAGACGATAGTTAGCATAGCCTTCAGCTAAGTCAATTGCTACGACCTAGCAAGGCGCCATTTATCCTTTGCTATGTATCTAATGAAGCATGTACAGTAACAAGACCAATGTTCACCAATTGTGGATTAAAGTTAAGTATTCCAGCAGCTACGTACTTTTCTTTATAGCATTCATTACGTATCCTGTTTCAGACCTCACGCCAGCCTGCGTGAGTTTAAGCGCGTGCCTTTCGGTTACTCGTCACTGTGGATTGGCTGTCCTGCCAGTTCACAACAGAAAATATACAGAACAAATAATACGACAACCGGACGGTGGATCGTTCGATACTATTAATATATATGACTTTTGAACGCTATTAAGGTAAATACATAGTTTGTTCTTCATCAAAATCTTTCATTTGCTAACTAAATGCCTATCAGTAGTTATTGCCTTCAGTAGTTAGAATCTTTTATTTCGCTGGCAGTATTGGCGCTCGCTGTATTGCAGTAGTTCGAGTAACGAAGATTTTAGTAAGGTAAGTTCAAAAACTGGCTCTGAGCACTATGGGACTTCTGAAGTCATCAGTCCCCTAGATCTTAGAACTACTTAAACCTAACTAACCTACGAACATCACACACATCCATGCTCGAGGCAGGATTAGAACCTGCGACCGTAGCGACCACGCGGTTCCAGACTGAAGCACCTAGAACCGCTCGGCCACTCCGGCCGGCGTGAGGTAAGTGATTCATGAAATGTATAGGTTATTGTTAGTCAGGGCTATTCTTTTGTAGGGATTACTGAAAGTCTGATTGCGTTGCGCTAAAAAAATATTGTGTCAATTTACTGTTGATCAGAATAAGTAAAGAGAGAAATGTCTGACTACGTTCTGTTTTGCGCAGCTATTTGAAAATCAAATAATGTAAAAGCTTTACCAGCATTGTCATTCATAATTTTTCTAAGGGGATGTTTCACCATCCACGTGACCGTCGCATTGAGCGGAGGGTATGCTGAAAAATAGGGGTTTGTAGCTAATAGAGTGGGCAGTGACACAGTGTATCTGAATCCTGAATAAAACCAACCTGCTTTCAGGAAAAAAAGTGTCGCATTACTTATTGAGCGTACCTCTTAGACGTAGAACTTCGATCTATAACATAGGTTCAATGGCGTGCACTCAGACGGGGATTCAGGTTCCGTCGTAATGTGTAGACGGTGATCAATATCTGCAAAGTCAAGTGTCGATTGACAGTCCCTAAACGGTGTGAGTTTAACGCGCGAACGTTGTGTGAGGCCCAGACGGGCCGCCGTACACCTGTGCGGGCGACGTCAGTGGCCAGTGACCCCCCGCCCACAGCTGACGGACGACTGTCCGGCAGCCCCTGCCAGCGTGCTGGGCGGCTGCCGAGGCAGCACCGACGCTTCCCGTCACTCACCCACCAACTACAGTCAACAGCTGGCCCGGCGCCAAGTAGCCGCACGTCGCGCTAGCTAGCGCTCTGTGCGGCTCCGGATAGTAATACTGTTATCTGGCGCTACACGGCATTCCACCTGTCGCTGTATAGTGAAATTAAATCGAACTGACACGAAACCAACCCAACCACACGGGATGGTGCAGCTGAGGTTGGGGCGCTCACGGGTGGTGTGGTGGTGGTTGGGGTGATGAGCAGCCATAGGAGGGGGGGGGGGGGGCGAGTCCTTCAACCCAAACCCCAGAAAAAAACATTTTGCTTAACAAATTTACATTTTTGCGTACTCTGTATTATGTTCCAAATTTCTCAGCTAACTTTACGAAAGTGAAGCACCAACTTTAGAAAATGAGAGAGAAATTTTGAACATTACAACGCTCATCAGGAAAGTAAGGAACGTTTTGGTTCGACAAGCTACCGCGTCCCCTCACCACCTCCAAAGCCAACCGACCGCTGATCTCGATACTCACCCGCTGCTGCTTGGCGGCATCTACGATCCAATACGGTTGCTTACTGCTTAGCTGTATGACAGAATTGGCGATCCCTCTAACTGTGAGGTGCACAGTGTTATCCGCTTTTGAAATTGTCAAAAAGTCCGGCCCATCGAAATTTATTGACAGATAATTGAGGTGTACGGCAATTTGATAAACATAAATTAGTTCCACAGGGTTTCCCACATCCCACTAGGTGAATACCGGGCAGGTCCCCAAGTCCCGCCTCAGTTACACGACTCGCAGCCATTTGAAACACGTTCACACTATTTCACGATTTACACTAGACGCAGACCGCTGGGGTACACTAATTCCGTCCCTGGGGGTACGGGATGGCGGCAGGATGGGCATCCGACCACCCCTTAACTTAACCATGCCAAATCCGTACTTAATCCTGCCTACCCTGCGCACAATGCGGGATAAAGGCTGTAGCAAAAGAAAGAAAGAAAAGAAAGGAATTAGTTCCGCAGTGGTGCATCGTGTTTAATGACCGATGGAAGAATGTTCACGAGGAAGATGGCTCGGGCCGTCCCTCAGCACCGTCTTTATTATCACTATCATTGTGCAGTGTTACTGATCCTCTGGGGGTGCAGGCGTAGTAATGTCTCAATGTTGTTGTCACAAATTACAGTGGAACAACGTCTATGAAGACATGCCCCAGACTGTTGTGAAGAAGATAAAAGTGTATGCAAAGTTTGTCCCACACACCTTGACTACCGGAAAAAAAAAATGACGTGTGGACGTCTGTCGCAACTTGATTCAAACGCAAAACGCGGACTATTATTTTCTGGAAAGCATCATCAAAGGCAACGCGATTTGGTGTTATCAATACAATCCTACCATATAGTGATATGAAGAGCCAGCGCTTTGACGACGTAACCAACATTAAAGCGAATGTAAAGGCCGGGTTGAACAACATGCGGAAGAAGGACTCCTCTGAGAGTTCCACACGGCTGTATGAACATTCTATGCGTTGTACTCAAGGGCAGAGAGGGTGGAACGGAAGGCTACGTACAATACTTCAAGCACTAAAAGCGCCTTCTCTACTTTTTCCTGATCCATATACCACCACCCCAGATACGTCGTAAAAACGCTCTCCTCAGAGAATGCAGCAAGGTAATTAATAACCCTCAGCTGCCCATACATAATGATACAGCTGACCTGGAGTGCAGAAGACTTAAATGGAAACCACCACTACTCACTGGCAAAGAGCTGACGACATCGAAATTTGACGTCCATAGTCTCTGGAAACAACACTGGCGAGAACACTGCCGCCAAAGCTTCATGATAAATGCGGAACCGCCCGCTTTAGTCAGTGACGCAAAGTGTGAACAACTTTAAACCGCATACGCATGGCCACGGAAAAAGTGCTGACGCCTTCTACAAATGGGGAAAGATACCAACTCCAAACTACGATTGCGGTGCTGAAAAGCAAACAATCCAGCACACAGTCGAAATTTGCCCACTTCGAACTGACAGTGGAACCTTCATCGACTTCGTAGCTGCTGCTAAGTGGTATCGATTATATCCAATGTCTGGAAATCAATTTGTAATTAAATTGTATATAAAATGTATAACCATAGCTATATGTGCCTTACCATAAATAAATAAATGTAATCTATTTTTTATTAATTTAGTCACGAAAGATTTTGGACTGACGGTATATATTCTGTAAGTTACCTTACAGTGTGTGCGGAGAGTATTTACGGTGCTACCATCACCCCCTCCCCTCCCCCTTCCCATCGCTATTCCACTCGCGAATGGTATGTGGGAAGAATGACTGGCGCCAAACCTCCGCATGAGCTGTAATTTCTCTGAAGTCTGAGTCATCGTCGTTTCTGGAGACGTTTGTGAGAGGGAGTAATACAATGCCCGAGTCCTCTTGGACTGCACGCTTTCGAAATTTCAACAGTAAACCTATCCCTGTTGCACAAAACCTCGCTTGTAGCATCTGACACAGGGCTCTGAGAATCTCCGTAACGCTCTCGCAATCTTTTGAAGAAATGCGCCGCTTTTCGTTGGATATTCGATATCCCTTCTACTAAACATACCTGGTAAGAGTCTAAGACTGAGACCAACACTCAACAATGGGTCGAACGAGTGTTTCGCAAGCCAGTTTTTTCGTGGCTGTATTACGTTTCCTTACCATTCTTCCAATGAATTTCACACTTTCATCAGCTTTTCCTACAATTTTTATGTAGTTATTCCATTTTAGGCCGCTTGGGACAGTTACTCACAAGTTTTTACGGTTGCTGCTGTTCCCAGAGACTGATCACCAATGAAGTATCTCGCTCCTAGCTACGAAAAAAATGGTTAAGTCTGTGTCACATGACCGTGACATAGCTATTGCCTTTACTATGGATGTAACACAGCTTCTCTTCGCTGCGGCACTAAGAGGAAGCGGGTGAAGAGCGCAACGCCCCAACCGCCTCTCACACCTGGGAAAAAATCTCGCTATTCATTACAATACGTTTAAGTTGCGTTGACTTTCTGAATAAATTGCTGCATCTACAAGGGAAGTCAAAAGATGGTAATATCAGTAGAGTTAATCCGAAGATCTAGCTTGGAAACAATCAAATCTTGTTCGAGAAGAAAACACTCTCTCTACAGCGGAGCGTATACTATATACATACTTCTCGAAACTGTTCATTTAGTTATCGTGTGATGAAAACAAATACAAATGCACAACACTTGTGGACAAATGCACACAATCAAAATCTCGTACAGCCTTATATATCTAGATCTAGTTCGCTGATCCATTCGATCACATCTACATCTACATTGATACTCCGCAAGCCACCCAACGGTGTGTGGCGGAGGGCACTTTACGTGCCACTGTCATTACCTCCCTTTCCTGTTCCAGTCGCGTATGGTTCGCGGGAAGAACAACTGTCTGAAAGCCTCCGTGCGCGCTCTAATCTCTCTAATTTTACATTCGTGATCTCCTCGGAAGGTATAAGTAGGGGGAAGCAATATATTCGATACCTCATCCAGAAACGCACCCTCTCGAAACCTGGCGAGCAAGCTACACCGCGATGCAGAGCGCCTCTCTTGCAGAGTCTGCCACTTGAGTTTATTAAACATCTCCGTAACGCTATCACGGTTACCAAATAACCCTGTGACGAAACGCGCCGCTCTTCTTTGGATCTTCTCTATCTCCTCCGTCAGACCGATCTGGTACGGATCCCATACTGATGAGCAATACTCAAGTATAGGTCGAACGAGTGTTTTGTAAGCCACCTCCTTTGTTGATGGACTACATTTTCTAAGCACTCTCCCAATGAATCTCAACCTGGTACCCGCCTTACCAACAATTAATTTTATATGATCATTCCACTTCAAATCGTTCCGCACGCAAACTCACAGATATTTTACAGAAGTAACTGCTACCAGTGTTTGTTCCGCTATCATATAATCATACAATAAAGGATCCTTCTTTCTATGTATTCGCAATACATTACATTTGTCTATGTTAAGGGTCAGTTGCCACTCCCTGCACCATCTGATGCGTGATGAATGTTCATTACTGTTCCTTCGTTCGGTCGAAAGAGCCAGTCAGCACTTCTGTAGTGAACTGACTGCAAGGAGGCACCACAGTCACAATTTGCAGAACTGAAATGAAATGAAATGTCGTGCGGCTAGGGCCTCCCGTCGGGTAAACCGGTCGCCTGGTGCAGGTCTTTTGAGTTGATGCCACTTCGGCGACTTGCGCGTCGATGGGGATCAGACAATGATGATGAGCGGAACAAGTCGCCGACCCAGCCAGGAATCGAACCGGGGTCCCTTGGCATGACAGTCCATCGCGCTGACCACTCAGCTATCGGGGTGGACATTTGCAGAACTAGCCCATCCGCACTTATGCAGCAGATAATGTCTGCCTTGTCTCGTTCGATTGCTATTCGTGATCCTCCAGGGGACATAGGATCCTTGTATCGGCATGAAAGGCTTCTCAAACAAAAATGGTTCAAATGGCTCTGAGCACTATGGGACTTAACTACTGTGGTCATCAGTTCCCTAGAACTTAGAACTACTTAAACCTAACTAACCTAAGGACATCACACACATCCATGCCCGAGGCAGGATTCGAACCTGCGACCGTAGCAGTCGCGCGGTTCCGGACTGCGCGCCTAGAACCGCTAGACCACCGCGGCCGGCGCTTCTCAAACAGATATCTTGAGTAGTGACGACTGATCCCATTGGATTTTCCATGAATGGTTGACGCAAAAAGAGGACTCAACATGGTTGTTTGCTGTGCGCAATGACGATTTCCTTGGTTTCAAGCATTAGTGTGTTACTTATGCAATATCTCGAAGAGTGAGTGCTTGAGGATTCTTCCGAATGTTATTTCATATCTTCAGGAGAGCTGATTTTCTTAGAGCTGGAGGTGCGTCAATGCCGAGAGCAAGAATCTAGTAATTATTCGCTTCGTCTGTTTGAATTCATAGTGTGAGCACCATTAATCCACGTAGAAAAGACGTTTTCAGAAAGAGTATGATACGGCAAAGGCTGTGGATCCAAAAACACTGTACCAGACAGAGTAATTTTGCAAGCACATTGGTGGAAGCAGAGGTGCTCAGGAGGATGGAAATGAAGATGCGAGTAGGGAGTTTAGAAAATGTCACACAACAAGCCGAATGGTCTGGGATTCTTTGATCGGTCTGTACTAGGAATTTCCTGACACCTTTTGTTTCATTCCATGTCAAGCATGTGAATAATGCCTAATGGTCTATGGTTGAGAGTGCATCTTAAAGCCGGCCGGTGTGGCCGAGGGGTTCTAGGAGCTTCAGTCTGGAACCACTCGACCGCTACGGTCGCAGGTTCGAAACCTGCGTCGGGCTTGGTTGTGTGTGATGTCCTTAGGCTAGTTAGGTTTAAGTAGTTCTAAGTTCTAGGGGACTGATGACCTCAGATGTGAAGTCCCATAGTGCTCAGAGCGATTTGAACCATTTTGCATGTTAAACTATAACTGGCTGCCTAAATTAAAGGTCGGAGAAGGGCAAGGTCATACCATCGCTAACAGGAGCTAGCCTAATACAGCATGTGGTGTTCAAACCAACTTTCAAAGAATCCCAAATAGTGGACGAGAGTGTTCACACGTTCCAACCTTGCAGGAATCACAGCCGTGTGCGGCACCTGCCGGCAGGCGATGTTTGAAGTGATCTCTGTCTCAAAAATATACGTATACCAGTCTTTGAACGCTGGCTCCTATTTCGCCTGGACAAAAGGTGGGAATTTCCTACGCGTCGGTCAGGGGGCCTGAAGATGGTTCAAATGGCTCTGAGCACTATGGGACTTAACAGCTGTGGTCATCAGTCCCCTAGAACTTAGAACTACTTAAACCTAACTAACCTAAGGACATCACACACATCCATGCCCGAGGCAGGATTCGAACCTGCAACCGTAGCAGTCGCACGGTTCCGGACTGCGCGCCTAGAACCGCGAGACCACCGTGGCCGGCAAACCAACTTTAGCGGTGATGACAGCTTTATCTCTTAAAGGCATTAAACGTTGGTGTTGAGTCCTGGTCAAGCTGGCAGTTATTTCAGGTCCATCAGCGCATACACACTGCTGAAGATCGACAATTCAGTCCAACTGAATTTCGTTACCGAATGTATAAGTGGCAGGTACGGAAGTTTAGAAGATTTCTAACTAAGTCAGGCAACACACCCATCCCAATGTGAAGCTGACCCATCCTGATTCATCGTGTAAGGTGTCATTTGACGGCAGTATGGATATGGTGGTCAGCGTACAGATCTTCCGGCCGTTAATGTCGGATTTTCGCCTTTGAAATGGGAAACACTACTTCTTCTACAAAAACCTTGTCAGATGTCCTCATGAGAACAGGAAAATCGAACCCAAGTCGTTCATCGTATTGCGCACAAAGGACGCTTACTGATTAACAACGGACTTTGACTTTGTAGATATCACAAGAAATAACAAATGATAGTATTTCCGTTGTCTTGTGCCAGCATGGCAGGAGAAGAGGCAAGAAGGGCGAAGAAAGAAACAAGCAAGGATGCCACGACTACAGGCGGTCTCCCAGCAGGAAAGAAAAGAAAGCCATACGCAGTAAGAGAAGATGGTTCTTTGCGAACAGTTTTACTTGCTTCCTTGCTCCAGGAAACTATGGATATGCATTCTGGAGAAGAACAAGCGAAGATCGCGAGAGATTGAATTATGGCTTGTCCGCAGCGCGTATACAAATAGGAGGCAGCTAATGGGCAGGGTAAATAACAGCACGCGGCCGCCTGGGTAACAGATTATCTCGTTGAAAGACAATTAGTCGGGCCGCGAACAATGCAAGTTTCGCCGAGCGGCGGAATCGTGGTCTGAGGGGGCATAAATAAGAGCGCCCGCCGACGCCACGCCCCCTGTTCTCGCCGCGGGCAGTGCATTGTCCGCGCATGCGCACCGGCTACATACAGTCTGCTCCTCGCATCCGGCTGTGGTCTCCTGCTGGCTGCAGCGGATGCTGGGCATATTCTACAACTACAAGGAACCGAAAAGATTTTTAGAAGGACCGCTCTGCTCAGAAACACCAAATGAGGGTGGCTGAGTCCGCCAACTGCAGGGGTTGCTGGGGAATGGTGCTACTAGACGTAGCAAAACATTACCACCCAAGCAACTATAGATGCTTTGGGAAATCGTATTATTAGATGTAGCAAAGCGCCGCCTCTTGAACCTTCAAGTACAGATGCTATCAGGGAAGTGTAATACTAGATACAGCAAGAGACCGCCACCGAGGCCCTCAACTACTGAGGCTGGTGGGGAATGGTACTATTAGACGTAGCAAGAGGCCGTCACTCGAGCCATCGACTATAAAGGCTAGTTCAAGTGATTCAAGTGGTTCAAAATGGTTCAATTGGCTCTGAGCACTATGGGACTTAACATCTGAGGTCATCAGTCCCCTAGAACTTAAACCCACTCAAACCCAACTAACCTAAGGACATCACACACATCCATGCCCGAGGCAGGATTCGAACCTGCGACCGTAGCGGTCGCGCGGTTCCAGACTGAAGCGCCTTTAACCGCGTGGCCACACTGGCCGGCTGGTTCAAGTGGCTCTGAGCACTATGGGACTTAACTTCTGAGGTCATCAGTCCCCTAGAACTTAGAACTACTTAAACCGAACTAACCTAAGGACATCACACACATCCATGCCCGAGGCAGGATTCGAAGCTGCGACCGTAGCGGTCGCGCGGTTCCAGACTATAGTGCCTAGAACAGCTCGGCCACCCCGGCCGGCTATAAAGGCTATTGGGGAATGCTACTACTAGACGTAAGGAGAGGCTACTATTCGAGTGTTGAACTACAGAGGTTACTAGGGAATGGTACTAATAGACATAGCTAAAGTTTTTGATACAGTCTGGCACCAGAGACTACTGTACTGATGGAAATGGCAACTGTTTCACTACGAACCACAAGTCCGATATTTATCAAACTCTTTGGAGATGTCAGCCACAGTCATGGATTCGCACAATCCTCAAGGTGTTTTGATGTGAACAGCAGCGAGGGGTCTTACATCATCATTTTAGAATACACCATTTGGTACAACGTTCGTGAAGGGTTAACCATTCTTGCCACATACTGGCCAGCATTACTAAATCGAACTTGCTTTCACATCCAGTGGCTTCCCGCACCATGTTTTCAGAAGTTGGAGAGTTGTGAGTCTTGAGAATTGCTACTTCCGCTGACCTTTCAGCAGGTCGTATAACGACACGCCGGCGTCGATCTGACCGCCACACACAGGAGCGAGACTCATCGTTGGCAGCACAGAATGGTACTCACTGTACCAGATGATTCTGGCTCGACACAATCCAAGTCTCTTACCTGTTGTGTTGTATCAGCCGTAAATGACACATGACAACTCGAGAACTCTACCCAACCTCCAGTATTCTGTTTCCGATGATTGGCTGTAGCCCGTGACAAGATTTTGGCTGTTGACAGCCATCAACTCAACAGAGTCAGGCAAAGCGAACTGTACCTACTCTTTCTGCCACACCGTTGTCCTGAGCCCATCTCGACGCCTCTCGTTCTGCAGTCACTGCACTGCAGCCAACTGACAGAGCGATCTGCCGGTATGATGCTCCTATGTCTCTCATTTCAGTGATTCGACCTTTCCCAAAGGTCAAAAGATGACGATAATTTACCAGACCTTCCAGTCGCGAAGCACCTTAACAAATGGGATGGATACAGCTCATTCAACTAAAAGGTGCATCCTTGCGGGAGCCTCACAAGGCGCTACAACAGAAAGATCGCAGTAAATCACACTTATTAAAATATTCTTGGTCATTATGCCAAGGTTGCATGAAGTTCTTGAAATCCAACGTGTTGTCCCCTTTTGTGTAGGACATCTTGAAGGAGGTTTTACATTTTTTGAAAATCCGACGTAAAACTGAAGAAAAATTACATTTTCGAGTGACGTCATCTTCATCATCGTCATCAGCACGATCTTTAACAGTTCCTAGCCCCAGGCAGGGTCTGTTTGGAAGATAAGACTCGTCATCTAGTCCTGTTTTCCAACCATCTTTCAGTGTTCAACCTGGTCAAGTTCTCTCCTCTCTTTTCAAAACACTACTCGACATCTTTCAGCCATCTGTCTCTTAGTCTTCCTTTTGTTCGTTACCTTCGCATCTTCATTTCATATATCTTCATGGGAATCCTCTTGTTTTCTACTCTCTTTAATTGCCCATACCATCTTAGTTTCTATTTTGCTCTGGAACGATTCCTCTTTCATTGTTTCCCTTGCCCTTTCATTCATCATCCTATCTCTCCTTTTTACTCCTTTCCTGCTTCTGAGGAACTTTATTTCAAATGCCTGTAATCTACTTACATGTTTTTTTTCTTCATTACCTATGTTTGTATAGGTCAGAATTGGGATGTAGTAACTTCTATGTATTACTTCTTTGCTTTTTTTTTTAGAGCGTATTTGTTTCAAACCAGGCTCCTAACATTTCACAGGAATGCTTCTACCTGTCTCTCACGTTCGCTGATCTCTTTCTCACTTTTCCGTTTTCCTCTGTCACATTTCCCAAACACTTGACACTTTCCACCTTCTTCAATTGCTCGCCTCCAATACTTATTCAGCTAGCTGGTCTACATTTCTTTCTTCGTGTAAGCAGGATCTGACGTTTGTTTACATTAAATTTCATTCCAGTCACGTGAGGTCACGTTTCGAACTCGAGCGCAATTGGCCATTACCGGCTCCTGTCGTCTGTTATTGCTGTCACCGTACGGAAGAAGCGTGACACATATCTTCTTCAGCACCGAAATGCAGATACCATTTAGTTTAGCAGCCTCCTACTTCCGATTACAATTATTTGGTTGTTTAGTAATCCCTAAGACCTACCCGTATAGTTGAGTTTCGGCAATAAATTCATCTAACGACGGTATAATAGCCCAGAATATTTTAATAAATGTGACATTTCCGGCCACGAAAGATTAGATTTGAGAATGTCTTAAATGCATTAATCGGGCCTTTTAGCTGTCCCATTGAACAAATCTACAAGCTTAAATTGTTGCTAGACGTAAGTTGCTAATATAAAACACAAATAATCAATCCCGACCGTTAATTCCTTACCTAAAAATACTAAGTTTAGAGCCCTCTATTACCTGTGTCCTTTTAGCCCTGAAGGTTTGGGATGCCACGTGGAGGCGACATTGGCAACTGTTGTAAATGTTATGTTTTTATGAGAGGTAAAATGCGTGAACTCTGAAGTACACAGGACAATATCACAGTAAGCGCTTTCAACAAATTCGGAAAGATTATTAGTAATCAGGGACAAGAATTTAAAACTTTGCCGTTTCCCAGTGACTTCCTAATTCCGTCACAAGCAGCAAAGGACTTAGAAGAGCAGTTGAACGGAATGCAGAGCGTCTTGAAAAGAGTATATACACACGTCAATACAGTTTTGCATCACCCCGGTTCCCAGAACTCCTGAAGATAGACGTGCACTGTGTATATTGCATCACAGACACAGTCCCTTTGACTGTTCAGAGATGTCACTAAACCCGCCAAAAGATTTAAGCAATCATGCATCAGCAGCGCCTATGGGACGGAAGGGGTCCAACAGCCGATCAATTCCAGTCATTCCACCAGGAAGGAGGTACACGGCTCGTGTTGTCAGTAGTTCATCCATGCCTAGACGGTCAATACCGCGGTTCGGTTGCGTCCGCATTGTTACTTTATGCCAGGAAGGGCTCTCAACAAGGGAAGTGTCCAGGCGTCTAGGAGTGAACCAAAGTGATGTTGTTCGGACATGGAGGAGATACAGTAAGACAGGATTCGTCGATGACATGTCTCGCTCAGGCCACCCAGCGCCTACTACTGCAATGGATGACCGCTACCTGCGGATTATGGCTCCGGAACAGCCCCGACAGCAACGCTACCATGTTGAATAATGCTTTTTGTGCAGCTACAGGACGTCGCGCATCCACTCACTCTGTGCGCAATAGCCTGCATGACGCTCAACTTCACTCCTGACGTCCATGGCCAGGTCCATCTATGCATCCACGACACCATGCAGCGCGGTACAGATGGGTCCAACAACATGCCGAATGGACCGCTCAGGATTGGCATCACGTTCTCTTCACCGATGAGTGTCGCATATGCCTTCAATCAGACAATCGTCGGAGACGTGTTTGGAGGCAACGCTGTCAGGCTGAACGCCTGAGACACACTGTCCAGCGAGTGCAGGAAGGTGGAGGTTCCCTGCTGTTTTGGGGTGGATTATGTGGGGCCGACGTACGCCGCTGGTGGTCATGGAAGGAGCCGTAACCGCTGTGCGATACGTGAATGCCATCCTCCGACCGATAGTGCAACCATATTGGCAGCAAATTGGCGAGGCATCCGTCTTCATGGACGACAATTCGCGCACCCATCGCGCACATCTGGTGAATGACTTCCTTCAGGATAACGACATCGCTCGACTATAGTGGCGAGTAGGTTCTCCAGTCATGAGCCCTAGCGAACATGCCTGGGATAGATTGAAAAGAGCTGTTTATGGACGACGTGATCCACCAATTACTCCGAGGGATCTACGCCGAATCGCCGTTGAGGAGTGGGACAATCTGGACCAACAGTGCCTTGATGAACTCGTGGATAGCATGCCACGACGAATAGAGGCATGCATCAATGCAAGAGGACGTGCTACGGGGTACTAGAGGTACCGCTGTGTGCAGCAGTCTGGACCACCACTTCTGAAGGTCTCGCTTTATGTTGGTACAATATGCAATGTGTGGTTTTCATCAGCAATACGAGGTGACGCAAAACATTTTTTGATGTGTGAAAGATAAACAGCAATAAAAGTAAAACAAGGGTAATGGAATGTAGTCGAATTATATTAGGTGATGACGAGAGAATCTGATTAAGGAATCAGACACTAAAAATATTAAATGAGTTTTGCTATTTGGCCGAAGTAAGGAGGAGACTGGCAATGGAAAAATGTTCAAATGTGTGTGAAATATTATGGGACTTGACTACTAAGGTCATCAGTTCCTAAGCTTACACACTACTTAACCTAAATTATCCTAAGGACAAACACACACACACACACACACCCATGCCCGAGGGAGGACTCGAACCTCCGCCGGGACCAGCCGCACAGTCCGTGACTGCAGCGCCTCAGACCGCTCGGCTAATCCCGCGCGGCTGGCAACGGAGAGAAGAGTATTTTTGAAGAATAAAAATTTGCTCAACCAATACAGTTTAAGGTATGGTTCAAATGGCTCTGAGCACTATGCGACTTAACTTCTGAGGTCATCAGTCGCCTAGAACTTAGAACTAATTAAACCTAACTAACCTAAGGACATCACACACATCCATGCCGTAGGCAGGATTCGAACCTGCGACCGTAGCGGTCGCTCGGTTCCAAACTGTAGCGCCTAGAACCGCACGGCCACTCCGGCCGGCGATTAAGGTATCAGGAAGTCTGCTCTGAAGCCAATTGATTCCAGTGGAGCCTTGTGCAAAATTGAGACGTGGACAATACGCAGATCAGACAAGAGGAGAATAGAAGTTTTGGGAATGTCGTGCTGTAGAAGAATGCTGAAGCTTACATGGACAGATGATGAAACTAATGAGAAGATAGAGAATCGAATTGGAGGCAAAGTTTCGTGGCACAGCTTGAGTAAAAGAAAGGCATCAAGGGAATATCAATGTGGTAATGGAAGGATGTGTGCGTGTGCGGCGGGAAGGGGTGTCAAAAGTGGCAGAGGGAGACCAATACAGTAAATAGATTGGGAACGATGTAAGTTGCCGCAGTTATTCGTAAACAAAGAGGCTAGCACAAGATTGACTAGCACGGAAATCTGCATTGAAGTGACCTTCGCACTGAAGACCACATCAACAACGACAAACCTTTAACAAAATGCAATTCAGCACATGGAGAACCCAGATCTATCTCCAGTCCCACAGAGCACGTTTGATTTGCTCTCCAAAGGCACGCTGTTGCTCGCAGTTCTACCGACACCCTTGCCGCACAAAGAGCGGCTACGCAAGGAGAATGACATTCACTTCGTGTAGAGATCGTAGACAGTATCATTAATCAAACCGTTCGTTGCTTTACACACTGTTAGCTTAATTATGGGTAGCCATGTTTCACAATGACGTTACTTCAACTATGACAAACTGACACATGAATTGTAAATTTTAAACATTTTCCAAGACGCTCGGCTGAGTGGAAAGACTTCACTTCAGATCACCTCCTCCCATTTAGATTTATGTTTTCCGTGGTTTCGATAATTCACATTCCGGAACGATTTCTTTCAATTGGGAACGACCGGCTTCCATCCCCATCCGAGACTGTTCTCCTTCTGTAATGATTTGTTCGTTGACGGGATGTTAAATCCAAATGTTTCTTACTTCCTTCACCAAATTCTCCATCTAACGTTTTATTTAATTATTCTTATTTCCTAAAAGTTTCCTTTCAGTAGAAATTATTGTACTTCGGAAATTAAGCTGACAGTGACAATTCCAGATAATTTCAACCGCGCTTGCAGACCAAGAAGAAGTGTTCCTCTGAAGTAAGTGGGGAGCGCTGCATACTACATGTTATCTACAAGTGTAAGTACCAGCCGGTTTCCTTCCTAGCCTAGTAGCTCGGAGAGAGACAAGCGATAGTGTGGTGGTTAGGCCTGAGGAACGTACTATCTGAATCCTATCGGACGCGCTTGACGTTGATTGGCCCGCTCTTACGCTTCCTAGCAAGGCAGCCGCGTCCACACACGAGCATAAGAAGCGGATTAATGGTCGTAGCGGCGAGCAGATAGGGCGTTTATAGGGTCCGGGAAGTTGTGGCGGAAGGGGCCGCCAGCAACACCAGGCCGGACTTATCTCTGAGCAGCCGGCGCGGCCGGAATTTACGGCGCAGTGCGACAGTGTCGAGGAAGCGCAGCGCAGCGCTTGCAGCGGGTCTTATATCAGGGCCGGCTGGGGCCGGGCAGTGGAATGCGCGCACGACGGTGACAGCGCGCAAGCCGGGCCTGAGTCGTAAAACACGGCTGCTCACTGCGCGGCAGGCACTGCCGCGGGAACAACGGGAGATACGGGCCCCGCAACCAACATGTGACGTCACACCAGTCGCCTTGTTCGCCATACTTCGCGAACACTCGCCTGCGAACAGGGCTCATGGGAAATCAATATGTCAATGAAAAAAAACACCCACTAAAGGTCTTAGCTTTTTCGTGTGCCATCGGTAGCTTGCATGCATTTAAACGCGCAGTGAAGAATTATTAAACTTGTCTGAAATAGTTACCAGATCCCACCCGGAGATGGCTGCTGGCGCTTATAAGTTCTGCAGTGTCACGTTCTGTGACATATGTGCCGAGGCCTGTCTTTCTCATGGGCCACTGCACTGTCAGAGGCGACGTCTGCTGCCACCAGTAACTCCAGTACATAGCAGTGTACTTGTTGCATGAGGTATTTCAGGAGCAAATTATTCGCAATATACACACCAGTCACGCAACGAAGGTGGTAACGAGAGTCATATTAAGGATGACTGAAAGAAGTTTTTGGTGTGTGGAAGACCAGTTCGGGTTCAGAAGAGGTACAGGAACAAGAAATGCTATAGGTTGCTTGAGGGTAACACGAAAAAGAAAGGCAGAAATGAACAAGGAGGTGTACATTTGCTTTATTGGAAGGATGAAGGTTCTCGTTAAGTCAACTGAAGCAAACTATCTGTCCTGTCTGTAACATGCATAGACTGGAAAGATAAAAGGTTAATAAAGAAGATGTACACGAAGCAAAAACTGAATGAGTAGGGAGTGACGAGACAGAAGAGATGAGCATTAGAATGGGTATGACGGAAAGGATGCTGTTGTACCCACAGGAAACGGCGAAGTCATGTTAATTCGAAACATAGGAAGTTATGAGAAAAAAAAAGGCTCAAATGGCACTGGGCACTATGGAACTTAACATCTGAGGTCATCAGTCCCCTAGAACTTAGAACAACTTAAACCTAACTAACCTAAGAACATCACACACATCCATGCCCGAGACAGGATTCGAACCTGCGACCGTAGCGGTCGCGCGGTTCCGGGCTGAAGCGCCTAGAACCGCTCGGCCACACCGGCCGGCCTATGAGACAACAACAGCCAGACCTTGGAGAGCGATTTCGTAAAACGTCAGAGGTTCCTAAAAGCATCAGAAAAAATACTGGCCAGAGGCGCCATTGCATCGTCGGTCGCACTATAAGCTGTGAAAACAGTAATGATATAACTGCAGACAAAGAGCGAGTGTAAGGGAGAAATAAAGGGAGTGAGTCTTCGGAAGGGGCGCCTGTACGTCATGAAGAGCCTGTAGGAGACCTAGTAAACACAGCTGATGGAATGCTAGTCGTTTAGCTAGGGACTTCTGCGTGTCGTGTTGTGGATGCGGGCTCAGTTAGTATCGAAAGCTCTATTTTAAGTCGGCGGAATGGTGCTAATTAGCCACTGTCTCTGTGTAAACGCTTGATTTCTTCATGGGCAAGAGCAAGTATATCAGGAATTGATACTGTTTTCTGGATAAAGTCAGTAATTGTAAGAGGAAGTCTTTGTCATTTCAGTACGTATTCGAAGCCTTAGCTAATATAATAAGAGAATTTTCGCAACATAATCAGTCAAGACGCCCTCTCACTTAGGCTAACCGATTATTTGCCTTATTCCCGAAGCCTGTTGCCAAATACCGATCAACATTCACGTTTGGGACGCGACAGTGCAGACCGAAGTTGTTCAACATATATGGAAAAGAACAGAAAGGTAAGGCCATAGACGTCGCAAGAGGCACTGGAATTTCAGGATAGACGATGAAGATAATAAGAGGATGATAAAGCAGTGCTGGCGGAATCAACAGATGCAGAAAACTATTACAAGGGGCGGGGGAGGGTCGTGGGTGAGGTGTGTGGACTGAAGATATAGGAAAGACAAAAGTGATGAGAATAAGCCAGAAGGAAGGCCCGTTTAACATATTCTTATACCGAAAAGTACAGAACAAATAAAATCCTTTCTGCACTTGCTAAGTTTTATGAAATGGAACGGAAGTTGTGCAGAAGAAACAAGCAGGTGGATATCTATAGAAAAAAGAGCATTTCAAAAGATGAAGCAGTTACTAGCATGTAGAAAAAATCCAATGGAGCTGAGGAAAAGATTTGCTAAACATTATGTCTGGATAGTAGTGTTAAGCGGCAGTGAATCGCAGACTGTTGAAAATAAAGTCGAAAGATGTTCAGAAAGTTTTGCACGGTGGTTGTGGAGAAGAATGCTCAAGGTGAAGTGGACTGACAGACTTGACAATTAAGGAGTAATGAAGAAAATGAGGGCTGAAGGAAAATTATCAGATGTCAGCAGAATGAGGAAAAATTTGTTGGCTGGGACATATACGGCGCACACTTGTCTACAACAAAAAATTATGGAGGGAAAAGTGGAAGGAATGAGAGAGAGAGACAGGAAGAGAATTGTAACGATGCATGACATTAGAAGAGGACGAACCTACAGACAGATAAAACAAGATGTTCAGAACAGGTCGCGATGTAGATCCCCTAGTTGAAGCCTGCCATAAGATAGATACACCAAAGAAAAGGAATAAATACATGAAACATCCGTCCACGTGAATATTACCGAGTTATAGGTTCAGTAAGTCACCCCTGCAAAATATTGTCAGAATTATTTATAAAAGAATGGAAAAAATGATGGCAGCCGACCCCGAGGAAGATCAGTTCAGGTACCGCAGAAATTTAGGAACACGTGAGGCAATATCGACCCGAGACTTATCTTACAAGATTGCATTAAGGAAGCCAAATCTACGTTTATACTGTTTATAGATTTAGATAAAATTGTTGACAATGTTGACTGGAATACATTCTACAGAATTCCGAAGATAGCAACGATAAAATACAGGGAGCGAAAAGTTATTTGGAACTTGCACAAGAAGCTAATTGGATGAAAAAGAAACAGTAGTTGAGAAGAGAGTGAGATAGGGTTGTAACCTATCCCACTTATTATTTAACATGTACTATAAATAAGTAGTAAAGGAAAACTGGAAGATTTGGGAAGGGAATTGAAGATCACGGAGAAGAAACAAAAATTTTGATGTCTGCTGACAACAATGTAATTTTATCACAGACGCCAAGGAACTTGGAAGAGTATTTGAACGGAATGGATAGTGCTTTGAAAATAGGTTGTAAGATGAACATCAACAAAAGTAAAACAAATGTAATGGAATGTAGCCGACTTAAATGAAGCAACGCTGAACGAACTAAATTAGTAAATGAGGCACTAAAAGTAGTAGGTGAGCTTTGTCTCTTGGTAGCCGAAGTAGAGAGGATATAAATGCAGGCTAATAGAAGGGAAATAGTTCCTGAAAAGGAAAATATCGTAAGTAAAATGTTAGGCGTTGTCGTTTCTAAAGGATTTGGAGGGTAGCTTGAGACGGAAGTGAAATATAAATGATAAACAGTTCAGAAAAGACGAGAATAAAAGCTTTTGAAATGTAATGCTACAGAATAACGTCGAATATTAAATGTGTGGATCGAATAAGTAATTGTCTACAGCTTTGTACCTCTTTGAATAGCTCAACATTCTAGACGTACCTAGTGTAGCACGATAAATAACAAGCGAAAATATTCTGTTATGATATCCATACTTATTAAAGGATATTAAACAATGTGTTACTCTTGTACCTCCTCGGCACTGTCGATAGGCTTAAACCCTCACCTCCTGTCTACCTCCTCCAGTACGTCCACGACATTGCCTTTTTAACCGTGTAAGCCATCAAAACCGGAATATCTCAACCAGTTCACCTCCTGGTGCAACGGTTGACTCCTTAAAATCAGTCCTTCCAAGATGCAGACAATAATTATAGCACAAACCACCCCGTCGTCTCCGCATCAGGGCTTCTCCTGTACTGGGTGTACCAAGTGGAGTGTCAGTATTCATGGATATAAGAGAGATGATCATTCCAAGCAAAAAGGTCTGGTAAATATTGGTTCTAAAATGCATACCTTAAGATCAACGAGTACTGCTTCATCTTTGACGCTGTGAAACAAATCTCTTCTACTGCAAGCTATTTGCTTTCCGTGTTTTGAGAGGAAACAAGAAAAAAGTGCAATAAAATGCTTATCTTAAGAGCTATGAGCACTTGTTCATCTTCGCTACTGCGAAACACTTCCCTTCTGCTGAACAAGGGGTCATAGCGCTACAGTTACGTACGTTAGAGATCTTGTTCACTGCTACTGTCGGGAGCATCTACGGCAAGTGATTGAAAGAGAATGAAACCACAGGTAGGCGATAAGGTGTTGGACGTCCGGTCTGTAACACGGGAAAGGCTGGTGATCCGTGCTACATCTGATGACGGAGTACACTGCTCCTGCAGCCACAAGTATTTCGGACCCCAAAGGTTTCGCTCAGTTTTCACCATGGGGTCCCGCAGCAGAAGACCCCTACATGTTCCCATGTTGATCGGACGCCACCGTCAGTTACTATTGCAGTGGGCGCAGGATCATCGACCCTGGATTGTAGATCAATGCAAACGTATCGCCTCGCCGATCACCTTTTCTGTTACACCAAATCGGTGACCATGTCGGATACCCTACTATGCAATTGAACCACTGCTCGAAACACGCGCCGACGCGGGCCGACGGGGGCAATCTCGTGCTGTGAGGGACATTAACCTGGATTTCTATAGGACCTGTGGTAGTAAGCGAAGTCACCATGACAGCTGTGGATACATGAACATTATTGTGGCGTACCTGCATCCCTACGCGCTTGATATCTTCCACGATACTGATGGTACCAAACAGCAGGATAGCTGTCCATATCACAAGGGGACGAGAGGCTTGATAGTGGACGAGATCGATCGCCGAATACTGGGTGCCAATTCCGGTCTCTCAGTTCTTTTGGCTTCCCTGTCAGGCTTAGAAGTCGCTATCGGCCGACGTTGTTGCTCGTGTTGGCAGTGCGCTGGGTCTCAATCTTCACTAATAGTGAATCCACTGTCACTATTCATCAGGCCGCCGGCCTCGTGTATCTTGACGGCCTCGTTTAGAACGCAATCCGAAAACGACGTGTTTTATCACTTCCGTTTGTTCAGATTTAATTGAGTACCCTGTAGCAGCACATTGTTCCGCAACCGCAGAGTTTGTCGGCTGCTTGAGTTGGGTGTGACTCCCGTGCTCCTGGCACCGTTCTTAGACTGTCCTCACATTGTATCCGATGTATGCCTTGCCACAGATGCTTAGAATACGGCAGACATGTCATTTACGGAGTTCCAAGTCGTCTTTCACCGTACCAACTAGTGTACATGTTTCCGGAGGAGGACGGAAAAAGCATTTAATATTACATCAAGGCAGGATTCTGCCGATTTTGTTCGATATTTCGCCAGCGGACGGCAGATACTCCATCGTCTTATCCTCCTCGTTGTGTTCTATTTCCTGGGCCTGTGCTTTCTTCTTGAAATGACGTCGGATTTATCTCCGGCCGTATCAGTTCTTCTTGAATACGTCTTTAAGGTGGCTGGGCTTCCTTAGCAGGCTTCCTTCATCCAATAACGCGCGGGCTCTGTGGACCATCCCTCACGCTGTGAAGGATGATGGCAGCTGGAGGCCTGAAGATATAAATCAGTGTGGGTGGCTTTTTTGTGCACGTATGAATATAGGAATTGAATTTTCTCTGTGAGTCTGCAGTCATTGAGTATACTTTGTGGATACAACCGTGTAGATCGCTTATTAGAAATTCTATTTTACGACGTTTCGGTTATTGCTATCATCAGTCATCAAAATGTTTAGAATTTTTAAAAGAATATCCTATGTCACTACTAAAAACTGACCTTCTTTTACAAATTCTAAGCATTTTGTTACCTCATAGTAGCAGTAGGTGAAACGTCGTAATAAGTAATGAAATTTTAATAAGCGATCTAGATGGTCTTACTCACAAAACTTCCTGTACACACTGTGTCCCATAGCGCCTATCTCATTACGCTTGACTGAGAAGTCCAAGGAGGAGAGTTCGAGATTCTCTTCCACTTCCATAGTGAAATGGGATGCAGAGAATTCAGATGTTGGAGAAACTCCTGAATCCTTTGACTCCCATGTAGCCACATCACAAATGTGTTATCGACGTATCTGAAGAAAGCGTGGACTCTGCAGCATTTTCAAGAGCTTTGTCTTTAAAATCCTCCACGAATTAGTTTTCCACCACCAGTGACAGACGGCACCTCACGGTGACTCCATCATTTGTTCATAACAGTCTCCACTGGAGAGAGAGCCCACAGATGTAAGAACGAATTCGAAGCGATCAGTCAGTGTGTCGCTGAATTACTCCCTGATCAGCCTAAGGAATTAGTAAGTTTCACTACGGTGAAGAGTGAGACCTCAACAAAGTTCATCTGAAGATATAAAGTACGCTGTTCAGATATCGTGTTTCGTAAACGAATGTGCCCAGCTGGACACCCAAGAGAAAAGAAAGAGTCCGTTCGCTGGAAAAGATTAAGATCAGACACTTGCTGTGAGCTTATTCGTTTCTGATCGTTAATTCCTTTTTTTCAAAGTACTCAGTTTAGTGTCATCTAATGACTGTATAATTTTTTGACCTTAAATGTTTGGGGCACATTCAACAAAGTGAAGTTGCGATACAAGAAGTAAATTTGTCATCAGTTACCTCTGTGTATTCCTTTCACCACTCTCAGATGCTGGGCACAAAGCACAAACCAGAATACTCATTTCCCGTGTGATTGCTCTCCATGAAGTGCATGAAGGAGGTGGCGCTTACTTCTTCTACACTGTAGAAGTCTACATGTAAGGGGGAGGACTTCCTTTTGCTATTCATCTCATTCCCCTTCTGGGACAAATTGTTTTTTATCATCCGATGTGCCCCCTACGTAATATGGCGCTTAATGCATGGTATGCGCGCCACACGCAACTTTTTTAAAAAATAGGAAAAAAATGTGTATGATTATATAGGTTTATTCTTGCAAGGAAGAAAACAGCAACCAGCCACTATTAATAATGCTATTTGCTTACGCAAATACCGCCGTTACCAGTTTCGAACCGACAGGTTCATCTTCAGACGGCTCTCTACTTCTAGAGACACATTTGTTGATATTTATATTAGTTTTCTGTCTTTATTCCTCCTTGGTATAAATTCCTTGTGGTGATCGTGCCCTACAGCAAAAACTGGTGTTTGCAACAACCAATTTAAACGCAACTACCCCTAGTAATGATTGAAGACAATGCAGACGAATTTTTAAAGCTGTGTAGTTGTAGTTACTCGTATACTTTACTTATATGGTAAATCCCGCGTCATTCTAGCAAACTATAAACACAACAATTCAAATTTAAAGATTTGTTTACATTGTGTTCTTCCGGTATTACGGATGGTTGCGTTGAAACAGGACGTTGGTAACACCATTTTTTGCTGTAGGCTATCATTGCCCCAAGGGATTTCTGCAACAAGGTGCAATAAAGAACGGAAAATTAATGTAAACACCAACAAATGTGTGTTTAAATGTGAACATCTATCTGAAGATGAATCTGTCTGTTCGAAACCGGCAGCGGTGCTATTTGTGTAAGCAAATAGCATTACCAATAGTGGCTTGTTGCTGTTTTTTCGTTTCAAGAATCAACCTGCATTCTGTGCAGAGCCACGACCTCAAAATGTCAGTTTTCGACAAAACAGCATGCATATTGTTGAGATGTGACGTCTAACTTCTGCAGACAAAACTATTTCGTCTGGATGAACACGGAGTCGGCCGATAGACGTCACAGGTTTACACATTACTGAGGTATGCGTTTTGGCACTGCGGATCGTCACGCAGCGGAATGCGAGGTCCACCAGAAACACAGGCCGCGCCACGTGCGTCACAGAACGTGACACTCAAGTCTTAGGAGTGCCAGCAGCCTTCTCTAAAAAGGGGGCGAGCAACTACACTACTGGCCATTAAAATTGCTACACCTAGAAGAAATTTAGGTGATAAAAGGGTGTTCATTGGGCAATAATGTTATACTAGAACTGACACGTGATTACATTTTCAAGCAATTTGGGTGCATAGATCCTGAGAAATCAGTACCCAGAACAACCACCTCTGGCCGTGAAAACGGCCTTGATACGCCTGGGCATTGAGTCAAACAGCGCTTGAATGGCGTGTACAGGTACAGCTGCCCATGCAGCTCCAACACGATACCACAGTTTATGAAGAGTAGTGACTGGCGTATTTTGGCGAGCCAGTTGCTCAGCCACCATTGACCAGACGTTTTCAGTTGGTGATAGATCTGGACAATGTGCTGGCCACAGCAGCAGTCGAACATTTTCTGTATCCAGAAAGGCCCGTGCAGGACCTGCAACACGCGGTCGTGTATTATCCTGCTGAAATGTAGGGTTTCGCAGGGATCGGATTACGGGTAGAGCCACGGGTCGTAACACATCTGAAATGTAACATCCACTGTTCCAAGTGCCGTCAGTGCGAACAAGAGGTGACCGAGACGTGTAACCAATGGCACCCCATACCATGACGCCGGGTGATACGCCAGTATGGCGATGACGAATACACGCTTCCAATGTGCGTTCACCGCGATGTCGCCAAACACGAATGCCACCATCATGATGCTGAAAACAGAACCTGGATTCATCCGAAAAAATGACGTTTTGCCATTCGTGCACCCAGGTTCGTCGTTGAGTACACCATCGCAGGCGCTCCTGTCTGTGATGCAGCGTCAAGGGTAACCGCAGCCATGGTCTCCGTGCTGATAGTCCATTCTGCTGCAAACGACGTCGAACTGTTCGTGCAGATGGCTGTTGTCTTGCAAACGTCCCCATCTGTTGACTCAGGAATCGAGACGTGGCTGCACGATCCGTTACAGCCATGCGGATAATATGCCTGTCATCTCGACTGCTAGTGATACGAGGCCATTGGGATCCAGCACGGCGTTCCGTATTACTCTCCTGAACCCACCGATTCTATATTCTGCTAACAGTCATTGGATCTCGATCAACGCGAGGAGCAATATCGCGATACGATAAACCGCAATCGCGATAGGCTACAATCCGACCTTTATCAAAGTCGGAAACGTGATGGTACGCATTTCTGCTTCTTACACGAGGCATAACAACAACGTTTCACCAGGCAACGCTGGTCAACTGCTGGCTGTGTATGAGAAATCAGTTGGAAACTTTCCTAATGTCAGCACGTTGCATGTGTCGCCACCGGCGCCACCCTTGTGTGAAAGCTCTGAAAAGCTAATCATTTGTATATTACAGCATACTGTAGGTTAAATTTCGCGTCTGTAGCACGTCATCTTCGTGGTGTAGCAATTTTAATGGCCAGTAGTGTATTTTATAATTCTTAATAGCGCGTTTAAATCATGCAGGCTCTCGACAGCATACGACAGAGTAAAGTCCTTAATTGGACACCTTTTCGTTGACATATTGTTTCCCACGGACACTGGACGGGGCAGAGCGTTGGCGAAGTACAATGGAAAAGGCGAAAAGTGTGACGTCACAAGTTCGTGGTTTTTTTTTGGGGGGGGGGGGCGTATTTTTCGTGGGCCAGTGGGGAGTGCCGACTGATTGCCCGTGTAGCGCATGTGGCAGCCGGGTGGATCTGGTACCTGCGCCAGCTACAGGGCTGCGGCAATTCCGCGGCCGGCCGTGGCCGGAATCGAACGGCCGCCGAGTGTGCAGCGGGGAAGCCAGCCATTATCCAATTGGCCCGCGCTGGGGCCAACTGGAACTGCCAGCGGCGATAGTCCGGACCCTGCCGGCGCAGCGGCGGGAGGAGCCGCCCTGCTCTGCTACAACAAACACTCGTCTCGCTCGCAACGCACGTGCTGGGCTAGTCCAGTGGTACACGGCTTCCGGCTCCACTCGTCCTGGCGCGAGAGAGCAACGAGCAAGTTCTCAGTTCATAGGCTGTCACATAGTTCGAGCACCGTGCACAGGCGTCCGCAGAAATTTTTCCAAGAGGGGTGTTGTGTACATAGTTCCGCGTAGTCAGCGCGTACACAACTTTCCCACTAGAGCGCGCCCCGCTAAGCACAACAGCGCAGGCGCAGCGCTCGTCCGTTTCCGCACTACGAGATGGCGCCGTCTTAGATACGGACCAAATTCCGCTTCCGCCGATCCGCGTATTAATATATAACGCAGCCAATGAGATTGCTGCAGGCAATCATCGTAGGTTGTACCACTCGCTCCTTCCGGCTCCTGGATTTCTCCCTTACTGTCTGCGCACATCCTGTCCGCCTCACCCCCACCCTCACCTACCTTGGCCTCACCATTGACCGTCACCTCACCTGGATACCTCATCTCCGCTCCATCCAATCCAAAGCCCACAACCGCCTCCGACTCCTCAAACTCCTCTCTGGCCGGACATGGGGGTTGCACCCCTCTACCATCCTCCACACCTACAAATCCTTAATCCGTCCCATCCTCTGTTATGCCAGTCCTGCCTGGATATCTGCCCCCCCCAAATTCTATCAGTCCCTCCAGATCCTTGAGCGTCATGCACTCCGCCTCGCCTTCCGTATCCGCCTCCCGTTCCCCACGCGGATCCTCTATGATCTCATTCCTTTCCCCCATCTGCTCCTATTCCTCGAACATATCCGCATCCTCTACACCTCCCGCCGTCTTGAACCCCCTCACCCCCTGGTTGCTCCTCTCCTCTCCCATCCCCGCCCCCTGCCACGTCTTCACCGTTGTGTCCCCCCTACCCTCCATCTCTACACCCTCCATCTCCTTTCCCGAGGTGGCTTCCGTCAACTCCCCCTCCCGGATGATGCCCTCTCTCCCTCCATTTATCCTTCCTATCAACTCTGATCCTCAATCCCCCTCCTTTCCTCTGTCCTTTCCCTGGGCTCCCTCTTCCCCCCCCCCCTTTCCGTCCTGTTTTTCTCCCCACTAAACTTCTCCCTACCTCCCTTCTCCCCACCAGTCCTTTTGTATTCCCCTCCTCTGCCTACCCTACTCCCTGTCGCGTCTGCCCCCCACCCCTCTTATGGGTCCTCATCCTCCTTCAGCTCCCTTCCCGGCTCCCCCCTTCGCTTTTACTCTCCTTTCCCCCCTTTTTGTTTTCCCATCTTCTGTCCAGTTTCCCCCCACCTGCTCTCGACTGTGGTGTCACATTTGCCAACTTTTTAGTGCAGTGTTCCAGTGACTATTCAGTGTTGTTTGTCTTTCTCGTGTTGCGAACAGAAACCATGCTGTCGCTAGGTGTGAATTTTATGTCCTTTGCGAACAGAATCCAGACTGTCGCCGTGTTTTTTTAATTGTCTATTGTTTTCCCTGTCTGCTTCGTATGTATTTTTATTAGCGTCATCATCCCTGTGTTGTTGTTTTAAGTTCCACGATTTCTTTTCGCCTTGTTACTCTCTAAGTCTCCGATTTTATCGCTTTTTTTTATTATTTGTTCTCTTGATCTTTGTCACAAAATCTGTCGGCTGAAGAGCGGCATACTAAGCTGCTGCCAGCCCGCCCCCTTCGGGGGGAATTGAAATTCAATAAATGAAAAAAAAAAGTGAGATTGCTGCTAACGTAGAACCTTTTCTCCTCGCGGATCACACTCGCGCAGTGATACCTGAACGCGCGAGGTAATATAACGAGTGTACAGACCTCCGATTAGTCAGTCTGCGTCAGTCTGCATTAGCCTGCGTTTGTTTATAGTCAAGTTTCAGTCTGCACCTAATAAGATTATCATATTCCTGTACATAGCCATGAAGAGAAATGTATAGACACTTTGTCAAGTATCAGAGATATGTGAGAATAAGATTAACGTACCAAGACCAAAGGAACTTCAGATTGTCAATTTTGGTCACCGTCAATCTACTACTCTAAGCGTGCAAGTGGCATTTCTATCGTCTGACCTAACGGCAGAAGGTAAACACGCCACGATAAGACCACGAGACATATTGCTGACACTCGCCTACTTCGTTAGAGTGACAAGTCAAGGGGGTAAAGTTCAAATTTTCCATTCTTCATGTAACTGATTCGGTGAGTTTGCAAACGTGTCTTGTCCCCAGAACTAAATATGACAATAATAGTTTTGTAATTTAAGTTGAAACGTCCCCTTTGGAAAATTATTAATTACTGTGCTGGTAAACCTATTACGCTATTTGATTTTCAAACAGCTGAGCAAAACTGAACGTACTCAGACATCTCTCTCTTTACTTATTCTGATCAATACTAAAGTGACACACAATATTTTTAGAGCAGCGCAATCTGACTTCCAATAATCCCTACAAAAGAATGGCCCTGACTAACAATAACCTATACCTTTCATGAATCAATTACCTCACAAAAATCTTCGTTACTCGAACTACTGCAATACAGCGAGCGCCAGTACCGCCAGCTAAATAAAAGATTCTAACTACTGAAGGCAATAACTACTGACAGGCATAGTTATCAAATGAAAGATTTTGATAGAGAACAAATAATGTACTCACCATAATAATGTTCAAAAGTCATCATGTATATATCAGTTCATGATATCCAGTATTACAAATTTCCTTTTCATGGCGGACACACGTCCAGATCGCCCGCTCTCAAAACTCTGCCATCTCTCTCCCCACATCCACCACTGCTGGCGGCTCACCTCCAACTGCACAACGCTACCAGCTGTCACATGCATCTGCACAACACTACAGTAGCAAATATTCCCACAACGCAAACCAGCCACAGACTGCACACAGCACAGCCAGTGATTTTCATACAGAGCGCTACGTGGCGTTACCAACATAAAAAACATAAACAACCTACTTACAAAGTAAATTCTGTATTTCAAAATACTGATATTAATCTACTTTGTATTCATAAAGAAGATTAGTTTCTTGTACAATGCTAAGTACGTTTCAATAGTATATGCAAAGTACATCTTTTTATGTTACTAATACAAATATGGATGTCACCTCTTTGATTCAAAGAACTGAAATTACATCGTCATGTAATTAAATCGAGCGTATTCAACGAGTTGTAAAATAAAGTAAGAAAATACTCACAAAAATAAATTATTCATGCTCCCATAATGTTAGGATGAAACTAAAAACTAAATATTTTAAATAGGAAAAAAGAATGACTGAGAAAATCCTTCTGCGTATCAACAAAGATGCCACATTAAAGCCCCTCGAAATGGAGAAACAAGAAGCAACTTTAACAAAGCTTTATTCAACTTTGACGCAATCTGTAATGCTTTGCTTCTATAAGTTCACCTCTGTTCGCGTTAATGGATTCATTGCAAAAATTTCGTGATTTTAGTTTTGTAGTGTTGATTGGCACGACTGAAGTTGAACAAAGCGTGTTTTGAAAGCTACTTTTTTTGCATTCGTTAGATTATGTGTAGGCCCGGGCCAACGTAAAACGTGGGAAACCTCCCAAAACCATCCTCTAATATGCCGGTGGAATCAACATTTGGTAGCCTGCAACTGCACCAAGGTGTCCCTCACCTCTCCAATTTGTCGCAACTGGAGTACGGAATTCGTAGCTCTGTGACGGCGTGTGGCACTGTGTTGCATCCATATACTTTGAGAAGTACCAGCCGTGGGGAGTACATTTTTCGACCTCGAAATTTCACACTTTATCCCTCTCTTCTAGCAAAGGAAATAGCATTTTCTTTCTTCGGCTGATGTGTCTGGGGTTAAGTGTAGATGTACACAACTACAGTACAGGTGGGTGTCTTCTTCCGCATACTGCGTCGTGAAAACTGAATGCAGAACCAGCAAGTAATCAAGAGACTTCTTTTTCCACCGACGAAGGTCAACTGCAGTTGCGTATTCGTTGTGCATCGAGGAGGCGTGGCGTCCATACGGCAACTGGTGGCGGGTGACAGCCACGCATACTGCTCCCATGTTTATATTTTGGGAATGGGCCACCCAATCCGTGCGCTACGGCGATAGACGGGCTCCTTTCCACATTGAAAGCCAAAGCGACAGAAAATGATTAAAGCCATGGTGAAGGCAGAGTTCTGTTTTGGTGTGTATCCATTTTGACTGTAGAACAGCGCCGTAACCGCAGTCGCTCCAAGGAATCGGTGTTATTTTCCACGAACACAGCTAAGAAAACCCAAGATATACAGCCTTTTCATTTTTAACTAAAGACACTGAAATATCTCGAAAACTACACGTCGGATCAAAAAAAGTTATAATTCCTATTAGTTTGTCTCGGAGTTATAATACAGTTATAATGCAAGAACAACCAAATACGAACATTCTTTAAGCATCAATACGGCGTTTCCCCCCATTTTATGACAATAAATCGCACCAATAACGACGCGCTTTCGAAATATCATCAATGTGCTGGTGCTCTGAAACGGCATGTATTCACAGGACGAAAGTTCTAATGTACTCGTAAAACCCACAAAATATCGACTGCAACTGAAAACGAGTATGGCGTCTTCCGAGCTCTACTTGTGAAGTAGAACGCGATTTTGCTTCTCATTGGTCAGGTACTTCACCACGAAGCAAAAATCTGACTTGTCTTATTGAGCCTTTCACGCAACGGAATGCTGTGGAACGCGACATTCCATGCCGTGACGTCACGAAACTCGAGCGGCTCCTCGTCCACGAAAGTTTTCTCGTCCCGTGTGAGGATGGCGTTTAAGCGGATGCAGCGAATCCTTGAAGTGCAGCGGGAGCGCGCTTGTGACGCCGGCACGCGACTGCGGGGGCCAACAGGTGTGTGGGTGCAGGTGCGTGCGCGACACGTGGCCCGCAGTCATATCGCGCACCTCTCGCTTCCTCCCCCGCGCGGGAAGGACCGGGCGGACGCTCGCTCTCCACTCATCCCCTCCGCCTCGCCCAACATCCTACTCCACCGTCTCGCCATCTTGTTGAAACTTCGGTACAAGCGCCGCTCTGTGGGCACACAGCACGCTGCCTTGTTAGGCGCCGGCCTGAAAGGCTTCCTTTAATTACAACCGCGCCGCTCTGCCTACGTACTTGCCGCAATGCGACGTCTAGCACCTCCGACCGTAGATACAGGGTGGCGCACGAAATGTGTTACCATTTTGTTTTTGAATATAAACTTTATTGTCAATACAATCCGAAAGGAACATATACTACAATGAAGAGCCGTCCATGGACATTTGTTCTAACTCAGCACTTGCTCAATATGTCCACCATTTCGTTTCGTAACTTCCTTCAAACGAACACTGAATTAATGATTACCCTACGGCACATGTCTTCCGTAATTTTACTGCAAGCTTGAAGAATAAGTCTTCTGAGCTCCATTAAATTACGTGGACATTTCGGGAAATTTTTTTTCTTTAGGTACCCCCAAAGAAAAAAGTCACATGGATTGAGGTCTGGACTATTTTTGGGGGGCCAATTTTGTCCGTCATTGAAGCGACCTCGAAACCTGAGTGAAATGATCCGCATGTCGAAATGTTCGTGTAAAAACCCCAACACAGTGTTTGCAGTATGTGGCCTTGCTCCATCTTGCATGAACCACTGTGTTGAAGGGCAAGGCAGTAGCAAGAAGCTGTGGAATTTAATGGAGCTCAGAAGACTTATTCTTCAAGCTTGCCGTGAAATTACGGAAGACATGTGCCGTAGGGTAATCACTAACTTCAGTGTTCGTTTGAAAGTAGTTGCGAAACGAAATGGTGGACATATTGAGCAAGTGCTGAGTTAGAACACATCTAAATGAACGACTCTTCATTGTAGTATATGTTCCTCTCAGATTGTATTGACAATAAAGTTTATATTTAAAAACAAAATGGCAACACATTTCGTGCGCCACCCTGTACATTCAGACCGCTCAACCCCCCTATCTCTGTCGTGTTAAGGTTTGAAACCAGAATATAAGTAGGGTGGCAAAAAATCGAGTTTCTATCATCGAGCACTGTGCGACGTGGATTTGACAGTTACAGTTTTCTCATTTCGAGCTGAAAACAAGAATTAATGTTGAAGTATCCCGACTTTGAAATTTTCTTCGATAAACATACGAGGACGATGAATTTAACACACATGGTCTTCGTTGACCATCAAAAGAAACAAGTAACCAACTTTGTAACTCTGTCCTAAGAAGAAAATAAGTTCACAATTAAACGCAAATACTTGAAACAACTAAAGGAAGGCTTTCACAGAGTTCGGTCTCTACTATTTGACTATCAAAGATTCAAAATGGTTCAAATGGCTCTGAGCACTATCGGACTTAACATCTGTGGTCATCAGTCCCCTAGAACTTAGAACTACTTAAACCTAACTAACCTAAGGACATCACGCACATCCATGCCCGAGGCAGGATTGGAACCTGCGACCGTAGCGGTCACCCGGTTCCAGACTGAAGCACCTAGAACCGCACGGCCACACCGGTCGGCTAAAGGTTTAAGACCCCGCTCTCCTTGAGCGCAGCACATTGGAACAGATTAACACTAAAGTTACAGTCTGTAGGATTTCACGGTCTCTACAGTCTTGCCAAGTGAGTCTGACAGAACACCAAAGGGCCGCGAGCCGGGTCCGAGGTCCCTTGGCGGCGACGGCGACGGCGACGTGCAGTTGGAGGTCGGCAGTCGGCGGAGCAGACTTCCTCTCTTGGCTGGATGCGTCGTTAAGTGCCGTGATCGTCGCGGACGCGGCCCTCAATACCCACACGGCGGAGGTACACTTCTTCCTGATTGGCTGCCCGTGACATTGGCAGATGCATCAAATGCATTTTTGTAGGACCAACCTCTCTTGCTGATTCACACGACTTCTGTACTGTGGTCTGGTGTACGCGAAGGATCTCTGCAGGTCGCGCTGCAAATTACGGAGTGGACACGTTGAGTAATCGCAGGGGCTGAGCTGGCAACCGATCCGACAGCGGCGTATTGCGGTGTGGCGTCGGCGCTTAATGACTTTTGCGACACTCCAAACGTCAACAAATTATTAGTATTTTTCACGGTGACTCAAAAGAATGGGATACTTTAGAACGTGTCGTGGCAACTATGCAAGGTACACCATGTGATCAAAGGTATCCGGACACCCACAAAAATATACGTTTTTCATATTAGATCCAGTGTGCTGCTACCTACTGCCGGGTGCTCCAAATCAGAGACCTCAGTAGTCATTAAAATCGTGAGAGAGCAGAATGGGGTGCTCCGCGGAACTAAAGGACTTCGAACGTGGACAGGTGATTGGTTTCACTCGTGTCATACGTCTGTACGCGAGATTTCCACACTCCTAAACATCCCTAGGTCCACTGTTTCCGAAGTGCTAGTGCAATCGAAACGTGGAGGAACACGTACAGCACAAAAGCGCCCAGGCCGATCTCGTCTGTTAACTGACATAGACCCTAGACACTTGAACAAGGTCGTAACGTGTAATAGGCAGACATCTAGCCAGGCAATCACACAGGAATTCCATACTGCATCATGATCCACTGCAAGTACTACGCCACACATCACGCCGGTAAATGCCAAACGATGCCTCACTTGGTGTAAGGAGCATAAACACTGGACGATTCAAGAGTGGAAAAACGTTCTGTGGAGTGACGAATCACGGCACACAATGTAGCGATCCGATGGCAGGGTGTGGGTATGGCGAATGCCCGGTGAGCGTCATCGGCCAGCGTGTGTAGTGCCAACAGTAACATTCGGAGGTGCTGGTGTTATGGCGTGGTCGTGTTTTTCATGGAGAGGGCTTGCAACCCTTGTTGGTTTGCGTGGCACAGCACAAGCCTACTTTGATGTTTTAAGCAGCTTCTTACTTCCCACTGTTGAAGAGCAATTCGGGAATGGCGACTGCATCTTTCAACACGATCGAGCGCCTGTTCATAATGCACGGCCTGTGGCGGAGTGATAACACGACAATAACATCCCTGTAATGGACTGGCCTGCAGAGAGTCCTGACATGAATCCTATAGAACATCTTTGGGATGTAGTCTTGCTTTAAGTTCTTGGGTGTTAGCAGGTCGAGTACGGCAAACAGCGCTCTCGAGGTGGCCCCACAAGAAAAAAATCATACGCTGATATGTCAGGCTGTCCTGGGAGTCATGCAGTGTCATCGTGCCTCGAAATGACACCCTTACCAAACAATAGTCGCACAGCTCCCGCCGATGTCCCTGCAGTATGTGACGTTGCTCTGTCATGTTGAAATAAAATATTGGCAGGAAAATGGGGCGCGGCAGCTTATGCGCAACAAAACTTTTCATTATGGCAACATACCGAAAATACGTTACAGTGACTGCGCATCCACCTTCATCTTAAAAAAATAAATAAATAAAACAAAATAAAAAATAGACTATAACGTCACTCAATGATCTGTGACACCGTGAAGTAACCTTGCGGCTGTGCAATGGACGCTCGTATAGCTGGGTGGATTTTGTTGAGACCAATAGCGAAAATACTGTGTACTGACAAAGCCACTGAGATGGATGTCACTTTCGTCCAAGACCCACAGGTTCGTAATGAAATTGTCGTCGTCGTCGTCGTAGTAGTCGTACACTTTTGCTTACATGCGTTCAGCATACTGTCTACGCATTAGCAGATCAAAAATGGCTCTGAGCACTATGGGACTTAACTTCTGAGGTCATCAGTCCCCTAGAACGTAGAACTACTTCAACCTAACTAACCTAAGGACAACACACACATCCATGCCCGAGGCAGGATTCGAACCTGCGACCGTAGCGCCCAGAACCGCTCGGCCACACCGACAGGCATTAGCAGATCGTTAGCTTGAAGTTGTTGAACGATCTACAGCTTTTACGGATGGAACTTTAAATTCACTTTCAGTGTTCATTGAACACTCGAACGATGCAACTGTAGAGACTATCGTGACGTCGAACAGAGCGCTGTGGACTTCTTTTGAAAGAGTTCGCACAGCCTCGATATTGTCTCCTGTACGAGCGGTTCCGGGTCTCCCTGCGGATTACTTCTTCAATTACTTCTTCAAAATTGCGGACTCAGGTATCAATTGCATGGGCTGAAGGAACGCGACCATGCCGTCCGATGTTGAAATGATGCCGAAATTCTCGAGGCGTGGCCACCACCCTTCCGTTCTTGTAATACGTAGTTCTTCACCGCAAAGGCACGCTGCACACAGTTCCACTGCTCCATGTTTACTGTTTACTAAATATAAGGACAATGCGGGCAGTATTCTCTATGTCATTCGGCACCACCTACACTATGTGATCAAAAGTATCCGGACACCTTGCTGAAAATGACTTACAAGTTCGTGATGCCCTCCATCGGCAATGGTGGAGTTCAGTTTGGTATTGGCCCACCCTTAGCTTTGATGACAGCTTCCTCTCTCGCAGACATACGGTATATCGGGTGCTGGAAGGTTTCTTGAGGAATGGCAGCCCATTCTTCACGGAGTGCTGCACTGAGAAGAGGTATCGATGTCGGTCGGTGAGGCCTGGCACAAAGTCGGCGTCCCAAAACATACCAAAGGTGTTCTATAGGCTTCAGGTCAGGACTCTGTGCAGGCCAGTCCAGTACATGGACGTTACTGTCGTGTAATCACTCCACCACAGGCCGTGTATTATGAACAGGTGCTCGATCGTATTGAAAGATTCAATCGCCATCCTCGAATTGCTCTTCAACAGTGGGAAGCAACAAGGTGCTTAAAACATCAATGTAGGCCTGTGCTGTAATAGTACCACGCATAACAACAACAGGGGCAAGCCCCCTCCATGAAAAACACGACCACATCATAACACCACCGCCTCAGAATGTTACTGTTGGCACTACACACGCTGGGAGATGACGTTCACCGGGCATTCGCCATACCCATACCCTGCCATCGGATCGCCACATCGTTTACCGTGATTCGTCACTCCACACAACATTTTTCCACTGTTCAAAAAAATGTTCAAATGTGTGTTAAATCTTACGGGACTTAAATGCTAAAGTCATCAGTCCCTAAGCTTACACACTAAACCTAAATTATCCTAAGGACAAACACACACACCCATGCCCGAGGGAGAACCTTGAACCTCTGCCGGGACCAGCCGCACAGTCCATGACTGCAGCGCCCTAGACCGCTCGTCTAGACACGCGCGGCATTCACTGTTCAACCATCCAATGTTTACGCTCCGTACAGCAGGCGAGGAATCGTTCTGCATTTAACGACCTGATGTGTGTCTTATGAGCAGCTGCACGAACATTAAACCTCCGACCTAACTGTTATAGTACTTGCAGTGGATCCCGATGCAGTTTAGAATTCCTGTGTGATGGTCTGAATAGATGTTTGCCTATTACACATTATGACCCTCTTCACTTGTCGGCGGTCTCTGTCAGTCGAAAGACGAGGTCGGCGTGTACGCTTTTAGCTGTACGTGTTCCTTCATGTTTCCACTTCACAATCATATCAGAAACAGTGGACCTAGGGATGTTCAGGAGTGTGGAAATCTCACGTACAGACGTATGACACAAGTGACACCCAATAATCTGACCACGTTCGAAGTCCGTGAGTTCCGCTGAGCGCCCCATTCTGCTCTGTCACGATGTCTAATGATTACTGAGATCGCTGATATGTTGTATCTGGGAGTAGGCGACAGCCCAATGCACCTAATATGAAAGACGTAAGTTTTGTGCGGGTGTCCGGATACTTTTTACCACATAGTGTAGATATATAATGGCCCTTATCATTCAATTCTAAATACGTAAATAAATATTCTTGGCCTCGCGGGATTAGCCGAGCGATCTAAGGCGCTGCAGTCATGGACTGTGCGGCTGGTCCCGGCGGAGGTTCGAGTCCTCCCTCGGGCATGGGTGTCTGTGGTTGTCTTTAGGATAATTTAGGAAGAGCAGTGTGTAAGCTTAGGGACTGATGAGCTTAGCAGTTAAGTTCCATAAGATTTCACACACATTTGAACATTTTTGAAATATTCTTGAACAGAAGGCCATTCGAATTTGCTTTGTCTCGAAAAAATGTTTTCGCAATCCTTTTTGTGTGTTGTTAAAACAGTTTCAACTTACACAAAAAAGTTAAAGATTTAGCTGGACTTAATAAAAAGAAAAGTACAAGTTTATTGTTAGATAAAAATGACAAAATAATTCCTGATGTTAAAGGTAAACTGGACAGGTGGACAGAATATGTCAAAGAACTATTTGAAGATACAAGAAAAGATCAAAAATTTTATGATAACATGATCGGAGAACGAGGACCAAGCATATCGAAAGAAGAAATATTACATGTTATCAACAAATCAAAGACAGGAAAAGCCCCTGGACCGGATAAGATACCAAATGACATCCTGAAACTCATAGGAATAGACCATATAGATATATTTGTACAATTGTTTAATGATACGAGGGTAGTTCAATAAGGAATGCAACACTTTTTTTTCTCGGCCAATTCTGGTTGAAAAAACCGGAAATTTCTTGTGGAATATTTTCAAACATTCCCGCTTCGTCTCGTATAGTTTCATTGATTTCCGACAGGTGGCAGTGCTGTACGGAGCTGTTAAAATGGCGTCTGCAACGGATGTGCGTTGCAAACAACGGGCAGTGATCGAGTTTCTTTTGGCGGAAAACCAGGGCATCTCAGATATTCATAGGCGCTTGCAGAATGTCTACGGTGATCTGGCACTGGACAAAAGCACGGTGAGTCGTTGGGCAAAGCGTGTGTCATCATCGCCGCAAGGTCAAGCAAGACTGTCTGATCTCCCGCGTGCGGGCCGGCCGTGCACAGCTGTGACTCCTGCAATGGCGGAGCGTGCGAACACACTCGTTCGAGATGATCGACGGATCACCATCAAACAACTCAGTGCTCAACTTGACATCTCTGTTGGTAGTGCTGTCACAATTGTTCATCAGTTGGGATATTCAAAGGTTTGTTCCCGCTGGGTCCCTCGTTGTCTAACCGAACACCATAAAGAGCAAAGGAGAACCATCTGTACGGAATTGCTTGCTCGTCATGTGGCTGAGGGTGACAATTTCTTGTCAAAGATTGTTACAGGCGATGAAACATGGGTCCATCACTTCGAACCTGAAACAAAACGGCAATCAATGGAGTGGCGCCACACCCACTCCCCTACCAAGAAAAAGTTTAAAGCCATACCCTCAGCCGGTAAAGTCATGGTTACAGTCTTCTGGGACGCTGAAGGGGTTATTCTGTTCGATGCCCTTCCCCATGGTCAAACGATCAACTCTGAAGTGTATTGTGCTACTCTTCAGAAATTGAAGAAACGACTTCAGCGTGTTCGTAGGCACAAAAATCTGAACGAACTTCTCCTTCTTCATGACAACGCAAGACCTCACACAAGTCTTTGCACCCGAGAGGAGCTCACAAAACTTCAGTGGACTGTTCTTCCTCATGCATCCTACAGCCCCGATCTCGCACCGTCGGATTTCCATATGTTTGGCCCAATGAAGGACGCAATCCGTGGGAGGCACTACGCGGATGATGAAGTTATTGATGCAGTACGACGTTGGCTCCGACATCGACCAGTGGAATGGTACCGTGCAGGCATACAGGCCCTCATTTCAAGGTGGCGTAAGGCCGTAGCATTGAATGGAGATTACGTTGAAAAATAGTGTTGTGTAGCTAAAAGATTGGGGAATAACCTGGTGTATTTCAATGCTGAATAAAACAACCCCTGTTTCAGAAAAAAAATGTGTTGCATTACTTATTGAACTGCCCTCGTATTTATAATTCGGGAATTATTCCTAGGGATTGGTTGACATCTGCCTTTGTTACATTACCCAAAAAGGCTAATGCCAAAACTTGTAACGATCACCGTACAATAAGCTTAATGAGTCACACCTTAAAGATATTTCTAAAAGTTATACACCAACGAATATACAAAAAAGTAGAAGAAGGTATAAGTGAAACACAATTCGGTTTTAGAAGTTCCCTCGGTACAAGAGAAGCATTGTTTGCTTTTAACATATTAGCGCAACGATGTATGGAGGTTAACCAGCCACTATATGTGTGCTTCCTGGATTATAATAAAGCATTTGACAAAGTTCGTCATGATCATCTCATAGAATTGTTAGAAAAGAAAACACTTGATAAGAAAGACATCCGCATTATATATAACCTCTACTACAATCAAACCGCAACCGTGAAGGTAGAAAATGAGTTATCGAATGATATAGAAATAAAGAGGGGTGTGAGACAAGGTTGCGTTCTCTCACCCTTATTGTTTAATATGTATTCAGAAGACATAATCCAGGCAGCTCTATCAGATGAAATAGCTGGCATTAAAGTGAATGGGCTAAACATTAACAATGTTAGGTTTGCTGATGACACTGCACTACTAGCTGGAAACCTCAAAGATCTACAATTACTTCTTGACAAAGCCGCAGAAAAAAGTGAAGAATTTGGCTTGACTCTTAACGTAAGCAAGACTAAGTTCATGGTGATATCTAAAACACACCAACAAGAAAATCTTACAATCAATAGGGAAAGAGTCGATCAAGTACGTAAATTTAAATATCTCGGAACAATTGTAAATGAGGAGATTGAAAGCTCAGAAGAAATTAAATCGAGAATAGGACAGGCCAGAAGTATCTTTAATAAGATGAAAAATGCATTCTGTTCGAGAGACATTTGTTTAAACACAAAAATGAGGTTGCTAAGATGCTATGTATTCTCAAAATTATAATACGGAATGGAAGCGTGGACATTGAAAAAGAAGGACATGAATAGTTTAGAAGCTTTTGAAATGTGGGCATATAGAAGAATACTTAGAATTAGTTGGGTGTCGAGGATTACTAATCAAGATGTCCTAAGAAGAATGGGAAAGGAAAAAGAATTAATTAAAATTATTAAAGCAAGGAAGCTACAATATTTAGGCCATGTTATTAGGGGAGTAAATTACAAAATATTGCAAATAATACTAGAAGGGAAAATTTGTGGGAAGAGAACGAGGGGTAGAAGACGGACATCCTGGATTGACAATTTAAAAAATTGGTACAACTGTTCAACGTCAGAACTCCTTAGATCAGCCAAATCAAGATCAGAAATTGCCATGATGACAGCCAACCTTCTTAGAGGAGACGGCACATGAAGAAGAAAACAGCTTTACCAACGGCCTTGGCGCAGTGGTAACACCGATTCCCGTGAGATCACCGAAGTTAAGCACTGTCGAACTGGGCTAGCAGTTGGATGGGTCACTATCGGAGTCTGCCGAGCGCTGTTGGCAAGCGGGGTGCACTCAGCCCATGTGAGGCAAATTGAGGAGATACTTGATTGAGATGTAGGCGCTCCGGTCTCGTAAACCGACATACGGCCAGGAGAGCAGTGTGCTGACCACACGGGTTCCCGGGTTCGATTCCCGGCGGGGTCAGGGATTTTCTCTGCCTCGTGATGACTGGGTGTTGTGTGATGTCCTTAGGTTAGTTAGGTTTAAGTAGTTCTAAGTTCTAGGGGACTGATGGCCATAGATGTTAAGTCCCATAGTGCTCAGAGCCATTTGAACCATTTTTTTGCTGATCACATGCCCCTCTATATCCGCGTCCAGTGACGCCTATAGGCTGAGGATGACACAGCGGATACCATTGGCCTTCAGGGATCATTTCGGATGGAATTTATTTAAAACAGTTTACCGGTGGAAACAATATTACTTCTGTTTCTTATCTCTGCGCTTTTGTAGCTCTGTGGGATCTGACCATTAACGAGTGTTTCCAGTCGGATATGGCAACCTGAAGAAACTTGGGTACATCTACAGCTATGTACATGCTACACAAGCCACCGTAGGGTGCATGACGGAGGATAGCATATGGCACTACCAGTAATTTTCTTTCCTATTCCACTCGCAAACAGAGCGAGGCACAAGCGACTGCCTATGTACGAGCCCTGATTTCTCTCATCTTGTCTCCGTAGTCCTTATGCGAAACGTACGTTGGTGGCAGTCGGCCTCAGATGGCACTTCTCTACGTTTCCACAGTAGCGCCTCACGAAAGACGCGCCGCCTTTCCTCCAGGAAGTCCCGTTTGAGTTCTCGAAGCATCTCCTTGATGTTCGCCGGCTCCTTTATGGATGAACTACACTTTCCAGAATTCTCCCAACAAAACGAAGTGGAGCATTCGCCTTATCTGGTACCAACCTGGCGTGCCCATTCCATTTCATATTGCTTTGCAACGTTACCGCTAGCTATACAATCGATGTGGCTGTGTAAAGCAGCACATAGCTAATGCTATATTCTAACATCATAAGATTGTTTTACCTACTCATTCGTATTAACTTACATTTTTATACCTTTGTATCAAACTGCACTCATCACATCATCTAAAATTCTGTCTAGGTCACCTTGTATGCTGCTACAGTCACTCAACGATGACATCTTCGGGCACACCACATCGTCATCGGCAAACAGCTGTAAATTACTGTCCACGCTGTTTGTCAGATCATTTATATATAGAGAGCTGTTTAGTTGATTTGGGGGAGGGGATAAAACAGTTAGGTCATCGGTCCCATCAGATTAGGGAAGGATGGGGAAGGAAGTCGGCCGTGCTGTTTTAAAGGAACCATCCCGGCATTTGCCTGAAGCGATTTAGGGAAATTACGGGAAACCTAAATCAGGGTAGTCGGTCGCGGGTTTGAACCGTCGTCCTCCCGAATGCGAGTCCAGTGTGACAACCACCTTGCTCGGTCGAACGAATATGTTTATTAAACTGAAAGACATACCATTATGAAATTTAGAACACATATTTACTAATCTCCCAAGAGAACAAGAGCGATTCAAATGGTTCAGATGGCTCTGAGCACTATGGGACTTAACATCTGTGGTCATCAGTCCCCTAGAACTTAGAATTACTTAAACCTAACTAACCTAAGGACATCACACACATCCATGCCCGACGCAGGATTCGAACCTGCGACCGCAGCAGTCGCGCGGTTCTGGACTGCGCGCCTAGAACCGCTAGACCATCGCGGCCGGCGTCAAGAGCGATTCTATCTTACTTCCATGGGGCTCTCCTGACGATACCCTTATCTTTCACTAGGAACCGCCGTGGAGAACTACGTCCTGGGTTTAATTACTTGAAAAGTCATCGACACACTCACACTTCCGGGAATCTACTTTCTTCCTCGTCGAACTGAAGCCATTATGAAGATTAGAGGCGGTGTTAGCGTGGTGGTTCCTGTCCAACATGCTTTTCTATCTTTGGTAGGTTTTTACATTTTAATATGTGGAAAATGTACCCGAAAGGTCAACACACATCTCCTTGCGTGGCTGCATCTCACAGCTCTCGACACCACACGTGCAGTATATACGATGTTAGTAGCATCAGCCGTGCGTGGGAGCGACAGGAAGTCGCACTTCACGTCACGTCACATCAAGTCAGACACGCGAGAGCAGCTACAGAACAAAGGGCAGAGGCGCGCAACGCAATTAGCGGCCGCTACACGCAATGAGGAAGCGTGCGTCACCGCCACAACACGCATCCTCGCTCATCCTTACGCATTCGCGCTCTGCGTCTGCAGCTGTGGCCCTACCCCAAATGTCTTTCAGGTGAAGCTGCGGCTGCGCAAAAAAGATCATAACTGATACACGAGAAGAGATCGCCATTTGTGATTTTAGTTATCTGTGTACACGCTGGATGTGGTACAAAATGGTTCAAATGGCTCTGAGCACTATAGGACTTAACATCTGAGGTCATCAGTCCCCTAGAACTTAGAACTACTTAAACCTAACTAACCTAAGGACATCACACACATCCATGCCCGAGGCAGGATTCGGACCTGCGACCGTAGCGTTCGCGCGGTTCCAGACTGAAGCGCCTAGAACCGCTCTGCCACTCCGGCCGGCCTGGATGTGGTACAAAGGAAGAAGGTGTTGCGACTTGGTCTCTCTCTCGTTAATCCGACGGCACACGGACCGTGCTTTCAAACGTGAACGTTGAGCGACCCGGGTTCAACGTGCTGCTACACGCTTAGAATTAGAAACGATGCTTGCACAAGCATACGTGTGCCTCAACGTGGTATACGCTATCGCAGCGCCCTCCAGAGGCAGTTTCCGGCTGTACCTGGCTCACAGAAATGGACGGGCGTAAAATTCCTACGTCAGCTCTATTAAAACGCGCATTTCCTCCCTTGTCCGTATGGTAGTCACGTTGTTCTGCCTGTAGTATACGCAAATAAAACTTGAAAATTCACGAACATGCTATAACGCAAAAAGGAAAGAGCCATGTCCAGTCAATGAGGACATCACCTTACAAAAGTTCCATTAAAATAGTGCGGTACGAATTCGCAATAATTCTCCAAACAATATAAAAATTGATTCATCATCCCAACTTTTTAGTAAAACTCTGAAGTTATTTTCGCTCGATCACTGTTCCTACTCAGTACCAGAATCTTTACAGCATGTAGGATACAAAACATGAAACAAGAAAGTGCAAAATATCTTACCGTAAGTAGTATAATCTGTCTTGTCGATAAAGATAGTCAAACAAACCCACTGCTTAGGGGGAGCGCAATTACATTTACATGACATAGAATATTATGGAAAATATCAGATTAGGAAATGAGACACTTAAAGTAGTAGATGAGTTTTGCTACCTGAGAAGCAAAATAACTGGCTACGGCAAGGAAAGCATTTCTGAAGAAGAGAAATTTGTTAACATCGAGCATAGATATAAGTGTCAGGAAGTACTTTCTGAAAGTATTTGTATGGAGTGTAGCTATGTACGGAAGTATACACAAGAACGGAATAGAAGCCTTCGAAACGTGCTGCTGCAGAAGAATACTGACGATTAGATGGGTAGGTCACGTAACTAATGAGGAGTTACTGAATAGAAATGGGAAGTAGAGGAATTTGTGATCCACTTTGACTAGAAGAAAGGATCGGTTGGTAGGACACGTTCTGAGGCATCAAGGGATCACCAATTTAGTATTGGAGGGAAGCGTGGAGGGTAAAAATCGTGGAGGTTGACCAAGAGATGAATACACGAGGCAGATTCAGACGAATGTAGGTTTTAGTAGTTACTCGGAGATGAAGAGACTTGCATAGGACAGAGTGGAATGGAGAGTTGCATCAAAGCAGTCTCTGGACGGAAGGCCACAACAACAACATTTCTATTAAACTAACAAGAAAACATCAGAACCTATCAGAAAACGTCAAGGTTAATAACAAAATATTTCGACCCAGTGAGACGCGAACCAATAACACATCATCTTTTATGCACCTCTATTCATTATGCTATACCGGGCATGAAGTACTTTGCATCTTACCATCTCCTGAAAGCTTCAATCCTAGTTGTGTTATTAACTGACATTTAATCGTAACAAACTGTACCAAGAACAACGCGTTTTTGATGGATGGTCAATGTTCTGTTGTCTTGAAACGACATACTTTCATAATACACGAGCTACAATAATTCTTTGATCACTAATATGATGTTCCCATTCATTTTATTACGACAACGACGAGTTCTCGAGAGTCATCAATTTACTGGTGCTTATAAATGGCACATATCAGAATGGGCTTCAACTGAGAGTCAATATGATGCCTCGCGTCTCTATGCTGAAGACAGATGACGTCATGATGTGACGTAGGTGGCGTTGTTCCATTTCATTGGTCTACACACACACTTTCAGAATATCTGATATGCTAGATATTGCTCTGAACATTCGGAAAGAGTCCTTTTTTTCACGATATGACGTCACAAACTCGGCACACACAACGTTGACGTTCGATCTCACGACTCGTGTGCCGACGGCTTCAGGCGTGAGATTCAGGCTTACGTCTTAAGCACCAACACGACTTACAAAACCTAACTGAACTTCTTCCTCAGCGTTGGTCCCACCTTCTGTCGAATCCCTTAATGGCGAGCAATCACTCATCCACGATTTCCTAATAACTCTTTTACTTTCCGGTATCGGATACCCCTTCTGTCACTATGAATGTCAACTACGGCAATTCCTCGCAATGGAGGAAATTCGAATACGTCATCTGTCGGCGAATCGACTGCTCTCTCTCCTGTGTGTAATCACACAACTAACTGTTTTGAGTGCGCTTTTGAGATGGAGGAATTTGCCAAGACAGGTCTGCAAAACCACTTAAAATTCTTTTTCGAGTTGATCGGTAATTCCACGAGTGAATTCTATTCGGTGGTGACTTACCATCCTGTCTCACTGTGAGTGCTGTACGCTATAAGTTATATGACCAAGTTAGAACAGACGTTGTCCTATTAATTATTACATGGTTTTTGGCAAAGAAAATATGAAATGCCTCTGCATACCTTCGGAGTGAACTCCAAACTCTTGCGAGTTGCTTGGAGTATAAACTGATTTCCTATTTACATGCAACTCTTGAAATTTGTATCTTATTAAGAACAGAACTCTGAGGTTAGTGTCTGTCGGGTCTCCTAATGAGCATCCAATCCGTTTGGTTTCTCTCTGTGTTCGGACACATGAGATGTGGTGTCTTGACTGTTCTATTGAATAGTGGAAATTCAGAATAAATATGTACTACACATTTACAAGCGCTGTTCTTTCTAAGCTGGATTATGGACGTTGCAGCCAGTAAGCAGTTTACAGGAATGTATTTAAAACAATAAGAAAAAACTCCTAAACCAGAAGGGCAGTATGAAACGCGCAGAGCTATACAACATGTGCTCCTGACGCTGCAGAAATGGATCTTACTACCTGTGCTAGAGTACGCTGTCGTCAGCTTACCGGTCGTCAAATATGTAGCAAGATGATCGATAGTAGACGCTGGATCAAGCGCGCCTACCAGGAGGGAGGCCAAAGTCAGACTCGTAAGCAACGCGCCCCCAACGCCCTCTCGACCGCAAATATTTACATCGCCGCCACGGACCAGACGATTCAGTGTAGCGCTTGTGATGCAATATACCGTAAATATGTAAAATACCTGCGCGAGAGATAAATACTCTGCGGAATTAAAGCATCCCCGTGCGAACTCGATAACAAAGATATGTAGACTGTATTAAGCTACGGAAAAGAGATAATTATTCCATGTGGGACATTGGAAGAGAGATGTTCTATGTCGGATGAAGAGGAGATGGTTGGAAGCCGCCATTAAGGCAGTAATCTATGTTTAATGATATTGAAGAAAATAAATACATATAAAATCACAAAAGGAGTGTCAGGTGTGTAGAGTTCATAACCCTTAATCATTTCAAAAGAAACATTCAGTGATTACAAAGACGCAAGTCGTTCGGAAGTGTTGTGTGGTTTGATGGTGCGAACCTGCAGTTTTACACGGTTTTGGGATTCGTCTAGAATATTTCTCCGAACACCTAAATAATTTCACGAACTAAAGTTGGACCCCACATTCGATACACATGACACAGCAATAGCACTTGGCTGTACCGATCGATTTCCGTAGAGCGATAAATTATCTTTAGCGATTTCAGGTGGAGAAGTTCCAGCAAGGAGACGCAACGAGGTCTGCTGCTGCGAAACGCATATGGTATTACCGTATTCTTTAACTTACGGAGAAGAATAAGCAATATAGACTTCATAACCACCGCAAGCATAATTAAAAGGACTCAACTTGAATAAAAGGAGCAAACAGTAAAAAGGAATCTCTAAACAAAAACATAAATAAAAATCAATTAATAATAATACACAATCACATTAATAGAACGCTCATTAAATAATAGAATAAAAATAAGAACTTTAAATCAGTCTCAGGCAATAGGGCAGTCAGTCTCAGTCACTCAGCAAGTAACGCAGTCGCTCAGTCACTAGCGTACTAAAGCACGTCCTAGTTTGGCGTCAGTCATTCATTGCTTAGCGGGACTTTTACTTCACCAGCTGTGAGGCTAACGTAGACTATTAGTGAAGGGCTTTTACCACAACACAGGGACTCTTTAAAGTTAAGCAGCTTCCTGTTTATGTAAATAAAGAACCCTGTTAATAATGTGTGGAGTTGTGTTGTATAAAGGGGATACCAGCCACCAAACACTATCCTCTCCCTTGATTCCATGTTACAAGACTCAACAGTGGAGACCAGGACAAAACGCTATCCTCCATCATAAACAGAGGCTTACACAGTCAGTTTTAGAAGGACTTTCAGTTCAATGTGGAATGCATATCAGGGTGTAGTCTGCTGCTCTTCAGGTACACAAAACGCTACTAGAGGTGAACGTCGCATTAAACGCTGAAAAATATTACAGGAAGTACTTGCGTTGGGAATCCAAATTTTAAGATTTGTAACCTGAAAATCTGCGCGTCTAGAAAGCAGTACCAAACGGACTTCACACTAAAAATAGCCATTTCCTTCTGATTTCATCTTACCGGAACTTCTATAATTCAGAATTGATGTTCTCATTTCAAGCCACAATAAGGTGGCCTTTAGAAACATACGAAGTGAGGCACCACCATAAGCTGTAGAACCTATTACATTTTCCATTTTGCATTCGGTTGTAATCAGTACATGTACTTAAGGTGTAAGATGTATTTGATTCCGGCAGTTTATTATATGCTATAATTTGAAATGCTTTGAGGTACATTTGACGCGATGCAGGATTTCTGAGTGCAAATGGGATACGCACAGAAAATTCCCACGCCGCACTTTCGTAGACCGTTATGTTTCGTCCACAAATTAGCAGGCTAATGCCGGAGAGGTCTCGTGGAAGCACACTCCAGTTCGTCCCTGAGCAAGTGACATTATCATGAAGGCGAAAGTTATGTTGCAGAATTCGTGTTCCGGCAAAGATATCGCCACTAAAAATAGTTGCATATCGATTTTACTTATGCTATTCTTCATTAGTAGTGAATCATTATTATATCGTCAGTTCCTCCAAACACTTTATAACTCTTAACACTTTACTCGATGTAGGAATACAATCGTGATTACAATTCGTATTATCAATGAATTTTAACCGTGCAATTCTGCAATGAGTACAATAACTTACTACTGCACGAAAGAGCAACAAAGAAGAAGTGTAGAGACTGGATAATAGTTCGATATTGACTCGAAGTAGGGCAGTCAACATAATTAAGGTTATACAGTTAGCGTGCGTTGCCCCTGTTCCAGGGCTCCCCCGCCCCGGCAAGAATATGTATATGTTTCGAAGATATATCCATCCAGCTGATTGTTGTAACAGCTCTAATGACGCTTTGTGGGGCAACTGATGGAGCATAAGCGTTTCTCAAACAATTTTCTTAGCATACTCTAAATAATTTCTATTTTTGTGATGGTTGAAGTTGACGGGCGGTTTGTGTCTTGTGGCTCGGCGTTTGAAGTGAAAGCCGTTTTCGTCGTACGGGAGATTTTATTTAAATTTTACCATTGCATTTTGCTTAAAGTTGGCGAACGAATCCCAACATTTAGAACGCGCACCTCATAGCACTAGTAAGCGATAATGCAAATGAGTGGACAGAAATCAAATGGTTCAAATGGCTCTGACAAGGGAACCTCCCCTTCGCACCCCCCTCAGATTTAGTTATACGTTGGCACCGTGGATAGGCCTTGAAAAACTGAACACAAATCAATCGAGAAAACAGGAAGAAGTTGTGTGGAACTATGAAAAAAATAAGCAAAATATACAAACTGAGTAGTCCATGCGCAGGATAGGCACATCAAGGAGAGTGTGAGCTCAGGAGCGCGGTGGTCCCGTGGTTAGCGTGAGCACCTGCGGAACGAGAGGTCCTTGTTTCACGTCTGCCCTCGAGTGAAAAGTTTAAATTTTTGTTTTCAGACAATTATCAAAGTTCAGGCACTCACACATAATCAACTTCGCTCTCCAAAATTCCAGGACATGTTCAGATTTGCTTGGACATATGCAGGATTTGACGGTCTACACACGGAAAAAATTGGAAAATGTTAAAAACATATGTTTTGACAGACCACAAGCAAAACTGTTGTTGTTGTTGTTGTTGTGGTCTTCAGTCCTGAGACTGGTTTGATGCAGCTCTCCATGCTACTCTATCCTGTGCAAGCTTCTTCATCTCCCAGTACCTACTGCAACCTACATCCTTCTGAATCTGCTTAGTGTATTCATCTCTTGGTCTCCCCCTATGATTTTTACCCTCCACGCTGCCCTCCAATACTAAATTGGTGATCCCTTGATGCCTCAGAACATGTCCTACCAACCGATCCCTTCTTCTGGTCAAGTTGTGCCACAAACTTCTCTTCTCCCCAATCCTATTCAATACTTCATCATTAGTTATGTGATCTACCCATCTAATCTTCAGCATTCTTCTGTAGCGCCACATTTCAAAAGCTTCTATTCTCTTCTTGTCCAAAGTATTTACCGTCCATATTTCACTTCCATACATGGCTACACTCCATACAAATACTTTCAGAAATAATTTCCTGACACTTAAATCTATACTCGATGTTAACAAATTTCTCTTCTTCAGAAACGCTTTCCTTACCATTGCCAGTCTACATTTTATATCCTCTCTACTTCGTCCATCATCAGTTATTTTGCTCCCCAAATAGCAAAACTCCTTTACTACTTTAAGTGTCTCATTTCCTAATCTAATACCCTCAGCATCACCCGACTTAACTCGACTACATTCCATTATCTTCGTTTTGCTTTTGTTGATGTTCATCTTATATCCTCCCTTCAAGACACCATCCATTCCGTTCAACTGCTCTTCCAAGTCCTTTGCTGTCTCTGACAGAATTACAATGTCATCGGCGAACCTCAAAGTTTTTATTTCTTCTCCATGGATTATAATACCAACTCCAAATTTTTCTTTTGTTTCCTTTACTGCTTGCTCAATATAGAGATTGAATAACATCGGGGAGAGGCTACAACCCTGTCTCACTCCTTTCCCAACCACTGCTTCCCTTTCATGTCCCTCGACTCTTATAACTGCCATCTGGTTTCTGTACAAGTTGTAAATAGCCTTTCGCTCCCTGTATTTTACCCCTGCCACCTTTAGAATTTGAAAGAGAGTATTCCAGTCAACATTGTCAAAAGCTTTCTCTAAGTCTACAAATGCTAGAAACGTAGGTTTGCCTTTCCTTAATGTTTCTTCTAAGATAAGTCGTAAGGTCAGTATTGCCTCACGTGTTCCAGTATTTCTACGGAATCCAAACTGATCTTCCCCGAGGTCGGCTTCTACTAGTTTTTCCATTCGTCTGTAAAGAACTGTACGACTGTGAAAATGTTGCATTCATTTGTTGCAGTTTATGTGACAAACTCTCATGTTTTCATCACTTTTTTGGGAGTGATTATCACATCCACAAGAAAACCTAAATCGGGCAAGGTAGAAGAATCTTTTTCCCATTCGCCAAGTGTACAAGTTAGGTGGGTCGACAACATATTCCTGTCATGTGAAGCACATGCCGTCACCAGTGTCATATAGAATATATCAGAAGTGTTTTTCCTGTGGAGGAATCGGTTGCGATCAAATGTTTTCGGTTCGCATTGGAGTGACACGTCCTTTCGTCTACTAATCGCACGGTTTTGCGGTGCGGTCGCAAAACACAGACACTAAACTTATTACAGTGAACAGAGACGTCAATGAACGAACGGACAGATCATAACTTTGCGAAAATGAAGAAATTAAAATTTTCACTCTAGTGGAGACTTGAACCAAGGACCTTTCGTACAGCGGGTGCTCACGCTAACAACGGGACCACTGCACTCCTGAGCTCACACTATCCTTGATATGGCTTATCTTGCACATGGACTACTCAGTTTGTATATTTTGCTTATTTTTTTCATAGTTCCACACAACTTCTTCCTGTTTTCTCGATTAATCTGTGTTCAGTTTTTCAAACCTATCCACTGTGCCAACTTATAACTAAATCTGAGGGGGGTGCGATGGGGAGGTCCCCTTGTGAGCACTATGGGACTTAACATCTATGGTCATTAGTCCTCTAGAACTTAGAACTACTTAAACCTAACTAACCTAAGGACATCACACAACACCCAGTCATCAGGAGGCAGAGAAAATCCCTGACCCCGCCGGGAATCGAACCCAGGAACCTGGGGGTGGGAAGCGAGAACGCTGCCGCGGGCAGAAATCACTCATCATCGAATATGCACTGCGTGCAAATGCAAACCGCAGCAAAACGGAGATTTACAGCTGTTGTTTGTCAGGCATTGTTTCCTCGACCAGCATGTCTGCAAGTACGTGAACTAACTGAATTCATACTGCTACACAAAGGGCTGAAGTAGCGCTATTGTTCTCTAAAATACGGCGCGGCCGGCTGCTCTGCGCCTTCAGCATGCTTCACGGCGGTGTATGGAGAGCACGGCCAATAAATAAGCCTCTCCGCTAACACGGGTTCTCTACCGTACCGAAATTACATTTATGAGCACCGTACATAAATGTTCCTCGATTGCTTCTTCCCACTATTTAGAGCTACAATCCACCGGCAGTAAACGCGGTGTTCAAAGGTGTACTTTAATTAAGAAAAATTAGAACAGACGGCGCGCTGCCCTTAGTAGCAGCTTTAATTTAGGTCATCCGGCGTAAATCTTAATGCGAAGAGCGGCGGGCGGGGGGCAGCGCGGACGGCAGGAGTTGTGTGTTGTTGCGCTTAACGGCCGCGTGCGCTGCGACCCGTGGTACGAGAGTTTGCCACGGTCGTAAAGACCGCTTTTAGTGCCGTAATTGTGATAGAAACAAATTTCTCTGACGACGCGTTCCCTGAGCGGGATACTGCGTCCACTTAAGTGGTGCCAGTTGAAGGGGGCACACCACAATTACACCAGAAGATATATTCCCTAATCGTCGCGTTAGCTTCAAGGTATATGTGTTCCTCCGTCGTACGTCTGCAAAAGATGAAGCATGAGAGACACGAAACGTTTACATTCAGGATGTCTCACGAAGATTCCTGTCACTGATACCTGTTGCGCTTTCTCAAACGATTTATAAAATTCCTACATTATGGAAGCGTTGGGACTTACTGATGTGAACACAATCCGCGCATTGTTAGTATTTAGAATAACAGCCATTTTCAGCACATTCGGAAGTTAAACGTTGGCACGGGCATCTGGAACTGTAGCAACTGTGTCTAATAGCAGTGAATCATTCCTTTTACAAACTAAAGATGTATCAAGGAAGAGTCCAATAGGAATAGGTTGTAAAAAATAAATAAATTTGTACAGCCATCGTGCGAATATTTTTCACACAAGTTAACAGTAATGTGCAAACTCTGACAGCTTTCAAACGAAGCACCAAAAACGTCGAAAAGTTGTGAAAAACTATGTATATAATTACAGCCAGCGAATAAAACACACTAAAGATGCACAATGCGACGGAATACATACACACAGAACATGCACCGTCGTTACTAACGAAAAAAACAAAAATGCACCTCTTACAGTTTTAAAACTAAAATTGAAAACCGTTTTGGCTTTACACAAAGAAGGACGAGAATCACTGCGGATGTCACATAAGCGTCGAAGCATATTTTGGAAAAAGAACAGGAAAAGCAATAAACTGTGTTTTCCAGAACGTGGTGTTTAAAAGCCCATATTATACACTAGCATTGTTCCCTCAAAATATATAATCACCAAATGTGAAAACAAATTTTTTTTGAACGCTATGTTAATCGTCGCCAATCCGAACTGCAAAAAGACACTGGAGAGCCAAAAAAAACTGGTACACCTGCCTAATACCGTGTACGGCCCCCGCGAGCACGTACATTGAGATGGAGCACGACGTGGCATGGAATCTACTAATTTCTGAAGGAGTGCTGGAGGGAATTGACGGCATGAATCCTACACCGCTGTCCATAAATCCGTAAGAGTACGAGGGGGTGGAGATCTCTTCTCAATAGCACGTTGCAAGGCATCCCAGATATGCTCAATAATCTTCATGTCTGGGGAGTTTGGTGGTCAGCGGAAATGTGTCAACTCTAAGAATGTTCCTGGAGCCGCTCTGTAGCAATTCGGGACGTGTAGGGTGTCGCATTGTCCTGTTAGAATTGGCCAAGAATGGATACAGGTGATCAGACAGGATCCTTACGTACATGTCACCCGCCAGTGTGGTATCTAGACGTATCAGGGCTCTCGTATCACTCCAAACTGCACACGACCCACACCATTACAGAGCCTCCACCAGCTTGAACAGTCTCCTGCTGACACGCAGGATCCATGGATTCATGAGGTTGTTTCCATAACCGTACACGTCCATCCGCTCGATACAATTTGAAACGAGACTCGTCTGGCCAGGCAACATGTTTCCAGCCATCAACAGTTCAATGTCGGTGTTGACGGGTCCATGCGAGGCGTAAAGCTTTGTGTCGTGAGTCAGATAGTTGAAATGGCTCTGAGCACTATGGGACTTAACATCTGAGGTCATCAGTCCCCTAGAACTCAGAACTACTTAAACCTAACTAACCTAAGGACATCACACACATCCATTTCCGAGGCAGGATTCGAACCTGCGACCGTAGCGGTCGTGCGGTTCCAGACTGTAGCGCCTAGAACCGCTCGGCTACTCCGGCCGGCAGAAGAGGGTGGTTTTATAGTGACTAGTGAGCGTTATTGACATGGCCTGTACAAATGTATGCGCTCCTTTTTGGATGCGGAGAAATCTGTCGTCTGGGTCTAACAGGATGGTGCATCTGTTCCTATTTTATGGCTAAGTATCTTCATGACAAACAACATGATTTTAGGTCGCGTGATGATTCGATACTGTGGCCTTAGGTGCCCTATCCTCTCCATCTCCCAGATCACCAGATCTCACTTCTCACCTGTTTCCGCTGGGTCCTTCCAAAGAAGTTTTCTATGGAACTACACCAAGAACTTTTGAGATTCTTACAGAATAAATTCTCATTGCACTACGTATCCAGTCACGGAATTTATTGGAGATGATTATCGAAAATGCTAATTCACGAATTCGCCACTGCCGAGCTGTAAATGGTGATCAAATGACAAATAGTGTTTGTCATAGATAATCTCCATGATGTAAGGTGGCATTCATGTAAAGACATTTGCATTAACAACTACGCTGATTTTGAAATCATTGATGTTTAACATTGAGTAGCTTCTTTAGCAAGGCTGCATATGGTCTGTTACTTTCTGCACACTGGTTACAACTTGGTTATCTCTGTTTATATCTGCTCCGTTGTCAAACGCCCACGAAACCTCACAAAGAAGGATAAGTCCTCCTCTACAGATAAATTCATACTATTAGTAATTAAATGTGTAAAACTTAGTGGTAAAACTGACGGGTAAATAGGGAAAAATGGCATTACATTTATCACTATATTTTTATCTAACAGGTATTTACAGTAAAAAGGTATCGAAAGACGGGGCAAACAAGGGCACGTGAGAGGTTCAATTTAGTCAGCCTGTCGGGGTCGTCGATTATAGTGTGGAAAGCAAACCGATGTAATACAACTGTTTAAACATCCCTGAACACGTCTATTCCTCTTCTTTTTCTTCTTTAGTGTTCAAACCTGAGGTTAATTTGCAGCTGTACGACATTCCAATCGTTTTTCTCCCTTCCTCTTCATTTCCACACACGTAGCACACCCTAAGTCACTCTTAATCTGCTGCATGTATTTAATATTCTTGGTCGTCCATGGCGATGCCTTCCCTCAATAGCTCATTCCGCTGTTGTTCCATTGGTCTTATCGTACCGTTGCACCATAAACATGTTAAAACCTTTACATGGAATAGACCACACAGTTAGTGATTGATGTCCAGTGGTAAAATATGTTTCTTCTGTTGGAAGCACGATTTGTATTTTTATCTCAGGTTCAATAATGTGTCCGGATTCGATTTCGTAAGTTGTTAGTTGCCAGTTATATCCTTCTTGCTCATCCTACCAGATGCACAAACATATGAACGAAGAATTGGATTTAAGCAACAGCCCCGATATTTCAGTGTGAGCCATAAGGCAATGACGATTAAATACTTTTCGTCGCGAATGGCAACACAGCACCAGTAAAGTAATTAAAAAGTGGGAGCTACGATCCACTGGATATGTTCTAATCTTCCACACAACTAGAAACCAGCAATAAATAAGCAAATATACAAGGGGTGGACAAAAACATGGAAATACCACAAACACAACACATTACCATGCCTAATAGGGTGTAAGAAAACCATTGGCATTCAAAACAGCTTCCAGGCGTTCCGGAATGGATAAATACTGACTGGTCCTGTATGGTTTTCAAGGGAACGTTATACCACTCTTCCTGCAAAGCAATGGCAAGTTCAGGTAACGATGATGGAGGTGGATATCGATAACGCACCCTTCTTTCCAAAGCGCACCATAAAAGCTCTATGATATTAAGATCTGGTGCCCGTGGTCGCCAGCGAAGGTGCTACAATTCATCTTCGTGCTAGCAGAAACAGTCATTGACGATAATAGCTATGTGAACAGGGGCCGTGTCGTCTTGGAAAGCAGCGTCATCATTGGGGAACAAACGTTGTACCATGGAATGGAGCTGATCAGCCAAAACGATCACACAATCCTTGGCAGTAACGAGACCATGCGAAGGAACCTTGAGGCTCACGGGAAACCCAATATAGCTGTCCAAATGTTTCAAATGGCTCTGAGTACTATGGGACTTAACGTCGGACGTCATCAGCCCCCTAGAACTTAGAACTACGTAAACCTAACTAACCTAAGGACATCACACACATGCATGTCCGGGGCAGGATTCGAAGCTGTGACCGTAATAGTCGCGCGGTCCCCGACTGAAGCGCCTACAACCGCTCGGCCACCGCGGCCGGCTATAGGTGTCCAAATTATCACCGAAGCCCCGTCATGTTTCACAGTTGGGAAGTAAACTTGGCTAGAAGTTGGTGACTGTGTGAAACTAGGCTATCTGACCATATGGCATTATTGTATAGTCTACGTTTTATGGCTTCAGCATCACGTGTTCCTCTTACGGGCATTTGCATCACTGATGAGTGGTTTTGGAATTCCAGCTCGTCCTGCAATACCCTGCCTCTGGAGCTCCCTTCGTGTTGTGCTCCCAACGGGATTCGTGAATGGGAAACTCAGTCCTGCAGTGACTTTTTCAGCTGTCTTCCTTTTAGTTTTCGTCGCAGTCCTTTTGAGTCACCATCACCAAGCACACTTTCGTCCGCATTTTGACTTAGGGGGTTATGCTTTCCCGCTTCCTCACTAATCTTTATTCATATTTGATCCGGTGCTTCGTGAGGCACCAAAGATTTTGGCTCCCTTGGTTATAGAACTCCGATCATACGAGCACCGACAATTTGCCCAAGTTCGAATTCGCTTATCTCCAATAGAACACACTCACAACTACACGGGACACTGTTATGAGCACGACTAACATTTTCAAAGTACTGGAAACAGTGCACATGTGTCTTTCGTGATCAAATACAACAACGCCACTTGCGGGCTTGATTAGCATCTACATGTATGTTCGCCGGCCGAAGTGGCCGTGCGGTTAAAGGCGCTGCAGTCTGGAACCGCAAGACCGCTACGGTCGCAGGTTCGAATCCTGCCTCGGGCATGGATGTTTGTGATGTCCTTAGGTTAGTTAGGTTTAACTAGTTCTAAGTTCTAGGGGACTAATGACCTCAGCAGTTGAATCCCATAGTGCTCAGAGCCATTTGAATTTACATGTATGTTCGAGCACGCATTTCTCGCTGTATTTACATATCTTTGTCCATCCCCTGTATGTTCTCCGTCATTTTTTTTTTACGAATGTGCTGGAATTTAACGTAACTGTTATACCTGAGAAGGAAATGATGTTTCATTGGCGTAATCATGTGAATCATAAGTTCACTGACGTTCGTTAACATACGTGGCGGCTAGAAAACAAAGCGCCTACATTTACTCTGACATCGTCTGCGGCAGATAACAGATCACAAGTATCAACGGGTCGTTTGTAACGATGTCGGCATAATTTATTGACAGAGATACTAGTGCTGACAAACATTGTCCAGCAAACAGTGACTACAGCGTCTAACGGGAATATGGTGTATGGTAAAATTAAATATCCGTACGCCTGACGTACTCTTTGCATTTTGTTCTCGTTATATAGTCTCGCCCCTCTGCATGTGCACTTTTAACTTTTACCTAATAAATTCACACAGCAAATGAATTTTCTGTGCATAGCACAGGAACACTGATGCCAATGACAAAGAAACCGTTAAATTCGTTCGGATTTAATCCAAGATAAAAGTTTCAACCGTCTAGGTCACCCTTCCCCACATGCGGAATAGTGGGAATGGTGACACACACTATCACATATAACCGCCTATCACTAATAACAGCGTCGTCGAGACAGCAAGTCATTGTCCCATGAGAGGACGAGTCACTCAGAGAGAAATAACAACCAAGATGAAATTGAAAATTCATGAATGGTATACATTGTTCTGTATGAATAACATTACTCTTATACTGTGTTGCTTATGGTATGTCAGATACCGATACATCGTTCATTATACGTTCCTTATACGCTGACAAGAGATCAAAAACCAGTACAAATAGTGCACAGGGTCAGCTAAACAGGTTTATCTTTCAACTTTTAACAACTGGTCATTGCTCTGAAGAACAATTTTGACGCTTCGCAATGACTGTCTACATATCTACCAGGTTCAAATGGTCTGGAGCGTTTCAAGCATATAGCTCGCTCCGGTCGACGTTCATCAGTCGCTGAGGCGAAAGTTGTTTCATTTTTCGAGATGATCGCCTGGGCTCGTGGTACAAAGGTATTATAAAAAAATTCTAAAGTGGAACATTTGGCTTCCTGATATTCGGAATCATGTCCACATAAAGTGTGAAACCCACTTAACCTGTCAAAGTTCGAGACCCGATAACTAGGTCCTTCACGATAGCACCGTTTCAACCAATGGGGCAAAAAATTGTATTACGTGGCTGTTGTAGGCTTCACAGTGTGTGAGCAATTTTCCTACAGCTTTGACCTTGTTCCACGTAACTGTCTTGTTATCGGGAGTGAAGAGTCGGTGACTTTTGCGGACAGAGAGCTGATGTAGGCGTGAATCAGTGACTACTCAGTGCTGGCAGAAGGCGTGGAAAACAATTGTTTTATTAATAGTTTCTGAGAGTAGACACAAGCACAAAAGCTGCAGATATTTCGAAAACGTAAAATAAATCGGCTGTTTTTCATAGTTTCGTAGTATCGTTGTATATCACTTTGGTCTAGTGGGATTCACGTGACGGTGTTATCTCAGTGACGGCTATGAGACTGCATGAACGCTCATTCGGAAGATGCACTAAGCTGAACCAGAACAATAACTTACAATGTATCGAGTTATGGTAAAGCACAATAGCTGACTGCAGAAAAGCTTATAAGGAAAAGCTCTCGGGTTTCAAGCCGGGGGGAGGTCTTCAGATAGCGTGACGTTTCGACAAATGTCATACTCATCTTCTGACATCGACAAAAGATAATGAGTATGATAGACGATGAAATGTCGTGGTACCTCAACAAGCCACTCGGCTGAAGACTCCAGGGATTGCCGTTAGTGGTACAAGCTGTGAAAGTCTGCGTTCACGGAATAGGATATAACATTAAAGTGACCACCGATCCTTCAACCACACTAGTCGAATTGGGTCATTCGTATCTCCAACAAGGTGTCATATCTCAACAACAACAAAAAAAGAAGCACTGAAATAAGCTAATACAGATTGCCCATGATTCACATGATAACCAGTGTGAAATCTAAAACAGCGACTTGTTCGCCAGCTAATTTCTTCGAGGAAAATAATTATCAGTGGTTGGAATCGTTGTTACATACCGCATGTAGATCGTATTCATACTGATGATATTGTGAAGATTGTTCTGGTCGTGCTCACCTGTAAAGGAAAAATTTAAGTTAAAATCTGAAGAAATATGACATAGCCGGATATTATTCGACGAGAAATATTGTACGTAATACAAACAGAAATGGTCTTATTAAAAAACAGGAGTTTTTATTGTATTAAAAAGTATTGGAAGAAGAGGAAGATCAGAATAGAACTTCGAATCCTATGCATTAAAAGATTTAGCGCATGTTAATGGTTCGAACACTTCTTTTTCATACAATAGAGTTCCGTGAAAAATATCAGCTGTGGCGGGAATTGCTATCTTTGGCAGTGTTGTACTTAACTAGCCTGTTGTACTTAACTAGCCTGTTGTTTTCGTGGTAACGCAGTAGCGATAGGGTGAAAATATGTTCACCGCTATTCTTCATTGCAGGTTGTGGATACAGGGGTTTTAATGAGAAATGAATACTCATGCTTCATTGCTAAATTAGCAGGATCAGTCTGCTACTAATTGTAAGTGAAACGTTCACTCGCTCGACGGAGAAGAATTACACTGAGGTGAAAAAGTCGTGCAACAGCGATATACACATAAACAGATATTCACATGAACAGAAGTATCGCTTACACAAGATGTAAGAGGGTAGTGCAATCGCAGAGCTGTCATTTGTACTCAGGTGATACGCGTGAAAAGGTTTCTGACATGATTATGATCACACAACGGGAATTAACAGACACTGAAAGCGGAATGATAGTTGGAGTCATGAGACATTCCATTTCGGAAGTCGTTAGGGATTTCAATATTCCGAAGTCCACAGTGTAAAGAGTTTGCCGTGAAGACCACATTTCAAGCGCTACCTCTCACCACGGACAACACAGTGTTAGAACGTCTTCACTTAACGACCGAGAGCAGCAGATTTTGCGTAGAGTTGTCAGTGTTAACAGACAGGCAACACTGTGTGGAATAACCGCATAAACCAATGTGGGACGTACTATGAACGTATATGTTAGAACATTGCGGCAAAATTTGGCATTAATCATCTTTGGCAGCAGACGACCGAGGCGAGAGCCTTCGCCAACAGCACGACATCGCCTGCAGCGTCTCTCCTGGACTCGTGTCCATGTCAGTTACACCCTAGACGACTGGAAAACCGCGTCCCGGTCAGATAAATCCCGATTTCAGCTGGTAAGAACTGATGTTAGGGTTCGAGTTTGGCGCAGATCCCATGGTGCCATTGACCCAAGCTGTCAATAGACTGTACAAGCTGGCGCGGGCTCCATAATTGTTGTGGCTTTGTTTACATGGAATGGACAGGATCCTCTCGTCCAGATGGCTGGATATGGTAATGTTCGGCTACTTGGAAACCATCTGCAGCCTTTCATGAGTTTCAAGTTCCCAAACAACGATGGAATTTTTGTGGATGATGGTGCGCCATGTTACGTCGCCACAATTGTTCACCACTGGTTTGAAGAAAGTTCTGGATAATTGTAGCGAATGATGGTCACCAGGCTTGCACGACTTGAATCCCGTCTAACATTTATGGGAGGTGATCGAGAGGTCAATTTTTGCAGAAAATCGTTCACCGGCAACACTCTCGCAGTTAAGGACGGGCACAGTGGCAATCTGGTTCAATATTTCTGCAACGACTTGTTGCGTCCATGCTACGTCGAGCTGCTGCACTACGCCGAGAAATAGGAGGTCCGACACCATATTAGGAGGTATTCCATGACTTTTGTCACCTCGGTGTAGTGTTCGAGAGAAAGGTAACTGCCACCGCATAACAACATTAAAAGAGGATTTACCGACTGGTTGTCGAATTGCTCCCCCCGTGAGACTGAGATTTAGTTCATCTACTCTTTAGAGAAGTATTCACTGTCTTGCTTTTACGTCGAACGGCCAAGATTTTCACTTCGTAGTCTTCCTCTCGCACTTGAACGTGATGTTTCCTTCATTAATCTTCCGGAAGGAAAAAAATTAAGATACATTTCTCGTTTCTGTATTCGTTCTACTTTCTTTTTTATCTCGTCTCTCGTCATCCAGAACCCGCCCATACCGAGCACTCATCTTGGTGTTGTCGACCACTGCCGACCTCTATTTCAAAGCGATTTAGACATTGTAATGGTGACTCTTCGCATATAGTTTTCGCAGCATAAATGTCTCAGTAACTTTGCTATCAGTAGCAACTATAGTTGATGAATATGTGTAAAACTAATATCCGAATAGATACATAACATTTGATAATATTTGATTATATATTAATTGATCTGCTACTGCTTCTTTTTGAATAAATCCATATTCAGCCTGTTGCTTTATCCCAACATCGCGTGCACGTCAGGGAATCGTTGGCGAGCTACAGTCGTGTGTTTTATTGTCTAACAGTCTGGTAAATAATATTGACTGTAATTTTAGACATCCCAGATTAGGAGCTATCTAACGTAACTGCTGTATGAAGAAAGCTGAGTTAGTATACTTTGAGACTTAATAAAGATTTAGTTTGTTTAATGATAGGCCACTTTTTGTGAATTACACGGCAAACGTGGTGCACATCGTAAACATACAAATTAGTAGAGACGCAAGTTGAGTGGGACACTTATAGAAATATGTGTACATTACGGTGTATTCTGATGTAAAATGCACTCTAAGGAACAGAAAATACAATTCCAGAAAAATTTGGTGATTTATTCAAGAAAAAGAGCTCCACAAATAGAGCAAGTCAATAACGCGGCCGGCCGAAGTGGCCGTGCGGTTAAAGGCGCTGCAGTCTGGAACCGCAAGACCGCTACGGTCGCAGGTTCGAATCCTGCCTCGGGCACGGATGTTTGTGATGTCCTTAGGTTAGTTAGGTTTAACTAGTTCTAAGTTCTAGGGGACTAATGACCTCAGCAGTTGAGTCCCATAGTGCTCAGAGCCATTTGAACCATCAATAACGCGTTGGTCCACGCCTGGCCTTTATGCAAGCAGTTATTCGGCCTGGAATTAATGGATAAAGTTATTGGGTGTCCTCCTGAGAGATGTCGTGCCATATTCTGTCCAAGTGGCGCGTTAGCTCGTCAATATCCCGAGCTGGTTGGATGGCCCTACCCGTAATGCTCCAAAGAGATATCACAGACTGTCACGGTCTCTCCCTCAGTCTAATTCTTCGTTTAACGCTGCTAACACCGTAGTAGAACCAGTTTGTAACGCAGTTCTGATCTTAGGTAACAGCTATGTTGCTGTGAAACGGTCATCTCCAGTCGTGGTCTCAGATTCACAATCAACAGAAGCTTAAAGACTTTTTCGAGAATTTTTCCGGTGTTCGCATTATTAACCACGGTTTTCAAAGGAAATGATGATGCGTCCGTACACGGCAGATCGACTAGCAGCACACCGAGTAGATCCAGGTGACGAGGTGCTGGCTGCCACATGTAACCCGTTGTGCAGTATATCTCTTGCTTTCTATAAAAAAATCATTAATTCCTTATCTCAGTCCGTAGAGAGTAGGAGCATAGTATTTTTAGTGTTCTCACTTGTTACAATATCGTGCTCGTGTGACATGCAGTCTTTTGAAATCTTGCGTTTTCTAACGTGTTCTATGCTTGTGTTGAATAATCACAAAAGATATACGGAAAAACAACTACCATTATCTTGAAGATTAAATTATTGATTAATTGAATTTTTCCCTGTTGGTTTATATTTATAACATTGTGTTATGCTATCTATATGTCACAAATTGGCCATATAATGACCTTTTGTATTAATATATAGTTTCAAAAGAATTATTTTGATTGCTGTAACTTGTGCTGCCGAAACTAGTCGTGCAATAGAAAAAAACATTCTCAAGATTCAGCTATGGTGGTACTTTTCCTCATATGTAGGAAATTTTATTTTACGAGTTAAGGGCTCTGAAATAAAGTGTTTAGCAAAAAAAGTTTTTAGTATGTTGTTTGATATCCCATCAGAGAGTCGTGAAGAAGCACTAGCTATTCTACGCAGTTAAATAGGTGGTTGAGACAAGTACTGCATCTTAAAGACAACAACATAACTGATTTTGGTGAGAATACAAGTATGATAAATCTAAGGCTGACATTATAAATATATGAGTTCCAGTACAAATTCAGCTAAGTATAATTGCAACTTATAATAAGAAACTTAAAAACGAGTAACATCTGTTACTACGCCACTTGAAGAGTAGCTGGCATGTGTGTTAATTTGCTACAGGAGTAGACGACGTAATCCTAACGATTCTGACACTACACTAAACCAAGTATAGCCATCTGAAGACAGTCACAATGCCGTGGAGCCACTAAAGCTTTTGCAAAGTATTTATGGCTGCTTACGGTCTCCACCAACAATCGTCAACTTTGTTGTATACTCGGTGACTTCTGACGTTAGCTGGAATCTTTAGACCACCTCAATAGTCGATTAGTGCTTACTAAAGACATGCGTGGTTTGCGTGGTTTATAGAGAACTGCTCTACCATTTTACTCCATTCTTTTTAACTCCGTACTCACCGTCATTGTGCTAGCTAGTCTCCTGGAAGCACACTGAAACTCACGATTCCTTCCGCTGATTTTATGCAATGTTTTACAACCATCTTCCGCAATGGTCGGTGGTCCCTGTCCGTCAGTGTAGTGAATGACTTAGAATACAGTGGTAAGGAGTGTTGGGTTACAGAGCGGTGTGGCGGCTGTCATTGTAGGGAACCTGGACAGGTGCAGAAACGATTAGCGAACAAGATAACACAGCACGCTGTGGCCGAGCGGTTCTAGGTGCTTCAGTCCAGATCCGCGCTGCTGCTACGGTTGCAGGTTCGAATCCTGCCTCGGGCATGGCTGTGTGCGATGTACTTAGGTTAGTTTGGTTTAAGTAGTTCTACGTCTAGGGGACTGATGACCTCAGATGTTAAGTCCCACAGGCTTAGAGCCATTTGAACCATAACGCACCAAACAGAAGACCTACTTAACATGATTTCTCCCAGCTTACGAAGACTCATTACAAATAATGAAAGAAGAAACAGAGTCCAGCTATCACAATTCAGCAAGGATGAAGGACGAGCGAAGGAGTCATAGCATAGTGACGCCAAGCGCAAAGTGGGTTGATCGGCTACCGCCTGGCGTCCTATGTTGCGGCGGCACACGGCGGTCGTAGTACAGAGTTGATACATGCGTGGCTCATTGGCTCCGCTGGTCCCTGTGGGACCGCTATAGGCGTCAGAAGGAAACTTCCCATTCCGTTCAAAATCATGATACGCCGTGGTGTGGTATCGATATGTGATACCACACTCAGCACATGGGGTCTGCCTGGTCTTATACTTCTACATCTACATCGAGACTCCGTAAGCCACCGTGGCGGAGGGTACGCTGTACCATTACATATTCATTTCCTTTCCTAGTCCACTCGCAAATAGAGCGAGGGAAAAACGACTGTCTATATGCCTCTGTGCGATCTATAATCGTTCGTATGTTACATTTGCGGTCTTTACATGCAATTTATGATGGCGGCAGTGGAATCGTTCAGTAGTCAGCTTCAAATGCCTGTTCTATAAAGCAGTTCGCAGTTTGCTGCTGTGGTTTATTGCAAAAGTTACTAGTGATGGTAGAACGAACATATGTATGTACAGACTGTGCTGTTTTACGATATATGAACACGCGTGCTCGCACTACTTACCAGCGTTACGAATGTATATAACAGCAAATGACAACGACATATAAATGTGTCAGCTTTCATAAAGTAGACATGGCTTAAAGCCAAAACATCTGCACTTGATAATGGCATAAGGCCGAAATTGCAATAATGGAAATATAAAGTTTAACAGTCACTGGCGTAAACATGATGTCTTTCAAGAAATTTCACATGACTGTGAATCCCAGTTATGAAAAGTTAATTTTCAACAGTGTTTCTCGAAAAGAACGTCACCTTCCCTCCAGGCGTTCCTATATGAGTTCCCGAACCATTTCTGCACCAGCGTCCTATATGCGGTCACCTTTACAAGCGAACCACTCTTTCCTAAAATTCTCCCAATATACAGAAGTCGACCATTCGCTTTCCCTACCACAGTTCTCACACGTTCGTTTCATTTCATTTCGCTTTGCAACGTGACGCCCAGATATTCAAACGACTTGACTGTGTCAAGCATACGAGTAGTAATACTGTTAACGAATATTACTGGTTTGATCATCCTACTCATCCGAATTAATTTACATTTTTACACATTTAGGGCTAGCTGACATTCACAGCAACTAGGAATTTTGTCTAAGTCGTTTTGTATCTTCCTACAGTCACCCAACTTCGACATCTTGTCGCACACCACGGCATCATTGGCAAACAACAGCAGATATGTGCCTACAATGTCCGCCAAATCATTTATGTATATAGATAACAAAAGCGGTCCTATCGCATTTCCCTGGGGCCCCCCTGACGATACCGCTGTCTCTGATGACCTCTCGCCGTCGAGGACAATATGTGGTTGTTCCTTCACCTTTCCACTTCACAATCACAACAGCAGACTTGAGCTGCTTGAAAAGCGCTGAAATGTATGAGCCGCGGTGCGCCTTTTCTGGCACACCAGCTCCTTGGCGCGACACTATCGATTACCCGGCTGTACTAGGATCTTCGCCCCTGTTGTGATCTCGCGGGGTTTTGACCCTCGGGACATTTGGTTCAAATGGCTCTGAGCACTATTAAACTTGACTTCTGAGGTCATCAGTCGCCTAGAACATAGGACTAATTAAACCTAACTAACCTAAGGACATCACAAACATCCATGCCCGAGACAGAATTCGAACCTGCGACCGTAGCGATCGCTCGGTTCCAGACTGTAGCGCCTAGAACCGCACGGCCACTCCAGCCGGCGGACAGTTGGTGTTGGACTCGTTACAAGACGGAAGGACGTGCTTGCGTGAACGAAAGAGGAAAACACGCGGACTTGGCCAGCAGCGGCACGGAGGTCTACTTCGTAAGGCGGTCGCGCGTTTGTGGTGGACCTGCCTGATGTCAACTTCGGGCGGTGTTCGTCTCATTGCCTTGGTGCCCGTTTTCTCGGAGAGACCCAGCCCTGGAGAACATCTCGAACAAAGCTCTCCATCGAATCTGTAAGTGATTTTGGTGCCTTCGTTTCGTTGAATGATTTGCGTTGCAGCCAGCGTGCTTGTTGCTTGATTGCCCTAATGTACGTGTTGTTGAAGTAAGAGTAACCGGCTGTGTGTGTAGCTGCATGGAGAGCAGCAGTTACTATTTCTTTTTAAAAATCCGCTGGTCGGATTAATATTAGGAACCTGATTAGCTCGAAGGTGTGGTTTTTTTTTATTTTTTATTTTTTTTTGGACAGTATCCACAAGTTTATGTATTGCCTGTATGAGATTTTCATTGTATTTTGATTGCTATCAAATCGACGTCCTTTGTATATTGCTGTAAAATTTGGATCATTCCTATTGAAAGCACTTACTCAGTTAATTACTAAAGACTCGTATTCTGTAAAGCTAGTCATTTGTACGTAGAATTTTATACGCGTGCATTTATTTGAATGCACTCAGTCAGTATTAGTACTGTTTATTAGTATTTATTGTTGTTTATTCATCTCTTAACTTATATTGATTGATGTTTGGTTGGTGTTTGCCGTGTGTTCTGCGGTCTGTTTGTGTTCCAGTTTTCTGAGAGTTGGGGTGTGTGGGAGCGGCGCTACGTTCTGCTTCGGTGCACAGAAGCTGTGACGTGCCCTCTAATGGGAAGTGACTCCCGGTTGGGCCCCGGTTTTTAGGTGTTGTTCTGGACGGATGGTCTACTGCATCCGGCATTTTAAGTTAAGTCACCTTTTGCGCAGTGCAGCCTGGCGTCACTGCCCGTTTGGTAAACATTTAACGTGTTTTATGTATATTTAAAAAAATATATAGGTCTTTTATTTGCTTGGGAATGAATTGTATTTCTTGTACTGCTTGTGTTATTTGGGTTCTTAACGAACTGGTGTGCGTTTCATAAATCACTTTCATATTGCAAATTATTCCTCCTTTAAATAAATTATCTGTGACACATTTCTTTAAATCACTTTCTGATTGTAATTTACTGTTCCTTTAAGTATTGAAATCTGTGTGGCTCATCTATTTAAGTGAGAGTTCGTAACTGTAATTTGCTGCCTTCTTTGAGAAGCAAGGCTATCTGTGATATTTTGGTAGTGACTTAAAATGGCCACGTGTTGATTGTCTCTCAGCTGTTTTATAAATATTGTCTTTGAATAAATTGTTAATTTATTGATTTGGTAGTTGTTGTGTTTAAGGAGTGACGTTGTATGGGCCTTGACCGTCCATGCTAAGTGTACCCTCTCATTCCGACTTCCTCAGTTACAATGTGCGTGATGGATTTGTCAGTCCGGTAGCCTCCAATGAATAGTCCACGTACGAAGGTAATGAGCTCTCTTGACTCGCATATTCCGTTGTTACTGCTTATCTACTGACCTCCTTGTACACTGTCGTTGCATATAGCAGTTAATTCCACATTACATAGGGATGTCCGGAAACCTTTGATCAGGTACCGTATGCTTCCCTGGTAAGATTCGAAGCGGCTACGTGCGTTTGTAGCATCTCGATGTCAGAGGACGTTAGTGACGTGAACGCGAGGACATGTTTACAACAAAGACGGCACCGTTAACTGTCTGCGCATACGCGGTGTTTCCATCACATTGGACGCAGCTGACCTTGTGACCGCGCGCGCCATCCTAGCCGGAGTACGGCAGGACCCAGGCGGCAGCAGCAGCAGCAGCAGGCACGCGGTAATGAAGAGGCGGCACCAAGCGCGCTGGGGCGGGTCAGGCAGCGAGGCGCTTCCTTGCCTTGCGGTCGCCGCAGACCGCAACCGCCAGCCTCGGACACCGGAACTCCCGTTCTGCCTCCAGCGGACATTGCACCAGACCCTCCGCTGCCCCATCGTCATTTTTGGGTGTATGAACCCTGTAAGCTGTCTGTCACATTTAGAATTTTCAGTGCTGATTATCTTTCGCGTGTTCTTTCATCGTACGTGCTCTGTAAAGATATACTGTCCAGTCACATTAATGTCATTGGCTGTGAAAAGCCTGAATAAGAGCGACGACCGCTCTGAGAAATACAGAAAGAGATTCAATTATGTTCCGAAAGGTACGGACAGGAATGTGGAGCCATACCCACACCGGTGACGTGGTCAGCTCAGCTATATTTCTCGGCTGAGGATCCATGGTACGAACAGCCCGATCGAGGTGGTCCCGCCGGCCGTTGTAGCCGAGTGGCTCTAGGCGCTTCAGTCTGGAACCGCGCGATCGCTACGGTCGCAGGTTCGAATCCTGCCTCGATCATGCATGTGTGATGTCCTTAGGTTAGTTAGGTTTAAGTGATTCTAAGTTCTAGGGAACTGATGACCTCAGATGTTAAGTCCCATAGTGCTCAGAGCCATTTGAACCTTTTTGAGGTGGTCCCGTAGATTCTCGATTGGGTTTAAATAGGGGGCGTTTGATGGTCGGGGGAGTACGTTTAACTCATCCTGGTGCTTAGAGAACCGCGCACATACACCGTGAGATGTGTGGCACGGTGCATTGTCCTCCTGGTAGATTCCATCGTGCCGAGGAAAACCAAGCTGGGCGTAGGGGTGGAATCGTCCTGAAGAACAGATACATACTGTATTGATAAACTGTGCCTTCCAGAATGACGAGGTCACTCAGTGAATGCCATGAAAACATTCCCCAGGCCATAACGCTCTCTCTCCCGGCCTGGACCCTTCCAGTTGTTGCAGGGTGTTGCTTTCAGGTGTTTCACCACGTACACACCAATGACGATCTGTCCGATGGAGCATAGAACGTGATTCATTTGAAAAGGTCACATGTCGCCACTCGGTGGACGCCCATTTGCGGCACTGGCGTGCAAATTCCACCCTTTGTCGCCGTGAACAGCAGTAAAAAAAAAAAAAAAAAAAAAAAAAAAAGTGTATGAAATCTTATGGGACTTAACTGCGAAGGTCATCAGTCCCTAAGCTTACACACTACTTAATCTAAATTATCCTAAGGACAAACACACACACCCATGCCCGAGGGAGGATTCGAACCTCCGCCGGGATCAGCCGCACAGTCCATGACTGCAGCGCCTGAGACCGCTCGGCTAATCCCGCGCGGCTTCAGTAGTCAGTATGGCTGCATGAAACAGGCACCTGCTGCAGAGGCCTACACGCAACAACGTTCGCTGAACGGCCGTTGAGGAGAAACTGTTGTTAGCCCCTTGGCTCATCTGGGCGGTCAGTTTGCTCTACAGTTCAACGTTTTTCGACCTTACACATCTCCGCGTCTGTTGTTCACCCCTGTTATCTACGGCCCATGGTGCACTACACTTTGCATCGGCAGCGCTTTTGGATAGCACCAGTCTACAAACTTAGCCGTTTCGGAAATGCTTAAAAGTCTTTGCCCGGAAGCCAATGATCATGCCCGTTTAGACGACAGATGAATCGCTCCATTTCCGCATTAAGACAACGACTGCACTGTCTTCCGCGTGCCCCGAAACACTTCATATACACTCCACTGCTTGTTGTTCCACCTGCCGTCTGTGAGAGTTTATTGCACGTTGAGATCCAACATAGGCGGCGGTCACATTAATGTGTATGGACCATGTATATTGTTTACCGAACGCTCCATCTTCGAAAGCATGACTGTCGTTGGCATACTTAACCGAGTACCATGAGGAAATTCTTTCAGTTGCCGGTTTCGGCGAGCCAATAGAGGCAAGCGCCGTGCGCAGCCTCCTGTAGAACGTTTGACTGGAAAAAGTATGGTCTATTTCAAATTGGTTCAAGTGGCTCTGAGCACTATGAGACTTAACATCTGAGGTCATCAGTCTCCTAGAACTTAGAACTACTTAAACCTAACTAACCTAAGGACATCACACACATACATTCCCAAGGCAGGATTCGAACCTGCGACCGTAGCGGTCGCGCGGTTCCAGATTGGTGCGCCTAGAACCGCTCGGCCACACCGGATGACCTGGTCTATTTCGTCACTGCCGGTGCAGGTACTGTAAGACAATGTTATAAGTGAGTAAGATTTATGTAGGATTGAATCGAGAGTCTGTCTAACATTTGCAGACATTGTTCTATAAATGTGTGACTATTTTCAGGTCCGAACTACAAAATCTTGCGTATTGCAGACTGCTGACAGGGTGTTCCAGAAGGAACAGTCGGTATTCATGATTATGACAGGAACAATCGTTATGGACGTATACCCTACTTCGAATGGTTTCCGAAACAGAACACGTGTAACGTACATTCGTTTTTGGGTTAGTGGCGCGTACGTATGTGTCTTTCCCACCATCCTCTTTGATGTTTCATTCTACCCGAACCAGCGATCTCAATACCAACCTGGAGAACGACTCCATGAAGACAAGCTGTGACAGAATACGTCAAAGATGCAGTGATAGATCGAGGAAAACTGTGAAAACGTTCGACTAAGCAGGAGAAAAGAAATTAACTCTATACATACTACTTGATGCTGTCTATGTTTAGTTTATAGTTCAGTGGAAGAATCGTTCGAAAGTTGCAAGCACAAGCAGTTTTAACAACTCTCTGAATGCCCCTCGCCAATATGCTGCATCCACCAAACACAATCAAAGTTTTCTATGCAAAGACGCCAGTTTACTGTCGCGCTCATTGCCCCAATCCAACTCGTTGTTTTCAGCCTCTTTGCACGGGATTTCTTTCTGCCATTAAACTAGCCCGTTGAACATGCAGTTGTTCATGTTGTGTTCTGAGTGAAAAAATCTGAGGGACCGAGAGTGTATCGGAGAGAACCATCGGTTAACTAAGTTTCTACAGGTTCAAATGGCTCTGAGCACTATGGGACTCAACTGCTGTGGTCGTAAGTCCCCTGGAGCTTAGAACTACTTAAACCTAACTAACCTAAGGACATCACTCACATCCATGCCCGAGGCAGGATTCGAACCTGCGACCGTAGCGGTTGTGCGGTTCCAGACTGTAGCGCCTTTAACCGCTCGGCCACTGCAGCCGGATAAGTTTCTATAGGCGCTGGCAAAAATGTCACATATCAACACTAATGACTAATATGCAGATATGATTTTTTTTACAGCTTCTGTTGTAGCAGAACTCCTGCTGCTGGCGAAGAATGCCATCGGCATTAATGAGACGTCTAAGATAATGCTTAGAAATTAAGGAGTTAAAAGTACGATTTGTTTCTATTGATTCTTTGGATAACGGATGTAGTAATTTTTACTAACTGTTGTGCATGTATACATGTGTAAAACTGACAATGTACTGAACAAAACAGAAAATGAATGACAAGCACATTGAATGTATTCTGTTTCAGAAATCCGAACTCGCTCTCTTCCCGTCATATCAGTTCAGTACCAGTACCAGTTTGAAGAAAGACGAAACATGTAATGGATACTGACTAGTAGCAAGTGTACCCAGAACCATTTGTCATGAAACTGATGAACGACATTTTATAATCTATAAATACAAGCCCGTATAGTTTTCAAGGGTATCGCAATACCATTCTTCCTGCAAAATAGTGGCAAATTCAGCTAAGACGACGGAGGTGCATAGCGAACATGCACCCTCCTCTCCAAAAGTAGACCACAAAGGTTCAGCAATAATGTGACCTGGAGACTTAGGTAGTCAAGGGATGCTGCAACACATCGTCTTTACAAAACCAGTCCTGGACGGTGCGAGCTGTGTAAACATGCGCCCTGCCGTCTTGGGTCACAGCATTACCATTGGGGAACAAACATTGTACCGCATGATGGACCTGATCATCCAAAATCGCCACATAATCCCTGGCAGTTAATCGACGTGGCACAGTATACACGATTTGGCTGCCCAAACGATCACCAAACACCAGCCAGAAGTTGGAACAAGATTCAGCCGACCAAATGACTTTCTTCCATTGTTCCATAGCCAAGTTTTATGGCTTCGGAACCATGTTTCCCTGTCAAGCGCATATGCGTCACTGATTGGTTTTGTAATTATAGCTCGCCACGCTAGTCCCTGTTTACGGAGTTCTCTTAGTGATGTTTTGATGCTGACAGCTTTCGTGAGTGTGCCATTTAGTTCTGCAGTGACTTTTACAACTGTCGTCGTCTTATTTTTCCACATAACCCTTTTCAGAGACCAACGGATTCATAACTTCTGACCACGTCTGATGCAATGTCTTGAGATCATTTCACAGATGCTGTTCATGGTCAAATACAGCGGAACAATATGCAGGTGTGGCTAGCAACTGCATGTATGTTCACAGTGTTCCCATTGTTTTGTATAACGTCCGTATATAATGCTGCAGTTTTATTTTTATTTTTGGTAGACCGATATCGGGCTACATGACCATCGTCACCTAAAAAAGTAACATCTCCAACGAAAAATTACAAAAAATTCTACAAGCGCGCAAAAATATATATTACACGACCGCTGACGAGTGGCACGTAGCCTGATACATCTCCGGCAAAAATAAAAATAAAAGATAATATCCTTCATACTTTATGCAATTTTGACTTTAGTTGCAAAAAAAAGTTCAGATGGCTCTAAGCACTATGGGACTTAACATATGAGGTCATCAGTTCCCTAGGCTTAGAACTACTTAAACCTAACTAACCTAAGGACATCACACACATCAATGCCCGAGGCAGGATTCGAACCTGCGACCGTAGCAGCGTGCGCGGTTCCGGACTGAAAAGCCTAGAACCGCTCGTACCCAGAGGCCGGCCCTTTAATTGCATACAGTCTCGATCGTGTTGCAGTTTTAATATGCAGCAGTATAATTGTAGGAATAGCAGGTGCTGTACTGTCGTTCAAACGATTCTTGACTATTACTTGTTACTCTGCGACCTTCAACAAGTAGTATTAATATAGGACAGGAGAAAATCAAAGAAGAGCGGCGCATTTCGTCACGCGATCGTTTAGTCAGTGCGAGACCATCGCAGACGTGCTCAACAGACTACAGGGCCGGCCGAAGTGGCCGAGCGGTTCTAGGCGCTACAGTCTGGAACCGCGCGACCGCGACGGTCGCAGGTTCGAATCCTGCCTCGGGCATGGATGTGTGTGATGTCCTTAGGTTTAAGTAGTTCTAAGTTCTAGGGGACTGATGACCTCAGAAGTTAAGTCCCATAGTGCTCAGAGCCATTTGAACCATTTGAACAGACTACAGTGGCAGACGCCATAATAAAGCTGGCACAGAAAGATTTACGTATTCGTTTTTCCCACTCACTATTCGAGAGTGGAAAGGGCGAGGTATAGTCTAAATGTGGTTCTATGAACCGTCCGTCAAATATGTAAGTGTGAACTGTAGTGTGATCATGTACATTTTGAAACGTCCCCTTTGAACAATTTTAAAAGACTGTGCTTAAACTGACACACAATATTTTGTTAGCGCAACGCAATCTGACTTTCAAAATTCCCTACAAAAGAATGGCCCTGACTAACATTAAACTATACCTTTCACAAATCACTTACCTCACAAAAATCTTCGCTGCTCAAGCTACTGTAATACAGCGAGCGCCGCTACTGCCAGCTAAATAAAAGATTCAAACTATGGAAGGCACTAACTACTGATAGGGATAGTTAGCAAATGAAAGATATTAATAGAGAACAAACAATGTATTTACCTTGATATCATCATATATAAATATAGCAGTTCATGACAAATTTCAAAACTCCGCCATCTCTCTCCCCACATCCACCACTGCTGGCGGCTCACCTCCAACTGCGCAACGCTACGCGCTGTTCACATCCAGCTGCCGCTGCCCAACACTACAATGGCAGACAACAATGCAAACTAGCCACAGACTGCACACAGCACAGCCAGTGATTTTCATATTGAGCGCTACGTAACGTTGCCAATAAGAAAACATAAACAGCCTACTTACATAGAGAAAACATAAACAGCCTACTTACAATTTACATGAGAGTGTAGAGGCGTTGTTCATAGCAGGAAGAATTACTGTTTAAATACCTAGAGTGCACATTCCTAGCAGAGTCAGGCGGCATATTACCTGCTCCCTGATACATCTCGCGAAATCACCAAGACGTTAAAATAAGAGAAAGTAGTGATCATACTGCGACTTACTGACAGTTGGTCTGGACGGGCTCCATTTGTCAACTGCACAGAGAAGGGGAGACTGGTGGTGATAGTGGAAGCATTTACCATCTCACACACTGTGGCGGGTTGCAGACGTAAAGGTAATATAGACATAAAAAATTGAAGCAAACAACTAGATGAATGTTGGTATGAACTCCAGTGTATTCCTGGTATAATGCTCTCATCATTTACCGACCTGAAAAGTCGCTCACGTGGACTCTTATAGGAAACTTGTAATTTAATATATTCTTCGAACCACTGCCATGTTATCTTGTCACGTATCCGTTCCTAAAGATGAAAATTGCAAGAAATTATCTATACCATATTGCGAAAACGGGGCACAGAGCACACAACTAGTTGCAGGATGCCTATGCAACGGCCTCCATGGGCAACAAAACTCTGATTGTTAGTATTTAATGTGATTACTGATCCCATTTTAAAATTATAATAGGTACTATTATAACCTACTCATCAAGAGGTTTAATCTTACGTAAAAAGTTTAACAGAACAGAGAAATATTAAAGTTACAAACTGTGTTCTGAGGCAGCGAACTCGTGGCGCACAAAGCACCCAGATTAAAAAAAGGTGACAAAAGTCATTGCGTAGCGATATGTACGTATACAGATTGCTGGAGTATCTTGTACACAAGATATAAAAGCGCAGTGCATTGGCGGAGCTGTCATTTGTATTTAGGTGATTCTGGTGAAAAGGTTTCTGACGTGATTATGGCCACACAATGGGAATTTAATAGACTTTGATTCCAGAATGGTATTTTGAGTTAGGCGCATGGGACATTTATTTCGGAAATGGTAAGGAAATTCAATACGTCGAGATTCACAGTCTCAAGACTGCGCCGAGAATACCAAATTTCTTGCATTACCTCTCACCACGGACAATGCAGTGGCCAAAGGCCTTCACATAACGACTGAAAGTAGCAGCATTTGCGTAGAGTTGCCACAGTGCTAACAAACAATCAACACAGCATGAAAAAACCGCGGAATCAATGTAGGAAGTACGACGAACAAATCCGTTAAGATAGTGCGGTGAAATTTGGCGTTAATGGGCTATGGCAGCTGAGGAAAGATGCGAGTTTCTTTGCTAACAGCACAACATCGCCTGCAACGCCTCTCGTGGGCTCGTGACCATAACGGTTTGACCCTAGACGACTGGAAAACCGCGGTCTGGTCAGATGAGTCCCAATTTCAGTTGGTAAGAGCTGATGCTAGGGTTCGAGTGTGGCGCAGACCCCACGAAGCCGTGGACCCAGGATGTTAACAAGGCACTGAGTAAGCTGGTGTTGGCTACATAATGGTGTGGGCTGTGTTTACATGGAATGGCCTGGATCCTCTGGTCCAACTGAACCGACCATTGACTAGAAATGGCTATGTTCGTCTGCCTGGAGACCATTTGCAGCCAACACGAATCCCGTCGAACATTTATGGGACTCAATCGAGAGGTTGTGTTGTACTGTATTGTATTGTATGTTAACCGGGGACCTGGAAACGACGGAGAGGCTCCGTCCCCGCCGCAGCCGCAGTGGTCCACAACCCCACGACCACTACCGCAGTCCACTTCACCCCTCCGCCGTCCCACACCGAACCCAGGGTTATTGTGCGGTTCGGCCCCCGGTGGACCCCCCAGGGAACGTCTCACACCAGACGAATGTAATCCCTATGTTTGCGTGGTAGAGTAATGGTGGTGTACGCGTACGTGGAGAACTTGTTTGCGCAGCAATCGACGACATAGTGTAACTGAGGCGGAATAAGGGGAACCATTCGCCGAGGCAGATGGAAAACAGCCTAAAAACCATCCACAGATTGGCCGGTTCACCGGACCTCGACACTAATCCGCCGGGCGAATTCGTGCCGTGGACCGGCGCTCCTTCCCGCCCGGAAAGCCGTGCGCTAGACCGCACGGCCAACCGCGCGGGCGAATCGAGAGGTTAGTTCGTGCACCGGCAATACATTCGCAGTTATGGATGGCTATAGAGGCAGCATGGCTCAATATTTCTGTAGGAAACATCCCACGACCTACTGAGTCCATGCTACGTCGAGTTGCCGCTCTACACTGACCAAAAGAGGTCCGATACGATATTAGGAGGTATCCCATGACTTTTGCCATCTCAGTGCACTTTGAACACGGCGGTACGAGAACAGATTACAAAGTTACCCGTTTCGGGAATGCTTCTTCCCTTGGTTAGAAAGGCAATTATCATGCCCTTTTGGACATCAGACCAATCGCTCCATTTGTAAATTAAGACATCGACTGCTCTGTTTCCGCCTTACCACGTTGCACCTTATATACCCTCCACTGTTAGTGCTGCCACATGCCGTCTGTAAGTGGTAACTGCAGGTCACATTAATGTGACTGTACCGCGAAGTAGCAAGGAATTGACTTTCTTGGGGCAGACAAAATCGCGTCGGACGGTGTGCGTGGCATACTTGATATGATAGTGGAGGAATCCGAAGTGGTCCTCCGGTGTGCGTGTATAGAATGTAGCCTGTGGTGGCGCGCGGCCGACCGACCGGTCGGTCGCTAATTGCGTCCATTAAGAAGTGTGCCAGGCGGAGATTTAGTGCGGGCAGAAGAGGCGCGGACGCAAGGCGCGCCGATCGCGTTATCTGGCGGGCCTTTGTCCGTGACGGCGTGTTAATTAAAGTGGGCGGCTGACGAGCGCCGGCCGCGGGTACCGTCATTACCTGCGGCCGAGGCTGCAGATGACCCGCCGATACCCGCTACACGTGCCAGCGCGCCGACCTCCGCCGGGAGTCGTGCTAACGCGGTACAACGCCGCCTGCCTGCCTGCCTGCCTGCCTGCCTGTCCTCTTCCTCCAGTAGGGAAACCTCTCCTTCGCGATCCGCTCTGAAAACAGTGCATCAGAGGCCTCTTATAGGGAGGTCAGTGGTGAAGCTACATTTTTAACATGTTTTTATCAGGTCGCAGTGGATACACTGGTTCCCGTCAGATCACGGAAGTTAAGCGATGTCGGGCGCGGCCGGCATTTGGATGGGTGACCATCCGGGCCGCCATGTGCTGTTGCCATTTTTCGGAGTGCACTCAGCTTCGTGATGCCAGTTGAGGAGCAACTCGACCGAATAGTAGCGGCTCCGGTCAAAGAAAACCATCATAACGACCGGGAGAGCGGTGTGCTGACCACACGCCCCTCCTATCCGCATCCTCAGCTGAGGATGATACGGCGGTCGGATGGTCCCGATGGGCCACTTGTGGCATGAAGACGGAGTGCTGTTTTCGTTTATCAGGTCGCTTTCTTGTCTGTCTGCCTGTTCGGCACAAATTTTGCAACTGATCTCAAACTAACTTCTTGATGCGCTAGAGACTAGACATTTTAAACTTAGCTGAGAACTGGGTGACAATGCAGTATTAACTCGATTTCTTGCCGGTCTGTTCGGTAGCGGTGGGAGTGGGGGTGAAAAAGTTTGGTAACGCTTGACATCTCGGCTGCCCCGCAGGACATGGGTTATGTGTGGGTAGTATTGGAATCTGTTCCAGCGGTATGGAAGCAAACGGACAAACGGACACAGCTCAGCAGAGGGGTTGGGGAGGGGGGGGGGGGCTGGAGGAAATGGACAGAGAGAGGGAGAGGAGGAGATGGACAGAGAGGAGGAAGGAGAAGATGTGTGCAATTATGTGAAACACATACATAGGTGTGTGTGTGTGTGTGTGTGTGTGTGTGTGTGTGTGTGTGTGAATTTCTAAGGGAGTGAACTGCTCAGATCATCGGTCCATAGACTTACACACTACTTAAACTAGCTTATGCTAAGAACAACACACACACCCATGCCCGTGGGAGGACACGAACCTCTGGCAAGAAGAGCCACGAAGTCCGCGAGATGGTGCCTCCAACCACGTGGCCACTCCCCGTGGCACGTACATAGGTGAAGCTGTGGGTAAATTGGTAGCGTAATACACTACCAGAAGAAAAGAATTAGTATACCTGGAAAGAAAAACATGGTAAGGTAATGATGCCCAAGCCATGTTTTAAAAGAAGCTCTGTAATCCTGGGATTGAACAGGAAAGAGATGAAACTCATGACTGGACTGATGACCGGCCATGGGAACTTCAAAAATCACCTACACACAGTGGGTATAATAGAAGAGGACCCTAAATGTAGGATCTGTGATGAGGGCAAAGAAACTGCATCACACCTAATCTTTGAATGCATGGGATTGGAGAGTAAAAGATACAGAATCTTCGGAACAACTAGACCTGAAGAAATTGTGTCTAACAAAAAAATTGGTACAGGGATTCCTTACACTATTTAAGGGCACTGGTTGGCTTTACTAGATATACAGGGAGCGATACCGCACAATAAACCTAGTTTCGGTGCGGGAAGTGGCGGGTTAGACCTAAGCTGTTCCAGCTCTCCTGTTAAAATCAATGTCAATCAATATCTGGAACGACTATGTCGATTTTGATCCAATGACATCATATGCCACCTGGTGGATGGTAGATGTACTGACCGTAGTTTCAACATAGTCCGCCAACACACAGTGTAGTGGGATAGCTACTAGAGTGCCAGCTGTGTCTAACCTTTAATAGGGAATTCTCACTGTCAGAAAGCTCAGTGTGGTGAAAACATGTGAAGTAAGTAGACAACTGTGCAACAGAGATGCTTTCTATACGCAACCGAGCCAGTCTGAACGGAGTCAAGTAGTGGTCTTCCGAATGGTGCGATAGTCTTTTAGGAGAACTTCCACACAAGTTGTACGAGCTGTATCAGTTGTGCTGGTATCAGAGGTCACATGAACGTTCTCACATCCACAGACGACGTTCTGGACGTTCACGCAGCACAGACGCCCGCCAGAACCGTCGTATTGTAAGGGCAACAGTGGAAGATCGTACAGCTACCACAGCACAGGTAAGAGGGCTTGTGAGCCCAGACATGTCAACGGGTACTGGTGCGAACCGGTTGTTAGGAATGGGCTATGGACGTGGACAGCTCTAGCCTATCTTCCACTCACGCCACGGCATCGACGTGCACAGCTCGACTGGTGAATTCAGAGGATTACTTGGAAGATGGAATGGGGGAGGGTCTGCTTTCATGGCTGAAGACCACCTTCAGCCATGAAAGCAAATTCTGCCTGTAAGCAAGTGATGTTCCTATGCACATGCGACGTAGACCTGGTGAGCGCTGTCTCGTAGAGTGCATTCGTTCAAGACGCACTGGTTCTACCCCAGACATTATGGTCTAGGGTTTGAGAAGCTACAACTCTCGGTGTTTCTGAAGGGAACGTTAAGCAGCGCTCGGTACGTCCAGAATATTGCTAGATCCATTCTTTTGCCGTACTTGCAAGAGAAGGTGATGTGTTGTTCCAAAAGGATAATGCTCGCCCACACATCGCTCGTGAAACTCAACGTGCAATGGAAGACGTGCAGCTACTTCCTTAGCCAGTATTGTCTCCGGACTTTTCGCTTACTGAACGCGTGTGGAATATGATGGGACGAGAAATGTCTCATAGGACTCGTCAACTAACTCTTACAGATCTACGTGAACAGGTCGAGCAGGCGTGGTGTAACGTATCCCAGGATAGTATTCGCTATCTGTACGATCGACTGGATGACTGGATGTCAGAGTCAGCCGTAGCATTACCTCCTGTGGATGCTACATCACGTACTAATATGGGGGTTTCAGCATGGTTCGATACCTGGTACCTGAGAACTGCTTGTGCTATTGACCTGTAAGTGTAATAATTTTATGTACTCCATATTATTTAAATAAAAACAAATGTTTAAAATCTTAAGTTTTTAAATCGGACTAAAAAGTGTGAAATGATTCCTCCTAGCCCCATATCGATTCCTAAACCCATATAGATTGTGTACTTTGTACCGTAGAGGTACAGTTCGGAGAGGCTGATTATATCAGCATGACAGTTCACGTGGTCATAAAGCAGCAACGGTCTGTGGAGAATAAAGTTCCTGATAATGGAGTGGCCTGCCGAGAGTCCCCACAAGATCCCAATGGACAACTCTGGGAGAAATTAGGTCAACTACGTTACAAACCCCAGCTTCCAACATCACTATCCTGTTTTGTTTTGGCATTTGAGGCAGAAATGGCTGCGATTTCTCCACAGACGTTCAAATACTTTATTGAAAGTGACCCCACCAGAGGTCAAACCGTCAAAACCGCGAAAGGTGGTCACACCCCACTTTAACGTCCATTAACATGTCTCCGGATACTTTCGTTGAGATATTGTATTGGTAACAAACTATAAGTGGGATGTACAGGTCTTAAAGTGACAGAAGTCTCGTACAAGTTAGCTGCAAATTTAAGTTCGCGTGTTCGTGTGTGAATGGGCTCAGTGAGCAGCTTCAAGTTGCATCACAGCAGCCGAGATAAGTGCGGGAAGTGGATTCGCCGGGTGAGTCACGCACTTAAAACTAATGGCTCGCTCTGCGAGAGGCGAGTGCCGCACGCCCAACTGCTGGCACGCTCGCAGATCGCGGCAAGGCTCACCGTCGAACTTCTTAAACGCCATTTTGTAGGTCAACCTATGCGATGTGACAAAGCGCGCGGCTTGTTCTCCCTGCACATCGTTCGCGAATTGAAAAGGAAAGAGGATGTGGTGACGCTACAGAAAGCACCCTCTGCCACACGCCATAAGGTGGCTCGCAGCGCATGTATGTAGAGGTTGGACTGAATTTCGACAACTGGGTATACATCGCAGTCATGGCATTCCTATTTTGTTTTCCCGTAGGTCACTTGATTGATAACACATTAACCACAACAAGGTAACAGTACTAAATAACCAATTTATTTTCCACTGAAGCTAATATTAGAAAAGGGACTATGGTAGTCGAATATAATATTGTCTAAAAGACAAAGAGGGAACAGATTACAATCATTTATCGCTTCCAAACTACAAAAGATAGAAACACAATTCCAACGTTCCTGGAAACAGAAAAGCTTAAATTTTTATAGGTTCGATATGTACACCGTGTATCACACGACAAATATCAAAACGGTGGCTCATTTCCTACCACACACGAAGCAGTTGGTCCCTCGTTATCGAATTCACAGCTTGAACAATGCAATGTTGCAGACTTTCAAAAGTGCCAGGCAAGGCGGGAGAGGGCGGGGGAGAGGAGGGAGGGAGGGGTATAATATCACGGTCATTTACGTAACTCTACAGATAAAAGGAGACAAGGGGTGTGAGCTCTAGGACGTTGGATTGGAAGAGGAGCACCAGAAGACGAACTCCATCGCCGGTGGCCTCCCAGACCTCACACCTTCTAACTTTTTTCTGTGGGGTTATGCAAAAGACCGCGATTTTAACCCCCCCCCCCCCCTCCCTATTCCTGACACTCTTGAAAGTCTGCGACATCGCACTGTTCAAGCTGTGAATTCGATAACGAGACATCAGCTGCTTTCTGTGTGGCAGGAAATGAGCCATCGTTTTGATATTTGTCGTGTAATACATGGTGGTCACATTGAACGCATAAAAATTTGAACTTTTTCCCAGGAACGATGGAATTGTGTTTCTACCTTTTGTAGTTTGAAAGCAATAAGTGTTTGAAATCTGTTCCTTCTTTCTGAATAGCCCTGTATATCTTTAAATCACTAATCGTGAATATAGTGGTTAGCTGCAGGACGAATGAATTAGAATTAAAATAACGTACTTAGAATTCATGAAACTTCCTATACATATTTGATGCTCAAGTAACTGACGTCATATTAAAATTAAGGGGAAACATAGTTCTAAACAGTGTCTGAAATGCGCATTTAGGGAGATCTAGTTTAACTGTTTTCATTTGCAAAGCGGTGCAGTCCTCAAACGAAAATGGATGATATTAGCGTGTATGGAGGAGAATGAAGCTGACACGTAATAATTTTATACTTTATTGCAATTGTTAGAAGTGCTGAGAGGAAAACTGTAATGGTGGTGTTTGTAGTTGAATTTTCACACAATACTTGTATCAGAAACAGCAAATCGGTAACTGCGTAATCGACATGTAACTGCAGTTCACGAAATTAAAGCTGTGTACAGTACATTAAAAAGTCATAGATTTAATGCATAAGTCACGTTTTATTTTCAATTCCACTGTGCTTTTAAATGTTCACCTCTACACCATCAGGTAATTTCCACGTGTTTTACGTTGTAATAGGCACTTGCGACATGCACATGCGTCGTGTATGTGGCAGAAAACAATGTGGCAATGTGTGTTGTCTTTCACTAGTGAAAAACATTCATGTTATTTACAGCGCTGTAAGGTGATATATACATTTGTAAACGTATGTAGAAACTGTACTTACTGCTGTCACAGCGCACCGTATGCCCTTGACTCCACAAATTTCATAATTACAATATTTTTGGAAATATCACAATGCAAAGAAGTTAGCTGTGACAAAGATCCGGGGCGTTGGCGAGAGATACCAAAGATACTATGCTATATTACTTTTATGAATTTATTAATTCTACATAATGTAATTATCTTAATCTCCGAACAAAATGAAACTGATTTTCGTTGTTTTCAAGTTTCTTCATTAATGCAAGACGACACATAACCTTCTCTTCACATCGTTAACTACCACAGAGGCGACACATCTACATGTCACTAACGGCTTACATGGTGTAAAAATATCTAAATCCGTCGTATAATAATGGCATTGCGATTTAAAAGCGTGGTGGAGTGACTGAAGCAGTAAATCGATGATCTGTGTATTATCCTTATTTGTACACATAAGTCCGGGTCCACACATTGGGGAAAGGTTGGCGTCAACAGTGTTCGTTACGCCGCGCGGGACTAGCCGAGCGGTCTCAGGCGCTGCAGCCATGGACTGTGCGGCTGGTCCCGGCGGAGGTTCGAGCCCTCCCTCGGGCATGGGTGTGTGTGTGTTTGTCCTTAGGATAATTTAGGTTAAGTAGTGTGTAAGCTTAGGGACTGATGACCTTAGCAGTAAAGTCCCATAAGATTACACACACATTTGAACATTTTTGAACAGTGTTCGTCCGGCATTTGGATCGATGAAATAGCATTGGAATCGACGCTGGGCACAATGTTGGTACGAGTGCGTTGCTTGTCGGTATTTCGACCAAACATTAAAGGACTTAGGGCCAGTAGCGATACTCCCACCAAGCATTGGCGCCAACGTTGTTTGTTTTGCATCTTCGCTGTTTCGAAGCCGAGTTTGTTTGTTCCTTCATTCGTCGTCGTCGTACAAATTTCCAAGTTAAGTTTTTCACAATTCCTCAGGTACAAAAAATGGCTCTGAACACTATGGGACTCAACTGCTGAGGTCATTAGTCCCCTATAACTTAGAACTAGTTAAACCTAACTAACCTAAGGACATCACAAACATCCATGCCCGAGGCAGGATTCGAACCTGCGACCGTAGTGGTCTTGCGGTTCCAGACTGCAGCGCCTTTAACCGCACGGCCACTTCGTCCTCAGGTACAGTGGTGGCTTACGTTGGCTCTATACGAATTCAACTGAACGTTGGCTCCAGTGTGTGGTCAACGTTGGTGCCAGCGTTGGCACCACTGTGTGGAGAATGTGTCACATTTAAGACGCGCAAATGAAAAATAAATAACAACCTAACCGTTTTTATTGCGCACTTGAGAAAGAAGCGATAGTCGATACTCAGGCACACACTGCAAGACCACCATATTGTCGTTTTCTGCAATTAAATACTTACAAACCAAAGTCTGTCGGCTAAGTGCCACGGTGTAATGTTACACAGCGGTACCACTGGTGCCCCAGAAGGAAATGCAGTGCGTATTAATCTTGTTAAGCGTGTTTCACTTTCAGTTTTTCGTCAGAAAAAAATCCTACTCCGTCAGATCTGGGGAACTGGCCGGCCAATCCAACGATTTGGAAACAGTTCGTGAGGACATGCTGTGCACTATGGGCTGGACAGCCATCGTGTCGGTACCACAGATTACGCCTAGTCTGCAGAGGAATGTCTTCTAGCATCCGTGGAAGGCAGTCTGTTAAGAGGCTGCGATACTTGAGCGCGTTCAGTGTTACATCTTTGGAAAACGGGGCTATGAGCTGATGGTTCACTATCCTACGCCACACGTTACACTCCATGGACGCTGGCGTTCCACCTGACGAAGCCAACGTGGATTGTCAACTGAATAACAGTGTGTGTTTCGGCTGTTTACCTGCTCATGATTGGTAAGTGCGGCTGCACACTAAACAGAATACATGCTACTTCCGCAGTATTCTGTCTTAATGCCCAGGTATAGAAGTTAACACGAATCTTACAATCGTAAAGATGTAGCTCTTGATAGAGAGAGATATAAAAGGGATGGAACCTATGTCGATGGAGAAAGCATAGGACAGCCGGCCGGAGTGGCCGTGCGGTTCTAGGCGCTACAGTCCGGAACCGAGCGACCGCTTCGGTCGCAGGTTCGAATCCTGCCTCGGGCATGGATGTGTGTGTTGTCCTTAGGTTAGTTAGGTTTAATTAGTTCTAAGTTCTAGGCGACTGATGACCTCAGAAGTTAAGTCGCATAGTGCTCAGAGCCATTTTGAAAACATAGGACACTTGGCTGACTCAGGCCACTTCCCCGTGCGACTGCGCGGGAACAAAAGCGCGGATCACCTGCAGCAGCAGCAAGAACGTTAATTTTCCTCTCTTCTTTCGTCACTTGTTTCCATCTGTTACGATGTCTACGTATTACACTATCACTTTCACGTACCTGGTTGAAGAGGATGATGAATTATTGCCGTGATGGTTGATGTCTATTGGGATATCTTGCCGCATACACAGTACAAGAACGAACTGCATTCCTCCTACACTCTCCATACACCAAGAGCATGTTAGCTTTTTCTGCATTGGTAAATCCCATCTTCCACTTATGATCTACTGCTTGGACCGTCTCACACTAACTGTCGTAACGCAATCAAGGAACACACAAGCACATTGCAAGCAAACATAACAACATAGTATGCAGTAACTTCGCAAGCTGAAGGACATAAACAAGTGCCGGAGTGGGAACTTTTCAAAGTACGGTATCTCGTAAACGACTCGCACTAGAATCCTGCAGCAGACAGCTCTGACATTCTAATTTACCCTGCTTTTAGATCATTAATGTCAACAGGCAATGTTCCATTTAAAAAACTGATTGTTTGCAAAAAATACACTTTATAAGTAGTATTACATTCCGTTTATTAGCCAAAAATACAAGGCCCTGACTACCAATCCATTCTGTAAAAACAGCAAATCAGCAGCACTTTCTAGTTCCGCAATATTTGCGGGGGAAGTTTTAGGTGAATCGCCCTGTATATGCAACTGAAGAGCAAACGAAATGACCGAGCGAGGTGCCGCAGTGGTTAGCACACTGCACTTGCATTCGGGAGGACGACGGTTCAAACGCATGTCCGGCCATCCTAACGTAGGTTTTCCGTGATTTCCCTAAATCGCTTCAGGCAAATGCCGGAATGGTTCCTTTGCAAGGGCACGGCCTACCTCCTTCCCTAATCCGATGGGATCGATGGGTGTTCCCTCCCCCAAATCAACCAAGCAACCAACAAACAAAATGAAATAAATTTTATTGTGTTATTTGTTAAGTGAAGCTATGGTTTCCAAGAGGGGTTAAAATGGTGAACGTGACTAAATTCTGCAACAGAAGGAAATGCCTATTGGCCGTCTACATTAGAATGGTCGAAAAAACTGAGAATTGAATATTTCAAAACGTTTACGTGTACTAAAATGATAACTATTTACATATGTTTTCATATGTTCTGTCGCTGTGTACACTGTAAAACCTAAACACATCAAGGAGAATCAACAGTCAGTAGCCTCTTTCCTTAAAATTTTAGATACCGTTGTGGCGGGCCAAGGGTGGACACTCCGCCCTGTGTTTACGCTCTAGTGGAAAGAGCAGCGGTGTTGTATAAGTAAGATCCGACTATTCATGTTTTGTATTATTACCAACGACAGGAACGTTATGCACTCGCGATAAACCAATTTTTTCGTGTAATAGAAATTTGAATAGGTTTCTAAATTAACGTTTTGGGATTAGCGGTATGCAATACTACATGTTAAATCGTTTAAAAACCAAAAGAAATCGAAGCAGAAAAGATGGAGGGCAGCACTGTGTCTTTTCATGGGTTGAAGTATTACTTGATAGCGAAAGCTAATTAGACGCTGACACAAGGTAGTTTGTTGCTTTCGCAAAGTCTTCAAACCACTGTCTATTTGCCTCTATGGAGCTGACAATGGAATCTTACAGCCTGTCCCTCGTCGATTTTCTTCATGCCTATAGGATTTGGAGATCAGTGGCATGACACCAGTTTCTCAAAGCAGCAAGACTTCTTCTCGTAATAACTCGAAAATATCACCATCGAAAATTAGATTTCTGTGAGCAATTAAATTCAAGACATTTTGAGCTTGTTAATGTACTCCCCGTCAGCTGAATGCTTACACTCGTGAAGTCGCTGGTACGATTATCGTTTGTAGTACCTTTTTCTTTACTTTTACATAAGTTATACATTTATCATCAAATAAAAATATTAAATAATAAATATTGAATCACAATTTTTTCATAAAATTACATCGTTTATTTTACCTGTCGTATGAATGTAAATTTATTTGATGCAGACATGTGAAATGCCTTATCGTTAAATAAAATGTTCAATAGGAAAGGGAAGAAAGAGGGTTTGAATTACCAAATTTAGCTACCTCGCATACATGAAACGCAGAGTGAAAGTGGAAAGAAAATTTGTAACATACCCACGATCAATATGATAAGCGTATTCATCGCAAAAGATATGAACGAAAGCTGTCATAGGTTGCTTCCGAAGAATGGGGAAGTATGATGTTCACGTTGCATGTTGTCACGGAAAACGTTAGTACATTAAGTGGTGCTTGATGAAGTATATAAACATCAGAATAAAAAGTGAGCCAGGCGTGAAATGACAGGGTGTGGGTGCGAGGAGAGTTATTCTCTGTACCGTGTCGACTGCTTCATAATAGTGACAGTAATTGGTTATGATAAACTCCATTATGAAGCTGCGGGTGAACGACCGAAGGTAGTTAAGCGACATTCTCCTCGGCACACAGAATCTATGCCTGGGAGACAGGGCATGAAATATATTTCCACAGATGAAAAGCAGTAAATATGTCAAAAGGACCGTAATGTAAGCACAGCAACGACGCTAAAAAACATCGAAGCTGTATTCAAAATTACTTCAAAACATATTACTTGTACAACAAGTCTAAAAAAAGGAAAAATTCCAAGGAATGAGGTTTTAAAGCCTTACTGGCTTAGAGATAAAAGATAATAACAGGAAGTTATTTATAATGTCAAATGTTTCGCTCGAAATCTGTGCTAAATTATTCATAAATATATTAGAAAGAACAACCTTTTTCATGTTTATGTGCAGTTGCAGTTACAAACTGAGTTCTCTAATGAATTTAAAAAAATACTGCAGGGAACGGCTTAGTGCACAGTGCATATAATGTCGTGATGCAATTCTGCAGTATAATACAGTGATTCTACCCGGAAATAAGTGAAAATGAATCTTGGAATGCATTATCGAACTCCACATTCGCCAAGATGCAGCTCTACATCACAATAACGATAGCGGACGTCTTTTTCTCGCCCCCTTATCACCCCGACCCATATGATCGCAAGGAGTGACTGTGTCAAGGTTTGTTAGACATATTTTTTATATCATTAAACACTTAATAATTAATTAAAAGGGTTCGCCTTCTTGCAAGAACACAATCTTGTCTTAACGGACAAACCTGTTTCACCACGGTTTTGGAATCTCCAGTGGGTTTTTCTGTTATTACTTCCGAAAGATATACATTTAACGTTATATATAGATTTGGAATATATTGACATGATTTTTTGTGGCTTATATTACGTATGTTAATTGGATTTTACCTTTTTTACATTTTGTTTGACCTGTGGCTGCCAAACGAAATCAGTCATAAGCCTATATTAATACAGCGTGCCCTCCACAACATAGGGAATCCTAGGCAACGACTTTATTGAATTTTTGCATAGAATAAAACCTCAAAACTTGGTATTGAGGTAAAAAAGCTGGTGTATGCCCATCTGTCTCTTACAGCTGCTACATTTGATCTGTTCTGCACTGTACTTAATTAGTATTTGGCTCCTAATTATGTTGTTGTTATTACTGTTACGTTTAAAGCGACCTGTGGGCGTCAAGTAAATTTCGTGTGTTTTGTATTAGTGATCTATTTGGAATAATATGCAATTTATGGATTTGCTGTGGATTTATTACAGCGTTTACTTACGTGTTCTAGTACTCATTCGCGAATTATGGTAGTTAATCGACTTCTGTAGTGGCTTACATGCACATTTCACTGGACGTTCACGTTGTAGGTACGTTATTCACAGCCATTTCTTTCGCTGTTTTGTTTACGACTGAAGTTTTTTTTATTGTGTGTGTGTGTGTGTGTGTGTGTGTGTGTGTGTGTGTGTGTGTGTGTGTGTGTGCGCGCGCGTGCGTGGTTTCATAGTTCGCTTAATGTGTTTAATAACTTTGGTGACACATTTTTGAGGAATAAAAGAAAATTGTGTCTTCGCAAAAAAGTGAACCCTGTTGATCCATTATTATCTTCTACAAGTAGGGGAACAGATCGGAAATTACATTATGATTTTAAATAGTTAATTTTCGATTATTTCCGAACTTTTGTTTACACTTGCATGCAATACAAAACTCTTTGTAACGTCCATAGTGGTACGGGGGAAGTAGAGACGAACAATTTTACACGGGACACACTTGTTCCATCAAGTCGGGAAACAGCCTCAAATTGGCTTACAAAAGCCACATACGACACCGCGCATCCGCGCCTCTCAAGATTTTTGTACACTGTCGCCATCATACGCCACCGGCTTAGTTGCTCACTTACAAACTGTAATATTGACATTTCTGTAAATTTAACCTGAGAAACTGTTGAATTTTAACAGCATAAAATCAACAATTAAGTGGTTCCTTTATTTTCTTTCTCTCTCTTTCTTTCTGGTCTTCCCAGTACGAGACTACAGTGCTTGTACGGGCTGAGTTTAAATGGAACTAGAAACGTAATTAGTTTTTGTATAACGCGTTTAAAAGTTTTTTTTCCTTTCGTTATCCTCACAGGGAATGTTAACACTAATGTTAACGAAAGCAGATGACATAAAAGGGTGAAATGATACTAAAAAACTCGTACGGCGCACAAGTCCTGTAGCTCAGGTGGTTCTCTTAGGTCGATTTAAGGTTATTTTCCGGTCTGTTGCATAACAAGTGTCTCGCATCAAATTGTTCATCTCGACTTCCTAACACCACTGTAGTACGTTGTAGACCGTTGAAATGCCTCTACATATGCTGCAATCAGTGATACGAAGGGAGTGATACGTAGATATCCTTGGGATATTCCTAAATTCCTCCCTAAACTGCTCCACATATCTGGCCAACTATGGTCTGCCTATGGTTTGAACTCACTGTACGGATACTGCAGCTGCCTCATTTAGAACAGGGGACAGAGTCGAGGGCGACGTACACGATACTTAGTAGAACGCTGATGACATACGTAGTTCCAGTCCAGGCTTAAGCATGTCCAACACGTCTGCGCCGCCAGGAAGTTATAAAGAACGAGGTATTACGAATCATAGGCAAAGCTCCAAGATACTCACGCGCAGCGGAGTTGCATAATGAATTCCGCCTCGAGACCCTCGCGGAGGTATTCAGAAACCTCGCCACACGACTATACAAGAACTTGAGACACTCGAACAACCCCTTAGTCCCAAATACGGGAAACTACGATCAAAACTACACGTGGAAGCATAACCTAGCAAAACGACTTTTCCTTAGGGACCACCTATGCCAGGCATACACTAAGCAGATGATCAACACTGTATCGGCGAATCGCTGCGTCACAGTAAATCTGCCTGGCACAGCAAGCAGCGCTCACACAATCTACTAACCGACTAAAACGGGTAAACTGAACGCGCGCAATACAAACAAACCCCACACGACTCTAAACAACGAGCGGGCGATTTTATAATCAAACTGACCTCTCAGATGATGACTTTGGAATGTTACAGATACGTTGGCGGTACAACCGTCCCAGGAGATATCGCTGGTGCCCCTCTATAACGGTAACACCCGTCTATTAACTTTCTCTGTCACTCACATTTGAATTGTCGCTACCGACAGTGGCCCTGTTACACGCCCCGACTGCCGTAGAGGTTTTCGTATCTATGGCACTTGCCATGGCACTTTGTCCCCTTGCTACCCTTCAATCGCTTTTATGTCTACTGTCTCCTCGACGGGAGCGTATATTAGTGTGCTGTCGCAAATAGACGTACGGACAACATCACAGTCCATCATCGTGTGACTTCTTGATTAGCATACTAACCCCCTTCCGCAGAGGTGAACAGAGAACTCTTTTGCGTTGGTCGCCGTGGTAGTGAGGGAGTGGAGGGGGCTTCACTTATTCTACACTCTAGAAGCACCCATCACAGTTGTCCACACGACAAGGATACATGCTTGACACTTCATAACAGGACGGAGAAAGCGAATGGCAATCCACATCCAGTAGGACCCCGCCGATGCAGGATCCCTGTAGCGCCCCCCCCCCCCCCCCCCCCAGTCCTTCCCTCGTTCCTCCTTGAGTATGGGACCACTTTGACTTTTCTGAGCCTTGTTTTTACCTTCGTTGATATTCGTCTTATAAACTCTATCTTTGCCGTCTCTGACTCAATAACATTGATACTGACAAGTTGTTAATGTTTCAATTTTCCTTAGTTTCCTTTAGTGCTTGCTCAGTGCAGCGAATGAATAGCATGGGTGGGGCGGGGGGGGGGGGGGGTGTAGGCTACTACCATGTCACACTTGGTTCTTAGCTTCTGTCTCCTTTTAATGACCATCGACTCTTAAAATTGCAGTTAATTTAGTTAAATGAGAAGTGAGACAATGAAATGAAATGTCGTGTGGCTAGGGCCGCCCGTCGGGTAGTCCGCTCGCCTGTTGCAAGTCTTTTTAGTTGACGCCACTTCGGCGACTTGAGCGATGATGATGAAGACAACACAACGCCCAGTCCCTGAGCAGAGAAAATCTACGACCCAGCCGGGAACCGAACCCGGGCCCCTTAGCATGGGATTCCGTTGCGCTGACTACTCAGCTATCGAGGCTGACAGTGAAACAATAAGAATAGCATTTTTAAGGGAGACGCTCATGAAAAATACACACTATTTAAAAAATGCACCAAATCCACGCCGGCCGGGGTGGCCGTGCGGTTCTAGGCGCTACACTCCGGAACCGCGTGACTGCTCCGGTCGCAGGTTCGAATCCTGCCTCGGGCATGGATGTGTGTGATGTCCTTAGGTTAGTTAGGTTTAAGTAGTTCTAAGTTTTAGGGGACTGATGACCTTAGAAGTTAAGTCCCATAATGCTCAGAGCCATTTGAACCAAATCCACAATTTTGAAAATACGGCAATGAAATTTTCCACCATGTTTTACATAAAAGTAACACATTTAGTGTTAAGTTCATAAGATAACATATATTTAACTTTTATGGAATTTATAATTTTAGTTTCAAAAAATAATATACAGTATGTACCCATTTCCCAGAAACGACTCAAGATATTTCTACATTAATTCTGTTTAATCACTTTGTGTATCGTAGATACTATCTTGACGTTTTTTGAATACATCGAATAGGAGAACGTTAATAATTTTGAACTAGAATTCTGCAAGTATAATACAAAATTCATGGAAATTTCCGAGCAATTTGCCCCATACCTCAGCTTACACTCAGAATTTCAAAATTAACTCCTGAAACAACATTTATTGGCTTTGTAGATAAAAGTGTACCATCCTTCACAAATTCTGAGATATAGGTACACAAACTTTTAAAAACATTATTTTCAGGCATTGATATTTAAGTTCAACATAACGTTTTTTCTTATGTCACCTCTTCAGAGGGCCCCAGATATGTACTCAGGATCCTCTTTCCCTTAAAGACTCCTCTTCTGCTTTCTTGTTTTGTGCCTTCTTTCCTTATCAAGACTTCACCTAACTTTTCAGTTGCAAAGAGGCGCTATAAATCCATTTTTCACGAGACCTCTTGATTAAGTTGCCTATCTTAAAGCACATTGTCCCTAATGCCTTCATCCTCCCTAATTTCCCGTAACTAAATAAAAGAACTCTATCGTAAGTTGCAGTTCTGACAACTATAGCGAATGAAAATGGGGTTTTAGAGTATCGTTTCCAAATGAGTGAATTTAGAGACTCATTTAGATTCTGGGTTTTGCCGTGAACACACTTCATTTTTAGAAGATCAGGATCGGCCATAAACCTGTAAGTTGACTTGACAGCATCCAGTATACTATTTGGAAGCATGTTCTCGTGAATGTGGGGGTTGTTACACGTCTTAGCCTGTAGATATTTACGCCAGGTAATGTGACACAGGTGATGAATGCGATGTTCATGTGGTGACACCATGTGAAAATATGTAACCCATTCTGTACTTTTCATGTCACTTACTGAATAGGTTCAGTCTGATAGTGTTGCCATAATATACTTGAAGCGTGTTTCTCATCTTCTTTGTGACTCTGTTGTGTCCAACCTTGCGCTTTCGATCTTCCACCTTTTTTATTGTTTCTAAGATACTAAAGAGAATCACAGATCTATGAAATTAAAGAGTATATATCACAGCCTTCTAGATGTGTCCCGGGCAAGTTTGATTGAAAGTAATCCACGGAATCGTTATTTAACGAGCTAGTGTTGATGTGTTGCTTTAAAAAGAGGGCATAGTAGGAAGTTTGCGTCCCACTTTTAATTAGCATTCAGGCACTCGGATACGATTTCACATTGAAGCTTTCGGAACTTACTGTCCATGAGTTCCACTAATAAATAAAAAATAAACAGAAAATAGACATTTTCGGTCAATTTCATGCACGTGCGTCCTTAACAATGTATGGAACTTTAAGGTATAACGTTGTAAGCATGCTTTGGCACCGTATTTAGCTATGCGGCTATTGATGTCCTTGGTGTTCACTCTGGAAAGCTGGAAGCCGCGCCCGTCGACAGGAAACTTGCTTGTCCGCACATGTGCTACCCAGACGCGCCGTCAGCAACCGCTAACATCTTAGGCGCACTTTTTCTGCCCCATCTCTAATGGCGGCGCTATCTGCAAGTGGCTCCTGTTACAGGAGTCCACTCGTCGCTGGGAACCGTGTTGTCTTCACAATGACACTTCTCATCCCGTTTGTTTAATGGTTAACAGAATGTTGCCTAAATCGAACTAATTTGTCAGGAGGCAGGGAAAGCTTGCTCTTGCAACGACCTACACTGTGTATTTTAGTTTATTTATACGTTTTTTATACACGTTACAGTCACGTTAATATGTGTACCTGTCAGAAGCCTGAATAAACGCCATCTGTAGCGCGGAAGTTAAGGAAGAGAGTCAGTGAGGTTCTAGAAGTTACCGACACGGATGTGGAACTATACCGACTGCAGTGCTGTGGTCAGTTGCGCAAGGTTTCTCTGTTGAGGATCCATGATCCAAGATGCTTCCACCCTTGGCTCGAAAGCCAACGATCATGTCCTTTTGGAGCACAGATAAATCGCTCCGTTTCCACATTACGACAATGACTGCACTGTTTTCTGTGTCCCCCGACATGCTTTTTATACGCTTCATTGCCAGTGCTGCCACCTGCCATCTCTGACTGGTCATTCCAAGCTGACGTCGAACATAGGCGGTGGTCACATTAATGCGACTGCACCGTGTATTACCTCAGAAGGAAGGGTGGCAGCGGCCACATTGCTGAACTTCAGTCTTTGTTTAAGAAAGTTTGAAAGGTAACACGTGGGGCTGAGTATATAAAAATGATTGAGAATGTTGATCGTGCTAGGACAGCAACCAGCCACAAATTTACTTCGAGTTCCTTTATTCAAAGGAAACCGTTACCGGTTTCGAATCGTTGCGATTCATCATCAGACGGTTTACACGCTTTCTTTCTACATTTGGTGTGTTTTTTACAGATTAATTGTCTCTCTGTATGTACCAAAACATGATGTGCGTGGTTGGAATGAACTCAGCGACAAATCTAATGTGTACAGTGACAACTATTGCGTGTGCAACAACGAGGATGCAGTGTGAATGCATTTACATCGATTGGATGAACGTTATAGAAACAATCACTCGAAACCGACGTTTCACGACAATTAATCTGTAAAAAACACACCAAATGTAGAGAGCAAGCTCTCTGTATGTACCAAAACATATTGTGCGTGGTTGGAATGAACTCAGCGACAAATCTAAAGTGTACAGTGACAACTATTACGTGTGCAACAACGAGGATGCAGTGGGAATGCATTTACATCGATTGGATGAACGTCATAGAAACAATCACTCGAAGTAAATTTGTGGCTGGTTGCTGTCCTAACACGATCAACATTTGTCTTCGAAAACAGCCACGGTCTCCAACATGTCATCATATGACAAAATTGCATGATTGAGAATGTTTGCAAAATTTAGTGTACTAACAACAATCATTTTCCGAAAGCAAAGACAGACATAAATTATGCTGAGCAAGTTTTTATTAGCACTAGCACTCCGTCATCAGGCCACAAGTGGCCCATCGGGACCATCCGACCGCCGTGTCATCCTCAGTTGAGGATGCGGATAGGAGGGGCGTGTGGTCAGCACACCGCTCTCCCGGTCGTTACGGTGGTTTTTCTTGACCGGAGTCGCTACTATTCGGTCGAGTAGCTCCTCAGTTGGCATCACGAGGTAGTATGCGCATCCCGAAAAATGGCAACAGCACATGGCGGCCCGGATGGTCATCCATCCAAGTGCCGGCCACGCCCGACAGCGCTTAACTTCGGTGATCTGACGAGAACCGGTGTATCCTCTGCGGCAAGGCCGTTGCCAAGTTTTTATTGAATACCGTAAAAAACTAACATTGCTTTAAAACCGCAGTGCACAAGGATCCTGGGTGGCAGAAGTGAGTCAAGTACTCTGGCCCTAAAAATGTGGATAACGCAATCTGAATTGATCTGACGCTGAGCACACTTTGACTGATAATCTACAGAAATTTCTCTACATAGGTGCAGCTGAGAGCAAGTGGCTATTGAGATCTGTACACTCTGACAAGGCCGGAGTGGCAGTTCGTTACCCTTTTTGCTTCATGCAGTGCAGCAAACATGAAAACTTGTGAATTTTTTTACATGTGGCTCTGCACATGATGCCCAGTTTACAACTCCACTGTGTAGATAGATGTGTCCCCTCAGTCTGTCGCCCCCAGCCCAGCCTTCGGCTGGCGCCAATGCAGGTATAGCAGCATTGCTCTGCTGGAGACCTGTCTCGACAAGGGCCTGCTCTGTCTACCCCGTACGGCTGTGGGTCTATGCGGCAAGATTTACTGAGGGATGGGCTTGCCACCAAGTGCTTCCAACTCCCAACATGCCATTTCTACAAGCTAAGAACCATAAAATTACCTCATGCTGCGCCCTACCAGCCTCCATCAATGTCTGCTCAGGCTGTTAACTTTCTAAAGCCCCACTCAAGGTGCATCAGGTTTTAATAATATCTTTAATAATTTTCTGTATATGAAATATTGGTGAGAGAGTAATTTGTCTTCTCTCAAGTTGTAGCATGTAACAAAATACCTCACATTTCCAAAGTGTGGGAGTTGCGTGCAGATATGAGAGGAGCGGATGTGATATGTGAAGGGAGATGGGAGACGCGTTGGGAAGGGTCAAGGGGCTATATTTATATGGAAGGAGCGGGCTGGATTGCAGTTACGTAGGCAACAGATGGGCTGGACACTTTGTTTCGAATGGAAGAGGTAGGGGTGGTTAAAGCTGATAGTATAACTAGATCCTAGAAATGATTTTATGCATGTATGTGTAATCCTGGCCTCAAGTAGTATCAGCGCCTCACTATGTCATGTGTAAGAGAAGTCCTTTGTGATCAGCACATTGCGATAAACATACCGACGTGCCAGGGATCTCTGCTAAGGCATTAATCGAAGTCAAAGTCACTGCCATACGAAGAGAAGAGTTTCGATGGCAGAAGAAAATGGGAGCGAACTGTGAAATGCAGTTACTAGTGTAGAAGGTTTTCCACAGTTTTACTCCAACCCAGTATACGAGTTGCCACTACGTTACTGAACGAGGTAACACAGTGACTGAAGAACTGGAATTGCAACTCGTTACGGCATATGTGAGGTTCAGAACTTCGTTCAGTCATACAGATTTGTGATTCAAGAGGTATCCCTAAAACGTTAAACTCATTATTGCAATGGTTCTTCAGAGGAAAACAGATGAGTTTACTTATGAAGAGTGTTTGCGGAGAATGAATAGAACGAGAAGACTCCTGTCCGTTCTTACTCTTTCCGACTATTCTCTTTCGATACTTTTGGTGAATCTTTTGGTAATCATCATACTCAAGTAATTGTTAAGATCAATAAAATTATTTTAAATAATTATAGTCGTTCAGTGGCAGAGGCATATTATTTACAGCAGGAGACAGCGTTTTTCAACATAATAATCCCTACCCCTTCACGCAGCTATAAAAATTACAACATTTCCTCGACCTTTGAAACCTACTGTGTTCCAGCATAATAGGTCTACTGTTGTCTGAATTGAAAAATCAGTTAAGGCCCAAACACGCCCTGCATTTCTCAAAGTAAATAGTACAACTTAATTGCAAGTGATGGTACTCTAGTTCATCAGTCTCAGCAGAAGATCCTTACGCAGCTAACCCTAGGTGAACTGGAACGCCAAAGCTGGTCTACAACATACACTACTGGCCATTAAAATTGCTACACCACGAAGATGACGAGCTACAGACGCGAAATTTAACCGACAGGAAGAAGATGCAGTGATATGCAAATGATTAGCTTTTCAGAGCATTCACACAAGGTTGGCGCCGGTGGCGACACCTACAACGTGCTGACACGAGGAAAGTTCCCAACCGATTTCTGATACACAAACAGCAGTTGATCGGCGTTGCCTGGTGAAACGTTGTTGTGATGCCTAGTGCAAGGAGGAGAAATGCGTACCATCACGTTTCCGACTTTGATATAGGGCGAATTGTAGCCTATCGTGATTGCGGTTTATCGTATCGCGACATTGCTGCTCGCGTTGGTCGAGATCCAATGATTGTAAGCAGAATATGGAATCGGTGGGTTCAGGAGGGTAATACGGAACGCCGTGCTGGATCCCAACGGCCTCGTATCACTAGCAGTCGAGATGACAGGCATCTTATCCGCATGGCTGTAACGGATCGTGCAGCCACGTCTCGATCCCTGAGTCAACAATGGGGACGTTTGCAAGACAACAACCATCTGCACCAACAGTTCGACGACGTTTGCAGCAGCATGGACTATCAGCTCGGAGACCATGGCTGCGGTTACCCTTGACCCTGCATCACAGACAGGAGCTCCTGCGGTGGTGTACTCAACGACGGACTTGGGTGCACGAATGGCAAAACATTTTTTCGGATGAATCCAGGTTCTGTTTACAGCATCACGATGATCGCGGTGAACGCACATTGGAAGCGTGTATTCGTCATCGCTATACTGGCGTATCACCTGGCGTGATGGTATGGGGTGCCATTGGTTACACGTCTCGGCAATTTGGACAGTGGACGTTAGATTTCGGATGTGTTACGACCCGTGGCTCTACCCTTCATTCGATCCCTGCGAAACCCTACATTTCAACAGGATAATGCACGACTGCATGTCGCAGGTCCTGTACGTGCCTTTCTGGATACAGAAAATTTTCGACTGTTGCCCTGGCCAGCACATTCTCCAGATCTCTCACCAACTGAGAACGTCTGGTCAATGGTGGCCGAGCAACTGGCTCTTCACAATACGCCAGTCACTACTTTGATGAAGTGTGGTATCGTGTTGAAGCTGCATGGGCAGCTGTACCTGTACACGCCATCCAAGCTCTGTTTGACTCAATGCCCAGGCGTATCAAGGCCGTTATTACGGCCAGTGGTGGTTGTTCTCGGTACTGATTTCTCAGGACCTATGCACCCAAATTGCGTGCAAATGTAATCACATGTCAGTTCTAGTATAATATATTTGTCCAATGAATACCCGTTTATCATCTGCAATTATTCTTGGTGTAGCAATTTTTATGGCCAGCAGTGTATTAGTAGGCTGTCATATTGCAGAACTTCTGGCTTCATGCAAATTAGTGTGAATGTGGCGCCGGTCTTTTGTATGTCTTCTTCTCGCCAGAAAACTTAGACCACGCAAGCCATCTCAGTGTCTTTAGCGCCGCCAGTGCATTCCAGCACGGAGCTGGCGGCCGGCAGGCTCAAATCAGTCCCCACACGGCCCAACCGCTAATCTTAATTGGACGCTTGTTGCGGGATGTCCCACTACACCAGCTTACGAGGCGCTGGAGGCTCCAGCAGTTTCCCCAGGCAGCCGATGACATCGGGTTGGAGCGGGGTGCCACAGGGGGCAGCATCGACACCGTGATATCTCACTCGGCATCGACTACCGGCGGGGTCAGCTGAGTTATGGCCAGTAATTAACGGCGTGACATTTCATTACCACTCAGAACCACTCTCCAACAGTGCCCGTAATTAATGGGCAACGAGTCGCAGCACCCGTTGTTTCTATTAACTGTCCCGGGAAAAAGGCTTATCTTTATTAGCCATGCCGCATTATTGACACTCACGGTTACAGTCTCGCTACCTAATTTTTCTTCACGAACGGGAAAACTGGACGAGATCCTTCTTAGGCGCGACTGGTAATACATCGACCCGTTACCTTAGAGTACTGGAAGTTGTGCGTGAGTGCTGCATGCGGTCGACTCTCCTCAGTGTTTCGCCTGAACCGACACACACTTATCAGCCAGAAAATTACGACTACCTATCTAATAGCCGATATGTCCAGCTTTGGTCGCGATGCGTCGTGGCATGGAAGCAACGAGGCCTTGGTAGGTCATTGGTGGGTGTTGACACCACGTCTGCACACAAAATACACTTTATTTTTTATACTCGGTCGGCATTTACAAGGTGAAATATTAAACTGGCACATTACAGTATTAAAATAAGACATTCAGCATTACTTAATTACATAACACAAAATACAAAAATTTTATACAATATCTCTTATTTTTTTAAGCCATTCATTGTCACTGTCCGTGAGGTTATGTATATCCTCCAATTCACCATTAAAACGATGCACAGTACACTCGATCAAGTGGGCCATTGATTAGTTGAGTCCACATTCGCACTGAGGGTTGTTCGCGAGGTCCCATGTTGTCGCATCTCCCTGCATCTTCCGACACCCGTCTTCACATGGTTCAGTATAGTCCACACTCTCGTGGGAAGCTTAAAACCCTCTATTGGTACGGTTGGGTCAGTGACCAGTTTACTGCTCCTTACTGTGCTTCTACTCTATATACTTTTCCATTCATTTTCTGTGTCGAAGTTAAACACCTATTCACCTGTTTGGCATAGAGGTGACCTTGATCTCAGGCAGTTTTTTGGTGTCAGGTCCTGGTGTATGGGTATGTTTGGGTTTCCAGTATTTTGCTATAGTCTCTTGACAGTAGCTGATTTCTTCTGATTTCAGGTGGTGCTATGTTAGACAGTACGGGTAGCCAACCTATAGGTGTAGGTTTAAGTGCTCCCAATATTATTCTCATTGTTTCTCTTAGCTGAATATCGATTTTTGCTATATTCACACTTCTGGCCCATGCAGGTGCACAATACTCGGCCAGGCTGTATACCAGTATCGAGGCGGAAGTTCTCAAGGTCTTTGCATCACATCCCCAGGTGGTTCCGGTGAGTTTGGCTAGAATGGCATTTCTAGTTTTGTTTCTTTCCTCTAGATCGGCTCTGTACGTTAGGGACCGGTCAAGCTTTACTCCTAGGTACCGAGGATTGTCTTCATGTTTAATGGTCTGGTTATTCATACCGATGTTCAGCTTTCTCTTGGCTTCTCTGTTATTGAGATGCAAGTTTACACTTACTGTATTGTCTGGATTCGGTTGTAGATGCCATTTGGTGTAGTATAGGTGTAACACGTTTAGGTCTTCGTTCAATTTCCGCTCTATTTTTTCAAAATATTTTCTCTGATAAGCTATTGCCGTATCGTCCGCGTATATAAACTTACGGGGCGTTGTTTCTCGGATTACCGAGCTCTGTGAGAGTCTGTTCTTGAGTGATATGCATCTGCAGGTTTTGCCATTAAGAGTTACTCTAATTTTTCTTCCAGTTAAAATATTCTTCATAAGTTTATAGGTCTGACTGCTCTGAGTTTTTTCTATCAGTTTACAAAGTAGGCCATCCCTCCACACTCTATCATGTGCTGAGGTTAGATCCAACAGGACAACGCCAGTTTTCTTCTTATCGTGATAGCCCTTTCCGACAAAAGTTGTGAGACCAAGGACTTGATCACAACAATTCCTTTTAGGCCTAGTCTGGTCATCAGAATTCTCTCAAATAATTTATACACAGTGCATAAAAGAGAAATTGGTCTAAAATGTTTGGGGTTTTCCCTAGTTTTTCCTGGTTTCAGGACAACGACTACCTTGGCTTCTTTCCACACAGTTGGTATTTTATTCTGCTTGATGCACTCAGAGAGCCGGCCGGTGTGGCAGTGCGGTTCAAGGCGCTTCAGTCTGGAACCGCGTGACCGCTACGGTCGCAGGTTCGAATCCTGCCTCGGGTATGGATGTGTGTGATGTCCTTAGGTTAGTTAGGTTTAAGTAGTTCTAAGTTCTAGGGGACTGATGACCACAGATGTTAAGTCCCATAGTGCTCAGAGCCATCTGAACCATTTGCACTCAGAGAAGAGTTTTGCTAGCCAGTTTCTTCTTGCTGTTCCTAGATTTTTAAGGAATTCTGGTAAGATTCCATCTACTCCTGTTGCTTTGCCGGCCTACACTCTTGTCAGTGCGTTATTGATCTCTTGAACCTCTACATCTTTTATCATATCTGTGTTTTCCTGTTCGTTCTTTATTGCCTCTTTTATCATATGTTCGAAGTCTTTCTTTCCAGATGTTCTTAGATGGATTTTCGAGGTTTGTTTTATGTGCAACGCTATCTGGTTGGGTGTCATTTTCGTCTGTGGTCTGTGTAGGGTTGTAGGTCGTTCTAATATTCTTAGCACACTCCACCTCTTGCCGCTAGAATGGGTGAAATCCATGCTCTCCATCGTTTCCATCCATCTACACCTGCGTTCTTCGTTCAATGTTTGAACCAGTCGTTCCGCAACCTCACAGTTTTCCGTCTTCTGGTATTCTTCCAATAATGATTCACTCTCTCTCGTCCAGCACGGAGTATATTCTTTCCTCGCAGGGGACTGATGACCTCAGACGTGAAGTCCCATAGCGCTCAGAGCCATTTGAGCCTTTCCTCGCACCACGTGGAATACTTTTCAGTGCAGATTTATACTCTATATCAGAGTAAAGAACCTCTCGTAGTTCTCTGGATGTGGAGGAATACGTTTCACTGTTCTCTCTGCGAGAGTCCGAAATGTCTCCCAGTCAGCCTGTTTTAGACTCCAAAGTGGGACTGGAGGGCTTTGTATGACAGGGACTGACAGTCCCACTTCGAATATTACAGGCCGGTGTTGGCTTCTAGGGAACTTCGGTAATACCCTTCTTTCCGCTTGGATCACGTCTTCTGTTGCTCCCCTTGTAACGAAGGTCAAGTCAGGTGTCCTTTGTGATCCCCATTCTGCTGATGAAAAGGTCACTCGGTCTTTTGGAACGTACAGGAGGTGGATATCCCTCCCTTCAGCCCAGATACTCAGTCTTTCGCCTTCTGTATTGCATTCTGAATAACCACATTTAGTATGATGCGAATTGAAATCGTCGGCGTACAGCTGGGTGTTCGGCTTTGGGAAGGATCTCCAGTGGCCAAAGTTCAGATGGAGGTTTGTACACATTGAAGAGAGTTAGTTCTTTCACTTTGGCCGGCCGCGGCGGCCGAGCGGTTCTAGGCGCTACAGTCTGGAACCGCGCGACCGCTACGGTCGCAGGTTCGAATCCTGCCTCGGGCATGGATGTGTGCGATATCCTTAGGTTAGTTAGGTTTAACTAGTTCTAAGTTCTAGGGGCCTGATGACCTCAGAAGTTAAGTCCCATAGTGCTCAGAGCCATTTGAACCATCTTCCACTTGGATTCCTATGGCAATTTCCAGTTGTTCTGGGTCTGTATTCACATTTCCTGTAAGGCCATGTCGTCCTATCCCTCTCCCCCCCCCTCTCTCTCTCTCTCTCTCTCTCTCTCTCTCTCTCTCTCTCTCTCTCTCACACACACACACACACACACACACACACACACACATTTTCACCTGCCTCGAGATGACTGAGTGTTTGTGTTGTCCTCATCATTTCATCATCATTCATGCAAGTGACAAGATTGGACTGAGAAAAGATTAGGAATTTGTACGGACGCTGATAACCGAGCAGTTGAGCGCCCCACAATCCAAACATCATCATCATCATCATCATCATCATCATCATCATTATCATCATCTCTCTCACTTCCTCTCTCTCTCGCTCTTTCTTTCTCTCTCTCTCCCTCTCTGACACACGCACAACTGTACTAGTAAGATAGCCGAGACGAATTATGGTTGACGATACAACATACCACATATACTAAGAATAATAATTCACCATCCTTGTCACAAACATGCCCTACCCAGTGACTGTGAAACAATATTTTCAATACAATCCTAACATGGCAGTTCAGAGAGAGCTACTCAACCTATACACATACTGTCACTTTCATAATTATCGTAATTAACAGGTCATTCTCTTACAAGATCGCTCTTTTATTTTCATGACATTTACGCTCTTCTGTTGTGATGTCGTAAGTTTCTCAAACTTCAGACTGCATCCAGCGTCTACATGAACGGAGTAAAGCTCTACGTTCGCAATTAATAGCGAAGATCTTTCCTTGCTCTCCCGTATAGAGAGAAAAAAAACTGCTATGCCAGTGTCTCAGTGGAGTTCAGTCTCAAGCATTGTCCAAAACCTCGTATCGTTCCTGTTCCTTCTGATTTAGTCTCCAGGAACCTGTCTCGGTTTGTTTATGTCCCTACCAGAAACACAACTCGTGCCTTCTACGCGCGAGGGAACAGGAGAATATTTTCTATTTTTAAGCGGTTGGCTGTGAAGGAATGTATCGCGAGGTGAGGTCCTGTGTGTGGAATCGAGACGCACGGAACAGAGCAGTACCGCAGGTGCGGGCGGCACTATCTCTTTTGGAAACGGCGCGGTATGTGCAGCAACTGCTTACGAAATACCGGCACAGATGCTGATGCGTCAGAACGTACATGCGCTGTGTTATTCACAGCATGGTGCAGTCTGCTGTGCTCTCGGACACAGCAGCAGGTAGAAGCACAATCGTCCGAACCCAGTCTTTCAGGCAACACAAAATCGGCAAGCACCTGTAATAAAGCATTAATATTGACACTGCCAGCTTGTGATCCAGTTCGGCAGATACTGCCAGGGAAGCGGACAACGCTGACACGCAAACATAGTTCCTTTATATCAAATTCATAAATACACTGAGAGACACATTTTATAACCAGGCTAGCCACTATCGTGACTCTACCTTGTTGCGCGAACTATCTGGCTCAGCTGAGTCGGTCCGAGAGACGTCGTTGGGGACTACAACAAAATAAACTTTGAGAAAAATACTATTTCCTGTCTTTTTTTTTCTTGGTTTTCCTCACTCAACATCTACGGTGTCCCTTTATTTTACTATCGAAAAGTAAGCAAATGTTAGATGAGAATAGATAAAATTTGAAATTTTGGCTATTACACAACAGTTATTTATGTTGAGGTTTACCTGACAGTCCTTTCCCCAGTCGCTAATCGCCTGCAAGTATTTCAGTTTTTCATAACAGCAATCTTACAGCATGACAGACCTACATGAAGTTCCATTGTCTGCGACCTGCCAAATATCATAACAAAGATTGTCTGTTAGATCGTTTAGAAATGTGGCTGCTCCTTCACCTCGTCTGATTACTTGGTTTACGTTTCAGTATGCGAGGAAATTTCCAACGCTGCGCGCATGATCAAATTGATGGTTGCCTTGTGCGCCTATCTTTGCGATGACACGTATCTGGGTGACGCTAACGTCTCGTGGAGTTCTTTGGAGCGGCCGCCAATCAGATCTTGGTCGGCGAAGGTTACAAAGGGCTAGATTTTGCTTTAAGCACTCGTGATGGAACTTGTGTACAAGAGGCATGAAGGTCTAGACGAAGCAGCACACTGCTTGAATTGAGATCGTACGACACTCTTGTGTTGCCATGGCTATCAAACTTTATTAATGTAAGATAAGTTGCATGGCTGCGTGAAAAGTGAGAAACTTTAAGAGCAGCGCACCAAACCTGGTGTCAGTAAGTGAGCCAGCACTCCGTGTGACGTAAGACTTGTTGACAACCTGCTGAGGGAATGGCGATGCTGTTATGGCTAGGCGAGGACAACAACCTCGAGCATCAAGTGACTATCAAGTTGATGGTGTACAGCCAGAATCTTCTAGCACCTTTTGGAAGGTCCTGAAAGGATCTTCTGTAGTAAAACCACGAGAATAATGCACACAATCGAGATATGACAAATGAGTTTCCGGTAAGTACCCAGCAACGGTTATTATCTCGAGTTTTCTGCCTGTTAGAAAAGAAGAAGCGCTGTAGAGTTTGTCTCTAGTAGCATCAACGATTAATAGCTAGTATTTTCCGTGCGTCAGAATATAAAGAGGAAGAAGCGGTCTCTCGAACTTGTCTCCTGGTGTGAATAAGGTATCTAATAGCGTGTTGTGTACATAGTCCGCGTAGTCAACGCGTACACAACTTTCCCACAAGAGCGCGCCCCGCTATGCACAACAGCGCAGGCGCAGCGCTGGTCCGTCTCCGCACTACGAGATGGCGCTGTCTTAGAGACGGACCAAATTCTGCTTCCGCCGATCTGCGTATTAATATGTAACGCAGCCAATGAGATTGCTGCTAACGTAGAACCTTTTCTCCTCGCGGATCACACTCACGCAGTGATACCTGAACGCTCGAGGTAATATAACGAGTGTACAGACCTCCGATTAGTCAGTCTGCATTAGTCTGCATTTGTCTGTACCAGTCTATAGTCAAGTTTCAGTCTGCACCTAATAAGATTACCATATTCCTATACATCGCCATGAAGAGAAATGTATAGACACTTTGTCAAGTATCAGAGATATGTGAGAATAAGATGAACGTACCAAGACCAAAGAAACTTCAGATTGTCCATTGTAAACAGCATCCAGAACCAAGTTAAGTTATTTTTATGCTTGTTATTATTTTAATAAATGTGTGTAAAAATTAATCAAGTTCTGTTTAAAGATGGTCATCGTCTATCTGCTGCTCTAAGCGTGCAAATGGCATTTCTATCGTCTGACCTAACGGCAGAAGATAAACACGCCACAATAAGACCACGAGACATATTGCTGACACTCGCCTACTTCGTTAGAGCGACAAGTCAAATAATCTGATGGTGTGTGTACCGTAGGTCTTACAGTACGGACACCACATAGCGTGAATCGCAACAAGTGATAATTAGTATTTTCTATGTGTCAGGATACAAAGAGGAACAAAGGATGCCTCACACTTGTCTGCTATTGTGGTTAAAGTATTTCATTGCGTATCGTCAGAACGAGTTGCAAGCAGAGCACTCGTGTCCGATATCGGAACGCAGAAGTTGGAAACTATGAGTTGTTGGAAAGGACTAACGTATCGAGAGGTACGGTATAATCTTTGATCTGCCAGGAAAGCCACTGCAAGAAACATCTCTGAACAAAGTTGAAATATTGGGAAATAAATTGTTGTTGAATTAAGTCCTTAAGTTTTTGCATCCTCATTTAGTTCGTATGAAACCACATCGTCTCTTCTCCGTTCCAAAATCACCTGTGGCAAATACCCTTGGAGACTTTCTCCCTCTCTCTGCGTTAAAGAGTGACTTAGTAGACCTCAGATCACCTTGTCATCAACGTCCTGATTGCGCCAGACTTCCATCCAAAGTTGCTGACAGAACCTTCGTCAGGACAAGATAATGAATGGGGAAAGCATTGTTACTATAAGTTACAACACTGATTTACAAGAAGTCATTCTGTTTATGATGTTCCTTTCACTGATTTTATTGATGGCATGCGTACACCAAAACTCGCTGATTTACAAATGTGTTTGAGCTTCGTACCTTTGTGAGCGAGAATATCCACGCAATGTCTCATTATCCGTTCTTGTATAGTGCTCACGTAGCTTCTTTCAGTGGGAAGCAAGTCAGTTAGTTGCTTTAATGGCTTTCTGCCGAGCATTGTCTTCGGTGACGTAAGAATGTTGCTGGGTTATCTTTCTTTGCGGATCTGAACCCCATGTGTATGAATAGTAGTGCGTACAATTATTTCCTTGCCCCTTTTTTCAATTAATTACGAATAATGTAACTCCTCAAATCTTAACTGTTAGTGGGCTTTTGCACTTTCTTGATTTAACTATACTGTTATTTAGCGAGTCTCCCTTTCAAGCTAGTCTTATTTTTAAAATGAAACTGACCAAATTCAGGAAAGCTAAAACAGACCTCTTCGAAATTTGAGTGATTTTCCACAAGATCTGTTTCCATACTCTTCACGTACCACTTATTCCAGACCTTCAAAAGCCTGCAGCAGTATGTGCTGTAAATACGAGTACTAACAATACCTTCCTCTCTATATATCTTTCATTACTAGCTGCGTAGCTAAGTCATGTGATAACCCATAATTTTAAGCCTTACAAGGTAAGACAACAAGAAATGTATTCAGTAAACATACGCACTATATTTACTTTGAGGTAAAACCAAGTCGCCTCGCTTCAAACGCTGACTTCGTAAGCTTAGATCTTGCAGTCAGTGGCGCATCCTCTTGTGTGTACTTCTCAGTTACATAGGTTTGCACGTTGTACACACTGCACCCAGAGGTGATTTACACAGATGATACCTGTGAAGGAGAATGCGGCTACGTTTAACTTTTCAGTTGCATATTATTCATTTTCAGTACCTGACCATCTTATATACAGTAGACTGGGGTTGATTTGATCTATCAAAACACCAAGTGAGGTATGGATGAAAAGGGTGTTAAATGTTCTCCTTTATGAAAGGTCGTTATATAGGTTCAAGTGAAGTCATGGGCATATTAAATGGGTTTAAACATCCAAGAATTCACCATAAACGTTAACCGCAGCTACCTTACAGTTTATACACGCTTCGAACAGTGATGGTTCTATACCAAGCTCTAGGCCTACAACGGGCGCTCCTTAACTTTCTGATGATATTTTCCCCTTTACAAAAGGGACAGGCGTTTGTTGCAGCGAGCTACGTGTAGCCAATGACAAAAGGGGGTCACTTCATATGTATATTCCAGTTAGAATCGAATGGGTGCCCAGCAGGCTTAGTACGATTTCCTCTGTCGAGTATCTTTTGTTGAATTTCAATCCCACAATCACTTATTTGTGTATCTTATCTACATCTACATCATCTACGTGATTACTCTGCTATTCAAAATTAAGTGACTGGCAGAGGGTTCAATAAACCACCTTCAACCTGTCTCTCTACCGTTCCACTCTCGAAAGGCGCGCGGGAAAAACGAGCACTTTAATTTTACTGTGCGAGCCCTGATTTCTCTTATTTTATCGTAATGATCATTTCTCCCAATGTAGGTGGGTGCCGACAGAATGTTTTTGCAATCGGAAGAGAAAAATGGTGATTGAAATTTCTTGAGAAGATCCCGTCGCAACGAAAAACGCCTTTGTTTTAATGATTGCCACTCCCATTCACGTATCATGTCTGAGACTCTATCTCCCCTCTTTCGCGATAATACAAAACCAACCACCCTGCTTTGAACTTTTTCAATATAATCCGTCAGTCCCAAATTCAAAATGGTTCAAATGGCTCTGAGCACTATGGGACTTAACTTCTAAGGTCATCAGTCCCCTAGAACTTAGAACTACTTAAACCAAACTAACTTAAGGACATCACACACATCCATGCCCGGGACAGGATTCGAACCTGCGACCGTAGCGGTCGCGCGGTTCCAGACTGAAGCGCCTAGAACCGCTCGGCCACTCGGGCCGGCCCGTCAGTCCCACCTGATACGGATAGAACACCGCACAGCAGTATTCCAGAATAGGGCGGAGAAGTGTAGTGTAAGCAGTCTCTTTAGTGGACCTGTTGCACCTTCTAAGTGTTCTGCCAATAAATCGCAGTCTTCGGTTTACACTACCCACAACGTTATCTATGTGATCGTTCCAATTAGTATATTCGTAATTGGAATCCCTAAGTATGCAGTTGAATTTACAGCCTTCAGATATGTGTGACTTATCGCGTAATCGAAATTTAGGGATCTCTTTTAGTACTCATGTGAATAACTGCACATTTTTCTTTATTCATGGTCAATTGTCACTTTTCGCACCACACAGATATCTTATCTAAATCATTTTGCAATTCATTTTGGTCATCTGATGACTTTACAAGACGGTAAATGACAGCATCATCTGCAAATAATCTAAGAGGGCTACTCAGATTGTCTCCTATGTCGTTAATATAGATGAGGAACAATAGAGGGCCTATAACACTTCCTTGGAGAACGCCGAATATTACTTCTATTTTACTCGATGACTTTCCTTCTTTTACTACGAAATGTGACCTTTCTGTCAGGAAGCCATGAATCCATTGGCACAACTGTGGCGATATACCATAGGCACACAGTTTGGCTAGAAGCCGCTTGTGAGGTACGGTATCGAAAGCCTTCCAAAAAACTAAAAGTATGGAGTCAATTTGACATCCCCTGTCGATAGCACTCATTCCCTCATGAGTATAAAGAGCTAGTTGTGTTCCGCAAGAACGATATTTTCTGAATACGTGCTGACTATATGTCAGTAAATCGTTTTCATAATGTTCAAATACAGTATATGTTCCAAAACCCTACTGCAAATCGACATTATTGATATGGGCCTGTAATTCAGCGGATTACTTATATTTCCCTTTTTGGGTATTGGTGTGACTTGAGCAACTTTCCAGTCTTTAGGTACGGAACATTCTGTGAACGAGAGGTTGTATACAATTGCTAAATATGGAGCTATTGCATCTACATACTCTGGCAGGAACCTGACTGGTGCACCATATGGACCGGAAGCCTTGCCTTTATTAAGTGACTTAAGCTGCTTTGCTACACCGAGGATATCTACTTCTATGTTTCTCATCTTCGCAGTTGTTCTTGATTGGAATTCTGGAATATTTACTTCGTCTTCTTTGCTGAAGGAGTTTCGGAAAACCGTGTTTAATAACTCTCCTTTAGTGGCACTGTCATCAGTGACTTCACCGTTGTTATCGCGCAATGAAGGTATTGATTGCGCCTTGCCACTGGTGCGTTTTATATATGACCAGAATCTCTCTGGGTTTTCTGCCAGATTCCGAGACAGAGTTTCGTTGTGGAAATTATTAAAAGCATCTCGCATTGAAGCACGCGCTATATTTCGAACTTCTGCAAAACTTTGCCAGTCCTCAGGTTTTTGCGTTCTTCTAAATTTGGCATGCTTTTTTCGTTGCTTCTGCAACGGCGATCTGACGCGTTTTGTGTACCATGGAGGATTAATACCATCACTTATTAATTTATGTGGTATATATCTCTCAATTGCTGTCGATACTGTCTCTTTGAAATCATTCCACATCTTTTCCCCGCTTACGAGATCAGATCGGAAGGAGTGTAGACTGTCTCTTAAAAAAGGCGTTAAGAGCATTTTTATCAGCTTTTTTAAATAGATGTACCTTGCGTTTCTTTTTGATGTTTGTGGGTATTACGGTATTCAGCCATACGGATGTGTCAAAAGTAGAGACTGTGACTTCCGTATAAGTGCGAGTGTCTGAAGTAGGAAATGTGCTGTGATCCTACCCATCAGAAAAGAGCCCTAATCTGGAATATTGTGTGAAATCGTAAAGATCTTAAGGCATTAATCTAAGTTATGACCACTGCCCACCATGAGACAGAATATCGCCTGGCTCCATTGTTGGCGCGTGACGCAATAAAGGAAATACATTAGTGTCAGAAATTAAGTATAATCAAGAAAATGGGATATATTGCCTTATCAGGACGTCAGAAGGATTACTGAACAAGCTACAGCTTAATCAAAGGATATTTGGCATATAACTGTGCACGAAACATAATGTTAGAAAAGTCCTAATAGCTGGATACACATTTTTAAGTTATTAGTAAATAACACAACTCTTGAATCTCTTGCTCAACGAAAGGAACTGTTAATAGAGAGTATGATTACCCCTAACAGCCGCACATGCTTCACAGTGACGTGCGTTATGTAGCACGTCTCTACGAGGTGGTTCAACAGCTCTCTCTCAACGTCAATGCCATTCTTCAGCAAGAGCAGTACCGAGGTCTGGAAGTGTCCTTGGTAGAGGCTGACGGGATGTAGTTTTCCTCCGTAATGCATTCGAAGCATGTTCTATGGGATTCAGACCTCGGGAACCTCGCTGGTCAGTCACCTTCAAGAAATTCATCCACCAAAGCAGCGCGATGGGTACAGGTGTTATGTGCATAAAGAGGAAGTCTGAACTAAATGCAACTCTAAAAAGGCGAACACGTTGTAGCAGTACCTTACATCTGTATCTCTGAGTGTCTGCGGAATTCCTCCAGCACCAACAAAGATGTGCATTTCCGTACGGCCATTCAACACGATGCCTCCCCACACCATGAGGCCATCAGCACCAAACCGGTCTCTTTGCACGATGTTTCAGGGATTGTATCGGCTGTTGCAACGAGAAGCATTTTGCAAACTCAAGTGGGATTAATCTGTCAAGAGAACGTTCCTACATTCATTCGTAGTCCAATTTTGGTGTTGCTGACGTCGCAATATACGTGCCATCTCATGATGGAGTGAGTGAATGCACAAGCCCTGCTGCTCTGCGCCTCCGATAAATGGCTTGTAGGGAAACTGAAAAGTCTGCAGTCAGTTGTGTTGCAGGTGTTCTCCGACTTCTTCGGGCAGTTACGGAGAGATATCGATCTTGCTGTGGAATGGTTATTCTTGGTCGACCTTGTACTGACCTACATCGACAATCTCCTGTATCTCGAAACCGTCTCCAAAGCTTCGAAATGACATTATGTGATACATCCAAGAATAGTGATACTTCGGTTTGCCTGCTTCCAAGCGGCTGGGTATTCCACCCTGCACAACGGGGTTCATAGGATATCTTCGTCGCATCCCATTGTCAACTTTAACTAGAGACCACGCTCTGCTGTCTATGAATGGACAAACAACACTAAGGCATGTGTGGTCTCATGCACTGTTCGTGTTTACCTTTCGGTTACGCTGCTATTCACAGCAGAGCGAGCAAGTAGTGTTCTTAGATAAATATTTACGGTGATGTTTGGTGACTGTTCAACTTTTCTCTCTTCATTTTCGTAATTATGCTTGACTTTTGGGTATTAGTGTATATAAGCGGTACGGAAAAAATAAGGAGTCATTCTAGCAACGATGCGGGCCGCAAATGGGAAAGCCCACTAACATAAGTGATTTTGCAGAGAATGCCAAGACTGTAGTGGCCCAGCGCCTGCGAACGAGCATCTCGGAAACGGCGAAGTTGGTCGGCTATTCACGTGTTACTATACTGAGCACTTATGGAGAGTGGTTGAAGGAGTAGACGAAAAAGTGTAAGATGTTCAAGCCTCATCGAAGAATGTCAAGGTTGGAGGCTTGAAAGCTCTATAACACGGGATTGGTGGCAAGCTTACGACACAGTGCAACGCTGCTGCAGGCAAAAGTGTCTGAGCACACAGTTCGGCTCATTAATGAAATCGTCAGTTAAAATTGCAAAGGCTGCATCACCATCGAGGTTGGACCGTGAACCTATGGAAACGTGTCATCTGTCATCCAGACGAACGGCTCTTTGAAACGTGCACTGCACGACGGACCCACGCTGGTGGGGACAGGATTATGAGATGGGCGACATAGCTGAGCTTCCTTGAAGCCTGTGGTAGTAATCCAACACTCCACAACAACTGTGCACTACCTAAACAATACTACGGACCACCTGCACTCCTTTATGCTTGATACCTTTCCCAGCTGTGATGACTTCTTGGTTCAAATGGCTCTGAGCACTGTGGGACTCAACTGCTGTGGTCATCAGTCCCCTAGAACTTAGAACTACTTAAACCTAACTAACCTAAGGACATCACATACACCCATGCCCGAGGCAGGATTCGAACCTGCGACCGTAGCAATAGCGCGGCTCCGGACTGAAGCGCCTAGAACCGCACGGCCACCGCGGCCGGCGATGACTTCTTCCAGAAGGGAAATTACCCGTGTCACAAGGTCAGATTCGCGCTACCGTCGTTTGAGGAGCATGACAGAGTGAGTTGATGTTGATGTCTTGACCGTCAAACTCGCCTGATCTGAACTCGATAGAACACTTCTGGGATTCTATTGGGGGCCAGATTCGCGCCCACAAACCGTCGACCTGTAATTTACGCTAATTGCGTCCCCTGAGGGTAGGTATCTGATGCCTTATATCCCAGGAACCTACCAAGAATTTGTCGACTGCTTATCACCCAGAACCGTCGATGCATCCCGTCCTCAAAGTGGTCCAATACGGTATTAAGCAGGTGGTCATAATGTTTTGGTTCAGTAGTGCATAATAGATGCACTTAGTGATGAAAACACGTGGTCACATTCCAACTCTAGAGTACACCGCTGAGACGAGCACAAGTGTTTCAGAGCACACAGTTCATCGCACGTTGTTATATGTGAGGCTTCTGAGTAATCAACCCTTGACCTCGTTAATTACGACCGCAGTGGGCATGCGTCCTGTTACATCTCGTCGTTGGTTACGGTCTGCAAGGAGAACGCCAGCTGGCACTAAATACGCGCAGCATTAAGGGATTCAAGGGATTAGACCTCTTTGAAAATTCAAAAAATCGTTTTTTTATTAAAATGTTCTCTAGAGTTCTACTTTATTGTAGTGTTCATCCTCAGTTCGTCAGAAACTCCGTTATCGAGTTACAAGGCGATTTAAGGACAAGTGTCTCCGAAAACCATTCACAGCGAGGAAAAAGTACTCGACATCACAGCCAATGTGTCAGCATATAATTCCAACGACGACCTAACGGGTATTATGGAAATTATGAAAACGCTCAAACTTGCGATTGGACCAGCCTGTTCCAACTTCAGCACAAAAGCGGCCGAAATACGTATCGAGCGAGCGGAGCTGCGGATGACAGAAGCAGCCAAAGAGGTCCTCATGATCACCATAGCCACGAAGAAGATAAAGGAGGACCTCGCTTTTGATCTGAAAAAATTGTTGTGGCGCCCAGGATCGCTGATTAAGTGCATTTTTACCTTAATTACAAAGAATGTAGCCCAAAACTTTAAACGTGTTTTTCTCGAAACCATGTTTTTCAAACTGGCGCGAAGGACAACCTGAGAACGGTACATACGATTTTGATCGGAAATTTATCCCGGCATTCTGTCACCGTAAGTAGCCATTCTGCGATATTTTCGAAAGTCTATTTCTGTTCATGCTTTGTCTCGATTTTGTGGGCGAAGAAAATGACATTTCTGTCAACATGTCACCGTTTTGTTAGAACTCAATATTTTTCAGTTTCACTATGCACGCTGATAGGAAATCTATTGAAATGTTGTTTGTTGTTGTGGTCTTCAGTCCAGAGACTGGTTTGATGCAGCTCTCCATGCTACTCTATCCTGTGCAAGTTTCTTCATCTCCCAGCACCTACTACAACCTACATCCTTCTGAATCTGTTTAGCGTATTCATGTCTTGGTCTCCCTCTACGATATTTACCCTCCACGCTGCCCTCCAATACTAAATTGGTGATCCCTTGATGCCTTAGAACATGTCCTACCAACCGGTCCCTTCTTTTAGTCAAGCTGTGCCACAAATTTCTCCCCAATTCTCTTCAATACCTTTCATTAGTTACGTGATCTACCCATCTAATCTTCAGCATTCTTCTGCAGCACCACATTTCGAAAGCTTCTTTTCTCTTCTTGTCTAAACTGTTTATCGTCCATGTTTCACTTCCATAGATGGCTACAGTCCATACAAATACTTCCATAGACGGCATCCTGACAAATCTATACTCGATGTTAACAAATTTCTCTTCTTTAGAAACACTTTCCTTGTCATTGCCAGTCTACATTTTATATCCTTTCTACTTCAACCATCATCAGTTATTTTGCTCCCCAAATAGCAAAACTCATCTACTACTTTAAGTGTCTCAGTTCCTAATCTAATTCCCTCAGCATCACCCGATTTAATTCAACTATATCCCATTATCCTCGTTTTGCTTTTGTTGATGTTCATCTTATACTTTCCTTTCAAGACACTGTCCATTTCGTTCAACTGCTCTTCCAGGTCCTTTACTGTCTCTGACACTGAAATGACTTACACAAAATTACTTTGTAACAGGTCCAATAGGAGGGCTTCGGGAATTTCCACCGACGACCAATGTTTCGGTTGTAAAGGAGCCTTCCACACCATCAAGCGGTTACAGGGAGCGTCCGATGTGGACACAAAAATGATTACTTAAAGACAAAAACATAAAAAATAAAACTGTATCACCAGATTTAGGAATACCTTTTATGTTACTTGCAAAAATCACGAAATCACCTAGTTTGTGTGCGTTCAAAGAGGGCTGTCTCCTTAAACTGCCAAGGATATTCTACATCTCTGTGAGTAAACTGTCACCGACATTCTCGGCCACTTCTGTCCCACTATACAGGGTGAACATTTATGAAACCGACAATTTGCGCGAACGGATGCCTGACTCGAAATGAAGGAAAAAAGGTCCTATGAACATGTGTTCGGAAATGCACCGTTGCCTCGGTAGATGACGCCGACGAATGGAGTTTCCTCTAACAACGTTCTATGTGTTCCTCGTGTTGCAGGTTGTGTGATTGACGCAGCGTACTGTAAGCACCAGAATGCTCCGGTATTCATGTCGGGAACAATACGAGATGGTTGGTGTTTGTGTACTGTCAAACAGATGGAAACAGTCGACAGGCAGCACGGCTATACCAAAACAAGTACCCTCACAGACAGCAACCACGTCACACAACATTTCAAGCCCTTTCTGGGCGTCTGTGGGATCATGGGTCTTTTCAGACAGGCGAACGTTCAGCGAGGCGGCGGACTGTGCGTACACCAGATTTGGAGGACCGGATTGTACACGATATTGAGACGAACCCTACTACAAGCTCCAGGCAAGTAGCCCGCTAACATGGTGTAAGCCAAAGTACGATTATATGTATTCCGCATGACAAGTATGTGGAGGCAACTTTGTACACCCTCTGCATCCGACCACCACTACCTCGCCCTCCGTTACCGCAAGAAAACGAAAAGTACAGAGATGATGATAACATTTTAGGAAAGAGTTGGGTTAGGTTGGGTTGTTTGTGGGAAAAGACGAAACTGTGAGGTCATCGGTCTCATTGGATTAGGGAAGGACAGGGAGAGAAGTCGGCCGTGCCCTTTCAAAGGAACAATCCCGGTATTTGCCTGGAGCGATTTAGGGAAATTACGGAAAACCTTAATCAGGATGGCCGGACGCGGGATTGAACGATAGTCCTCCCGAATGCGAGCCCATTGTGCTAACCACTACGCCACCTCGCTCGGTTTTTAGGAAAGATAAAACAAAAATGGTTCAAATGGCTCTGAGCACTATGCGACTTAACTTCTAAGGTCATCAGTCGCCTAGAACTTAGAACTAATTAAACCTAACTAACCTAAGGACATCACACACATCCATGCCCGAGGCAGGATTCGAACCTGCGACCGTTGCGGTCGCTCGGCTCCAGACTGTAGCGCCCAGAACCGCACGGCCACTCCGGCCGGCAAAGATAAAACATTAAAACGGCAAACATAAACAATAAGGAGAATAAAAAGTGGGGCCACGCTGGACGGCTGAGGAACGGCCACTGTGGGCCCTGCGCCAGAGCAGGCGAGGGGTGCTCCTCCACCTCACAAAAATAAGTAGAAGCCACCTTCACTAGTCAAACGCGAAACCAGGTCAGCCACTTTGGCGTCGTTCGCTAGCACCTAGCACCAGAGGTAGCATGTCAGGAAATTTAAGATGTCACTTCAAAGCAGCCAAATTTGGGCGGTCTTGTAGGATGTGGGCCACCTTTAGCTGGCACCCAATCGTCAGTAAGATAGGTCCCCACGTTGGAGAATGTGTCCATGGGTCATCCAAGTATGGCGAACGCATAGCCGACAAAGGACAGTGGATTCCATAGGAGAAGCGCGAAGGAAGGACTGCCACGTGATCGTGGTCTCCTTTACTGCCTTCAGTTTGTTTCGGCAGTCTAGGGTGGACCATTCCGAGTTCCCAACCTCCAATAACTTATGGCATAGAGGCGACTGAAGATAGCCAACTTTGCCAGCCGGTTAGCACGTTCATTCCCTGAGACCTCACCATGTCCAGCGTCCCACTAAAGACGACCGGCCGTCCAGCTTGATGGATATCAGAAAGAAGATTCTGGACAGTCGTGACTAATAGGTGACGAGGGTAGCACTGGTCTGTAGCCTGAAGGATGTTCAGGTAGTCGTTGCAAGTTACAAGCATCTTGCCACCCCGGCCGTCCAGCTTGATGGATATCAGAAAGAAGATTCTGGATAGTCGTGACTAATAGATGACGAGGGTAGCACTGGTCTGTAGCCTGAAGGATGTTCAGGTAGTCGTTGCAGGTTACAAGCATCTTGCCAGTGCATGGCTAAGTGCTCGTTTGATGGCCACCAATTCAGCAATGATGTCACTGCATCCATACGGCAGGGAGCGTTGTTAATTGCACCTTGCATGTGTGTATGCAAAATCAGCTTATGATTGACCATTGAGGTGTCAGTATATACCAGTTCCGAACCCGGAAATGCATCGACGACAGCCTGGAACAGGCGGCGAAAAACCATGAGGTCAACTGAATCTTTCGGTCCAAAGGGCAAATCAAAAAAAAATGGTTCAAATGGCTCTGAGCACTATGGGACTTAACATCTATGGTCATCAGTCCCCTAGAACTTAGAACTACTTAAACCTAACTAACCTAAGGACGGCACACAACACCCAGCCATCACGAGGCAGAGAAAATCCCTGACCCCGCCGGGAATCGAACCCGGGAACCCGGGCGCGGGAAGCGAGAACGCTACCGCACGACCACGAGATGCGGGCAAAGGGCAAATCGAGACAGATATGAGGTAGGGGAACACGCCATGGGGGTGTACGCGATTGCTCCATGACAAGAGGCGACTGTGCGGGAAATTGGTGCTCAGAGCAGAGACACTGTGAATCACAGAGAACAAAGCTTACACGATTCCCAGACAGATGGGACATACACACGACTTCCTCCCTTTTGGTTAACTGACGACTGTGGCGATAAGAGGAGCGTTCAGTCTCAATGCTGAAAGTAAATTTGCCATTTCACGAAAAACAGCGACCCCCGTACGACGAGATAAACGCCAGGAAGACGCTGGGGTCCTCTCGGCTTACAATGGGCAGCGTTTCGCCGGTCGGCCGAGCGCGCCGTTCGAGCGGTAATTGCGGGAGGGCGGAGCGCGCGCTATCCCGGCGCTGATCAGCCGTTATACAGTACGGCAACCACTCTCCACCGGCCGCGCTGGCTCCGTGTGTGGCAGACGGCACTCGCGTCCACTGTGGACGTGAATCTCGGTATCGTCAGCGCGGGTCCTGAGTCAGCGGCCCGCATTAATCATGCACTAATTACGCGCTCAGCACGCTAATGAGTGCCTGGGTGGTCCCGCCTCGTCGGCGAAATAATCAAACGGAGGCTGTCCCTGCCGCGGTACACAGGGATCCTCCCTGATAGCCACTCCGCGGACTTCCCTGCACTGCGTACTCTCTCACTTTGCTCTCTGGTCGGCAGCCCATCCTTATTGACTCCAGCTGCACCAGAGACAAACGAAAGTACACGACACAATATTTGGGTCTTTTTTTTCATTTGGTATTTCCTCACCAACTAGTACACTACCATCACGTACGAGGCGCTTGGGCTAAGGGAAGCTTTTGGCAAGAAAGGGCACTAGTCGCATACGCGAGGAGCGTGCACAGTAGTGAATGGAAATTTGTCATGCTAAACTTGCTTAAAAGGTTAAAATTAAAACCATGACATTGAAAACATCATAACAAATAAGAAACACAAGTGCACCAGCATTAACAGGCGACAAAAATGACACATTCTGTAGCTATATGAAATATCGAGCCATTTCTCTGTTACGTTAAAGAAAATAGGGTTCTAAAACTATCTAGGAAATTTCTATTTTTGGGTTGCACCTGTTCATTTAAAATGGCTCCATCTTCGTCAGTGAAATGTTTACAAATGTCTAATTCTTTTAACAGTTCAAGCCTGTAACCTTCAGTATTTTTATGCAGAAGTTCTAGGTCTTCTAGTCCCCGTGGTGTGTTGGAGAAGTAACAAATGTTCATCAAGAGTGAAACTGTACACATTTCCCTCACCTTTACTTAGTAGGTGCCATTTATATCGAACTTCAATCGGTCTCCCTGTCTCTCCTATGTAATAGTTAGGGCAGTCATTAAATGTACTTTTATCAACACCAGAGTTTGATAATACTGGTGACACTTGTGTTTCTTCTTTGTTATGATGTAAATATATTTCTAGAGGTTCGATGTTCACAGATTTTCAGATATGTTGTATTTGAGAGTCCTACCATCTCCCTCTGTCCCCCCTTTCTTCCCTCCCTCTACCTCCTTTTCCCCTTTGCTATCCCTCTTCTCCGCTCTAGTTCTTTTTGCTGCTGTTTCTACTTGTATTATTCACAGTTTTACGTAATTTGTTTTTATCACAATGATCTTTTTTAGATGGTAACTTCTTATTTGTTTCCATTTTATTAATTTTAAATATGGACATAACTAAAAATGATCTGGTTTCAAAGTAATAATTTTACCGTTTTAAGTATGTTTAGCATGATTAAGTTTCATTCACTACGGTGCCCCCTCCTTGCGCATACTACTAGTGCCCTCTCTTGCCAGAAGCTTTCCTGAGCCCAAGAATTGCGTACGTGACTCCAGTGCACTAGCTGTACATTGGCGAGGAAATATGAAATGACAACAACCATATTGTGCATGTTTTAATTATCATGTAGATAAAATTTTATATACGACTGACGCCTTTCGGTTATATTTCGGTGTACGTCTGCCACAATATATAATTCATCAAGTCTGAATAATTTTCTGTATTTACAGGACACACACATACACATATATATACACACATATTTACTGTAGAAGGTTCCCATTACTACGTCTCTGCATATCTAGGTGCCACACAGCTCATACATCGTCATTTAAGCAGCACTCCACTAACCTGTCAAAGAAGTTTGGCTCAGAGTAAATCTACATCACAAAAGAGCCGGGAATAGCTGGGGAGCTAATGTAGATTACGCAATACCGCAATTTCATGTGCGTACTCAGTCGCTGAATATTGTACCAGTGTATGAGAAAGCAACACTAATACAGTTAAGATCGATGTACGTATGAATGAGGCCATGAGGACCTTGCAGTAGTTGCCTTTTCTGTACGCTATGGCCCCTCCGGATCTCAAAAGAAATCCTGACTAGGTGCAAGTTCTTCAGAAGACAGTCACATAAGAAGTAATGCTTTCCAGAATCCACCGGCTATACACCTGAAGTCGTGAAAGCCACCTCGGGTCAATCATTGGGTCAACGATATTTCTGATGTCATTGCGAAACGGAAACAACTCTGGAATCAACGCCTGATTCAAAGTCGACCTAAATTAGAATCCAACGGAAAAGATTGCAAGGTTCGACCTTCTCCTTCGCGAATGGTCGCGACTCAATCGCATGCGAACTGGACAAGGGATATGCGGCCGTATCTCGAAGGAGTGGGGTTATCCTGAAAGTACTGCGAGTGACCGTGATGAAGTAGGACATATTGTGAAGAACTGCCCAGTCCACGCTTTTACAGGAGGTCCGAAAGACTTGCACGAACTGATCCTGAATGCTGCTATCTGGTTGACAAATTTAAAAATTAATTTACAAAATGAATGTATATGTCTACAGGGTGGGCAATATAAAATTGTCCCAGAAAATACTGCATATCATGCACCTAAGGCAGACAACCCAATCTACACCATCTGTCCTGGGTGTTAGTTGGGATGCCTATCTTAATCTGCATGAACTACAGTATTTCCTGGGTCATTTCTATTTTTCACGTCCCTAGCCACATTGCCTTAGAGGAGTACAATAGGAGACAGATCAAATCCTAGTATCTGTCATTATGGTCCTAAAAGATCCCACTTGGATGCACTTTAAGGACCTGAAACTTTTACTTTTTTGCAGTCTTGTTGACTTTTTTTAAACGATAACATTTTCGCCATTGACTGAATATATTTATTGTAAATTCCACGTTTGCGATTTAGAATTTGTCACTTTCAAGTAATTTACATGCTGAAAACCAGCAATTGTAAACATGGGCGAAAGAATAAAATGGATGTGATTTTGTATGACTCTCATCAACTTCCATTCGACGCATTATCATATATAACATATGGAAATGATTCTCGTGGAACTGGCTTCGTAACGTCTACACATGTCAATATCGTACACCTTACCATATGGTGTACGATACCCTGATATGTATTTAATAAACTCCACAGGCATGTTACATTCATTGGGCCTTTCTGTGTGTTGCAACGTTGATGTAAATGCAGCAATGACCCAGCTGTTTCTGACAGTTATTGGGTTATATGTTGTAAGTAGGCTGTTTGCGTTTTTATGTTGGTAACGCCACGTAGCGCTCTGTCTGAAATTCACTGACTGTGCTGTGAGCAGTCTGTGGCTGGTTGTCATTTTTGGAATATTCGCTATTGTAGTGTTGGGCAGTTGGATGTGAGCAGCGCATAGCGTTGGGCAGTTGGAGGTGAGGCATCAGCAGTGGTGGATGTGGAGAGAGGTGCCAAAGTTTTGGGAGGTTACTATAAGCGGACGATCTGGACGTGTGTCCGCCAGAAAAAGGGAATTTGTAAAGATGGTTGTCATGAATTGATAGATGCATATATGATGACTTTTGAACATTATTACGGTAAATACATTGTTTGTACTCTATCAAAATCTTTCATTTGCTAACTATGCCTATCAGTAGTTAGTGCCTTCATTAGTTAGATTATTTTATTTAGCTGGCAGTATTGGCGCTCGCTGTATTGCAGTAGTTCGAGTAACGAAGATTTCTGTGAGGTAAGTGATTCATGAAAGGTAAATGTTACAGTTAGTCAGGGCCATTCGTTTGTAGGGATTATTGAAAGTCAGACTGCGTTGCGCAAAAATATTGTGTGTCAGTTTAGTGATGATCAGAATAAGTAAAGAGAAAACTGTTTGAGTACGTTGAGTGTTATTTAGCTGTCCCTGTATCAAGTAACGAAAGAGTTTTTCCAACACTGTCATTCATAATATTTCAAAGGGGACGTTTCAATGTTACTTATCTGTTTGTTTCATGGCCGGAAGAACAACTAATCTGGAGGCAATCTTCTGCCCACAAATCAGCACAGTTTTAGAAAGCATCGCTCGTGCGAAACTCGGCTTGCCCTTTTCTCACATGAGATCCTGCGAACCATGAATGAGGGGGAACAGGTGGATCCCATATTCCTAAATATCTGTGAAGCATTTGACACGGTGCCACAATGCCGACTGTTACAAGCACACGTAATAGGTTCTCAGGTATGTGAGTGGCCACAAGACTTCCTAAATAACAGAACTCAGTATGTTGTCCTCGAACGCGAGTTTTCATCAGGAATGTCCCACGTAAGTGTAATAGGACCGCTGTTATTTTCTATATACATAATTTATCTGGTGGAGAGGACCAGCAGCAGTCTGAGGCTGTTTGCTGATGATGCTGTGGTGTATGGAAAGGTGTCGTCGTTGAGTGACTTTTGGACGACACAAGATGACTTAGAAAAAATTTCTAGTTGGTGTGATGAATGGCAGATGATGAATAGATGAATGCAGAATAATGTAAGTTAATGCAGACGAATAGAATAGCCGGCCGAAGAGGCCGTGCGGTTAAAGGCGCTGCAGTCTGGAACCGCAAGACCGCTACGGTCGCAGGTTCGAATCCTGCCTCGGGCATGGATGTTTGTGATGTCCTTAGGTTAGTTAGGTTTAACTAGTTCTAAGTTCTAGGGGACTAATGACCTCAGCAGTTGAGTCCCATAGTGCTCAGAGCCATTTGAACCATTTCGAGTAGAATAAACAAGCCCTTAATGTTCCAGTACAGCATTAGCCGTGTGCTTGTTCACACAGTCACGTGGATTAAATATGTAGGCGCAAAGCTGCAAAACAATATGAAATTGAATGAGCATATAAGGATTGTAGTAGGGAAGGCGAATGGTTTACTTCCATTTATTGGGAGTATTTTAGGAAAGTGTGGTTCATCTGCGAAGAAGTCTGCATATAGGACACTAGTGTGACTGCTCGAGTGTTTGTGGTACGCACCGGGTCGGATTTCAGGTAGACATAGAAGCAATTCAGATGCGGGCTGTTAGATGTGTTACCGGTACGCTCAAACAACACGCAAGTACTACAAAGATGGGAATCACTGGAAGGAAGGTGATGTTCTTTTTGAGCAGCGCTATTGAGAACAATTCGAGGAGCAGCATTTGAGGCTGACTGCAGAACTATTCTACTGCCGCCAACGTACACTTCACGTAAGGACCATGAAGATGACATTGGAGAGAAAAGGGCTCGTACGGAGACGTAGAGACAGTCGTTTTTCCCTCGCTCCGTTTGCGAGTGGAATAGAAAAGCAAATGATTAGTAGTGGTACAGGGTGCCCTCCGCCGCGCACCATACAGTGGCTTGGAGAGTATGTACCTAAATGTAGATGCAGTTGGGTACTCCTGCAGGAATTTGAGTGCATACAATGTACTAACGTGGTTATAATTGTATTCTGAACACGGGATAAAATTGAAATTATATATTATGTAATAAGATTGATAAAAACTAAAAAATCAAACGTCAACATAAGTTCAATTTTCACTCCATCAAGCGTCGTACTGAAATAATAAGTTTGGCGTTAGGGCTTTGTAGCCTTCATCTCACACCTACGCTCGTTAAACTCAAAGAATGGAATAAAACTGTCTTTTTTATGTTGCCAGTCTCCTGACTGATTTGATGCGGCTCACCACGAATTCATCTCCTATGAGACCTCTTCAACTCATAGTAGTACTTGCAACCTACGTCCTCAGTTATTTGCTGGATGTATTCCACTCTGTCTCCATCTACCGTTTTTGCCCCGTACAGCTCCCATTAGTACCATGGAAGATAGTCCGTGATATCTTAACAGATATGTACCATCCCGTCACTTTTTCTTGTCAGTGTTTCTCATATATTCCTTTCCTCGCCGATTCTCCGGAAAACCAGGACCTCCTCATTCCTTACTTTATCAGTCTATCTAATTTTCAACTTTCTTCTGTAACACCACATCTCAAATGCTTCGATTCTGTTCTTTTCCGGTTTTGCCACAGTCCACGTTTCACTACCACACAATGCTGTGCTACAGAAGTACATTATCATAAGTTTCTTCCTGAAATTAAGATCTATGTTTGATACTAGTAGACGTCTCTTGGGCAGCAATGCCTTTTATGCGGTCCTAGCTTGCTTTTTTTATGTCCTCCTTGTTCCGTCCGTCATGCGTTATTTTGGTGCCTAGGTAGCAGAATTCCTTAACTTCATCTGCTTCCTGATCACCAACTCTGATGTTAAATTTCTCACTGTTCCCATTTCTGCTACTTTCCATTACTTTAGTCTTTCCTAGATTTACTCTCAATCCATATTCTGTACCCAGTAGACTGCAATTTTTCCTCATTTTCATTGAGGACTATGCTACAAATATAGCACCTTTCTTTTCCGTCATCTATCAGAGATCATTGGATCAGCGGAATGTTCTACGGGACTGGATGAAAGCCCAGGTCATAGCAATCTATAAAAAGAGTAGAAAATCGGATGCGCATAATAACCTGCCAGTTTCACTGACATCCATTTGTTGTAGAATCATGGAACGTATTTTGTGTTCAGACATAATGACCTTTCTAGACTCTGAGGAGCTCATCTGCAGAAACCAGCACGGTTTTAGGAAAAAGCGGTCGTGCGAGACACAGCTGACCCTCTTTGTGCATGATATACAACAGGCTCTAAATACCGGCTCCAGGGGTGAAGCCATATTTCTCGACTTTCGAAAGGCGCTCGACTCAGTTCCGCACTGTCGCTTGCCCGAAAAAGTGCGCGCTTACGGTTTATCCGATGACATACGCGCTTGGATAGAAAGTTTTCTAACAGACAGGGAGCAGTATGTCGTACTGAACGGGGTAACTTCAACAGAAACTTCAGGTGTGCTCCAGGGCGGTATAATAGGCCCTCTGCTATTTACTATTTACATAAACGATCTGGTTGATGGTACTGACAGCGGCATTAGACTGTTTGCCAATGATGCTGTAGTCTACAGGAAAGTAGTATCACACGAAAGTTGTGAACAAATCAATGAGGATTTGCAGAAAATACACTACTGGCCATTAAAATTGTTACACCACGAAGATGACGAGCTACAGACACGAAATTTAACTGACAGGAAGAAGATGCTGTGACATGCAAATTATTAGCTTTTTAGAGCATTCACCAAGGTTGGCGCCGGTGGCAACAACTACAACGTGCTGACATCAGGAAAGTTTCCAACCGATTTCTCATACGCAAACAGCAGTTGACCGGCGTTGCCTGATGAAACGTTGTTGTGATGCCTCCTGTGAGGAAGAGAAATGCGTACAGTCACGTTTCGGACTTTGATAAAGTCGGATTGTGGCTTACCGCGATTGCGGTTTATCGTATCGCGACATTGCTGCTCGAGTTGGTCGAGATCCAATGACTGTTAGCAGAATATGGAATCGGTGGGTTCAGGAGGGTAATACGGAACGCCGTGATGGATCTCAACGGCCTCGTATCACTAGCAGTCGAGATGACAGGCATCTTATCCGCATGGCTGTAACGGATCGTGCAGCCACGTCTCGATCCCTGAGTCAACAGATGGGGACGTTTGGAAGACAACAACCATCTGCACGAACAGTTCGACGACGTTTGCAGCATCATTGACTATCAGCTCGGAGACCATGGCTGCGGGTACCATTGACGCTGCATCACGGACAGGAGCGCCTGCGATGGTGTACTCAACGACGAACCTGGGTGCACGAATGGCAAAACGTCTTTTTTTCGCATGAATCCAGGTTCTGTTTACAGCATCATGATGGTCATATCCGTGTTTGGCTACATCGCGGTGAACGCACATTGGAATCGTGTATTCGTCATCGCCATACTGGCGTATCACCCAGCGTGATGGAATGAGGTGCCATTGGTTACACATCTCGGTCACCTCTTGTTCGCAATGACGGCACTTTGAACAGTGGACGTTACATTTCGGATGTGTTACGACCCTTCATTAGATGCCTGCGAAACTCTACATTTCAGCAGGATAATGCACGACCGCATGTTGCTGGCCCTGTACGGGCCTTTCTGGATACAGAAAACGTCCGACTGCTGCCCTGGCCAGCACATTCTCCAGATCTCTCACCAACTGAAAACGTCTGGTCAATGGTAGCCGAGCAACTGGCTCGTCACAATATGCCAGTCACTACTCTTGATGAACTGTGGTATTGTGTTGAAGCTGCATGGGCAGCTGTACCTGTACACGCCATCCAAGCTCTGTTTGACTCAATGCCCAGGCGTATCAAAGCCGTTATTATGGCCAGCATCATCATGATGCTGTAAACAGAAGCTGGATTCCTCCAGAAAAATGACGTTTTGCCATTCGTGCACCCAGGTTCGTCGTTGAGTACACCATCGCAGGCGCTCCTGTCTGTGATAGCAGCGTCAAGGGTAACCGCAGCCATGGTCTCCGAGCTGATAGTCCATGATGCTGCAAACGTCGTCGAACTGTTCGTGCAGATGGTTGTTGTCTTCCAAACGTCCCCATTTGTTGACTCAGGGATCGAGACGTGGCTGCATGATCCGTTACAGCCATGCGGATAAGATGCCTGTCATCTCGACTGCTAGTGATACGAGGCCGTTGGGATCCAGCACGGCGTTACATATTACCCTCCTGAACCCACCGATGCCATATTCTGCTAACAGTCATTGGAGATCGACCAACGCGAGCAACAATGTCGCGATACGATAAACCGCAATCGTGATAGGCTACAATCCGACCTTTATGAAAGTCGGAAACGTGATGGTACGCATTTCTCCTCCTTACACGAGGCATCACAACAACGTCTCACCAGGCAACGGCGGTCAACTGCTGTTAGTGTATGAGAAATCGGTTGGAAACTTTCCTCTTGTCAGAACGGTTTAGGTGTCGCCACCGGCGCCAGCCTTATGTGAATGCTTTGAAAAGCTAATCATTTGCGTATCTCAGCGTCGTCTTGCTGTCGGTTAAATTTCGCGTCTGTAGCACGTCATCTTCGTGGTGTAGCACTTTTAATGGCCAGTAGTGTATATGTAGATGTAGAGGATACCAATCTCATCACAGTAATCCATTCACCTCGACTTTTAATTCCACTCTTGAAGTCTTCTTTTATTTCCGACATTGCTTCTTAGAGGTGTAGAATGAACAGTAGGGGCGAAAGGCTACATCACTGTTAAGCAATAGCAAATAGTAAGTGAATATCGCCAAAGGCAAAATGAATGCACTTGCCCCTACAAATAAAAAGATGAGCGCTTCTCGAGCCATTTAGTTGTTAACAAGGAAAGGAGAAGCCAGCAGCTCTAAAAACCGCAGAGGAATAATTACCGTGCTCTGGCGGTCATTTCTTTGGGCGCAACGCCGTGGAAAGCCTCGGGCGGCCGCTGCCCGGTGCACTCGGTCAGTAAATGCGGGTTGTGCGCTTGTAATCTGCATGCGATAATTGCCCGCGAATCGGGAGAGTGCTCTTAATAGGCGGCCCAGCGGAGCGTCTGGTTTTACTCGGCCGCGCCCGCACTTGCTGCTGCTCACTTAGGCTGCGTCCGGCCGCCCTGTAATAAGGCCGAGCACCCGCCCTCGAAATAAATTGAGATACCGGGCTCGCACAGTTAGAGATTAGAATAATTACCGCCGCCCGTCAGGTAATTAAACAGCAGGCATTCGGCCAGCGCCGGCTGATGATACGCTGCATTAGGGGGCGAGTGGATCCGAGGGAGACCACAGCAGCCGGTGGGACCGACAGCCTCGCCGCTGGACAGGACTACTCCAGCAGGTGGCTGGGCAAGCGTGTCTGCTACCGCTACGACCACAGCCACGCTCATCCATAAAAGAAAGTGTTGCACCTGCAGCTTACAAAGGGTGTCAAAAGTCATGGGATACCTCCTAATATTGTGTCGGACCTCCTTTCGCCAGGCGTAGTGCAACAACTGGACGTTACATGCACCCAACAACTGGTTGGAAGTCTCCTGCCGAAATATTGAGCAGTGCTGCCTCTATAGCCTCCCATAATTGCGAAAGTGTTGCCGGTGCAATATTTTGTGCACGAAAGACGACGATTATGTCCCTGAATCGTTCAAATGGCTCGAAGCACTATGGGACTTAACATCTGAGGTCATCAGAACTACTTAAATCTAACTAACCTAAGGACATCACACACATCCATGCCCGAGGCAGGATTCGAACCTGCGACCGTACAAGCAGCGCGGTTCCGGACTGAAGCGCTTAGAAACGCTCTGCCACCGCGACCGGCTATGCCCCTGAAATGTTCGATGAGGTTCATGTAGTGCGATCTTCGTAGCCATCATTCGCTCGAATTGCCCAGAAATTTCTGGAACTATTGTGGCCACGCGACATGGCGCATTTTGTTCCATAAAAATTCCATCGTTGTATGGGAATATTAAGTTCGCGAATCGCTGCAAATGATCCCAAGTAGGCCAACACATTCCACGTAAACACAGCCCTCATCATTATAGAGCCACGACCAGCTTCCACAGTGCCTTGTTGACAACTCGGGTCCATGGTTTCGGGGGCTCTGCGCCACACTCGAACCCTACCATCAGCTCTTACCAGCTGAGATCGGGACTCAACTAACCAGGCCACAGTTTTCCAGTCGTCTACGGTCCAACTAACACGGTCACGAGCCCAGAACAGGCACTGCAGACGATGTCATGTGTTAGTAAAGGTACTCACGTCGGTCGTCTGCTGCCATAGCCCTTTAACGCCAAACCTCGCCACAATGTCCTAAAGGATACGTTAGTCGTAGTCCCATATTGATTTTTACGTTTATTTCACGCATTGTTGCTTGTCTGTTAGCACCGACAACTCTACGCTAATGCCTCTGCTCTGGATCGTAAAGTGAAGGCCATCGGCCACTGCGTTCTTCGTGGTGAGAGGTAATGCCTGAAATTTGGTAGACCCCAGAAAACTCTTTACGCTGTGGATCTCGAAATAGTGAATTCCCCAACGATTTCCAAAACTGAATATCCCATGCGTTTAGCTCCAACTAGCATTCCGCCTTAGCCTGTCAATTCCCGTGTTGCGCTGACAATGACGAGACCTTCTCATATGAATACAAATGACAGCTCCACCAATGGAGTGCATTTTTATACCCTATGTATGCGATATTACCGCCATCTGTATATCTGCATATCGCTATCGCATGACGTTTGTCAACTCAGTGTATTTTCCCTGCCTTAGACTTGAAACTGGGGTCGAGATCGAACAGTTGTTAAGCGCAGAGAAGTGATACCTGTTCTCCCAGGATTCACCAGTACTGTTACGTAAATGTAAACCCCGTCCACAGGCCCTGATGGCCCTATGCTTACCGACAGGCCGCCGTGTCATCCTTTTCCATTGGAAGCACCGCTCTCTACGCCGTTGTTTTTGTGATCTGAAGCTGCTATTACTCGGTCGAGGAGTTACTCAGTTGGCCTCACAAGGCTGAATGCATTCTGTGCCAGTCCTCTCACCTAGGAAAATTCCTCGCCAGTACCAGAAATCGAACTCAGGTTCTCCGCATATGCTGCGCTGACCACTCAGCTACGGAGGCGGACACCTGTATTGTCAGTTACATTTAAATGTACCCATGTTCCACGTAGTTCATTGGGACTTGCGAGTGCATTACGAAATTTATAAAATAACATTTTTTTCAGTTTCAATCACTTTTTTGTTAGCGCCTATACAGTACTGTAAGGCGATCGCTTCATCGCGAGCTCCTTTCACACGCTGCATGCCCGCGTGCCCGCAACCCATGCGTAGGTCACTCGTCGACGCGTAGACGATCAACCACCAGACGTCCCTGTACGTGGGAGCGGTGTATCTCTGCGAACAGGACCGTTATCTCTTGTAGCAGTATTAGAGCTTTGACCCTTACTGGTCAATCAAAGTGCGAGGCACGCTCAATTCGGTTGGTCGCATCACGTAGTTGGAAGCACAAAAGCACTTACATCTCGTCTCTTGACATGGGCACCACACCGGAGCAGAAGTGATGAAGACTCGTATAAGGAAGGAAGAAAGCATTGGGTTTTACGTCCCGCTGCCATCGAAGTCGAGACGAAGCACAAGCTCAAAACGGTTTCAAGGTTGTGGAAGGAAATGGGACGTACCCATTCAAAGGAACCATCCCGGCATTTCCCTGGAGCGGCTTAGGAAAATCACGAAAATCCTGAAATTGGAGGACCGGACGCGAATTGGAACCGTCTTCCTCCGAACTGCAAATTCAATGTGCTAAACTGCACAATCTGCCGGCCGAAGTGGCCGAGCGGTTCTAGGCGCTACAGTCTGGAGCCGCGCGACCGCTACGGTCGCAAGTTCGAATCCTGCATCGGGCATGCATGTGTGCGATGTCCTTAGGTTAGTTAGGTTCAAATAGTTCTAAGTTCTAGGGGACTGATGACCTCAGATGTTAAGTCCCATAGTGCTCAGAGCCATTTGAACCATTTTGAAACTGCACCATCTCGCTCAGTTTCACACGCGCTATATGTGCGCAATCAATCAAAGACTGTGAACAGAATGGTGAGACTGCAGTAAGTTGCGAGCATTCAGTTTGCATTCACCGATAATGTGATGAAGTTAGGTAATTCGGTTTCTTTTCACGTTGCAGTGTGGAATTGTGCATAATGAGTCGTTGTTCTCATTTACGATCCTATCAGAACACGCGGTGATCGGTATTTATACGCATGATGTTCGGAAAGGAGGCTAAATCTTCTGATTAGATGTTAGTCCCTCATCATAAAACTCGAGTTTGTGTATCAGATAAGTTCATGCATTATCCTGGATTTTTCATACATTTGAGCTTTGTGATTTCATTACCTTACACCTTTTCTTTGTTTGAGCTCATCCACATGAGCGCTGAAAGGAGTCCTTTATATTCCGTTTACACAATAAATCAGTCAAATCTGAAGGCCTTAAATTCAACTAAATACCTATGAATTATGGTTACGAACAACTTAAATGCGAAAGAACGTATAGAAAAATTGGTGGAGAAGGCAAACCAAAGACTGCGTTTTGTTGGCAGAACACTAACAAAATGTAACAGATCTACTAAAGAGACTACCTACACTACGCTTGTCCCTCCTCTTTTAGAAAACTGATGTGCGGTGTGTGATCTTTACCAGATAGGATTGAAGTACTACAAAAAGTTCAAAGAAGGGCAGTACGATTTTTACTATCGCGAAATATGGGAGAGAGTGTCACTGAAACGATACATAATTTGGGGGAGGACATCATTAAAAAATAGGCGTTTTTCGTTGCGGTGGAACCTTCTCATGAAATTTCAGTCACTAACTTTCTCCTCCGAATGCGAAAATATTCTGTTGACGCCGATCTACAACGGAAGAAACGATCACCATAATAAAACAATGGAAATCAGAGCTCGCACGGATAGATATACAGGTGTTAGTTCCTTCCGCCCGCTGTGCGAGACTGGAATAATAGAGAATTAATGTGAAGGTTGTTCAATGAACCCTCTGCCAGGCACTTAAATCTGATTTGCAGAGAATCCATGTAGATGTAGATTGTCACAAATTCTACTATGTGTACGTACCTCCACGTTTCAATACTTAGTTTTTGTTTCGTACATAACGTACTCCATTCACTTATAATGCAATTTTCTCAGGGGCTACGCTACGCTTGCTTGCAGTCCTGGTAATTATTTTCAAAGAGTAATTTTCAGCACTTCATGCAAGGCGACGCTGATACAGTTCCTCGAGTTATACGGCGTTGGAAACGACTGCATAGTAAGTCTTGCTTCCACAACACAAGCTCTCTATTAACAGGCCTGCACAAATCTCATCTGTATAAATGACACGCTAAGTTTGATCTTACGTAACTAATCTGAAACACACGTATGTATGTTGTTATTTATTAGCGTTTAACACCCCCATCGAAGAGATCGTTAGAGACGAAGCTCTAGTTCGAATCTGAAAGGAGGGGGCAGGATATAGACTGTGCCGCTTTCAGAGACACCAGCCCGGAAATTGCCTTAATCAGTTAACGGAGAACGTAGTAAATCTATCTTACCGATACTAGTCTTGTGTTGTAAATAATAAGAAAAGTTTCCAATGATAGCAAAACTTTGTCATAACAACTCCAGACAAAGAGCAAAATTAAGTGTTTTACCTTGAGATGTACATATAAATAGAACTTGTGTTTGAACCAGGAGATGAAATAATGTTTACAGTCAAGAAACAGAAGTACACAAGAATTCCGCACATCGACTCTGTACTAATCGCAAAGTGTAAGGTTACAACAGTAAGGATTTTGGGTGACGATAGTTGGTTGGTATCACGAATATTGTGCTCGCCATCCCCAGCCCCCTTCCGCTCCACTCCCACCTTTTCCTCCACACTATATTCGTGTACTGTGAGTTGTCTTACACGTTGAAGTAGGGGTCCTCATAACATTGACCGGATAAATCGATTCATAGAGGAAGGTAAGACATGCCATCTCCAATAGCGACTCTCTTACGTCGTCAGAAGTCTCTTCGACTTGATGACTTATTTAAGGTATCAGCATATCAAAAACGAATTATTGTACGTACTGGTACACGTTAAGAGAGTAATGTTTGGTTGGGCGAAAGTGGGTACTGGGCTGGGAGACAGAAGCTGGAGCGTATTGACGTAGTTTGCTGAATAGGGTCCGATTTGTTTTCAATCCATACAGGCCAGTATGTTTCCCGTTAACAAAAGGAGACAAACACCTAGGGCAGAAGTTCTTGTGTAGCCGCGGCGGGTGGGATGGCTCACCAGTGTTATAATAGGACGAGGAGCGCCCTCTGTAGAGTCAGCAGGCGGGGGTGGCGGCTTCTGACCGCAGCACAAGGACACCGCACTTCCGGCTGCGGTCAGTTCCTGTAGCAGACCTCCACCCCCCACACAACTGTGCCCAGCTGCGTGTAGCCGCTCTGGCTCACAGAACATTCATTCTATGCTCTGTGCCCCGACTTACGCGTGTTCCACGGTCATCAGAGCCACAACAGGTCTCTGTGATCAACACGAAACTTAATTCAAGCATAACGGCTCAATTCCGTCCCCCAACCTACACCATGTGAAACAATACAGTATAAAATTTTCTCTGTCCCCTTGTTTCAATCTGTCTTCTGAGCTCTTCAGAGATGTAACACAAGTTTTGGATACTGATTTTACATTGTTGTTGTTGTTGTTGTTGTTGTAGCAATCAGATCGAAGACTGGTTTTGTACAGCATTTCAAGCAAGTCTATCTTGCACAATTTTTTTAAATTTCTGTATTATTACTGCGTCCTACAACCATGTGAACCTCCTGCTTCTTCTTCTACTTTCATTTAATAGAGTATACTTGCAGTTTGTTCTGTCTTCAGTGTTTCTCAGCTATCCTAAATCTTTCTTTCCATCTCGTTTATAACTGGTAACTTGTTTAGCTAGTCTGCCTTTCCCCATTCTGCTCATACTGTGTTTCCATTTTATGGAATCTCATCTCTGTTTGCATCGCTTCGCCACTATCAAAGCGAAGTCTTGGAAGGTAATCTTTAAATTTTGGGGACAGATTAAAATCTGGTGGGGCCAAGTCGGGAGTGTGTGGAGGGTGATCGATGACAGTCAACTCAAGGCGTCTGATTATTGCAGACACCGCAGTGTTCTTGTGTGTCTAGCATTTTCATGCTGAAGAAGAGGGTGTGCTCAGTGAGTGGCACATTTTCTGCGATTAGAAACCCGATTACAACGCTCCATTTCTCACTCGCCGACATAGTTACGTTATAAACCGCCATATTACACGCTACAGTTCAAAGTCCTCTAACGGTACAGCGCTGCAAATACGTAGACATGACGAAAAAGTTGTAGACTGTTAATAGCGTTTGTTTACTTAAAAAGTTTTAAGTATTTTCATATACAAAATTCGGAGGCATTGCTTTTCAGCATGTCCTCGTATTGTAATTTTATTACAATTTCTGTATGCTGATACAAACTTTATTATTTGTATGACGAAAAAGTTGTAGACTGTTAATAGCGTTTGTTTTACTTAAAAAGTTTTAAGTATTTTCATATAAAAAATTCGGAGTCATTGCTTTTCAGCATGCCCTCGTATTATAATTTTATTACAATTTCTGTATGCTGATACAAACTTTATTACTTGTATTAAATGTTTCGGATACACCCGTTTTTTCGTGATGTTCCAGTACTTGCCTCTGTTCCCTCTATCGAAAACCTTTTCATAATTTATGAATGCGAAGTGACGATCGAGGATGTCTTTCAGTTAACTAAGGTGCAATAGTAAGATGGTCACTACCAGATCGTCCCTGTGTAAAACTATTTCGTTCCTCCATTAGGAGAGCGGCAGCAATCTTTTTCATTCTGTTATTAATAATTCTCTCGTAAAGTTCGTAAGAAACATTTAGTAGGGTTGTTTCACCGTAGTTCTTATAGGCATCTCTTGTAGAGTGGCATCACCTGTGTGACTTCCACCACCCTCGTTCCCCAATGTTTATTATGGAACGTAAGTGCCTCAGTTGTAACTTTAATCCTGGGTATTTAAGAAGTACTACAATGCCCGTCATTTCCTATAGCTGACATAAATCTGTTCAAAAATTCTTGGTGAGCTTTCTTTACTGCTGTTTTGGCCAAGTTGCGCGTTTCTACAGATATCGATCGAGTTTCTACATTTTTATAACGAAGATTTATGACTTAAGCTTTTTTTTATCCTTTAACTGCTTTCTCTAGCTCATAATTCCATTTCCTCTTTCTCCCTATAGCTTCCATTGCAACTCTGTTAATGCATGATTTGATGTATTCCAGTTTTGTGTTTACGTTGTTCTGTATGATTTCGTACCTTGTGGGTCGTTGTTCATACAGATATAAGCATTCGACCCTATTTACTGAACTCAAACCTTGCTCTATCTCGAGGAATGTTTATTCCTACACTTTCGTCCATTACAAAATTAGCTACTTCTTGAAGTCTCAGAATGTGCTCTGTTAACTTATCCATTTATTTTCATCTAGGGGAGTTCTCGTATCCCCAGTTCCATTCAGCACTTATTCATTAGTTACGCGATGTATACAGCAAATCATTATCATTCGTCTGCAGCACCACATTTCAAAAACTTCTGTTCTGTTCTTGTCTGTTCACTCTTCACATCTACATAAGACTACACACTAGATAGTTTCAGAAAAGACTTCCTGACGCTTAGGCTTATATGTGATGTTAATAAGTTGAAGATTCTGTATCGATCCAATTACATTTATTTCAGAAATGAAAGTGGAGAGTACGGACTGCTGGGAAGTGGCTGAAAGGTTCTCTCGTCAGGAAGGGGATTCTGAGACTATGCTTGTTTGCTGTCGTGTTACAGCAGAAAATCTTTCCTTAAGACATAGATGGCAGACCTGAAAGGTTCCCAAAGCCCTTGCTCCGAAGTAGCAGTTATCAGCACAAACTCCTACGCGCGGCCGCCCGTCAGGATACGTAAGCCTCCAAGCGTCCAGTTGAGGCCAAGACAAGTATCTGTTTCGCATGGATGTCAACAACTGTACCACCTTTTCGTTTTCATTGCTACGTGAGCAAATTTATATCAACTCAAGAGAATTTATGCCTATCCTGTTCTTTGTATTGACCCCCACCTCTCCCCCTCCACACTACAAGACACTGTGTGATTTACAACTACCAATAGTGAAAGACTGTGCAGAATTGGTACTAGCCCAATCAGCTGTTTGTGCATATATTTGTGCGGGATGTCAGGGAAATTTTTGCAGCGTTTCCCTCACTTGCAAGCTTCAAGGAACATTCAGTTGCGTCACATTGGCTACAAGCATGCTGTCGCCCCAACAGCGGAATCTGGGCTGAGAACTGAGAACTTAGAATGCTTATCATTCATTTCTTGGCTTATGCCCTTGCTGGCTGCGCATTACAAAGATGTAAGTGTCGCTTTTTCTAGCAGCATGAGATGTTACTTTCGTATTTCAGACTCTATATTCTGAGCAGCTCACAGTTAACTGGCTCTTTGAGCATCTTGGATGCACAGTTTATTTGGTTATTTCTCTTTTTAACTTAAAAATGCGCATTGGCCAGACGAGGAATTCTGAGTTTGTTGTCAAAAAAAATGGTTCAAATGGCTCCGAGCACTATGGGACTTAACATCTATGGTCATCAGTCCCGTAGAACTTACAAGGGAACCTCCCCATCCCACCCCCCTCAGATTTAGTTATAAGTTGGCACAGGGATAGGCCTTGAAAAACTGAACCGGATCAATCGAGAAAACAGGAAGAAGTTGTGTGGAACTACGAAAAAAATAAGCAAAATATACAAACTGAGTAGTCCATGCGCAAGGTAGGCAACATTAAGGAGAGTGATAGCTTACGAACGCCGTGGACCCGTGGTTAGCGTGAGCAGCTATGGAACGACAGGTCCTTGGTTCAAATCTTCTATAGGGTGAAAATTTTAATTTTTTATTTTCAGATAATTATCAAAGTTCAGGCACTCACACATAATCAACTTCGCTCTCCAAAATTCCAGGACATGTTCAGATTTGCTTGGACATATACAGAATTTGACGGTCTACGCACGGAAACATTTGAAAACGTAAAAAAAACATATGTTTTGACAGAGAACAGGGAAAACTGTGCGACTCTGAAACTGTTGCATTCATTTGATGCAGTTTATGTGACAAACTCTTATGTTTTCATCACTTTTTTGGGAGTGATTATCACATCCACAAGAAAACCTAAATCGGGCAAGGTAGAAGAATCTTTTTACCCATTCGCCAAGTGAGCAAGTTAGGTGGGTCGACAACATATTCCTGTCATGTGACGCACATGCCGTCACCAGTGTCGTAAAGAATATATCAGACGTGTTTTCCTGTGGAGGAATCGGTTGACCTACGACCTTGCGATCAAATGTTTTCGGTTCCTATTGGAGAGGCACGTCCTTTCGTCTACTAATCGCACGATTTTGCGGTGCGGTCGCAAAACACAGACACTAAACTTATTACAGTGAACAGAGACGTCAATGAATGAACGGACAGATCGTAACTCTGCGAAAATAAAGAAAGTAAAATTTTCGCTCGAGGGATGACTCGAACCAAGGACCTTTCGTTCCGCAGTTGTTCGCTCTAACCACGAGACCACGGCGCTCATCAGCTATCATTGTCCTTTATGTTGCATATCTTGCACATGGACTACTCAGTTCATATATTTTGTTTATTTTTTCATAGTTCCACACAACTTCTTCCTGTTTTCTCGATTGATCTGTGTTCAGTTTTTCAAGGCCTATCCACTGTGTCAATTTATAACTAAATCTGAGGGGGATGCGATGGGGAGGTTCCCTTGTTAGAACTACTTAAACCTAACTAACCTAAGGACATCACACACATCCATGCCCGAGGCAGGATTCGATCCTGCGACCGTAACAGTCGCGCGGCTCCGGACTGAGCGCCTAGAACCGCTAGACCACAGCGGCCGGCTGAGTTTGTTGTCCTTTCAGTCTTCCTAAACATTCCAATCAAACTTACGTATAATTAGGTTCGATTTTTCAGTACGGATTTTCAGTGGTTTTAAATATTATTGCAGTAACATTTCACATTGGTTTTTAAATCTGAAAAAAAGTTTCGTGTTTTTGATATTGACTTCCATTTATTAACACTATTTCCTACAACTTCTACTATGATCAGGCGACCATTATTTAACACATATAATCAAGAAACTGTAAGTTGTTGTTTCACGGAGATGGGGTTTGTTTTTTGCAGTGACCAAATTATGAGTGGAATAATACGTAACATGCAACTACACTAATGTCCAAAATTAAAGCAAAAATCAGAAATTTTGCAAGATAGCTTTTATTTTGCCACAAAACTCTATAAACAGGTGATAGTGAAGTATAAACAATGTAAAGAATGCAGAACGTAAACAACTGCAACATGCATAACGGTAGACAAACATGTTCTTCCGTTTTTCCACACTCTTTCCGACGACTGGTTAACGTGCTCACCATGGGGTGTGACCACCTCTGCCGTCAATACAGCTATGAATAATGTCATCAGTCTCATGTTGAGGCAATAACGGCCATTCATCTTACAGTGCTGCTCGCAGTCTTGGAGTGCGTTGGTGGATGCTGACGTGATGCAAGCCATCTCCCTAGCGCATCCCCCACATGCGCAATGGGATTCAAGTCGGGAGAGTGAGCAGGGCACACCATGTGTGCAATATCTTCCGTTTCCTAGAAAACATCAACCACCCGCGCTCTATGAGGTCGAGCATTATCGTCCATCAATACGATGTCTGGGCCCACAGCACCTCGCAACAACCGCAAATGGGGTCCCAAGATCTTGTCACTATACCTGACAGCAGTTAAATCTTGCCGGTTCACCCGTACAATTTCGTGAAGAGAGGTTCGAGAGGTGAACATAATCCCTGCCCGCACCGTCAAGGATCCTCTTCCATATCGGTGTCTTCCCATAATGTTGGGGTTCCGAAAACGTGTTCCACGTTCCCTCCAGATGCGAATCAGTCGAGAATTACTCTCCAGACTAAATCGGGACTCATCTGTGAAAACAACATTAGCCCACTGTTTGACCGTCCAGGTGAAATGTTGATGATTCCATTCTAGGCGTTTCCTTCTATGAAGACGCGTCAGAGACAGACATATAACAGGTCTCCGGCAATAAATGCCACCCTGCCGAAGCCTTCTGCTCACCATTTGCCTCGATACAACACGTCCAGGCAAATAACAGTCCTCTCTTCTGAAGTAACGCGTGGTTGGTGCTGGCCTGGTCTTCGGGATGCAGTTTTAGTCTCTATAAACTGTTGCCACATGCTAGGAACAACAGAACGATTCACATTAAGCCATCGCGCCTCATCAGTTTGCGATTGCCTGGTTCCTTTCTTTCAATGGCCCTCCACCGCAGAGAGTCTGGTAGACAACTTCTCTGTGCCATACTGCACCGTCTGTGACTGTACACAGCGACTGTGCATGTGGAGCTGCCCGGCAAACACTACCTTGTTCCATAGTTGCCCTGACGTCATCGTTGGCACGGTTGGCCGTTGATCGGAATGCCATCTTCTGTGCAAAACACGATCGTACGGACATCTGGTTGACATTTTGTAAGAGTATATCGCGAATTAGACACAGGACGGGGAAATAACGATTTTTTTTTTTTGCTTAATTTTGGACTCCTGTGTATGTTAATTGTGGTGACGAACTTGTAGCGTTCGGATTTATACATAACTCAGAATTCAGTTCAATTACTAATACAGCTTCCTCGTACCGTTCTTCTGAATGCTTTTCTTGGTGTTGCCATTGTGTACGGTACGTATATCCACTTTACTTCTACACCTACATTTATACTACGCAACCAACCCAACGGTGTATGGCGGAGGGCACTTTACGTGCCACTGTCATTACCTCCCTTTCCTGTTCCAGTCGCGTATGGCTCGCGGGAAGAACGACTGCCGGAAAGCCTCCGTGGGCGCTCTAATCTCTCTAATTTTACATTCGTGATCTCCTCGGGAGGTATAAGTAGGGGGAAGCAATATATTCGATACCTCATCCAGAAATGCACCCTCTCGAAACCTGGACAGCAACCTACACCGCGATGCAGAGCGCCTCTCTTACAGAGTCTGCCACTTGAGTTTGCTAAACATCTCCGTAACGCTATCACGCTTACCAAGTAACCCTGTGACGAAACGCGCCGCTCTTCTTTGCATCTTCTCTATCTCCTCTGTCATCCCGACCTGGTACGGATCCCACACTGATGAGAATACTCAAATAGAGGTCGAACGAGTGTTTTGTAAGCCACCTCCTTTGTTGATGGACCACACTTTCTAAGGACTCTCCCATTGAATCTCAACCTGGCACCCGCCTTACCAACAATTAATTTTATATGATCATTCCACTTCAAATCGTTCCGCACGCATACTCCCAGATATTTTACAGAAGTAACTGCTAGCAGTGTTTGTTCCGCTATCATATAATCATAGAATAAAGGATCCTTCTTTCTATGTATTCGCAATACAATACTTATGTCATTGCCAGCTTTTTTGCTACCCAGATAGCTAGACCCTTCTTATGCTTTTAGCCTCTCATTTAGTGATCTAACTGCGTTAGCATCACTTGATTTAATCTGGTTATAAACCATTGTCCACGCTTTAGTTTTGCTGAAGTTCATTTTGTAACCAATTTTCAAAACGTCTTCCATTCCATTCAAAAGATGTTCTAAATCCTTTGCCTTTTCTGATAAAATTACAGTCTGATCCCCAAATCTTAAACGTTTTACTTGTGTTCCCCGAATTCTCCCATTCCGAATTTCATCTGGGTTTCCTCTACTGTTCGCTGAGTGTACAGACTGAATAACGTAACTAACCTTAGAACAACACACACATCCATGTCCGAGGCAGGTTTCGAACCTGCGACCGTAGTGGTCGTGCGGGTCCAGACTGTAGCGCCTAGAACCGCTCGGCCACCCCGGCCGGCTGGAAGCTACAACCCTGTGTCATTTCCCGTTTTAATTACTGCCTGCGTCTCACGTCTTTCATAGCTTTCACTTCAATTACAAATCACTTTCCTTTTTTTTCAGTTTTCTCTGGTACAACATTTAGTACCTTTGGTCCACGAAGCAGCAAAACTGAATTAGGGAGAAGTTCTACAAACTCTGAGTGCTGAAATGTACAGCAGAAAAGGGAGGCAGTAAGGGGAACTGCAGTAAAAGGGAAACAAGACGGGAGACGCTGAGGGCAGCGTGGTTCCGAAAATAGCGCTGCGCGGTGAGCCCCAGCGTGCCGTGTCCGGCTGCCGGCGCGGCGTGAGAAGCAGCAGCGGCCGGGGCAGCCCACAGCCCAGATGGCAGATACCAGCCGCCGGCCGCAGACTCCGAGCGGTCACTGTGCCGCACAGCCGGACCGGGCCCGGCCGAGGCCAGCGGCGGGGTTCCGGGTCCCTCTCACGTCCGCAGTTGTTGTTCTGTCGTCTTCAGCCCGAAGACTGGTTTCCTGCAGCACACCACGTCAGTCTATCCTATGTGAGTCTCTCCATATCTGCCTAACTGCTACAGCCCACATCCATTTATTTACTATACTCCCTATACAACTTTTACCCCCCCTCCCCCACTCCCACTTACTTTGATTACCAAATTCATAATTCCTTGATGCCTCAGGAGGCGTCCTACCAACCGATCCCTCCTATTAAATCAAGTTGTGCCAAAAATTTCTATTCTGACCAATTCGAATCAATACCTCCTCATTTGTTATTCTACCCGTGCTGCATTCCTCAATAGCATCACATCTCAAGAGATTCTATACCTGTCTTGTGTGAATTGTCTGTTGTCCACGTTTCTCTTCTGTACAAGGCTACACTCCAGGCAAATAACTTCAGAACAAAATTTCTTAAAAGCTGGCCACGGTGGCCGAGCGGTTCTAGGCCCTTCAGTCCAGAACCGCGCGACAGCTACGGTCGCAGGTTCGAATCCTGCCTCGGGCATGGATGTGTGTGATGTCCTTACGTTCGTTAGGTTTAAGTAGTTCTACGTTCTAGGGGACTGATGACCTCATATGTTAACTCGCATAGTGCTCAGAGCCATTTTTCAACTTCTTAACACTTAAATCTACAGGGTGGTCCATTGATAGTGACCGGGCCAAATATCGCACGAAATAAGCATCAAACGAAAAAACTACAAAGAACGAAACTCGTCTAGCTTGAAGGGGGTAACCAGATGGCACTATCGTTGACCCGCCAGATGGCGCTGCCATAGGTCAAACGGATATCAACTGCGTTTTTTTTAAATAGGAACCCCCATTTTTATTACATTTTCGTGTAGTACGTAAAGAAATATGAATGTTTTAGTTGGACCACTTTTTCCGCTTTGTGATCGATGGCGCTGTAATAGTCACAAACGTATAAGTACGTGGTATCACGTAACATTCCGCCAGTGCGGACGGAATTTGCTTCGTGATACATTACCCGTGTTAAAATGGACCGTTTACCAATTGCGTAAAAGGTGTGTTGATGTATGGCTATTGTGATCAAAATGCCTAACGGGCGTGTGCTATGTATGATGCTCGGTATCCTGGGCGACATCATCCAAGTGTCCGGACCGTTCTCCGGATAGTTACGTTGTTTAAGGAAACAGGAAGTGTTCAGCCACATGTGAAACGTCAACCACGACCTGCAACAATTGATGATGCCCAAGTAGGTGTTTTAGCTGCTGTCGCGGATAATCCGCTCATCAGTAGCGGACAAATTGCGCGACAATCGGGAATCTCAAAAACGTCGGTGTTGAGAACGCTACATCAACATCATTTGCACCCGTACCATATTTTTATGCACCAGGAATTGCATGAAGACGAGTTTGAACGCCGTGTACAGTTCTGCCAATGGGCACAAGAGAAATTACGGGACGATGACAGATTTTTTGCACGCGTTCTACTTACCGACGAAGCGTCATTCACCAACAGCGGTAACGTAAACCGGCATAATATGCACTATTGAGCAACGGAAAATCCACGATGGCTGCGACAAGTGGAACATCAGCGACCTTGGCGGGTTAATGTATGGTGCGGCATTATGGGAGGAAGGATACTTGGCCCCCATTCTATCTATGACAATCTAAATGGTGCAAATGCTGATTTCCTACGTAATGTTCTACCGATGTTACCACAAGATGTTTCACTGCATGACAGAATGGCAATGTACTTCCAACATGATGGATGATAGCTCGCGTGCGGTTGAAGCGGTATGGAATAGCATATTTCATGACAGTTGAATTGGTCGTCGAAGCACCGTACCATGGCCCGCACGTTCACCGGATCTGACGTCCCCGGATTTCTTTCTGTGGGGAAAGTTGAAGGATATTTGCTATCGTGATCCACCGACAACGCCTGACAACATGCGTCAGGGCATTGTCAATGCATGTGCGAACATTACGGAAGGCGAACTACTCGCTGTTGAGAGGAATGTCGCTACACGTATTGCCAAATGCATTGAGGTTGACGGACATCATTTTGAGGATTTATTGCATTAATGTGGTATTTACAGGTAATCACACTGTAACAGCGTGCATTCTCAAATGGTTCAAATGGCTCTGAGCACTATGGGACTTAACTTATGAGGTCATCAGTCCCGTAGGATTAGAACTACTTAAACCTAATTAACCTAGGGACATCACACACATCCATGCCCGAGGCAGGATTCGAACATGCGACCGCAGCGGTCGCGCGGTTCCAGACTGTAGAGCCTAGAACCGCTCGGCCACTCCGGCCGGCCATGCATTCTCAGAAATGGTAAGTTCACAAAGGTACATATATCACATTAGAACAGCCGAAATAAAATGTTCAAATGTACCTACGTTCTGTTCAAATGGCTCTGAACACTATGGGACTTAACATCTGTGGTCATCAGTCCCCTAGAACTTAGAACTACTTAAACCTAACTAACCTAAGGACATCACACACATCCATGCCCGAGGCAGGATTCGAATCTGCGACCGTAGCGGTCACGCGGTTGCAGACTGAAGCGCCTCGAACCTACGTTCTGTATTTTAATTTAAAAATCCTACCTGTTACCAACTGTTCGTCTAAAATTGTGAGCCATATGTTTGTGTCTATTAAGCGTCATCTATCACAAAGCGAAAAAAGTGGTCCAACTAAAACATTCATATTCTTTTAGGTGCTACACGAATGTGTAATAAAAATGGGGGTTCCTTTAAAAAAAAAACGCAGTTTGTATCCGTTTGACCTATGGCAGCGCTATCTAGCGGGCCAATCATAGCGCCATCTGGTTTTCCCCTTCAAGCTAGACAAGTTTCGTTCTTTGTAGTTTTTTCGTTTGACGCTTATTTCGTGACATATTTTGCCCGGTCACGATCAATGCACCACCCTGTATATTAGACTAGGTGAGTACCCGGTGTTGTCGGGGTATGTTTATTTCAGTCTTCTGCTGTAGTCCGATCCACGAACGATGGCGGTTCGCGCATGTCGAGGCACGGACGGAGACTACATTGCTGGCGATTCCGAGCGACAGCTGCGGTACGCGCATGTGGGTGCTTTCCGCTTGAAGAAAGCGTGTATCCTACAAATTATGTCTTTCGCTTACTTATGCTGAATTTATCACTTACCACCACCATCAGTGATAACAACTCGCAACAAATGGAATAGAAATTGACTAAACAACTCGTTACGATCATGTTTAATGCTCGAATTATCTACTCCATTCACAGCAGAGTGCTCAGAACACTCCGCTCATTGGCTATCGGAGAATGCGTGACGTAGATCCGCAGAACCAGCCTATGCTCGACCGCCATCGTTAGTGACTCCAACTATAGTCCATCTCTTCCTTCCTCCTTTCTCTGTCCATCTCCTCCACACCCTTTCTCTGTCCATTTTTCCCTACCCCTCTCTCTTCCCATCTCCTCTTCCCCATCTTTCTGTCTATCTACTCCTCATCCCAGTGTCCATCTGCTTCTTACCACTCCGTTCATATCCTCCTCCCCCTTTAAGTCTATCTCTTCTTCCCCTCTCTTTGTCCGTTTCCTCCCCCTCTCTCTTTGTCTATCTCCTCCTCCCCTGCTCTCTGCTATCTCCTCCACCCCGTCTTTCTGTTCATCTTCTGTTTCCTTTCTCTGCTCCATCACCTCCTCTTTCTCTGTCCATTTCCTCCTCCTCCTCGCTCTGTTCATTCCATATCCCCACCTATCTGTGTCCATTTTTTTCGTCGCTGTGCTGGCCTGCTTAGCTGAGTGGTAACGTACTTGTCTCCCAGGCAGTGGACGTTGGTTCGATTCCCGGCCGGGTTGGAGATTTTCTCCGCTCGTGGACTGGGTGTTGTGTTGTTCTCATCACCGGCACTCAAGTCGCCCAGTGTGGCGTCGACTGAAATAAGACTTGCGCTCGGCGGCCAACTTCCCCGGATGGGGCCTCCCTGCCAGCAATGCCACACGCTCATTTCAATTCATTTCCGTCGCTGTCTGTCCATCTCACACCCCCTTATCTCTCACCGTTATCACTCACCCCAATAGGAGGCTCGTAATTCTTACCCCATAAGTATTTTTTTCCATATCGTAACTAATATGTGTACCAAAATATGGCTGAAATCGATCCAAAGGTTTAGGGTGAGCTTTCTTATATATTTAACATATTTCGCACGTATTTGTACACCTATTTCACCCGTGTCTCTACCGAATTTCATCCTGTAGCTTCATTTTAGCGCAGCTCAATGCTTATGACATCAAATCGGCCGAACTATGTGCCCCGCAATGGTATAATTTTGCAGGTAAGTCCAGTGGCATATGAGTTTCGAATAAAATTAGTAGTAAAAAAGTAATAAATCACGCATGATGCAGGAGTCTTTCATGCATCTCAGTGTTTAAGATGTTATTTCTTCTGAACTATGTGTCTTACAACGACCTAATTTTGCTCGTACACTCAGTGGTATACGAGGACAGATACATACATATAAGACAAAAGAAATGAAAATAGAAAAAGAAAAACAGCGTAACAAACAGGAATTATCTGATTGGAATGGGAATCGGTAGTTGTCATTAGAGACGGAACAGAAGCTGGGATTTGGGAAGGATGAGAAAGGAAATCGCCCGTGCCCTTTCAAAGGAACCATCCCGGCATTTGCCTGGAGCGATTTAAGGAAATCATAGAAAACCTGAATCAGGATGACCGAACGCGGGTTTGAACCGTCGTCCTCCCGACGCGAGTCCAGTGCGCTAACGACTGTACCACCTCGGTCGGTTTCTCTGAATTAATTAGCTGGACGCAAAATTTCACGACGACTCACCACTGATAGACTACCGACGAGCCAGCTTCACGTTGATAGAGATGTTTCGTGTGTTTCCGTTATTTGTATAACCATATGTGTAGTTTGCGGGCCCCCGTGTAGTATCTATTGTAACTGTGTAAGTTGTACGTGTTTGCTTGGGTGAGCTCAGGTTCCCAGCCTGATGTCCCTGCACGGCAGCCTGGTCTGTGGACGCACGCCTTCTGTCAACAGTAGACAGAAGCGCGCCTGGGCTGCCACCATGTGGCCAACACGTGTGAGGCGTGGGAGCAAGTGGGAGCCCAGGCAGGAACACCCTCCCACACATCGTCCTCCCTGCCGCTTCTGTCGCTTTGCAACTCGCCCCGATACCAAGTGCAGCCGCTGAACTAACGCTTCTCTTCTGTTGTTATTAAATAACCTAGCCTTTTCTGTGTTGCAGTCGAACTGAGGGTTGAACTTCGTACAATAGCAGCACTTAGTGTTTAAATTCCTCTTGGATCTGCTAGCCTTTCTCCCCTGTATACTGAATTTGGAAACAGTTGCAGAATAGCGCACTGGTATGTGCAGGGTGACAATTACTGAACTATATGAAAAACAAGGAAATTAGTTACAAACTACGGCGTGCACACACTTCATCCAACATGTAAAGGTCACTACAGATATTCGGATTTAGGTTATGAGATATTCGATATGCCTGCCATCCTTGACGATGATGTGGCGCAGAAGAATAGCGAAATTCTGCATGACCCGCTGAAGTGTCGGAACATCGATACTGTCGATGACCTCCTGAATGGCTGTTCTCAGCTCAGCAAAGGTTTTGGGGCCATTTCTGTACACCTTGTCTTTAATATAGCCCCACAAAAAGGAGTCGCATGTGTTCAGATCTGGAGAATATGGCGGCCAATCGAGGCCCAGGCCAGTGGCTTGTGGATACGCCAAAGCCAGAATGCGGTCCGCAAGTGCTGCTCCAGGACATCAAACACTCTCCTGCTTCGATGAGGTCGAGTTCCGTCTTGCATGAACCACATCTTGTCGAAATCACGGTCACTTTGGATAATGGGGACGAAATCATCTTCCAAAACCTTCACGCACCGTTCTGTAGTCACCGTGTCATCATTGAATGTCGCACCGGTTATTCAGTGACTGAACATTGCACACCACACAGTCACCCGTTGAGAGTGAAGAGACTTCTCGATCGTGAAATGCGGATTCTCAATCCTCCAAAGGTTTCCCATGAAGCCCCGCGCAGTCTGCACGTCTTAACTCAAACCGTTCAGAAGTTATGACGATTTTATTTCACGTAGTTCAATAATTCTCACCCTGTAACTAGATAATAGACATTCATCCAGTGACTGATCAACTATCTTTTTTCTGGGCTTGTTATAATTAGAGATAGTTATAACTTATTCTTTTTACATTGTTACCCGATAAACTCAAGTCCTCGTCGGCAGCGTTAAAATGTACCTGCTGTAATTCTTGGGAATCCGTCCTACATCATTCTCTTGGTGGTAACTTTATAAGGAAGGGGGGGGGGGGGCATATAAATATTAAGAAAATAAAATACTTTATTATAACACAAGAACCTCAGTAATTGGCCAGTGAAACTCTATCTTTCAGTAGTTCACAAATACTAACAGTGCTGAAAATGAAGTATCTTGATACATGGTATCACGAAAACTGATCGTCAGAAATGGAGGTCACAGACTTGGGGGCGCTTCTGGTATTTATCCACGTAACTCAATAATGTAATGAACCTAAAGACAATATTATAGAAAGGGAAGAAGCAGTAAATGAAGATGAGTGGAAAAACGGTATTAGAACGTGGTCGAATTAAAGCAAACGATACAGAGAGAAACAAATTAGGAAACGAGAAAATTAAAAGAAGTAGATGAACTTTACATGCAAACATTTTAGGTTAGACTTTACCGTAATTGTCACATGTATACACATGTGACTTTTTGGTGGAACTTGTGGCACTGCCTACTGGAGAAAAAAAGAACACTATTTCAGATCAAGGATTTGGCTTTCTTTTGACAAAAAAAATTAAACGTATGTTTAACGGTAAACATGAAATAAGTACAACAGAGTATCTCTAGTGGTCGCAGGTTCCTTTTCACTGTCGTAACACATCACATGTGATGTGTTACGACAGTGACCGTGAAAGGAACTTATTTTATGTTTACCGTTAGGTATACGTTTAATTTTTTGTCAAAAGAAACCCAAATCCATGATTTGAAATAGTGTTTTGTTTCTCCACTAGACAGCGCCACAAGTTCCTCCAAAAAATCGTAACACAACACACACACAAATGTCATACGAGCAAATGCAAATCCACCTGATGATGGAGATTTAAACCTTTGAAACGCGTCGTGGAGATAAATAAACAGTGACTGATAACAGTAAACTTGTTGTTTCATTTAATAGAAGTAGATGAATTTTGCAATTAGGCAGTGAAGTAACCGACGATGACGGAAGGAGGGGGCATATTAAATGCAGATAGGCATTAACAATAAAAGTATTCCTGGTAAACATACATTTATTAGTATCGAATAAACATTTAAATGTTGTAAAGTATAATGCGGAGTGTAGCTTTGTGTAGAAGTGTAACGAGGGCAATAAAGAGTTCAAACAATACGCCAATACTTTCTAAGTGTGGTGCTACAGAAGATTGCTAAAGATTAGATGGGTTGATCGGATACTAATCAGGAAGTCCTTAATGACATTCGACACAATTTCAGTAAAAGAAGGGATCGGTTGTTAAGACACAAACTGATGCATCAAGGAATGATCCATTTGCTAATAGAACGAAGTGTGAGGGGTAAAAATTTCAGATGGAGAACAAGGCTCGTCTACATCAGACAGGTTCAAACGGATATAGGTTGTCGCAGTAAAGTAGAGCTGAAGAGGCTTCCGTAGAGAGCTCCATGCAACCAGTCTTCGGAGTGAAGAGCACGAAAATAACAACAGCAACTCCATGGACAACAGCACTGCACGCGAAAGAGAAGGATTCTGGGTCGAGTTACTGTATGGTACACAATTATCGTTCCCAGGAAGTCGTTAGACAGCGCACACTCTGCTAAAGAACGAAAGGTTAATTTCGGAAATAGCCGATAGGTTTTGGGTGAGCCCTTCTCCGCTACATGCACTCTCTGAGAAGTCGTTCAACAAAGTATGCAGCAGTGCTTGTGTAGAGTTTTGAAAGTAGGTACTGACAGAACAGAGGTTGGGAAGACGAGTAATAAGACGTGATTGGATATTTCAGTCATCAGGAGTACCACAAGGGGCCTGTCGCGAATTCTAGTTCTGCATTCTGCACATTGCCTTAACGTGCCAGGGAATTGGAAACTGTAACTGCTCAGTATGAATGTTCAGCAAAATAACGCTACTGAATTTGCCACATTTTTAAACTCACTGAAAATCTCCGTGGCCAATTGTTACAACGCCAGTCACGGTAAACCAAATACCTGACTGACGTACGCTAATCGTTGTGATGCGCATAGTTAGCCACTGAACGTTGCCTACAGCCATTGCCCGTGTCATAATGAATGATATCTGTTATTCACGGGAAGTTATCACCATTTTTCTGTCATTTTATTTTGTTTTAGCGCAAAGGTGTATGTGTAGCCGCGCAGTCATTATGACTCCGAAAGAGAGGTTACCTCTGACTCGTGATATAAAGACTCTGTGGATATAATGTGGAACGTTACGTGTACAATGGACTGACGACTTCTGATTGAGAACTAGGGAGAGTATGATTGCAGTGGAATTGTAATTAGCGGCATTGTTGTATGCTGCCATTTTGAATATCGAACGTAATTTGATTATGATAACATTTCATCTCATACAAGAGGATGATGTGTCCTGAAATGTAGTTATGAAAATTCTTTATGAAAAAATCTAATTTCATGAAGGGAAAAGATATGTTCAATTCTTTGGTTACTTTAACTTCTCTCTTGCCCGTGCCTCGGAAAATTATTTGGTGTGTTGTAACTCGTAGGGAACTTTGTATTCTGGGAAATCAGTAGGGCCACGGTCGTTTATGCTCTATTTCAAGAGATTAATTTCTGGACTTTATCGAAATTGACACACAACTTGAACACTGATTCCCATGTTGCACAATGATTACGTCATAGCATCTAAGACGGCTTTCCCATGGTGTACGATTGTGCCTCTGGTTATTTTAAGAATTTTCAGAGTCGACTATCGCCGGAATTCTGCAGAGCCACAGAAATTGTATTCCAGGTGCTGACTTCGACATCGAGAGGCAGACAGACTATGGTTACGCACTGTAACTCTCCAATCATTTTGTTTTATAGACTTGAGAATGGAATTAGGAATTAATTTTGTAACTGGAAGTGTGGGAGATAATTGTGTTAAAATACTGGAGCAGCGACTTCTCTCGTCAAAAATTTTCCATTCAGGTAACTAGATATTTTTCACTCATGATAATTTAACTTCAATTTTATAGGGAGGGAAGTTAAACAGGCGCTTTGTGAGACTACAACTCAGCATTTAGCCTATCCCTGCGATGCTAGCAAGATCTGAACTCTATGAACTACACAGTGAACAGATTGCTCCCCATAACATCACGTGAAATATTAAGACAAATTCACATAAGAGAAACTAATGAATATCTGAATTTAAACAGGAGTACCAAATTAGACATGAAATATGGGTAGGACAGCTCACACAGATATAATGAGAAAGGGGTTTCATCGGACAACAGAATGAAATGAAAGGTCGCAATAAAATCGTATTTATTTCTTGTCGGTTGCATTAACTTGATTCCAATCATTGGAAAAACAAAACAAATAATTACAGGGAACAAAAGTGCAGGTGAAAAATGTACACGATAATACCTTGGCACATGTGGATGGGATCGGAAATGAAATGATACATTTAGCTATATCTATGTAACCTGCCAATGGCTGCTGAATTAGTCTACAGATTAAAGAAAAGACCGAGGAAAGTACATGTAAGCACCAGCTCCCTTGCCGAAGTGCATGCTGAATTTAACTAGCTGACTGTATGAAGTAATTTAGAAAAACAAAGTTCGTACACGAAACAGATTACTCTGTGGTCCCCTCCTCACGACGCACGCAAATGCCGCTCACGCTTACTGTCGTTCTAATATTCAGGTGCAAAGGACGGCTCCACTGATAGCTGAGAGCTATAATTTCTGCCCCAGAATCTATGACCAGCTCTAGGAGAAAGTCCTCCATCTCTGCAGTTCTAAAGAGAAGGCATCTTTCCCTCTAGCGGTCTAAGACGAAGGAGTTTCCCCTCTGGAGATCTAAGATGAAGGGAGTATCTGCTGTTCTCAAAATCTTGCTGGGTCTGCAGCACCGCATTCTTCTTAGACAATCACTGCAGACCTTCCGAGAACAGACCGTTAAAAATTTATTGGCAACAGTCTCCCTTCTCATCAAGAATCTGCTGTAATTAACTGGAAATACACCTTTCTCTGTCAGAGTGGGGCAGAAAGCAGACATTTTCTCACACTATGAGAGTAGTTTCACCTTTTGCCAATGATAGCGGCTACACGCGTGCACTTGCGAGTCTTTATTCCCGCTACAAAAATATTTTGGTGAACCAATCCGGAACTGCCTTGCAGAACTTAAATGTTAACTACAGCTGGCCCCCTTTGGGTCTAACAAATCTCTCACTCTGACTGCCTTGCGATTTCCCATCCCCTTGCAGATGTCCAGTTTATTAGAGAGCATTCTTTATGTTGCTTCTCACAATGGAAATTTACAGCCTGCCAAATGCAACCTCCAGCCCTTTGCGAGGCTCTTATCGGAAGGGGGACACCGTCTCTGACAGTGCTGGTTTTTTACCCCAGTCTAACGACTCGCTTGCAGTTGTACCTCTGCGGTCCTCACTATCCCACCGGCAAATGGTTCAAATGGCTATGAGCACTACGGGACTTAACTGCTGAGGTCATCAGTCCCCTAGAACTTAGAACTACTCAAACCCAAATAACCTAAGGACATCACACACATCCATGCCCAAGGCAGGATTCGAACCTGCGACCGTAGCGGTCGCGCGGTTCCGGACTGTAGCGCCTAGAACCGCTCGGCAACCACGGCCGGCAATCCCACCCGCAGCCAGCACACCCAGAGTACAGAAAAACATTACACATATCGCTCACCATATAGAAGTGAAATTGAGAATTACTTATTAGATTCGTAGTCATTGGTTTTTGTTTCTTTTACAAGCATAGTTTCATCTATTGCTAGTAAACTGAATTAATTTCGTAGTCTAATTTGAACAGTGGGTTAATAATTTGGCCATGGAGCAGTTTTGAAGAAAACTGTCTCCTAAGGTCTTGAAGATACTATTAGCAACTAGGCTAAGGGTGGCAAATTTTTTTGCTCTGTGCTGCTATCGGCTACTTGGAAGAAGGTGACTTAACCTTTTACGAGACGATACTCAAAAAAATCGGAATTCTTTTTTAAAAGCTGTATATTTTCAAATTGTTCACAAGACAACCTTATCCTCTTCAAAATACTCTGCGTTACAACTAACACCATTGTCCCACCGGTCCTTCCACTGTTAGAAACATTTTTTGTAGTCATCTTTAGAAATGGCTGACAGCTCTGCCTCGTTTTTTTCTTCACTTCTTCAGTGTTGTCAAATCGGTGTCCTTTCATGCCCTTTTTCATGCGTGGAAATAAGAAAAAGTCACACGGAGCCAGTTCATGCGAGTAAGGTGCGTGGAACAGCGGAACCATGCCATTTTACCCAAAAACTATCAGAAATGACTGTGTGTGTGCAGCCGCGTTGTCGTGGTGGAAGAACCAGTCTCATGTCTGCCACAAAGCGGATAATTTTTGACGAACACTGTTGTGCAATCTTCTTAGAACTTCCAAATTATTCTCTATCAAATGGTTCAAATGGCTCTGAGCACTATGGGACTTAACATCTGAGGTCGTCAGTCCCCTAGAACTTAGAACTACTTAAACCTAACTAACCTAAGGACACCACACACATCCACGCGCGAGGCAGGATTCGAACCTGCGACCGTAGCAGTCGCGTCGTTCCGGACTGAAGCGCCTAGAACCGCTCGCCCACAGCGGCCGGCTATTCTCTATCGATGGTCTGTGAGCCAAGCTCTCGTATTTTTTCAATATTTTCGTCATTTCGGGCAGTTGATGGACGTCCAGAACGAGGTTTGTCATCAATCGACATGTCGCCGTTTTTAAATCGAGTAAACCACTCGTACATTTGAGTTTTTCCCGTAGCGCCATTTTGGTAAGCTGTTTTCAACATTAAAACAGTTTCAGCAGCATTTTTACTGAGTAGAAAACAAAATTTCACAGCTGCACGTTGTTCACTTAAACTTGCCATTGTAAAACAAGAACAAAATAGCACTAGCAAAAACGATCCGTGCAGATGAACGGAACAAGCCGGGTGGACAACACAGGCGGCGCTGAACTGGTAATGAGTTGTGCTATACATGCCTAGCGGCAGAAATGCGTACTACACAAGCTTCGCCCACGGCAATGTTATTTCGGTTTGTGTGTGTGTGTGTGTGTGTGTGTGTGTGTGTGTGTAAAATCCCTCTTGTCTCCTCTTATGAAGCTCAATGAAGTAGAAAACGTTCTCAAGCAGATGAAACAAGTTGTAAGAGTCTTTGAATCTTTTACTCCAGGAGAATAGGCCGAAAGAATAAGTTTATCTCAGGCGCATTTATCCTGCACACTGAGGTCGGTGTCAATATCGGAATCAACTCCGAGAACTTCTCCTCGTGTGCCGCCTAATTAGAGGTGCAGTACGTTCCGTCACGCAACGCTGAACCGAGTACTGCTAGAGCGACGTTTCCTGAGCAGTGCATCCCTAACGAGCAGCAGTGTGGCGAGCTGCAGGCAGCCGCTACGCTGGAACGTGGGCGTGAACGTGGACGTGCGTTATCGCGGGACAGAGGTCGCCGTGCTCTCAGATTACCGCGCAACGCCTGTGGGAACCGGCGCACCGCTAGCGTGCCTACGGGCGATCCAACTAACGGCAGTCTCTGAGAGATGACCCGGGGCTAGCAGGTAACCTATGGAGTGCAGTAGTTCTCTACGCACACTTACATCTACATCTACATGACAACACTGCAGTTCGCACTGAAGTGCTTGGCATCATCGGACCACTTTCAGGCTACTTTTCTATCGTTCCACTTTCGGATAGCACTTGGGAAAAATGACCACCTTAATCTTTCCGTGCGAGCTCTGATTTCTCTCATTTTAGCACGATGACCATTTCTTCGTATGTAGATGGATGTCGTCAAAATATATTTCTTTATTTTTTTTTTCTGAGGAGGAAGTTGTTGATTCCAATTTCGTGAAGAGATCTCGCAGTTAAGAAAAACGCCTTTGTTGTATGATAATCACCCCAACTCGCATATCATTCCCGTAACCCCGTCACCCCTCTTTAAAGAGTTCACGAAACGGGCTGTCCTTTGAACTTTTTCGGAGCCCTCCGTCAGTCCTTTCTGGCAGGGATCCCTTACCGCGTCACAATACTACAGAAGAAGACGGACAAGCATAGTACAAGTAGTCCCTTTAGTAGATTTGTTGCATCTAATGAAACATAGTCTTTGGTTTGTCTTCCCCAAAACATTTTCTATGCAATGGTCCCAATAAGTTGTTTAGATTGTTTCCTAAATCATTAGCTCAATATTCAGGTACATAACGATCGTTCGAAAGAAAAATGTTTAGTAAACATTGGCTCTAAATTGCATACCTTAACAGTTATGAGTACTTCTTCATCTTCGGTACCGTGAAACAAGTTTCGTCAACTGCAAGCTCTTTTCATATTTTGAGAGGATATAGCATGTCAAAAGAAGAAGAAGAAGAAGGAACAAGATGTGTAATGCACATGGGTGTAAAATGTAAACCTTAAAAGCTATGAGCAATTGTTCTGTCCAAGAGACGTGTTTCACAACAGTGAAATGAAGAAATGAACAGGTGCTCATAGATCTCAATGTATGCACTTCAGAGCCCATGTCTACTGGACATTTTTTTTCTTGCTTTTGTCCATACTGTCACCTCACAAAATTTGGAAAGCAAAGAGCTTGCAGTAAGAGAGATTTGTTTCACAGTATGGAAGATGAAGAAGTGCTCATAGTTGTTAAAATATGCTTTTTGGCCCATGTTTACCACGCTTTTTTGCTTCGAATGATCGTTCAAGTCATATCCCTGAATATTGAGGATTCCTGCTGGGACACGCTCTATAGATTACAAACAGCGGAGGGCAGAGGGCACACTTCTTTGGTGAACGCCACATCTAACTTGTATTTCAATCGATGGCTTTCCGTCGATTACCACAAGTTTGATCTTTCTTACTGGACGACATTTCATAATCAGGTATCAAAAGGCTTTGGAACGACATCAAATGCCTTCTGGAAACATAGAAATGTGGAATGTACATCACTTCATGTGAATAAAGAGTCAGGTTTGTTTCACAAGAATGACATCTTATGAATCCGTGCTATGTGTTGAAGGATCGCTTTCTTCGAGGTGTTTCATGACGTTCACCGGCAGTATATGTTCCAAAATCCTAGTACAAATTAATGTCATTAAGATTCAGAAGAATACTTCAGTTTCCTTTTTTGTGTACTCGTGTCACCTGTGCAGCTTTCTACAGATTTTTTTTTTGCGAGTACGCAGTTATTATTTTGCTACCTCAATTGTTACCGTCGTCTTATTTGTCGGTCATGAGTACACTATTTTTGCGAACAGTCACTGGGAGCAGTCACGCACATTAAATATCTGGGAGTACGCATATTGAGCAATTTAAAGTAGAACGAGAACATAAAGCAAGCAGAAAGAGCGACAGGGTCCAGTTTCAGATCCTCAGGAAGTGTAGTCCACCAACGAAGAAGGTAACGTACAATACCGTTTTCGAGCTGATGCTTATTTATCGATCTTCTGCCTGGGATCCGCACGACTAGTAGATGAAACAGAGAAGATCCTAAGAAGAGCAGCGCTATTCGTCACAGATTTCTCAGTAAGTGCGAAAGCATCACAAGGATTTTCATCAGGCTCCAGAACTAGATACTATGAGACAGGCGTTCAGCATCACATCGAGGTTTATTGTAATAACTCCGAGTGTGTACACTCCTGGAAGAACCAATCTATTGCTTCTTCCAGTATATATTTCACGAGAAGACCATGAAAGGAAGATGAGAAAGATTCGAGCTCACGCGCAAGATTGTCAACAGTCGTTTTTCTCTCGCTGTAAGACGAAAGGGGGAAAAGTCAGTGGTGCACAAAGTAGACTCCGCCACACACAGTAAAGTGGCTTCGGGAGTATAGATATAGATATGCATATGAGGTTAGAATAAGGCCAGTTAACTGCACCGTTACGCAATGGTTAAGAAGAGGGAAATCTTCTCTAGGAGACGAATATTTTCTTTAGTTTATTGGAGAAATGTTGGCGAAATGACAAGACAAAAGACTGGCTACCAGGGAAGAACGGAGGTCTTATTATCAGAAATGGAAAGAGAAAAGGAATAGCTGGCTATTCCGGCTCTAATACGTATATAGCGGTTACTTCCGAAGTGGACCAGCCGGTCCCGATACCGATGATTCAAGAAATTTTAATGATCGGAATTTTGGCTGGCATAAGAAAAATTGTTCAAATGGCTCTGAGCACTATGGAAATTAACTTCTGTGGTCATCAGTCCCCTAGAACTTAGAACTACTTAAACCTAACTAACCTAAGGACATCACACACATCCATGCCCGAGGCAGGAGTCGAACCTGCGACCGTAGCAGGCATAAGAAGAACATGAACATTACACTACCACATATGGACTGTCTCTCAGTCTTATGTATTAAGTTAGAAAGATTTATTACCAGTCTTGTATTAAGTTAGAAAGATTTATTATCAGTCTTGATTCATTTTTCGTTAATGACTGGTTTTGGTTCAGTATTAATCGTCCTGAGATATGTAGACAACAGTAAAATAACACATTAGCAAATACCCTACGATATACAAAATGTTACCATACCATACCTACGTCAAACATCAGTGCACAAGGCTGTACCTGAATGCTATCTCACATAATAAAATAGTGGTACCGTAGAATATGTGATGTTAATATAGCCCGTAAGGCCACTGATGAGAGGTGCGCATGGTAAATTTGTTCCATTCGAATAAAACGTAAAACCCAAACTGAATTAATAATAATTTTTGGTTGTTTAGTAAGAAAGCTGTTGTTCTTGGAGGTAATTAATTAAAATTAAAATTTGTGGTTTGTCAAGATTAAAATACGTTATAAAAATGTCATAAAATATTTGTAATTTAAAAGTCAGGCAGCGCCCATATGTACGCCATTGCTTTAGGCATGCTTCTTCACGTGGTCGCTGTTTTGGTGTTGCGCCGCGATCCGACCAGTCGTCCGTGGGCAGAGGCCTGCACAGAGGGCCACTACACCACAGCTTGTGCATACGCGCTGCGCCTGACAGGCATGCAAGTCCGAAGCGATACTGCATCGTACTTCTTAATAACACAGAAACGGCTCTTTCCCATTTATTCACCAGTACAAGGCCCTTGACTCTTGGAATGCGCAGTCACTCTCATTCGAGGTGAAGGACGGATCACAATCAGACACCTCGCTGCACAACTGGACGTCTCTGTTGTGGTAGTGCTTGTATACTCGTCCACCAGCTGGGGTGCTCAAAGGTGTGTGCCCCCCTGGGTTCCTCGCCAGCTAACGAACGACCATGAAGAGCAACCAAGGACCACCTGTGCGGAATGCCTGCTCGTTGCGGGGCTGATCGTGACAATTTCTTGTCGAACATCGTCACAGGGGATGAAACATGGATTCATCGCTTCGAACCAGAAACAAAACAGCAATGCATGGAGTAGCTCCACACCATCTCTCTTCCGAAGAAAGCCGTTCCTTCAGCCTGTGAAGTCATGGTGATGCCCTTCTGGGACTCTGAAGGGGCTATTCTGTTTGATGTCTTCCCTCGGGGTCATACAATCAACTCTCAAGTGTTTTGTGCTTCCCACAGGAAACTGAAGAAACGACTTCACCGTCTAAATTGGAAAATAATTTCTCTTTCACAACAAAGCAAGCCCTCACATAAGTCTGCGCGCTCGAGACGAGCTCACAAAACTCCATTGGACTGTTCTTTCTCATCCACCCTACAGCCCCGCACTTGCACTTTGCGACTTCCATCCCTTTGGTCTAATGAGGGATGCACTCCGCGGGAAGCAGTCCGAAGATGATAGCGAGGTTATTGGTGCGGTAAGACGTTGGCCCCGACATCGACCAGTGGGGTGGTACCGTGCGGGTATACAGGTCCCACCAGTAGTGTGGGTTAAGGCCGTCGCACTGAACGGAGATTACTTTGAAAACTAGAATTTTGTAGCCAAAAGAGTGGAAAATAACATGGTGTATTGGAATCCTGAACAAAACTAACGAGCTTTCAGAAAAAAATGTGTTTCATTACTTATTGAACGCCCCTTGCATTGATACATTTTTTGGCCACAGAATATACGACATGTGTTTGAGGTTTTATGACTTATCCAAGGCGTTTAATTGTATCAAATATACTATTTGTTAGACATATTATGTTTTAACAAAAATAATGTTTGAGCACATAGAAAATGTATTTATCATTTAAAAATTAGTTATGTAACATAGTTCGGGTTGTTCATAGAGCGACTGCACATTGTCTGAGTGGACGGAAATTATGAAAAACGGTCTGTAGGATGTATTTATAGATTTTACTCTCTTACCCAATGTTTTATCTGACGTCGGAGACAGAATTAGTTCTCTCTGAGGATGATGCGTTGTTGTTAAGCCAAGAGGATACTCTACAACGTAGTGGCCTTTAAGTTAGGTTTTCCTGGAACGCGTTGATTGATTTTGGGTATATGGCGTTGGTTAAAAGTTGGAAATAGCGCAATTCATTCACTGTCTGCTATAATAACATAACCAAAAATGTCGTGCGTCATTAGAAAGCCCTAAACTGGATGGAAATTATAAAAAAGTTGATTCTTGATGAGTGCTTGAACTGGAATAATGATGTGCTTACCTGCTGCAACTTTTGTATGTAGCTATTTCTAACACCATCACAATTGTGACCGTGGAGACAAACCATTAAAATAAAAACTTTTTTGTTACAGAGTTGGCTACATAAACCGCAGTCTCTCTTTGACCTCGCCAGTCAGCCTGCACCATCTTATGTGGTTCATCTGTTCTTCTCCTGCTAGCCCGATCGTACTTATATCTTCTCTGATTCCATCAGTCCACCAGTCCATCTCAGCCGTGGACTTACTCTCGATCTGTCGCCCCTGATGTCTTCCTCAGCAACCTGATCTGGCAGTTACGACACAGTACGAACCTATACCACTTCAGTCCGCTCTCTTTAATCACAGGCACAATGTCCAACAGGCCGTGCGGGGTAGCCGTGCGGTCTAGGGCGTCTTGTCACGGTTCGCGCGGTTCGCCCCGTCGGAGGTTCGAGTCCTCCCTCGGGCATGGGCGTGTGTGTTGTCCTTAGCGTAAGTTAGTTTAAGTTAGATTAAGTAGTGGGTAAGCCTGGGGACCGATGACCTCAGCTGTTTGGTCCCACAATCCTTACCACAAGTTTCCAAAATGTCCAACGATTAGTACAATTAGTGCAGTTTGCGGTTTTTACTTTTTCTGCAGTCGATTCTTACTTTTCATTGCGTCAAAAATCTTTGTCGGAACGGCATTCTGAAATGTCAGCAGGTTTCTTTCTAGCTTTTGGGTCAGAGTGCAGGTCTGTGCTCCTTATAGGACCACAGATTGTATTACTGTCTTGTAGATCCTTAATTTCGTGGATCTCGATAGAACCCCGGAGGTAAGCAGGTTTCCGAGCGCCGATCTTGACCTGTTTACTGCTTCAATTCTTGTAGCTATTTCCTGACCTGTTTCATTGCTTTCAAAGAGTACTGCACCAAGTTAATGGAACTCCACCCTTTAAAAGAGTTTACCTTCAAGATCTAAAAGTCTGTCATCGTTCACTATGAGGTATTGGGTTTTATCTGTATTCTTCATGCCGGTTCTCATGACCTCTTCCATGAACACTCGTACCATCTGAACCAGATTTTGCTCATTCTGTGCAATTAAAACTACGTCATTTGCATAGGCCAGGGTGTAGATCTTTCTGCCCAGCTGAATTGCCATTTCTAGGCTTTTTACTTTTCTATGTGCTCATAGACAAGAGCAGTCATTACACAAAAGTAATTATAACCCTCCCTGATAGCCGGCCGGGATGACCGAGCAGTTTTAGGCGCTACAGTCTGGAACAGTGCGACCGCTACGGTCGCAGTTTCGAATCCTGCTTCGGGCATGAATGTGTGTGGTGTCCTTAGGTTAGTTAGGTTTAAGTAGTTCTAAGTTCTAGGGGACTGATGACCTCAGAAGTTAAGTCCCATAGTGCTGAGAGACATTTGAACCTCCCGGATAGCTGGGCGCGTTAAAGCACAACTTCCGGGATGGGGAGTGCCCCGGCGCCGGATGGAATCCGCCAGGCGGATTAACGTCGAGGGTCGGTGTCACGGCCAGCCTGTATGTAGCTTTCAGGCGGTTTCCCACGTCCCACTAGGTGAATACTGGACTGATATTCACGTCACGTCTCTGTTACTCGATTCGCAAACACTTAGAAAACGTTAGCTCGCTTTCGCAATTGGGGCACACATATTCCGTCCCGGGGGGTAACGCTGCAGCGACAAGGGCCGGCCGGTGTGACCGAGCGTTTCTAGGCGCTTCAGTCTGGAACCGCGCGACCGCTACGGTCGCAGGTTCGAATCCTGCCTCGGGCATGGATGTGTGTGATGTACTTATGTTAGCTAGGTTTCAGTAGTTCTAAGTTCTAGGGGCCTAGGGGACTGATGACCTCAGATGTTAAGTCCCATAGTGCTCAGAGCCATTTGAACCATTTGTAGCAACAGGAATGGCATCCGGCAATCCCTTCAATTCGCCAAGGCAAATCCGTAAATAACCATGCTGACCCTGCGCCGATGCAGGACAAAGGCACAAGAAAAAGGAGACGCAAAAGTAGGTAGAAGTGTGTGTGACACTTGATGGAGATGGGTCCGAAATACAGTTTTGAGACGTAATCGACGGCGAACCTATTTGTCGAAGTATCTTGCCATTAATTTTGAGTAATTTAGCACAACCGTGGAGAAACGTAAGTCAGGGTGACTGCCCGGGGTACTGAACTCGGGTCCTCGGCGACGGGAGAACAGTGTTTTGTCGTCGCGCCACGGCGCTCGGTCGAGCGCCCTCGCCGGTCGAATGACTGCGTGTCTGGGAGCTCTCATCGATATCGGACGCGCCAGTGAGCTGGAAAAGAGGCGTGGCAACCCCGCGTAGGCGGCAGCCAGCAGCCGGCGACTGTGGCCGGCCGGAAGTGGGAGGTGCCGCCGCTATTAAGGGCTCTCACTCACACGCTGCACCCACTAATCACCCGCCCCCGGCCACGAAGCGCGTCTTCCCGAGTGCCGACGTAACGACTGTATTGTTTGGTTAATGGCGGGACCTGCCGGAGGAGCTAAACCGACGAAATCAGCTCGGAGACGCGATGGCTCCGTACTGAAAAGAAGGCCACCCGGCAATCGGAATTTTATAATTTTTATATTTATGGTACGCGAAGCTAAAAAAAAGGCATAGTTAGATTCGTAGCCGCGATTCATTCATTACCTCTCAAAATTACAAGAAAAGCGACTTTTTAAGTTTTTACTGAAATTAAGGCGATTTTTTCATTTTCCCTTTTTTTCTTTTTTTTTTCCAACGATTTGCATGCGTCACTCGGTAGTGTCAGAAAATGGCAATTAGGTAATCAATGAGTCGCTGTTGCGAATCTCACTACACCCTTTTTTTTTCAATTCGTATACCTGCATCATGTAAATACAAAATTCATCAAACACATGTTACCAATGAAAACCGGAATTAAAATATCGATAGTTAATAATCTATATTTTCAACGAATACTGGAATTTTGCATATGATATGTAATTAGAAACAAGGAAACGTGCAATTTTCATCAAAAATATTATAAGATATATGTTAAATTAGTATATATGTGATGAGCTTTATATTTAAATGATGTAGGTATTTGAACTCAACGAAAAAATGAAATGAAAAAGAAGATCATAGCGAGATTCGAACCAGCGGCCCACTGATTACCTGATTATCATTTTCTAACACTATCCAGTGAGCCACATGGTCCATCGTGAAATTCGCCTTAATTTTAATAACTTACGTGTCTGGGAAAACTTCAAGTCCAATTTTCTCAAGAATTTCTGAGAGTTGGATCGAACTACTTTGAGAGATTGATATTTGAGTTCAGTGTTGTGCACAGCTCCCTACACAACAGTAAGGACAGGTCGGCTAGAGTGTGGTGCAGCAGCCATCATAGTAGCAAAGCTGGGCAGGAACAGAAATGATGAGCGAACAAGCAAATAAAGTAAACAAAAGCTTTGCTTAAATGGTAGATTTCTCCAAGAGTACGAAGAATCATTACAAATAATGCAGTAAGAACTGGAGTCCAGCTAATACAATGGCAACAAGGATGGGACTCTCTGAACGAAAGCATGAACGATAGTGTCGGAGCTGCGACTAAGTAGCGTCTGCGTACTGTCATCATGTGGCGAAAAGGGTCCAAGCACTATTGGGCTTGAGTGGCAGATGCTGGCCGTCCTGTATTGTGGCGGCAGAGGGCGCTCGCACTGGGGCCGTGGTTCAGTGGGCGTGCACCATTGGCTCCGCCGGATCCTGCACGAGTGCTGTCAACGTCTGATGGAAACTTGCATTGCTGTCGCCAACTTTGAGACACTGAAAGCTAGTAATCATCGCCATCTAGTGGGTGTAGATATCTGTAAATGAGTGGAATCATCCTGATATGAAATTGAATTTTGGTAAACCACATCATTACTATTGCGGAGTAAATGAAGAGTGGAAAGTCAAAAAATAAATCTCACATTTATCAGGTAAAATGAAAAAAACAATATATCTCTGTCTGCACATAACTGATTTATTTCCAAAAATTTGAAAAGGTATTGGGATAACATAAAATAATGTTGGTCTCCACATTACTGCAAAAAAAATGAGGCAAATTACAAAATAAATACTTTGTTTAGGTTAGAACACTAAAGGGGAGGGGGGATGTTACATTGCTGCTGAACCATCGTAATATTTACTGCTGCACACTATATTCAAATGAAGTTATAAATTTAGGTTGTGTGTTAGTGAATTACAATTATTAGGTCTCCAATGGTATGCTACATACCAAATTAACTACAAAATATCCTGTTTTATACCGTTCTGCAAACGTAAATTTTACAAGGTTTTAGCAGTCTAGGGTTAAGAACGTTGTAAGTGTCATACCAGGAAACTGAATGGTTCTAGAAGAGAGCAGGACCTGTGTTATTAAGAAGCTATGAAATACATGAAATGTATTCGCAGTTTTCTACAAATACTTACCCCCAAGCTATGCGTAGCACAATACTAACACCTCTTCCTCTTTCTGAGCTCAATATCTCATTCATTATGGAGGGATGCTGACACAGTTTTTCAGGATAGCAAATGGGAAGTTGCGGTACATAAAACGGCCCAAAGATCACTAATCACTAGTGTGTGTGTGTGTGTGTCTGTGTCTGTGTGTGTGTGTGTGTGTGTGTGTGTGTGTGTGTGTGTGTGTGTGTGGTGAGTGAAGTGTTATGAAACAATGTGTGTATAGTGTGTGCAGTGACTGATACTAAGATATGAGTGAACGGTGTTGCATTACATTATTTAAAAAGTTATTTGTAAAAAAAGTATTGTATACCAGGAGTAAATCTAATGATTATGTCTGATTAGAGGTCTGTAAATATATGTGTACACGAATTAGCTTATTTTAAATTGGTCTAAACTTGTAAATAGTTCGACATATCCTATATCCTTGTAAAAACAGATCTAGGGATGAATGAAGCTACTACTACTACTACTACTAGTTATACGAACACCCATCAGCCTTATTACGGGAATGAACACATCGAAAATTTGCAGTACTGCTCTGTATACATTTCGTATTTGTATTTGTGCTTTCAAAGTCCTGTGTCATATATTTACATTAATGGCATGCACTACACATTTTAAGTAATGACTAATGCAGTATAGTGGCTTTAACCATTTTAACCCTTCATCCGTGAAAATGGTCAAGACCGAATCCGGTAGATGTTTGGCTGTAAAATAAAAACATCTGATGGTTCAAGTATGCATTTTATACATTACTTAGCGGCTTTTGACAGTAACCTTCCAAAAATGTTTAAGCGGTAATGGTTGATACATATGGGTTTAAAATAATGCTTTGATACCGGTGGTACTTTTGTTTTTATCAAGCTCTTGTACCAACGGCACTTCGGCAGCATTAATTCTGTGTAGTAGTTTATTCAGTCATCTTCCCTCTTGTGTCAAAAATTAAAAGAAACACGAAGACACAGCAGAAATAGAAAGTTTCTTGACATACTTCGCCACACACGGTCTTTACCATCACTTCTTACTAACTCATACTGGGACTCTTCTGTCCACGTCACGGTTTTTCAGTGGTCTAAGATCCAACCGATATGGCCACGAGCCTGGAAAAGGAGCTGCAGGCGACGTAGTGCTGTTAGCAAAAGCATTCGTGTCGATCGTCTGGTGTCATTTCATACTAAACGACAAATTTCGCTGTCCTAATGGATACGCCCGTCGTACGTCCCACTTTGATTTCTGTGGTTATTACAAGCAGTGTTGCTTGTCTGTTAGCACTGACAATTCTAAGCAAACGCAGCGGCTCTCGGTCATTAAATGAAGGCCGTAGGCCACCGCGTTGTCCGTGGTAGAGATAATGCCTGAAATTTGGTACTATCGCCACACTCTTGACACTATGGATCTCGGAATATTGAACTCCCTAATGATTTCAGAAATGGAGTGTCCCAGACGTCTAGCTCCGACTACCACTCCGCTTTCAAAGTCTTTTAATTCACGTCGTGGGGCCATGATGACGTAGGAGACCTTCACATATAAATGACAGCTTCGCCTATGCAGTGCTCTTTTATACCCAGTGTAAGCGATACTACCACCATCTCTATATCTGCATATCACTATCCCATGATTTTTGGCACCTCACTGTATACAAAACGTAAGGCCATTGTCAGCTTTCCAGACCTTGGAGCCACTACGTCTCATTCAAATAGTTCGTGTCATCCTCTGCCAGCGGCCGTCCAGTGTGGCCGAGCGGTTCTAGGCGCTACAGTCTGGACCACTACGGTCGCAGGTTCGAATCCTGCCTCGGGCGTTGACGTGTGTGATGTCCTTAGGTTAGTTAGGTTTAAGTAGTTCTAAGTTCTAGGGGACTGATGACCTCAGAAGTTGAGTCCCATAGTGCTCAGAGCCATTCGAACCTCTGCCAGCTGGGCATGGTTGCAGCATGGAGGGGCATTGAGTCAGACGTTGTCAGCTTCCCAGGCCTTGGAGCCGCTACGTCTCACTCAAGTAGCTCTTCCATTGGCATCACGATGCTAAATGCACATCGATATCACCACCAAGTAAGTATCCCTGACAATATCGGGAATTGGACCCAGGTCTCCCCATGGCAGTTAGACCCCTTGACCGCCGATTTAAGGAGGTGGACAACATTTCTTCAAAGGTTACACTATTTTGTCAAAAGATAACAGAATAGGATTAATATTTTTTACTAGTTACGTAAACAGAGTACGCCTCGCAGCGAGAAATCGGTCTGTGCAAATGACGTCAGTTTCATCTGACTTCCTATCCGTGTCCTCTACTTCGAACATGTAGATGCGCCTTTAACGGTCGAGAAAGAGCTTACAGTGCATGTCTTCCGTTAACTACTCCTAAACAATAAAGTTACAGTTTACAAAAGACTTTTCCTAACACTAGCGGGAGAACTGCTGCCGCCAGTTATGTTTGGTCGCACTTCCATGAGTTTATGTTACGAAAATAGAGCTGACACCATTTATGAGACATTGTCCAGTATACTCTGTCCAGCCGACATGACGCCGGTATAGGAGGGGCCTGGCCCGTAGGCAGTTGTTTCACAGAAACGCGAGGAGTGGCAGCCATGTTGCGGTCGTGATGACGTCACGGCGCCTGCGCGGGCCGTATGAGATCATAGAACACAGTTTACTTTAGACAGCGGCGGGCGCTCCGCAAACAGCGGTTGCTACCCTCGCTGTGGACGCGCCACGGCCGATTAGACATCCGTTATTCTCTGTCTCGCCGATGTTGTTTCTCTGCAGGGCGACCAACTAAGAAATTTCAAAATGCAGGACAAAGGACAATTTCATTTTCCATCCTGCCTATTACGAAATTTCGGTTGTTAACCGTTTTCAAGTGCGTACTCCTTTACTTATAATTTTATATCGTCACTCTGCATGGATGAAAAAAAAAGGAACATCTTATCATAGTAAAAACGAGCGAGAAGAACATCCCATGCTCGTCAATAATTTAAAATAACATCAATACTCTAGTAGTATACATACATAAACATAAAAACTCATATCTATCACAGTACATTGTGCTGCCTAGGCTGAGTGGACACGACCAGTTTTCAGTATACAACCGTTGAAAAAAATACCAACAAACAGTTACCACTGCTCAGATGATCGCACCTGTCGATGCGTGCTAGGCGCCATGTCACGGACTGCGCAGCCCCTCCCGTCGGAGGTTCGAGTCCTCCCTCGGGCATGGGTGTGTGTGTTGTTCTTAGCATAAGTTAGTTTAAGTCAGTTTAAAGTAGTGTGTAAGTCTAGGGACCATGACGTCAGTAGTTTGGTCCCTTAGGAATTCATACACATTTGAATATTTGATGCATGCTAGTGCCTTTGTGCCTCACTATTATGTATCTTTAGCAGGCGTGTTCAACATTATTATATTTTCCATATCGTGCACACAAATATGCTCAAGCTTACGTCATGTCGTACAGTAACTCGTTTTATAAAATGCAGCCAAAACTTTGAAACATTTTCAAGTATTGAAATTTAAAACTTTCGCAACATTTATAGCATTCCATTTCATTAAATACTCAGCTGAAATTCTGTAAAACCTTTTTCTACTTAATTATATTTTTTCGTTCAACATATTGTCCGGCTCTTTTTTAGCATGCTTGTATTTTTATATTTCCTTGAGTGCATCGATAACTCTCCCTTTCTCGCTTGCGCGTAATTTGTAAGGATTTGCTCGCCTCTGAAAGTGTGTGGGCAGTCTCTTTCAGATATGTTGCCACTGTGGAAAAGCTTTTTAAGGAAGCCTGATTTCAGACGAAAATGCCTGACATTTTACTTTTTCGCAAAAATAAAACCTCGTCCGACGTAAGAGAGAGCCTAAATGCCCTGATCACATCAGGTTAAATAAACAGAAATTTTACATTACTGCGTTGTTCACAGTTTTGGTGTTAAAATGGCTGAATATCTCCCCACAACTGAGCTTATTATTACAGCCTTTTTGTTTTTTTTAGTGCTGATATGTCTCTTTCTAATAGCTAATACAACGGGTCAGAGCAATGTAAGTGTTAAAAAATCAAGCGTTTGCTTCACTGATGTTTTATCCATTCTTAAAACACGTATGTTCCTGTTGTAAGTTATTAGAAAGTTAACACTTCCTTTTTCTTTCCTCAGTACCTTTCGCCGGAAGAGATGCAGTATTTAGACTACTTGTATACCGACAGATTAATAACTAAATTAGATAGACAAGTCGTTTACGTCACTGTATATACAAAACAAAGTGGTCCCACCTTTCACAAAAGCCACTAAAACAAAGGTTCACTTCCGATCCGGAACCATGACTGCACTACAAATTATCAGTTACCAGTAAAGTAGCAGATGTATTAGAATTCCGGGCTCGAATGGTAAACCCGGACGGATTGCAAACCTATCTTCCTTCACTGTCGGGATCATTTTCCACTGCACATCACTTTTCAGGAAAAGGTAGTCTTCTTTTCCCGTCCGTGATCTGTCTGGGTAGACACAATTACAGCTAATAGATAACGTATTTTTCAGCTGACCAGCAGGACTGATGATTTCATTTCTACGTATAGCACTTCGATAACTGACTGAGCTGTGTTGGAAACAGTGGTCTTACATATGCGTTCCCTCTATAAATCCATGTTACGCTAAGAGTCAATGAAACGACCACACACGTAAGACCATCGTCACAACACCCAACAATAATAAGTCAGTCAGTTGTCGATATATTGTGGACAGAGCGTAGGCTATACACTTATTTCTGTATTGTGCTTGATACCGGAGCATATGACGCTGAAACGCAATGAAAAAGCTGACTTTAGCAACCTAGGAGGGCTGAACGGGTGCGAAAGTTGAATTTAATGCCGTTCCCCTATAGGCTGTCGTTGTTGAGACAGAAAGAAGAGAGGGTGGAGGTGACGGACGAGGAGCTGTGAACCGTAAAAATCAACCATCCGTTGCTAGCATTTCTCCTTCGAGTCGCAGAGACTGCATTTAGTCTCACTCACCTTTCTCCGCATAGGACGTTGCCACGTTGCATGACCTTTCGGTCTGCTGTGGAAGACCACACATTTGCACGTCCTATGACATACGCATTTCAACAAGTCATATTTTAATGGAGTGAAATTTAAATCTTGACAAGACGGCCACAACAAAGTAAGGATAGGATCAGCTCACTATTTAAGTTAAGGTGGAGATAATAGCGGGAAATTTTCTGAACTTTATTTATTGTCTGGAGATTAACCTAAGATTCAAGATGAAGCTTTCACTTCTCCTTCAATTCAAATTGTTGGAAGTGACAAAATAAACTGCTTTTCCAGCGTGTGCCAATATTTACATACACATATCTATCAATGACGATAGGAAGTACTGAGGAAATGTAACTCACGTATGTTTATTTTAAACGAAGAAACAAGTGCAAGTATAGAAACACTCCGATAAAGCTGCTTATCTTATCTGAGGAAAACCATCGGGATAACAGAGACAGTAGTTACATGCACCAAATGCGTATAATAAAAGCAGAAAATCAAGATACACACGTTCATGGCAAGAAGCGGGTAAGGCAAGAATGCTGTTCGCTGTCGTTTGACTTTCGTGTCAAATAGACAACGAAAGAAATGACAAAAGTATGTGAAATCATTGAACCTATGAATGGAACAGATACATCGTAAAAGATAGTCAGTAATACAACATTTCTCGTCGAAAGTAAAAAACTGAGAAGAACTGTGAAACCGATGAGTAAGCCTACATTGCACAAAATCGGAATCTAGAGTCATTAACGAAAAACAATGTCAGTGCGAATAACTGCTTGAATAAGGGCCAGAGATGGACCAACACGTTGTTGACTCGCTCAGTTTGTGAGGCTCCTTCTCCTGAATAAATCATCCAAAGTTCCTGAAATTGTAATCATGTGTTTGTTTCTGCATGTACATCACGTCTAGCAATTTCCGTTCCATTTGGATAATTACTTCGTGGTGCGTCAGTTTTTCCCCTAGAGTGTAACAGGTAGTAGGAAAAAGGAAAACGCTCCATTATATCACTTAAAAAAACGACAAGCCCACAAGGGGAAAACAGCTTCTTTCCATGGCCAGCGACGTGTTCACTGTAATGCCCTCTTCTCCTTTTCACGACACCACCTGTAGAATCCAGTCTTTGTCCTGTAGACGGGTGTTACTTGGAATTCTCCTCCATCAAATTTCTCTTTCGCCTATCAAGTCAGATCCACCATTTGTACGTCTTTGTACTGTGAAGTTACTAAGCATTAACATCGCAATATGCTCCTGTGGAGATTCTGCTGTGCTATAGGGGTAAAATTGTGTTGGTACAAAAGCAAAGCCGCGCGGGATTAGCCGAGCGGTCTAGGCGCTGCAGTCATGGACTGTGCGGCTGGTCCCGGCGGAGGTTCGAGTCCTTCCTCGGGCATGGGTGTGTGTGTTTGTCCATAGGATAATTTAGGTTAAGTAGTGTGTAAGCTTAGGGACTGATGACCTTAGCAGTTAAGTCCCATAAGATTTCACACACATTTGAACATTTTTTGAACAAAAGCAAATGGTTCAAATGGCTCTAAGCACTATGGGACTCTTAACATCTGGGGTCATCAGTCCCCTAGACTTAGAACTACTTAAACCTAAGCAACCTAAGGACATCACACACATCCATGCCCGAGGCAGGATTCGAACCTGCGACCGTAGCAGCAACGCGGTTCCGGACTGAAACTGCCGGCGGTACAAACGCAAAAAGGTGAAAGAGAATGATGTTGACTGTACAAAAACATTAACGGATGACATCAGTTTCTACTAATCCCATGTTAGTGTTGAACACAGAAAAATTATAAAAAACGTGAGGGTAAACAGTTTGTTTTCCACGAGGGGGTAACTGCAAGACGTGCACGCTATGGTCGTCGTGCTATCCCCTGCCCTTCCGTGCCTTTCACGAAGACGGGATCCAATAAAAATCGGGTGCGAGGCAGGCGATCGTTAGCCATCGAGCTGTCGGCAGGTCGTTAGGAGCGGCGCGGCGCGGTGCGAGGCGGACCTAGGCGCGCAGTAATGATAGACCGTGCGCCGTGGTGTGCAGGCCGGCGTGGCCCACTGATGGCGCTGTTTGGTAAACACGGCGCCCGGCCGGCCGCACGTGAGGTCAGCGGCGCCACACACGCCCGTCTCCATCTGCTTCGGCCCCCACTCCCGCCCCTCGACGCACCACCGCCGGAGACGTACGGCTTCGTTACTTCAGCTCCATCTAGCACCGGCGTCCCGCAGGGCACTGCGCTAGGGCCTCCAAACATCTTTCTTCACATGAACGAAAAAACCCGACGAGAGCGAAATGTACACTCATTTTCTACTCGACTGTGTGCACAAGTGAACTCGTCGATCGTACATACATGGGATGGGCAATATTATGGTAAACCTAACAACATTACACATTACCATGCCTAATATGGAGACATACGTCTTCGTTACTGCTGCTCTAACCATCACCAACGTCCTACAGGGCATTGTACTAGGTCCTGTGTTACATCTTGCTTTACATGAACAAAATTGTCCGGTGAGAGCGAGATGCACACTTTCATTTTCTTCTCTACTGTGTGTATAAGTGAACACACTGATCATATATATTGGAGATGGATAAAAATATGGTAACATAAAAAACACAGCGCATTACCACGCCTAATACAGCGTAGGAAACACGGTGGCACGCTAAACAGCTTCTAGTCACATCGGAATCGATAAATGCAGATCGTGTATGGTTTTCAAGGGAACGTTACACCATTCTTCCGGCAAAACGGTGGCAAATTCAGGTAGCGATGATGGAGGTGAATAGCGATCACGCATCCTCTCTCCGAAGTATATCACAAAGATTCAATAATACTGAAATTTGTTAAGTGTGGTGACCAGGGCAGATGCGACAATTCATCTTTGTGCTCAAGAAACCAGCCCTGAACAATGTGAGCTGTATGAACAGTTGCCCCGTCATCTCGGAACACAACACCACCATTGCGGAACAACTGTAGTATCATGGGATGGACCTGATCAGCTAATATTGTCAGATAATCCTCGACAGTAATACGACTTTGCAGTGTAACCATTGATCCCAAGCCGGCCGCGGTGGCCGAGCGGTTTTAGGCGCTTCAGTCCGGAACCGCGCGACTACTACGGTCGCAGGTTCGATTCCTGTCTCGGGCATGGGTGTGTGTGATGTCCTTAGGTTAGTTAGTTTTAAGTAGTTCTAAGTTCTAGGGGACTGATGACCTCGGACGTTAAGTCCCATAGTGCTCAGAGTCATTTGAACCAGTGATCCCATGGAATTCCACAATATGGGCTGCGCAAATAGTCACCGAACCCGTGCAATGTCTCGTTCTTGGGACGTAAATCCGGCCGGAAGGTGGAAACAGCGTCAAAGAAAACTCATCCTACAACGGAATTCTCTTCCATTTCTCCATAGTCCAGGTTTTATGGCTGTGGCGCTACGTCTTCTTGTTACAGGCATTTGCATCAGTGATGCGTGGTTTTGGAACTGCAACTCGCCGTGTAATTCCTTGCTTCTGGAGTTCCCTTCGCATTATTTTGGTGATGAAAGGATTCGCACGTGCGAACTTTAGTTCTACAGGGTATTTTTGCAGCTGTCAGCCTCTTACTTTTCGTGACAATTCTCTTCAGTGACCGTCAGTCACGGACACGCAACACATACATTCTTATGCGCTGTGATTTATCGGATCATATTTTTCCGCTTTCTCTGTATGCGGTATTAATCTTCGATACGTCGCTTCTGGAAACAACAAACATCTCGGGTCCCTTGATTACAGAAACACCAACCATACGGGCACCAACAATTTGGCCACATTCGAATTCACTTAATTGCGACATAGTGCACCCAGAACTGCACATAACACTGCTCTGATCATGATTGACACTTGCGATTTATATGACGGGGTACCCAGAAAGAACCGGAATTATTTTTTAAAAGCTATCGATCTCAAATTGTTTACAAAACAACCTTATCCCCTTCAAAATACTCTCCACTACAATTAATACATTTGTCCCACTGGTGCTTCCACTGTTCGAAACATTTTTTGTAGTCATCTTTAGATATGGCTGACAGCCCCTCCCTCGTTTTTTTCTTCACCACTTCAATGTTGTCAAATCGGTATCCTTTCAATCCCCTTTTCACGCGTGGAAATAAGAAAAAGTCGTACGGAGCTAGGTCAGGCGAGTAAGGTGCGTGTTGCAGCGGAACCATGTCACTTTGAGCCAGAAACTGTATGACATAGATGGCTGTGTGTGCAGGTGCGTTGTCTTGGTGCAAGAACCAGTCTCCTGTCTCCCAAAAATCGGGTCTTTTTTGACGAACACTGTCGCGCAACCTTTTCACAACTTCCAAATAAAAGGTTTGATTGACGGTCTGACCTGGGGGAACAAACTCTGAATGAACTACGCCCTTGGCACCAAACAAGCAAATGAGCATTGTTTTGATGTTTGATTTGACTTTACGAAACTTTTTGGACAGGGTGATGACATTGTTCGTGTAACAACCGTAACTCAATCAGTATAAGATTAGACATTTAGAAGATGAATAGAACTGAAAATATGTGGAATTAACGCTCACTCCCTTTAAATATTTATTATTCGCGAGCTTCTGTACGCTCATCGTCAGATAGCGGCATTTACTGAATATTATTTACGAAACTCGTCTTCCAAGTCCTAGACGTATCGTTGGCACAGTATCGTGTGCGAGAATGTCAGACTCACAAATGAAAAGACACTATGACAATATTAACGTTAAATCAAAAACACAATATGACTAAAACAATTTCATTTTGGACAATTTTGTCCACGCCGGCCCATTATGGAAGTCACTATAGAGTCTTTACGAGTCCATTGCAAAATTTCATATAATCTACTGGGTTCTACGACATCGTACCATCACTGGCGGCGATTTATACAAGTTCCTTTTAACAAAGTTCTAGTGTAAAAATCTATCTGACATAAAATCTTGAATGCTTCTTGTTCCGCAGCTTCTGAATACTTGTCAAAGGACATCTTCTGTAGACCTTAAGTTACACTTTCAATAGCCGGACTCATTCTCAGTGGCATATTTTGCATCTGTATACAAGTATATGCGTATGAGCTACAAATTCTTTGCGGAGTTCAACTGGATGTTCATCTCACAATATACAGCTTGTCGTCTATGTTACTGCTGTCAAATTTGCCAGTTCCATGTTTACATGATGTGGCAGTTAAATCCAATGTCGCCAAGAAATGTCACCATTTAGGATTTGACATCAGTAAAATAAACTACAACCCGTTTACTGTGAGATGGACATCAAATTGAAGGTCGCGAAGAATTTATAATCGACAAGCATGCCATTGATATAGAGATACATAATATGTCACTGACGACGGATTATCCACCCGAATACCGGATTGGCTGTTAAACATTTACAGTGCAGCTCGTGCTGTTCAGAAGAAGTCCTTTAATAGCCATCTAACAATGGCTTGACAGCGAGCTTATCCAAGAATGAACACAGGCGCTTCAACAAGATCCACCTGATTTCAGCAAACTAGATCCTCTATTTGAAACTCGCATAAATTTTAACTTACGCATCGAAACAAAATTTACCTTGGCGTGAGTTGTGATTTGCCGGTTCATGCAACTGTCGATGAGGGTCTTCCTCATGCAGCTAATTCCGCGGCTCGCTCGTTCGTCACAGTGTGGCTCGATTCAAGTTGGTGACGACACAGAAACAAAAGATGTCTCTCGTTCTCCATTTCAAAAGGTGCTGTACAGTTACAACTGTGTGATGTGATTTTCGTCAAGAGAAGCATACCGGAACTCTTACACCTCAAAGCATTCGACCATAGCACCCGTATCTTCAGAACACTGGTTGTTTTATTATGGGTAAATCCACAGGTTGCAGTCTTGTACTTGTTCAAGCCGTAGAGCTCATTCAGCCGAATTTGTACACGGTTCACAGAAGTCTATTTGCCAGCCGAGAGTTACCCGTTTCATGTGTCAGTCTGGGACGCTTTTTGTTTGATGGAACGCTCTCTTACGAGGAGCACCTGATGAAAACCGCACATAAAATGAGGATTAGACTAACATAATCCAGCAGTTGCACGGCACTTCTTGGGGGTTCCGTAGCAAATACTCTTGTACATCAGCACTTGATCGTCTAGTCGGTGGCGGAATAGTGCGCGCCTGCGTGGATTAACAACTCCTCTACGAGAAAGACTGGGGTGGCGCTAAATGGCACTATGCGCACAATCAGGGATAAAACAAAATCCACCCTTACTACATGGCCACCACCGCCGATATGGCGTAAAAATGTTTTACTTAAGAGACTACCCCAATATTAAAAATAATTCTCAGCTACCCACACATAATGATACAGCTGGCATGGATCGCAGAAGACTGAAATCAAGAAGGCGAGCACTGGTCACTGGTGAAGAACTGATGAACTCAAATTTCGACGTTTCCAGTGCGGGAAAAGAACTCTGACAAGTGCACTGCCCACAACAACACCAAAGTTTCACGATCACAGACAAGCCTCCTGGTTTCAACCTGTCTCGCAAAGTGTGGACGAGCACTATATGTGGCGGAAGTGCCGATGTCCTACGTAAACGGGGGAGATAAAATCTCCAAAATGTGACTGTGGACACGAAAAGGAAACTACGGAGCGAGATTGCGGGGTGGTTAGCATACTGGACTCGCTTTCTGCAGGACGTCGGTCCGAATCCGCTTCCGAATACAAAGATTTAGGTTTTCCGTGTTTTTCGTAAATAGCTCCCTGCTATAATGTCGGGATGGATCCAATGCGAGGATTGGATTGGATTGGTTGGGGGAGGAGACCAGACAGCGAGGTTACCGGTCTCATCGGATTAGGGAAGGACGCGGAAGGAAGCTGGCCGTGCCCTTTCACAGGAACCATCCCGGCATTTGCCTGGAGCGATTTAGGGAAATCACGGAAAACTTAAATCAGGATGGCCGGACGCGGGATTGAACCGTCGTCCTCCCGAATGCGAGTCCAGTGTGCTACCACTGCACCACCTCGCTCGGTTCCAATGCGAGGGCACGACCGATTTCATCCCAATTTTCGACGCAGACCGACCTCGTGGCCCTTTTCTAATGACCTCGATATCGATGGGACATTAAACCCTGATCTTCTTTCATTTCATTTTTTTTGAAAAGCAAACAATCCCGTACAAAATGGAAGAATGTCAGAAACGAGCCTACAAGGGACTCTTCACCGATTTCTTTGCAGCAACAGATGAGGCGATTGACTATATCCGAGCTTGGATGTTAATTTATAACTAAGCAAGCAGTGGCGGAAGTGGCATGTCGTAGCTCGTAGTTGGAGATGTCAGTTGAACCATTTCGTTTTCAAAGAAACAGTTTAATTTCACAGTAGTACATTGTGTTTTACGGACTGTAAAATTCAATTTTTAGAAAGAAGTCTTTATAAGTTTTTGCTATTCTCGAGAAAGAAGAATTTGGTTTTCCTATTTACACTGCTGAAGTGCGGACCCACAAAGGCAGAGAAGCCAGCCAGATACATTTGTTCATACGGTAATAATGTTAATTTCAAGGAGTATATCCAGTTTAAGAGCACAAATTACATCTTTGCGGTAGAAAGGAACGAATTTTTTGTTTCACAGAAAGAGACATCTATTTTCAGGTTTTACGTTATAAATTCAAAGAGACAAAGAAACAATAAAGCAACGAAGCTAGTCGAAGAAGGTGAGCGAGTGGGAAAAAAACCGATGGAGCACTTGACCGTGAAATACATAGATCCTAGGTTCGAGTCCTGGTCCAGCAGTCAGTTTTAATCTGTCAGGAAGTTTAAAATCAGCTAACTCCGCTGTAGAGTGAAAATCAATTCTGAAAGTTTTAGTCTGGAACCAAGTTTGGTATATAATATGTACATTTGCACATGTGCTACTTGAATTTATTGTTATATGAATATATAAATACTACGATGTACGCCATAAGATAAATAAATATGTAAGACCACAGAGGAGTCAATTACTGTAAGTCCATCATGATGGTAATAAACAACAATGTACAAGTGATTCTTCAGTTTCTCCCGGCGTATTTGTTGCTCGAACAGTTCCGACGCCCACGTCTTCGCGACCGCCGGTGCGCGGGCGCGGACGGCGAAGAGAGTGGCCCGCGGAGGGAGGGGATTTAAATCGGCCGCTCGCCCTCAGGAGCTCAGTTCGTCAGCGCACCTGACGATGGCGACATGTCTGATCGCCGAAATATTGTGCCCGTTGGACACTATGAACCGGCAGTATACCCGTGGACTATTCGAGCAACAATGTATAAACTTCTGTGAATTCATTCTGGGTTTGGATTCCTCTGCAACTTTATGAAAAATCAAATGAAAGATGTAAACTTGTGAAATCGGATGGCTGCTTTCAAATTATCCACTTGTAATCCTATGATTGAGTTCAGTTTACCCTAAGTTTCTATCGTCATTCACGTACAAGATATACACTCCTGGAAATTGAAATAAGAACACCGTGAATTCATTGTCCCAGGAAGGGGAAACTTTATTGACACATTCCTGGGGTCAGATACATCACATGATCACACTGACAGAACCACAGGCACATAGACACAGGCAACAGAGCATGCACAATGTCGGCACTAGTACAGTGTATATCCACCTTTCGCAGCAATGCAGGCTGCTATTCTCCCATGGAGACGATCGTAGAGATGCTGGATGTAGTCCTGTGGAACGGCTTGCCATGCCATTTCCACCTGGCGCCTCAGTTGGACCAGCGTTCGTGCTGGACGTGCAGACCGCGTGAGACGACGCTTCATCCAGTCCCAAACATGCTCAATGGGGGACAGATCCGGAGATCTTGCTGGCCAGGGTAGTTGACTTACACCTTCTAGAGCACGTTGGGTGGCACGGGATACATGCGGACGTGCATTGTCCTGTTGGAACAGCAAGTTCCCTTGCCGGTCTAGGAATGGTAGAACGATGGGTTCGATGACGGTTTGGATGTACCGTGCACTATTCAGTGTCCCCTCGACCATCACCAGTGGTGTACGGCCAGTGTAGGATATCGCTCCCCACACCATGATGCCGGGTGTTGGCCCTGTGTGCCTCGGTCGTATGCAGTCCTGATTGTGGCGCTCACCTGCACGGCGCCAAACACGCATACGACCATCATTGGCACCAAGGCAGAAGCGACTCTCATCGCTGAAGATGACACGTCTCCATTCGTCCCTCCATTCACGCCTGTCGCGACACCACTGGAGGCGGGCTGCACGATGTTGGGGCGTGAGCGGAAGACGGCCTAACGGTGTGCGGGACCGTAGCCCAGCTTCATGGAGACGGTTGCGAATGGTCCTCGCCGATACCCCACGAGCAACAGTGTCCCTAATTTGCTGGGAAGTGGCGGTGCGGTCCCCTACGGCACTGCGTAGGATCCTACGGTCTTGGCGTGCATCCGTGCGTCGCTGCGGTCCGGTCCCAGGTCGACGGGCACGTGCACCTTCCGCCGACCACTGGCGACAACATCGATGTACTGTGGAGACCTCACGCCCCACGTGTTGAGCAATTCGGCGGTACGTCCACCCGGCCTCCCGCATGCCCACTATACGCCCTCGCTCAAAGTCCGTCAACTGCACATACGGTTCACGTCCACGCTGTCGCGGCATGCTACCAGTGTTAAAGACTGCGATGGAGCTCCGTATGCCACGGCAAACTGGCCGACACTGACGGCGGCGGTGGACAAATGCTGCGCAGCTAGCGCCATTCGACGGCCAACACCGCGGTTCCTGGTGTGTCCGCTGTGCCGTGCGTGTGATCATTGCTTGTACAGCCCTCTCGCAGTGTCCGGAGCAAGTATGGTGGGTCTGACACACCGGTGTCAATGTGTTCTTTTTTCCATTTCCAGGAGTGTAGTCGAAATCGGGTAAATCTTTTTGAACGCCCTGTACTTCAATACTGGCTTTTGTAGCTGCACTGATCATCTGTTTACGCGACAGCCACAATGCTCAATGAAGTCCAGAATGGGCGATATAAATTATGTAAGACACTTATTTGGACACAGAATGTCCGGATTACAAAAAAAAAAAAAAAAAAAAATGGTTCAAATGACTCTGAGCACTATGGGTCAACTGCTGTGGTCATAAGTCCCCTAGAACTTAGAACTACTTAAACCTAACTAACCTAAGGACATCACACACATCCATGCCCGAGGCAGGATTCGAACCTGCGACCGTAGCGGTCGTGCGGTTCCAGACTGTAGCGCCTTTAACCGCTCGGCCACTGTCCGGATTACAGGAAAGCGTTCTACTCATTCTTTATCGGCGGTATAAAAGAACGGAGAATGTCCGTTCCCCATCACTCATACAAATGGCTGTCGTAATACGCTAGAGCCGCTTCTGGTCGAGAGACTTTTGGTAAATCGGGCGCTTCGGAGGCCGGTCACGCGCCTTATCGGCGCGCCCGCAGATGTTAACAACACCTGCAGGCAGCCTGTGAAGCCGGCCGCAGTCGCAGAGTGCGGTCACGAACTTGTCGATAGTATCGCGTCGCGCAGCGCACGCCGGCGGACTTGACCCCCCAGTCGGCAAGTCGGCACAACGTCCTGTGCTCCGCCCCTATACCGCAGCCCTGATTGACTGCGCTCTGCGGCCATGGTGTACACCCCACTCACTGGTCTTATATAAACCATTAGCCAAAGGCAATGGGGACCTCTACCACCTTATCAAATTCTCGTCCCTCCCCACCCAATCTCAACACCTCCGCATCTCCTATACCATCCGCAAACTATATTCCAATAACCACATTGCCACCGCTCTGATCACCTACGTGGCCACGCCTCCACAAACACATCCCTCCAACCTTAGACCTACATGCACTCCATATCCAATATTAACACAACTTCAACTAACTCCCTCTCCCAGACAATCATCTCCGCCCTGATGTTTATCCCTCCTACCAACCTTAACTCTTCCCCACCTATTGCATTCCACATCAGAGCCCCTCTCTCCTTTTCCCTCTCCGTCCATCCCTATCCCTTTCTTCTTGTACCACAACTCTCCCCATTGTCCTCCTCACTTCCTACCTATAATCTCCACAGTTTTCTCTGCCTAACAGCCGCCACCCTTTTAACCGAGTGAGGCGGCGCTGTGGTTAGCACACAGGACTCCCATTCGGGAGGACGATGGTTCAAACCCGCGTCCGGACATCCAGATTTAGGTTTTTCGTGATTTCCCTAAATCGCTTGAAGCAGATGCCGGGATGTTTCCTGTGAAAGGGCACGGCCGATTTCCTAAAAATGTCTGAAATCTTATGGGACTTAACTGCTAAGGTCATCAGTCCCTAAGCTTACGCACAACTTAACCCAAATTATCCTAAGGACAAACACACACACCCATGCCCGAGGGAGGACTCGAACCTCCTCCGGGATCAGTCGCACAGGCCGATTTCCTTCCCCATCCTTGACACTGACCGAGCTTGTGCTCCGTCTCTAATGTCATCGATGTCGACGGTACATTAAACCAAGTGTTCATTCGTTCCCTCCCACCTCTTTACCCATACCCCTCAACCCTATGGAACATACTCACTCCCCCCCCCCCCCCCCCCCACAATAGTTCTCACCCAGTGCAGGTCCTTCCAATTTTAAGTGAAAAGAGCAGTGCTCCAGTGCTTTTCCATAGAACCATACCACCACGTTGCAGTATTGTTTTGTAAATTGCACATATTTCTTGTTCGTCATTAACCTTTTTAATTTAAAACGATAACAGTCCTCACATTCCTTTTTCTCCCATATTTGCTATATTTTTAAGAATGCTCTTGGCTGGAAAGCGGAGTATTATACCGGTGACAGATTAGAATACTATTACAGAATTTTAATAGTCAGAAACTTTGTAATCCTACCCTTTTGCAGATTAAAACTACGCGAAATACGGTAATTGAAGCTACTATTCTGACAGATCCAGCTACAGGAGAGATCTCTCATACCCCACAAATCAATCATTCCATCCGATTTACTCATTCATTTTAAGCGACTTAAAATTCGAATCAAGGTTCCGTCGGCAATAACAATAAACAAGACTCAAGGTCACAGAGAGGGGAGAAAAGGAGACGCACAGAGAGAGCGGAGAGGAGGTGGTGATGGGAGCAGACAAGGGGGAGGAGATGGACAGAGAGAAGGGGGAAAGACGAGTAAAGACGTAAATCCAATTCCCATAAACATTTAGCAATTGGGAAGCATTTTCAGGTTCGGTAGAATGCATAAATACTATTTTTAGCTGCTAATTGCGATTTCTAGTTGTAACTGACATCACAGCCAAACTCGATAGCAAGACACAAGGTTCTTAGGAAAAAGTAGGAACTTTGGCCAACACATGGCATCGGACTTGGAGCACACAGCATTGAATGTTAAATGCTACTTTTAGTCACTACTTGTGACTTTGAGTTGTGACTAAAATCGCAACCAGATGCTGTATAGCTGTTAGGGTTCTCACCACTACTGATCGTTACGTACCTCACGAGCAAGAAGTGTCCTGTTTGAAACGTGGACAGTTTTTACCGTTTGCCGCCATCGTGAGTAAATTGTTAACTATTCTCAGAATGACGGCACCCGAAATCTGTTTCCAAATTTCGGTTTCTTCGTATGTTAGGAATCAGTATCATATCGCTTCTTTTCTCTAGGAAATTTCCTTAATAGTTTAATTCACGAATGAATGTTTTAGGGTATCGAAATAAAACTGTTATACGAATGATGGATACATGAGCGAGATATTTAATACCAAAGGGTCCTGACTTTGTCACCTGATTTATTACTCATCAGTTCCTACGCAACTTTTCGTTTCCGGTCTTGTGCGGCCGCCCACGTGCGCGTCACGGCAAGTGCTGTTCGTGGGAAGCTCGGTAACACGTGTGTTGCAGCCCGCGATCCGCCGCATCAGTGCCTGTATCTCGTCGCCCGTCTGATTCTGCACTGCCTTTTTTTGTTTATTTTTATTTCATACCCCTCGCCTCGTATGAACTGATAAGTCATAAACACGACTTTCCTGTTGCCTGTAAAGCCAACTGTGAGGACGAAAACAAACCAGCATATAGCTGTGTTTGCAATTTTGTTTAAAATTTCATAAGGAGAAAGAATATATATCGGAAAACAATCTGTCTAATGGTTTACATGCTCTGCTGTCGCAGTTAAACCTGACTGCGAGGAAGAAAATGAAACCGCACCTTTCCACATCACAGCATACAACAGCATTTTCTTTCCCGTAACAGAAGAGCGGTGCATTGTTGTTTTAAAAAATATGTAGCTTACGTAAGCCCGAATGTTTGTTAGAGTATCGTGTAAAAAATCTGTAATACGTCGGTCAAGAACTTCTCGAGATTTTTGCTAACAACTTTTCCCTTGTATATGGAATGGAAATGAAGTCCCATGTTCTTGACAGAGCGTAGGGAACGATACTGGAGACCCGCACCGCCGTATTAGGCAACGTCCTAATAGAGGTGATTTGCCGTTGCCTTCCTCCGACCGTAATGGGGATGAATGATGATGGAGAAGACGACACAACTACACGCAGTCACGAGTTGAACCCGGGATCCCGCGCTCGGTGAGCGAGAACGCTACCGGGAGACCACGAGCGGCGTAGTTATATATATATATATATATATATATATATATATATATATATATATATATATATATATATATATATGGTCCATTCCCTCTAAATGTTTATTAGAGAGTCGTGTAAAAATTTGAACTAAATCAGTCAATAACTTTTCGAGATTTTTGATAGCAACGTTTCTATATAAAAATATGTAGCTTATGTACTCCCGAAGAGGTTTATTTAAATATTTTTTGTTTTTATATAGTAATAGGGATAACAATCAATCCTGCATGCGATCTATTGAACGACGTTCGTACTTTGTTCTATGAACCTCGTGTCTCACGCTGTTGTTATACAACCCACCTACAGCAGAAGAAATGAACCAATAAGCTATTATGCTCTGAGAAAAGTTGTAGACTTAGCGTTTTACCTGGCAGCAGCACTGATATGTTTGGCTAGAGTTTGATATTGCACGCCCTCTCCCTTCCCCAACCTCCGCCCCCCCCCCCCCCTCCCTCCTGATATGTGGGTTGTGTAGTGTATTCCGCGGTCTCGCTCAGGATGAAAGGTTATAATTCGCTTGAGTTGTGAAGTCAACCAATCTGAATGTCAAATAAAGATCGACGTAACACCCTGAATTACAGCACAGTCTTATCTTTACGTTTGCACCATATCTGAACACACTTTTCATCATAAAAATTGAAACTAAAAGGTTAATTCAGGAAAAGTATGCTAAATAACGGACAACGTCGATTCCAAGCTTTTTCGAGTTATCATTATCAGCAACAACATGACTCGATAAGTGTGAGCGCCTGCGAGAAGAAATAATTATAAAATCTCGAAAGCACAAATCTAAGATTGTGGCAAACAGAAAATATTCAATTAAATCAAAAGACTGAATCGAAAGAATAATAGTAAAATACTTTAAGTAACGTGATTTTACATACATATGAGAATGAGAAAATGGAGATAAGGTGGAGACTTTCTCACAAATGAGTGGGATAAAATGTGCGGCGCTTTGAGAATACTGCCAACGGCCTTGCCTCAGTGGCGACAACGGTTCTCGACAGATCACCGAAGTTAAGCGTTGTCGGACTTGGCTAGCACTTCGACGGCTGAGTGTTCCGTACTGCCAACTGCTGTTGACAAGAAACGTGCACTCAGCCCTTCTGAGGTCGATTGAAGAGCTACTTGATTGAGAAGTGGCGATTTCGGCCGCGTAAACTGACAACGTCCGTGAGAAAGGTGTGCTGACCACATGCCCTCCATATATGCATCCAGTGACTCCGTCGACTCAGGGCGACACGGCGGTCGGTCGGTATAGTTGGGCCATTTAGAATACTGCAGAAAGGAAAGTGAACCGTAACTTTTACAAAGCGCTGGCTATTCCATGACTCCTAGAATGAGGCATGTTTATAGCAGTGCAGCGGTTAGTCCCAGACAGAGACAACAGAAGTGAGGTTACTCTGTGCAGTAAAAAGTTACTCCAGAGTAGCCTTAAAGAGATTACGGCTACATCTTACTAAAGTAGGTACTAATACGTCACCGCCCATCAGAATTTAAGTTAACGTGAAGAAATATTTTTCTTTGCACTAACGTCTGTCTAGAACACTTCATGGTACGAGAACACTATTCCAGAGAGCACGCAATTGTTCAGCTGAGGCGATGCTCTTGTTTTCCATTCCACTCATGTGGCAACTCAGAGGCCGCAGAGCTGGCTGGGACATCTACATCTACAGTTATACTCTCCAAATCACTTTGAAGTGCACTGCAGAGGACTCTCCCATTGTAGCACAGATCACCGTTTCTTTCTGATTCATTTCGCGTTTGGAGCGCCGCTTAGTTGTTTCTGTGCACGCTGTAAGTAACTCAGCTTGTCTCCAAGGTACCTACGAAAGTTAATAAATCGGTCAATAAGGCTAGGAGAGCGTTTCTGCTAGATGGAGCAGATAAGCAGTTATTAACATCTTACTGAGACAGTGAATTGGCATCACTTAGCACCAGTAAGATGGATGTAGAGAAATTATGGGCAAAGTTTAAGCAGACTGTAAATCGTGGTCTGGAGAGTAACGTGCCTAGTAAGTGGATAAAGAATGGAAAAGACCCACCAAGGTTTAATAACGAAATTTGTAAGATGCTGAGGAAGCTGAGGCTGTTGCATTCTAGATTTAAAAGGGGACGCACAAACGACGACAAGCGAAGGTTAGTAGAGATTCGTGTATCTGTGAAGAGATCTATGCACGAAGCATACAACATCTACCACCGTCACACCTTAGCATTAGATCTGGCAGAGAACCAGAGAAAATTCTCGTCCTATGTAAAATGGCTAAGCGGGTCTATAAAGTTTCCATTTAGTCCCTTGTTGACCAGTGTGGTGTGGCAGGTAAAGATGACAAAACGAAAGCCGAAGTTTTAAATTTCATGTTCAAGAAACCGTTCACACAGGAGAACCTACAAACATACCATCATTTGACCATCGGGCAGACTCCGGTATGGACGACACAGAAATAAGCATACCTGGCGCAGAGAAGCAACTTCAAGATTTGATAACAAATCAAAAAGATTTGCTAACAAAATAAGTCCGGATGGAATCCCAGTTAGATTTTACAAAGAGTACTCTAAGGCATTGGCCCCTTACCTAGCTTACGTTTGTCGTGCGTCTCTCACCCAGCACAAAGTCCCGAGCGACTGGCAAAAAGCGCAGGTGACTCCTGTATATAAGAAAGGTAAAAGAACGAAACCGCTAAATTACTGACCAATATCCTTAAATTCTGTTTGCTGCAAAATCCTTGGATATATTCTCCCTTCGAATATAATAAACGTTCTTGAGGCTAATCAGCTTATGTTCACGAATGAGTGTGGTTTTAGAAAGCATCGCTCGAGCGAAACTCAAATTTCCCTTTTCTCCCATAATACACTGACAACTATGGATGAAGGGCAGTAGGCAGATTCCATATTTCTAAATTTCCGCAAACCATTTGACACGGTACCCCATTACAGACTGTTAACGAAAGTACGAGCATATGGAGTAAGTTCACAGATACGTGAGTGACGCGAAAACTTCTTAAATAATAGAACCCAGTATGTTTTCCTCGAAGGCGAATGTTCATCAGAGACAAGTGTATCGTCAGGAGAGCCCCAGGGAAGTATGATAGGACCGCTGTTGCTCTCTATGTACATAAGTGATTTGGCAGACAGAGTGGGCAGGAGTCTGCGGGGCCGCGCAGTCTAGCGCCTAGTCACGGTTCGCGCGACTCCCCCCCGTCGGAGGTTCAAGTCCTCCCTTGGGCGTGTGTGTGTGTGTTGTCCTTAAGTTAGTTACAGTTAGATTAAGTAGTGTGTAAGCGTAGGGACCGATAACCTCAGCAGTTTGGTCCCATAGGAACTTATCACCACCACCGTAGTCTGCGGTTGTCTGCCGATGATTCCGTGGGGCCGGCCGGGGAGGCCGTGCGGTTCTAGGCGCTACAGTCTCGAACCGAGCGACCGCTACGGTCACAGGTTCGAATCCTGCCTCGGGCATGGATGTGTGTGATGTCCTTAGGTTAGTTAGGTTTAATTAGTTCTAAGTTCTAGGGGACTGATGACCTCAGAAGTTTAGTCGCATAGTGCTCAGAGCCGTTTGATGATACCGTGGTGTACGATAAGGTGTCGAAGTTGAGTGACTGCAGGAAGATACACAACGACTTAGACAAAATTTCCAGTTGGTATGATGAATGGCAGCTAGCCCTAAATGTGGAAAAATATAAGTTAATGCGGATGAGTAGAAAGAACAAATGTGTAATGTTCGGATACAGTGTTACTGGTGACCAGCTTGACACAGTCAAGTCCTTTAAATATCTGGGCGTGACGTTGCAAAGCGATAGGAGGGGCAACGAGCATGTGAAAACTGTGGTAGGGATGGCAAATGGTCGAGTTTGGTTAATTGGGAAAATTGTAGGGTAGAGTAGTTCACCTGTAAAGGAGACCGCATGTAGGACCCTGGTGAGACCTGTTCTTGAGTACTGCTATAGTGTTTGGGATCCGTACCAGGTCAGATTGAAGCATTTCAAAGGAGGGCTGCTAGATTTGTTAACGGTAGATTCGAACAAAACTTTAGTGTTACGGAGATTCTTCGGGAACTCAAATGGAAATCCCTGGAGGGAAGGCGGCGTTCTTTTCAAGAAACACTACCGAAAAAATTTAGAGAACCGGCACTTGAATCTGACTGGCGAACAATTCTGCACCCACCAACATACATCTCACTAAGGAACACGAAGATAAGATACGAGAAATTAGGGCTCATACGGAGGCTTATAGACAGTCGTTTTTTCCTCGATCTATTTGCGAGTGGAACGGGAGGAGAAATGACAAGTAGTGGAACGGGGTACCCTGCGCCACGTACCTTCCGGCGCCTTGCGGGGTATCTATATAATTTAGATGTATGTGTGATGCAAGCATGGAGCTCCAGTGTATTCCCTATTCCTCACTTGATATTGCAAGTAGACTTTGCGGGATAGTAGGTGGCTGTCTTCAGGCATCTGCCACTTCAGGTCTTTCAGGATACCCGTGACGCCCTTCCGTGGGCTACACGAACTTGTTACTATTCTCGCTGCCGTTCTTCATAGAATGAAAAAAATCCCTTTGGACACCGAAGATAAACTACAAAAACTAAAAGCAATCAAGGTAATAGCCCTTATTAATGGTTATAGCTCTGACACCATCACTGAACTTCACAATAGAAATAAATACAAATACAGTAACAAAGACAGCTCCAACTCCAAATCAAACAGCACTTTAGCACATATATCTCCTCAAAACTCAGTGAAATATGTCTCCGTACCATTCATTGGTAATTTTTCATACCAGGTTGCAAACTCATTCCGTGCATAAAATATCAAAATTAGTTTTCCCATAAACAATGAAATGAAAGGCAAAATTGTTCACAACTTAAATTTAAAAACTGAAGCTCACCACAGGTCAGGCATTTATAAACTAAATTGTTCTGTGTGCCCCAAATTTTACATTGGCCTAATCGGTAGGAGTTTCAATGTACGACACCGTGAACATATGGATGCTCTAAGGTCAACAATATAAATAAGTCAACTTTCGCTACTCACAGTGTCCATCACGAAAAAGATATACAGATGAACTTTTTAGAGGAATTGTAAATATACAACAAATGCACAATAAACCTGACTGCATACTGAATGATTAACTAGAATTAAAAAACGAAATGTATCTCCAAAATTTCATACAACTCCTATAATTTGTAATGATGGAAATAATAATTAATTTAAAAAGAGAGAAAATTCTTCATTGGCGATCACCAGTATCTAAATGATTAAATATCTAACAGTATAAAATTATCTGTACTACGAAGAAGTATCATTTCAGTAACTCCCGTAATGTGATATATCCGTGCAAAGATCACGTTCTTTGGCGCATCAAATCAGCAGCCGATGTAAGTAAAAGTATCTGCTACGTTGTATTTAGTTCAGTTCATTGATCAGCATGGATTGTAAAAGAAAATCATATTTATGTCCTATAATATGTAAAGGAGGGCTTTTCATGAAGTAAGCACAATGTATATAGCATAGAGAGCATACGTGTGAAACTATGTAATCACAAAAACTTTGTTATATATGAAACATTTTGTAAACTGTGCAATCACAGAAATTCTGTTACTTATAGAACACAAATGTTAAACCGCAGAGAAGTCAAAGCTATAATGGTACAATAAAATAATTAAAACAAATCTTTTGACTAGTTGCAATATTTGCCACAGTGCATTTTAAAAAGGATGAGTATTAATATTCTCTGCCAGGTCATTAATGTTCATCACGAGCAGCAGGAGTCCCAACACACATCCCTGTTGCACCTCAGGCGAAATTTCTTCTGCGGCAATTAGGGACACCATTTCTTTCCTAGCTTTTAGAAGAGGATATCCTGCTGGGGAAATGTCTAACTCCATCATTACTCGAAAGCCGTACTGAGTTTTTGGACAAGTTATTCGCTTTGTGTGTGTAAACTTTGTCTTCTCCTCACTTTGGCAGAGTGTGTGGCATTTCCCTGTGGATGTCACTTCTATCGTTTGAGTGCCCCCTCCTCCAGCCATCTCCTCTAGCAATTGTTAGTCATGTGCTGAAGCGCCCATCCAGTCAAATAAGAGAGCCAGGGGAAAGCTGCATGTAGACAAAATGACGAACACCACACAAGACACGAATTCTGAGGTCTTCCAGAGAAGTCTTTTCTTCGTAGTCCATGTATCACCGTGCACAGAACATAATCCAAGTTCCCATGACCAATTTATGATATCAGTTCACGTATATACGTATCTGGCACAGGAACAAGTCGATTACACATGTATTACTTACCCATCGCAGTTCTTAATGGACTACAGATCATGTGAATTGGACGATCGAGCACTGGCGTCCATGCCAACTGACAGCATTCAGTGGATAGTGGACACTGTTCGTCGACGAATACTAACCTGGAAAGAGAGAAACAGACACTTTATCTACCACCCAAACTGAAATGAGCAGTTAAAAGGTGCAAGGACGAAGAAAGAAGATTACAGCTTAAACTCTAAGACAACAGAATCGAGGCATCAGCTTAGTTAGATAAGGAAAGCGCATTAAGATACCTGAAGTAATTTATGAAAACAGCGGAAAACTTAAATTGGAATGAATGGACGGTCACCTGAATCCACCTTCTCACAAATACGAATCCAAGACGCACAAAGCTCTTCAGGCACACGTTTTGATATTGCTCTACAATGATCATGACACAAGAAAAACCTATTTGCCGGTACTTACAGCAACCTCGAGGATTCTCTCAAGCTTAATCTCGCCAAGAATGTGTGGGATATGCTCGTCAGACAATTAGCTGACCTTACCTCCCTCCACGAGCCCCATAAAAACTTCAAACAGCTCTGTGAAGATTGTTGACGCAGATACCAAAAGTAATGTACTCCCACCTCCCCTTACTAAAACAGTGCGGTGTCGCTATGAGAGCTGTAGCGGTTGCGGTGATGGTCATATTCTTCATCAGACCTCGACTGCAATATTATTATTTATTTTTATACTGGCGATCAACTTGCCTCCATATCACAACGCGTATCACTCTAAATTGCGGTATAGGTGATCCTGAAACTGCTCAAATCCCTACTCAGGGCAACGATCGTTAGCATACATGCCTGATTGAAGTTTTACTCAATTTTCCACATCCTTCTAGACAAATAAAAGGCTGTCTCCTGAGTAAAACTACAAACAAATTTAAACGATTCACACAGATGAAAAATATTGTATCTATAAACACAACACGTCAGTTTTGATCCGGACATGTTAAAATGGCAGATATAAACCACTAATCGAAATGCAGTATCCTAAAAATACAACGAATTGTAGTTATTTTCATAACGAAACACTCGCTGGATTAGACAACTCACAACGATAAGGTCACCTTTAACCTTAACACAGACCTCGGGCTACACTAGAGATCAGTCTGCCACTACCTTTACATTCCAACAGGTAATACAGAAGTAAAATAAATGTTGTCAGTGTTCTGTTCTGTCTCTGTTAATGCACAGTCATTCACGCGCCTCAACATCATTACGTCACAAGTCAAAGTCTACGACAGTAGAGTGACCCGACTCTACCCCACCAGATACGGGGTGACAATTATTGAACTATGTGAGATAAAATCGTCATAACGTCTGAACGATTTGCACTAGGACGTTCAAACTGCACAATTGGCCGCAGGGCTCGATATGAATTAGTATGCGCATGTATGGTTTGGTTTCGCTCGAGGATCACTTTCATTTAGATGGGTTCGTTAATAAGCAAAATTGGGCCATTTGTGGGACTGAGAATCCACATTTCGCGATCGAGAAGTCTCGTCACCCATAGCGGGTGACTGTGCGGTGTGCAATGTCCAGCCACGGAATAACCGCTGCCATACTCCTTGATCACACGGTGACTACCGAATGGTACGTGAAGGTTTTGGAAGATGATTTCATCGCCATTATTCAAAGTGACCCTGATTTCGTCAAGATATGGTTCATACAAGACGGAGCTCGATTCAATCGAAGCAGGAAAGTGTTTGATGTCCTGGAGGAGCACTTTGAAGGTACCCAGAGACCACCGGGATAAGCCTCGATTGGCAGCCATAATCTCCGGATCTGAACACATGCGACTCTTTTTTGTGGGGCTATATTAAAGACAAGGTGTACAGCAATAATCCAAAAACCATTGCTGAGCTGAAAACAGCCATACAGAAGGTCTTCGACAGCATCGATGTTTCGACACTTCAGCGGGTCCTGCAGAATTTCGCTATCGTCTGTGCCACATTATCGCAGGCATATCGAACATGTCATAACTTAAATCCGAATATCTGTAGTGACGTTTATATTTTGAATAAAGTATGTACACTTCGTAATCTGTAACTAATTTACGTTGTTTTTTTTCATATAGAAGGCTTGTCCAGAAAGCAAGCTCCGATCAGTCGCGAAATGGAAACTACATTTAAAATCAGAAATGTTTTATTTGCGACAGTTGGCTCCAACTTCCAGCTACTTCTCTATCTAGTCGCCGCTCCAGGTAGGACATCTGTCGCACCGTTATACCAAATTTCCAATACCCTCGTCATAGAAGGCAGCCGCCTGTGCTTTCCGCCAATTCTCTACGCTCATCTATAGCTCGTTGTCTGTGCTGAAATGTTGTCTTCGTAGCCAGTAGTTAATGTGAGCAGAGATGAAACATAGGGGGAGCCAATTACCGGCTGTAGTGCGGGTGTTCGAACACTTCCCACAGAAAAGGCTACAGGAGCATTTTCATTGCCCCTGCAGACTGAGACCGAGAATTGTCACGAACTAGGAACCGTATGACAGTTCTGTAACGTGGGCTGCATAACATCAGGCGAAATCTCTCACCAGGACCTCATACTTGGCGGGAGACACTATTTTCTACGTATCTTTATGTTCTCACCATACGCTCAGAAGTGGAAATAGCGAAATGATGCATCCGACAGGGATACTAGAAACACTGTCGAATACATATGTGCAAAGCTTTATTAGATTTTCACAGTGGTTTCCATTTATTGTCCGATCGGAACTTACTTTCCGAATATCCCTCGTAGTTCAATAATTGTGATCCTGTAGATGGCATCACACTTTCTCTGCTATCAAATACGACACGGTGAGGACGAGAAGTGCAATCGATCTCAGAATCAAAAACATGCTGTATGCATAAGACGGCAATACCTGATTTTTTTCAGCCTAGTAGATCGGATAGATATTGGGTAGGGGTCGTGGTGCGGTACTGAAAGTCGGACGTAGTGTCGTTGGATAGGATGTGGAGAACTTGTAGGTGTAAGGGATATTTTTATACAATTATAGCAGAATTTGAGGATTAGAACTCATGGAGAAAATGATGGGGTTGTTAGTTTCAAGTCTACTAATGTATTCAGTACCTGTATAACAGCTTACCTGTGAAGTGTATTATTGGGGAGGACAGAGAGAGCATGGAATATATTCAGAAAGATGAGTGTTTACAAATCATTTGTGTGTCCGATTCTGCAATTGTTGGGACCAATACCAGGTAGGATTAACAGGGATGTTGAGCATATACAAAAAGGCCTTGCGAATACTCACAGTCACGTCTGACTTACGAGTAAGTACCACGGAAATGCTGAAACATCTAAACTGATGGAAGTTTTAAGGCAGATAGTGATAATTCAGCGAAAATCTACTTGCTAGATTTCAAAAACCAATTTGAACTGAAGAGTCAAGAGATATACACTCTCTCAACAAAAGTATCTGGCAACCAATACGAAAGGCGGAGTTGATCACTATATATCACGAGAGGCGGACCCGTGGGTATAAAAGGAGGCGGCGAGTATTGTGTTGTCAGTAGAGAAGCAGCAATAGCACAACAGGTTTTTCGGGAGAGTTTAGTGACTTCGAAAGCGGACTAGTTATTGCATGTCACCAGAGCAACAAATCCATCACGTATATTTGAATTCCTCTAAAGCTCCCCAAGTCGATCGTTTCTGATGTGATTGTGATGTGGAAACGGGAAGGAACAATCACAGCTACACCAACATCACGGCGGCCGCATGTAGCGTAGCCATGCGCCGTCCAGCATTGTGGAAGGTGGTTTCAAAATATCGCATGAAATCGGCAGAAGGAATCACTCATGAGGTCCAAAGAGCTGCCCGCTGTCCAGCTAGCATAATAACTGTGGATGTGGAGATAAAAAGAATGAGGTATAGTGGTCGAGCAGCTCCCCATAAGCTGAAGATTTCCGTAGTCAGCGGTAAGCGGCACTTGAGATGGCGTAGAGGGCGACGCCACTGGAGAAACTTATTTGGAGTGACATATCACACAATACCCTGTGACAATCTCATGGAAGGGTTTGGGTTTGGTGAATGCCTGGAGAACGTTAGCTGCAATCATGTGTAAGGCCACCAGTGAAGTACGGAGGAGGTTCTGTTGCGGCATGGAGGTGTTTCTCGTTGTTGGGGTCACCTTCTTCCGCTTAGGAAAACGCTAACCTAGAAGGATACAAACACATTTTACAGCGCTGTGTACTGATTACAGTAGAGAAACGGTCTGGAGACGTCGATTGTTTTGCCAGAATGACAATAAACCGCGCCATAAAGCAGTAACTGTGAAGTAATAACAAGAAGAGCCAGAGAAACTGCTACACCTGCCTAATATCGTGTAAGGCACCCGCGAACACACACAAGTGTCGCAACATTACTGACATGGACTCGACTAATGTCTGCAGCACTGCTGGATAGAACTGACACCATGAATCCTGCAGGCCTGTCCATAGATCCGTAACATAATGAGGGGGTAGAGATGTCTTCTGAACGGCACTTTGCAAGGTACCTTAGATATGCTCAATAATGTTCATGTCTGGGGAGTTTGGTGGCCAGCGCAGTATTTAAACTCAGAAGAGTGTTCCTGGAGCCACTCTGTAGCAATTATGCACGTGTGGCGTGTCGGATTGTCATAATGGAATTGCCCAACTCCGTCGGAATGCACAATGTACATGAATAGATGCAAGTGATCAGACAGGATGCTCACGTATGTGTCACTTGTCACAGTCGTATCATGAGATATCAGGTGTCCCATATTAATCCAACTGCGCGCGCCCCACACCATAACAGAGCCTCCACCAGCATGAACAGTGCCCTCCTGACATGCAGAGTCCACGGAGGTTCTCTCCGTCGTCTATCCGTTCGACACAATTTGAAACAATCCTCGTCCGACCAGGCAGCATGTTTCCGGTCATCAACAGTCCAATGTCGGTGTTGACGGGCCCAGACGAGGCGTAAAGCTTTGTGTCGTGCATTCATCAAGGGTACACGAGTGGGCCTTCGGTTCCGATAGCCCATTTCGATGAGTTTCCTTGAATGGTTCGTTCGCTAAAACTTTTTGATGACCCAGCATTGAAATCTGCAGCAATCTGCGGACGGGTTGCACTTCTGTCACGTTGAACGATTCTGTTCAGTCGTCGTTGGTCCCGCTCTTGCATGATCTTTTTTCCGGCCTCAGCGATGTCGGGGACTTGATGTTTTACCGGTTCCTGATATTCACGGTACACACTTAAAATGGTCGTGCGAGAAAATCCCCACTTCATCGCTACCACGGAGATGCTGTGTCCCATCGCTCGTGCGCCGACTGCAACACCACGCTGATACTCACTTAAATCTTGATAACCTGCCATTGTAGCGGCAGTAACCGATCTAACAACGGTGCCAGACACTTGTTGTCTTATACGAGCATAAGCGTTGTCGACCGCAATATGCATACCTATACCAATTTCTTTGGCGCTTCAGTATAGTTTGCGGAGAATAACGTTCCTGAAATGGGAATGACTGTCCAGAGTCTCTACCAGAACTCACTTTTGGGATGAGATGAAACATCGTCTTCGCTCCACACTTCAGCATCCACCATCACTACCCTCTCTGGTTTTGGCTCTTGGGAGAAAATGGCCTGCCATTTCTTCACAAACTATCAGACAACTCACTGAAAGTGCCTGCAGCAGAGATCATGCAGCTACGATGGCGAAGGATGGACCCACAAGACGTTAATTTCTACTAATAGATGTCCGGATACTTTTGATCAGACAGTGTACATCTTTTCGTAGGAATCGAAGACTGCTGTTTCTCCGGCGCATTGAAGAAGGTGGATAAGAGGCACTTGTTTAGGGACGTATGCTAAAGAGCTAGCAGCTTGACGAGCAGCACTCGGATGTGCGGCAGATCCGGAACCGTCTGCCAGCGAGGATATGAGCGCCGCGAAGGGCTTAACGACGCGTCAGCGACGGGATGCGCGGTGATTAGCTGCCGAAACGAATGTGCGTTTTAATGGAAGCAGGCACGTGGTAAAGCACGGCGGGACGGCGCGTTAATAACGCTGACGGTCAGCTGTCAGTAACACGATCCGCTTGTTGGCGACTCGCCTCATTAGCCCGCGGCCCCGGACCCCACCACATGAGCTACGGCGCGCCGCCGACGCCCTAAATCACGGCCGCAGCCGCGCGCGCTGGCCGGCGAGTCTCGCCAGCTCGCCGCCTCGACATTCCTCCAGTATCCAGCCACACCGGGAGCACAGGATTACTCTAATACCCCGCCGGCGGCCGCCCCAGAATCAGGAGACCGTGGGACTGAATCTCTTTCCGATCAGGGAAGCCGCCTCTCTCTTAAGCCGATCATTGCACGTGGCGTCTCTTATTACACAGTCTGACTACCGTCCACCCTGATAATGGGCTTCACATTCCAAATGCCTTGAACACCTGTCGTTAATGGTCAATTAATGTATGACAAGCCAGCCGGAGTGGCTGTGCGGTTCTAGGCGCTACAGTCTGGAACCGAACGACCGCTACGGTCGCAGGTTCGAATCCTGCCTCGGGCATGGATGCGTGTGATGTCCTTAGTTTAGTTAGGTTTAATTAGTTCTAAGTTCTAGGCGACTGATGACCTCAGAAGTTAAGTCGCATAGTGCTCAGAGCCATTTGAATGTATGACACGACTATCAAGAAAGAAGAATTTATTTGACTACTATCTTTTTACCACCGGCTTTGCCTACGTTCTTTGCGTATTTCCATATACACTGAAGCGCCAAATAAACTGGTATAGGCATGCGTATTCAAATACAGAGATGTGTAAACAGGCAGAATACGGAAATGCGATCGGCAACGCCTATATAAGACAAGTGTCTGGCGCAGTTGTTAGATCAGTAACTGCCGCTACAATCGCAGATTATCAAGATTTAAGTGAGTTTGAACGTGGTACTGTAGTCGGCGCACGAGCGATGGAACACAGCATCTCCGAAGTAGCGATGAAGTGGGGATTTTCCAGCACAACCATTTCACGAGTGTACCGTGAATATCAGGAACCGGTAAAACATCGAATCTCCGACATCGCTGCGGCAGGAAAAACATCCTGAAAGAACGGGACCGACGACGACTGAAGACAATCGTTCAACGTGACAGAAGTGCAACCCTCCCGCAGATTGCTGCAGATTTCAATGCTGGGCCATCAACAAGTGTCAGTGGGCGAACCATTCAACGAAACATAAACGATATGGGTTCTCGGAGCCGAAGCCCACTTGTTTACCCTTGATGACTGCACGGCATAAAGCTTTATGTCTCGTCTGGGCCCGCCAACACAGACATTGGACTGTTAATGACTGGAAACATGTTGCCTGGTCGGACGAGTCTTGTATCATACTGTATGAAGGAGATGGACGCGTACTGGTATGGAGACAACCTCATGAGTCCATGGATCCTGCATGTCAGCAGGGGACTGTTCAACCTGGTGTAGGCTCTGTAATGGTGTGGAGCGTGTGCAGTTGGATTGGTATAGGACCCCTGATACGTCTAGTTACGACTCTGACGTAGTAGGCATTCTGTCTTATCACCTGCATCCATTCATGTCCACTGTGCATTCCACTGGACAATTCCAGCAGGACAATGCAACGCACCACAAGTCCAGAATTGCTAGAGAGTGGCTCCAGGAACACTCTTCTGAGTTTAAACATTTCCGCTGTCAACCAAACTCCCCAGACATGAATATTACTGAGCATATCTAAGATACCTTGCAACGTGCTGTTCCGAAGAGATCTCTACCCCCTCGTCATGTTACGGATCTATGGACAGGCCTGCAGGATTCATGGAGTCAGTTCCATCCAGCAGTACTGCAGACATTAGTCGAGTCTATGCCACGATGTGTTGTGGCACTTCTGCGTGATCGCCGGGGCCGTACTCGATATTAGAGAGGCGTTCCAGTTTCTTTATCTCTTCAATGTATTTCACACACTGTCGTACACATTTTTAATTTGCATCTGTGGTGAATTTAGCCCTACAGGTTCATATGAACTCGTAATTTTTACTAGATAATAAGTATGCAAAGACTCGTGGACGATAGTGAAAATGAAGCAAACACAGCTTACATTCGAAATAGGGTAGAGGATTTCATATTATTTCTTCATATCTACTCACATTTCTTCCTTTAAAAAAAAATCTTTATCGCATTGAACAACATAAATTAGAGACGGGGGCGCTCCAATTCAACTAAATACAAGAGGCAAACATCAACAGGTGACTTACAAACATTTTCACATGTCACACTTTCTCATATCCATCCCCACCCCTACGAATAGCAGCAGTACCTTACCCCCACCGAATGAGACATATATATACCAAATTTTGTTGAAGTTCTCATATTTTGGATATTATTTTAAGAAGTAAACATTTTGTTTGGATTATTCCACAATATCATATATACGCAGGTTCCAACATGCTTAATGGTGTAAACGAGTACAGCTGAAAGTACACTATACTAGAAGCAAAAAGCCAACGGCCTTGCCGCAGTGGTAACACCGGTTCCCGTCAGATCACCGAAGTTAAGCGCTGTCGGACTGGGCTAGCACTTGCATGGTGTCCATCCAGTCTGCCGAGCGCTGTTGGCAAGCGGGGTACCTTCAGCCCTTGTGAGGCAAACTGAGGAGCTACTAGATTGAGAAGTAGCGGCTCCGGTCTCGGAAACTAACATACTGCCGGGAGAGCGGTATGGTGGCCACATGCCCCTCCAATCCGCATCCGGTGACGCCTGTAGGCTGCGGATGACACGGTGGCCGGTCGGTACCGTTGGGTCTTCATAGCCTGTTCGGGCGGAGTATAGAAGCAAAGAGGTTCAGTTAATATGGACTCTAAATTCTATACCTTAAGATCTATGAGCACTTTTGGGGTGCAAAATTTAAGGACGAAAATAACTTTCGCTTGCTATGTCACTGCCAAGTAACATAGCTCGATGAAACTATCAAACTGGACCATATGTAGAAAGAACTGCTACTCCGTACTACAGAGCGTAACTGGAAGAAATACGGAATAAGAAGAACAGGAATGACACTTTTATTCAAAGATAATAATTACACTGAAGTCACCGCAATTCGTGATAGTCCCCTGGACATTACAAAATGCGCGACATGGCTTTTAATATGATGTGTGATCACCACGGACGGCATTGCATGCTCTGAGTACAAATTTGGTAGGGCGTTCCATTCCTCCAACAGTGCGGTTGACAACTGCTGGATGGTCACTGGCGCGTGTACACGTGCTGCAGAACGTCTCTCCAACGTACTGCACACGTGCTCGACGTGATCTAAGTCGGGGGAACGGGCAGCCCAGTCCATTCGCCGAATATCCTCTCGTTCCAAGAGATCCTTTATCTGCGCTCTTCGATGCGGTTGCGCATTGTCACCCAAAATATGAAGTCTCGAAGTGACGTACATGGGGAACGAGTATGGTAATATCTCATCAGCTGGGATCTTCAGTTACTTATTCAAGGTATCATATTGTGTCAAATATTCTTAACAAAAATTTAACACAGCGACCAGAAAAAGCCTTGCAGGAAACAAGTCGCCCATTCCTCACGGTTTTGTGGCATGAAACAGAATGTTAATATGCTCGTAATGTATCAGCAACCTGTCTGTGAGATGACAGAAAACACAACAGAGTGAATGTGGCTCTCTACACCGTGCTAAACCTAACATTGACGTCCCGATACATCTTGGATGCCGTAGCGCTCATTGTGGATCATGTACAGGAAATCCGCAGTGATGCGTCCAAAAGCCACGTCAATCTTTTTTCAGCGAGTGGAAAATAGATCTTTCAAATACGCGTTTCAACTGCGCGATGTGGTGGTTTCTGTCAACAGTGGAACCACCGGAGGATTGGAAAAACCAATCTGCTGCAAAAGAATTAGACAATTAGCACGTGACTTATACGAAAAATAGAAAATACCACCAGGTCGAATAACACGCAACTTGTCAACAGCGAGCAATTTTTCAGTGTGCGCGGGACTAGCCGAGCGATCTTAGGCGCTGCAGTCATGGACTGTGCGGCTGTTCCCGGCGGAGGTTCGAGTCCTCCCTCGGGCACAGGTGTGTGTGTTTGTCCTTAGGATAATTTAGGTTAACTAGTGCGTAACCTTAGGGACTGATGACCTTAGCAGTTAAGTCCCATAAGATTTCACACACATTTTATTTGAGTTCTTCAGTGCCACCAGAGGGCGTCACATGCTGCCATAACGAGCTCGCTGCGTGAGTGATAACTAAGAACAGAGTTGCTTCAGATCCATGACAACAGAGAAGACAACCAGGACAAAGACCCACAAAAAGCATCGAGAGTGAGGATTGTGACAGCACACAGGATGAGCTCTATTTTTATAAAAGTTATAGCCATAGTATCGCTGAGATGATCTGTATATCGTCAACGCCAGACTCTTAATACGAGGGCAGTTCAATAAGTAATGCAACACATTTTTTTCTGAAACAGGGGTTGTTTTATTCAGCATTGAAATACACCAGGTTATTCCCCAATCTTTTAGCTACACAACACTATTTTTCAACGTAATCTCCATTCAATGCTACGGCCTTACGCCACCTTGAAATGAAGGCGTGTATGCCTGCATGGTACCATTCCAGTGGTCGATGTCGGAGCCAACGTCGTACTGCATCAATAACTTCTTCATCATCCGCGTAGTGCCTCCCACGGATTGCGTCCTTCATTGGGCCAAACATATGGAAATCCGACGGTGCGAGATCGGGGCTGTAGGGTGCATGAGGAAGAACAGTCCACTGAAGTTTTGTGAGCTCCTTTCAGGTGCGAAGACTTGTGTGAGGTCTTGCGTTGTCATGAAGAAGGAGGAGTTCGTTCAGATTTTTGTGCCTACGAACACGCTGAAGTCGTTTCTTCAATTTCTGAAGAGTAGCACAATACACTTCAGAGTTGATCGTTTGACCATGGGGAAGGACATCGAACAGAATAACCCCTTCAGCGTCCCAGAAGACTGTAACCATGACTTTACCAGCTGAGGGTATGGCTTTAAACTTTTTCTTGGTAGGGGAGTGGGTGTGGCGCCACTCCATTGATTGCCGTTTTGTTTCAGGTTCGAAGTGATGAACCCATGTTTCATCGCCTGTAACAATCTTTGACAAGAAATTGTCACCCTCAGCCACATGACGAGCAAGCAATTCTGCACAGATGGTTCTCCTTTGCTCTTTATGGTGTTCGGTTAGACAACGAGGGAACAAACCTTTGAATATCCCAACTGGTGAACAATTGTGACAGCACTACCAACAGAGATGTCAAGTTGAGCACTGAGTTGTTTGATGGTGATCCGTCGATCATCTCGAACGAGTGTGTTCGCACGCTCCGCCATTGCAGGAGTCACAGCTGTGCACGGCCGGCCCGCACGCGGGAGATCAGACAGTCTTGCTTGACCTTGCGGCGATGATGACACACGTTTTGCCCAACGACTCGCCGTGCTTTTGTACACTGCCAGATCACCGTAGACATTCTGCAAGCGCCTATGAATATCCGAGATGTCCTGGTTTTCCGCCAAAAGAAACTCGATCACTGCCCGTTGTTTGCAACGCCCATCCGTTACAGACGCCATTTTAACAGCTCCGTACAGCGCGGCCACCTATCGGAGGTCAATGAAACTATACGAGACGAAGCGGGAATGTTTGAAAATATTCCACAAGAAATTTCCGGTTTTTTCAACCAATATTGGCCGAGAAAAAAAATGAGTTGCATTACTTATTGAACTGCCCTCGTAAATATGCGAGGTTCCTAAATCTCAGTTGAGCTATCCATATGATTACTATTTTTTCATTAAATGATTATAGCTAATGCTGGACTAGTTTCTTCACGGTCTATTCCCCGTTGATGTATGGTTTACCTGATTTAGTGGTTAGTTTTATTAGGTTACGTTGCGTGGTCGATGTCATCAGATGCAGGCCAGTATTTCAGATGAAGGATGACGGGAGAGTAAGACAACAGTGAACATCATGATAGCGATTTAAAGAAAAACGAAGGAATTTTGCTAATGAAAAATCTAAATTGACACTGTGAATGTGATTGGAGACAAAGGATGTTCTGTCAGTGGCTGAAGTTGTAGTGTTAGCAGAAGAGCCAACACTGTTTTTCTAGAGGAGGCCGAAATGCACGCTTTTAATTACACGCTGACTGGCGTGAGGTCTGGAACAGGACAATATCTTGACAATTGTAAATAAAGTACGTAGATGATGTAATACTTAACTTTAATCCACAATTGTAGAACATCTCTCGTTACGGTACATGCTTCATAATATTAATTATCAATTGAATACGGCGCTTTGCTAGGTCGTAGCAAATGTAGCTGAAGGCTATGCTAACCATCGTCTCGGCAAATGAGAGCGTAGTTGTCAGTGAACCTTTGCTATGAACGTCGGCTGTACAACTGGGCGAGTGCTAGTAAGTCTCTCTAGACCTGCTGTGTGGTGGCGCTCGGTCTGCTATCACTGACAGTGGCGACACGCGGGTCCGACGTATACTAGCGGACCGCGGCCGATTTAAAGGCTACCACCTAGCAAGTGTGGTGTCTGGCGGTGACACCACAGAAGTCTTTTATCGAAGCTCATTAGCAGTTTTTCTTTCTTTTTAAGGAAATCATTTTTGCCTCTCAATGTCAGTTTAATTTCAATCAGCACGATTGCAGTTTTGCTTTCTTGGTCACCTTCAAGTAGAAGAATGTGTGCCTACGTACTTATAAGAACATATAAACCGCTTGTGATATACATAAAAAGTGCATTCAAACACAGTTCAAGCAATGAAATGCAACAACACAACAGTAGGTTAAGTTTGTGCAATGTGAAGATGCCGTGAAGAAATGTTATCGGATTTCACCGCTTGAATTGTCTTGACGATGGCATTTTACGTTTGCCACAAGATGTTTACATTTTACTCACGTTTAGGCATGAAATCTGCCACTTGAAAACGGCTATAATTACAATAGTGGTAACTGCACTCAAACTGACCATCAGACGCGAAGATATTGTCCTTCGAAATGCTTTAAATGATTATGAACCGTCAACACGAAAATATTAGCTCTTACTTTTTGTTTTAAAGATAGGATTTTTTGTTGGCATGGCACATCGAAAAAATAAGTTAGAAAGAGTCTCTATTTATTTCGATGAACAAAGAAGGTGTTCCTTCAACTGATTTTACAACAATATGATCGCTTACTTTTCAGCTTTCTTACTAATTTACGTGAGCTGTCACTTAGTTTGTCTTACGAGACTGAGGGAACCCTACTCCAGACGAAACCATCACTAAGAAATAAGAGGTTACTATCTGAATCAAACATAAAGGCTCCGGGGTAATAACGCTAACTACTACCAACGATCGCCGTCTACTGCAAGTTTGCTAAATGAGTAAAACGTGGTATACCCCCGTGTCATCAAGAAACAAGAGAACCCCTCATAACAAGTCTCCCCCAGGGATATTCTCAAGTTAGATGCCTTCTTCACCCTTCAAAACCGCCGGCGTTTACTTTGATACATGCGATCCTACCCTTTCGGTTCCTGCCCTTTTTTTAATTTATTTTTACGAGGAGCATAATTCGTGTTATTCGGGTATTTTATGTTGACCTTAAGCTCGCGGTCGCTCGTAAATAACGGAAGATTGGAATTAAATACAGTGCTTACATAATTGGCTCGTGCCACGGAAAGGGGTGGCCGCGGGTCGCTCGGTTGCGGGCTTTATGAATATTTAAGCGCGGCGGGCGGAGCCGCGCTCGGACTTCGGCCGAAGTGAGACGTTGGCCGGGCTTGCTATCTGCCGCGGACATCTCCCGCCGATGCATTGTGCGCGGTCCGCATTCACTGGCCAGTCGCTCTCGCAACTCTTCAGTCCGAGTTCGACTTAAAGCAGCTTCTGCACAACCAAAGACCATCCCTTAATTTATCGTCGTGTACAACCCAGAGAAGCCACATTAATTTTCACAGTCACGTACTGGTGAAAGATTTACTAGAAAATTCTACTAAATTCTGGTACTGTTCTGTCTGAGAAAAGTAACTGAATACATATTAATGGGCCTTAATATGGGGTACGAACACATCTCTCTGGCTTGAACTCTGCTCGGGACTCTTTCAGTGAGATGTGTGAACGTCGGTGGAGGAATGGCAGTCCGTTTTCCCGCAGCAGTCGCAACAGAATGTAGTGATGTTGGACACTCGGTCTGGGACGAAGTATACCTTCTAACTCGTCCCAAAGGTGTTCCGTTGAGTCCATGTCGGGCGGGCCAGTCCATTTCAGGAATGTTTTTTTCCTGAAACCATTCTGCCTTATGAAAGGGAACTTTTCCATGCTGATACAATCAGCCCCCCGAACTTGTCGTCTTCTACACTCAGTTCTCAATGCTGTAAAATGTGAAATGTATCCACATTCATCCACTTTTAGCGTTTCCTTAAGCGGAATAAGGGGACCACAACTTTAACCTTGATAAACCCTCTTCCCCCTCCCCCCCCCCCCCCTCCAAGTAACAATGTAACACTACGTCCTCCGTACTTGACTGTTGGCACTACACATGATGTCAGGGAACATTCTCCAGGCTTTCGCCAAACGCAACCCTTCCATGGAATTGTCAAAGGTTATGGTGTGATTCATCACTCCACATCACTAGTTTTCTTTCCAGTAGCGTAGCTCTTTACTCCACGTCGAGCTTCGCTTAGCTTCGACTACGGCCGCGCGGGGTAGACGTACGGTCTGTGGCGCCTCGCCACGGTTCGCGCGGCTCCCCCGTCGGAAGTTCGAGTCCTTCCTTGGCCATGGGTGTGTGTGTTGTCCTTAGTGTAAGTTAGTTTTAAGGTAGATTAAGTAGTGTGTAGGACTAGGGACCGATGACCTCAACATTTTGATCCCATAGAACTTACCACAAATTTCCAATTTTCCTCGACTACGGAAATTTGTGGCGTATGAGGTGATGCCCCACTATTGTACCCCTTGTGTTTAACTCCTTAAACACACCGTGCGAGCTGGACTGCTTGTAACACTTTGAAACTCACGAGTGATTCCCTTCGCCGATTTAAAGTGATTTTTTACAATCACCCACCGCAATACTCGAAGGTCCCTATCCGTCAGTACACGAGGTCTGCCTCATCTTGTTTTAACTGTTGCGGTTCCTTCACGTTTTTACTTCACAATCACACCAAAAGTCGGCTTCGTCATCTTTAAATGGATTAAAACGTCCCTGACTGATTTCTTACTCATCTGCCATCCAATGAGTAGTCCATATTCGACGTCACTGTGCTGCCCTGACAGACCCATTCTCTGGTTCCTACTTCTCTACTGAAAACGCAATACTCCGCGACTCATTTTATACTTGTCAATTCCGCATTACATTAGGCGTACGGATATTTTTGATCAGATAATGTACGCAAAGCCAACGAACGTGTCCAGACCTTCCATTCAGTCACCACTGGATCTGTCTGGTGCCGATACTGAAGACAGCAAAGACAAAGCAGAAATTTTAAATTCTGTGTTTAAAAATGTATTCACGCATGAGGATAATACAGTACAGACGATTTACAGTGGCACAGATTCACAAAAGAGCGATAGCGATATTAGCACCTCCAGCAATGATAAGCAATGAACAGTACTTAAAGCGAACAATGCGCTAGGCCCTGAACGAACTCCTGTTAGATTTTTCGCCGAGCACATGACGGAATTACCTCATTAGTTAGCTTAAATTGATTGAGAACCGCTTGCATGGCGAAAAGTCCCCTCTGACTGGAGCACAGCGTAATTCACTCACTTTTACGAACAGGGTAAGAAGATTGGACGGACAGAGTTATTGACCAATACAGCTGACGTGCGTCTGTTGCACGATCCTAGGCATACTGTAAGTTCAAGCATTACGACTTTACTGCAGGAAAATAAATTCTCAAATAATCATTACAAATTCAGAAAGAAATCCACTCCTGTGGAACATAGTTTACTTTGTTTCCACGCGACATCTTTCAGACAACAGATGCATTGAACAGGTACACTATCTCTTCCTAGAATTCGTAAAAGCATTCGCCACAGTAGCACGTCGCCTACTAATCAAGATGGGTTTATACGGAGTACCTTCGCAAATATGCGATTCGCTGGGGCAATACTTGACTAACAGCACTCAGTAAGCAATATTAGACTGCGAATGTTCCACAGAAACGAAAGTAACATCAGGTGTTCCCCAAAGAAGCGTACTACGGTCTCTGATGCCCCCTAGTACTGATGTGTGAGCGCGCCGCCGTCAACACAACGTTGCCGTCCTCTTAAGCGTGGGGCTAAAACACTAGTACTGACAGAACATCCCACTTGCTTGGTGTGTATCTTATGTGTGTTTTCAGTCACTGAAACCTCATCTGTCAAAGTCTGGCATCGCCACCTTCGAATGAAGTGTATCTGCCATTCAAAGCATTTCCGGCCATGAGCCCATACGACTCTTTTTGCTCCGTATCGTCTCAGGGATCGTTTCCTGCAGTTTTCACAGGCACACAAATCTCTACTAACGTTCGCTTGTCGTCGTTTGTGCGTCCCCTTTTAAACCTAGAATGCAACTGCCTCTGGTTCTTCAGCATCTTACAAATTTCTTTATTAAACCTTGGTGGGTCTTTTCCATTCTGTATCCACTTACTAGGCACGTTACTCTCCAGACCACTATTTACAATCTGCTTAAACTTCGCCCATAATTTCTCTACATCTATCTTACTGATACTAAGTGATGTCAATTCACTTTCTAAGTAAGATGTTAATAACTGCTTATCTGCTCCATCTAGTAGAAACAGTCTCCTAGCCTTGTTGACCGATTTATTAACTTTCGACCAGTAGAGTGGTACCATGAGGGCATGCATGCTCTCCCAGTAAGGTGGCGTAAGGCCGTCGCATTGAACGGGTATTAAGTTGAAAAATAGCGTTTTGTTGACAAAAAAGTGAGGAGTAATATGGTGTATTGGAGTCTTCAATAAAACTAACATGTTTTCAAAAGAAATGTGTTGCTTTACTTATTGAATGTCCACACTCTGTCTGAACAGTGCAACACCGTCTTCGTGAACAAGGTTTAAATGGCTGCATAGCGGCCAAAAACGCTTCATTACGCAAACAAAATAAGGCGAAAAGATTGTAGTGGGCACAGTAACTTAAAAACAAGCGTATTGCAATGCTCCAAAGTGTTATTCGCGGAAGACCCCAAGTTTCAACTACTTCGAAGCGATCGTCGAATGTTTGTACGTCAACTTCTCTGAGTACGTATGAAGATTCAGTATGTGAGGCCAACGGCGAAGCATGGTGGCGTGTCGGTCATGGTGGGTCGTTGTTTTGCAGGTGATAAAGTCGGTAATCTGATGAGAATTAATAGAACATTAAAGAAGGAAGGATATCTTAGGATGCCGAAAAAAAAACCTCAGTTACATTTGACAAGAGTGGGTTTGTACTGCAACGGAGACAGCGATCCCAAAGAAGCTTCTAAATTGTGCAGATTGTAAGTCAATAGAAAACTGAAATGTGGGGAACTGAAGAATATAATTTGTTCAAATCGATCACCTGACTTAAACCCCATTCATCTCTTACGGGATGAACTTGAGAGGGACGTCAGAAAAGTGGGGTCATCTAACGTTGAAAACCTGTGGTATAATTTACTCACATTCTGAACTGCAATATCTGCAAAGACACTACAAGATCTTATCACCAGAATGACAAGAGTTTGTGCAGCTCTTCTGAGGACGAAGGGCGGCCGCTGTGACCGAGCGGTTCTAGGCGCTTCAGTCCGGAACTGCGCTGCTGCTACGGTCGCAGATTCGAATCCTGCCTCGGGCATGGATGTGTGTGATGTCCTTAGCTTAGTTAGGTTCAAGTAGTTCTAAGTCTAGGGGACTGATGACCTCAGTTGTTAAGTCCCATAGTGCTTGGAGCCATTTGAATTTCAGGACAATGGGTTGACACTTTGAAGAGGCTGAAATCTGAACCATACTGTATTTTACTTAACGAACAGAGAATATACTTATTTTGTTGGTCTATTTAGCTTGCACAATGTGTTTGTACATTAAAATAAAGTGTACAGTTTTTATCATGGGTGACCGAAAACTTTTGAGAGATAGTGTACGGTGGAGTGTGCATAATGTGTGCCATACAGGAGCTTTCGCGTAAGGCAGGGATGGTCTGTATACGACAGAGTTTCCTTAGCTTATAACGAACAAAACTGTTTCCAGTGTCGGAAAAGTCTATAGGGCATAAGAGCTGCCACTCGTGGCTCACACTTTTCCCAAGAATAAATAGTTTGAAATAATGCAGCATTAACACTTCAAAAGCTTTGGGAACCACAGCAGTATTACAGTGGTTCAAATGTTTAGGTGTGCTACCCTGTAGAAGCGCATTCTCCATCATGGCTAGTACTTAAAGCACCACAACAAGCTTATTAACACATAAAACGCAGAACAGCTCTTTAAACTCGGTTTCTTTATTGCCAGAGCACTGGGCCGCAAGTATAAGCACCAGCTAACAACAAACGACAGAAATAATTACTCTCGGCTTAATAATACGGTAGGAGAAAAACTGAGCGGCTTCAACAATCGAGGAAAAATAGTCACAATAGATGATCTTGACCTATTACGCCTACAGGGAAGAGATACTGTGTCGCCTGTTGGGAAGGAAGGTAGGGAGTGGCTGTACAAAATAAGGAATGAACAAAGGCTGGTGGTGGTGGGGGAGGTTTTAATTAAAACTGCAGGAGCGCCGGGATGAAACAACAGAGATGGCTGCAGATAACGTCTAGGCGGTAAATGCTTTACGACACCAGCTTAAGCCTGCCCGCGGGCGGCTCTTCCTTTTGGAGCGGGCTCCGACCCCTGCTGCGCCTACTCTTGCTTGCCGGGTACAAAGGTTACTGGCGCGCCACCCCACCACAAATCCGGCAACGCGAGGGTCAAAAGAGGGGCTACGTGGGTTTTTCGACTATGATGTTTGCGACCCTTCTGTTGGTGCAACAGGTGCCGCGAAACTTCCGACAGTGGGTGCTTCCTCCACTGCTCATTTACTCCAGTCGTTCACCAGGAGTGGGTGTGTCGTCTCCAGAGCTGTAAAACTACCGTAGGCTATCGTAAGTCAGTAAGGACTACGGTAGTTTTCCTAGTAGCTTTAATCACTTAAAGTCGTACCCCGTTACCTGTATGTTAAGTGTGTTGCATACCTATTGGTTGTTACCTCATAATGATCGCTTTCTCTGTGTATGGAATCAGTTTCTTATTACAGCGTGACAATTATTGAAACCCATGAAAAAAACGTAAATTAGTTACAAAGTACGGCGTGCACACAGTTTATTCAACATGTAAACGTCACTACAGATATTCGGATTTAGGTTACGACATGTTCGATATGCCTGCCAACATTGGCAGTGATGTGGCGCAGATGAATAGCGAAATTTTGCATGAACCGCTGAACATCGATGCTGTCGATAATCTTCGTCCGATTGGCAGTGGGAGGTGGGGGGAGGGCGTTATCGTGCAGCATGATGATTCCGTCCGACAGCACTCCTAAGCGTATGGACTTTACAGTGCGCCGCGGTTTCTTCAAAGAGTGTTCATTGTGTTCCCACGCTCGAGGAACTGGACGAGCAGAAGGAACTTGTGTGAACAGCTTCGGATTTCTCTGGCGGGGGAGATGTGAGATGTATCCAATGCTGGCTTTGCCGTTTGCCCTCGGTCTCGAAATGGTGGCACCATATAAGATCATGACGACTTCCTTTTACAACGACAGGGGCCTCTGTCCATCAGGTTACTCGAGCACGGAACCACAATCAAAGCGCAACGCTATGGAGAACACTTGGTAAAAGCTGCGGCGCGCCATAAAGTTAACACGCTGAGGAATGATGTCTGACGGAACTATCCTGTTGCACATAACGCCTATCTCCACAATGTCAATCAGACGAAGACTTCAACATCCTCCGTACAGCCTGGGTCCTTCACAGTACGATTTTCACATCTTTAGCGACATGAAGAAGGATATGCATAGACGTCAGTTACAGTCGGACGAGGAAGTGCGAGAGTGGGTGCGGTTGCGGATTCGTCAGCGGCGGACCGCGTTCTTCTAAACAGGAGCATCTCATCTCCCGGCGGGATAAATGTCTTAATGCTTGGGGTGATTACTTTAGGAGAATTATTCCATGGTCCCACTGTGATGGGCGTTCCTTATACACTACTGGCCATTAAAATTGCTACACCAAGAATAAATGCAGATGATAAGCGGGTATCAATTGGACAAATATATTATGCTAGAACTGACATGTGATTGCATTTTCACGCAATTTGGGTGCATAGATCCTGAGAAATCAGTACCCAGAACAAACACGTCTAGCCGTAATGACGGCCTTGATACGCCTGGGCATTGAGTCAAACAGGGACTGGATGGGGTGCAGCTTCAACACGATACCACAGTTCATCAACAATAGTGACTGGCGTATTGTGACGAGCCAGTTGCTTGGCCACCATTGACCAGACGTTTTCAATTGGTGAGAGATCTGGAGAATGTGCTGTCCAGGGCAGCAGTCGAACATTTTCTGTAGGCATAGAGGCCAGTACATGGCCTAAAACATGCGGTCGTGCATTATCCTGCTGAAATGTAGGGTTTCGCAGGGATCGAATGAAGGGTAGAGCCACGGGCCGTAACACATCCGAAATGTAACGTCCACTGTTCAAAGTGCCGTCAATGATAACAAGAGGTGACCGAGACGTGTTACCAATGGCACCCCATACCATCACGCCGCGTGATACGCTAGTATGACGATGACGAATACACGCTTACAATGTGCGTTCACCGCGATGTCACCAAACACGGATGCGACTATCATGATGCTGTAAACAGAACCTGGATTCATCCGAAAAAATGACGTTTTGCCATTCGTGCACACAGGTTCGTCGTTGAGTACACCATCGCAGGCACTCCTGTCTGTGATGCAGCGTCAAGGGTAACCGAAGTCATGGTCTCCGAGCTGATAGTCCATGCTGCTGCAAATGTCGTGAAACTGTTCGCGCAGATGGTTGTTGTCTTGCAAACGTCCCCATCTGTAAACTCAGGGATCGAGACGTGGCTGCACGATCCGTTACAGCCATGCGGATAAGATGCCTGTCATCTCGACTGCTAGTGATACGAGGCCGTTGGGATCCAGCACGGCGTTCCGCATTACCCTCCTGAACCCACCGATTCCATATTCTGCTAACAGTCATTGGATCTCGATCAACGCGAGCAGCAATGACGCGATACGATAAACCGCAATCGCGATAGGCCACAATCCGACCTTTATCAAAGTCGGAAACGTGATGGTACGCATTTCTCCTCCTTACACGAGGCATCACAACAACGTTTCACCAGGCAACGCCGGTCAACTGCTGTTTGTGTATGAGAAATCGGTTGGAAACTTTCCTCATGTCCTCACGTTGTAGTTGTCGCCACCGGGACCAACCGTGTGTGAATGCTCTGAAAAGCTAACCATTTGCATATCACAACATCTTCTTCCTGTCGGTTTAATTTCGCGTCTGTAGCACGTCATCTCGGTGGTGTACCAATTTTAATGGCCAGTAGTGTATAACGATTCGTGGAGTTTGAGGAGATATTTGTAATATCTTACTTTACGACAAAAAATTGAGTGAGAAATTAAAATTCATAAAGTAAGAGAAGAAGTTTAATCGTTTGCTGCAGTGATATTATAGAAATGAGAAAGATAAAAATAAAAATAAAATAAACCACTCAAACACACTTGTGCACTACGTGCCTAGCGAGTCCTATGTCTGGCTGAAATGTGAACGGGCATTTTTGTTACGAAACTACAGGCAGAGCCTTCCCCACTGTTGCAGCTTCCTTTGACAGTGAAAAATCCCAGGGTTAAAATATTTGTTGTAGGAAACACCGAATTGACGTCACTGGTCGCAAAGCCCACTGTCGGGAAGCCCACAAAACGCACAAGAGCTGTATTCGTTTGTTTGGAGCAACGCCGGACGTTGTGTACGAGTGACGCCGAACTCGCATTAGTAGTTCAGTGCTGTTCGACCTAACATTAGTAACCAAGCGAGTACCCACGATCTGAGCTACTGAGGATGGGAACTCATATTATTTTCGTGGAAGGCGGAGGAAGATTAGGGTCCAACATCCCGTAAACGGCGAGGTGAGGCCATTAGAGACGGAGTACAAGATCGGGACCATCCCGGCACTTGCCTGGAGCGATTTAGGGAAATCACGGAAAACCTAACCCTGGATGGCCGGACTGGGATTTGAACCGTCGTTCTCCCGGATTCGTGTCCATCCTCTCACCAGCGCTCGACGCTACTAGGAACGGGTGGAGAAGACCAAGCAGAGTTTATTATAAAATAAAAGTAAATATTTTTAGGGAAACTGTAGGAATACTAGTAGGATGTATACGTTATAATGCTTAGGAGAATCCATCCAATTCAGTGGACTGTATAAAGCAGGGGTAGCCAACATTTTTACTTATCGACCACATGTGTGTCTCAGTTAAAACTAAAATTTTCTAACCGCCCACCAGTTCCGCAGTAATAGGGATTTCTAACACAGGGAAAAACTTTGATTTATAAAATCTATAAACAGAGTTACAGGAAGTTAAAGCACGTAAAAAAATTACTTCCGAAATACATTATACCAAAATTTTATGAAAACATAACGACAATGTTTTTAATACTCCTGCTGCCTACAGTCCACCAAAAAAACTGGTGGGATCAGGTTGACTACCACTGGTATAAAGAGTGAATCAAAAGGAAGAGGCGGCAAATTAGATCTTGCTTACCGATTAACACAGAACAGAATATACATTTTTACGTAACACAGAACAGGCACCACAAACAAGTGATATCCTACAATGGCGGATCAGGCACTTTGATTCAGTTATAAAGCCAGAAGGACTCTACGCTTGGGAGTGTCCTATTTTAAATAAGAAAGGACAGTTGAAAGAATTTGAAAAGATGGAATGGAAGATTTTCAGGAATATTCTGGGGCCCTAGAAGATCAATGATGGGACTTGGAAGAATAAGAAAAAACGAGGAGTGCTGCAACCACACAAAAAAGATCACGGTTAAAATTTAATTTCCTTCAGTTGTTGTGAAAAGAGATCACGTTTCCTCTCCAACGCGTCCACAGTAAAATACAGTTCCTGGATAAGAATTAAATTCAGCATATTTAGATGGCCCATGTAAGTAACAATAAAGACAAAATCTGTAAGCCACTAGAGATCATAAAAGTACTCGTATTATTCAGTACAATGGAAAAACTGCCTAAGCGGCAAATTACACTGATATTTACTTGATGATTAGGTTCTGTTCGGGACCCATTTTCAAATCATCCTACAGGACAAAAAACCAAAATTACGACCATGGACGATACAGCTGTTACCAAATTATTGAGCGTACGTCAAACATACAGAATGTATAATTTCAAGATTTACGCAACAGATAGTAAAAATGGTATTTCCTAAAATATAAGAACCATGTCAAGATAAAAACCATTTGTTCGTACGCTTTGTTTTTTTTTACATTCTTTTTTACGTATTTTTTTACTTTTTGTAACAGTATATTTTTATTATCTTGATACGGTTCTCATATGTTGAGAAATACCATTTGGACTTCCTGGTACGTAAATCTTGAAACGATACGTTCTGTATTTTTGATGTGCGTTTAATAATGTGGTAACACCTGATACGTACATGGTTGTAATATTGGTTTACTGTCTTACAGGATGCTTTCAGAATGGATCCCGACCCAAAAACTAGTCACTAAATAAATGAAAGTGAAATTTGCAACTTGGGCTGTTTCTCTCTTGTATTGATTAACACAAGGTTCTGTCCTGCAATTAGTCTTGCATGCTGGACGGTCGTAAGTTATTATTCAATAATGAGGTGTTGATATAAAAGGCAACAAGTTGGTTGCTGGTATCTTCAAGCTGGTTGCTTTCTCCATTACAAATCCGTATCTTGTATGCAGGCTGTCAGGAGTGTAAATGCAGATATTGTGATCATGGACACCTTAACTTTTACCCACTTTAATTTGTTACCTGTATTTTCCCTGTGTCTAACAGTCTTCCCTCAATCACATCACATAATTTACTGATTGATGTTTTCTGCATGGTAGTTAATACACAACTAATTGGACTACTATTGCCAGTATAGATTCACCGTTTTGCGACCACGTATCGACACATCGACACCTGACCTGCTGTCCAGATGAAAATAAGCATTAATGGCTTACTCTTGCCACATGTACTAACCAACTTTAAAATATACTACTTCTAAGAACTATAATTATTAGTTTGCATATGACGTAAATACTCGTGTAATGTTGTTCAGTAAACTGTCCTCAGTCACTAATAAAAATATCTACACGTACACCCCAAACACCCTGTATAGTCTACAGCTCGCGGTCTCATGTTTAGCGTCACTGCATCTAGATCCCGGGTTCGATTCCCGGCCATGTCGAAGGTCTTCTTCGCTCGGAGACTGGGTGCCAGTTTTGTCCTAACAATTTCATCTCATCTTCAGCAAAAAGACGCGCAAGTAGCCCAAGTGGTGTCAAGTAGAAAGACAATCCTAGGTAATAATGTCTTACTATTAACTATTTTCATCTAGATTTTCCATTTTTGGAATTTAACCAGAGAAAGGACCAAAAAATTTAAAAGGCAAAAGCCTACTAACAAAAAAGAGAAAACGAAAAGCGTGTTTAAAGCAGCCTCAGTTTTAACCTGCTGAGTTCGACAATTTGTAACTGCCGCGGACTTTGAAATTAGAAAAAAACCTTCCACTCGGGCGAGTCGACAAATGTGTGTCCTAATTGCCTGCCGACATGGTTAATTTTTCTTTTTTTTACTTTTGAGCAGCGCAGTGGAATGTAAACACATGCTCCATCACGAACTTAAATTCTCACGTGATTCATGATCAGGAATGCAAGCTGATTAAGTTCTGAACAGTAATTTTTCAAGACACTCGCCACAAATGGAGATGTGGCGGAAATTAGGTGCGAAGAAAACTACGAGAACACTTACGTAATTTCAAAGATTTTAATGAGAGGCTACCGAATCTGGTTTTGTCATGCATCCATTTGTCGCTAGCTTAATAAATTATGTTCCAGACAAATGTCTTAATTCTCTCAAGAAGAAACTGTCCGAGAAAATAAATATCCTTCAAGCATAGAAATTGTAATCATTCGTTTCTTTGAGTAGCTATCTTCCAAAGCAATTTTTATATTTAGCTTGCTTTTTTAATGTAAGCGTACAGAAAAGTGACTAAGTATTACAGTAAACATGTTTCGCCTTTGTTAATAGAGAATCCTCAGTAGCCGATTTGTAAATAATGCATAACACTTTCTGTTCTTTGGATTATTCTGAGCTAAGAGTATTTTCTTGTGAATTCTGTATTTCACAAATTACCTATAGAGGTATTGCACCTTTTTACTAAAACTAATGACAGTTGTTTTCCTCCATATGAAGCAAGACTCGAATATTCGGTATAGACATTCGGTTGTCTTTTCCTCTCAACATTTACACGTTTAATTTAGTGTCTTTGTACAGCTCACTTTAGTTTTCTTGAAAACTTTATACTGTTCTTACGTTGCGAGATTTCTCTATGCCTAGATGTTTTTACTTTGTGTTATGTTATCTAGTCCTCGTTGGTTTTCTTTATTTGTGAGCAGTGCCTGCTTCTGTGGGTTTTTATCATTGTAATTTGTGCACTGAAATCCTTCTGTAATTATATGCAGTTTTCATCAGGATTCTTGTGTTGTCTTGTTACTACCGCAGCTCATTTTGCAGCAGTGGAATCGATCCACGGTCATAATCTTGCTGTTCCACCCTCCAACTAAGAAAGAACGATGTCCCTTTTCCCATTACATTTCTATTTCGATTTAATATACGCGGTCGCTCTTTCAGAGGAATCGGAGAGTTACGTTAATCTGGCGACTTTATTTTTTGCAGTTCTTACAGCTAACGATACAGGAGCGCAATCGGTATCATGTGTAGTTAATCGGTTTCAGACGGAGACCAACAAAGGGTACCACAACACTTTCAACAACGCACAGACTGTGGCTACTGCGACGTGACCAGTGACGTTTCTGCCGGCTGATGCATGAAGTTCATGTGTCTGAAATGCCATAGAGCCGTACCGCCATAACGCAGCGAGAACTTCGAACGTTGACCGTCTCACTTTGCGAGCAATAATTTAGCCAACAAGAGTGACTGACATAAAACTCAGCGGTCTAAAACGGATAATCTAAGAGGAGAAGAAGGTCGTCTTTGTCTTGCCGGGAGCCGCTGTCTACTTCCCGACAGCCGCTTTTCAATTAAGATTCCGGTTAGTCCTGACAATGGCCTTATGAGTTGGTAGTAGCTCACTGTAAAATAAAATACTCGCTCAAAAGCTGGAGGTCATTTTCTTGCGAATCCAATTGCCTCGATGTATTAGTAAGTGTCCTTGGCAGCAGCGATCATTTTGGGGTTTTCATAGATGAATCTTCTTTATGAGAATAAGGTACAGGCAGCACTTCTGACAATGAGCTCATCCTGTGATTCACAGCTGAAAGACTAACAATATCCTTATTGCTTCAAAAAAGAACTGTATTTATCTCTTTTCCGTCTGACATGTGAATGGCCTGTGTGGTACTACTCTTTTTCGCATAATATGATAATCCTCCGGGAGTAAATTGTTTAATCATTCTTGAAAACATTTCTGGAGAGAGCCAGCGATCAAAATAGCATATTTTAATTTAATTATAAGAAGGTGTAGATGGCAAAGGCTTGTTTGGTACAAGGTGACCACATTCGATCATCACATGAATGACTTCTGACCTTAAAAACCAAACTGATGGACAATGTATGTACACGGAGCAGGAAACTCTGAATGACGATAGCCATTTGCTCAACTACGAATATCGTCACTCAGCGGCGGGTTCTGCTCCATGTACTGCCAACGCCTGTCAATAAGAGTTTGCAGATCTGAAGACGATCATGTGATGATCAAAATCGGTCACCTTGTAATAAAGGTGCATTCGTTATCTAGACTGATTTATATTTCAATTTAAATTAAATTGCATACTCCGTTCATTTATCATGTATGTTAATAACCATACCAAGAATTTTTTTCCCAATAATTTTTCAAAAAATCTTGAAATAAGTGGCGACTTACTGCGACCGCTGCTCCTTTATTACAAAGGGCGAATGCGTCTTATATTAGTAAGAGAATTAATCTGTGTTGCCGGCCTCGGTGGCCGACCGGTTCTAGGCGCTTCAGTCCGGAACCGCGCGACTGCTACGGTCGCAGGCTCGAATCCTGTCTCGGGCATGGATGTGTGTGATGTCCTTATGTTAGTTAGGTTTAAGTGGTTCTAAGTTCTAGGAGACTGATGACCTCAGTTGTTAAGTCCCTATCACAGAAACGATGGAAATCATAGAACAAAATCTCGTAATATGGAATATGTTTCGTAATCTACATGAAAAGCTGTAAAATTAATAAGCTGTTATAAATTGTAAGCCAACAGGTCTCTAAATGAGCAATAAATCAAATCAAAAATTAAATCATTTATAAAATTTTCGCCCACTTTCACACGAATAACAGTACAAGAAGACAGTTAGGGTACACATATTCCATCCCAGAGGGTAACGGGATGGTGATGGAAAGGGCATTGGACAACCCCTCACCTTAACCACGCCAAATGCGTTCATAGTCATGCCGACGCGGAACAGGAAAATGATCATCTGTGCTTACACCGTGAGGTAACAACGCGTGTGCCGGCCGGAGTGGCCGAGCGGTTCTAGGCGCTTCAGTCTGGAACCGCGCGACCACTACGGTCGCAGGTTCGAATCTTGCCTCGGGCATGGATGTGTGTGATGTCCGTAGGTTAGTTAGGTTTAAGTAGTTCTAAGTCCTAAGGGACTGATGACCTTAGAAGTTAAGTCCCATAGTGCTCAGAGCCATTTGAACCATTTTGTACAACGCGTGCTACTTCGAAATGGAATGAGGCTGTACCTAGTCATTTGACCGAGTTAGTTTTCGCAAAGGTCTGATCTCCTGTTTGGTTTGACGAGGAACACACAGCGAATGGCCAACGCCAGCCTGTTGTTGTGTAAACAGCGCTTTCCCGGATAGCGTGGCGGCCGGATGACCGGGGCAGGAGATTGCTGGCTGGTGGCTGGCGTCCGATGGCCGCGGGCCGTAGCGGGTCTCCGGCGATCAGGCATTCCGATGGCGCGGCGCCCGGCCGTGTAAACACATTACGGCGCCTAATTGTTTTAACCGGTTCCCGCAGGCACCCCTCACAACCCTGCCGCCGACAGCTGGGCAGCCCGCTCCTAACCTGCCACCAGCCTAGCCCCAGCTTGCTTTCAGTGTCCACACTGTCTATACATATTCCAAATTAAAGACCCCCGCAGCGTTTTCCTATCTGTATGTGAAGGCTTATCTCCGCAGCTACTAAAGAGATTTTGATACGGTGTCCATTAAGGGACAGACTAATTCAAGATGAATGTCCGTGTATACAGAGGGGTCCAAAAAAATGTATCCGCTGTTTAAAAGTCCATAACTTGCAAACTAATTGACGGAGTTGTCCCATTTTTGGTGAATGTGTAGCTTACATATATCACTGCAAGTGTTCGAAATGGTCACTATTAACATCCACACACAAACGATGCCGCCGAACTGCTGCACGAACTTCTGACGTCAACGTGTTCAATTGGACATTTGCACATGAATGTACGATTGATTCTCGTAGTTCATCCAGTGTGCGTCGCTTTTGCCGATAAACGACGTCCTTTAGTGTTCCCCACAGGTAAAAGTCCAGAGGAGTTAGGTCTGGGGAACGTGGTGGATACTCCACAGCACCTCTACGGCCTATCCATCTTCCTGGTAGATTTTCGTCGAGATACGTCCTAACATGATTTTGGTAGTGGGCTGGTGCACCATCTTGTTGAAAGTAAACTCTTCCGTCTCCATACAAGTCTCGGATGGCAGGTAAAATGGATGTCTGAAGTTTCTGAAGGTACACCTCACCGGTAACTGTGCCGTCAAAGAAGAATGGCCCAATCAAGCCCCGGTAAGACAACCCACACCACACATTTATGGCCAAATCAAGCCCCGGTAAGACAACCCACACCACACATTTACTCCTGGCAAATTCACAGCTTTGTCTACACGAACGATCGGATTTTCGGCGGCCCAGTAGTTGCAATTGTGGCGATTTACTGTACCATTGAGTTTGAACTGTGCCTCATCAGACCACACAATCATCTCTGCAAACTCTTCATCGTTGCGCACCATGTTAGTAAACCTCGTTCATTGCGTGTAGCAATCGTGAGATGTAGCACTTCCACCTCGCTGTATTCAAAATTCGCCGAACACTTGAGCGACTCACTCCAGTTTCACGGGTACACTGTCTCACAGACTTCTGTGTTGAGCGAGTGAATTGTTGTAACGCACGACGGGAGTTAGCTGGACTTGTTCAAAAATGGTTCAAATGGCTCTGAGCACTATGGGACTTAACATCGGAGGTCATCAGTCCCCTAGAACTTAGAACTACTTAAACCTAACTAACCTACGGACATCACACACATCCATGCCCGAGACAGGATTCGAACCTGCGACCGTAGCGGTCGCACGGTGCCAGACTGAAGCGCCTAGAACCGCTCGGCCACTCCGGCCGGCCGCTAGGAGGTATCCCATGAACTTTCGTCACCTCAGTGTAATACATGTAAGACTGAATATTTCTGGGAGTACAGTTACGTGTTACCTATTTCAATTAAAATGTTGTTTTTTATTGATTCTTTTTCTCAAAAATATGAACAATATTTGATTTAATAATGTCAGTTATGATACATTTAATTATGCTTAAAAATTTAAATGTATTTCAGTGGGCTGTATTTCACCTGAGCCGGCCGCTGTGGCCGAGCGGTTCTAGGCGCTTCAGTCCGGAACGGCGTTGCTGCTACGGTCGCAGGTTCGAATCCTGCCTCGGGCATAGATCGGTGTGATCTCCTTACATTATTTAGGTTTCAGTAGTTCTAAGTCTAGGGGACTGATGACCTCAGATGTTAAGTCCCATAGTGCTTAGAGCCATTTGAACCATTTGAATATTTCATCTGACCTTGTTGTTACCGTCCATCCAATCCACCTCGTTGGCAGAAAGTTAACTGCTCCTCATTTAATTTGCGTTTGTCGTGACTTCTCTTGGCAATGATGTGAGCTACGATGTGGTCTACTACAGAGGAAACGGTATCTGGTGGGTCTTAACACCTAAGTGACGTCTCTGTAGAAAATCAAATTAAATCGCTCAACGGACAAAAAGGCGATTAGATATGCCAGGGTACCAACACGATACTACATATGATAACTGAAAGAACTTGCTTCATTTTGAAACTAAGTCTTTAATGATTTTTATTATTAAACACTGGCCTACAGAATTTTCCCTGACAAAAACAACTCAAACTTAACCTGTTCATTTACTGCCCACAATATACAAGCCCAACGCAATCTGATTGCTACACATTGACAACATAACTTCCAGTAATTAAGACAAAAGAATAGCCCTGAATTGCAAGATATCCTAACAATAATACAAAGAAATATGAAACTACCTCCAACTCTATTAATTGCCTTAACACATTTCAATCACGAATCCCGATAACGGAAACCCCAATTTTTTTATAAGTCACTTACCACACAGAAAATCTTCATAACACAAACTACAGCAATTACAGCAAGCAGCAACTACAGCCATCTAAATAAAAAATTCTAACTACTATAGACTCTAACTACTAGGTGGCATACCGTTAGCAAAAGAAAGATTTTGTTGGAGAGCAAACAATGTATTTAGAAAATTTTACCTTATTCACGTGACATACAGCTACAAAAATTATATAGTTGTCAATAATTGGACTATCCAAGCATTATCAACCATATATCCATTATCATACCCTTCCTTGCTTCTTTTCTTATAAGAAATTTCATCTCACATCACATTGCGTGTCCTATGAACACAGAGTCTTCACTAAGAAAACAGCCGGCCGCGGTGCACGAGCGGTTCTAGGCCCTACAGTCCGGAACCGCGTGACTGCAACGGTCGCAGGTTCGAATCCTGCCTCGGGCATGGATGTGTGTGATGTGCTTAGGTTAGTTAGGTTTAAGTAGTTCTAAGTTCTAGGGAACTGATGACCTCAGAAGTTAAGTCCCATAGTGCTCAGAGTCATTTGAACCAGTCGCTAACTGCTAGTCCGTTCAACCACAGAATCTCTTACCGAGGGCGCAGAGCGCTGTCAGCGTTATTAGCACAGTCTACAGCGTTGCCAACATACAGACCGGCTACTTACAACTTCTAGCAGCCGAGCACAGTAGGTCTGTGAAGGAAGAATGCGTTCTAAGTGATTGGAAGTAAGTGCAGGTCATTCCTGATTTCAAGAAGGGTCATACAAGAGATGTACACAACTATAGGCCTATATACTGACGCCAGTTGAGCTCCAGGACACGATGTATGCTCGGGTATAGGACCTTTCTGGAGATCAAAAATCTCCTGTGCAGGAATCAACATGGATTTTGGAAACAACGGTAGTGTAAGATCCAGATTGCTCGTTTTGTCCGTGACACCTGGAAATCAGTTGAAACCAGCATCCACGTTGAAGCCGTGTTCCTTGACTTCCGGAAGCGGCTCCACAACATTCCGCCCTGCCACGTAATGAATAAAACACGAGTGTACGGAATATCACACTACCTTTGTGACTGTACTAAGAAGTTCCTCACAAATAGAGCACAGCTTGTCATTCTTAATGGAGAGAATCTCTTCAGATATAAAAGTGACCTCGGATGTTAAGGGACCATTAATGTTCACAATGTACTCAAACAGACAAAGTCAGAAGTTTCGTGAGGCTGTTCGCCGATGGTACAGGGTGATTCAGCTGTCCCTACCGATGTCGTTTTCTGCAACCCGCAATGCCTAACCACGTATGCCGCAGTACCCTGCTGGGAACATGTTTGGGTCACAACTAGATTAAAGTACGCACTCCATCAGTTCGGTGTTTACCATGTTATTTACTTTTGTTACCTAGTTTTAAGAATTAATTACGCTCTTTGTTATAACTGGTCGCTAGGCACGGCATATTAACACAGTTACATGGCAGACAGATGCAGATAAACGATTTGAAGGTTTGACGTTTTGTGAACGGACTATACCTCTTGTCAGATGTGTTCAGAATTTTTTGCAAGAAGATCTTATTGGACATTAGAATCATGCAATAAGACAGCAGGGGAAATCGACCTTATGACGACATCACATGTTTGTATGGCTGCATCACATAGTTTCGGTAGGGGTGACTCCATTTTCACTAGTAAATATACAGGGTAATCACCTGCACCTACGATGTCGTTTTACGCAACCCGACACGACAGAACAATAATGTTGGCCAGTTCGCTCTGGAGAAGTGGAGCACATTGTCAAAATGTTGCAGAATAACTGGGTAAACTGTAAAAAATACATCTTAGACTTATTGTACAAATTCTATTTATGAAACTACTTTAACTTACTAACGCGAGAGTCATATTTTGATCTTTTCATTGGGTTATATAAAGTCAAGTTGCTAATTCCACGCTTCTCATTTTGATATCTCCCTTTAATTTCGTTGTGTCCGATGGTGGAACGCAACGTTTCTGTATTACTTACGAAAGATTAAATACTATAAACGGAATTAACTTACCGAGACATCCAAAACGCGTATGGCTACACCGCTAATTACACAAAGAAAGATTGGAGACAGCTGGATAAGTATGGCAGAAGTAAATTATACCTTAGTCCAAAACTACGGTGTAACTCATGCCCAATCCTTACTCGTATTTTTTGCAGAACGATTCCGTTTGCCAACAGTCGCGCAAAAGTCAGAGAGGGAACTTCATCGATTACGTAGGTATTGCCTGGTTGGATACAGTCTCTGATACAGACATAGGGATAGCTGGCTGGCCCTGTATAAAGGAGACACAACGCAAGAAAATTATAGCGAACAGCACGAAGACATGCGGAGGATTCACGCTTGGTGTAGGGACTGGCAGTTGACACTCAGCCCAAATAAATGTAACTTACTGTGCATTAAAAGAGAAAAATAATTGCACGAATGCCGAACAAGAACTGGAGGCAACGACGTCCATTAAATATCTAAAGCCGGCCACTGTGTCCGAGCGGTTCTAGGCGGTTCAGTCCGGAACCGCGTTGCTGCTACGGTCGCAGGTTCGAATCCTGCCTCGGGCATGGCTGTGTGTGATGTCCTTAGGTTAGTTAGGTTTAAGTAGTTCTACGTCTAGGGGACTGATGACCTCAGATGTTAAGTCCCATAGTACTTAGAGCAATTTGAACCATTTGAAATATCTAAACACATGCGTACGGCGGGACTTGAAGTGATACAACCACACAAAACTAGTCGCAGGTAAGGCAGATGGCAGAGTCAGGTTCATCCTCAGGAAGTGTTGTCCACTCACAAAGGACGTAGATTACAAAAGTCACGTCCGGCCAGTACTTGAATATTGCTCTTCAGACCCGCACCAAACAGGATTGATAGAGGAAATCGAGAAAACTGAAAAGAACAACATCCCATTTTATTACAGTGTAATTTAGTAAGCGCAAAACAGTCACGAATTTGTTCGGTCGATCCCAGTGGCTGACGCTATAAGGGAAAGGATCAACACCAGAGGCAGACAGTGGAAGAGAAACGAAGAAAGATTAGGGTTCAACTTCCTATTGATATCGAAATCATTAGAGCCAGAGCACAATCTCGAGATGTTTCAAGAATAGAGGGAGGTGGGGGAAATTGGCTGTGCCCTTTCAAAGGAACCATCCCGGCATTTGCCTGGAGCGATTAAAGGAAAACACAGAAATCCTAAATCAGGATGGCCAGACGCGGATTTGAACCTTCGTCCTCCGGGATGCGGTCTACAACAGAGGTGTTCTATATCTTGGTGTAATTTAGTGTTAAAATTCCGAGAGCGTACGTTTCTTAGAGAGTCAACCAGTATATTGCTACCTCTTACGTGAATTCGCAAAAAGACCGCGAAGGTAAAATTAGAGAGATTCGAACGCACGTGAAGGTTTACCAGCAATCGTTCTTCCTTTGACTCATTCGCGAATGGAACAGGAAAAGGAAGAAGTGACAGCGGTACACAAAGTACCCTGCGCCACACACCACAGGGTGGAGTGCGGGGTATAGCTGCAAATGCAGAAGGTTTTAACGTCTCGTCGACGACTAGGTCGTTGAAGACGGATCACAATATCAGATAGGACAGATAGGATGGCGAAAGAAATTGTCCTTCCCTTTCTCAAATGTACCGTCCCGGCATTCGCCTTATCATATGCAGAGATACCACCGAAATTCTTAATCTGGTTGGCTGGACGGAGCTTCAACCGTGCTCCTCACATATGCAAATTTTAGGACTCAACCACTACAAATAAACTGAGTCGTTATCCTGTTTTTCATCTCGGAATAATAGTCACTAACATAGATAACTAGTCCGTACGCGAACTGTATATTGGTACTATTCTTTCCAGTTCGAATGAGGAGTCCATGCTGCCAATAAGAGACGAAGGTGATACGACTGCTTAAAATACCAACCTCACGATAATGTCACTTCATGAAGTAGCTACAACATACGATCTGACCGCAAGGCATGGGAAGATCTAAAGGAGGTCCTTATCGAACAGTGGATGTCAAATGAGTTATAAAGACGATGATGATGAAAATGAAGCAAGCTACGCCATTGAAAACCCTGTATAACAAATTTTCCAGCCAGTATCCCTACGTAAGTCTGAATGTAAAGGATTTGGTAGGATACCTGCTAGCTTCCCAAATTGCTATCAACGTTTGCCTGCGTCATTACGGCAAACATCGATCATGCACATTCTGGGTAAATACAGAGCATTGAGTGAGATGAATATCCCCGAGACCAAAGCCGTGTAATCATGTAGCTACGAATGCAGTCTTGAATCGTCAGTCGCCGCATAGCACAAGATACGTGCCGGCGGTTTTACTATGTCTGTTTAACATTCCATTCGCGAGATGTGCGTGAGATGAGCCACTAATTACTCCTCTGTGGGCGACCGCTGAATATCTCTGAGGCGTAATTACAAGCCTGGCATAAACGTACGTAGTTTCCGTTAACATGTTTTACAGAACTTTAAGTTGAAGATTTGTTCTTCAAACTGCAGTATTACGCTCTGAGAAATCCTCATCTTGCCAGCTTAATTCATTCATTAGAGAATTATTCACGGTTATCGCTACGTCACCAGTGGAATAAGGAAGCGATCGATTTGATCAGCTGTGAACTTCTATTCGTCTCTAGATTTCATTACCGGCTGGAATGTGCCACCGAAAATTACTTCCAGGCGGATTGGGGGAAGGATTGGCGGGAGGGATGGGGTGGGAGGGGGGATAAGAAAATCTTATTGTCATAAGTGATGCTAAATAAGCGCGCGTAAATCAAAATATTTAACATTTTAGAAGACGGATAGCGTAATTCGTTTCTCCTTGTTGTAGAACACCAAACAAGACACATTGTCCCGATGAAGTCAGTTCTTGTCCTGTTATGTGGAGGGCTTTTGCAGCTGATGATGATTATGGGTTTAAGGAGACTAAACATCAAAGGTGGCCAGTCTCCTATTGACGCTCAGTGATGGAATCACTTTACTCCATCTGTTGGCGCTAGAGTAAATTATATGCGCACATGTGAGGAAGTTATCTAAATGTTTGTGTAGAGTGTATCAAGACGGACGTGGGTACCAGTGCGGTATTCACCTAGTGGGACGTGGGAAACAGCCAAAATATCACATCCAGGCTGACCGGCACACCGGCCTCCATCGTTAATCCGCAGGATGGATTCGAAACTGGGCCGGTGCGTCTCCCCCTTGGCCCGGAAGCGGGCTCTTTAATGTGCGCACCTGTCCGGGAACGTTATCTGAAGAGAAAATTCGAGGAGTCTGGTACTTTCCCAGAATCAGGGTGGGTGGAGTGTTCGGAAAAAGTTTATCACATCCTTACTAAACCAAATAATCTGATGGATACTACCAGAAAAAGAGCACTAAAAAGTTAATATCTTCGCTAAAATATGACTTTCTCTTAGAACTATAAATATATTCAGGGACACTCTCAAAACATTTTCAGACGACCTGTTCTGCTTGTATAAAATTTTCTATTAAAATACAAATTTAACAAACTAAAAACAAAGAGAAGAAAGTAAATAAAGGAAATGAAGAGGTTCTGTCACCTACAGAACAAATACCAACACACACGTAGAGGGAGAGTTAGCACCGTCTGCTCGCGAAGTACGTGTGATGTGAAGCCCTATCTTACGATATGCATTGTACAGTCCATGTTTACTAGCCATTTTTTTCTCGCTTTGGTGTAAGGAATATGTCCTCGACGTCTGTAAAGGGAATTTAGTTACACTTTGTAGACAGAAACGGAAGGTGCAAAGAAAAAGGAAAATATTCATAAAAAATTCTCAGTCCATTTGCCGTGTTCAGTAAACGATTTCACTTAGCAGGTCTTGTAATTCATACCCGCGCAAACAGAGACGCGAGGTAATATTATAACTGATGTTCTTTCAAGCTGAATTTTAGTCTTAATTTTGTATATTTCTTTCAAGGCCTTCAAAGCTTCTTTCGTAAACAGGACAAAAAAACAACATAGGGGAAAGAATGCATCTGTGCTCTACGACCTTTTTAAACACAGTATTTCTCTCTTGGTTATCCTTCATTATTGTTCCTGTAGTGTTGACAGATTGCCAACACTACGCACATTATTTAAGGGAGGCGGCCATTAAGCAAGCAGGCGGACTTGATGGTCTGAAACAGGATACTTCATAAATGCGATAAAGAAAAGTATGTAGCTGCTGGAATACGTAACTTTAATCCACCATTTGTATACAGCGTTCTTGATGAGACATTTCATACGATAACTATCAAACTATGTAAGGCTAATGGCGCCTTGCTAGGTCGTAGCCATGGACTTAGCTGAAGGCTATTCTAACTATCTGCTCGGCTAATGAGCGATGCTTCGTCAGTGTAGTCGCTAGCAATGTCGTCCGTACAACTAGGGCGAGTCCTATTCCGTATCTCGAGACCTGCCTTGTGGTGGCGTTCGGTCTGCGATCACACAGTGGCGACACGCGGGTCCGACATGTACTAATGGACCGCGGCCGATTTAAAGCTACCACCTAGCAAGTGTGGTGTCTGACGGTGACACCACAGTTCCCACTTGATCTTTGTACATGTTGTATGTTATCATTCTTTCGCAATGGCATATAATTCAAACATCTTGCACCACTTTGCACTGTCGGCTGCTTTCTTCTAGGTCAACAAATCTTAAATTACAATAGAAGTTTTTGTTCGCAGGGCGTAACTGAGCGGCCAGCTTGTTAGCTAGCTACACAGAGAAATCAGATTTGATTCAAGGGAGAAACAAGACTTTCTTTTCCAAATTGTAGGGACTGGAGCGGGATTGACTCAGTCTCATGAAGACAGCTGGGAAGCGATTTCACATAGATGCAATGGTTCCGATTAGGGAAAGCCGACATTAATGGCCGGGTGCGCAGTGTGCAGAGATCCCCACTCGCGTCTTAAGCAGAGGGGAAATAGGCAGTCCATCCGGCAGTGCGTCAAGGTCTAAATGCAGAATTAATCTTTCTACCAAAAGAATACGGACAGGAATGTAACAGTTTTCAGTTTTTCGCCTGGTTATATGCCGTCATGCATCTCTTCCTACCTTTTCATCTTTATATAACTACTATACACAACGTCATCTATAACATGATGTCTATGTCTGCCATTACTGTTTTTGAACTCTACTCATCCTTCCAGCGCCAACGCAACTACAGGGTTGGAAAAATAAAGCTGCCCCGGAAAATCCGCTGGTGTCCAAAATTAAAGGAACAAACCGCTATTTCCCCGCCCTGTGTTTAATTCACGATGTAGTCATACAAACTGCACGAAATATGGCATTTCGGTCAACGGAAAACCACTCCATCGATGACGTCAGGGCAGCTGTCAAACGGAGTGTGTTTGCCGTGTAGTCCCACATCCACAATCGCTGTGTACACAGGCACAGGCCGTGCAGTATGGCACAGGGAAGACGCCGCCTACCACACTCTCTGTGGTGGAGGACCACAGGAAGAATGGAGGCAGGATAGTCGTAACACCATGTAGGGAAGCAGCCTACTCACGCCATACGAGTTCACATCAGTCTTTCCATTGTATGCCAGCCTAGTCCGCTGTAACTATCTCTGACGTCATAAATGTTGCGCAATACTTTAAAAATCAAGTGAATAACCTGAAACGTTTCTAGCATGTCAGGAGTAATACTAAATCAATATGTGTTGAATACTAGTTCAATAACTTTAACCATTTTCGAAATTTTTCTGTAAAAATCATTGGCGCAACAGAAAAGAGCTACAAACTTAAAAATTTATATTTACATTCCTCTTTCATAATAATTTAGTAGAAACAGTATTCTGGATCTCACAAATTAAAATTTTAGTAGAAATTCATGATTTTCTGGTTTTTGTCTTAAAAATTAAGAAGGCGAATAAATAAGGCTAGGATGTTAAAATTTAAGTAGAAGGGAAATCCGCGATAATCATAAAGATGTGAGAAGTTTCAACTGAATAACTATAAAACTATAGCGATAGCTTAACTCCAAAGGGCAAGTTCAGAGCTCGTCTACTGCGTGTAGTGTAATTAAATTAATTCTCTCGCCCAAAATATTTGACTTAGCCACGTCAGACTTTTATTATGATTACTTACTGTGTGCTGATTGCACATTTAGATTGAGAGCTTCATTGGCCATCAGCAAAGGAAGCAATGATTTATTCGATAATTTAAAGTGGTGCATTACTAGCCCAGCGGCTAGTCGGGAGAGCGGATTTGATCAGGCGTTCCCTAAGCCGACCGCACCGCGGCTTTATATATAAGAACGCTGCGCGAGAGAAAAAGGCCCCAGTTCTCTCCAGACGCTGATTAGCGCACCACCTGTGCCGGGAGTCGCGTCGCGTAGGTATAATTGCTAATAAACAGCCTCGGATGCCGTAATAAGTTGCTCGGGATACGCGTAACCATGAAATCATTTTCGAGTGAAGTGTTAATTCTGGGATGACTTTAATGATCTATCTTCAGTTTGCGTATGTCGTATTTTCACGTGTCGCCGCGGGACAGACATTCTACCACTATTTAGCGTGGCGTTTGATGAACATTATCATCAAATTATGGCGAGCATTCACTTAAACATTTTATTTGAACAGTTATAGCTGCATCAGCGCATTAGACTCTGAACTGCTCTGGTAGTTGGATTGTGTGGATTCCTTTTTGGTCTGTGACTTTTAGAATATAGTGAACATTTTAGAGAGGATCGTTTTTGATTATGAATCCCAGACAATCTCCTAATTCCTCAGAGCTATAAGCTGTAGCTGTAAGTGTATTCCTCAGATGAAGTGGGCACTAGGAATTCTAATTACAGGCTTCACGTTTTGCTAATCACTTTCTGGTTGCCAATATTGTAGTTAGAGAGCCAGTGTTGAGAACGGCAAACAACAGCAATAAAATAAATAATAAAAACATTTATAACCAATTATTTCCAGCCGCCGCCCCACAACCATCTGGCCTGATGGATTAACTTGAGTCGTTCTGTCGTTTCTCGGATGTGTCGACAGTTTTGAAACTGTATCCCGAAGATCTGGGCAGGGAAATCAGACAGAGAAGACCGTTGTATGGCTCTAAGGACACGATTATAGGGCCTTACTACCGCGTAGCAACTGGCATCGGAACTCGCAGCACCCACTGGACGTGTTGTATCAAGGCAAACCGTGTAGAGAAGGCTTCGACAGAGTGGCCTTTACGTCTAGAATGGAGTCGTCAACATGAAACTTGTGTACTGTTGAAGAGTGACGCAATGTTCCATTCGCAGATGAGAACAGATTTGGTCTGCAGAGATAATGTGGAACACGCTTTCGAGACCCAAACATTGTGGAAAGAGGCCGATGACGAGGAGGATCACTAATGATGTGGGCAGGGATTATGTTGACTAACCAAACACCTTTTCATGAAATTGTACGGGTGGATCGGAAAAGTTTAGCTGCTGTCAGGCGTCGTGACGAGGTCTTGTTGCGAGATGCTGTGCACCCAGACGTCCTATTGGTGGACGATAATGCTCGACCTCATACAGTACGAGTGGCTGATGTTTTCTTGGAAACAGAAGATACTGCATGCATGGCGAGACCAGCTAGCTCTCCCGATTTGAATCCCATAGAGCATGTCTGGGATGCACTAGAATGACGCGTTGCACCAATCAACACCCACAACCACTCTCCAAGACTTGAGAGCAGCTCCGCATGGAAGAACGGGCGTTATTGCCTCAACATGACGTCGATGACGTTATTCACAGCATGCTCCCTCGATGTCAGGCATCTATTGCTGCCAGACGTGGTCACATCTCATAGTGATCACATTAACCAGGTGTCGGAAAGTGTGTGCAAATCTGTTAAGTTGGAAAAATCTAAGAACATTTTCGTGTATTAATCTGCATGTTGCAGTTGTTTACCTTCTGTATTCTTTGCATTGTTTGTACTTTGCTATCACTACTTTGTGGTACAAAAGACGCAAACTTGCAACATTCCCGTTTGTTGTTTTAATTTTGGACACCAGCGTACTTCTTGCCCCTGGAGATAGACAATCCAACTAACATCACCAGCTATAACGTCTCCAAACTTGGACATTGTAGAACGCGTGATTTTTGGAACTGATTACTAAAGTGTTTGATATGTACAATAATTATTTTTCGTCAAAGATATAGTTTGAACAATAAAGCGCCATCACTGACAACTGCAGTATTACAGAAAAATATCTTTTCTTGTTCAATAAAAAAAGCAGTCGTTATAGCCGTTAGGTCTTCTGTTTGTCTTACTTTTGTTTTCGCTGTTCTTGGAGAAAGTCGTTTACGTTGAGAAGGTGTGTATGCTGTAATTTTTAATATATTTACGAAATGTTAGCTTTGTTATCATTGAAAGTAACCTTCTGATCCTTCATGGCAATAGTTTACACATTCAAACAATTTCTAGCCATTTACAGCTGCCGTGACGCCAGGAAACTTCGCTGGTGTGCAACAATCAGCCGCCATTGCTCGGTAATTTCAAATATTACAAAACGTTTCATCTCTTTTTCCACAGCAGTAGATACAAAGCAGTTTAAAGCATTTCATTTAATAATAGATTGCATAGCAAAGAGTTTATTTAAAACAGTGTTAGCATTTACTGTACAACACTTTCCATCCAAGTACACTACTGGCCATTAGAATTTCTACACCAAGAAGAAATGCAGATGATAAACGGGTATTCATTGGACAAATATATAACACTAGAACTGACATGTGATTACATTTTCACGTAATTTCGGTGCATAGATCCTGAGAAATCAGTACCCAGAACAACCACCTCTGGCCGTAATAACGCCCTTAATACGCCTGGGCATTGAGTCAAACAGAGCTTGGATGGCGTATACAGGTACAGCTGCCCATGCAGCTTCAACACGATACCACAGTTCATCTAGAGTAGTGACCGGCGTATTGTGACGAGCCAGTTGCTCGGCCACCATTGACCAGACGTTTTCAATTGGTGAGAGATCCGGAGAATGTGCTGGCCAGGGCAGCAGTCGAACATTTTCTGTATCCAGAAAGACCCGTACAGGACCTGCAACATGTGGTCGTCCATTATTCCGCTGAAATGTAGGGTTTCGTAGGGATCGAGTGAAGGGTAGAGCCACGGGTCGTAACACAGCTGAAATGTAACGTCCACTGCTCAAAGTGACGTCAATGCGAACAAGAGGTGACCGACACGTGTAACCAATGGCACCCCATACCATCACGCCGGGTTTCACGCCAGTATGGCGATGACGAATACACGCTTCCAATGTGCGTTCACCGCGATGTCGCCAAACACGGATGCGACCATGATGATGCTGTAAACAGAACCTGGATTCATCCGAAAAAATGACGTTTTGCCATTCGTGCACCCAGGTTCGTCGTTGAGTACACCATTGCACGCGCTCCTGTCTGTGATGCCGCGTCAAGGGTAACCGCGGCCATGGTCTCCGAGTTGATTGTCCATGCTGCTGCAAACGTCGTCGAACTGTTCGTCCAGATGGCTGTTGTCTTGCAAACGTCCCATCTGTTGACTCAGGGATCGATACGTGGCTGCACTATCCGTTACAGCCATGCGGATAAGATGCCTGTCATCTCGACTGCTAGTGATACGAGGCCGTTGGGATCCAGCACGGCGTTCCGTATTACCCTCCTGAACTCACCGATTCCATATTATGCTAACAGTCGTTGGATTTCGACCAACCCGAGCAGCAATGTCGCGATTCGATAAACCGCAATCGCGATAAGCTACAATCCGACCTTTATCAAAGTCGGGCCGGCCGAAGTGGCCGTGCGGTTAAAGGCGCTGCAGTGTGGAACCGCAAGACCGCTACGGTCGCAGGTTCGAATCCTGCCTCGGGCATGGATGTGTGTGATGTCCTTAGGTTAGTTAGGTTTAACTAGTTCTAAGTTCTAGGGGACTAATGACCTCAGCAGTTGAGTCCCATAGTGCTCAGAGCCATCAAAGTCGGAAACGTGATGGTACGCATTTCTCCTCCTTACACGTGGCACCACAACAACGTTTCACCAGGCAACGCCGGTCAACCGCTGTTTGTGTATGAGAAATCGGTTGGAAACTTTCCTCATGTCAGCACGTTGTAGGTGTCGCCACCGGCGCCAACCTTATGTGTATGCTCTGAAATGCTGATCATTTGCATATCACAGCATCTTCTTCCTGTCGGTTAAATTTCGCGTCTGTAGCACGTCATATTGGTGGTGTAGCAATTTTAATGGCCAGTAGTGTACCATACAGTAGCTTTGAGCTTGACTACGAGTGACGGAATCCTGAAATATTAAATTCTTTGGGCGCCTTGTATGATAAAAGTGAACCCAGGAACAAAAAGTGAATGCAATGCCAGTATTTTATTCTCTTCACATGTTCTTATTTTATTGGCGTGCCTGCGGAAGTCTGACCTCTATCATATACAAGTTTACGTAATTTGTAGGCAGGCTTGGTGTCCGAATATCAATTAGTGGACCCGAAAGCGAGAATAAAATGAAATACCGCCCCAGATGTAGGTGATAAAAGACGGGCTACCTATCTCCAGGGCACGAATTATTTTCCAGGGCAGTTTTATTTTGTATATCCTGTATTTCAAGAAGCTGTAGCAAATGTCCCACTAACCAGTTTAGTCGTCTGGTAAACGTCCTCCGTAACGTACATTCGTCGGCCACTCTTTTCATTGCCAACAACTAAGGCGTGCAAATCGCAGCGGAGGAGCGGGAGCTCTGGCAAGGCAGAGAGAGAGAGAGAGAGTGCGCATCTGCTGCCGGCTTATCTCAGAGGCTGGAGTGACGCCAGTTGTTTTCCAGCGGCCAGCGAGCTCTCGGCCGCCGTTCTCACGGTGTGGCTCTGCGCCTCTGAGCCTGTTTTTGTGGACCGCCGGCCCGCAGCGGCGCACTCACACTACTACTCTACGCGCCGTCATCACCCCGTGAGCCCCCATAACTGTTGCCATAACGTCCTGACATTGATAAATGGACATCCCCGGAGAGAAAAGCCTCCGCACTGCCCACAATTATTACTGTCTTGCTATACGAAGAGCGGACATCACAAGTGCCGATTCTGGAAGCTACCAGTAGAAATAGTAGAACAATATACTGCCAGTAAATGGCACGTTCCCAATTCTTCTTCATTTGCTGTTTCATCAGTACTCTTAGTTACTTTATGCACTTGCCATCCTTCCTTTTTATTCACAACTGTCTCGATAGCGAAGAATGCTCTTGGAACTGTTTACCGTTTTCGACTCATATGAGAGTTAATGTCAAATGTCGAAGATGAGCCTTAGATGACTGACTGATGTGTACTTTTGTAACAAGCTACGAGTCGAAAACCGTTAGCTGTTAAAAGTCCACACAGAGTGAAACGTCCCCCTAGAAAAATTTATGAGTTACAGTGCTGATAAACCCCTTACGTTATTTGCTTTTCAAACAGCTAAGCAGAACTGAACGTACTCAGACATTTCGCTCTTTACCTATTCTGATCAACACTAAACTGACACACAATATTTTTAACGCAACGAAATCTGACTTTCAAAAATCCCTACAAAAGAATGGCCCTGACTAACAATTACCTATATCTTTCACGAATCACTTAGCTCACAAAAATCTTCGTTACTCGAACTACTGCAATACAGCGAGCGCAAAAACTGCCAGCTAAATCAAAGATTCTAACTACTGAAGGCACTAACTACTGACAGGCATAGTTAGCAAATGAAAGATTTTGATAGAGAACAAACAATGTATTTACCTTAATAATGTTCAAAAGTCATAATATATATATCAGTTCATGACATCCAGTCTTGCAAATTTACTGTCTCTGATGGACACACCTCCAGATCATCCGCTCTCAAAACTCCACCATCTCTCTCCCCACATGCACCACTGCTGGCGGCTCACTCCCAACAGCGCAACGCTACGCGCTGTTAAAAAAACAGCCAACTGCCCAACACTACAATAGCAAATATTCCAACAATGCCACTCAGCCACAGACTGCACACAGCACAGCCAGTGATTTTCATACAGAGCGCTACGTGGCGGTGGCGTTACCAACATAAGAACCTAAACAGCCTACTTACAAGAGCTATGAAGTCAACTTGAAACGTTCCTTTCCTTCGCGCCTAGGAACTTCCGTGACGTCTCGTGAAGTCACACTCGCTTCCTCGGCCAGAATGCACGCACTGTTGGCGATGCGCGGCGCGCGAGAGACGCTACGCAGCGTGCTGCTCCGTAGATTAATCGGAAACATTTATTTGCGGACACGGATTAATTGCTTACAGTGCTACAAATACGGGTCGCCAGCCTCGCTTTGACCCGTGACATAGGATTTTAATTTCTCACTATTCCAAAGCTAATAATTAAATGCCCTGTAGCAATCTAATCGCTTTCACCAGGATTTCGAGATCGGACACTGGAGTGGATTAAGTTCGCCGCCGACTGTTCATCCATCCCTCCAATTGGCCACTAGCAAACTCTCGCTACTAAGTACATCCAAACACTGGTATATAGTTCAGTCTATAGGGAAAAGGCCACTCAAAAAGACCAAGTGCTGGAAAATACTTCGTGCCCCTGGAGATAGGCAATCCCACTTGTATCCTGCACGTCTGGGGCGATATTTCATTTTTTCTCGCTTACGGGTCCGCTAATCGATATTCCGACATCAAGCCTGCCTAATAATTACATAAACTTGCATATGATAGAGGTCAGACTTCCGCAGGCAAGCCAATAAATAAGAAAATGTTGTTGTTATGGTCTTCAGCCCAGAGACTGGTTTGATGCAGCTCTCCATACTACTCTATCATCTGCAAGCTTCTTCATCTTCAAGTAACTACTGCAACCTACATCCTCCTGAATCTGCTTAGTGTATTCATCTCTTGGTCTCTCTCCACGATTTTTACGCTCCGCCCTGCCCTCCAATACAAAATTGGTGATCCCTTTATGCCTCAGAACATGTCCTACCAACCGATCCCTTCTTCAAGTAAAGTCGTGGCACAAATTTCTCTTCTGTCCAATTCTATTCAGTACCTCCTCATTAGTTACGTGATCTGCCCATCTAATCTTCAGCATTCTTCTGTAGCATCACACATGTAAAGAGAATAAAATACTGGCATTGCATTTCCTTTTTGCTCGTGGGTTCGCTTTTATCATACAAGGCGCCTCAACAATTCAGATATTTTAGGTTTCTATCACGGAAACAAATGAAATTTATTCATGGATGTTACCCCAAGCCAGTTCCGTCATTTTTGTTCAACATCTGCAGCTAGCTAATGTTCCCACGTTCTGCTCTGAGGCCTTCTCTTACCGGAGATGTCCACATTCATTAATCAGCAACATACACAGAGAAAAACAGGTAAGTCGCCGGCCGTAGTGGCCGTGCGGTTCTAGGCGCTACGGTCTGGAGCCGAGAGACAGATACGGTCGCAGGTTCGAATCCTGCCTCGGGCATGGATGAGTGTGATGTCCTTAGGTTGGTTAGGTTTAATTAGTTCTAAGTTCTAGGGGACTGATGACCTCAGAAGTTAAGTCGCGTAGTGCTCAGAGCCATTTGAACAGGTAAGTACCTAAGCAGAACTGGACGCTTGTGCAGTGGAACGCAGTGTTGCGCGACGAATTAGTAAGGAAACGGGAGAGTAACATTTTCTAGGTTCAAACAGTCTGGGTGACTCATAAGGGGAAGCCACGACGTTTGGAACGTGGATTTACTTCAGACTTCGTACACTCGTAGTACTCCATGAGGACAACAAAATGTCTTAGCAGTAGCACGTACTTCTCAAGCGTTACTGAGAAAATCGCAAGATAATTTCGGTCGTCAGATATATACCTGTGCGTGGCCATTTGTACCATGAAGCGGCGGCAACCAAGTGGTTACCGTTCAAGCCCCGTAATCTCTGGATCGAGTCCCGTTCGTCAGTTTTTTTTTGTGTTTTCTTTTAATTCTAACACAGTCATTTTCTTTACTATTTATATTAGAAGTCAGATAATGGGAAAAATACGTGTAAACGGATGAACTTTTATTAAATTTGCAATGTTATTTGGCAGTCTACAAATTTTACTATCACAAATAATATAATATTCATAACCATCGAATAGTAAACGACCAAACGCACAAAGTGATAGTGAAATGTACGCTTGTCCGTGTCTTCAAAATTGTTCGTATTTAATCGAAAGAGAACGAGAAATTGCTTCTCGCGAAGACGCTATTAAAATACACTCGATACTGCATGACCAATTATCAGCGCCGATATTTAAGGAAATTCTGCGTTATGCGTGGTTTGCTTCCAAATTATCGGCTGAAAGAGAGGTTTTTGAAAGTGTTAACGAGGTTTGTTTTACCACGGAAAACCTCAAAAGACGTTGCGTATGCGGAAACATAGCATTTATTGGATGCAAATGGTGGCGTTTAACTTTATGTTTTCCATGTTTTTACGAAAAATAATATCCTGGAACTTGTACTCGTAATGTCGAAAGCGACGATTAGTTGTACATCTTTCGAAAGCCGTCTGTGCCGGTCAAAACTTAAAGAGGTAACAAGTAGTTTCGGGCTCCTTCCAGGTATAAGGGATTTCTCTAATCACGGACAAGCATACACTTTTAATATCACTTCATGCGTTTGATCGTTTACTAGTCGATAGTTATGAATATTATACTATTTGTGATAATAAAAATTTGTAGACTGCCAAATAACATTGCAAATTTAATAAAATTTCATCCGATTACACGTATTTTTCCCATTATATAAATTGTAATGTAAATAGTAAAGAAAATGACTGTGTTAGAAATTTAAAAAAAGACTGACGAAGGGGACTCGATCCAGCGATCCAGCGATTACGGGGCTTGAACGCTAACCACTCGGCTGCCGCCGCTTCATGGTAAAAATGGCCACGCACAGGTATATATTTGACGACCGAAATTATCTTGCGATTTTCTCAATAACGCTTGAAAAGTACTCCCTGCGGCTTACACATTTTGTTGTCCTCATGGAGTGCTACGAGTGTACGAAGTTTGCAGTAAATCCGCGTTCCAAACGTCGTGGCCTCCCCTTTTCAGTCACGCGATAGCCGCCTTACAAGATGATCAGCGATCTGTATCCACGGATAATGCAATCCAGCATCCAGTGATGAAGTCAGCACAGCAGCCAACACTGATGGATAGTCCAGGAGTCTACCAACACGGCTCTGGTGGGGTACAGAAGCTGCACTAAAACTCCAGCGTCGCACGAGTAGGATGCCCTACCGTACGACGGGCCGGGTTCAGCATCCGGCTTCGGCATCTGACTTCACCGTCCACCTGATGGGACAACGTGGCACTGATTTGGGAAGGATTAGTACTACGAAAACGGCATGTGAATCAAACACACACGCCGCGGTCACCGTCATCTCCAAGCAGGACCACCGACGGGGCGTGCCTTCCTCGACTACTTCACCAGCGGGCGGCAAACCGCCGCACCAGAATGCCATTGGCTTTCACCCCGAAATGATGCAGCGTTCTCAGCAGCCTTGTGTCCGCTACTGGGTACAGCGGATACCTCTCCGGATTACATAGCCACCAGCTTTGCAGGTGACATGGCAATGACTTGTATTCTGAGTATTAAAAGGAATAATCTTGAACACACAGGTTGTTCGTCTGCAGCCTGAAAAAACAATAGGAGTATCTAGCCCAGCAGTCGGCGACCTCTACAGCAATTTGGAGTGCTACGTAGGCTTTCTGTGCCGAAAAAGCAACATCGTTTATTACGAAAGATCACCAACCCCACAGTTCCGAAATGATGAGTTCTTAAAAACACAAGCGCCAACACAGAGGGTTCACGACTTACCACCGCAAACCACGCGGATTCGTCGAAGAACATCACTCTGGTCCACCGTTGCTGCCTCCAACCAACATGCTCCCTACACCAATGAACTCTTTCTCGACGATTACGTGGTTGACGTGAGATGCGTTTAACAGACTTCCAAGCATACAAGCCAGCCTGATTTAATAGCCGAAAAATGGTTACCGCAGAGACAGTTGTACCGGGAGCGTTGGCAATGTGTGTAGCGATCTGCCTAGGAGTGAGATGTCGGTTCCTTTTCGCCACTTGGGCTACCTATCGATCCTCTGCGGTGCAGTGGTCCTCGTACGATCACAGGCATCCTTTATCATAGCATTTTCAACTTCAGCGGCATTTTTTAATCGCGTGATGACTTTTCGAACACACCCGTTACTGTGGCCACAGTAGTCACACTTTGCCCGGCTTAGAGCCGTCCAACTGGTCGTCCACGATTGTAAGCAAAAAAATGGCTCTGCGCACTATGGGACTTAACATCTTAGGTCATCAGTCCCCTAGAGCTTAGAACTACTTAAACCTAACTAACCTAAGGACATCACACACATCCATGCCCGAGGCAGGATTCGAACCTGCGACCGTAGCAGTCCCACGGTTCCGGACTGCAGCGCTTAGAACCGCACGGCCACCACGGCCGGCGATTGTAAGCACTCAAATGATGTCTTACGCGTACAGACATTTTACCGTACCACGCGGAACGTCGCACTATTTGATTTCATAACAACCTTCGTCAAACACCGTACTGCATCAACTGTCGAATGCAAACAGAGAGTTCTTGGGCTGGCTTAGCTGCAGTCAACACGTCCCTTCTTCTACATTCTCAATTACTATCATTAATCAGGTTCAGGTGTTCCACGGCAATCATTGGTTGCTCCGTAGCAATTGGCAGTTGTTTCTTAGCCATTGTCAAGCAGAGTATATAGTTCTGCGTATATAGTGCAGTTGCTGGGACTGCTGGGACTTAATGCTTGCCCTTTATGTTTGTGTACAACTATTAGTGAAACTTCCAAATACATTGCAACTGTGTGCCGAATAAGGATTGAACCCAGGCCCCTGACATTCTCTTGCTCACAAGGCATCCGAACAAGGCTCAAGATCTGACAGATTCAAGAATTCATTTGCTTTGAAAAGAAATCTTAAATTGTTCAACGCAATAAGCCATATCAAAGAAATGTGAATCATTCCTGCTTCAAGCATTGCTCCTGATGCGTAAATTAGAGAAAAAAGCTCTTACCAGAGTTGTGCAGCATTGCTTTAGATTTCCATACGTGAATTTACTGTTTGCACGTTTCGAAAAGGATATATTTGGCTCAGCGTCTTACGCCCCCTGACTGGACTCGAGCTTTTAGCAATACTTACGAAAATTTTCTGAACTGATCACATAAAACTTAATCACTTAAAACGAACATGGCAGGTACAGCGAAGAGAAGTGCTTTTAGGGGGATAAAAAGCCAGGCTCGATGAAAACTCTAAAGCGGCAACCTGTAGAGCAACTCGGCTCAGTCTTTTCCGTCAGCATCGCAGCGAGGACTTCAGCGAAAGAGGGCGCCAGAAAAACTGAGGCGATTAAATTTTGTTCTTACATGCTGCCGACATCAAAGCAATCAGAGGAGCTTTCTTTTTCTGTGAGCCGCAAAAGGAAAAATACTGTTTCAGTACACCAGCAGCAAATTCGCAAGACGTTATCCTCCAGCGGTTCAGACCACTAACACGCCACCGTACCCACATTTGCTTCTCTATGCCTGAAACGGGTTCTCTAGCACACCGCGACTTTTTGCCCCGTGCAACAAAGCACACTTACTTATCACCGTCATCTCCACAAAGAGCTGCACTCAAGGTACATCATCTGTTAACATCTACAGTCCCATTAGCATCTCATATTTGCTGTTTTTATCTGCCGTTCGTCGTCGTTTTGACACAGCGAGGTTATGGGCATTGGGTTTTGTGTGAACGGCGCAGTGTAAACTCAGAAACTCAGTTCCCACGTTTGGAACTCATTATACAAACCACAAGGTGACGTAGGCAATGCTATGAAGAGAATTACTCAGTGACTAATGGATTATTTTATGCAACCGGTAACCATGAAATTGCAGATTTTCACATTACAATACGTCATTTTTTTATTGGTCTGGTCTGCTGAGAACCGTATGAAATAACTTTGTCTTCTTTCTTACATCACTACTTTCTCTCCAGTAACTTTTCATTCTTTCTCTATGTTGTCCTCTTCTTCCCTCTTTTAATATTGCGCCTGTCTTTTTCTTTGTTTTCTTCTGGAAAACCTTGAAACTTTGTACTTCTGCTCTGAACTTTTCTCTTTTCCCTGTTTTTTTTTTTTCGTCTGTTATTTCCATTTCCCTCAGTCTGCTATAACTTCTTAGATCCACGTCTTTGATGCTTCTATGTTTTCTTGAAGAAAGTTAAAATCTGCTTCTGTGATTCTTCTCTCGTATAGCCTTTTAGGTGTCCACAGATTGCAGATCTTCTCTACGTCATTGTGTCTAATATGTATTCTATTGTTTCATAAAGTTCTTTGGTACTACTTAATTTCCACTGCCCACTGTTATATTTTGGCCATAAGATTTTCCCGATTATTTCTCTTTCGTTCTTTTCTATTTCACCTAAATGTTTGCCTGCATTTAATGAGAGATATTCGGAAAAATAAAGACAATATTGTCTAATGACGGCGTTGTGGTGCTGGACTTCTGCATTTATGGATAAAGATTGCTTGTTACAGAAGTTTTTTCTTTGCTGAAACGCCTCATCCAGTTCCCCTGGCCTTACTAAGTTAGATTCTTTGTCAAAAACATTCGGTTGTATTATTTCATCTAGACGTTGTAGGAGATTTATCTGCATTGTTGCATCTTCTATATCTTCAGCTAAGATGTCAGCATCCTCTATAAAAGCCAAACAATCAATTCCCAGATTATCCACTTTTCTCTCAGTTATGATTTTTTAAATTGTCCTTTCCTTTCTCTCCATTCCGTGATTACCTTTTCTTGTACACAACAAAACACCAATTGGGACAATCCAACTCCTTGTCTTTCACCAGTTTTGATCTCAAAAGCCTTGGAGGATTCACGTAAAAATTTAATTTTGCATTTGTTTTTGTTAAAATGTCTCTTATGATTGCTACTGATTTGTTGTCAGCTCGAAACTGTCAATCGAATCACATCCTTTTTAATGTCTACAAATGCAATATAAATGCTTTTGGGTTTGATTCTTCTATATCTGATTATAAATTCCAGGTTTAAAATTTTTTCCACACAGCATCACAATTACTATAACCTATTTCTTGCTTACAAACCACAGAAGAACTGGCAACTGAGATAGGTTGACTGAGTGAGTGTTTTCAAGTTTTCCTTTTAGATTTGTATAACTGGCATATTAAGAAATGAACGAATTAATACATGTGTATCACCGATAGCACACATCGTGTAAACTGCACGTAGAGAAATCACCTGTTTCACTATTTTACACACATAAACACACATTCGTATTTTAGTTTGGGACGAATCGTTCCAGAAAGAACTTAAAATTAGCTCCTATCTATGTTTCCGGACAAGGTCTGTCGGAAGTTTCCCTTGGTTGTGAGGCAACATCTGGAAGAGAAAATCGCATCCGAAACTTTCCGAATCGGTTCTTCCTCTTGACCACTTACCGGCTCGCCTGGTATTTGACTGAAAGGAACTGGGAACTACCACGGGGCAGATCTGTAACATCCCACACTGCTCTTCAGCGTAGGGAATAAAACGATTTGGAAAAATAATTGTTTGCCGAATGTAGCCTAAGCTGTCGAAACAAAGGAAGCGGTTAATTTAACCATCACTTGCATGAAGTTAATTACGGGAACAGAGTGAAAACTTCCACGCCTGCAACACAGGTAACGACGATATCACTGATATAGACTATTTGACCAAAAGAATCCGAACACTTATTAGTGGACGTCCAAATGCAGTGAGTTCATTCTTCGCCATTATGACAGCTTGGAAATTGCTCGAGACACTTTCTGTGAGGTGCCTGGATGCCTGAGATGGAACAGCAGACCCTCCATTCTCAAGAGCCGTCAGCACAGAGGGTAATGATTTTGGACGTTGGGGTATGGAGCGAAGTCAACATTCTAATTAATTTCCAAGATTTTCGATTTTCTGCTGGGTTCAGGTCCCCGGCCGGGATGGCCGAGCGATTATAGGCGCTACAGTCTGGAACCGCGCGATCGCTACGGTCGCGGGTTCGAATCCTGCCTCGGTCATCCAGCGCGGTTCCGGACTAAAGTGCCTAGAACCGCTCGGCCACAACGGCCGGTCACTAACTGCAGAAATGTATCGCTCGTGAGGAACTGCTTGACCACTGCACTCCTTACGCACAGCCGCTTAGCTAGCTGTATTACTGGAATCACTTTACGACTCACGAGTGTTTCCTTCTGCTTTCATTCAATGTTTTACAGCCACCCACCGCATTGCTCGACGGTCCCTGTCCGCCATTGCACGTGGTCTACCTCGTCTCGGCTTAGCTGTGATTGTTTCTTCGCATATCCATTTCACAGACATTTCACGAACAGTCGACTCGGACAGCTTCAGATGGGTTGAAATGTCCCTAACGGATCTTTTACTCATCTGACGTCTAATGACTAGTCCACGTTCGAAGTCACTGAACTCTCCTGACCTACCAATTCTGCCGTTATTGCCGGTCGGAGTGGCCGAGCGGTTCTAGGCGCTACAGTCTGGAACCGCGCGACTGCTACGGTCGCAGGTTCGAATCCTGCCTCGGGCATGGATGTGTGTGATGTCCTTAGGTTAGTTAGGTTTAAGTAGTTCTAAGTTCTAGAGGACTGATGACCTCAGAAGTTAAGTCCAAAAAAATTGGTTCAAATGGCTCTGAGCACTATGGGACTTAACTTCTGTGGTCATCAGTCCCCTAGAACTTAACTAACCTAAGGACATCACACACATCCATGCTCGAGGTAGGATTCGAACCTGCGACCGTAGCGGTCGCGCGGTTCCAGACTGTAGCGCCTACAACCGCTCGGCCACATCGGCCGGCAAGTTAAGTCCCATAGTGCTCAGAGCCACTTGCCGTTATTGCTTCTCTACTGACAACACAAAAGGGCTCCGCCTAATTTTATACTGGTGGGTCTGCCTCTCTGACATCTAGCAATCAGTTCCTCATTACATAGGTGTTTCCTGATGGTTTTCATCAGATGGGGTATTTTCTCTTATATCGACACACTTTGTACATGACATAAGTAAAGTATCAAATTTAACAGCCTAATAGATTTTTTCGCTTTTAAAGTAGTAGCTTCGTGTGCATCTCGCTCAAGTTAATAGACGGGAATGTTTATCGTGTCGTCATAGAATACTTTATCGAGGACCATTTATCACGAACGAAAAGCCATCCAGTGTCGGTGAAGAGCTATAAAGTGTCTTTTCCTTTATTTTCGGCCGTTCGTAAACAGATGGCTGAATTCTAACATAGCTGTATGTTAATCGTTGACTCCGCAGTAAGTTCCGATGGCGTCATGAATTCTTTTCTTTTCCTTTCCTTTCTCCCCCCCCCCCCCCCTAAACTTACTTTAAATTTACATAATATGTGTCACAGCAGCGGAATCCTCGTGGTATCTGTTCCTTCTGACATTTGCTAAAGAACAGACACCACACATTGGTATAATTCTCTGTATACAATCGAATTATCCACGGAAAGCCTCATGGGACTTCCAGCGTTATCATACGATATATAACCAAAGAAACTGTCCTATAATACGCCTTTGGGTACGCCTAAGTAACTTGTTAAGACGTCTCTGTTCTGTTTGCTAAAAAGTCTTGAAACCAATCAAACAGCTGGTCTGATATTCCGTGCGCACGTATTTTATTCATTAGATGGAAGAGCGAGAATTTATCGAATGTCGCCTTGAAGTGAAGCAATACACGATCACTCTGGGCGCCAGTATCAGGGCGAGCTAGGTTTCACACGATACTCTGACGGAAAAATTGTGAAAACCGGCGTTTCACAATATCTCAACTCGCAACTTTCTCGTGGTGTTTTTAAACAGATGATAACTGAAACATCTCGGTTCGAGTTGTGTCCTCACTGGGTTTCAAGACTCTCAGGTGGCAGACATTTATGCATGGGTAATTTGTTAATTAGTATAGTGCCGCATCATACTGCAAATAACTATCGCTGATGAAACCAATGTTTCGGCTACGGTTACAGTGGCCTTCTTCCTGGCCATTGGTCTCTATTGGCGTAAAGGACTTACACCAGTGGATCGAGAAGAAAGGCACTGAAACCGTGGCCGAAACGTTGGTTTGATCAGTGGTAGTTATTAGCAATATGACGCAGTGTATACACCAGTAAACGCAAAAGAAGATTATTGTACCCCTTGTCGAAACTTTGGTTTCATCTGTGATAGTTATTTACAATATGATATGGTGTGTACACCACTTGATCCATAGGCAGGTCACTGTAAATGAGGCCAAAACGTTGCTTTCGTCAGTGATAGTTATTTACTATGTGACACGGTATATATACCAGTACATTGTGACAGTGGTTTCATTAGCAATAGTTTTTGCAATATACCGCAATATCATACCCAGAAAACTTTCATGTAAAACCGACTCTGGCTACAGAACCCTGCGCAATTGTAATTTTTCTACTCATTGCGAGGAATGACGAATGTTTAAATATGAGCGGAAATTTCCGTTATAAAGTTCTAGGACTTGTAGAGGGGGGTTCGTACATAATAGTTTGAATAGGAACCCATATCCAGAAACGTACCGTTTTCGTGCTTGTGCCATTTTAAAACATGTTTGCTATGTAGGTATGCAACAGGGTAGTCATGGTAGGGAGTGGTTATGTCGGATAGGCTGACGTAATTTGATGTCACTGTTACTTCTCTGACCTGGTCCGAGCTTCATTCAGCTGTCTGTGAACGTTAGAGCAACATGGTTGAGTTCCCGTTTGCAGAATACACTGACATGATTCTTCCGAATGGCGAAGCTCACGGTAATGGAAGACACGTCTTATTAAACTTAATGGATTGGATGGATTTGGTTAGTTTAAGAGGGGCAGCAGTCTTTTCAGTAGTTGCAGGGGCAACAGTCTGGATGATTGACTGATCTGGCCTTGTAACACTAACCAAAACGGCCTTGCTGTGCTGGCACTGCAAACGGCTGACAACAAGGGGAAACTACAGCTGTAATTTTTCCCGAGGGCATGCTGCTTTACTGTATGATTAAATGACGATGGTGTCCTCTTGGGTAAAATATTCCGGAGGTAAAATAGTCCCCCATTCGGATCTCTGGGCGGGGACTACTCAGGAGGCCGTTGTTATCTGGAGAAAGAAAACTGGCGTTCTACGGGTCGGAGCGTGGAATGTGAGATCCCTTAATAGGGCAGGTAGGTTAGAAAATTTAATAAGGGAAATGGATAGGTTGAAGTTATATACAGTGGGAATTAGTGAAGTTCAGTGGCAGGAGGAACAAGAATTCTGGTCAGGTGAATAAAGGGTTATAAAGACAAAATCATATAGGGGTAATGGTCGACGTAAAGAGGATATAAAATGTAGACTGGCAATGGCAAGGAAAGCATTTCTGAAGAAGAGATATGAAAGTATTTGTATGGAGTTAGCCATGTATGGAAGTGAAACGTGGACGATAAATAGTTTAGACGAAAGGAGAATAGAAGCTTTCGAAATGTGGTGCTACAGAAGGATACTGAAGGTTAGATGGGTAGATTACATGACTAATGAGGAGGTGTTGAATAGAATTGGGGAGAAGAGAAATTTGTGGCACAACTTGATTAGAAGAAGGGATCGGTCGGTAGGACATATTCTGACGCATAAAGGGATCACCAATTTAGTATTGGAGGGCAGCACGGAGGGTAAAAATCGTAGAGGGAGACCAAGAGATGAATACACTTAAGAGATTCAGAAGGATGTAGGTTGCAGTAGGTACTGGGAGATGAAGAAACTTGTACAGGATAGAGTAGCATGGAGAGCTGCACCAAACCAGTCTCTGGACTGAAGACCACAACAACAACAACAAACTTTTTGTTCCTGTAGTTGTTCATCGTTCGTTTTACTTGGCGAGGTAGTGGTAATTTCAGTGTATCCATTGCCGGCCTGAGTGGCCGAGCGGTTCTAGGCGCTCCAGTCTGGAACCGCGCGACCGCTATGGTCGCCGGTTCGAATCCTACCTCGGGCATGGATGTGTGTGATGTTCTTAGGTTAGTTAGGTCTAAGTAGTTCTAAGTTCTAGGGGACTGATGACCACAGCACTTAAGTCCCATAGTGCTCAGAGCCATTTGAACCAGTGTATCCATTGTGAACGACGAACAGCGACTCTGATTTAAATCGGCGATTTTTCTGGTAATAAATATGCAATCGGTCGCTCTTTGTAGTTTTTATTTACCACTACCTCGCCAGGTATAACGGACAGTGAACACCTAGAGGAACAAAAAGTTAAAACTAACCAAATCCATCCAAGCCGACAAGTTTCATAAGAAGTGTCTCACAGAAAAGTCATTCCAATGTACAACGGCAAGTCAGCATAGAAAGCCAAAAGAAACCGCAACGCGGTGCATTGTAAGTACCTAGAACACAAGAAACTTTCGGTTCCGCAAACTTTCGCCTCCGATTACTAAATTTCCGTCATTTCCGCCAGCAGCATCGGCACTGCATCTCCCTACTCGGACCGCAGCATAATGTTATTGTAACACCTCCATATGATGATGAGCCTGCAGTGTCTCGAAAAGATGTTTATGGTTGAAAAAACCATACCAAAAAAATTAAAAAAGCGACTGGTTGCATATTTATTACCAGATAAATCGACAATTTAAATCACAGTCGCAGTTCTTCATCCACAATGGGTATTCTGAAAAAAAAAAAAAAAAATTTATCTTGTGCTTCGGTTTCCTTTCGTTGTTTCTAATGCGCTTTAAATGAAAGACAAGTATTTATGTTCATCCCTGCAAACGACATCCTTCAGCTTACTTCTCCGCTACGGCGTGGTAGCGGCTTGGAAATACCGTACGGCTCTTACAGTCGACCTGTCTCTTCGTGAATCACTTTTCCCGGACTTTCTGCCGGTTCCCTGACGTTCAGCGGGGGAACGCCCTCCGGCGACTGGCGGGTCCTTGCCCCAGACAGCGCGGGATGAGGACAAATTACCAGGGAATGCGTGCCACCGCTTAGGCACGCACAAAAACCCAGACAGTTAGGTCGTCCTGCTGCCGACGCCGCCGCCGCCGCTGCGATGTCTTCACGCCGTTGCTCCCAGGCTATGCAGCCGATAACGACCTGTCCGGCGACACCAGCTCCCGCTGCCTTCTGCGTCCTCCCCGGGACACGTCGATAGCGGCTGTCTAATTCCCACTGAGCCGTCCAGGGGAAAAAAAGCTCGGCTACTGTGCCGACCACATCACCGTGAGGTACAGTCCCGTGTCAGGAAACAGCGGACCCTCCCTTACAATGTAAAATCACATAAAATCATCATGGATTCACGTATAAGGTGGAGCGGGGTAAATTGCTGATTTGGGAATGAAATAAAAAAAAATAATGAACGCTAGAAACTTACATTCTTACCTTTCTCATGTTGGGCAATAATTGAAGTTTTTAATTACATGGTTTAAACAGTATATCTGGCAAATGTCTACCTCCACAATCCACAAGCTGCCGCAGTCGTTTTCTGAAATTCTCAGGCACTCTTTCAAGCATGTCTCCTGGTATTCGTGCAATCTCAGCCTCCAGGGTGCTGGGACGGTTGCAACACCCCAAAGAAAAAAATTGCATGGGGTGATCGTTCCGGCCAGTTGAGATCCCACATCCGAGAGGTAAGCCTTCCAGGAAACGTTTGCCTCAAAAAATTCATGGTAATGCCCGCTGTGTGTGCAGTGGCACCGTCTTGTTTAAACCAGGCATCCCGTAATTGCATTGCCTCGAAATCAGGTTGGAAAAACTCTTCAAGCATAGTTAAGTAACGACCAGAATTCACAGTTAGAGCACGACGGTTTTCCTGAAAAAAGTAAGGGCCAATGATGGCTACTCGTGATATGGCGCACCACACAGTGACGTGGTCTGAGTGCAGGTGTCTCTGGTGAGTTTGCCTGGGGTTCCCGTCGCTCCAGTACCGCATATTTGCCCGCCCGGTTAGCCGAGCTGTTTAACACATGGCTTTCCGGAGCGGGAAGGAGCGCTTGGTCCCCGGTGCGAATCCGCCCGGCGAACTTGCGTCGAGGTCCGGTGAGCCGGCCAGTCTGTGGATGGTTTTTAGGCGGTTTTCCATATGCCTCGGCGAATACGGACTGGTTCCCCTCATTTCGCCTCAGCTACACTACGTCGGCGATTGCTGCGCACACAAGTTGTCCACGTACGCGTACACCACCATTACTCTACCACACAAACATAGTGTTTACACTCGTCTGGCGTGAGACTTTCCTTATGGGGGGGGGGGGGGGGGTTGTCTACTGGGGGCCGAACCGCACAATAACTCTGAATTCGGTGTGGGGCGGCGGAGGGGTGAAGTGGACTGCGGTAGTCGTCGTGGGGTTGTGGACCACTGCGGCTGCGGCGGGGACGGAGCCTCTCCGCCGTTTCTAGGTCCCCGGTTAACATACAACATACCACATACAACATACCGCATATTCTGTTTGTTTACACCCGAACTGAGGTGAAAATGTGCCTCATCAAAAAAGAACACATTCGTGTCGCGGAGTATGGTTGCAAGCATGTCTTCACAAGCTCTTCGTGTTACACAATCCCGTACTGGCAATTTATGAACCACGCAAATTTTACACGGGTGAAAATTCAGTTCGTTATGAAGAATCCGGCGAAGAGAACGTCTTGAGATGCCAATAGCAAATGCGTGTTTCCGAGCTGAGCGTTTCGGAGATTGCAGTACTGCTGCTCTATCTCGTTCGATACGTTGTGGTGTTGTAACGCTTCTCTCAGGTTCTCTGCGTACAGATGACACATCCCCTGTTGTTCTCAATGCATTTATCCAATTTAAAATTGATTGCCGTCCAGGAACATGGCCGCGTGGTGGTACCGCAAACCGCAAACGAAAAGCACGCTGCACTGTAATGATCGAGTGGGAATTCGAGAAATACACTTCAACACAAAATTATCACTTCTCATGTGTCCACTGCATTGTCGCAACTGAACAACAATGAATACGAGTCTTCCTTCGGTCACTATAAACCACGCTCACTCTCCCCTCTATTCGACCAACAGTGGCGCCACAACGCGAATTCTAAAAAAGCAGTTTACCGCGCTCCATCCTGTACAACGTTCCAAATAAGGAGCAATTTGTCCAACAGGCATAAAGCAACTCATCTTTTGCGCTAATGCTGCAATATGTAGAGGTCTGCGCGCACAATGCCGTCGATATTCTCAAGTGTTTTACCCGCACTTGTGGATACGAAAATTTTGTAAACCAACTTAATCCGTTTGGTACGCTGGAGCTCTAACGCTAGGCTTGCATCTGGTCTGAATTTTCGCCTCCTGATTCGGGTCTCGTTATTTACGTTCCACTGACTGAGAAATTAGAGGTCCATCGTGACCACGTTTTCATAAAAAATAACCTGTGATAGTCCTGATACGTACCGCAAGCTACCTTTTTCTGATGTAAGTGCTAAAACTGATTTTCTGAATTTTTCTGTGCAATATTTCACAACATTGGGAAGTCATGTGAAATAGTGTTACAAGTTCTCATCATCACAACTTTCATACTGTCAAATGAAGAGTTGAAGTGAAAAACACTGTAAGTGCTAAATCTCACATTTGTCAGTAGAATCAAAAAACGATGTATCTATTTTTGTACATTACGCATCTTTATACAAAAAACTGAGGAAGTATTCTGATACCACATAATTATGCTTCACACCTCATCATTGCAGAAAATGAGACAAATTAAAAAATAAAAGAATTAGTGAGAACTTTACAAGGTTTCTTTTTCAAGTGTCATTACTAGAAAGGCACTACACTTTATTTGTGATAGTACAAGAACGAAACCAGCAAAAACATTTTAACTAGTAAAACAATTTCTCATTTTTTTATAAGAGAATAACAAAATTAAATTTATGAAAAAATCTCTCAGTACTGACATCTCTTTCTACACAACGTCATTCTTGAAATCAGGTGTTGCAAAATCTACTATACGACTGCCTGTGCTGTGAACGAATAAACAGCATCATCGTCAACAGGTCTTTCCTTTTGCTACTGATAAACATGCCCGTCTTTCAGATGAAGTACGACATCACCCATATGTGCCACGATCAATCCTATTTTGAATTCATTGGCATTTTCCCATTCTTATGTTTCAGTGTAAGAACTTTTAACAGCAATTTGAGATGGATGAGTATGAGAAGCTTGGATCGCACTAAATTTGGAGAACCCTCATGGCTACATTTACGAAAATGTTTCAGCAGCATCTTGAAAGTCAAAGAAGTCAGTCGTACGCACTGGAATGGCATTTAAAACTCCCGAGTGAAGCACTGCTTGGCATAAAACCATTCAGCTTCCAGCAACGAATGCTTGAAACAGTTCCTCCATGATTTGACACTTGGGAAAAGAAACATGCAACAGAGTATGAGAACACAAAAACACTGAAAACGCGTTTCTGAAGAAAAAAAAGGCACTTAGAACGTTTCCCATTTCCAATCTTCAAATAATGGTAGAGTACTTCATTTATAAAATGTATGTTAAATCACCATAACATTAAAGCACTTTAACGTGCTCCACTTCTCAGAATATTAAGCATTTCAATGAGTCCTCGAGAATATGTTGTTGTTGTTGTTATTGTTGTCTTCATCCCCACGACGGGTTTGATGCACATCTCCACGCTTCTCTTGCCTGCGCAAGCCTCTACATATCTGCATAACTACCGCTTTCAACCGGTATATCCATTTGAACTTGCATACTGTATTCAAGCTTTGGTCTCCTTCTACAGTGTTTATCGGCACATTTCCTTGCATTACCAAACTCACGAGGCCTTGATGCATCATGGTGTTCCTGTCAACCGTTCCCTTCTTTTAGTCAAACTTCTTTATTGCTCAGTTCTATCCAGTACCTTCTCATGACTTGTTCGATCTACCATATAATTTTCAGGATTCTTCTGCAACACCAAATCCCGAAAGCTCCAATTCTTTTTTCGTCTGAACTGCTTATCTTCCACTTTTTATTTACATGCAAGGTCACATTCCACACAAACACTTGAATGTATATTCGATGTTAACAAATTTCACATTTTGAGATACGCATTTTTTGCTACTGCTAGTCTGCACTTTACATACGCTCTACCTTGGCCATCGTCAGTCATTTTGCTGCACAAATAGCGAAACTCATCGACTACTTTTAACGTCTAATTCCTAATTTAATTTTACCACCATCACCTGATTTAATTCGACTACATTCAATTACCCTTGTTTTACTATGGTTAACATTCATCTTGCAATCTCCTTCCAGAAGTTTTGAAAGCCTGGCTGATTTTATTCTATACATTATTTACGTCGTACGTCGGATATGAACTGGAGTCAGGACATGGAGTGATGTTTCCAAACTATGGGACGTCTTGGAGTAGGTCTCAAGTCGCTCTGAGGCAACTTTCAATATTTGCATAAACAACAGCTGTTAATACAAAAGAAGTAGGAAGGATTCATACACAAGGTTGTTGGTAATATGTCAGAGATATTATTTACGCGTAACTGTGCGTAAAACAGGAATAAGAGCATGTTGCCACCTTTAGCTCTTGCAGTTATCATCAACGCATGTGTTCTCTTCTATAAATTGTGTATTCCAGCTAAATAATAGCACTGCATGGGTAATAACAGTGCATGTTACAATAACAATTACTACAGTTGATCGTATGCAGTCCAAATACACAATTTCGTACTACTATACGCGGTAAAATTGCTCCGGCTAACCGCAGATATTGCGACAAATGACTGCATCGGCACGGGCTTTTATCCGCAACGTAGTTATTACCGCGCAAAAGCCACGGACATCTGCATCCACGCAAGCCTCTAGCAATGAATGTCCTCCGACAAGACGGCGCCTTGTCGGAGATTTTTTCAGTGTCCCGAAAAGTCGAGAGCCACATCGTGCAGCTACCAGCAGGCCCACCCAAGTCGAAGAGGGCTTCACAGAAGAGCCGGGTCGAGTGTGTACCACATTTCAGGCCAGAGAGGGTTCTGGAAGCTTAAGGGAGGCAACCTTGATAACAAATCCTGCCTGTTCAGAGGCAACGAGGTGGAAGACCCACCACTGAGTCCAACCCTCTTGATGTTTTTACCGTGGTCAGCGCAGATCTTTCCCTAATGGAAACCTTCACAAAGAGTAGGGTACCAAACTGAGGGTGTGACGCAGTAGTTCAGAGACCGGATTCACATTCGGGAGGTAAGTACAGTAACTCAAATGTAGATTTTCCGTGTCTCCGCTAAAGCGCTGAAGATAACAACCGGTGTGATTCCTTTGAAAAGTTAACGGCATCTTTTCCTTATTTAATGTTTCGCATCGGTTGTATTACAGTATCGTCGGTCTTCTGTCATAACGCCAATAACAATGCTTCTTTATCCGTCCAAAGTACTGGCCACAGCATGCACTGCAGCCGTTGCTAGAACTATCTGCGGCAATTCCGCCACTCGTTTTCCCCCTCCACTTGAGATTAATTAATTGCCCATGGCTCAATGAATACTCCTGTCTACTGTGCCTGTACGGATAGTTAAAAAAAAACGAATAGAAGACGGTCATCAAATGGTTCAAATGGCTCTAAACACTATGGGACTTAACATCTGAGTTCATCAGTTCCCTAGACTTAGAACTACTTAAACCTAACTAACCTAAGGACATCACACATCCATGCCCGAGGCAGGATTAGAATCTGCGACCGTAGCAGCAGCGCGGTTCCTGACTGAAGTGCCTAGAACCGCACGGCCACAGTGGCCGGCGACGGTCATCAGATAAATGTTATTCGACGATTTCTCCAAAAGAGTAACCGCTCAAATTAAAAAAAAGAAAGCACCACGAAGGAATTATCGCAATGAAAATCCAAATGATTTCAATTTCAGAAAAACTGGATGATTTCAAGGGAAATAGCTTCACAAATTGGAAAAGTCAATAACGAGTTGGTCCACCTCTGGTTCTTATGCAAGCATTTATTCGGCTTGGCACTGATTGTCAGAGTTGATGGATGTCCTGCTGAGGTACATCAGCCGGCCGCGGTGGTCTCGCGGTTCTAGGCGCGCAGTCCGGAACCGCGCGACTGCTATGGTCGCAGGTTCGAATCCTGCCTCGGGCATGGATGTGTGTGATGTCCTTAGGTTAGTTAGGTTTAAGTAGTTCTAAGTTCTAGGGGACTGATGACCATAGCTGTTAAGTCCCATAGTGCTCAGAGCAATTTAAAAAATTGAGGTACATCATGCCAAATTCTGTCCAATTGGCGCGTTAGATCGTTAAAATCCCGAGATGGTTCCAGGTATCTGCTCATAATATTCCAAGTGTTCTCAATTTGGGAGAGATCCAGCGAACTTGCTGGCCAAAGGTAGGGTTAGGCAGGCACGAAGACAAGCAGTAGAAAGACTCACCGTGTGCGGGGGGGGGGGGGGGGTTATTATCTTGCTGAAATGCAAGCCGAAGATGGCTTGCCATGCAGGGCAACAAAACGGAGCGTAGAATATCGCCGACGTTTCGCTGTGCTGTAAGAGTGGCGCAGATGACAACCAGAGAGGTCCTGCCATGAAAATAAATGGCACCCCAGATCACCACTCCTCGTTGTCGGGAGGGGGGGGGGGGGGGGGCGTGCAGGGTGACAGTCAGTCCGGTGTCCTACAGTGTCTGCAGACATGTCTTCGGCCTAGAATATCATTGAATGGAGTACAGACCTCTTCACTGATGAGCCCCGCTTCAAAGTGAGCCCCGATGGCCAGTGGAGACGCCCGGACAGCAGTGAGATACGAGCGTGACTGTCGCTCACCATACAACCCGACAACCAGGAGCGATGGTCGATGGTGCCATTTATTTTCATAGTAGGACCGCTTTGGTTACTATCCATAGTGCCACCGAAACGCAGTATGACAGAGAGAAGACCGAAATACTAAACTACTTTTTCCAAAACTGTTTCACTGAGGAAGATCGTACTGTCAGCCCTTCTTTAAATCATCGCACGAACGTGAAAGTGATAGATAAGTGTATATCGAAATATGTGATCACGGAATAAAAAAGCAACTGAAACCGATCAAGAGAGAAAAGGCCACTGTAATGATGTCATTTCAGTACGATTCTGCACACAGAACTTGCTCTCTTCTAGCAGCAATGTACCGTAGATTGTACAACAATAAACTGGTAGCCAAGATCGCAGGAATTCTTTTTATTCCATGATTACCGCTTTCGGCGAAACTAAAGACGCCATCATCAGATCTTAAGACACAAGAATTCCTGCGATCTTGGCTACCAGTTTATTGTTGTACAACCATCTAGATCGCTCCCTCATGAGCACAATGTGCTCCCTACAAAAAAGTACCGTAGATTGCCGCAGTGAGAAAGCGTTCCAAGTGAGTGGACAAAAGAGCGGGTTACTCCTTTTTTAAAAAGGTTCGCCGAACACACACACGGAACGTCAGGTTCTTCAGGCTGTAAGTAATTGTTTCAACGTCAAACACAGGTACTGCTGTATTTTTGTACGCCAATAGCTGATGAGAATTACGACATTCTTTTGTGACCAAGTGAGGCACGATTCGCCTCCTAGCTTTTGTCTTCACTTCTTTTTCGTTGGCCTTCTTGCTCGCAGCTGCTTAGCATGTAAGCACCCGTGCACTACATTTTAAGGAGGTGAATAATAATAATTGTAATCTACACCTTTGTCTATGTTTCGCATTCAAAGCAATTTGCTAATCCTTATCATTAGTGGTAACAAGACTTATTTTTTACAGTGTAATTGAAGCTGGAAGGAGATCAGTTTAGTGATGTGTGTATCTGTGCGCCAACCAGGCGCCATTACATGCAAATTTGCGCGCTTCATAAAAGACGAACCTTTGCAATCTAAATTTACTAGACTAAGCCTGGTATATACTACTTCACGTGATGCAAAATTATTTGTTGCACCACGTTTAAAACAAACACACGGTCCACAGCCACCAAACTTATCGGCTTGCCAACAATGATTTGGCTCTTGATTACCAGCACATCTGGTAAACGAACCGACATAATAGACTATTTGCAGTAGAAATTACAATGTATCAGCAACACTTGATTTAACTCTGACTTATATATTTGGTTCCTGTGGTGGTCACTGTAACTCATCCCGACTTACGGATGATCAAGATTGAGAGGGATGATGCACCAGCAAAATTGTTCTCGAATACAAGTCTCCTCCTGTTATTGGGATGAGTTACTAGGCCCATATCTGTGGCTTCGCTCTGTCGTAGAACTTCGGAATATGTTTTATGCTTCCGTGTTATGACATTAATGGAGACCAAAAATCTCTTTCTGCTGGACTCAGCATGGATTCCGAAAACAACGACTGTGTGAAGTCGATGTCGCTCTTTACGTCCACGAGACGCAGAAAGCAGTAGACAACGGCGCCGAGGTCGATGCCGTCTTCCGTGATTTCCGGAAGGCGATCGATAAAATTCCGCAGTGTCGCATAGTGAAGAAAATAAGACCGTACAGAATATCAGTCCACCTATGTAACTGGACTGAAGAGTTTCTAGGGAACAGAACATTGCATGTCATTTTCGTCGCATAGAAATCTTCAGTCGTAAAAGTAACTTCGAGCGTCCCTAACCGAGAGTTACAGGACGACTACTTTTCAAGTTACTGAGAACGGCAATACGGTAGAATGCAATGGCGAAAAGATTATCGCAGAGCAAGGAAAAAGTGGAGGCAGCAATGATACTTCGCTACCAGTTCTCGTTATGCTCTTTACATAGAAGAAACCATGTGAATAACAGCGTGTATGTTAGCTCGCCTAGACTGCCGTATCTACTATCAACAGATTTGTGGGAAGAAGGCTATTTCATAAAACAGTGCTTGTGTATCGAGCTTCCAAGAACACGAGGGGGTGCAATTGTTTAACAAGTAAGAAAATTCCACAAAATGAGACATCAAAAGAAGCAGATGAGCTTTGCTATTTCGGAAACAAAATAATTGACGATATACGAAGCAGAGAGCATATAATATGCAGACTCATAATAGCAAAAAAAGCGTTTCTGAAAAGCAGAAATTTGCTAACATCACACATAAAGTTAAGCGTTAGGGAGTCTTTTCTGCAGGTATTTGTCTGGAGTATAGTATTGTACGAAAATGAAACGTGGGCGATAAACAGTTCAGACAAGAACAGTAAAGGAACTTTTGACATATAGTGCTACAGAAGAATGCTGACCTTAGATGGGTAATGACGAGGTACTGAATTGAACAGCGGAAAATAAAAATCTGGGGCATAATTTGACTAAAAGAACAGTTAGTTGACAGGACGCTTCCTGTGGCTTCAAGCAGTCAGCGGTTTGGTAATGAAGGGATGTGTGTGTGTGTATGGGGCGGGGGGAGAGGGAGGGGGGGAGCTGGTTAGAATTGTAGAGAAAGACCAAAGCTTGTATACAGTAAGCAGCTTCAAATTGACGTGGGTCGCAATAGTCAGGCAGAGATGTAGTGGCTTCAACTGGACAGCTGGATAGACTAGCGTGGACATCTGCATCAAATTACAACAGCAACATAAGAAAACTGAGTAATTCCGAAGGCTTATTGTGAATCCATGTCAGGACCTCACTGCGAGTATATATATATCGAACGCTCGACTTGATGAAAGAGACGACAAAAGACGAACGTATTGAAGACATACAGCGGTAAAACATAAAATCGTAATACTATTTGCAAACATACAGCGATGAAACATAAAATTCTGTTACTAATAGTGTCACTGACACGACACACAAACTTGCCGCTGCGAGAGTCGCGTTCGTCATTCGTCGTCTCCTCCGTCATTTCGCGCGTTCGATATATATCGTTCGCAGTGGGGCTCTGACATCGATTCCCAAAGATTCTTCCAAATTACCGAAAACTGCACAATTCTATTTTCTAATAGAAATCCTGATACGTACAGAAATAATTGTACGAGAAGTAGACATTATTTTGGTATATATATCGGAGGAAGAGAAGTTTCTCGTCTGGAAAGAAAAATTGTCCTTTTCCCTGTCTGGAACTCTAGTGCAAAGCAGTCACAAGGAACAATTTGTTTCTTCATAAACACAAGACGTGCATATACAGAATCGCACTCGATTTGTGCAAGCAGCCAGACAAACTTAGCTGGAAGCCAACTAGGCAACTGCCATACCTTGTCGCTGTGCATACAGGGTCGTGGCACGCTTTAGTGGTGATAAACGAGACCGCGCGCCAGTAGGCGGAATTAGATCCGCACATCCGCCGAGGATAGCCCCTCAAGCAAGACGAACCGCGACGGCGTGCCTCTGTTCCAACGTATTCAGCTACTGCGTCTCCACACAAACAATATCCTTAATAAATTCCTGCTCCGAGAACCGTTGCTGAGCGACGGTACCATTGTTAGCAAGCAATTTATTCTGCCCTGTTAACATATACACTGAAGAGCTGGGTCAATCTAGTGTCCGATTCCACTCGTCGGCTTTGACCAAAAACGTAATGTGTGATGTTATTTTGTTTGTGCTGCAGATTGGTGTCAATAAACGTTAAACGATTAGTTATTACGTTACGCGCGTATATTAAAAATTCAATGAGATTGTTTTGTTTTCATACCGTAATTTCTTTTCGGCATCTTTTGTTAATGAAAGTAGTCGTGATTTATAAGGTCTTGCTGTTCGTTATGGGTGAGTCAGTTGTGTTTACTGCGAAAATTCTCCTTCAGAAAATGACTCACCATAAATCAACTATAAAATTTTTGCAATCATTGGGTGTCATTGCAGAATTTTGTAAGCGCAGTGTGTGTGGAAATTATATGGTTTTGACGAAAATTCCATTATCACGAACTTCCGACGAATACATGTGGAGTTGCAGAAAAAAAAACATATGGAGATCCATACGCAGGGGGACGTGGTTCGAAAAATCGAGGCTGAGTTTAGAAGTGATTGTCATACTAACCTACTATTTTTGCTATGAATAATCTTGCAAATCTGTCATGCAAGAAGCAGGGGTTTCGTGTGGCACTGTAGTTGACTGGTTCTCGTTTTGTAGAGAAGTCTGTGGGCAATTTATAAAGTATAGGGGTCGTTGGGGGAGCCAGGGGCTATAGTTGAAGTAGATCAGTCACATTTTGGAAAGAGAAAGTACGAAAGGGGGCATCAGGTTATTGGGCTTTGGGTTTTTGGGGTAGTAATTTCTGGAGGGGATTGTGGTGATGTATTTAGGGCTGCACCAAATCGGACAAAGAAAGTCTTGACATCTTTAATAGAAGAATATGTGGAAGAAGGTTCCGTAGTCATGTCGGATGGGTTTGCTTCGTACAAGGCGTTGGGTGAAAGGGGTTATCATCATTTGTTCGTGAATCACAATATTCAGTTTAAAGATTACAAGACGGGGCATGTACTAATACTATCGAGGGGTATTGGGGGGTTGTAAAATCTGTTGTCGGGAGGGGGGGGGAGGAGGGGGGGAAGAGAAGGATTTCAGTGTTCCAAGGCCATTTAGATGAATACTGTTCGAGGAAGAGCATTCCTAAAGGTAATTGTCTATCTCTTGCATTTATGAAAATAGTCAGCAGAATGTACAAGCCTCGTTTTGTTAGTTAGGTGTTGGTGGGTTTGATACTTTTTTTCTTGTTTAACGTTGCGTTTTTTATGTTACTGTATTGTGCGATTGCTACTTTGTTGGTTTCTCTGGGCGGAGGTTTTTCTGTCGTTTTAATATTTTCTGGTTGTAATGGTGGACCAAGGGGTATTTCTGTGTCTTTGCCGGAGGGTTTATATGATTGACTGGTGGTTTAATTTTTTTTATTATTTTAAAATTTTGCGTCTGGTTGAGGGCGGGTACCTCTTTCGTGCCTGTCAGTTTGTGTTTCTTATTAAGTTTTTCATTAGTTATTCTGGATTTAACTTATTTCGTTACAGTTTGACCTCCTAACATTATTATTTCTTGTGATGTCCTTATTTTGTTCTTGTCATCCTCGATCTTTTACGTCTTTGGTTCTTGTCAGCCTCAATCTTTCACTTCTTTGGAAGTTCATATGCGGTAAGTTTCTTTTTATGTAGCCACTTTTGTTTTCCTTTTCGATGTTTTTGCTATACTTCTCTTAATTTTACTGTCATTCCTGGCGTATCGGTTTTACTAAGTGTTATTTTGGAGCTACTGTAGCTGGTGTGACTTTCGTGTAGTATAGTTATCTGTTCCAAGGTTTGGTCATTTTTGCGTTTTATTTCTTTGAGTGTGCAGTAATGTGTGTAAAGATTTTCATTTTTGGAAAGTCTAGTCGTATTCTGTAGTTCACTAACACGACTGTTTTTTAAGCACGTTTCTGATATAAGATTTTTGCGCACCAAACAGTAATATTGGAATCGGTAACTAGAAATGACCTCCTAAATAGCTTGCTTCTAGTTATCGATTCCGGCTATTCGATGGTTCATTATTTACATCGTTTTTGTAATACACGTGGAAAATATAATATAATATAAGCACTCGTAATTGCTCTCGTGTTCTTATTTATTTCAGTTATCTTCATCTCGTTTAAAAGTAATTCCCGCGTAAATAGTAATCGCGTTAAATGTATTATTTTATGGCATGCTACATTCGGTTCTTTACGAGTATGAACGTTCCATTCATAGATTTTCCATTGCAGCATCTTTGCCTTACGTTTGACGTCATTGGTCAAAGCCGACGGGTGGATCGGACACTAGACTTTATCCGAAGACCCAATGAAACTGGTGCACCTGCTTAATATCGTGTAGGGTCCCGCAAGCACGCAGCAGTGCCGCAACACGACATGGTATGGACCCGATTAATGTCTGAAGCAGTGGTGGAGGGAACTGACACGAAGGCTGTCCATAAATCCGTTAAGAGTATGAAGGGGTCGAGATCTGTCCTGAACAGCACGTTGCAAGGCATCCCAGATATGCTCAGTAATGTTCACGTCTGGATAGTTTGGTGGCCAGAGGAAGTGTTTTAAATCAGAAGGGTGTTCCTGAAGCCACTCTGTAGCAATTCTGAACGTATGGGGTGTCGCATTGTCATGCTGGAATTCCCCAAGTCCGTCGGAATGCGCAATGGAAATGAATGGATGCAGGTGATCAGACAGGATGCTCACGTACGTGTCACCTGTCAGAATCGTATCTACACATATCAAGGGGTCCATATCACTCCAATTGCACACGCACCACATCAGCACAGACCCTCCACCAGCTTGAACAGTACCCTGCTGACATGCAGGGTCCATGAATTCATGAGGCTATCTCCACACCTGTACATGTCCATCCGCTCGATACGATTTGAAACGATACTCGTCCGACCAGACAACATATTTCCAGTCATCAACAGTCCAATTTCGATGTTGACGAGCCCAGGAGAGGCGTAAAGCTTTGTGTCTTGTAGTCATCAATGGTACACGAGCGATACTGATGCTGAAAGCACTTACCCCTCCCCCCTCACACCCCACCCCCCCCCCCCCAGCCTCCATCCCTTCAATAGATACCAAGTCAGTTGTGTTCTTCTGTTACATACCGTTCGTCCTAACACCGTGATTCTGGGAGCTGCACACTTACGAGTCTAGGAATTGCTGCTTCCCGTGACCAGGTCGGATACGGACACGTTGGCGTCGGTGTGACCGCCGAGAACAGAAGCAAGACTCACATCGCTAAACAGCACAGAATACCACTCAATTTCCTAGTTGACTCTCGCTATAAACCATACTAGTCTCTGTTGTCTACGATATGGTGTTAGCGGTAAACAATGCATGACAACTAGAGCTCTCAACTCACCTTCCAGTAATTTGTTCCTGGCCTTTCGAGGTGACGCTCTGCCGGTAACCTCCGCCAGGATTTTAGCTGTTGTTGTGCATCCATTCGTGAGAACAGCCCGTCGAAAACTGAACACAGATCAAGCTTGAAAACAGGAAGAAGGTGTACTGAACTGTAAAAAAAAAAAAAGGAAAATCAAAATAGAATCAATGAACGGTCCAAGAACGAGAAGTGCAGTATAGAGCTACGGAGCAGAGAACTGGCGTCGTAGCTGAGTGGTTACTGTGGTGGACTACCAAGTGGCCGAGCCGTGTTTTTCTCTTTCTTTTCTTTTCGCTGTTCGCTTTATGTAAATTTGTGTCCGTATCGTGGTGTAACGTCCGTTTGCAACAGCAAGTTCTAAGGTAGGGACCTATCATGACAGTTGATTCTGCACAGCTACTCTATTAGCAGCTGAAAGGAAGTGACTTTCGAGTGGGAGCCGCAAACGATGGATGACAAGGCTCCAAGTCAACCGAATCGTCCACCGGAAAACATGTCTGGTATTTCACACAAGGCATTACTGACAGACGGTGTACCATATGATAGGAATCTCTTACCGACGCGACTCGTCTAATTTGTACGCCTCGTAAAAGTGAGTGAGATATGTTCCTTGCCCGATATAGATGTTCGTATGAATGTGAATGTGATCACTCCCAAGGAAATGATGAAAACGTATTAGTTCGTCACATAAGCTGCAACAAATGAGCGCAACAGTTTCACAGTTTCTCTGTGCTCTGTCAAAACATACGTTTTTAACGCTTTTGGAGTTGCGTTCCGTTTTGGAGGTCTTGATTCTTGAATTCCTTTGTTGTAACATAGTTACCAGCCATTTATTTGTTGTTTTCATTTCTTTGAGACGTCTATGTGGTATCTCGCCTGCTCCCACTATTCATCACATTTATTTGCGTCGGTAACGTATTCTTTACCACATGACTCAAATTCTAAAATCAATGTGTAGTATGACAACTACCATGACTACACAAAGTGAACAAATATTTCAATGACTGGATGGACAGTTCATAACGTTGTGAAAAGAAAAATTAATGGTACGAAGGAGTTTTCAACATGGCTTGCCCGCATGGCAGTCCAACACTATAACCACTTACCCACGACGCTAGTGCTGTTTCAGGGTGTTATTTATTGCACTTCTTGTTCTTGGGGCGTTCACTGTTTCTGTTTTGCTTGTTTTTCACAGTTCAGTACATCTTCTTCCTGTCTTCATGCTTGATCATTGTTCAGTTTCTGACGGTGTATTCACTGGGCCATCTTATCACTAAATCTGAGGGGGTTTCCCTTGTGAGTATGCTGTGCTGCGAAATCCAGCTATAAATTCCAGTGACATTTGGCAGACGCAATAGGCATCTCGTACTCACAGCAACTGAAAACAAGCTCGCATAACGACGAAATTTTATTAAATAAAAGTTATCTTATCAGAAGTGTTGCGACACCCCTATGTAATGCGGAATTCACGCCAGATGTCGCGAAAGGCGGATTCACCCATATAAAAAGGGGGCTGGGTGTATTGTGTTAATAGAGAAGCAGTTACAGCAGAAATGGTCGGTCAGGAACGCTCAGTGACTTCCAACATGGACTAGTCGCCTGCCTAACAAATCCATCAGCGACAGCTCATCTCTTCTAAAGCGGCCCAAGTATACTGATCTCCATGTGACTGTGAAGTGGAAACGCGAAGGAACAACCACAGCAAAAGCAAAACGAGGCAGACCTGATGTACTGTCGGACAGTGAGCGTCGAGCACTGCGAAGGGAGGGTGTACAAAATCGCATGAAAATAGCGGAAGGAACCACTCGAGAATTCGAACAGCTACCAGCAGACCATCTACCACTGTGTGCGTAGGGAGTTTAAACGAATGAGGTACAACACACATTTGTGAGTCAGTTCTAAACGAAGCGTGCCGTGATGCAAAGAGGACAGCACTGGACAGTAAATGACTGGAAACAAGTGATTTGAAATGCCTGGAGAGCGTTGCCTGTAGTGTCAACAATGATATACGAAGGAGATGGTGATATGGGTGCGTTTTTCGCGGCTAGAGTGTGGCGCTCTTATTGTGCTTAAGAAAACGCTAAATGTGAGGACATCAATACATCTCACAGCATTGTGTACTACGTGCAATAGAGCAGTGGTTCCCGACCTGGGGCGGTAATTACCCCTGAGGGGTTAAGTGAAATTTTTTGAGGGGTAAAAACTAAACGATTCGATCCTGTTTCAGTTACGAAACTAAGTTATTTTCAAAAGATCATTACTATTACCACAATTTCTTAAGACTCTAATTTTGATTATATAAATTATCAATAATTAATTTTTCTTAATTAGTAGCACTAATGTGGTAGAGCCTACAGGTTCCTCACATAGTCCACACAGTACACACAGGTTGTGTTTCGTCCCGTACATCGCTGGTGATTAATGTGAGATATTTACGTATCAAATGCTGCATATCTCAAGAAAATTTCTTCTCCAAATTATAGATAGTATCTACAGTAGCCCAGAAATTGATTTATTACTCGCTTCTAAGTCGACTGTTGTGGCCGAGCGGTTCTAGGCGCTTCAGTCCGAAACCGCGCTGCTGCTACGGTCGCAGGTTCTAATCCTGCGTCGGGCATGGCTGTGAGTGATGTCCTTAGGTTAGTTAGGTTTAAGTAGTTCTACGTCTAGGGGACTGATGACCTCAGATGTTAAGTCTCATAGTGCTTAGATCCATTTAAAACATTTTTACTCGCTTCGAAACAGATAAATGAATTAATGGACAGCACGAAACAGTAGTAACTATATAAGGCCTACTACAGCACTGCACACAGTTTTATTATTATTATTATTATTATTATTATTATTATTATTATAGTGGTTAGACATAAAGCATTAGCAGTCTGAAGTCGTCCAATTTCTGCTAGTTCAGAGGTGAGGAGTGCAACACTGAAGTGATTTACGAGCAGTAAGTATAGTGCACACATCTGAACTTGACTGATTTTAAATAACATTGCACTGTGCAGGTAAACCAACTGCCACAATGGAGAGGAGCAATGCAGGGGAAACACGTTTTGTAAAAAGTGTGTGCCCTCACTGTGGATAGTTAGCTTTCTTTTCTGAGCAGGAGTTGTGCGTAGCACTTGCGATGCTCCACGAATTCCTTCGTCATTCATTCTTATACACACATATAAACAAACACACACAAATTAAGTATCTTTCAGCTCTCATCGCTTTGAAAATAAAAGTATTCTAAGAAAAGTCTTTCGTTCTACACTTTAGTTAGGTGCTAAAGGCGGTGATAATGTGTGTGTGTGTGTGGGGGGGGGGGGGGGCAGATGTCAGGGGGAGAGGGGAGAGGAGTACCATCTAATGTCTGATTGCAATCAGGAGTAATGGTCTAAGAAAGGTTGGGAACGACTGTTGTAGAGGAACAGTTTGGCGACGATCTGGCCAGAGTTCTGACCTGAACCTAATGGAACACCTTTGGGATGAGTTACAACATCGACTTCGCTCTAGACTCCAGCGTCCATCACTACCTTTCTCTGATTTGGACTCCACAGATATTCAGACAACTAGCTGAAAGTGACCACAGTGGAGTTTTAGTTGTCATTAAGGAGAAGGGCGCACACAGGCCATCGTAGTATCTACCAATAAATGGTCGCATAGTTTTTATCAAATAGTGTATATCACTAGCATCGAAATACTGGAGTATTAATTTGTTAGAATTCTGTCACGCTGTTCATGTGGCAACAGATCCCATTTCGCCCAATACTTTTAAGAAAACTCTCAGAATTAAAGCGGACGTTAGGTCTTGGACAGTCGCGAAGAGGAAGGCAGAGAGCGGGGAAAGCCGGCGCGGCTGGCGGCGACTGAAGACAAAGCTCCGCCGCAGTTGGCATTCCGGGCGGACATGTGCGACGCACGTGTGTGGCGCAGCCGGGACACGCCCGCCGCTTCTTGCCGGCGTCCCTCCGGGAAACGGCAAAAACACGCCGACACGGCGCGCTTCCTCGCCCGCTGCACGTGGCCAACTTTCACACGGATAGCCGCCCCTGTCTGACCCTCTGCCAGTAGTAAGAAGGGTAGCACATGCGACTCGCAAAGCTACCGCCTAGCTTCATTCACATCCATCTGTTGGACAATCGTCATAGCACGATCGAACGAAAATGCAGAAAAAAATCTTGGACGATCTTCCCTCTTGGTGTAACGAATATGTAACGAATAGCAGCTCTCTTTAAATGTGCATAAATGGAAGATAATGCCCGCAACCAAATGAAAGAATTCGGTAGTATCCGATTACAAGATTAGTAGTAAATATCTTGAGAATATCACATTGATTAAGCATTTCGGGATAATACTGAGAAGCGATGCGAAACGTGACAAATGTGTGTGAAATCTTATTTGACTTAACTGCTAAGGTCACCAGTCCCTAAGCTTACGCACTACTTAACCTAAATTATCCTAAGGACAAACACACACACCCATGCCCGAGGGAGGACTCGAACCTCCGCCGGGATCAGCCGCACGGTCCATGACTGCAGCGCCTAGACCGATCGGCTAACCCCGCGCGCGAAACGTGACAGTCGCGCCATATTAGTACTAACTAAAACTACAAACTAAATTTCACCCGAATAGGCCATGAAGGCCCTACAGTACCGACGGGCCACCGTTTCGTCCTCAGCCCACAGTCGTTACTGGATACGGATATTGAGGGGCATGTGGTCAGCACACCGCTCTCCCGGCCATAAGTCAGTTTGCGAGATCGGAGCCGCTACTTCTCAATCAAGTAGCTCCTCAATTTATCTCACAAGGGCTAAATGCACCCAGCTTGCCAACAACGCTCGGCTGACCGAGTGGTCACCCATCTAAATGCTAGCCCAGCCCGACAGTGCTTAACATCAGTGATTTGACGGGGAAGCGGGTTTACTACTGCGGCTTGGTCATTGGCGATATCAGTATCAGAGAAGGCGAAAGGAAGACCTACAATAGGATTGTTGAAAGGATTCTAGGAAAATGCTGTGCATCTGTAACGAAAATAGCAAATAAGAGGCAAACTGGATCAGTTACAGAGTGCTGTTTCCATATTACAGAGTATTGTTTTACTTATGAAGTAGACGTGACAACAGACATTTAAAGAATTCAGAAACGCACTAATGGTATCGAGAAAATTCGGCAAAGGCCACACTAAAGTGTAACAGAAATGCTCGCATAACTTAAATGAGAATCCCTGCAATCCAGACGATGGAGATCTCGCGAAATCCTGTAGGATAAATTTATAAAACTGTACGACCATAAACCTGCCGACATCGCATGTCATGCGTAGGGACGGAGAAAATAAGGTAAAGATACACTGAGGCACATACAGTGCCGTACATTAGTTTTTCCTTCGCTTACTATACGTATGGAATAGGACAAAAAGTTGATATAATGGCAATTTTTACCCTCCCTCATGCACTTTACGTGGTTTACAAAGTATGTATGTGGATGTAGATGTAGAATATTGTAACATGTTCTCACCTCATACGTAATAAGGCCTCTACAACAAAACGTTCCTTCTTCATGCAAACCAACGTCGATTTAGAAAATATCTGACATGAAAAAACAAACTCGCGCTTTCTCGCGTGACTTCCTGAAAGCCATCGACCGAGGCACTCGCATGGATGCAGTATTTCTTGACATCTGAAAAGCAGTTGGCTCAGTACTACACTGAAATGAAATGATTGTATGGCATTGTTGGCCGGGAGGCCCCATTCGGGGTAGTTCGGCCGCCGTATTGCAAGTCCTTTTTAGGTGACGCCACATCGGCGACTTGCGAGTCGATGAGAATGATGATGAAGGACACACAACACCCAGTCCCCTGCCGGGAATTGAACACGGGCCCCCTGCGTGGTAGGCGGTAACGCTACCTCTACGCTGCGCAGGCGGACAGTACGTCACTAATACGAAAGTACTACAATACAGAATATCAAACGAAATTTTTGACTGGACGGGGGATTTCCTGGCAGGCAGGACGCAAGCAGTTATCTTGGATGTCATCGATACGGCGTATTCTTGAGAAGTGATTTGAGGCCATTTGTCTTCATGTTGTGTGTTAATGACGGGAAGAGAATATTAATAGTGACCTCAGACATTCTGCAGGTGATGTAATCATTATAAACGAAGTACTGCTAAGAAAATAATAATTAAAAAAGCGAACACGTTCGAACAGGACTCGCGCTCTGAGCGCTCCATACGAACTTAATTAGGTGTGTAGATGAGAGTAATAATAAATTCGTGTGGCTCTATGGCCTGGTGCCAGCCTTTCAAATTGAACGTCACTTCGGTGACTTGGGTGTCCTTATCCTACCCCAGTCATCCAACCACCGAAACACGTGCGGCACGTTGGATGCTCTCTGTCCGGGTACCGTTCTGCATACACCCTGCAGGCTTCAGCTGCATTTCGTCGACACTCGCCATAGATGAGTATCATCTCCGCCTTTTCAGAGTTCGAATACACCATGGCCACAGTTCCTACAACACTACACTATCACAGACGTCTGGTAACACGGTGTACTACAGTTGGTCTGTGTGCGGAGACGAATGCAGAATAACAATACCAGCAAGCGCTACATGCGGACACTGCGACAGCTAGACCAAACCACAACAGTGCACTACAGCCACACTCTTAAACACGGTCGTCATCGTAAACATGTCCCTGCAGATGCTGCTCGCCGACCGTGGCCCGTGTTTGTTACAACACGCAACTGAACGTCGGAGGTTTCAAGCGTCAACTTTAGGTTACAATATCTCCGGATGTAATTAACATTTTACAATGCAACAAACGGCACTGATTACGTATTTGTTTATATGTTCAGATGTGCTAACAAAACTAACGGGGTTCCATTTAAAAAAAACGTAGGTTTGTGTTAAAAAACATACTTCCGTGCATTTTTTTATGGTTTGTATTAAACAATTACACTACCCCCTCTCCTCACGTTCGGTCTGTGGAATCGACTCGTCAGTATTTGATGTGGTTTACGAAATATATCCAGCGGTAACGTTAGGTGACTCACCCTGGTGTTATATATATATATATATATATATATATATATATATATATATATATATATATCCTGCCATCGATGACGAGGTCATTAAAGACTGAAATAAGGATAGTCAAAATGGGAGTGGAAATCATCTGTGTCCTACTCAAAGGACCATCATAGTATTCGATTTAAGCTCTTTTGTGCAACCATCTAAACTTGGATGTGCGCTCCTGGATTTGAATCCCCCTCCTCGAGAACACGATTCCAGTGCTTTAGTCACTGTGCCATCTCAGTCGTAGTATAACATTTTAGTCACCAAGCTACACACAACATTAAAAGCGCTCTGTAAGAAAACAAAAGTCGAGTGTTGGAATTTTCAACAATTTCAAGCCGTTACATGAAGACAAAATATCAGTCTGGAACCGCGCGACCGCTACGGTCGCAGGCTCGAATCCTGCCTCGGGCATGGATGTGTGTGATATCCTTAGGTTAGTTAGGTTTAAGTAGTTCTAAGTTCTAGGGGACCGATGACCTCAGATGTTAAGTCCCATAGTGTTCAGAGCCATTTGAACCATTTGAACCATGAAGACAAAATACACGAATGAAATAACTCAGCCGGCCGGTGCGGCCGAGCGGCTCTAGGCGCTTCAGTCTGGAACCGCGCGACCGCTACGGTCGCAGGTTGGAATCCTGCCTCGGGCATGGATGTTTGTGACTATAGGTTCAAGTAGTTCTAAGTTCTACGGGACTGATAACGTCAACAGTTAAGTCCCTTACTGCTCAAAGCCACTTGAACCATTTTGAAATAACTCGTGCGAATAGCACCGTACGTAAATGTAGGTCGCTGTGTGTACACTAGAGGGGACACATGCTATTTCCAGACGCACGTTTTCGTCTGTCAGTATACATGTGTAGCAAAAAAGGGCGACAACCAGATGACACACGAGGGAAGAAGTTTCGCACCCGCACACGCATATTTTACTGTCACACTGCCAATGCCAGGAATAACGCATGACGTGCTCAGAAGAGCAGGGTGTGTGTAAGGCAGTCGGTTACTGCTAAGGTCGCCGGTGAAGGCCAGAGCACTGACACTGGAGGCAGAGGCTGTGTTGCGTCTGAAACTAATCAAGTTCAGCTCGATAAATAAGGGTAAGGAACGTTCCCTCTAACAATTTTGGATATACAGCGAAGTCCATATTAGGCGGGTTACTGCTGATCCGGCACTGTATAGATAGCCGAAATAACAGACAATTTACAACATACAGCAGACTAGTAATTACTTATGAAACATGCTGCAAGTCACATTTGAAAACTCACAGTATTACTTATGCGTTACTCACCGTAACCTGGCAACTTATTTTAAAAAATTACACCTAAAACACACTGTTTCGTGTCACGTGCGTTCAATTCACTTTCGGGAAATAATGGACCAGTTTTTTTTCTCATTCTATTTTTAATTCACTAATTTCTCGCAGAGTCAAAGCAATGCGTATGATGATGATGATGACGATGACATGGTTTTGAGGGCGCACGACAGCAAAGTCATTAGCGTTTGTAACGAAACTTAACGATGTAAGTAGGCTGTTTAGGTTTTTATGTTGGTAACGCCACGTAGCGCTCTGTATGAAAATCACTGACTGTGCTGTGTGCAGTCTGTGGCTGGTTGGCATTGTTGGAATATTTGCTATTGTAGTGTTGGGCAGTTGGATGTGAACAGGACGTAGGGTTGCGCTGCTGGAGGTGAGCCGCCAGCAGTGGTGGATTTTGGGAGAGAGATGGCAGCGTTTAGAGAGCGGACGATATGGACGTGTGTCCATCAAAAAAAGGAAATTTGTAAGACTGGATGTCATGAACTGATATACATATTATGAGGTTTGAACACTATTAAGGTAAATACGTTGTTTGTTCTCTACCAAAATCTTTCCTTTGCTAACTATGCCTAGTGCCTTCAGTAGTTAGAATCTTTTATTTAGCTGGCAGTATTGGCGCTCGCTGTATTGCAGCAGTTCGAGTAACGAAGATTTTTGTGAGGTAAGTGATTCATGAAAGGTATAGGTTATTGTTAGTCAGGGCCATTCTTTTGTGGGGATTATTGAAAGTCAGATTGCGTTGCGCTAAAAATATTGTGTGTCAGTTTAGTGTTAATCAGAATAAGTAAAGAGAGAAATGTCTGAGTACGTTCAGTTTTGCTCAGCTGTATGAAAATCAGATAACGTAAGAGGTTTACCAGCAGTGTCATTCATAATTTTTCTTAGGGGATGTTTCAATGAGACGATTGTGGAGATATACGATAAAATGACTAATATGAGAAACGTAAACAAAGTCCGGAAAACACATAAATTCACACACAAAGCAGCGAAAATTCACATTCTCAAATCTGACATAAGGTAAAAAAGGACAAAATCAGTGGAAAGTTTTAAAAGAGGACAGTAGACACCAGCGGCTGGCTGCTCGCCGTAAGAAAAGGGTGTGAACCAGTCACTATGCAACAGACTAAAATCTCCAGTCTAAAAGATTAGGCCAGAGTCCAGACACATATCAAAATTTTAAAGGCTTGACTACACTCGTCTCGTCCTGAGACAAAATAGAGGGCAGGTCCCCAGCTCAGTTTGCTTCCGCCCGTTTTTCACGAAATAAAATGCACTCTGTAAAAACGTGTCGTACACTGATTTACACGTCACAGGGGTCACAGACAGGGAGGTCTTCTCCACGCAGTAAAGGCTATGAGTTAGGGCACATTGTCCGATTCGGAGACGGGTCAGGGCTATCTGATCTTGCCGGAGTGAACGGCATGAGGAACTCCACTGCCGAACGGTTGGCTTCACCAACTGCAGCTTATTGTCCGTCACCTCCGACAAAGTCCAGAAAATACATACATTCACAAACAAAACGGCAAAAATTCACATTCTCAAGTCTGACATAAGGTAAAAAGGGCTAAAATCAGTGGAAAGTATTAAAAGAGGGCAGTAGACACTTGCGGCTGTCTGCTCCCCGTAACTGTATGGATCTATGACAGACCAGCAAAACGATAGCCTGCAAGGGAGTCGCGCATTCTGTAAAGGTATGTTCCCAGCAGACCTCCTTCGCGATTTTGTCGGTCTCTCCATTTCCCCAAATTCCCACGTGCCCTGATATCCAGCAGAATGACACCTCCTTCCCCCGCCGCTGTAGGAAGTACAGCTTGTCGTGTATGAACTCCGAATTTCTCTTCTGTTCCGCAACGGCTGTCGGGCACTAAGGGAATCGGAGCAGATGAAAAACTGTTTCCCCTAAATATGCCTCATCTGCTCCAATGCCATCAGGATAGCATGGAACTCTGCAGAAAATACGATGTGGGTATGGGAAAGGCGAATTCTGAGGACACTGTCCGGGAAGACGACGGAACAGCCAATGGAGTCCTCTTCTTGGGGGTCATCTGTATATACTATAGTAAAACCGTGCCTGCAACAGTCAAATGAATTTTGTGCTTGATACTCTAACAACAGATTAACGGATTTCAGGGGTTCGATGTGCGTGACACCAGGTTGGCGTCTGCCTTCACTCGCTTCCTCTACCAAGGAAACCACCAAATCGTTCATGTATAAAGGGTTATTCATAAGCAACTCCGGGCTTTCAGAAGACGACACACATACAGAAAACTTACACGTATCAGTGACTATAGCATCTCTGCATGTTTTACTTCGTAATACTCGCCACGGCGTAGATGCACTAGGAGGATGGGTATGTCAGAACATGTAGAAAAATCAATCACTGTTTATTGTCGTATCGAATCAGTTCTTGCCTGAAGATATGCAGCCTAGTGAATAGATTTGCAAAGTGGGCTGTTGGTTGCGCCTTCCTGTGGCAATACGTGTCAGCGTCTACAATGAACTGTACACACGTAGCCTATTCACGTTTTCCAAGTCACAAATGATGCCGGTATTGTGCACGTGTTACTGAAGCAAAACACTTCGAGAGACGCTCTATCCATTGATATGAGTCATTTTTCTGTAATACAGATCATTTCTATTCTTATGTTGGAGAAGGCCATTCAATTTATTATTTTTTTTATCAAGCTGAGCTTCTATGGACTGCGTGATAACAATCAATTTCATTTTAGTGTCTAGGTCTTGTTCAAGCTTTGACTTCCTGCCAGCATCTTTTGAGCCCACCAAGAAGTGCCTGTTTATGCTTTTCGGATAATGGTCCTCCCCGTCTTTTGGACGTTGATGCCATTTTAAAACCTTGGTAGTTGTTCTCCAATCTTCTAAATTTGTTCCTGTCAGGAATTTCTCTCTCTGAGATGCCAATCTGCCTAAGATCTATTTCACATTCTTCGAACCATGTTGGCCTTGTTTTCTTAGATTGGATGAAACTCCATATTCTTTTTGTTAGTCGGTCACCGTCCATCCTCATGTTAAGATAAAGATGAAACTAACGGTATTCATACGTCGCATTACGTATTCAGCACCTCTTCTTCCACTTAACACGCTTGTCTTGACCGTAAAATAACAATCGTCTCTTCTTAATGGATGCGGTGATATGTTCTGTCTTGCTGTACAAGTTCTCATTTGCTCTCATTCGCCATTGTCCATCAACCCATCTATTACCTAGGATTTTCCTTAATATCCTACGCTCTCACTTTTCCAGCCGCTCAGCTTGACCTTGTCTATTCATGGTCAAAGTTTCGGACGCATATAATCCCTCAGATTTTACAACTGTATTGTGTTGTCGGAACTTGGCCACTATACTCAAACTTTTTGTTATAGGTATTCTTTGTCAGTTGGTATGCTTGGTCTAACTTCCTCATCCTGGCATTAATTGCTTCTTCTTCTAATCCATTCTCCTGGATGACTTCATCAAGATGCCTGAAATTCTGAACTCGTCAATATTTTGTCTTTTGAATATAGATCTGGAGTCCAACTTTTTCAGCAAATTCAGACATTCCATTCGAAATAAATTATTAGAGAATAAAATTATGGGTAGGCTGCTGTCGTATTGCTTATTGTTTAAATATAAGTATTGATCAAAAAGTTTTCGCCCGAAGGACACACTAGCCCCTTACCTTCATGTCTGTACTTATATACCCGCATCTGAGCTGCGCTGGATTGGATATAAACTGCAACGTAGCCCTCAAATGGACATTTTTTGACCTTACAAACGCCATGAAAACCACATGCAATTCTGCATATTTTCTCTTTGCGGCCATGCACCATTTTACAACGAATGGCTTGAATAACGTGTCTGTGCGAAAGAGCAAAGGGAAGGTGAAATAAAAACATAAAATTTGGCACCTTAGTGATAATGAATAATGAGCGTATGGCATTGGTGGCCGGGAGACCCCTCGCGGGGCGGTTCGGCCGCCGCTCAACAAGTTCTTTAACGCCACTACGGCGACTTGCGAGTGAATGAGGATGAAAGGCACACAACACCCAGTCATCTCGAGGCAGAGAAAATCCCCGACCCCGCCGGGAATCGAACACCGGACCAAGTGCGCGGTAAGCGAGAACGCTACCGCAAGACCAAGAGCTGCAGACACCTTAGTGATTTTTACGTTTCTAAAGGTAGCAATTATCCTTACCGTGTGAGATGCTGTATGTAATTGTTCTCCCTGATCTAGAATGCCTTTTCCTGGTTTCTGTTCTCAGATCTGTATACTCTTAACTAAATGATGAGATATCAGTTAACATTATATTCCAGGATGACAAAAATCCTAGGCGTAAATAACGCAAAATAAGTAACAAACGTACTCGCAAACTTTTCTGTTTATACTCTGTATTATAGTGTAAGAATGATAAAGAAGTACAACGTAATATATGCGACAAGGAAAGTTAAGGAAATGTGTCAGCCCTGTACCTTATCTATGGAAGAAAGCGGCTTATAATTTCGTATCGCTTTGTTTTCTTCCCACCTTCTTCAAAAAAACTTATCTGAAAGTTTCTCAATAGAGACATGTTCTGTTTCGAACTTTTCGATCCTGTGAGCTATTTATATAACTGAATCTCACTTAAAAGACAAGTCTAATACACTATAACGGTTTCTTTCTTGGCCTTGTTACCGATAACTTTCACGGCCGAGTTACTCATTACGACGCTTAATAAAACGACTCAGAGAACTAATGGAGAAAATGGATAACTGCTCTTTACCGGAAGGAATGTTGCTGTATTCATGTCTCCCACTGAAATGAATCAGCCATTGTCACCACTGTGGACAAAATCATAATTATTTGATTTTCATCATAGTGACTTCTCCACTCTTTATTAAATAAAAGATATGACAATCTCGTGCAGAGACGCCATATAGTGCTAATGCTCAAGAAACTTAGTCTACAAATAACTGCAGTTAGCTACTTTTATAATTTTTTTACTATCATTATTCATAAGCACCCAACGAATTTTGCTGTACATCACCAAACCATCTTCAGGAATGTTTCGGTGCACCGACAGAAGTCATAAATTACCTTAATGTACGTAAGGATGACGCTGAAAGCAGTGCATCGGCTCAAAACGCCCCTATTTAAGAAACGAAAGATACTTAACATAAAGAAGACCATCCGGAATTTGCTGCGGTCACAGGTTTGAAACCTGCCTCGAGCATGGATGTGTGTGATGTCCTTAGGTTAGTTAGGTTTAATTAGTTCTAAGTTCTAGGCGACTGATGACCTCAGAAGTTAAGTCGCATAGTGCTCAGAGCCATTTGAACCATTTGAGCCATCCGGAATTTGAACTTGAGATTCACGAGGTACAATAATTGCGTGGCGTTCAGCTTCTGCTGTTCGTTATTCTTTCTCCTAATCTGATTCTGCTCTCCATCTGTACCTATTACATGCTGCTTACGACTCCTAACACGTATAATTGACAACTGATAGATTATGAGTGGATACCCATGGATGGAAATGAACTATTTTCGTGATACAAGAACAAACAATATTTCCTACTCTCCCTCTTCTGGTGGGTGAAATAGCGATACTAATTTACTGTTTCTCTAGTAAACATTTCATTTGCATGGTACTACCGCATAACTGTTAAGGTAAAGATGAAACTAACGGTATTCATACGTCGCATTACGTAATCAGCACCTCTTCTTCCACTTAATACGCTTGTCTTTCGGTTAATACAACGCCATTTGCCAAGTGGCATTTCTTACCCCAATGGTTGGTTGGTCGCTGTTAACCTGATTCACAATAAATAATTGCCAGTTTTTCATTCAGCAGATGGGAGGGAGGAGTGTAACATAACGGAGTACGTTTTTAATCCCTAGGATCCGGAACATTATATCTACGAACTTGGGTCCCTGTTCAAAGTATAATCTATCGAACTCCTTAGAAATACTTATTTATAATACCGTGGTCGCTTGACTACCACGTGGTCTTTAGGGCCTGATCGCGGGGTTTCATTTTTCCTTGTCATTTATATACTACACGTAGAATCCTTGATTTGTGGTTTTAGAAATTTTTATCTTTGTCTTTCTAAGAATTTCGTCCTACTTTTTTAAGTTTTCTTAAATATTACAGCGCATGTTCGTCAAAACTGTTGCACTTGCTGCTAAAGATTTTCCAGCTTAAGTACGATGTTAGCCTTGTAAGCCGAACACTGGTTAACTATATACATTAATCCTGTAGAACATACACAATATTGTGCTTTTAATTTCTATTTTCTACATATAACTTTCCTTAATTATTCCTTCTAGTGCTTCTTCTGACACTAGAGTATCTGGCTAATTAATGTTTAACATATTTTGCAACGCTAAATTTCAGTTCTTGAAGTTTCTCCTTACCTATAGGTAGCTCTCCAACAGTCCCCATTTCATATGCTTTCAGACGTATAATTTCAGAAACTCTTCATCAGTTAATAGTCAATGGGAGCGCATTCTCTCTTTGAGGGAAGGGTTTTTGCTCTGTGCCTCTCTGCTTTTGATGGCTCCCTGACTTTTGAAACATTGCCCCTTACACTGTTTGTTCCGTGAACATAACACATTGGTCTTGGCAGCTGGAATGACTTGCGTTCGCAGGTTAAATGATCAGGATGTCTAGCGTTTCTGGCAGAAAGCATGATGAAGTTTTGGTTGAAGTCTCCGAAGCTGAAGTGAGTTGCACATGGTGATTAAAGGAACAGGATCATGAACATTAGCGCCAAGAAACGCAAAGAGGCTTGGGTTGAAGTGTGTACAGCTGGAATGACTTGCACATGTAGATTAAGGGACCGGGATCACGAACATTTGAGCTATAGAACGTCAAAAGGCTTGGTTTAAAGCCTTTGAAACTCGAATGAATTGCAAATGGAAATTTAATTATCGACATACTCATCATTAGCGCTAGAGACGATGAACAAGCTTGGATTGGAGTCTTCAAAAACTGGAATAACATGCACACAGAGATTAAGGATCAGGATCACGAACATTCTAAAATCCTGCTGTACAGCCTGCTAACTGTACTTGTGACACTTCCGCTACGATAATTGCTCTACATTTTCTTGCCTCCTTTATTATGTATGGGGCTTAAGCACGCTAATCTCCACTCTGCTGGAATTTCCTCCCCATCGTACATAAATTTATTAAATAATTTGCATAGATATTCATACAGGCTGCTTGCGCCACACCTCACAAATTCTATTGGTAATTTCCAGTCCCTGGTGATTTCCCAATTTCCATTTGTGTAGCCGCCTTCTGCAGGTCTTTCGTAGTTATTTGCCCTACCTGTTCACTCCCTGGGTTATCCCGTACCTCCCATTTTATTTCTTTGTACGCTGTCCTTTCTTCTTTTAACAGGTCTTTAAAATGCTTCTCCCACTATACCAGGCTGATAACGGACAGATTTGCTCTTTCTTCTTTCCTCAGCCCTGCAGTTATTTTCAATGCTGCCGCCACTTTTGTGTCCTCCCATGCATCGATCGAATTCTTCGCATTTACCTTCGCAGGTTCCATTTTTATTTTTGCAGATGTCTTTTTTTATTTCTCTATTCATTCTAATATGCAAGCCTCTGTCATGTTTGTACCGTGTTCTCAAACAATGGAGAAGTCTGTAATTGAAGTGGAAGTTCAAAGTGGCCTTAGAAGAGGCAGGTCATGTGTAGATAACATCTTGACCCTAAGACAGATCATGGAGAAGAGGTTGGAAGGACTCGAATCAGACATTCGGTTTTCGTAGATCTTAAGGAAGCATATGACACAGTACCATAAAGCTTTTGCTCGAGCCGCTGTGGTCAGGAGAACTGTAAAAATAAATAAATAAATAAATGTAAGAACGTCTGAATCTACACGTACATCATATTCCGCAAGCGACCTAATGGTGTGTGCCGGTCGTTACTTTTTGTGCCACTAACTGAGCCCTCCAACAGTGTTCCACTCGCGAACAGCGCGTGGGAAGAATGATTGTCAGTAAGCCTCTGTATCATAAACCTCTACAAGTCAGCAGAATATGTCATTAAAGTAGGGAAATAAATTTCTAGAGAGGCCTTCCAATTAACTAAAGGCTCAAGCAAGGATGCTTTTTGTCTCCCACACTCTTTGTGCAGAGGGTAGTGGATTTGTGGTGTATAAAGTGTACAGGCATCAGGACTAAAGTCGGGAATCAGTGTATGTACACTCTTTCCTGAGCTAGTGATGAAGTCGTTGAAGCAAACGATGAAAAGGATATATATATCCTGCATACTTACGAAGTTGCTGGAAGAGCATAAAAAATGGGGTTTTGAAAATTAATAATAAAAAGACAGAGAGAAGAGGGAAGTAACCTGGAGATTGACGGACATTTTATAAATACACTCCTGGAAATTGAAATAAGAACACCGTGAATTCATTGTCCCAGGAGGGGGAAACTTTATTGACACATTCCTGGGGTCAGATACATCACATGATCACACTGACAGAACCACAGGCACATAGACACAGGCAACAGAGCATGCACAATGTCGGCACTAGTACAGTGTATATCCACCTTTCGCAGCAATGCAGGCTGCTATTCTCCCATGGAGACGATCGTAGAGATGCTGGATGTAGTCCTGTGGAACGGCTTGCCATGCCATTTCCACCTGGCGCCTCAGTTGGACCAGCGTTCGTGGTGGACGTGCAGACCGCGTGAGACGACGCTTCATCCAGTCCCAAACATGCTCAATGGGGGACAGATCCGGAGATCTTGCTGGCCAGGGTAGTTGACTTACACCTTCTAGAGCACGTTGGGTGGCACGGGATACATGCGGACGTGCATTGTCCTGTTGGAACAGCAAGTTCCCTTGCCGGTCTAGGAATGGTAGAACGATGGGTTCGATGACGGTTTGGATGTACCGTGCACTATTCAGTGTCCCCTCGACGATCACCAGTGGTGTACGGCCAGTGTAGGAGATCGCTCCCCACGCCATGATGCCGGGTGTTGGCCCTGTGTGCCTCGGTCGTATGCAGCCCTAATTGTGGCGATCACCTGCACGGCGCCAAACACGCATACGACAATCATTGGCACCAAGGCAGAAGCGACTGTCATCGCTGAAGACGACACGTCTCCATTCGTCCCTCCATTCACGCCTGTCGCGACACCACTGGAGGCGGGCTGCACGATGTTGGGGCCTGAGCGGAAGACGGCCTAACGGTGTGCGGGACCGTAGCCCAGCTTCATGAAGACGGTTGCGAATGGTCCTCGCCGATACCCCAGGAGCAACACTGTACCTAATTTGCTGGGAAGTGGCGGTGCGGTCCCCTACGGCACTGCGTAGGATCCTACGGTCTTGGCGTGCATCCGTGCGTCGCTGCGGTCCGGTCCCAGGTCGACGGGCACGTGCACCTTCCGCCGACCACTGGCGACAACATCGATGTACTGTGGAGACCTCACGCCCCACGTGTTGAGCAATTCGGCGGTACGTCCACCCGGCCTCCCGCATGCCCACTATACGCCCTCGCTCAAAGTCCGTCAACTGCACATACGGTTCACGTCCACGCTGTCGCGGCATGCTACCAGTGTTAAAGACTGCGATGGAGCTCCGTATGCCACGGCAAACTGGCTGACACTGACGGCGGCGATGCACAAATGCTGCGCAGCTAGCGCCATTCGACGGCCAACACCGCGGTTCCTGGTGTGTCCGCTGTGCCGTGCGTGTTATCATTGCTTGTACAGCCCTCTCGCAGTGTCCGGAGCAAGTATGGTGGGTCTGACACACCGGTGTCAATGTGTTCTTTTTTCCATTTCCAGGAGTGTATGTGTACAGAGTTTAAGTACCTGGGTAATACCCTATCACGTGACGGAAGATGCGACAGAGATATCTAACAACGAATTAGGCAGGTATGGGCGGCTATCCTAAAATTAAAACATTTACTTTGGTCCTAAAAATGTGTTTAAAGGTAAAATTCATTTAAACAAATCCACCGTGGAACCAATAACAACTTCTGGGAGTGTGTGGTGCGAACTCGCAGAAAGAAATAAAAAGAGACTTAGAGCTTAAGAAATGGAATACTTGAGAAGAGCCTATAGAATTTCCTGACTCGACCACGTAAGAAATGAGGAAATAAGATTGGTTCAAATGGCTCTGAGCACTGTGGGTATTAACATCTGTGGTCATCATTCCCCTAGAACTTAGAACTACTTAAACCGAACTAACCTAAGGACATCACACACATCCATGCCCGAGGCAGGAGTCGAACGTGCGACCGCAGCGGTCACCCGGTTCCAGACTGAAGCGCCTAGTACCGCACGGCCACACCGGCCGGCCGAGGAAATAAGAGAAAGGACACAGACTTACTATAGTATTACGGATAAAATAGAAGAAAGGCACCTAAGATGATTTGGGCATATGAAAAGAATGGATGAACACAGATTGTTCAGGAGAGTACTTTCATGGCAACCTCCCGGAAGGAGAAGAAGAGGAAGACAGCGGAAAGGGTGGCTGTGTCCAAGAAATGATGGAGAAATGACGAATGGAAGAGAATGAGGAAGAATAGCGAGATCGAGCCAATTGGCGACAGATATGCAGGATGCTGCAACGAGGAAGGAAGGAAGAATCGTGAACATTAGCTCTAGAGAACACGAGGACGCTTGCGTTGCAGTTTTAAAGCTGGAATGAGTTGCACACGGAGATAAAAGGATCGCGTTCACGGACAGAACGGGCGGAGGTGTCAGCCAATTTCTTCATTCATTTCTCCATCCATTCAGAGCCCCGTCTGGGCGGGGACTGCGTCAACAGGTCCACGTGCCTGGGGGGACACGTATTAAAAAACAGGAGACGGGGCTTTAATATGTATAAGAGAGCGGTGCCCTCCTTATGCGGCCGGCTGTCCCATTACGACGACACGAAATGACAACGGCCTAATTGGTCGGCGGTCGGCTGCGCGGCTCACCAGCGCAGACCCATTTTTCAAGCTGTCAGAAGAGCTGTACCTGTCGCGTCGCGTAGCGCCGGGCCGATAGCGCGGGGTCTGCAGCCGGCGCCGCGCCCACGCTAACTGCTGCTGTTCTACACTGCACTACAGTACAGTACAAAGTACACAGCATTCCTCTGGACAGTCATATAAAAGATGGTGCAAGCGACGGGCTACAGCGTTCTCTGGCATTCATGACGGCTGCTGGGGAATACAAAGTCAACCGCCACGCTGTTCTAGTGGGTAGCACGGCTACCTACTAGCATAGAGGCTTCGCATTCGAGGCCTGATGACGTCTCCTGTGCCTCCTGTGTAATCTACAATGCCTGACAGAAAAGCAAAAGCACCCAGAAAACATGGTCGAATGTCAATATAGGATCGTACATGTACACACCATCGGTAAGTTTGATGACTATACACTGCCGAAGGAAAAAAAAAATCACAGCATCAAGGAGTAGTTGTGCGACATAGACGAAGTTGGTAGACGTGTTTCTGCCCCTGAAAGACGATGTCTATTCAGATTTCGCGTCAGTCGCATAAGAGTGGCAGTAGTAACTCCACTATGAGGGTGCAGTTCTGGTCTGCTTTAAACACGCTGTAACGGTTCCGAGCGTCAGTTACCTTTGAGACTGGACGTAGAGACTTACTGTTAGTCAAGAATGCTTTTAAAGCGACAAAGACGCCGTTATCAGCACCTCATTGAATTTCAACAAGGTCGTGTAATATGGCTACGAGAAGCTGGATGTTCCTTCTGCGATATTTCAAAAACACTTGGCAGGAATGTAACCATTGCACATGACCGCGGTGGTCGCGGTAATGTACGGTCGCAAGAAGACCAGGCTCCGGCCGTCCATGTGGCTCTACGGAGAGGCAAGACCATCGTGTTCGGCATATGGCTCCGGCGCATCGTTCTGCATCTGCAGCAGCAATCTGAACACCAGTTGACACCACAGTGACTCTACGAACTGTCACAAATCGGTTATTTCAAGAAGAGCTCCGAGCCAGACGCACTGCAGCGTGCATTCCACTGACCCCAAAACACCACCACTTGCGACTTCAGTGGTGTCAAGCGAGAGCTCATTGGAGGGCAGGGTGTAGGTCTTTTGTGCTTTCGGATGAAGACTAGTTCTGTCTCGGTGTCAGCGATGGCGGTGTGTTGGTTAGGAGCAGGCCAATTGAAGACCTGTAGCCAAACTACCTGCATACTAGACACACTGAACCTGCACCTGGATTTATGTTTGTGGTTGCGATTGTTTAGGACAGCAGGAGCACTTTCGTGGTTAACGCACGCACCCTGGCTGGAGAATTGTACGTCAGTCAAGTGATTCTACCTGTTGTGCTGCCGTACATGAACAGCTTTCCAAGGGGTGTTTTCCAACAGGATAACGCTCACCCACATACCGCTGTTGTAACCCAACATGCTCTCCAGAGTGTCTACATGTTGCCTTGGCCTACTCGACCAGCACTTCTGTCTTCAATCGAGCACATATGGGGCAACATCGCACTACAACTCTAACGTCATCCACAATCCACAACCAGCACTGGCCGTCCCAGTGCTGATCGGCCAAGTGCAACAGCCATGGAAATCGATAGCAGAAACTGACATCCGGCACCCGTACAATACAATGCACACACATTTGCATGCTTGCATTCAACCTTTTGTCGGTTACACAAGTTATTAATCTACCAGCATTTCACATTTGCAATGGCTTATCTCGCGACTTTTCAATGTTAATCACTTAAATATTTTACCTAGAAAAAACCATTCCCGAAATTTCATTACTCTACATTAATTATTTTTTGATGATGCAATTTCTCTCGCCGGCCGGTGTGGCCGAGCGGTTCTAGGCGATTCAGTCTGGAACCGCGCGACCGCTACTGTCGCAGGTTCGAGTCCTGCCTCGGGCATGGATGTGTTTGATGTCCTTAGGTTAGTTAGGTTGAAGTAGTTCTAAGTTCTAGGGGACTGATGACCTCAGATATTAAGTTCCATAGTGATCAGAGCCATTTGAACCATTTTGAACCATTTTCTTTCCATCAGCGATTTGCAGTTCTCTGCGACAGGTAGAAAGACCACCAGTGTACATTAGTGATACTCGTGTTAAGTGTTATCACCAGACCTGCTGGGTTATATAACGGGCTTGAAAAGGATCAGATGCTGAGTGACCACTGTGAAGTACACCAAGATGCCACATACTCGTCTAAGAAAGCGTTGTCAGCACCTGACACAGTTTTAAAGGGGCCTCATTGTGGGTCTCCATTTAGGCGGCTGGTCGAATAGTGCTACCCATATTTGCGGAGCATTCGGATGTGGCAGTTGCCCAATGTTGGTCTCTGTGCGAACATGAGGGTAGATAGAGGCCTACTTGACGTCAAGTTTCCGGTCGATCACGTCTGACCACCACGAAGAACATCGTAACCCCTTCACGTCCGATAACAAATACTGGATTCCTCAGTACATTGTGTCTCATCCCACACCATTAGTCGGGGACCAGCAGCAGCTGTACTAGGGAGCTACCTTTCGATATGTAGGCTGCTCTTAGCATCCAAACACAAAAGACTGCTTTTGGAATGGTGCCGTCATCGGGAAGCATAGAGTGCTCATGAACGACGTCTGATTGTATTCACCGGTGAACTGCGATTCTGCACTACACCGGGTGGCCATCGTCGGCGGGTATGGCGGTGAGCTGGGAACAGTTCCCACACATCCAACATTCTGACGAGGCACAGCATCGTTACTTCTGGCGTCATGGTTTGGAGAGGCATCAGGTTCGACTCCAGGTAACGGCTGGTAGTGATTGAGAGAAGTCTGACGACTTAACGGTACGCCAGGGACATCCAACGTCCACATGTGTAACCTCTCATGCGGCAGCATCATGTAGCCATTTTCAACAGGAGAATGCTCGTCCACACATGGCACATGTCTCTATGTGTATGTAATGGCGAGGAACTCCTGTGGCCAAGAAGATCCCCAGATCTGACCCCGATAGAGTGCGAGTGGGGCCAGCTTGGACGTCAATTTCATCCCGTTGCAGGTATCGGAGGAATCAAGGCCCAGTTTAAGCAGTTGTAGGCCAGGTTGGCTCAAGAGAGGATACATCAGCTTTATGACGCCCTTCCCAATCAAAACAGTGCATGCATCTAGGCGAGAGGGTGTTCAATGTCGTACTGATAAGGTGGCTCATACTGCTGAGTTCCTTGTAAATTTGGCCTGATTTTGTTATCACCTGGAATAACATCACATTCCCTCTCAACCCATGAAGTTTCATTTCGCTTCCTCTTCCGTTCTGAGCTCCTCAATTTTTTGTCATGCATTGTATATCTCTAATGGTGTTCTTTCAGCGTCTTACGACTAAGACACTGTTTCAGTAAATAAGTGTTGACAATGATACCCAAGCTCAAATGTGGTATCACCTGTGTAATCTCCCCCTCCTTCCTTTTTCCATTTATTGGCCATATTAAACAATGCCTAGTCAAAGATTTGAGTGGAGTGAAGGTTACAATAAACTTTCAAGTTCACTTAGCTTGTCATGTTGACATGGCTCCAGTTCTTCTTGTCTAGGGATCTGATTCTTGAAGCTGAAAATCTAACATCTGGTCCTCGCGATTGTTTTGAACTAATTAAATTGGAAGATTGTTGTTGCAGAATGTTTTACGTAAATATATTTTCCAGTGATTTTCTCACATTTTAGTATATCACACAGTATTTTGATTTTTCATATTAACGAAGCCGAAATTATATTGTTCGCGCCTATTATACAAAAATACATCCAAACACATCAGAGGCAAGCTTACGACTCTCAGACTCCGCGGAAATAAGAATATTCCAAAGGGTTTACAACTTTTCTTAACAAATTCCAAGTAGTTTTCGATTATTATTTCATAAATGAATCCAGATATAAACATAGTAAACAGTACAGGATTGTGTAATTAATAATTGAGATTTTAAATGTGCAAATAATTCGTAATTTCAAATATTTCTAAAAAATAATTTTAATTGTAAATTCAGAACTGGTACTTATCGATTATAACATAGCAACTAAAATATTTTGTAAAGTAGTTGCTTTTCATAAATTTTAGCTTGAAATATTACATACTGTATATAAAATTGTATGAAAGTTTTCAGAAAAGCAACTGAGATAATATTAACCTGTCCAAAATTCGAGAAGTAATATTGGTATCGATACCTAATGTCTAGGAAAAGTAGTGCTAGAGGAGGATGTCTTGTTACAACTGGAAGCCACACAAAATTAAAATCGATTCAAACTGTAGTGACTGGAACGAAACGAAGGAAAGAGAATGGTATTGTCAAATGCAAGTATGTAAAAGTAGATTCACTCTGGACGTCAACATACCGTTACGGAACGTCATCGACAAATGGTGGTGTGTTCACACTAGATGGAACGTCGGCACGTCGCTCGCTAAGCCAAGTACCGAACCGTCATCTTGTGGTTATGAGATACCATCCGCGATACAAGAACTAGGAATATAGTGTCAGAGTTAAGGCACTAGAAACGATTAACGTTATTAATAGCGAGGAAAAATTAATAACAGATATATTTGACGACCGTAAGACTGAGTACTCAAAACCTCTATACTTTTGTGGTCGAGAAAATATATAGCCTACATACATATGTAGCCTACATATCAAACAATATTTATAGGGCAATACACAGTCTTCTTCCTCTATCCCCTATTATTTTCACAAGACGTCAAATAATTATATATTTCTCCTTCAATGTAGATATTAAAAAAATATTTTTAATGAATATTGTTTAACTTATTTATTTTATTATCTCTTCGTCCGGATATTATAAAACCTGAACCCTTCTGGCTTTCAAATATTTGGCTGTTCTGTATAAGAACACTCAGACGAAATATATCAACGTCGTTAGGTAGCCTTCAAAATGTCACGAAGACAAAACAAATCATATACACTCCTGGAAATGGAAAAAAGAACACATTGACACCGGTGTGTCAGACCCACCATACTTGCTCCGGACACTGCGAGAGGGCTGTACAAGCAATGATCACACGCACGGCACAGCGGACACACCAGGAATCGCGGTTGTTGGCCGTCGAATGGCGCTAGCTGCGCAGCATTTGTGCACCGCCGCCGTCAGTGTCAGCCAGTTTGCCGTGGCATACGGAGCTCCATCGCAGTCTTTAACACTGGTAGCATGCCACGACAGCGTGGACGTGAACCGTATGTGCAGTTGACGGACTTTGAGCGAGGGCGTATAGTGGGCATGCGGGAGGCCGGGTGGACGTACCGCCGAATTGCTCAACACGTGGGGCGTGAGGTCTCCACAGTACATCGATGTTGTCGCCAGTGGTCGGCGGAAGGTGCACGTGCCCGTCGACCTGGGACCGGACCGCAGCGACGCACGGATGCACGCCAAGACCGTAGGATCCTACGCAGTGCCGTAGGGGACCGCACCGCCACTTCCCAGCAAATTAGGGACACTGTTGCTCCTGGGGTATCGGCGAGGACCATTCGCAACCGTCTCCATAAAGCTGGGCTACGGTCCCGCACACCGTTAGGCCGTCTTCCGCTCACGCCCCAACATCGTGCAGCCCGCCTCCAGTGGTGTCGCGACAGGCGCGAATGGAGGGACGAATGGAGACGTGTCGTCTTCAGCGATGAGAGTCGCTTCTGCCTTGGTGCCAATGATGGTCGTATGTGTGTTTGGCGCCGTGCAGGTGAGCGCCACAATCAGGACTGCATACGACCGAGGCACACAGGGCCAACACCCGGCATCATGGTGTGGGGAGCGATCTCCTACACTGGCCGTACATCACTGGTGATCGTCGAGGGGACACTGAATAGTGCACGGTACATCCAAACCGTCATCGAACCCATCGTTCTACCATTCCTAGACCGGCAAGGGAACTTGCTGTTCCAACAGGACAATGCACGTCCGCATGTATCCCGTGCCACCCAACGTGCTCTAGAAGGTGTAAGTCAACTACCCTGGCCAGCAAGATCTCCGGATCTGTCCCCCATGGAGCATGTTTGGGACTGGATGAAGCGTCGTCTCACGCGGTCTGCACGTCCAGCACGAACGCTGGTCCAACTGAGGCGCCAGGTGGAAATGGCATGGCAAGCCGTTCCACAGGACTACATCCAGCATCTCTACGGTCGTCTCCATGGGACAATAGCAGCCTGCATTGCTGCGAAAGGTGGATATTCACTGTACTAGTGCCGACATTGTGCATGCTCTGTTGCCTGTGTCTATGTGCCTGTGATTCTGTCAGTGTGATCATGTGATGTATCTGACCCCAGGAATGTGTCAATAAAGTTTCCCCTTCCTGGGACAATGAATTCACGGTGTTCTTATTTCAATTTCCAGGAGTGTAGATTAAGAAGACATCAGATACAATATTACGAGTACGTCATGAGTGAGCGCATCGAGATTACGGTAACTTCCAATGCTAGCAGATGACGCCACCGTCCCTTCGCCGAAGTCAACGTACAAACTTCCTTCCCGATAATTCTTGATAGTGACGTTGCGTTCCGTTACAGTCTGTATGAGTGTCGCCATTTAATACGCACTGTGGAATGTTTTGGCGTTCTGTTTCATTCCGTATAATGACGTTCAGTCAGTATCACCCTTTATTTTTAAATGGAGGAGGCATCGAGCAATGGAAGGGCGCTAAGACTGACTATGCACAATCGCTCTAAATGAATAGTGTGTCTGATACCACATCCAAGGAATCGAATTAGTTACTAATGCAGTTGGAAGGATGAGGGGAGAACCTAATTAGCAATTAATGCAACAGGAAGGGATGAGGGGAGGCATAGTCGTACATGATGTACCCTGCGCTACATCCTGTAGTATTGTTTTATGGTATAAGCGTAAATGTGGATGTAGCTATGAGTCTGAAGCAAGTTGAATGAATGTAGATTATCTCCTCATTACCTAAGACGTTACCTACATAGCACATCACACTGTTTGAGGATCAGCGTTTTAAAAACTTATTTAAGGTTTTTCTAAATCATCTATGTGAGTACTAAAAGTTCGTGATTATTTTACCAAACTGGTTTAAAACATCGTCAAGGACGTTTCGTGACGCAAAACCCAATATTTCATACTGTTGCACATAAGTGTTTACTCGCGTCCGTCTCTGCAAGTCAAGTGAAAACAGGTTAAAAAGAAAAGAACAGTACGTAGGTACCAATACATGACAGATACGTAAGCAGGCGACACTCCTGCATGTAAACAGAAAACAGACGAAAATGAAATAATAACTGGCGATGTTTTAAATTAATAAAACGAAAAAGATAGTAAGATACATAGAAATTCTTAGTAATTGACAGAGCGATTTGAAACACCATACAACATCTACGGGCACTATGGCCACGCAAATAACGAAGTAATGAAACTCTTCCACTGTTTTACTTCATTCTACGTTCCAGTTTTACTTCTTTCCTATATTAAGTTCTTCTGTAGCGAGTACCTTAACGCGTGGTCGGTTCATTGTATTAATTTTATAGAGAGAGCCAGAGCATATTATAGATACTTCTCATCCTATCATTTTACAATTATAAGGAAACATACATTACGCTGAACTGGTGCATTAGTCTAAGGAAAGGTTAGGGTTCAAACTCCCATTCGGTTCTCCGCAGTCAGACAGTACAGGCTTCCCCTAAAACACTTCAGTTAAGCATTAGGATGGTTGATTCAACAATGTCACAATGTTGGCTTCAAAACCGCCGCGAGCGTTATCCTAGTTTCATTTTGCATAATTGAGCAAATTTTCCGTCAGCGTCATCATTCTGCTGTTAATTGCCACCGCAAACTGAACTTCATTTCTTTAAAAAAAAAAAAGATAAGGTATATCTATGCATTCACCATATGCGCTGCGGTGTCTATGACATTGGCAGATACAGGGAATGCGAACGGACTAACAACAATTTTTTCACATTAATCCGATGACGTGTCTTTACGTCACACTGTCTGATTTCAGAAACAAACTAACTGGAATGGACAGAACAGTTAGTTGCCAAATTTACACGAAATCACTGTAATGACAGATCCTGCGCTCGGTTTGATATTCGTTGTTTCTATTAACAAAGTCAGTGTTTATTCGGGATGTGTGAGTGGAGGATGATCATCTCTTGTACTACAGGGAGTCGAACCTGTTACCTCCTGGTCCGTTGTTGGCATTCTGCGTGCGTTACTGACCTCGAGCACTGACGCTTTCGTACATAGCCATGTAGAAAAACGACTGGGCATTGCGACCAGCCAGGGCGTGATGTGTTTACTGGAAAGCTACTTACAGGAATTTGAGCTTGATTACCTAACTTATCCAACAAAGTACCGCACGCTAACATTTCATCACGAGAACACACAGGACGCAGTTTACGAGTCGTTTAGATAGCGGATGTGCTTCCTATCTCTCTCTCCACATCTTCAGCGCTTAAAATAACTTTACTGTCAGGAAGTCCATCCGGTCATGGAACACACAGCCAATATATATATGACGAACTCTTCAGCACTGTCGGAGCCCTTTTCGTGAAATCCAGGAAAATTCTGATAGAAGTGCATTGTGTGATATATTTCACGTGCCGTAGGTGTATTTGCTTCGTTCCTGTTGACACTGCACCGTTTATACATCTGCACCTACATAAGAACTCTGTGTGCCAACTTATGGTGGTCTGTGTTGGAGGACACATGGTAAACCAGAACGGCTCTATTGTTCCGTATACGCAGGACAGATATAGAGGCGAAGCACCTAGCCTTTCTGTGAATCTTCTGTATTTCCTCGGGTAATCCAGTGTGGTAACAGCCACAAACCGCTTAACAATATTCAAGAACTGGCCGAACGACGGTTTTATAAGAGATTTACCAGTAAAAATTTCAGCGTTGTGACCTTCGTGAACAGGCTTAAAGAGTAACAGAGAGTTATGAACATTGTATGCCACAACGTCTATATACTATCTGATCAAAAGTATCTGGACAATCCTATGGAATGCGGAACTGAGCGTTAGATGTGAAGAGAGGCGACCAAGCAGTATAAAAGGAGGCGGGGCGTATTGTGTTGTCAATAGAGAATCAGTTACAGGAGCATGGATCGGTCAGGATGGCCGAGCGACTACGAACGTGGACTAGTCATTGCATGCAACGTAAGAACAAATCCATCAGGGACGTTCCAGCCCTTCTAAAGCTGCTCAGTTCGACTGTTGGTGCTGTGCCTCTGAAGTGAAAACGGGAAGGAACAATCACATCAAAGCCAAGACCATGTAAACCTCACTTACTGAAGGACTGGGGGCCATACAGCTAAACATGAACTCAGCGGGAGATATCACTCATGAGTTCGGAATTGCTACCAGCAGTCCATCTAACACAATGACTGTGCGCCGGGAGTTAAAAAAAAATAGCGTTGAGCAGCTCCTCATAAGTTCAAAATGGCTCTGAGCGCTATGGGACTTAACATCTGAGGTCATCAGTCCCCTAGAACATAGAACTACTTAAACCTAACTAACCTAAGGACGACACACACATCCATGCCCGAGGCAGGATTCGAACCTGAGACCGTAGTGGTCGCGGGGTTCCAGACTGAAGCGCCTAGAACCGCTCGGCCACACCGGCCGGCTTCTCATAAGTCACACATTTCTATACTCAATGGTACGCGACATTTAATGTCGCATAGAGGGACGTCACTGGATTGTGGATGACCAGAAACGAGTGATTCGGAGAAATGAATCACGCTGTACGGTGTGGCGACCAGATGGATGGGTTTGTGTTTAGCGAATGCCTGGCGTATCTTAGCTGCCACTATGTGTAATGCCAACAGTGGAGGTGCTGTTACGGTATGGGGGAGTTTTTCGTGGGTGGGGCATGGCCTCCTTATTTCACTTAAGCAAACACTAAAAGCGGAAGGATATGAACACATTTTACAGCCACTGTGGATTGAGTATAGTAGAGGAGCAGTTCGGAGACGATGATTGCACCAGCATGACAATGCACGCTGTCATAAGGTAGCATCTGTGAGATAAAGGTTTGTGGACAATAAGATGCTTGAAATGGACTGGCCTGCGCAGATTCCAGACCTGAACTCGGTGGAACCACTTTCATATGAGTTAGAACGTTGACTTCGCTCCAGATCGCAGCGTCCAACATTACTTTATTCTCGGGTTTCGACTCTAGAGGAAGAAAGGGCTGCGATTCCTCCACAGGCATTCGTGCAGCCAACTGATGGTGCCTCCAGCGGAGTTCAAACCGTCATAGAGGCGAAAGGTGGGCAAACGTCTTACTAATGTCCACTAATGGGTGTCTGGGCCAAAGGCCTTGCCGCAGTGGTAACACCGGTTGCCGTCAGATCACCGAAGTTAAGCGCTGTCGGACTGGGCTAGCACTTGGATGGGTGACCATCCAGTCTACCGACAGCTGTTAGCAAGCGGGGTGCACTCAGCCCTTATGAGGCAAATTGAGGAGCTACTTGATTCAGAAGTAGCGGCTCCGGTCTCATAAACTGACATACGGCCGGGAGAACGGTGTGCTGACCACATGTCCCCCTTATCCGCATCCAGTGACGCCAATGGACTGAGGATGACACAGCGGCCGGTCGGGCGGAGTTTAGTATAGTACTGTCTCGGTACTCCTCATCAGGCAGTATATATTTCATGAAGGAACACTCCTGCCACACTTCTTTGAGATAGACAGAGTGCTACTTTAGGTTCTTCCGATGCTTCTCTACTAACTTCGACGTACTGGATTCTGTGTGTTATGAAGTATTCAGTTCACCAGTTCCGATATCGTGATAAGTGCTTATTTTGATTACTAGGCGAAACTTCGAAGCTGTTCCAATGGCTTTCCTACTTTCCTTAAAAAAAAAGTTTTTAATGTTCAATATAGATATAGATGTTTGAATATCGTTTCGTTACAAACAGAACTGTAAAAAGATGCAGTAAAGGAGTTGATTAGAGGGTTCTAGAAGTAAAGCTCTGAAACAATAGAGTTTTGCAACAATAACTGCTCGTAAAATATGTTCATGTGTGAGATGGGTACTACGAGCGCTTCGGAAATTGACTTACGCAGGTATAGAAACTATATTCAGATTTCATTTTATCCGTCTTTGGCAGGTTCTTAAACTACTGTGAGAAAGTTTATTAGTATTATCAATATTATTCACTGATACAATTACGAATTTCAGTCAGTTTTCAGGATCCCTCACGCGTCGGTCGGGATACGTAGCTTACATTAGACGTTTGAGATGCATTGTAACAATAGGTGGCAATCAGAGAGAGAGAGAGTATAATCATTCTAGAAATGATAATAATTAATAATAAACGACAACACAACATGAGCCGTCACTCAATCTTAAGTTTTTTGTTTACGGTAGGTTTCGGGTGCTTTTCTCTATCAATTCTACATCTACATGGATACTCTGCAAATCACATTTAAGTGCCTGGCAGTTCGGGTGTTTAGCTCATGGGCACCGCTCCTGGGAAAAAACGATGTGCAGATGTATCTGTAGTCCTATGCATCTAACAGTGAATGAGTAAAACTCAGATACAGAGCTGGCGAGGAAAGTGCACAACGCAGGTGCACTTACGTCGACATCGGCGGTTTTCCAGGAGCAGTCCACGTGAATTAAACACCGGAACTGCCACCTGATCACACAGCAAAACCTCCGAAACATATCAGAAATGAACAGCTGTCGGTACAGTGACTGGTTGCACTCTGTTTTATTTATATTTGGATCGGTCGCTGAAACAGCTTACCAACCATGTGTACATCCACCGATAATTGTACGATACAATCTAAATTACAATGAATGAAAACTGAATCAAAATAAGAGGAATAAAAAAGCGTATCTACGATATTGGGCAACAGAGTCTTTGTACAGAAATCAAAGGCTATCGTAAAAATTGTTTCGTATCCGGCAGTGATTCGGGTTCCCCGTCTAGCAATGACGTGGAGATGTCAGAATAGGCTGCGAGCGGTGGCTGCGGACCGCCGTCGTAAGGGGAGCCACCGCCGAGATACGCGCGTCACTTGGCGCCACTCACGTCGACTGCTTGTCGCTGAGCTTGTGGCTCGGGTTCGCGACGCGGCTCACTCTTTGCTGCACTTTGTAGGTGTTTGTATCGCGCCACTGCACAACCAAGTTGACTTAGTTTGTTTCCGTTCTCGTGCGGTTACTGATCTGGAACTGTTGTATTGCTATATCGATTTCGCTACGGACTTGTTAGCGTTTCGTTCACTTCATGAACTCAGTCTGTCGCGGACTTAAGAACATGTGTTCGTTTCCTTGCGGTTCGGTGTACCCATCGGAGCAACTGACGATAAATGGGTTCTACCCATGCCACGCAGAATAGAAAAAATTGAGCTGCCGTTCTTTCGATAAATCGAGACTTCACTCAATTTCTGAAAGCTTAAAAATATGTAAGCCTAATTATATCTTTGATAGGATGCTAGGAGTTTGTTTACTATTCTAGTATCTTTGAAACAGACGCAATCGAAAACAGAAGGAACTGAGAGTAATTAATAGTGAAGTAGGTATGAGGAATCCTGTCGTCAGATGATGTCCATCCCAACAAAATTGTCTGGCAAGGCGTTTTGTAAAATAAGAGAGAACTTCTGATTATGGACCTCAAGTACAATATTACGGCGTGGACGGAGGAGCTGGGAACCGAGACCAGAATTCCTACTGGACTATTTTCACAATAAGACAAAAGTAATTCATCGCTAGAAAGTGAATACAACACTGCTAACGTTCTCCCACCCCCTCCTCTCTCTCTATCTGTCTCTCTCTCTCTTTCTCTCTCAGGTCAGAGGTTTCCTACAGGAGGTTGGGCTGCTGCATAACGCTTGCAGCACGTGGCGATGGAGCAGGTACAGGGGCGGATATGTTGCGTGACTTTGCTTTGCATGAGTCTGTGTAATTGTGAGGCGGAACAAGTAATATCCACGCAGCACACGGCGAGAAGGATGCTTGGACGATAAAAAACGCGAAAGTAAAAATTACGCTGAACGAAACCATTACCCGTAAAATTGACGTGCGTGTGGAGACAAAAGCTGTAGAAGTACTGCTACACGAAACGCTTCGTCTATACTGCCTGAGATGCATTAATCTCACATCACGGCAATTCCTTCGCACTTCTGGAGTGTTGTAGGAGAATTCTACCAACGCGAGACAGCGTGAATAATTTGAACTTCAAAAAAAAAAAAAAAAAAAAAGTTCAAATTGCTCTGAGCACCATAGGACTTAACTTCTGAGGTCATCAGTCCCCTAGACTTAGAACTACTTAAACCTAACTAACCTAAGGACATCAGACACATCCATGCCCGAGGCAGGATTCGAACCTGCGACCGTAGCGGTCGCGCGGTTCCAGACTGTGGCGCCTAGAACCCCTCGGCCACTCCGGCCGGCGTTTGAACTTCTCTGATGTACGAGGGCCTGCCGACAAGTAGTGGTTCCGAATTTTTGATGTGAAAACTCTTAAAGCTTTTTAAATAAAACAAACGTTATTAAAATTTTACAACCTTAGTCTTCATGTCTACATACCTGTAGTCCTTTGGCGCTAAAGAGCTTCGAATGGTGGCGTGTAACATGGCGGTTTGTAACGTAACTATATCGGTGCGCGAGATAGAGCGTGCTGTAGCCGAGGGTCGGCTTTGAAGAGTTCGTTCACACACTGAGTACTCTCTCCTTGTGTTCATTCTCACTGATCTTCCTTCATACAGTCCAGGCCGCCGTAGCCGAGCGGTTCTAGGAGCTTCAGTCCGGAACCACGAGGCTGCTACTGTCGCAAGTTCGAATAATGCCTCGGGCATGGATGTGTGTGATGTCCTTAGGTTAGTTAGGTTTAAGTAGTTCTAACTTCTAGGGGACTGGTGAACTCAGATGTTAAGTCTCATAGTGCTCAGAGCCATTTGAACCATTTGGCCTGTTTAAGAAAATGTCGCGATATTCGCCTAATATGCTTTAGTTAAGCTTCAAGAAATGTAGCGATGTATTCTCAGTCAGGAATTTGAACCCCATTACTCCAGAAAATAACAATTCGCCCTACACATGATACCGAAATGTAAGGTCAATTTTGAGGCAATGAGGGTGGAAAGGTGACCCCCTGTCACTTAATTAAGAGGTATCAAGCTGGAATAAATGTCTCCTTCAGATCTCCAAAAGTGGAATTTTGCATTTCCTTCCATGGACTGTGGTAAAAATATCTAAGTACTGTATCTACTTTAGCTGACTTGTCAGCGTCTCTCCACGAGCTACATTTTAATTTTGCCATAGCGGATCTCCCAGCTAAAGTGTGACTATACTTATCTAAGACGTCTATGCACGACACTTCGTTAATGCTTCGAGATTTAGCAGACATTGTGATCAACGTACACCATGGTAACACTCTTACACTTTCTCACAAGGATATTATAACGAAATTCTTTGAGATGAATTACACTTGCCGTGCTATGTCTAATGCAATGCATATGATTTCTTAATAATCTATGTAGCTTTTGTACCCTGTTCTGATGTTTCCCGAGACGAACTTGAGAAACCCTGAAGGCCACAGTATACACTCACTCAGAGGCTGACCTGTACGATTCTAAAAGTGATATCTAATTCTAGTCTACGGCAGAATTCGAACCTGCGACGCTGTTGTGATGGGCTACTTACGTAGTGAACATAACTAACTGGATCAAATGATGTATTTTTTCAGTTTCTTAAGCGTAACATAACGAATCTTAATATATTTGGGATATACAATGTGTAAAATATATGCCACTAACGATAATAGTTTATTTACTGTTCATGGTACTATAAACTTATTTCGCTCATCTTTCGCACCACTGAACTACGTACCTATGTAACAAGTGCTGCTTTAATACGATGCACATTTCAATCGTTTTCGATAAAACGAGTTCCAAAGTTTTACGAGCCTATTGAATTCCATACGAGAGCGCTAACCGTCAATGAGCAGCGTTAGTGCAACCTGCAAAGTGGCAGACTAGAATTCTGGTCCTTCCTCATTAAAGCCTCTTCATTTCTTTATCTACCACCAAGCACTTGTATCACCATAACGAAAGATTTTTCTTCGCAAAGGGGCAACAATAATAGTGTTGATCACTGTGGTACTTTCGTGGCGAGATGTACTCGAAATACAATAAGGAATCGTGTTGAAACGAACATGTAATTATCGATGCATTCAGGGCTGTACTTGCTTTGAGTAATCTCCATTGTATTTTCCACACACTCGTGAATATAACGACGATCCCGTGAGATTTTACTGCCGAATAACTTTTCCATGACTACAGTTTTTCACGGCCAATGTTCGTTTCATCAAGATTCCAGTCGGGCCTGGTAACCAAGCGGCAAAGCGCGTGACTGGAAGCCACGAGGTCACGGGATCTAACCCCGTCAAGACGACAGAAACTTTCAGTATGCCTTTAAAATAACCTTCACCTCTCAACCATGGCAGAAGTCGCTGGGAACGACACGTTATTTGGATTCAGCGTTCAACTGTATTTTCCCTTCCCATGGCTGGATAACTGGGGAAGACCACAGACACGCAAATAGCCAAAGTGGCGTCCAATAGAAAGACTTGTACCTGGCCGTTGAATCACAGGCAATTATTATCACGATTCCTTATTGTACCTCGATTATACCTAGCCATAAATGTATAACAATGATTACCTTTATTACTGTCAACGTTCCTTTCTGAATAAACGTGGTTGTGGAAATATCAGCGTTTAGCGGGAGATTAGAAAAAAAAGAAAATTGGCCAGATGCGACTAGAACTCGCGCTCCGAGGATTCCGTACTAATTTAATTATTCTTAAAGACTTTTCAACCATTCCAGGAATCGAGAATATTGACGATGTTCGCCAGTTATCAAAATCGATACTGGGAAGATATCGGTCGGGGGATTCCAAAACTCTCAAGAATGTTTTAATATCAAGTTTGAAGTCAGGTAACAAATGATAAAGAAAAATTTTCTTCGTGTGACATAGTCAAAAATTAACAATTTTCTGATTACTTCCTTTACTTGTACTGCGAAACCATGCTTTTCGACAAATTTCTTGATTCTAGGTCAGTGGAATTAATTTTGATAAGTGAGTTTGCGAGTATCAAAATATGTGACATAAATAGCCATATCTTTTGACTTCATTGGCTTAGAAGCGTACATTTCTTACACCACGAAGGGACCAAGACCTCAGTACGTGACGTAAATTTCAACTTGATACGCTTACCCGTTGTTAAGGAAATGCGATCGTAGTAGACGGACGGACAGACAGTCAGTCCGGTAACAAATGACAAAAAATTTTCACAATTTTTGGATTTTTTCTCTAGGTTTACTGCAAAACCTTGTTTCTTGTCAAATTTCATGATTCTAGGGCAACGGGAAGTACCCTATAGGTTTTGATGAGCGAGGTATCAAAAAATGTGGCATAAATTGCTGTATCTTTTGGTTTCGTTGACTTAGAACCTTCAGTTTTTTATACCGCTAAGCGACCGTAGATGCTTAGTATGTGACATATTTATAACATGAGATGTCTACCCGTTCCTGAAAGAAAGTGTTCTTAAGAGTCGGGTTGACAGACAGACAGACAGACAACAAACCTATAAGGGTTCCGTTTTTACCGACTGAGGTAGAGATCCCTAAAAAGGAGGAATTCGAACGCAGCAGGGATTGAGTTCTAGTCTGCCACCTTAGTCGGTTGCACTAACTCTGTTGTTCGCGGTTACCGCTCTCATACTGGCATTCAACAGGTTCGTAAATGAACATCGACTTAGCGAAAATGTTTCGGGAGCACATCGTGTTAGAGCAGCATTCGTTACATCTAAACACGCTCTAGAAACTTGCGAAAGACACCCAAAATCCGTGGCTCGTGAGGAGTATGCATTATTTATTAGACTTTCGTGTACTTTTGCTGGAGTCCAGTTGGCGAAACTGTGAAGGTCGGCGCTCGTAGCCCCTGAAGTAACGTCGGCACTAATGACCCTGTCGTCGACGGCGCTTCCAATCGTAATCTTCCCACCTTCCTGACGAGGTAACGTGGGTGAGATGGAAGCGACCACTCGAATTTGGATATCACTGTGCAGGAGAACACCGGGCCGGCCGAGTAGCACACGCGCTGCCGACGGCACCTGTTGCGGCCGGGACTCACCTGTGGCTTGCCGGTGTCGTCATAGCAACGGATGCGGGCGCCGCGCGAGCCGGGCGCCGGCGCGGCCGCGTCCTCGTAGGGCCCGGCCTGCTGCGCCCGCACCGCCGCGGCCAGCGCCACCGCCGCCGCCAGCGCCGCCCACCACCCGGAGCCGCTCCACATGCCGCTAGCCGCTGTCCCGGTCCCGCTACGCGACTGCGCACACTGCTCCGCGATCCGTCCGGCTGGAGCGCGCGCCGCCGACTGGCGCGGGGAGCCCGGCGCGCCCGCCCCGCCGCCGCGGCCCATTCAGCTCCTCCCACGCCGCCAGCGCCGCCGGCCGGCCGCCCATTCAGCCGCACGCGCCCAAACCCACCGCCGCACCTGTGCCTGTACCCGTTTACCGCTACGGCGTCGCGCCGCTGCCGCTGCGTGCCATTATCCTAGCGGGTCTCCCTGAGGTCGTCTCTGCCACCCGGCCGTCAGTCTGCTTTGCAATACCGACTTTCTGTCTGAATCGACCTCTCACGTTAGGCACACCTCACAAGGTAGCGCATACACTGAGGTGACAAAAGGTCATTGGATACCTCCGTGATATCCTGTCGGACCTAGTTCTGCCCGGCGTAGCTGTCATAAGAGTCGAGGGCCACGAAAAGGAAGCAGTGGTTGAGAACGGAGTGAGACAGGGTTCTAGCCTATCCCCGATCTTATTCAAATGGTTCAAATGGCTCTGAGCACTATGGGACTTAACTTCTGAGGTCATCAGTCCCATAGAACTTAGGACTACTTAAACCTAACTAACCTAAGGACATCACACACATCCATGCACGAGGCAGGATTCGAAGCTGCGACCGTAGCGGTCGCGCGGTTCCAGACTGTAGCGCCTAGAGCCGTTCGGCCACCCCAACCGGCTCCCGATCTTATTCAATCTGTACATTGAGCAAGCCGTAAAGGAAAAAAAAATTGGAGTAGGAATTAAAGTTCAGGGTGAAGAAATAAAAACTTTGAGGTTTTCTGATGACACTCTGATTCTGTCAGAGACAGCAAAGGACTTGGAAGAGCGATTGAACGGAACAGACAGTGACTTGAAAAGAGGATATAAGATGAACATCAATAAAAGCAAAACAAGGATAATGGAATGTAGTAGAATTAAATCAGTTGATCCTCAGGAAATTAGATTAGGAAATCAGACACTTAAAGTAGTAGATGCTATTTGGGCAGCCAAATAACTGATCATGGCTGAAGTAAGGAGGATCTAAAATGTAGACTAGCAATGGCAAGGAAAGCGTTTCTGAAGAAGAGAAATTTGTTAACACCGAGTATCGATTTAAATGTCAGAAAGTGCCTTCTGAAAGTATTCTACATCTACATTTATACTCCGCAAACCACCCAACGGTGTGTGGCGGAGGGCACTTTACGTGCCACTGTCATTACCTCCCTTTTCTGTTCCAGTCGCGTATGGTTCGCGGGTAGAACGACTGCCAGAAAGCCTCCGTGCGCGCTCGAATCTCTCTAATTTTACATTCGTTATCTCCTCAGGAGGTATAAGTAGGGGGAAGCAATATATTCGATACCTCATCCAGAAACGCACCCTCTCGAAACCTGGGCAACAAGCTATACCGCGATGCAGAGCGCCTCTCTTGCAGAGTCTGCCACTTGAGTTTGCTAAACATCTCCATAACTGCTATCATGCTTACCAAATAACCCTGTGATGAAACGTGCCGCTCTTCTTTGGATCTTCTCTATCTCCTCCGTTGTAAGATGGCAAGAACTATGCCCCTTACATGAAGTCATTAAAGATCACCTAACTTACGTTGAGCGAACAGTAGGGCTGAACAAAATGACTGACATTGCACAATGCATCTTGTAGAGGGTATAGTATGGACGTATTGGAATAATTAATGTCGGGTGATAGTTTTAAAGTGATTCACATGACATGAAAACTTTGTGGAAACGAGTCGATTTACTGGACGCTAGTTTACCCCAGGGAAGTATTTAGAGTTGACCGTGGCCAGCTGGGGAACAGCGAAGGGAAGTGACAATAGGCAGCTTAGGGCAGCTCAAGCTCTGAGAAAGTGGTAACGCGTGCGGCCTCCAGCCGCCTTACGATAAATGACAGCATGGGTGGTTGACCTCGACCCCATGCTGGTGTACTGGGAAACAGACGGAGAACTTGTACGCCTGTTGATAAATGTCCGTCATCCCGTTTTCTGTGAAACATGCGAGAAAGCCGCACAAAGCTACGGTGGAGTGGTCAACAGAGGTCAAAATATGCGTGTTCATGACTATAGCAACTTCGCGCTGAATTCACGGTCTGCAGAGTGCGAAGCAAATCAGGTGAAGAGCGACAGAATAAAATACACCAGCCTCCGATGGGAACATAGGACCAAGGAATTTGAAGTACTCTCCTGGGAGTCAGAATTCCGGAAAACTTGGTGTTGTGCAGACGCTAACCTTGATAGGTGGCCTGGGAGGAGATAAATAACAGAAGTTGAGAGGAAGGGGAATTTTGTGGGAATTTGTTCACATTCCAGAGCAGGCATTGGTCAGCGCTGGGAAGTGACGCATAATTAACGCAACTTGCGCTGCAATTGGCGTAAGTGATTTTGCTGGAGGGGAAACCGAGGCGAAGGGTGGACTGTGAGAAGTCTCCGTAGAGGTCTTCTGTTCCCAGCTTGCCTAGAGTGCAGATGTGGCGTTCTTTACTCAGCTTGCCTGAGAAAGAGTGAGCATCTCTGCAGTTTAGGACGTAGGAAATGGAACGATTGAGCTTATAGATAGAAAGTTTTGGGTTCAGCTATGTACTGAGCAAGATAGCTAGGAGTGAATACACGAGCGCAGCCTTGCAGCACCACGAGGTTGGCCGACGTCCACACAATGATGCCGCTCCGCCACGCTGAATTTGGTGATATTGAGCCCGCTCCAGCCACTGATCAATTTGTTGGATCACGTCGGCAAAGTTTCCACGAGGGTTTCATTGGATGTGTATTGTTGAATTCTTCTCACACTTCGCATTGCGCCTGGGTCAGTCGATAGGAATTACTTTTGATTTATCGCGCTTTACTCCACGCAGACGCAATTTATTACCACTGCCTGTTAGGAGAGTCATATAATGTGATGATTGAAGGTCGTGAGTTAAAATAAATCTGCACTAATCGACTGCATCTGTTTTCAATCAAGTAGTTGAAACCCCAAGTCACTTTCTTAATTAATTTTATGTTCAACGTTTGCATCTGGTGTTTAATAGCTGAATATAACATCAATGTGCACCCCTTTTTAATTAAAATGGATCAGTTCTGAATCAATTAATGTCAACACTGCCACCGCAGTTCAATCTGGAGTCACAGGGCCTTATTACTTTCTTTGCGTTATCCGACATTGCGGCAGTTTTGCACTCTCTGTTGATCTGTTAGTCAATTACCTGGGGTGAACACATGCCAAAACCAGATAAGTGATGGGTGGGGTGTTACACTGTCAACCCGACGTTGTACGGATCCCACACTAATGAGCAATACTCCAGTATAGGTCGAACGAGTGTTTTGCAAGCCACCTCCTTTGTTGATGGACTACACTTTCTAAGGACTCTACCAATGAATCTCAACCTGGCACCCGCTTTACCAACAAGTAATTTTATATGATAATTCCACTTCAAATCGTTCCATATGCATACTCCCAGATATTTTACAAAAGTAACTGCTACCAGTGTTTGTTCCGCTATCATATAAACATACAATAAAGGATCCTTCTTTCTATGTATTCGCAATACATTACATTTGTCTATGTTAACTGTCAGTTGCCACTCCCTGCACCAAGTGCCTATCCACTGCTTATCTTCCTTCATTTCGCTGAAATATTCTAATGCTGCAATTTCTCTGTATACTACAGCATCAGTACCGACTTTCTGTCTGAAGCGACCTCTCACGTTAGGTACACCTCACAAGGTAGCGCTTACAGTGAGGTGACAAAAGGCCATTGGATTTCTCCGTGATATCCTGTCGGACCTACTTCTGCCCGGCGTAGCTGTTATAAAAGTCGAGGGGCACGAAAAGGAAGCAGTGGCTAAGAAGGTAGTGAGACAGGGTTGTAGCGATCCCCGATCTTATTCAGTCTGTACATTGAGAAAGCAGTAAAGGAAACAAAAGAAAAATTTGGAGTAGGAATTAAAGTTCAGAGTGAAGAAATAAAAACTTTGAGGTTTTCTGGTAACACTCTGATTCTGTCAGAGACAGCAAAGGACTTGGAAGAGCGATTGAACGGAACAGACAGTGCCTTGAAAAGAGGATATAAGATGAACATCAATAAAAGCAAAACAAGGATAATGGAATGTAGTAGAATTAAATCAGGTGATTCTCAGGAAATTAGATTAGGAAATGAGGCACTTAAAGTAGTAGATGCTATTTGGGCAGCCATATAACAGATCATGGCTGAAGTAAGGAGGATATAAAATGGAGACTGTCAATGGCAAGGAAAGCGTCTCTGAAGAAGAGAAATTTGTTAACACCGAGTATAGATTTAAAAGTCAGAAAGTCCCTTCTGAAAGTATTTCTATGGGGTGTAGCCATGTATGGACGTGAAACATGGACGGTAAACAGTTAAGACAAGGAGAAAACATGTAATGTCTCTGTCACCGTCGCCAAATTTAATATTTTTTTGTGGTATTCAAAAAAAAAAAAAAACCTCTCTCTCACCGGCCTGATTTAGCTTCACTGATCAGGATAGTAGAAACATGCGTATATTAAGGGAATTTTCATTCACAAAGCAGGCGCTTAACTTAAATTCCATAAGGCAGTGAAACAATTTCGAAGTCTCGGTGCGATGAAAATTGTCAGTCGATGTCCTGAAAACATTTGTAATAATTATTAACTTTCGGTGATCACATGGGGAAGACCGGAGATCTGCTGGTAAGACCGTGTTAGCCCTTTTTTTTTAAGTAATAAACTGGATATCTTGAGCATACAAAACGGCAGGTTCGTCCAGTGTAAATAAGACGTTCCCCACTGATCCCGTGCTACGCAGCGTAGTAAATAGACACTGTCAATAATAATCAGTTAAATAATACGCGAACACACTTACTTTAGTTTAGTTCAAGTATTAAATTCCTTCTCATACAGAATCTCATCAAGATGGCGACTAGCTCAACAATACATACATATACATCCTCCTTCTTTCACGGCTAATCGGCAAGATCTCCTTCATTCTTTTCATAAGAGAAAACATAGATAGCAGATAAGCTATTCCATGGAGTAAGTAGACGCTGCAAGGAATAATAGGGCTTGAAACTACTTTGCATTGATGAAATTTCTGAAAATATCGCGGAGAGACCGCTGTAAGAGACATTACAAACAGAAGCTTTTGAAATGTGGTACCACAGAAGAATGCTAAAGATTAGATGGGTAGATCACGTAATCAATGCGGAAGTACTGAATAGAATGGGAGAGAAGAGAAGATTTGTGGCAAACCTGACTAAAAGAAGGGATCGGTTGGTAGGGCACATTCTGAAGCATGAAGGGTTTCGCGAATTTAGTACTGGAGGAAAGCATCGAGAGTAAAAATCGTATAGGGAGGCCAAGAGATGTATGCAGTAAGCAGATTAAGTAGGATGTAGGTTGCAGCTGTTACCCAGAGATGGGGGCTTGTTCAAGATAGAGTATCACGGAGAGCTGCATCAACCAGTCTTTGGACTGAAGACCGCAGCAACAACAACAACAGGCAGCATCTCGACATGGCATGGACACGACAAGTCCTCGAAACTCTCCTACGGAAATACTGAGTCATCTTGTTTCTAAAGCCGTCCAAAGTTGCTAAAGTGTTGTTGGTGCCTGCAAGAATTGACCTCTCGAGTTATGTCCCATAAATGCTTCGACGGTATACATGTTGGGCGATCTGGGTGGTCAGATTATATGTTCGCATAGTCCAGGATATTCTTCAAACGCCGGCCGCTGTGGCCGCGCGGTTCTAGACGCTTCAGTCTGGAACCACGCGACTGTTAGGGTTGCAGGTTCGAATCCTGCCTCGTGCATGGATGTGTGTGATGTCCTTAGGTTAGTTAGGTTTAAGTAGTTGTAAGTCTAGGGGACTGACGATCACAGATGTTAAGTCCCATTGTGCTCAGACCCATTTGAACCATTTGAACCAGTCAATGATATGTTCAATTAGACCAGAAGACACTCCGCCTAAACACAGCCCGCATCATTGTTGAGACACCATCACTTCGCACAGCTCTTGTTGACAACTATGCTTCGTGGTGTGTGTCACACTCGAACCGTACCATCAGCTCTTGCCAACTGCAACCGACTAGGTGACGTAGTGGTTAGCACAGTACGCTCGCATTCGGGAGCACTACGGTTCAAACTGGCGTCCAGACATACTGATTTAGGTTTTCCATGATTTCCCTAAATCGCTGCAGGAAAATGCCGGGATGGTTTCTCAGAAAGGGCACGGCTGATTTCTGTCCCCACCCTTCCCTAACACGATGGGACCGTTGTCCTCGCCGTTTGGTCCCGTCCGCCTAACCAACCAAACATACAGCTGAAGTAGGGACTCATCTGACCAGGCCTCCAGTCGACTACGGTCCAACAGATATGGTCACGAACTCAACGAGAGGAGTGCAGGTAAAGTAGTCATGCTGGCGAAGGTACTCTTGTCGGTCGTCTGCTGCCGTGGTCCATTAACGCCAGATGCACCCTACTGATCTAACGGAAACGTTCTTCGTACATCTCAGATATCTGCAGTTATTTCAAGCACTGTTGCTTGTCAGTTAGCACTGACAGCTCTACGCAAACACCGCTGCTCTCGGTCGTTAAGTGAAGACAGTCCTCATCTGCTTTGTCTTTGGTGAGAGGTCATGCCTGAAATCTGGAATTCTCGGCACACTCTTGACACTGTAGACCTCGGAATATTGAATTTCCTAACGATTATCCGAAATGGAATGTACCATGCGTCTGGCTCCAACTACCATTCCGCGTTCAAAGTCTGTTAATTCTCGTGGTGCGGCCATAATCATGTCGGAAACCTTTCCACGTGAATCACCTGAGTACGAATGACAGCTCCGCCAGGGCACTTCCCCTTTATACCGTGTGTACGCGATACTACCGCCATGTGTATATGTGCATATGGCTACCCCATGATTTCTGTCACCTTAGGGTAAATCAGCTGTAGATACGTCACGAGCGGACCGGTTACATCTGTATGAGGGGCCTAATATCAAACACAGCTAAGTCCATTCTGATATTTCTACGGGAGAAGCGGAAAATTGAAAAGCATATTGCCAATATAGGCACGCTTGTGAAATTTTTTATCTGCATTCTTTCATGACAAACTAATGATTTTCGCGGCAAAAAGCTGTATTTAAGTCGTATAAATGGGTTAAAAGTTGGACTTGTCCGCCTTTGACACTAACTACTAGATTTTTCCGATTTTGAAACTACAAAAAAGTGTATTCACGCGCTTCTTACAATACTTTTTACTATATTTTAGAGAATAGTTAACTTCTGTTGTAAGAATAACTCTTTTAAAGTTAATATAAAACAAACATACAACACAGAAACAGTGAAAGGGCTCGAACAAAAAATGTACTGAACGATCAGATCGAAACGTTTATAAATTTTAGCACTGGTTGCTCTTGAATAAAAGAAATACTTAACATGTTTCAAACATTAACGAAGTAACAATAAATAACTAAGCGCATGAACTGAGCACTTAATCCCCGTCTTCTTCCAGACGCTCATATTCCGCACCAGAGGCTTCTTTTTCAGTGGTACTGCGCTACCATTGCAGTCTCTCTGTTTCATGCGATTTTTCGCCAAAATGTTTCTCTAATAAGTTTTTTTTTTACGTCTGTAGTCTTTTTGGGGTTCACAGCGCATCCATGAGGTATTGGCGAAGGGTTCTATAAACCAAAAGGATTTGCCTTTCTTTGTAACAGCGAAAAGCCTGCCAACGTCAGTATTATAAGTTAGCTCCCCAGCTACCAACACATTTGCATTGGCTTCTGTTAACAACGAATCGGAAGCGTTTGCATTTAGCTTTAATTTACCCTTCATGCAAGACTTGCTTACGCAACTCAGACGTCATGAGCTTTTAGGAGTATTGTTTTCCCACTCTCGTCTTACCACTTTGGATTTTATGTTGCAGAACTTACCCTTTTTATTAAGTCCGTCATCACTTTCCATAGCTGGCATCAGAATACTTCGACTAGTGGAGTAACGAAATAAGGGTTTACGAGATAGGTTTTAACATCACCTCGGGAAAAAGAGTCAAGTTGCGTACATGAGACTTCGTGTTAGTCTTTCTCTAAATATTCAGCAACAGTGGAACATCTTTTCTCCAACGATGGATGAATAGGTGGAAAACTTGGTTGTAGAAGTGTGCGTTCTGACTGTTCAGGAAACACTCCACCTCGAAAATCTTTATTCTGGAAGTGCGTGCCACGCAATGACTTCTTCATCCGAGGAGAACGGCGGCGCGCGGGGGAGTGGGGGGAGGCGTGTTGAGGCAAATTTGATAGCCCAAAAAAGCAGCACATGTGATTAGCGTCCTGTTCAGAATGAACCAGGACGTTTTCGTGGAGAAAAAATAGCCCCTCGGACAGCTGTCTTTGACGCTTGATCTTGGCAGCCTTCCGTAATCTCCTCGGGAGATGTGGTAGTATGCCCCTGTGTCGGTTTGCCCCTTACAAGAATTATTACTAGCGCTACACCATGGCAGTCCCAGAAAGCATTCTTTATCACCTTGCCCGATGTACCATTTCCACTCGCAAATACAGCAAAGGAAAAACGACTTTCTATTGCCTCCCTGCGAGTCCTAATGTCTATTATCTTATCGTCGTGGTCCTTACGCGAAATGTACGTTGGCAGTTGTGGAGCCGTTCTGCAGTCAGCTTCAAATGCCAGTTCTCTCAGTTTCCTCAATAACGTTCCTCGGAAAGAACGTTACCTTCCCTCCGGAGATTCCCATTTGAGTTCCTGATACCACTCGGTGAAACTCGCGTGCTGATCGACTCTACCTGTAACAAATATTGCAGCCCGCCTCTGAATTGCTTCGATATCTTCCTTTTCTCCGATCTGGTGGGAATCCCCAACACTCTAGTAGTACTCAAGAATGGGTCGCACTAGTGTTCTGTGTGATTTCTCTTTTACAGGTGAACCACACTTTCGTAAATCTCTTCCAATAAGGTGAAGTCGACCATTGGTATACCCCACTACAATCATTACATTCACATTCCATCTCGCTTTGCAGCGTTACGGCTAGGTATTTAATCGACCTGACTCTTTCAAGCACCACAGTGTTAGTGCTGTATTCGAAAATTAAAAGATTATTTTTCCTGGTCATCTGCGTTAACTTACATTTTCCTACATTTAGAGCTAGCTTCATCACACCAACTAGAAATTTTGTCTACGTCGTCTTGTATCCTCTCACAGTTACTCAAAGGCGAAATGTTCCCATACACCGGAGCGTCAGCAGCAAAAAATGGTTCAAATGGCTCTGAGCACTATGGGACTCAACTGCTGAGGTCATTAGTCCCCTAGAACTTAGAACTAGTTAAACCTAACTAACCTAAGGACATCACAAACATCCATGCCCGAGGCAGGATTCGAACCTGCGACCGGAGCGGTCTTGCGGTTCCAGACTGCAGCGCCTTTAACCGCACGGCCACTTCGGCCGGCCCGTCAGCAGCAAACAGCCGCACTTCGCTACTCGCCTAGTCCGTCAGATCATCCACGTTTATAGAGGATAAGAGCGGACCCATCACACTTCTCTTGGACACTCTTGACGATACCGTTGTCTCTCACGAATATTCCTGTCTGACACAACGTACGCCGGCCGCTGTGGCCGAGCGGTTCTAGGCGCTTCAGTCCGCAACTGCGCTGCTGCTACGGTCGCAGGTTCGCACCCTGCCTCGGGCGTGGATGTGTGTGATGTCTTAGGTCAGTTAGGTTTAAGTCGTTCTAAGTCCAGGGGACTGATGACCTCAGATATTAAGTCCCATAGCGCTTAGAGCCATTTGAACCATTTGAACACAACGTACATGGTCCAACTACTTAAGTATTCGAGCCACTCACATCTGTAAACCTATTCCGTACGCTCACACCGACGGTGCCATTCGGAACCGTGTCAAATGCTTTTCAGAAATCTAGAAATATGGAATTTGCCTGTTGTCCTTCATGCATAGTTCACAAAATATCATGGGAGAAAAGGGGAAGCTGAGTTTCGCACGAACAGTGCTTTCTAAAACAGTGCTAATGTGTGGACCTATGCTTTTCCGTCTCAAAGAACTTTACTATATATGAATTAAGAATATGTTCAAGAATTCTGCAGCAAACCATTTTAAGGACATGTGTGTGTAATTTTTCGGGTCAGTTCTTTTACCCTTCTTACGTACACGAGTCACGTCCTCTCTTTCTTCCACACGCTTGGGACTTTGCGTTGGGCGAGAGATCGCGATAAATACAAGGTAAATAAAGGGTTAATGCCGTAGAGAACTCTTTCTGAAACCGAATTGGGATTCCATTCAGACCTGACAACTTACTTGCTTTCGACTATTTCCGTTGCTACTTCTCTACGACAAGGAAGGCTTTTACTATGTCCTCCATACGAGAATTTGTGCTGTCTTCAAATGACGGTATGTTTGTACGATACTCCTCCGTAAATGATTTCTTAAAAGCCAAATTGAAATCTTCAGCTTTCCTTTTGCTATCTTCTATTCTCACACAGATCGATCAACGAGTGACTGGATAGAAGCCTTCGACTCTTTATGTATAATCAGAATTTTCTCGTGTTCTCGACTGGATCCTTTGCTGAGAAGTGACGGTGGTAGACGTTGTGTGCTTCGCGATCTTTTTACAGACGCACGAATCTCAAATCCGCGTCTAATCATCCAAAATTAGGTTTTCCATGGTTGCTCTAAATCACTCCACGCATCGCCAGGATCGTCACTTAGAAACGGCACTTCCGACTTCCTTACCCGTCCTTGAAACAAACCGAGCTTGTGCTCGGCCTGTAAAGATTTCGTTGTCGGCGGGACCTTAGACCCTAATCTTCCTAAATCCATACGTGATCATAGTGTAACCCCACAGCACTTGTCCGTGATGATAATGTGGCTACGGGAGTCATCTGAATTGGCCTGACATAGCTGCGACTTTCCCTGCACTGCCTCCGTTCAGCGAACTTATTCAGTGGGCGTGAACAGCCGTGGAACCCAGCCGGCACCGACCTTTGTCATGTTAAAAATACCATGCAAGATGTTGGAAACTGATTCGTCAATGATTTTCGTTTTTTCCACGGTCTTCTCGACAGTGATACGCCGGTTATCGAGCATCGGGACCTCCACTTCACTTGCGATTACAGATTCTTCACAGAGAGATGGTCTGCCACCTTCTTCCTTGCCATGCAGAGTTGTTTAACCGTACTGGAAGCGTATGCGGCATCTAACTACTGTGTCGTGTAATGGTGCATTGTTTCCGTCCACTTAATCTAGCTCAGTACGGATTGTTACACCACTCTTCAAATGAAGAAAACCTAACTATTTTTTCAAATGGTTCAAACGGCTCTGAGCACTATGAGACTTAATATCTGAGGTCATCATTCCCCTAGAACTTGGAACTACGTAAACCTTTCTAACCTAAGGACATCACACACATCCATGCCCGAGGCAGGATTCGAACCTGCGACCGTAGCGGTCGCGCAGTTCTAGACTGTAGTGCCAGAACCGTTCGGCCACAGTGGACGGTTTCTATTTTATCAATGGGCTACGCCACTTCTTTTATGCTTTTTTACGGGTCTCGCGGTACTGTGACGTGAAGCTTTCAGTGTTTGCCAGGTTGCAGACATGCACCTACAAACAAAAACTTAATTTTGTAAATTCATTTTTTCGAAGTCATGATTAAAACTTTGACTGTCCATCGTACTAATAGGAAGTGCCAGATAGCCCTGCCAAAAAAAAAAAAAAAAAAAAAAAAAAGGATGGTGGCAGATGATAATGGGTTCTTAATCCGATGAAGAACTTCCAGGATGGGGTCTTCGTGATCTACTGTTTACCGTATCGTACATTTTAAGTGGCTGTCCTTTCTATTCTAATAGCTATTTCGTCACCATTCTAGACTTTTCCTCAATTTGACATGACAAGATGACCAACGTGGTATATTATATTTAAAAATTCAGCAACCAGCTACTTTATTACATATTCAAGATAATACGTATTTCGGCCTTTCACCCATCTGTAATTAGCGTAATACATATTTGACCCTTCAGCCAGTACTTACTTAGAGCATCGGCAGCAAAGTAGATGGTGCAGCTGCCCTGTGCAATATAACAGTTTTGTCTAGCTACCACACTTCGTGACTTGTATATTTCCGATGTATTGCTGTTTAGGTATACTTACGTTCTACTCTGCTTGTTGTTATTCCGATTATGGATGTGGCGGAACACTTTTTTGCTTTAATTTCGCACAAAAACAGCCCACTATCCGACACGTTGCCGATTGACTTCTTTGATTACATGCGAAAATAGTCTATGGTCAAATATTATATTTTGCTTACAGGTTCTGCTATGGTCAAATTTATATTTTGCTCACAGTTTCTATCCGACAGAACTGTAAGCAAAATGTAACTTTGGCCATGTGCTGTACGACAGAACTGTAACGAAAATGTAACTTTTACCATAGCAGAACCTACAAGCAAAATATAATCTTTGACCATAGACGTGTTTTCAGATGTAAATAAAGACGTCAGACGGCAACTTGTCGGATACTGACCTGTTTTTGTTTTTGTTTTTTTTTGTGAAAAATAGAAGTATGAAAATGTTCCTGCCGCATCCATAAACGCGAAAAACTAAATAACAACAAGCAGAGTAGAAAGTAGGTACACCTACACAACAAGACGCCGGAAATACACAATTCGCGAAGTGTGGTAGCTAAACAAAACTGTTATTTTGCATAGGGCAGCTGCAGCATCCAATTTGCTGCCGATGTTGTATGTAGTGACTGAAGACTCAAATACGTATTACGCTGACTGAAGATCGGTGAAAGCCCGAAGTGCATATTAGCTTAAATAAAAATACATAACAAAGTGACTCGTTGCTGTATTTATTAAAGTAATATAAGCCACAGCCACGGAGCTCAATAGCCAGTAAAATGGATAAATTATTGTTAACGTGGTGCATGTTTTAAATTTTTGTGTGGTGCTGGCCTGGTCTATTTATTATTAGAGAGATGTTTATAGTCTGTTCTTCGGAGTTCCTCTCTCACAACTTTCCTAATAACTGATAAGTTGACAAAATTTCTAGTGCATTTTTTAAAACACCTTTCAATGATGTAATAGTTTTTAATATTGTCTATGTGTCAATGTAAATGCTTGTGACTAAAGAGAGAGTCTGACTTTAATAACCAATCAGTGAATAGCTTATAAGAAGTTTTTCAGTACCCATCTCATGACATTTTATGAACGATGCCAAGGCCCTTGCTACTGAGTGGCCCAATTATACACTCTCTCCATCGTTGGAATTAAAACTATTATTGGAATTAACCAACTAAGAAATGGAAACGATAAATGGTATCCATGGATGACCTGAAGATGGGTTATTTGACATCCTCTGAACTGGCTATCAAGATAGAGAAAAATTGCTGTGATAGACTAAAGTTTGCTGATTTAGTTTCTATTTACTACCTACGGGACATGAACTTTCGAAGTCTTACACACCCTTAGTAGAAAATGACGCATTACTGTGGAGATATGGCAAAAATTATATGCTTTATCAATGAGAGGCAAGAAAACGCCCCCTGATTATGTGCTAAACTATTTAGCTAAAACTGAATGAAACAGCTCTGTTCATTCTTCACAACTTAAAACAACCCTACACAGACCTAAAGCAATATATATTTCCACAACGATTAAGTTTAATAATAGTAATAGAAGCTATGGACAGTTACTGAAGTTTTCTATCTATATCGTTTGTAAACAGAAAGGATTGATATTATTCATCAGAAACATAATTCGCATGTTTCAGTCCTAAGAAGTTGTTGTTATATACGCGCTGTCGCGGAGATATATCCATAAAAGGGAAAAAATCTTCGTAGAATTGCAATTTCACACAAAGAGGGGCTATAAATGTTTATCAGAGCTCTGTATATCTTAGATAAATTGGGTATAAGGTTATTCTCAATGCTGATGATTACTGCGCTCACGTCGGCACTGCAGTGTGCGGCGGAGACCGTAAGTGTGCTGTCGTCATATGTGTACAGATAGGGTGAACTTTGTTCGCGGTCACTCCAAGCGATGAAAGATTGAATTGTTTGTGCACGCTGCGCATCAGAGAAATTACAGAGTGACTCTATTTGCTGCTGGCGCAATATCCGCTTATTCTACTGATGGTGCGGTTGTGTATTTTCCTGGTCTGAACTATTCATTATCTCTCTCTGTCCATTATTTCGGACCTAACGATGCAGTTACAAAATTTAGGAGCACAGTGAAACACTGCCAGTCACCTTGTCGACAAGATTAATGCCCTTCAAAGGCTCTTCCTATCTTGCGCTGATCGCTTCCTGTCAAAAAACATTAAAGAAATTGAAAAAATATAATTATTTAAAAAGGCAGCTAAAAAGTACCTGTTATGCAATACATTTTATACATTGAAGGATTCCTTAGACAAAACAGAGTGGGGGCTTGATAAAAAATGTTATACAAATAAATAATAATAATAATGATTATAAAACATCCAACAGTCCACCTCCACTTTGTTTTTTTTCCTTCTTTTTTCCTTTCTAGAAATACTTACCCTAAGCTATTCGTAACTCAGTATTAATACCTCTTCCTCTTTCTGAGCTCAACATCTCACTCATTATGGAGGGATGCTGACTCAGTTTTTCAGGATAGCAAATGGGACGTTGCGGTACAGAAAATGGCCCAGAAATCACCAGTGTGTGTGTGTGTGTGTGTGTGTGTGTGTGTGTGTGTGTGTGTAAACAGTGTGGCATTACATTATTTAATAAGTTATTTGTAAAAAAAGTATTGTATACCAGGAGTAAATCTAACGATTGTCTCTAACTTGAACTCTGTACATATATGTGTATACGAATTAGTTTATTTTAAATTGATCTAAAATTGTAAATACTTTGACACGTCCTATATCCTTGTAAAAAGAGATCTACGGATGAATAAAGCTACTACTACTACTACTACATCCAACTTTCTCACTAGCCTCTCCTTGTTAGCCCAGACAGGTTTTGCCTTCTAAGGCAGCTTTTTGATCCAGGTTTAGTTCTTCTGCAGACTAATTCTTATAATAAGTAAAAACAAGAAACAGCCACCGCCAATAATTCTATTTATTTAGAACAAATAGCGCCGTTACCGGTTTCGAACGGACAAGTTCATCATCAGATGGTTGTTCACATTTAAAATCGCTTGTGCTTCACATGTTACGATTCTCGTGTGGTGAAATGTCCTTAGGATGATGGTGCCCTACAGCAAAATTCGGCAAGAGTAAATGACTATTTCATTTTAATTGGACCTAACAGTTTATTACAGCAACTTAATATTGGATCTGAATTAATTTTATGTAGCTTACTTGAAAAATCCCGCGACTTCTTATGGCACTGTTGAGTGCTTTCGAAGAAGTCTATATTTCGCCGAATGCCAGGCAAGTTTTAACAGTTAAGTTTTGTGCATCAGTGTACTACATAACAGTTTTCTTTCAAAGGGGGCTTCTCGCAATGCAACCACTCTAATGCATTTTCTTCAATGCATCACACTTCATGTACATCCTAATAAATTCACAGAATTACTCTCTCCGTTTTGTTTCTCAAAAGAACACTGCTCATCATTCGTCTTTGATAATACACTTGTAACAGTATTCTAAGACTGGGTTTTCTTTCAATTTTGTTTGTGCATTTTCCATGACATACAGAATACCATTACTGTTATAATCTTGCTCTGCACTCAGTTGTATGTCGCAGTACAATGCATTTACGCTTATAAAAAACACACTGCTCTATGTCTCAGACAGTCATCTATCAACTACAGACTAACTGCAACTACTCTGAGGACCAAAATCTCTTACACGCTGTAATAATTATTTCCGCATCTAAATTCGTTAATTTCACGGTGAACACTACTCATTATTTTGAAAGCTAGACGTAAAAATGTAAAAAATAAAATATGTCGGAGAAGGAATCCCCGCCAAGTTATTTATTTGACTTTGGATGCCAGCAGTTGTGTACCTGCGAATTTGATCCTATTGTAAAATATTTCCTTTGAGCTGTACTCTTTATTTCATGTAGAGTTTTATCAAGTAGGTAAACACATACACGAAGCTTTCCCATTTTGTAGGTAAACTTTTCCATTAATGCTACGAAACAAACTCAAGGAATAAGTATAGTTTTGAACTCGAGGAATAAGTATAGTTTTGATTTAATTACAGATTTCAAGATTTATATGAGCTTAGAATACTGTAAATGAGTTGTTGTGCAATATTTACACGGTGTACAAATGTCACATGCTTTTAAGTAAAAAAGAATGCTTATACGTTTCACCAAATATGCGTGATTCTAGCCAGACTTAGTTATAAATGAAATGACTTTATGGGGCTAGGAGGCTTTTTCTGTTTTTATCGTTGATTAAAGCATTTTGCTATTGTAAGAAACTTCTTGAGCGAAGAATGTTTAGCAATAACGTGAGCGATCGTGCACGACGCTACACGGGGACTCAATGCGATTTATTTTATGATGGCATGTAAAAGCTATCTACTGAATTCATCACATTTTCTTAAGAAGAGAATTTGTGATGTAGCCACAGAAGTCCACGCAATAAATACTTTAATTCTCTTATGTGGCCGCTCACTCGAGGTTTTCATGTTTCTCTTCACAACGGCACGCACGCAAGATATGAAGTTCACAGAAATAAACCATTTAAAAGATTCTGGTATTGTGGCCACCTTCAAATGCACAATTTATGTTCCCAGATACCTGCAACAGATGTTCGCAAGGTTAAGTGTTGTGCGCTTACCCAACACTAGAGCTCAGCCGTGTCAAGGAATATGAAGCGCATTCCCATTTAGGTAATGCAGTGGGTCATCAGACACGTAGGAAGCGCTTAATGTTACTAAGTAGACAGCTGGTCTGTATGAAGATCAAAAAGTTAAAAAGAGAAGTACAAGACATCTTCTCCGCATGGACTCTTTCCCTCTTGAATAAATGGGCCCTCATTCCTGCTGTAATACGCTTGGAACAAGCGCAAGACCGAGTGCCACTGCTCGCTGTAAAGCAAGACAAATGTTACCACGCTCGAACCTGCACTGCTACAAAGAGCGGCTAACATCATACAAGAATTTTAGAGCACCCAAAATCCCAAGAGGCTGTGTGGGTAGCTTATGTGGGAGTACGCTTGCGTAGAGGCCCAAGACTATTATAAAACAGACGTCTGTTTAATTTCACTCACAATAAATACATACGCAAAATCCCATAAGAAAATTTTAAAAATTATTAAACTATGATGTAATCAGGAAATATGTAAAACTTATGCTTAATTTCATGTATCATGTAATGGACCAGTCACATTCGTCATTCTATTCCCCTCTAAAGAATTGAATTAGCAGACTCAATGGAATATAATGAATGTTATATAGAATGGGAGATGGGCGACGCATGGGAAAAATCTTTTATTAACAGTTCTCGAAAAATCTGTTGCACGTCTACAACAAAAAACTGCCGAGTCTCTCTGTAGCATGGCGTTCTGGGGAATGGGATACCCCGGAGATATAATGTGGATGCGATGGAGGTGTAGAGCAACCACTATGGAACAAGAACCACTAAATAACCTACCATCGGACGTTTTATTAAGCAAAATCAGTTAAGAAATTTTTTGAAAATTTGTGGTAAGTACCTATGGGTCCCTGCTGAGGTCATCGGTCCCTAGGCTTACACACTACTTAATCTAATGTAAACTAACTTACGCTAAGGACAGCGCACACGCCCATGCCCGAGGGAGGACTCGAACCTCCTACGGGCTACCCCGCGCGGCAGTTAAGATTTGATTGTAAAATTAAGTCTGTCTTTTGTAGTCACCTTAGACTGACGTGTTACAAATCTGCTCGTGGGTAGACCTGTTGCATTTACACTGAGGTGACAAAAGTCATGGGATAGCGATGTGTGCATGGTATGAGCAGATGGCGGTAGTATCCTGTATGCAAGGTATACATCTACATCTACATCTACATCTACATCTACATGATTACTCTGCAATTGCTCGATTTGTTACCGATCAGCATGCAAGTATTAGGAAAGTGCTTCGTGAACTCAAACAGAAGTCGCTGGAGGCAAGACGATACGCTTTTCTCAGACATTATTTCGGAAATTTAAAGTACTGGCATTTGAGGCCGACTTCCTCGTACTGTCGCCTACGTACATTTTGCATAAGGACCACTAAGATAAGATGAGAGAAATTAGGTATTGTACGGTGACTTATACGAGTGTAGACAGTGTTTTGACTACTAGTGGTATGTGTTACTCTCCACCATGCACTGTACGGTGGCTTGCGAAGTATGTATGTAGGCGCAGATGTGAATATAGATATTATTGAACGAATACGCTGCTTCATGAAAAAAGCCCAAGGGATATGGTCGGATGTCTTTGTAACTTTACACACGTACGCAACACAGGTGGGTATGTGAATGATTAAAGTTGTAATTCTCTGTGACAGGAAGAACGTCCACCACAGTGCGTTAGTGTTGTTAGTGTTTAGTTTTACATCCAAGCCTGGTAGGCTAGATAAGGGACGTGAACAGCGATAGACATTGAGAGATTACTGTGAGGGACATGGAGAGGCTGCGTACTCTTGTGAGACTGAGTTATCAGCACCTGAGGCAAAGAGGTCTCATTGTAGGTCTCCATTTCGCCAACTGTTCGAATCGTACTATGTCCAGATTTATGGGGAATTCGGATGTGACAGTGACCCGATGTTGGATGACGATGAACCTGAGGACAGGCGTACTCTTCATAGAGGTTTCGGTGGATTTCACCTGACCACCTGAACTGAGGATAGCCTTATTGTGCAACAAGCACATGGTAACCCCATCACATCTGCGCCTGTTTTCCGATAACAAGTAATGGACTCCCTGCAGCATCGGGATGGTGTTGTCCATCGATGTCCCATCCCGTTGTACGCCGTCTTCTCATTTTCTGACAGACGCATCATGCGTCAGTGGGAGACTTAATGGTGGAAGGTGACAGAAAAAAAAGTGTGGTCGTTCAAATCGACCACACATGCATGGTGGACTCAATGACAGCTCCACCGGTGGAAGGAGGTTCTGCTACATCAGACATAGCTCTTTAACACATGGCTTCCTCCTACAGAGGGAGGATCCACCACTCTGTAAGATTTGTGGTGTGCCACTATCAGTTCAGCATATTTTAGCAATGTGTATCTTATATACTGGTATCAGGGCAGCCCTCAGTCTCGATGGATATCTGTCTACCATCCTCGCCGATACTTATACAGTGTTACAAGGGTGGTAACATTTTAAGAACTATCGGACCTCGTCCCTAAATTTGTGGCGAAAGGAGGCAGACTTTAATGCATTATAAACTGCTCCGCAAGTGGGGACAGCCTTCGCCCCACTCCTGAGATTGGCATGCTGACTTTTCATCAGGGCGCTGATGACCATGATGTTGAAGGCCCCTCACCTAAAATCATCATCCTCATCACCCCTGCAACATTGTATGCCATCCCGCACCATTTGTGGGAGACTAGCAGCAGCCGAAATAGCTTCCCATGCATAGGTTGGCGGTAACATCACAATATAAACGGCTGTGTCTGGAGAGGTGCCTTGAATGCGAAGCATGAATTGGTGACGACAGGCTTCACATTGTATTTAGTGATGAATAACGGTTCGGCACTACCTCAGACGACCATCGTCGGCGAATATGGAGAGAGGTCTCATTCATCCAATGTTTTGGAGAGGCAAAGTAGTGTTATTCCTGGCGTCCTCGTGTGGGGAGTTAGCGGGTATTTCAGGTCACGGCTGGTAGTGACTGAGGGCAATCTGTTGACGAAACGCTACTTCAGGGACACCCTACGTCGCCGGCCGCTGTGGCCGAGCGGTTCTAGGTGCTTCAGTCCGGAACCGCGCTGCTTCTACGGTCGCAGGTTCGAATCCTGCCTCGGGCATGGATGAGTGTGATGTCCTTAGGTTAGTTAGGTTTAAGTAGTTCTAAGGGACTGATGATCTCAGATCTTAAGTCCCATAGTGCTTAGAGCCATTTGAACAATTTTCTGAACACTCTGCAACATCAGGCATTACCTCCCACGCAACAGTATAGTATTGTCATTTTTCAAGAGGAGACTGATCGTTCGCACACGCCACGCGGGTCTCCCTGAAATGTCTGCGTGATGCTGAGGCACTCTCGTGGCCAGCTATATCCGCAGATCTAGCTCCGAGTGAGCATATATTGTACCAGTATGGACATGAATTCAGTTCTGGTGACACTATCTGGGATATCAAGGACCAATTACGTCATTTGTGGGCCGGCTTTCCTCAAAGGGGTACACAACGCTTTGATGACACCATTCCCGACAGGATCTGTCCACGCTTCCAAGCCAGAGGGGGTGCGACGTCACACTGACAAGTGGGATTATACTGCTCAGTCCTCTGTAAATGTGCCACGATTTTGCAAACACTGAAATAACACCACATACCCTGTCAACCAGTGAAGTTTAAATTCATTTTCTGCTCTTCTTTGGGTGTTTCAGTCTTTTCTGTCAGGCAGTGTAGTAGTATATTCTGTTTGCTTCTCAGTAGCCAGACCTTTCCTTTGCAAAATACACTGATATGGTACTGTACGCGATTTATTTCCAAATATTTTTGCCTGATTTGCAGTTTTAAAATCGTGTGCTCAGTGAAACTACTATATAGATGTTATATTTGTTCTTTCTGGCACTTCCGAAAGAACAGACACTGTGTGGTCCGCCGGCTGGAGTGACCGAGCGGTTCTAGGCGCTTCAGTCTGGAACCGCGCGACCGCTACGGTCGCAGGTTCGAATCCCGCCTCGGGCATGGATGTGTGTGATGTCCTTAGGTTAGTTAGGTTTAAGTAGTTACAGGTTCTAGGGGACTGATGACCTCAGATGTTAAGTCCCATAGTGCTCAGAGCCATTTGAACCATTTGAACCTTGTGGTCCAGCGGCGATACAAATACTATTCAAAGTTTTCTGTGGCGTTCGCCGCATTTGGGCATTGAAATAAGGTAATTGGTAACAGGTAGTAGGTAGAGTTACACGCTACTAGAGTAGCGTCGCCTACTCATGAACCCCTCACTCGCCATTTTGAACTCCCGCAAGAGAGTCAATAAGGTAAGGTATAAGAGTTGACTGCAAAAATTTCAACGACTATCGCGTGTTACCTTGAGCACATGAACTGACTCCGCCACAGCAGTTCAAAATATGGCCACGCTTACAAAATAAAATCGGTATGAGCTGCACAATCACAATGTCTGTTTGACAAACACACAAATATTCCTGTGACAGATCCAGATGCAAATTTGGCGTGTAGTGCAGCAAGAGGTCCCCAGGTGGCGCACATGACCAGCGTAAGGCACATTTACGAAATACAAAAACTACATAAAACTAATAAATTAAGATGCATATATGCAAATAATAGCAATCACATGACATCAAAAGTACATTGAGGTAACCCTACATATAGCACAAATAATAGAAAGTCAAAATATGTCATTTAAACTGTCATACGGAGTAAAATAGCTAAATTTTAAATTGCGTGCATAGTTTATACATATAAAATCAGCAACGCAAACATCAAGGCATCAGGATTAGGGGCAGTCTTAAGGATTGCAAACTAGAGACAGAGGCCTATTTCCATTATTAAAAGAAAGAAATGTAAGTTACTGAATATAAAAAGGTAATGTCACCTATGATAAATTTAGGTCATTAATAAGCCCCCCTTGAAACATAACTCCCCTAACTTCACTCACAACAAAATGAACAAGCTAAAAATAATACCGTCGGCGTAAAATAAAAGGTATCATTGTAGCAACATTTTAAACACTGGTAGTATTGCATCATAATATGCTTGATTTCTGCTGATCAGTTGATAGTTAAATAACTTGTCTTTGTCGTCATAGAGATGTTTAATAATTTACAGCTCCTCCAGCAGATTTAGCTTTTTCGCCTTCTGAGCAAGGTGTAGTATTCTCAAGTTTTCTAGTGTGGCAGGCTGGTGCCCGCTGACGTAACATACTTAGCAGACGCAGAATTCTGTCTAACCTGGCCTTTCTTAGTTAGCATGTGCTCATTAATCTGGTCTTAAACATTCTGCCAGTGTGGCGTATGTATGACATTTCAGAGTCACTAACTCTAATTTGTATACGTCCGACTCTGCATACTTATTCATATCGGAGCGTTCACAGTGAATGTATTAATGCTGAAGCTTATGACCAGTTGCGAAAACAACACGCGAATCCTAGTTTTTGAAAAGCTTAGTCAAATCATAGTGGAGGTTCCCCATAAGCGGGACCTTTACAAATTTGGACCTCGAAAACAGCGAGACGGGAAGACGCCTATGCCTAGCTACTGATGCTTTTTCTTTACGTAGCTTACCATCTATTGAAGGATTGAAGGCACTGCTTACAGTGATGCATTTAAAATTCGCTAATTCTTTTTCTATGGAAGATTGGCTACGTGGTAACTCACTAACGCGGTGCATCATGGATTTGTCAAAAATAACTCAACTTATACTCACGAGGATGGCAGGAGGAAGAGTGGATTATAGAATCGTTAGTTGTGAGTTTACGATACATGTCAAACCGAATAATAGCGCCAGTACACTGAAATCTAAGTAGTTGAGCGTCCTATTATGGTCCATCGTTTCGTGAGTGAATATAATTTTTTCGTGTAAGGCCTTAAATTCCTTAGTTAACAATGTAATATCAGAGACAGGGCCGGTGAAGACAATAATAACATCATCTGGACATTGTGCTGTATGCGGCTCATACCGCATTTATTTTGTAAGCGTGGCCCTTTTCTGTACTACCATCGCGGAGGCAGCTGGACTGCTCAAGGTTAACATGTGATAGTCGTTGAAATTTTTCCGCCACCTCTTCTACGTTCTTGATGACATACTGGTGGTTTTCCTTTCTCTTTATTAGGTTTACTTTGCATTTCATACGTTTTTATGACATCGATTACATGTCTAGTTACTGTTGATCCATTTTTCATTTCATATGGTTTTATGATTGATGGGCTACATATCCAGATACTTTTGAGTAAGTTTCTATCAGTTTTAGATCATTTTTCCTGCGTGGTCGCGTAAGGTAGGATCATGTCCCTTCCTCTATTTGTTTCTAATTGATTGGTTTCTTATTTTACAGAAAATCTGACGATGCCCCAAAGGCTGAAGCGCGTCATTGATATTAAGAATCTTCCCAATGAAGACTGTCTTTATACACACCTTCTGCTGTATCATAATAAACGTCCCTTCTTCCCCCCCCCCCCCCCCCCCTTGTTATCTAAACGCTGAGCAGCCGACTGAAAACAGCTCACCATAGAACTACCAGCCCACGACAAGTGGCTCAGCCTTTTAGAGCGGGAATTTATAAAAACTGCAGGGAATTTAGTTCAAGTATCGACTCAGTATCGAGAGTGAAAGGCAACCACCTTCGTTCATACTTACGGTACATCTCAATTAATTTGTAAGCTGAGAAAGGTGGACAGGGAACGTAGTAGTAATGAAACAGATTAAGTTTAACAATGAGGTATAGTCTACAAGATTTCATAAAAATATAGCCGATAGTAGGCTTCACTGATGTGTTAATAATACTACTTATATAGAGAGAGCACTCAATGGATGTACAGTAGGAATCAGCCTAGATAACTATCAAAAAGACTTAAGCGACTCTTGGATTATTAGTGTGCTGGAGAGAGTTGAATGCATGTGAGAATCCTAATAAGCTAGAGAGAGAATTGAACCCCTGAGATAGCGATTGAGGTGACTGCGGGGGAGTGGGTTTGCGATGACTGTTTACCACTTGGCAGAGGGTGTAGTTTCACTGCAACTGCGTGATGCAGTCGCGCAAACAGGTGTACATGAAGACGCCGATGTATGAGCGACATCACTGTCTTCTGCTAATGATAATGTACAGAAAAACTGTAATCTGACTCAAAGCAGAAAGTGCCAAGGGCGTAGCGCATTCGCGTGGGAGTCTTCTTGCTGCAGGTATGAAGGGAAGTTAGCAAAGAAACCCGGGCAGCTGCGCTCTGAGGTTCTATGACCTCTGAGTGATGACACAGCGTCGACCTTCCGACTTCAAAAAATAGGGTTAGTGACAACGTCTGGAAAGGGCTGCCTGTTGGGGCTTCAATGTCACCTGTTCACAGAACTTTCACATTCAGCATTCTCTCCATCCGGAGAGACACCATAGTCTTTGCACCCTCTGTTCCGCGAAGAAGAAAAAGAAGAGCCATTTGAATTTTGATCTGAATTTATCAGTTGTAGCCACCTTGAACAACAAACAGAATCCTCTCAAAATGATCATATCTGAAATCAGAATCAGGGCTGTTGTTCCCCAGTATGTCAAGAATCAGGAATCTATTAGTCTCTTTCCTCTTTGGAGTTTTAATGAGGGGTTAATTTACATTAAAAGTTTAAGGAATCTCGAAATAAAATTGACATCCAGACCGTAAGTTCACAAGTGAGTTTGTTATTATGAGCCGGCCGCGGTGGTCTAGCGGTTCTAGGCGCGCAGTCCGGAACCGCGCGACTGCTACGGTCGCAGGTTCGAATCCTGCCTCGGGCATGGATGTGTGTGATGTCCTTAGGTTAGTTAGGTTTAAGTAGTTCTAAGTTCTAGGGGAACGGTTTGTCAGAACATTTAAGCAGCAGATGGCCAAACTTCGCTCCGCACACACCAGGGATCGAGCATTGCAACTGTTTCTCGTCTCGCATCGTTCGCACCCACGAGATGGACCATCGCCGGCAGAATTGCTTCATGGCCGCCGCCATCGCACGCTGCTTCACCTGCTCCACCCTCCTCAGCATCCGGCCGCAAATATAGCTTCGCGCCGCATAATATTGTCTTTTATGGGTTTTTTAGCCGTATTCTTCATCTGGCTCGTGGCAGCTGAGGGTGGAGGCGTACCCTACTGGTCGTTTTCCGGGGGACGTTTCCGCCAGAGCGCAGCCCGGATGGCGGGGTGCGGCCGGAAGCTTTACGTCCCCTGCAGCCACAGCTTCCGGACCGTCGAGGCGCCCACACTACTGCATCCCCCGCCGTGGTCGCACTCCATACACGACGACGGTCCGTCGCTTTGGGGGAGGGGGGGGGGTGAAGAATGTTCTGGCGTAACTGCAAGCTCCGGAACGGCGAAGACCAGAGAAGGTGCTGAGGAAATGTCGGCCAGTAGTGCGCGGAATTGGACTGCGCCACGCCAGGATCGTCATCGGAAAGACGTGAATATAAGCACCGCTCCTGCCAGCCTCGGGGCTCAGATCGCCTCAGTGTACTGACGTTAGTGGAACGTATTTGCGCAGCGTGCTACAAGAACAACTAGTTGTGAACCTTGTCAGTTACTGGTCTGGACTCTGCCTATAGCGAGGACTATTACTGTTTGCATGTTACTTGTGACACCCATGTACCTCCAGAGTTAAGTATTGTCAATTGCTTTATAGAAAACTACTAATGTCATTTGTTTGAATTGTTGTATAGGCTTTCGAGAGCGCTGCATCCCTTAGGCACCCTGTTAGCGACGAGTCAGCAAGACCCAACAACAACTTTCAAAAATTCCTGGCAGAGGTATAACGTTAGCATCGATTATCGTTTTAATGTGGTCGATGGTAGCATTACACAGTCCCTTTCATAAAGAAAGAGAGGCCAATATAATTAATTCCTTAATTTCAACCATAGATTCGAGATGTTCGCAAAATTCCGAGTTCATTGCTAGTAATCGTGGATCTGATTGCCAATTTACAAAAAAATCCGGGTAATCTGATTGCCAATTTACAAAAAAATCCGGGTAAGTGCGAGTAGGATTCGCACACCAAGGTTTTCGTACACACTTACTTGTGTACGTAGCCGGCCGGGGTGGTCGAGCGGTGCTAGGCGCTACAGTCTGGAACCGCGCGACCGCTACGGTCGCAGGTTCGAATCCTGCCTCGGGCATGGGTGTGTGTGATGTCCTTAGGTTAGTTAGGTTTAAGTAGTTCTAAGCCTAGGGAACTGATGACCTCAGAAGTTAAGTCCCATAGTGCTCAGAGCCATTTGAACCATTTTTTGTGTACGTAGATTGCTCCGCGGGGTTAGCCGAGCGGTCTTAGGCGCTGCAGTCATGCACTGTGCGGCTGGTCCCGGCGGAGGTTCGAGTCCTCCCTCGGTCATGGGAGTGCGTGATTGTCCTTAGGATAATTTAGATTAAGTAGTGTGTAAGCTTAGGGACTGATGACCTTAGCAGTTAAGTCCCATAAGATTTCACACACATTTGAACATTTTTTTGTGTACGTAGATTGTTCAGCCAAATCGGGAATCGAGAATTTAGGCGATTTTTGACTGTTATCCCTATCGATACTGGAAAGATATCAAAATATGTAATTTAATTGATCGTATCTTTCGATTGCATTGATACAGAAGCTCAAACTTTTCACACCGTCAAAGGACTTGATACGTCAATCCTTTCCTGAGAAAACAGACTGATTGACAGACAGATAAACAGTTAAATAAAATACGACCTCATTCTTTTTCGTGTGGTATAGTTACATATTCATAATTTCCGTATTTGTCTCTGTGCTTGTACTGTGAAACCTTGATTTTTTTCAAATTCGCGATTCTAAGTCAACGAGAAGTACCCTATGGGCTTTGCTGAATGAGTTTGCGAGTATCCAAATATGTAATATAAATGGCCGTATTTTTTGATTGCATGGACGTAGAGGTTTACATTTATTATAACGCAAAGGGACCGCAGACCTTAGTACGGCACATAAATTTCATCTTGATACGCCTACCTTCCCTGAGAAAAAGGGTTTTTAACAGTCTGACAGACAGACGCTCGGACAACAAAGTTATCCTATCCTATAAGACTTCCATTTTTACCGGCTGGGGTACGGAATCCTGAAAAGTGGTTAAACTAAATCAATCATTTTATGTAATAAGGTTAACTACTTCCAACAAGCAGACACCACCTGCACGGAAGGTGATGTCTGCGGCTTTTCGCTGATGGTGCTGTAGTATACAGAGAAGTTGCAGCATTAGAAAATTGCAGCGAAATGCAGGAAGATCTGTTGCGGATAGGCACTTGGTGCAGGGAGTGGCAACTGACCCTTAACATAGACAAATGTAATGTATTGCGAATACATAGAAAGAAGGATCCTTTATTGTATGATTATATGATAGCGGAACAAACACTGGTAGCAGTTACTTCTGTAAAATATCTGGGAGTATCCGTACGGAACGATTTGAGGTGGAATTATCATTTAAATTAATTGTTGGTAAGGCGGGTACCAGGTTGACATTCATTGGGAGAGTCCTTAGAAAATGTAGTCCATCAACAAAGGAGGTGGCTTACAAAACATTCGTTCGACCTATACTTGAGTACTGCTCATCAGTGTGGGATCCGTACCAGGTCGGGTTGACAGAGGAGATAGAGAAGATCCAAAGAAGAGCGGCGCGTTTCGTCACAGGGTTATTTGGTAAGCGTGATAGCGTTACGGAGATGTTTAGAAAACTCAAGTGCCAGACTCTGCAAGAGAGGCGCTCTGCATCGCCGTGTCCAGGCTTCGAGAGGGTGCGTCTCTGGAAGAGTTATCGAATATATTGCTTCCCCCTACTTATACCTCCCGAGGAGATCACGAATGTAAAATTAGCGAGATTCGAGCGCGCACGGAGGCTTTCCGGCAGTCGTTCTTCCCGCGAACCATACGCGACTGGAACAGGAAAGGGAGGTAATGACAGTGGCACGTAAAGTGCCCTCCGCCACACACTGTTGGGTGGCTTGCGGAGTATAAATGTAGGTGTAGATGTAGATGTAGGTTAAGCAATTTTCACGTTCAACATTTAATTAATTTAGAAAGTATGCAAGATTACGTAAATCCATGACGTTCAGGGTCGTTACGTTCGATTAAAGGTTGGAGCTATGTAGACACAGAGGAGCACTAATTCCTCTTGCGTTCTGAGAACTGGCGCCAAGACACGTCTCGCTACTGGTGCGCGAAGATGCCTTGCCACCCTAGCGGCCTGAAGCACTCTGTCATTTTGGCAAGGGGTCCATTTTCTAGTCAAGTACACACATTACAGTGTGGCATCCCGAGTTTACAAAAGTATGGAGACAACACTCGCCAACCCCATTTGGTTGCAGTACGGTTTGATTAGCACGTTTTGCGGTAGAACGCTTGCGGCAAGTAGGTCAGCTGCTATGGTGCAATCAGGCCACTTAACCTCACGAGCGCCCGGCATCGCAATTCCACAGATAGCAGTACGCTAAGCTTCATCATATTGCCCCCGTCTCTGTGATCGTATTTCGGGACTCATTGCTAACTTGTTCCGTTTTCTTAATTCATCTCAATTAAGCAGTTCTCGCTGTCTCTAGGGACTGGACACATTCTTCTTTAGTTTCATTGTGTCTTGGTATGCTATCTGTTTCATTACTCATTCTGCAACGTGGCAGCTTCCCAAGTTACTCACAATTGTGAGTACACTCGATAGGGTATTCTTACAGGGCTACCTCACATTTGTGTCTTATTTTTTCAACATATTCCGAGTTACTTTCAATTACTGACCTCCAAAGATTTGTAGCTTTCCCACAGCCCCCTTTTCTCTTATTATCTCACCAATTTTGGTGACGAAACACTTGCAGTGCGTGAAGATGATCGATGTCTCCGCGGTCCAGGAACAGAAGATTCGAGTGAGTGGAACTTGCTGGCTAATAGGAAAACACTAACAGTCGGTTTATTTCCGATTTCTGTCCACTGTCACTACAGACGAGACAACAGACAAGGTACCATACCATCTCCAGCGGTTACAAACTCTCCAGTTCGTTTTGCTGCGACCATGACTGAACATTTCATTCAGTTCACAGAATTGTGGCATGATTGAGACTGAACTCGTAAGTCTAGGTGAAGAAATGTGCCTGTCATGATGAATGGAGCCTATGACAAGTGACGACTCATCTGAAAATGCTCACACATCCACGATCATGACTCCTCTCAATCTGTAACCTGAATTTCGGAACCTGAGACGTTTTCATGTCGGAATATGTGAAACTGGCGACTGTTTCACCACGTAATGATTCAGCCTCTATTGCGCCCTAACAGGGACGTGTTACTTGCTTTAATAATCAGACATACCACACGTCATGTAGACCGCAGTAAAATCACTGAGATTACAAAAGCGGTGATTAGTGGTTTCTCAATTGGTTCCATTGCAACAGCAAGATGGCGTAATGTTGTGGGTCATAAACAAAGTGCGAAAGTTTTGTTTTTCTGTGTATAGAATTAGCTACATCCCATCCAACGAACCGGCATGATCTACGCTGAGAAAAAATGGCAACAGAAAAAGCACAGAAAATATGCCACAAACAGCGACAACAATTCTTAAAAACATGCCATAACATACAATGAATACGATTTAAAGATCCCACTGATGATGGCAATATTTGTCGCCGAAACTAGTTTGTGGAATAAATACGTAAACAAATAACAAAATGTTTTGCATCAAGGCGGACTCACAATTTCCATATTGTTGTTTTTCTATGCAAACATGGACCAAATGGAAGAGTTCCAAGATAAAGTTATTGTCCATTTCCTACCAGTATTTCGAGAAGCGCTGCTATCTACTGGGTTCCCAGAGAGAGGAAGCGAGGGTAACCGCTTCACATCTATATCTCGTGCTCCCCCTAAAGTGAAAACCTACGCATCGTCTTAGCAGTGGTAATTATGAAGAGTGTAACACCCACGGATGCCATTAATAAACGAAACTGGTTCGAGTAAATTGTAGATCTGCAGTTCCTTTAAAAAAAATCTCAATTAAAATTCAAACAGTCTCAATAGCACCATTAGCCAAATTAATCGACGCTCGTTGTCCTCCCATCGGTATTCCTCCGAGAGCACCAGACGCGACTGGCTTAAAGCTGTAATTACTCTACGAGCCCCAAACACTTTTCGTCGGATCTGATGAGCTCCAGATTCCGGCTGAATAAAGCTTAATTGCTGGGTCCAGTGACAGGTTAAAAATGAATTCGTATAAAGAATTGCTCGTATATCAGTTAGGTGACAGTAGCTCCATTAGCCACTTAACTTCTAGGAGACTGAACATATTGCCTGCTACGTAGACTGTTATCAGTGTAATTATTAGATGCCTAAGTAAATAATACAAAGGATATTATCGTTTTGTGGTGAACGAAATACTGGGAAAGGTTAACAGGGAGAACTCAAAGCCATTCCAAACTCAAATGTTCTGATGTATATTACACGTTGCTTCTTCGAAATATTCCAGACCTCTTATAGCACTTCTGTTGCTCTATGGCCACTTGGAACGTGGCCAATTCTTATGAGCTATTACTGCGGCTAGGGTCAGAGTTCTCGGCAGCTATTTTGTGCTTGTTACTTGGAACTGAAATGACAGAAGGTGTCGTCCTGACCCTACACTGACGATTAGCGGTTTAACTGCCGACGTAATAGCCAAAGGATGACCGAACTGACGAGAGGAAACGGCATAATAACTGCTGACCTTCAGAAACTCAACAAACCGTTCCTCATTCTCGCTTAGATCAGCTGCTGTTGTTATTTTATGCATCCTTCATACCCGTTATGCACCTTACGTGACTCTTACCTCCTCTCCTCTGCCCCCAGATGACCTAGCCATGATCATTTACTGGATAGTGGAGTGATCGTAAGTGGTAAGTGCTTAGCAGTGTAACAGCAAAATTTGCAATTCAAAAGAGGTCGTCTATCAGTAGCGAGAATATTTCCACAGTGGAAAATTGCCACTGACTATTTTTTCTGTTACACTGCACGGGCTTCGGAATCGCCTGTGAAATAAGTAAAGTGGAATACTTTTTTTTTTGTAACGCTTACGCTACCCGCAGGGACAGAGGAGCAACGTGTGTGTTAAATGAACTACTCATACACGAGTCCGAGTAAAAACACGTTTTACTAGTATAATGGCTACCTGTAAGGAGTATGTGAACTGTGAGGACCTATCTACGTGACCTTACCATCCTCCGACATCCGTCCGAATTTATTTATGTATGGCGAAATCCACCATTCTTGTTAAGAAAATTGTATTTTTTGTAATAATATTTTATGCTTATGTAAATATCTCTGTCGTCAGTCTTAAATTCTGCGTTAGCTTGACTTCCATTTCTCTTTGGTGGCGTAATATAGTGTGAAGTATATAAAACAAAATTATTTATATACATTGTCTTTTTTTTTGTTTTTAGGCCTCCTTCCTTTCCACAATCGCAGTAATACAGGTAACATAGATAGGTTATATACAGTCACAAAAGACGGTATATAAGCTACATTAATTGCGAAATTACTTATGTTCTGTTAGTCCATTAACTTTCTGATACTCATAACTTACAATGAACTGATAGCTGCATTCAAGAACGCCAGTTAGTACAAAGCATATAGGTACATATATACAGACATAACGAATATTAATTTTTCTTCCGTCAAGAGTAAGATTCTGAGAGAAAAAGTCATAAGCAACACTGTAAATATCTGTGTAAGAGTTGTTTTCTGTAATGGAGTCTGTCAATAGATTTCCAAGCCCACGAAAATGTACGACACAAAATGTTGTATCGCGTTATGGTACACAAAAGAACAGAGTAATACCTATAACATATTCTTAGAAGAAGCTTAGAAGAAGCTTCGACGAGCGGTTGCTCACGTAACACAGCAAGAAACGCATATCCGAAAAAAGAGAGATTTTTAACATTGAATATAAATTTAAGTAATGGAAGTCTTTTCTCAAAATACTTGTCTGTAGTGTCACCTTATTTGGAAATGAAATGTTAAAGGTAAGAAGTAAAGAAAATGAGAGAATAGACGCTTTTGAAATGTGGTATTACATAAGAATTCTGATGGATAAATGCTGATACCGAGTAACTAATGAAGAGGTGAAGTCGAAGTAGTCTCATACTAAGGGACTAAGCGAATGGAAATAGATCGAAACAATCTCTACTTTTGTGGCATCCGTACAGTAGTAGACCACGATAGAGTTGTGCCAAATTGACCTTTCGATACCATATTGTTTCTGGCGTTTCTTAGAAATTTGCATACCTCATTTTCTAACAAAGTTTTCGGGACTAATACAATATTTGGCACCTATCAATCGAAATTTCATTTATCATATTATATTTTTCCATTATATTTTGAAAATACTTTTATCTGTATTTCCGCTTTATCTCTGAAAACGTTAACTGTCATTAGAAATCAGATCTGTTACTTTTACCAGTTATTGACAAATAAACTTACTTTTGGCAACACGCAAATTATTAAGAATACGTTATAAAAATTATATTTGTGATTGTTAAATCGTTCATTCTTCACGAAACATGACTGTATTTCGAATGATATTCTTTACTTGCTTTAATAGTGTCTCTTATAGTGTTTTTGCTAATCGGTGTTTTAGGGTGGGCGTTGCCAAAACTTTCTTTGCTTTTGCACTTATTTTTATTGCTTGCTTTGTCTGTTTATCGCAATAACAACCCACCTCACCCACCCCCTGCTCAGGCGCCTCAGCTGCAAGCGATAGATACAATGCAGCTGACGCAGATGTTTCAGTTTCATATCCAACAAATATCAACACTGCTAAACACAGTAGAGCAGCTGCTGATGACTCGAGCCGCCAGTACAGAAAAACAAGCCATACTTGCAGCTCCGAGTGCCATACTGCCTTTTCGCCAGTTTCATGATCATGACGGGGAATGGCTCGAGCGGTTGCAACAGTTTGAAGCCCACGTAATTGCTCAAGATATACCAGTTATAGTTGTTGATTCGCTAACTAACTATTTACGACCAACAAGTTAATGTGGTAGCAGCTAGGTATCAATTCTTTAATTGAAAGAAAAGGTAAGAACAAACTTATCACGAATGGGTAACAGATTTTCAGGGTATGACGAGGAAATGCAAACTCAAATGTGCTTGTGATGCTTTATATTCAGATGTTATGTTGCATGATGCGATTGTGTACAATGTAACTGATGTCAGACATAGAGAACAGATTTTGAAACAGTCCACGCCATCAATTCAGCATGTAGTGCAAATGAAATGGAAATGCCGTGTGGCTAGGGCCTCCCGTCGGGTAGACCATTCGCCTGTTGCAAGTCTTTCGAGTTGGCGCCACTTCAGCGACTTGCGTGTCGATGGGGATGAAATGATGATGATAAGGACAACACCCAGTCCACGAGCGGAGAAAATCTGCGAAACAGCCGGGAATCGAACCCAGGCCGTTAGGTATGAAATTCCGTCATGCTGACCACTCAGCTACCAGGGGTGAACGTAGTAAAAATAAAGGATCAATACGACTCAGATGCCGTGTTGGCCGATAAAGTTGAGTAATCACAAATTTGTGGGTCGAGTCGCTCCTTGATAGCGACTAGCCCACTAGGCAGCGACAACCAGCGCACCCCACGCCATGTAAACAGTTCTTTGTGCCATGTGAACAGCTCTCTACACAAGCGAACAGAATTCAGTCATGCCCTCGGTGCTGTTCACAAGACAAGCGCCAAGACTGCCGGGCCAGACAAGCACGGTGTTGCGCCTGTGGCAAGAAAGGTCATCTACCATCTGTCTGTTTGGATCAGAAGAAAAATAAGAATTCTGCCCACTCACAAAAATCTAGTCACAAGTTTCATGTAATAAATGTAGTGTATTCAAGGCCCTCTGCAGGCATTAGCAAAATTAGCAAAACTAGCAAGAAAATACACTCCTGGAAATGGAAAAAAGAACACATTGACACCGGTGTGTCAGACCCACCATACTTGCTCCGGACACTGCGAGAGGGCTGTACAAGCAATGATCACACGCACGGCACAGCGGACACACCAGGAACCGCGGTGTTGGCCGTCGAATGGCGCTAGCTGCGCAGCATTTGTGCACCGCCGCCGTCAGTGTAAGCCAGTTTGCCGTGGCATACGGAGCTCCATCGCAGTCTTTAACACTGGTAGCATGCCGCGACAGCGTGGACGTGAACCGTATGTGCAGCTGACGGACTTTGAGCGAGGGCGTATAGTGGGCATGCGAGAGGCCGGGTGGACGCACCGCCGAATTGCTCAACACGTGGGGTGTGAGGTCTCCACAGTACATCGATGTTGTCGCCAGTGGTCGGCGGAAGGTGCACGTGCCCGTCGACCTGGGACCGGACCGCAGCGACGCACGGATGCACGCCAAGACCGTAGGATCCTACGCAGTGCCGTAGAGGACCGCACCGCCACTTCCCAGCAAATTAGGGACACTGTTGCTCCTGGGGTATCGGCGAGGACCATTCGCAACCGTCTCCATGAAGCTGGGCTACGGTCCCGCACACCGTTAGGCCGTCTTCCGCTCACGCCCCAACATCGTGCAGCCCGCCTCCAGTGGTGTCGCGACAGGCGTGAATGGAGGGACGAATGGAGACGTGTCGTCTTCAGCGATGAGAGTCGCTTCTGCCTTGGTGCCAGTGATGGTCGTATGCGTGTTTGGCGCCGTGCAGGTGAGCGCCACAATCAGGACTGCATACGACCGAGGCACACAGGGCCAACACCCGGCATCATGGTGTGGGGAGCGATCTCCTACACTGGCCGTACACCACTGGTGATCGTCGAGGGGACACTGAATAGTGCACGGTACATCCAAACCGTCATCGAACCCATCGTTCTACCATTCCTAGACCGGCAAGGGAACTTGCTGTTCCAACAGGACAATGCACGTCCGCATGTATCCCGTGCCACCCAACGTGCTCTAGAAGGTGTAAGTCAACTACCCTGGCCAGCAAGATCTCCGGATCTGTCCCCCATTGAGCATGTTTGGGACTGGATGAAGCGTCGTCTCACGCGGTCTGCACGTCCAGCACGAACGCTGGTTCAGCTGAGGCGCCAGGTGGAAATGGCATGGCAAGCCATTCCACAGGACTACATCCAGCATCTCTACGATCGTCTCCATGGGAGAATAGCAGCCTGCATTGCTGCGAAAGGTGGATATACACTGTACTAGTGCCGACATTCTGCATGCTCTGTTGCCTGTGTCTATGTGCCTGTTGTTCTGTCAGTGTGATCATGTGATGTATCTGACCCCAGGAATGTGTCAATAAAGTTTCCCCTTCCTGGGACAATGAATTCACGGTGTTCTTATTTCAATTACCAGGAGTGTAGTTCATCACTGTTGCTACGCCTTTTTGTTCATTTGCTTATTAGTGGAAAACGTGTGAAATTTCAGTTGGACGCGGGTGCCTCTGTTACATTGCTGAATCGTAACACATATGAACTATTAGGCTCCCCATGCCTGTCTAAAACCAGCATGCATCTGACTGCTTATAATAGACAAGACATTCCCGTTCTCAGTAAATGTACTTTGCCTGCTATGTATCACTCACATATACGAACTGTGACTTTCACTGTACTACAGTCTCGCGAATGTGAAAATATATTTGGCCTTGATTCATTTGATTTATTTGGCTTTAACATTCAGGACAGTGTGTTGTCAGTGACCACATTCAATGCAAAAGAGAGTGTAGCTAGCTTGCTGAAAGAATTCTCAGAACTCTTTCCTGAAGGTTTAGACAAGGCTAACAATTTTGTTGCACATATTACTATGAAAGACACAGCTCAGCTGAAATTTTGCCGGGCCACAACTGTTCCCATTGCATTACGTAAAAACGTTGCTGCTGAACTTAAAGAATTGCAAGATAGCGGAGTTATTGTGCCCATATCAGTTAGTCAATGGGCAAGTCCACTGGTTTTGCTCCCCAAACCTTCAGGTCGCATTCGCCTCTGTGCTGACTTTATGTCAACAGTCAACCCACAAACAGTCATTGATACTTATCCATTGCCACGCTCAGAGGATCTCATGGACAAATTAGGCGCTGGACGCTACTTTTCAAAAATTGATTTGCGCGATACATATCTTCAAATACCACTCGATGGAGAATCTCAAAAAGTGTGTGTAGTGAATACTCACTTGGGCTTGTTTACATATTTACGTTTGCCTTTTGACAGTGCTTCCGCACCGGCGATTTTCCAACGGTATTTGGAACAGCTGACTGCGCAAGTGCCAAACTGTTCAAACTATTTGGACGACATTGTCGCAGCAGGTCGTACACCGGAAGATCACATAGCAAATTTTACGTGTTTTGTTTCGCGTTATCTGATGCAGGACTAAAGTGTAATCTGGACCAGTGTGATCTTTTTTTAAAACCTGAGTTGCAGTATCTTGATCACGTCATAAACAGTCGATGTGTACATACTCTTCAGTCATATTTGTTAGCCATACAGGACCTGCCAGTTCCTCGCATTGGCACAGAATTGCAGTCAGTCTTAGGAACAATGAACTATTATATTCGGTTCATTCCGAATGCTGCACAAATCGCAGATCCATTGCATCGCTTGCGTCGCAATAACATCCCCTTTGTTCGGACATATGAGTGCCAAGAAGCTTTTCAAAAGCTTAAAGACCAGCAGTTCGCCGAGTTCTTGCTTGCGACAGATCTGTTTAACACAAAGTTAAGTACTGTAATCATTTCCTTCCGTAATAAAACTCTTAATCCGGTTTGCTTGAATTGTCTAGCGATCGGAGAAGCAGGTTTTCTAGACACCCCATCTTTGACAACTAGGCAGGATACAGCAATTCTCCACATAAAGATTATCGCAGCCTTATAGCATTGATATCTATGAAACTCTTTGTACTATCGAAATGTAACATATTTGTTAATTTAGTAAATTCTAGAAAGAGCTGGAGAGAGTGAGTCTCTGAGAAGGGTTCGTAGAGAACGGATATGGGGACTCGAGTCATGGACTTGTCTCCAATGTAACTATGTAATTAATGTGAACTTGTAAAGATACGACGGTATATGGTCAATGTTTATATTCAAGAGTATTTTGATTTTTAATTATGGTGAAATACAGACTGTGGTTCTCAAAAAAGATATTTAATTTGAAATTTCATCTAGTTGCATTTTAACTGAAGGGGAACGGGACCTGATTATTGACATAATGTTTTCATGAATCATCGACAACAGAGAAGGAATTTTATTCGTAAAACAGGTCAAGATCTTTGCCTCTTCAGCCGGCCGCGGTGGTCTCGCGGTTCTAGGCGCTCAGTCCGGAACCGCGCGACTGCTACGGTCGCAGGTTCGAATCCTGCCTCGGGCATGGATGTGTGATGTCCTTAGGTTAGTTAGGTTTAATTAGTTCTAAGTTCTAGGGGACTGATGACCACAGATGTTAAGTCCCATAGTGCTCAGAGCCATTTTAGCCTCTTCAGAGAACACACCCCGTTTGAGTTACAGGGTAACGAGTTGAGACATTATCTACGAAATCAAGAATTCAAGACGAGTATAAATTGCTAAGTACTCTTTACTGTTACAAGTAAAATAGGCGCTGCCTATCTAAAGCCATTGTTCTCGTCATTAATTGACCACGTTTAGACGTCTGCCAATTCAGACAGAAACGTCATAAAAACTTAAATTTTTATTCTAATTATTGTCGTGATTATCAGTCTGTGGCGACAAGTTTGTTAGAAGATGCAGCTACCGTAAAAAAAAAATTCGAAATTTGTGCTAAGGGCTTATGGGACCAAACTACTGAGGTCATCAGTCCCTAAGCTTACGCACTACTTAATCTAACTTAAACTAACTTACACTAAGAACAACACACACTGCCACGCCCGAGGGTGACTCGAACCTCCGACGGGGGAGAGCCGCGCAGACCGTGACAGGGCGCCCCAGACCGCGGGGCTAGCGCGCGCGGCTCAGCAACCATGGATCGCCGTTCTAGGCAAGGTCCTAATGGAGTTGATTTGTCATCGCCTTACTCCGACCTGTTATGATGTGTCAATTGTGTACCTGTGTCGTGTGGATGACTATATTGTGTACTTGTACAGTGCAGTGTTGGGTTTGTGTTGCTATGAGGCGAAGGGCAGATCAAAACCCGGTGGCAGCACATAGTCTACTGCTCTCGAATAAAGCTAAGGACGCCGGAGAGCTTAATGTCTCCATCCGACGGACAAACCACCACCTACAGTGTCCCATGCGCTGACTTTATTAGACGTTGTGGAGAGCTATGGAGTTTAATCCAGGACATCGGCGTAAATACTAATGATCACGAATTTCACGCCAGCACCTCTCCTTCTCTTGTCGGCCAGACACTGGACGTCAAAATTTTCCACTAGCAGTTTTCGAACCGGCTTACCTGTAAGTCGAACGTCAGCGAACAGGCGCGCGTTAGCTCGGCTACGGAGGCGGGTTACGAAGAGCTGCAGCATCGAATTCGCGCGACAAGAACTGCATGGCACAAACTGACGATAAGTGGGGATACGTTGACGGGATGTATCCCAAGGCATCAAGGAAAAGTTAATTTAATAACGGATGGAAGAGCCGGTATTAAAAATTGTAGAGGAACTCCAAAGTCTGGTTGCAGCAAGCAGGTCCGGGTGCATTACTTATGCAGAGAAGAGCGTTGCACAGGACAGACTTGACTAAAGAGCTGCATCAAACAGGCTTCGACCTTAAGACTACAGAATCATTTTAAACATAGAACCCTAAAGGGGGCGAAAATGTTACATTTTTACTAAACCATCGTAGGTTTTATTACTCCGTGTTCTAATCAAAGGCCGGCCGGTGTGGCCGTGCGGTTCTAAGCGCGTCAGTTTGGAACCGCGTGACCGCTACGGTCGCAGGTTCGAATCCTGCCTCGGGCATGGATGTGTGTGATGTCCTTAGGTTAGTTAGGTTTAAGTAGTTCTAAGCTCTAGGGGACTGATGACCTCAGATGTTAAGTCCCATAGTGCTCAGAACCATTTGAACCATTTTTTTTCTAATCAAAGGACGTCATAATTTGTTGTTTATGCACTAGTTAGTCACAATTATAAGGTCTACAGCGGTAGGTCACATACAAAATAAATACAAAATATTCTGTTTTGAACCCTATGCTCTCAATACCAGATTGGCGGATAGGTACTAAATGGAATCGCAAATTTTACGAAGATTTATTAATGTAGGGTTAAAATACATTTTCAATCCTTCTTTCGTACGCGTAAAAAGACTTGTTTTCCACCCTAATAGAATAATTGCACCAAGTATTATCGCTCCTTCTCAGAAACCATGTAAATTATTTCTTGTTTTGTTGCGAATAACGCTCTCTAGCTCGGGTAAGGGTTTTAGACGACGTTATTCGTTAGGCTCACAGTAATAATTGCGGACTCACTCTGGGAATTTACTTTCTTTAGTAATACATTGCCGGCCGGGGTGACCGAGCGGTTCTAGGCGCTTCAGTCTGGAACCGCGCGACCGCTACGGGCGCAGGTTCGAATCCTGCCTCGGGCATGGATGTGTGTGATGTCCTTAGGTTAGTTAGGTTTAAGTAGTTCTAAGTTCTAGGGGACTGATGACCTCGATGTTAAGTCCTATAGTGCTCAGAGTCATTTGAACCATTTGAATAATACATTGGAGGTTTTCACGCCCAGTGTTTACTTCAGTGAAAACTTTTGGGTTACGTCGCCATGGTCGAAGTATACAACTACTCACTGGAGTTTCGGCACCATCTGAGGAGACAAATCGGCAAAATAATTGCTCGGTGTGTGGTCGTCGTTTACACCGGGGATGCGTTAGCTCCTCTGTGCGCTATGATCGTAGCGTTTATTCCCCACGTACCAGGTAACTCGTCAATCGTCCAACCGTCTATTTATCTCTGAAAATATCTCCCGCAGTTCGAGGCGAAATATCAGCGAATGTAAGGTCGTTGGCTTCCACTGTCAGCGCCAGTTTGAGTAAAATCAGTTACAGTATCAGGAAACACTAAAAACTATTAAAATGCCGACGTTTCGACCGACTTTGCATCTGTCTTATTCAGGGCGACTAACTGCTGGATTCTGATGATGATCTTCCCTTATTTTGGTTGTGGCTACCAGCGACAAATTCTGGAAAGCCATTCGTCAGTTCGAAGTAAAAATATTCCAGAGCGGCCGCAAGATCCGAGATCTGTAGAGGTCCACAAATGATTCCGTAGACGTTCCCCGTACTGAGGGCGTTTACGAACTACTACGTGAATGCTACGAAGTTTACGTTGATGAAATCGGGAGACCGATAGCAATCGCGTGTCGGAGTATGAGCGCCACATGCGACTGGTGCAACACAACAAATCAGTTATAGGTGTACATCACCAGGACTGAAGCCAACCAACAGGGTGGTTCCAATTAAAATGAATCTATTCACGTAAGTCCAATGTGGGCTGTAATTATCGTATGGTGGCGAAACTTGGCAGATATGCTGATGCGTTAATGAGAAACCGATTTACGATGGAAAACAAATTAGTTCCAGTTGTGGCCACCAGGTGCAAATCTAGCGGTGTACTCTGTTTGTATGACAGTATGACCTCCACGCTGTCATCTAGCAAGTCATAATATGAGTGAACAGTATAGCTATCGAGAAGAGAGAGACCGTGTACTATGAGTCAAACCGTTTTATGTGAACGGCAGCAATTACAGTGCTGGATTGAGTATCGCCGACTGAAAGGTCTAAGGGGAGACCTGATGTCATTAAACGGTTTAAAGAAGATAGTAATTAAATTGGAAATTAAGGCTGAGTTTGGTGTGACACCTTGAAGGGGAAGGCGTCCTATTCCACTGTACGTTACTGACCATGTTGCTGTAGCTGTAACTGACCATGCAGCATTTGCCCGGTTAGTGCTACTGCTTGTGGAGTATCACGAGAACTGTCCGTTCCATGGCCAACAGAAAGGCAAGTTTTGCGGTCTATTTTACATTGCTCCAAGACCCAGACGGTGGAGCAATTGAAACCTCATGATTCGCAGCAACGTTCTGAATTTGCTCTTCAATTTATGGCACAGATCGAAATTGGCGACAAATGACCGGACAATATTCTATGGAGTGACTGTAATCCATCCGTGCATTCCCTTCACGTGTTTATGCTAAGTATTACGCACATTTATGCTATCGGGAATGCTCAGTAACAGCGAGGCTACATGTACATCTGACAATCATGCGTCAGTAGGGAGTATTAACGATAATATCATAGGAGGCAATGTTGTGCAACCTTAGTAGGGACAAGATCCGACTATTCGGGAGCAGGATCTTACAATATGAAACAGTGTTCCGAGACAAACTTCCGTCACCATGACCGCAAACGTGACGACAGATCCACCTGGCAACAGCGATATAAACGCCCATTGACTGAAAGTTTTGATGTACATATGCGTAGGAGACGAGTGAAGTGTCCCTTTTGGCTGAGGGAGAACGGTGGGGTGTCTCTTGTGCGTCGGGAAGACAAGGCGAGTTAGTAGCGAGGCGCCACTCAAAACGAACGGCCGAGTAACTGGGAGCGGCTCCAAAAGAACGGTCGCAAATAATTATTCCAGCTGTGAAACAAGATATAAAGTTAAAGAGTGAAGAAATTAGTTATCAGTGAACGCCACGTGTCATGGACAGTATCTATCACGAGTATGGAAAGTGATAAATACCGTATTTACTCGAATCGAAGCCGCACTTTTTTTCCGGTTTGTGTAATCCAAAAAACCGCCTGCGTCTTAGAATCGAGTGCAAAGCAAGCGGGAGTTCTGATAAATGTTTGTAGATGCCGCCACAACTAACTTCTGCCGTCGAATATATGTAGCGCTACACAGGCATGCTTTACAGGCACAAAGATAAATACTGGCGCCAAAACCTCTGCGTCAGTAAATAAATTTAAAAAAAAAAGGTGGAAGACAAGCTTTTTTTCTCCGCCCCGAGATTCGACCACTGCATTCTCATACATTATCCAACGAAGTAAATACAAATTCCGTATTGTTCATCTTCGAATGTAGCAGCATTCCAATGTACTACGAAAATCCGACTGACAAGACTTTGGGATGTTTGTCAATATGGCCAACTCTACGTTCTGAATTTTTTCCTACCTGTGAGAAGAGATGGTTGCTAATAGGAACTTTTATGAATTGTGAATCACATGCAGTATTCTCTTTACCATAAGAATAATACGAATATTTTTCCATGTATTCTTTCGTGTTTGCTGCTATCTTGTTTAAATCCTGTCTTCCTAATAAACTACTAAACTAAAGTGAGACAACAGCAAACGTGGAAGAAAATACATAGCATGTCATGTTTATATTCGTATTATTCTTATACCTGGTAGTGATACAGTCAGAAATGAAGCACGGTAATTGACTAGATTTTTAAATCTAAGATGACTAATTTCTGTGCAGAATGTAATGTACTAAAGCGGCGCCTGCAAAGATTTTCAAACGGAGAAAAATTTTCGCTAAACTGTCGTTCAGAACATCTTCTATCATACGCAGTCTATTATTTGGTTCTTGTTGATCATTATCAAAGAAAGCAGCAGTGTAAGTAACACCAAATAGCAGTCTCTTGCCGTTGTTTCGGTTATGAGACAATTCCTCTCTTTTTTTTTATTGTAACCCGCGGTAGCGCGCACAAAAGCAAGCCATGCCGCGACAAACAATGCATGACACAGTACAGTAATGCATTTTTAGCTTAGAGTGACATAATCACCTATAACAAAGAGAACGGCACTTATCAGATCAAATAAAAATATGCAATCAATTCAAACCAGACGAAGCGCGTGAAAAAGGAAGGGTACCCGTATAAATACGGACGGCAAAGCAATGGCTACCTGATTAGGCTTAACTGTTAAGCTTGCGACTCGAACCAAACTACTGTAGCTGTATCGTCATTCATTCGACCTAAATTATGTCTCATATTACAATGGACCAACTTTGTTTCGATTTGGAGGTGCGGCCTAAAACTTTTCTCTCCTCTTGACTTTCGAGTCTCAAATTTCAGATGCGGCTTAGATTCGGGAAATTTTTTTTTTCCTTGATGTCGAGTCTCATTTTTCAGGTGCGGCTTAGATTCGAGTGCGGCTTAGATTCGAGTAAATACGGGTATGTTGAAAAGGGTTTACCATAACGGCGTAGCCAAGAGCCGCCATATTGGAAATTCTGTGACGTGTGTTTCAAAGCAGTCTTCTTTAAAACGAGTATATTACAAAACGTTGTTAACATTGACATCCCGACCCACCCCACTTCAGCAGGATCACAAACCTACATTGAACCTGGCGCCTGAGGGCTACTACTGTGCGACGAGGGACAACCGAAGCAGCAAGACTCCAGGTTTGCAATACAGAAACCAGAGAAGTAAGGCAGAGTCGCTTCCTTCTCACTACGATGCCACAGAGGGCATTGTATGACTAGCCATTTTATACTACAGGGTGCAGTGAATACACAGGACTGCGGAACTGAGGTAGTGTTAAACCGTGTTTTGTGCACGAAGAGCCACTGCAAACGCCGTATGCGACTGTATGGTGCGGATTCACAAGTACCTTTATTCTCGGCCCGTTCTTCCTCGAAGAGAGTAAACATACAGTATCTCCCATGTATACTGCGACGTCCTTTAAGTGTACAGTTATTAAAGCATGCATTCATACAATCAGTATACCAATTTACCTTAAGAACCCACCACCTTAACCCCTTAAAACTAAATATGCACGTAAATCACGCGTTTTTCGGGTTTTGAACGGTGTACACCTACTTAGGATCCACGATCAATAAGGGCGTACTCTGGGACACACTGATTTTGACCACGGCAATAGACCTCCTTGTACAGCACGTGATTCCTGCTGTGAAAGAGCACAACTGTGAGGAAACCACTGTTTTCGTGCAAGATGGGGCACCACCTTATGTTGCTCGCCCAGTGAAAGATCTGCTCCATGCAGCCTTCCACAAACATGTTGTCACAGAGGTTTTCCAGATACATAACCTGCTGGATCACCTGGATTTTTGGCTCTGGGTATATCTAAAAGAATGCGTTTACGAAGGACACGTTCAGTCAGTACCTGATCTGAAGACCATTGTACAGGAACACGTTGCTCAGATTCCACCGGAACTGCTGCGAGCAACTCCTAATCACGTCTTTTTGCGGATTCAGCACCTCGTCAACTTTTCCGGCGCTTATATTGTAGAAATTATGTAAGCGACAGTTAATAATAGAATCAACATTGTGGCTTTCTCGCTTGTTTGACCTTTTCTGCCGACGTGCTGTTCCTCATCCATTACATATGGAAACATTTCCGTACGTCTTTCTTGCATTTTGCATGGGGGCTTAATTAAATAAAATGCAAATATTTTTAGTAGCTGTCTGTCCGATTACGCAAGTCTCGTAAACGGTTGGCCCTGACTAGTATTTGTACGCAATCTGACTGCATAGAACAACAACAAAGAACGAAAGAAAATTTTCGTTAACACAATTAATTAATTAAGTCCCCAGCAACTATAAAACCTACGAAGCCAACAAGCACAAGTGTAGCTGTTCTGTGTGTGGAAGTGTGATTCAACGTACACATCTGGCACGGTTCTTCCTCACTAAGACAAGAAATTTTAAATACCATTTATACTGAAGTAATTAAAAAAATAGAAATACTGTAATTGTGTAAGGAAACCAGAATTACACTCTAATACAAGAACACAAGCCAGATGCTTTGTTGACTGAACCTGTAATGACGCATTATTCAGGACACCGAAACAATGAGAGAAAAAAGAAAATTTTTTTTTACCTTCATTTATATTGATGAAAAGCACTCTAATCATTACAATATCTCCACACCGACTCGCTACTACCACATCTCAACAAGAACTCCCTACTGCCACATCTCGACAAGCACTCTTCACTACGACATCTCAGCAAGCACTTACTACCACGAGTTCTCAACAAGCACTGACTACTACAAGTTCTCCCCAAGCACTCCCAGTGGAGGCGGCTGAGTAATACTCTTTGGCGCAATCTCTGGCGCTGTGGCTCAGTGTAGCCACCTTTCATATGCCCCTCCTCCACGGCCCAGAATTTGATGGTATTTTTGCCAGCATTGGTGGTGAAAATACCACCAAATTCGTCCACAAAAATACAGACAAAAATAAAAGATAATATTAATACGTACATACCACATAATTAGATAAAATTTTGGCTTTGCACTGACCTTTCAATAACCTAATATATAAAATACAGTAAGCAATACAACTTATTTTCATACATGTGACTTTACATAATAGTTCACACAATACACAAAAAATCAGTTTATACAAATGTTCACATAAAATGCTTTCAATGATTAGTTCCAGCAGTAGCACCCAGCAATGGTCAACAGGTGCAAACACCAACAAGTGACATCATTTTAGTAGAAACAGTCCATCAGTGGCACCCAGTAATGTTGAGCCGGTGCAGACACCAACAAGTGACATCTTCTCAGTTGAAGCAATTCCATCAGTGGCACCCAGCAATGTTGAACAGATGCAGAAACCAACAAGTGACATCATTTCAGTAGAAGCAGTCCATCAGTGGCACCCAGCAATGTTGAGCAGGTGCAGACAGCAACAAGTGACATTATTTCAGTAGAAGCAGTTCATCAGTGGCACCCAGTAATGTTGAACAGGTACACACAGCAACAAGTCACATTTCTCAGCAGAAGCAGCTCCATTAGTGGCACCCAGCAATGTTGAACAGGTGCAGACACCAACAAGTGACATTATTTCAGTAGAAGCAGTTCATCAGTGGCACCCAGTAATGTTGAACAGGTACACACAGCAACAAGTCACATTTCTCAGCAGAAGCAGTTCCATTAGTGGCACCCAGCAATGTTGAACAGGTGCAGACACCAACAACTGACATCATTTCAGTAGAAGCAGTCCATCAGTGGCACCCAGCAATGTTGAACAGGTGCAGACACCAACAACTGACATTTCAGTAGAAGCAGTCCATCAGTGGCACCCAGCAATGTTGAACAGGTGCAGACACCAACGAGTGGCATTATTTCAGTAGAAGCAGTTCCATCTGTGGCACCCAGCAATGTTGAACAGGTGCAGACACCAACAAGTGACATTATTTCAGTAGAAGCAGTTCCAACTGTGGCACCCAGCAATGTTGAACAGGTACACACAGCAACAAGCCACATTATTTCAGTAGAAGCAGTTCATCAGTGGCACCCAGCAATGTTGAACAGGTGCAGACAGCAACAAGTGACATTATTTCAGTAGAAGCAGTCCATCAGTTGCACCTAGCAATGATGAGCAGGTCCAGAGAGCAGTCCATCACTAATCACACTGTTCATCAGCAGAAATTAAACATGTCCTAGTGGCACCAATCATGTAGAAAAAGTACAAGTAACAGTCCATAATATTCACTATCACTAATCACACAGTTCATCAGCAGAAATTAAACATTTCTAAGTGGCACTCATTATGTTGAAAAAGTGCAGGTAGCAGTCCATAATATTCACTATCACTAATCACACAGTTCATCAGCAGAAATTAAACATTTCTAAGTGGCACCCATCAATGTTGAACAAGTGCAGGTAACAGTTCATAATATTCACCATCACTAATCAGACAGTTCAGGCATGGACAATAGTTTGAATGCACATACAAATGCTTTTACAACGCTCTTACACTAAACATACAAATCATAACAAACACACAAATGATGTCAGATAATTGTCATATTAACTATTACAAATACACAAATATCAGTAAACCTATAATATTTATGGGTGTCAGTGCAAGCCACTACATACAAATAAAATAATATTTAGGAGATAGGTGGGTAGGATTAGGAAAGGAAAACACACAAAACACACTCACTCATCTTTCTTCCACATTAAGTACTACTGTGTAATTGAATAGTGTTAACTGTGTAAATGCAATTCTGTCAAAATTTGATGTTCATCATGTGTATCAAGTAGTAGTGGCAGCAATGTATAACAGTCAATAATAGTTAAGTCAACATCATAGTCATCATGTCAAGACCAATGTTTGCCAAGCCAGATCAAAATGTACGGTTGCTGAACAACTGTCAGTGAGCCAAGATATGCAATTACTTCCCCTCTCCAAAAAAAAAATATGTACTGCTTATTGACTTAACAAAGTGTGTGTAGACGATCTTCCTTCCACTTTAGTGTTCTAGTCTGTTATCTTCATCCTCCTTGTTCCATATAGACCAACAACAAAAAATATGCACCTCACTTACTTTACCTCTTATACACCAAAACTCCAATAATCATCAGCATCACATAATCTCAATACTTCAATAATACCTCTTACGTCGATACATATAAATCTTATCATCAATATCATTTACCTTACCTCTTGTCCATCTTGTCCACAAAAACTCCAATAATAATCAACTTCACATAATCTCAATAATACCTCAATAGTACCTCTTCAATACGTCGATACATATAAACCTTATCGCCAATATCATTTCACTTCCATAACAACTCTTTCCTCTAATCAGTCTCCTCGAACAAGTACAGATAAAATCCTAATGCAAACCTCATCATCCCATACAATCCGAAGACACATTGTCAACACACAACCTCTGTGTAATCCATCTGACCCAAATCTTCTACTCATTATGAATTATAAACAAAAGAAATGCATACATGACCTCTAACAGACTTAGTTCGAATAACTCTCAGTAATTAAGTACGATTACGGAGTGTGAATGATCATAATATTTCACAGTGTGTACACCACTTCAAGAATGATGGCAAACAGAAGCAAACATGTGGAGTATTTCTTGTGTCAAGTGTCACTTCCTATTTCAATTGCTCACGAAAAATGCAGTGTAATAACTGTCAATGGTCTAAACATAGTTTTGGTATGTCATGTCGTTAGCTTCCTTCCTATTAGCATAAATTTATACAGCTTCCATAAAACCTCCAGCTCATGTGACTTCTATGAAGTTTCTTGTACTAATGTCGTTCGTCGGATTATAGCAGTTCATTTTCTTATCTTAAAAATATAAGGCACTGAGCGTAAGCAAAACAAGCAATAGCGAGTAAATATACCAGTAGAGAACAGAATGTCAACAAGTGGATGCAGCACAATTCTTACAACGAGGCTCTGCCAAGCGAACAATCTATCATTAATACAATAGTGTGACCTAAACTCTATGGTTGTACACAGTATATCAGCATTTCTATATACCAAATTAAAGAGTTGTGACGACAAACAGAAATGTATAAATATGCAATCCATACGCATAGCAGTAAACATATATCTTACGTAATAAACAGGTCATTAGCATCATATCAGCATAAGCAAATAAATGTTCATATGTAATCTTAATAAGTAAACATGAAGGCACAAGCAGATAAATCACAAAGTATAACTTACATACCTAACCACATCAGCACAATTAATCAGGTGACAATTAATTTAAATAAATTAGCACAGCAGACACATAATTTAAAAAAATGATATCAGAGAAAAAGCATTGCAGCCAAGCGATGCATAATATACACAAGTTACAACCCCGTTCATTAATAAAACATTGACAAAATTCAGCAAATGTACGTAAGCACGTCGCTTCACAAGTAAATTCATAGAACATAAAATTTAGCACAAAGTATGAATCACGTAATCGCGAGCAGCAAATTACGTCTAAAGTACGTACCTAAGTGGAAATATGTTACCTGAAAAAATAAACTCAATTAATAGTTACCTTTTTAGTTTATTAGTTTTTTCTTGGAAATTACATTCTTTCTGAAATTTTCTCGATAGCAAGTCCTCTTAACGTCGGAGACACACAGAATTTACCTGAAGTTCTTAAATATTTTATACAACCGTATCCTGAAACGTTAATAACATAATTCATCAAGTCACTATAGCTTTATACTGAATTCAATCGAAGAAATTAGACTGTGTATTTGTTTACGGCTGTCAGTGCATTCGCACTGAGCGCTCGATCAGCTGTAGGCGCGTGACGTATGAAGTAATTGTGTGCGGTCAACGACTGCCTTGTGCGGTGCGCAGACTTGACTGTTGCTTTGAGTATGTGCCGCCGCCAAAACACAGCGCGGTATCCTTGTATTCTCTGCATGTTTACATGTAGCTGTTAGTTTCTCACAAGTATGTCATTCCACAAAAATTTTTCAAAAGTATATCACTCCACAAAAATTTTAACGTTTGATATACACTCCTGGAAATTGAAATAAGAACACCGTGAATTCATTGTCCCAGGAAGGGGAAACTTTATTGACACATTCCTGGGGTCAGATACATCACACGATCACACTGACAGAACCACAGGCACATAGACACAGGCAACAGAGCATGCACAATGTCGGCACTAGTACAGTGTATATCCACCTTTCGCAGCAATGCAGGCTGCTATTCTCCCATGGAAACGATCGTAGAGATGCTGGATGTAGTCCTGTGGAACGGCTTGCCATGCCATTTCCACCTGGCGCCTCAGTTGGACCAGCGTTCGTGCTGGACGTGCAGACCGCGTGAGACGACGCTTCATCCAGTCCCAAACATGCTCAATGGGGGACAGATCCGGAGATCTTGCTGGCCAGGGTAGTTGACTTACACCTTCTAGAGCACGTTGGTTGGCACGGGATACATGCGGACGTGCATTGTCCTGTTGGAACAGCAAGTTCCCTTGCCGGTCTAGGAATGGTAGAACGATGGGTTCGATGACGGTTTGGATGTACCGTGCACTATTCAGTGTCCCCTTGACGATCACCAGAGGTGTACGGCCAGTGTAGGAGATCGCTCCCCACACCATGATGCCGGGTGTTGGCCCTGTGTGCCACAGTCGTACGCAGTCCTGATTGTGGCGCTCACCTGCACGGCGCCAAACACGCATACGACCATCATTGGCACCAAGGCAGAAGCGACTCTCATCGCTGAAGACGACACGTCTCTACTCGTCCCTCCATTCACGCCTGTCGCGACACCACTGGAGGGCAGCTACACGATGTTGGGGCGTGAGCGCAAGACGGCCTAACGGTGTGCGGGACCGTAGCCCAGCTTCATGGAGACGGTTGTGAATGGTCCTCGCCGATACCCCAGGAGCAACAGTGTCCCTAATTTGCTGGGAAGTGGCGGTGCGGTCCCCTACGGCACTGCGTAGGATCCTACGGTCTTGGCGTGCATCCGTGCGTCGCTGCGGTCCGGTCCCAGGTCGACGGGCACGTGCACCTTCCGCCGACCACTGGCGACAACATCGATGTACTGTGGAGACCTCACGCCCCACGTGTTGAGCAATTCGGCGGTACGTCCACCCGGCCTCCCGCATGCCCACTATACGCCCTCGCTCAAAATCCGCCAACTGCACATACGGTTCACGTCCACGCTGTCGCGGCATGCTACCAGTGTTAAAGACTGCGATGGAGCTCCGTATGCCACGGCAAACTGGCTGACACTGACGGCGGCGGTGCACATATGCTGCGCAGCTAGTGCCATTCGACGGCCAACACCGCGGTTCCTGGTGTGTCCGCTGTGCCGTGCGTGTGATCATTGCTTGTACAGCCCTCTCGCAGTGTCCGGAGCAAGTATGGTGGGTCTGACACACCGGTGTCAATGTGTTCTTTTTTCCATTTCCAGGAGTGTATGATGTATTCCCTTAGAGCGTCGTGATTTAAGAGTTTCTACTTCAACAGTGTTATCATGAATAATTTTGCGAATTCTATATGGACCGTTATAAAGCAGAAAAAATTTGCGACACAAGCCTTTTCCTTTGTGACACAAACGATGAGACTTAATTAACACTTTCTGACCAACTGACAAGATTTTTAAACGACCAGGACGCTTAGCTGGTTTCTCTCTTCTAGCAGCCGCAGATGCAATATTTTGCAGAGCCAGGTTCACAACTTCAGAATACCGCAGTTTCCGTGAAGGCGGAAAAGGAACGATTTCAGATATGCGATTAGTCGGTGCTTTGTTTTTTAATATCAGAATAGGCGGTAAAGAAGTTGAGTCATTAGGAAGTTCATTCAGAATGTTTTGAAAAATATGAAGATACTGATCCCACGTTCTGTGATTCTGATGACAACAAAGACGACACAATTTATTGATTTCCTTCATCCATCTCTCTGAAGCGTTAGATTGAGGGTGAAAAAGTGAAATGAAAATTGGTTTAATTTTACGACGCCGTAGAGTACGAAGCCAAATTTTAGAACGAAACTGTGATCCATTATCTGATATAACCTTATCAACATGACCCACTTCTTTAAGAAAATGTTTGATGAAAGCGTTAGATACTGAACGAGCTGTTGCTTTGCGTAACGGTGTAAAACACACATATTTTGATGTCAACTCCACTGCTACAAAAATGTACGCAAAACCATTAGTAGAACGAACCACTGGACCGAACAAATCAACTGCAGCCATCTCCTTTAATTTCGCTGGAATGATAGGAAACAACGGTGCTCTGTGAGAAATTGTTGGCGGCTTAGCCTTTTGACATAATTTGCATTTGGCCAGAACAGATCGAATACGTTTTTCCATATTACTGAAGTAGCAATTTTCCCGTAATTTACGAAAGCATTTTCTGGGACCAAAGTGCGCATAACTGAAATGCGTATACCAAATCAGCTTATTAACCCACTCATCAGGAATACAAACTAACCAAACAGAGTTGTCGACCGATTTTCGTTTAAAAAGAATGTCATTGCGAACTAAATAATGCTGTCTAATCGCTACGCTTTCCTTTCTCCTCCACTTCTCCTTAATGTCCTTCCATATTGGATCCTTATTTTGCTCCTTAGCGATGTCCTGGAGCGAAGACGAAATAAAGTTCTCAAACGCAACACCTTGAATATACATCAAACAATAATTGTTTTCCTTGCAGTCCTCTTCAGCTCTTTGTTTCAAACCCATAGGTGCACGTGATAAAGCATCAGCAACAATATTTGAAGAACCCTGTATGTAAACAATGCTAAAGTCAAATTCCTGTAGGTACAACGCCCATCGTGACAATCTGCCATGAGTTAATTTTGTCGACATAAGAAATTCCAGAGCTCGATGATCGGTGTAAACCTTAGTATGTCTGCCAAACAAAAATGTGCGAAATTTTGTTAAAGCCCAAACAACCGCCAAAGCTTCAAGTTCCGTAATCGAATAATTCTTTTCTGATTTAGAGAGGACACGACTTCCAAATGCAATAGTTTTCTGTACTACAACGCCGTCTTCTTCTATCTCTTGAAATAAGTGTGCCCCTAGGCCCTTGTATGATGAGTCCGTCGCCAAACAAAAATCTTTAGATAAATCCGGATGTGAAAGAAGTGGAGCAGCAACTAAAGCATCACGAAGTTGTTCAAATTCTAATTGAGCTTCCTCATCCCAACACCAATTAGAATTCTTTCCGGATAGTTCACATAAACGAGGTGTGGCCAAATCGTCCAACTTAACAAAGCGTCTAAGAAAATTACAGACACCAAGGAAACTACGAACATCACGTTTTGTGGTAGGAACAGCATAATTACGAATAGCGTCTAGTTTCTCTGGATCAGGAAGAATACCTTCTGTAGAAATAATGTGACCGAGAAATTTCACCTGAGAACGACCAAATTCAGATTTTTCGAAGTTCACTGTAATGCCAACTCTTGCAAAGATGCGTAATAATGAATCCAAAATTTTGTTGTGCTCACTCCAAGAACGTTTAGCAATAAGAATATCGTCAACATATGAAGTAATATTGTCACGAAGATAAACAGGTAAAATTTCGTTAAAGCTACGAATGAATGCTGCTGAAGATACAGTAAGTCCAAACGGTAATTTCCGAAACTGGTAACAGTTACCAAAGGCTAAAAAGGCAGTATATTTTCTACAATCAGGGTGGAGTTCTATTTGCCAAAAACTTCCGCGCATATCAATCGTGGATAAAACTTTAATTCCATGGAAATGTTGAAGAAGTTCATCTAAATTTTGTGGACGGTCAGTTTCAGGAATGATGATATTATTTATCTGTCTGGAATCCAGAACCAAACGAATTGACCCATCCTTTTTAAGAACAACGTGTAATGGGCTGGTATAAGGACTGACTGCTGGCTCAATAATGCCCTGGTCTAACATGCACTGAAGTTCATTCTTAACCTTGTCTCTGTAAGCCAAAGGAAGAGCGTACGTTTTCCCCCGAAATGGTGTGTGTTCTTTTACTTTAAATAAATATTGTAAGCCTTGTATAGTTCCTGTGTGATAACTAAATACTGTGGCATGTGAAGTCAAAATGTGGTGCAGCTCTTCTCTTGCAACGTCATTTGGCACTTCAGCTTTCTTAACCTTTTCTTTAATTAATTCTTCGCTGTTAATTATATCATCCATCGCGTCTCTGTATCTATTGTCATTGTCATGAATAAACACACTGTCGTCATAATGCTCAACGAAAACATCCGAAGTAAGAAACCTTAAACATTTTGCATCTGATTCAGATCTTGCTAAACACTCGAAAATTTTCAAACATATCGGCTTTCCGGCAACAGTCAAATTCACACCTCCTTCTTTAAAGTTCAAAATTGCCTTATGTGCGTTAAGAAACTCCATACCTAATATAATTTGTGTACTGAGTAATGGAACAATAATAAAATTAGCAGAAAATTCGTATCCTTGACAAATGAAATTTAGGTTGGTCTGTTGTTTGACTTGCACACTTTTTCCAGAAATCGCTCCTCGAATTGTAGTTTTAGAAACAGGTAACACAGGACAAGCAATAGTTCTTACACATATACGAAAAACTGATTCACTAATGACATTCAGTGGGCTCCCAGAATCTAAAACTGCAGTGAACTTATTCTTACCCACACATACTTCAATAACAGGATGTAAAAATGCGTCTACATTATTATCCTTTTCGTCTAGCAAAATGTCTCTCATGTCTTCCAGGCGTACGTAGTGTAAAGTCGTAGTGTCATTACTTTCTAAACCGTCTATATTGCTGCCAGAAGCCGAAGCTGCAAGTCATTGTCGATTGTTTGCGTCACGTCTTTGAGTATTCGCGTCATTTCGCGGATCAATTTCTACGATTTGCACTTGTCTCTCTGAAGTTCTGTCACGTGGAGGATGCCAATTAGGTCCCTCCTGTCTGTTAGATGCAAATTCTTGGTTGTGTCTGTTATTAAAATTTCTGTTTTCCTGTCTGTCTGCATAACTACTTCTTGAATAATTTCGACTGTCACTTCTGAAATTATTGTTGTATCTACTACCCTGGTTATTTCTGTAGTAAGAATTTCTATTACTGTATGAATAATTTCTGTCTTGATGATACCGATTACTGTTTCCGTATGATTGATCATTCCGGTACGAATTGCCGCTATTATAATTGTCTGTGTAATTTCTGTTAGAACGTCTGTTATTGTCATAAGGCTGGTATCTATTGTCCTGTCTGTTACGTCTGTCATTCTCAAAAATACCCATATAACGCCCGTTCCGATCACTATCACTTTTCTCTGAAAATCTATTGTAATTACTGTTACTGAAAAAATTACGGGAAGTCCCGTCGTCATTGTCATACTCGAGTTCTTGTAGCAAAGTCTTAAAAGTCTCAATGTCGTCTTTACATCTTCCGGCTAAAGCGATTTGTCTTATGGATTGTGGCAGCTTAGTTAAACAAATGCGAATTAATTCAGTCGGGATGTAAGGGTTGGAAAGGAACTGATTCTTTCGAATCATGTCTTCAAAATATTCTGCTGGCGTGCGGAACTCAGACTGTTTAAAATTACGCTGCATAATAAGACTGTGTTTGACTCTGTCTTGCGTGTTTTCGGACCAATATGCCGATAGAAATGCATGATAAAAATCATTTAGATTATTACAATCTCTAATAAGTGCGCGCATCCGCGTCGCCGGATCGTTTTCTAAATATCCACACATAAATTCCAGTTTGTGACTTAGTGGCCAATTTGGTGGAAGTGCGTACATAAATTGATCTAACCATGAACATGGATGTATGTCATTCTTAGAATTGCGGAAGATCTTAAATTTCCGAACAGTCAAAAAGTGTTTATAGTCAAAGTTTTCGCCTCGTGGCGACAAAGACCTACCGCGTCTGTCCCAGTCCCAATGTTGATTATTGTCAAGTTCGCGCGCCTGGCGCTCTCTTGTTGCATCCCGTAAATGAAACAAATTATTTTCTTCAAACCCCTCTGCTATCTGTGATTCTAAATTACTTCTACTGTCTTTTCCTACAATTTCGCCTTCGATTTGTATGACTTGCTTTCGTAATGCCTCAACTTCCCTTTTAACGCGTTCATTAAATTTTCCCTGATTTTCGACATGCTTATTTATGTTCTGGTACTCTTCGGTTTCTGCAAATGGCAATGGTGCTGTATCATCTGAATCTCTGTCCCCATTTAAACTAAGACTTGTCAATTTATCTGAAATCTCCTCCACTCTTTCCGATAAATCACCTATTTGTTCTTTCTGTTTATTTACGTCTTCCGTAAGTGTTGCGACTCGGGTTTCAGTATTAACACATTTGGTAGTTAACTGTTCATATTGTTGTGTTAGGTTATTTATTCTGTCATTTGGTACGGATTCCTCGATTCTCTCAAATATTTCTTCCTTATCGTGTGCACGTTGTAAATTTAACTCTGAAAATTTTTGTACTATCACGCGATCTCTTTCTTCCTGTTCTCTATCCTGTTCCTTTTGTCTAATCTCTACTGCAATTAATCTATTATTGTGAGCATTCAAAATTGGTTGTGCTTCTTCTCTGATTTCTTTCTTTAATTCATCTTTCATATTTTTGAAACATGTCCCTATTCGTGAGTCTAACCGTGTTTCCATTGTTTCCATCTCTGTTTCTAAACGTGTTGCCACTGTTTTTAATTCAGATCCTAACCGTGTTTCCATTGTTCCCATCTCAGTTCTAATTGTCCCTATCTCTGTTTTTAATTCAGATCCTAACTGTGATCCAAGTGAGTCTAACCGTGTTTCCATTGTTCCCCTATCTGTTTTTAATTCAGATCGTAACTGTGATCCCAGTGAGCTTAACCGTGTTTCCATTTGTGAGTCTAACCGAGATCCCAAATTTAATATTGCACTCATCAGCTGCTCCATATTAACTTGTCCGAAATTCTTTTCGCCCCTAACATTTCCCGCAAAACCAGTTTCCTTCGTCATAGCTGTAAAGCTATCTGTGTTCGATACTACTCCAGAATCTTCTATCGTTAATCTCGTATTCTGTGAACTTTCTGATTGACAAAAATTTTGAAATGGTTCCGGACTATCTTCCCGACTTATTAAATTGTTTTCCACTTCATTATTCATGATACTGTTTTCCTCTGTTGGCGAGTTCGCCATGTTAACAATTTCGTCATTCTCACTATCCATCATTTTTGCCTTTTTCATAGATCGCGTAATCATTTACAAAACATACAAAACTCGTCACTGTACGAAAATTACACACAATGACTCCTCATCTCCAACAATACCATTTACACGAAATGTTTCCCTCAAACACTATTAATCGAACAATTGAAATAATTGCACTAAATTGTCAAACGCGTATACAAGACAACAAAATTACATTCTGAAAAAAAAATACCATTAGAAGAATGACAATTACCAAATCTACACATGCAATATAGACTACAATTACTAAACTACAAATTACTACAACAATACTACTGTCTACTATTTTTACAATCAGAAGAATTCCAAGGGACGATCCTAAGCAGCCGTCGCCACGTGCATGGGGGCTTAATTAAATAAAATGCAAATATTTTTAGTAGCTGTCTGTCCGATTACGCAAGTCTCGTAAACGGTTGGCCCTGACTAGTATTTGTACGCAATCTGACTGCATAGAATAACAACAAAGAATGAAAGAAAATTTTCGTTAACACAATTAATTAATTAAGTCCCCAGCAACTATAAAACCTACGAAGCCAACAAGCACAAGTGTAGCTGTTCTGTGTGTGGAAGTGTGATTCAACGTACACATCTGGCACGGTTCTTCCTCACTAAGACAAGAAATTTTAAATACCATTTATACTGAAGTAATTAAAAAAAATAGAAATACTGTAATTGTGTAAGGAAACCAGAATTACACTCTAATACAAGAACACAAGCCAGATGCTTTGTTGACTGAACCTGTAATGACGCATTATTCAGGACACCGAAACAATGAGAGAAAAAAGAAAATTTTTTTTTACCTTCATTTATATTGATGAAAAGCACTCTAATCATTACAATATCTCCACACCGACTCGCTACTGCCACATCTCAACAAGAACTCCCTACTGCCACATCTCGACAAGCACTCTTCACTACGACATCTCAGCAAGCACCTACTACCACGAGTTCTCAACAAGCACTGACTACTACAAGTTCTCCCCAAGCACTCCCAGTGGAGGCGGCTGAATAATACTCTTTGGCGCAATCTCTGGCGCTGTGGCTCAGTGTAGCCACCTTTCAATTTACAGAGTCACATTTGGACCTGGTGGTCAAAGCTGGAACTAGTTTTTTCTCAGTGTTAATCGCTTCCGCATTAACGCAACAGAATATCTATCAAGTACCGCTGCTATACAATAATTACAGCCCACATTGGACCTCTATGAGTAGCTGGATTTTAATTATGACGATCTAGTATTAATTTTCAAGTGCCTCGTGTGTTGGTTCGACACCAGCGGATGCGGTAAAAAATAAGAGAGACTACTGAAACAATTAAACATCCTAACATTATGAACAGTGAGGATGGCTACAATTTACAATCGGCCTGGCTGTCAGCGATTCCAGGTCGGCGAGCCGCGTGTTGTCTCAGCCAGCAACTCCACATGACCCGTGTTCAACTCTGCAAACAAGCTGCCATAAGACAACTGCCCTGCGACACCAAACTATCGCTGCAGGAAAAAACAACCCCCTGGTAAAAGATCCCGATTCGCCACTGTCTAGCAATCCGCTACCAGAGTGGCGCAAGTACTAGCCTGTAGCCACCCATTCATCATTCATGGCAATCATTGTTTCGCGTTGTCCAATGGCATCCGAGAATGTGACGTATGTAGTCATCTGACAATATCGAAGAAGCAATGAGCGAAATAAAAGAAGGGTTCAACAGGTGTATTAAAATTCACGGTGAAAGGATATCAATGATAAGATGCGCTAATGACATTGCTGTCCTCGATGAAGGCGAAGAAGGATTAAAAGATCCAATGAGTACAGAATATGGATTAAAAATGAATCGAAGAAAGACGAAAGTAATGAAAACTAGCAGAAATCAAAATACTGAGAATATTAATATCAGAATTGGTGATCACGAAGTAGATGAAGCAGAGGATTTTTGCTACCTTGGAAGCAAAATAATCCATACCGAAGGAAGCAAGGACGACATAAAAAGCAGATAGAGCAGGCAAAGATGGCATTCCTCACCAAAAGAAGTCTACTAGTATCAAGCATAGGCTTTAATTTGAGGAAGAAATCGACGAAAACGTACGTTTGGAGCAGAGCATTGTATGGTAGTGAATCAAGGATTGTGGGATAACCGGAGCAGAACAGAATCGAATCGTTTGACGTGTGGCGTTACAGGAGGATGTTGAAAATGGGGTAAACTGATAAGGTAGAGAATGCGGAGGATCTCTGCAGAGTCGCGGAGAAAGGAACACATGGTAAACACTGACAAGAAGAAGGGACAGGATGATAGGACTTGTGTTATGAAACGAGGGAATAACTTCCATGGTACTAGAGGGAACTGTAGAGGGAAAATTCTCTGGGTAAAGGCAGAGATTGGAATACGTACAACAAATAATTGAAAAGGTTTAGTGAAGAGCTTGAACCGTGATTTATTTTCAAAGAATATTCTTAAGAATTTATTTTATTTACTAGCAATTCATCAAGAATATTAACACATTTAATCACACTATGTAAGCATGGAAGTAGTTTCCAGGGAGTAACTGATGAAATCATAACCAAATTCCTTTTAACAAATGGGGATTTTATTCACTTTAATAGTGCCTAAAAGCATTTTTCAAAAGAAACAGATTTAAAATTATGATCAGAAAGCACCCTCTAAATATCAAACTTACAATTTATTCAGAGGCAGAAAGAAGCAAGTTTTGACTGTATGAGGTTTCGGGCAGAGAACCTTGCTGCTCCCTTGTGACGCAGCCGTAGTTACGACCTCTCACAACAGCCTCTGAAAGACTACACTGTTGCAAATCTGCAACACACCAGATTACCTTAAACTAAGAGATTTAACCATTTACACAAGCACACAAACTATGCACCCCCTGTAGGAGGGATGGAAATAGTACAAAACACTAACAATTAAAATATTATCCTTGCTACCGAAGGTGCAACTTGATTTTAATTTCTAAGAAAAGTCTTACGGTGAAAGGGTGGCAACTTTATATACTAAAATGACCATTTAAATAAAAGCCCATGAAATGCAATCTTACATAAAATTCTACAAGGTTGGGCAAACAATAGTTAAGATGCTCTACAGTACACAGATACCGCCTCTCAGGATCATAGGCAATAATATCTAAGTTTCCAAAGATCAAAACATATTTCAGGTATTAGGCCGTTGCACTCCAAGTAAAAAATTCGTTAACACACCATATCAGACAAACATGACAGAGGTAGCTACTAACGTACGGTAGATTGATAGGGAGATTACCGAACAACCCGAACCGCAGGTTGCTCTAACCCGCCACTACGCCACAAGGGAAAAACGGACCACCCAATTAATAAACAACCACCTTCCCTCGGGTGGGCAAACGTAGAAGAATGGTGGGACGATCCCAAAGCAAAACGGCTGGTGACCTCAACAAGAAAACAAGTAGAATTTAACAAGAGTAAATCAAACAACATATCACCAATCACTTAACTTCTAATAAACTGCGATTTCTCGAGAAGACCTGGCGCAGCACCCCCAAATCGCTCTCTCGAACCGTCCGCTGCTAGCCGCTTCAACGGACGCAGGAAGGCGCGCCGATCTCCCGTCTCACGGCGTCGCAGCTCGCACCGGCCAGACTGATGTCGTGGGTTGACTCCTGCTGCTCTCGTGTCGACCGCGAAGTCACTAACCCTCGCTATACGCCGCGGCCCACTGGACTCACGTGGCGACCTCACATGCGCCGACGCTCAAGACGGACAAGTCATCTTGTGTCTCAGTGCGCGACCGACCAACCGATCGATCCAACCGCCGATGACCATTGCCTGAGCAAACTCGAGCAGACTGGCGGCCTAACTCGCAGACTCAGATGCAGGAACTAAGCCCCGACCGGGCGACAACTCGCTAAGTTCTCTTACTGGCGGAGTGAAAAGATTCTCATTTTGCCGGCTTTAAAGGTTGATCCGAACGACAGACATACTAGCACTCCGAACGACAGACAGATACTAACTGCCTAACAAATGCGGACGGGGGACAGACTAGCAAGCTGGGGACGAGAGACTGACCCAGACTGACCGACTGGCGAGCTCATAGCGCCCCTTAAATGCACGTGAACAGGCAACCTTTCCCCTTTCCCACCAAAGGGAGACACCAAAGCTGCGATTGGCACAGCGGCGCCACCGCCAGAAACGGAGGGCAACTGCTTCACACTACGCGCTGCGGCGCGCTCTTCAAAACAGCAATTTTTACCACGGCTCAGAGCTATTCTGAGCTGAAGAAGTTGGCACAGGAGAGGAATTCTTGGTGGGCAGCATCAAGTCACTCAGAAGACTGATAACCTGATGAATGAAAAATAAATAAATAAATAATAAACGGCGACAGACCAACACATAATTCCAGCAGTTAATCACCCTGAAGAGGTTCGCTGCAAAGACGGTCGAAACGTCAGTGTTTCAGTTGTTTTTAGTATTTGATAAAGCGTTTCCTAATACATTAAATGATTTTGTTCAAAACTGGTGAATAGTTTTATACTTCGACTGAGCGTCTCAGCATGGAAGTTATTAATGAAACTGGTTTCGTTTGTGAATATTTTGCGTATCTTGTTGGTCGAGCGTGCTGATCAGCGAGTACTAACAGGAACGCCGTAGGCCAGGGCCCGGCCTCCTGCAGCGAGATCTGGTTGCGTGTTAAGTGGCGGTGGCGTCGGCTCGCCAGCGGGCTGGTCCGCGCGGCCGAGAACAAGGAAGGCAAAGAGGCCACGACGGCGCGCCGCTATAAAGCGCTATCTCGCCAGATTGCGCTACGAGCTGTAAATTTGCCCGCTATCAGAGGCGCGGCCGTGTCTCGCGCCCCGAGTAAACCGTACAGTCACGCGCCCAAACAAAAGCGCTCCAGTTCCGCGCACGTGCGCACCCCGCAGTTTGTGTAACTGGGCGTTCCCTGCCACCGCTCCAGACCGCACTTGTTGAATGGTGCACCAGGCCTGCCGCGTATTCGATAAATCTCAAACTCCGCCCGACGGTTGCAGGGCGTGTTCAACGCTCCAACGAAAGAAGTTTTCATTTTATGACGCTGCAGTTAAATTGAGTAAATTTCTTCTGGGTAGATGACTGACACATGACGTGCAATACAGGATAGTTATAAAGTACATGAAACATTTCAAAAAATCAATACCGATAAATAGCTTAGAACAACATAGCAAATGATGCAATCTGTGAAAGACAAACTTTCAATTTTTCCTTACGTTGTTTATATACGTTACACGAAGTGCAACAATAAAGTAATGAGACATTTTCTTTGCAAGACGTGGCAACCCTGCATGCTTGCTTAGGCACAATATCTTTGACCTCGGTCTATAAACTGCTTCTAGTCCAAGCGGCACATCGATGCAACTGCTCAGTCGTGAGTTGTGCTGTAATCAGTTAACACGTGTTTGTGTCTCTCGTCACGGAAATGGAACCGCATAACATTGCGCAACGGTATGCTATTTCTTTTGCATTAAATTGGGTGAAAACGCGACGACAACTTACGGTAAGCTTCAGAAGGCTTTTGGAGAGGAGATTATGTCAAGAGCACAAGTTTTCCGTTGGCACAAAATGTTTAGTGAAGGCAGAACGGATGTTGAAGATCGCAGTGGATGACCATCAAGCTCACGGACGTATGTCAACTTGGCCAAGGTGCGTGAACTCGCACGATCTGATCGAAGATTATCCGTGAAATTGATTGCAGAAGAACTGAACATCAATCAAGAAACGGTTCGTCTAATAATAACTGAAGATCTTGGTATGAGAAAGATTTGTGAAAAAATGGTCACCAAAAATCTCACACCACAACAGCGAGAAACACGGAAAAATGTGGCAGCCGATCTGTTAGAGCAAACGGAAACCAATCCAGAACTGTTGAGCCGTGCTATCACTGAAGATGCAAGTTGGTTTTTTTCAGTACGATCCAGAGACAAAACACCAAAGTTCGCAATGGTGCTCAAAGGGATCACACAGACCAGAAAAAGCTCGCATGTCAAAGTCAAAAGCGAAATGCATGCTTGTGTGCTTCTTTGATTCCAAGGGAATTGTTCATAAGGAGTGGGCGCCTCCTGGACAAACAGTTAACCAATAGTACCACAGCCGGCCGGGGTGGTCGAGCAGTTCTAGGCGCTACAGTCTGGAACCGCGCGACCGCTACGGTCGCAGGTTCGAATCCTGCCTCGGGCATGAGTCCGTGTGATGTCCTTAGGTTACTTAGGGGACTGATGACCTCAGAAATTAAGTCCCATAGCGCTCAGAGCCATTTGAACCATTTTTTGAATATTACTACAAAGAAATTTCAGAAAGACTTCGTAAAAGAGTTCTTCGTGTCCGTACCAACATTGCTGACAATTAGATTCTGCATTACGATAATGCGCCATCCCATACTGCTCTGTCAGTACAGCAATTTTTAACCTCAAACTAAATTTCAGTACTACCACAACCACCTCATTCACCAGATATCGCTCCGTGCGACTTTTTTCTATTTCCAAGAGTCAAAACGGCGGTCAAGGGACACCATTTTCAAACAACACAAGATGTCCAAAAAGCTGTGACGAGGGTCTTGGAGGATATTACAGAAGATGAGTTCCATAAATGTTACCATCAACGGCAGAAGCGCTGGAAAAAGTGTGTGCAGTCAGAAGGGAACTACTTTGAAGGAGACAGCACTAAACTTGACTAAAACGGTAAGCAACATGTTTTTTCACATCAGTCTCATTACTTTATTGTCGCACCTCGTATGCGTGCACTCTTCGTCAAACGGCACTTATGTATTGGGTAGTCTAGTTCTGCCCATACTCGATCCAGCATCTGGAGTGACGGTAATAACAGCTGCTGTGGTGCCATGTCGCAAGTCTTCGGAGTTCTGTGATATAGGTGGAAGATAAGCAAACGCTGTCCTTAATGTAACACAAGAAGAATAAATCGCAAGGCGTCAAGATCACCTACCGCGGTGGCCACTTGCGTAGCTCCGGATCAACTGCTGGAACACCATCTTGTTGGAAGATAAAATACCTGTAATCATTTTCAAGTTGTGGCATGAGCCACAATCGCAGTACGTCGAAATAGGTGATACAGTTGGCTGTTCTCTCAGCGAAGAAGGGTCCATAGACTGTCCTGTCGAACCCAAAGCAGAACACGTTAACTTTCTCGAAATCCCGGACGTCCTCAACAGTTGGACACGGAATCTCTGTCCGTATTCGTGTGTTGTGCCGTTTGGCCTTTCCCGAAAGATGAAAAGTGGCTTCGTTACTGAAGATTATTTCGCTTGTGAAGTAGTTGTTTTCAAGATGGTTCTGTACATCAGAACTGCAAACGTTGCAATTTGTCGTCACGGCTTACATCTTGCAGTAGATGCAATTTGGACAGTTTCATTTTCAATCATTAACGAAGGATATTCCACACTGTTGTGTGACGGAGGTTCAATTCAGCACTACCTCGATGAGTAGTCTTTGTGGAACTTCGCATCATCACAAAGTGCACTATCTGTTCTGTAACGACCAGTCGGATCCATTGTTTTGCACTGCACAAAGAACCAAACAAGAAAAAAAAAAGGTTCAAATGGCTCCAAGGACTGTGGGACTTAACATCTGATGTCATCAGTCCCCTTCACGTAGAACTACTTAAACTTAACTAACCTAAGGACATCACACACATCCATGCCCGAGGCAGGATTCGAACCTGCGGTGGTAGCAGCAGCGCGGTTCCGAACTGAAGCGCCTTGAACCGCTCGGTCACAGCGGCCGGCGCACAAAGAACCATCCACCTCGAATTTCTTGTACCACTTCACAATGCTATTGTAAACTGTTGGTGTCTTGTGAAACTTGCCACGTAAAGGTTTTTGCACACTCGTTACCGATTCGCAATGGGCAAATTCTAGGACACTAAATGCTTTCTGAGTTTGGTTCGCCGCCAAGTTCAACAACTGCAGTCAGCGGCGCCCCTGTGCTCGTTTTCCGAACTAACTTCCCATCACCATGTAGGAGGGAAAAACCTAATTTTTTTAGTGTGTTTCTCACGGACTGTATCATTGGCTGTGCTGTTTTTCGCCGTTTATCTATAGCGATATTTTCAAACCTTTCATCGGTTTTATGATTAGCCCGCACAAAATCGGCGTTTCGATTGCAGCTGGCGGCTATGGTGTTGCTGCCAATCGATACTACACAGGGGGCAATCGTTCCGCGTACAGTGGTTGACACTAGAGGTTCCTCTGAGCTGAGGCGCCAGCGGCTCCACGGATCACGTGGATAAGAGTTCTCACTAAGTTCTTACCCGGTTGTCGAGTAGGTCCAGTTGGCAGCAGTCGTGGATCCGGTCGAAACTTTCTCTAAGAAAGTAGTACATCAGGAATGGCCTCAAGACACTTTTATATCCATATAATGGACTGCCAAAGTGTTTAACTGATCTTGCGTTTGTAACGACTTTTGACAAGCCTGCTCTGTACAAAAGCTGAAATGGTTCAAATGGCTCTAAGCACTGTGGGACTTAACATCTGAGGTCATCACACACATCCATTCGAACCTGCGACCGTAGCAGCCGCGTGGTTCCAGACTGAAGCGCCTAGAACCGCTCGGCCACAGCGGCCGGCTACAAAAGTTGAGTATAATACAATATGAAACTTCCTGGCAGATTAAAACTGTGTGCCCGACCGAGACTCGAACTCGGGACCTTTGCCTTTCGTGGGCAAGTGCTCTACCATCTGAGCTACCGAAGCACGACTCACGCCCGGTCCTCACAGCTTTACTTCTGCCAGTATCTCGTCTCCTACCTTCCAAACTTTACAATATTCCTCTCAGTGATTCTGTTCTCTCACTCCCTTGATTCCAATTTCAGAACCCAAGCAACCATCCCAACAGGACATCGATCTTTTCGCGACGAGACTTACTTGGTCACTTCAGCGACAACTGTAATGGGTCTGACTGAAGGTGGCGGTGTTCTTTGGTAATCGTTACCTCTGTTTTCTTTATATTTCACACAAACAGAAGATTTTATTGAATGCATTTCCACCATTTAATGGAGATCCTTTGTCTGAAGAAATAGCACAGGATAGACTTCTAGCATGGAATGATTGTATTCATTGCATTTCAGTTCTGTTGCAGCGGTTTTTGCTAATGTTGATGATACCAGTTTCTCAAAAAAACTGTCAGTTCAAATACATAGGGCGATCGCCTAACTCATAAATTCCAGAGCTTGGGTGAAATCACCTCGTTGTATCGGAGTACTGTCTGTCAAGAAAATTTCCGTTTATTTCGAACATGACATCTACAAATATGTTGTCCGATCAGCGGCGTTTAGTGATCCTGAAGGCTGGTCTGCCACATGGGAACACGATAGAAGCCATCCCAAAATTTCCTCATTTCAGGACTACTGATGGAAGTTCTGCCACTACCGCCGACATGCGAGAACATCGTCCTATACAGGGTGTCCTATTTATCTTGACACCTCTCACCCCCCCCCCCCCCCCCCGCCACACACACATCAAATAACTTTTTGTTCAGAAGAAAAAAAATGTATCAGATATATGTTGTTTAGCTACGAGGGGGCCTTTAGTGAGCATGATTGCCTTCCTTGTACCATTCTTCTTTGCGAAGATACGAACATTAGAATGTCCCCTATACCATTCTACACTCCTGGAAATTGAAATAAGAACACCGTGAATTCATTGTCCCAGGAAGGGGAACCTTTATTGACACATTCCTGGGGTCAGATACATCACATGATCACACTGACAGAACCACAGGCACATAGACACAGGCAACAGAGCATGCACAATGTCGGCACTAGTACAGTGTATATCCACCTTTCGCAGCAATGCAGGCTGCTATTCTCCCATGGAGACGATCGTAGAGATGCTGGATGTAGTCCTGTGGAACGGCTTGCCATGCCATTTCCACCTGGCGCCTCAGTTGAACCAGCGTTCGTGCTGGACGTGTAGACCGCGTGAGACGACGCTTCATCCAGTCCCAAACATGCTCAATGGGGGACAGATTCGGAGATCTTGCTGGCCAGGGTAGTTGACTTACACCTTCTAGAGCACGTTGGGTGGCACGGGATACATGCGGACGTGCATTGTCCTGTTGGAACAGCAAGTTCCCTTGCCGGTCTAGGAATGGTAGAACGATGGGTTCGATGACGGTTTGGATGTACCGTGCACTATTCAGTGTCCCCTCGACGATCACCAGTGGTGGACGGCCAGTGTAGGAGGTCGCTCCCCACACCATGGTGCCGGGTGTTGGCCCTGTGTGCCTCGGTCGTATGCAGTCCTGATTGTGGCGCTCACCTGCACGGCGCCAAACACGCATACGACCATCATTGGCACCAAGGCAGAAGCGACTCTCATCGCTGAAGACGACACGTCTCCATTCGTCCCTCCATTCACGCCTGTCGAGACACCACTGGAGGCGGGCTGCACGATGTTGTGGCGTGAGCGGAAGACGGCCTAACGATGTGCGGGACCGTAGCCCAGCTTCATGGAGACGGTTGCGAATGGTCCTCGCCGATACCCCAGGAGCAACAGTGTCCCTAATTTGCTGGGAAGTGGCGGTGCGGTCCCCTACGGCACTGCGTAGGATCCTACGGTCTTGGCGTGCATCCGTGCATCGCTGCGGTCCGGTCCCAGGTCGACGGGCACGTGCACCTTCCGCCGACCACTGGCGACAACATCGATGTACTGTGGAGACCTCACGCCCCACGTGTTGAGCAATTCGGCGGTACGTCCACCCGGCCTCCCGCATGCCCACTATACGCCCTCGCTCAAAGTCCGTCAACTGCACATACGGTTCACGTCCACGCTGTCGCGGCATGCTACCAGTGTTAAAGACTGCGATGGAGCTCCGTATGCCACGGCAAACTGGCTGACACTGACGGCGGCGGTGCACAAATGCTGCGCAGCTAGCGCCATTCGACGGCCAACACCGCGGTTCCTGGTGTGTCCGCTGTGCCGTGCGTGTGATCATTGCTTGTACAGCCCTCTCGCAGTGTCCGGAGCAAGTATGGTGGGTCTGACACACCGGTGTCAATGTGTTCTTTTTTCCATTTCCAGGAGTGTACATCTTTTCTGTTCGGTAATCCACTTACTCTTATCAAGACTATTCAAAACCATATCGCATCGTACCATTCATGAAAAGATGGCGTTGTTAAAAATGTAATACAAAACTGATTTTGATTTTCATGCACTAGTACACACGTAACTCGTCCAATTGCTGTAGTAGACAGTAAACAAATGGAAACACAAGGAAAATGCACATCTGTCATCCTGGCAGTCGTCTTCAGTTGTTGTGTGAGTTCAATGTACTTTAGCAAAGAGAAGGTAGAAATGCTGCTCGTCTATGAACAACGTGAGTTAGCAGAATAGGAATTCCAGTAATGTTTCTTACATGTACTACAGTAAGTAGTACTTTCAAAATATATGTTATGTACAGTAAAGGCAGACCTTGTTTAAAACCTGCATCATCATTTATTTCTTTTATTGTGATTGAAGGTAGGTGTTATGTTACGTTATGTTAACCGGGGACCTAGAAACAACGGAGAGGCTCCGTCCCCGCCGCAGTCGCAGTGGTCCGCAACCCCACAACGACTATCGCAGTCCACTTCACCCCTCCGCCGCCCCACACCGAACCCAAGGTTACTGTGCGGTTCGTCCCCCGGTGGACCCCCAAGGGAACGTCTCACACCAGACGAGTGTAACTCCTATGTTTGCGTGGTAGAGTAATGGTGGTGTGCGCGTACGTGGAGAACTTGTTTGCGCAGCAATCGCCGACATATGTAGCTGAGGCGGAATAAGGGGAGCCAGCTCGCATTTGCCGAGGCAGATGGAAAACAGCCTAAAAACCGTCCACAGACTGGCCGGCTCACCGGACCTCGACACAAATCCGCCGGGCGGATTCGTGCCGGGGACCAGGCGCTCCTTCCCGCCCGGAAAGCCGTGCGTTAGACCGCACGGCCAACTGGGAGGGCGAAGGTAGGGTAACGCTACTCAGAAATAGGTACTCTACAGAGAGCGATATAATGACAGGGAACCACCTCCCTAGTCGCTGTTTCCTCGTCTTGGCCGGCCGAAGTGGCCGTGCGGTTAAAGGCGCTGCAGTCTGGAACCGCAAGACCGCTACGGTCGCAGGTTCGAATCCTGCCTCGGGCATGGATGTTTGTGATGTCCTTAGGTTAGTTAGGTTTAACTAGTTCTAAGTTCTAGGGGACTAATGACCTCAGCAGTTGAGTCCCATAGTGCTCAGAGGCATTTGAAGCCATTTTTTCCTCGCCTTGGTTCAAATGGTTCAAATGGCTCTGAGCACTATGGGACTCAACTGCTGAGGTCATTAGTCCCCTAGAACTTAGAACTAGTTAAACCTAACTAACCTGAGGACATCACAAACATCCATGCCCGAGGCAGGATTCGAACCTGCGACCGTAGCGGACTTGCGGTTCCAGACTGCAGCGCCTTTAACCGCACGGCTCCTCGTCTTGTTGTGAAGCTTTGGGGAAAGGAAAATTTCAGGAAAATACAACACAATCGTCGTAGATCTCGCAAAGACGAAGTCGCCGACGTCGCTGTTCTCGCTTCAGCTGCAATGAATTCACACTCGAGCATAAGGCATCTTGACCAGGAGATTGGCATTCCTGCTCTCAGTGTACTCCTGATATGTCACCAGTTCCATCCTTAGCCGGCCTGTGTGGCTGAGCGGTTCTAGGCGCTTCAGTCTGGAAGCGCGCGACCGCTACGGTCGCAGGTTCGAATCCTGCCTCGGGCATGGATGTGTGTGATGTCCTTAGGTTAGTTAGGTTTAAGTAGTTCTGAGTTCTAGGGGACTGATGGCCTCAGATGTAAAGTCCCACAGTGCTCAGAGCCATTTGAACCAACCAGTTCCATCATTATCGTGTACACTCACACAGAGAATTGTATTACTACAGTTTCCACTTCTGTCAGTGGCCGCCGCAGCAAATCCTCGCCAACCACAACTTCTTCTGACTTTGTTCTTCATATCGGTGAATTTTCCTTCTCGAACAAAGGAGAGGTAAATACAAAGAACATGCAATTAGTTCTGCGAAAATTCACGATGGGCTAGACAGATGGAGCATCAGCGTTAATGGAGAGTTAAAGTCTGGTGCGGCAGGCTTGGTACTGCAATAATTATTGGTCCTTATTTCATCAACGGTTACATAAAATACAGGGTATACGCCAATTTTCTCGCACAAATTCTTTCTAGACACCCAGATCTAGGGTTTCCGTAATTTCCCTAATTCGCTTCGGCAAATGCCTGGATCCTTCCTTTGAAAAGGACTCAGCTGATTTCCTTTCCCATCCTTTCATGATCCTGGTTTTGTGATCCAGTTCTAATGACCCCGTCGTCGACAGGACATGAAACTCTAATCGTCCTTCCTTCTTTTCCCCTTTCCTCGAATCACATCCCAGTATTTTACCAGCCAGTGAAACTAAACAGCCAATCTCAGTCCAGTATTTTTACTGATTACGAAAGAGTCAGTTCCATGCTTGTTCTCTGTATTCCTCACATCTTAATGGGGATAGTTACACAATTGTACCACACCTGGTTCAAGGTACAATGGAGTGCTAAAATTAAATATTTTCACATCTAAAATGTCTGTGCTATTTATCAAAGTACACTACTGCTGACCGAATATAAAAGTTAAGCTGCACTTTTCAATTAACATAGTTCGATTTATGTACCACACTTGATGCAAAGGATAAGGGATGCCAAAAATAAATATTTCTACATCTAAAAGCTCTGCAAAAGTACCTACGATTCATCAGCAAAACTCGTACACACACACGCCCACACACACACACACACACACACACACACACACATACAGTTTACTTATCTGTCACAATGTTACGAGGGCAGTTCAATAAGTAATGCAACACATTTTTTTTCTCGGCCAATTTTGGTTGAAAAAAACCGGAAATTTCTTGTGGAATATTTTCAAACATTCCCGCTTCGTCTCGTATAGTTTCATTGACTTCCGACAGGTGGCAGCGCTGTAGGGAGCTGTTAAAATGGCGTGTGTAACGGATGTGCGTTGCAAACAACGGGCAGTGATCGAGTTTCTTTTGGCGGAAAACCAGGGCATCTCAGATATTCATAGGCGCTTGCAGAATGTCTACAGTGATCTGGCAGTGGACAAAAGCACGGTGAGTCGTTGGGCAAAGCGTGTGTCATCATCGCCGCAAGGTCAAGCAAGACTGTCTGATCTCCCGCGTGCGGGCCGGCCGTGCACAGCTGTGACTCCTGCAATGGCGGAGCGTGCGAACACACTCGTTCGAGATGACCGACGGATCACCATCAAACAACTCAGTGCTCAACTTGACATCTCTGTTGGTAGTGCTGTCACAGTTGTTCACCAGTTGGGATATTCAAAGGTTTGTTCCCGCTGGGTCCCTCGTTGTCTAACCGAACACCATAAAGAGCAAAGGAGAACCATCTGTGCGTAATTGCTTGCTCGTCGTGTGGCTGAGGGTGACAATTTCTTGTCAAAGATTGTTACAGGCGATGAAACATGGGTTCATCACTTCGAACCTGAAACAAAACGGCAATCAATGGAGTGGCGCCACACCCACTCCCCTACCAAGAAAAAGTTTAAAGCCATACCCTCAGCCGGTAAAATCATGGTTACAGTCTTCTGGGACGCTGAAGGGGTTATTCTGTTCGATGTCCTTCCCCACGGTCAAACGATCAACTCTGAAGTGTATTGTGCTACTCTTCAGAAATTGAAGAAACGACTTCAGCGTGTTCGTAGGCACAAAAATCTGAACGAACTTCTCCTTCATGACAACACAAGACCTCACACAAGTCTTCGCACCCGAGAGGAGCTCACAAAACTTCGGTGGACTGTTCTTCCTCATGCACCCTACAGCCCCGATCTCGCACCGTCGGATTTCCATATGTTTGGCCCAATGAAGGACGCAATCCGTGGGAGGCACTACGCGGATGATGAAGAAGTTATTGATGCAGTACGACGTTAGCTCTGACATCGACCATTGGAATGGTACCGTGCAGGCATACAGGCCCTCATTTCAAGGTGGCGTAAGGCCGTAGCATTGAATGGAGATAACGCGAAAAATAGTGTTGTGTAGCCAAAAGATTGGGGAATAACCTGGTGCATTTCAATGCTGAATAAAACAACCCCTGTTTCAGAAAAAAAATGTGTTGCATTACTTATTGAACTGCCCTCGTATTTCCACGTCTAACTTACAGTAATGCCATGCTTAAAATGTATGTAAAATACACGTCAGCTACACAGTAATTGTATAAAGTGCAAAAATCTTACGTTCAAGTCTAAAATATCTGTCAAAAAAAAGGTAAAAGTTTTAACTTAGTCTTTCCGCATCTAAATTGTTTTACAACTGTACAAAACACTAAACGCTAAGATGGCATGCTAACCGGACACAAACTAGTGTAATATTAACACATTTATTTATTTATTGATCACAGTCCACTTTCTTCATTACAGCAATGGACCGTAACATACAGAACTACATATACGTGAATTGTCATGATAATATTCGTATTTCCTTATCCCTTTCTGTTTTGAACACGAATTAAGTTTGCGTTGTCTGTAACAATGTTTTTCCTTATCTTCATTTTCTTTTCTACTAATTTAGATAGTACTAAAAGTGTCTGTGACACCTCGGTCCACCCTTAGTCTGGGTCTTCCCTTACTGTGGTAGAAAGAGAGCTATAGGTTTTCGTTATTTCAAATTATCTAGAGTAATTTCCGGTGATCTTATACCTACTGCTATTACTACTGTTACAACATCATATACTACATCTACAATAAAAAACAATATAACTGTTACAATCACAAAAAAGTGCCAAATACTACTACCACCATCTAGGTTTTTATTTATTCATTTATTTATTTGTTTTACAGAATATGCTACTACTGGTACTAATACTAATATTTCGATATTTCTATTATTATTAAAAATGATCACTATTTGTTTTACTGTAGTCTGAGGCGGACAAAAATACACACATACTGTTTAATACTATCGAAATGTACTTAGTTCAAAAATGGCTCTGAGCACTATGGGACTCAACATCTGAGGTCATCAGTCTCCTAGAACTTAGAACTACTTAAACTTAACTATCCTAAGGACATCACACACATCCATGCCCGAGTCAGGATTCGAAGCTGCGACCGTAGCGGTCGCGCGGTTCCAGACTGTAGCGCCTAGAACCGCTCGGCCACTCCGGCCGGCTTGTACTTAGTTTCTCTCTACGTTCCGTACCACATCGGCCACTCCTTCGGGTACAGAAACTTTTTGTTGCCTCCAGACAGCATGAAGACGGATCAGTTCGTATGACTTATATTCCACTGTTTCTTCTCGGTCTTCTTGTATGTCCTTGTTATCACATACCTCCTTTCATTCATACAGGGCCCCGTGATCGTAGAGCTATCGAGATCTGTTTATATTCCATAGGATCGTAAACAGGCCTTACTCCTCTCTGCTATGGTATCTTTTGGCTATAGTTATGCCTTCCTTTTTGTGAGACAGTATCAGCTACATTGTTTAAGATATGAAAGACATATTTTGCTCTAATTATGTAATAAACAGTTATACCTCTTAAAACCGGCCAAGTGGTTCTTGCTATATCTTCAGCTAGGGGACATTCCTGTAAGGCATGATCCGGTGCGCCGGTTTCACCACAGTCACAGCTGCTCGTTGCCCTTTTACCAATTTTATTCATATGCAGGATATGACTCATCTCCGGTAAGAAAGTGGACCAGTTCCCTACTTGGCTTAAAATGTGTTTCTGAAGCATTTCAAGCACATCAAGAAAAAAAATCGTTCTCCTTCCCGTGCCTGATGAGTTCCATCTCTGCTGCCGTTCTTCAGATATTAAAATTCCTCATTACTATTGCTTTTGTTTCCAGTTCTCCGAGAATTCCGTATATTTTTTCACACTGTTTCTTCAAATGGTTCAAATGACTCTAAGCACTATGGGACTTAACATCTGAGGTTATCAGTCCCCTAGACTTAGAACTACTTAAACCTAACTAACCTAAGGACATCACACACATCCATGCCCAAGGCAGGATTCGAACGTGCGATCGTAGTAGCAGCGCGGTTCCGTACTGAAGCGGCCGGCACTGTTTCTTCTTCCGCCAATACATGACAGCCTCTTTTCTTATTTGTAAGTCCAGAGGACACACGCCCATAAAAATAGTTGGCTGCTGAAGACTCCGCAGAATAGTAGCAGAATTCGCCGTGAAAAGAGTCCTGAGGGCATCCTTTCGTAATACGTTTGGCAACGGTTGTGGTACTTGACAGCGTCACATATCGGTCTTTGCAGTAATCCCGTAGTTCTTGGTAGCCCGTTTCCCTAATCTTTTAAAATACGAAGGATACTATAAATTATCAAATGTCCCAGATATTTCTATCATTATACCATTTACATATTTTGCGTCTGCAGCGTAAACTGTTGTTTTTTGTTTTTTTTTCTTCTTTCTTGTTAATAGCATTCTCAGTACATTTATCCTTTCTGAATCCACATTGTGTGCTATTTAATCCTGTTACACTCCTGTGACATTTTAATCTATTAATTATAATTATTTCCAAAATCTTACCTAATACTTTTATTGGCCAGATGAGCCGGTATGATTTCGGACGTATGGGATCTTTATCTTCTCCCTTTTTTACAACGACTCCTTCTGCCATTTTCCTAGATTTTGGAAAGCGCCCGTGGGCAATGCATTAATTAATTAATCCGCTCGTATAAGGAGATACACAGAGACTTAATGATCGTACTACCTCACCTGGTATGCAGTTGGAACCTGGAGCTCCTTTCACTTTCATCGCGCATACCATTTCAGCGAGCTATGCATGAGTACACGGGTATACGGCAGCTGTATTGTCATGAAGCTCTTCAAGCTCCTCTCTCAGGTTTTTGTGATATTCAGTGCCATTCTTTTCGTAGTCATCTGGAAGAAAAATTTGATAGAGAACTTCAGCGGACTCCCTCCAGTTTGTTGTCATTCGGCGTTCAGCCTAGATTGTAGATAGAAAGTGGGGGGGACTTTATTTTCTCAGTTATAATTTTATAGGGCGCGCCCCAGGAACCCACAGCCAGGTTTTCAGAGCTAACACAAGTCGTTCAACTACTAAAAATCAGTTCTTGATTTCAGCTGTAAATGAGCAAAACTGTGACTGCCATGTCCACATGACATAGTGCGCAATGACAGAAATTAGGCTTCTTACCTCCACCAAGAGATTCCAAACCTCGACACGGCAAAGACAGGGATGTGCGAAGTCTGAACGTATGGTCACACCTGTGTCCTACCTTCCTATTCATAACGAATCCTACTCCCTTTACACCATTTCCTGATGCTGCTGATATTTCCCTATATTCATCTGACTAGAAACGCTTAGGTTCTTTCTGTTTTGCTTCACTGACTCCCACTATATCTACAATGAACCTCGTCGTTCCTTAGGTTCCCTACCACGTTCAAACGTCTGAACTGTCAAGCTTCTGCTCGTGTAGAGCGTTACTTTTCCGTTGGTTATTCAGTCTCCTCCCGGAGATCCGAAGGCGGGAAGTAATCAGAAATCTTATACGAAATGAAAAATTATCATGACGCTTTTCAGGTACGAGCTACATTTCCTGTGGATACAGATTATGTGTCTTTAACAAAATGGTTTCCACTGCCTTCACATTTAAAGATTAATAATAATAAAGTTTAAAAAACTGCACGAAACAATGCTTCGTCTCTGTTGTACTCTCGTAAGCAGTTTCAAAATAGTTGGCATGGTAAGTTTATTTCTTGGTAAATTTACTGATTTTCCCACTTGACTTGTTCCATCACGTGACTGTGTTACTGAACTTGAAAGCGCACTCTTTGTACGTTCTTAACCTGTCTTGAGAATTACACGCAGATAGTTGTGCACTGTCGGTCTATTTCTGCCCTCTAGATGAAATTAAGACTCCAATGGTGCAATGACAAATAGTCACTGGATTCTTCTATGTCAGTGTTGCTGAATTTGTCGAGGAAAGAAGTTGAGTTGCCAAAAAGCCAGGCAAAGCCATTGTGTTCACTGTCAGAGAAAAACTTGCAATCTGGTGGCAATTCTTGGTTGACGTTTGTCATATTTATGGCAGTTCTAGCGATGATGGAGTTTCTTTATCACAGAATTTCAAATTCCAACTGTTTGCCTTGCATAGGTGTAATTGTCTTGTCAGTTGCAATACTGCGCACTTCGCATAAGACTGAGGCGGCCAGTTTGATTTCGTGTTTCTTACCAAAAGTTGGGTAGGTGGTGGTAAGTTTCTATGGGACCAAACTGCTGAGGTCATCGCTCCCTAGGCTTACACACTACTTAATCTAACTTAAACTAACTTTCGCTAAGGACAACACACACACCCATGACCGAGGGAGGACTCGAACCTCCGACGGGGGGAGCGGCACGAACCGTGACAAGGCGCCCAAGACCGCGCGGCATTTGGATAGGTTTCGGTAAAAGACGTCTAGTCACACAACTCTAATATTTGTGGGTAAACTCTCTGCCTGGGATTTCTCCAATCTTGTGACGAATTCGTGTGAGGATATTTGATTGTCATAGGATACCTACTTAGAAGAGCGTTGGCTTAATTGGTGCCAGGTTCTTCCTGAGGACTATTTCAGTGTGTCCTCTGCTACGTAGCTTATTTGTTTGAAGTAGATGCGAAAATATACGTAAATTTTGCATTCTATATGAATACAAATCGGTAGCTTTGATCTGAGGATCGAAACATTTGGTCTTGCCACGCTACCACGAAAAGTATTCGTCCCACATGTTTTTCAGCTGTATGTAGGACGGCAGCAGCACAACTGAGCTTGGATAATACATAAGAATTGACGTGACCAGCGGAAAAATCCTTCTATCGAAGCAAAAAAAATGCGAATATATTCCTGTTTATTTAAAATACTCTGGCTGAAAAGTGTGGTACATGCTGCCTCATTGCACCTTCCTCAGCACCTTTAAAATTTTTTCCATAACCTTTGGCATGTGAACATATTCCCGCTTTTTTTAAACATACAGCATACCTCAGACTTCCACAAGCTGCCCTAACTGTAACTTACTCACACCCATTAGTCCATCGCTCATGCCCATCCCCTCCCAGTTGCCCTTTATCACTCACTCATCCAGCCCAACGCATTGTCACTATCTCTTTGTGTCACTCTGTCCACTGTGTCTCAGCCACAGTCCATTCGTTCCGGCCTACTACTACAGTCTCCTCTCGCTGTCACTATCTCCGTTTAGTTCCCTTTTACTGCTAATATCTTATTCCTTCATTCCTGCTGCCCTCCCCAGGACTCTCTTCTTCACTCTTTCTATCACTTTTGTCATTGTCAACTACGATCCACTGCCGTTATGCCCCTCTTTTTCCCTCACGTTACCATTGACTCCTCGCTCTGTCTATAACACAACCACTGTCTACTGTCTTCCAGTATTTATTGCTTTTAGATCTCTTTGCCACTGTCACTGTCTTCTTTTCTCTCAGCATGAACAAAAGCGTTTAATATGTTTGCATGCCAAAATTTTTGGGAAAATTTTTGAAGGTGCTAAAGAAGGCAGAATGAGGCAAACTTTTCAGTCATAGTCTTTTAAATAAACAAGAACATAATTTTATTATTCGTGCTCCGATAGGAGCATTTTTCCGCTGGTTCCAATCTTTTCTCTGCTGCAGCAGACCGTATAAGTGTTATGAAAAGAAATTTATTGGTCAGTAAAATTTAGATAGTCCACTTATGTGAAACTGAAAAAACGCAACACTAATTTTTCACCTCAGACCGGATTTTACGCGCAAAAGAAGTTTGCATGTGCTTCAGTACCACAGCATGAGGTCCCCACATGATAACGGAGACACTTTACAGCACATTTCTCCGTGCTATGTCACTTTATAAACTATGTTTACGCCTCACACCAGATTTTACGTGTGCAAAAAGTGTAACTCCTGAACTTCTGTATCTTGGAAACGGATAAAGACATGAAGCAGCAAACTCTCTACACCACTTACGAACATTTTTGACATCCATGCACGACTCACCATACACTCCCGTCAATTGGCGATGGATTTCAATCGGCGCAGTGCCCTTTGCGTTCAAAAACCGAATAATTGCGTACAGTTCGCACTTGGCGATAACATCTTCATGTCTTTATCTGAGATAGTTTTTATACAACCAAATCACAGATAAATTCATTGAAATGTTTAGGATATGTATAAGTGAATCAAGAGTCAAAGTAAGGGCTGAACAAAGTCAGCAACGTGGTTGGTGGAGACTTTGTCGGGACGGGTCTCCAAATCCATTGTTAATGTTTTGTGGCGTAGAATAGAAACCACGTGGAGGAGTGTCCTTTCCGAAAACACATTGTCTGTCCAAAGTAACCGCACACCTAATGCGGACATTTATATGTGGTGTGTCTACCTTCGCTGTTATAACGACTTGAACACTGCTGGGGACACAGTCAATGAGATGTCTGAATGTCCGTGGAGAAATTACAGCCTCTCTTCCTCAAGAACAGCAGCCAGAAAAGGTAGGAATGGTGGACGGTGGGGTCTGGAGAGAAGGCGACGTTTTAGCTCGTCCCAAAGGTGTTCCACTGCGTTCAGGTCGGGGCTTTGGCCAGGCTAATCCACTTCAGGAACGTTATCGCAAACAAACCATCCCCTCACAGAGTGCAATGTCATGCTCATACAAACAGTCATCGTCTTCCAGCTGATCCTCTACTGGACGCAATACGCAATGCTGTAAAATGTGTTCGTATCTTTCTAAATTTAACGTTTTTTATGCGCAATAAGGGGATCAGACCCTAACCACGAGAAACTTTCCTGCACCGTCATACCGCTTCCTCCTTACTTCAGTGCTGACTCTACACATGATGAAAGGGCATTCACCAGCCCAAACCTTTCCATTTCATTGCCACAGGGTGTAGAGTGATTCATCACTCCAAAGCCGGCCGGAGTGGCCGAGCGGTTCTAGGCGCTACAGTCTGGAACCGCGCGACCGCTACGGTCGCAGGTTCGAATCCTGCCTCGGGCATGGATGTGTGTGATGTCCTTAGGTTAGTTAGGTTTAAGTAGTTCTAAGTTCTAGGGGACTGATGACCACAGCAGTTAAGTCCCATAGTGCTCAGAGCCATTTGAACCATTTTTGAACCATCACTCCAAACAACACTTTCCGTTACACCGGAGTGATTCCATCGACTGATTTCAAGCGATTTTCTACAGCCATCCTCCGCCATGCTCGACGATCCCTGTTCGTCAGTACTTTACGTCTGTGTGGTCTTGGTTTAGCTGTGACTGTTTCTTCGCGTTTCCATTTCACAGTCACATCACCAAAACTCGACTCGGTCAGCTTTATAAGTTTTGAAATGTCTCTCATTGAATTGGTAATCATATGACGTCCAATAACTATAGTTCGATCCACGAACAATGGTAGTTCGCGCATGTCGAGGCTCAGACGGGGACTGCATTATTGACGATTCCAAGTTACACTTGCGGTACGCTTGAAAAAAGCGTATATCCTCCAAATTATGTCTCCCGCTTAGCTTCTGCAGAAATTATCACTTGCCATCACTATTAACGAAGACAAATCGCAACAAATGGAATAGAAATTCACTAAACAACTCGCTTCGATCACGTTTAATGCTCGCATTAGCTACGTCATTAACAGAGCGCTCACAATGCTTGAAAGGTCATTGGCTTTCGGAGAATGCATGACGTAGGTGCGCAGAACAGGCATAAACTCGACCGCCACCGTTTGTGACTCGAAGTCACAGAGCTGTCCCGTCCCACGCTTTCTGCTGTTACTGTTTCTCTACTGACAATACAATATTCTCCGCCTCCTTTTATACAAACGGCTCCTCCTCTCGTGACATTTAGTGGTCAATTCCGCATTTCACAGGGGTGTCCGGATGATTCTCATGAGATGGTGCATAGACTGTCTGATTGCAGCAAGTGTGGGTTATCTCTGAGAGTTACAGATCAGGTACAAGCCAATAATTCTAATCACATGTCCATTCTGATCTAGCTAATGTATTGCGTACTCCGTAATTCATTCCAGTATTGTGTTTCCTCCTTGCTGCTGCAGATGTGTAATCACTGTGTCGTTTGGTCAATGCAGTGTTTCCCAATCTTTCTGAGACTAATACTCCCGAGTGCAATCAGATTTTGGCTAGTACCCACCCCGCTCTCCCCACCACCAACAACGTTAGCCCCTAACTAAACTTCAGAAAGAAAAAAAAATTTCTCTGAACGCCTTTATTTTTTAAATGATGGGAGATAAATGATTATCGTATGTGTCTTATTAAACGCCGAAATAATGAGTCAATGAGAAAGTTGGTACCGCTTAATTCTAACATTTTACTAATATTTATAGAAAGATGAAATAATTCTCAGTGCATAGCAAGTGTTACCTACAGTTGCTCCTCAGAAAAGAAACCTAATTCTCTACATTGAGGGTAGATACTCATTACAAAGCGTGATTCCTCTACACCACTCCTCTCCCAAGTGACACTTGCTTCACTCACAACCTGCAAGCCCATTTAAAATTCAGCCATTCAAAGGGTGTACAACAGACCCACTGCTTGTGTACCACTAGATTCCTGAACTCCTTACCCCTGAAGTGGTAGAAACTGGAAGACTTTAGGCTGCCAATACTTTGCGTCTGACCACTACTGCACAGCGATGTACTAGCCATTACATTATTAATGCTGTGCTGCGATATCAATTACGTTGTCTATTAAAGCGAAGTGAATAATGGAGTAGTTTCTAGTCCATTGTGAAAACTACATACAACTCGGAGAAGGCACTTCCACGATATATTTAAGCATGTACACAACTGGCCATTAAAATTGCTACACCAAGAAGAAATGCAGATTATAAGCGGGTATTCATTGGACAAATATATTATACTAGAACTGACATGTGATTACATTTTCACGCAATTTGGGTGCATAGATCCTGAGATATCAGTACCCAGAACAACCACCTCTGACCGTAATAACGGACTTCATACGCCTGGGCATTGAGTCACACAGAGCTTGGATGGCGTGTACAGGTACAGCTGTCCATGCAGCTGCAACACGATACCACAGTTCACCAAAAGTAGTGACTGGCGTATTGTGAAGAGCCAGTTGCTCGGCCACCATTGACCAGACGTTTTCAATTGGTGAGAGATCTGGAGAATGTGCTGGCCAGGGCAGCAGTCGAACATTTTCTGTATCCAGAAAGGCTCGTACAGGACCTGCAACATGCGGTCGTGCATTATCCTGCTGAAATGTAGGGTTTCACAGGTATAGAATGAAGGGTAGAGCCACGGGTCGTAATACATCTGAAATGTAACGCCCACTGTTCAAAGTGCCGTCAATGCAAACAAGAGGTGACCGAGACGTGTAACCAATGGCACCCCATACCATCACGCCGGGTGAGAAGGCAGTATGGCGATGACGAATACACGCTTCCAATGTGCGTTCACCGCGATGTCGCCAAACACAGATACGACCACCATGATGCTTTAACAGAACCTGAATTTATCCGAAAAAATGACGTTTTGCCATTCTTGCACCCAGGTTCGTAGTTGAGTACACCATCGCCGGCGCTCCTGTCTGTGATGCATTGTCAAGAGTAACCGCAGTCATGGTCTCCGAGCTGATAGACCATGCTGCTGAAAACGTCATCGAACTATTCCTGCAGATGGTTGTTGCCTTGTAAAAGTCCCCATCTGTTGATTCAGGGATCGAGACATGGCTGCACGATCCGTTACAGCCATGCGAATAAGATGCCTGTCATCTCGACTGCTAGTGATACGAGGCCGTTGGGATCCTGCACGGCGTTCCGTATTACCCTCCTGAGCCAACCGATTCCATATTCTGTTAACAGTCATTGGATCTCGGCCAACGCGAGCAGGAATGTCGCGATACGATAAACTGCAATCGCGATAGGCTACAATCCGACCTTTATCAAAGTCGGAAACGTGAAGGTACGCATTTCTCCTCCTTACACAAGGCATCACTAGAGCGTTTCACCAGGCAACGCTGGTGAACTGCTGTTTGTGTATGAGAAATCGGTTGGAAACTTTCCTCATGTCAGCACGTTGTAGGTGTCGCCACCGGCGCCAACCTTGTGTGAATGCTCTGAAAAGCCAATCATTTGCATATCACAGCATCTTCTTCCTGTCGGTTAATTTCGCGTCTGTAGCACGTCATCTTCGTGGTGTAGCAATTTTAATGGCCAGTAGTGTATGTATCAATTTTACTGTCACCGATGGATGATACAAAGTATATGTGCAGTAGGTGGACTATATGAGGAACAAGGGAAGTTGTAACCTCCACCGCATTGTCTCATGCGTTAATGCTAGTATTTGAAATAAAAAAATGTAATTCTTGCTAACTTACAGGGTGACAGTTATTGAACTATATGAAAAAACGTGAATTAGTTACAAACTACGGCGTGTACACACATTATACAACATCTAAACGTCACTACAGATATTCAGATTTAGATTATGCCACGTTAGACATGCCTGCCATCATTGGCGATGATGTGGAGCAGACGAATAGCGACGTTCTGCATGACCCGCTGAAATGTTGGAACATCGATGCTGTCGATGTGGATGTTTTCAGCTCACCAATGGTTTTGGCGTTATAGCTGTACACCTTGTCTTTAATACAGTCCCACGAAAAGGATCACATGTGTTCAGATCATGAGAATGTGGCGGCCAATCGAGGCCCAATCAGTGGCCTCTAGGTACTCCAGTCCCAGAATGCGGTCCCCGAAGTGGTCCTCCAGGACATCAAACACACTCCTGCTTCGGTGGGGTCGAGCTCCGTCTTACATGAACCACATCTTGTCGAAATCAGGATCACTTTGGATAATGGGGACGAAATCATCTTCCAAAACCTTCACGTTCCGTTCGGTAGTCACCGTGCTATCAAGGGGTATCACACTGATTATTCAGTGGCTGGTCAATGTGCACCACACAGTCACCCGTTGAGAGTGAAGAGACTTCTCGATCGCGAATGTTCCGGCGTAACATCTAGGGTCGGCACGTCGGACTGGAACGTAACAGCCGAGAAGGCTGTGAGACGACATCAGCCAATAGTACGCTGGCTACGACTGCACCACGACAGGAGCGGCACCTATACGAAGAGGATATAAGCGCCGCTCCAGCTGGACTCGGCAGCACTAGAAGGCGCACTAGAGGAGCCGCACTAAAAGACGTGCTGTGATATAAACTCTATAGCAGTGACTTACGAACTTGTGTGATTTGCTTGCATGGAAATTGTGTATATCGAAGGACATCGATTATTTGAATGTCGTCATTTGCTTGTGACCCATCTTTGCAGAAACGCGTGGTTAAGTATTGTCAATTTAACTTATTATACGAGGGTTGGAACTTAAATAGTGGCAACTATTTATTCACAACCGATACAAAAGAGTTACATGTTTGCACCTGTTACTGTCCTTCAAAGTAGTCACCATCGTTGCGTAGAACCCGTTTCTAGCGATGTGGAAAGCGTAGTATACCGTTAGCAGAGCCTGTTGTGTTGATGGTGTGAATGGAGCGGTCTACTGCCTGCCGCATCTCTGGAACAGTTCTGAAGCGAATTTCACGAAGTGGTTCCTTCATTCTTGGAATCAAATTAAAGTCACAAGGACTTACGTCCGACGAGTATGGTGGATGGTACAGTACCTCCCAGTCCCATCGACCTAACAGAGCAGGCACAGCTTCCGCTGTATGCGCCTGCGCTTTGTCGTGCAAAATGATGGGTGGGTTGCTAGAAAGTGTAGCCGTTTCTTTCGCAAAGCTTGTCGGAGGTGACACTCCAAAAACGAATAGTAATACTGTGGCCAGAATGAGATTTTCACTCTGCAGCGGAGTGTGCGCTGATATTAAACTTCCTGGCAGATTAAAACTGTGTGCCGCACCGAGACTCGAACTCGGGACCTTTGCCTTTCGCGGGCAAGTGCTCTACCGACTGAGCTACCCAAGCACGACTCCCGCCCTCTCCTCACAACTTTACTTCTTCCAGTACCTCGTCTCCTAGCTTCCAACACAGTTTTAATCTGCCAGGAAGTTTCAGTAATACTGTACATTTGAGCCCGGAGATGAAGAAAGCACTTCGTGGCATTCGCTTCAGAACTGTTTCAGGGATTCGACAGGCAGTAGACCGCTCCATTCGCACCATCAACAGAACAGACTCTGCTAACGGTAGGCCTGTATTACACCTTCCACATCGATGGCAACCGGTTCTATACAACGCAGGTGACTACTTTGAAGGACAGTAACGGGTGCAAACATGTAACTCTTTAGTATCGCTTATGAATAAATAGTTGCCACTATTTAAGTTTCAACCATCGTATTAAACACCATTAATAAGATTTGTTTGAATTGTTGTTTAGCTATCCGAGAAAACAGCTTCCTAGTCACCCTATATTAGACGAGTGGGCAGGATCCCACAGCGAAAGGTAGATTCTGAGTCCCCCAAATGCACCAGTTTTGCTTGTTGACGAACCCATTCCAATGAAAGTGGGCTTCATCGCTACACCAAACCTTACACCTCACACCCATCTTGCTCCGCGGCCAACCGTGCAGCTTGAACGACCTTACGCAAACCGCTCAGACGTTTCGACGTTTCTATTTCATATACACTACTGGCCATTAAAATTGTTACATGACGAAAATGACGTGCTACAGACGCGAAATTTAACCCACAGGAAGAAGATGCTGTGATATGCAAATGATTAGCTTTTCAGAGCATTCACACAAGGTTGGCGCCGGTGGCGACACCTACAACGTGCTGACATGAGGAAAGTTTCCAACCGATTTCTCATACACAAACAGCAGTTGACCGGCGTTGCCTGGTGAAACGTTGTTGTGATGCCTCGTGTAAGGAGGAGAAATGCGTACCATCACGTTTCCGACTTTGATAAAGGTCGGATTGTAGGCTATCGCGATTGCGGTTTATCGTATCGCGAAATTGCTGCTCGCGTTGGTCGAGATCCAATGACTGTTAGCAGAATATGCAATCGATGGGTTCAGGAAGGTAATACGGAACGTCGTGCTGGGTCCCAACGGCCTCGTATCACTAGCAGTCGAGATGACAGGTATCTTATCCGCATGGCTGTAACGGATCGTGCAGCCACGTCTCGATCCCTGAATCAACAGATGCGGACGTTTTCAAGACAACAACCATCTACAGGAATAGTTCGCTTCGTTTGCAGCAGCATGGACTATCAACTCGGAGACCATGGCTGCTGTTACCCTTGACACTGCATCACAGACAAGAGCGCCTGCGATGGTGTACTCAACGACGAAGCTGGCTGCTCGAATGGCAAAACGTCATTTTTTCGGATGAATCCAGGTTCTGTTTACAGCATCATGATGGTCGCATCCGTGTGTGGCGACATCGCGGTGAACGCGTGTTTTCGTCATCGCCATACTGCCTTCTCACCCGGCGTTATGGTATGGGGTGCCATTGGTTACACCTCTCGGTCACCTCTCGTTCGCATTGACGGCACTTTGAACAGTGGACGCTACATTTCTGATGTGTTACGACCCGTGGCTCTACTCTTCATTCGATGGCTGCGAAACCCTACATTTCAGCAGGATAATGCACGACCGCATGTTGCAGGTCCTGTACGAGCCTTTCTGGATACAGAAAATGTTCGACTGCTGCCCTGGCCAGCACATCCTCCAGATCTCTCACCAATTGAAAACGTCTGGTCAATGGTGGCCGAGCAACTGGCTCGTCACAATACGCCAGTCACTACTCCTGATGAACTGTGGTATCGTGTTGAAGCTGCATGGGCAGCTGTGCATGTACACGCCATCCAAGCTCTGTTTGACTCAATGCGAAGGCGTAGGCCGTTATTACGGTTAGAGGTGGTTGTTCTGGATACTGATTTCTCAGGATCTATGCACCCAAATTGCGTGAAAACGTAATCACATGTCAGTACTATTATAATATATTTGTCCAATGAATACCCATTTATCATCTGCATTTCTTCTTGGTGTAGCAATTTTAATGGCCAGCAGTGTAATTTAATAATTGTCACCCTGCACGTAACCAGTATTACGAAATAGTGGTGATGATAATAATAACGATCTTTTGAAAATACTTCATTTTCGGGAACTAAACACTAGTAAACTATGTTTTTTTTTTTTTTTTAAGAAAATTTCATTTAACCCCCTCAGGGGGTAATTACCCCAGTTTGGGAACCACTGGGTTAGTGGATGTAGGGGAAGTGTGAGTGCCGGAGGAAGTAGTGGATGAAAGCAGCGTGGGTTTCAAGTCTAGAGCAACCTGTAGGGAGCAGAGCGCGTGTGCGCGCCATACGCAGAGCACAGCACAGGAAGACGGCTGGTGGAGCGCTGGCTCGCCAGATAGCGCTATCTGCGCCTCCGCCGCCGCCGCCGCTTCCTGAAGCGGTGATAGCTGCGAGAGAGAGATGTGTCCGCCCGCCGCCCGGCAAGTCCCTGCCTCTTAAGTCTGCTACAGCCCGTATATCACCACGTGTTACAAACCTATGGGGGACGGGCAAGGGAAGTCTCTTTGATTATAGCACCCACTGTCCGGAAAGTGACCTTTGCGGTCGAGGCCACGCTGATAAGGCACTCTCACAAGACAGAAGCCTGCAGGACGTGGGTCTCTTCTGACGTGCTCTGCCAAAGGACCCCAGTGGGCAAAGTTTCTAGAACTCCGTTCTATCACGCAACACAAATTTCTCCGAGGGCTACCGAAATACCAGGCCGCTGTGGCCGAGAGGTTCTAGGCGGTCCAGTCCGGAACAGCGCTGCTGCTACGGTCGCAGGTTCGCATCCTGCCTCGGGCATGGGTGTGTGTGATGTCTTTAGGTTAGTTAGGTTTAAGTGGTTCTAAATCTAGGGGACTGATGACCTCAGATGTGAAGTCCCATGGTGCTCAGAGCCATTTGAGTCATTTTTTGAGCTACCAAAATCTATTACGGAGGAAGCTCGATTATACGGACCTCTGTTATACAGTTTCGCGATTATCTAGATCGTCAACGCGAGCAAATATCTCTAGTCCAGTCCGTGCGTGCTTGGACGTGCCACGCTGTCACCGGTCACCCGCGCACAGGGCAACCTCTGCTCTTCGGCTTTCATTACTGTTTTTTGAGTTACACAGCGCGAGTTTCTTTATTGACTCATTTAGCTCAATGGTTCCCAACCGTTCTTTGACCATAACCCCCCCCCCCCCAATAGCCATCCGTCGTCCCCCTCTCCCACATTATCGTCAACTTTAGCACATAACTAAACTGTAGAATGAAAGACTTCTTGGAATACTTACTTTCAAAATGATGAAAGATGAATGATATCTAGTTTGTGTGTGTGTGTATGTGCGTGTGTGTGTGTGTGTGTGTGTGAGTGTGTGTGTGTGTGTGTGAATGAATGACGAAGAAATTCGTGGCGCATCGTGAGTGCTACCCACAACTCCTTCTCAGAAAAGAAAGCTAACTATCCACAATGAGGATTGTTACAAAACACGCTTCCCCTACACTGCTTCTCTCCATTGCGGCACTTCCTTGACCTGAGCACTGCAACTCCAATTAAAATCAAATAAGTTCAGATGTGTGAACTATACTTACTGTTAATCAATCACTTCACTACTGCACTCCTTGCTTCTGAATTGGCAGAAACTGGAGGACTTCAGGCTGTTAATGCCTTGTGTCTGACCACTCTAATAATAATAAAAAAAATTTACAGCACTATAGTAGTCCTTATGTAGTCACTGCTGCGTCCTGCTGCCAATTAATTCATTCATATGTTTCGAAATGCATAATGAAGCAACTTCTGGACTACTGCAGGTGCTATTTACAACTTGGAGAAGACTTTTCTTGAGATGTTTAGCATTTTTTTTCCTATATGTCATATTCTTATCATCAGCGATGTACTGGACAAAGCACAACACAGCTATGTAGTGGGTGGAATATCTGAGGAACCCGTAACCTCCACCGCATTAACGCTACTAATTGAGAAAAAGTCATTATTGATAACTTATATCATTAATATTAGAGTCTAACAAAATTGTGATAACAGTAACGATGTTTTGAAAATAACTTAGTTTCTTGACTGAATCAGAATCGAATTGTTTAGCTTTAACCCCTCATAAAATTTGATTCTACTCCTCAGAGCGTAATTACCCCCAGGTTGGGAACCACTAACTTACCTGCTAATCGCTACGCCACTGCGACGTGTCGCGTCTGTGCTTAAAAATGTGAGAGCGCGAAAGTGTGGTGATGTCGCTTCAACATAAAATAAACGTATTGATTCGTTAAAAAAATGGAGAAACTGGTCGAAGTTAGCGGGTAAGTACGGTGCAGGCTCAACTACGATATGTAATATTAAGAAGAATGCCGTTCCAATTCTGAAGTAAACTTGTAAACTTGATAGTGATGATCAGAGTAAGCTTGGAAAAGCGGCGAAGAAACCGAAAACTCACCTTTTGGAGGAAGCTTCGTATTGTTTGTTTTCACAAAAAGGATCAACTAGGCAACCGATATTTTGTCTCTTCCTCTGTGAAAAGGCATTAAACAAGGAAAACAAGTGTCGATAAATCGTTTGTAGCAAGTAACGGATGGTTGCGCAGATTTAAATATCGGCATGGAACTTGCCAGTTGGAAGTACAAGGTGAAAAAACGTCAACCGTTGAAGATGCAGGACATTCTTTAAATGATGGTTTTAAAAAAGAATTGTACGAAAGACTATGACTAGGACTTCGTTTACAGCGCTGATGAAACCGGATTAAACTGAAAATCGTTACCATCAAAATTTTTAACTTCTCGACGAGAGAGTTCATTCCCAGGATTAAGCTAGTAAAGTGCGAGTAACAATATCAGTTTGCACAAACGCTACCGCGACCCACAATACGCCTTTGTTCCTCGTCAGAAAATCAGATTCTTCAGAAATATTAGGATTATCTTAACTTATACAAATCAAATAAGCGCATGGATGAACACCGAGATATTCACTGACTAGTATGACATCACTTTTATCGCTGACGTAAAAATAAATTAAAAACTAAATTGAGAGATAAGTAGAAGTCCTGGTTGTACTACATAGTGCGCCAACCCATCCTTCACTCGAAATGTTAGAGAGAGATTAAATGGAATGTTCATAGTAAAATGTTTGTCTCCTAATGTGGCATCATTGCTACAACCAATGGATCAAAGTGTTACTGAAACATTAAAACGACTTTACAGAAAACAGCTTCTACAAAGATTGTTATCTGTTGATGAAGATAATAAAGAAATAGTTTTGTCATTTTTCAAGTATATGAATTTAAATGAGTATTGTTATTAAAAGGTTGTAGATGTGTGGGGTTTGATTGAAAGGAAGACTTTGAACAAAGCTTGGAAGTGGAAACTGAAACGGCAGCATGAAAATCCAGTGAACGATACGGGTGATGCTGTTTTGGAGGATATATATGAGTTAATGACAACCATACAAATATGCCAAGAATGTGATGCCGATGATACGAAAGACTGGCTTACTTGTGACACTAATGGTCAAGGTTTTCAGATCTTGTTGAGTGACACAATTGTTAAAAACATATTGCAAGCAAACGAACAGCAAGAAGTGCAAGAAGATAAAACAGAAGAAAACGTAGATGCAGCAAAATAATGCAGGACCATATTATGCGGGAGCATTTCAGACATTGGAAACTACTTTCAACTGGTTCGAAAATCAGAGTGTGATACAGTGAGTTCACTACAATTAAAAGGAATTTGTGATGAGGCGGCAATGAGACAAAAAATGAGTTTCGTCAAATGACAGTTACGAAATATTTTAAACAAAATTATACTACAGTGACTGTGCTATATGACTTTAGTTAGGTATTTCATGATTATGGTTGCATTATTTTAGTAACTGTAAGCAAATTTGTACGTGTATACGAAAATGTGTCTCTAATTTCTCAATAAAGATTGATTTTTGTTGTTAGTAAGTTTAATTTGTTTTTGCTGTATTGAATAACCGCTTAAATTATGTATTAACCCCAGAAAGATAACCATATGACAATGTACCCGAAAGATAACGACACGCGGGCGATGTAGGCGATCTTTCTAGAGTTAATAATACAAAAATCGCTTTTCTTCATATTTTCAACTAGAATTTTCGATTATCCGAATGACTTACGGAGGAGGAGGAGATTAGCGTTTCACGTCCCATAGACCACAAGGTCATTAGAGACGGAGCACAAGCTCGGATTAGGGAAGGAAGGAGAATGAAATCGGCCCTGCCCCTTCAAAGAAACTATTCCGGCATTTGTCTTAAGCGATTTAGGGAAATCACGATAAACCTGAATCAGGATGACCGGGCGCGCGTTTGAACCGGCGGCCTCCCGAAGGTGAGTCCAGAGTGATAACCATTGCGCCACCCCGCTCGGTGAGTGACTTACGTCAACAATTAGTTCGGTTAATCGATTCTCGACTGTATATGCAGTTTGTGTATAAGGTGTCGGATTTTATGGACGTCTTATATGAAGTAGTTAGAACAGCACTTGTATTGTAATAAGAGATCGATACATGCGGGCTGCATCTTTTTTAGATTGAAATCAGCTGAAAAATATACCTGCTCAAAAGAAGTCCCTCTAACTAAGGTCTCACCTTCAAAGGACGTCATGTTTCCAAGTAGAGAAGGAATTAGCATATTTCATCAAAATATAAGAGGTGTTCGAGATAAAATTAGTGAACTGCTTATAGATGTTGCCTCTGAAATTATTGGTATATCGGAGCACCACCTAAATAATTTGACAATTCAGAGGCTTCCTTTAGCAGGATACAGATTAGTTGGCTGTTTTTCAAGGAGTTACTTGCGGGGTGGGGGAGTGCTATTGTAAGTAGGCTGTCTAGGTTTTTATATTGGTAACGCCACGTAGCGCTCTGTATGAAAATCACTGGCTGTGCTGTGTGCAGTATGTGGCTGCGTGGCATTGTTGTAATATTCGCTATTGTAGTGTTGGGCTGTTGGCTGTTAACAGCGCGTAGCGTTGCGCAGTTGGAGGTGAGCCGCCAGCAGTGGTGGATGTAGGGAGAGAAATGGCGGAGTTTTGAAATTTGTAAGACTGGATGTCTTGAACTGCTATATATATTATGACTTTTGAACACTATTGAGGTAAATACATTGTTTGTTCTCTATCAAAATCTTTCATTTGCTAACTATGCCTATCAGTAGTTAGTGCCTTCAGTAGTTTGAATCTTTTATTTAGCTGGCAGTAGTGGCGCTCGCCTTATTGCAGTAGTTCGAGTAACGAAGATTTTTGTGAGGTAAGTGATTTGTGAAAGGTATAGGCTAATGTTGGTCAGGGCCATTCTTTTGTAGGGATTTTTGAAAGTCAGATTGCGTTGCGCCAAAAAATATTGTGTGTCAGTTTAAGCACAGTCATGTATAATTGTTCTAAGGGGACGTTTCACTATGTACGTAAAAAACAGTATTCCATTTGAGTCTATAGACGTATCACGACACTTCTTTGAACAGATATTTGCATGTTGTGCGTGGGCAGTTGAATTGTTGTTGTTTATAGGTCCCCTAACTCTAACTTCACAGCATTTCTACTAAAACTAGAGAGGGTTCTTGATTCACTTTGTATGAAGTACCAGAAATTACTTATATGTGGTGACTTCGGTACAAATTTTGTATGTGACGGTGCAAGAAAAGGAATGTTGGTAGATCTCCTAAATTCATAGGGACTGGTGCAGATTGTGATTTTTCCAACTAGGGTGCAGGGGGACAGTAGCAAAGTCATAGACAATATTTTTATTCATTCTTCACTACTAGATGGGCATTCTGTTAGTAAAAGGGTGAATGGCCTCTCACACCATGATGCAAAAATTTTTAAACTAAAAGGCTTTTGTACTCAAACAAATGTCACATATAATTACAAACTATGTAGGAAAGTTAATCCAATAGCAACTGAGAATTTTTTAAACCTTGACAAGGAGCAAGAGTGGCAAGATGTTTATAGTGCAGATAACATATATGATAAGTGTAATCCTTTTCTTAACACATTTCTCATGTTCTTTGAGAGTTGCTTTCATTGGAACGTTCTAAATGGGGTACCAGCAGTAATAGGCAGCCCAGGTGGCTGACTAGTGGGATAAGGGTATTATGTAGAACAAAGTGGGAATTATATCACAATGGTAGAAGAAGTCACAATCAAGCTACAGTAGTCCGTTACAAACAGTATTGTAAGGTGCTAAAAAATGTTATTAGGAAGGCAAAGAGTATGTGGTATGCAAATAGAATAGCTAATTCACAGGATAAAATTGAAACTACATGGTCAGTTGTGAAAGAAGTGTCTGGTCTGCATCACAAGGTCGATGGTATAAAGTCAGTTCGTAGTAAAAATATTTATGTTACTGATAAATCAGATATATGTACAGTATTTAACAATCATTTTCTGAGCATTTCTGGTGAATTAAATAAAAATTTAGTTTCTACAGTGAATCATGTAACTTTCTTGGCAATTGCCTTTTCGAGATTGGTGTCTGAAATACTCCTCTGTGATACAGAAAAGGGGCTGATTAAGTCAAAAATTAAATAACTGAAGACTAAGGGCTCTCATGGATATGATGGAGCGCCTAGAAGAATATTAAAGTACTGTGCTGCTCATGTTAGTCCTGTATTTAGCCATATTTGTAATTTTCCCGTTAGGAATGGTCAGTTTCCTGAACGATTAAAGTACTCAGTAGCAAGGCCGCTTTATAAAAAGGGAGGAAGGGATAATGTAAACAATTTTAGACCTGTTCCTATGCCATCAGTCGTTGCTAAAGTTACTGAAAGTCGGTGTATGTAAGGATAATTGATTATTTTATATCACACAATTTGCTATCAAATGTAGAGTTTGGCTTTAGAAGTCGTTTAACAACTGAAAATGCTATGTTCTCTTTTAGCTGTGACGTACTGGATGGGTTAAACAAAAGATTTCGAACAGTAGGCGTATTTTTTTTATATTATTTAACTAAGGCGTTTGATTGTGTTGATCAGAAAATATTGCTCCAGAAGTTGGACCATTATGGAATACGGGGAGTAGCTCACAATTGGTTCACCTCTTACTTTAGCAACAGACAGCAAAAGGTCATTATTCACAATGCTGAGAATGGCTGTGATGTGGAGTCTGAGTGGGGTACAGTCAAGAGGACGGTGCCTCAGGGATCAATGTTGGGGCCACTCCTGCTCCTTGTTTATATAAATGATATGCCCTCTAGTATTACTGGTCACTCTAAAATGCACTACTGGCCATTAAAATTGCTACACCACGAAGATGACGTGCTACAGACGCGAAATTTAACCGACAGGAAGAAGATTCTGTGATATGCTAATGATTAGCTTTTCAGAGCATTCACACAAGGTTGGCGCCGGTGGCGACACCTACAACGTGCTGACATGAGGAAAGTTTCCAACCGATTTCTCATACACAAACAGCAGTTGACCGGGGTTGCGTGGTGAAACGTTGTTGTGATGCCTCATGTAAGCAAGAGAAATGCGTACCATCACGTTTCCGGCTTTGATAAAGGTCGGATTGTAGCCTATCGCTATTGCGGTTTATCGTATCGCGACATTGCTGCTGGCGTTGATAGAGATCCAATGACTGTTAGCAGAATATGGAATCGATGGGTTCAGGAGGGTAATACGGATGGCCGTGCTGGATCCCAACGCCCTCGTATCACTAGCAGTCGAGATGACAGGCATCTTATCCGCATGGCTGTAACTGATCGTGCAGCCACGTCTCGATCCCTGAGTCAACAGATGGGGACGTTTGAAAGACAACAACCATCTGCACGAACAGTTTGACGACGTTTTCAGCAGCATGGACTATCAGTTCGGAGACCATGGCTGCGGTTACCCTTGACGCTGCATCACAGAAGAGAGCGCCTGCGATGGTGTACTCAACGACGAACCTGGGTACACGAATGGCAAAACGTCATTTTTTCAGATGAATCCAGGTTCTGTTTACAGCATCATGATGGTGGCATCCGTGTTTGGCGACATCGCGGTGAACGCACATTGGAAGCGTGTGTTCGTCATCGCCATACTGGCGTATCACCCGGCATGATGGTATAGGGTGCCATTGGTTACACGTCTAGGTCACCTCTTGTTCGCATTGACGGCACTTTGAACAGTGGACGTTACATTTCGGATGTGTTGCGACCCGTGGCTCTACCCTTCATTCGATCCCTGCGAAACCCTACATTTCATCAGGATAATGCACGACCGTATGTTGCAGGTCCTGTACGCTCCTTTCTGGATACAGAAAATGTTCGACAACTGGCCTGGCCAGCACATTCTCCAGATCTCTCAGCAATTGAAAACGTCTGGTCATTGGTGGCCGAGCAACTGGCTCGTTACAATACGCCAGTCACTACTCTTGATGAACTGTGGCATCGTGTTGTAGCTGCATGGGCAGCTGTGCCTGTACACGCCATCCAAGCTCTGTTTGACTCAATGCCCAGGCGTATCAAGGCCGTTATTACGGCCAGAGGTGGTTCTTGTGGGTACTGATTTCTCAGGATCTATGCACCCAAATTGCGTGAAACTGTTATCACATGTCAGTTCTAGTATAATATATTTGTCCAATGAATACCCGTTTATCATCTGCATTTCTTCTTGGTGTAGCAATTTTAATGGCCAGTAGTGTATTTCTGTTTGCTGATGACACTACCTTGGTAGTAAGGGATGCTGTGTGCAACATTGCCTCGGTTTCAAATAGTACAGTTCGTGACCTAAGTTCATGGCTTGTAGAAAATAAACTAACGCTAAATCACAGTAAGGCTCAGTTTTTACAGTTTCTAACACACAGTTCAACAAAACTTGACATTTTAATTTCACAGAATGGCCATATGATTAGTGAAACTGAACAGTTCGAATTTCTAGGTGTTCAGATAGATAGTAAACTGTCGTGAAAACCCACCTTCAGGATCTTGTTCAAAGACTTAACGCTGCCATTTTTACTATTCGAACAGTATCTGAAGTGAGTGATCGTTCGACACGAAAATTAGTCTACTTTGCTTATTTTCATTCGCTGATGTCGTGTGGTATTATATTTTGGGGTAACTCGTTCTATTCTAAAACGATATTTTTCGCTCAGAAGCGGGCGGTTCGGGCAATAAGTGGTGTAAGTTCACGAAGCTCTTGTCGACCCCTGTTCACGAGTCTGGGTATTTTGACATTGACCTCTCAATATACACTCCTGGAAATGGAAAAAAGAACACATTGACACCGGTGTGTCAGACCCACCATACTTGCTCCGGACACTGCGAGAGGGCTGTACAAGCAATGATCACACGCACGGCACAGCGGACACACCAGGAACCGCGGTGTTGGCCGTCGAATGGCGCTAGCTGCGCAGCATTTGTGCACCGCCGCCGTCAGTGTCAGCCAGTTTGCCGTGGCATACGGAGCTCCATCGCAGTCTTTAACACTGGTAGCATGCCGCGACAGCGTGGACGTGAACCGTATGTGCAGTTGACGGACTTTGAGCGAGGGCGTATAGTGGGCATGCGGGAGGCTGGGTGGACGTACCACCGAATTGCTCAACACGTGGGGCGTGAGGTCTCCACAGTACATCGATGTTGTCGCCAGTGGTCGGCGGAAGGTGCACGTGCCCGTCGACCTGGGACCGGACCGCAGCGACGCACGGATGCACGCCAAGACCGTAGGATCCTACGCAGTGCCGTAGGGGACCGCACCACCACTTCCCAGCAAATTAGGGACACTGTTGCTCCTGGGGTATCGGCGAGGACCATTCGCAACCGTCTCCATGAAGCTGGGCTACGGTCCCGCACACCGTTAGGCCGTCTTCCGCTCACGCCCCAACATCGTGCAGACCGCCTCCAGTGGTGTCGCGACAGGCGTGAATGGAGGGACGAATGGAGACGTGTCGTCTTCAGCGATGAGAGTCGCTTCTGCCTTGGTGCCAATGATGGTCGTATGCGTGTTTGGCGCCGTGCAGGTGAGCGCCACAATCAGGACTGCATACGACCGAGGCACACAGGGCCAACACCCGGCATCATGGTGTGGGGAGCGATCTCCTACACTGGCCGTACACCACTGGTGATCGTCGAGGGGACACTGAATAGTGCACGGTACATCCAAACCGTCATCGAACCCATCGTTCTACCATTCCTAGACCGGCAAGGGAACTTGCTGTTCCAACAGGACAATGCACGTCCGCATGTATCCCGTGCCACCCAACGTGCTCTAGAAGGTGTAAGTCAACTACCCTGGCCAGCAAGATCTCCGGATCTGTCCCCCATTGAGCATGTTTGGGACTGGATGAAGCGTCGTCTCACGCGGTCTGCACGTCCAGCACGAACGCTGGTCCAACTGAGGCGCCAGGTGGAAATGGCATGGCAAGCCGTTCCACAGGACTACATCCAGCATCTCTACGATCGTCTCCATGGGAGAATAGCAGCCTGCATTGCTGCGAAAGGTGGATATACACTGTACTAGTGCCGACATTGTGCATGCTCTGTTGCCTGTGTCTATGTGCCTGTGGTTCTGTCAGTGTGATCATGTGATGTATCTGACCCCAGGAATGTGTCAATAAAGTTTCCCCTTCCTGGGACAATGAATTCACGGTGTTCTTATTTCAATTTCCAGGAGTGTATATATTCCCTACTGTCACTTCTTGTTAATAATATTAGCTTATCCCCAAGAACAAGCAGCTTTCACTCAGTTAATACTCGGCAGAAATCAAACCTGTATTTGGATCGGACTTCCTTACTCTTGTGCAGAAAGGTGTGCAGTATACCTGCTGCATCCATTTTCAGTAAGCTACCACTTGAATTCAAAAATCTTCAGAGTAATCCACTCGCTTTCAAAGGGTCACTCCTTCTATTTTGTCGGGGAGTTCCTTGAAAAATTAAGCTGATTCTTGCTGAATTGTTGATCGCATTTACTTAAACTTATGGGCTGACTTTTTTCGGGTTCATAAACATTTTATTTTTATCTGTTAATACTTTTATGTTGTAATTTCATGTACTGAAACGTTCCATGACCTAGCAGATTCGCTCCTCAATTTGGTCCTACGGAACTAGACGTGTAAATAAATAAATAAATGAGAATGACATTACCAGTCACCTGTATTGCATGCTCAAGAGATATTTAGCTGTCAGAATACGGCACAATATTTTTCCTGAGAAACCACAGGAAATGAGGACGGGTATTGTTAACTAGCGAGCTGCTCCGTGGTGCGTGGCAGGGACGGGACAGCGTTTTTGCACCGGCTGCCTCAGGGGTGATCTCGTTCTGTAGTCAGTGGCACAGCACGGGACGCAGGCCTATCAGTTGAAAGCCACATCGTAGCAGTACACGTTTATAGGGGCTCGGGTCGTTGTAAGTCTGTGAAAGGTGGAGTGCGAAGTGAAGCTTGTTGCGGCGAAGCGCCTCCGGCCCAGCCCCGCAGTCCGACGGCCACAGCTTAAATTCGAAAACACCAACAGCCATTGGCCCTTCTGAAAAACTAGGCAGGAGTGGAAGTTTTGCTGGAAATTTCCACGAATTTGCTACGTGGACTAGCATGGATTGGAGGAAGGCTGTATGGCTCGAAGTAGGGTGGGCCCACTCGTTTAGAGATGAGCCCTGTGCCTGGACAGGAAAGTGCGGTTCTTCTGCTGTTCTTTTGAGATGGCAGGGGAGAGGAAATATCTGTGTGCGTCATCTCGTGCGCAACAGAGAGGCACTTAGACTTTGTCTGACTATCGAGTAGATGTACCAGCGCATCTCTGTGAGCTGTATATTCGTGACTCTGCAAGCAATGTAGGGAAATTAAGGAGTTCTAAGAGCAGTTGGACATTAGAAGTGCTCTTTATTCTCGCATTCTTATAGCGAGGCTCTTGTCTTTATCTGGCCTGAGGGCAAGCAGCTGATCTCACTCGCACAGGGTACGATATGACACCAGTTCCCAGAGAGGACTGGCCGGCCGAAGTGGCCGTGCGGTTCTAGGCGCTACAGTCTGGAGCCGCGTGACCGCTACGGTCGCAGGTTCGAATCCTGCCTCGGGTATGGATGTGTGTGACGTCCTTAGGTTAGTTAGGTTTAAGTTCTTCTAAGTTCTAGGGGACTGATGACCTCAGCAGTTAAGTCCCATAGTGCTCAGAGTCATTTGAACCATTTGAACCAAAAAGAGCAGTTCTCTAAATAACGCCGCTGGTAGAGAGACCCTGAAACTGCCAATCGCATCTTAAGTTTCAGGACGGGTGGCGATGGTCGCAGCTCCATACATAAATAAGCTTGTTACATTCTACCGGAGCTATTGAGCAGACTACGCGCAGCGATGGTGCAGGTTAAAAGCACCAGTAAGACTCAGTGGGCTTGTTCCTTCAGCGCTGGCGCATGCCACCGAACTGGGACCAGCGAGATTCCAGCATAAATGCACCCGTAGTCGTCAGTCATTAAGAGCGCTGGATACCAAAGCACCTCGAGGAACGAGTCGACCTTGCGCATCTTGGTCTATACTGCAGCCGTAGTGTCCAGGAAGGCCACACATTAGCAATCTAACATCCCAGCAAGATAAAATTCCGTACAAAAGGAGAGAAAGCAAATGAGATCGGCGACCACTGAATAAAACAGATGTCAGAATTATCCGTCGAGTTGGTGCAAGTGATCAGGAAAGTGTCGACTCTGAGATGTTACAGTGAATCGTGGAATCGATTTTCTTAATGGAAACAGTGGTGACATGCTCCTCTGTCCCAAGGAATCCAGCAGACAACAACTGTTGACCAGGGTGGTTTGAAACAGAATCCAGAGGCGGAAATAACCTCCTTCAATGAAATAACGTTCTACAGTTTAGAAGTGCCCTAATGAATGAGCAATACTCACAACATTAATACTAGAAGTTGGGTAATTGGGAGTGTCTACTAGTTTTATAATAGTAAAACGTACTTTTCTCATAGAAGAGAATTGCGAATAGGATCAGACATCAACTGTACAATTTGTTAGTAACATATGAAAATTTATGCTGGATAGGGGACTCGAATCCAGATTTCCAGATAAACGCGAGCAGTCGCCTTAACCACTTAGGTTATCCATGCACGCCTCACAGGCCGATCCAAACCTTCATATCTTACCGTGTCCACGTCGCTTACTGCCCGCAAACTTTCTTTGATTTCCACATGGGGATAAGCATTGTTATTACGCCGGCTTTGGCCTGTTTCGACATATAATACTGCATTGCATAGCAGTACAATGACACTGGAAAACGCGGACATTGCAAAATTGTGTTACATGCCAAGACAGGCTAAAATGACAATAATAACTATGTCTCTCCCTGCGTGACAGTCAGAAAGTGTGCGCGCACTATGGAGCGTGGACACTGTGGCACATGAAGTTTAGTTTGGCCCAAGAGACGTGCACGGATAGCCGAATGGTTAAGGCGACCGCTCGCGTTAAATAGGAAATTCGGATACGAGGCCCACCTCAGCGCAAATTTTCATGTGTTACCAATAAATTGTATAGCTGATGTCTAATTCGCAATTTGCGAATGTATATCTCCTATTTCATGCATGCATGCATGTCTGAAGGACATTTCATAGCACTGTGTACACACTGTAAAAGACAGACAGTGCAAAATTGTATTTTTCTTACAGTTCTGTCTTGTAGTTTAAGGTTTTTATGGGATTATTGTAGCCTCAGATTGTTTCTTTGTAGTATTTGTGAGCATTGAGTAATAATAATTATTACAAACATTTTAATTATACAGAAAACGCGAGTTGTATGACCTATTTCAGCTACGTTATAATAGTGAAGAATGAATAAAAACAAAAACAAATAAATGTCTGGAATATTTCTTTGTAGATAGGTCTTCCTCTCCATCCCTTGCTTTCAATAATTTCTTTCATTACATTACCCGAAAGCTATTTTATCTGGAACGGTGGTCAATAAACGGACCTCTTAACTCGGGATAAACTCTCAAGTTTTCGACTATTACCTCCATCGTCATCGTCAGGAGCTGACTGTCTTCACTGCTGCTGTGGTAGCCTCCTATAGCCCTTGGACGGCTTCTGATAGGTCAGCTTGTGACTGGTCGGCGATTACGTACTGCTGTCGCAGACGGTGTCAATGTGTGCGCTGGTGGCGCCACCGCTTCCATTGGAACGTAAACCTTGGAAGGAATGTGTCTGGTGCTTCTCTGCATCGAGCCCTCGTTTCCACGCACCACTCAGATAGTATCCGGGATCACAGTTAAAGTTCTTCTCAGTCATTCTTATTTCAACAGCGTCCTTAATAACAGAATCCCAGTATGTGGAGGCATAGGACGGAATTTTTGTTTCATCGAACATAAACATAAAATACTGTTCTATGAAGCAAAAATACCGCCCTATGCCTCCACATACTGGTATTCTGTTAGTAAGGAGGCTGTTGAAATAAGAACGAGAGAGCAGAACTTTAACCGTGTTAGCGGACACTGTCTGAGCAGTGCATGTAAACGAGCGCTCGATGCAGAGAAGCAGCAGAGACATTCCTTGCAAGGTTTACGTTCCAATGGAAGCGTCGGTGCCACCAGCGCACACATTGACACCGTCTGCGACAGCAGTACGTAATCGCCGACCAGTCACAAGCCGACCAATCAGAAGCCGTCCACGGGCTATGTAAGGCCACCACAGCAGCAGTGAAGACAGTCAGTTGCTCCTGACGATGACGATGGAGGCTATCGTCGAAAGCTTGAGAGTTTATCCCGAATTGACGCTGCCTCGTGATGACTGGGTGTTGTGTGCTGTCCTTAGGTTAGTTAGGTTTAAGTAGTTCTAAGTTCTAGGGGACTGATGACCACAGCTGTTAAGTCCCACAGTGCTCAGAGCCATTTTTTGAACCGAATTGACGCGGCAAGAAAACCAAGAATGATTTACAAACAAGCGAAAGATGATGTCTATTCAGATTTCACGCCAGTCGCAAAGAGTGTCGCTAGTAGCGCCACTATGAGGATGCAAATCAGGTTTGCTTTAAATATACTCTGTATCTTTCATAAGCATATGTTAGGTTTGAGACTGGATGTGGTGAGTTGACGTTAGTCGAGAATGCCTTCAAGGCGACACAGACGCCATGTCATCATCTCACTGAGTTTGAACGTGGTTGTGTGATAGAGCTACGATAAGCTGGACGATTGTTCTGTGATACTGCAGAAAGCCTTGACAGGAACATAGCCACTGTACATTATTGCTGGCAAAGGTTGCCACGTGAATGTACGGTCGCGAGAAGACCTGGCTCCGGACAGCCACGTGGCACTACCGAGAAGAAAGGCCACGGTGTTCAGCATATGGCACTGGCGCATCGTACTGCATTTACAGCAGCAATCTGAGCAGCTGGTACCACCGTGACTCAACGAACTACTACTTCAAGGCAGTTCCAAGCCAGACGCCAGACGCCAGGTGCCACTGACTCCAAACTACCGTCATTTGCAACTTCAGTGGTGTCACACGAAAGCTCATTGGGGGGCAGAAATGTCTTTACTCTAATTTAACTATTTTTTGGTGTTGTGATTTTTTTCCGTCGGTGTATCTTTGGACAATAATGAAAGCAATGAATATATCAGGAATTAATGGCAAGAATTGAGGCAACAAACAGCTCAAGGTTTGCACTCGGAAAGCTGCTAAAGTCTCAGCTTCTATGGAGATCCCTGAAGATTTGGGTCTAGAAGATTGTAATACAACCCGTGGTCGTATGTGGAACACAGACCTTGACTCTGCCCCGAAACATAGAAAAAAAAAAAAAAACCTCGTGATATTTTAGAATGCTCTTTGAGACAGATTTTTGGACCATGGAAGACAGAGACGACTGGAGAAAAAAGGAAAGACCGCCGACTGCAGGAGTTCTAAAACTCACAGAACATCGTGGCAATAACTAAAGAGAGGAGACTGATGTGATACGCACACGTATTGCGTCGCGAAGAGCAAATCATCAGTCAAATGGTGGAGGAACAAACGATGGCTAAACCATGGGGTAAACCATGACTGAGGTGGACTGACGGATCAAAGGGGATCTGACTACGTGGGGCAAGCCGAAGAAGAATACTTGGACCGAGGAAGGTGGAGGAGGCCAAAGAACGACTGGCCAACCTCGAAAGCAAGTAAGTTTATGTCTGATTCTCACAAATAAAAACCTCTCGATATTCGCACAGGGAGGTAAACGAATTATGGAAGGAAGAGGAGAATAGATATAAGTAAAAAGAAAATTATTAGAGAAAATCTAATAAATATTCATTACAAGCAATCCCGGAAATGGTTCACAATTGCTGATTATCCGTGGGAAAAGAATATATATCCTAATCTCCTTTTCCCCATTTCTCTGTCAATGCTCCCCGTAACTCGCTCCCCATATCCTTCTCTCCCTCTCTCTGTCCATCTCCTTCATCCCCCCCCCCCCCCCCACTCTATGTCCAATTCCTCCCTCCCTCTCTGTCCATCTACTCCTATTCCTCTCTCTGATATTGAGCCTTATTTATTGCTATTGCAATTTCAGCACCCGTAGTAGTATTATAAGCTGGGGAGCCATAAATATGACTTGTCTGCTTTCTGTGAAAACCAGCTGCGAGGAAGAAATCAATACAGAACGTTGTTGTGTCTATAATTTTTGTTTAAAATATGTATTAGAAAGAATATGTATGAGGAAAAACAATTTTTCTAATGGTTTAAATGCACTACTATTATAGTTAAAACAAAACCGCACATATTCACAGCAGAGCGAAACACGCCTTTTCTTTCTCTCAGTCCGGTTTAACAGAAAACCTGTACATCGTTGTTTAAAAAAATATACCGCCTTAGTCTGTATGAACGTTTGAGTGTCCTGTAAATATCTTAAAATAAATTGGTCAAGAACTTTTCGACATTTTTGCATTAAAAAATATAATCCATATTCCAGTCTGAATATTCATTAGAATATTGAGTAAAAATTTGAAGTAAATCCATCAATTTTGTATATTTTTGGTAACAGCTCTTCCCCTTTCTACGTATATTAAATATGCATTTATATATTTTAAGATGGAGCTCCAGTAGGTATCTATAAGGAAAGATCAAAAAGTTTCCGTTTGAGCGCGTTGCTACAGCGTACACTGTCTGCAGCGTAGTGCGACTCCGATGCGGGTATATAAGCACCGACTTGTCGGCAGGGATTGGTGTGGCAGTCGTGTCTTGCCAGCGTGCGTGCGGTAAATAGGCAATTGTAAACTATGGCAACGTTATAACCCAATGCGGGCAAACACGAGCAACGTGCTGTTTTCCTTTTCTTGGCGGCCGACGGACAGACACCGGTACACATCCATCAGAGAAAGAAGATTGTGTTTGGGGCAATTACGGTGTGCAATTAAGGCGAAACGTCCGGGGAAACTGCGATGTGCGGTGCCGCTGCTTCATCATCAACATCCCCACATTGAAAATGTCGTAACGCAGACACGAGACACTTGAGCACCGGCCGTTTAGGCCTTAATCTCTCCCAACTACGATTCTCACGGCTTCGGTCCCTTGAAAAAGGCCTTGAACGCTCGATGGTTCCTGCCGGGCGAGGATGTGCACTAGGCAGTTACAGACTTCTTCACGCTCCAGGACACGGTCTTTTACCAAATGGGTATCTTCAGCCTGGTACGCTGGTGGAACGATTGCCTCAGTGCTCACGGCGATTTTGTCTGATTGGCATACCGAATCTGGACTGTACGGTCTTCCAACGGAAACTTTTTGATCACCATTTATTAAGACACACGCGAATTCGAAGGAAACTTTGTGTCAACATTCCACAGCAACCGGCGAAAACCTTCAGGAGCTGTAAAATTTTCAACAAACGAAAATTTACGTTTTTATTTATGTAGATTAATTAATAAGTGAATGATTCAGCGAGCCATGTTGAAATCTAGTTTTTAATTATCCGTAAATTTCTTCAGAAAATCTTTGGAGCACTTGTATTCAATTTACTTAACATAGTAATACGCACAGTAACCACTTATGCAATGAACCAGAGGCAACATGTGTTCATCTACTATTTAAATATCATCTTATCATCCAGTAACACATTTAAATCTTGAGCGGTGTTAACAATTTATTCATCCCCTCCAGTTGGCGTCTTTTGTACTCACAGTGCTTCCACGGCCATCTGATTGCAAAGTGGCAAAATTTGACTGGAATTCCACTCTGTCCACCAGCATACAATCAACCCGCACATAAGCGAGTTATCAGTAACCATATGACAGAAAATTTTGGTGTATGGTATTTCTTTAAGAGAGGATTGGAATTCCAACTGTTCTCAACAAGTCACTCGTAATATATTTCACATTTACTTATCATACCTTTCTGGCCAAATACGTAGAACACTTTCGTCTTAAGTCATAGCACTTTTAAACTGCGAGTTTCCCAAGAGCTGCCTGCGATCTACACGCCGTTCTGTATTAGAGAATGGTGTAGAAAGATATGTAGAGCAGCCAGGCGTCAAAGTAGGAACTGCGTCTGAATATTACGGGAAGTATGAAACTTCCCTACTACACTGACGCAAAAGAAATCGCAACACTAAAAAATAGTTAATGTAGAGTAATGAAATTTCGGGAACACATCTGTCTAGTTAACATATTTAAGTGATCAATATTGCAAGGTCACTGATTAATGTACGCGCGAGATAAGCCATTGCAAATATGAAATTCTTGTACATCATTAAGCTGTGAAGCGCCAGAATGTTGAATACAAGCGCGCAAACGTGCATGCATTGTGTTGTACGGGTGCTGGAGGTCAATTTGTAGGGTGCGTTTTGCATTTGATTGGTCAATATAGGAACGGTTAATGTTGTTTCTAGCTGACGCTGGAGTTGCCGTCCGATGATGTCTAATATGTGCGCTGGACTCGAATTCGGGGGGACGACGGTTCAAACCCGCGTCCGACCATCCTGATTTAGGTTTTCCGAGATTTCCCTAAATCGCTTCAGGAAAATGCCGGGATGGTTTCTTTGAAGGGGCACGGCCGATTTCCTTCCCCATCCTTCTCAATCCGACGGTACCGATGATCTCCCTGTTTGTTCCTTCCCTCACATCAACCAGCCAACCAAATGTGCTCGATTGGTGACAACCCTGGTGAGCCGGCCGGGGTAGCCGAGCGGTTCTAGGCGCTACAATCTGGAACCGCACGACCGCTACGTTCGCAGGTTCGAATCCTGCCTCTGGCATGAATGTGTGTGACGTCCTTGGGTTAGTTAGCTTTAAGTAGTTCTAAGTTCTAGGGGACTGATGACCTCAGATGTTAAGACCCATAGTGCTCAGAGACATTTGAACCATTTTGAGCCCTGATGATCTAGCAGGCCAAGGCAACATGTCGGCGCTGTAGAGTATGTTAGTTACTATACCGGAATGTGAGTGAGTGTTATCTTGATGGAAAAACCCCTCGAAATTAAAGAACCGGACGAACCACCAAGCTGACGTACAAAACTGAAGTCAGGTTGCATGGGATAATAACGAGAGTGCTCCTGCCATCATACGAATTCGCACCCCAGACCATAACTCCAGGTGTAAGTACAGTGTGCCTATCACACAGCTGGCCAGCCGCGGTGGCCGAGCGGTTCTAGGCGCTTCAGTCCGGAACCGCTCGACTGCTACGGTCCCAGGTTCAAATCCTGCCTTGGGCATGGATGAGTGTGATGTCCTTAGGTTAGTTAGGTTTAAGTGGTTCTAAGTTCTAGGGGACTGATGACCTCAGATGTTAAGACCCATAGTGCTGAGAGCCATCTATCAAACAGCTGGTTGGTTGCAAGCCCTCAACCAGCAACCTACTAACCAACACATGGCCATTACTGGCAGTGAGGCAGAGCCAGCTTTCATCAAAAAGCCACACAACAGACCTCCACATTGTCCTCCAAAGAACTCTCGTTTGACGCCACTGAAGTCACATTTGACGGGGTCAGTGAAGTGCAGGCTACAGGGCATCCCGCTAGGAGCTGTCCTTGAAGTAACCTACACTGCTGGCCACCGTAAATGCAACACCAAGAAAGACAAGGGGTAGCACAACAAAATTTATTTTGTAGATAACATGTTGACCAAGTATCAAATGATTACGTTTACAGACGTCTGTGACATGTGGTTCCTGCCAGAATCAGTAGCCAGAGTAGCCGCCATTGTTGGAGATCACCGCTGCCATACGTCTCGGCATTGAGTCAAAGAGACGTTGGATGTGTTCCTGGGGTACAGCAGCCCAAGAAGCTTCCACACGTTGCCAAAGATCATCTGGTGTGGCAGCTGGGGATGAATCTGGGTCACTCGTTGAGCAACCATGGACCACATGTTTTCTATCGGCGAAAGATCCGGAGAGCGAGCCGGCCAGGGAAGCACTTCAATCTGGTTATTGACGAAGAACCTTCGGACAATGCGTGCCACGTGTGGTCGCGCATTATCCTGTTGAAATATGGCTGTGGCCGAGCCCTGAAGGTAAGGAAGGACAACTGGCTCCAGCACCTCGGATATGTAGCGCCGGCTATTTAAAGTACCGGCAATGCGTACTAGAGGCGTGCGAGAGTAATATCCAATACCGCCCCATACCATAATACCCGGTGCAAGACCAGTGTGGCGGTGCATAATGCAGCCGTCCAGCATCCTCTCTCCACGGTGTCTCCACACTCGAATCCGACCATCGTGGTGCTGCAGACAGAAGCGTGCCTCGTCAGTAAAGACAAAGTCATTCCATTCTGCCGTCCACATCCGTCTGTCATCACACCATTGGCGACGGAGACGTCTTTGGTTCTGCGTCAATCGTAGACGTAGCAATGGACGTCTTGCGGACAGACCACTCTGCTGTAAACGGCGTCGAATGGTACGCGCAGACACTAGATGATGCGTTACAGACGCAATGTGCTGTGCTATGGTTCGGGATGTCACTGAGCGATCCGTCACTGCCATGCGCACAATTTGCCTATCAGCACGTGCAGTGGTACACCGAGGTGAATGCGATCTACCACGCCGGTCCGTCGTACCCTCCTGCATCCAACGGTCACATATCCGCATTACAGTTGTTTGGTTTCGTCCAACACGGCTAGCGATTTCTCTGTATGATAATCCACAATCTCGGTAAGCCACTATCCTTCCTCTGTCGAACTCGGATACTTGATCAAACGATGTTCGCTGTTGTCTACGAGGCATAACTGATCGTCTTGTGAAACAACCACAAGGTAAACACACGTGCCGAACGTACACTCGTCGAAATCGCCAAGCCTTAAATGGCGCTATGAGGTGGTGCCACAGGCGCGCGTGATGTGTGTCTGCGCTGAAATTCTAATCAGTTGCATATCTCATCGCTGCAAACCCATGGTGTAAATTTCACTTGTTTGGGGTGCTTCCTTCAGGGTGTTGCATTTACGGTGGCCAGCAGTGTATTTGTAATAGTTCGTTGTGTCGCTGCGGTACCAGCTGCTGCTCAAACTGCTGCTGCAGGTGGAGTACGATGCGCCAAAGCCATACGCTGAACACGATGGTCTTCCCTCCTCGTGGTGCCAGGTGGCTGCCCGGAGCCCAGCCTTCTTGTGACCATACATTCCCATGACCACCACTGCCAGCAATGATGTACAGTGACTACATTCCTGACAGGTCTTTCTGCAATAGCGCAGACGGAACAATCAGCTTCTCGTTATCCTGTTATAGGATGTCGTTCAAACTCAGTGATGTGTTGACAACGGCGTCTTTGTCGTCTTAAACGCATTTTTGACTAACATCAACTCACCATCTACAGTCTCAAAGATAATTAACGCTCTTGAACGTTACAACGTGTACTTAAAGCAAACCTGTATATCTTCATAGCGGCGCTACTACTGGCGAGAAATTTGAAAAGACATCATCAATGTAGAAATATGTGCACCATCTTGCATGTATGTCGCACAACTCCTTCTTGGTGCTGCAGCTTTTTTTTTGCATTAGCGTATCTTTGAATAATATCAATATTACGTACACTGTATAGCAACAACAGCTTCCGCCAGTAAAATTTGAGAGGCGGGGGGGGGGGGGGGGGGGGGGGAGGGCTTAAGGAGGTCATGTCTCTTGCGAATTGACATTCTCACTAAGTACCTCATCTTTCTTCAGACGAGGATGGTCTAAAGGTGCAGTGCAAACTTCTCCAGTTTTGCTGTCAGCGAAAAACTGAATTCTCCCTGGAAACATAGTTCACACACTTGTACCAAAATTCTTATTCTAAAGACGAAGCCATACTAGACTCCGTGTTAATTTATGTTGGATTCAGAATACCACACAATAAATATTGTAATCAAACTTTTTCCATTATTAGAAAATCTGAAGCCAAAGAAAGAAGAAATTTATACTTATTACTGACTGTTTAGATGGGATGAAATTTAGCGTCAGTCACGGTAGCTAATGTGGATGGATAACAGTCGAATCTGAAGGCATTCCCCGCTTTAGATACATAATCAACTCCACCCAATATACGTATTCTGCCAATACATTCCAGCTCAGATCGCTCACTTACGTTCCAAGTCTTCCAAAAATTACATCAAAACTCGGTAAAACGCCGACCTACATTGCAGCGTACATATTAGGGAACTAAATAACATTCATGATGAACTATGCGAACGAGTATGAAACATTCTTGTCATAAATAGTTAGAATCAACGTTCGTTATGGTACCCCACTACCGAACTATATATACACTATGTGATCAAAAGTATCCGGACACCTGGCTGAAAATGACTTACAAGTTCGTGGCGCCCTCCATCGGTAATGCTGGAATTCAATATGGTGTTGGCCTTGATGACGCTTCCACTCTCGCAGGTGCTGGAAGGTTTCTTGGGGAATGGCAGCCCATTCTTCATAGAGTGCTGCACTGAGGAGAGGTATGGATGTCGGTCGGTGAGACCTCGCACGAAGTCGGCGTTCCAAAACATCCCAAAGGTGTTTCATAAGATTCAGGTCAGGACTCTGTGCAGGCCAGTCCATTACAGGGGTGTTATTGTCGTGTAACCACTCCGCCACAGGCCGTGCGTTATGAATAGGTGTTCCATCGTGTTGAAAGATACAGCCGGCCGCGGTGGTCTAGCGGTTCTAGGCGCGCAGTCCGGAACCGCGCGACTGCTACGGTCGCAGGTTCGAATCCTGCCTGGGGCATGGATGTGTGTGATGTCCTTAGGTTAGTTAGGTTTAAGTAGTTCTAAGTTCTAGGGGACTGATGACCACAGATGTTAAGTCCCATAGTGCTCAGAGCCATTTTGAAAGATGCAATCGCCATCCTCGATTTGCTCTTCAACAGTGGGAAGCAACAAGGCCTGTGCTGCGATAGTGCCATGCAAAACAACAAGGGGTGGAAGCCACTCCGTGAAAAATACAACCACACCATAATACTACCGCCTCCGAATTTTACTGTTGGCAGATGACGTTCATCGGGCATTCGCCATACCTACACCTTGTCATTGGATCGCCACATTGTGTACCGTGATTCGTTACTCCACAAAACTTTTTCCACTGTTCAATCGTCCAATGTTTACGCTTCTTACACCAAGCGAGGCGTCGTTTGGCATTTACAGGCGTAATGTGTGGCTTATGAGCAGTCACTCGACCATGAAATCCAAGTTTTCTCACCTCCCGCCCAACTCTCATAGTTCTTGGAGTGGATGATGATGAAGTTCGGAATTCAGCTTCTGCCTATTACACATTACGACCCTCTTCAACTGTCGGCTGTCTCTCTCAGTCAACAGACGACGTCGGCCTGTACGCTTTTGTGCTGTACGTGTCACTTCACGTTTCCACTTCACTATCACATCGGAAATAGTGGACCTAGGGATGTTTAGGAGTGTGGAAATCTCGCGTACAGACGTATGACACAAATGACACCCAATGACCTGACTATGTTCGAAAGCCGTGAGTTCCGCAGAGTGCCCCATTCTGCTCGCTCACGCTGTCTCATGACTAATGAGGTCACTGATATGGAGTACCTGGCAGTAGGTGGCAGCACAATGCACCCAATACGAACAACGTATGTTTTTGGAGGTGTCCGGATACTTTTGATCACATAGTGTAATTCGTTGTGGTGGTGCGTCTTGCTTCAGCTTCCATTCCAAACAACTTAAAAATGCGAAATAAAATCAGATGCTGCGTAAATACGTGCCACACAGATACTGTTTGGCGTAGGTAACAGATGGCAGCACAGCAGTCAGTCTAATTATGCCGTGTGGGTTCGTTTTCGATGCAGTTTTTAATACTATCTACACTGAAGAGACAAATAAAATGGTACACCTGCTTAATATCGTGTAGAGTTCCCGCAAGTACGCAGAAGTGCCGCAACTAGACGTGGCACATACTCAACTAATGTCTGAAGTAGTGCTGGAGAGAATTTACACCATGAATCCTGTAGGGCTGTCCATAAATCCGTGAGAGTACGAGGGGGTGGAAATAGCTTTTGAACAGCACGTTGCAAGGCATCCCAGATATGCTCAATAATGTTCATGCCTGGGGAATTTGATGGTCAACGGAAGTGTTTAAAATCGGTACACCTGTAGCCACTCTATAGCAATTCTGGACGTGTGGGGTGTCGCATTGTCTTGTTGGAATTGCCAAACTCCGTCGGAATGCACAATCGACATGAATGGATGCAGGTGATCAGGCATGATGCTTGCGTACGTGTCACCTGTCAGAATCGTGTCTAGACGCATCAGCGGTCCAATATCACTCCAACTGCACACGCTCCACACCATTACAGAGCGTCCATCAGCTTGAACATCCCCTGCTGACATGCAGGGTCCATGGATTCATGAGGTTGTCTCCATAGCCATACACGTCCATCCGTTCGATGCAATTTGAAACGAGGTTCGTTCGACCACGCAATATGTTTCCAGTCATCAACAGTCCAATATCGGAACTGACGGGACCAGGCGAGACGTAAAGCTCTGTATCTTCCAGTCATCAAGGGCAAACGAATGGGCCTCTTGCTGCGAAAGCCCATATCGATGATGTTTCGTTGGGCGGTTCGCACGCTGACACTTGTCGATGGCCGCCCAGCATTGAAGCCTGCAGCAGTTTGTGGAAGGGTTGCACTTCTGTCACGTTGAATGATTCTCTTCAGTCGCCGTTGGTCCCGTTCTTGCAGGATCTTTGTATGGCCGCATCGATGTCGGAGATTTGATGTTTTACTGGATTCCTGATATTCACAGCACACTAGTGAAATGGTCGTACGGGGAAATCCCCACTTCATCACTACCTCGGAGATGCTGTGTCCCATCGCTCATGCAACGACACGTGCAAACTCACTTAAATCTTGATAATCTGCCATTGTAGCAGCAGTAATCGATCTAACAACTACGCCAAACCCTTGTCTTATATACGCATTGCCGGCCCCAGCGCCGTATTCTGCCTGTTTACATATCTCTGTATTTTTGAATACGCATGCCTATACCAGTTCGTTTGCCGCTTCAGTGTATATTACTCAGCGACTAACCCGGGACACAAATCCAGTTGCATACTGCCTATATAACGGCTTACAGGGGCAACATAAATCTGATTTTCAATATTTCATATATTTACTGACAAATTTAACATATTGCCGTAATCTAGTTATTACATCATATATCATAGGTTACAGGTTTGATAAAGCAAATATTACAGTCAGAAACTGTGTTAGCGTCGGTGGGGCAGGTTAACTCACAGTGGACAGATTATCCCGATGATATCCATCCAGTATTTGAGATTGAGAACACTTAGCGATTTCCAACAAATTTCACGACACTTTTTCACACCGACAACCCCACAACATGATGAAAGCAAAAAAGTTTATTGCTTACTGTGTTTCGCTGTTCATGCAGTAAAACTTCAGCACCAGACATTATTTTTTAATTTATTTTTTCTTTACCATTAACTCTATTAGAAACTTATTTTGCCGACAGTATCCACATATACGCATAAATACACTTGCAAAATTATGTTACTGTAACAGATATCAAGTCATAAACATTGAGATGCGCGCAAAACTACCTTTTGCTTAAAAGAAAGTGCAAATTACCCAGACTATCCTCATCCACTGTTGGGCAATGAGAGCACTTAGCAACTTCCAGGAAACTTTAAATATTACTTCAACCCTTTTCCAAACATTCCCTCACTTACATGCTTAAACGTCAATATTTAGCACATTAATTACTTTATAAATTAATCTGACGTTTGAAGCCGTTTTTTACGTTAGGGTTGGAATAAAAAATCGGGGTTTGGGGCTTTAATAGTTTAAGAAGAAAGGTTGACTTACATGAGCGAGTTAGAATCTACTAATATTTCATCAGACGTAAGAGGCAGATAAAGGTAACAGAACAGCGCCGTTTGTATTGCGTACTGACAACAGCCGCAACTCCCTGGTTTCTCGTCTGGCGGATACGGTGCAGCTGTACGTAAAGTTCTTGTAGACACGAATTTGTTGCTCAGAAGTCTTTGTCCACACAGGTCAGTTATGAATAGAATATAACAGTTACTTTATTAGTCTTTCAGTATTTCTTTAACACTATTGGCTTTGTAGTGCATATTTTAGGTTCAAAGAGGTACATTTACAAACAAATGCATCTTTACAAGTAATTTTCATTACTTGTCTAACTGGATATATGATGAAGTACATCATACTCTCTTCCAGTTTCACATTATGTCTATATATTGATTTGGAAAGTACGTTATTTGAATAAGTAAACAGTACACATTTCATTATCTTGTAGGAAGTACCTACCTTTACTCACTATTTATGTTATTAAAACTACTTTGAAACAATTCTTCAACTACCTACCATGCTTTTCTTTCAATCCACGTTTGTAATATACTAACGTGTTTAAATTTATCTAGAGTAGGGTTTTTATTCTTTGCGGGAGTTTATTGTACACATTGAAGATTAGACGTTTGTGACTATTTTGTATTACTGACAGCCTTAAAAATAATACGTCTACACATTTAGTTTACAGTTTATTAAATGTGCAAATGTAAATTTCTATATGTTGTCCTTGATATATACAGGGTGATTATAATTAAAGTTAAACTTTCAAAACGTTGTAGAAATAACACAACTGGGCAGAATGACTTCAAATTGCAACGGGATATCATCAGAGGATGGGGAAAACATATGGCAGAAGAAAAAAAAATTGTGAAATTGGTCAATAGATGACCCTGTATATGTCAGAATACGTAAATGAAAACACCTGTCATGCACACGACCCAGTGAAGTTGGTATAAACACGCCGGGTACACGGCTTTTCCTCAAATGGTTCAAATGGCTCTAAGAATTATGGGGCTTAACATCTGAGGTCATTAGTCCCCTAGACTTAGAACTACTTAAACCTAACTAACCTAAGGACATCACACACATCCATGCCCGAGGCAGGATTCGAACCTGCGACCGTAGCAGCAGCGCGGTTCCGGACTGAAGCGCCTAGAACCACTCGGTCACAGCGGCCAGCTGGATTTTCCTCCTTTCGTGCCTGCTACTTTCGCCATTACTGTTTCAATGAAGGATCGCGTTCTGCTCGTAAAGCCGTATTTCAAAAATGATGACTGTGCACACGTCGCTCTGCAGAAGTTCCGGACACTGAAGGGTTTGAAAAAAGGCGTTGGTCCGATGACTGCCATGTGTCTGGAGAAAGTGAGTCGGAAATTCGAAGAGACGGGTCTTTTTGCTGTGTAAGGAATTGATTCGACGTCATTGGTAGCAGTGGCCACAGCAATGCAGGAGGAGACGAGAGGTGGTGTGCAAACACGTAGTGCACGGAGAATTGCCCGAATATTGGACATACGCGTGAGCACGGTGCGTAAAATCCTACAAAACGCCCTTATTTGCTATTCATTCAAAATTACTCATGCGCACGAGTTGCTTCCTGTTGACCTGCCAGCAAGAGAGACCTTTGCTTTAGAATTTCTTGCTCGCGTGGAAGTGGACAATGATTGGCAGTGGAAGATTTTGTGGGTAGACGAAGCCTATTCCATCTGACAGGATATGTCAATACCCAGAATTTTCGAATATGGGCAACGAAAAATCCACACCCATATCAACCAATACCACTTCATCCTGAAAAGGTTACTGTGTGGTGCGGGTTTACGGCGTCATTTATCATAAGGCCATATTTTTTCGAAGAGACAGGTGCTTCCAGTCTGTTACCTGTTTAGATTAGATTAGATTAGATTAATACTAGTTCCATGGATCATGAATACGATATTTCGTAATGATGTGGAACGAGTCACTGGTAAGAGCAATGAGTGTCTTTTGCGCAACCGCGTCATTCCTACTCTCCAACAGCGTGGATGTGTGGATGGGATCATTTTTACGCAACATGGCGTATATCTGCACGTTGAAAATGTGATTGATGATTCTTATGCGATTTTTGGCCTCAGGACAATTAAAAACCTATGTTATTGATGCTTTTTATGCGGTTTTTGGCCTCAGGACAATTAGAAACCGATGTGAGTGATGCTTTTTATGCGTTTTTAGCCTCAGGACAATTAAAACCCGATTTTCCCCATCAGATGTGGTATGACCTTGCCGTGGTGGATGGGCTTACGTAACTAACAGGATCACACCTTTACACCAATGCACACTGAGCAGTACCGTTTGTTTGACTTCAAACGTGCACGTTAGTCATTATTGTATGATTCATTTGTCTTTTGTAGTCGACCACCATTAACTTATGATGCTTACAGCGCCATCTATTGCTACATTTTGTAACTATTTTTTTTTTTTTCTGCCATACGTTTCCCCCTTCTCCGATAATATTCCGTTGCAATATGACGTCTTTCTGACCAGTGGTGTTATTTCTACAGCGGTTCGAAAGTTTAAATGTAATTATAATCACCCTGTATTATGCAGTTACGCCTATACAGGTTTGTGGGTGTCATTATACTGAGTTCTTTTAAGTGCTGTTCACGGGATTCTACCTCTAAATAACAGTTACGATTCTTAATCAGCGGAAAAGAGCATCTGGAATAGTTGTTCTTCAGAAATCACGAGAAGTGGAACGCTCAGTATCGATGTTGCCCATCTCCCTGAGCACACCTATAATTTTAAAACTCTAACTGTACCCCAATCCACCAACTGTTGAGTAGAATCTACTTAAGACGCCCTGCACCAGAACAGGTAGGGAAAGTACAGACCACTCGAGCCTATTGCAGTGTGTAGAAGGGTCACAACCACACGAGGACAACTCTCTGGGATTACGGGAGCCAGAAGGATACATCTTGCACCTACAATCAGCGTACAGACAGGCAGTGTGGGAAGAAACCAGGGCACAGTAAGACGACAACAAATCCAACAGTCCGCAGTAGTGAAGTGAGTTTGTTACGTCAGTACTTTGGAGAATGGAAAACAAAGTAAATAATGTAGATGAGTTCATATATTATAGTTCACCACAATGTTTAAAATATGCAAAGGAGCAATTTGTGCGTACTTAAGAAGATGGAGGCAAGTGCTTGTGCGCTGCAGAAAATTTCTCGTGTAATTTTGACGGTCCTCAGGTCCCTGCTGAGGAACTTTAAGCTCTTTGAGGAATCTAGATTCACTGTTGAGATGCTGACAGACAGGAACAAACAGTTAACAGTTTTGGAGATTTTCCAAGAAGCACTTGAGATGAATGCTAGCATGATTCCCACAGATATGGAATTCTGATACCTTCTTATCCATTCCAAGTCTGTGCCCTAGCCACAGAGATGTTGAACCATAATGTTCCTTCCTTCATGGCTTCCTTTTCTTCTCTTTTTAATTTCTACATCACAAGGACTTCGACTGGATGGAAGTTAAATCACAATAGGAAGGGATTTTAGAAGACACCTAACTAAGAGTCAATTAAAGGGGTTACTTGACTGTGTGGTATTTACCGGGGATTTATGTCAAATCACATCATAAATAATGCAGCTCTGTGAAGTCTGCAAAAGAAGGATGCAACACAAGGATGGGCATCAAAATATCAAAAAGATTCTGAGGCACTCAAAACAAACTGAAGTAAAACAAATAAGTTGTACCAGCCAGACATTGTGAAAGAATTTATTGGTTTTGCGTGTCAAGTATTAACTTCCTGAGATAATGCTTATTTACTAATTAACGTATAAGGCACCATTAGTTTCGGCATTCAGATGTTTTCATTTCTGTCTTGCCTGACATCATAAAGCTCTAAGTTTTCTGTTGAACTGAACACTATACTCTATACACTATACCAAAATGGTGAGATGCTCAGTATTGCTACAATAATGTAGTTTTGAAATAGTTTATATTAAATAACCAACAAACTTTTCCTATTGCCTTGGAAGGCTTGAAAGAAATTCCCTTATATCATGAAGCCAATTTGTTCATCAACATTTTACTAATAAAAGAAATGAGGTACTGCAAGTATAAAGTCAGAAGAATGCAAAATTATGTCGCGATTACTGGATTGTGAGCCACAGTGGCTATGAGTAGAAGAAAGAGAGACAAGCAGAGAACAAGCAAACTTTGTACCCAGTATACATCTGAAAAGAAAATCTTATTTTACAGAACCAATGTTTAAATTCACAAATGGTTAGCGTGTATTCCTAATGAAGCTGAAGCAATTCTGATTCATTACATTACACACATTTTGTATAGGGATAGTTTGGAGTCGCAAAACGCGCTGAAAAAGTAAATGAATATTGCCACTTTCCCAGCCTGCATCGCCGAGTACAAGGGGTATTGAGAATGTGCATATGGCACCAGGAAAAAGTTCTCCAGTGGATAAGGAAAAGACAGATTACATCTGATAATACCAAACGAGCTGTCATAAATTGTGTGTGATGACATCTGTAGACCATTTTCACACACAAAGACCTGTGCTAAATATATTGTTTCACTGTATAATACCCCCAGAAATTATTAAAAGTATGCAAAGTCGAAATAGCTACCTACTCACCTACAGTCAAGTCCATAGTCACGCATATCAACAGTAGTCACTTTAATTGAAACAGTCAAATTTCTCAAAGGAAAGTGATCTCTGAGAAACCTTGATCTCAAAATTTAACCCAGAAGCAAACCCAGAAGTACGAACAATCCATGAATTAAACTTGTTTATCTGTCTATATGAATAAGAATGGGAAAGTCGCTAGCTTGTGCATCTTAAATGCCTTATGGGTATAATGAAGCAGCTTCCACATTCATCAACCAGCATAACCCCAATACAAATTGCATTTTGAGGAAAAGGAAGACGAGTGGACACAGTTAAAACAGAGACTTCGTTAATATGCAAACAGGAAAGTAAAAGAAGGATTAATCAATTTAACAGCAAAGGCAGCTCAATGGGAGGCACAGTACAATGAAGATGTAACACAACAGAGAGGGTGCTGCATATGAAACTATATCTTGGTATGGAACTATACACGTTGATTTTCCAAAGAGATACAAAAATGTGAGAGCATTTGCATTCAGGACCATACGTGATAGTGCAAATGCCACATGGAAAAATGAAGATGAAACAGCAGCGACTAGCAGGACATTAGCGCTGAGGTCATACCAGTTATGCACTCAGGTTAAATTTAAATAGAAGTGGGAGGCTTACAGTGTATCAACCAGTCGTGTGGAATCAGCACAGCTTGGTGAGTGAATGTGGAGACAAGACAGGCTAACAGAAATGGCCTATCATGTTTGGACATTCTCATAATCACACATTGATTCAAGTTTAGTGATTTGTTGGTGTACTAACATGGAATTTCCAACTTGTCTACAAGGAATGGTGTACAACTCACAACCATGTAACACAACATAAGGAAAGTGGTCATAAAAAGATCCTAACTGACAGGAACCAAGTGTAATTCCTTTTCAATTACAATCAGTTTCATGTCCAACATTAATTGCTGCTGTCAGTGAAGGAAGATCCACCTAAACCAGTTATTGAGTGTATTTGAGGCGGGTACACCACAAAGCACCATTGCTGAAAGCGAACCTAAGGCTGTACGGCTTCCGTGAGTCAAACAACACCGAAACTAGGTGGTAGCTGACTTGAGCCACGTACTGTGGTCCAATAAGTCACGATTTAACCTCTTTCTAACTGATGTGGGAGATCGAGTGCACTAACACGCAATAAGGTGTTCAACTCACATTGTATGTGTAGTTCTACATCGACATCTACATCTACATTTATACTCCGCAAGCCACCCAAAGGTGCGTGGCGGAGGGCACTTTATGTGCCACTGTCATTACCTCCCTTTCCTGTTCCAGTCGCGTATGGTTCGCGGGAAGAACGACTGCCGGAAAGCCTCCGTGCGCGCTCGAACCTCTCTAATTTTACATTCGTGATCTCCTCGGGAGGTATAAGTAGGGGGAAGCAATATATTCGATACCTCATCCAGAAACGCACCCTCTCGAAACCTGGACAGCAAGCTACACCGCGATGCAGAGCGCCTCTCTAGCAGGGTCTGCCACTTGAGTTTGCTAAACATCTCCGTAACGCTATCACGCTTACCAAATAACCCTGTGACGAAACGCGCCGCTCTTCTTTGGATCTTCTCTATCTCCTCCGTCAACCCGATCTGGTACGGATCCCACACTGATGAGCAATACTCAAGTATAGGACGAACGAGTGTTTTGTAAGCTACCTCCTTTGTTGATGGACTACATTTTCTAAGGACTCTCCCAATGAATCTCAACCTGGTACCCGCCTTACCAACAATTAATTTTATATGATCATTCCACTTCAAATCGTTCCGCACGTATACTCCCAGATATTTACGGAAGTAACTGCTACCAGTGTTTGTTACGTTATCATATAATCATACAATAAAGGATCCTTCTTTCTATGTATTCACAATACGTTACATTTGTCTATGTTAAGGGTCAGTTGCCACTCCCTGCACCAAGTGCCTATCCGCTGCAGATCTTCCTGCATTTCGCTACAATTTTCTAATGCTGCAACTTCTCTGTATACTGCAGAATCATCCGCGAAAAGCCGCATGGAACTTCCGACACTATCTACTAGGCCATTTATGTATATATTGTGAAAAGCAATGGTCCCATAACACTCCCCTGTGGCACGCCAGAGGTTACTTTAACGTCTGTAGACGTCTCTCCATTGATAACAACATGCTGTGTTCTGTTTGCTAAAAACTCTTCAATCCAGCCACACAGCTGGTCTGATATTCCCTAGGCTCTTACTTTGTTTATCAGGCGACAGTGCGGAACTGTATCGAACGCCTTCCGGAAGTCGAGGAAAATAGCATCTACCTGGGAGCCTGTATCTAATATTTTCTGGGTCTCATGAACAAATAAAGCGAGTTGGGTCTCACACGATCGCTGTTTCCGGAATCCATGTTGATTCCTACAGATTAGATTCTGGGTTTCCAGAAACGACATGATACGCGAGCAAAAAACATGTTCTAAAATTCTTCAACAGATTGACGTCAGAGATATAGGTCTATAGTTCTGCGCATCTACTCGACGACCCTTCTTGAAGACTGGGACTACCTGTGCTCTTTTCCAATCATTTGGAACCTTCCGTTCCTCTAGAGACTTGCGGCACACTGCTGTTAGAAGGGGGGCAAGTTCTTTCGCGTACTCTGTGTAGAATCGAATTGGTATCCCGTCAGGTCCACTGGACTTTCCTCTGTTGAGTAATTCCGGTTGCTTTTCTATTCCTTGGACACTTATTCCGATGTCAGCCATTTTTTCGTTTGTGCGAGGATTTAGAGTAGGAACTGCAGTGCGCTTTTCCTCTGTGAAACAGCTTTGGAAAAAGGTGTTTGGTATTTCGGCTTTACGCATGTCATCCTCTGTTTCAATGCCATCATCTCGGAGTGTCTGGATATGCTGTTTCGAGCCACTTACTGATTTAACGTAAGACCAGAACTTCCTAGGACTTTCTGTCAAGTCGGTACATAGAATTTTACTTTAGAATTCACTGAACGCTTCACGCATTGCCCTCTTTACGCTAACTTTGACATCGTTTAGCTTCTGTTTGTCTGAGAGGTTTTGACTGGGTTTTAACTTGCAGTGAAGCTCTCTTTGCTTTCACAGTAGTTTCCTAACTTTGTTGTTGAATCACGGTGGGTTTTTCCCGTCCCTCACAGTTTTACTCGGCACGTACCTGTCAAAAACGCATTTTACGATTGCCTTGAACTTTTTCCATAAACACTCAACATTGTCAGCGTCGGAACAGAAATTTTCGTTTTGATCTGTTAGGTAGTCTGAAATCTGCCTCTTATTACTCTTGCTAAACAGATAAACCTTCCTCCCTTTTTTTATATTCCTATTTACTTCCATATTCAGGGATGCTGCAACGGCCTTATGATCACTGATTCCCTGTTCTGCGCTTACAGAGTCGAAAAGTTCGGGTCTGTTTGTTATCAGTTGGTCTAAGATGTTATCTCCACGAGTCGGTTCTCTGTTTAATTGCTCGAGGTAATTTTCGGATAGTGCACTCAGTATAATGTCACTCGATGCTCTGTCTCTACCACCCGTCCTAAACATCTGAGTGTCCCAGTCTATATCTGGTAAATTGAAATCTCCACCTAAGACTATAACATGCTGAGAAAATTTATGTGAAATGTATTCCAGATTTTCTCTCAGTGGTTCTGCCACTAATGCTGCTGAGTCGGGAGGTCGGTAAAAGGAACCAATTAGCAACCTAGCTCGGTTGATGAGTGTAACCTCCACCCATAATAATTCACAGGAACTATCCACTTCTACTTCACTACAGGATAAACTACTACTAACAGCGACAAACACGCCACCACCGGTTGCATGCAATCTATCTTTTCTAAACACCGTTTGTGCCTTTGTAAAAATTTCGGCAGAATTCATCTCTGGCTTCAGTCAGCTTTCCGTACCTATGACGATTTCAGCTTCGGTGCTTTCTATCAGCGCTTGAAGTTCCAGTGCTTTACCAATGCAGCTTCGACAGTTTACAATTACAATACCGATTGCTGCTTGTTCCCCGCATGTCCTGACTTTGCCCCGCACCCGTTGAGGCTGTTGCCCTTTCTGTACTTGCCCAAGGCCATCTAACCTAAAAAACCGCCCAGCCCACGCCACACAACCCCTGCTACCCGTGTAGCCGCTTGTTGCGTGTAGTGGACTCCTGACCTATCCAGCGGAACCCGAAACCCCACCACCCTATGGCGCAAGTCGAGGAATCTGCAGCCCACACGGTCGCAGAACCGTCTCAGCCTCTGATTCAGACCCTCCACTCGGCTCTGTACCAAAGGTCCGCAGTCAGTCCTGTCGACGATGCTGCAGATGGTGAGCTCTGCTTCAGGCTGAAGATGTTCCTGCAACGTTTTGGGGTGTTTCTGCTTAACATGATTTTGGTGCACTCTTTCAGGCTACCATGAAGATGAACCAAGATGCTTATTTCATTATCACTGTCGAAGTACTGCCCTTACATCCACATCTTCATGATGAGTAAGTTGTGGATATTCCATCTTGTACAGTGAAAACAGCCGTGTTTACAGGTCTGTATGCATATGTTCCTGTTCTCGCACCAAATCGCACCTCGACTGGCCCAAAAAATCACCTGATCTTCGTCTCATAGAAAATACCTGGAATTGTTTACAACAGTGGGTGGAACTTAGCAGTCAACATCCATGTAGTTTGACAGCTTTATGGGACCCGATCATCAGTGAGTGACTTCAACTGAAAAAACATATGGACTCTCTTCTCCACCAAACTGAGACCATTACAAAGGCTAGAGGTAGTGTTATAAGGCACTGGCATGATGTCTCTTGGGAGCACTTAATTTTTAGTTCCTGTGTTTAGTGTATGAAGCTGTAGGTCCGCAAGCCACCATACAGTACGTGACGGAGGGTACAACTACTACTCATTTTCTTTCCTGTTGCACTCGCAAACAGAGCAAGGGAAAAACGACTGTCTATATGCCTCATTTTTCGTAGCTTTTCTTCTCGGTCCGTTCACCCCATGTATGTTGGCGGCTGTAGAATCGTTCGTCAATCAGCTTCAAATGTCGGTTATCTAAATTTTCTCTATAGTGTTCCTCGAAAAGAACGTCGCCTTCTCTACAAGGATTCCCATTTGAGTTCCCGTAGCATATCCATAACATTTTTATTGTATTGTATTGTATGTTAAGCGGGGATCTAGAAACGATGGAGAGGCTGCGGCCCCGCCGCAGCCACAATGGTCTACAACCCCACAACGACTACCGCAGTCCATTACCCCTACCCCTCCGCCACCCCACACCGAACCACTCTTTCAGGGTTATTGCGCGGTTCGGCCCCCGGTGGACCACTCCCCCCCCCCCCCCCCCCCCCGTCTCACACCAGACGAGTGTAGTCCCTATGTTTGTGTGGTAGAGTAATGGTGGTGTACACGTACGTGGAGAACTTGCTTGCGCAGCAATCGCCGACATAGTGTAGCTGAGGCGGAATAAGGGGAACCAGCCCGCATTTTCCGAGGTAGCTGGAAAACCGCCGAAATACCATCCACAGAATGGCCGGTTCACTGGACCTCGACACAAGTCCGCAAGGCGGATTCGTGCCGGGAACCAGGCGCTCCTTCCCGATTCGGAGCCCGCACGACTTTGGGCGGGTTTCGTAACATTTACTTGTTGTTCGAACCTACAGGTAACAAATGTAGCAGCCCACCTTTCGATTTCTTCGATGTCCTCATTCAATCAGACCTGGTACGGATCCCAAACACTCGAGCAGTACTCAAGAATAGGTTGCATCCGCATCCTATATGCCGTCTCCTTTAAATGTGAACCACACTTTCCTAAAATTCTCCCAATAAACCGTAGTCGACTATTCGCCTACGCTACCACAGTTCTCAAATGTTCGTTCCGTTTCATTTCCCTTTGCAACGCTACGCCCAGACATTTTGAACAACTTGACTCTGTCAAGCAGGACACTACTAATACCGTATCCGAAAATTAGAGGTTTGTTCTTCCTACCCATCCGTATTGACTTACATTTTTCCACATTTAGAGCTAGCTGCTATTTATCACACCAATTAGAAATTTCGTCTAAGTCGTCTTGTATTTTCCTACAGTCACTCAACTTCGACACCTTCCCGTACACTACAGCATCATCAGCTGCCCACCCTGTACACCAAATCATTTATGTATATAGAGCGTAACAGCGTTCCTATCACACTTCACTTGGGCACTCCTGAAGATACCCTTGTCTCTGATGAACTACTTCGAAAGAGCGCAACTGTTCTTCAAGGCACATGTTGCTATTTAGTGTATCATAAACAGCAACAAAACAAAGGTTACACGGCCACATGATTTTTAAAACTGCGCAACAATATCTGGGAAATGTGCAGTGGTGTAAATACAAAACGTAGCAAAAAATTCATTGCCGGCCGCCGTGATCGAGCGGTTCTAGGCGCTTCCGTCCGGAACTGCGCTGCTGCTACGGTCGCAGGTTCGAATCCTGCCTCGGGCGTGGATGTGTGTGATGTCCTTAGGTTAGTTAGGTTTAAGTAGTTCTAAGTCTAGAGGACTGATGACTTCAGATGTTAAGTCTCATAGTGCGTAGAGCCATTTGAACCATTTGAAAAATCATTGGCACAGACAGAAGTACCTGTGTAACGTGCTCCCAAGCAGCATAATTCCGATTAATGTGGGAAACAGAGAAGAAAAAAGCCGTAAGCAAATTAATCTTACTTCAGTAGTTAAATAAACGAACTTATTTTGTACCTCAACCTAATAAAACTGTGACTGGTGCTTAATGTGCAGGCCATTGACAGTGGGGTTTGCTGAACAGAACATGAACGCAATGTGGCAGGAAAATGCATTTCAGTAACTGCATACACTGCTCTGCTGACAAGCATGCCATGATCGAACAAATGAAGAATAAAATCTTTTTATTATAATCTTTAACACTTTCGTGTTGTAAAAAATTATTAATCGCTATTACCGTTCTTTTCTTCAGAAAATTCATAAAAAAATATGCGTAACGTTTCTGATATGTCATTGGTAACTGCGAGGCCAAATTATTTTTTTTTCTTTCAAAACATTATGCATAAGATTACGTAATGATAAAAGTGTGGGCTGTATTTTTAGTACGTCATTTAAACTTGGTAGAAACGCGTTAATGCAGAACCAATTTATCCTGGAAAAAATTAGTTCCAATTTTGGTCACCAGGTGCAAATCTTGCGCTGTACAGTAACTCGTCGAAGTGTCCAGTGCTCATGCCAAACAAACAGTGTAAACGGCGGTTAACAATAACATCAACATTATGCCTTTCTCACTTGTTTAACCCTTTGTGCCCATATCCCGTGCCTAATCAATTGCATATGAAAACATACCAATATTCTTTCTTGCATTCACAGCGTCCGATTTGCATCTGGCAGCCAAAAATGGAATTTTTTCCATCGGAAATCGCTTTCCGCATTAACACATTAGAATATCCACGAAGTTTCGCTGCCGTACCATAATTACAGCCCACACAGGAGCTCTGCGAGTAGCTGCACTTTCATTATAACCACTCGGTATGTTTGAGCACGAGAGAGTTTTTGCTCTGAGGAGACAATGAAAATCAAAATTCTTTTGATGTCTGCTACCGTCGCCTTATCTTACTTTTGTAATGAAGTAATACATCGATTAGCTACAGTGAAACACCCTTCGGCGCTGCAGAGGATCGATTCGTTCTGTTTTTCCCTGTAGAGCTAAGATAGCCTATCGGTAAAGACAGCCGTTCATGTGGGTCACGAATACCCAGGCTAACACGAAAAACAGCGAAGAGACGAGTAATGGCATTCGAAACAGCGGATCAGCTGCAATAGATCAAGCACACGCATCTGGAATACATTGTATCCACAGCACCACTTAATACGCCGCTATTGTTTTCCCAGCACGACTCGTTAGTGAAAGATTTAACGCTGACAGTGCAGCGTGTCTCGAATGACAAAAGGGCGTTTTGTGCCGACGCTGTCACTGGAAGAGGGCGGATGTTTTCTCAGCGACAGGTGTGACGTATTTTCGTACCCTTTCCTTGCTTCTCCTTCCAGAAATTGAATTGCTCAGAATAACGAATTGGAAGCGAGTAACATGGAGGGATCATTTTTCATCGGCTTCCAGAGCTTTTCGTCCCAGTTAAAGAAGGTTGTGGATCAACTTAAGATATTTCAATTTCAGTTGAAGATATTACCAAGAATCATACATACTTCTTATGCAAAAACTAAGAATATGCAAAAATGGCGATTTTGTTATGTGTACATCAGCGAGTTTCATCTTTCGTGTTCATTGTTAAGGTAAAATCTCGAAAGTGTTGTCATGATATTGTAGGAGAAACTCCAAAACTTTATTATTCCGAAAGTTTAACGTGACACACTCATGGGTGTGGTACAATGGTACATCTTACTGAATAAATCTATAACCGGCAATTCGTCAGGCTCGTGCTCCTGGCGTTCCGTTCTCTTGAATGCCCTCAGATCGTTGTTGGATAATGGATGTGCTACGTGCATTGACTACGAGCCCTGACAAGCTTTTATTGTATGAGATTACAATAATGTACTGTATTTTGTCAGTATTTACTTCTCTTTAGACGTAAAAATACGACTGAGATCACTTCAAATAGTCATTTATGTATGCAGTTTGTTGTACAGGGAAATAAATGAATAAAAATCGAGGAGGCAAACGAATGCTTTCAAAAACAAGCGAAATTCAGGCCAACAACGCCAGTTTGTTGCAAATATTATACAAAAGAGGTAGAAAGGTCGTACAAGAAAAAATGTACAAAATAGGAGAAGGCATTTCACTAGCTTCTCCTCCCTCGCAGTGGAAGAAGACGTAAGATATATTTGCCATGGTATTTTGTTTCCTATCTTAAATGTTTTCCAGTGTCTGTCCTATATGGTCTATTTACTGTTGTTAAATCGGCCGTAGTGCCGCTTTGATTATCACTGCAGGGGCAGTTTTTGTACCTAAGCTTTCGCCTATATTGTCGTATTTACGTTCGGATGGTAATAAATGGACCTAGGTGTCAGAAACTAGTCACCATCAAGAAATAAAAAAACATAATTCTTAATGCAACTTATGATGGAGTAAAACCGTTTATTTCAATTATAAAAGAAGTCCGGGTCTGTTTTTCACCTGCGTCATGCTATAAACTCGTAAAAATAACTTTACTAACATTCTACATCTTTATTCTTCAAGTATACATATTCATTTCTCAACATAGTGACCCTAGCGACAAACACACTTCTCCCTATGAGAGACCAGTTTGTTGATATCGTCAGTGTATAATGTTTGACTTTCTCGACGGAGTCACGAGCTCATCTCTGCTTGCACCACGTCATCACTATCAAAGTGAAGCCCTCGAGAGTGTTTTTATGTTTTGGAAATGTGAAAATCGGATGGGGCCAAGTTGGGGCTTTATGGAAGATGATCGAAGATAGAGAACCCAAGCGTCGGATTTTTGCAGATGTCGCAGCACTCGTGTACAGTCCGGCAATGTCACGCTGAAAGGGGGCGGTGCTCTATGTGTGGACGAACTCTTCGAGTTCGTGCTTTCACTTTTCTCAGTCTCCCTCGCACCGACACAGCCACGTTACACAGCGCCACGTTACACGCTACAATTCGGAGCCCTCTTTTGCTGAAATTTTTTCTCAGTCCTATTATCTAGTCCTTATTCTCCACTAACTCTACTTGTATTCGTTCTCCTACTATACGTTTCAATTCCACATGGGTATTATAATTTCATCTCGCTTTAAAGATTGATTCATCCTTTCAATCAAATCACACTCTTTATCTCGCCATCTACTGTTTCTGGCACTGATACGTATACCTGAAATTTGGCATTGGTTTGATTTCGATTCTGATGAGAAAAATTCGGAAATTTGTGGTAAGTTTCTATGGGACCAAACTGCTAAGGTCATCGGTGCCTAGGCTTACACACTACTTAATCTAACTTAAACTAACGACAACATACACGCCCATACCCGAGGGAGGACTCGAACCTCCGACGGGGGTAGCCGCAATTCTGATGAGAATAACTCCGTCAGTGAACTGTCTACAGTAACTCACTTTTTGCCCTTCTTTCCCATTCGTAGCGAATCCTATTCTCGTTGAACTATTTTCTGATGCTGTTGATGATACCATTCATTTGTATGAAAAGGTATTTTTATCGTCTTTCCATTTCACTTCACTGACCCCTACAGGCTTGGGCCGGCCGGAGTGGCCGTGCGGTTCTAGGCGCTTCAGTCTGGAACCGCGTGACCGCTACGGTCGCAGGTTCGAATCCTGGCTCGAGCATGGATGTGTGTGATGTCCTTAGGTTAGTTAGGTTTAAGTAGTTCTAAGTTCTAGGGGACTGATGACCACAAATGTTAAGTCCCATAGTGCTCAGAGCCATTTGAACCATTGAACCCTACAGGCTTTGTTTTTCCCTCTTCAGATTTTATATGTTTCCTATCACATTCAGGCTTATGATATTTTACGCTCCGTCATGTGGAATATGGTTCTTTCGTAGATTATACAATCTTTTTCTCATGGATACTGACCCCTTGGCAGCCCCTTCCCAGAGATCCGAATGGGAAGCCACATACTGGCAACATCTCCTGTGGATATACATCACGTGTCTATAATGCAGTAGTTTCCATTGCCTTCTGCACCCTTAGCGCCTCGACAGACTTGCATCTCTCCAGTACTTTACGACATCAGTTAAGACGTCATGTTAATGATTTGCACAGTATCATATGCGATGTGGTGTTAACGTGAGTGTGAAACTGCCGTAACTGACAGATGTTTCGAGCAGTAGTGTTGGTAGTAATATTATTCTCCGCTATCATGTTTTACTGCCTCTTTGTCCTTTATTGACTGTGACCTGCTGAAGCTAATTCGAGTTCTCATACTCATCTGTTCTTTGACGTAGGCCTCTGTGAACACTGATGCATAGTTTTACGTCATGTTTATCCAGTTCTGTACAAATTTTATGTAATTTCTGTTGGAGTGTGCGGTGAACATTAATTACAACAAATAAAGAAAGCTGCATCTAAGTTCTGGATCAGAACAAATCTTTCCTCATGCTGATTCTTTTCTCTGAATTCTTAATATAACTAATCGTTGACACGTTCCACATCATAACGGTTTTTCCGTGCTATTGATCAATGGAACATGTAACTAACTAACTAACTAACTCGTTGAGTTTGGCCTGTGCACAACGATAACGTCATCACAGTGAGAACAATAAGCTTAGATGTTCACCATTTTATGTTTATTATTACACATATCAAAAATAGTTTTGCATCACAGCGATTCAGAGAGTTCCGGAACCTGTACAAAATGGTTCAAATGGCTCTGAGCACTATGGGACTTAACATCTGACGTCACCAGTGCCCTAGAGCTTAGAACTACTTAAACCTAACTAACCTAAGGACATCACACACATCTATGCCCGAGGCAGGATTCGAACCTGCGACCGCAGCGGTGGCGCGGTTCCGGACTGACAGCGCCTAGAACCGCTCGGCCACAACGGCCGGCCGAACCTGTACAGAAAATTGGAATAGAGATCAACATAAACAGCATTTCCACCTTTTTTATTGCTATTGTTGTACTACAATACAGCGAGACCTTCAGAGGTGGTGGTCCAGATTGCTGTACACACCGGTACCTCTAATACCCAGTAGCACGTCCTACTGCATTGATGCATGCCTGTATTCGTCGTGGCATACTATCCACAAGTTCATCCAGGCACTGTTGGTCCACACTCTACCACTCCTCAACGGCGATTCGGCGTAGATACCTCAGAGTGGTTGGAGGGTCACGTCATCCATAAACAGCCCTTTTCAATCTACCCCAGGCATTTTCGATTGGGTTCATATCTGGAGAACATGCTGGCCACTCTAGTCGAGCGATGCCGTTATCCTGAAGGAAGCAGTCACAAGATGTGCACGATGGAGGCGCAAATTGTCATCCATGAAGACGAATGCTTGGCCAACCACTAGCTGCGTACGTCGGCCCCACATAATGCCACCCCAAAACAGCAGGGAACCTCCAACTTGCTACACTCGCTGTACAGTGTGTCTAGGGCGTTCACCCTGACCGGGTTGCCTCCAAACGTGTCTCCGACGATTGTCTGGTTGAAGGCATATGCGACATTCATCGGTGAAGAGAACGTGGTGCCAACCCTGAGCGATCCATTCGGCATGTTGTTGCGCCTATCTGTAGCGTGCTGCATGGTGTAGTGGTTGCAACGATGGACCTCGCCATGGACATCGGGAGTGAAGTTGCGCATCATGCATAGTTTGAGTCGCAACACGACGTCATGACCGAGCGAGGTGGCGCAGTGGTTAGTACACTGGACTCGCGTTCGGGAGGACGAGGGTTCGATCCCGCGTACGGCCATCCTTATTTCGGTTTCCGTGATTTCCTTAAATCGCTCCAGGCAAATGCCGGGATGGTTCCTTTGAAAGGGCACAGCCGACTTCCTTCCCCGTCCTTCCCTAATCCGATGAGACCGATGACCTCGCTGTCTGGTCTCCTCCCTCAAAACAACCCAACCTAACGACGACCTGTGGCTGCACGAAAGGAATTATTCAACATGGTGGCGTTGCTGTCAGGGTTCCTCCGAGCCATAATCCGTAGGTAGCAGTCATCCACTGCAGTAGTAGCCCTTGGACGGCCTGAGCGAGACACGTCATCGACAGTTCCTGTCTCTCTGTATCCCCTCCATGTCCGAACAACGTCGCTTTGGTTTACTCCGAGACGCCTGGACACTTCCCTTGTTGAGAGCCCTTCCTGGCACAAAGTAACAGTGCGGACGCGATCGAACTGCTGTACTGACCATCTTGGCATGGTCGAACTATAGACAACACGAGCTGTGTACCTCCTTCCTGGTGGAATGACTGGGAGTGATCGGCTGTCGGACCCCCTCCGTCTAATATGCGCTGCTCATGCATGGTTGTTTACATCTTTTGGCGGGTTTAGTGACATCTCTGAACAGTCAAAGGGACTGTGTCTGTGATAAAATATCCACAGTCAACGTCTACCTTCAGGAGTTTTGGGAACCGGGGTGAAGCAAAACTTTTTTTGTTGTGTATATTACGTCGTCTAACTATGGAAGGATTTAAGACAAAGTAAAGGAATCTAAGTCAAGTCCAAAATCAACAGATATTTATTCGCTCCAATGAGTAACAAAAATTGCAATAAAAGTTAAGAAAGAACAAAGCTCTCTAAAGCCCAATTCAAATTACAAAATAACAGTAACACTGTGGGAACGTACCAAAAATGTGGTAGAGTGTATGGGAAAGCACAACAAGATCTGGTCATCTGAGCAGCTCACGAAATCAAAGTTAATGATACAACGAAATGTGACGAATTATAACCAAATTAAATAGCATAAGCTACGTGGCTGAGTAAGCAAGTAACGAACCGCTCAGAGTATGGGTCGTGCTACTGCAACTGGAACACTTGCGTTTCCACCAAGCGAGGGGCGCAGTGATTAAGGAATTGAACTTAAGGAGGAAGAAAGAAAGATTAGGGTTCAGCATCACATAGATCAGTGATTCGCAACCAGGGGGTCAATTACCCCTCAAGGGAAGCGTAAAACGAAATTTTCTATAAGGCAAAAACAAATGAGTTCAATTGTGTTTTGGTCACTAAACTAATTATTTTCAAAAGATCGTTCTCCTATCACTCTCTTGTTGATTACTTAAGTTACCAATAACTACTTTTTTTTTGCAAATACTAGCGTTAATGCATGACACATTGCCGTAGGCTTCAGTTTGTGAAACAAATGTATGGACAACATCTTCCTCCCACTACAAACATACTTTGTACATTGTACGACGCATCTATGGCAGTAAAATTGAAATATACACGGTCCAGTCACATTAATGTGACCTTCATCTACGTTCTAAAAAAATATAGTGTATAGGCAGGGTCTAAATCTCCCTTATGTACTTATAATCTGACGCACCAACCTGACCTGCGACAGTCCGTTAGATCAGTGAATATCTATGCCAGCTAAAGTGAGCTCGGCGCGGTTGCTTCGAGCGTCTAACAGTCACGTCATACGATTTTGTTTCCGTTTCTATGGCAATGACTCAGTGTTGCCGCAGTTCTGGACGACTATGATTTATAGTGACTTTTGCAGCGCCTTATGTTCGAAATATCTGCGTTTATACACTCCACGGATTGTACTGGCCTTAGGTGAGTTTCTTAACGTTTACCGGTATCGTAAAACTAACTCCATGTAACAAACGAAAAACGCGGTCTGGAAAAGGAGGTACACTGAAAGGTCAAGCTAGCGGATTGGGTCAATTCTACCGTCCAATTCCACCCGTCGGCTTTGACCAATGACGTAATGTGTGATGTTATTAAATGATTTCTCTGGATTTCCTCGCTACGCGCGTATTTTAAAAATTCGATGTAGATAGTTTTGTTTTCATATCGTAATTTGTTTTCGGCATCTTTCGTTAATGAAAGTAGTCGTCATTTATAAGATATTGATTTCTCTTTTTTCTTGTTTTACGTTGCGTTTTTTTATGTTACTGTACTGTGCGATTGTTACTTTTTTGGTTTCTCTGGAGGGGGGGGGGTTCTGTTGTTTTAATATTTTCTGGTTATTCACGGTAAATGATGACAGACAAAACAGTTGCAGGATAAAGATTTATTAAAATTCTTGACCACGGTTTTGGTATATCTAAATATACTTTCATCAGAAGTAAAATACACCTGAACAGGAGGACACCTTCATTAGCAAAAACTTAGCATCGGAACTGAGAGAGAAAAAGCACTATAGCTTAAGTAACTGTAAAATTACCAGAGTATTACAGGCACAAAAACTTTTAGTCACTTACTAAAATCACATCATGCAATGGTGATTCGTAAAACAATTGTGCCAAACAAAAGTAGTTTAAACATCATCTCCATTTATAAAGCATAATTATGGACAGAGGGTCGATGCGAACACAGCTTACCACCAGTACTTCGCCTATGAACTAGCGTGAAGAGGGTGTCTTCTCCGTCCTCTTTTAGAATACTGCTGCGCTGTGTGGGATCCTTACCAGATAGGACTGACGGAGTGCATCGAAAAAGTTCAAAGACGGGCAGAACGTTTTGTATTGTCGTGAAATATGGGAGAGAGTGTCACAGAAATGATACGGGATTTGGGCTGGACATCATTAAAAGCAAGGCGGTTTTCGTTGCGTCGGAATATTCTCACTAAATTCCAACTTGCTCCTCCGAATGCGAAAATATTTTGTTGACACCGACCTACATAGGGAAAAACGATCACCACGATAAAATAAGGGAAAATGGAGCTCGTACGGAAAGATATAGGTGTTCGTTCTTTCCTCGCGCTAGACGAGATTGCAATAATAGAGAATTGTGAAGGTGGTTCGATGAACCCTCTGCCAGGCACTTAAATGTGATTTGCAGAGTATCCAAACTGCGACCCGCGGTCAGCTTGCGCCCCGAATCAAGTGTTCGTGCGGCCCGTAGTCCTCAGGTGTATTTTTTTTTTTTTTTTATGCTTTTAGCAGCTAGCAGGAGACGCCAAATAGACAACAATCTTTAAGAGCTTTTTAAGAGTGTATTTTTATTACTCACGTCAGTAACAAACAAAAATACTTACAGTGACACTAATGTAATAATATAATCATAAGCGCGTGACTGCGTGTGAGATCGCTCTCTAAGTTTTTATATATTTTTAGGTTTCAGATACATGTTTTAACGGTTTTTGTGATAATATTTACTATATAAGTGACTTATTAGTGGTTTCTTCATTCACCTCTGCCTTTCTTGTGTTGTGACCTTCCGCGCTGACCAGTTGCAGCTGTAGCGACGCATCGAAAGCTAAGTACTAATTAATTGTTTGTGTATAGTGGTTTATTTAGGTACTTTAGTAGTCTTCAACCGGTGTTCTTGGTGTTTTCTGGTGAAATAATTTCAGAAGAACTTTTTGGGATCTGTTTTCAGTTTCGTTACTGTGTCATTAGACGTCTGATTTTCTTTCTGTGTTAGTCTTTTGTTATATTCTCATTTGTTGTTGATTAATACTGTTAATAATAGTAGTTACTTCCCTTGTAGAGTAAGTTTGTGATTATTGTAGTCAGTTATTTAACATCTTCGTATTTTAGTAGCGGAACTTAGATAAAGTAGTTTGCTTGTTTCAATAACTGTAAAATTTTACCATGAGTGAGAAGTGTGGGCTTTGCCGTAGGTTCGTGAGTAGTGGATTGCGGTGTGAGACTTGTTCGAAGTATTTTCACGGGGGGGAATGGAGCGGGGAAGCCAGTGAGCATTCTGGTGAGATCCTCTCCTGGAACTGCAGGTTATGTAGCAAGAGTTAGTTGATAGAGGAGCAAGAGCGTAAGATCTGTGCCCTTCAGGTGCAGTTGAAAAACGCACAGGAGGAGCTAGATAGGATGAGGAGGGAGAAGGGGGTTGGGGAATGGGAGCTGGCTGTTGGCAAGGGACCTGCTAGGAGAAGGAGATTTTCAGATAGTTTTACTATTGGTGTTTGCAATAGACCAACCGTCAGAGTCTAGTGGAGAGGAATCTCTAGTAGCTGTAGATGTAGGAAGTATGCAGCAGACCTCAGCAGTTACGGTGGCTAGGACAGTTGCAAAGTCGAAGAGAAAGAAGAAGGTTCTGCTGTTAGGTAGTTCTCATAGCAGAGGTGTAGGCCAGCAGTTGCAGGAAGTGTTGGGGAGTGAGTACCAGGTCACCAGCATTGTGAAGCCTAATGCAAGATTGGCTCAGGTGACTGTTAACATAGCGGGGTTATGTAGGGATTTTACTAAAGAGGATCAGGTAGTGATTGTGGATGGGGCTGGTAATAGTTATTGATAAGGATGGGGAGTATGACATAGATGGTGACCTGGAAAAGATAGCCACTCAGACTGGCAACACGAATGTGCATTTCATAGAACTGTTTCAGCGTCACGATCGGCCTCATCTTAATACAGCCGTCAGGCGTAATAACGTGAGACTTGGTGGTGCGCTGATGACTGAAGGCATGAGTCACATTTCAGTGGTGTCGGTGGAGTCTATCAGCAGGACAGGTTTCATTAAACATGGCCTGCATCTCAACAGGTATGGGAAGGGGAGGTTGGCAAAGCTTGTAGGTGACAGCATAGGTGGGGGTGGTGGGATCACTCATGGGAAAATCCCTGTAGTAGTGGGTGTTAGAGCTGCACCTTTTTTAGATTAAAGTCAGCTGATAGGTATTCCTGCTTAAGGGAAGTCACTCTAACAAAGAAACCACTTTCGACAAAGCTTAGGCATCCGAGTAAGGAGGGAATTAGTATATTTCATCAAAATATACAAGGTATTAGAGATAAAGTTAGTGAACTGCTTGTAGATGTTGACTCTGAAAATATTGGTATACCAGAACACTTCTTAAATAAGGAGATAATTCAGAGGCTTCCCTTAACTAGGATACAGGTTGGCTGGCAGCTTTTATAGGAGCTCTTTGCGGTGTGGGGGAGTAGCCATGTATGTGAAAAACGGCATTCCATTTCAGTCAATTGATGTTTCAAAATACTGCACTGAGAAGGTGTTTGAATGTTGTGCAGGCGTGGTTAAATTTAGTGGAGCTAAACTTCTAACTGTTGTTATTTATAGGTCCCCAGACTCCGATTTCACAACAATTTTGCTAAAGCTAGAGGAGGTTCTTGATTCACTTTATAGGAAATACAAAAAGTTAGTTGTATGTGGTGACTTCAATATTAATTGTACAAGTGATTGTGCAAGGAAAAGGATGCTGGTAGACCTTCTTAATTCATATAATCTTATGCAAACCGTATTCTTTCCAACGAGAGTGCAAGGGAACAGTAGAACAACCATAGACAACATTTTTGTTCATTCCTCATTACTAGAAGGGCATTCTATTAGCAAAAAGGTGAATGGCCTTTCAGATCATGATGCACAAATTTTAATTCTAAAAGATTTTTGTGCTGCAACACATGTTAAATATAGTTATTAACTTTTTACTAAAGCTGATCCAGTTGCTGTAGAGACCTTTGTAAACTTTATCAAGGAACAAGAGTGGCAAGATGTTTATAGTGCTGATACAGTAGACGACAAATATAATGCTTTCCTCAAGACTTTTCTCGTGCTCTTTGCAAGTTGCTTTCCGTTATAACGTTCAAAACAGGGTACTAGCACAAACAAGCAGCCTGGATGGCTGACCAGAGGGACAAGAATATCTTGTAGAAGTCCCAGGATAAAATTAAAACCATATGGTCAGTCGTAAAGGAAGTTGCTGGTCTGCAGAGACAGGTCGAGGATATAGAATCAGTGCGTAGTGGGAATGTCCGTGTTACTGATAAGTCGCATATATGTACAGTATTTAATAATCACTTTGTGAATATAGCACGTGAACTAAATAGAAACCTAGTCCCAACAGGGAATCATATAGCGCTTTTAGAAAAAAGTGTTCCGAAACTGTTACCTGAAATGCTCCTCCATGATACTGACAAGAGGGAGATTGAGTTAATAATTAAATCACTAAAGATCAAGAACTCTCATGGATATGACGGGGTATCTAGCAAAGTACTGAAGTATTGCTCTATGTATGTTAGCCCAGTACTTAGCCATATCTGTAACTTTTCCTTAAGGAGTGGTCGGTTTCCTGACCGGTTAAAGTACTCGGTAGTGAAGCCACTTTATAAAAAGGGAGACAGGGATAATGTTGACAACTTTAGACCTATTTCTATGCCATCGATGTTTGCTAAAGTTATCGAGAAGGTTGTATACACAAGGTTACTGGAGCATTTAAATTCGCATAATTTGCTGTCAACTGTACAGTTTGGTTTTAGAAATGGTTTAACAACTGAAAATGCTATATTCTCTTTTCTCTGTGAGGTTTTGGACGGATTAAATAAAAGGCTGCGAACAATAGGTGTTTTCTTTGATTTAACGAAGGCTTTTGGCTGTGTTGACAACAAAATATTACTGCAGAAGTTGGACCATTATGGAGTAAGGGGAGTAGCTTACAATTGGTTCGCCTCTTACTTTAAGAACAGAAAGCAGAAGGTAATTCTCCGCAATACTGAGAGTGGTAGTGATGTTCAGTCCCAATGGAGTACTGTTAAGTGGGGCATTCCCCAAGGGTCGGTGCTGGGGTCACTGCTGTTTCTTATTTATATAAATGATATGCCTTCTAGTATAACAGGTGATACAAAAATATGTCTGTTTGCTGATGACACCAGCTTGGTAGTGAAGAATCTTGTGTGTAATATTGAAACAGCATAAAATAATGTAGTTCATGAAATAAGTTCGTGGATTGTGGAAAATAATTTGATGCTAAATCACAGTAAGACTCAGTTTTTACTGTTTCTAACTCACAATTCAACAAGAACCGATATTTTGATCAGACAGAATGGGCATATTATAAACGAGACGGAACAGTTCAAGTTCCTAGGTGTTCGGATAGATAGTAAGCTGTTGTAGAAACCCATGTTCAGGATCTTGTTCAGAAACTAAATGCTGCTTTATTTACCACTAGAACAGTATCTGAAATAAGTGACAGTTCTACACGAAAAGTAGTCTACTTCGCATATTTTCATACGCTTATGTCGTATGGTATTATTTTTTGGGGTAATTGTTCTGATTCAAAAAGGGTATTTTTGGCTCAAAAACGGGCTGTTCGAGCTATATGTGGTGTAAGTTTGAGAACCTCTTGTCGACCCCTATTCAAAGATCTGGGAATTCTGACACTGCCCTCACAGTATATATTTTCTTTAATGTCGTTTGTTGTTAGCAATATTAGCTTATTCCCAAGAGTTAGCAGCTTTTACTCAATTAATACTAGGCAGAAATCAGATCTGCATGTGGAATGCACTTCCTTGACTCTTGTGCAGAAAGGAGTGCAGTATTCTGCTGCATCCATTTTCAATAAGCTACCACAAGAACTCAAAAATCTTAGCAGTAGCCCAAACATTTTTAAGTCTAAACTGAAGAGTTTCCTCGTGGCTCACTCCTGAAAAATTAAGCAAATTCCAGTGTTACATTGTTGATTTTCTTTATTTAAACTTACGACTTGTCGCCTGAATATGTTTCTTATATTTCATTTCATCTGTTTCTACTATCGTGTTATAATTTCATGTATTGACTCGTTCCATGACCATGGAGACTTCTCCTTAATTTGGTCCCACGGAACAATAAATAAATAATCGACGTTGGTGAGTTCGGCGGTGATCTAAGTAAACTTGGTCGCTTACCTTAGGGGCGAAGTGCAAAGAGTCGCAGCCACTGTGGGGCTAATAGAAATGAGAGGGGGAATATTTTACTGTTTTGTCTTCCAATGCTGACAACTCAAGAGGACACGCGTAACACGCGGCGATCAGATGCTATGGCATAAATTTCAAACGGAAGTAACACGGATTCGTGAGTGCGAATTGTAGAGACGACATCTTCAAATGTGATACTTTGTAGCAAGTAATATGAAATCAAATCAATGAGTAAAGGAAAAATAACATTCCAAACATTTGTGATCTTGTCTTCAATTGCAATTACTTTTATTAATTAATATAATGTACTAATTTACGCACATTATCAATAAATAGTAAGACCTATTGGGAAAGGTGTGGTAAAGTGGCCAAGACGGGAAAAGTGACTACTGCGTAGTTTTTGTCCTGAACAATGCTGCTGCCTGCCGAGAAGTGGTCACACTAGTTCTAATATACATAGCCATTGTTGTTAGTGAGACTCAAAGAGGAAGCTTGTTTCGTTAGTTTTTAGTAAAAACTTTTTTTGATTTCGAGTCATCTGATGTAAGGTAAGTCATTTATATTATTTTTGTTGCCCTATTTGTATGTAGAGTAATAATTTTTACCATATAAATGTTTGAACAACGTCTTTTGGCCTACAAATGCTGTTCCTTGTTATTTCTTGCAGTTTGATATCATCTTCTGTGGATCACTAACGCCGACATGGCGTCCAATCGGGAAAAATGGCCAAAGTGTTTATTCAATGAGTTAGTTACTTCCAAAAGACACCCATGGAAAAACTGATAAAACTGTCTTCCAAATCCTTTCTTTACAGAAAGCTAGCATTCGTCACGCTATCCCTTTGCGAAAATTTTAAATTAAGTTATATTATTCAAAACCGTCTCTGTTCTGTTTGTCCTAATACAAAAGCCCCTTAAAAACGGGCTGCTGCAGCGTTTTAGTATTCTTTCAGATACATGGACGTGAAGATGGCCGGAAAATACGCCCAAAAATCAGAAAAACAAACATGGGCTCCGGCTGCGATGGCACTAGCCACTGAACCCGCTTAGATGCGGAAAACCGATCACGTTATAAGCCTTGAGAAAAATGCATGTAGTTCATATATGTTATTTTCTTTTTCACTGTAAAATATTTGGCGGTGGTAAGCGACCAATAACCGTGATTTGGTGAAAACTAAATTTCTCTTTGAGTTGCCACTTTAACCCTCTTCCCCTTCCTCTACCTATGCGGCCCTAGGTGTCTCCCTACAACGTCAGTATTGGCTATTGAACAAAATAGTTAGACGACCACTGTGCTAGGTACTGCACAAACCGTCGAAAACCCCTGTAATGCCCTGGGACTCAAGTGCAGTACATGTCAAAGACTTTTGCCATGACCAGCACGTTGTGCTGCTCCGCAAGCTATTTTAGAATGCATGGAATATGAAAAGAAGTAGCAGCGCCTTGAAGACAGCACGGCACTATAAACAGCTTCATGAGGATGCAAACTTACTTTCAGAAATTGTCACTATCGACGAAAATTTTATTATTGGCTACTAAGCACCAGTCTCAAAGATTAAAGAGCCCTTTTCCTTCCAATCAAAAAGGTTGTCTACTGAATAGCACGACAGACCCACCAATGCGTATCTGCTTTGGTTGTACTGGCGGAACTGTCAAAGAGGTCCGTCTCAGCAGATCAAATACTCCATACAGCATTCATACGATATCGGTATTTTAAGAAATTTTATGCAAGCGTGAGAGATATTCTGAGATGTGGTGCACGCATAATTGAGTACTTCACCATGAGTGAGGCTCTCTGAGATGAATGTTGTTCGTCAGAACTGGTACTCAGCGAAATAGTTGCATGGGAGTTCCTTCTGTTGTCCCAATAGGAAAATCAAATCGAAAGGATGAAGATTAAATACAGTTCAGGATATTCAAAAAGCACTCTCAGGATCTATTTCAAAAGTGGCAGCACCTTTGTGACTGGCTTGATCCAGTTCTCCTTCGAAGTTGAACGTACTGAATAAATTGTAAGTAAGATGTAACAATCGTTATCAATACTTGTAGTAAACTTTAGGATCGTACATAGTATTTTCTGCTGAAGCAAATATCAGACTGAATGGTTTGCTATACATGTTGTAATATCTTCACTGGTGAGTTATTTCGGAAGGTCTTTTTAGAATTCCGTTGCAATTAAAATGCAGTCTGGATGTACAAAGCTAAAACTGGCTTAACAGGAACTCAGTTGTTTATCACAAGACTTGGCACATCTGGCGAGTAATGGCTGAGCAGCATATGACTATACACTGTGGATGCACATGCTACGAAAATATACAGTTTACTAATCTTGACCTCTAACACTGAGGCGCAGTTCATGAAGGCCGTGCACGTTGCCACTTTTCATCACAGGACGTCTCGATTTTTCTCTCACCAGTGAACAAAGTTGTGGCATTATTTAAGTAACGAATCTACCAAGCAAGTGGAACCAACGTAAAGCATTATTTTATCTGAGACTGCTAGATGATTATCCCGACCCCAGGTATATCATAATTATTAAGGCTTTAGATTACAGCAATAAACCAACCATATTCAGTCTCTCAGCTGTGACTGAAATTGTTAAACTGCACATCACCTGACCAGGGATAACTAGCTGGATTTCTCACGGTTGAAGGATATTTCTTGCACAAATATACTCAGCTCATAAGCGACTGTATTTGGTTAAGCTCCAAGCGCAGCTGCAAAGTCTCGTAGAGTGAGGGCATGACAATACTGAACTGATCAGTAAGTACTAATGGCCACTAGATCATATTTGAGAGGAATAAGCACAAATTTTCATGCTTTCCCTTCCTTTCAAATTTATAACCATACATAGCGTCACAAACACTACATTACATAGCACAAGTACTTTGGTTCAAATGGCTCTGAGCACTATGCGACTTAACTTCTAAGGTCATCAGTCGCCTAGAACTTAGAACTAATTAAACCTAACTAACCTAAGGACATCACACACATCCATGCCCGAGGCAGGATTCGAACCTGCGACCGTAGCGGTCGCTCTGTTCCAGATTGCAGCGCCTAGAACCGCACGGCCACTTCGGCCGGCGCACAAGTACTTTCACAATCATCCACTCAGCCCATTACCCCTGTCAGGAGTATTCACACTGCCATTACACGTCGTCATCAAACACATTAATGTGGTGGTCACCACTAATAAGTCTGTCAGCACAAAAACTGGACACCTCCAGCCCTTTTTTTTTCATTTTTTCACAGGTGTAATTCCTTGTCCAAGAACGCGAGGAAAGCTATCCCAAAATTATAATCTTTCCATCCAGATCCCAGCAAGCTGGGATTGAGACAGTGACAGATCCCGTTTGCGAGTAACTGGAAACAGATCCAATTCTGACACCTGACTTCCATCCAAGGGAAACCTATCGTAAAATTTGGATGGAATGAGGAACTGGAATTTATTTTAATTTATAGTTGGGTCAGTGCTACCCTCCATATATACTTTCACATGACTGTGTGATTCGCACTTCACCACTTAGCAGAGGGCTCACGGAACCGCTTTCAGACTGAAGAATGAAATTTTCACTCTGCTGCGGAGTGTGCGCTGGTGTGAAGCTTCCTCGCAGATTAAAACTGTGTAGTGCTCCGAGAATTTCTGAGTAAATTCTAGAACCACTCGGCCTTCCACCGTTTCGGACACGCGATATTTTAGAGGTGAGTGGGAGAAACGAATAATACGCCCTACTGCGCATCGCCTATTTGTATGTGCTGGTCGAAAAACAGTTACGAGAAAAAGATGATCCGGGCGGCCGAACGGCGGCAGACAAGTACCTGCTGTACGGTCCACAGAGTTTCCATGCACGGGTAGAGAAGAACAAGAAACATTTATGTAGTATTCTGTGCTCTTTAGTGTCTATGTTGATTGTAAAAAGACTAATGAACAATTGAACATAGATTTCTGTGTACATTCACGTACTGGACTCGCTTGAGACTAGAGACTTTTAACTTATTTCATGTCTTAGTGGTGAACGAAGCAAGACACATGTATGATGTTCATAAATTATTTGTTTATCGAACCAATGATATCTGAATATGTGTAAATGACTCTAAGGACTAAGTTAGCTTGCAGAAGGTGTTGTCTGTGGAAGTTGAAAATGTAAAGTGATTGAACTGAAAAGTATTCTACGAGTATCCAAATTATTTCAAGTATAGAGAAGTAGTTTAATAAATTCCTTTAACCAATTATAGTCTTCGGAGAAGAAACTTTTGGGAGATCGACGTAGCTGATTACCCAGAGAAGAGAATCCACTACACACAACGTGCATGTTAACTGACTTCAGAGGCGTGTGAGCCTTGCAGCCAAATACCACTCTGTCCCTTGTCGTCAGAGAAACATTAAGGCGCGCGTCCACTAGCAAGTAACTTCCGCAAGTAATTTCTCCAAGTACCTGCTGAGGTGTTTACATTAGTAAGAAAACTTGCGCAAGTTGACTTTTGCAAGTTACTTCGGCAAGTTAATTTCACGAACTTGCTGCAAGTACTTGCGGAAGTGTATCCACTGCAGTTCGCTTTGTGAGACAGGCAAGTTGTAGATTACAACGTCGTGTGCACAAACCAGAGCAGCCGCCAGTGTTGTTGTATTGTTATTGTTAAAGAAAAAGCGTGAGGAAAAACGAAAAGTTAAGAAAAAGCGAAGTGTTTGGGTAAAGAAATGGATACATGCTTAAGTTTCAAGAAACACTACTGAACGTACTGAAATCAGAGGACTGCTCAGTTAACCAACTTTCTGAGAATGTCTTTTGCAGGTTTTGAACACCTCTTGTCAATTGTAGAATCAAATAATCGGAAACAGGATACAAATATGCCGCAAGCTGTACTACCAAGAGATCGTCTTTTAATTACTCTTCGATTTTTGCCACAGGTAAGAGAATAAAACACGTAAATGTCAAATAAATATTTATTATCAATAGCCGTACATTTATATTTATTTCACTGAACTACTGATTTTTAATTTTTAGGCGATATTTTTCACTCTTTGATGTACCTTTTCCGAATACACGCTTGCGCAATCTCTCGAGTTGTTACGGACTGCTGTGTGGCTCTATATGAGTGTTTGAAAAGAGAATATCTGAAGGTTAGTATTTTGATATTTTATAACTCATACAAAAATTTCGCTTAAGCAGAAAATTTACGAAACAGTTACCTTGTGGATGATAAACTTGGGCAGTGTTAGAAATAATAATTACATTTTCTGATGGTGTGCAGATGAAACTGCTTTCACCTGTCGTCCAAGAATCAGTTATAATTTCATCCTCCTCCTAAATATTTTTCGACTTGACATTTGTGTTAATAACCTTAATTCCGATGCCACATAGTCTCCAAACACCTGATGTTCATCAACAGGTTTGTGCATCGCTTCTATTGCATTGTTTAGAATAGTGTCTGAATTTTCCTCGGTATTTTTTTTTCTTTTCAAAATTTTTCTTTCCTGTGCTTTTTTCTGGATTGCATTTCTCACACACATTATCTTCCCTAGCGTTTTCTGACCCCTAAAATAAACATTGTAATGTAATATTTTATCTTCAAAGGGATACATTTCAGATATAATTTTGTTTTCTATAATTTTAGGTACCTTCAACAGAAGAGGGATGGTTACAATACGCTACTGGTTTTGTGAATAGATGGGATTTTCCAAACTGTATTGGTGCTATGGATGGAAAACACATAGTCATACAGGCTCCAAAGAAAGATAGCAGTGTGTGCTTTAATTATAAAGGGAACTACAGTATTGTGCTATTGGACCTGACTACAGAGTTATATACTTCAATGTGGACAGTAGTGGTAGAATATCTGATGGTGGAGTTTTTAATAATTGTACTCTGTCAGAACGTCTTGAGTCTAATTCTTTGAAAGTACCAGTTCCTTGAAATTTACCTGGTAGAACTGTGCAGATACCTTATGTCATTGTTGCTGATGATGCATTTGCTCTAAAAAATTATATTATGAAGCCCTACCATTTCACAGGCCAACCAGTGCAAAATCGTGTGTTTAACTATCGGCTTTCTAGAGCAAGAAATGTGTCAGAAAACTTTTTTGGGCTTATGTACAAACGTTTTCGAGTATTACGGACGCAAATTCCTCTAAACCCAGACAAATCGAGGCAGATTGTCAAAGCGATTTGTGCTCTCCACATTTTACTCGCAGGAGAGAGTAGAAATTCCGTTTATGCCCCACCTGGCACTTTTGATTCTCAATATTTACAGACGCAAGAAGAATGGCGCAAATACATATGGACAGAAACGAATATACCGCTGGAACCAATAAACATACAAAATTGGCCACAGATGGCGAGGGAAGTCAGAAATGAATTCACAAACTGCTTTGTTCCACCAGAAGGGGAAGTAGCCTGGCAATACAGACGTCTTTAAATTTCAGTTGATTTCTGATGAGAGTGTAAACATAAATGCATCTGTAATGTAATAAATACTACATGCAGAATATTAAATTTGTTTCACTCACCGTGTTATCTTCGGTTTCTTTGGGTGTGTAGGAACGAAACAAACTTCATGGAATCAAAGAATTCCCATTTACTTTTACAGAAGTCGTCTGAAATTTGTCCACTTTTTCTTTTCTTCGATTTATTTAGTTCTTGATTAAACTGCGTACGCAAATTATGGATTTTTTTCCTTATTTCTGGCTCTGAAGTGTCGAATTCTGACGCAATAATTTCCAATGCGTCTTGTTTTTTTAACCGACTTTTAGAGTCCATTTGTTGTGTGTCCCACAACACGGGAAAACACTCCACTCGCTGAATAAGCCATTGTGTATTTTCACTCGTCCACACGAATTTCAAGACTGACATTTCGTACTGTATACACTTCCGCAAACACTAACTCGCGGAAGCTACTTCTCCAAGTTGACGAAAGTTGCGGAAGTCAATTTGCTGCGGGTGTTTCCACATGCAAAGAACTTGCAGAAGTAGCTTCTGCAAGCGACTTGCGGAAATTTACTTGCTAGTGGACATGCGCCTTTAGAACTGTGTGCCCGACCAAGACTCTAACTCGGTACCTTTGCCTTTCGCAGGCAAGTGCTCTATCATCTCAGCTACCCAAGCACGACTCACAACCCGTCCTCACAGCCTTAATTCCGCCAGTACCTCGAGTCCTACCTTCCAAACTTCACAGAAGCCCTCCTGAAGACCTTTCAGTTTTAATCTGCCAGGAAGTTTCATATCAGCGCACACTCCGCTACACAGTGAAAATTTCATTCTGGAAACATCCCTCAGGCTGTGGCTAAGCCATGTCTCCGCAATATCCTTCCTTCCATGAGTGCTAGTTTTGCAAAGTCTGCAGGAAAGCTGTGAAGTTGAGAAGGTAGGAGACGAGGTACTGGCGGAATTATGGCTGTGAGGAGAGGTGGGGGGGGGGGGGGGACACTATGCGACTTAACTTCTGAGGTCATCAGTCGCCTAGAACTTAGAACTAATTAAACCTAACTAACCTAAGGACATCACACACATCCACGCCCGAGGCAGGATTCGAACCTGCGACCGTAGCGGTCGTTCGGTTCCAGACTGTAGCGCCTAGAACCGCACGGCCACTCCGGCCGGCGGAGGGGGGGGGGGGGGGGAGTTCCGATTTCCCTTAGTTTATTATGATAATGATCATTTCTCTCTAAGTAGGTGGAAGTCAACAAAACATTTTCGCATTCCGAGGAGAGAGTTGGTGACTGAAATTTCGTGGGAAGATCTCACTGCAACGAGAAACGCCTTTATTTTAATGATTGCCACCATACTTAGTGTCTCACGTCCATGACTCTCCCCGCTTCTTCGAAATAATACAAAATGAGCTGCCCTTCTTTGAACTTTTTCGATGGCCGTCAACCTTATCTAACAAGGGTCACATATCGCACAGCAGTAATAAAGAATATATCAAACGGCAGTAGTAGAGAAGAGGATGTAATGTAGGCATTCTCCTTCCTCGATATTTTGAATCTTCTAAGTGTTCTGCCAGTAAAACCCATTCTATGGTTCGCGTTTTCCATATTTTCAATGGATCTAATTTAACGATATATTGTTCGGGAGATACGACTTTTTATCCAAAGGAGTTTGACTTTGCAAAGAACCACGGGTGGGGATTTACTGGTTGTCTTCTAAATCATTTACTCTTATACAGATTAGGAATAGCGAATGGCCTGCAGCACTTCCTTGGAAGACGCCAGATATCACTTCTGTTTATGTTGATGACTTCCCGCCATTTACTACGAACTGTGAGCTATCTGACAGGAGTCAGGAAATGACGAATCCAGTAGTATAGCTGTGATAGCCTACAGGCTCGTAGTTTGATTAGATTAGGGTGACCAAATTATTTTCGGTGAAAACCGGGACACATTCACCCGGGTGCCAATGGACACCTCATTCCACATGTACCCAGGTTTCTTAATTTTAAATATTAATGTTTTGTTGATACATTTTGTTAACCCGATTATTATAACTAATAAGAGGATACAAAAGATTGATATAATCTAGATTATCTGTATAATTAATGACATTTAATAAACGTATACAGTAATAAAGAAATGTATTACGATTTTACAAAATTTTACAGCCATTCAACTTTTAATCCACTAATAGTAACATGAGCTTTAATATTACTGAGCACTTGTAGATGGAATTGACTGTCCTTGGAGAAAAGGGTATTTTTCACTGCCTCCAGCCTTCTTGATCATGTCTTTGTTCTTTGAGACACAGTGATAAAACTCGGCACAATCCATTTTGTAATTGTACAGGACGTGCAGGATTGCTTCAAGAGAGCCCACCTCCATTCTGTTTCTTTCATCAGTCCACTGGATATTCATGAACGAAAATATTCTTTCCACATTGGCATTATGACATGGGATTGCAAATAAATATCTTGCAATTATTACCAACTCAGAGTACTGATGAAGACAGTCACAGCTTTTAAAAAAAAACCACCCACTTCTCATGACATTCCAATGGTGTTTTTTTTTTTTTTCATCATTACACTTGTGAAGACTTTCTTCAACAAAATTTGTCAGTATGCCGAACTGATCAAAGAGAATGGAATCATCGATTTCAATCTCTTTACTCTTCAAATAAGAAACTGTCTCTTCAACACTTTCCCATTTTGGCACTCTCTTCAGTAACATCCAATCAAACACCGGTGATGAGGGTAAATACGAGGCGCTTCACTTGCAGAGATATTCTACACAAGTGTCATAAAAGTCTTCTCTAAAACTCCTTTCCGCTGCTTCTGATACTTCTGCATTTTTAAGGACAGATTTAACTTTAAAAGAAATGAACTGCTGTTCTCTCCTCTTACAAGGGAACCTCCCCATCGCACCCCCCTCAGATTTAGTTATAAGTTGGCACATTCGATAGGCCATGAAAAACTAAACACAGATCAATCGAGAAAACAGGAAGAAGTTGTGTGGAACTATGAAAAAATAAGCAAAATATACAAACTGAGTAGTCCATGTGCAAGATAGGCAACATCAAGGATAGTGTGAGCTAAGGAGCGCCGTGGTCTCGTGGGTAGCGTGAGCAGCTGCGGAATGAGATGTCCTTGGTTCAAGTCTTCCCTCGGGTGAAAAGTTTACTTTCTTTATTTTCGCAAAGTTATGATCTGTCCGTTCGTTCATTGACGTCTCTGTTCACTGTAATAAGTTTAGTGTCTGTGTTTTGCGACCGCACCGCAAAACCGTGTGATTAGTAGACGAAAGGACGTGTCTCTCCAATGGGAACCGAAAACATTTGATCGCAAGGTCAACCGATTCCCCCACAGGAAATCACGTCTGATATATTCTATAGGACACTGGTGACGGCATGTGCGTCACAAGACAGGAATATGTTGTCGACTCACCTAACTTGTACACTTGGCGAAGGGTAAAAAGGTTCTTCTACCTTGCCCCATTTAGGTTTTCTTGTGGACGTAATAATCACTCCTAAAAAGTGATGAAAACATAAGCGTATGTCACAGAAACTGAAAATAAAATGTTAAAATTTTCACCCGAGGGAAGGCTTGAACCAAAGACCTTCTATTCCACAGCTGCTCACGCTAACCACGGGACGACGGCAGTCGTGAACTTAGCGTTACCTAGTAGTTACCTATCTTGCGCATGGACTACTCAGTTTGTATATTTTGCTTATTTTTTCACAGTTCCACACAACTTCTTCCTGTTTTCTCGATTGATCTGTGTTCAGTTTTTCAAGGCCTATCCACTGTGCCAACTTATAACTAAATCTGAAGGGGGTGCGATGGGGAGGTTCCCTTGTTAGTAACAGTTTCCAGAGTATTTTTCAAAACATCATTTACCTCTATTACACTTTTTGTGCTTCCCTCAATTTCCTCTATCCCATGCTGCAAAGTGCTAGGCTGACTGTGAATGAACCATAAGTAGGCTTCACTTTAAGGGTTACTGAAAAACTGAACCAATATTTTGGGGGCTTTGTCTTCATTTAGAAAAAAATCGTTTGACGGTTCAAATAGGCGGATTACTCTTTCAACTGCTGGAAACAGTGATAACCATCGAGTTTTCGAGTGACACATTACATTCATATATTCAGTTCCCACATAATCACAGAACTCCTTAAGCCTCTCTGTTCTAACAGTATATATCTAAAAGTGTGAGTATACCTTCATGACGATAGTTTCAACATCACAGCTTAAACTGTCAGCAGATGTCTGCACGCTATTGTGTAAAACATGTGCAGGGCACCCTATGCCTTCAATGTTTTCATGCAATGTTGCCTTTAATGTGGTAAATATGTTGCATTTGCCTTGTCTTTTTAAACCACCAAAGTTTGTGTTGGTGTTGTCTCCACAAAATGCCACACTTTTATTTTTCTCAAGGTCAAACATTTCCATAGTATTCATACAAAATCTTGAAATTTCGTCAGATGTTTCATTAGGTAGGGAACTCATCTTCAAAAGTTTGGTCTGAATTCCCTGATTAATATTGAAAAACTGAACAACAAACGGAAATATTTTAGTGGCCTTGTGATTGCTGGCATCAGTGGATATCCTGTAGAAAGAAGACTTTTTGATGTATTCAAGGCTTTCCTTTACACTCTGGGGAGCAATAAGTCCTTTCACTAAGGCTGACACTTTACTCACACACTCATTGTCAGAACAGTGTAGTAGTTGATTTTTTGCAATGGAAGAATCATCATACATAATGCTGTTAAGCTTATTAGTACAATCACTAGATCTATAAGTTTGGTGATGTTTTACCGTGTGGTAGGCTAGTGTAAGCTCGGCTGCTCGAACTTTCTTCTCTTCACTTCACTTGACTCATGTTTCACAAAATAATTTTGTAGAGTTTTACTGCAGCTCGGTGCACTGTATCTGTTAATGTGTTTCTTTGACCTGATGTGATCAACTATGTCGGAACATCCACCATGACTTATACTAATAAAACAGTTACATTCACTCTGCTTCGTAATCAAAACGACCTTTCTTAATGAAATTCCATTCCTTGGAATTACAGTCACTGAACTTGCAGGCACGTTTTGGCATTGTGTTTCACAGTACTGCAGCAATAATATCACTAATATGAGAAAAAACTATTGCAGTTTGTCTGACAAAACATCAACTACTACACTGTTCTGACAATGAGTGTGTGAGTAAGTGGCATGACAGTCGGACGGTTTCATAGCTCTGTTACAATAATACAACTTACTACTTGTTGGCCAAAGTACCGCTCAAAGTAAATTATTGCCTGAGTGTATCAATACTGATACTGTGATTACTAGTATGGGACAATGGAGGTTTTAGACAAATAAACTAAAATATATTAATTCTTGTGTTGTATTTCCTTTAATATAGCGAAATCCCAAAAATATGAGAAAGTTTCACGAAATGTATTTAAAAACTGAATTCCGGGACATTTGAGCGTCCCGAAACAAATTTTCGGGACATCGGAACACAGGGATGAAAACCGGGACAATCCCGGTTTTCCGGGGCATTTGGCCACCCTAGATTAGAAGCATCTTGTGAGGAATGCTGTCAAAAGCCTTCTGGAAATCTATAAATGTAGAATCAACTTGAGATCCTCTATCGACAGCACTCATCACTTTGTGTGAGTAGAGCCGGTTGTGTTTCAAAAGAGTGGTATTTTCTGAATCTGTGGTGGCTGCGTGTCACTAAATCATTTTCTTTTAGGCATTTCATAATATTTGAACACAGCATATGTTCCGAAAGCCTACTGTAAATAAGTGTCAGTAATGTGGATCTATAACTCAGCGTATTACTTCTATTTTCTTTCCTGAGTAAAAGTGGAACCTGTGCTACTTTCCAGTGTTTAGATACGGATCCTCTGTTGAACAATCATTTATAAATGAGTGCTAAAAATGGAGCTATTTCATCAGCATACTCTGAAAGGAGCCTAATTCGTATACAGTTGGGACCAGATGACTTGTTTTTATTTAGTGACTTTTTCTGAATCTTCACTACACTGAGGATATCTAACGCCAAATTACTCTTGGTTTAAATCATAGAATATTTACTGCATCCTCTTCGGTGAATGAATTCCAGAATCCAGAAAGCTATTTTGGTAGTGGTGCTATCATCGGTAACATTACCATTGCTGTCATACGGTGAACATAGTATCATATATACTGCTTAAGCAAACGTTTTGATGTGGGTACACAGGCTGTTCTTGTTATGAGGTGGATAAGGAATATTCTTGTGCAATGATTTATGATGGTTTTTAGTCTTATATTGAGCCCTAGAGAATAGTTCTGCTTAATTTACTGTCTTAGAGAAATCTCGACGTTCTTCATGAAAACAGAAGTGAGGCCATCAATTGCACACACCCCAAACTGTTTTCCAGCTGCATAGAAACAGTCTAGTGAAGCAAGGGATACAACATTGAGCTTGGACCATTCACTGGTTCTATTTTGCTTCTTTTTTCATAGTCCAGTACGCGTTGTTCTTGTTTTCATACTTCATTAGTGTTCAGTTTTTGATGGGCTATCCAATGGGCCATTTTACCACTAAATCTGAGGGTGATGCAGTGGGGAGTTTCCTTATTAGTAATAAACAGCCAAATGCTTATGCATTAGACTTACTTGTGCAAACACTGTATGCACCACTTACAGACATTAGTTCCAAAAATACAATTCCCAGCAGATTAGAGATCTAACCACATCACTAAAAATGGTAAATCTGTTGGCAATGATGCTTTTTCCACCAAAATATTAAAATATTCATAGGATTTCAGTCAATTTCTCTTTCCTAAATCAACTTCCTCCCATATTCCCTCACCCCTACTTCCCTCATTCTACATGCACGCCATCCTTTCCTCAGTCTCCCTCTTCCTCTGTTCTCTCCCCTGCTCCCAATACTCTACTCCACTTCATTTTTACATCACATGCAACCAAGCTGGAGTGCCTGTACAATGTAGTAAGCCACTCTTGTCTGTCCTCATTGACCACTCAATGACTCAATTATTGGTAAATTGTTATTTTTGTTCCTTCCATTATTTGAATCTCACCCAGGTGTTAGTATTAGCATTCGTTTAATGTTAGTGGGCTCAGTTGTATATTTATTAGACACGCTGAATTTTTAATGTAACATCTGTTAGGTAATATGTAGTGGACACTTGCACATAAAATCCACAAAATAAATATGTTAAACTGTTTAATACTTTTGTGTGCTTGTCTATAGGAAAAATAAAAATGAATTAATAATTTGAGAAATAGTAATGAACAAGCATATGGTATAAATTGCTGCATGTCAAAGCTCCAAATTCTGTGTTGTTGTTGTTTTTTTCCCCTTTTGTGTGTGTGTGTGTGTGGGGGGGGGGGGGGGGGGGGGGGGGAGACTCAATGGTATTCATGATCTATGAAACCATTTTTTAATGTTACTGTAGCACATTTTGTTAGTAAAACTCAGCAATGTGATTACATGTACTATAAAATCTTAAAGATAATTATAAGGCTGTCCTTCCTTTTTTAAATAAATAAAAAAACAATATCTGATCTGCGGAACTTGTCACAAACAAGCAAAATGCTTGAAGCCAATTTCATTCCAGATAACAAATGGAAATTATGATTCTCATGATGTAAGTAAACAGCATCCACAGTAATTCTGGACAGGATCTGTCTGAACTTGAGATGTATTGAGATTCAACATCTGCAGTGTGCTTCACAGGCAAACCTGCACCAAAGTCATGTGAATTGGAGGGGGCAATGTCTGCTGTGAATAAAAATTCTGCTTTGCACATTTGAATGCTCACTCATATGCGTTACTGACTGTATATTACTAATAACAGACACAAGCACTATCTTTAACTCACAGCTGCCAACTGTTTGATTTTAACTATTATTTATATGAGAAACTGACACCTTCCCTGGAATATTTTTCCCTTTTATTGTTATTTAATGCTTACCAAAATTTCATTGATTATAAATTTATACAACAAAGTCAATATGGTGGTCAAATATTTTATGACACACTGAATAGTACAAAACCTAGAACCCGAGCATATTTACAGAGCATTCACTAATGCCAGCAGTACTATGATTGATAGTTACAATGCTGATGATAACTGTATGTACATTGTATTTCACAATTGCTATCACACATTTCTAAATATTGTAGAGGGGAGTCAGTAGATAAAGTTTTAAGAAGAAATCCATGCCTAGAAATGTATCATTTATATAAAATAAATTTGAAGATCAGATTGATCAAATTCTCACTTCACAATACAGTATGTAATGGGAGAGCTGCACAACACATATATTGAGAATGTTTTCTAGTTCCTCTCAGTCCATCACATACCTTTTTCATCAGAATACATCAATAGCTGCAAGAAACTGGTATGCTCGCAACTAAGAAGGTTGACAGTGGTGCTCTGTGGACAAGCATTAGTGTTTGTGGAACATGTGGCTGAAAGCATCCATTGCAGATACACCTTGTGCAACAAACAATAGAGTCACCAAGAGCACTCATGGCCATTTTCTCTACTGTGTATGTGCCATGAAGCCGGAAATTTGAAACTGATCAAATCTTCCAACTTATTTTACATCAAACAGTACATTTCTTGATGTATGTTGCTTATCAAACCATTATCTACTAAGTTCCGTATAAAGCCCCCAGAAACCAGTAATAGGAATTGTGAAACACCTTGTACATTGTTTATTGAGCACTTTTCTTTCTTCCAGAGTTGTGTACATCACACAAAAAATGGCATACCATACTCACAGTGTAGGCTCATAGCTTATTAATGATGGCATGCAACAAGGTAAACCAATATTACATATCTCTCAAAGCTTTGCCTTTTACACCTCTACATTCAACATAAAAATAATGTATTACTATCGATGTCTATTTCTTAATTCTTCAAGGTGTTTTAAATTCTATTTCAAAACAACCTTACAATGAAATTTCTCTGATGATATTAGTTACAGTATATTAACACTAAGATTGTTATCAGTAATGTTTTAATTGCAGACTTGCAGGTAGAACTTGTTTCAGTATCAGTTTGACTCTCTTAGGGAATGTAAAGATATGTAGACCATTTCTACACAACTAAATAACAATAGTGTTCATATTTTAATCTGATACAAATGGGAAATTAATTGTTTTATTGTTTAGAAAAGCAACAAACAAATATTTATTATATCTTTGGTATTTGAAGTATATTAAGCAGATATTTTCATAGATTTTAAACACAATGTAGGAAACAAAATCTATATTTAGTGCTTAGCTGAAGTTTCAGAGCTATTTTGATTAGTATTGCAGCAACTGTTAAACATTCGTATCTCACCATGGTTGGTTCACAACTATCATATTAGTGTTGTTCACAGTGTTTCTATAGAAATATGGCTGTCCACAACTGCAAATACAAGTAGCTACAATTGATACAATATTATTATATGCTACTGACACTAATCGTAAATAAGATAGTTTAGTTATCCCAGAAAACATCAATGTGGTGTCTGTATTAGCTTCCAGGTTTCATGAGGAACTGTTCAGTTACCACTGTCTCATTTTACTACTTTTTTGTGTAGACCTTCTTGTGGTATTTTCTGTTATGGTTCTAGCTGCAGGCGAGAGCCACAAGCCTTAGGCAGAGCATTAGCAACTTGTTCTGTGTGTGCTACTTCAGCCCTGAGTTTTATAATTTCATCTTCGTAATAATGAATCCACTGCATCTGGAAAAAATAATTGCTCATACTGAACAAATGAAACTCGAAGTGCATTACAAACTCATAATGTTTTTGTTTCTTTTTTTCCAATTCAGAATGTTTTGTTTTTCAATTCATGCAAGACCATACTTAAATCACATGCCACAAAATAAAAGCTTAGACATAACAATAGCATAACAACTTTATTAAACAGTACAAAGTGAACAAATAAACTGTTTACACAAGAAGACTGTCAAGCCTGTATGATTATGTATGACCAAACACAAAACACACACAGTACTCATTGTGTCAGAATATAGTATCAAAGTGTGGTAGGACATAAAGGATGCTCAAAGAAGCAGAAACCTGTTTGGGCACCATAGTAATTTTTAATGTACTATGAATTATTTTTAATTTGATCAGTAACTCATTCAAGCATTGTACACTGAACATCCCAACAAAAATGTTGACAGAGAATATAGGGGGGAGGGGGGGGGGGGGGAGATGTTACAAAAATTTTACATGAGAAAATTCCTGCGGTTACTGGTGTAGGAGGTTTCAGTTCACATCTTGACCCACACAGGCAGTACAGTAGAGATCAAAATAACAGAAGTTCTCAATTGGAGCATATATCTATCATTGTGTTCCAAATTAGCAACTTCCTACTGTAGAAGCAATTTAGAGAAAGGAGAAATAATTATGTATATGAAAACTAATCATAGATTCAAAGTTATAGACACAAGTAGTTATCATGCAGAGTAACACAAGTAAACATATAAACGTGAGGTGATGTTACCAGTAGTGCACTTTTAATTATTGCACTTTCCATATCCCCATTTGGGAAATATTGAGAAGTTCTCAGAAAAATTTAAAACAATGTTGTTTCACTGTGAGACAGAGAACTGTCCTTAAGCCAACTTTAACAATCATGCAGTAAAATTATAATTTCTATCTAATATAAATCCTCCACCCTGTAGCATGAAATGATGTGTAGTGAAAAAATAACATATAATGACAATATCAAAATCCTCAATGACATGTTAGGAAATGCAGCATGGTCTGAAACAGATTATTATTACACATACAAACATTTTGCTAGAGGCTTCTTTCTCAACAATCCATAATAACTTTAGTTATGGACACTGTCATTTTTTTGTACTTACAACAATGATATCATGTAATAAATATAATAAATATGTACCACAAGTACCATATTAGATATTATTATATAAATATTTACCACTGCTAATATGCAGCAATACACAAAAATAGTACAATAAATAAATAATGGAACTCAGAAATCTTTCTGTGAATATAAAAATCTTTTAATTAATGATTATTTCAACTTGCTCATAAATGTGCTCAATGAATTTCCTTTATAGTTTTTGTAACCTGTCTTCCAGCTGCCAGTTATCTCTTTTATTACTCTGTACCATTGCCACCACCACCGCCCCTGCCAGTCAGCCTGCATGCTATTTGTCTGTTTCTTTCGTCAATCGACTCGATGAATTGAGTTCGTTCATTCATTCGATCATTCATTTATTACATACTTAAATAGTACATTGAATATAGGGCAAGTCAAAGTCAAAAATTGCGAAAGGAGCAGACACACACACACACACACACACACGAGAGAGAGAGAGAGAGAGAGAGAGAGAGAGAGAGAGAGAGAGAGAGAGATAGATAGAGCATGACAAAATTAATTACAGATAACAATCATAAATTACAAGTGACAAATACAGCAATTTGAATTTAACAATTATTACATAATCATTGTTTACAAGGCTACTTTGTGTAATTTAAAAATTCTTTTACGGAGTAAAAGTAGTTGTACTTTCCTATGTAGCACACATTAATGCTCTTAATGATCATGATTCTGTTACACAAGCATTGTGTGCTTGTCCCAGATCTGACTATCCTACTTTGCACATGCTGCACAAAATATTTGCTTGTCTACCTGCATCTATTGCTACAGTAGAAAGAAGTTTGACGTTGCACTGTCAAAGGCATGGCTGAGGTCGACAATGAAGGAGGGTTGACTTAATGGCTCACTCTGACATTGATTGTCCTATTGACAATGTAATTAATCAATTTGCCAGGAAGAATAGATGCAAGAGAGGTGCTCCAGGTGATTATGTGCTGTTAACAAAGGTACACACTTTGGTTGTCTGCTGCCATGGCCCATTAACAACAAATTTTGCCACACTGTCATAATGTATATGTTCATCATACATCCCATATTGATTTCTGTGGTTATTTCATGCACTGTTACTTTTTTGTTAGCACTGACAACTCCATGCAAATGCCTCTGCTCTTGATAGATAAGTGAAAGCTGTCAGCCACTGTGTTATTGATGGTGAGAGATAATGCCTGAAATCTGATATTCTCAGCAGACTCCTGACGCTGTGGACCTTGAAATATTGAATTCCCTAATGATTTCCAAAATAGAAAGCCCCCTGTGTCTATCTCAAACTATCTGCATTCAAAGTCTGTTAGTTCCCATCATGTGGCCATAATCACTTGCAAACCTTTTCACAAGAATCACCTGAATACAAATGACAGCTCTGCGAGTGCAATGCCCCTTTTATACCTTGCGTATGTGATACTATAGCTACCTGTATTTCTGCATATCTCTATCTGATGACTTTAACTACTTCAGTGTACATTGTTTCATTACGCTACACACACTAGTAGCTAACATCATGCCCATTTAGTGTACCAGAATTTCCAATTTGCTAGCTTGGAAAAATGAGTCAGCATCCCACTTTAACAACTGAGATGTTGAGTTCAGAAAGAGGATAAGGTGTTAGATTATATGTATATCATTTAACGTTATGAGTAACTTTTTGCAGAAAAGAAAAACAAAAGGAAAAATATAGTGTGAAAGTGTTACCTGAAATGATAGACGTTTTATTGTCATTATTATTATTATTATTATTATTATTCATTTGTGTTACTTTTCTTGCCAAACCCCTACTATGTGTTATCTAAGACATTCTTAAATGTATAGAATATATTGCTTAAAAGGTGCTCTTTACTTTACTTTCTAAATAAATTTGTTTTAGCAATTTCTTTAACCTCCTTTGGCAGTTAAAGACTTCTAACCCTCTGTAGAAAATGCTATTTTGACATTTATGTCTATTCTTTCTTGGTAAATGTAAGTTCAGTCTACATCTTGTTCCATTGTCATGAGCAGTGTTGTCTGTACAGTAATTATCAATGCTACTTTTCATGGGTACAATCGACAGTTAAATGTACTCACACAATGAATTCCAACAACAAGCAAAAGTAGCAGTGAAAATTATCTCTGAAGATGACATTTAACACTCCATGACTGTCTCTGCACAAAATTGTAGGTCTAAATAGCTATGGGCAGTCACAGAAGATATTTACATTATTGTCAAAGATCATTTGTTAGTAGGTGTATGAGCTTGTATACTGTACAGTCTGTGTAACATGTGAACAAAGCTTCATTCATGGAAGACTATTGTTCCAGAATGTTTGTATTTTATTTTCCACTTTTGTATTTACAGCAAACAAATCTGAAATAAAACTCAACAGAATAACAAAGTTTACCTGCTCATGCCTGGCTTCTCTAAGAACTCTGATCCTCTCGTCTAATCTGATGTTCAGTAATTCATTTTCTGCCATCACAAACTTTCTCTCCAGGATTTCTATTGTAGAAATATCTGAAGAAAAACAACAGTGACATGTTACACCACTTGATAAAACGTGACTGCTGCTACTTCACAGTATTTAGCAAATAGCTGGTGCTGATGCATGCCAATTTCTGCAATTGGAGCATTTATTTGTTATAAAAATTGCAAAAATGAAAATAATACAGGTATTGCAGTCTGATCATATTACATTACTATAATCTATCTGGGCTTGTCCTGTGGGACTAGCTTTAAGAGAGCACATTTACAGACTGCATATTATTTTCTGCTGAAGTTCTACCATTTCCACAAAATGAAAATTAGTCCACAATACTATCACAAGCATGAGAAGTAAAAAAATGTGGTTTGCTAATTCTAATCAATGAATATTTTTGATAAGTGAAATCTACAGTTCCTTAAGAGTAATCCAAAACAAATTAAAAGCACAGCAAGATCAATAATACAGTGGTCAATATCATGCATAACTGTCAACTTCATATGACACAATGAAACATCATTTTGCCTCATGCCACCGTATTTACAGGCAGCTATACACCTTCAGACATATCCATGCAACATGGTAGGTGTACTCCTTTCAGTACTGCTTAGCATCAGCATTTCTGGATAGTTTAACTATCTCCAATTCAGGGGCTGTATCAATATTCAGTCTACACAAGAGTGTGAATTCTGTATCCAAGCAGGGCACAGGTACAATACCTACAACCATATGCCATCTGAACTGGCTAAATTATCTCCACTAAACAACCCTAACATATAATTCATCATTGGGAGAGTAATAGCATTTCCAACAGGACTGAATGTATTTCACAGAAACAAAGTGTGAAATGCGTTTTTTGATCACTATCTAAGATTAGGTCTCTTTTAGGGACTGTAAAGGATAATCTTGGTTTTTGTAAGGCCCATGTCTAGCATATTCCATGCAGTCATGGCACATCATACAGTTGTCTTGGGGTCAGCACCACAGCACCATGGAAAAAGCACCATGGAACACATGTGTCTCTCACACATACAACAGAAAAACTACTATTGCAGAACACTGCCTTGGTATCTGTCATTTTATAAGAGTATAACAGCACAAAGATTCCTGACAAACACTTCCCTAGCTATTAGAGTAATTTATTATCCAAGCAGGTAGGAAGATTTTTCTGTTTAGCAAAATTGACAAAAAGTAGATTTCAGAGTACTTGACAGCTCAACACAAAAGTTTTGTCTCAAGTACAGATAGTGTTGAGGATCAGTGGACAAAGTTCAAAAGCATCATACAATATGCATTATATGAGTATGTGCCAAGCAAGATCGTAAGAGATGGAAAGAGCCATCGTGATACAACAACCAAGTTAGAAAACTGCTGCAGAAGCAAAGGGAACTTCACAGCAAATATAAACATAGTCAAAGCCTTGCAGACAAACACAAATTACACAAAGCAAAATGTAGCGTGAGGAGGGCTATGCGAAACGTGTTCAATGAATTCGAAAGAAAAGTTCTATGTACTGACTTGGCAGAAAACCCTAAGAAATTTTGGTCTTATGTCAAAGTGGTAGGTGGATCCAAACAAAATGTCCAGACACTCTGTGACCAAAATGGTACTGAAAAGGAGGATGAAAGACTAAAGGCTGAAATACTAAATGTCTTTTTCCAAAGCTGTTTCACAGAGGAAGACTGCACTGTAGTTCCTTCTCTAGATTGTCGCACAGATGACAAAATGGTAGATATCGAAATAGATGACAGAGGGATAGAAAAACAACTAAAATTGCTCAAGAGAGGAAAGGCCACTGGACCTGATGGGATACCAGTTCGATTTTACACAGAGTATGCGAAGAAATTTGCCCCCTTCTTGCAGTGGTGTACCGTAGGTTGTGTAGTGTAGCGTTCCAAAGGATTGGAAAAGGGCACAGGTCATCCCCGTTTTCAAGAAGGGACGTTGAACAGATGTGCAGAACTTTAGACCTATATCTCTAATGTCAATCAGTTGTAGATTTTTGGAACATGTATTATGTTCGAGTATAATGACTTTTCTGGAGACTAGAAATCTACTCTGTAGGAATCAGCATGGGTTTCGAAAAAGATGATCGTGTGAAACCCAGCTCGCGCTATTCATCCATGAGACTCAGAGGGCCATAGACATGGGTTCCCAGGTAGATGCCATGTTTCTTGACTTCCACAAGGCATTCGATACAGTTCCCCACAGTCGTTTAATGAACAAAGTAAGAGCATATGGGCTATCAGACCAATTGTGTGATTGGATTGAAGAGTTCCTAGATAACAGAACACAGCATGTCATTCTCAATGGAGAGAAGTCTTCCAAAGTAAGAGTGATTTCAGGTGTGCCACAGGGGAGTGTCATAGGACCGTTGCTATCCACAATATACATAAATGACTTTGTGGATAACATTGGAAGTTCACTGAGGTTTTTTGTGGATGATGCTGTAGTATATCGAGAGGCTGTAACACTGGAAAATTGTACTGAAATGCAGGAGGATCTGCAACGAATTGACACATGATGCAGGGAAAGGCAATTGAATCTCAATGTAGACAAGTGTAATGTGCTGCGAATACACAGAAAGAAAGATCCATTATCATTTAGCTACAATATAGCAGGTCAGCAACTGGAAGCAGTTAATTCCATAAATTATCTGGGAGTAGGCATTAGGAGTGATTTAAAATGGAATGATCACATAATGTTGATCATCGGTAAAGTAGATGCCAGACTGAGATTCATTGGAAGAATCCTAAGGAAATGCAATCTGAAAACAAAGGAAGTAGGTTACAGCACACTTGTTTGCCCACTGCTTGAATATTGCTTACCAGTGCAGGGTGCCTGTACCAGATAGGGTTGATAGAAGAGAGAGAGAAGATCCAACAGAGAGCAGCGCGCTTCATTACAGGATCATTTAGTAATCGCAAAAGCGTTACAGAGATGATAGATAAACTCCAGTGGAAGACTCTGCAGGAGAGACACTCAGTAGCTCGGTATGGGCTTTTGTTGAAGTTTTGAGAACATACCTTCACCAAGGAGTCAAGCAATATATTGCTCCCTCCTACGTATATCTCGCAAAGAGACTATGAGGATAAAATCAGAGAGATTAGAGCCCACACAGAGGCATACTGACAATCTTTCTTCCCATGAACAATACGAGACTGGAATAGAAGGGAGAACCGATAGAGGTACTCAAAGTACCCTCCGCCACACACCATCAGGGGGCTTGTGGAGTATGGATGTAGATGTAGATGTAGATATGTAGATGTAGATGTAGATGTAGACATTAGATGAAGAAGTGACCTTATAGAGACAGGCACTTTTGTTTAAATTCTGCTTGGAATGATAATGTCATAAAACTCCTGTAACACCTTGGGCTGAAAGGTAGAAAGGGGGGGGGGGGGGGAAGTTAAATGATGCAAGTTACATCGAGCTGCACAAGATAGAGGAGCGTGGAGGGCTGCATCAAACCAGTCTCTGGACTGAAGACCACAACAAAATATAACATTCCCTATAAGCACAGCTTACATTTACAATTAACAATTTAGTACTACACAATATACCATGATAACCACATAAGTTTTGATGAAATCAATACAGAAAACATGTATAAATTCAACATCAAGTTTTTGTACCTAAATTTTTGAAACATACACTCCTGGAAATGGAAAAAAGAACACATTGACACCGGTGTGTCAGACCCACCATACTTGCTCCGGACACTGTGAGAGGGCTGTACAAGCAATGATCACACGCACGGCACAGCGGACACACCAGGAACCACGGTGTTGGCCGTCGAATGGCGCTAGCTGCGCAGCATTTGTGCACCGCCGCCGTCAGTGTCAGCCAGTTTGCCGTGGCATACGGAGCTCCATCGCAGTCTTTAACACTGGTAGCATGCCGCGACAGCGTGGACGTGAACCGTATGTGCAGTTGACGGACTTTGAGCGAGGGCGTATAGTGGGCATGCGGGAGGCCGGGTGGACGTACCGCCGAATTGCTCAACACGTGGGGCGTGAGGTCTCCACAGTACATCGATGTTGTCGCCAGTGGTCGGTGGATGGTGCACGTGCCCGTCAACCTGGGACCGGACCGCAGCGACGCAAGGATGCACGCCAAGACCGTAGGATCCTACGCAGTGCCGTAGGGGACCGCACCGCCACTTCCCAGCAAATTAGGGACACTGTTGCTCCTGGGGTATTGGCGAGGACCATTCGCAACCGTCTCCATGAAGCTGGGCTACGGTCCCGCACACCGTTAGGCCGTCTTCCGCTCACGCCCCAACATCGTGCAGCCCGCCTCCAGTGGTGTCGCGACAGGCGTGAATGGAGGGACGAATGGAGACGTGTCGTCTTCAGTGATGAGAGTCGCTTCTGCCTTGGTGCCAATGATGGTCGTATGCGTGTTTGGCGCCGTGCAGGTGAGCGCCACAATCAGGACTGCATACGACCGAGGCACACAGGGCCAACACCCGGCATCATGGTGTGGGGAGCGATCTCCTACACTGGCCGTACACCACTGGTGATTGTCGAGGGGACACTGAATAGTGCACGGTACATCCAAACGGTCATCGAACCCATCGTTCTACCATTCCTAGACCGGCAAGGGAACTTGCTGTTCCAACAGGACAATGCACATCCGCATGTATCCCGTGCCACCCAACGTGCTCTAGAAGGTGTAAGTCAACTACCCTGGCCAGCAAGATCTCCGGATCTGTCCCCCATTGAGCATGTTTGGGACTGGGTGAACGTCGTCTCACGCGGTCTGCACGTCCAGCACGAACGGTGGTCTAACTGAGGCGCCAGGTGGAAATGGCATGGCAAGCCGTTCCACAGGACTACATCCAGCATCTCTACGATCGTCTCCATGGGAGAATAGCAGCCTGCATTGCTGCGAAAGGTGGATATACACTGTACTAGTGCCGACACTGTGCATGCTCTGTTGCCTGTGTCTATGTGCCTGTGGTTCTGTCAGTGTGATCATGTGATGTATCTGACCCCAGGAATGTGTCAATAAAGTTTCCCCTTCCTGGGACAATGAATTCACGGTGTTCTTATTTCAATTTCCAGGAGTGTATTTATGTGAAACATCATTTTGCTTGAAAACAAAGGAAATACTGGGAGTCAGCTTAGATACATAAAGTATATGTAAATAAACATATCGATTGCATGGATTTTGCAACTTAGCTTACTTTGTGTCCCCTGTTACACTAGTGTGCTGTGGATGGACTCCAGAACTTCAGTATATCTCAGAAATACAATGAGAAATGTGTAGCATAGCAATGAAATACAACAATGCTATACACTAACAATATGTTTGGCCAAGATAATCTTTTACACCTGCAGTCATTATAATCTCTTTTTTTGACTATTCACATAAACTATTTCTACACGTCAGTGTTCATGTTTCATTGATAAATTCTTCCAATAAGAAAAATTCTGATGTAAATGTTCTATTCACTGATATGGTAATCTAGATGGATGAGGTTTACTATTACCTAATTCAGAAAACTTAGTCATTTCTTCAGTGATAGATCTTATCTGTTGCAGAGACCACTGTGCTACTTTTAATGTTTCCACCTGATCGTATCTCATTTGGTCTATGTCACCTTTCACCTGAAACACAAGTAAAGTTGAGAATACTATACATTTCATCACGTTCATTTTAGTACTGAGTTCTATCATGCTATCCTGAATCATTTGCATACAGCATTTAGGTGTGCTGGGTACAAACATTTTCACTTTAGAAAGGTAAATCTTTGGTCATTGGTGAAATGGGTGGCAGAGTGTCATTTGTAACATTAACTAGAGGAGAAAAAAGGAACTGTGGTAGTTGTGTTGCTCACTGAACACAAAACAGGTGGATACTATGGATTTGCTAAGTGTGGAGGGTAAAACAGATGGGTAAAGCATGAGAGACACATAACAAAAAGATGTCTAAATACAAAACAGTTCCTTTATTGGAACATTAACAGGCACAATTAATTGCAGAACACAATAATAGCAGAACACATTTACAAAGGTAAGTTGCCACGAAAATGTCTCTGAACAAAAACTCTTAGTTGTGTTGGCCCAGTAATCCCACCACCCATGAACGCATTATGAATACACACGAGGCATGCCTACTGACTGTATGTAGTGTAATCAGTTTACACATCTTTAAAGACAACAAGAGGAACATCATTAATGTTCTTTAGGTATCATAAATGGGGCTGATCTAACACAATGACCAAGGAAATATGCAAATAGAAATAAATGAACTTGGAAGTACCGTGAGTGCATCTAACCTAACAGAGTGATCCAAGCAAAATACAGATAAACAAACTTGAGGTACCATGAGTGAAGCTAATCTAATACAGTGATCAAAGCAAAATACAATATACAAATAAACAAAGATGAGGTACCATAAGTGAAACTAAACTAACACAGTGACTAAAGCAAATACAAAATAGAGATAAAAGAACTTGAGGTACGGTGGTCGAAGCTGGTCTAACATAGTTGGGGATTTCAGTCTCTAACAGCTGCATGCATAACACTGCGTTAGTTTATGTATAGTTCACAAACAAATGTTGGATCTTCCCACACTCCCTACAATTTAAACCTCAAACAGGCACGCTGTTTCTCATAATGCAAATGCACACACAGCATACTTTGTACACTTGTAAAGAACAGCTGTCTTTCTTTTACCAGGGAAACATTTATGATGAAAATCACAGTTTAATCTCAGTTTAATTCAGAAATGATAAAATAAACTTACATTAAATGAGCTAAATCACTGTTTAATTAGACAGTAAAAAATAAAATGTCATTATATCACTTTTGCTCCACACAAGTATTAAACCACAATAATGATGCACTCAAAGCATTAAACAGTGCAGCTGCATCAGATCACTACCAACTGCTTATTTGATTGCCAATTATCTTGTAGATTACGGCCTCATTTTGGGACTGCTGCTAGCTCAGAATCTGGTTTATTTTCCTGCACAGATCATATGAATTTTGTCAACTAGCTCCCAATTTATTTTGTATTACTGCTGCACACTTAGATGTATGATAACACGACGTATCACTGTTAACTGAAGCAATCTCACAATTGCAAAACAATGGAATAGTATAAGACAATGTTATCTGTAAATGGTGCACATTATACATAGGCATGCTCACTCAAGGGTTAATTGACTGATAAAGTTTATACTCTATGCTAAGGGCATGGGATCACAAGGCAGGTGGTGAATAATGCTGTCATGAAGTATGGAATCAACCTTGCCTTCTAATTTTCCGTAGCATCATGGGAGCCTGCAACACTGTTCATTTTACAGACACACAAAACTGACTCACCATTTATGTCTTCATGGGTCATGCAACTATCTGAGTGCTCTGCAGCAATCTAGTATGTTCTGATAATTAAATAACTTAAACACAAACTTAACACCAAAAGAACATTAAATTGTTGCTTTTCTCATGTGCACAGCTTGGCATCAGCAGGAGAAGTCCAGGTGTTGGGGAGGCTTCCTGTAGCATGTTTTAGGAAAAAACTCCAAGTGCTGCAGCAAAAAGGTGTGTAGCAGAGAAAACTCTTGTTCTTGGATACATTCAGTTAGTGATGAACTTTTTGCTGAGTGATGAGCCATTTGCTACAGTGCAAGATCATCACTCGAGCAGACAGGTGGTGGGCACAAAAAAAGTAGTAGTGCATCACCGCACAATACTCCCCCCGCCCCTGCCCCCCTCCCCTCTTCAAGAAGAAGAAAGCAGGTTGCAGAATGCAGTGACCACTGCCAATATCGATTACCCAACTGCCACTTGTGGAAGCATGGTGTCAGTGGAGTAAGTGCCACTGACGATGGTGGAGGCACTGCGTGATACATGGCTGCCTCTGTGACATCACATCCCGAGCTCAGCATGGTGGTAACATCCAACCACATGGTAAAACGGGATGGGGGGCAGTGATGCACATGGGAGGGGGGCATAGTTGGGTATGCTGCAGTGTGGGGGTGGGGCCTGCTGGAGTGTATGGGAAGCAGCTCGTGCTCAGGCAAGTCGCACATTGCAGGAGGTGCACAGTGCATCCTGCATGGGTAGCATAACACACGCTGTCCTGTACCGACACTGTACACACCCACTGCTACCACCTTTTGCTAGTAGACTGGGTCACACTTTGTGGTGAAGGTGTGTGATGACATCATGGAGCTGGTGACAGGTGCCTGATGTGGTGTTGGTGCCTCTTCACTCAGACAAGGCACCAGAGGACAGGACCAACAGCAGGAGTGAGGTGGCAGGTTTCAGGGGCAGCTCTGCTGGGTGTGGTGTGATAGCAGGGTGGCCTCCACTCTCAGTTCCCAAATATTGCCCACCAAGGTGGCAGAGTCCATCACCTCAATTTCAATGACAGATGGTGCGGAAGGGCTGGAGGTTGAGTGTGTATTCCCTCTTCAATCAGTCAATGGATACTGTGGTGGCAGCATGACATAGATGTATGTAAAAGGTCTTCTCCCTGCACAAGGGGCAGGCCTGAGTACTGTTGGCAGAGCAGTGACTGGCTGGTGTCCATTCAGGGCACGACATGCATGCAGATGCAGAGGTACTGATGCACAAAGGATTTGTGCTCACCAAGGCATTGTTGGGGCACCAGGCATATGTGTGTCATGTAGTTACTATACATAGGCTGGGTTGCAGGTGGTGGCCAGCAGGGGCTGCACCCTGATGAAGTTGCCTGGGACAGTGAGCAGCTGCCCATAGACGACTTACACTGTGGACACATGCAAGTTAGTTTTATGGGCCATCCACAATGCTAGGAGAACTAGAGGCACGGTGGCAGACCAAGTTATGGTTTGCATGCAAGGATGGCTTTTAGGATCATGCAGAATCTCTCCACCACACCATTAGTCACAGGATGGTAACTAGTAATAAAATGGATGAGCATACAACAGGTTTTGTTTAAACAGGCAAGATGTGAATTGTCATCCATGGTCCATCATCATGTGTCTGGGGTATCCAAAATACAAGACCCAATTGTCCACAATAGCTTTTGCCACTGTATCCACCATGATGTCAGGCAGTAACATGGCTTATGGCCACAGATTGTACCTCTTGATAATGGTGATGATGTACTGGTGGTTGTTTGGCAATGTAAGGGGGGCTACAATGTCAGTTACGGACATGGGAATGACAATGGTCCACTGGGATAAGTGCTAGCATGAGAGGCAGGTGTGATCCCAATCATTGTAGTCCCATTGAATGTTGGGCCAGATGAAATGCTCCCACAAGAGGGCCGCAGATGCACAGGTGCCAGGATGTGACAGGTCACGGAGGTGTTGAAATGCCACCTTGCGGAAGTCTTGGGGGCGGAGGGGGGAGGGGGGGCTGCAGGTGCAGATATGCAGATATGCTCTGTGGAGTTGGCTGTGTGGCCGGAAGTCATGCAGAAGTTGCCACCTAACATGTGCGTTCGTACGAGGAACTGTGTGCCGTTGGAGGTTGAGGCCAGCGTTTGGTCTCTCCTCGGTCTTAGCAGCTCAGGTATAGCTGCCTTGGTGGCAGTGAGAGCACAGGAGCAGCTGAGGCAGTTGGTGACGATATTATCGATGCCTGCCATGTGCCATATGTTGGTTGTGAACTGACCTATTTACTCCTGATGAAAGATTTACCTAGGAGAATTCTAAGTGCCTTCCTTTTGACAATACCCTATCATAAGTGGATGGTGGTCAGTCCAGATCATGAAGGGGTGTCCTTCCACCGAGGGGTGGAAGTAGTTGGCCACTTCATAGACAACAAGAAGCTTAAAGATTACACTGCCTAGCTCCGCTGTGGCCCAGAGAGCTTCATGGAAAAGAATGCCAGCAACTGCCAGGAACCTGGCAGATGGTTGTTGTCAAAGGATGAAACCTAGGGCAGACTGGCTGGAATCAGTAGCATTCATGAGATGGGCAGTCAGATCGGGTTGCACCAGGAGGCATATCAGTTTATGCAGTATTTTAAGACAACATTAGGAACATCATTAATGTGTTTAACATATAGGAAAAAGGGGCCAATCAAACACAGTGATCAAGGAAATATGCAAATTAAAAAACTGAATTTGTGGGTACTCTGAGTGTATCTAATCTAAAATGGTGATCAAAGCAAAATACAAATTAACCAACTTGAGGTGCCAGAAATTAAGCTAATCTAACATAGTGACAAAAGCAAATAAAAAATACAAATAAATGAACTTGAGGTACCATAAACGAAGCTAATCTAACACAGTTGGGGATTTCAGTCTCTAGCAGCCACAAAAAGAGGTGGATCTTGCCGCACTTGCTATAATTTAACAAGCTCTGAGATGGGGATACTACACACTCAGGATGCATGTCTGTGAGGCAGGTGCTAAATAATGTTGCCATGGAGTATGGCACCAATCTCACCTTCTAGTTCTCCACAGGCATCACAGGAGCCTGCAGTGCTGCTAGTTTCACAGACACACACAACCAACTCATCATTGATGTCTTCAAGGGTCATGCTCCTATCTGGGAGCACTGCATCAAGGCATCAAGTTCTGATAATGAAATAACATGAACATAAACTTAACACCAAAGGAACATGAATCACTGCACTTGTCATGTGGACAGCTCCGCATTGACTTGGGAAGAGCTGAGAGTTGGGGATATTTCCTGTAGCATGCCTTATGGAAAAACCACATTCAGAGTGTCAAAGTGGCACATGATAGAGAAAATTCTTGTCCTCAGATGCATACAATTCACAGTGCGGTTTTTCGGGCAACACATAATCTGTTAGAGTGCAAGATTGTCTGCTAGAGCAGGAGAGTGGTGAGCACAAACACATAGTAGTGCATCGCCACAATGTATTATGATATAGTTTTACACATGTAGTTTTTATTACAAGAATCAGTAATGGACATTTTGTAGCAGAAAACATCTCTCAAAATCCAACCTAAGTCAGAGTTGTGCCTTTGATATGCAGTGGGGGGGAGGGGGGGGGGGGAGTTGTCAAGCAGAACGTTTTGTTCTTTTTGTGACCACAATGAAGGGACATTTTAGGATATCCAATACAATCATCTAACTTCCTAAACAATAACAATGTAGAAGCTGGGCTGAGGTATTCTGTTGTGGACTTTGAGCCAATGGCTTCATCTGAAGCTGTAAACCTGTATGAAGGTGAAAGTCTTTAAATGTTTGTGTTTGTAACAAGAAATATGGGGACATTTTCAAATTCTGTTAACCATCATTAATTGATTAATACATGACAGAAATGATTTGTGAAGTAGGTATGATGCTCTAATTTCAATCATATAGCGTATTACATTGACCTTTGTCTTTTTTCTTTATATATATATAGAAAAAAAAGGTAGTCATAGTGCAGAGACGCATTTTGCTCCTTACCTGTAGGTATTGTATTTCATTGTTAGATGCAGCAGTCTGCCTCTGTTTGATCTGAGATGACCTCTTATCTGGAGATGTCTTAGTAAAATTGGCATTCTACATATACTGAGATAAGATCTCACACTCTTTGCTCATCAGTATATATAGCTATGTTCATCAGTATATTTAGCTATGCTCCATTACTCTGTAAACTAATTCCTGGCATTTGAACACTAGCATTCAACATTTTTCTTACCTCTCTTATTTCATTGTACATTGATTATGCCTTTTGCATTTACTAAACTTCATTTTTTCTTATTATGTCTTATCTTCCTCACAGTATCACATTTGATGTACTACTGTCCTTCTCTTGTAACCCTTGAATGAACATTAACTGCTCCTGCAATAATAAATTCTCTCAAACTTATATTGATGAATGAATTTTCAGTGCAGTTCAGTGTGGCTCATAATATGATTTATGTTGCCTTGTTTGTCTTGCCTTCCTACAGTTATTGTGTGAGATACATTTTCTTTAACACTTTCACATCTCACCACATGAATAATTCTGCTGTGCATCTCACATTAAACTATATTATTTCAAGCTTTTTCTCACTACTTAATTGTAAGGATTTCTCAGTGCATGATAACATTTTTTGACACAGTTACATGGGTATTTTTCAAAATTCATTAGGACAGCGTATTCAATAACTATGAATAAACATACATTGGAGTAGAACTTCATGCACAGGAATAGGAATTTGTGTCATTATCTGTTTATGAATTAAGGCACCAAGGTTTTTCGCCTAAGTTGAGGTTGTAACATTGTCTGATGGAGGTTAATAATTGATCTGAGTGTGCTCACACAATGGTAAATGTGGGGATACACAAATCTGTTTCTTAATTTTTAACTGAGTGAGCTTTGCACCTTTTCCCTCTAAATGTAGGATGTCTACATCGATTATTATTCATAATTTTTGTTTAAGTTATGTTCAACGAAAGACAAATCTGACTTCTTTTCTCTCCATTTTCAATGGTGTTCTCTGAGCCTAGTACTTCCAGCCTGTCCAGTGTAGCAGGACTGACACTCTTGGCCAAGATCTTATAAACCTCACTTTTCATTGCAACAGTTCAGAATCAATGAAAATGATTAAGTTCATAAGCAGTCATAATCTTGGAATAGACACATCCACCCATCTGCAACCTTACCAGTCTAATCCTATCTGCAAAGCACGACTTTTATTTTCATTCATAATATATCATAGTGTAATGTAACAGGGATTAAACATCTGCATGTACCAGTCTTACAAAGTTTATTACCTTTATTTTCTTGGTATACCTAAGTGTCTTTGTCCTTTAGGATTCTTATTAACCATTTGTTTCGGTAGTTTTTCACCTCACATTCTGTCCACATACTGTTTTCATCTCTCTCTCTATGTAATCATTTACTTTGGCATTAACAGTTTATAAGACATACCTAAAAACTTCTTTAGACTGCTTGTAAACCATATCTGTTGACTTGTTCTCTCCTTCAATCCACCTCATAACTGGAAAATTGCTTTGCATTCTCTATCACTCATAGGTTCCCCAGGTATTTCCTGCAAAACTATTTTATTTGTGACAAGATAGCCTAATGGAGACTGTTATGGACAACATGGGGCTTAAAGTAACTTGTTAGATAGCTCATACAATTTACTTTCATCTCTCTTTCTCTTTACCACTTCTTAGCTGTAATCACTATTTCTCATGTTCGTAATTACAAACCTGCAAAACATGCTGTGAATGCAAGAATTAATTCTCCAGTATAAATGGTTGAGAAAGTTTTCAATACAAATAACATCATGCTATCCAACAGAGAGCACATGGTAAAACAAAATTGAACCACCTGTTTCCCATAATCACCTACTGATATGTATTACATAGTCCAAGAAATTGTCATAATCATTATATATGTGTATTCTACTCCATCATTTTACAGAATTTTTACTTCTACTTTTCTAAGTGTAATGTCAAAGCTGACATCCTTATTAAACACCCTCTGGATACCTGAGCTATTAATGTTATCTTTGATTATGAAGGATATGTTTCAAATGGAAAAGTCACCAGCCATCAGCTTTGTTTCGTATTTTCTTGATCCTCTTTCATCATTTCATGTACACAGTATGATCAGCTATGGAACAAGTCAGTTGTGAAGTGATAAGAGGGACACACTTTTTTTATGATAGTATGGGTACATACAGTATTTTGTAATTGCATAAAAACAACAGTTTACAATTTCAGTACATAATGTTGGATTATTTTCTCTAAGTTATTTATATGCACATAATCTCCAGAAGGGAGTAGCAGCTTTATATCAATAAAATTAAATTTATTTAGTGCCTCTCTTAAATTTATTGTCATTACAAAATTGGCACCTGGAAAATTCTGAAGGTTACAACAAAAATTAGGAAATTTATAGAGTCCATAGATATCTACATGGATTACTTCATAAGGAATTTCTCTATGATGTAGAAGCAGTGGGAAGTTAAATATGCCTTCAGTATGATTTAAAAACTTTATATAGTGTTCACTGATTTCACTTTCTCACGTCTGAAAATGCTTTACACTGCATGCTGTCTTGCTCTAAAATTAACACCATATTTTAATAGAGAATGAAAATAAAGCAAAATATTTGTTCTAGGTATTTTCTGTGACATCAATTTTCGAACACTCTCTTTAGGTAAAATGTTACACTTAACTAGTTTGAGACATTTTCAATGTGCATATCCTATCCAAGATTATCCTAAAGCCAGATTCCTTTAAAGTTCGTGTGATCTACTGAACAAGTGGTTTTGTTATTCCACAGTGTGTTTGTACACAGTTAGTCCCTATTTCTTACATTGTGGAATTTTAGTGCTGCTATTTCATTTTAATTAATGATTAGTTTATTTTTATTAGTGATATTTATTACACCTTGCTTCATAAGTGCATATTAATTGTACATACTTATCCAAAGAAGAAAAAAGGACCTGAGTGCTATGAGTTAAGAACAGACATCCTCCACACTTTCAATACGATGACTTTTCCTTCTTTTTAATACAATGGGAAACCCAGGATGGAATGTAACAGTATTATCAAAAGATAGTTGCTACTCACCATATAGCAGAGATGCTGAGTCGCAGATAAGTACAAGTAAAAGGCTGTCACAAAATAAGCTTTCGGCCAACAAGGCCTTTGTCAAAAGAAGACAACAGGTGCACACAAATCCACGCAAATGCAACTCACATACACATGACCACTATCTCTGGCAACTGAAGACTACAAACAGCAACACATGGCGGGAGAGGCAACTGGGTAGGGGTAAGGAAGAGGCTGGGGTGGGGAGGGGGAGGGATGTTGGGTAAGAGTAGAGGATGGTAAAGTGCTGCAGGGAGAGCATGCAGAGACAAGGCAGAGAGAAGATAGAGCAGATAGATGCAGTCGGGTAGTTAGATGAAGGGCAGGGGAGAGAGGTGGGTGTAGTAGATGAGGAGAGAAGTAAAAGACTGGGTGTGTTGGTGGAATAGAGGGCTGTGTAGCGCTGGAACGGGGACAGGGAAGGGGCTAGATAGATAAGGACAATGGCTACTGAAGGTTGAGGCCACAAGGATTACGGGAATGTGGGATACACTGCAGGGAAAGTTCCCAGCCGCATAATTCAGAAAAGCTGGTATTGGTTAGAAGGATCCAGATGGCATAGGCTGTAAAGCAGCCATTGAAATCGAGAACATTGTGTTGGGGGGCTTGCTCATTTCATTATTTCATTTCATTTTATTATCTTTCTGTATATCATTTACATGATGTAGGAATTGTCACAACAAAGTTATCATACTAGTACAAGTACTACAGACATAATAATAGAATATCGCTTTCAAGGCATTTTTTAAAAGTACAAGTTTAGACATACAAATTAAAATTTTTGGCAATAAATTTACACACAATCAAAGTACTCATCTACGTCATAGAAAGTTTTGCTTAAAAGGTAATTTTTAAGTTCAGTCTTAAATTTTACTTCATCTATTATTGCCTTCATGTACACTGGCAGAGCATTGTAGAGTTTTATTCCAAAATATCTTACATGCTTTTGGGTTTGTGTTGTCCTTACCCTTTCTACATACAAATTCTTACGAGTTCTAGTATTATAATTATGGCAGTCCTCATTTGTACGTAGATTTTTCATATGTGCTCTTGTACACAGATTGCTTTTAAAAACGTACAGTGATGGTATTGTGAGTATTTGCAGTTCTTTGAAAAGGGGCCTACAATGAGCTCTTGGAGAGTTATTTGTTATGATTCGTACAGCTCTTTTCTGAAATTTGAAGATATCTGTTAAGCTTGATTTAGTTTTACCCCAGAACACTATGCCATAAGACACGATGGACTGAAAGTAAGCAAAATACACTAGTCTAGTACAGTCTGTACTGCATACTCTAGATAATATCCTCAATGCAAAACATGCCAAATTGAGCCTGTGGGATAAGTACTTGAGATGGTCTTTCCTGCTTAAGTTTTGATCAATGTGCATGCCCAAAAACTTTGTGGATTGTACACTCTCTATCTTCTTATCCATTAGTTTTAACTGGAGGTCCATATCTTGAGTTGCTTTGCCATACTGTATGTAATTTGTTTTACTTAGATTAAGTGTTAACTCATTAGCATTAAACCAATGTTGAATATATTTCAGGACTATATCAGTTGTGGTGGTTAATGATTTTTTATCATCAATTATAATTATGCTAGTGTCATCTGTGAACAACATTATTAGGATTTTTTATGTCATTTATATAAAGCAAGAATAATAAGGGACCGAGAACACTGCCCTGTGGGACACCTATTTCCAATTTCTTTGCATCTGAGACCCACTTGATTTTCTGATTTTTATGCTCTGCGGTGATTTCTACCACCTGAGTTCTATCTTGAAGGTAAGATTCAAACCACTGCTTCACAACTCCCCTTACACCTATTGCCTCCATCTTGTTTAACAGAATTTTGTGATTTACTGTATCAAAAGCTTTAGATAAATCTAAGTTAATTCCCACTACACATTTTTTAGTGTCGAGACTCCTGACAATCTCTTTGGTATAGGCATGGATAGCTGATTCTGTGCTGTGGCCTGAGCGAAAGCCATGTTGATTGCAGTTTAGAAGTTTGTGAGCATCTAAGTAATTTATGAGTCTGGTTTTCATTAATTTCTCTAGAATTTTTGAAAATGATTGGAGAAGGGATATTGGTCTATAATTTTCTACCTTGTATGGATCTCCTTTTTTAAACAGAGGTCTAACCTTAGAGATTTTCAACCTCTCAGGAAACACACCTTCGCTGAAAGACAAATTGGCAATATGTACCAGGGGCTTTATAATTTGTTGGGCAACTTTTTTTATTATTGACACAGGCACTTCATCCACACCTGCAGACATTTTTGATTTTAGACTCTTTATCACCTTTAATATTTCATTATCATTTGTGGGAGTTAACAACATACTACTGTCTACTTTTGGGGCTGTTAATTTCTCATGTTTAGTGAAGTTTTTACTTAATGACACTGGTACACTTAAAAAGTAATTATTAATGTAATTTGCCAGAGTTTCATCTTTTAATTCAATATTTTCACTATTTTTGAGTACTGTTTCCTGATCCTTGAGGCCCTTACCTGTTTCCCTTTTCACAATTTCCTAAATAGTTTTTGATTTATTGCCTGATTTTCTTATTAATTTATCATTACTTAGTAATTTTGCTTTTGTAATTACTTTTCTATATATTTTTTTGTAATTTGTTACATATTCTTTAAACTTGGGGTCAGTCCAACTTTTCAGTCTATGGTTAAGCATTTTCATGGTCCTGGAGGAATTTCTAATACCTGTTGTGATCCAGGAGTTAGCATCCCCTGCAGATGAAATATTATAGGACATACTGCAAAATCTTAACTAAAGTCATTAAAAAATCTAAAAGTATGTGCATGCAATCTGAAATTAACTGTTCAAACAATAAAATCAGAACGATTTGGAATGTAATAAAGAGGGAAACAAGTACTGCACCATCTGACAATGAAAAATCTGCTGTCCTAAAAATTAACGATTTGGAAATAACTGATAGTAAACAGATAGCAGACACATTTAACAACCACTTTCTAAGTGTCATCTCTCAAGTAGGTTGCAGTGGTGACCTAAGAGAAGCTTTAGATATTCTGAAACTTAACCTCCCACAATGTTTTAATGATATAGATGTAACACCCATAACTGTTCATGAAATTAAAAAAATAATTCACTCATTGAAAAGTAAAGGATCTTCAGGTATAGATAACATCTCTAACAAACTGTTGAAAGCCTGCAGTAATGATGTAAGTGTAGTACTTGCTCACATTTGCAACACGTCTCTTTATGAGGGAGTTGTTCCAGAGAGAATGAAATATGCCATTTTGAGACCTCTTTTCAAGTCTGGCGATGCTACAGATGTAAAAAATTATCGTCCTGTCTCTCTCTTAACAACATTTTCAAAGGTTCTTGAAAAGGCAGTGTATAACAGGATTGTGGCACATCTTGATAAACTTAATATTATTAACCACAGACAGTTTGGTTTTCAAAAAGGGGTTTCCACAGAGCGTGCCATATATTCACTCACAAATGATGTCTTGGAGTCTATTAATAGTAAGAAGTCACCAGTTGGTGTCTTCTGTGATATTTCCAAGGCCTTTGATTGTGTAAACCACAAGATACTCTTGGAGAAGGCCTATTATTACGGAATCAAAGGACCTATAGGTAACTGGCTAAAATCATATCTTCAAGACAGGAAACAAAAGGTGGTTCTACATGGCTGCAACACAGTATTTCCTAATCTAGTGGATTCTGAATGGGGAAAAATTCAGCATGGAGTTCCCCAGGGATCTGTCCTTGGACCCTTGCTGTTTTTAATATATGTTAATGATTTACCCCTGTCCATTAGTAAAAATTGTGAATTCACAATGTTTGCTGATGATACAAGCATTGTCGTTGATGGTCAGTCTACTGCTCATCTGGAGACTGATGTTAATGATATACTCAGAGAAGTTACAGCTTGGTTTTCAATTAATTCTCTTTCAGTTAATATTAAAAAAAACTAATTTTATACAGTTCCACACAAAAAATAAAACTCTAGAAAGTATAGTAATTGCTCATGACAACCAGGAACTAGAACAGGTGCAATCCACTAAATTCCTGGGGGGTTCACATTGACAGTAGGCTCAACTGGGAACAGCATGTGTCCCTTACTCTAAAAAGGCTTTGATCAGCAACTTTTGCTCTAAGAATAATTACTCATTTTGGGGACATCAACATTTTAAAATCGTCTTACTTTGGGTACTTTCACTCATTAATGAGTTACGGAATAATATTCTGGGGTAATTCACCAGCCTCAAAAAAAATCTTAACTGCTCAGAAGAGAGCAGTCAGAATCATGTGTGGGGTTCCTCCACGAACCTCATGTAGAAAACTTTTTATACAGTTAGGTATTCTGACCACAACATGTCAGTACATATACTCTCTGATGAATATAGTTAATAAAGACTATGCTCAGTATGAAACAAATTGTTCATACCATAACTACAATACTAGAGGTAAAGATGATCTACATGTTGAACTAAAAAATTTAACACTTGTACAGAAGGGAGTAAAGTATGCTGCTATAAAGACTTTTAATGCATTGCCTAATTATATTAAATGTACAATAGAAAATGAAACGCTGTTCAAAGGTATGTTAAAAAAATACCTGCTCGACCATCCACTGTACTCGTTAGATGAATTCTTTTCCAGAAGTAATGCCCTCCCTTAATAATAGATGTATTTAGTCTCTTAGTTATTAGATGGATGATACAATATTATGTTAATGTTATAGTGTTAATATTATAGTTATAATGTTATATTGAGAATTGCTATACTAGTTTAATGACAGCTTGTAATATCTATATCATTGAATTATATTACTATTCTGTAGCATTAATTGTATTTGTACAATTGTATTGACACGTTCCACATCCAGGCGAATCACTCGCATGTACGGATCTATGGAATATGCATACCAAATAAACCAAATAAAAATAAAAAATAAAATGTGTATGCCCATATGTGTTTGTTTTAACAAGTTTCTTAGGAAAACACATTTCAAAATTCAACATAAACAGGGAAGAAAAAACATTATATGCAGTGTTTGTGCTAGTTTGTAACAGTACTTCTGCCCATGATTGGTTAGTCAGTGTATTTATGAAGTGACTGCAACTATTTGTGGAGAAGGTTCTTTTGTACATTTGGTATGAACTATTTTTGGTCACAGGGGCTATGGGAAATTTAAGGATAAGTGCATTGTGATCAGATATTACTAGGTCAACATTGATTACATCTATATCTATGGCATCTATATTTGTGAAGATATTATCTATGAGACTTTTTGAAGAGTTTGTTATTCTTGTAGGATTAGTTATATGTGGATAGAAAAGCGTAGCGTTCCAAAGGATTGGAAAAGGGCACAGGTCATCCCCGTTTTCAAGAAGGGACGTCGAGCAGATGTGCAGAACTATAGACCTATATCTCTAACGTCGATCACTTGTAGAATTTTGGAACACGTATTGTGTTCGAGTATAAGGACTTTTCTGGAGACAAGAAATCTACTCTGTAGGAATCAGCATGGGTTTCGAAAAAGACGGTCATGTGAAACCCAGCTTGCGCTATTCGTCCACGAGACTCAGAGGGCCATAGACACGGGTTCACAGGTAGATGCCGTGTTTCTTGACTTCCGCAAGGCGTTCAATACAGTTCCCCACAGTCGTTTAATGAACAAAGTAAGAGCATATGGACTATCAGACCAATTGTGTGATTGGATTGAGGAGTTCCTAGATAACAGGACGCAGCATGTCATTCTCAATGGAGAGAAGTCTTCCGAAGTAAGAGTGATTTCAGGTGTGTCACAGGGGAGTGTCATAGGACCGTTGCTATTCACAATATACATAAATGACCTTGTGGATGACATTGGAAGTTCACTGAGGCTTTTTGCGGATGATGCTGTGGTGTATCGAGAGGTTGTAACAATGGAAAATTGTACTGAAATGCAGGAGGATCTGCAGCGAATTGACGCATGGTGCAGGGAATGGCAATTGAATCTCAATGTAGACAAGTGTAATGTGTTGCGAATACACAGAAAGATAGATCCTTTATCATTTAGCTACAAAATAGCAGGTCAGCAACTGGAAGCAGTTAATACCATAAATTATCTGGGAGTACACATTAGGAGTGATTTAAAATGGAATGATCATATAATGTCGATCATCGGTAAAGCAGATGCCAGACTGAGATTCATTGGAAGAATCCTAAGGAAATGCAATCCGAAAACAAAGGAAGTAGGTTACAGTACGCTTGTTCGCCCACTGCTTGAATACTGCTCAGCAGTGTGGGATCCGTACCAGATAGGGTTGATAGAAGATATAGAGAAGATCCAACGGAGAGCAGCGCGCTTCATTACAGGATCATTTAGTAATCGCGAAAGCGTTACGGAGATGATAGATAAACTCCAGTGGAAGACTCTGCAGGAGAGATGCTCAGTAGCTCGGTACGGGCTTTTGTCAAAGTTTCGAGAACATACCTTCACCGAAGAGTCAAGCAGTATATTGCTCCCTCCTACGTATATCTCGCGAAGAGACCATGAGGATAAAATCAGAGAGATTAGAGCCCACACAGAGGCATACTGACAATCCTTCTTTCCACGAACAATACGAGACTGGAATAGAAGGGAGAACCGATAGAGGTACTCAAGGTACCCTCCGCCACACACCGTCAGGTGGCTTGCGGAGTATGGATGTAGATGTAGATGTAGATACAAATTGAAGGTATGTAAAACATTCAGTAACTGATCTTTGGATGCACCTTCAGTCAATAAGTTGACATTAAAATCTCCACTTATAATTATTGTTGATTTTTTATGATGTAATATTTTGAGCAATGCCTCTAACTTATTTCTAAAAATTTCAGGATCACCACATGGTGATCTGTACACTGGCATTATTATTAATTTACTCTTTTGCATATTCAACTGTATTGCTGCAGCCTCAAAATGTTTTTCTTCATTCAAGGATTCAGTTACAGTCATATTTTTAACCTTTACTCCAGGTTTTACATAAATGCAAACACCGCCATGTCTTGTTTCCTTCCTGCAAAAATGGCTTACTAATTTGTATGGGGAAATGCAAATATTTTCTAGTTCATAACTCATGCACCAATGTTCTTGAATGCAAATACAGTCTATACTAGCTTCACTGGCTGCAATCTCAAGTTCTAATATTTTATTTTTAATGCATTGTATGTTAAGGCTCATTATTTTTAAATTATTGGAATTAGATTGAGAGGAGTTTGTACTCATGTTTCCCAATGTTACCGGCTGTTCCTTGCTGAGGCTGGGTACCAAAAATCCTTAAGAATTACACGTTTCCTGCTCCTTGTATTTCTTACCCCTGGACGTGCCGCGATACTTCTTGTATCTGTAGTTGTATCTGCTGTTTCAGTGGATGCTGGAGGTGTTTCTGAAGCTGATGATTCAGTGGATGTTGGAGATGCTGCCAGTTTTGATGCTGAGTCTGGTTTTGTAAGTGATGTTCCAATTGATACTGGAAGTGAGGTTCCAATTGATACTGGAACTTTTGCTGAAACTGTATTTTCGTTTAAATCTTGAACTACAGTTGGCACTGACATTACTGTGGACGTTGAAGCTGCGTATGAAGGGTGGTCCAGTTGTTTTTTGGTCACAGTTTGTCAGCAGCTATTCATGCACACAGACAGCTTGTTGGTTGCCATGCCCATGTAGAATGCAGCACAGTTGTTACAGCTTAGCTGATTTTACAGGTAGCCCTGCCTTTGATGGGATAGGTGATGTTTGTGACTGGACTGGAGTAGGTGGTGATGGGAGGATGCATAAGACAGGTCTTGCATCTAGGTCTACTACAGGGATATGAGCCATGAGGCAAGGTGTTGGGAGCAGGGCTTGTATAGCAATGGACAAGGGTATTGTGTATGTTTGGTGGACAACATAAAACGGCTGTGGGGATGGGTGGGAAGGATAGGGGGTCAGACATTTCTCGTTTCAGGGCATGATGAGAGGTAGTTGAAACCATAGCAGAGAATATAATTCAGTTGCTTCAGTCCTGGGTGGAAGTGAGTCATGAGGGAAATGCTCCTCTGTGACTGTATGGTAGGACTTTGAGAGGTGGTTGGTGGTAGTGAAGATAAGGCTTGTGAGATCTGCTTTTGTACAAGGTTGAGAGGGGAGGGGGGAATTATGGTATGTAAAGGCCTCAGCAAGACCCTCGGTGTATTTTGAGAGGGACACTCCTCACTGCAGATGCGATGCCCATCAGTGGCTACGCTGTATGATGGGAGAGAGTTTTGGAGGGTGAGGTAAATTTAGTAGTCTGCAAGACAGGGTTTGTCAGCTATGAGGGGACATGGGGGAGGTATGGGTTGTTGCCAAGCTGGTGAACTTCTTGGTATGGAATGGGTGACAGATGTCAAACTGGAGGTATTGCTGGTGGTTAGTAGGTTTTATATGGACAGAGGTACTGATGTAGCCATCTTTGAAGTAGATGTTAAGATCGAGGAAGGTGGCTTGTTGGGTTGAGTAGGACTAGGTGAAGTGAATGGGGGAGAAGGTGTTGAGGTTCTAGAGAAATATGGAGAGGGTGTCCTCAACCTCAATCCAGATCAAAAAGATGTCATCAATGAATCTGAACCTGGTGTGGGTCTTTAGGATTCTGGGTGTTCAGGAAGACTTCCTCTAGGTGGCCCATGAATAGGTTAGCACAGGATAGTGTCCTGTGGGTGCCCATAGCCATAGCCATAGCCATACTCCAATTTGTTTGTAGGTAATGCCTTCAAAGGAGAAGTAATTGTGGGTGAGGATATAGTTGGCCATGACAACTAGGAAGGAGGTTATTGGTTTGGAATCCATCAGGTGTTGGGAAAGGTAGTGTTCAATAGCAGTAAGGTCATGGGCATTAAGTATGGTAGTGTAAAGGGAGGTGGCATCAATACTGACAAGCAGGGCCTGTGTGGTAAATTTTTGTATATAGGAGTGTAGGTTGCCAGTAATAGGCTTAAGCTGTTGTCTAAGAGAGCAGAAATTCTCTCTGTGGTGGCACAGTGACCAGCCACAATGAGGCATTCTAGGTTGTTGGATTCATGGACTTTAGGAAGCATGTAGAAGGTAGGAGTGCGGGGAGTGGTAGGGGTGAGGAGAGAGGTGGATTCCGAGGAGAAGTTCTGGAATGGGCCTAATGATTTTAGGAGAGACTGGAGATCCTGCTGGATTTCTGGAACAGAGTCATGTGGCAGGGTTTATAGGTGGATGAATCTGACAGCTGATGGAGTCCTTCTGCCAGGTAATCCTTGTATTCAAGAGAACTGTGGTGGACCTTTGTCAGCAGATAGGATTATAAGGTCAGGATCAGTTTTTAGGTGGTGAATTGCAGTTATTTGTGTGGATGTAAGGTTAGTTTGGATATTGAGGGATTTGGAGAATGATGGTGAGGCAAGGTTTGAGGTTAAGAAATTATGGAAAGTTAACAGGTGGTGGAACATGGTTGGCTGGAGGAGTGAACTGAGTCAGGCAGGGTTCAACATTGGTCTTTGGTTGAGTCAGATTGGTAGGGTTGGTGGCAAAAAAGTGTTCCCACTGTAGGGAATGGGAGAAGGAGAGAAGGTCTTTAACAAGTCCTGCATGACTCAATCTGGGGTGGGGGTGGGTGAGGGGTAGGGGGGCAGAAGGTGAGGCCTTTGGAACTGATATTTCTGTGGGGCTGAGGCTTTTGGAGGAAAGGTTCACGATGTTGTTGAGGGTCTGTTTAGGTTATGGATTCTCTGTCATGGTGGGAGGGAGTTTTGGAGGATGGGGTAAATGTAGTAGGTCTGCGAGACAGAGTTTGTCAGCTGTGAGGGGACATGGTGGAGGTATGGGTTGTTGCAGAGATGGTGGACAGTGGTAGTCCAAGGTGGGAGTAGGAAGTGAGCAGAGTGGAGGGTTTTTTGAGGGGCATTGTGCATGTTGCTCTGTTTCCTGGAGGGTGAGCATTTCAGTGTGTGTCGTGGGATCCAGGAATTTGGGATTGCATAGCAGGAAAATTTAATGGCTGGAGGGAAGGTATTGTAAGGAAGTTTGGGCTTGATTGTATGGTTTTGCAAAACTATGTTGGTGAGGGCTAAGGATTGGTTGGCTTGTTCATTTGGAAAAGGGGACCAAACAGTGAGGTCATCATTCCCATTGGATTAGGGAAGGATGGGGAGGAAGTTGGCCAAGTCCTTTCAAAGGAGCCATGTCGGCATCTGACTGAAGTGACCTAGTGAAACCTAAACCAGGATGGCTGGATGTAGGTTTGAACTCTTGTCCTCCTAAGTGCAAGTCCAGTGTGCTAACCACTCCACCACCTCACTCAGTGGGGCTAAGGATTTCCAGACTCTGAACTGATGGAGGTAATTGTGGAAGGAAGGATGGCAGCCGGAGATGGGTAATTTGATGGTAGGGCCATTTAGGAGGATTCTATGAGGCATAACAATGTGGGAACAGTATGTGGGTCTGGGTTCTGGCTATGAATAAGGAAACTTTCATTTACTGATGCAGATGGAGGAAGCAAGGATCCATGGTGGTGGAAACAATGTGAAAAAATACATAAACAATGTAGAATTACACACAAAAAGCTTCACGAAAAACACCCAAATTCGTGAAAAAAAATCATGAAAATGAAGAAACAAATGAAATAAGGGGAAACAAGATGAAATCTGAGGGAGTACATCGATAGTGAAAGATGAAAACAAACTGCAATTGGCATGAAGTCACAAAGATATCAATAGAAAAATGTAATTATTATTATTATTTTTTTTTTTTACTGTGGGTTGATGGTCTGTTGGTTGATTTCCTTCTTTTTGCTCTCTGAAATTCACAAATGTAACTATAATTACTTTGTGCACTACTGCTACCAATCCTAACTGTTGTTAAGATTGAATGTGCTGGCTCATACCACTCACAGATTTGCACTGCATATTGAAGATAACAAGGATATCCTGCTTACTGAGTGCATACCTGTTTCAGTAAAACTAATTTCTTTGTTGTTAATATTCATGTATCATCTGTTGTCTGCCACAATATGCTAGGTACATGAATAATTGTAAAACTATTATTTATGGAAATTCTGGTACCCAATACCACTCATATTAAAACTATTAAAAAATGAAGTAATACTAAAGCTTTTGTGACAGAAAAAGTGTTCAAATGGAAGAAGTAAAGTTAGCAAGTGCAAATAAATGAAGTGGCATTGACAATTAACGTGCTGATTGCATTTAATTGTTATTTTTTAAGAGTCAGTTTAGTATCAGCAAAATAGATACATACTTCAGAGGTTGTGCATAGAGAATGTACCGCAATAGTGCAGCAATGATCCTTGCTAAGTGTATGTCTTAAATATAATACAGTTTAGTGATAGTGCATAACATACTACAATCATGAAGTCTTCTGTCATTTTGTTGCATTATACCTACTGCCACATTGCAGCATCTCACACCACCTGCCAGGCATTGTTACATTCCTATTTATTAATATTACTGCAGATCTTGGCATCATCACACACCATACAACAGATTTGCAGATAGTAAAAGGGATTTACATTAAGCTAGAGGGGCAAATAAGTTTCAGCTTTTAATTTCATCTATATATTGACATTTTCAGTGTTGTTAGCCAATCCTGGTAGAAGCTATAGAAAATCCAATGTGCACTACTAAATATTACAGCTTGCTGCATAGATTTCATAATAAAATAATATAGACACAGGATTGCAAAATCTTTGCTGGTTTTAATTTTTTGTAAAGGTATAAATGAATGTCAATTCTTGAAGAGTTAAAATCAATCAACCACTTCAGTTTTCTGCATTTCAATCCCTAATGTAAGCAATTAGTAAATAATGTACGAGAAGTTATTTTTACAAAATTTCTGGCTATTCAGAACAACACACAGGCAAATAAATGTACAAATGATCAACGATGACTAAGTATATTTTTAATTTACAACTGCCTGCCCCCCCCCCCCCTTTCTTCCTTCTTCCACATCCCACCCCTCCTAAATTCTTCTCTCTATTTTTATTAAAAGAATTATGTTTAACACTTTTTCGTATGAAAATGGTTGTAATTTACCTGTACAATTTTATTTCTGTTTGAGTTTCCAGCATATTCAATAGCAGTTAAATCAGCTTTAGTTGCTCGTACACGGCTGGAAAATGCATAAGCTTCATCAAAAAGTCTTATTGCTTCCACTTTGGCAGCACCCGATTCTCGATTAATTTTTGCAATTCCCTGAAAATGTTAGACAGAATTACACTGGTCTAAATTTTTTTTATTTAGAAATTAATGATAATCTCATGAATATTAACATTAAAATACTTAATATTGAAAAGATTATTCCATCCTAGACTTTCCATTAGTTGAAAATGGAAAATAAAAATAAGTCACCATTCACACAAGGGTTACACTCAGGAGTAGCTGATTAGGTACAATAGTCAAGAAGTGTGTAGTGAGTCCTTTTATCCTGATGATGGTGGTGGCCAATCATAGTGCGTACTATATGAAACACCAAAAGGGGTCATTGAGATATGTGACCACTCAGTCATCACTCACAGGTCATGAAGATTGGTCAAAGCTGAGTCCAAGACACACAGCATTTAGGTGAGGTGACATGGAGTACCATAAAAGCATCCTCACCTGTTGATTGTTCCTTGAACTGTGCAAACACAATTCAGGAGCAATGGACTGACTCAGTCTTGCTGAAAGTGCAGCTCACCTGCAGAGTTTTGAAGACGAATAAGTAGATGCACCAATTGGACAATACAATCCTGTTCTTTTCCCAGAAAAAAACTACAAAACAAATGTAGTAGACATTTCATCTGACAGCAGTGCTCCTACACAAGTAAACCTCTGTCATCAACCGAAACATCGCCCTGCTGGAAAATTGGATACATCACCCCATCCAGTTCTCTATGTATACCAATGTGTGTATTGAAAAATCCTCCAGGTGAACTTTTCTATTTTTTCTGCATCCATTGTTGATGTTCTTGTGACCCTGTGGACGACTGGGACATGTGGTGCGCTATTGTCGAGAAAGGCAGTGGATATTTGATGATGCCCATGCCATAACCATGTGAGACAGTTAATTCTACACTTCAAAGCCAGGTGGTTACGTATGGTATAGCTATTCATCACCTGTTACTAACAAGCATGATATTGTCACAGAAGAAGCTGAGTAGCACTGTGGTGTGGTGGTTATGATACTAAACTGTTGCATGGAGGGTCATGAGTTCAAAACTCATCTAGACTGTACTATTTTAATTTCTATATTCAGTTCAAGTACAGTCTAGAAGTATCCAAAAATGTCTCGAATCATTGTACTGTAATGTTCTGTAGCCGTATATATACTGTATGTGTTCTGGCCAGAGGCAGTTCACTACATGCTCTTGTACATGCAGGTGCTGAATAAACCTGGGAAGTTAGTGTTCGTCATTCATCTAATTACACCTTCTTCTATGTGACATTATGCTGGTGGAGGCGCTGGGTATTGGAACTTGTGATAGTATACATTATCGACAACACAGTTGCTCCCATCAGGCCACAGCAGAGCCGCCATTCACGTGGCGAGAAACCCGAGTTCGAGCCATGCTCAACAGATCGCAATCTATTGGAGACAGAAGAAGAAGAGGACATTACGATGACAGCAACTATGTGCCACCATATGAGACATCCTTCCGGGTTCTCTGGTGATAATGGCCAAGATCCAAACAAGTGGCTGAAGGTATATGCGCGTATAGCCAAATTTAACAAATAGTATGACACTGTGTGTTTGGCTAACATATTTTTCTACTTGGAGGGCACTGGCAAGCAATGGTATGAGAACAATGGGGAGAATTTCACAAGATGGGAAGTATTCCAGGTGGAACTGGACACACAATGACACAATGACAGAAGTGCAAGGCCGAAGATAAGTTAAAGTGCAGGGCACAGCATCCAGGAGAAACTACAGCATCCTACATTCAAGACGTCTTGGAGCCGAGTAAAATAGTGGATCCTAGAATGATGGTGGAAGATAAGGTTGCACATCTCATGAAGGGTGTTGCTGAGGACATGTATCAAGCCCTACTCCCGAAAGAGGTTTCGACAGCATGGTGCCAGTATATCGAGACGATGCATCAAAAAAGAATTACATGCTAGAAGTTTGAACAGCTCCCAAATGTTGTATCAATGTCTGTGATGGAGGAAGCAATTGATTTCACAAGTGTTCTTTGTCAGATAGTGAGAAAGGAAGTCCAGAAAGCACTTGGATTGCACGGGAAGCAAAAAACTGACACACTTCAAGAGGTAATAAGGGAGGAAGTGGAGCAGACATTGAACCCAATCTCTCGTCCTTCATTTCCCTTTAAAATGGTGAAAAAGTCAAGACCCAGGTGGAGCTACATTCCTACAATGTCACATGAGGAACCTGTTTGGGCACCAAGGAAGACTGATGTCTGGAGGACCCAGGATAACCAACCAGTATGTTTCCACTGTGGACAACCGGGACATGTGGTGCATTATTGTCAAGAAAGGCGGTGGATATTTGATGATTCCCATGCCAGAAGATAGCAGACCGATCTTAGCTGAAGCCAGCCCCGGGACGACGGAGATGAACAAGAAGTACTGCACTGAAAAGGTGTTTGAATGTTGTGCAGGTGTGGTTAAATTTAACAGAGCTAAACTTCTAACTGTTGTTATTTATAGATCCCCAGACTCTGATTTCACAACATTTTTGCTAAAGCTAGAGGAGGTTCTTGGTTCACTTTATAGGAAATACAAAAAGTTAGTTATATGTGGTGACTTCAATATTAATTGTATAAGTGATTGTGCAAGGAAGAGGATGCTGGTAGACCTCTTTAATTCATATTATCTTATGCAAACCGTGTTCTTTCCAACGAGAGTGCAAGGAAACAGTAGAACAACCATAGACAACATTTTTGTTCATTCCTCATTACTAGAAGGGCATTCTATTACCAAAAAGGTGAATGGCCTTTCAGATCATGATGCACAAATTTTAACTCAAAAAGATTTTTGTGCTGCAACGCGTGTTAAATATAGTCATCAGCTGTTCAGGAAAGCTGATCCAGTTGCTGTAGAGATCTTTGTAAACCTTATAAAGGAACAAGAGTGGCAAGATGTTTATAGTGCTGATACAGTAGACGATAAATATAATGCTTTTCTCAAGACTTTTCTCATGCTCTTTGAAAGCTGCTTTCCGTTAGAATGTTTAAAACAGGGTACTAGCACAAACAGGCAGCCTGGGTGGCTGACTAGAGGGATAAGAATATCTTGTAGAACAAAGTGGCAATTATATCAAAACGTTAGAAACAGTCAAAATGTAAATGCAGCAGCCCATTACAAACAGTATTGTAAGGTGCTTAAAAATGTTATTAGGAAGGCAAAAAGCATGTGGTATGCAGATAGAATAGCTAAGTCTCAGGATAAAATTAAAACCATATGGTCAGTCGTAAAGGAAGTTGCTGGTCTGCAGAGACAGGTCAAGGATATAGAATCAGTGCGTAGTGGGAATGTCCGTGTTACTGATAAGTCGCATATATGTACAGTATTTAATAATCATTTTCTGAATATAGCAGGTGAACTAAATAGAAACCTAGTCCCAACAGGGAATTATATAGCGCTCTTAGAAAAAAGCGTTCCGAGACTGTTACCTGAAATGCTCCTCCATGATACTGACAAGAGGGAGATTGAGTTAATAATTAAATCACTCTCATGGATATGACGGGGTATCTAGCAGAATACTGAAGTATTGTTCTATGTATGTTAGCCCAGTTCTCAACCATATCTGTAACTTTTCCTTTAGGAGTGGTCGGTTTCCTGACCGATTAAAGTACTCGGTAGTGAAGCCACTTTATAAAAATGGAGACATTGATAATGCTGACAATTTTAGACCTATTTCTATGCCATCGGTGTTTGCTAAAGTTATCGAGAAGGTTGTATATACAAGGTTACTGGAGCATTTAAATTCACATAATTTGCTGTCAAATGTTCATTTTTGTTTTAGAAATTGTTTAACAACTGAAAATGCTATATTCTCTTTTCTCTGTGAGGTTTTTGATGGATTAAATAAAAGGTTGCGAACGCTAGGTGTGTTCTTTGATTTAACGAAGGCTTTTGACTGTGTTGACAACAAAATATTACTGCAGAAGTTGGACCATTATGGAGTAAGGGGAATAGCTTACAATTGGTTCGCCTCTTACTTTAAGAACAGAAAGCAGAGGGTAATTCTCCGCAATATTGAGAGTGGTAGTGATGTTCAGTCCCAATGGGGCACTGTTAAGTGGGGTGTTCCCCAAGGGTCGGTGCTGGGGCCACTGCTGTTTCTTATTTATATAAATGATATGCCTTCTAGTATTACAGGTGATTCAAAAATATTTCTGTTTGCTGATGACACCAGCTTGATAGTGAAGGATCTTGTGTATAATATTGAAACAGTAACAAATAATGTAGTTCATGAAATAAGTTCGTGGCTTGTGGGAAATAATTTGATGCTAAATCACAGTAAGACTCAGTTTTTACTGTTTCTAACTCACAATTCAACAAGAACCAATATTTTGATTAGACAGAATAGGCATATTATAAGCGAGACGTAACAGTTCAAGTTCCTAGGTTTTCGGATAGATAGTAAGCTGTTGTGGAAAGCCCATGTCCAGGATCTTGTTCAGAAGCTAAATGCTGCTTTATTTACCATTAGAACAGTATCTGAAATAAGTGACACTTTAACACGAAAAGTAGTCTACTTCGCATATTTTCATATGCTTATGTCGTATGGTATAATTTTTTGGGGTAATAGTTCTGATTCAAAAAGGGTATTTTTGGCTCAAAAACGGGCTGTTCAAGCTATATGTGGTGTAAGTTTGAGAACCTCTTGTCGACCCCTATTCAAAGATCTGGGAATTCTGACATTACCCTCACAGTATGTATTTTCTTTAATGTCGTTTGTTGTTAGCAATATTAGCCTATTCCCAAGAGTTAGTAGCTTTCACTCAGTTAATACTAGGCAGAAATCCAATCTGCATGTGGAATGCACTTCCTTGACTCTTGTGCAGAAAGGAGTGCAGTATTCTGCTGCATCCATTTTCAATAAGCTACCACAAGAACTCAAAAATCTTAGCAGTAGCCCAAACTCTTTTAAGTCTAAACTGAAGAGTTTCCTCATGGCTAACTCCTCCTATTCTGTCGAGGAGCTCCTGGAAGAGCTAAAAAATTAAGCAAATTCCAGTGTTACATTGTTGATTTTCTTCATTTAAACTTACGACTTGTCACCTGAATATGTTTTTTTATATTTCATTTTATCTGTTTCTAATATCATATTATAATATCATGTATTGACTCGTTCCATGACCATGGAGACTTCTCCTCAATTTAGTCCCACGGAATAATAAATAAATAAATAAAAATAAAATAAATGTGGGTGCAGGACGACGTAGGTCACCATCGCCACAAGCTAGCTGCTGGAGAGGATGCTCCCCAACACGTCGATCAAGGACTCCATTGCCTCAACCTGGAAAACTACAGTTGTGTGACCTTCCTTGGAGGTGAGGCCATCAAAGAGAAAAATCCTCCACCGTTGATCACTACAAAAATGATAGGAAACTACATCGATATCCTCATAGATGGCTGACCAGCCTGAGCTCTTGTGGTCTCTGGAGCATCATATTCAGTCATTTCTAAGAAATACCATCACCAGTTGCAGAAAACCATATTTGTCAACAACAAAACATCTCTGCTGAAGGTGGCTAATGGAAAATATGTAAAACCTACAGGAAGATGTACCATTCATGTGTATAAGTGGCCATACACAGCCTTTAGAATTCATCATCTTACAAGAGTGTAGTCATTACGTCATTCTTGGATGGGACTTTTTGAAAGCTTCTCAGGTAATTATAGATTGTGGTTACTCAAAGATTATGCTAGATATGATGAGATACTGTGGAAAGGAAGATGCACATCCTAGTGTGTGGAGACTATGTGTGCTGGATGAAGTGATCATTCCTGCAGTCAGCACTAGAAAGGTAACTGTCACATGTCATGCCATGCATCAACCCATGGATCTTGTAGTGGAATGTAAGAGAAGCATACCACTGAAGAATAACTTGGTCATCCCAGCCTCTGTCGCCTCATTTAAGAACAGATTTGGTGAATTGTGGGTAGTTAACTGTCGCCAAGAACTGCAGATCCTTCCAAAGCACATGTGCATGTCAAACACTGAGCTGTTAACTGAAGGACAGCTGAGCATCATAGAAACCTCACATGCTGAGTCTGTGGGTGAAATTAGCACTACCACTACGAGACAAGATCTTCTAGCTTGACTATCACCACATCTCACTAAGGAGTAATAGAAGAAGCTACTTACCATTCTTCAAGAGTTCTCTGAATGCTTCAATCCGTAGATGAAGAGCAAACTAGACAAATAGACGGTGAAGTGCCGGATTAGCACTGGAGACCATCAACCAATAAGCCAGAGCACATACTGTGTGTCAGCAATGGGACATTGAATAATTCATGACAGGGTAGAGAAAATGATGAAGAATGACATCATTCAGTCTTTGCAGAGCCCATGGTCATCACCAGTGGTCCTGGTCAGGAAAAAGGATGGCAGTTGGCGGTTTTGTGTTGATTACAGGAAGCTTAATAAGATAACTAAAATGATGTTTACCCTCTTCCACGAATTGAAAATACACTAGATTGTCTGAAGGGGGCTAAGTTTTTCTCAACCATGGACATGTACTCACGATACTGGCAAATCGAAGTAGATGAGGCTGATCACGAGAAAACTGCATTCATCATCCCTGAGGGCCTGCATTAGTTTAAGGTAATGCCGTTTGGTTTGTGTAATGCACCAGCAACTTTTGAACAGATGATGGATAATCTTCTAAGACACCTGACGTGGATGATGTGTCTTTGTTATTTCGATGACATTATACTGTTCTCAGAGACATTTTATGAACATATAAAAAGACTGAGGGCTGTTGTTAAGTGTCTCAAACAAGGCAGACTGGAACTTAATCCAAGAAAGTGTCTCTTTGGAGCAAAAGAAGTCAAAATACTTGGACACCTTGTGTCAAGCGAAGGTGTGCGGCCAGACCCAGAAAAGGTGAGATCTGTAACAGATTGTCCTATTCCTAAAAGTGTTAGAGATGTGAGAAGCTTCCTCGGATTATGTTCTTATTACTGTTGTTTTATCAAAGACTTTTGTATCAAAGCTAGGCCACTACGAGAGTTGTTAAAACCTGATGCTAAATTTATCTGAGGTGGTGCACAACAAGATTCTTTCGATGTGCTGTGAAAAGCTCTGACGACTGACCCTGTACTTGGTCTATATGATGAGAGAGCACCTACAGAAGTACACACAGATGCCAGCGGATATGGGATCAGTGCTGTTCTGGTGTAAATTTCGGATTGAAAAGAGAAAGTTATAGCCTACGCTTCTAGGACACTTACAAAAGCTGAGACAAACTACTCAACTACACAAAGAGATCTGGGCCACGTGCAAATTGCACGTCAAGAGTACCAGAGGAGAAAGGCAGTTCCTCAGAAACCACCTGGTCAACTCCTACCAATTCTACCAGCCGAAATGCCTTTCCAGTGTGTTTGGATTGACCACCTCAAACGAGTTCTGACATAGATGAATTATTGTTTGCACTGATTATCTGACACGCAATGCCATTACAAAAGCTGTGAAAACAGCCAAAGCATCTGAGATAGCCAATGCATCATGGAAGACATTGTATTAAAACATGGTGCCCCAAGGTCGTTAATTACAGATCAGCTGAAAGTTTTTCAGTCGAACCTTGTGACAGAGATAAACCATCGGTGCAACATTACTCATTACATGACGACTGCCTACCATCCACAAACTAACTGGCTTACTGAATACCTTAATAAGACCTTGGCCGACATGCTTTCAATGTTCGTCAATGTTGAGCAGAGCAACTGGGATGAGGTGCTACATTTTCTGACATTTGTCTACAACACCGCCAAACAAGACATCACAGGATTTACACCATTTTTCCTGGTGCATGGGCATGAGGTGACTACGACGATGGTCACTGTGTTTCCATCACATTCTGATGACTTGGATGATGACTACATCATCCAGGTGTTAACCAGAGCTGAGGAAGCTCAGCAGTTAGCTCGACTACACACGCTGCAGGCTCAAGAAAATGATCGCCGAAGGTATGACGTGAGCCACCGACCTGTTGTCTACCAGTCTCATGACCTCATCTGGATCTTCACTCCTGTTTTGAAGGTTGGTCATTCTAACAAGCTCCTCAGGCGCTACTTTGGACCTTATAAGGTTGTAAGACAGTTGTCTGATGTTACTTATGAAGTTGAAGATTTCGACCCCAAACAAGACAACAAAAGATCAGAGATATGGTCCATATCCTTCGAATGAAGCCCTATAAGGATCGTGCAACCCAGGGTAGATTTGAAGCTCCAGCAACAGGCAACAAGCGGAAAGGTGATGAAGAGCGTAGGGGCAAAAGAAGTTATATGAAGATCATCATCAGGGTGAGAATCAATCATCAGGAGTCAGAGTATGCAGGACTGAGGACTTGTCTCCGGACTAGAAAGACATATCACTGTGATGCTGTTCTCTTAAGGAGGGAGCAATGTTGCAGAAGAAGCTGAGTAGCACTGTGTTGTAATGTTTATGATACTAAACTGTTGCATGGAGGGTCGTGAGTTCAAAACTCATCTGGACTGTACAATTTTAATTTCTGTATTCGGTTCAAGTACAAGTATCCACAAACGTCTAGAATAATTGTACTGTAGTGTTCTGTAGCCGTATATATACTGTATGTGTTCTCAGTGGAGGCAGTTTGCTCCACACTGTTGTATGTGCAAATGCTGAATAAACCTTCGTTAAGTGAAGTTAGTGTTCATCATTCATCTAACTACACTTTCTTCTACATGACAATATTCTGTACTGTGTATCAGTGCATTGTTGTTAATATCTCAGATGGGATGTAACAATACTATGAAAAATATAGTTGTTACTCACGATGTAGTTGAGATGCCGAATCGCAGATAGGCACACCAAAAAGACTGTCAGAAAATTACATTCCGGTCAACAGGGGCTTTGTCAGAACTAGAACATACACACATGAGCATTTGCGCAAATGCAACTCTCACACACATGGCTACAGTCTCTGGCTGCTGAGGCCATACTGCGAGCAGCTGTGCATGATGGGGGTGGTAGGGGTACTGGAAGGGGGAGGGATAGTAGGGGATGGTAAAGTGCTGCTTGTGTGAGCATACAGGGACAAGTTGGAGAGAGGGTAGGGCAGCTAGGTGCAGTCGAGAGGTTAGATGGAGGACAGAGGGAGGAGGGGGGGGGGGGGGTCGTTAGCAGGAAAGGAGAGGTACCCTCTATCCCCTTCCCTGTTCCCATCCTCCTTTTCTACAACCCTGCCCCCCCCCCCTCCCCCCATGTACCCGCAATCTAACCTCCTGACTGCACCTAGCTGCCCTAGCCTCTCTAAACCTCATCCCTGTATGCTCCCACAAGCAGCACTTTATTGTCTCCCACTCCTATTCTGCTAGTCTTCCCCCTCCCCGCCCCAGTCTTCTCCTCACCCCTACCACCTAGTTGCATCCCCATCATGCGCAGTTGCTTTCAGTGTGGCCTCAGTAGCCAGATACTGCAGTAATGTATGTGTGAGATGCATTTGCATGAGTGCATGTGTGTGTTTTCTATCTCTGGCGAAGGCCTTGTTGGCCAAAAGCTAATTTTGTGACAGTCTTTCTGGTTGGCCTATCTGTGACTCAGCATATCTGCTGTATGGTTAGTAGCAACTATCCTTTTCATAATGCTGTTGCTGTTAATATCTGTGATAACTAATAGTAATCCTCTGCTATCAACAGTGGGTTGCCCATGGCAGCACTCTGGTGGCTGTGTTTTCCCCTCTGCCCAGACATACAAGGTATATTTGTGCATTTTCATATGAGAAACTCTGTGCCTGTATGAACTTGGGGATATTGTATAACATGTGGCTGGCATCCATGACCTGGATGCAATCATATTTGCTGATGTAAAGCGTATTGCACATCATGCACTCAACTGTGACACTGACTGCTTATAAATGTGGATATTAGGAAGAAGAGAGGCAAGTATAAAGGAAGGATCACCAGAAACAATAGAATAGGACAAATAAATAAATAAAATTAGAAACATAAAAAATACAACACTACAAAAAGCACCACAAAAGGGAAAACATGGGCTGACAGAGGTCAAGTCTAGAAGGAAAGTAAGGTGAGGTAATTATCAGAGTGAAAGTTCTCAGCCCTGGAGTTCTAGTAGGCACATCCATACTTCCAGTGTGAAGTTGATGGTAGAGGGTACTTCCCACTGTACCATTTATCAGGATTTCTTTTCTTTCCATGTACATATGGAGTACGAGAAGTGTGTCCATTGTAATTAGTCTAATGATATTTATATGGCCTCCATGGGAGTGATACGTCGGGAGCTATAGTATATTCCTAGATTCCTCACTTAATACTAGTTCTTGAAACTTTGTAAGTAGCCACTTGTGGGATTGTTAACATCTATCTTCATGTGTCTGCCAGTTCATGCTTTGTTACATTCCTATTATGCTCTCCCATAAGTCAACAAACCTGTACCATTTGTGCTGTCCACCTTCATATACTTTCAATATTCCCTGTTAGTCCTATTTGATAAGGGTGCCAACACATTGAGCAATATTCTGGAATGGGATGTACAAATGTTTTGGAGGCAATCACCTTTATAGACTGCATTTTCCCAGTATCCTATGAATGAACTAAGATCAACCACCTGCTTTACCTGTAACTGTATCTACATGGTCATTTTGTTCATATTTGTAGGAGTTGACTGACTACAAAAGGGAATCACCGATTTGTGATCATGCAATACTATGTTTCTTCATAGTGCACAGTTCTGCATTTATGATCTCAAAGCATCTAACGTTACTTTTAATATTGTGTGCCAGGTGGTTGGTATAATAATATATAAAGATATTACAATCTAGAATTTCAAAGTGAAGTTATCTGCACTCATGGTCCCACTCATACATAAAGAAAACCAAGATGTTGACACACACACACACACACACACACACACAAAATGCATGAATTTTGCAATTAGTTAACTTAGTGACATCTTCTATTCCAGAATGAAAAGATGAAAATGTGGTATTGTCAATCTATCCCCCTCAAGACAGCAAAAACATTGGAACACCAACAAAACTTGTCTTCCACTTGGAGCAGCTTACAATGTGTCAACAAAGCCATGTGAGGGTAGGTTGCTGTAGCCACTGTCATCTCCAATAAAAAGCTTTGGGTTATGTGACCATGTTGTCATGTTGTTACATAGACCACTATTTTGTCAGTTTTCAACAATAGCCAAAACATCAGTTTGCATAACAATGTGGCAAAGTTCTCATGTGCCAGAAAATTTTTATTTACAGGGAAACTGTTATTGAACTGTATAGTACAGCAGCAATGCAAAAAGCCTTTAGTTATGGCAATAATTCCTGCCCCTTATGTTCTCTGTCATGGTGGTGATGTTAGAACACTATCTCAGTTTTTAGTTACTTATCCATTTTTCTCGTGTATGTACACCTAACTTCTTTCTGATTCTCTGCATTTATGTTTCTCTATCTTACTCTTCCTCCACATATATTATGTGACCAGGAAGCTGACTATAACCTCCTCCTTTATGAGGTCTCTATGCTGCTCAGCACTTTGTTTATATGGTAACTGGTTGTCCTTCCTCACACTACTGTTTTCAATCCATGCCCCCACCCTCACCCTGCCCTACTTTTCATTACCTTATTAGCTGTCATTGTTAATGGTCAGTACACCTTGACTACTTCTGCATCAATAAACATTCTTCTTCAGATGAATACCTATTTAAGGAACATAATAAGTAAACGAATGGATGCATGAGAGACAGCTACTGATTTACAGATGAGCAAATTATCACAGAACAGCCGCTTATAAAATAGTGGTTATTGTTGGTAAGATGTCAGAGAGAATGCCAATGAAGAATACATGTTCATTTGCTTAGTGACAATAATCCCTCCTTTTTTTAAGTGTCTCTTCGCTGTGCAGCATAACCCTATATGGTTAGAGGTTACCTATTGTCCTGTCCCCCCCCCCCCCTGGTCTCTCCCCCCCCCCCCCCCACTAATAACTGCAATAAAAATCTGATAAATTAAACACAGCATTTATTTTTATTTCTAACTTGTATTCAGTCTGGTAACTTCTTGTCCATCTGGTGAATCACAGCTATTCTTTCTTATTTATGTTGTTTCTTTTAAGAAACAAGATCTTGTTCTTAACATTAAATGTAGTGTTGCAATGTTATATTTCCATACCTCTGAAATTTTTGTTGAATGTGTGTGCTGAATATCATGGGCCATTTTTAAAGCATAATTAGTCTGCAGTTCAGATTCTTCTATATGATTCTTGATGTTGGTGGTCATCTTCTGTGAATTTAAGATTGTATGCTTTATTTTTGGGATCTTCAGTACTGCAGAATGAGCTAATTTCTTGTGATGTTGCACATTCTTGTCAAAAACTAGGAAGCAAAGAAGTGAATAAGAAGGATCACATCCTCTCTAACAGGTTTTGGACATACTAATAAAGATATAGTTTTTCTTACATTAGTCATATATTCATTATTTTGTTCATTACTGGTTAGTTATTTTCTTGTTCCATAGATTATAATTGTGCCCTTCAATTTAAGTAAAACAAGTCATGATGTTCTAAGTAGAAGATATGGCAACAGATTGACCAGTCTTCTTTCCTGTATACAGTGATTTATACAGACATTCAGAATTTCATGTTTGGTATAAAATGAGTAGTCAAGAAAATACGATTTCAGTTTGTGTCCGAGGTTAATTTTATTATTTGTTAAATTCTTTATATCACTGGGTATGTGGCCATTACTCCACTGATACAATGTTTATTTCAAAATTAAAAGTTAAAATTTATAAAGAATGTATATTAGCATTCAATATCATGTTTTAGTATCAAAATACACTGCTTTTCAAAAAAAGTGAAGCATGTAGAAGACATAGTCGCCATTCAGTTTTTTTAAAAAAAATGAGTATGATGTTACAGAATTTGTTTTAACTAGCGTGAAAGTACACTCAAATTTATTTTTACACATTTTTCCAGTTACATTGAGGCACTGTTGTAGCATCTGATGAGCTTTGGTCACAGAATTCTGCCACCTGCACCCATATGGTATTAAATTTCTGGTAGCCTGAATAAATAATGAGTGAAACAAATACTAACAAAGAGATAGAGGGGCTGGCCAGTACTTACCTCAGCTCAGTACAGCCGATAGATACACAATACAGAACAGAAAATTTACGTTCCTAGCTTTCGGAACTTTGTTCCTTCATCAGGGAGGAGAGAGGGGAAAGAAAGGGAAGAAGGGAAAGTGGATTCAGTTACTCACAACCCAGGTTATGAAGCAACAGGGAAAGGAAAACAGGCAGGGTAGCAAGGATGGAGGCATGGTTGTCAGAGGGAAGCCAAAGATATTCTACTGCAAGTACTGTGCCAGCTTCAAACCAAAGAGGATGCATACATAAGTAAAGAGGTATATAGTATAAAGATAAACACAACTATGTAGGATGAAAAGATGCGTGAATGGCTAAGGAGGATAAGACTGAAGAGTAAATGGGAGGGAGGTTGTTTAACGTAGGTTCAGTCCAGGGGGATGGCGGGATGAAAGGATGTGTTGGAGTGCAAGTTCCCATCTCCGCAGTTCCGAGGGACTGGTGTTGGGTGGGAGAAGCCAAATGGCACATACGGTGTAGCAGGTTCCTAGGTCCCTAGAACTATGCTGGAGGGCATGCTCTGCTACTGGGTATTGGACATCTCCTAGGAGGACAGTTCGTCTGTGTCCATTCATGCACTCAGCCAGTTTAGTTGTTGTCATACCGATGTAAAAGGCTGTGCAGTGCAGGCATGTCAGCTGATAAATGCCATGTGTTGTTTCACATGTGTCCCTGCCTTGAATTGTGTATGTTCTACCAGTAGGGAGCTGGAGTAGGTGGTTGTGGGGGGATGCAGGGGTAGGTTTTGCAGCGGGGTCGGTTACAGGGGTAGGAACCGCTGGGTAGAGAAGGTAGTCTGGGAATATTGTAGGGTTTGACAAGGATGTTAGGGAGGTTAGGGGGGTGAGGAAAGGCAACTCTGGGTGGTGTGGGGAGAATTTTGTCAAGGAATGATCTCATTTCAGGGGCTGACTTGAGAAAGTCATATCCCTGGCGGAGTAATTTGTTGATGTATTCGAGGCCACGATAATATTGGGTGACAAGGGGGATGCTTCTGTGTGGTCTGGGGGTAGGAACATTGTTGTTGGACGGGGAGGAATGTATTGCTCGGGAGATCTGTTTGTGGACAATGTCTGCAGGATAGTTGCTGGAGAGGAAAGCACTGGTCAGGTTATTAGTGTAATTGTTGAGGGATTCGTCACTGGAGTAGATACGTTTGCCACAAATACCTAGGCTGTAGGGAAGGGAGCGTTTGCTGTGGAATGGATGGCAGCTATCAAAGTGAAGGTACTGTTGTTTGTTTGTGGGTTTGATATAGACAGAGGTGTGGATGTGAGCTTCAACAAGATGAAGGTCAACATCCAGGAAGGTGGCTTGATGTTTTGGAGAAGGACCAGGTGAAATTCAGATTCGAAAAGGAGTTGAGGTTATGGAGGAAATTAAGGAGTGTTTCTTCACCATGGGTCCAGACCACAAAGATGTCATCTATAAACCAATACTAGGCCAGGGGAAGCAGCTATTGGGTCGTCAGGAAAGCCTCCTCCATGTGGCCCATGAAGAGGTTGGCATAGGATGGCTCCGTCCTATGCCAACCTCTTCATGGGCTGCATGGAGGAGGCTTTCTATCAGCTGTACTGAGCTGAAGTAAGTACTGGCCAGCCCCTCTATCTCTTTGTTAGTATTTGTTTCACATCTTTATATGAGATTTTCCATTAATCATTAAGTAATGAGTGAGTGTGGTGTATGTTACAAAATGGTGAAGTCCATGATAAAGAGAAAAATAGCTAACAGAGTATCATAAATGCAGATTTGATTCATTTGGTTGACAGAAGGGTTAGAAAAAAACTGCAGAGTCACTAACTCAGAGCTTTTTGTTGATTTACTTATGCTCTTCTGAACAAAGTGATTACTAAAGTTCTGCGCTGCCAGGAATTTAATGCCAGATGGGTGCAGGTGGGCAGATTTCTACAACTGAGGAATTTCAAAGCTCATCAAACACTGCAAAAAATGTCTCAATATACCTGGAAACTAGGTAGAAAAAGAAATTAGAATGTGAACTTTTATAGCACTGTAAAACAAATTCTGTAACTTCATTCACATTTGTTTAAATAATAAATGGAGGTCACTTCTTGAATAGCCCTCATAATTACATACACATACATAAAAATCATAAGTAAGTAAAATGTCTGCTTGTGTCTGTGTATGTGCGGATGGATATGTGTGTGTGTGTGTGTGTGTGTGTGTGTGTGTGTGTGTGTGTGTGAGTGTATACCTGTCCTTTTTTCCCCCTAAGGTAAGTCTTTCTGCTCCCGGGATTGGAATGACTCCTTACCCTCTCCCTTAAAACCCACATCCTTTCATCTTTCCCTCTCCTTCCCTCTTTCCTGATGAGGCAACAGTTTGTTGCGAAAGCTTGAATTTCGTGTGTATGTTTGTGTTTGTTTGTGTGTCTATCAACCTGCCAGCACTTTCGTTCGGTAAGTCACATCATCTGTGTTTTTAGATATAAGTAAGTAAATTGTTAGAGCTGCAATTCTCTATGACAGGTAAAACAGGCACCAGAGTGCATTCCGGCTGTTCATGTTTAGCCTTGTTACCAGGCCTCTAGCGTATGTAAGAGCATGAACAGTGTCCAATATTGAGTGACCACGGTGAAGGATAGCAGCACCAGACAGAGTTTAAAAAGGGGCTCATAGTGGGTCTTGATTTGGCTGTCTGGTCATGTCATGCAGCATCAATATTTGCGGGGCATTTGGATGTCGGGCTGCATGTAAATGTGAGGGTAGGTTCCAGTCAACCTCATCAGACCAACACAAGGGAAAATAGCTGTATTTTACACCATGCAGATTGTAGCTCTTTCACCACTGCACCTGCCACCCAACAACCAGTAATTTAATCCCTGCAACAGTCTGTATCATCTCCCACCATTGGTCAGAGACTAACAGCAGCCGGAATAGTGAATTATTGTCTCCTTCATAGGTTGCTGTTAAAGCCAAAAACAAACAATTGTTTTAGGAATGGTGCCATGATCAAGATGCAAGGACTGCTGATGACTGGTGTCAAATTGTGTTCCACGATGAATTGCGATTTTGCGCTAGTCCAAATGAGCATCGTTCGCAGGTATGATGGTGACCAGAGGGAAATTCCATTCTTCCAATGTTTTGGAGGGGGAGTATTACTGTAGTGTCAGGATGTGGGGAGTCACTGGGTATGTCTTCAAGTCATGACTGGTAGTGACTGTGGGAACAATGACTGCACAACAGCACATCACAGTCAACCTATACCCAAATGTGTTACCTCTCATGTGACAGTTTGATGGTGCTATTTCTCAACAGGGCAATGATGATGATGATGAGTCCCATACTTCTTTACAGAGCGTAGGGGAGCGACGCGGGAGAACCGCGCCGCCTTACTAGGCAAGGTCCTAGTGGAGGTGGTTTGCCATTGCCTTCCTCCGACCGTAATGGGGACGAATGATAATGATGAAGACGACACAATAACACCCAGTCATCTCGAGGCAGGAAAAATTCCTGACCCCATCGGGAATCGAACCCGGGACCCCCTGTTCGGGAAGCAAGAATGCTACTGCGAGACCACGAGGGGCGGACCAACAGGGCAATGCTTGACCACAAATGGAACATGTCTCTATGAACTGTCTGTGTGATGTTGCAGTACTTCCATGGCCAGTAAGATCACCAGATCTGTTCCCAACAGAACATTTGAGGGAGCAGCTCAGATGTTAACCCATCCCAAGGCCAGTATGTACGATATAACGAAACAGTGACAATAGTTGTCGGTAGCAAGCCTCAGAAGAAGACACAATGGCTTTTTGACACCATTCCCAACTTAATTAGTGGATGCATCCAGGCCAGAGGGGGTACAGCATCATAATAAAAGTGGGATCATACTGTGAAGTTCTGTGTAAATTTAACTCAATTTTGTAATAACCAACATCACCTACCCTCGCAACTTATGAAGTTTTATTTCGAAACTTCCTGGCAGATTAAAACTGTGTGCCGCACCGAGACACGAACTCGGGACCTTTGCCTTTCGTGGGCAAGTGCTCTACCATCTGAGCTACCCAAGCACGACTCACGCCCCGTCCTCACAGCTTTACTTCTGCCAGTACCTCATTTCCTACCTTCCAAACTTTACAGAAGCTCTCCTGTGAACCTTGCAGAACTAGCACTCCTGAAAGAAAGGATATTATGGAGACATGGCTTAGCCACAGCCTGGGGGATGTTTCTGCAAGGTTCGCAGGAGAGCTTCTGTAAAGTTTGGAAGATAGGAGACAAGGTACTGGCAGAAGTAAAGCTGTGAGGATGGGGTGTGAATCATGCTTGGGTAGCTCAGATGGTAGAGCACTTGCCTGTGAAAGGCAAAGGTCCTGAGTTCGAGTCTCGGTCCAGCACACAGTTTTAATCTGCCAGGAAGTTTCATGTCAGAGCACACTCCACTGCAGAGTGAAATTCTCAATCTGTAAGTTTTATTTCATTTCCTCCTTCACTTCTACTTGCTTCACTTTTTTTTATCAGGCAGTATACATTCTTATACAGATATATTTATAAATTGAAAATATTTATTGAAGATGTGCAGCTGTATAATTGCATATTTCACTATAACTAGTTAGACTCACACCATCATCCCACTGACGGCATGAACAGAAAAACATTGAAATTACAAGCTTACCCACATGTATAAAACACTCTCATAGTGTGAATGCTGCAAATGAACCAGGCAAAAGGGACTACAGATGCATAAAAATGATACTGACAGAAAGTGGAAAGCAGAAAAGCAGGAATGGCTAGAGAAGTGCAAAACTGTGGGAAAGAGAGAAGCAGCTGTATGAAGTGTAAGAGCTCAGACAGACAGCCAGTACTAAGCAAAGAACAGATGGCTGAAAGGTGAAATGATACATAAAGGAAAGGCACTTTATGACAATGTTATGGAATGGGAAGAGGAAGAATGAATGAATTTGAGAGGTGTGATGATACTATGAGAACAATTTGACAGAGCACTGAAAGACATAAGCAAAACAAGATACTTGTTACAGATGACATTAATAACAGTCCAATAATGAACCATAAATCTGGTCCCACATGGTATTTGCTTAATATGTTGTTTGTATTTGTTACAAGTTTGCTGGCTCTTAATCTTATTTAATAAATTTATATTTTGTGAACCAACCTGTCTTTTTGTTTCCCATCTTCTGTTCAGATGATTTATGAGGTTTGCTTTGTGTTACTGATTAATGGTATAATGGAAAGGTGAAGAGTCCCCAACAATTAGTCTTCTCTCCTCATCCCATTTGGTAAGTCTCCCCTGACACGGGGTTCTGGGCGACTTTTCTAAACTGTACCCCTTTCCCCACTAGGTCCAAAAGCTTGTAAAAGTTAAACTCTTTTGTGTGTGTGTGTGTGTGTGTGTGTGTGTGTGTGTGTGTGTGTTTTCCCCTACCACTGCTTGGTTAGTAGATTTTTTCAACTGTCCATTTATATTATAAACTGAAATTCAGGAATATCTGTAGTGTGTTTTGCCTATGGAAGCCTTAAACTTTTCAAGTGACTGAGATTTTTTTCCAGCCACAAATCCCTTTACGTGTGCAAATAAGCGGAAGACAGAGGATGCAAAATCTGTTGAACAAAATGCATGTGCCAACAATATGCACTTCAGATTCCCCTTTCCCAAAGCACTTTTGTGGGCAGGTGCCTTAGTCTTAATGGATGGTGATTCTCTTTTGCAGTCCAGGGCTCTTCTTGTATATTACTTTTATCTAATTTGCCAGGAGGCTCATGCAGAACTGTGATTTCAGTCTTTTCAAAATATCTAAAAATAAGAATCCTTTTTGCAACCCAGAAAACTCTGGCTGTAACTGTTTTGTCAAATGAAATAAATTTCACCTTTTTTGGTGCAGGCCCACTGCTTGCTACCTACAGCTTTGATTATTGTTCAGTTTCTGGTATCAACTGACGAACCCATCTTTCACCCTCAGTAACAAATTAGTGAACAAAATTCTACATAACTGTAAGTTATTATCCTCAAAAAAGAATATCATGACTATGACAACAAGATGGCAAGGGGGTGATCTGATCTAACTTCTGTTGATACCTGTAACATCAGAGCTATTTGAAAGAGCTAGGACAATATTCATCATATTTGTAAATAGGTTCGAATTAAATCATAAGAATAGTCAGCCAACACATTACATTTTCCTACAAAAGTCTCATGAAATGGCCATAATGAGAAAAGCAGAGAAATTAAAGCTCATATGGTGGTTTACCAAGAATCATTCTTCCTTGTGTGCCATTCATGACTGGAACAGTGAACAGGGAGAAGACAGAGAGGTATCAGATGTTCTCTCTGCCAAATACTGTAAGGCAGCTTGTAAAGGTGATATGTACATATAGAAGAGGAAATCACATGAAAACAAAACATAGTTGTTGCCCACATTTATCCAGACAAAGTAGTATGATGATATTATGCCAAATTATAGGATCATCCATGCATTTCAGAAATGTCCTATGATTTTACTGTTGTGTTACACAGTCAGTGCTGTATCCAGGTGTAATCCACATATAAAACTGAGAGTTATTGCTGCTCAGACATAAGAAACAGAGCACTTCTTAAATGATGTCCATTTCAAACCAGTATATAAATTTAATCAGAATGTACAGTATGGTGTTCTTGACTAACAAAATTTATTTTACCTTGAATATTTTTGTGTGCATCAGCAACTTCTTTGTATGTTGAAGATGCTAGTTCAATAGTACTATCAACATTGGCATTAATTTCCTGTATTTCTTCGTATATACTGTTAACCAGTGTTTGCTTTCCAGCCACAAGTTTCAGCAAATTATTTGATTTTGAAATATTTTCAGCTGTGCTATTATATAATTCTCTGTTTTCATCCCACATTTCCATAGCAACACTAATGATTGCTGAAGCCTATAAAATTGAAAATTTATTTATAATAATATGCAATATTTCAATTTACTGACAAAAAGCAGTTACAGACTGCCTCCTTAACAATGCCAACTAGGCACAACACTACACTTTAATAAAAGTTTTGGCAAAAATCAGTATAACACTGCAATAGATAAACTGTAAAATATTGGTCTAAGAGTGACACAGAATATGAGATAAATTCAGCAAACATTGGATTTATGAACAGAATGTCTCAATTAATTCCCCTCTGTGATAAGTCATTAACAGATTAGGTTGTCATATTATCATAGTCTCTGAATATGAGAAATTATGTAACAGTGGAATCATCACAAAAATATTTAATTCTTAATGCTTTCAGAAATAAATTAGTGAACATGAAAGCAACAATACCTTTCCTCTACTTCTATGATCTCCTTTTCAACAGCTATGAGCTCTGTAAGGGAGGATCACTGCTCTGACTCTGTTATAATCAAGAGACATATAAATTGCTTTGAACTGAAGTTACTGATGTAGTAAAGCATAAATAGAAAATCGGTAGCAGAGACAGATGAAGAAGCATGGCTGTTCAGTTGTTCAGGTTCTCAAACTCCTTTAAATCTACTGCTGGTGCAATTTATGTTTCTGTTAATTGTCACCTCCAGACCATTCTCAACACATTCCTATCTTATGTTCAGGGCACCAATCATTTCTTTTGCTGGTGATATAATATCAGTTTATCTTATGTTGATGTCCAGCATTTTCAGAAAAAGTGCATACATCTGATCACTTCAGTAGGACATGCTTCCTAGAAGGAAACAGTCATCTGATTTCAACATGGTATGTGCATTTGAACAAACAAAGATCATATCAATACGTTCGACTAAAAAGTGTGTGCTCTCACCTTCCACAGCTACCACGTACATTTATAAATTTTGCTGATTGAAACTAGTGGCCCATTTCTGTTAAGTGTTTATGTATATACACATTTTACATATTTCATTCAGTCTGTCTTGTGTACATGATTTGTACAGCTATAAAACAAGCAACAACACTCAGCACAAGAAGTACTAGGGGATAGCCATGGTAAAGTTAGGCTAATCTTCCACGTTAAAAAAATCACTTGTCTTATCATAAGATTCACAAGTCCACTTCTGCACACCTTATTCACAGATACTGTGTTTAAATAAGATACAAAAAACTACAGAAAGTAGTCTACCTGATTCAGTGCTATATATTAAATGTACATATTCTAATCTTGGAGGGCTGCCACTGACTGAGGCTATTATAGTAACTTTGTTTATATGAAAGCTAATGTTTATCCTAAAGCAGTCAATCTGTAATGGCAAAATCAAACAATAAAAACTCCAGGTAGGTACACTATGTGATCAAAAGTATCCGGACACCCCCACAAACATATGTTTTTCATATTAGGTGCATTGTGCTGCCATCTACTGCCAGGTACTTCATATCAGCGACCTCAGTAGTCATTAGACATCATGAGAGAGCAGACTGAGGCACTTCACAGAACTCAGGAACTTCGAATGTGGTCAGGTGATGGGGTGTCACTTGTGTCATATGTCTGTATGTACATTTCCACACTCCTAAACATCCCTAGGTCCACTGTTTCCAATGTGATAGTGAAGTGGAAATGTGAAGGGACATGTACAGCACAAAAGCATACAGGCCAAGCTCGTCTGTTGACTGACAGATACTGCTGACAGTTGTAGAGGGTTATAATGTGTAATAGGCAGACATCTATCCAGACCATCACACAGGAATTTGAAACTGCGTCACAATCCACTGCAAGTACTATGAAAATTAGGTGGGAGATGAGAAAACTTGGATTTCAAGGTTAAGTGGCTGCTCATAAGCCACACATCATACCGGTAAATGCCAAAGACACCTCGCTTGGTGTAAGGATTGTAAACATTGGATGATTGAACAATGAAAAACGTTGTGTGGGGTGACAAATCATGGTACATAATATGGCGATCCGATGGCAGGGTATGGGTATGGCGAATGCCCGGTGAATGTCATCTGCCAGTGTGTGTAATGCCAACAGTAAAATTCAAAGGCGGTGGTATCATGGTGGGTCATGTTTTTCATGGAGGGGGAAGACCCCTAGGCAGTCATGCAGCATTAAAAATATATGACAATTACTAACATGTTGTGCTTCAACTACACTTGGGGTGAATACTTATTCATCACTATGACTTTGGCCAAGGATTTGGTACTGTCTGTGAATATCTTGGAAAAATCATCAGATATAGGCTTGGACTAGCTGTGTTCTCGTTAAAAAAGAACAGTGTATTAGTGGGTGACATACTAGTGGTTTGGATTTCTGCTTGGGATTATTCTGTAGCTACTCCAGGCCTGTGAATGTATCTTTGTAAAATATATGCATCACACTCAATGATGAGGTTTTTGTTATAACTTCAAGTTGGACAAATATATTTCAAGGACGATGCAATACATGAAAGTCACAGATCAAGTGAACAGAGTAAGACATGTGTCACTTTAACAGTCAAATCATAACTGAGTCCAAGTCTAGCAGCCGCTGGCTGGCTGGCCGCTTAGGTGGCGCTGCTGCTGCATGGCTGGCAGACAGCGCTGCATGTAGAGGACGCACGTAACTGCCCGGCGGCACTTTGAAAGATTGGCGAGTCACAACACTTCTCCCCCCTTTGAAGTTTTTGCACAGGTCTTGATGGAGGTGGTCTGTAGATTGCTAACATCCATAGGTGTTGTTTGACTGGCCGTAAAGTCTTGAGGAGGAGGCTTCCTGTACAGACAGAAGTGTCCTCGATGATAATGGGCCGAGATGACAGGAGACGTGGGGGTCGAATCTGCTGGGGCGCCATGCACCAATCTGCCCGTTGTGGCAAGTCTGGTTCTTATAACAGGAGACACGGGCGATGTGTCCACATCCATAGAAGAAGGAGGCGAGTAGGGTTGCTCCTACAGATGGTGGTCATCTGGTTCCTGCATGGGCATGTCTCCTGTAGGCGTCAGTTCTTGTGCTGGCACTGATATGGTGGTGAGAGGACTGCATTGTGAGTAATGAGAGACTCCAGGATCCTGAGTGTCAGGTAGAGCCGAAGGTGGTGTAGCGGCATCTGGAACAGGAGTTGCCGGCACACGAGGGCGAATCTGGTCTGAATGACACACTGCAACACCAGTGTCAGTCTGGATTTCATACGGGCATTGGCCACGGTGTCGTAAGATGTGGCCAGGACTTCATTTTGGCTGCCTGCCATATCCCCATACCATACAAAGTCACCGGCGGTGAACTGGCCAAGCGAAGGCACCCGCAGCCGTGCGGTGGAAGGCCGCAGAAGATGAAGTAGCGTGCGGGGCTGTCGGCCGTGTATGAGCTCAGCCGGGCTGTGGTCACCCATGAGGGTGAAACGGTAAGAAGCTAGAAATTGGAGAAGCGCATCATCAGCAGCAGAAGAAGTCAGGAGTTTCCTCATCTGAGCCTTAAATGTGCAGACCAGTCGTACAGCCTCACCGTTCGACTGTGGGTGGAACGGAGGGGCCTTGACATGCATGACTCTGCGACAGGCACAAAAATCCACAAAATCGGAAGAGGCAAATTGTGGACCATTATCAGTAACAAGAGTAGAGGGAAGGCCTTCCAAAGAGAAAATGCAAGCTAGAGCATTGGTGGTTGCCGCGGCAGTAGGCGACGTGCAATGGACAATGAAAGGAAAGTTAGAGTAGGCGTCAATAACAAGAAGCCAATAAGTACCTAAAAAAGGTCCTGCGAAGTCAGCATGAATACTCTCCCAGGGCTTCTCAGGCGAAGGCCACAGTGACAAAGATGACTTCGGGGCGGCGGCCTTTGACACACAAGGGCCGCAGGCAGCGACCATGTGTGCGATTCAGAGTCGATGGCAGGCCAGTACACATGACGGTGCGCCAGAGATTTTGTGCGAGAGAGACCCCAGTGCCCCTGCTGAAGGAGGCGCAAGACTGAAGCATGCAAAGACGCAGGTACCACAACATGCAGTGAAGCATTTTTGGTGGAAAGGAGGATAACACCATCCCTAGCCATGAGGCGGTAACGCAAAGCGTAGTAGTTCCGCAATGGATCAGAAGTTTTAGGGGACGGACAATCTGGCCAACCCTTCTGAATACAGCGTAAAACCCGGGAAAGCGTAGGGTCACAACCCGCAGCAGCCGCCAACTGGTCCCGAGTGATGGGGAACCCATCCACAACCCGCTGCTCGGCAACATCCAGGTGGAAACACAAAAGTTCGTCCTTATCAAATGCCAGATCAGGACCCATGTGAAGGTGAGACAGAGTATCAGCATTCGCGTGTTGAGCTGTTGGCCGGAAATGAATCTCATAATTGAAAAGAGACAAGTAAATAGCCCAACGCTGGAGGTGGTGTGCAGTCTTGTCGGGAAATGATGTTGCTGGATGGAATAAGGAAACAAGTGGTTTGTGATCTGTAACAACATGAAATTTGGATCCATAGAGAAAAACACCAAACTTATGAAGAGCATAAATTATGGCCAAAGCTTCTTTTTCAATTTGAGAATACTTTTGTTGGGCATCCGTGAGCGTTTTGGAGGCATAAGCAATGGGTTGTTGAGAACCGTCAGAAAAACAGTGCGCAAGGACTGCACCAACCCCGTATTGAGAGGTGTCCGTGGCAAGAACAAGATGTTGGTCAGGTCGATAAGTAGCCGGGCACGGGGCCTGTTTCAGCTTAGTCTTCAATTTCTGGAAAGCCGCATCGCATGATGCGGACCAGTAAAAAGGCATGTTTTTATGCAACAGGCGATGCAACGGCTGAGCCACCGAAGCAGCAGATGGTAAAAACCTGTGATAGTATGCTACTTTCCCCAAGAAGACCTGCAGTTCCTTAACAGATGTAGGGTGAGGAAGGGCACTGATCGCAGCGACAGTTTGCTGAAGCAGACGAATACCATCCCAAGAGAGTTGAAACCAGAAGTACGTGATAGATGCCTGAAAAAATTTTGATTTCTGAAGATTACACTTAAGACCGGCAGTCTGTAAGACATGAAAAAGTGTGCGGAGATTCTGAAGATGTTCTTCAGAGGTGGAACCAGTGACAACAATGTCGTCCGTGTAATTGATACACCCAGGGACAGGGAGCAATAATTGTTCCAAGAATCGCTGAAAGAGAGCAGGGGTGCTGGCAACCCTGAATTGCAATCATTGGTATTGATAGAGGCCGAAAGGCATGTTAAGGACCAGAAACTGCCGGGAAGCACTGTTGAGAGGGAGTTGATGATAAGCTTCTGACAGGTCAAGTTTAGAAAAATACTGGTCTCCAGCAAGTTTAGTGAACAATTCTTCAGGTAGAGGCATAAGGTAAATGTCGATAAGGGATTGAGCATTTACAGTGGCTTTGAAATCGCCACAGAGCTGAATATCACAATTTGTCTTAGCAATGACAATGACAGGAGAGGACCACTCACTGGAAGTGACAGGAAGCAAGACCCCTGAAGCAGTAGACGATCCAGCTCCCATCTGACCTGATCACGAAGGGCCACAGGAATGGGCCAAGCCCAAAAAATCTTAGGCTGAGCAGTGGGTTTGAGCGTGATATGAGCTTCAAAGTTGTTTGCACGGCCTAACCCAGGAGAAAAAAGGGACGAAGATGTCGTCGTCAAGGAATCCAATTGAGCATAAGGAATAGCATCAGAGACGATATTGACAGGGTCATCTATGGAGAACCCAAAAACGCAAAAGGCACTGAAACCAAAAAGATTCTCTGCATTACTATGGTCGACCACAAATATGGGAACAGTGCGAACTGCAGATTTGTAAGATACCTCAGCATCAAATTGTCCCAATAGAGAAATCTTCTGTTTATTGTAAGTCCGTAATTGCCTAGTGACAGGTGACAGGATTGGAGAACCCAACTGAAGATACGTCTGAGAATTGATGATAGTGGCAGCAGAACCAGTATCCACCTGCATGTGAACATCTCGACCAAGTATTTGGACAGTGAGGAATAACTTCCCTGAAAGAGAAGAAGTACAATTGACAGACAACACAGAATCAGAATCAGCGCCACGTTCATGAACATCATGTATGCAGTTGGATTTGCAAACGGATGACATATGACCCTTTTTTTTTGCATTTGTGACACATTGCCCAATGTTGTGGACAATCCTCGTGTGAATGTTTCGTAAAACACCGTGGACATGAAGGAAGATGCCATGGGTTTTGCTGCAGTTTCTTAGAGGTTTGTTTACGGTTAGGCCGAGGCTGCACTTTGGAGCATACTGCAGCCACGTCGGCTGGCGGGGACACGCCACATGCTTTGTCAACAGCGCACAGAAGTTATATTTCCCCGATGTCACGCCATGCCTCTATTTGCGCTCCAGCAGTCCAAGAAATTTCAAAAGACTGAGCGATGGATAGGACTTCATCTAGAGTCGGATTTGCCAACTGAAGGGCACGTTGCCTAACTTCTTTGCTGGGCGCCAACTGGTTAATAGCATCCCGTACCATGGAATCGGTGTAGGATTCTTTGTGAACTTCAGTAACAAATTGACACTTTCTACTGTGGCCGTGAAGTTCAGCAGCCCAAGCGCGATAGGATTGATTTGGTTGGTTTTGACAATGATAAAAGGCAACACGAGAGGGTACCACATGCGTATGCTTTTGAAAATAGATGGACAGAAGGGAGCACATTTCGGCAAAGGACAAAGACGCAGGATCTTTCAAAGGAGCCAATTGCGACAACAACCGATACATTTGAGTTGAAATTCATGAAAGGAACAGAGACTTACATGTTTGGTCATCCACAACATGAAATGCCAAGAAGTGCTGTCGAAGATGTTTTTGTAATCGGACCAGTCTTCCGCCGTCTCGTCATAAGGAGGAAAAGGAGGTAGAGACAACGAAATCACGAATCACATTTGTGAGAAGCATTTGCTGTTCTATGAGACCTTGCAATAGTTGCTCTAAAGTAGCCATGGAAACACTTGGGTCAACAATGAAAAAGAAAAATTCACTATCTCATCGCCAATTGTTATAACTTCAAGCTGAACAAATATATTTCAAGGATGACACAATACATGAAAGTTACAGATCAAGTAAACAGAGTAAGACGTGTGTCACTTTAACAGTCAAATCATAACTGAGTCCGAGTCTAGCGTCCGCTGGCTGGCTGGCCGCTTAGGTGGTGCTGTTGCTGCATGGCTGGCAGACAGCACCACATGTAGAGGACAGGCATAACTGCGCGGCGGCACTTTGAAAGATTGGCGAATCACAGCAGTTTTCTAAATGTGCCCAGTGACTGTGTCAGAAATAATTATGACAGTTACAGCTTCCTGTTAAGAAGTCTGAGATTGCCTTCAATGTAGACCTAAATGCAGCATTCTTTACAACAAAGTGAGAGGATGACTGTTATATTATAATAATTAGTTGATATCTTACAATGTCACACCACAGAATCTTCTGAATACAATAAAATTTTTCCCAGAATAATTCTCCACATGGTAGCTTTACCTACAGCTATTAATGTCCTTATTTTGGATGATTCCGTTACATTTGGATTCCAAATTAAAGACTATGTTATACTGTGCCAGATTCCATACCTTATAAAGCTCCAGACACACTTTATAACAGTTTTGTTTCACTTTTTAAGCCAATACTTGAAGACTTCATGCTACACATCAATATGAAGTCTTCAGCCATACCTAATTTCTATCAACCTCGACCAATTCATTTTGCATTACGAGAAGACTTGCAAGCTGAACTATGTCGTCTTCAGGAACAAGTAGTAATGCCTGTTCTAGTCAATGAGATTACACAACTAGTGGTGGTGCAAAAGCCAAATGTATCTTTGTGCATTTGCACAAATTGCAAAGCATCTATAAATGCCTAATCAGAAGTATACACTTCTTCGATTCCCTGCCTAAAAAGTTGATGAACATAATTACCCAAAGGTTAATTCTTCTGATTGAACACACCTACAGTTATCCCTGAACTAAGAATCCAAGGCAATGGTGGTAATCAATACACTATTCGACTTATTTTGATACAATAATTTGCTATTCTAAGTGAGTGGTGCCCTTGATATTATCAGCAATACCAAGAACAGCTAATTCAATGGATATGTTAAAGCACTAACTATCATGATGATACAACTGTCACTAGATCAATAACAGAAAACATTTTGATACACTTAAAGTGTTTTTTGAAGTACTTCAACATAGTGACTCTAAGTGCAATTAACAAAAGTGTATATACTCCAGCATAGCAAGAAATATCTAGGCCTGGAAGTAGCCTCAATTGAATGTAGGGTTTACATCAGTAGTGTACTCCAACCAAAAATTCTCCATTTATTGTTCTGCATGCACTGAGAGTATTATGTACTAGCAGCTCCTGTTGCTTCTCAACATTACTCCCTAGCTACTAAAGACCAGTGCTTGTACAATCAAGAAATAAACTGAGTGTTGCCTCCAACATAAAAGTCAACTGTCCCTTTCAGCTCCTCTGATGTGGTAGCAGGTGTTTCAGATTCATCTGAAAATGGCATTTCAGTTGTTTTTGTGACTGGTTGAGCTTTCTGGAGTAATGCCTATGCATACTGAGAAGCATTTCCTTGTTATGACACTTGAGCTCAATGCATGTGTCACCTACTGATAATTCATACTGCATAGCTTATGAGTAAAGGGCAAGAAGAACTGATGTAGGTGTATATTTCTCTTTCAGTCCTTGAGTAAATGAAAAATATTTGGAATTATCACATGAATAGAACATATATCCAAACATGCCACCTTGAAAAGTCTGAATTACATCAGCAAAAGGTGGAGGACATTTAAAACAGTGTAGCACTGACATCGAAAAAAGTGTCTTAATTGATTCGAATAATATTTTCATGTTGCAGAAGACTGAGGAAAAGAGAATGTTTGCACCTTGGGATGAGAACCTTGGAAACAAGCTGGTCAGCCAGTATGCATGCTACTTTCATGAGCATCTATGGTATGTGGCTGGAGGACCATGAAGCCATGGGTAGGTAATATGGTGTAGGACATCCATGCCTCATCACTGAAAAGGGAGTACAGAGGCTTACCCATTATTTAAAGTAGTGTAGGTAGCAACTTGTGGCAGATTTGACAATGAAGTGCAAAAATGGTGCAGACACAAGTGTTCCAGAGAACACTGTTCTCAGCACAGGCTCGAACATGGGGCTCTCTAGCAGACGACCCCTCCATGTTCCTATGCTGACCCCACAACATTGTTATTTACAACTGCAGTGACGATATCATAAAGAATTAATCATGGATCAATGGAAATGTGTCACCTGATTGGATGAATCACATTTCTTGTTACTTCACATCAATGGTCATGTCTGGATACATGAGGTGAACGACTTTTCAGAACATGCTATGCACTATGGATGCAAGATTTGGGTGGGGGAGGGGTGTCAGCATTTTTAGGGTCATGTGGAGATATTATGATAGCTGTGGACTGTATGACCATTATTGGGGACCATCTGAATCCCTTCACACTTGACGTGTTCCCTGATCATGATGGCATCTTTCAATAGAATAAATGTCTGTCACACGGCCTCGATTGTGCTACAGAGGCATGTTAGTGAACTCATATTGATGTCTTGGCCGCCAAATTTGCCTTATCTGAACTTGATGCAATATATCTAGGATGCTATCGAGCACAAGCTCTATGCTCACAATCCACAAACCCATAATTTACAGGAACTGTGTAACCTGTCTGTGTAACAAATGTCTGCTTGTGTCTGTGTATGTGTGGATGGATATGTGTGTGTGTGCGAGTGTATACCTGTCCTTTTTTCCCCCTAAGGTAAGTCTTTCCGCTCCCGGGATTGGAATGACTCCTTACCCTCTCCCTTAAAACCCATATCCTTTTGTCTTTCCTTCTCCTTCCCTCTTTCCTGACGAGGCAACCATTGGTTGCGAAAGCTAGAATTTTGTGTGTATGTTTGTGTTTGTTTGTGTGTCTATCGACCTGCCAGCGCTTTTGTTTGGTAAGTTTCATCATCTTTCTTTTTAGATAGATATATATATATATATATATATATATATATATATATATATATATATATATATATACACATAAAAATAGAGGGAAACATATATGTTTCCCTCTATATATATATATATATATATATATATATATATATATTCACTTTTGTTTTGGTTCTTGGATTTGCATTTTATCTGATTAGATCACTGGATGTTTAAGGTTATTATTCACAATCTGAACCTTACCTATTACATTCCACTATTGCTCCTGTATGCCTTGTATGTTTCTCTTAATATTGAGTTCTCATTTTCTCTTTCCTTTCACACTTCCACTTTTTTTTACTTATCCTCTCTTGCATTACTTTAAAGTACCATTAAATAAGTCTCAAATGAGCAAGCTCAAGATTCATCAACTTCTCAATTTCACCTTACTACTTGGCCCTGTATCAATTGTTCCAATTTTGGCATGTATCGAGTATATAATTTTATTCTAATTTTTTTCATCTCTATTATGTTTATATTTCTACAATCACATAAAACTAGAACAATGGGAAGCAAAGTTAATTACCTGTGCAACTGTTGTTGTAGCATCTAACTGTATTTTTACCAGATCCATTTCTGGAAAATTAAGACTCGATATCTCAATATGATTATTAAGAGCTGTGCTATATGCATCATTTACTTTATCAACTGAATCATCTGTTACAGCTTTTGTTAATTCCATTTTACTGACTGCTACTTCAGTTTCAGCTTTCAGCTTTTCATTCTCATTGCTGCAAATTTAAAATGAAATGAATTTTATTCATTTAAATTAACATTAATCTGTGAATATGAAAAAGGTAACTTCATAACAACTATTTGGAGGAAATAATGACATCGTGAAATCTAGATTTAACTGAAATGCCCCTATGCTTGGAAAGTGAACACACAAAGATTTTTATTGTGAACATGACATGATATATCATCATCACAGGAAAGCAAAATTGCAGAACTAACCTCACGGGCCCATAAATATGATTGCCATTGATTTATATTAGTATTTAATGTTTCCTATTTGAAGCTGCAGATATTATCAGGTATAAAATAGTCTACACAGGAAAGAATCTCCAGACAAAAGGCAAATCCAAACAAAGGTAAGAGTTCCAATTACCAAGAAGCTGCAAATAAATAGAGGGCTTGGATGAGTCTCAGCAGTGACTGTACCACTCTTTTCTGCAATTATCAGTATGCATTATTACAACCATAACAGCAGTTTCTTATTGTCTTACCCTTGTACCTCAGACTTCCTTGTAAATCTTAAAACTTTCATTCACAGAAAATACAAGATTATTAACATATTTTTAACATAATATAACTAATTCTAAGGTATGGGGAATATTAGTGTATATGGTACTTGTTTGACATTCGCTAGCTCAAAAGCCTTATTTGGTAATAGTCCTTCCAGCTCAGCATTATACACAGTCTTAAACACTGCAGCAAATATTTATTTACAGAAATTAGAAATTCTGATACAAACTATATCTACCTATTGGTCTTGGCATATAGTTTAAATGATGCCTGCTCTCTCTGATCTCTGTAGCTAGCACGGTTAGCGTTTTGTCATCACCAGCAATAATGATTCATCATGTGAGTAAGATCCATGAACAAAAGTTGCCAACAAACAGAACTATACTGCTGGTTACTGAAACTGCTACAAAATGAAGATGGCATGCAACAAATATGACATTGGCATGACATGTGGAGGACTATAGGAGGAAGCCAGATTCCATCTGTCACTGTCGTATGGGCCAGGCAACTAGTGTGATAGCATGGGATGCCATCCATTACACAACAGAGTCACTTCTGGTTTATGTAAATGGTAATTTGGAAAGCAGCTGCTATATTTCTGATGTGATAAGGCCAGTGGATATCCTTGCTCTTCGAGGTCACCAGGACATTACCTTTCAATAAAATAATCCAAGACCACTCAATACCTATGCTGTCCCGACCTACCTTGGTACAGAGGGTGTTTGATTGTTACCATGGCCAGCATGCTTTACAGATCTCTCACCCACTGAAAACAACTGACCATGGGTTGCTGAAAGACTGGCACACCACTACTCATCAGCCACTAAAACTTCTAAACTGTATCATAGAACTGAAGCAGAAGGGAATGATGTAGCCATATCTATCATCCAACTGCATTTGACCAGTTGTGAGCTACAGTTGACAGCTCTGTGTACAAAATTGCACATTTGTATACTCTAAAATATATTTAACCAAGTGTTCTTCCTACTGTGATATGTATACACTAAAATGTTATTTTTGCTTTGCTTCCTGATGTTGCGGTTTTAATTGTCAGCAGTGTAATACAGGGTTAGGCAGGAACTTGCTAAGAAACTCAAGATAAAGGTGGTAACAGCAGGACAGAGTGAGAAGGAAACCAACTGTTAGTTTTGCTTGTCTTCTTTTTTCTCATTTTATTTCTGTATGGAATTATAAAATGTCCTGCTATGTTAACGGCATGCACCCATCTATATGATAACTGATAAATTCTTCCTGTTTAAAAATACAGGGGAATCAACATCTACATACTATACAAATCACTATGATTTGTATGATGAGGGGACATTTCCAATTATACAATTATTAGGGCTTCTTCTCATTCCATTCACATGTGGAGCAATGGAAAAATGATTGTTAGTCTAACCTTGTCCTCATGTTCTCTACACTAATAATATGCACACATTATTTTAGTGCATTCTCCATACTCACACAGTCCATTACTACTGAATTCTTATTATATTATCCATGATATTGTAGCCAGCCCCAGCCAGGCCACTACAATCCATCAACATTGCCTCCACATCTTGTGGCTTGTCTAGTGGCTGGGATGCAGGCATTTTCCTGTCAAAGGTACCAGTTTCCTGCTACAATGTGCATGCACCACCTGCGGTGGTACTGTGATCACCAAATTATTTTCTTCATCTGCGATCATGCGTCTAGACACATCCGAGCATGCACCATCCACTGGCATAGCTGATAATGCTGCCTAACAATTTTCTGCTGCTGCAGTATATCCACTAGTCCTTTGGGATCTCTTCCATGCCTTCTGTGTCTCTTAGGCACTTCTGTGCCCCATACTCATTGTCAGCCTTTGCTCACAATGGCTGCCAATCCTCTTGTGGTTCATCCTTTCCCTTTCATGCACTTCGGCACTTCTAGTGCACCCTCCACTCACAGCCACATCTGCACCCTCCCTCTTTTTCATTTCACAGGGTGCACACCACTTATAGAGGCACTGTGATCACAGAACTATTTTCTTTGTCCACAATCATGTGGCTAGACACATCTGCATGTGTACCATCCATAACAGTACTGCAATCACAGACATGTGATAAGATGGACATCAATCTGTCTTCCGGCAATGACCAGACCACCAGCAGGCAGATAGTCCTCACACATTGGGCAGTTATACTCATCAGTCAGAGCCTCATCATCCCTATCATCATATCCTTGGAAGCTGCCACTGGTTGAATTGTTGCTCCCATCAATCTTCAACACCTGCCAATGTCACTGCTGGCTCACCAGCCCTACATCTGTGCACTCTGTCAACATACACATATTCCAAGCAGCCCTGCTGGTCAAGTGTCGCCTCCCTGCTGCTCTTGATACCCTTTCTGGCCTGTCAGCATTGCCGCATCCCAGGCCAGTGGCCGCCAATGCCTGCTGCTGTCTGCCTCTACCAGTGCTGGCTCACCAGGCTTCAGAAGCTGCCGATCTCACTGGTTGCTACTCATGCACCACTTGCTGCAGCATCAAGTGCTCCATGTCTGCTGCCTTACGCCCAGAGCAACATCACAATTTCTAGTCCATCAGGCTAGTGTATCCTGGCTGGTACCCACTGGTCAAGCGCTGTCTACCAAAGTTTGATGATGCCTGCCAATATCAGCCGACACCGCCGCTAGCTCATTGGGCTACCAACACAGCCAGTCTCACTCGGCAGCCATCACATTCCTCTCAATGCAATGTCAATTACCAGGCAGTTGCCACACCCTGCCTAGTACCACCAGTTTCCAGCTGTGCTGTACTACAGCCTACAACATGTTCAAATTAGATCCAAAAGGACTTCAGCATAGTAATATCAAAAATTGTGTATTGTTAGCTATTGTACAATAAACTCCTGCAGATGTCACTGGAAACTGCTGTTAACCTCCTGTGCCCTTGTCATTGTGCAAGGAGATACAACATTAAATTCACAATTATCAATTACTTTCTGTAGAATTAATATCTGTAGATTAGATTAGATTAATACTAGTTCCATGGATCATGAATACGATATTTCGTAATGATGTGGAACGAGTCAAATTTTCCAATACATGACATAATTAAGTTAATTTAACAACATAGTTAAGTTAATATAACAACTTTTTTATTTTTTTTGTGTTTTTTTATTTTTTTTATGTTTTTATAATTTTTTGTTTGTTTTTTCTTTTTCTTTTTTTTCTTAATTATATCTAAAAATTCCTCTATGGAGTAGAAGGAGTTGTCATTCAGGAATTCTTTTAATTTCTTCTTAAGTACTTGTTGGTTATCTGTCAGATTTTTGATACTATTTGGTAAGTGACCAAAGACTTTAGTGCCAGTATAATTCACCACTTTCTGTGCCAAAGTTAGATTTAATCTTGAATAGTGAAGATCATCCTTTCTCCTAGTATCGTAGTTATGCACACTGCTATTACTTTTGAATTGGGTTTGGTTGTTAATAACAAATTTCATAAGAGAGTATATATACTGAGAAGCTACTGTGAATATCCCTAGATCCTTAAATAAATGTCTGCAGGATGATCTTGGGTGGACTCCAGCTATTATTCTGATTACATGCTTTTGTGCAATAAATACTTTATCCCTCAGTGATGAATTACCCCAAAATATGATGCCATATGAAAGCAATGAGTGAAAATAGGCGTAGTAAGCTAATTTACTAAGATGTTTATCACCAAAATTTGCAATGATCCTTATTGCATAAGTAGCTGAACTCAAACGTTTCAGCAGATCATCAATGTGTTTCTTCCAATTTAATCTCTCATCAATGGACACACCTAAAAATTTGGAATATTCTACCTTAGCTATATGCTTCTGATTAAGGTCTAAATTTATTAATGGCATCATACCATTCACTGTACGGAACTGTATGTACTGTGTCTTATCAAAATTCAGTGAGAGTCCGTTTACAAGGAACCACTTAGTAATTTTCTGAAAGACAGTATTGACAATTTCATCAGTTAATTCTTGTTTGTCAGGTGTGATTACTATACTTGTATCATCAGGAAAGAGAACTAACTTTGCCTCTTCATGAATATAGAATGGCAAGTCATTAATATATATTAAGAACAACAAAGGACCCAAGACTGACCCTTGTGGAACCCCATTCTTGATAGTTTCCCAGTTTGAGGAATGTGCTGATCTTTGCATATTATGAGAACTGCTTATTTCAACTTTCTGCACTCTTCCAGTTAGGTACGAATTAAACCATTTGTGCACTGTCCCACTCATGCCACAATACTTGAGCTTGTCTAGCAGAATTTCATGACTTACACAATCAAAAGCCTTTGAGAGATCACAAAAAATCCCAATGGGTGGTGTTCGGTTATTCAGATCATTCAAAATTTGATTGGTGAAAGCATATATGGCATTTTCTGTTGAAAAACCTTTCTGGAAACCAAACTGACATTTTGTTAGTACTTTATTTTTACAGATATGTGAAGCTACTCTTGAATACATTACTTTCTCAAAAATTTTGGATAAAGCTGTTAGAAGGGAGATTGGATGGTAATTGTTGACATCAGATCCATCCCCCTTTTTTATGCAAAGGTATAACAATAGCATATTTCAGTCTATCAGGGAAAATGCCCTGTTCCAGAGAGCTATTACACAGGTGGCTGAGAATCTTACTTATCTGTTGAGAACAGGCTTTTAGTATTTTGCTGGAAATGCCATCAATTCCATGTGAGTTTTTGCTTTTAAGCAAGTTTATTATTTTCCTAATTTCAGAGGGAGAAGTGGGTGAGATTTCAATTGTATCAAATTGCATAGGTATGGCCTCTTCCACTAACAGCCTAGCATCTTCTAATGAACACCTGGATCCTACTATATCCACAACATTTAGAAAATGATTGTTTAAAATATTTTCAACTTCTGACTTTTTATTTGTAAAGTTTTCATTCAATTTGATGGTAATACTGTCTTCCTGTGCTCTTGGTTGACCTGTATCTCTTTTAATAATATTCCAAATTGTTTTAATTTTATTATCAGAGTTGCTGATTTCAGACATGATACACATACTTCTGGATTTTTTAATAACTTTTCTTAATATAACACAGTAGTTTTTATAATGTTTGATAGTTTCCGGGTCACTACTCTTTCTTATCTCAATGCACCCTACACCACAATGTACCCTACACCAATACTGAAATTCACAAGCAATTTAAAGCACCACACCTGTAACAAAAGATGTATCTACCACATCTAGATTTGATTATTTGCATGATAATGGAAAACTCCAGCAAACATGATTTGCATCCTCATGGTGGCACTACTATCACTGCTCTTATGTACAGCTGTTTGATTGCTTGCAGTTTTACTTTCTAGTTTTCTCATCTTATTGTTTAAATTTTTATTGAGGTACAAGGTAAACTGGTATTTGGGTAAACTGGCATTGGGGTAAACTGGCATTGGGGTAAACTGGCATTGGGGTAAACTGGCATTGGGGTAAACTGGCTTTGGGGTAAACTGGCTTTGGGGTACTCTGGTATTGGGGTAAACTAGTATTGGGGTAAACTAGTATTGGGGTAAACTAGTATTGGGGTAAACTAGTATTGGAGTTAGCTGGTATTGGGGTAAGCTGGTATTGGGGTAAGCTGGTATTGGGGTCAGTAGAAGCAACAACATTGTGGCAATGAGGAACATTACTAAGCAGTATACAGATGCCACCGAATGTAGACATCAGCACATGGGGGACAGGGAATACTTGACCCCTGATGGGTCATGGTACAGGCTTTTTATTCATTTATTTTGGATCATATAAGAATATAATAAGAATATAATAATTTCAATCCCAAAGACAGCAGGTGCTGACAGATGTGAAAATTACCGAACTATCAGTTTAATAAGTCACAGCAGCAAAATACTAACGCGAATTCTTTACAGATGAATGGAAAAACCGATAGAAGCCGACCTTGGGGAAGATTAGTTTGGAGTCCGCAAAAATGTTGGAACACGTGAGGGAATACTGACCCTACGACTTATCTTAGAAGAAAGATTAAGGAAAGGCAAACCTAAATTTCTAGCATTTGTAGACTTAGAGAAAGCTTTTGACACTGTTTATTGGAATACTCTCTTTCAAATTCTGAAGGTGGCAAGGGTAAAATACAGGGAGTGAAAGGCTATTTACAATTTGTACAAAAGCAGATGGCAGTTATAAGAGTCGAGGGACATGAAAGGGAAGCAGTGGTTGGGAAGGGAGTGAGACAGGGTTGTAGCCTATCCCTGATGTTATTCAATCTGGATATTGAGCAAGCAATAAAGGAAACAAAAGAAAAGTTCGGAGTAGGTATTAAAATTCATAGAGAAGAAGTAAAAACTTTGAGGTTCGCTGATGACATTGTAATTCCGTCAGAGACAGCAAAGGACTTGGAAGAGCAATTGAACGGAATGGACAGTGTCTTGAAAGGAGGGTATAAGATGAACATCAACAAAAGCAAAACAAGGATAATGGAATGTAGTCAAATTAAGTTGGATGATGCTGAGGGAATTAGATTAGGAAATGAGACACTTCAAGTAGTAAAAGAGTTTTGCTATTTGGTGAGCAAAATAACTTATGATGGTTGAAGTAGAGAGGATGTAAAATGTAGACTGGCAATCGCAAGGAAAGCATTTCTGAAGGAGGAGAAATTTTTTAACATAGAGTATAGATTTAAATGTCAAGAAGTCGTTTCTGAAAGTATTTGTATGGAGTGTAGCCATGTATGGAAGTGAAATGTGGACGATAAATAGTTTAGACAAGAAGAGAACAGAAGCTTTCAAAATGTGGTGCTACAGAAGAATGGTGAAGATTAGATGGGTAGGTCACATAACTAATGAGGAGATATTGAATAGAATTGGGGAGAAGAGGAGCTTGTGGCACAACTTGACTAGAAGAAGGGATCGGTTGGTAAAACATGTTCTGAGACATCAAGGGATCACCAATTTAGTATTGGAGGGCAGTGTGGAGGGTAAAAATCATAGAGGGAGACTAAGAGATGAATACACTAAGTAGATCCAGAAGGATGGTGGTGGTGGTGGTTAGTGTTTAACGTCCCGCCGACAACGAGGTCATTAGAGACGGAGCGCAAGCTCGGGTTAGGGAAGGATTGGGAAGGAAATCGGCCGTGCCCTTTCAAAGGAACCATCCCGGCATTTGCCTGAAATGATTTAGGGAAATCATGGAAAACCTAAATCAGGATGGCCGGAGACGGGATTGAACCGTCGTCCTCCCGAATGCGAGTCCAGTGTGCTAACCACTGCGCCACCTCGCTCGGTCCAGAAGGATGTAGGCTGCAGTAGGTACTGGGAGATGAAGAAGATTGCACAGGATAGAGTAGCATGGAGAGCTGCATCAAACCAGTCTCAGGACTGAAGACCACTGCAACAACAACATTTTGGATCATAAGTTCTTTGGCTGGTTTGATGTGGCATCATCTTCGTCACAGAGTAGCACTTATTTTATCACCAAATTCTTACGAATTTCTACCAATGACTGTCTGTGACTATGAAATTGCATAGTTAGCATTGCTGAACATTAAAGGAAATACACTCCCCCCCCCCCAAACACACACATCCATACTCTGATGAAAAAACTTGCAACATCAAGAAGGAGTTGTGCGACATAAATGGAAGTTGGTAAGTGTGTTTCTACATCTGAAAGATGAGGTCTATTCAGATTTCGTGCCAGTCACATAAAAGCAGTGCTAGTAGTGCCACCATGAGGATGCAAATCATATTTGCTTCAAATACACATTGTTATGCTCATGACCATGAGTTACCTTTAAGGTTAGACATGGTGAGCTGATTTCAGTCAAGATTGTCTTCAAAGTGACAACGATTCCATTATCAAAATCTCATTGTGTTTGAATGAGGTCATGGAATAGGGCTATGACCAGCTGGATGTTCTTTCTGCAGTATTGAAGGAAGACCTGGTAGGAATGTAGCCACTGTACATGATTGTTGGCAGCAGTGATCACGAGAATGTATGGTCTCAAGAACACCAGACTCTGGATGGTCATATGGCACTACCAAGAGGGAACACCATTGTGTTCAACGTATGGCTGTGGTGCATCTTATTGTGTCTGCAGCAGCAATTCGAGCAGCAGTTGGCACCACAGTAACACAATGAACTGTTAGAAATTTGTTACTTCAAGGACACCTCTGAGCCAGATGCCCTGTAGTGTGCATTCCAGTGACCACAAACTATTACCATTTGCGACTTCAGAGGTGTCAAGTGAGAACTCTGGAAAGCAGGTTGGAGGTCTGTTGTCTTTTCTGATGAAAGCTGATTGTGTCTTCATGACAGTTTTGCCATGTGTTGGTTAGGAGGAGGCCAGGTAAGCACTACAACTAACCTGTCTGCAGCCTAGACACACTAGACCTGCTACATCTGAAGTTATCATCTGAGGTGTGATTTCATATGACAGCAGGAGCACTCTCATGGTTATTCCCTGCATCCTGACTGAAAATCCACATGTCAGTCTGGTGATTTGATCTGTTATGCTACCATTCATGAACAGGATTCCAAGATATGTTTTCCAACAGGAAAACACTTGTCCGCATAGTGCTGTTGTAATCCAACATGCTCTACAAAGTGTTGAATGTTGCCTTGGCCTACTCAAACACCAGATCTGTCTCCAGTGTGCACATATAGGACATCATTATGCTACCATTCATGAACAGGATTCCAAGATATGTTTTCCAACAGGAAAACACTTGTCCGCATAGTGCTGTTGTAATCCAACATGCTCTACAAAGTGTTGAATGTTGCCTTGGCCTACTCAAACACCAGATCTGTCTCCAGTGTGCACATATGGGACATCATTGGATGACAACTCCAATGCCATTCGCAACCAGCATTAACAATGCATGGAACTCCATCCCACTAACTGACATCCAGCACCTTAATTCATAATGCACGCATGTTTGCATGCTTCCATTCAACATTCTGGTTGTTATACTGGTTGTTAATGTATCAGCAGTTCACATTTGCGATGGATTATCTCACAAATGCATTAAACTATGATCTTGCCATGTTAATCACTTAAATATGTCACTCAGACAAGTGTATTACCAAAATATCATTACTCTACATTAACTATTTGTGGTGTTGTCATTTTTTTCTGTCAGTGTGTGCATGTGTGTGTGTGTGTGTGTGTGTGTGTGTGTGTGTGTGTGTGTGTGTGTGTGGGTGTGTGTGTGTGTGTGTGTGTACAGAGTGAGTAATAAATGAGGAAAAATATTCCATACAAAGTGTCACACATTGGGCTACAAACAAATTCATTTTCCTCATGTTCCTATGTCATTAAATGACAATGCAATTGAATGTTATAAGATCGAGAAATGTGAATCAGGCTTTTGGAGTTCCTGTTCACCAACATAGTCCTATGGGAAAGATCACCAATACCGCACAACATGCATGTGTTGTAGGTAGTTGACACCACTGATTATAAGATGAGGCGTGAGGTGTCAAGCACTGATCTGTGTGACAATGTGAGCAATGTCAGCACCCACATCTATCTAGTTCCATTTCTGCCAGCCAGTATTGTGTATTGTGGCTAGTTGGCATAGGGAACAGAAAGTGAGAAGGAATTGTTTAACTATGTATACATGTTTTATTATTCGGTTTGTGTGTCCTGGATTTAGTCTCAACAAACAAGTACAAAAAATCTGAATACAAAATATGATTACTCAGTAATGTCCCAGTTAATCCATACAAATTCAATACAACTTTACAAATCTAAACTAACATAGAAATACATGAGCAGAAGCTGCAGTGGCGTTTCATAGAAATGACAGACACAGTGTGTGTGGCAAAGTTCGACTCCCTGCAGAAAGGCATGTTGTACTCCGCACTGAAGGTTCTTGACATCAACAATTCGTTCTTCATAAGTCTCAGATTTTAAAAGGCTCAAAAAAAAAAAAAAAAAAAAAAAAAAAAAAAAAAAAAAAAAAAAATCCAGTGAATTAAGGTCTGGCGATCTAGTTGGCCATACAGCAAGGCCTCCACAACCAATCCATTGGGAAGGAAAGGAATTGTCCATGTAGCATCGCACTGCACCACTGAGGTAAGCACTGAGCAAGAGCTCCATCATACATGTATCACAGGCTCATACAAGAGGCCAAACTAATGTCTTCCAACAATTCCGGTGATGTAACATCCAGGAAATCATTGTTGATGCCCTTGTACCAATGTGATGTAGGGGTTTTCTTCTGCCCACTCATGCCAATTGTGTGAATTCACTATACCCTTGTTCATGAAATAGGCTTTGTTGGTGGACAGCATTGTTTGCAAATAATGCTGGTTGTGGCTATGACACTATAAGATGAATATGCTTAAGTCCAGCCTCAGTTAATGGTCTCCCTCACAATGCTTGTACCTAGTCTCCTTCACAATGCTTGTACCTTCTGCATGTGAAAGGGATGGTAATGGTTTCTGTGTAGTATTAGGAAAACAGTAGACAGTGACATTCATAGTGCAGTGGTGAGAGATCTTCTGTTTATTCTTCAGTCCTCCACAAAAGGCTGTAACAAATACTGTTCAGCATCCACACAGTACATTGACAGTTGGCCCCATCCATTAAATCCTGTAGGTGATTCACATGCACCACACTCCTTCAAGCACCTATCCACAGAGTAAAATGTTTTTGTGAATGAAAGGTGTCAGTTAGGAAACCTCTCATGATAAAGTTTTCTTGAAACTTCAGCTGTTCCCGTGGCAAACCCATAGGTGAGTCGGATGTTGGCATTTTCCCCATTTGTGAAACTTGCCATGGTAGCAACACTGTGACATGTTCATTACAGTCAGCATGGCAAGTATCAACTTGAGTGAACAGTGCTGTGCTGTCGTGAACACATCATGCATGCTGCAGTTTTCCTTCCACCAATGACCACTCTTTTCATTTCAGGACAAACATTCTGTGACATGAGATACTACACTCTGCCACCACCAGCAATGTGTGGTTCATAAGTTCTGACACAATTCCAGATACAATTCCTCTATACTTTCTCATATCTTTCAAATGTTTACAGGTACAAATCAGCTCAATGGTGTATCATGTGATGCACCTGAGTGCACATGTTGTGATCATTAGGTTTGTCAGTTTCTTGTTAAATGGTTACCCATTTCTTTTGTCTCATGTACACAATACATTGAGTTGAATAAAATTAACAATGGTCTGTCACTTTTTGTGCTTTGCAGCATGCAGTCCTCAGAATAATGTTCCTTATTTATGACTCACCCTGTATGTATAAATGGATGTTCCACATCTCCTCCTAAACTAATGGACTGATTTCAACCAAACTTGGTACACATACCAGTTCATTTACTGTCTGGAAAGAATCCCTGTGGTGGTAAGGATCATCCACCTATCAAAGAGTTGGGAAGGAGACAAAAAAAGCAGAGTAGCCCATGATGTGTTGATACTCACACTTCTTACCCAGTATTTGAAAATGAGAGCACGTAGAGACTTGCAACAAACTTTACATATAATTTCAAACCTTCTTGAAACTTTTTGTCACTGACAGTACCCGCAATTTGATTAAAGGAAAAAAGTTTGTCACTCACAACATTTTTGCTCTTCATGCAGTAAAACTGCCTTATAAACATGATGTTTTAGTTTATTACTTGTTTACTACTAATTGTTTTCACGACACATTTTGCAGACCATGTCTACATATGTCACACATGTACCTAGAAAAATATATCATTATACAACACTTAATTCAGGAGATGACATGTCACAAACACTGAAATGTGTAAGAAACTGCCACATCATGCATGCCATTTTAATTTATTACTTCTTTATTACTAACTGTGTTCACAACACATTTTGCAGATATGCTCACATATCACTGGATGCACCTGCAAAATTCTATCATTGTACAGTATATAGTTCAGGAAGTACAACTGCATAAACTTTTAGCTGCATGAAAAAGAAACTGCTGGGCAAAATTTGCTAGACATACAGGTGAAATACATGTGTAAATATGCATGAAATATGGTAAAATGTGTGAAATGTATCTGACATATATATATGTGAGCAAAATCATGGGTAAAAAGACTCATCCTAAAGCCTTGGAATGATTGAAATCAAATTTGGTATACATCTTAGTTACAATCAGGAAAGAAATACTGTAAGGGTAAGAACCACCAGCCTCCTACCGCAGTGAGAGTGATAATGTGGACAAAGAAGGGAGGACAAGGAGATGGGCAGACAGTGAGGGGACCAGGTTTCTCAGCTAGTTTCAGCTAGTTTTTATATGTACATACATATATACAGTGCTTGATTTGTGACGGTATGCTGTAATGGTTCCTCTGATGAAAAAATAACATTAAAACACTGTTTTAAGATGTCTAAATTTCGTGTTTTAAGATGTCTAAATTAAAATAAATAAATAAATAAAATAAAAAATAGAGAAAACACCCCCAGATGGTCACAGTACTGGAACCTTCATTTTTACAAACCAAGCACTGCACACACACACAAACACAAACACACACACACACACACACAAACACACACACACACACACACACACACACACACACACACAATATTAATACCCACATACAAATATCAATGATAATTTCATGTATAATGATAATGACTTTCTTTGGAAAGAAAAGCAATGTATAAAAATGATTACATACATTCATAGACCATATGTCAAGTCAATTGATTGCTCTTTTATTCCCACGTAACCCGGCCCCCTTTTCCCTAAAGTGAGGGGCACCCTGATATAGGGGCATTTAAACCTAACTTATTATCCACCTCTTGTGTGGATAGATGGCTGTGGCACCAGTACAGTTGCAAGAGTGGTCAAAAGCATGGCCAGTGGTGAGTGGCTGGGTGTTGACCCTGTATTGAGGTCTGCATGATGTGTGACCATGGGTCCCCACATGCTGTCCAAAGGTGGTGATGGTGTGATCCCACTCGTTTCACTCTCTTGCTTGATACCTTGCTGCATTTGTTATTTTCAAAACTTGTTATGTGTGGTTCTCATATTACAACACCTGGAAAGGTCTAGTGCATGGGGGCTGAAGAGGGACTCGAACTAAATTAGTGCAGAGCATGACATGAAAGTATTCCACCAATCTGTATGTACAAAAATCTGGTGTTCACTGTATCAACGGTGGCTATCGGATAATTGTGACACATTTCCACATTTTCTGTACCAATGCAGTGATGCAGATTTGAGGTAGTCTGCTGGAGCCTCAGTTCGGTCAATGGTTCACCACTGTCAGATCTGCAAACCGCCAGTAGCCCTAAAAGGACCAAAGAAAGCAGTTCCATCCCCTCCCCTTGGTGATGCATGAGAGTGGTCTTTAAAATTCTATGCCATTGTTCAGTCATTCCATTGCTGACAGGATGATAACTTTTAGTGTGGTGGCACCAACCACTTTGGAACAAATATTTTTGCAATTGTCTCTGCAATGTCTGTCGGTAACTGGCATAGCTTCTGCACATTTCATGAATCTGTCAACTGCTGTGAATACATATTTGTAAACTTCTGGAGTTATGGGACCCATGAGGTCAGTGTGTGTGTGTGTGTGTGTGTGTGTGTGTGTGTGTGTGTGTGTGTGTGTCCAAACCTCGCTGGAGACACAGGGAAATGTCTGCATGAGTGTGTCATCCCACCTTACATCTCTGAAACTGAAGGCATGCATGAGCCCAGGCCCAAGGATCTTTTTTTACTGACAAAAACATGAAAAAATTGATTTAACAATGGAAAATACAGGGTGGATTGTAACAATACTATGAGAAGGAAAGTATGCAAGTCTTTTTGTTCTGCCTATCTGAATCTTCACTATATGGTGAGTAGCAACTTTCCTTCTCATATTATTGAAATAATCAATTAATAATTTAGTCATAACATTTGCTCCTGAATGTTCCAGATTATGGACACTGTTAAATCCCACATTTTGAAACTGTGGAGAAATGTAGGGCCATAGCTTCAGTTATGAGACATCACACCATTTTTTAGAATTTCCACCTGGCACTGAACTTTCTTTAACCTCAGTCTCCTGGAAGGATCTTTCAGTAAAAGTTGGTGATCCATTGCTTGGGCCATGGCAAAATTGCTTGAAAGTATTAATTGAACTGCAAATACAAGAAAAGTAGTCATTGATTGTGGTTTCTGTGCCTTTAATATTGCATTATGTCAATGATAAATTGACTGATAAATTCAATGTGCCTGAATTGTCGAGGCGAACATTTTATCACTGACATTTTGAAAGAATGATGTGGGGGTTTGTGGTCTGTATAGATCCTCACTGCCCAGGACTAAATTTGAGGGCAAAAAAGTCTCATGCCTTTAAACATCACCAGCACCTCTGTATCACAAGCATTTCATTCCTTTACCCTGACTTGTAATTTTTTAATTTTTTTTGAAAGAATTACAAAGTTGTCTTTTTGGTGTGGAGTGGCATCAATTGCATGTTGGCTATTATCTACAACAGTGCCCAGCAGTGTAGATAGTACAGGTTGGGCAAGTAGCACTGCTTCTGCAATGCTCACCTGTAGACAATGAAAAGCTTTGTCCATTTCTGGAGTCCATTTGAGTACTCATTTGTCTACGGCATTATAACAGAAAAGTGCATATGTTACAGGTGCTTGAATTGAAGCTATTGCCTGAAGATGATGGTGACAAAAATTCACCATCCCAGCAAAGTCTCAATCACTGGTAACACCTTGTCCTTGGAAGGTCACATAAAATGGACTTCCCCAGTAACAGGTAGGGTACCACGAGCTGAGGTCCTATGACTGAGGAAGGTTACTTCACTTTTGTTTGTGATGCACTTACCTTTCTTAAACACAATTCCATGGCTATAAAGTCTCTATTGTACTTCATGAACATGCCTATTGAGTAACTGAGTCTTAGACAAGAATACCACGATATTGTCTAAATATGAAAAAAAGGCTTGTGGTAGCTCAGAAAAGTGAAAATATTTGCACCTGCCAACATACAGATGAATTCTTGGATATCAGGTATGGGATATCTATTCAAGACAGTTCTAGCATTCAATCTATGGTAATCACTGGAGGGATATCACAAGCTGCTGTTTTTATGAAAAAGGTGCAGGGGAGACACCCACGGACTGCAGGAATGACTTGCAACTCCTAACTGAAAAATTTCCTCAAAGACTATTGTAGTCCCTACAAGGAACTCTTATGCAATCCTGTGGACATGTGAAACAGGTGTGCCTGGGGTCATATGTATTTAGTGCTTGTCACTGCACTTAATTCCACACTTCTGCATGGACCTCTGTGGCTCCACAACAAGCACAATGTCAGTGTCCTGTGAGAACTGTGTGCTTATACTGTCGACCCTTCTCAGCATGCCAACTGCATAATGACTCTGAATTCCACTAACTTCTTGACTGTTGATCCCATTTATCAGACACGTGATTATCAATTCCACAGTAAGAGCATTATGTGAAAGAAAATCAGCACCTAAGTTAGGGTGAGCGATGTTGGCAACCACAGAGGTCCATTTGAAATGGGGAGTGAAACCTATATTGATCATCAGATTTTTGTGGCCATGAGTGAGGATAATGAAGTTGTTTACAGCTATTAAATGTAGGGGCTCATCAGATATTTACATCTGCTGTGCACAAGGCAGGGATGTACTGACCACTTAACTCGTGTCAACCAAGAAAGCCAAATCATAAATTTTATCAGAAATATGTGACTGCTATTATGCTGTGGTGTATGCTGGACATAGTATGACTGAGCAGGTGCTATACTGCTCTCACAGATGACATATTGGCCAGTGTGTTCCCATTTTCAACTAGTTGTGAGACAATGCTACTTCTACTGGCAGTGCCGTATGTAAGATGTTGTTGTTGTTGTTGTTGTTGTCTTCAGTCCTGAGACTGGTTTGATGCAGCTCTCCATGCTACTCTATCCTGTACAGGCTTCTTCATCTCCCAGTACTTACTGCAACCTACATCTTTCTGAATCTGCTTAGTGTATTCTTCTCTTGGTGTCCCTCTACGATTTTTACCCTCCACGCTGCCCTCCAATGCTAAATTTGTGATCCCTTGATGCCTCAGAACATGTCCTACCAATCGGTCCCTTCTTCTTGTCAAGTTGTGCCACAAACTTCTCTTCTCCCCAATTCTCTTCAATACCTCCTCATTAGTTATGTGATCTACCCATCTAATCTTCAGCATTCTTCTGTAGCACCACATTTCGAAAGCTTTGGTAAAAAAACATACGGTTTGGCCGTGTGGCACACCTAATACTGATTTCCATTACTGTTTGGGTAATCACACGGCTTTGTGCACTTTGTGGCTTGGGATCAGAAATGGCTATGATATCAGCAGAGATTGGCTTCGAATTGGCTGTGATCTTGAGACTGAAGAACAGAAGAACATTATGAACATAACATTTTATTAGGTGCAGTCCACAGCCTTAACTCTTGAAACTGCTTGGTCATCATCTCCACCATAGTGCATAGACTTTGAAGTTCTTCAGCTGTGCTGAGTAAGTGTCCGTATCAGGAGGTGGCAGCACAGAAAGGCGTCAGGTCTTTGGGTGGGCTCAAGAGTAGTAAGTTGTATTTGCCTGGAGCATTAGGAGCTATTGATGCTGTAGTCGTACAGTAGACGAATCTAGCACTGCCTGCACCCTATCAGCAGTTTGCAGTAACTTATATAAAGGTTGCCCTTCATGTACTATCAAAGCTAGCTGTACCTGTGAAGACAGTAGCCTGTGAAATAACAAATCCTCAAAAACCCTACCTGTGTCAACGGCAGCACATAAATGTTTCCAACACTCTGATGGGTTATTGTCACCACATTTTTCATAATATAGCACTTGTTTAAACGTTTTATCCAGTAGTTCAGCGCAAAGAGCAACTAAAGCTGTTTTGAGAGCAAGGTAGGCTTAATGGTGAGGTGAGTGCAAAATACTGTCCAAAATTGAAGTGGTTGCTCTCTGGTCCATGTTGCCGAATGCCAGTGTACACTACATGTGGTCTCCAGTGACTTGCTGATTGAAAAACATTCAACAGAATCATGAATGATATTTCAAACTGTGCAAGCATAAATGACAGGTCCCACAATTGTAACGATGCTGCAGAACTACAGGAGCCAAAGGATGGGAAGTCTTTAAGTGGTGTGTCTGGTTGCAGTGCGATCAAGAGCACCAGAAACAATGATATTGTTAGGTCTGGTTTGATTTTACTACCCAGCATAGCAGAGGTACCCAATTTGGATGACTGCACTTTGTTGAAGGTTGGATTTACTCACGGCACTGCATTTGTTGATTGCTTTACAGGTGGCACTGGATCTTGCTACTGATGGTGTGTAACAGTTCATGTGCATCCTCCATGACAAAATTGCTTTTTGGGGGATACAGAAAGTACTTGTCCACAGCAAAACTGTTCTTTTTATTGGGTTACCAAATTATGTAGGCAAAATTAATACACATACACATATCAATGCTAATTTGTGTAAAATGATAATAAATTTTCTTGAGGACAGAAAAGGAACATGTCAACATATGAACAACAAATCAGACAATAAATAACCAACACACTTACAGAACATATATCAAAATTGATTGATTGATGTTTTATTCCATATTCCTCATTCAGCCCTCCTCAAGCTGCTGAAAGGAACCCATCCAACACCCTGATACCAGGGTTCCCAGCACAACATAAGGAAGGCAGTATAGTACTATGTCCATCATCTGTCCCTAATTACATCAAGGACACCCCCCTCTGCATCTGCACAATGGAATCACAACACTAGTTTCCCTTTGGTCTGTAGACAGTGATGAACTTTGTTGACTTTATAATTCTGCATTCCCTTTTATTTAGTAGAGTTATTGTAATACACTCTGAAGAACACAGCTGTGTTGGCTTGTACAACTGTAGTTAATAATCCACTTACATGCATCAATCAGGAAAAGAAACAACCATTTTTACATTGAAAGTGAAGAAAAAATGTAATATTTTATGTTTCATATTACATGCTCTCCATAAACTGGGACTTACTGAGCTCTATGGAGTGCAACGTAGCACCACCCACAATTATAGAGCTACAAATTCTCAGTCCATTTGGCATGGCTGCACAACAATGTGAAAAAGGAGAGATGAGGGCTGCCTCTGTCAGTCATTTGCTTGTAAGAGTTGATTCCACCAGCCAGTTAGTGGGCTATTTTGGGTTACTTTTCTCATTCAATTAGTTACAGACTGGCCATGGGCTACACTTGAGTTAACCAGTCAAAAATACACAGCTTTCAGAACACATTTTGTTCAATTTAAGTATACCACTCAACTTTAAAAAAAATATAAAGTTGGAAAGTGACACATCATATCCATTAATGTTATAAGATATGAAGATTCATAACCAAATAAAGTGTTGTGGATGACATCCAAGTTGTATAAGCCTTTTTAAAAGTTTATCCCTATATATACGGCATTTTTGTTGATATCCAACATGATTTTCTCAAACATTTTGATCTTTTTAAATTATTTTATTTTCTGTTTGAAACTAAACTTTTGGGAAAATGAATACTTTTTTGTGAATATTTAATACCTGTTTTTCATATCTCATACTATGACCTGGATTTAATTATATGATGATGTGATTTCAGTTTGTTGACTAAAAAGGTGCCATACACATTCATATAAATAACATAAAAAGTTATATTTTGCACACACTATTGAAACAGGCTTGCCATTTGAGTTTCAACATAGTACAAAGATAATAAGCTCTGTGTACTTCTTGTCAAATTTAGCTCTTGCTGCATGGCACATTTTCATGTTCACCAAATAAATTATACCAGAACTGGCAATTTTAAAATCTTACCCCCTTTCTCAAAATCTTTTGTGGGCTGCCATGCCACTGAATAGAAGAAATTAGTTTTTGTCATGTTAATACATATTACTTAGTAATTTTAACGTGGTTCATGAATAATTTTCTTTGTATTGCTTTAAGTTTTGTATTGCATATATTTCACTCGGATGCAATACCATTTCAACATAAATTTGTTTCAGGTAGTACATTGGCAACAAGAATTCATCCAAAGGTGGTGAAGGGTTATAAGAGGTCTGTTCTTTCATTTTTAACAGTTAAGATGGGCAAATGAATGCAAACGCAGGTTTACTGCCTCTTATTCTACCTCCACACCTGCAACCACAGATGAAAATATTGAAAAAGTGTGTTGTATGAGCACTAGGACTTTTTAGAGCTCTTCCTCTAATCATTTTGTAGTTTGTGTTCATGTAAACAAGGAATGTTGTGCATTTATGTGCTGTACTGACTACATTGGACACAGTGCCTGAAAAAATGGTCAAGAGTAGTTTGGTGAAAAATAGTTGAAATAGCTAGACTGTTTACTGTACCTTAATGCATACTGGTTATTTATAGCTTCAGTGGGCATTCTGTTAACTTCAGATGCTACTTTCACACTTGCTGATGCTGTGTCCATGATGAACTGTAAATCTTCATGCTGTCTGTAAAACAAAATAATAATAATAATAATAAAAAAATCATAGACAGATCTTGATGAAATCATCTCTGGTTATCTGTCAACAATGTATTTACAAGTTACCTAATCATCACCTATGGTATGCATTGTATTACCATCTGTGACTGGAGATTAATTTTGCTCTTAGATCATGAAGTGAACCAAGCTCACAAATTCACTGCATACCACTGAACTTGAATCAAATAAATGACATTCAGTGTTGATCAAAATTAACAAGAAACAGACTCAGCACCACCATAAATGTCGGCCATCTACACCATTATGCAACTTGGACTACAGGTATTAAATGTACATCACAGATACATAGTACGAGGGTAAGTCAATTATTATCCGCAATTTAGTTATATTTTTGTTTATTTTGGTAGTACTATTGTTTTACATTGATGATGCATGCTTTGTTTATTTGTTGTTGTATCTTTGCAATTTTCAAGCTGCTAGGTTAGTTTCATTATCGCTGCCATGCTGTTAATCACGGCTGCTCCGCTGTCTGTTTGCATCAAAGAAGAGCAACATCCAGTGAACCATTTTTTGTGGTTGGAATGCGTATCAGGGGCTGAAATTCATTGAAGACTTTCAGTACAGTATGGGAGCAGTGTTTTGCCACAACGGAGTGTCTGCAAATGGATTGAAAAATTCCTAAATGGTTGCACAAGTGTTACACCCGATGAAGGAGCCGGATGACCATTTACCGCCACAAATGAAGAAACCATTGAGTGTTCATGTGAACTGATTCGCTTGGACAGACAATTAACTATTAACAAAGTGGCACATTGTCTGCAAATTATTCATGGTTCTGCCTATGAAATCATCCACAACAGACTTGGGTTTCATAAAGTTTGTGCAAGATGGGTCTCAAAACAACTCACGAAGTCGCATAAACAAACACACTTGGACATCTGCAAAAAACATTTGGATCACTATGGTAATGAAGGGGACAACTTCTTAGACAGGATCATTACTGGTGATGAAACATGGATCCATCATAACAAGCCAGAGTGTAAACGGCAGAGTATGGAATGGAAACATCCAAATTCGCCATGCAAGAAAAAGTTCAGGACCCAACCGTCCGCAGGAAAACTGATGCTTACAGTTTTTTGGGACACACAAGGTCCAATACTGTAATATTGTGGGGAAAGGGGCACAACAATAAACAGTGTCTGTTACACTGAGATCCTTACTGCCAGGCTAAAGCGTGCAATTCGAAGCAAACATCGAGGATTGCTGTCAAAAGGTGTTGTATTGTTGCATGACAATACCCATCTGCATACTGCTGCTCACACTGCTGAAATGCTCCAGAAACTCAAATTTGAAGTACTGGATCATCCTCCATATAATCTCGATCTTCCCCTCCTGACTATCACTTGTTTGGTCCACTCAAACAGGCATTAAGTGGCCATTGATTTGCCTCAAATGAAGCAGTGAAAGGAATGGTGCATTCCTGGTTCACAGCTCAACCAAGAACCTTCTTCTATGAGGGCATCAGGAAGCTTGTACCATGATGGACCAAGTGCATTGAAATTCAAGGAGACTATGTCGAAAAATGATGTTCTTGTAAGTTTCCTATTAGATTACAATAAAAATTTTTAACTACTTTGCAGATAATAATTGACTTACCCTCGTATTTGTTACTGAAAGAGTCTCAGGTAGTAAGGATCCAAGAAAATAAGCAGAAGAATGCTCAAGAACTTTGTGGAACTTGTTGCATGCAGAAGAAATCTGTAATAGCCATACAACCACCCCGCCTTCCCCCATCCATTTTTTGCCATTGATTTAGGCAATTTTCTGTGTATCAAAAGGTTTCAATAGTTCACAGGTTTTAAAGTAATTGTTATTCAGCGATAAAGAGACTATTGGCACAAAGAGCAGCAGAGATATACATTTGCATTGTCTGCTTAGATAAAGCATTCATAAATTCAAAAGTTGAACACCAAAGTGCTTTACTAGGCTTGATGTTTTCTGGAGGTGATATGCCCTTACCTTTCTCCCGCCACTGATGTGACTTACCCAACCAGATGGACTCCAAACCCTGGTGGAGCTCGGCACTTTTCACATTAACAAATATTGGCAAAGCACAAAGAAGTGCGAGAAAAAATACTAGGACTGACAAGAGATTAAAGTCCACACTAGCCCATAACCATTGAGTCACCATGCCACACTGGTGTCTATTAATTGATAAGGTGTAATTACTGACTGGCCTACATGTACTCAAAATCACCAAAATTTCATTTTCTTACTCTGTTGCAAAATGTCTATGAAATACCTTTAAACTTTTTTACAGTAATTACAAGTTACCTCCAAGAATTTTTAACAGTCATTTATTACCTTCACTCATCACATACATTAGTAATAATCTCCTTAACCTAACCTTACACCCGGAAAATTTTTTTCAAACTTCAGCAGTGCTGGAGTGCAAACAATAACTTCCTTGTGGTTTATATTTCTCTTCATCTAGTATTGCATAAAACAAAGTCCATTCTTTTATAGTGTCACTAGGTTTTGAAATGATAAATGCTATTTAACTGAACTTATTCCACAACATTTTACTAGTCAAAAGTCAGATTAAGTTCACTGTCTGTGATTAACATTAATGTAATATAGATTTCTATGTTCAGCAGTCAAAGTTCTTTTCTGTGCTAACTTAAGAGCAACCGCTTTATAAAATTAGCCTTTAGTACACCTTGTCAGTCTCCCCATACCACATTCCTACCACAGACTCGGGGGCTCAATTCCCAAAAGCATGCAATTATTATACCTGGTGATATCTTGGAAAAAAGAGACATTGTGCAGAATCTATAAAAAGTAACTTCCTGTTGTCCGAAAGTGATAAGTAGGTACTTTGTCCAAATACTGTTTCAAGGTGCCACTGCCATTTGGTAGATACCATTTCTTAAATGAAATTCAGCAAGGAAGCATTCTCCTACATAATAAATCTTTCCTGACTTTGAGATGATGAACAGAAAGTAAAATTTATTAACATATATTGTTATACATGGGAATGTACAATTAATATGTGAGAAAAGAGGATCTTATGATACTACATGACTTGCTTTACTGATGGTTGTTCTGTTATGAAATTTCAGAGGATTAGTTGTTTTTATTTTAAATCAATATTTATTTTCACCTAGATAACAAACAGATTGACAAAAGTAGAAATAATGAAAAAGTACTGATACAGAACATGGACTGAAATTAAAATGGAGTGTCAGTATAAGGTAGGTAACCAGGACAATCTAGTTATGTGTGTATGTGTATTCTATATTGTCACTGAACAAAGACATTGTCTGGAAGCTTAGCAGGATCTAATTTATAAACTGTCTTGTATGTGAACATGTAAAGGTATCTTTTCACGAAAATGTTGCATTAATGTTTAAATACAACTCCATCTTATTAACTATAGCTTTATATCAGTGAAAATGTCTGCCTGCTTAGCTGGGTGGTAACATGCTTGCCTCCCATGCACTGAGCTCGGGTTCAATTCCTGGCCGGGTTGGAGATTTTCTCTGCTCGTGGACTGAGTAATGTGTTGCCCTCATCATTTCATCATCATCAACAGCTGCAATTTGCCCAATGTGGCACTGACTGAAATGACTTGCACTTGCCGGCTGAATCCAAATGGGACCTCCCGGCCAACAATGCCATACGCTCACTTCATTTTCAGTGAAAAAGTATTAACCATAATTTGATGTGTCTCCTGTACTCTAATCAAATGATTAGGATATGTATGATATGAACCAAGTAAATCAAATTCACTTATTCTGCCTTTTTTCTGTGCCCTTCAACCACCGAATGCCTTGACTATAAATTTGATTGCTAAGAAATACAAGGTAAGCTGATGCAGTGAACATGACATAAGCACCTCATATACTTACATTATCTCTCTAGTATTACTGGACAATAATTTACCACACAATAAATAAAATTAAATTTATCATTATCCTATTTTTAGAATCTTTGGTGTTTTGCCACTATTGGAACAACTGTTTAATTTTAGTGATGCTTTCTGGGAACTGACTGATAATATCCCCTGGCAAATTGTTCCACTCATTTACTCCTTTGCCAACACAAGAGTGCTTACCTCCACTGTTTTTCTATAATTGCATACTTATTTTGTACTGATGGCCTTTCTTTACTCTATATCATCAGAAACCAATCTGTGCACTATGTCTTCCAATGCATCCTCATCCACATAATCTTCGAAAACTTTTGCAGGTGTAGCTCTCATCATTATTTGTGAAAGATTTTCCCTTTCAGTTTCTTGCCATTTCTGGGTCACTGCTGAACCTTCTGCAGTCTCTCAAAACAGTAATGTTTGCTTCTAACACAAGTATCCAAATCAAGGACTCAAAGAACCATATCAGACACTGTCTAGAGGGTAACACAACAGGCTTACAACTGGTACATAACTGTAAGTTAAGACACAGTTTTGTCACCATATAGATAATGTAAGTGCTGCAAATAGAAACATTCTATCTCCCCCATCCTCACTACAGCTGGACCCCTTGGGACTGAGTAACCTTCAACCTTTCCCAGTCTGTCTTTCTTCTCTCTCTAGAAAAGAAACTAACAGTTCTGAAATATAGATATTGTTTTTTCAATTCTTAAATGTGTTCATAAGCAATACTTGGAATTTTGCCTCCTGAAAGTAAGTAGTGGCCAGCCATTCTGTCTCTGTTATTTTACAGTTTTCTCAAGTGAATTTACTGCTTGGTAGAAATAATGTAATTAGGATGCTCTTTTCAGAACGTTTTTCAGATTAAAAATAGTGTCTCCTAATATGCTGACTTGAAGAATTGGCCAATAGTTTCTCTCATGTACTTTAGTGCGTTGTTGCCTCATGTAATTACAGTATGTAATAGAGCAGTGGTCATCAAACTTTTTTGCTCAAAGGCCAAAACTAACAATATCATGTGGCACCTCGGGCCGCAGATTTCCAGGTCTTTTTATTAACTAGCAAACCATGTAAATGGTGTGTTATGAACCTTCAATAGACTAGCTATAATAAAGAAGCAAGAGGTTTACCACTGACTTTCTAGCACTTGTTGTTAAAGTCGATACCATTCAGACCACTATGTGCAGAATGTTCTCTGTTTCAGATTTCTGCCACCCTCAGTGACCCATAAATTGTAACACTGTAATTGCCCAACAAAATGTTGCTGTGTTGTCTTTGTGAACAGATGGTTAAAAACAGCAAATGGAGTCATATTTAAATGTATTATGTAACATGAGACACGATCACAACTATTTTCTACCTGTTTTGAAAGTCATTTTTCTTCAACTCACTTGACTAAACAACAACAGCCTTAATTTTATTTCATACTAGACGAGGTACCTGGCATTGGTTAGATATGTATTTATTCCAATCTTATGTTATTCTGTCTCTTCCTTCCCTCACTCTATGTTGTCCATCTCAGCTTTCCCCTCACTCACCATCTCTTCACCCCTCTATCTGTCCATTTCGCACTCCCCCTGTATGTGTCTATGTCCTCCTCCCCCTTCTCACTCCACATTACCATCCCCCACCCCAATAAAATGTTACCTTTGTTTACCCCACAATATTTCTTTACAGATTAAAAATAATATGTGTATCAGTGTGGTTTAAATTGATCCGAGGGTTTATGAGGAGAAGTGGAGGATAAAAACACACACACACACATTTTTAAGAGCTAATGACTATGTCTTTTAACAAATATGTACTGCATATGACTGTCTCTATAATGTGCATTCATGAATCCAACGCACTTTCATTTAAGATTGATACAATAGCAGATAATTGGTATGAGGCGCACACACCCATTCGTTGTCAGCACTGAGAAACAAACAAGAAAACATTTCCATTATTATGTCCCCTCCCACCGCAACTACAAATCTGTCTGCCCCTGTACCAAGTGGCACCTGTAAAGGTGATAGAACAACTTTACACGCTCCTACTTACAATTCTTCCAGTAATTATATTTTTCATTTGATGAAGGAGACAGGTACAGCCGACAGCTGCAAATCATTTATTCTTTACTGGATTTGGATATATATCACTTATCATTCTTCAGAAACTGTAAACATTAGCACCTGTTAAAATGAAATAGTACTTTTGGAAACAAACCTCTCGCAACTGTTGGATGTATGCGACTCCTTCACCAAATAACATTGCTGTGCAGCTGCTGACAACAATAAGCCATGTTTATGACACTGAAATTCTGCAATACAGGGAAAAAGATTTTTAAATTTTGTTTGACAACTATTAGATTATGAGGGATATATTTGTAGGAGACATACGAGTAGTTGTGTCATGTTGTCAACAATTAAATTTTTAGTCAGTCTTCAGAGGAGTCGAGTGTTGAGACTGACTGGAATAATCGTTGTGGTAGCATGAGTCAATGATGACATGTGCCATTCACAGACTTTCTCAGAATGACTGTCACCTTGTTTATGAGTCTTGAAAACTGCATAAAATGCTGCTGATCAAATTTCAATAAACTGGATAAAAGCGTACATTGCATCTGACTAGTTCATTCCAGTTTAATTATCTCTGTGAAAATAAAATTCACATGACTTGCATAATAATACAATATTCATGTAGCTAGGCAGGTGCACATGAAGGGTGAAGGGAAGGAAGGGAATCATTAGTAATTTTAAGCCACTACCAAAAACAAATCTGGGAACAGTGTATCTTGTTCCTGAAATTTATTTTAAAGTACTTTCAGCTACAGGTCTCTTATTGAATCTGGTTTTTTATTCATCGTAATTGCAAAACAAACGTAAATACAAATATATAATTTTCCATTAATGTGACTTGTGATGTTGAACTTTATTGGCTATGTCATCTATATCTGTGTCATTGGGGCTGCATACAATTCTCATTGCGTCTTCTAAATGACTGGACAACCAATTTATTTTTCAGGTATTTCATTTTTGAAAATGAAGCCTCACAAAGGTAAGTTGAAGGAAATAGTGTTAAAATGAACTGTGCACAGTCTCATAAATTTTTATAATTGTTAAGCACACATTTCCAAAAGTCAGTGTACTGTTGTGTTTCGCGATGTTCTAAAAACAGAGCTTTAAGCTGTGTGTAATGCTGAAGTTCAATTATTTCAGTTAGCAAATTAGTTTAATGAAATCCAAATTGGCAGAATAATTTGAGATCATCATGTCCAACATGCCAAGAGAATGAAACAGTTTCAAATGTTTCTAACATCTGCAAATCTGTTATTGATTTCTTCCAAATAGGCTTCCAAATATTCTTTCATGTTTTGGTAAATAGTTTCAGTGACAGATAAGCCTGATCAGAGCATAGCAACAGTTGGGAAATTAGACAGATCTTTTACTTCAAGTTCATTAATATATAATTGCAGTTTGGCTTCAAATGCAATTATTTTGTTAGTCATTTGCCCAATTATCTTGTTTCATCCTTGTAATTCCAAGTTAAGTGTGTTCAATTTTTGTGTAATAGTGGTCAAAATGCTGTAAGTATCCACCGTTCATCATCATCAAGTTCAGGATAATTTTTGCCACTTTGTTGTAAGAATAAAATAACTTCAGATTTCAAATTGACAAACCGTACCAGCTCTTTTCCTTTGCTTAGCCATCTGACAGCAGTATGTAGGAGAACATCACTGTAACAAGCTTGTAATTGCTGCAGAAGTTCTTTAAATTTTTGGTGATTAAGTTCACAGGCATGAATGAAATTTATAACACTTATAACCATTGTATATTTTTTTGTATTTTTTGGTATTTGAAATTTGACATGCTGAACTTTCTTGTTGCAGTAAGCAGTGAATGGAGAGTAAATTTGGCAAATTCCATTCCATCTTAATCAGTGCTATCAAACCATTGTTGATGCCCATCATTGACAGACAACCATCTGTACATACTGATATTAATTTGCTCATAGATAAGTCATTTTTTAACAAGTTCTTTAATTGCATAGACAAAATCACATCCTTTGTGTGACCTTTCATGGTTATAATTGCTAAAAAATCTTCCTCTATTACCCCATCATTTGTGCAGTAATGCGCAAATAATGAAAACTGAGCCATTGAAGCTAAATCTATACTGGAATCACATGCAAGACTGAAGTAGTTGCATAGTTTGACTTTATTAAATACTGGCTCAAACATATTTTGAAATATCTTCTATACAACGTTGACAGGTAGATTCTGAAAGTGTGAGCTTATTTTTTTCACCTGACATTTGTTGACTGTTGGAGAAATTTTGAAACAAAGTTTCAGAAACAATCATCATACATCGCTTCACTAATTCAGCATCAGTCAAAGCTTTCATATTTTTTGCCAGAATATTACATACTTCGTATGATGCTCTTGTGTAAGCCTCACTTTGCCCAACTGCTGCTAACATAACGTTTTGTTGACAACAAATGGTAGATTTTAGATGAGCAATTTTTTCCTTTCTTTCATTTCAATGCAAAGGAAAAGCTACTGTAAATGAATTGTGCTTACTTGTGTAGTGGCGAAAAGAATTGTATCTCTTCAATCCCACAATCGTATCCTGGTATATTAAGCAAGTAGCAGCACCCTCTTTGTGTCCACTTATAAAGCAAAACTCTTCTTCCCATATTTCTTGAAAACTTCTTTTCTCCTCACATATTTACCTCTTAGACATTGTTCTTGAGTGTACATCAGACATTATTTATTACACTGATAATTATATCACCAAATATTGAACAAAAACACTCAATACACGACAAATGCTCAGGTGCACTGAAACTTAGTTCATGACTGACACACTGACATGACCAAGCCAACTATGAGGTGGCTGTGGAACAAGCCCACCACCGACAAATGAGCGGCCATGTGTACGTGGCGCGTTTGATGGGGGGCTCACATTGTTGGCTAGCACGCCGCTCATGCCTTTGGCGGCTGCAGAACACCAGCAAGTGGTGTGTTAAATGAAAGTGGTGGATGGTTTTCAGTTACCTAATTACTTCCTTGACTTTAATCACAATTCTACACAGTTTCTGTAGACAAAACACTGCTACACCAGACAAGTAGACAACTAATGCTACCCATGTGAAGCTGAGGAGGATCGCGGGCCACACGAAAACATGATCTGGGCTGCATGCAGCCTGCGGGCTGCAGTTTGATGACCAATGTGGAGTAATACAACTAAGTGAATAAAGTATGTGTACAAAAAGTAAGCACTGTTTACATTTTGTAAAGATAACTACACATCTTGGATAACCCTCTACAAGATTATGATAGTAAGATTACTGTGCTTTTGGAGCTCTTTGGATTATGTTTAGTGGGGTCAAAGCTAGCTTGGTGAGTGGAGTAATATGTGATTGATTGAAGTCAGAAAAGAAGCCAATAAGAATTCTAGTAAAACAAAAAGTTTTGATTTAATTTTTGTCTTCTAAATAGTTTATGGTCTGGTGATTAAAGTAGAAACTAGTGAGGTTGATACAAGATGGTTCAGTTCCTGTTTCCCTGCATCAGTCCCTTACACCTCATATATGTTTGGAATTCTTAAATTCACTTCCATTTGCATTTAATTTATCTTTTCATGGCCACTAGGGATAATAATAAACACCAGTTTTAGCTAAATTGCAATTTACACAACCACAATGCAAGACACAAAAATAATTTCCACATTGACATTGCTCTCTTAGCTGTTCCTTCCTTGCAAGGTGGGATTTTTAATTCTAGTCTATGAAGTAATGTAAATATTAATCCAGAGGCAGTATATAAACAACAGCTACTTGATATAACTGAGGAATCAACCATTTTTATGAGAGCAGTAGCTTTTGAGCTGATTTTACTACTTCTATCTAATGGTCCTTTGAATCATTATTGTACAAGACATGCACATGAATATGTACACAGCTTCTATTAACTGAAATATATCATCACATTTTTATGATTGTTAGTTGCTAATGCAACCTACAGACTTATTCTCTGGCATCCAATCTTTTTTATAAGTGTATGTCTTGACTCATTTCACATATTATTTTCCATACTACATAAACTTGTTGCAGAACCAGTCAAGTATAATAATATCACATACTCTTTGTCTTACAACTCCACTGCTTGTATTGATGAAAGACCCGGAACTATCAACAACTGTCATTGTGTCTACCTCCGGCAAAGGCATTGCCAGCAAAGAAAACACAACATCTCCAACCGAAAAATCACATTTGATAATCTAGACAGTCAATTTAAGCCCAACTGTTCACAAGTTCATTCGCATTCTTTGCTAGTCAGTTGTTGCCATACTCTGATCTAACCTACAACACTGCTATATTTACAGATTCTGCTGGTTAGAGCAGTGGACTGTTCTCACTGTTGTGTACTGATAATACCTATATGTAAGACTGTTGCAGGGAAGTCAGACCTAAGTACCTATGCACTGGTATTGACTGACTCTAGCTAAATAACTACTTGTTACAATGGTTTCGACCACCATCTTATCACTATTACTTACCTAAATTAATATACTGCAACAGTGTGTGTTCAGTATGCACAGTGTGATTTCTTAGATTTCTTTGTGGCTCAGGACAGTTTATTTATTTCATTGTGAATTTATTAGCTTTTGTTACATGTTGCAGTGTAGTTATACATGTGTCATAAATAACTATTGCCATAGAAGAGTGAGTCACATTATTGATAATGAGAAGGTTACTTTTGTATCAAGGCACAACTATCACAGACGTGAAGCTTTTTGAACTGTAGCAGCAATAGCTCAGTCAACATAAGGAACTTTTTTTTCCCTTAGATGATGTAGTAGCAGCCTATTTAGAGATTTTGCAAATTGCAAATCTGATTTAGAAAACAATATTTTGTGGATTGCAAATCTTAAAGGTTTAAGGAGAAAGTTCAGATTTATGTGCACATGTGGCCAATTCTATGCTGAAAGTTTAATTTGAGATGTGGTAATCCATTTGTCCCATGACAAGAGTCAGACGCTATCTCCAGCAGAAGTGTTATGCATTGTATGTGATTTTGAAATCTCACAGGTTACACATCAGACATTTTCTTCTGATTCTCAAATCTGAATGGCTCCAGACTGAAAAGACTCAGTGCATCAGACTTCCCCATCAGATATTAATGTGATGAATGAGTGTTATGCGGTGGCAGCTCACAAGCCCTGTTGTGTGCTGCCCAACATTGTTCCGAGTCACTGATTGTGGTGGTTTCAGTTGTTTCCTAGCAGTCCAAACTGTTTTATACTGAATGCAGGTCATCAGTGTTTTCATTATGAAACTGAAGGTCACCAATGTTTTCATAAAGAGCAAGTTGCAGGAGTGTCTCAAATTGTGGCAGGTATCATGCAATGTCCTACACCAAATCAGATTAATAATATTACAGACAGTAATGGTAAAATTGGGCATAGGAAGATAATCTTACATGCAGTATTACAAGAAGTACCAGTGATGTTTCTCTCTGATACTCGTGCATCAGTGTTGATGATAAATCAGTCATCATACTTCAGTATTGATGCTCTGCCATTGGACAATGTGCAGCCAAAATTATGGATTTATGGGTGCCATGAGATTTCAGTGTCAGTTAGATATAACCACATTACTCGGACAGTAACTTCCCTGATTGCTGCAGACTGCAGATCCTTTCATAGAAAACATTTTTGGACTGCATGCATACTCCACATTTGGGTTTTCTGTTCAGCATCCTGTGGCTAGCTTCAGTGCAATGTGAAGCAATAGAGAGCATCTACTTCTGATTTGCACTTTTTTTTATACAGGTTTAGTTAAGGTTTTGAATTTTCATGTCCCCATTGTGTTAAAACCTTTGGGCTGCTGTTTTTTTCAAGCTTGTCAAGTTCTGATAGCATTCAGAGATGCCGGCCAGTGTGGCTGAGCGGTTCTAGGCACTTCAGTCTGGAACTGTGTGACTGCTATGGTCGCAGATTCGAATCCTGCCTCAGGCATGGATGTGTGTGATGTCCTTTAGGTTAGTTAGGTTTAAGTAGTTCTAAGTTCTAGGGGACTGATGATCTCAGATGTTAAGTCCCATAGTGCTCAGAGCCATTTGAACCACTCAGAGATGAAGTTACCCTGAAATCAGGCAGATTGGAAAAACAACAAATGTTTTTCCTCATCTCTTTTAGCCCATGGACTTAATCTTTGATGGTAGTATGAAAGCCAGGTGGCTTCCTTCACTTGTGTGGCAATTTTAAGCTTACAGTCAATGCACAAGCAGAAGTAGATTCATAGCTGTTGCCAACCCTTGATCAGCTCTTTTCTAAACTGTCTGGGATCACCTTTTTTTTCCAAAACCATCTCATAGAAGCTTATTCTCAACCTCCATTAGATAACAAATCCAGAAAATTTTGGTGCTGAACACCTCCCCTGTCCTCTATTAGTATAATAGATTGTTATTCAAAATTGCTAGTGCACTAGCCATATTCCAAAGATTTTTGGAACAGTTCATTACAGGCATCCCCTACTGTGCAAACTACATGTATGACATTTCGGCAACAGGACATACTAACAAAGAACATTTACATAATTTGCATCTTGTTTTCATGGCACTTGCAGACAAAGGCCTCATGCGTAATTTTTTCAAGTGTCATGCATAATTTTTTCAAATGTTTCTTTTTTCCAGTGTTCTGTCATGTACCTCAGCAACATTCTCAGTAAAGCAGGCCTTTGGTCCAAGAAAATGTCATAGCACTACAGAAAACTCCAGCTCCCAAGTCAATTGCTTTTAGGTAAGGTTAATTATTAGGGGCACTAAATAAATGATACAATATATTTATCAGCCAATTTTTGTTCAAAAACTGTTATATTGTTTGTGACATCATTTAACGTTCCTGTATCATCTAAATATTTGCAGTAGCTCCTGGTAGATAGAAGCACTATAGCTGGTTTTCAAAACAGCATCTGCAACTGAGGTGCATTCCAAGCAAAGACCAGACCATCAGAAATATTCACAGGCATTTAAACAATGTCTGCAGGCTCTCAGCAGTGGAGAAAAGAACTGTAAATTGCTGGCCAAAGTGTAGGTCATCAAAAGAACAAGGAGAAAGAAATATATCTGATCTCTTACAAATAGGTTGACTGCACACAACTGTGATGTCTGCAATGTTGCAAGGCATGGACACTCTTATTTGAAGCAATTGACAAATAACAATCAAGCAACTCAGTGCTAAACTTCACACCTCTGTTGGTAGTGCTGACACACTTGTTCACAAGTTAGTACGTCTGCCGTTCATCATTCAGTGGCTAGCATTGCTGCCACTGGATCACGGGGTCCCAGGTTCGATTCCCAGCCAGGTTGGGGATTTTCTCTCCCTGAGGACTGGATGTTTGTGTTGTGCTCATCATTTTGTCATCATCATCATTCGTGACAGTGGCTAGATTGGACTGTGTAAAAATATTGGACTGTGCAAAAACTGGGACTTTGTACGGGCACTGATGACCATGCAGTCGAGTGCCCCACGAACCGAACATCATCACAAGTTAGCACAGTCAAAGGTTTGTGCCCACTGGGTTCCTCAAAACCCAAATGATAAGCATAAGGAGGAAAGAGGCAACATCTCTACCAAACTGCTTGCTGATTCTTGTCAAACTTTATCACAGGTGATGAAATATTGATTCACCATTTTGAGTGGCACAACACATGCCTCTTTTGAAGAGGATGTTCAAAACAGTACACTCAGCTGCATGTGGATTTCATTGGCTCCTTCCTTGAAGCAGTTTGGTTTATTGTGGTAGACTCCTTTTCTCATTTTCCTCTTGAAGTCAGGATGATCAGCTAACAACTTTCTGCGCCCATGCCATCATTGTAAACTGCTGAATCTTCTCTTCTTACTACATGAACGAGCCAAATAGGAAGCAACACCATTTTGAATGGCACCTTGATGTGGGGGCACACTTTCGAGCGGACTCCAGATTGGTTCCAGGGGTTCACTGTAATACAATAAGGATGCCAGCTGGTTCTGATAATGACTATGTGAGGGATGCTGTGCAGACACAGTAAACTGCTTCAGCTGCAGCATTCCAACCAGATGTCTCCCCATCCAGAGGACTGCTGCAGTGGTGACATACCCAACATCAGGTCTTTCATCGCCTTGCTGCAGATGGACATCTGGTCCTTCCCTCCCAGATAGTACAGTGGACCCTTGTAGACATCAATCCATCTCCCCTTGTGAAGAACTGCCAGGGCTACTGGTACCAGCATTGACATAGCCTGCTTACAAAGTTCTCATACTGCCTTTGGAGTCTCTACCTTTGGTTCTGCGACCATTGTGTGGGAACCAGAGTATTACCTTGGAAATGACCAGATACTTCCTCTAGCAACTGCTCACTGCAACCTTGCTGTCCTCCCTATGTTGGCCTGGTCACTTTCAGCCCTATGTGCCAATTCCACATGGAAGAGATCTTGTAACCCCACCAGATATATATGGAAGATGCGGAACTATCGATAAGTGTCTTTAAATCTATGTCTGGTGAGGGCACTGGCAGCAAGGAAACCAAAGCATCTTTGGCCCACTAATCACATGAGACCAGCTAGTCAGTCAGTTTATGCCTGAACAGCCACAAGTTTACTCTCATTCTCTGCTAGTCAGCTGGTGCCATGTTGTGATCTAACCATAACACCACTACATTGAGGGATTCTGCACAGCTGGCACAATGGAGTGTTCTTACTGCTGTGTAAGTTGACCATGCCTGCATGTGAGATTGATAGAGTGCAGTTACGCATCAGCACATATCGTTTGGCATACTGATTGAGTGTAGCTAAGTAACTATTGTGATAGCTTCCACCACTATCACTATCACCAAACACCTATGGTGCAATCAGCGAATTCTTAAATTGTGTGTGTGTGTGTGTGTGTGTGTGTGTGTGTGAGTGTGAGATATATATATATATATATATATATATATATATATATATATATATATATATATATATATATATATATATATATATATATATATATATATATATTTTCTGTGTAGTGGAAGAGGCACAATACTTTATAACCTCAAAAAGACAACTCCAGCACAAGAGAGGCAGAAAATCACAAATGTAAACATCACAAAAATATACACGTAACCAAATGTACATGAAACTGAGAATAAATTCTTAAAACACATTGTGCTAAGGATGGAAAAATGTGTAACTGATGCAGTTTTTCATTATTTAAACCATGAATGACATACTTGCATGCTTTCAAAAACCATTGATTATGATGAAAAAATTAAGTTCTTAACTTTTGTTTCATGTTGCAGTGTTCCTGTACATGTATAATAAATTATTGCTGCCACAGAAGAGTACATCACAACAGCTTCTTAACATGTGCATCTTCTTACCATTTATCTTCAAACAAGTAATTGCTACCCCTACAGATGCTATTATTTTCCCTTCTCTTTATGCAACACAAGCTTACAGAGGGCCATCCTGCTCCACCATACAGCACTCACATGAAAAACACTAAACCGAGAAGAATTGCTAGTCTGATGGTTGGTGTCCACACAAACTAAAAACTGTACAATTAAGTGAAACTAAAAAAATAGTTATCTGGCAGTGACTGCCTTTTCTCTTTGATTGTTTGGTATGACCACATACTAAAAATAGTACAATCAGTAATATTACAATAGGATTACCTGGCAACCATTGCTTTTGCTTCTTTAGCGATATGAAAAATTCGGTAATTTTGATGATTCAGAGCAGCTGATAATGTCTGAGCTGCATTCAGAGAGATTGATCCAATTACATCCAGATAATCTGTATTGTTCTGTAAAATGGAAGAATTTGGGCATTATTCCTTCCAGCTGACATGTCTTACAGGAAATCCATCATTTAATTCAAGGATTCTTATCAAACACAAACTGAGAGTGAACAAGTTGTCTCTGTGCTCTCAGAAAGTACACAAGCAGATAAACATTACGTAAAATCTAGGAATAATTACTATTTCTGTTGCCCACAAATTGGCACACAGAAATATTAAAAGTAAGAGTAAAATACAGGAAAAACAATAGTTTTAAGATATAATAGTTGTAGTTACATACATAGTTTTCAATGGAAAATTAAGAGAAAGAGTTTAAGTGTACATCTCATTTGTTTAATTCAAAAGTACAGTTCTCATATGCTCAGCAAAAGTAAAATGTGACTCATGGAAATAAAGAAACTAGAGACATTCAGAAAGTGATGATAAACCTTAAAACTTAAGATGGCAAACAAAATATGAAACAGAGAGATACCAAAGATAATAAGGGACAAGTTAGTGATATAAAGGATGTTCCAAAACTATTCATACAGATTAATACAGGAGGTAAAAAAAACATCAAAACAAATTTTAGTTATGAAAAGGAAAGTTGCTACTCACCATATGGTGGAGATGCTAAGTTGCAGATAAACACAACAAAAAGACAGTCACAAATAAAGCTTTCAGCCAGAAAGCCTTTGTCAAAAATAGATGACAGACACACACACACACACACACACACACACACACACACACACACACACACACACACGACTGTAGTCTCACGCAACTGCAGCCACATTGCAAGCAGCAGCAGCAGCAGCAGCAGCAGTGCATGATGGGAGTGACATCTGTGTGGGGTAAGGAGGAGGCTGGGGTGGAGAGGGGGAGGGGGAGGGATAGTAGGGTGGGATGGTGAACAGTGAAGTGCTGCAGGTTAGACGAGGGGCAGGCGAGAGGTGGGGGGTGGTGGTGGTACGAAAAAGGAGAGAAGTAAAAAGAGTGGGTGCAATGGTGAAATGAGCACTGCATAGAGCTGGAATGTGAACAGGGAAAGGGCTGGATGAGTGAGGACAATCAGTAATGAAGGTTGAGGCTAGGAGGATTACAGAAACATAGGATATATTGCAGGGAAAGTTCCCAGCTGTGCAGTTCAGAAAAGCTAGTGTTGGTGGGAAGGATACATATGGTGCAGGCTGTGAAGCAGTCATTGAAATGAAGGATGTCATCTTCGCCAGCGTGCTCAGCAATGGGGTGGTCCACTTGTTTCTTGGCCACAGTTTGTTGGTAGCCATTCATGTGGCCAGATAACTTGTTGGTTGTCATGCCCACACAGAATGCAGCAAACTGGTTGCAGCTTAGCTTGTAGATCACAAGACTGGATTTACTGGTAGCCCTGTCCTTAATGGGACAGGTGATGTTTGTGACTGGACTGTAGATTGTGGTGGTGGGAGGATGTATGGGACAGCTCCTGCATCTCCGTCTATTACAGGGGTATGAGCCATGAGGTAAGTGGTTGGGAGCAGGCATTGTGTAGGGATGGACGAGTATATTGTGTAAGTTCAGTGGATGGCAGAATACCACTGTGGGAGGGGTGGGAAGGATAGTGGTCAGGACATTTCTCATTTCAGGGCACAATGTGAGGTAGTCAGAACCCCGGTGGAGTTGCTTCAGTCCTGGGCGATACTGAGTTACAAGGAGAATGCTCCTCTTTGACCGAATGGTGGGACTTAGGGAAGAAGTGGGAGACAGGAAAGGTAAGGCACTGGAGATTTGTTTACGTGCAAAGTTGGGAGGATAATTACGGTCTGTGAAGGCTTCAGTAAAACCCTCAGTATATTTTGATAAAGACCATTCATCAATGCAGATGTGATGATCATGCATGCCTAGACTGTATGGGAGGGTCTTCTTGGTATGGAATGGCCGGCATCTGTCGAAGTGGAGTTATTGCTGCTGGTTAGTAAGTTAGATATGGATGGAGGTACTGATGTAGCCATCTTTGAGGTGGAGATCAACATCTAAGAAGGTGGCTTGTTGGGTTGAATAGGACTAGGTGAAGCAAATGGGGGAAAAGTTGTTGAGGTTCTCGAGGAATGTGGACAGGGTGTTCTCACTCTCGATCCAGATCATGAAGATATGAATGAATCTGAGTCAGGTGAGGAGTTTAGGATTCTTGGTGTTTCGGAAGGATCCCTCTAGATGGGCCATGAATAGATTGGCATAAGATGGTGCCATGCAGGTGCCCATGGCCACAGCCCAGGTTTGTTTGTAGGTGATGCCTTGAAAGGAGAAGTAATTGTGGGTGAGGATATAGTTCATCATGCCGCATAGGGAGGAAGTTGTTGGTTTGGAATCCGTTGGGCATTGGGAAAGGTAGTGTTCAATAGCAGTAAGGCCATGGGTATGAGGGAGGTTAGTGTAAAGAAAGGTGGCATCAATAGTGATGAGCAGGGCACCATGTGGTAAAGGGACAGGAACTGTGGAGAACTGGTGGACAAATGGTTGGTGCCTTTTATATAGGAGTGTAGGTTCATGGTAATAGGTTGAAGGTGTCGGTCTACAGGAGCAGAGATTCTATCAGTGGGGGCACAGTAACTGGCCACTATGGGGCATCTTTAGTGGTTGGGTTTATGGACTTTACGAAGAATGTAGGAGGTAGGAGTGTGGGGAGTGGTAGGGGAGAGCAGAGAGATGGGCTCTGAGGAGAGGTTCTGGGATAGGCCTAAGGATTTGAGGACTCACTGGAGATCCAACTGGATTATTATAATAATTATATAATATTATATAGTATTACAATATAATGTTATGTAACATAATATAATAATAATTGTTTCTGTTCACCCCTACCACTCCCCACACTCCTACCTTCTACATGTGTTCATTGTAAATAAGTATTACAGCAGTTGTATTACATGTTTCTTACCTTATAAATAAATAAAAAACTTTTTTATTTTAAATTCAGTGCAATAGTATTTGTAAAATGACTCTTAGTGTTCATTAAAAAATGACGATCATTCCACTTGGGACCTGTGGAATGGTACATTAGCTTATTTGTTTTAGTTTAAATATTTGTCATGTATTGTTGTTTTTCTGACATGTTCCACATCCTGGAGGACCTCCTCACTACGGATCAATTGGAATGAAAGTAAATCTAATCTAATCTAATCAGAAAGTCCATAAACCCAACCACCCAGGATGCCCCATTGTGGCCGGTTACTGTGCCCCTACTGAGAGAATCTCTGCTCTCATAGACCAACACCTTCAACCTATTACCCCAAACCTATCTTCCTATATAAAAGATACCAACCATTCCCTCCACTGGCTCTCCACAGTTCCTGTCCCTTTACCACATGGTGCCCTGCTCACCACTATGGATGCCACCTCCCTTTAAACAAACATCCGTCATGCCCATGGCCTTACCACTATTGAACACTACCTTTCCCAATTCCTGAAGGATTCCAAACCAATAACCTCCTTCCTAGTCACTATGACCAACTACATCCTCGCCCACAATTACTTCTTCTTTGGAGGTATTACCTACAAACAAATCCAGGGAATGGCTATGGGCACCTGCATGGCACCATCCTATCCCAACCTATTCATGGGCTTTCTAAAGGAATCCTTCCTAAACACCCAGAATCCTAAACCCCTCACCTGGTTCAGATTCATTGATGACATCTTTTTGGTCTGGAATGAGGGTGAGAAAACCCTGTCCACATTCCTCCAGAACCTCAACAACTTTTCCCCCATTTGCTTCACCTAGTCCTACTCAACCCAACAAGTCACCTTCCTAGATGTTGATCTTCAACTCAAAGATGGCTACATCAGTATATCCATTGATATCAAACCTACTAACCACCAGCAATACCTCCACTTTGACAGCTGCCACCTGTTCCATACCAAGAAGTCCCTTCCATACAGCCTATCACACCAATGGTCATTGCACCTGCAGTGACGAGCGATCCCACTCAAAATATACTGAGGGTCTCACTGAAGCCTTCACGCACTGTAATTATCCTCCCAACTTTGTACATAAACAAATTTCCCATGCACTATCTCTCCAGTCTCCCACCACCTCCATATGTCCCACCATCTGGCCACAAAGGAGCATTCTCCTCGTAACTCAGTACCACCCAGGACTGGAGCAACTGAATTACATTCTCTGCCAGGGTTTCAACTACCTCTCATTGTGCCCTGAAATGAGAAATGTCCTGACCTCCTTCCCACCCCTCACACAGCGTTATTCTGCCATCCACCAAACCTACACAATACACACATCCATCCCTACACAATGCCTGCTCCCAACCACTTACCTCATGGCTCATACCTCTGTAATAGAGGTAGATGCAAGAGCTGTCCCAGACATCCTCCCACCACCATGTCCTCCAGCCCAGTCACAAACATCACCTATCCCATCAAAGGCAGGGCTACATGTGAAACCAATTATGTGATCTACAAGTTAAGCTGCAACCTTGTGCCACGTTCTATGTTGGCATGACAGTCAACAGGCTGTCTGGCCACATGAATGGGCACCAACAAACTGTGGCCAAGAAACATGTGGACCATCTTGCTGTTGAATACGCTGCCAAACATGAAATCTTTCATTTCAATGACTGCTTCACAGTCCATGCCATATGGATCCAAAACACCGGACTTTCTGAATTTCACAGGTGGGAACTTTCCCTGCAGTATATCCTATGTTCCCGTAATCCTCCTGGCGTCAACCTTCATTAGTCATTGTCCTCACTTATCCAGCACCTTCAATGTTCTCATTCCAGCACCACACAGCCCTCAATCCACCATGACACCCTATCTTTTCTGCTACCCCCCCCCCCCCCCCTCCCCCTCTGCCCACCTCTTGCATGCCCCCATCTAATCTGCAGCACTTCACTGTCCACCACTCACCTTACTATCTCTCCCCTTCCACACCCCAGCCTGCTCCTCATCCCCACCCAGTCACCACTCCCATCATGCACTGGTGCTGCTGCTCGCAATGTGGCTACAGCTGCCTGAAACTGCAACTGTGACAGTCTTTTTGTTGTGCCTATGTGTGCCTCAGCATCTCCACTATATGGGTGAGTAGCAACTTTCCTTTTCATAGTATGGTCACATTCCATCCTGGATTTTCCATGGTTTGATGGATTTTGTTATAGTGCGTATGGTCCCTGAATGTCAATTTCTTATGTTAGGTATGACTTACACAGTGGGTAGATTAGCACCCTAATTACAGCAGTGGCATCCACAGGAACTGCTTAAATGTGCATCGATTGTCATATCCATCCAAAGTTTCCTTGTATGTCCACAATGGTACCAGCAGCAATGGCAATTATAGCAAGGAGTCTTCTTCTGTTTCCACAGCAGTATCATGCAACAGCTGCTTCATATGCCCCCAGAAAAGGAAATCCAGATATGAGGTCAGGTAGCCTGGGTGGCCAGGCTACAGGGTCACTCTGGCCAATCCACTTATTCCCAAAGGTAGCCCCCAAATAATTTCTCACAATAATGCTGAAGTGTGCTGGCACCCCATGTACTGGAAGTACATCCTTTGTCCAACAATCAGAGGTACACCCTCCAGCAGTTCTGGCAATACATATTCCTTGAAGATGTGATATCTCCAACCACTGAGACAGAATGGAAGAATGTATGGTGCAATAAACGTATCACTGAGAATGCCGGCCCTCTCTTCAACACCAAATCACTGTTTATGAGCATGAGGGAAGATAGGTCAGATAGAAATAGAACTATATGCACTGAAAAATTCAGCCCATTAATAATTAGCTGTTGTGTCATACCTAACTTGAGAGCCCTCATTCCTCTTTCAAATACCTGTTATTTTTGCCAAAGATTTAATATTTCAAAAGTTATCATAATTCAAAATTGTTTATTTCTAGAATGTTGGAATCTCAAAACGCAATCCTTTTAAAATTTCAGTGTTAGGATCTTGTAACATTAATTTTTTTGATTCCAAAGATGTATACTTTTACAAAAATAACACATTAGTTTGCAAAATATTCAAAGCTCCACCTCAAAAAATAGTACCTCTCAATTTTAAGACTTTTTAAGTTTCAAAGGCTACAACTAATAGTTAAATAAAATTACTTTATTGTATAATATGTACATGTATTATGTACCTTTAATGTCTTTTATTTTATAAATTAGTATGTAAGTATGTATTTTAGTGTTTTATAATATCTGAGCAACATGTGCCTGTAAATAGGTGTCACACACATAGCAACAGTCAGTCTGTGTCTAGCAATCATTATGTAAACTTCCATGTCAGTGTGTTGCCATGCATCATTCAATTTGCAAAGTTACATGTCCACCAGTACCAGTCGAGCTTTAGTATCAGAATATTCACACAGTCAGTTCAAGCTCTGCAATCTTAAAATGTTTAATTACAATGACTATTACACTCAAAAGTATTTAGTTCAATCACTTGTTTGGTTGTGAATGGCTACTTGTTAATTTTCACTTGGTTACTTAGAGCCTATGAAAACTGCTGACCTCTGCTATGATGTCTGTTGAAATTACTATGTGCAAGCTGATCATCATGAATGTGTTTAATGATAACAGATGTGAATGAAATTTCAAAAAAAGCAGAGATGTGTTGAATTTTTTTCAAGTATTTCTAGCACCTAATAATTATCAAGAAGATCTATTAGACCTATGAGACACCAAACAGGTTGGTAAGCTTATCCATTGAGTCCAAAGATTCAATGTACTAACAATTGGCAATGTGATGACACATAAATGTTGTGCATAATTAACACTCAACTCCTATGTGAAACTGTGGCTCTTAAAGTGTCTCTTTCCTGGAATGAAATAGCTGTAGACCAGTTGTCAATATGGTGTGCTTTATGGTTGCAGGTGTATAAGAGCATACTTGACATCTTGGATATGATTAATAAAGGAACCCTTGGAAAGAAGCAGTTCAAAGTCGACATATTGTTTGGGGAGATCATGTGGAGAGGGGGGAGGGGGGGGGGGGGAGAGGAGGGGGGGGGGCAGTAAAATGGTTACTTTCTTTTATAACATTGTGAGTATCAACTGGTGAAAAATATCTCACTAAAACATACCTCTAATATTTTCAGTACAGCTTGAATAATTTCTTCTGCATGAGTTATGTTTGAAACACACTGTTGTATTGTGTTGATGATATTTTCTGTACCACTTTCGGTAACCGATTTCAGAAAGTCTGTAGCATCAAGGTCTTGCTGAAGTTCATTTATTTTTTGTTTCAGACCAACCTCTCCACCTGAAATAAGCATGGCATAGCTTTTACAAAAAGACAAGGGCTAGTAGAAATCCTTGGGTAACAGAAGAGATACTGAATTTAATTGATGAAAGGAGAAAATACAAAAATGCAGTAAGTGAAGCAGGCAAAAAGGAATACAAACGTCTCAAAAATGAGATGGACAGGAAGTGCAAATTGGCTAAGCAGGGATGGCTAAATGACAAATGTAAGGATGTAGAGGCTTATCTCACAGGGGGTAAGATAGATACTGCCTACAGGAAAATTAAAGAGACCTTTGGAGAGAAGAGAACCACTTGCATGAAATCAAGAGCTCAGATGGAAACCCAGTTCTAAGTAAAGAAGGGAAAGCAGAAAGGTGGAAGGAGTATATAGAGGGTCTATACAAGGGCGATGTACTTGAGGACAATATTATGGAAATGGAAGAGGAGGTAGGTGAAGATGAAATGGGAGATATGATACTGCCTGAAGAGTTTGACAGAGCACTTGAAGACCTAAGTCGAAACAAGGCTCTGGGAGTAGACAACATTCCATTAGAACTACTGACAGCCTTGGGAGAGCCCATCCTGACAAAACTCTACCATCTGGTGAGCAAGATGTATGAGACAGGCGAAATACCCTCAGACTTCAAGAAGAATATAATAATTCCAATCCTAAAGAAAGCAGGTGTTGACAGATGTGAAAATTACTGAACTATCAGTTTAATAAGTCACAGCTGCAAAATACTAATGCAAATTCTTTACAGACGAATGGAAAAACTGGTAGAAGCCGACCTCGGGGAAGATCAGTTTTGATTCTGTAGAAATGTTGGATCAAGTGAGGCAATACTGACCATACGACTTATCTTAGAAGAAAGATTAAGGAAAGGGAAACCTATGTTTCTAGCATTTGTGCACTTAGAGAAAGCTTTTGACAATTTTGACTGGAGTACTCTCTTTCAAATTCTGAAGGTGGCAGGGGTAAAATACAGGGAGCGAAAGGCTATTTACAATTTGTACAGAAACCAGATGGCAGTTATAAGAGTCGAGGAACATGAAAGGGAAACAGTGGTTGGGAAGGGAGTGAGACAGGGTCGTAGCCTATCCCCAATGCTATTCAATCTGTATATTGAGCAAGCAGTAAAGGAAACAAAAGAAAAGTTCGGAGTAGGTATTAAAATCCATGGAGAAGAAATAAAAGCTTTGAGGTTCACCGATGACATTGTAATCCTGTCAGAGACAGCAAAGGATTTGGAAGAGCAGTTGAACGGAATGGACAGTGTCTTGAAAGGAGGGTATAAGATGAACATCAACAAAAGCAAAACGAGGATAATGGAATGTAGTCGAATTAAGTCGGGTGATGCTGAGAGGGAATTAGATTAGAAAATGAGACACTTAAAGTTGTAAAGGAGTTTTGCTATTTGGGGAGCAAAATAACTGATGATGGTCGAAGGAGAGAGCATATAAAATGTAGACTGGCAATGGCAAGGAAAGCGTTTCTGAAGAAGAGAAATTTGTTAACATCGAGTGTTGATTTAAGGGTCAGGAAGTCATTTCTGAAAGTATTTGTATGGAGTGTAGTCATGTATAGAAGTGAAACGTGGACGATAAATAGTTTAGACAAGAAGAGAATAGAAGTTTTCAAAATGTGGTGCTACAGAAGAATCGTGAAGATTAGATGGGTAAATCACATAACTAATGAGGACGTATTGAACAGAATTGGGGAGAAGAGGAGTTTGTGGCACAACTTGACTAGAAGAAGGGATCGGTTGGTAGGACATGTTCCGAGGCATCAAGGGATCACAAATTTAGTACTGGAGGGCAGCATGGAGTGTAAAAATCATAGAGGGAGACCAAGAGATGAATACACTAAGCAGATTCAGAAGGATGTAGGCTGCAGTAGGTACTGGGAGATGAAGAAGCTTGCACAGGATAGAGTAGCATGGAGAGCTGCATCAAACCAGTCTCAGGACTGTAGACCACAACAACAACAACAACAGCTTTTACAATTTCCAGCACACAGCAGCACACTGATTATTAAACTAGTCTACTCTAGACATAACTTGGTATAAAAGAGCTCCTTAATTGTAGCAACATGCACTGTATGATATTAGTAGTAAAGGCATTAGGAACCAACAAGCTAATTTAAACTGGCAAATTCAATGGACACAATTTTTAAAATTGTGGAGGGACAGAATGATTGGTTAACAATCATCTTCAGGATGCAAAATTACCAGTATTGATATTAGAAATAGTTCTCTGAACTTCCCCAACTAAGCCTTCTTTCTGCTCTGAAGAAGGAGTGTATATGTTCCAAAAGCTAGTAGTATTATTTTCTAATTTAAGTGTTCCTGTTGGAAGTACTGGCATTCAACCCTGAAGATAAATTGCCAAATGAATCTGTTTATTTTTATCTTTTTTTATAAATATGAATAATTTTACAATTTAAAATGTCAAAATTTCAGATATTGTGGATTTTAAGGGAGGGGGAGGGCACCAGAGAGAATAAGGGGCCAAAAAATACAGACCTCAAAAGGAAAACTGGTAAATTGTTAAGAGAAGGAATGTAATTGGATAGATAAAAAATCTACCCATCAAGCAACAGCAGGAAACCACACATATAATAAAAAGGTTTTACTTATGCAAGCTTTTGGAGCCAGTGGCTCCTTCTTCTGGCAGAAGTGTAGAAGGAGAAGGAAGAGTGGTGAAGCAAAAGGAACTGAAGAGGGTTAGGAAAAGAGGCAAAGTTCAGAAAAGACACCCAGAATACCGGGTCAGGGAAGACTAACTGGATGGAATGAGAAGTAAAAACTGATTGTTGGAGACTGCAGCGGATGAGATTCGAAAACCTGAGACCTTAAAGATGGAAGGCAGGGTAATATGCAAGACAGAGATTACTGTTAAAAGATCATGTACAAATAATAAGAATGAAAAGCTAAGTGCGTTGTAAATAACAGAGATGGGTGGGAGGGGGACTGTGAAAAATAGGCATGTCAGAAAATGAAAGACGTAGAAAACTAAAATGGAGTGAAGAAAGGAGTAGTGATTGTGAAGAAATCCTGAATGAAAGAAATTAATGTAAATTAAGACTAGGTGGGTGGCAAGAACCAAGGATATGTTGTAGCACTAGTTCCCACCTATAGATGCCTGAGAAACTGATGTCTGGGTGCAAATCCAGATAGCGTGTGTGGTGAAACAGGCAGCAAGGTCACGAATGTCATGTTGTAGAGCATGCTCTGCAACAGGATACTGTTTGTTGCTGCTATACACCCTCTTCCTATGCCCATTGATCCTAACTGACAACCTGATGGTAGTCATGTCGACATAAAGGGCTGAACATAATAGCTGATATGTGACGTGTCATTTCATAGGTGGCTCTCCCTCCAATAGTATGTGTTTTGCCAGTTATAAGGCTGGTGTAGGTGGAGGTAGGAGGATGCATAGGGCATGTCATGAAGTGAGGAAGGTCACATGGGTAGAAGCCATAGGGTGGGGATTGATGCAGAAGGAGCATAGGGTCAAGGATATTTTAAGAGAAAAAATGGCTAGCCAGTACCTGCTGAGGTGAGATTCCATGTATGGCCGACAGAAACACTTAGAAATGAAAAATGCTATTTCTCACTTAAATATCTTCAACATTTTGCAGCCCTGTCAGCAACTGTGTAAATGTTAATTTTAATTTTAATAATTAACAGCCTCTGTTGCACCATTTATCTAGAATTTACCTAGGTTTCAGTCAGGATAACCCAACCCTCTTCAGAATAACAGTAACTACCATTTGTCCTTAGTGGACATCATCAAGCTAAAACTACAAATCCATAAATTATCGTCAGGCTATAAAACTTATCTGGAACTGCCTCGGCCCCACTTCGCGACCACGATGCGGCAGCCATGAGTGCTGTACTGGAAAAATTATTGGTAAACAGTGCAACTGAGGCTGTTAACTATTAAAATTACTATTCTCACTGTTAAAACATGTATGCTCCTCCCTCAGGGAGAAGGATGATATTTTCAACTTTTAAGTTCTTCTGTTGGCAGTGTCAATGTAACATACCATAGCTGTGTAAAAAGACCAACTTGGTTTCTACACAACTACAGCATTTTACATTGAACATAGTGATCAAATTATTACAGTACCAGTGTATTCAATCTTACAAACAGCAACAAATGAAAAGTAAGTAGCATTGCATACTGGGTAATACAGCATAAACTAATGTGACATACCTTTCAGGGTTCCCATTGCATACTTCTGGAAGATGTCCAATGAAATATTTGTAACCAAGAGCTGTGTCTCAAACTGATCACTCATATCTGAATGTGAATTCTTTTCATATTCATTTAGATTCTCCATGAGATTTTGCAGAGATTGACGTAAGGAACGCACATTAGATTCAACCAGACTGTAACACTGGGGGCACTCCAAGCAGCCATTTTTCAAATCATACATATTCTCCTTGCAGCGATCACATTTAAGACCTTCAACGTCCTCAAGGCACTAATAAAAACAGTAATCTAGATCACTTTCATTATAAGTTTTCCACTCACTGCATTTAATTTAACAATTAGTATAAAAAGTCAGTTATTTATGCAAAAATGTGCTACAAGCAAAACAATCTCTTACTGTAGATGGGTTGTAAAATTCCACAGCTGTTCTATGTCTGATTAAAATTACTTGTTAGTTGACATCTCATGCCATGCAACCAAGTTCCTCCATTCAGAAGCTCCTGGTGTTAGATGTGAATTGTCCAGAACTGCCAAAGTGCCACAACAATACATTACTTCGTATCTAGAACTGGAGTAGTGGTGTGTACACACCTAGTCCCTTATCAAGCACTACTCCAGTTTATTTGACTGTAACTAGCAACCATGTTGGCAGCAGGCCCTCTACACAAAGCCATAACTGTGGGCTGCTGATAGCTTTTGTGCCAGTACTATGGTGGCACAGAGCATACAACTAAGAAGAAATTTTAATTAAATGACTGTTATAAATTTCAAAGTTACTGCATCATTGTCAAAAACTCCTCTGAACTATGGAACAGGCATATGAAGGGTCACAATGAGTTCTGCTCTTTGAACTCAATGTAAGGATTAAAGATATTTTTAGGGTCCCTTATTTTTATCTCACACACTTCTACAAATTATTTCCCAAGCATTTGTTGACATAAACAATTTTACTAGCCATTTTATCTTTCAGCAACACATAAAAATTCAATTGTTCCTACTATACTCTTTTGAGGCCGACACTAAACAACGAGGAGCAAGACCCAGACCACATGAGAGTCATGGATCTGCAGTATATCATGATGGCTGGTTGTAGTATTTCCTACAGCACAATTTACAAAAACAGCTGTGATGTTCTCCAATCAAAATGGATAAAATAAAACCTTAATCCATATTTTTACTTGAACTGTGAGCCTAAACAGTTTAGCAATTTAATCACTATACCACGTAAACTAGTTTTACTCAAAATCTGTCTTTTTTAAATATTATCCTCTTAACTGTGATTTCTGTGTCAAAAATTTTAACATCACTCCATTACCACTGCTCATTTTTCATTTCCACCCAAATTATGTGGCAGCTTTCAAGATTGGAATCTGTATCTTATAAAGTTTCAGAGTACTGAGCAGTAGCTCAACACCAGAAACTACTCTGTCTTATGTGCAACTATTACAGTGATCTTGTCTTTACCATGCAATGATTTGACTGAAAATGAAAGCCAAGATCATAACACAAATAAGGTGACCTTTACTGCTGAGCTTCGGGGAATCTGTGGTAGTCACGAGCACAACATCTGTGAATGCACAGTGAAGCGCAGCATTATTTTGTGGTGATGAATGCACGAACAATCTGCTTTACTCTTAGATTTTTATGATTATTCTTTGTATTGACTTAGATTTTTCAGTTGATTGGCGTTCAAGCTTAAGGAAATAAAAAGTTAATGCCTGCCTACTTTGTTGGATCTCCTTAGCACACAGAGGTAAGCTGTAGTTGGCTAAAAATCCATTACAGTAAACTTTAACTGTATCGCTGTTAACAGCTCACACTAGCCATGATGTATCAGCTACTCTACATTATGTTAGTCTACCTGTAAAAATGTGCTTTTTTTCGTGTCTTATAACAGCCCCTTCAAATATAACAATTTTTAATCCAGAAAAGGACTTTTTTAGAGAATGAAAATGACATATTGATGAGAAAGAGAATGAGGCAAGACTTAGAGAAAAAATGGACATGCTATTGAGTGAATTAAGTAATATTAAATGGCTACATTATGATATTGCAATAGGAGGTGATTTGAATGCTGATTTTGATGTTACTAACTGTAAGGGTAGTGTTGCAGATCTGGAAAACTTGCTAAGACAATACAATTTACATCATGTTAATAACAGGCCCACAAGAAACAAAGCATGTTTCGATAACATCTTTGTAAACTTCAAGACCACTGAAAACACATGCGAAGTTGTAGTGTTCCCATTCTCTGACCATGACTCCGTATCTCTAAATTATGCAAGTAAAATTCCCCTCAATAGGAACAATGCAAACAGACCTGTCCCAACAGTTGTGATTACCAGACCCATAACTGAGGATAAAATTAACACATTTCGTAATTCCCTTGCTGACAGAGACTGGTTTGGCCATTGTAGTGTCGATGGACATTACACATCAAGTAATGATCTGCCAGCCAAAATAATATTTGATAGATTTTTTAATGCATTCTTGACCCTATATAACCATAGTATTCCCATAAAGAAAATCAAAATAATGGACAGCAGCCACAAATCCAGATCTCAAAACAGACAAAATATATGGTACACTAAACAGCTGACAGATCTAAAGAAACAAGTTTTGTTACTGTACAACATATACAATAGTATGAAGTCTGACTGTGCCAAATCAGCCTATGTGGAATGCAGGAATGAATACAAAAAAGCCATCCTGCAAGCCAAAAAAACCTACAATGCCAACAGCATACATAATTCCACCAATAAATGCAAAACTGCTTGGAATGTAATTAACAGTGCTGCCAGAGATACTAAAAAAGACAAAATTAATATCCCACCACAAACACTCAATGAGTTTTTTATTAATTCAGTGAAAGAAATAGGAGACGCAATTATCAAACCGGACATTAGTCCATCAGAGTTACTCTCCCAAAATTGGGGTAGACAGTCACTAAATACAAGCATGGTAACCTTCTCCGAAGTATCGCCTAGATATGTACAAGGGGTCATAAAACAACTGAAATCATCTGATAGCTTAGATATATATGGCATATCATACAACCTGCTAAAAAAAGTGTGTGACTGCATTCTCTACCCCTTAACCCATTGCATAAACAAGTGCTTACTTGAGGGATATTTTCCTGATGAGTTAAAACTGTCTAGGATCGTCCCAGTATACAAAAAGGGAGATAAAGACTCTCCATCTAGCTACAGGCCTATTTCAATAGTACCCATATTCTCCAAGGTAATAGAATGCATCATGTACCAACAATTATCATCTCACTTTGAGAATCTAGGAATAATTAATGCTACACAATACGGGTTTAGGAAGAATCTGTCGACCATTGATGCAATCAACACGGTAGTCAGTTACATCCTCAAAGTTTTTGAGAACAAAGGCTTTGCTCAGGTCTCATTCTGTGACCTAAGCAAGGCCTTCGACTGTGTTGAGCACATGCCACTACTAGAGAAACTAGAATTCTACGGCATCAAAGAAAACAGCCTCAGACTATTAAAAGCTTATCTCAACAACCGTAAACAGGTAGTTTGTGTTGGTAAGGAAATGTCAAACATAGAAAATGTTAAAGTAGGTGTGCCTCAGGGATCTGTACTGGGGCCCTTCCTGTTTCTGATAATGATCAATGACCTCCCCTCGTTTATTAGATCCACCACTGTATTGTATGCAGATGATACAACTTTTCTCCATAGCAGTAACAGTCTTAATGATCTTAAAACCTGTGCTGAAAATACACTCACTCATGCAGCATATTGGTTCAGAACAAATAGTTTCCTGCTAAATGAAAATAAAACTCAGCAGATAATCTTCACTCTAAGAGACAAGCCACTATCTGATGAACCTAGTTCTGTTAAATTCCTGGGAGTTTATTTAGACAAAAAGTTATCCTGGGGCCAACATGTAAACTATATTAGTAGTAAACTATCTAGAGTAATTTATTTATTAAGACAACTCAGAAATTGTGTACCTGAAACATACATTAGATCATCTTATTTTGCATTTTTCCAGAGTATAATATCCTATGGCATTATCTTGTGGGGTAACTGTAGTCATATACATGACATCCTATTATTGCAGAAGAAAGCCATTAGGATAATTACAAATTCTTCACACAAGGCTCACTGCAAACCCTTATTTACTAAACAAAAAATTATGACTGTAATAAACCTCTATATATACAATGTCTTAATCTTTACGAAGAAGAACCTACAAGATGTGAAACGTAGAGAAAATGTACATTGTTACAACACAAGAAGCATCAAACACATATACACGCCTTACCACAGACTATCAAAATCAATAAATAGCTACGAAGTCACAGGGCACAAGCTATTTAATAAGCTGCCACATGCCATACAGGATCTTCCTGAACATACATTCAAAGAAAGACTGCATGAATGGTTTATTGCCCACCCGTTCTATGATATCAATGAATTCTTCAACTGTAAAATGCAGTAATCCAACAGATGACCCACTGTACATTTATTGTAATATAAGCTAAAATATTTCAGTAGTCAATACCTTATCACACTGTATTATAAATTGTAACTTCATTTGACGTTGTCAATTGCTGTAATGGCCTAAAGACAATAAAATCTTTATTATTATTATTATTATTATTATTATTATTATTATTATTATTATTATGAGTGTCACAGGTTGAGGAACAACAATGCTGAAAGAATTACCAATAATAGAAAAAGAGTGAATCATCACACATTTTATTTTAAATGCAAAGCACAGAATTTCAAGCCACTACAGATGAAAATTTCACTGTTGTACCAATCCTACCATCCTTTCTCCTTCCTTGCTCATTATTACTACACTCACACAAGGAACTTCTCACTATCAGCCTGTGAAACAAACAATATATAGTCTAATCTAGTATAAAATACTGTCCTCATCAAGTAAATAATATGTACATTTGGAAAATATCAGCAATGATCACATAGTGCTTTATGAGTTCACCTTATCAATGTCCCACAGAGGGTTACTATACATTCCCACTGAAGTAACTAGGTGTAACAATATTATAATAAACATGCAAATATGTCTGATATTACAATTACTCACTGAGCATTGCCCCAAATTATCACACAGTGGACTAGATGACCCAAGAGGATTACATTCACATTTCTTACATCCATTCTCTGAAAACTTGTAAGTGTGTATTTCACATGCATCACACTGTTTACCTGTAACCCCTTCTCTGCAAGTACATTGTCCACTATCTTTATCACATATTTGACTGACAGAACCTGTGGGATCACATTTGCAGGCCTCACAAACCTGAAATTTTCAAAGAATTATAATTAATGAGATAGACTGAAATAGAATCCAAGTTATTTTTTTAAAAATGTACTGAGTTTTATACTGTCATACTTATTCATTGGTAGCTCATCTCAGTTTCTGAGTGAGCTTTTTAACTTATATAAGTCTGATCTTCAATATTCAATTACACTATGGATTAAAAATCTCAGTAATTTCCCTAGTACTTTGTATGATGTATGCACTAAAGCATTTACTGTTAAATGTTACTATCAAACATTTTGATAGTCCATTCAGCATAGGTTGCATGATTAATGAATCATTTGGGAATTCATTGTCAGAATCAAAACATGTTATTTAGCGTATTGTTCTGTCTGGTAGAAACCACAACAAAGAAGCTTAGTACTGTCATTAATTTGTTAACTGAAATGAGAGAATTATGTAATTTGTAACGTAATGTGAAATATCTGAAAAATTAAGCTTTCTGAGCAATTGTATTGAAGTACTAATTTAGATACCTTACTACTGTTAATATTAAAATAACCATCTGCACAGGTATCACAGTCTCTTCCTATAACATGTGGTTTACATGGGCACTGTCCTGTTAAGTGATCACATATGGTATCATCAGTAAGACTTTGTAAAGTACCTAGTTTATTACAGTGGCATGGTGTGCAGTTTCCTTTGATGGAAGATATGGCATTACCATAAAAACCTGTGGAGAATACATTATTTCAGTTCAAAAATAAGACATAGTAACAATCTATTAACAAAATCTTTGCATAACAAAACAGGGCATTAACAAGAATGAAAAAAGTACATTACTTTTGATAACATAATAAACTGGTTATTATATTATGGCACATATGTTTTACATAAGAAATGTAAGTAAATAATCTCCTACCAAAACAGAATTCTGAACCATGTAACTTGCTTAGCAAGGAGTTTGTGAAACCTATCTATCCACACTACTGGAGGGTTCTTTCATCCTTAGGTTTTAGTGGCCCTGCTCTTTTCTTTAAACCTTCTCCTACTTATCCTTCTCTCATATTTTCCTGAGGAAGAAAGTAATAGTTCCAAAAGCTAGGATAGTGACTTGTGTTTTTACATGTGTCTGTCAGCAACTACAAATTTTGTAAGTACTAACAAGCAATTCTGTCTCATAATTTCATATTTTTCTCAAGTAAACAAATTTCTTCCCATTTATATAATTCTGATTATTGCAACATTTTGCATCAAGTTTCAGGATTTCACTTCCATAGCCATTTCCCTTCAGCCTTCAAGTATTGTGTATGTTGAACAACATCTATGCTTAAGACTGTTTCTATATTAGGTTTGTCAGTTCAGCACAAACCGACACACACTCAAAGGAGCTAAATATTTATTATTTTCCGCCTCTGGCTGATTGTCAATAACATGTTAATTATAATCATCCTTTATTCTTCTCTTGTAAGTTATAATTAATTACTAGGCATGTCCTGAAGCTAGTATTTGTGAATGAATGCTTATATGTATCAAGTACTATTTCAGCTGAAGTTCCTGGATTCATGTTATTGCAACTGATTCTTTTCTGGTCTCACTTTCTATGCCTGTTTTAGTTTTTGAAATTGCACAACGGAAAATCCAGAATGAAATAATGGGCCAGAACACTTGCTGCACATAGCAAGCCACTACGCTGTCCCCACATCCCTGCATTCTCCCATAGGCAGCACTAGCATCTTTCTCAACCACTATCTTACTATCCCTTCGCCTTGCCACGCTATGCCTCTTGTGTACACCACAAGTCACCTCAGCAGAAATTACTGCTCACCTCACACGCAGTAGCAGCTGGGCCTTAGCACCGGAAAACAACGGTGGCTGTGTGTGTGTGTGTGTGTGTGTGTGTGTGTGTGTGTGTGTGTGTGTGTGTGTGTGTGTTTTGTTCTGTCTACATCTGATGAAGTACTTAGTACTTAGCAATACTTAGTACTTAGCAATATAGCCTGAGAGCTATAGTTCGAGTGACGAATGATGGCAGTTGAGTTTAGGCTCATTCTACACACCTACATTACGCATTCTCTGACAGCCAATGAGCATTCAATAGTGTTACGAGTGCCATGCCTCTGAATGTTGTATGCATTGTCAGCATTCTACTCAATCATAATGAGTTATTTAGTGAATTTTTATTCCATTTGTAGCAAGCTGTCATGGGAGATGGTGGTGGTGGACAATAAATTCTCCATAAGCAAGCAAGACATAATTTGCAAGATACATACTTTCATCAGGAGCAACGCACGTATATGTGCATACTCCAACTGTCATTTGGAACCAGCAACAATGCTAACCCCATTATTGTCTCAACCTTTGTGAACTGCCATTGTTCATGGGTCAGTCTATAATAATTTATAGCAGACTTTCAAAATGTTCCTGTCTATCACTTAATGCCTTCTCTATGTAATGGATGGCAATCCATTCTTGTTATAATTTTTAGGCAGCATCAGTTGGTCTTATATGTCCTTTAGGACAGTCTCTGTCAAAATTTGACAGTCTGCTGGCAATATACCGCAATTTAATGCAGGAGCAAGAGCATACCTATAGCACTACAGAGGGCAGTTTGCGAAAAGGGTGACATGACATTTGGCTACCTATAGTACTACACACATGTCAGTGTTCATAGAGGGTTTCAAGACACTTGGAAACAAACTAAACTTGTCATACTGAATGACGGAATTTTTTTTCAGGTTTGCCACGAGTTTCCCCAAGTGAAATTCTCTGACATTTCCGTGATTTCCAGACAACTTTTAACGTTTTTCCCTGAGAACTTTTGAAATGTCAAGAGTAAGTTATGACATAAGTTGACAATCTGTCTTTGTGGCTATGGTACAAGAAACACTAGTGCAAATGATAAAATAACTAAAAAAACATGCAAGCAATTGGTGTTTCCTATTGTAAGCAAAAATATTTCCTCATGGGAAGCATGCTAGGGATAAGTCCCTGCAGCCATGCTATCGTCTGTGACCTCGGTGGCTCAGATGGATAGAGCATCTGCCATGTAAGCAGGAGATCCCGGGTTCGAGTCCCGGTCGGGGCACACATTTTCAACTGTCCTCATTGAGGTATGTCAGCAACACCTGTTGGTAGCAAAGATTTTCGATTAATTGTCATCTCTTTCTAAAGAAGCTGCATGGTCATTATATCTGTTCTTTCGGAACAGTTACTATCTTCATATAGTTAAAGGCTACCCAGCCATTGACCTCCTTCTGTGCGAATGTGCACACTTTGCCCAAATTCTTATGGGAATCGTCACCTTAGATGGAGTGAGTAACGAGTGAATGGGCAAATATCCTTCAGGAACATCATGAATGTAGGTTGTGGACAGTTGGGAATGTGTGTCTGACAGGAAGCGTGCTAGGGATAAGTCCCTGCAGTCGCACTAATTGACAACAAAAAGTGCAAGTGCTACTCTGAGATGAAGAAATTGACACTCAAGAGGAATTTGTGACAGGCCACAGCAAATCAATCATAAGACTGTTTACTCAGAAAAAGAAAGATTTAGTGAAATCTTTTGATAATGTTGTCTGGACCACACTTTGAAATTCTGAAGATAACAGGGATAAAATACAGAGAACAAAAAGTTATCTGCAACTTGTACAGAAAATACACTGTAGTTATAAAGAGTCAACGGACAGAAAAGGGAAGCAGTAGTTAAGAAGTGAGACAGGGTGGCAATCTCTCCCTGATGTAATTTGATCCTTACACTGAGCAAGCAGTAAAGGAAAGCAAGGAAGAATTTGGAAATGGAATTAAAGTTCAGTAAGAAGAAATATAAACTGACTTCTGCCAATGACATTGCAGTTCTGTTAAAGAAGGCAAAGTACACTGAAGAACTGTTAGCTAGTTGACTGAATAAATAAAGGGGAAAAATTGTAGAACAGCTGACTAAAAGAAGGGATCAGTTGACAGGACACATCCTGATGCATGAAGAAATCACCTATTTGGTAATGAAGGGAGGTGTGGGGTGGAACCTAAAAGCAGTAGAAGGAGACCAGTAGTCGAGTTCAATATGATGCAGAAGTTAAGCAGAAGTGAAGAGGCTTGCACAAAACACACTAGTGTGGAGAGATACATCACATAAATCTTTGGGCTAAGTCCACAACAACATACATGCTGCTGATGATACTTTCTGCATCATTATATGGCACTAAAAAAAAGGAAACAAAATACCATATTTAGCCAATTATAAGACAAGAGTTTTTCCCAAATTCATCATTCAAAACATACGGTGTCATCTTATATTCACAGATTAAACTATTGATGTTCAGATCAACATTTTTACATACGTTAATCAATTAATACAGGGGTTGTCTTACATTTACAAATGAAGCTTTAGCTATTGAGGTTTCATAAAAATTAATTTTGAGGAATTCAGGAGTGTAGGACTTAGCAAACAATGCTTTCATTTTAATAGCATCGAGACTTTCCAATGTGCCAAAGCGCTACAGTATTGACCTAACTCGAACAATAACATAACATCTGACTTCTAGTGCCAGTGCAATGTGGAAGGGATGCACAAGAAACTATGTATTAGCCACTACAACAATCTAATGCTCTGCTTAAAAATGGACAATTTTGTGAAACACAGGAGGAAATAGCATCAAATTCTGTCAATTTACAAACTTTTGTTGTATTTGAACAGGTCTGCAATAGAAGTTCTCATACATGTTTGGGTAGCACATTCATATTATACATTTAAGCTGCTTTTAAGGTGAAAATCTTGTCCTTCAAAAACATCAGTTGATTCTGAATCCAAGTCAGTATTCTATTTAGTTGTGAGAAACTGTAATGATTTACCAAGTGAGCTGAAAATGAGAAATTCAGTTGCTGTTCACGTATTAGAATACTGGGGGAAATGTCACCAGGTTTTAATCAGAGGAAACGAGAAAAAAATTAATCCGGAACTAAATGTCTAACAAGCGATATAAATCACACTGAACTGAATGCAGTTGGCATCACAAGAATAAATTACGGTGGAAAGACCCATTGTCGAGATAGTACCAACAGATGGTACTGGATCGCGGGACAAGTGAAAGTTTAAGAACTGGACTGAATTGTGATTGTGATCTTTTATTTACATATTAGTTTCTGTTGTTAAATATGGTTTGTATCCTAGAGTATACTGCCAGCTATGTTCACTGTAGCTCAAGTACACTATAGAAGAGTTGGAGGGGGCAGGTGGGGGACAGTGACACCAGTTTGGCTAAGAACTACATTGACTGCAGGGTGGGGAGTGGTGAGAGGGCAGCAAATTTCGTCCTGTTCCCCCCCCCCCCCCCTCCCCCCTTGTCCCCCCTCCTCTCATGGGGAATCTATTTTGTGTACTTTGGCTTTTTACGAACATCTGTCATGTTTAAAATGCAGTTTGCCTGAACCCATTTGTACTCAGAATCGAATTGATTTTAAAGTTGGACAAGTACTCAACACATCATACAGTTCTGCCTAAGATGCTAAAAGTCTAGATTGGGGCCAGTGATCTGTATTTCATGCAGAAATATTGTCAATGCTCGCCATGTGGTATGACGGGAACAATAGGGGTTGTGTCAGCTGCTGATTCTACAAAGTCAATGAGAGAGTGGCGGGCAGGCAATATGTTTGGAACCAACAGACATTTAAAATGCTCACATCAGTATAGAAATGAAATCCAGTATGTGTTTTCTCAGGTCCCACCCAATCACAACCTCAGAAACGCAAAATATTTGGAAATGCCAAATATCTGCAACAACGAAGATATAAAGTTTCATAGCTGTCCTGTTAGGATGCTGACAATGATTAGAAATAGTGATACCACAGATGTCAGGCTAAATAAATAGAAAATAGCAGTGAAGATAAAAAATAATGTAAAAATGTTCTTTTTGCCTATTTTATTATTCCTTGTATTGTCAAAACGTAGGCAAGGGATAAATGGCCTAAGTTTAGAACAGGTGTAATATTACTTTTTAAGCAGATGCCTTATGTCAGTGTGAGTTTGTAATTCTAATTTGTCAGAATATGTTATAAACAGTTTTCTTGAGGAACATTTTTTAAGTAAGAAAGGGGGGTCTTTTTATATTCAGGGTCATCTTATATTTGGGTAAATACGGTAAATCAAACACTGAAAAACAGAAAGACAAAGAAGGTGATCATTTAGTTTATTAATCACCAATTTTAGTCATTACATTGTATTTGTTATCTGCTTACCTTGTGAGCATCTTTCACACTGTTCTCCTTCTGTATTGAAAATGCATTTCAGGCATACTCCAGTAGTAGCATTACAGTTCCCAGTAACATTGAAATCAATGTTACCATTGCACTCACAAGGCTGACACGGCATGACAGGTCCATTAATGCCATCAGGATCTCCATAATACCCATCTTCACAGATATTACAGCGAGGTCCTACAAAAACCAAAAGTGAAATTCCATCAACAAAATTTTTACCAAATTAAATAGTGAAAACTACTACTTGGATTGCTGTGTGTGATACTGCATCAGACAGAAAATTGTGTTTTTTTATATTGTACTTCAAATTTAATATATCATTAGCAATGTAGCAGTATACATTTTTATTTGGTGACAGTCTAATGCACCGTGAATAAAAATTACAATAATAATACTGTCAGTTGTCTGGAATTATCAAAGATTCTGTAACACCTGTCTAGCATTGACTGATTGAACAATTAAGTTGTTCAAATAACACCGCCGCAAGCCGGTCCCAAGCCCGGGCCCATCTAAAAACAAGAGGATGGGGAAGTGTGGAGGGGGAGGAGTAACAACCTCGTAAAAAAACCAGGGTCCGTCCGGCTCCAGATGGTAGCACCCTGTCATAGGGCCCCTGCCTAGGGTTACTAGGTGAAACCCAGCCAACGGTCTCAATGGCGGAAGAGGAACAATTTCCCAATGGCAGAGAGAGCGGAAGAGCTAACTCCAGGGCTTACTACCTTGGTTTTAATTTCGGATTCGGGGAAACCCGATCCCCCAATTTATTATCCAACAATTACTGCAAAGCATGATGGGAACGTCGTCAAAGATAGACACTACTCCAAGAGGTAGACCGAATGGCAAATCCTCCGTTGTTCGTAGAAACAATGCAAAGGGGTCAAAGGATTTTGGAGGACCCCAACCAACATGCATGCAGCCCTCAACACTGAAATTTAAGAAAGCAACTATGTTTGCAACCCTAAATGTAAACTCTCTAATTAAAGTAGGAAAATTGAAATTATTGATTGAAAAGCTGAACCAGAAAGAAATTTTAATATGTGCATTACAAGAAACAAGGTTTTTAGATGAAACTGCTTTAGATTTTGAAAACTATCGTTTATTTAAAGGAAAACCAGGTAAAATCTTAATGAAACAAATGCCATACCTGGGAACAGCATTTCTGGTACATCACTCAATTTTAGATTCAGTTACTAACTTCTACTCAAGTTCTGAGAGACTATCCATTCTTGAGATTAAATGTAAAAACAAAGGATACTCTATAATCAACTGTCATGCACCCATAAACCAGGACAACAAAAATAACCCGGAGAAAGTTGAAGAATTTTGGGAGATACTTGAAATGGAACTGGATAGATGCTCAAAGAAGAACATAAAAATGTTAGTAGGCGATTTTAACGCACAAATAGGAAGGGAGAAAAAATACCATGGAACAGTAGGCCTCTTCCCAGGTCACAAAAGAACTTCAAAAAATGGAGAAAGGCTTATAGAGGTATGTAGGCATTTCAACTTGAAAATAATGACAACACATTTCAAAAAGCTGAGCCGAAAAACTAAAACATGGAGATCACCAAATCCACTTCTCGGAGAATTCCAAATTGACCATGTGGCTATCTCACTTCATTGTCAAGAAGAAATTCAAAACACTAAAGTGCTGAAAAGCCTTGATGTTGATTCAGACCACTATTTGACTACGATTAAATTCAGACCACTCCCATTTCGAAAAGAGAAGAAAACCTTTTACAAAATTCCAAAATATAACACAGAAACTTTAAAAAATGAAGAAATTAAACAACGGTTTCAAAGAGCATTGCACAAAGATAGCGATGGCATATCCACAATAAATAAGGAAGCAGGATGGGAGGAGATCAAAAACGAAATAGTTGAAATAGCAAAAGAAAATTGTCTCGTGAAAAGAGTAAGAAGACATCCATGGTGGGACAGTGAATGTGATGAGAACCTGGAGAAGAGACAGAAATTGTGGTAGAAATGGAACTCCACAAAAGATCCTCAAGATCTTGACAATTTTAAAATCCAGAGAAGAGAAACAGCCAAGCTTTTCTGTAATAAAAAAAGAAGACAATTTCAGGATAACCTAGAACAGATTGAGGAAGACTTTAAAAGAAATAATTCTAGAGATTTCTACAAAACTTTTAGAAAACAGCTAACCAAATACCAATCCCCAAATTTATGTTTTAAAGATGAAGAGAACAAGCTAGGTTTGACAAACAAGACTAATTGTGAAATATTAGCAAAATATTTCGAGAATCTACTAAATTGTGAACCACCCAAAGATAAAATGAGTTTTGAAAACCACCGAAATACTAATACCGAGTCAAAACCTCCAGACGCTGAAGAAATAAAACACATAATACACAGTCTAAAAAACAATAAAGCCCCAGGTGAAGACTCCATAGTACCAGAAATCCTAAAAATAATGGATACCAACCTCCCACAAGTTTTGGAACATATGTTTAAGAAGATCTGGGACGAAGAAAGAATTCCTGAAGACTGGCAGTGTGCCCTGATACACCCACTACACAAAAAGGGGGATAAGATGAATGTTAATAATTATAGAGGGATCTCGCTACTACCAGTAGGATACAAAATTTTGTCAAGGAAATTACTTCAAATCGTGGAGCCAGTTCTGGATAAAAAAATAGGTGAATATCAAGCAGGTTTTAGAGAAGGTAGATCCTGTGTTGAACAAATATTTAACCTGAAAACACTAATTCGTTACAGAATCTCAAGAGGCCAGAGATTTGCAATAGTATTTGTAGATTTCAAAAAAGCATACGACTCGGTAGATAGAGAAACATTACTGAAAGTATTGGAAGAATTTGGGGTCGATAAGAAAACAATTCAAATTATCAAACAGACGCTAACAAACAGTAAGGCCAAAGTTAAATTTATGGGTGAAATTTCAAGGAAGTTCGAAATTAAAACAGGTGTTAGACAAGGTGATGGTTTATCCCCAATCCTCTTCAACTGCGTACTGGAAAAGATATTGAGAATATGGAAAAAAGAACTCAAAGGCACCAAGAATGACATCAGAATTGGAACAAAAAAAGAAAAAATAGAAGTGGACTGTTTAGCTTTTGCAGACGATCTGGCAATAGTTACAGAAAACGAAGAAATAGCTCAGAACTACCTGGAGAAACTACAAGAAGTTTCGGCCAGAGCTGGACTGCAGATTTCATTTGAAAAAACCGTGTATATGTCTAATCATAGAAATAACAAGAAAAATCTTATTACTAAATACGGCAATATTAAGAGAGTAGAAAAATTTAAGTATTTAGGTGAAATAATTCAAGTGAATGGTTTAGACAAGAGTGCAAACCAGGCGAGAGCAAGGAAAATGGAATTTGCTTTTCAAAAAACCAAAGACATATATAACAAAAAAAACATTTCGATTCAAGCTAAATTAAGACATTATAAAACTGTCATTAGACCAGAATGCCTGTATGCATCGGAGTGCCTAACTCTTAACAAAAAGGGGGAAATAGAAAACATGGAAAAGAAAGAAAGGAAAATTTTGAGAAAAATATTAGGACCGAGAAAGATTGGAGAAGAGTACAAGCTAAAGAGTAATAAGGAAATATACAAAACTATTGAGAAAGTGAGTGAGGCAATGCGTAAACGCAGACTAACGTTTTATGGTCACCTGTCGAGGATGGATGGAAACAGACTAACAAGAAAAGTGTTTGAACATAGTAACAGGAACGAAAAAACCAACAATAAATGGATACAGATGGTGAAAAAGGATTTGGCCTATTTTAATGTCACCCGTGAGTCAATCAGGGACAGGGAAAAGTTTAGACAAATAGTGAACGAAATTAAGTGTTTTCCAGAAGAAACAAAACTAAAGAATAATAACAGGAAATGGTCGGAAGAGCGGAGGAGGAACCACTCGAAAATGATGAGGAAATATTGGGAAGAGAGAAAAAAAGATCAAAAAGCCGGGCAAGTGAATTGTTGAACGTGGTCCAAAGATGGCCGAAATCGAAAGAAGAAGAAGAAGTTGTTCAAAAAGGGTACAAACTTAACAATCTAATATACTTTAGAATGTTAAATAAAAATAAATTGTTTGCAATTTGTACAAAAAACTCACAACTAATGACAATATACATGATTACTCTGACCTAAATGTGGCTATAGTGCCATGAGGATAAGCACTTAGGACAAAAAATTAGTCGCCCTACGAGACATCAGGCAAATACTGTGTAACACCACCTCTAGCCCTGATAATGACCTCAATTCAGTAAAAAAGGTAGTCCACAACTACCTTCAGGAATGTCACATGCAGAAGCACTTAGGACAAAAAATTAGTCGTCCTACGAGACATCAGGCAAATACTGTGTAACACCACCTCTAGCCCTGATAATGAACTCAATTCAGTAAAAAAGGTAGTCCAAAACTACCTTCAGGAATGTCACATGCAGCTGATGCCCTCATTGATAATTAGATTCTGTTGCTGTTGTTGTTGTTGTTGTTGTTACGGTCTTCAGTCCGGAGACTGGATTGATGCAGCTCTCCATGCAACTCTATCCTGTGCAAGCTGCTTCATCTCCAAGTACTGACTGCAGCCTACATTCTTCTGAATCTGCTTAGTGTATTCATCTTTTGGTCTCCTTCTACGATTTTTACCCTCCACACTGCCCTCCAGTACTAAATTGGTGATCCCTTGGTACCTCGGAACATGTCCTACCAACTGATTCTTTCTAGTCCAAGTTGTGCCACAAATTCCTCTTCTCCCCAAATCTATTCAGTACCTCCTCATTTGTTATGTGATCTACCACATCCAATCTTCAACATTCTTCTGTAGCACCAGTTTTGAAAGCTTCTATTCTCTTCTTGTCTATTATCATCCATGTTTCATTTCCATACAAAGCTATACTCCATGCAAATACTTACAGAAAAGATTCTTGACACTTAACTCTACACTTGATGCTAACAAATTTCTCTTCTTCAGAAACACTTTCCTTGTCATTGCCAATATTTTGTATCCCCTCTACCTCGACTATCATCAGTTATTTTGCTCCTCAAATAGCAAAACACAGCTACTACTTTAAATGTCTCAGGTTATAATCTAATGCTCTCAGCATCACCTGATTTAATTAGACTACATTCCATTGTTCTTGTTTTGCTTTTGTTGATGTTAATCTTATATCCTCTTTTCAAGACACTGTCCATTCCGTTCAACTGCTTTTCCAGGTCCTTTGCTGTCTCTGACAGAATTACAATATCATCAGCAAACCTCAAAGTTTCTGTATCTTCTACATGGATTTTAATTCCTACTCCGAATTTTCATTTTATTTCATTTACTGCTTGCTCATTATATGGATTGAATAACATTGGGGATAGGCTACAACCCTGTCTCACTCCCTTCCCTTTTGTGCCCCTCAACTCTTACAACTGCCATCTGGTTTCTGTATAAATTGTAAATAGCCTTTCGCTCCCTGTATTTGACCCCTGCCACCTTCAGAATTTGAGAGTATTCCAGTCAACATTGCCAAAAGTTTTCTTTAAGTCTACAAATGCTAGAAACATAGGTTCCCCTTCCTTAATCTAACTTCTAAGATAAGTTGTAGGGTCAGTATTGCCTTGCATGTTCCATCATTTCTATGGAATCCGAACTGATCTACCTCGAGGTTGGCTTCTACCAGTCTTTCCATTCGTCTGTAAAGAATGTGTGTTAGTATTTTACAGCTGTGATTTATTAAACTCATAGTTTGGTAATTTTCACACCTATCAACACCAGCTTTCTTTGGGATTGGAATTATTATATTCTTCTTGAAGTCTGAGGCTTATGAGATGGAAGAGTTTCGTCATGGCTGGCTCTCCCAAGGCTATCAGTAGTTCTAATGGAATGTTGTTCATTCCTGGGACCTGGTGGTGACTTAGGTCTTTCAGTGCTCTGTCAAACTCTTCATGAAGTATCATATCTCCCATTTCATCTTCATCTACATCCTCTTCCATTTCCATAATATTGCCCTCAAGTATGTTGCCATTTTATAGGCCCTGTATATATTCCTTCCACCATTCCACTTTCCCTTCTTTGCTCAGAACTGGTTTTCCATCTGAGCTCTTGATATTCATACAAGTGGTTCTATTTTCTCCAAAGGTCTCTTTAATTTTCCTGTAGACAGTATCTGTCTTACCCCTAGTGAGATAAGCCTTTACATCGTTACATTTGTCCTCTAGCCATCCCTGCTTAGCCATTTTGCACTTCCTGTCGATCTCATTTTTGAGACGTTTGTATTCCTTTTTGCCTGCTTCATTTACTACATTTTTATATTTTCTCCTTTCATCAATTAAATTCAACTCATTAAATTACCCAAGGATTTCTACTAGCCCTCGTCTTTTTACCTACTTGATCCTCTGCTGCCTTCACTATTTCATCTCTCAAAGCTACTCATTCTTCTTGTACTGTATTTCTTTCCCCTGTATTTGTCAAATGTTCCCTAATGCTCTCTCTGAAGCTCTCTACAACCTCTGGTTCTTTCAATTTATCCAGGTCCCTTCTCCTTTAATTCCCACCTCTTCACAGTTTCTTCAGTTTTAATCTACAGTTGTGGTCAGAGCCCACTTCTGCCCTCGAAATGTCTTACAGTTTAAAACCTGGTTCCTAAATCTCTGTCTTACCATTATATGGTCTGTCTGAAACCTTCCAGTGTCTCCAGGCCTCTTCCACGTATGTAACCTTCTTTCATGATTCTTAAACCAAGTGTTAGCTATGATTAAGTTATTCTACCAGGTGGCTTTCTCTTTCATTCCTTACCCTCATTTCATATTCACCTACAACTTTTCCTTGCCGGTTGGTGTGGCCAAGCGGCTCTAGGCACTTCAGTTTGAAACCGCCTGACCACTACGGTCACAGGTTCGAATCCTGCCTCGGGCGTGGATGTGTGTGATATCCTTAGGTTAGTTAGGTTTAAGTAGTTCTAAGTTCTAGGGGACTGATCAACTCAGATGTTAAGTCCCATAGTGCTCAGAGCCATTTGAACCATCTGACCTTTTCCTTCTCTTCCCTGTCATACTATCAAATTCCAGTGCCCCATGACTATTAAATTTTCATCTCCCTTCATTATCTCAATAATTTCTTTTATCTCACCATACATTTCTTCAATCTCTTCATCATCTGAAGAGCTAGTTGGCATATAAAATTGCACTACTGTGGTAGATGTGGGCTTCATGTCTATATTGGCTATAATAATGCATTTACTATGCTTTTGGTAGTAGCTTACCCGCGTTCCTATCCTATGGTTACCAATTTGCAAGAAAACTGTTTGCTGAGTTTCACTTGCTGTTCCAGATATTTCCTATGGGATTAAGACTGGGTGATTTGGTGGGACAGGTGTGATATAGTACTTGGGTATTTGTCAAAACAACAATGGATGTGTACAGTCCTGTGAACATGCGTGTTGTAATCTTGGAAGATGGGAGTGTCCATAGCTTACTCATCTGGAAGCTGTAAAAGAACAGGAAATACTTTCTCATCAAGAATGTTGAAATAAGCATCCTGATTCATGTTCACAGTGACCTGAATGAGTGAATCCAAGTCATGGTAGAAAAACATTGCTTAAAACATCATAGAAACACTTCATACAATAACTGTATCCTTCATGCACTGTAAGTGCACCACTGGACTGTCGATGCAACTGACGCCTTGCATAATTTGAAAAGAGACAATATCATGACTTGTTGAACTACATTGCACGCCTCCTGTTAGCTAGCACCCAGTTATTTGCCCCATTTAATACATGTAGTCCTGCTGTAAACAATGGCCTTTTGCAAAGTGTTTTGACTCCAGATGTCTGTTTTATGCAGTTCCCTTTGCAATTACCACTTGGGAACGGGTTGTGATGGACCTGTATTCACTGATAGAAACAATTCATCTTGGGCCACTAATATTTTATCTCATGAACTTATCATTAATAATATAGTTATCATACTTCTGTAGACTAATTACAGCAAGATAGCAAGACACTACTCAAGTGTGGTTCAGTAAACAAATTGTTATCCCCACCTGCATTGTGGCTTAGGTGGTGAGTCAAATCAAAAATATAATACAGACTGGTGTGTGGTGCACAGAAATATGTAACACAGAACTGTTAACATTAGCTTCCAAGTTCTTGCTCTTTTTCTAGTAAGAGTATACACACTCGCAAACATAACTATGCAGATATAAATGGGTCATCATTGACTGACTGTAGGAGTATACAAGTTGACTTTGATACAATTACTAGTTGGTTGATGAATGGTACCTTACTCTAAATGTAGAAAAATGTAAGTTAATGTGGACGAGTAGCAAATACAATCCTTAAATGTTGGAGTACAGCATCAGTAGGGTGCTGCTTGACATAATCACATTGATTAAATATCTAGGCATAATGTTGCAAAGTGATATGAAATGGAATGAGCACATCAGGTTGGTAGTACGGAAAGCAAGTCCTAGACTTTGTTTTATTGGAAGAGTTTCAGGAATGTGTAGCTTGTCCATAGGGGAGATGGCATTTACAATGCTAGTGCGACCCATTATTGAGTACAGTTAGAATGTTTGGGATCCCTTCCAGGTCAGATTAAAGGAACATATCAACACAATTCAGAGGTGTGCTACGAGTTGTTACCATTAGGTTCAATCAGCATGTAAGTATTATTTTCCGGAGGTGCTTTGTGAACTCAAATGTGAACCCTTGAAGAAAAATTTTGAGAATCGGAATTTGTGGCCAACTGTAGAACAGTTCTACTGCCACCAACGTACATTTCATATAATGACCACAAAGATACAATGCGAGAAATTAGGGCTTGTATGGATGCTTTTAGACAATCACTTTTCCCTTGCTCTATTTCCGAGTGGAACAGAGAAGGAAATGCATTGTTTGGTGGATTATGTAGTTTATATACATATGTAGGTGTGGATTTTATGTATTTTTCCATCCAAGAATTCCCATTATCTAAAATTATAATATCATTTAAACATTATTTATTGTGTACCTGTGGTACAAATCTCTTGATAAATATAAGTCTGCCATAGCTTATAAGCCTGTAAGTTCCCATAGGCCTAATTCAACTGGGAGCCTGTGCGAACCAAGCACCACATGGTATAACTCTTCATTAAAAAGAATTTCTTGGTTTTCACTGGTTCTTGGTTAGCTTAATCAAATACAAATTGCTCAGTTTACAAATTGGTAAGCATAGTGAATGCAAAACACCTGCAAATAATCATCATGTTCAGCGCCACAGCTCATTGACACTAACACCAGTGATTAATGAAAACTACCACTGCTGTTTAATAAAACAATTTATTGTGTTTCAAAGAGTTTCACTCTTAGAACATCACTGGGCTGCCTGCAGTTAAACAAAATAAGACATTAGGGCAAAAGCTACAGTGTCTTAATCAATAAAATAAGTAACTCTCACTGTCAATAGTTTTATAATAAATCCTCATTGAGATATACCAATCATCATATAAATAATCTTATTGTCGTATGTAACCTTAAATATAAAATCTGGAAACAATGATCCCTAACATTCTGGCAACCATCTGGTAGCAGCATGGAAAGTGTACATGGCACACTGTGCACACTACACTATCCAGGCAGGGCCATCCACAAGAGATGTAAACAAGTAAACACACTGCTTGACCTTCCTCGAGTGTGATGTATCGATTGTGCAATAATAACTATTAGAAGATAAATCCTTACAAAGTGCTCACACAAAATTGCAGCAAATGATTAATTACATAGTACTGTTGTAAAGTAATTACATAAAATATAACAGATATGGTAATTGTGATCTCACAGAATGATCATTGAATAAAGTGGTTAGAAAAGATGCAGTGTCATTGAACATGTAAAAGAGCTAAAATAACCAAACTTGTGGTTTTCGTCATATGTTGTTAACAGAATTAAAGTCAAGCTGTGTTAAACTTACTAAAATTATTTACAAACTAAGAGAAACAAATGTCAGAGGTTACACAAAGCTGTATCACCAATGGGCAAAACAGTGAGTGTCTCATTACACAAACAGCTGTGATGTGATTACTTATAGTGCACAAGAAACAGTAATTGTGATCATACACAATGATTGTGATTAAAGAATAAAGAATAAAAGTATGGGACTGATGACCATAGATGTTAAGTCCCATAGTGCTCAGAGCCATTTGAACCATTTGAATAAAAGTATTTACAACAAACAATGTGGTGTCATTGACCACATAAAAGAATCCAAACATATTATAAAAATGTAAGAATGTTTGTATATATGTTCCACAGCTCCTCCTAAGCTTCTGGGTCGATTTGGAAACTTGACACACAGATCATTTAATGTCTGGAAAGAAGCACTATGGGGGTAAGAACCACCTACCTGTCAATGGGGTGGGAATGGGGGTGAAACGAAGTTTAGTCCATGATGTGCAAAAACCTAGACTTCATTCATCCAGTATTTGAGAATGAGACCACTTAGTCATTTGCAGCAAAATTTAGATATAATTTCAAACCTTTACAAACCTTTTTCTCACTGGCATACTACACAAAATGATCAAAGAAAAAAGGTTATCCCTTACTACATTTTCACTGTTCATGCAGTAAAACTGCTGTATCAGGAATGACATTCTGATTTATTACTGCTTTACTACTAACTCTATTCATGACATTTTGCAGACAGTACTCATGTATAACACTGAACACAAATGCAAAACTACGTCATTGTGTGACACTCAGTTCAGGAGATATAACATCATAAATGCTAAGATGCATGAGAAACTGCCACATCATGCATGGCAATTTAATTTATTACTTCTTTGCTACTAACTCTACTCCACACACATTTCATAGACAATATCTGCACATACCATTGAATGTACCTGCAAAATTATATCACTGTAAAACACACACTTCAGGAGATAAAACATCATAACGATTGAGCTGCATGAAAATGAAAGGGCAGCCAAAATCCACTTGAGATACAGGGGATATTTGACTAAAAATATGTGTGGATAAGAACCAGCAAGTTCCTATTAGGTTAGATGTGATGGACAGGGAGCAGATGGAGAGACAGAGAGGGGGAAGGAGGAGATGGACACAGTTGTGGGGAAGGAGGAGATGGACAGAGAGAAGAGAAGGTGGAGATGGACAGAGAAAGGAAAGAGAAGGAGATGGACAGAGAAAGGAGAGAAGGGGCTGGAGAGACAGGATGGGGAAGAGATGGGCAGGCAGAGGGGGCAGAAGGAGACTGAAGATGAGAGAAGGAGACTGAAGATGAGAGAAGGAGGTGGACAGAGAGAGGTGGAGGAGAAGACGGTTGAGAGAGGAGGAATAATAGGTGAACAGAGATGGGAGGAGGAGGAAATGGACAGCGAAGGGGGACAGGAAATGGACTAATAGGAAACTGAAACAAATACATGCCCTGGCAACACCAGGTACTCAGCTAGTCACAAACCATAACTGAAGTGGGTGGTTCATGTTATATGTTCCTAACAAATTAAAACACGCTGTGCTGAGCTTACTACAAAACTGACCAATAGAAGAACAAATTCCAACACCTACATCGTCATTAGAGAAAGCAGTGAGTAACTGATTACACAAATGATGGTTAAGTAATTATACAAAATATAGCAAAAACTGTAAATGTGATGACACACAACGATTGTGATCAATGAATAAAATTGATTAAAAATTATGTTGTTATTAAATATGTAAAACTGTGTTTTTGTTAAAGATGTAAAAGATTAAAATAACATAACTGGATGGTAAATAATTTAGGGGCAAAGCAGACCAATCACCAAACGGCCGAAGTTTTGAGGCATTGAAAAGCTCATACAAAAGAGAAAGAAAACTTGCCAGCTTTTGGAATCAATCCTCTGTTGAGCTAGGGAATACACACATGCACAAGCACATGCACATGAAACCCCCCCCCCCCCCACACACACACACACTGTACCCTACATTGTGCCAGCTGGACACAGTCTTGTGTTGAGAAAGTTATTATCTAGCTGTGTTAAACTTGTCTCATTTATATATAATAAAAGAGGACGTGTCAGTGCTTGTATTAAACTTTAACACAAGTGTACCTGTATAACCAACTGGACATTCCAGGCAAACAATATTGCTTCCATTGTAAAGACAGGGTCCACCATTTGGACAAGGACATGGCATGCAATCAAATGCTGACCCTTGTAAAGCATTTCCATAAAATCCTTTTGCACATAACTCACAATTATGACCAGCTGTATTGTTCTGGCAGTTACATTGTCCTGAAAAATAAAATTGGATGGTTTGTACATAAAATATAACAAAATTCTGTCCATTTCAAGCATTAGCATTATTACTGCAAGTTTACTGTCTTTCACATATGAACAACTTAACTTTAAAACTAGCTTTCTCATTAGCATCAACAACTGCAAAAGATGCAAATTTGTTACAGTTAGGTAAATGGGATAAAATAAATACAAAGGAAAATGGCAGTTTCAGTACTTCAGAAGTGAATTAAATGGTACCAAGAAGAACTTGAGAACAGCTGAAACTGTGATGTGTAAAAGTGAACATAAGTAAGTAAAAGAAGCTGACAGATATCACAACTTTGTACTTAAGGGGACTACACTACAATTTGAACATAGAAGTGTTTCTAAATGTGACAAACAGTTTACTGCTACAAAAAATATCTGAATTTAGTGACAATATATTTTAAACATACATGATTTAGAGCTACATGATAAAGTAAGAAAGAGTTTTATAAGAATAAGTAATAATTTCTTGCAAGAAGCTGCAGTGTGAAATGCATCAGGGGGTGGGCAAGGTTCCTTCAGTGAAGATACAGTTTTGTAAGGGTATAACACTACACAAATGACCATATGAAGGTAATATTTGGATTCATTGTGGGCTGTTACTGATAAGTGCCTTCCATTTGTTTTTTTGTCCTATTGATCATTTTGCATTACAGAATGATAAGTAGAGATACACTCTTGAAAAAAAAACTATTTGTTTAATATTGCATTTTTGTTTTATACTGTACCTTACATTTGTAATGAGCAACAAATAGATAACCATAAATTTCAAGAATTTTATTTGGGACAGGTTAAATTTTTTACTTAAAGAGTGTAGATATCTGATACATGATCAATAATATGCAATTAGTTTTATGGAAAGCATGTCACCAGATGAAAATTATGGGAAGGTCATAATTTAAACAAACATGTGAAATCTAAAAATTTTTATGTCAAACCTGTTATTAATTTAAATAATAATGTTTGTATTGAAATATTAAAATTGTAGAATCCAGAAACATAAAATTTGTTCATAACTAAGGTACTAATTGAAAAGTATTGTAATTAGAAAAGTTTAATTTTTCAGAATATTCTAGCATCGAATAGCAAACTATAAATAAATGAGAAGCACACCAGATGCAGCTTCAATTATTCACTTGTTGAAATGTAAACACGAGTTCTGTCTTTCAGATGTTGTGAGTTCTTGTAAAAGAAATTATTGATTACAATATACATTCTCAAACTGTAATTGTGAAGAAACCACTTCAGTAGAAAATAAACAGAAAAGGCCTGTTGTGACTCGCCGATCATTCAAAGCGCCGCCGCGCAATTACGTGCATCCTCTACATGCAGCGCTGTCTGCCAGCCATGCAGCAACTACGCCACCTATGCGGCCAGCCGAGCAGCGGCCGCTATAGTGGGACTCAGTGCTCATTCGAATGTTAACATGTGCACATGTCTTACTTGTCAACTTACTCTGTGACTTATGTGTGTTGTGTCGTTCTGAAATATGTGTGTTCAACTTGACATTATAACAATTGGCAATGAGGTAGTGGATTTTTCCTTTTCACTGTTGACCCACAGTTTTCCATGGCTACTGTTGAGCAACTATTGCAAAATCTCCTTGAACAGCAAACGCTTCTAACAGCGGCGATTCGCGATTTCGTCGCGGCATCAAATGCGGGGCGTTTCTCGTCGTTGGTCATACCTCCTTTTCCTCCTTACGACGAGATGGCAGAAGACTGGTCCGATTATGAAAAACATCTTTGACAGCACTTTTTGGCATTTCATGTCATGGACAAACAAGCATGTAAGTCTCTGTTCGTTTCCTGGCTTTCACCTCAAATGTATCGGTTGTTGTTGCAATTGGCTCCTTTGAAGGATCCTGTGTCTTTGTCCTTTGCTGAAATGTGCTCACTTCTGTCTGTCTATTTTCAAAAGCAAATGCATGTGGTAGCCTCTCGTGTTGCCTTTTATCGTTGTCAAAAACAGCCGCATCAATCCTGTCGCGCTTAGGCTGCTGAATTTCATGGCCTCAGTCGAAAGTGTCAATTTGTTACTGACGTTCACAAAGAATCCTATGCCAATTCCATGGTACGGGATACTATTATCCGGTCGGCGCCGGACAAAGAAGTTCGGCAACGTGCCCTTCAGTTGGCAAATCCAACTCTAGATGAAGTTCTCTCCATTGCGCAGTCTTTTGAAATTTCTCGCACTACTGGGGCGCAAATAGAGGCGTGGGGTGATGTCAGGGAAATACAACCTCTGTGTGCTGTTGACGAAGTGTGCGGCGCGTCTCCGCCGGCTGACATGGCCGCAGTGCGCTCCCACACACAGCTTCGGCCTAACCGTAAACAACCCGCTAAGAAACTGCAGCAAAAGCCCCGGCATCTTCCTTCATGTCCACTGTGTTTTACGAAACATTCACGCGAGGATTATCCCCAATGTTGGGCAGTGTGTCACAACTGCAAAAAGAAAGGTCATGGGTCTTCCGTGTGCAAATCCAACCGCATACATGATGTTCATGAACATGACGCTGATTCTGATTCTGTGTTGTCTGTCAATTGCACTTCTTCCCTTTCAGGGAAGTTATTCTTCAATGTCCAAATCCTTGGTCGAGATGTTCGCATGCAGATGGATACCGGTTCTGCTGTCACTATAATTAATTCTCAGACGTATCTTCAATTGGGTTCTCCAATCCTGTCACCTGTCACTCGGCAATTACGGACCTACAATAAGCAGAAGATTTCTCTCTTGGGACAATTTAATGCTGAGGTATCTTACAAATCCGTCGTTCGCACTGTTCCCATACTTGTGGTTGACCAGAGTAATGCAGAGAATCTTTTTGGTTTCGATTCCTTTCGTGTTTTTAGGTTCTCCATAGATGACTCTGTCAATATTGTCTCTGATGCTATTCCTTATGCTCAATTGGATTCCTTGTTGATGACATTTTCGTCCCCTTTTTCTCCTGGGTTAGGCCGTGCAAACGACTTTAAAGCTCATATCACGCTCAAACCCACTGCTCGGCCTAAGTTTTTTCGGGCTCGGCCCATTCCTGTGGCCCTTCGTGATCGGGTAAAATGGGAGCTGGATCATCTCACTACTTCAGGGGTCTTGCTTCCTGTCACTTCCAGTGAATGGTCCTCTCCTGTCGTTGTCGTTGCTAAGCCAAATGGTGATCTTCGTCTCTGTGGCGATTTCAAAGCCACTGTAAATGCTCAATGCCTCATCGACACTTACCCTATTCCCCGACCTGAAGAACTGTTCACTAAACTTGCTGGAGGCCAGTATTTTTCTAAAATTGACCTGTCGGAAGCTTATCATCAACTTCCTCTAGACGCTGCTTCCCCGCAGTTTCTGGTCCTTAACATGCCTTTCGGCCTCTATCAATACCAACACTTGCCTTTCAGGGTTGCTAGCACCCCTGCTCTCTTTCAGCGATTCTTGGAACAATTATTGCTCACTGTCCCTGGGTGTATCAATTACATGGACGACATTGTTGTCACTGGCTCCACCACTGAAGAACATCTTCAAAATCTCCGCACACTTTTTCATATCTTACAGACTGCCGGTCTCAAGTGTACTCTTCAGAAATCACAATTTTTTCAGGCATCTATCACGTACTTGGGGTTTCAACTCTCTCGGGATGGTATTCGTCCGCTTCAGCAACTGTCACCGTGATCGATGCCCTTCCTCGCCCTACATCTGTTAAGGAACTGCAGGCCTTCTTGGGGAAAATAGCATACTATCACAAGTTTTTACCGTCTGCAGCTTTGGTGGCTCAGCCATTGCATCGCCTGTTGCATAAAAACGTGCCTTTTCACTGGTCCGCATCATGCGATGTGGCTTCCCAGAAATTGAAGACTATGCTGAAACAGGCCCTGTGCCTGGCTACTTATCGACCTGGCCAACATCTTGTTCTTGCCACAGATGCCTCTCAATAAGGGCTCGGTGCAGTCCTTGTGCACCGTTTTTCTGATGGTTCGAAACAACCCATTGCTTATGCCTCCAAAACGCTCACAGATGCCCAACAAAAGTGTTCTCAAATTGAGAAAGAAGCTTTGGCCATTATTTATGCTCTTCATAAGTTTGGTGTTTTTCTCAATGGCTCAAAATTTCATCTTGTTACGGATCACAAACCACTTGTTACCTTGTTTCATCCATCAACGTCACTTCCCGACAAGGCTGCTCACCACCTCCAGCGTTGGGCTCTTTACTTGTCTCGTTTCAATTATGAGATTCATTTCCGGCCAACGGCTCAACATGCAAATGCTGATGCTCTGTCTCGCCTTCCCATGGGTCCTGATCTGGCATTCAATAGGGACGAACTTTTGTGTTTCCACCTGGATGTTGCTGATCAGCGGGTTGTGGATGGGTTCCCCATCACTGGGGACAGGCTGGCAGCTGCTACGGGTTCTGACCCTACCCTGTCCCAGGTTTTACGCTGTATTCAGAAGGGTTGGCCAGATCACCCGTCTGCTAAGACTTCTGATCTGTTGCGGAACTACTATGCTTTGCGCTACCACCTCACGGCTAGGGATGGTGTTATCCTCCTTTCCACTGACAATGCTTCGCCGCATGTTGTGGTACCTGCGTCTTTGCGTGCTTCGGTCTTGCGCCTCCTTCACCAAGGGCACTGGGGTGTGTCTCGCACAAAATCTTTGGCGCGCCGTCATGTGTGCTGGCCTGGCATCAACTCTGAAATAGCACACATGGTCGCCGCCTGCGGCCCTTGTGCGTCACAGGCCGCTGCCCCGAAGTCATCTTTGTCACCGTGGCCTTTGCCTGAGAAGCCCTGGGAGCGCATTCATGCTGACTTTGCGGGACCCTTTTTAGGTACTTATTGGCTCCTTGTAATTGACGCCTACTCTAACTTTCCTTTCATTGTCCGTTGCACGTCGCCTACCACCGCAGCAACCACAAGTGCTCTCGCACACATTTTTTCTTTGGAAGGCCTCCCCTTCACTCTTGTTACTGTTAATGGTCCACAATTTGCCTCTTCCGAATTTGCGGATTTTTGTGCTCGTCACTGCGTTATGGATGTCATGGCCCCGCCATTCCATCCACAATCAAACGGCGAGGCTGAACGACTGGTCCGCACATTTAAGGCTCAGATGCGGAAAGTTCTGACTTCTTCTGCTGCTGATGAGGCGCTTCTCCAGTTCCTGGTGTCTTACTGTTTCACCCCCATGGGCGACCACAGCCCGGCTGAGCTCTTACATGGCCGACAGCCCCGCACGCTACTTCATCTTCTGCGGCCTTCCACCGCATGGCCGCAGGTGCCTTCACTTGGCCGGTTCACTGCCGATGACCTCGTCTGGGTATGGGGATATGGCAGGCGGCCAAAATGGAGCCCGGGCCGCATCTTACCAACACCATGGCCGACGCCTGTATGAAATTCAGACGGACACAGGTGTTGCAGTGCATCATTCAGACCAGCTTCGGCCTCGTGTGCCGGCAATGCCTGTTCCGAATGCCGCTACAGCACCTTCTGCTCTACCTGATGCTCGGGATCTTGGCATCTCTCAATACTCACAACGCAGCCTTCTCACCATCATCGCGATGCCAGCACAAGAACGGATGCCACCAGGAGACATGCCCATGCAGGAACTGGATGACCATTCTCTGTCAGAGCCAATCTACTCGCCTCCTCCTCCAACGGACCCAGACACATCGCCCATGTCTCCTGTTATATCAACTGGACTTGCCACAACGGGCAGATTTGTGCATGGGGCCCCAGCAGATTCGACCCTTATGTCTCCTGTCATCTCGACCCTTTATCATCACGGACACTTCCGTCCACACGGAACGCCGCCTCCTCGAGACTTTACGGCGAGTTGAACAACGCCTATGGACGTTAGCCATCGCCAGGACACCTCCATCAGGACCAGTGCAACAATTTCAAAGGGGGGAAAAGTGTTGTGACTCGCCAATCATTCAAAGCGCCGCCACGCAATTACGCGCGTCCTCTACGTGCGGCGCTGTCTGCCAGCCATGCAGCAACTGCACCACCTAAGCGGCCAGCCGAGCAGCGGCTGCTAGACTGGGACTCAGTGCTCATTCGAATGTTAACGTGTGCACATGTCTTGCTTGTCAACTTACTCTGTGACTTATGTGTGTTAAGTCGTTCTGAAATATGTGTGTTCAACTTGACGTTATAACAAGGTCTGTGTGAAGGATTGTTCCAATCATAAATATGAAAATCAGTCCAACAAAGATGATGATGCAAGTGTTTATCTACAACTATTATAGCAGAAGACAAGAAAAATATAAGCAGCTTTAATTAGAGTTTGTGAGACTTTCTTCCAAATGACAACTATATTGTGCAACAGTTGTTGTTTAGCAACCCAGCATTAATAATGAATCATAATGCATGTTCTATTTAACAATATTCAACTATATGTTGAGGTTTTGAAGAAAGAAATATAAATAGTTCATGTAGCTAATTTGGAAAGTATACTTAGAAGTGCCATCTGAAAACACTTTTAAATCCATGTGAGAACTGCTTCACCTGTTTGCCTTAGGCAGTTCAAAACACACACCGTTACATCTGCTAATTCACTTACATCTGATACACAATTGATGTTATACATTTTCTAAAATTGACAGCAAAATACACATTTTCCTTGATGCCTAAATGCCTTCAAAGTATCAAGTGATCCAACAATAATATTAAAACTGTAAATCAATCATTTGAAAAGTAGTACCAGTACAGAAAGTACCTTAATACCTATAAAAAAGAAAAAGAACAGCAAAAAGCGTGAGGAACATAGAACAATGAGCCTGATATTGCATGCAGCCAAAGTCTTGCTGAGGACATTCAACAGAAGGCTATATGGAAAGCTGAATTGCTTAATAGGAGATGAAAAATTTTGTTTCAGGCGAGGAGTGGGAACTAGAGATGCCATTGGGCTACTGAGAGTGATTGGGGGGAGGTACATGGAGAAGAAAAGGAAGGTGTATGTTGTGTTCATTGATCATGAGAAGGCTTTTGACTGTGTCATATGGGACAAACTGATGGAAATCTTAAGGAAACATGTAGTTGACTGGAGGGATAGACAGCTAATTAGAAATTTATATTTGAACCAGACAGCAAGAATAAGAACAGGAGGTGTGATGAGTGAAGAAATTGAACTGGGAAGAGGTGTAAGACAGGTTGTTGTTTATCACCAACACTGTTCAATATACACCTGGAGGATATTATTAGTGAAAGTTTTGATGGAAGAAGAGGAGTTTGTATAGCAGGTCGGAGAGTGGATTGGTGTGTGACATGGTTGTGGTGGCAGAGAGTGCAAGAGAGATGAAACAAATGTTAGATGATCTAAACACAAAATTAGAAGACTATGGAATGAAGATTAACAAGAAGAAAACAAAAAGCATGGTAATTGGAGGAAAGGGAAAAAAAGGCCCTATGAAAATATGGGGAGAGGAAATAGAGCAAGTGAATAACTTCAATTACTTGGGAAGTGTAATAATGGATGATATGTACTGTTCAACAGAAATTAGGAAAAGAATTGCAATGGCAAAAGAAGGATTCAAGATGAAACAGAAATTACTTTGTGGGTCACTAAACAAAGACCTGAGGAAAAGACTTGCCAATTGCTACATCTGGAGCATTGCACCATATGGTGCGGAGAACTGGACATTGAGGAAGGAAGATGAAAGAAGATTGGAGGCACTAGAGATGTGGATATTGAGAAGAATGAAAAAAGTGAAGTGGTAAGACCGAGTAAGGAATGAAAAAGTATTAAGAATGGTTGGAGAACAAAGAAACATGCTGAAAGTCATCAGAAAGAGAAAACGGAACTGCATTGGACATTGTTTGAGAAGGGACTGTTTATTGAAGGAAGGAATAGAAGGAATGGTGGAGAGAAAAAGGGGAAGAGGAAAAAGAAGATATCAAATGCTGTGCAATATCAAACGAGGCAAATATTAAGAAATGAAAAGACTGGCTATGGACAGACTAAAGGAATAGGCTTAACCCATGACAAGACCTGTTGTAAGGCAGAATACCATACATACATATCATGATTTCTTTTTGGCAAACACACAGAAAGACTAATACATTCGTTAATAATGAAAAGCAATATATTAACTACCATTTTCGTCAACATGTGACACTCCAGTGTTATCAGAGTTGTGGCCCACCTTATGTACAGAAATTTGCTGGATGGAGCAAAAAAATAGGTAATGCTGACAGGCTGTTAAATTTCCTATCTTTATATGGCGAGCAATTTTTGTGTCATGAAAGTGTAAATGCGCACAGCTGTGAATAGTGCTCTACTGTTGTACTGACTACTGATTCAGTTGAAGCACTGCCTGTTGATAAAAAATTGATATTTTGGCAGTAAGTTTATTTAGCATTGTAAAAATGAGAAGTCCAGGATGGACCAACATGGTATTGTTAGCACTGTAGTAAAGAAGTTTCATCTGCATCTATGCAATTCCATGAAAAATCCCATTACACTACCAGCTATATTCTCCAAAATACAAATTTCTTATTTTGTGGTCTTTTTTCTACTTTTTAACATTTTGTTTTCCTTCACAAATACTAATTTTCAATGTACAAACTTCGTTTTGATGTTAAGGCATTACACTGGGAATACATGATTTACCTTTTTAACATAATTATATGATTGTTTGTTATTTAATTCACTTTTCCCTGTACATTTGGATAAAGCATAGTTTTCAATATTCTCCCACAGGCCATCAAACTCAGTATGCATATCAAGTGAACAAGTCAGTAAAATATTCTTTGCCATTATTTGGGTCTCCATAATAATTATACTATTTGAGTATCAATTTACAATTCATTATTAACACTGCCATATATCTTTTCTTAAGACAGAGATGAAAATTAAACTTAATTACAAAGTTACCAGTATTCTCATCACACATTTCAGCATGTCCATTGCAGCTGCAAGGCACACACTCAGTCAGATGCTCATTATGTGTTTCCCAGTAATAGCCAAGGGCACATGATTCACAAAACTGACCAGTGTAAGCATTTGGACATACACACTTTTCTACCCATTTGGCTGTGATGTCTCCCATTCCATGAACAGCTGTTCCAAGTTCCACATCGTCCAGAAATATTGTGCCTGTTAACAAAATATGTTCAGTATCAGTGTTCAGGAATCATAGGCACAAATATCAAGGACAGGCCTGGAGTGTCTCCCCAGAATCAGTTCCATGGCCTTTGACTTACATTGATCCTAAAAGGCAAAAATTTAGAGACTTGTGATAAAGATTCTGTACATTAAAATATTTTAGTAAAAAAAAGTTACAGGCTAGTTACAGGCTAGTGACTGGTGGTTATAAACAGAAAATCTGGGTACAAACTCATTTGGCACAAATTTTCAATTTGTCATTACACATATTTTTTAATAAAAAAAACTTCAAAATGTACTTCAAATACTATAATGACCTATACTATACTTCTATGTTTCAGTGCTTGATCTGGGACTAAGGGAAAGGAGGAAAAATGAAGATACACAATGCTCATAAAACAAATTTGTCTCACTATAATAAGGCATTAGATAGATTCTTCTTCAAAAGGAAGACAGCCCAGGAGAGGTACATGTTGGCAATAAAGTTCTTAAGCCCCAGAACACAGCAGTATTTTAAGTTGTATGCCAAATTAGTCTGAGTGAGCAAACATGTCTATTTGTCATTTTACATAGCCGCAGAATAATTAGAGCCCTATTGAAATTTAATGTAACAATAAAAACAGTTTAATTTCTCCTTTTATAATTTTTTAGATGTAACCATTTCCAAAACAATTTTCCATAAGTCATGATCTACGTTTACATCTATGTCTACATCTACATACTCCACAAGCTACTGTAGGGGACTTTACAAAGGGTACCCTGTACCATAACTAGTCATTTCCTTTCCTGTTCCACTCAAAAAAAGTGCAAGAGAAAAATGACTATCTACATTCCACAGTATGAGCCCTAATTTCTTGTATCTTATCTTCATGATCCCTACATGAAATGTATATAGACAAAACACACACACACACACACACACACACACACACACACACACACAAATGCAACACATACATACATGACCACAGTCTCATGTGAGACAAGAACAAGCTGGGTTTGACACAAGCAATGCTTTCTAAAGCCATGTTGATTCATGGACATGAGCTTTTTGGTCTCTAGGTAATTTATTATACAAACTGTATTTGTATTTGAACTCAAAGTATGCTTTAGAATTCTGCAGCAAACTGATGTTAAGGATATTGGTCTGTAATTTTTGTGGGTTCATTCTTTTACCCTTCTTATATACATTCTTGACACTTTGCAATGGTCAAGAGATTCATGATAATTGCAAACTAAGTAAGGGGCCAATGATATAGACAATGTTTTGTAAAACAGAACTGAGATTCCATCCAGACCTGGCGAATTCTCTGTGTTGAACTTTTTCAATTGTTTTTCTGTGCAAGGGTGATACTTTTAATCTCACAAACAACAAGTCATTTACATTTTCAGGATTCGTTCACTTTAACATAACAGCTACTCTCTCTTACTGCTCAGTAATGTTGTCTTGGCTAATTCCTTCTTGTCTAGCAACACAGCATTTATAATTTCCAATGAAAGACAGAAACTCCTCCATTTGGGTTGTTCAGCTAGAATAAATGCTTCATTATCCACTACCTGTTAGTGCATTAGTGTGGAATAAAATATTTATTCCACCTGAACAGCCTAAGTGAAAAAAATGAAATGAAACAATGATATGGCATTGATGGCCAGGAGACCCTTCTGGAGAAGTTGGGCCACTGAGTGCAAGTCTTTTCATTCAACACCACATAGGGCAACTTGCATGACGATTAGGATGAAATGATAATGAGGACAACACCACACCCAATCCCTGAGTGGCGAAAATCTCCAACCTGTCCGGGAAATAGTACCCAGGCCTGCTGCATGGCAATCATATGCACTGATCACTCAGCTCAAGGGGTGGACAGCCTGAGTGAAAATGGTTCTGTCTTTCAATATAATGAACAATTTTATCCTACAGATGCTATGTTATATGTAATATTGGTTCTCCTAAGGTAAGTTTGTGCCTGTTGTTACTGTTAATGTTCATTTGTTGAAATTCCTAGGATATTTCTCATTAACGAGATGATTTATTTCCATCTTCACAAAATGACCATAATTTTTTCACTTCTCCTAAGTAGGCCTCTACCATTGAAGATGTCTCCCTTACTCATGTACAAGTCATGGTAAGAAAGCATATTTTTATATTTTTTTAGAAAAAGTGTGGTTAAAAAAAATAACTGGGTACTGTTGATAACACTTAATGACTATTTTTCCACATAATTACCATCCCATTCAATGCATGTGGTGAGCTGTGGCACAAGCTTCTTTATGCCCTCCTCAAAGAAATCTCCCACCAACTCCTTCCCCCACTTTAGCACCTCCTTCTACAACTGTTTGTCAATTGAAAATTTAATTCCGCTCATGTGTGCCTCCAGGGTGGTGAAAAGACAATAATTTGAAGATGCCAAGTAAGGGGAATATGGAGGGTAGTTCTAAACATCCAGACCAAATGAGTTCAAGAGCACCTTGGTGGCTAAGGCTGTGTGAGGACTGGCATTTTCATGCACTCCTCTCTGCAGCATTCCCCTCCTTTTGTTGAGATTTCTTTTAGGGTCTTGCAATATTGTTGTGCATTGATGGTCTACCCTCAGACAGAAATTTGACCAAACTGATGCCATTTGATCCCAAAACACTCAGTCCATGATGTTTTTGCTTGATATTGTGGTTTTGAATCTTTTGGCAGATGGGGAATTGGTGTGATGCCACTGTGACAAGTGTCTTTTTGTCTCAGGTGTGTAATGAACTACTCATGTTTCATCTCCAGTCACAATAGGGATCAGAAAATCCTCCCCTTCCAATTCAAGTTGCTCAAGAAACTCACAGGTGCTACTTGCTTGATTCTTTTTGTGCTGCTCTGTCAGCTGTTTAGAGAGCCATATAGCACACAGTTTCCGGTATCTCAGTATTTTTGTGAATGTTTCGTATAAGAGAGTTGTGGATAAATCATAAAAATATCATCCACTGTCAATTGGCTGTATTCATGAACACTTTTCTTGAATTTTTGTACCACCTTCTCAGTCAAAATGGGAGATCGTCCACTCCTCTGTTCGTCATGAGCATTTGTTCTGTCTCAACCAAACTCTCTACATCACTTAAACACACTCATTCTATTCATAAAACCCTTGCTGTATAGCATTTTGATTCACAAAAAGATTTTGACAGGTGTTATTCCTTCCATTAGTAAGACGCATGTCACAGCATGTGGCTTGCGTAGTGGGGCTTCTTAACAACATTTTTCATGAAAGTGGACGCCACAATGTGAGTTTACAAGCTACTGTGATCCTGTGATGCTCACTCTAGCCAGGGGATTATCATCTACCATTCACTGTTACCAACCCTCATAAAACAAAAAACCACAGCCCGTGATGGTCACAGTACACTTACTTTCTGAACATGCCTCACACTCCAACATTACTGTAATGATGAAACATTTTCTTTTTCACATAGTAAACAGACCATTAATAATGCCGCTAAGAGTACTCTAATATAAACAAAATATCACCATATAAAACTGGTTCTGTTTTGAGAACACTTTGAATTAGTTAAAGCACTCTGAGAAATAAATTGTTAGTAATATCAGTGTTGTGTACCATCTAGATTAATATGGAAAATGAAACATACATATTTCTGAGTGACATGGTGCAGTGGTTAACACTTGACCTCAGGAGGAGTGAGGTTCACAACCCAATTTCAATTTTGCTGATTTGATTTTTCTATTGTTTCCATAAGTCATTTCAGGTGAATGCAGGGATGATACTTGAACACTGCCTCTGCAGATATTCACTTCAATCTTTGGTACAACTCTGTCTTTAATGACAATGACATCAATAGGACATTAAACATTCAAATTTCTTCCTTCTCATGCCAGCTCCCAAAGCTGTGCCAATGATAATTAATTCCCAATCCCATTTTTTCTGGCTGCACTATATGCCAACAGTAAGGTGTTTTAAAATACAGTGGAGTAGTATGTTCATGACTTAAAAAGAGTATAAAAGAGTAATCAATACGAATTTTGTTTTGATCTTCCCCCCCCCCCCCTCTCTCTCTCTCTCTCTCTCTCTCTCTCTCTCTCTCTGTGTGTGTGTGTGTGTGTGTGTGTGTGTGTGTGTGTGTGTGTGTGTGTGTGTGTGTGTATGGGGTGTGGAGAGTGGGAAAACTTTGGTCTCAGAATAAATTAACTCTTTAAAGTGTGATTTCTTTTTGTCTTCAGTTATCGGTGAATGTGCCCTCCGGTGTGGTACATTCCATCTGCTGTCTATCTGCTCCAGTAATCTAGCAAAAAGAAATACTACTTTCAAACTTGCTGATGTCTAGAAGCTAACACATGAAGCTCTTGGCAAAGTTACTCAGCAGGACAGGGAGAGCTGCATAAAACTTGCAGAAGTATTTCAAGAAACTGATTTCTTGAACCAGGGTTTAAGAGACCATAGTGGAATCTGTGATGATACACTTGGCTGAAACTAGCGACAGTGAATCTGAAGACACAGAGCCAGAAGATCCTTCAGTTAGGTAAGTGCCGTTAATGTAAAAAGCTAACTTGATTTAAATGTTTGTCTATTCATTTCACTTACAAAGGACATACTGTGAATGTTTTTCCCTTACAGTAGACATCTGATAAATTTATCTTAGTTTACTCGACAGTAATTGTCAATTAAAATAAGATTGTCAATTCTGCATTATTAATAACAGTTTTTCCTAAAAACCTGTATCAAATGTCTTTACATTTGGATATAGTCTTACTGCATTCAGTTTACTTGTACATTCAAAATTTAACTCCTTTCTTTTCATAGAAGGATTTACTGGCTGTTTCATAGTAAGGGTAATGCAGTTCATAAGGTGACTAATTGTTGTGGTTCTCCTGTCCTGATTGTATATATAAACAGTGCAGTAACATCAGAACAGTCCCAGCACCTATTCTGATTCTCCAAGAAGAGCATAGAAATCTATGATATTTGACGACTTTTACAAAAAGGTAGAATGTAGAACTGCATTACTGTAGTATGACAGAGGATAGTATCTGATGGCTAGAGAAATACAGGGTAATGTCTGTGATAAAATTGAACTGTTATGATGGACGAAATTTGTAACACAAGACAGGGGCATTGCAGTAGTAAGAATGAGGTTTCTGTGTACCAAGCATGTATTGCATCCTGAGAATAATAGGCTTACAGTAAATTTAGATAAAACTTGGGTTTCACAAAACCTTTCAAACTAATATTTTGATCGACTTTAGTGAAAATATTGGCTTCAAAATAACTACAATTACTTTTGCGTAGCGTATATTGGCGTTTTGAGTGATGGATGCAATGACAAAGGATATGTATTAGTAGCCAGTAAAATATTTTCAGGAAGTAGGGAAAATTCTCAGTCATATCAAAGCAATCTGTCTGAACAAAACTCTTGGCGATGACCTATGACGACACAGAAGTAATTTGCCTCTGTATGTGATATGATACAATAATGATGTTTGAAATGTTACCAAAAGTAATTTTTTAGTAACTTTCTCACGAGAAGTTTCTTCACAGTCCTACAGAACAAAAATTCATCAGTGACTACATTTTTTGCTATGCAGTCGGCACAGTTTAACACCTCTTATAATATTTTATTTTTTATCTCAGAATAATTTTATGTTTCCAGGATGGAGCATATGCATCTGCAAACTTTAAGAATGTTCATAATTTTTTTTTCAGTCCAATTATGTTAGTGATTCTGTTACTACCACAGGTTGAAGTAAAAAATTATTTTCCTCTAAAATTTCTAGTAACATTAGTTTTCATTTTTTCCTAGCAGCTAGTGAGAATTTTGTTTTGGAAAGTTCTCCATCATAATCTAGACTAAAACTAGAGTTGCCCAATATTTTTTAAAATTTTTATGAACATCTGAAATTATCGCTATAAGAAAAAAAAAAAGAAAAGAAAAAAGACTGGCAATGCTGTAAGATGGCGAGATGACCTTGAAGCCTTATTTTCGTGCCTGCCACTATAGTTCTCCTTCCAATGGTAACAGAAATTTGACCACGCACAATACCATCCCAATTTTACACTGATCAGCCAGAACATGACCACCACTAACCTACAAACCCCTACAGGTCATAGCATTGCCACCTGACAAGGAATAACTGCTAGTCACTCGCACATGTGCATGGTGCATGTAGTATCAGTGAGCATGCTGCCCATGTGCAGAATGGGGAAGGTGTGCAATCTATCCAAGTTTGACCAAAAGCAGACTGTGATGTCCAAGAGATTTGGCACAAGCATTTTGGAAACTGATGACTTTTCAAGTATTCGAGGACTGCTGTGGTGAGTGTTTTCACCACATGGCAAAACCAATGTGAAATCACATCCTGATATTGTGGGGTTGGTCAGTCATCCCGTTAATAACAGGTGTCGTATGTCATAGGCTGGGCAGACTGGTGAAACAGGACAGGCAGCAAACTGTGGTGGAACTAACATCAGACTTTAATGCTGAACACACAACAAGTGTATCCAAAAGCACAGTGCACCGAACACCCCTAACAATGAGCCTCCACAGCCGACGAGCAATGCATGTGCCAATGTTAACACCACAACATCGGCATCTATGACTGAAATGGGCACATGACGTTCAGCAATGGACATTGGCACAGTGGCAGAGCATTGTACTGTCTGATGAATCCTGATGCCTTCTTCACATGCTGATGGGAGGATGCAAATCCATTGTCTTCCAGGGGACTAGTCCTTGACACCTGCACCGCAAGAGAAAGAAAAGCTGGTGGTGGCTTCATTATGCTCTGAGGAACAATCACATGGGCATCCATGGGTCCAGTGGAGTTCATGCAAGGCACCATGATGGCCAAGGAGTATTGTACGTGCAGACCACATACACCCCTTCATGACTATCATGTTTTCCAATGGCAGTGGCATTTTTCAACAAAATAATGTGTCATGCCACAAGCCCTGGAGTGTGATTGAATGGTTTGAGGAACACAGTGGCAAGTTCCAATTGATGTGCTGGCTCCCAAACTCGCCAGATCTGAACCCATTCAGACACACTTGGGATGCGATTGAACATGGCATCAGAGCTCATCAACACCCTCCCTAGAATTTAAGGAAATAATGTGACTTGTGTGTGCAGACGTGGTGCCAACTCCCTCCAGTGACCTACCAAGGCCTCATTGCTTCCATGCCACGATGTGTTACCGCTGTTATCCAGGCCAGAGGTGGACATACCAGCTATTAGGTAGGTGATCATATCATTCTGGCTGATCAGTGTATATACTCATAGTACTTAGCTCCAACCTTACCATCCCAAACCTCCTGAGCTGCAGACCATGCCTAGTGAAATCATTTCTCCCAAAAGTTCCAGTGGACACCAATGCAATGTGCTCTTGATCAGCAGTCATCAGTCTCATTTCCAGTTCCACATTCACTTACCATGAGAGCACTGCCAAGACAAGACCAATTAGGGTGCTGTAACAGCTTGACAATGTGTACAGTTATGCTGATAGTTAAGAACATTATCTTGTTCATATTGAATGCCCTGCCCTTGTTACTGTCCCCATCCAAGCTGATCACTGCTCCACCCATTACTACTTCCTTATCATCTTTTAACTCTCACATAAATGTCCTAATTCCTCCACCATCTGATTAACTCCTGAATTTGCCTTTAAAAAGCTGGTATCCTGATACGCTGATCCAAAATTCTCTTGTAACTGAGGGCCTACACCTTTGGTATGACTACTACCTAGCAGCAATATTTTCTTCTTCCTTACATTAGCAATGATCTTCTTGTGATAATCCACACATTACTACACCTCTGCCACTACTACCGCAGTGTGTGTCACACATCTGAGCAGTGCGTTGTTCGACTGCTCCAGGCCCCGACCAGAGGTCACTCTATTGACCATGGTCGGGGCCTCAATTGCCTGCAGCCAAAAGCTAACAGCCCCTGGTAGGCAAATCCTCTGTATACTGCCAGTCACTGTCTCTGTCTGTCTGTGTTGTACATGTCACTAAACTGTATTGTACTACTTATGTTTATGTTGTCATGCTGTGGCCTGATAAATAGTTGCTAATTTCTCACATCTGTGTCCTTTATTGTGTTCAGAGTTAGAACACAATTGGTGACGAGTAGAACTTCAGTGCCTCATTTTTCATATGACCTCTCCATGGAGATGGTACTTCAATCACTTTTCCACGAGCAGCAACTTACTAAGGCTGCCTTGGAAAAATCTGTGGCTACATTGATTGTTCCAGTCCCACCTGCTCTGGTAAATATGCTGTCATTTCTACCGTATGCCAACTCCGCTGAAGATTGGGATGCTTATGAAAAACAGCTCTGCTAGCACTTTGTTGCGTTTATAGTGATGAGTCAGAAAACATGTAAAGCTCTGTTTTTATTATGGATTCCTCCTTGCATGTATCAGTTGTGTCGATTTGCCACTTTACAGGAACTGGCCTTCCTCTCTTTTGAGGAAGTGTATAGTTTGTTGTCTTCTTATCACTGCAAGCACACTATGTTCTTGTAACTTGCACAGAACTTTGTCACTGCAGCATTAGCCACACCAGTCTTATAGGGATTGGGTGGTGGAGCTGCAGGGTTTGAGCCACAAGTGTCACTTTATTACTAACACCTCCAAGGAATCCTATGCCTTCTCCGTGGTTAGAGATGCAATAATCTGTCTATAACTGAACAAAGAAGCATGGCAGAGAGCCTTTCAGTGTGAGGATCCATCCTTGGATGAAGTTTTAAATACTGGTCAGTCTTTTGAGGTCTCCCACACTGCAGGCCAGCAAACTGAAGCCTGGGGGGAGATTGCCATCATTGATAGTGAACTACATTGGTGCATAGCAACAGGCCTGTTGAGCAAAGAGGAAGTTGATTGTGTGCAAACAAGGAAACTATATTGCAACAGACAACCCTGTCGGCAACAACAACGACACTATGCAGCACTTCCATCATGACCTTCTTGCTTTGTGCAACATGAGAGAGCTGTATGCGCCAGGCCTACCTTGTGACAAGTGTCACAATGCAGTCCACATTGCATGGGCTGTTGTTCAGCCTTCCCCAGAACAAATGTATGTGGATAGTCATTCTATTTCGTCGATGTGTGCAGGTCAGAATAGGCTCTTTATTGAAGTGTATGTGCTGAACAAAAAGCTATCACTGCCAGTGGACACCAGAGCAGCTGTTTCCCTCCTGAACTCTCAAACGTAGATATGGTTGGGCTCCCCAGCATTTGCTCCCATCAAATGCCATCTGGTAAGTTACAATAAACAGTGTATTCCTGTTCTTTGTTAATTTACAGCTGTCACAGCTTACAAAACTTTAATCCAGCTATCACATATTTGGTTCTTAACTATCTCCTTGCCAAGGGTTAGATGCTTTCATTGCTTCTGAATTTTCCATTACTGACACTGCACATTTGTAACAGACAGGCTCTCTATCAAGACCTAGATGCATCATGTTCTGAATTTTCAGATTTGTTTTCTGAGGGTTTAGGGTTTGCGAACAACTTCACATCACATATCAGGCTTAAACCTTTGGTCTAACTGTATTTTTTTTCCAGGCATGGCTTGTACCTGTGTCCTTATGTGAACAAACTATGTCTCAATTGGATTGGTCAACATCACTCATTGTTGTTTGCCCAATTTCAACAAGTGAGTGGGTTATGCCACTGGTGATTGTCAAAAATGCATTAGGTCAGCTTTGGCTTTGTGTAGGCTTTAAAGTTGCCATCAGTGCACAGTCTTTTATTTACGCATATCCTCTGCCTCGAACTGGTGAATTCCTTGCAAACTGGTCAAGGCCAATTATTTTCCAAAACTAACTTAGCTGAGGCCTACCTGCAGATTCCATTAGATGACACATTCAAACAATAGCTTATCATAAACACACCTTTTGGTCTGTATCAGTATCAGTGTTTAATGTTTGGGGCAGCTAGTGCTCTGACTATTTTCCAACACTTTTTGGAGCAACTCACAGAGGAGGTTCCTTGCTGCATCGACAATCTTGATGATATTGTAGTAACAGCCAATACGACAGAACAACACTTATGTAACCTTTGTTCTCTATTTACTGTTTTTCAAACCATGGGCTTTAAGTGTAATCTTATAAAGTCACAATTTGTTCAGCCCTCTATTGTGTATCTTGGTCATAAGCTTTGCAAAGAGGGTGTTTGACCCCTGAAATGGCATGTTGCTGCTGTTGTTTCTTTACCTCATCTGTACAACATGTAGGAATTACAGGTAGCATAATAGCACAAGTTTATTTTCGTGCAACCACTCTTCTCACACTCTCCACCAGTTGTTTCATAAAAATATTTCTTTCAAGTGGTCATCAGCCTGTGAGAATGCATTTGTGCAGCTTGAAAACAATTTACACTCTGTGCAGTGCCTTGCAGCCTTCCACCCTCATAAACATTTAATCTTGGCCACAGACAAATCACAGTGTGGGGTGGGGGCAGTTCTGGCACCACCATGCAAATAGCTCTGAGCACCCTATTGCTTTTGCACCGAGAATGCTCACCACAGCTCATCAGCTCTATTTGCAAGTTTAAAAAGAAGCCCTTGACTTGTTTATGCCATAAAAAAATGTCATGTTTTCTATAGAGTACAAAATTCCACTTAGACACAACAGATCATAAACCTTTAGTTTTATTGTTTTACCCTTTAGCAGGTTTACCTGACAAAGTTGCTCATTGCCTTCAACAATGCACCTTATTTTTGTCAAGATGCAATTATGATATACATTTCTGCCCTACATCACAGCATGCAAATGTGAATGCATTGCCTTGGCTGCCCATGTGCCCTGATCCATTGTTTGATCTTGAAGAACTGTTCTGTTTTCAACTTGATACAGAAGTAAGACAGACTATTGATGGTTTCCCCATTATCAGCTCCAGGACTGCACCCATAGGAGTTGCAGACCCAAATGTTAAACGAGTTGTGAGCACGATATGACAAAGGCAGCCTGACCATCTTCCAGGCCAGGCATCTGACCTGTTGTGGAATTTCTATGTTTTCTATCATCAATAAAAAGGAGTACTTCCCATGCTGTGATTCTAGAAACGGTGTGAAGGGTTGTCTCAACCTGTTACAGCAAGATTATTGGGAAGCCTCTCACACCAAAAACTTGGCATGTCAGCGTGGGTTCTGGCCTGTAGTTGTCTGTGAAATGGAGCAGCTGGCTGCCATCTTCCATCAGTGTTCCAATCAACTGGTGGCATCTGCACTGTTTCTACCATTGGACCAGCACCCATTCTTTCTTGGGAAAGAATCCATACTTACTTCACTGGACATTTTTTGGTTATTGGTTGTTGATGCCTTTTCCAACTTCCCCTATGCTGATTGTTGTCCATCTACACAGCAGATGTGATGGTCAAGCCGCTGTTAGTTATTTTATCCATCAAAGGCCTATCTTGTATGGTGATTTTGAACAATGGTCCTCAATTTTTGGCTCAATCCTTCAATGATATTTGCTCCACAATGGTATCCACCTCATCACAGTGCCTCCCTGTCATCCACAACCCAATGGAAAAGCAGAATGCCTTGTGCAGATTTTCTAAATGCAAATGCCCTAATATGTCACAGAATTTCTGGTAGCAAGGCCCTTACATTCTTTCTCAGTTCTTAAAGAAAGACGTAAATCAGAGACAAAAGTCTAGCCAAACTCTTGCACAGTTGACAGCCACAGACACTGCTCCATCCCCTGCTGCCAGACAGGTGTACTGCAGCAGCATCAGCAACATCATGGTTTGTGCCTGGAACTCCAGTCTGGGCCAAAGGTTTTGAACGACACACTTGGTGGATTCCAGGCATCACCCACAGCCAGCAAATGCATCATGTGTTCATTGTGTACACTGACTAGGACCTTGTGGCACGCCACTACAATCAGCTGTGCACTCAGGAGGGCACTAATGCCTCCTTGCAGATTGCCACACTGATTCCTCTTCCACCACCAATCATCATTTGCTGTGGGCAGCATGCCACCCAGCCTGTGCACACCACCCCTTCTGAAATGGTCTCAGGCTGCTCCACTGGTGGCCCAGCCACACAAGGGTTTATGTGGCTTGACCTCTCAATGCCCTTGCTGTGCCATTTCTTGTAGGGAGGGGGCTTCTGGGGCGGAGAGGGTGGTCAGTCAGGGCTTCATCAGCACACCCACAGGCACCTTCCACACTGACGCAGGTGCCTCCTACACAGATACATCCACTGCCTACACTGGCACCAGTGCCACTTACACTGATGCCAGCACCTATCACCCACCTGCCGGCACTGCCTACATTAATTCTAGACCCTGTGGATCCCCAGCTCACAGCATCCAGTGCCAGTCCAGTGTTGACATGACTCCTACTTATAGGGTGCTGCAGTCATCTACATGCTCTCTGGAAGGGATAGGAAGACAAACATGTCCACACTTGCGGCACTTCCGCCCCTACTTGCTGGTTCATGTGGACCAGGAACTGTTCATGCCCAGGACGTCTGTTTCAGGTACTACAGATGTGTCAACCATCAGAGTGTCACAGAGCTGCTCCAGGCCTCCACCAGAGGCCACTGACTATGGATGGTGCCATAATCACCTACAGATGAAAGCCAGCAGCCCCTTGTGGGCAAATGCTCTTCATATAGCTGTGCAGCAGCTCCAGCCAGTGGTCTTGTACATATCACTAACTGTATATGCTGTCACATCATGACCTAATAAATAGCTGTTGGTTTATCACAGCCATGTCTTTTATTGTGTTCAGAATTAGAACATATATTTCTGTTCATGGACAATAAGCCATTTCCTTGTATAGGCTGTTCATGCATTCATTGACAAGTATCCTATTTTGTTTTAAGATATTTACATGTCATGTGTAACTCAACTTCAACAGCTGTGCTAACATCTCTTAATAAGGTATGTATGCTGGTACAGTGACAAAACAAAAAGGGCTATACTTTTTTAATTTTACACAGAGACTTCACACCTGAGAGAGCCGTGCTCATTCCTGCTATGATTGCGCAAAACTCTTATCAGGGACCCCACCATGTGTTGATTTTTCTCCACAATACTGTGTGAATCATAATATTCTGTAAGCATCATAAGAATTTTTATGGTGATTTAGCTTGATAATGCCCAAGTAGGGAACTTAACTAACCACTAAATACTGAAATAAGATGATTTCAAAATAAAGGCACAGTATATGTACAAAAATGACTTCCTTTAAGGAATATGGTGTTACAGAAGAATGCTGAAGATTAGATGGGCAGATCACATAACTAATGAGGAGGTATTGAATAGAATTGGGGAGAAGAGAAATTTGTGGAACAACTTGGCCAGAAGAAGAGATCGGTTGGTAGGACGTATTCTGAGGCATCAAGGGATCACCAATTTAGAATTGGAGGGCAACGTGGAGGGTAAAAATCATACAGGGAGACCAAGAGATGAATACACTAAACAGATTCAGAAGGATGTAGGTTGCAGTAGGTACTGGGAGATGAAGAAGCTTGCACAGGATAGAGTAGCATGGAGAGCTGCATCAAACCAGTCTCTGGACTGAAGACTGCGACAACAACAACAACAAGGAATATGGTAGCTGGAACCTATAAAACTGTGAGACTATGAGGTCCTCCCCTCCAACTGCTACTAACTGCTAGTTCCCAACCACCAGCCACCTGACAGCCTGCATTCTTCCTCACTAGCGTCTTTCTTCTTAAAGGTATAGATCTTACTTTTCTGCTTCTCTGTCAAACTGCTTCTCGTGCAAATCTTGTAGCTCCAACAGAGGTCCTCTGTGAGTTCTACAGTGTCCCTGCCACTGCATTCATGTCAGTGAAACCATTTACTAAATCCTCACAATGAAACGCACCACTCACTTATGCCTTCTCTCACAGTTTTCACTTGTGATCGAAAGAATTAACTACCATACATTAAAAAAAAAGTTCTGAGTGTGTTAAAAATAGGTGAGTATTCTGTGATGTGCTATATTTGTTCAACTATAAGAATATGTCAAGTGATGACAAGAATATGTAAAATGATGAGAATCTGATAAACCCTGTATTAATGCAAGTTCACTAATGTCGGCCAAATGTATGCAAACAAAATGCTTAGAGTAAGTTGTACATAATGAAACTTCAAATCAAACCAGATATTTCCAAAAACACACTGCAGAATGTCACATTTTCACTTGTGTGACAAGAAGTATGTGCAAAAATATGAGAAAATTTGCAACATTCATTATGATTGGGCATTCTGTGTGCTGGCTGTGCATAAACAAATGTCAGATCTGGGTTGTATTAGAGCATTCCAATAATGGAATGTAAAGTTCTTTGTTAGTGAATAAAATTTGCACCATAAAATTCAGCTATTTCTCTTCAAGATCCACTTAATTCTTGGCCATAAGTTATCCTTAGAGAGCAACACAAATGGGACACCAAGAAAGTGCAAGACACACTAATATCAAATGTGCTATTGGCAGTAAGCCAGCTAAGAGTCATTGGACATGATGAATTTCTTCTAATTATTGTTGGTCCACATTGTACACCCTTGACTTTCTTTTTGGGATATAAACACACTTTGTTGTCAATGAGCAGCTGGAAAATTGTCAACAAGCACCAGATGTTCAGACGTACAACTGATACTGAACTACAATTATAAAAACAGATTGCTCAAGGTATTGAAAGAGTTGGATGGCATTTCTAGCTCATGAGCTCCATGGATCTTTCTGTCAGTCCTTTTCTTATTAACTGATCCCATCTGGAGTGATCTGGTCTTCACCCACCATCATTGAAGATGCCTTACCACAAGTTTAATATTCAGTCAGCATCTCAGACTCATTTGTCATCTATAGAGCTATAATAATAGTCTTGTGTGGTTCAACAGCTTGATGAAAGCCTTTCAAATGGATGCTGTTTTTGCAACTTGGATGTCCCTGACTTGCTCCAATAATCCTGCTAGGGAAAGGGAACCTATAGTTTAACATGGAATCTGGACCTCATGTCATTTCTGGCATATCTTCACATCATGAGATGTTAAAATCAGACTGAAATATCCTGCAGTTCAATTGGGGTTTGATCCCATGGCCTTTCAGTTTCCTGGCACATGATTAATCTCTAGATTACCAGGCCTGACATCTTTAATCGTTACAAACATATTAAAATACAAATGTACCCCCCTTGACATCACTTTAGTAATGTATTCAAGAAGTAATTAATTTGACCTTAGCTCAGTCACTCAATAAAAAAGTTCATGTTGTTAAAATTGTATAAAGGCCCATCTTTATAATTTATTAAAACGTTCACCAAGCTGTGCATATCTGAAGCTCAGTTTCAGTGCTGCTATTCATGGTAGTTGTGTTTGAGCCATGATTTCGCACACAAATTGCCATCCTCAGGTTCACTCAGATTCGGTCACTAAACTGCTTGTACATATTTAGGAAAAGGGTAGGGGGAAGCCAGTGGGATCGGTGGACAGACAACTTCATGTAATTTATGTAAATAGAAATCAACTGTTGTCCAGTAGAGACAAAGCTCATTGCAACAACACAGATTAAGATCAGTTGGTTTGGAACTGTGTGCTATTGGCTGCAGAAAGTGAGTGCTGAGACTAAGGTCCTAGAGAACTAGGATGGGACAAGAACACAGACCATCGTGTTCTGAGATGTTTAACAAATTAAGACACTTCAGATATGAAACCAAGTAGAAACCTGCTTTCTAACGGGAGTTGGACCGCACCCTCTCTAACTGTGTAAAATCTGCAAAACACTACCATATGGATGGGCATCTACAGAGAAGGTACACTAGTTAATGTTGCATTACAGCACAATCTAAGCAGCAAGGGGTTATCAGGCTGTGTATGTCTGTAGAAGGTTACAGATATACAGTCTTGGTTACTGGACAACCTGTGAATGATAATTGACATTATAATTCCAGAAAGTGATACTTGTTGAAGAAGCCTACATTAATAATGACAAGAAGATGTACATCATGTTTTTACCTTTAGTGCTGCTAGTTCCCTTGATCTGGAAAGATGATATATTGGATAAAATGTGAATAAATTCTTGAGAGGATAAACGAGGCAGCCATTCATACACACGATGTTCATGAAGACGAAACGTTTGATACTGCTTCTGAAAATAATGAAGTAGGTGCATTGCTTTAATTATTACTTGCAAGAGAACAAACATTTAATAAATAATAACAAAGGAATTAATGTTATCATAACTTTGGAAATATGCAGTCCCTATCCAGCTATCATTCCACTGAATGTAACAGTTATTCTTACATCATCATGACTGTAAAACTACTCTTAATAATAATAACAATAATAATAATGATAATAATAATAATAATGTAGGAATAACTGTTACATTCAGTGCAATGAAAGATGGGCAGCAAATAAATATTCACAACATTTAAAGGTAACAACTGTAACAGGTATAACTGGTAAACAAGTAATACCAAAGGGGCAACCATCATGACACGTCATATACCAGCTGTTATGCAAACACTGTTCAGCCTTTTACATCAGCATGACTACCACAAAGTTATCCCTTATGATGAATTGGCATAGGCAGAGAATGTATGCTGGCAAAACATGACAGCCTGTTGCAGAGTGTGCAGTACAGCATGACACCACACACACCATGTGGATTCTTCTTCCAGACACCAGTTCTTCAGAACTTTGCTAGTGGGAACTGGCATTGCAGCATGTCCTTGGTTTGTGCCCCTCACCTTGCCTCAATTTACAGTAATTTCTTTGGTCTCAGAATTTCTTCATAGTAACTATTCCTTTCTTCACTCCCATTTAGTTTTCTGTATCTTTCGTTTTCTGACCTCTCTATCCCCCCCCTCCCCCTCTGCCCTCCATCACATACAATGCACTCAGTTTTCCACTCTTATTAACTCCTGCACAATGTTTTGACAGTAATATCTGTCTTGCATAATACCTCAACTTCCACCTTTAAGCTCTCAGCTTTTCAAATTCCATCTGGTAAACAGTCTCTCATTCTCATCCCATCAGGTAAGTCTCCCCTGGCCTGCAGTTCTTGCCAGCTTTCCCAAACTATACCCATTTCCTAAATCTCACCAGTCTTTTTCCTTCACCCTTCGACCTTTCCTCTCAACCCTTCAGCAAGAAGGAGGAGCCACTGATTCCAAAAGCTTGCAAATTTAAATACCTTTTTTTTTATATGTGTGTCTTCATGTCATTGCTTGGTGGGTAGATTTTTTTATCTATTCAATTAAATTATTTCAGGACATGTGATATTTGCTATGTTATTATTTTGTATGAACTGAATAACTATTTCTTGTGATTTTGATGTACTGCCATGTAGTCACCTCCCCCCTCCCTAATGAAGACTTTAGGTGTTTCCTTACTATGGACCAAGTGAGGTGGCACAGTGAGTAGCACACTGGACTCTCATTTGTGAGGATGAAGGTTCAAACCCCTGTCTGGCCATCCAGATTTAGTTTTCTGTGATTTCCCTAAATTGTTTAAGGTAAATGTCAGGATGGTTCCTGTGAAATGGCACAGCTGATTTCCTTTGCTGTCCTTCCCCAATCCAAGCTTGTGCTCTAATGACCTCATTGTTGGTGGAATATTAAACACTAATTTCCCCTTCCTCCTCCATACTTCGGGCAATTTCTGTGCCTTCATGCCCAGATAATGCCAGCTCCACTTAACTTCCCTGTAGTGGGAATTTCCTGCTGCTGTGCCACCATATTCCTGATGCAGGCTCACATAACTTAGTACCACACTTAGCCAGCATAAGTATTTAAACCAGTCCATATGTGAGTGAACTTCTTTATTATGTTGGTATGTGCCTCTCCTCAGCCAAGTTGAAAGACATTTCCCGTTACACTGTTTTATTCATTAACGAGGTGCTGAGTACCAACAGCCAATTTTACATCCAGTTCTAAGTGAATTAAGAAGTTCCAACAGATTACCATTAGCCTCAAGAAACTATGCATTTATCTTTTTCGTCCTAACTGAGTATTTCCGAGTCAAAGGCTACCACCCTACCGGCCATCCCACACTACACCACCACCTACACAATATACAGTCCCATTTGCTATCAGACAATCAAAAGGCTATTTACATGATCCAGAGGGATTGGCAGAGTTACTTTGTATCACATATAATTAATAGGATTAACACCTAACCCATTCAGACTGATACTGACTAGGCACTACCATGTCATCACACTATGTTCCTGCACCACGTAAGAGCACTATGTAGCAAGTCTCTCCCACAATTCATAATGGGTTACGTTACACTGCTTGGCGACTCCACTGAAGAGCATACATCAGAGAAATCAGTAGTCAAAAGATGCGAAACTTGTCCGGCAGGTTTTGGTGATAGCTGTTTTAATATATGGGTGGTTAGAGAGACTGTGTCACACCCTTGCCATTTAGGGACTAGTTCTGACATGCTTTGGATGACCCAGTTACTTCCTCTACCAAAGACACATCACCACAGTTGTCTGCTCTGCCAGTCTGCATCATGAATTATTATCAGTGGGCAGCTGCGGCCAGATACTACTTTTTTGTCTTCACCTGTCTAATTCTTACTCTCATGCTGAGCTATCCACACTATTCTTTGTGTCCTTTTTTGCTGCTAGTCAGTTAGCTAAACTCTCCCAGCAGTACAGGTTACCTATTTCACCTTTTTTAAGCCAAGATCATTGAGGCATTGCTTCTCCTTTTCTACTGCGTCAGCTAGCTTCTCTTTCCCAAGTTCATCTACATCTACATCCATACTCCGCAAGCCACCTGACGGTGTGTGGCAGGGGGTACCCTGAGTACCTCTATTGGTTCTCCCTTCTATTCCAGTCTCATATTGTTCGTGGAAAGAAGGATTGTCGGTATGCTTCTGTGTGGGCTCTAATCTCTCTGATTTTATCCTCATGGTCTCTTCACGAGATATACGTAGGAGGGAGCAATATACTGCTTGACTCTTCGGTGAAGGTATGTTCTCGAAACTTTAACAAAAACCCGTACCAAGCTACTGAGCGTTTCTCCTGCAGAGTCTTCCACTGGAATTTATCTATCATCTCTGTAACGCTTTCGCGATTACTAAATGATCCTGTAATGAAGCACGCTGCTCTCTGTTGGATCTTCTCTATCTCTTCTATCAACCCTATCTGGTACGGATCCCACACCGGTGAGCAGTATTCAAGCAGTGGGCGAACAAGTGTACTGTAACCTACTTCCTTTGTTTTCGGATTGCATTTCCTTAGGATTCTTCCAATGAATCTCAGTCTGGCATCTGCTTTACCGACGATCAACTTTATATGATCATTCCATTTTAAATCACTCCTAATGCGTACTCCCAGATGATTTATGGAATTAACTGCTTCCAGTTGCTGACCTGCTATTTTGTAGCTAAATGATAAGGGATCTATCTTTCAACGTATTCGCAGCACATTACACTTGTCTACATTGAGATTCAATTGCCATTCCCTGCACCATGCGTCAATTTGCCGCAGATCCTCCTGTATTTCAGTACAATTTTCCATTGTTACAACCTCTCGATACACCACAGCATCATCTGCAAAAAGCCTCAGTGAACTTCCGATGTCATCCACAAGGTCATTTATGTATATTGTGAATAGCAACGGTCCTATGACACTCCCCTGCGGCACACCTGAAATCACTCTCACTTCGGAAGACTTCTCTCCATTGAGAATGACATGCTGCGTTCTGTTATCTAGGAACTCTTCAATCCAATCACACAATTGGTCTGATAGTCCATATGCTCTTACTTTATTCATTAAACGACTGTGGCGAACTGTATCAAACGCCTTCTGTTGTGAGGGTGAACTTTTTCCGAGTGAGCTATCTGGTATGCAGCTAACACTATTAACTATGTTGCTAACATTGCGCACAAGCCCTCACTGATCTTGAGGTGAAGCTCCACTGTTTTTCTGCTCACCATCATTCAAGAGCATCTTTCCTGGGGTGACCACATAGGTAAACTATGAACAACCCCAGATGCCTGGATGAACAACTATTTCAAATGTAGAAAAGATGTCCATTGAATCTTTGTGACGACTAGAGCTATATCATTTTCAGCATTGCATTAATGTTGGTGCCCTGTTAAACATTTGCATACCTCCACACGCAGCTTCCATGGATATAGCATATCCTGATGCATGTCTCACTATGCACACTTGTGTCATCATTAAAAGTTTATGTACTTACTTTCTAAAACTATGTTTCTGGCTACTGATCTGTGTACTTGTCCTTGGAAAAATATTAAGGGCCTCCATTGTTGCTTCTGGTTGGTTATGTGAAAGCTCTGGTACCTCACCTAGCTCCCAACCCCACCTGACCCACAAAGAACTAGCCAGTCTCAGCCTTCTAACTTGCACATTTCCTGAAGCCCTGTTTCCACTCTGGTACAAGTCAGCTATCTCATGTAGTACACAATACAAAGATTGACTGTGAAGCTATGGTTTGGACAGAAAATCTCCTTTCCTAACCCTATTCAAAAATAATCCCTGTTGGTTCCCTGCACATTCCCTCCACAGCCAAATTTCTTCTCTGGCCTTTCCCTAAGGCTAGTGCCAAATCAGTTAGCATAACCCCCAGTCAAATATGTGGTTGTTACCGTTTCATATTTTACTTCTTTATGTACCAATCACTGATACTTGAAACTGAACCCTACCTGTAAGCCTCCCAGATGCCGACTGTTAGTAACGACCGACAAATGTATTCCAACCTAATGTCTGCCAATTTGCAGTGCTGCCACAAGACAAAGAACTATTTGTGTTCAGACTTAATGATCTGAATAGACAGATCTAATTGTGAGACACTTATTATATTGGCAGAATTGACTAAACTCCTGTCTCCTGAAATTTTGACTGCATTACAGTCATCTACATTCATCCCCATCAGTAATAGGAGGCTGCAGTCCTTACCATGTCTTTAACTGTCACCCTACTCTGCTACAGGGATACATTTGTTCCTGAAAATTAACATTTTACTTTTATGGGTAGTGGTTTTCTGTTTAACAAATCCCAGTGTAACATCATCACTCTCTCTCTTTTTAAATTGTCCGCACTAACGGAATACCTCTTCAACATGATTTTGAATTTATTTCTACTGTATTTACCTGACTTACCTTTAGAAGTATGCACTCATGACAATTGATTGAGCCACTCTGTCTCACATATGAACATTTATGAAAAGGTTATTGTAAAAGCCTTTGCAAAACATGTCAAATAGTTGTATCTGAGAGCCAGCCACCAGGTACCTACAACAATTGTTTAGCATGCCCCTCCCACCCAACGTCGGTATAGATAGCTATGAGTTTATTCATATGAAGTGAACTTTCCTTAATGGGTTTGTTATGTTTTATATCAGTGACATTGTATCTCATGGATAGTGCTTACTTTCAAACATAACTTCAGCTGTAACTCCACGACTTGCAATGGCAGCAAATAGAACTACTTTAATGTTATCTTATTAGTAACTTTGTTACATCACTTGTGGAAGTGATGCAATCTAAAGAGAAAAACCCCTACTATACTCAACCCCTTTCATATTTAAACACTACCCCTTGGCATCCCACTAATACCCACTGGATAGAGTGTTGCAGTTCTGGAGACATTTCAAGGGATGGCATCAATGCATCACACACCACAAACCTCTGCAGCACCACAGCGTACCTTGCACTGCTGGCCCCCACCTCACACACAACACACTGCCCACTGCTACTGTACATTGCCCCTCTTAGCAGTTGTGTAGGTCTTTCAACTGTATGCATAAGGCAAGACACAGCAAGGCCATCACTTTGAGCTCATCAACATTTCTGGACTGATAAGAAAGACTAAAAAAAACATAAACATTGTAAAACTGTACAACTTTTACCAAACTTGTAGATCCACCCTACTAATTCAATGGAATATGGTACTATAATAACTTCCAACTTCCCCCTCCCCCCACCCCTTCATTCGTAAGGCTCCATTCCTGCACTGACTGTCCGAGGGAGTCTCAACGTCTAATCATTTTTGTTAACGCCAATAACTGACTCCAGTGGAATATCGAGGATTGTATAGGAACCACCTGCTTGGAGGGGGTAGGTGGGTGGGGGGAGTACATTTTAAAAATTTTATTGGGGACTTCCATTCCTTTACTTCAAGTTGAGATGCTGTGAAGACTGTTCACAACCTATTGATGACTTTGGAAGATGCAGCTGACCTGTTGCTGTTCACACAGTCATGATTGCTGATCAGGGGATGCTTAGAATGGACCTCACTCATCCCTGGCCAAAAAGGGCATGAGAGGGAATCACGTGGTGCAGCAGATGCAAGTACCTGGGGAGCAAAGTGTGATTGCTTCTCTCTCCTGTTTGCTGACCTTCGACCTGCTAACATGATCCTCTTCTGCATTACCATGCCATCCTCAGGATTTTGTCTGTAATGGTCAACTTTTCAAGCAGTTAGTTGTTTCCCCAGGTTTTAGACACTTTTATCAACGATAAAACCCTGCAAGGTTCTCTTCAAAGTTTCAGAGGATTCTATTGGTCCAGATACCCTCCCTTAAAATTGCTCCCACTATCCTGTACATCTGTAACAGATTTTATGGCCAGTGTTTTTATTTTAGAGGCAACTGTGGATATTAAACTTAATCTAAATGATATTTCAGAGGACCTTGGAAGAAAAGACAATGCATTTTCAACTTAGAGGAGACCAATGCCACAAAAGCTAAGTACAATACTTTATTTTGAACCATTTAGTTGTTCTTGCTGCTATAGAGTTTGTTATGTAAATCTCATGTCCTGTGAGTGCACACACCAGTTCCAGACAAGAAAGCTGAATGATGTTCCAACAGCAATGGTAGTCCTTTCAAGTATCTTCTCTAAAGAACAGTTTTTGTTTTCATTGACTAGAGTAACTTGTTTTGTGTTACTTTATGAGCATTTTCCAGGTTACTTTTATTTTGGCCAGCCTGTATAATTTATTATGAAGTTTCAAATAAGAAACCTGAGACACCAATAACAGAAAAAAATCACAAGAATCTAAAGAGACTCATCTTTCATACTAGGTAAAGCCTTACTGCTCCATATCTTCATTTGTATGTGCAATCCATACTTATTACTTATTGAATTTAATGATGACATCTTCATAGACAGCTCTTTAAGTGAAGAATAGAACAATTTCTGCTGGCCACTGTGGCCGAGAGGTTCTAGGCGCTTCAGTCTGGAACCGCGCTGCTGCTACAGTCACAGGTTCAAATCCTGCCTCAGGTATGGATGTGTGTGATGTCCTTAGGTTAGTTAAGTTTAAATAGTTCTAAGTTTAGGGGACTGATGACCTTAGATGTTAAGTCTCATAGTGCTTAGAGCCATTTGAACCATTTGAACAATTTCCATGAGAAAAGTGCCAGACCTGGAACACATCCTTGACTTTGGGTACAGCTTGGATATTTTTTTCCCATAATGAAAGCTGATAGTATAGTCAAAATCAATAGTGCTGAATGCTGCCTCTAAACATCTACTCCTTAGTGAACTCACTACCTGGTAAGGGAGTTAGTTATTGAGGTCTTCAAATGAACACAGTTGAGCGAGCTAATTTTTTAGTCGGGAAAAATCAAAGATACCTTTATGTTAGCTTTTCAAATGCATGGACAGAAAAATTAATTCTGTACACATTATACTTGAAGAACACAAAGAGACACAAACACAAGTCATTTAAGAAGAAAAATCTTTCCTGAATTTGTTCGCTCACTGATCTAAATTGTCAAATACTTAAATAATAGAAAATCTGGGATGGAATAAAAGCAGTAGAATGCTACTCACTGCATAGAGGAGGCATTGAGTGGCAGGCAGGCTTACTGAAAAAACACTGCTAGATCCAGCAATCTTATTTCCATGAGCCTGCCCGCCACTCAGTGCTTCCTCTATGTTGTGAGTATCTATCTATGTGTCTATCCATTTCATATTGTTGTCAAATGCTTAGGCATACAGATGTGTCTTTATAAGTACAAACTCATTTTCATCTCTACAAAAGGAGTGCCTTCAAAATCATGGAAAGTCTAAGTTGCTATCAAAGCTAAATTTTGAATAATCTTTCACTCTGCAGCAGTGTGCACATTGTTTTGAAACATCCTGATATATTAAAACTGTGTGATAGATCAAGATTCCTACCATGTACTTCACCTTTCATGGGTGATTTTTTGTTACTGACAGCTATCCAGGCACGGCTCCCAGTGTGCCCTCACTGCTTTACTTCAACCAGTACCTCTCTCATATCTTCCCATAATGTTTGACATCTCAGAAAGTTTCAAAATAGCTGATGTAATATGTCCTCTTATGACCAATAAAAGAATTTGATTACAAGAGGCCTTTGTGCCCCCCTTAGGCTGCAGTTATAGTGGAGCTGTGTGGCAAGAGTGGAGCAGTGTGGCACGGCGAGCAGGGCAGCGATCACATAACAAACCAGCGCATGTCAGTGCAAGTGATTATAGTGGCACTGCATGTGGAGCAGCACAGAGCAGAGTAGCACTGAGCAAATCAAACAAGCCTGTTTCTGGGAGCAGTGACCAGAGCATTCGAGCGACTCTGACAGTGGTCGGGCAATGCCAGCAGAATTCGGCTTTCGCTGTGGGTAGCAGTGTCAGAACTGTTGCAGGTGCTCATGTTTCTTTTGTTGCGCTGTTGAGAAAATGATATCAGCAAAAGCTTTGATAGCACCTGTCTTTACTTGGCACCCTTTGTGAGTCCACCAAGACAACTATCATCACTACTGATTCTTTTTGGGCAAGTTATGTGATGATGTGGCAGCAGAATTACAGACCATAAGTACAGAATGCATTTCATTAATCTCTCATTTCTTTCACTGTCCTAAAATGAGAGGCAGTAATAAAGTTGAAGTAGCATAGCTGAGAAATATCTGAAAATCATGTTTTATTTTCAAAACCATCTCATTTGGACAGCTTCAGTTGAAGATCTATTAGAGTTTCATCCTGTGTGATAAATGCCTTGCACAGAATGCTTGATGTCTACTGTATTCTGCTCAACACTCAAGGATCCTTGTAGGTCAATGAGCATTGTGGAGAACATGTAAATTTCACAATGTTTTCAGCAAATTATGCTGAAGTTTCTACTGGCTTCCAAAATTTGCTCCACCTAGTGCTCATTATTCCAAAAGCACGTTCTATTAATCATCATGGTCTGGAAAAGCATTTGTTGAAATATTCTTTTCATGGATCTAAAACACACTGACTGTTAATACTTGAAATAATGCCTCAACAATGGATATGCCTAATCTCCAATGAATGCAAAAGGCAATCCAATTGATGTATTTAGTAGTGGATGGTCTTGAGGTATATTAATATCCCCTTCTTGCATTGAGTAAAATACACAAGAAGAATAAAATCTATCATCTTTCCTTTCCTTCCCATGTCTCCCAACATCTATAATAATATTTTTCAATGCGAACTTTTCGAAATTGTTGCAGTAGGTTACTTAATTTTAAAATATTACAATAACTATGACCATTAACAAAACAACAAGCAGTTCATCATAAAGTTGATGAGTAAAACTTTGAGATGCATTAGAATCGAAATTTTTCACGAAGTAGTTTCTTTATAATGGTTTCAAAAAGACTGCAGCTTGGCTGGCTTGCGTGTTTGCTGTCCATGCAGTCAAGCGAACCTGCTGGCTGCCGCACCACTCCCTGCCTCACTGTACCCGGGAGTGAAGTAGTGCTCTGGTAGCTGCCTGACATGCAGCTACACTCTGCACTGTTGTGCTGCTCCACTATAATCTGGGACTGAGGTAGTAGGTCTAATCTGTGCAGATTTTACTGTCACTTTTACTAGTATCTCACTCAAAGAGAATATAACATTTTACCATTGTACTTTTACTTGAATAAAGTGTTACATTTTTGTGGCAGGTGCGTGTGTGTGTGTGTGTGTGTGTGTGTGTGTGTGTGTGTGTGTGTGTGTGTGTGTGTGTGTGTCATGCATTTCAGAGTTTGCAAAGAGCAATGATGTTAGATTGTCATGGTCTTGTAAGAAAATTACTTATGTCATATGTATCATTGCATTTTTTCATATTTCTTGATATTCTAAGATATATACAAAAATGTTGAACTTTGTTGTTAGTGACTTACAGGTGCTGCTGATGTAGGAATTGAGTTTCCATAGATAACCTGTTTAAGAATTTTTCCAGCGCCTTCAATAATTATTTCGCCAAATGTCATGTCTTTGCCATCTTCCAGCAACCAAAGCTTGAAAGAAAACAGCTGGTTGTAGCTTGCTCGCTGGTCACCTAAAAATCTGTCTGAAGAAAATTGGTTTCAGTGATCGTAATTTTTACCTCAATGTATACAATGATCTAAGCAACATATATTACATGCCTTACAAACATATAGGTGAAAGTTATTTGTGTGCTTCAAGTTTAAGATCATTAGTTTTAATATTCTGCTTTCTGCAATATGATAAAAAAATCATGTATTACCTTCTAGACAGTTAAATACAGAAATTTTTCTTTGTGTATTATACCTTCGAATGTTGCAAGCAATACCCTGCCCAGACAAATATCAAAGGCTTTTTGGTTATTACATGCATTATTCTTATTATTATTATTATTACTATTATTACTATTACTATTATTATTATTATTATTATTATTATTATCATCATCATCAGCATCATCCTAAAGCATGGGTTTCCACAGTTAAGTTTCTTTAAAGGATTAGTTATATCTCTCTACAATTTCTGTGGAGCTGTTATTTTTCATGTGAAGAGGAAATTCCTCCTATCATAATTCATCCTCTTCTTTTTTCAAACTTTTGTTATAATGTAAAATAATACCACATGACTGTAACATGCCAGTGGTTGAGTGAGACTCATGAGCCATCTCAAAAGTGTTAAAGATTATGTTAGGCAGCTCTAAGGTCTTCATACTTTTCTGGAACTTCCTAAAACAATTCCTTCAGCCTGTTTTTCAATGTGCTGAAGATGTTGTTGTCAATCATTCATTATTCCTTGGTTTTTCAGCTTCTGTGTGTTGCGAGAGGAATTTCAATACCAATAATTTCATTGATCTTACTGATTTCAGAAATGGAAACATGTGATAAGTGTACAGTACTTACATCAATTCAGTAGGAATTATAATACAAAACACAGTGTCCTCTTTTATAGGTGCAAAGGACTCTTGATTATTCTTATTCATACAGCATTAAGCATGTAAATACTGTTGAAATGAAGACCATGTCCCAGTAATGAACATGCTTGACACACTTCAAAGTAAGTTATCACTTCAAAATGGTAAAAATTGCAATTGTACATAAAGAAATGTGAAAACAATCCAGGCAGAACATCTTGTAATTTCTGAAATGCAGTACAATTGCAGACAAAATCCGCTGACCTACAATTTTTGCACCCATTTTGAGTAATGAAAATAAACTCATGTATGGATGAAATTTTTGAGTAACATTTCCTGCAGTCATATAAATACAGAAGTATGTATTTGGTAACGTTTGCCCCAGGTGCTCACGGTGTGAAACCTTACATTTCCATCTATATATTTTCCAGACTACTACATACCTTACAGATGTTCAACAGTGTTTTTCCACCTTTCTTTTATGAAGAATAGTGTCTTGCAACTGAACAGTTTGAATGCAAGCAACAGAATTGTGTCAGCAAGCATTTCATCAATCCAATCAAATAATTTCAGATTAGTCTCCAATCAGTGTACGTCAACACTAGCACAGTCCAGTCATTAATTATGAAAGTAATATTCTCCTCAGGTAATATTGTGTTGAGTTCTTTCATCAACATGATTCTATACTAAATAGCTTACTTTGCATAGTTCCACTCATTGATGTGACATGGAATCATTTTCAGGGCAGTTCACTAATCAAACACAAATTACTCATTTCACAGAAATTTGCTGTAAGCACAATTTCTAATTTCAGCTGTCAAACGTCATACAGGCAACTGGTTGAAAGGATGACATATTAACAATAGCCTCACAATACTCTCTTATGAAGCTGTGAGAATCACAACAAAGAAAGAAAGGAAGATTAGGGTTTAATGTCCCGTCAACAGTGACATCATTACACATGTAGCACAAGATTGGATTATTTGAAGGAAATCAGCCATGCCCATTCAAAGGTATCACACCAACATTTTTCTTACGTGATTTAGGGAAATCGTGGAAAACCTAAATCAGGATAGCCAAACAAGGATTTACCATGCCACTCTCCTGAATTTGAGTCCTGTGTACTAACAATGCTCAGTTGTGAGAATCAGGAGCAAATATAACACTATGGACAAAAATACCTTCCACCATTCACAACTAACTCTAAGCCATGCCACTCTCCTGAATGTGAGTCCAGTGTACCAACAATGCTCAGTTGTGAGAATCAGGAGCAAATATAACACTATGGACAAAAATACCTTCCACCATCCACAACTAACTCTAAGCTTGCATTAAAAAATTGCAAAGTATGCAGATAAAAAGAACACTAAAGTCTGTGGTGTAAGATTGAGAGCAGGCTATTGGCCTTACTCCATGCAGAATGCAGCCTTTCTTCACTGTGCCCATTACCCTGGTCATCTTTTGACCATGGGAAAAATCCGTGGTACTCAATTGATAGAGGCTGAGTGGATCTGAGGTCATCCTGGAGGGATTGGAAAGGGAAAAGATCACTGTCTCTTTCCTGGGTTAACCCATGACCTCCAAAGTTGAGTCTAGTGCTCTACCCACTAGACTACCATGGCCACCTACCTTGTAAAATAAAGGTGCTGAAATATCTATCATGAAAGTTTTAGAAATAAACTGAAATATTTTCTACTTGACAAGTTTCGCTCCATACAAGAATTTCTGAATAGTTATCAGTATGTGACTGAGTTACATTTATCAAATTTTATTGTAGATTAAGATTAATTTCCAAAAAGTCCACTTATGTAAAAAAGGCCATTATGTAGCCATGTTTTCACAGGGAGAATGTATCTTATTTGTAGACCTACTGACACATTTCACTTCATAGCAAGTTTGGAAATATGTGTTGTGGGCTGGCAGGAGAGCCAACCCGTATAAATGGAGGAAGCCGAAAGGCACGCGTTTAAGGTCATGCAGGCTGGTGTGAGGTCTGGAACAGGACAAGGAATTTAGACTTCAGAAAAAAGGAGGTAACTGGTGGAATAATTAACTTTAATCCATTAATGTTGAACGTAGCTCTTGTCTGTACATTATTTTCAATATCAATAGCAACTGATAAAGACGCCTTGCTAGGTCGTAGCAAATGACGTAGCTGAAGGCTATGCTAACTATCGTCTTGGCAAATGAGAGCGTATTTTGTCAGTGAACCATCACTAGCAAAGTCGGCTGTACAACTGGGGTGAGTGCTAGGAAGTCTCTCTAGACCTGCCGTGTGGCGGCGCTCGGTCTGCAATCACTGATAGTGGCGACACGCGGGTCCGACGTATACTAACGGACCGCGGCCGATTTAAAGGCTACCACCTAGCAAGTGTGGTGTCTGGCAGTGACACCACAATATGACCCACAGAGCATGCAAAAATCTTAACTAAACCACCTATCTGTAAATATTTTATTTTGCTTTTTAAGATGAGTTGCTATTTTCATTGAATATTGTTGTTGGACTATCACAGCAATAGACAACACAAAACACCTACAGATATTAATATATACAAAAGTACAGTAGATCAGCTATTGGCATTATACCACTACATTACGAAGTGTAGCCCCCCAAGTCACAGAACATTATGGACAAGCAACATGTCATACAACTTGCTTTCAAATACATGTTCAGAGAGATTTTGTACAACTTGTGGAAGCATTTATATAATTTATGGTCTTTAAGCTCAGAACTTATTGCAATAGGAAACAAACTGAATAAAAGAGATAGGTTGACAGAACACATCCTGAGGCATCAAGGCATAGCTAGGATCACAGATATTAACTGATTTTGATACACTTTCTGCATGTAACCAAGTCTATAGTTGCTTTACAAGTTTTTTATAGCCAAGCAGTCATTTTATCTTTGTGATGTTTTGAAAATGTCTCTAGTTGTCTTTGAAAGGAGTTGAGCACTGACCTTATTACTCACTGTGAACTCCAAACAGTGGTTTGCTGAGTATAGATGTAGATGTATGCACCACACACTACCAAAATGATTGTTTGGTTGTGCCATTAAAAAATAAAACACTCAACAAAAATTCATATCCAACAAAAAGATTACACCAAGGGCATAGAAAAGGTGTAAGTGAGGGAACTGCAATAAGACAAAATCCTTTATTAAAAAACTTCCTTGTGGGGATTTATCTGTGTGCAAAGAAAGAGCTTTGAGATGTTCTTGTGCATTATTTAAACAAAACTGAGTGCTGGATTGCACACTTAACCTAAAACCTTTGTTTCTGCTGATTCCTGGTTAAATCACCCACCACTCTAATCTCAATTGCCTCTTTCATTACACTGTTCCATAAATTTGTTGCCTTCTTCACAGTGCGACTATCTTCATATCTGGTTTACTTGGCTATGTGAGTTGGTGTAATGCTTGTGTTACATACATTTTTATTCAATAGTTCTTATCGTCTGTCCGACATAAGACATGCCACATTAGTACTATATATGATTTACACCCAGTTTTCAGAGTCTTAGATTTTCTTTCATGCAACATAGTACGGTATATCTTTCAGTTTCATGGGAGGGACTGATATACATTTGAAACAACATTTTCAAAGCATTTTCCCAATCTTCCATGGAACAGTGTCGGCATATGGATTGTTTGTGATCCCAGCCGCTTCTTCACTGGTATCAGTGCCACCTGGAGATGGTGTCAGTTTGCTTAATCTGTTGTTCTAAGTAACTGTCCTTTTTCAAAACATCCCTTAGCTGCTGGAGATGTTCAGTAAGGTTTTGTTTCTGTCACAGCATGATCAGAACATCTCTGTGGTGGATGTGATGGGTCACAGCATGCAAAGTGAGTTTACACATACACATGTTTTGTAGCCTTTCTCTGCAACGGTCTGTTTAAACATGGAATAATGTCCTAGGAAATCATGATTTTAGTGCATTCCACGTGGCCATACTATAACTGTATCATCAACATAATCCAACACGTTTCTGTTGGTGTATCAATACCAACATTATGGCACAGACAATGAATCTGTTGGACAGTTGAAATGAAATGTCGTGTGACGAGGGCCTCCCATCGGGTAGACCGTTCGCCTGGTGCAAGTCTTTCGATTTGACGCCACTTCGGCGACTTACGCGTCGATGGGGATGAAATGATGATGATTAGGACAACACAACACCCAGTCCCTGAGCGGAGAAAATCTCCGACCCAGCCGGGAATCAAACCCGGGCCCTTTGGATTGACAGTCTGTCACGCTGACCACTCAGCTACCGGGGGCGGACTGTTGGACAGTTTAATGAATAACCCAGTCAAGATTAGAGTGACCGATAATTTAATCAACAGGGGCAGCAAAGTGAGAAGTCCAACACCTAGTTTACTTAAATCACATCTGAGTGCTCACTCTCTGCTTATAGCTAAATACCTATTAAGAGCCCTTTTAGTGAAGAGGTCTGTCTTATAGCATTTTTTCTGTAGCTTCTTTACATTTTAGCATCAATTTTCTGTCGGATGTGGATTTATTGTTCAAAGGCACTGGGAAAAAATTGCTAAGGTGGCTTGTAGCATATACCATTCACATTTTGGAGACCAGACAGTGAGAAAAGAAATCTGTGCTTTATACCTGTTGAGAACAAACAGGGACATTGTTAAATTATTGTGAAAGGAAAATTGACAACTCAGTTGCAAACACAAAGACTTATAAACCAAAAATTTTTGAATACAGTGTTAAGGATCACATATCTATAGCTTCTCGCATAGTAAGAAAAGAATGTAATACCATAGTATACCTGTCTTCTAAATATTCAGATCATCTTTCTAGATGTCCAATGTTGTGTATGCATGATCATCTGTCTACTTGTCTTGAGTTGCTAGTGAGAAATTTGGAAACTATGTAATACATGTAGTAAAGTGATGATAATACTAGTTCACACTACTAAACAAAGTGGCTGCTCTATAACAATCATGAGTAAAAAAAATCTGACTCAACTTACTCATCTCATGACAAAGTACAAAATAAATAAAATATTACACTTTCGAGTAAACAGTTTTTTATGTATAGCAATCATTTGAGGATGACAAAGCTCTGGCAGGTAGTGAGAACTCTTCAAACTGCTTATTTTTCTTTACAAGAATAATTCTGCATGCATATTTATATTCTTAAACTCAGTGCTCCATTTCTACTAGAGTTCTGATTTATCTCTCTGTCTTCCGTGCTACCACAGTAACCTTTGACAGGTTACCAAGGTTATGATTATCCACTGTCATGGACAAAAATAGTTGAACTCAGATAGGTCCTTCCAAAAGGAAGGAAGAATGTATTAATAGAAAAAAATCTGTCTTTCCTTAACACCCTGTCCAGTTAGCCTCTACTGACCCAGAGCTCTAGGTGACTTTTACAAAATCCATCCCTCTTCCTAAATCTCACTGGTCCTTTCCCTTAACCCATCTTCCTTCCCCTGCAACCCTTCTGCCAGAAGGAGCCACAGGCTCCAAAAGCAAGCAAACTTTAATATCTTCATATGTGTATTTCCCTGCTGCTACTTGGTGCGTAGATTTTTTATTTATGCAATTACATTATATTTTCAAAAATTGATTATTTTCATTAAAAATGCTTACATATTTATAAAGAATTTCATGTACAGTTCTGTGTACTATTCTGTACTTCCATGCATTCAGTCTGATGCCAAACTTAGTTTACAGTTTGCCACTGAATACTGTATAACTCTTAGTACTTTCATATCGCATGTCCATGTTCTCTGTAAATTACTTGCTGTTTCCAGCCAAATGTAGTTTAAAATTTTTGTAAAATTATCCTTCCTCCCATTTACTGGTGTTTTCCTGCATGATAACCGTCCAGTGTCACCCAATGATGGTGATGACCTACAAAGCTAAATACATATCTAATATGTAAATAAATGTCAATTGACCATTCACCATTTTTGTTTTTAATTCTTATATTTAAACTGCCAATATTGGAGTAACATATCTTATAAGTGCATAGTTGAAAGAGGGAGAGATTGGCTAGATGGGGAGTAAGGTACTGTGAAGCCAGCAACAGCAGCAGCAGTAGTAAAAAAGTTTCTGTACCTGGGGCTATGAATGTTACTGGTTCACCCTGTGAAGCATTTATTCCTATAGCCTGGATGTCTGCATCATATTTTATCTTTACAGGAAACCCATCATGATCCTCTGCTTTCCAGCCTTCTGCATCATATTCAAAAGTGCTTTTGATGACTGATTTTGAATATCCTTGAGCACTTTCACAATCCATTGAATGACCATGACAAAAACAAGGTGTGCAGCCAAATATATTCTTTTCATCAAGATTGAAATATCCATATATACACCTGTTAAATGTAAAAATAATATTTTATGCTAACATAGCAACTTGCATCAAAACATTCTGTCATCTTAAGATAATTCTCCCATAACACTATTTCCATACTGGAACTGAACTTTTTTTCACTTTTAACAAGAGACACACATACTTTTCTAAATTAGTTAACTAAAGTACAAAGATACCAACTGCTCTGACCCAAGGAAGGAACTATGGTATTTGTGATTTATTAAGAGGTGACTGATTAGAAATAACACATAACAGTTAAGAATAAAACATTATTACACAAACAATAATTTTTAATTTTGAAAAATGTATAATTCAGAAGCTGTATCTGAGTAAAAGCTGCAACCTTCTTTCAGTTTTAGACTGCCATGAAAGCAACAACACAGAAAACACATGGACGTATATGTAGTAACTGTTTAGGTATCAAAGTCAATGCCACAAAAACAGGTAGGAAAGAAATGAGATTAATTTTTATGACTTACGCATCTTATATATTAAATCCTTGCAGTTACGAGAACAAATCTGATGGCAAAAAAAGAAAGCTTAAAAAATATGCTAGAAAGTTAAGATTCACAATAAAATATGTGTAAAAAACTCATTATGGACATAAGTGAATGAAGGCAAGTGTTGGGTTGCACAAGTTTGGCAAAGATGATAAAAAGTTTAACAATGAAAAACTCAGTTGGTATTCAGATTGAAAAGTGGAAAAAAATTATTTTAGGCTAGCCTTCTTTAGTCACTGTCACTTTTAACAAATTGTGTCTACTTATTTATTCATTCATTCATTCATTCATTCATTGTGTTCTGCAGGTCCTATCAAGGAGGGATGTAAATAGAATCAAAGCACACATCAACAAAGGACATAGATATGACAGAAACTTAAACTGCCATATACATTATTAACAATAAACTATCACTCTACTGTTAAATGGTATTCATGCTTACATCATCTAAATTTAATGGAATAAATTAGTAATGAAGCTGCTGCTCTGAAAAAAGTTGCTGCCTCCTCAGTTTTAGAATACAACTGTTGTTTGTTATTAGTAGCTTAGCATTTGCTTCATTATAATGCTTTTTCTCAAAGAAAATATTTTTTTCGTCTATAAATACTGAATCCTATTTATGGTACTTTATCACTTGTTGCACATCTTTATAACAAACATTGCTACTTGTCTTGTAGTTAACAGAACCTTTCGGCCCCTGACTAGATATTCTAATAATTTGTTCAAAGAACTATGAATGAGGTATGCTTTTAATTTTGTTTTGTATTTGGTAGGGATTCCCAGCTTCTTGCTTCATGTTAGATGGGAATTCATTGAATATATTACCACTAGAGTAAGTAACATCATTCTGAAAACTGGGCAAGAAAGAAAAGTCTAGATGAAAATTATTTTTGTATCTTGTATTGCAAATGTGTATATCAAAGTCCAGTTGAAACTGTTTTTTATAATCAGCATCAAAAATCATTAAGGAGTAAATATGCTAGGAGGTGAGCAAGAAATCCAGGTAACATCCAGTTACTGTGGTGTGAAATTATTCATCAATTTCTAAAGGGATTTTTCAGTTCAAACAGAAGTTTTTTCATGGTTATACAGCTTCTGCCATAAAGTGAGACTGTGGAGACCTGGATACATACGGAGTCAACACAAGTTTGAGTGCAAGCATTGAAGCAGTGACTTACCTTTGATATCAAAATTACATCAAATTATCACTTTTGTCTTAAGTTCTTTGTGTCTGAGCATACTGCTACTGTGAGAGTCCAGTGATTTCATTATTTAGTGTAATTAATACAAATAAAGTGTAATACTTGTCGTTGATTCCATTCTTGCAGGATCTTTATAGCCATAAAACTATTCAGACCAGTATTTCCTTATTGCTTTGGAGTCTCTCTCTCAGTTAGTACGTTACATGTTCCATAGATCATTAGAACAATGCTTTTCTCAAAATGATGTGAAACAAGTCAGTTTACAAGGAGATATACACTGACTGACACACACACACACACACACACACACACACACCACACACACACACACCACACACACACACACACACACACACACACACACACACACACACACACTAGAAAAACAGTTTTTTAATAGAAATTCATCCATCGAACAGAGTAGTCCAGAAGAAATGATTTTTGGTTAAATTTAAAACTTACTTTGCTGCCTGTCAGACATTTTATGTTATTGGGCAAATAATCAAAAACATTTTTTGCTACACATCGAACTCATTTCTGAGTCACTGCCACATTTAATGATGGGTAATAAAAGCTATCTTTTCCATCTAATGTTATAGGTGTGAACATCATTATTATTCTCAAACTGTGATGGATTACTTGTGACAAATTTCATTAGCAAACACATTGAAGTGCTAAAGAAACTGGTATAGGCATGCATATTCAAATACAGAGATATGTAAACAGACAGAATATGGCACTGTCCCTACCCCCATGAACCACGGACCTTGCCGTTGGTGGGGAGGCTTGCGTACCTCAGCGATACAGATGGCAGTACCATAGGTGCAACCACAACAGAGCGGTATCTGTTGAGAGGCCAGACAAACACGTGGTTCCTGAAGAGGGGCAGCAGCCTTTTCAGTAGTTGCAGGGGCAACAGTCTGGATGATTGACTGATCTGGCCTTGTAACACTAGCCAAAACGGCCTTTCTGTGCTGGTACTGCGTACGGCTGAAAGCAAGGGGAAACTACAGCCGTAATTTTTCCCGAGGGCATGCAGCTTTATTGTATGGTTAAATGATGATGGCGTCCTCTTGGGTAAAATATTCCGGAGGTAAAATAGTTCCCAATTCGGATCTCTGGGCGGGGACTACTCAAGAGGACGTCGTTATCAGGAGAAAGAAAACTGGCGTTCTACGGATCGGAGCGTGGAATGTCAGATCCCTTAATCGGGCAGGTAGGTTAGAAAATTTAAAAAGGGAAATGGACAGGTTGAAGTTAGATATAGTGGGAATTAGTGAAGTTCGGTGGCAGGAGGAACAAGACTTCTGGTCAGGTGAATACAGGGTTATAAATACAAAATCAAATAGGGGTAATGCAGGAGTAGGTTTAATAATGAATAAAAAATAGGCGTACGGGTAAGCTACTACCAATTGCATAGTGAATGCATTGTTGCGGCCAAGATAGACACGTAGCCCATGCCTACTACAGTAGTACAAGTTTATATGCCAACTAGCTCTACAGATGATGAAGAAATTGGTGAAATGTATGATGAGATAAAAGAAATTATTCAGATAGTGAAGGGAGACGAAAATTTAATAGTCATGGGTGACTGGAATTCGAGAGTAGGAAAAGGGAGAGAAGGAAACATAGTGGGTGAATATGGATTGGGGGAGAGAAATGCAAGAGGAAGCCGCCTGGTAGAATTTTGCACAGAGCATAACTTAATCATAGGTAACACTTGATTCAAGAATCATAAAAGAAGGTTGTATACATGGAAGAATCCTGGAGATACTAGAAGATATCAGATAGATTATATAATGGTAAGACAGAGATTTAGGAACCAGGTTTTAAATTGTAAGACATTTCCAGGGGCAGATGTGGACTCTGACCAAAATCTAACTGGATAAACTACTAAACCAGAGGTTGTACAGAGTTTCAGGGAGAGCATCAAGGAACAATTGACAGGAATGGGGGAAAGAAATACAATAGAAGAAGAATGGGTAGCTCTGAGGGATGAAGTAGTGAAGTAGTGAAGGATCAAGTGGGTAAAAGAAAGAGGTCTAGAAGAAATCCTTGGGTAACAGAAGAAATATTGAATTTAATCCATGAAAGGAGAAAGTATAAAAACGCAGTAAATGAAGCAGGCAAAAAGGAATACAAACATCTCAAAAATGAGATCAACAGGAAATGTAAAATGGCTAAGCAGGGATGGCTAGAGGACAAATGTAAGGATGTAGAGGCTTATCTCACTAGGGGTAAGATAGATACTGCCTACAGGAAAATTAAAGAGACCTTTGGAGAAAAGAGAGCCACTTGTATGAATATCAAGAGCTCAGATGGAAACCCAGTTCTAAGCAAAGAACGGAAAGCAGAAAGGTGGAAGGAGTATATAGAGGGTCTATACAAGGGCGATGTTCTTGAGGACAATATTATAGAAATGGAAGAGAATGTAGATGAAGATTAAATAGGAGATACGATACTGCGTGAAGAGTTTGACAGAGCAACGAAAGACCTGAGTCGAAACAAGGCCCTGGGAGTAGACAACATCCCATTGGAACTACTGACGGCCTTGGGAGAGCCAGTCCTGACAAAACTCTACCATCTGGTGAGCAAGATGTACGAGGCAGGCGAAATACCCTCTGACTTCAAGAATAATATAATAATTCCAATCCCAAAGAAAGCAGGTGTTGACAGATGTGAAAATTACCGAACCATCAGTTTAATAAGTCACAGCTGCAAAATAATAACACAAATTCTTTACAGACGAATGGAAAAACTGGTAGAAGCCAACCTCGGAGAAGCCCAGTTTGGATTCTGCAGAAATGTTGGAACACGTGAGGCAATACTGACCATACGACATATCTTAGAAGCCAGATTAAGGAAAGGCAAACCTACATTTCTGGCATTTGTAGACTATGAGAAAGGTTATGACAATGTTGACTGGAATACTCTCTTTCAAATTCTAAGGGTGGCAGGGGTAAAATACAGGGAGCAAAAAGCTATTTACAATTTGTACAGAAACCAGACGGCAGTTATAAGAGTCGAGGGGCATGAAAGGGAAGCAGTGGCTGGGAAGGGAGTGAGACAGGGTTGTAGCCTGTCCCTGATGTTATTCCATCTGTATATTGAGCAAGCAGTAAAGGAAACAAAAGAAAAATTCAGAGTAGGTATTAAAGTCCATCGAGAAGAAATAAAAACGTTGAGGTTCGGCCGATGACATTGTAATTCTGTCAGAGACAGCAAAGGACTTGGAAGAGCAGTTGAACAGAATGGACAGTGTCTTGAAAGGATGATATAAGATGAACAACGACAAAAGCAAAACGAGGATAATGGAATGTAGTCAAATTAAGTCGGATGATGCTGAGGGAATTAGATTACGAAATGAGACACTTAAAGTAGTAAAGGAGTTTTGCTATTTGGGGAGCAAAATAACTGATGATGGTCTAAGTAGAGAGGATATGACTGGCAATGGCAAGGAAAGCGTTTCTGAAGAAGAGAAATTTGTTAACATCGAGTATAGATTTAAGTGTCAAGAAGTCGTTTCTGAAAGTATTTGTATGGAGTGTAGTCATGTATGAAAGTTAAACCTGGACGATAAATAGTTTGGACAAGAAGAGAATAGAAGCTTTCGAAATGTGGTGCTACAGAATAATGCTGAAAATTAGATGGGTAAATCACATAACTAATGAGGAGGTATTGAATAGAATTGGGGAGAAGAGAAGTTTGTGCCACAACTTGACTAGAAGAAGGGATCGGTTGGTAGGACATATTCTGATGCATCAAGGGATCCCAAATTTAGCATTGTAGGGCAGCATGAAGGGTAAAAATCTTAGAGGGAACCCAAGAGATGAATACACTAAGCAGATTCTGAAGGATGTAGGTTGCAGTAAGTACTGGGAGATGAAGAAGTTTGCACAGGATAGAGTAGCATGGAGAGCTGCATCAAACCAGTCTCAGGACTGAAGACAACAACAACAACAACAACAACAACAACAATGGCACTGTGATCAGAAACTCCTATATAAGACCAACAAGTGTCTGGCACAATTGTTAGAATGGTTACTGCTACTACAATGGCAGGTTATCAAGATTTAAGTCAGTTTGAAAGTGGTATTATAGTCGGCACTTAAGTGTGAGACACATCGCCTCTGAGGTAGCAATGAAGTGGGGATTTTCCCCTACGACTATTTCACGAGTGTACCATGAATATCAGGAACCCAGTGAAACAACAAATCTCCACATTGCTGCGGCTGGAAAAAGATTCTGCAAGAATGGAACCAACCACAACTGAAGAGAATCATTCAGAGTGACAGAAGTGCAACACTTCTGTGAATTGCTGCAGATTTCAATGCAGGGTCCATTAAAAACTGTCAGTGAGCAAACTATCCAACAAAACATCAATGATATGGGCTTTCAGAGCTGAAGGACCACTCGTGTACCCTTGATGACTGCACAACACAAAGCTTTACGTCTTGCCGGGGTCTGTCAACACCGATGTTGGGCTGTTGATGACTGGAAACATGTTGCCTGGTCAGATGAGTCTCATTTCAAATTGTATTGAGCGGGTGTATATGTATGGGTATGGAGACAACCTTATGAATCTATGGACCCTGCATGTCAGCAGGGGACTCTTAAAGCTGGTGGACACTCTGTAATGGCATGGGGCATGTGCAGCTGGAGTGGTATGGTACCCCTGATATGTCTAGATACGACTCTGACAGGTGACACACATGCAAGCATCCTGTCTGATAACCTGCATCCATTCATGTCCATTGTGCATACCGATGGACTTGGGCAATTCCAGCAGGACAATGTGACATCCCACACATCCAGAATTGCTACAAGGTGGCTCCAGGAACTCTCTTCTGCATTTAAACACTTACACTGGCCACCAGACACCCCAGACATCAACGTTATTGAGCACATCTGGAATGCCTTGCAACATGCTGTTCAGAAGAAATCTCCACCCCCTCATACTCTTACAGATTTATGGACAGCCCTGCAGGATTCATGGTGTCAGTTCCCTCCAGTACTACTTCAGACATTAGTCAAGTTCATGACATATCATGCTGCAGCACTTCTGAGTGGTTGCGGGGGCCCTACATGATACTAGGCTGTTGTACTGTGATGCTGCAGTTAAAATGCCTGACTCCTTGAAGACATTTCCACAAGATGACCGCAGGTTTATACCATGTATTATTCTTACTGCTTGCTTTTGAACAATCAACATTTTCTTTCTAAGTGTTGAGTTACGCTAGAAAATTATTCCATGAGACATTATTGAATGAAAATATGCAAAATATCGGGAGGTTAATTCACCTGTTTCTGAACCTAGCAATTGTATGAAGAGTAAACATAGCTGAACTTAATTCTTTGAGAAGATCAGTAGAATGTTTCTTCCAGTTCAAGTTTTTATAAATATACATGACCAAAACTTTGGTACATTTTGTCCAATTTACTGATTCCTGTGCACTGCTATCACAACAGTTGGCATAACTATTTGTTGTACATAACTGAATGTAGTGTGTTTCCTCAGAATTAAGGGAGAGCTTTGGGAGCTAAGGGAAAGATATTCCCTATTTTTTTCTGTTCATTTGATGTCGGAATTCCTTAATTTCGTTTATGGTCTTCCTGTACTCTGTCATATACTACATCTAGTGTCACATTTGTTTTCATCAACCAATTAATACATGTCTCCCTACTTTCCATATTGTCTAAGCGTCTCCCTCATCATTTCTCCAGTACCATTCCTTCGATGCGTACACATAATCACAAAAAAACTCCACAAGTGAATGAAAGGAAGGGGAGAAACTGTGGTTTCTGTCCCTTCTATTCTCTCATGCCTCAGCTTGCTGCACTTCATATTACTGATCTTATTCTTTTTGTTTCTGCACTCCTTCTAAACTTTTTTCCCTTTTGTCCAAGTCCCTCAGTACACTACTTGCTCAGTGGTATGGACTTCAACTGCCATGTTAAAGTATCTGCAAAAACAATCTTTATCTATGATATCTGAGTCATCATCCTTGGACTCTCCAGAAGTGTAGGAGGTAGTGCAACAATTTTTCACTTGCCTAACCAATGCCTCCCTCTACAGGAGACTACATTGCCCATTTGGATCAACACTGGCAGGTCCTTTGTGAAATTTGTGTATACATGGGTTTATCTCTTCTGTTGAACATTTATAACTATTAAAGTGACACACTTGGTAGCTGCATTTAATACAAGGCACAGCATAACTGTATACTCCTTGTCATCCTCAATGCTTTGTTTTTGTAAGTCACTTATGTACAAAAGTGGTAACACTAGTGACACATGAAGGTCAAAGAATTCCCACTGAATAATATTTTGTACTTCCACTAACTATGTGAAGTGCTAATCATAAAATTATTGTAATTGATGAGTATACATTTGTAAAATTATGTATTTATGAGTTTATTACTGTGGACACAAAAAAACCAGCCTCGAGTACAGACTGCTCCCAGTTACATACAAACTGTTGCCCACCATGAGCAAATACAACAAAAAATAGTTAAACATGTAATAATTAGATGATAAAGAAATAACTAGTAAGCTACGACAAGCAACAGCTTCAAAACAATACATGACAGTTGGCAGGCAGCAATGAGCTGTCTAGGGCTCATGCCCAATTTTTTGTGTGGCACCCTGTATTTATAATCCTTATACACAATACCATACAGCTATCAGACATGGTAGTTTTAGCCTGAAATAAACTGTAGCTTTGAATAGTTTTTTTCTCTTACATATTGTTTTCACAAAATTTTTGTTCTATTAGCACTTTTTGATGTTCTGACTACTACCATGTTTCCATTCTGGATGCAGCATATAGTTAAATGACCAAGATTTCATTTAGCTACAGTAATTGAGTTACATCTCCATGGGGTAAATATTGTTACACAGAAAACCGGTGTTGTGAAAGGTCTGCTGCCCCTCCTGTGATGATCATTGTGTTATTTAAATTTCCTTCACAGCAACATTGTATCACTATTTAATTGTACCAAATCCCTCCAACAACATACTATTTATAGCCAAGAGACAAAGTGAACAAAAATAAGCAGAGCATACAGATGGATTTGTTTTCAAATATTGAGAATTAGCTGCACGTATGAAAAGAACCCAAAAATTTTTAATTCATCTTTCTATGACAATGTATGACATGAATGTAAAATAACTTTAATAGATACTTCATGAAAATAGTTTCATTAATGTGCACACAGCATGCATTTCATATCAAGTTATTTCATCATAATATTTTCAGCTGGTAATCATTTTAATGCAAAAACAGATCTCTTACAATATATGACAATAGAAACCAATTTCCAGTTTACTGAATTCCTGCTGTCTAAATATCTGTATAGCAATTTAACTGCAAGGCCTACAGTTTACGTGTATTTTTATTATCAACATTTTAGCATGCATATAATACCTGTGGCATTTATCTCCCTCAACATTTTCCTTGCAGTTACACAAACCTGTGACTGGGTCACATGTAGACTTATTAGCAACACTCCCAGCTTCATTACAAATGCATGGCTTGCATCCTTCATTTGAGAGGTCATAATAATTGTCTCTGCATTTATCACATTTGTTACCAGTTACTCCAGGCTTGCATATACACTGTCCCTGACTATTGCACTGCTGACTCTTTGATCCTGAAAAAAAAGAAGAAAATTTTGAGGGCAATGACATTTTAATTTTTTGCCAAATGCTTTAGAATAGTTTAATTTATGTTTAAAACAGTTATTGATTTCAGAGCTCTAACCATACCCAACAGTCAGTCAACACATTTCTAAGCCAGAAACTTAGTCCAGTCTGACAGTATTACTAAAGCTTGTCAATAATGATTTTACACTTTACACAATGATTCATGATAATGTATATATTTTCATAGTAAGGGATAGCACGATTCATTTATTAACTGGTCCCTCATCATAATATAAAAACAAATTACCACAATTGTAAACACTATTTAACTCACATAGCAACAGAATTTATAATATCAGCAGAAGCATTTCAAAGTTTGGTACTAGTTTTAAATTTCTACCTGGCACTGTCTCACAGCTAATAGATGATTGTTCGTATTGACAACAAATGCCAGCTCCAGCGACAATGTCTCATTGCAAATTACTGGCGCTGGCATGCTATACTTGAAACAGAGGGCAGGCTCCACAGTTCACATGTCAACCAAGTTATCAAAAAAAAATGTGTGTTAAATCTTATGGGAGTTAACTGCTATGGTCATCAGTCCCTAAGCTTACACACTGTTTAACCTAAACTATCCACAGGACAGACACACACACCCATGCCCGAGGGAGGATTCCAACCTCCGCTGGGACCAGCCGCACAGTCCATGACTGCAGTGTATTAGACCACTCGGATAATCTCGCCCGGCAACCAAGTTATCAACTTAATTTAGTATATATATGACCAAATAAAAATTCTCATACATTATCCATCACTTTTTTTTTGTCTCAAATGTTTCGCCTCATAATTAAATTGTGACCTAGTTTTTCGGGTGGTTTCCCTCGACTGCAAAGTGACTGTCGAAACTGGAAACCCATCCCAAATGTTCGCCATTGGGGTTCCTTCTGCCTCACTACTTGCTCACCTCGTATTTGCCTGAAAAGTCCCTTTGATCGTCAGTGGGTCATAACTCGAACAGCCCGTTCTTCCTGTAGGGGCTGGGAATGAACAACAATTAAAAAAGAGGGCAGTCAAACATGCAGCGGCCAAACAGAGTGCAGTCAGGGGCCAGCGATCCAGTCAATGGCATTCATTGCGAGTGAGTCAGCTGCTGTACAGAACACGACGACCAACTGTTGTTCCATTTACACTGACTTCGAGAAAGCAAAGAAATTGACGACATGATATCAATAGTAAACAAGAAGACTAGGATGAATTTGCAACGAACTTTAGTGTACTGAACATTTAGGTGTTACTATGACGAGCGTCCATGAGGGCCATTTTATTTAGAATCTGTGGAAGGTACATTAGCGTATTTGTTTGTGTTTGTAAATATTTCTTGTAGTATGTTATCTTGTTTTTCTGATAAGTTCTACATGCTGGAGCAGTGGTCGTCAAACTGCGGCCCTCGAGCCACTTGCAGCCCAAATCAATTGCTCTTGTGGCCCATGTTTCTAAGCCATATTTTATAATAATATTCTTCTAGCAGTTAACTGCAGATCCAAAAACGTCAAGAAACCTTAAGAGCTACTTAACAGTGCACTTTTCTTGCTTCATAACTAACAAAAACACTTAGGCAGAAAATAATATTTTCAGAGATGCTTAATATTAATTGACGTCGGTAAATTCAGCAGTGCGCTAAGTGAAGTTTGCTGCTAATGTCACGTGCAGAGTGGTGTGTAGCACGGCCTCTGCGTCGTTAATACAAGTGAGAGGTGCGATATTTTATTGTGTGTCGTCCTGTGCTCACAACTCACCAGCGTGCGCAACTAGCACCGATCAGCTGCTATGGTATAAATGCCAAACGGAAGCAACGTGGATTTGTGAATGCGCATTATAGAGACGGACATCTACAACTTGGTACATGTTTGTAGAGAGTAATATGAAATCAAATTAAGGCTGTTGTAATACAATGCAATGACTTCCGGTACATGGAAAATGGGATTCAAAACATTTAGTAAACATTTGTGAACGTGTCTCATATTGCAATTACCGTCGATAACCAATTAATAGTAAGATCAGTAGGGGAAGATGTGGTGAAGTGGCCAGGACGAGAAAAGTGGCGAATATACGCATTTTTTTGCCTTGAACAGTGTTGCTGCCAAACTAGTTTTGATGTGCATACATTGCCATTGTTGTCAGTGAGATACACAGAGGAAGCTCGCTGAGTTATTTTTTAGTAAAATCTCTGATGTAAGACGATACGTCATTTATATTATTCTTGTTACCCCATTTGTATGGAGAGTAATAAGTTTTTTGCAATATCAGTGTTTAAACAACGTCTTTCGGCCTGCAATTGCAGTTCCTTGTTATTTATTTCATTTCAATATTTTCTTCTGTGGATCACTAACGCCGACATGGCGTCCGGTAGGGAGATGTGGCGACACTACTCGTCGGAAAAGTGGCCAAGGCGTCCGCCCAGTAAGATTAAGTTACTTCCAAAAACCACGCATAATACGACAGATAAAAGCTATCATCCGCCGTTCTATCCGTTAGCGTCAGCTCTGAATTAATCATGTTATGTTATTTAAGACCGCCTCTGTTCTAGGTGGCTTAATACAGAAAACCGATTACAAATGGTCTCCTGCAGATGCTTGGCGTTGTTTCAGAGAGTAGGGCGTGAAGATGCGCAGAAACTGCGCCGTAAATCAGAAAAACAAACATGGGATGCGGTCGCGATGGCATTGGTCACAGTACCCGCTTAGGTATGGAAAACTGGTCAATACGTAAGCCTTCATAAAAACGCATGTTGTTTCTTTTACACTGAAAAATATTTGGTGTGATACCTAATAACACACAGATTCAAAATATGTTAGTGGTAAGCAGGGTGCGATTTGTGCTTTTACCAGTGGCGGGGGGGGGGGGGGGGGGGGGGGATGTCTTAGGGGGTTAGTAGAATTATATATGGCCTTACGAATGGTTAAACAGCTATTTATAAATAGATGTTAATGCCGAAACTCACTATTGACGCGTATGCACTATCAGAAAACCCATCCCTTGTTATATCTTTAAAAGTACACTATAAGTAAAGCTTATTTACAAAATCATCTACATAGGGTACAGATATACGAGGGGAATTAATGAAGTAGAGGCACATTTGTGAAAAGTTGTACGTATTCTGATGGTAGAAAGCTGAAACATATTAACAGTATTAATAGTAAGACTTTCAGCGTTCGGCACCACAAATTTAAATTATATGTAAAGTTTTACTCCAGTGCGTGGGAAATAAACATCCCAGGTAGGGATGCATAAACTAAAACCATAGGAGGGGATAGTCTGATGCAGAGGGGGGGGGGGGAAATCCCCCGCTGCAAATCGCACACTGATGGTTAGCTTCTATTAACAGCCATGGTGCGGTAAGAACAGGATTTCTCTTTGAGTAGCGTGGCCACTTTAAACTGGTCCTCCTCAGCGAAGCGGCCCGAGGTGTCACGCTACAGTGTCAGTATTCTCTCTTAAGCAAAACAGTTTGACGACCACTGTCCTGGTGGACACCCTCACTACGGGTCTATTGGAACGAAAAGGACATCTGATCTAATCTATGATCTTGGCGAGGACTGCTTCTTCAGTTATATCACATGTCTCGTGAACAATTCGATCTGTTATACAAGCTCATTTAACCTAAAATCTTGACTAACTCTGGTCGTGAAGCGCCAGAGCTAGGTGATACCTAGCGACAGAGCTAGGTGATGAAGCGACCATATGTCGCGCGTAGTGGGGTAGGGCTCGGCGCTGGACCGTAGCAACAAGTGTCAGCCTGGGAAATATACACGGCGGGAAGTACCGCCATCTTGGCGCCAAAGTAACCGATTTTGTTTATTTATATTTAATAATTAAAGTTATTTATGACAACATGAATACTAGGACGAGCCTCTGGATGTTTAAAACTATTTATCATAATTTTGCCTCGTTAAAATTCACACCCGTTCATTAACAAATGAATATCTTAGTAAGTACGAACTTGATCGAAAATCCACGAACTGTGACGAAACTACTAAACGATACGGACTGCGCGCCAAAGTCGGCAGTCGGCGTTAAGAGCTCGTCCTGTCTTGTTAGATGGTAGCCATGCTCTCGGTTACGAGTAGTTTGTGACATGAGTGTTTCATTATTGATCTAATAGGAATAAAAGTGATATTACGGCATTCTGAATGTTAATTTCGTGTAAATAGATACCCCAAAGTTGATCGACAGCAATTTCAGATAATTAGCTTCCACCGACAGAGACATCAAATGCACCAATGAAGCTACACCGCGCACAGGTAGGGAGGAAATCCGACGACACGACCCACCAAGGCGTATCAAGGAAGGTCCGACTTACACTCGCAAATTCCGGGTGGAAATGCTGACCAGTTATACTGTACGTCACATATACCACCCTCTACGGACTCGCACCTAAGCTGAGTAATAACAGTATCAGTTTAGAAGCGAGGGGATCTTGCAAGCTATACCACAGAACAAATGACAGTATGTGGTTCCATATTTCAGCAGGACAATGCTCAACGACACATGACATGAGTCTCTGTGAAGTGACCACGTGCTCTTGTGCTATTTGCATGGCCAGCAAGATCCCCAGATCTGTCCCCAATAGGACATGTGTGGTATGAGCTCGGATGCCAACTCCGATCCATTGACTGTATCCAGGATATCAAGGACAGCTGTGGGCCAGCTTGCCGTAGGAAAGGATACAACGACTTTGTCACATCCTCTCCAGCTGAATCAGAGCATGCATCCAGGTCAGAGGGGGAGCAACGCCATACTGATAAATGGCCTAATACTGCAGAATTCTTTGTAAATTCGACTCGATGTTGCAACTGCCAAAAGAAGATCAAATACGTTCTCAACACGTGAAGTTTCATTTCGTTTCCTCAAATGTCTCTGAGCACTATGGGACTTAACATCAGAGGTCATCAGTCCCCTAGACTTAGAACTACTTAAACCTAACTAACCTAAGCACATGACACACATCCATGCCCGAGACAGGATTCGAACCTGCGACCGTAGCAGCAGCGCGGTTCCGGACTGATGCGCCTAGAACCGCTCGGCCACAACACCCGGCATTTCGTTTCCGCCTCCCCTTCTGGGCGCTGGGCAGTGTACACTGAGGTGACAAAAGTCATGGGATAGCGATATGCAAGATGGCGAAGTATCGCGCACACAAGGTATCAAACGGCAGTGCACTGACGAAGCTGTCATTTGTACTCAGGAGATTCATGTGAAAAGCTGTCCGACGTGATCATGGCCGCACGACGGAAATTAACAGACGTTGATCGCGGAACGGTAGTTGGAGCTAGACAAGTGAGACATTCCACTTTGGAAATGGTTATAGAATTTAATATTTAGAGAACGACAGTGTCAAGAGCGTCACGAGAATACCCAATTTCAGACGTTACCTCTCACCAAGCCAATGCAGTGGCCGACAGCCTTCACTTAATGACCGAGAGCAGCGGCGTTTGCTAAGAATTATCAGTGTTAAGAGACAAGCAACACTGCGTGAAATAACCATAGAAATCACCGTGGGACGTACGACAAGCGTTTCCATTAGGACAGAGGGCGAGATTTGGCGTTAATAGGCTATGACAGCAGACGAGCGATGCGAGTGTCTTCGTTAACAGCAAGACATCACCTGCAGCACCTCCACTGGGCCCGTGACCATATCACTTGGACCCTATATGACTGGAAAACCGTGGCCTGGTCAGATGAGTTCCAGTTTCAGTTGGTAAGAGCTGATAGTAGGGTTCGAGTGTGGCACAGACCCCACGAAGCTATGGACAAATTGTCAACAAGGCACTCGTGGTGGTTCCATAGTGGTGTCGACTATGTTTACATGGAATGGACTGCGTCCTCTGGTCTAACTGAACCGATCACTGACTGGAAATGGTTATGCTCGTCTACTTGGAGACCATCTGCACATATTCATGATCTTCATGTAACCAAATAACGATGAAATTTTTATGGATTACAATGCGACATGTCACTGGGCCACAATTGTTCGCGATTGGTTTGAAGAACGTTCTTGACAATTCGAGCGAATGCTTTGGTCACCCACATTGCTCGACATGAATTCCATGGAACGTTTATAGTACATACACTACTAGCCATTAAAATTGCTACACCACGAAGATGACGTGCTACAGACGCGAAATTTAACCGACATGAAGAAGATGCTGTGATACGCAAATGATTAGCTTTTCAGAGCATTCACGCAAGGTTGGTGCCGGTGGCGACACCTACAACGTGCTGACACGAGGAATGTTTCCAACCGATTTCTCATACACAAACAGCAGTTGACCGGCGTTGCCTGGTGAAACTTTGTTATGATGCCTCGTGTAAGGAGGAGAAATGCGTACCATCACGTTTCCGACTTTGATAAAGGTCAAACTGTTGCCTATCGCGATTCCAGTTTATCGTATCGCGACGTTGCTGCTCGCTTTGGTCGAGATCCAATGACTGTTAGAATATGGATTCGGTGGGTTCAGGAGGATAATACGGAACGCCGTGCTGGATCCCAAAGGCCTTGCATCACTAGCAGTGGAGATGACAGGCATCTTACCCGTATGGCTGTAACGGATCGTGCAGCCGTGTATCGATCCCTGAGTCAACAGACGTGGACGTTTGCAAGACAACAACCATCTGCACGAACAGTTCAACGACGTTTGCAGCAGCATGGACTATCAGCTCGGAGACCATGGCTGCGGTTACCCTTGACGTTGCATCACAGACAGGAGCGCCTGCGATGGTGTACTCAACGACGAACCTGGGTGAACGAATGGCAAAACGCCATTTTTTCGGATGAATCCAGGTTCTGTTTACAGCATCATCATGGTTGCATCCGTGTTTGCCGTCATCGCGGTGAACGCACATTGAAAGCGTGTATTCGTCATCGCCATGCTGGCGTATCACCCGGCGTGATGGTACGGGGTGCTATTGGTTACGCGTCTCGGTCACCTCTTGTTCGCATTGACGGCACTTTGAACAGTGGACGTTACATTTTAGATGTGCTACGGCCCGTGGCTCTACCCTTCATTCGATCCCTGCGAAGCACTACATTTCAGCAGGATAAAGCACGACCGCATGTTGCAGGTCCTGTACGGGCCTTTCTGGATACAGAAAATGATCGACTGCTGCCCTGGCCAGCACATTCTCCAGACCTCTCACCAATTGAAAACGTGTGATCAATGGTGGCCGAGCAACTGGCTCGTCACAATACGTCAGTCACTACTCTTGATGAACTGTGGTATCGTGTTGAAGCTGCATGGGCAGCTGTACCTGTACACGCCATCCAAGCTCTGTTTGACTCAATACCCAGGCGTACCAAGGCCGTTATTACGGCCAGAAGTGGTTGTTCTGGGTAGTGATTTCTCAGGATCTATGCACCCGAACTGCGTGAAAATGTAATCACATGTCAGTTCTAGTATAATATATTTGTCCAATGAATACCCGTCTATCATCTACATTTCTTCTTGGTGTAGCAATTTTAATGGCCAGTAGTGTAATTGAGAGGTCAGTTCGTGCACAAAATTCTGCACCGACAGCACTATCGCAATTCTGGACGACTACAGAGGTAGCATGGCTGAATGTTTCTACAGGGGCCTTTCAGTGACTTGTTGAGTCCATGTCACGTCGAGCTGCTGCACCAAACCAGGCAGGAGGTGGTCCGACACGATGTTGGGAGATATGCGATGAGTGTTGTCACCTCAATTTATTTTTCCACTTTAAGTATCACAGATGGTATCTCATAACAGTACCTTCATCTTTCGGCAGCGTGCTAAGTTAACCGACGTGGAGCAGACGTTCCGCCTAGTGTGGACTCACCGTCATTCCACTGGGACGTCACTTTCCGTTCTGTTCTGTTGACGTCCGCTGTGGATCGGTCGCAGTGCGAGGTCCCCTCTGGCACAGACAGACTCACCTAGCGGGTGGCAGCGGCACGGCCTGCAGGCGGCGCGCGCTCCCGGGGCCCAGAAGCCGTGCCGGCAGCGCTCGCAGGCGGGACCCTCGCGGTCGCCCTGGCAGTCGAGGCAGTGCGCCGCCCTGCCCGTGGCGCGCTCCAGCGCCGCGTCGAAGAAGCACCGCCGCGAGAAGCCGTTGCACTCACAGCCTGCGGACATACACAGTGCCGGTACAGTTTAACAGCTCTGCTACAACGAGATATTACTCTGCTTGACAATTGCTGAGGAGTTGAGACTTCTTTCGACGGCAATAGTCACCGGCAAAGAAGGACGAAATGAAACACAGTGCATATACAGGGTGTTACAAAAAGGTGCGGCCATACTTTCAGGAAACATTCCTCACACACAAAGAAACAAAATATGTTATGTGGACATGTGTCCGGAAACGCTTACTTTCCATGTTAGAGCTCATTTTATTACTTCTCTTCAAATCACATTAATCATGGAATGGAAACACACAGCAACAGAACGTACCAGCGTGACTTCAAACACTTTGTTACAGGAAATGTTCAAAATGTCCTCCGATAGCGAGGATACATGCTTCCACCCTCCGTCGCATGGAATCCCTGATGCGCTGATGCAGCCCTGGAGAATGGCGTATTGTATCACAGCCGTCTACAATACGAGCACGAAGCGTCTCTACATTTGGTACCGGGGTTGCGTGGACAAGAGCTTTCAAATGCCCCCATAAATGAAAGTCAAGAGGGTTGAGGTCAGGAGAGCGTGGAGGCCATGGAATTGGTCCGCCTCTACCAATCCATCGGTCACCGAATCTGTTGTTGAGAAGCGTACGAACACTTCGACTGAAATGTGCAGGAGCCCCATCGTGCATGAACCACATGTTGTGTCGTGCTTGTAAAGGCACATCATCTAGCAGCACAGGTAGAGTATCCCGTATGAAATCATGATAACGTGCTCCATTGAGCGTAGGTGGAAGAACATGGCGCCCAATCAAGACATCACCAACAATGCCTGCCCAAACGTTCACAGAAAATCTGTGTTGATGACGTGATTGCACAATTGCGTGCGGATTCTCGTCAGCCCACACATGCTGATTGTGAAAATTTACAATTTGATCACCTTGGAATGAAGCCTCATCCGTAAGAACATCTGCACTGAAATGAGGATTGTCACATTGTTGGATGAACCATCCGCAGAAGTGTACCTGTGGAGGCCAATCAGCTGCTGATAGTGCCTGCACACGCTGTACATGGTACGGAAACAACTTGTTCTCCCGTAGCAATCTCCATACAGTGACGTGGTCAACGTTACCTTGTACAGCAGCAACTTCTCTGACGCTGACATTAAGGTTATCGTCAACTGCACGAATAATTGCCTCGTCCATTGCAGGTGTCCTCGTCGTTCTAGGTCTTCCCCAGTCGCGATATATAGGCTGGAATGTTCCGTGCTCCCGAAGACGCCGATCAATTGCTTCGAACGTCTTCCCATCGGGACACCTTCGTTCTGGAAATCTGTCTCGATACAAACGTACCGCGTCACGGCTATTGCTCCGTGCTAATCCATACATCAAATGGGCATCTGCCAACTCTGCATTTGTAAACATTGCACTGACTGCAAAACCACGTTCGTGATGAACGCTAACCTGTTGATGCTACGTACTGACGTGCTTGATGCTATTACTGTAGAGCAATGAGTCGCATGTCAACACAAGCGCCGAAGTCAACATTACCTTCCTTTAATTGGGCCAACTGGCGGTGAATCGAGGAAGTACAGTACATACTGACGAAACTAAAATGAGCTCTAACATGGAAATTAAGCGTTTCCGGACAAATGTCCACATAACATCTTTTCTTTATTTGTGTGTGAGGAATGTTTCCTGAAAGTTTGGCCGTACCTTTTTGTAACACCCTGTATAACACAGATTGAGTGGTATACTTATAATGAAAAATGGTACAGATTTCACCACTTGGGAAAGTAGTATAACAGGCATAAATAACGCACACTGATCGGTACCTGCATACTAAGAGTTATCATCCACCATACCAATGCACTGCCGTCCTTAGGACCCTGGTACGCAGAGCATATGCCATTTACGACGCGGAGAGTTTAACCCAAGAACTTGCGCATTTGATGGCTGTTTTTAAGGAAAATGGATACCCCGAGCAACAAATTCGTGGACTATAGAGTTTGAACCATCACCGGAGGTGCACGAAGAGGAGCATAGATCCGTGGCCTTTATTCCTAATGCTGGGGGCATATCGTTTAAGACTGGAAGAATTTTAAGGAGTTTTAACGTTAAGAGTGTGTTCCGTCCACCTCCCGCGATTATGGCACAACTCGGCTCTGTGAAAGGTGATTTGGGGCTTAGGAAGACTGGCATATACAAAATTCCGTGTCAATATGGGAAGGCTTACATCGACCGTTCGATTCGCACAGTTCATGACCGGTTATTTATGACTACATTCGTAGTGTCCCTACCCAACACACTCATTACTTGTGGAAGACATTCTTACCATGTCCCGCAAGAGTTCGGGTAATATGTGTGCATCCGCAAAGGAGGAGGTCATGGCCGGTATTGACAGAACTATATACCTAATTATATATTATATAAGTATAACTTTCGCTTTTAGTTGACTTTCTGAATAAACATTATGGCAACCAAATCGCAACTGAGTGGCCTACATCATTTATGGGTCGTTAATGTAAATGGGATTTGACAAACCTGAAAAACGAAAATACACTGAAGCACTATCAACTAGAAACAGACAAGAAAACAAATACACAGGGCTGCAATGACATCCAAAGCAGCTGGGAAAAAATAAAAACTGGTATTTTAGAAGCAGCAGAAAAAGTAATAGGAAAAGAAAAGACAGTGAAAAGGAAGGGATGGATCAATAATGACCTACTAAATATGATGGAAGAAAGAAGGAAATTAAAAAATTCTGTGAAGAAGGAAGACCAAGAGATATACAAGAGTCTGAAAAACAGAATCAACAGAGAGGCAAAACAAGCAAGAGAAAAATACCTTGTTGATCTCTGTATTTCAGTTGAGGACAACATGAGCAAGGGAAATATCGACAAGGCCTATAAATGTGTGAGACATTGCTTTGGAGACAGAAGAAACAAGTGTAGGGCTGTGATGGATGAAAATGGCAATATGTTGGATGACGATGATGAAGTTGCAAGAAGATGGAAACAATATATAGGAAAACTGTACAGCGGACCAGACCTGTCTGAAAACATCATGGAAGAAGAAACAGAAGTAGATGCACACAACATAGGTGAACCTATATTAAAGGTAGAGTTTGAACTAGCTCTGAAAAAATTGAAAAACAACAAATCGCCTGGTATAGACAATATCCCAGCCGAACTTCTGAAATCTGGAGGAGCAAAACTGAATCAGGAGTTGTATAATCTTGTTTTCAACATGTACGAGCAGGGTAAAATTCCTACAGACTTTGAGAAAAACATTATGATCCCCATTCCAAAGAAGTCAAATGCTACAAGATGTGAAAATTATAGGACACTCAGCCTAGTTACTCACGCCTCTAAAATATTAACCTCAATTATCCTAAAACGCATAGAACAAAAAGTCGAAGCTACACTCTCCGAAGACCAGTTTGGATTCCGGAAAGATAGAGGAACCAGAGAAGCAATATTTGCTCTAAAACTAATAATAGAGAAACGACTAGATAAGAACCTGAAAACATACATAGGTTTCGTAGATGTAGAGAAAGCCTTTGATAATGTTAAATGGGATGAGATGTTTGAGGTACTCAAAAAAGTAGGAATAGACCATAAAGATAGAAAAATGATATGGAACCTGTACAAAAACGAGACAGCAGTTATCCGTGGACGGAGAAAACAAGAAGAGGTGCAGATACGGAAAGGTGTCCGACAAGGTTGCGCACTATCCCCTGTTATCTTTAACGTATACATTGAAGAGGCGCTGAAAAAAGTAAGGGAAAATTCACAGACAGGTGTAGTAATTCATGGCCAACGAATAGATATGATAAGATATGCCGATGATATAGCTGTCCTGGCTGAAAGTGAAGAAGATCTTGTAGTCCTACTGAATAGAATGGATAAAGTTATGGGTGAAGAATATAATATGAGAATTAATAAAGCAAAAACAAAAGTAATGGCATGCGACAAAGAAGATCAAGTGAAAGTCCAAGTTCATGTAGGCAATGAACTGCTTGAACAAGTTGATAAATTTACTTATCTGGGCAGTAATATTACCAGGGATGAAAGGAGCAAGGCAGAAGTGAGAAGTAGAATAGCTCAAGCAAAGGCTGCTTTTAACAAGAAGAAAAACATATTAACATCTAAGAGCATCAGCCTTGAAACCAGGAAAAGATTTTTGAAATCATATGTGTGGAGTGTGGCATGCTATGGGTGTGAAACATGGACTCTCGGGACAGAGGAACAGCAGAAGCTAAATTCTTTTGAAATGTGGTGCTATAGACGCATGCTCAAAATAAAATGGATCGACAAGGTCACCAACGAAGTGGTTCTGGAAAGAGCAGGTGAGAAGACAAGCTTCTGGAGTTTCATTGTTAAAAGAAGAGTGCAATTTACAGGCCATCTATTAAGACATAAAGGACTCCTGAACACAATCATAGAGGGATATGTCGAGGGAAAAAGACCAAGAGGAAGACCACGACTGAGGTACATGGATCAAATCGTGAAAGATGTGGGATGTGACACCTATAAAGAAATGAAGAGAAAAGCTGAAAGACGCACAGAATGGAGACAAGCTGCCATTGTAGCTGTTGCAAACCAATCCTTGGATTGACCACTACAGAAGAGAAGAAGAATTTAGTTCCCGATATTATTATTCCTGTTATTACATGTCGTATTAACTTCGTATTTTGCAAACTTGCCATCAGCCAGACAATTTTTTCAAAGGGTCACAAGTGTCTAATTTAGAGCCTATAATGCGACACGTGCGGTTCAACGCCTAGACGAATTTGAGCCAAGACATTTCGACGAAGGGGAACCGCATGTCGGCCCGAACATGTATGGGATGTTAGCTCGCTCTGTGATGCGGACTGTTCTCCGTAAACGTGAAACAATGCTGTGAGTAATACCAAGCTCCTGGGCTACAGTCGTCACATGTCGCCCTCTTTCCAGTTTTTCGAAGATTCTTCGCCACGTCAAGTCGTCTAAATATTGTCTCCGGGCAATGTTGTAATAAAGAATATCACCACAGTGTACCGTAACTGCTCGCTGACTGAGACACTGTCTTTTCCGGACCCTTCAACTGTCTCGTGTTGCGAGACCACCCCCATTTGGCGCTATACTCACGCAGACCTCCCGCCATGTGATGCCCACCTTTCTGTGCACGTCTGGGAGGCCTCTGGTCAGAAACTCCCACACTTCCATTTATTTCCACGGAGTTGTTAATAACTTATGTTGCTTTATCTTGTCCTTAAGTTTTGCAGAGCAGTGTAACTTGTTAGCTGTACGAGACAAGTGGTCCGGCCGCTGATATTTAGTATTGCCCGTGCGAAACCGGAGATGGTCTTAGTTCTAGATCTAAAAACAGTTTGTTACATAAGATATTGACTTTTACTTGCGATATTTTATGTCTGATTTTCTCTCACATCAAAAATGGTTCATATGTTTCTAAGCACTAACTTAACATCTGAGTCATCAGTCCCCTAGAACTTAGAACTACTTAAACCTAACTAACCTAAGGACATCATACGCATCCATGTCCGAGGCAGGACTCAAACCTGCGACCGTAGTAGCCACGTGGTTCCGGACTGAAGCGCCTAGAACCGCTCGACCACAGCGGGCGGCCTCGCTCACATCAAGCAACGTCGTTTGCTTACAGATTGAGGAGGTATTCCTTCGTTGACACTGTTTTTTTTTTTGCCCAATCCAAAATTATTTTGCAGCACTACACATTTCTTGATGAGAAACACAACATAATGTAGCATCACTACTGCTTGTTTGCATACTTCTGTCTGAACCTGCCTCTGTGTGCTTTTGTGTTAGTAGTGTTACTAACTTAAGCATTAGTTTTGGTTTAAACTTGATCTAACTTTATTATTTTCTCTTCTCATCTGTGGTCTGTCATATTTGTACCATATCATTTATTATGTTACTGCTAGCCACGAGTCTCATACGAGTAGTACTTGGTATCCATGGCCGTGTGATTTATCTGGTGTAGCGGTAATAATTCATACAGAGAACCTCGTGAAACTGTCCACCTATAAGTAAAGCCGTACCAAAATACCCACGGTAGTTCCTGAGATTAGCTTTCACAAGCAGACAGAAAAACGTGGCGGAGGAATATATACATTGTCCAAAAAAGGAACGACAAACCTTATTATGTTGTGCGGGAAGGCAAACTGATCGGTTTTGAAGAAGGAACCCATATCCAGAAATGCTCGGCTTGGGCGTGGAGAGCATCGAAAGCTGACAGTGAACGGTTGTGACGGTTCGTTCCGATTCATTTTGGTGTCTGAATACGGAAGATATGCAACTCTTTAGCCAGTTATACGCTGCTGGTAGACGACCTGAGCCTAATAACATTCCTGCGCATGCGCTCTTCCTCCACAAAGCCCTTGTGCTCACCTACTACGGACCTTGTCTGGTCTGCCAGTGCAATAACGTCGTTGACAGCAGTGCGACATGTACCAGTACACGGCTGCGGAAATGACCGACATGGGGCTTGCATTCGACAAAGTGAATTGCGATGGGAACGCTGCTGCAAGCCAGTATGCGTAAAGTTTTCCAGACGGACGTACCCCACATCGTCCCACATTCGCGTCCATCGAGAGAAGCTTCAAAGTAGTTGGAAAGTTGCACGTAGGTATTTTGTGCCTGAGGTGTGCCCACCGTACAGAAAAATAGTAGCACTTTGTCCTTGGTACCTACGGATACCATCCACAGTCTACTGTTTGTCCTCTGGTAGATGCCGAAACGTGAAGCGGGTCGTCCACGTTCGATTCGAATACTACAGGTGGAGGAGGACGTGCTGATTATGTTCGAAGAGGACCCAGCCACCAGCACACAGCAGGTAACACAGGTGCTGCACGCGGGTAAAAGTGCTGTGTTGCGTGTAGTCCTCGAACATCGGTTCCATCCATACCATCTGCAGGAATAACCCTGGGTTCGGCGTGGGGCGGCAGTGGGATAGGTGGACTGCTGTGGCCTGTTGTGGGGTTGGGAACCACTGAGGCTACGGCGGGACGAAGCCTCTCCGTCGTTTCTAGGTCCTCGGTTTAATACATACATACATCTGCAGAAAGCCCAGGCATTGCTGAAGGAGTACTATGCACAACAGGTACAGTTTTAACAGTGTTATTTACAAAAACGCATATTCCAGACACAATTCCCAAACTTGGTGCTATTCACAGATGAATGAACATTTACTAGAGATGGTGTATTAAACCTGCAAAACATGCATGCTGGGGCGGACGAAATCTGTGTGTCCAGGTGATTCAAAATCATCAATACAGGGTCAGTATTAACATCTGAGCCAGTATAATTGGTGACCATATCATTGCGCCACATGTAGTGCCAAACAGACTAACAGAACCAATCTACTTCACATTTATTAGAGATGTTTTGCCTGTCATATTGGATGTGGTGCCACAAAATGTTCAGGTGCACATGTGGCTGCAACATGACAGAGCTCCAGCACACTCTGATATCACCTCAAGGTCGCATATCCCAATAGATGCATTGGTAGGGGTGGATCAGTCCCAATGCCAGTATGGTCGCCAGATCTAACACCTCTCGACCATTTTCTGTGGGAGAGTGCGAAGAGTACATTGTATGGCACACTTGTAACGTCAGTGGAGGACTTTATTGCTCGAGTCCACGGAGCGATTGAAATAATTCAAAGACAATCGCAAGTATTGGCTCATGTGCATGGGGCTCAACACCGTCGATGTAGGCTCCGCACTGGCGTAGGAGGTACGCAGTTCAAAGCCCATTTGTAATGTAGACACCACGATGTGCTACAAGCTTTGTTATTACCCCGTAAAGTCATATCACCGCACGTGTGTTGGAACAAAAATTAAGATCTTAATTGATTAATCATAAAACATTCGGCTTTCGGTAACACATTGTTGGCTGTATTCTACTGAGCGACAAAAGCGAGGTTTGCCCCATTCTCACATTTTGATTTGGCTTGAAGATGAAATCCGTAAAGAAGAAACTGAGCAAGTAATTTCTGCTGAAATTCCGGATCCATTAATTGACCCATAATTGTTTGGTATTGTTACCAGTCACATGATCAACGGATCGTGCGGTGCTTTTAACATGACATCGCCATGCGTCGAATGTGGAAAATGTAAGAAGCATTTCCCAAAACGATATATAAATGATGCTACTACGGATATCGACGGTTATCCGTAGTAACGCCGCAGAAAGGCTGAGAATGATGGCCACACATTTACAATGAGAATGTCAAATTCTACAAATCAAGTTGAAATTGACAATCAGTGGGTAGTACCATACTCACCATAGCTCCATAGCTTTAAAAAACGTATAAGGCTCATATTAATGTCGATATTTGCAGTTCCGTAAAATCCCTTAATTACATTTGCAAATGCGTTAATAAAGATACTGATTTGGCCGTATTTGAAGCACAAAATATAAACAAAAATGACGAATTAACACGATACCAGATGGATAGGTATATCAGCAGCAACGAAGCTGGCGTATTTTTAGTTTTCCCATACACGGAAGAGACTCTTCTTTCCAGCATCTTGCAGTAAATGTCGAAAACGGTCAACGTGTATATTTTACCGAAGAAAATATTCCTCAAAGAGCACTTGAGCCACCAATAACAGCACTAACTGAATTTTTCACATCGTTTCAAAAATCTGGTGTGTTCAGCCGATTCGCAAAAACATTATTATATGCCGATGTTTCACTCTGTTTTACATGGAATAAATTAGGGAAAAATGGGAGCCACGTAAACAAGGAAAACCGCATCCATCAACCCCGGGCGCATTTAAAACAAAGATATTGGGAAGACTTTACACAGTACATCCAAAACAACGTGAATGCTTTTTTTGCGTTTGTTGTTGTGAATATTCCCGGACCAATATCTTTCGAAATTTTGCGCACAGTTAATGGTCGAGTGTTCAATACATATCAAGATACATGTCCCGAGTTGCAATTACTGGAAGAAGACGATCATTGGGACTTGATACTTACTGATGCAGCGCTGACATCCACGCCGAATAGTATTCGTCATCTGTCTGCAATTATTTTGACGACATGTTATCCAACACAATCATCGACTTTGTGGGAAAAATATAAAAACTATATGACTGAAGACATATTGCAACCGAGTTAAGCAAACAAACCAACGTCCAAATCTAGATTTCACACCAGAAATGTACAATGAAGCATTAGCGTTGATCGAAGATTTATATATTTTAATTTCAAATTTGCCACTTAGTCATTATGGTATGCCATCACCTGATCGCCCAGCCACCGACTTAATTAACAGTGATTTGTAACGGGAGAAACAGTATAACGACGTTGACTTAGCTACCAGTATTGGGAATAATGAGCCATTACTGACTGCTGAACAAAAAATATTTATAATCGGATTATGCTGACTGTTGATGCTGAACAAGGCGTTTTTTTTTTTTCTTAGACGCACCAAACGGAACCGGTAAGACAATTTTAATATCATTAATCCTTGCGAAGATACGGTCGCAACAGAAAACTGCATTGCCTGTTGCATCGTCACGCACTGTTGCCAGTTTGTTAGATGGTGCATTCAGCATCTAAGTTGCCGTTAGACATTCATAATAAACCAAACGCAATGTGTAACATTAAAAAAAAGAGCGGAATGGCTGCAGTGTTACAAAAGAGTTCAATTATAATTTGAGATGAGTGCGCTATGGCTCATAAACATTCACTCGAAGTGTTTCATAAAACTATGCGAGATTTGAAGGCAACGATAAACTTTTCGGTGGCACTGTCTTCCTACCGTCTGGTGATTTCCGGCAGACATTACCGGTCATTCCTCGCTCTACTTTTGCGGATGACATTAACGCATGTTTAAAACAATCATTTTTATGGCGAAGTGTCGAGACATTTCGATTGACAATTGACATGCGAGTACAACTGCAAAATGATCCATTCGCACATTTATTTTATAAACAATTGCTGGATATTGGAAACGGTGAAACTGAACTGCATCGAAATACAGAACACATCAGACTGCCAGACAATTTCTGAACTATTGTTGAGATAAAAAGTGAACTAATTGTGTCTTCCCGGCTATATTCAATATTACTTAGATCATAACTGGCTCAGTAATCGTACTATTTTAGCAGCAAGAAATGTCGTTGTTCACGAATTTAATTTCCAGATACAACAGTTGTTGCCCGGTGATTTGATGTCTTTTCAATCAATCGATGCAATAGATGATGAAAAAGAAACCGTAAATTTTGCAGCTGAACCTTTAAATTCTCTGGATATACCGGGAATGCACATCCTTCGGTTGAATATTGGTTCACCGATTATTCTTCTCCGTGATTTAAACCCACCTAGATTATGCAACGGTACACGTTTGGTCATCAAAAGGATCACCGGAAATATTCTCGAAGCAACCATTTGCACGCGGAAGCTTTAAGAAGAAATCGTCCTGTTGCCACGTTTTCCATCGATACCGTCAAATCTTCAATACTATTTAGATGGCTTCAAATTCAGATTCGCTTGGCTTTCGCAATGACCATCGGTAAGTCTCAAGGCCGAAGAATGTGTATTTGCGATTTGGACTTGTAAAATACATGTTTTTTCCATGGGCAACTGTATGTCGCCTGCTCACGTGTGGGAAGACCATCAAATCTATTTGTGTTAGCAAAAGAGAGGTTAGCCAAAGATATCATGCACCAATTAGAGATTAGATAACTGAAAATTTTAAACTGCAATAATTTAAAATAATGGAAATAATAGTTAAAAATCAATGTTATCTACCTAATTTATAAAATTCAGTTTTTAAGTGTTATTAATTTATTTTTGAAATAAGTCATTGATTACAAACTATTGTTGAATATTAGATGATTAAAATGTAAGTTTAAAAACTGTATGTTGGTTTGTGGTTAATTTCAATATTCCTATACTTTAGCAAACACTTTCAAATTTTGCGTAACGTTTCATTGTCAGTCCCTTATGTTTTAAAATCGGCTAAACTGTCTTCCGCTTTATTAGTGATTATTAATTATATTGTATTAAAAAGATGAGTACAAAATTAATTTAACCTATTATAACTACTGAGCCACAGTAACGTGTGACCGGGTCAGCTAGTACAGATATATACTATGTGATCAAAAGTATCCGGACACCCCCAAAAACATACGTTTTCCATATTAGGTGCATTGTGCTGCAGGTACTCCACATCAGCGACCTCAGTAGTCATTAGACATCTTGAGAGAGCAGAATCGGGCGCTCCGCGGCACTCACGGACTTCAAACGTGGTCAGCTGATTGGGTGTCACTTGTGTCATACGTCTGTACATGAGATTTCCACACTCCTAAACATCCCTAGGTCCACTTTTTCCGATGTGATGGTGAAGTGGTAACGTGAAGGGACACGTACAGCACAAAAGCGTACAGGCCTACCTCGTCTGTTGACTGACACAGACCGCCGACAGTTGAAGAGGGTAGTAATGTGTAATAGGCAGGCATCTATCCAGACCATCACACGGGAATTCCAAACTGCATCACGGTCCACTGCAAGTACTATGACCGTTAGGTGGGAGGTGAGAAAACTAGGATTTCATGGTCGAACAACCGCTCATAAGCCACACATCACGCTGGTAAATGCCAAACGACGCCTCGTTTGGCGTAAGAAGCGCAAACATTTGACGATTGAACAGTGGAAAAACGTTGTGTGGAGTGACGAATAATGGTACACAATGTGGCGTTCCGATGGCAGGGTGTGGGTATGGCGAATGCCCGGTGAACGTCATCTGCCAGCGTGTGTAGTGCGTGCAATGGACGACCCTGCACAGTGTCCTGACCTGAACTCTATAGAACGGCTTTGGGATGTTTTGGAACGCCGACTTTATGCCAGGCCTCACCGCCCGACATTGATACCTCTCGTCAGTGCAGCACTCCGTGAAGAATTGGCTGTCATTACCCAAGAAACCTTCGAACACCTGACTGAACGTATGCCTGCGAGAGTGAAAGCTGTCATCAAGGCTAAAGGTGGGACAACACCATATTGAATTCCAGCATTACCGATGGAGGGCAGCACGAAGATTCAAGTCATTTTCAGCCAGGTGTCCGGATACTTTTGATTATATGGTGTATATGGGAAGGAGGGAGAGAGAGAGAGAGAGAGAGAGAGAGAGAGAGAGAGAGAGAGAGGGGGGGGGGGGAGGGGAATTGGGAGAAACAAGTATCTACCAGCTCAGCAGCAGGTTACTGTCTTCCTGGAAGGTTTTTCAAACTCTTTAATCTATCCGACTTCGTGCGTCAACCACTTGCACACAAATACCTGTCTAGTTCGGTCAGACAACGTGTTTCCAGCCCTTCAAGATCTTCTGGTAGGGTCTTGTCGGCCACTGCAATCAGGATGTTTCCTGAACAGAAGTGAACTTCCTTCCACTGTTCTTACCTCTGAAGGCTTCATTTGGAAACATGTCACTGAACGTTGGTATTAAGAAGTCTGCCATTGCTAGCAATCGCATAACACAATACGTGGCGACGTACCTCGGAATCCGCAGCTTTCTTTACAGAATGATCTTTGGTATGAACAAAATGTTTTTCTTTTTTGTTTGGTCAGATCGTAAATCGCATCTAACAATGCGAGAAAATTAGAGCCAGAGACGGCAAATAGTAAATCCCAACGATATAATGATAAAATATTATGAGTACAATGTTGTGGAGACCATTGCTGTAACTAAGAACTTGTGTCCAATTACCAACGTTAGCAGGGCACAACATAAACAAGGCCTAGAAGAGATTCAGTTTGTTCTCAATAGGTCTTCACGTAACTGGCGGGTTTATTTAAGTGTCTGACCTCCTCAGGTAAGAAGGATTGCTAAATATAGAACATAATTATCTCAGTGAATCTCAGAGCTTGCTACGGAAATACAAATTTTCTGCCCATCCATAATAATTATAATTTTTTACTTTTTACCAATGATTTTGCCGTTTTTACCTTTCTTAGCATGCTCCGGGTATTTTCAACGTTGTTGCGTCTATTTTACTTTCTTCAGTAGTCAAAACAATTTAGAAATTTACGTTAATAGAGCATACTCTGGACTGGCTAGATCCTGGTATAAGAAACACCACTTTTTAGCCAATTCATCAAGTAGTTTACAGTACAGTATGACATGTCAAAAGTTTTTTTCTACTGCCTCTACAGAATCAAACAGAAAAATATCGTTATCAGAATAATAAATAGCTAAGAAAATGGAAAGTAATACGTTACGCATTATCACATAGGAGTTTCAAGTGATTAGATCTGATCCTTAACCGAAGCTTATCAACTCCCAATGGTGAACGAACGGATCTGTAATGTAAGATACAAAATGAATGTTTTATATAACATTCTGTCTACATTTAATAGTCTTGTTAGATAATGCGAAATAAAAATATTTAAAGCTGAAGTAATGTGCACTATCTGATCAAAAGTATCCGGACATCCCTCTGTAACGTGAAACTGACCACGAGATGTAACGAGAGGCGGACCCGCCGGTACAAAAGGAGTCTGGAGCGTTGTGTTGTCTGTAGAGAAGCAGTAAAAGCAGAATGGATCGGTCAAGAGATCTCAAAGACTTCAAACGTGGACTATTCACTGGATGTCGTACGAGTAACAAATCCATGAACATCATTAAAGCCCTTCCAGAGCTGCCCAAACCGACTGTTGGTGATGTGAATGTAAAGTCGAAACGCATAGGAACAGCCATAGCTAAACCAGGACCAGGCAGACCTCATTTACTGACGGACAGGAAACATCGAGCATTGCGGAGGCTGTCCGTAAAAATCATATGAAATCAGTGGGAGGAGTTCCAGTGTACTACAAGTAGTTCAGGTAGCACAATGACTGTGCGTGGGAAGTTAAAACGAACGTTGTACAGCTGCCGAACAGCGCCTCGTAAGTAACACGTTATTGTAGTCAGCGCTAAACGGCGCTTGAGGAGGTGCAAAGAGCGACGCCACTGGTCAGTGAATGACTAAAAACGTGTGATTTGGAGTGATGAATCAAGCTGTACCCTGTGGCAATCGGATGGAAGGGTTTGGGTTTGGCGAATGCTTGGAGAACGTTACCTGCCATCATGTGTAGTGCCAACAGCGAAGTGTGGAGGAGGTGGAGGCGTTACGCTATGGGAGTCACTTTCGCGGCTAGGGTGTCGTGCCCTTGTTGCGCCTAAGAAAACGCTAAATGTGGAAGAATATGAACTCACTTTACAGCAATGTATACTACGTACAGTAGAGGAACAGTACGCATACGATGATTGGTTGTCTTAACATGATAACGCTCCCTCAAAGAAGCATCTCTGGGGCAATGTTTCATGGAGAATAACATTGCTGAAATGGACTGGCCTATTCAGAGTCCCTACATGAACCCAGTGGAACACCTTTGGGATGAGATAGAACGTCGACTTCATTACAGACCCCAGTGTCCAACATGACTAGATTCTCTGGTTCCAGCTCTTCAGGAAGAACGGCCGCCATTCCCCCAAAGGCATTCAGGCATCTCATTCAAAGTGCCCACAACAGAGCTCAAGCCGTGATGAAGGCCAAGAGTGGACACATGCCGTATTAACGTGCCAGATATTTTTAATCACATAGTATCATATTGGGCCGGTATCACATATGGATGTCGGACGCCTGTAATCGTTACAGACAGCAATTGGAGGGCTGCGCATCATTGAGACAGGATTCTTCAACCTGTTGGCAAGTCCTACAGTCAACAGTTCGGCGGAGAGTTCGTCTTCCAACACGATAACGCAAGTGCATACTGCTCCGCCCATCAACCGAGTGGAATGACCAGCTTTATCTGCGTAGGACAAGCTGGGACATGCAGTTCACCTTCACATGAACCGTCCTCTCCCACTGGAATTTATCAGGATGGAAAGTGGAACTGACGCGCCCAGGAATTCCTCGTCTACCTTGTGGACAGTTTGTCAAGAAGGATTTAAGCGTGTTACAACACATACTGTTGCAAAATGGTACCATATTTTATGTTACCCAGTAGCAGACATAGATTCCACTGCTGTGTAAAGATGTGCACTTTCGATAAGAACTACTTTTATTTATTTTCATTTTATTTCACAGTAAGACTACTTTTTTTAGTTTCATGTCTTCCTCCCACTGAACCGAAACCCACTCACATTCGTGCATATGAAGATAGGACAAAACATTTTTGGGCATTTTCCGCGTTTGACGACATTGTTCCAAAAGTAAATACTTTTCTATGAAAGCTATCGTTAGTGGTGGAGAAGCATGAACAGTTCTGTTATGACTACCAGATGCAAGTCTGATCAATCGATTGTTGTGCCTCCCGTAACATGATTATCTGCGAACGCGAAATGAGATTAAGTAGGTCGTCGTTCAGCCTTCATTACCTCCCAATTATGCTACCACCAATACACAAACTTATAATTCATTGCCTATTAGCCAGGCGCAAGGAACAGCTGTGCAGACTATTTTGTGTCACTCTCCAACGGAATTTGATTAGAAGTTGCGCAAGATATTACATGAACTAGGTCAACTTTGTTATTTTCGTTCTGACCACTACCAAAACAAAATGCTCGTTAGTTTATTATCCTCTGCGGATCATTCAGCTTGACTCAGTTGTCAAGTGCCAAACCACTGAACCATAGGTTTCAGGTTCGAGCAGAGGTAAGTCATAGAATTTTCATGTACCACCCATCACTTGTTTCATCTCTGTCAGTGTTTGTTAGTGTGAGAAAAGCCGAGTAGCTACGTGGTTTGGAGTTAAAGTTAAAACCCAGATTCTCCTATCACAGGATGGGCAAGTCAGTTCAAAAGTCGAAAGAAAGCGGCATCATTGCTCAGAAAAACCTTCGGATTGAAATGGCTTTACCTTAGTGACAGTTTATCTACGAAGAAACAGGTCACTAATATATCAAATCAGTCGAAACTTGTTTGAGGTGAAATAATTCAGATAGACGCTCCGTACATAGTGTGTGATAACACTTCCTTCTGCACTGCTATTGACGAGGATGACAGGCTGAGTTCTGTCAGCAAGAAGGCTTCAGTCAAAGCGTATATGGGGCATGATATTTCTTAACTGCGTATGTTGTATACTTGGTGGTAGCGTGAAATGGCATCGAATGTTCTTCGGGAGAAATATAGCATCAACTTGCGCTCAACTTTCTTCCTTTGGAATCACGTTAAAACTGCTAGCCCGGTTTTATACGATCCGTAATTGCCGAATCGGTATTGCTTCTTGCGCAGGAGTTGCTCAGTGCAGTGAGCAACAAAACCGTTCGTCATAGCAAGCACAAATCGTATTGTAGAACCTTATGAGCAATATCTCGCGGCTAACAGCAATATTCATCTTCAGTCTTTAGAAGATGTAGAATGTCTTGTGTAGAAAATAATCACGCTTCCCTTCAGCATTGGAGGTGGTATCTGATCGCTAAAGGCTTCGATTAACCGTCATCCTGTGGCCGGATGCTTGTAGAATAACCATAAGGGGGCAATGCTAATCAATATGTGTCACCGGGGCGAACTTACTGCGGACGCTGACTGGCATTAATGAGCTCATAACTCAAGAATAAACTGGGAAATTAGAGCCTTAACACTCGACGCCTCATTAACCACTGACGTACAAAGGAGAAATATTGTTGAGCCAATCAATGTATGAAAGATTCGTACTTAATTATCATTATTTTTTGTATCCCTTTCCATCAAGCACCTGCATAGTTTAATTATATTACGCTGTTGGAGTAGATCATACAACCGCTAGCATAAAGTGCTTTTTCCACAATACACGAGCCTAAGTTGGTAATTCTGGTTGAAAAGCAACAAACTGTAGCTCTTGAGGCTCTCACGGCAGATCTGTTGAGTAAATGATTCTCAGCCCTGTCGCCGATTCACGTTCTGTAAACTGCACAACATCTCTTCGAAGCAGCTGCTCGACATCGTCTATTGTCTACTTGGAGTTTTACGGAAGCTAAAGCGGGCAAAAAAAAAAACCAGAACAGCTCATCTAGACGTGTCGTAGCTTCAGAACACAGTTGAGGGTCGAAAAGCAGTCACACGCTAAAACACCATGATAAATAATTCCGTAGTAATTTTCTCAAAAATCCACAAACTGTTTTTTTACATCTATTTGGCTAAGAGAAAACAAAGCAATAGACTCAGATAATTGTAAGTGTTATTACTAATACTTCTGAATTTAAACACACACACACACACACACACACACACACACACACACACACACACACACACACACACCAGATGGGTGCACTTGTTTGCTTATATTCAGTTATACAGCGTGTTTCGAAAGTCCAGGAACACTGAAAACTTTATTGTAGCCGGATGAGTAGCATTACAGAGTAACAATATACAAACATCAAAAAACGTTTTGCGTCACCCCGGTTCCCAGAACTCCTTAAGGTAGACGTTGACTGTGGATATTGTATCACAGACACAGTCCCTTTGACTATTCAGAGATGTCACTAAACCCGCCCAGAGATGTAAACAACCATGCATGAGCTGGTTGGTTGGCTGGTTGTTTGGGGAAGGAGACCAGACAGCATGGTCATCGGATTAGGGAAGGATGGGGAAGGAAGTCGGCCGTGCCCTTTCAGAGGAACCATCCCGGCATTTGCCTGGAGTGATTTAGGGAAATCACGGAAAACCTAAATCAGGATGGCCGGACGCGGGATTGAACCATGCATGAGCAGCGCCTATTAGATGGAAGGGGTCCGACAGCCGAACAGTTCCATTCATTTCACCACGAAGAAGGTACATGCCTAGATGGTCAGTACCGCGGTTCGATCGAGTCCACATGGTTACTTTGTGCCAGGAAGGGCTCTCAACAAGGGAAGTGTCCAGGCGTCTCTGAGTGAGCCAATGCGATGTTGTTCGGACATGGAGGAGATACAGAGAGACAGGAACTGTCAATGACATGCCTCCTCAGGCCGGCCAAGGGCTACTACTGCAGTGGATGACCGCTACTTACGGATTATGGCTCGGAGGAACCCTGGCCGCAACGCCACCATGTCGAATAACGCTTTTCGTGCAGCTACAGGACGTCGTGTTACGACTCAAACTGAGCGCAATAGGCTGCACGATGCCAAATATCACTGCCAACGTCCATGGTGAGGTCCATCTTTGCTAACACGACATCATACAGCGCGGTATAGATGGGTCCAGCAACATCCCGAATGGCCCGCTCAAGATTGGCATCACGTTCTCTTCACCGATGAGTGTCGCATATGCGTTCAATCAGACAATCGTCGGAGACGGGTTTGGAGGCAACGCCTTGGACACACTGTTCAGCGAGTGCAGCAAGGTGGAGATTACCTGCTGTTTTGGGGTGACATTATATGGGGCCGACGTACGCCGCTGGTGGTCATGGAAGGCGCCGTAACGGCTGTACGATACATGAATGCCATTCTTCGACCGATAGTGCAACCATTTCAGCAGCATATTGGCGAGTCATTCGTCTTCATGGGCACATCTTGTGAATGAATTCCTTCAGGCTAACGATATTGCTCGACTAGAGTGGCCAGCATGTTCTCCAGACATGAACCCTATCGAACATGCCTGTTAGTTATCTTGAAAAGGGCTGTTTATGGACGACGTGACCCATCAATGACTCTGAGGGATCTACGCCGAATCGCCGTTGAGGAGTGGGACAATCTGGACCAACAGTGCCTTGATGAACTTGTGGATAGTATGACACGACGAATAAAGGCAAGCATCAATGCAAGAGGAGTGCTAGTGGGTATTAGAGGTATCGGTGTGTACAGCAATCTGGACCACCAGCTCTGAAGGTTGTGCTGTATGGTGATACAACATGCAATGTGTGGTTTTCATGAGCAATAAAAAAGGCGGAAATGATGTTAATGTTGATATCTATTCCAATATTCTGTACAGGTTCCGGAACGCTCGGAACCAAGGTGATGCTAAACTTTTTTTGATGTGTGTACGTAATCTGAAAGCGTAAAGTTCTAATTTTTCTCAACAACATTCACTTCACATACATTCCATGTGGGAAACATGTTTGATCCTACAAACGTCGACGCAATAATCTAACTCTTGCCACCCACGGGCCAACAAGTCTTCTGAGACTGTGGCTGTTGCTTGTTAAATTCTCCTTTTCAATTCCACACCGTCACCTGGAAGAGGAGGGACATAAACAAGATCTTTTAAATAACCTCATAAAAAGAAATCACAAGGGGAAGTATATAGGGATATAGGAGGCTACTTGAGTACACATTGTTCTGCTGCTTCACCACGAGCAATCCAGCGACTGCTTTTCAACCTTGAACTGTATCCTGAAGTTACGAATAAGACCATCAATCAAATCCCCGCTCGGCTGCACTGATTTAAGCTGTAGCCCTTTTAGCTTCCATGAAACTCCAAGTAACACTGGGTTAAAATATGTCCTAACATTACGATGAAAATGTGGTGGTGCACGATCTAACGGAAGAATAAAGTTCTCTGATTCTGTTTGCAACAATGGCATTAACCAGTTCTGCAGCATCTGAAGGAAGAACTTTCCAATAACAGTTTGTCCTTGAAAGGGAAAGGTACACAAACTTTCTGGTGAGACATGGCACAAAGAAACATTGACCTTCGAAGAATCTCACTCGTGTTCAACAATGTTATGCGGGTTTTCTGTTACCCAAATCCTTCAATTGTGCCTGCTTACTTTTCCATTTGTATGAAATGTTGCCTCGTCCAAAAATATTATCGAATTCACATAACCATCATCTTCGATCTGCTATGCAAAGATCTACATCTACATCTACGTGATTACTCTGCTATTCACAATAAAGCACAATGAACCACCTTCAAACTGTCTCTCTACCGTTCCACTCTCGAAAGGCACGCGGGAAAAACGAGCGCTTAAATTTTCCTGTGCGAGCCCTGATTTCTCTTATTTTATCGTGATGATCATTTTCCCTATGCACGTGGGTGGCAACAGAATGTTTTCGCAATCGGAGGAGAAAACCGCGCCGGGCGGTGTGGCCGAGCGGTTCTAGGCACTTCAGTCTGGAACTGCGCGACCGCTAGGGTCGCAGGTTCGAATCCTGCCTCGGTCATGGATGTGTGTCATGTCCTTAGGATAGTTATGTTTTAAGTAGTTCTAAGTTCTAGGGGACTGATGACCTCAGATGTTAAGTCCCATAGTGCTCTGAGCCATCTGAACCATGGTTTATTTAATTAATTTATTTTTTTTTTTTTAGAAAACTGGTGATTGAAATTTCATGAGAAGATCCCGTCGCAACGAAAAAGGCCTTTGTTTTAATGATTGCCACTCCAATTCACGTATCATGTCTGTGACACCATCTCCCCTACTTCGCGATAATACAAAACGAGCTGCCCTTCTTTGTACTCTTTCAATGTCATCCGTCAGTCCCACCTGATGCGGATCCCACACCGCACTGCCATACTCCAGAATAGGGCGGACAAGTGTGGTGTAAGCAGTCTCTTTAGTAGACTTGCACCTTGTAAGTGTTCTGCCAATGAACCGCAGTCTTTGGTTTGCTCTACCCGAAATATTATAAATGTGATAGTTCCAATTTAGGTTATTTGTAATTGTAATCCTTAAGTATTTAGTTGAATTAACAGCCTTCAGAGATGTGTGACTTATCACGTAATCGAAATTTAGCTATTCCTTTTAGTACTCATGTGAATAACCTCACACTTTTCCTTATTCAAGGTCAATTGCCCTTTTCGCACCATACAGATATCTTAACTAAATCAAATCGCTGTTCTTTGTCTTTAGGATATAACTTACGCTCTAACTGTAGTCTGTATGGTTTCATGTTCAATTTCTTACGCAAAACACGCCAAGTCGTTAGTGACATTTCCATCTTACGTAAAACTCTGCAGAGATATTTTGCCGGACTCCTTGCGAAAGCTTCTATCACTCTTTGAATGTCGTTTTCATTCACACCTGGCCGACCAGTTCTCTTCTTGTCACACAAACACCCAGGCTTAACGAACTTAACATGCAAACTGTAGACTGTCTTTCTGGAAGGCGCTGCTTTCCCTAAATTTTCGTTGGATATCAGTCGCACTCCTTGTTTTGTCAAATTCTAGCACGCAGAAGGCCTTCTCAGCTCCAAAAAGCGCCAGTTTGATTATGATACCACCTAGGGACTACACATGGAACTACACGTCGCACTTACAATGAGAGCAAAAGCTTACAAGTTTACTCTTTCAAACTATGTGTGTTGTTACTTTGCAATGCTACTCATTCGCCTACAATAATTTTTTTAAAGTGTTCCCGGACTTTAGAAACAAGCTGCATGTTTTACACCTCGTCCGTTGTCAAATACGTGTAACAAGATGTTTTGCACCGGAAGTTACCTTATACGATTTTATATCACTCTGTAAGCTTGTACGCCTCTAGAAATCGACGGTGTTGTCGGAGAAGTCCGTACATCACAATTGAAACCAATGTACGCATTTTTTTTTAATTTACTGACTTCCAGTGATAATTTTTCACCATCTAAAATGTCTATCAAGTATGAAGTCAATGTCCACCACAACATACTAGAAAAGAAGAACAAATACATATAAAGCTCGCAGCATAATAATAATAATAAATAGACTTACAAAAAGAATGTTTGACTACTTCAGGAATAAAAAATCCAAACCAAATTGGTTTATCCAAACAGAGAAAGACTTAAGAGAACTACACATCACAGAAAAAATGCTCACAGACAGGACCGCAAAAATGATAAGCAAAGACAGAAAAGAGGGATTCCAGCTCCAAAATAGAAAGAAAAGAACGATTGTCATCTCTGATGATTTTTCACCATCTAAAATATCTATCAAGTATGAAGCCAATGTCCACCACAACATACTAGAAAAGAAGAACAAATACATATAAAGCTCGCAGCATAATAATAATAATAATAATAATAAATAGACTTACAAAAAGAATGTTTGACTACTTCAGGAATAAAAAATCCAAACCAAATTGGTTTATCCAAACAGAGAAAGACTTAAGAGAACTACACATCACAGAAAAAATGCTCACAGACAGGACCGCAAAAATGATAAGCAAAGACAGAAAAGAGGGATTCCAGCTCCAAAATAGAAAGAAAAGAACGATTGTCATCTCTGATGAGGAAAGAAAAGCAAGATCAGAAAGAATGAAGCAGTACTGGGCGAAAAGAAAGGCACAGAACACACAGAAGTGATTGATTCAACGTACCCCAAAGTTGGGTGAAACGAAGAAGAAGAAGAATGATAATTTCGGGGTGCTGAACCGCCTGTTGTAAATCTTTCAATTTACGTGACTTCGGCGATTTGCGTTCCCTAACCTAGCTCAGTTATACTAACGGGGAAAGGGGACCTACAGTTTCAGATGAAATCCGAACCGCGTGTTATTCCTGGCGAACAACCATGATGTTGAGTGGTGAATGCTCAATTAAAGGCAGACGGAAAGAGTCCAAGGTCCGACAGGGATTCGACTGCGAGAGTTCTTGGTTTCCAGGCAGGCTACTTACTGCTAGACCACCAGGGGCGACAGCTCTCTGCATAAGCAAACGTAACTACGCATAACGTCTGTGTACACTTATATGTTATCATTACGTACTTTTCTGTGTCGATCGAAAGCGTAGCAATCTAGTGGGGGTACCTGATTATAAAAGTAATGTTTGCCGGTGGACCCTGAATGACTGTTACGTGGCTGCTTGTGATTCATTCCTTGTATTCATAAAGATAATGAGGTTTGTGCAATTCATTTGCTACATTTGATAAAGAGCTTACGTCAGTTCGCGGGATCGAAACCCATTCGGACCATGAAAATTTTCAGTCCACCTCTAATGTAGCCTTCAAGCCTCAACGATGTGAGGAGTCATCAGGAATGACACGCGATTCGGTTTCGACGGTAAACTGAAAGTCCCCTTTCCCAGTTGGGGAACTGGGATGCATTAGAGACACTCCAGTCGCAGAGATGGCGTCCAATTGAAAGACTTATATCCTTCCATTGAGCGACACGTACCACAGACCTGTTCGCGTGGCGAGTGTAATAAAATGTGACAAATGGCGTAATGATCGGAAGTCCCTACTTGCATTTGTGAAGACAGATGATAAAATGGAAATATGTAAAAGGCAACGCATAGCTCTCATTTTTTCAAAGGAATATGATATAATATGCAAATTTCGCAAAAATCTGGAAATGTCATTGTTTCCTCAACGGGAATTCGATCATTATGTTTAACATTTGGTAGAATTTGAAATATTATACTTCGATTAAAATAATTTTAATTAAGGCATTTGTCCGATTTGACCAATAGAGATCAGGCAACAGCTATCCGCCACTCTTTCTCAGGCTCGCTGTGTTGCCTGCTTTTTAGGTCCTTTCAGAGCCTTGTCAGGCGTGGCCGGTTGCAATGAGTGGAGGAGAGGGGGTAGCTTTCAACACCATCCCTCGCCACTAACGTCTATCATTCACAACGTCATTTTATTCGAGCTATGGTACCCGTGATAAGGTGTTTGTATGAACCGATGGTCGTAAATTTTTAATGTGCATAGCGAAAAAGTAAAATTACATAGTTAATTAGGAGATTTTGTTTGTCTACAGGCATATTTCCGCTATCTTCGTATCAGCTAGTGCTTTTATTTTGTATTAACACGTTCACGTCGGCTCTGGGAATTGTGTTTCTCGCTGTGTGGTGGTGCGCGTATTCATTTTTTCCTCCATCTGGCAGCACCTCTTGGAATGTTTCTCACCGTGGGGCGGCGATCGTATTCAAACGCCTTAAGGTACTATTTTAGTGTACTGATCTTTTATTTTGAAAGCGGCATAGGTCCATTCTTTTAAAACTACGAGAGAACACATAAAATAATTTTACGTTAAATTAATCGCAAATTACATGCTATCTCATTTGTTCAGAACGCTCTCTCTTGCAGTGTCACATAAAATTGTGTTCACAGCAACTCGTTGCGCCTGGCTGATATGTATTACATCATACGTTGGTGTGTTGCTGGCAGCATAACTGGAAGAGTCGAGCGTGAACCACTGGCGGCCGAGTTAACATGCCAGACACACAATGTGGCAATGATGACAAATATTGTTTACCTCGCACTAGTCTTTGTAATATTTTGCCCTATATATGTTAAAAATGGGGGACTAACATTATCGCAACGGTCTAAACCGGCGGTTTCCTATGCAACAAATTCCACGATTATCAGTATTGATGTCAGCGAAAGGTACTGGCTGAATGCCGCCATACCATCACTCGGGATTTTATTATTTTTTTGAAGGTATACTTTAAGTGCAATGTGTTCTTGTATAAATCAGTGTAATCAAAACATTATCACCACAGCTGAATTCTCACTTTGCCATTGAATATATTTATATTTCTTTATTTGAATGACGCCCAATATGACTTCGGATCGTAATAATTTGAATGTGCAATTTGTTGCTAGAGAATTACATTCTTCTTGAAGTCTATTTCGCATGTCTCTTGTATTGTGAAGACCGCATGGAGGCGGTTTCTCATGGCTGCCTCTCCAAAGAATCTCAATAATAATGAGAGTAAGTCGTCTATTCCAGGGGCTTTATTTCGACATAGTTTTCTCAGTGCTCTGTAAAATCCTTCACTCAATACAATACCTTCCTCCTCATCTACATCTGTTTCCCCTTCCCTTTTTATAACATTGTTATGTTCACTTCCCTTTAACAGCCCTTCTATATAATCCTTCCAATTTTTAAGTTCCCCTCTTTATTTAGGACGGACTTGCCATCTGAGCTCTTGATATTCATATAGTTGCTTCTCTTTCCTACAAAGATTTATTAAATGTTCCTATGGAGGTCACCTACCTTCCCCATAGTCATGCATGCTTCTACAGCCTTCCATTTGTCTTCTAGTCACTCCTACTTAGCCATTTTGCGCTTTAAGTCAATCTCATGTTTTAGACATCAATGTCTCATGTGTTATTCTCAGATTTCTACTGTGTCTTCCCTTTTTGACTATTTGGTTCTATGTTACCTATTGTATTTCATCTTTAAAAGCTTTCAGTTAGTCTATTTCAGTCCTTTCGCCTGTTACAGTCAATCGCTGCCTAATGCTCTCTTTGAACCTCTCAGAAACCTCTAGTTCTTTCAATTTATTGAGATCTCCTCTTCCAACATTTCCCTAATATCTTCAGTTTTTAACTGTAGTTAATGGCGAATAAATTATGATCAGAGTGAAACTCTGACCTTGGAAATGGTTTGCAGTTTAAAATCCGGTTCCCTAATGTATATCGTACCATCAGCGGTGTAATCTACCTGAAACCTTTTGGTGTCTCCACCACTTACACTTATACCAACTTCTTTCGTTATCCATAAACCATGTATTAGCAATGATTATATTGTTATCTGTGCAAAATTCTAACAGGTAGCTGCCTCTTTCCTTCCTTCCCGACTATCCATATTCTCTTGCTACATTTGCTTCTCTCCATCTTCCTTTGGTCGAATTCAGGTCTGTGATTGTAATTTAATTTTCAACTCCCTTAATAATCTAAATAATTTTGTTATCTCTTCATAACCTGTGGAGTTAGTCGCTATATAAACATTTACTACAGTGGTGGGTGCTGGTTTCGTGAAAGTATTAGCTACAATAGCGCATTCACAGTGCTGTTCATGGCAGGTTACCAGTATTCCTATTTTCTTATTCGTCATTAGACTTACTATTGTATTGCCATTATTTGATTTTGTATTTATAAAACTCCACTCATTCAGCCAGAAGTTCTGTCCTCCTTGGAACTGCGCTTCATTAATTCCCACTATATCCAACTTCGATCGATCTATTTCTCTTTTTAAATTCTCTAATCTACTCAACCGATTAAGGGATCTAACATTCCAAGATGCGATCCGCAGAACGCCAATATTGGTTTTCCTGACGACATTCTCCTGAGTAATCACCGCCTGGGGATGCGAATGGAGTACACAAGAATATGCCATCATCATTAAGCTATAGACTAGAGCTTCCCACAGGAAAAATGGCAGCTGTAGTTCCCCCTTGCTTTCAGCTATTCACAGTACCAACATGGAAAGGCGATGTTGGATAACGTTACAAGGCTATATCAGTCAGTCACACATAACGTTGTCCCTGCAACTACTACTACCCCTCTTCAGCAAACACATTTTTGTCTGTCCTTTCCACACATACCCTTCTGTTGTACAAGTGTGTATAACGTTGAGGCACGTAAGCCACCTCTACTCTGTAAGGTTCATGGTTCACAGAGGACAAACACCTACTCTGTGTTATCTAAGTAATCCACTGTGTGGATCATATTACTTAACATAAACTTTTAATTGTCTTTCTAATTAGTTCTCACCCGTAACCTCTAACTTCCTCGAAAAATCTACTGTACAATTTTATTCCTTGTAGAAAATACTGGATTTAAATTTCTATTTATTCTTTCTTGGTGAATGTTTGTTCAGTCTGTACTTTGCACCATGATGATAGACAGAGGAGTTTCTGCAGTTATTTTCGAGATTTTTGTTTGTACATAACTGATTGGTAAATTTACTCACGTGGGGTAGATAAGTCCCCAGAGTTTTGAAAAAATCTTTACAATAGGCTCGATTATTCAGAATGAAATTTTTACTCTGCAGCGAAGTGAAAATTTCAATCTCTAAACATCCCTCAGCCTGCGGCTAAGCCCCGTCTCCGCTGTATCCTTCCTTCCAGGAGTGCTAGTGTTGCAAGTTTCACAGGATACCTTGTGTGGAGGTAGGGGATGACGTACCGCCAGAAATAAAGCCGTGCGGACGGGTCGTGAGTCGTGCTTGGGTAGCTCAGTCGTAGAAAACTTGCCTCAAAAGGCAAAGGTCTCGAGTCTGAGTGTCGGTCCGGCACACAGATTTAATCTGCTAGGTTATTATTTATGGTTATTATTCTTAAGTCGCCAGTCGTTGTGGCCGAGCGGTTATAGGCGCTTCAGTCTGGAAACGCGCGACCGCTACGGTCGCAGGTTCGAATCCTGCCTCGGAGATGGATGTGTGTGATGTCCTTAGGCTAAGTTAGGTTTAAGTAGTTCTAAGTTCTAGGGGACTGATGACCTCAGATGTTAAGTCCCATAGTGCTCAGAGCCATTTGAATTATTCTTAAGTCCGTTGTCTAATACTCTATAGTTTGAGAACCATACTGACATTTTGTGCATTTGTTCTCGATGAAAGAATAGTGAACCTAACAACTGGGTGTATGTAATAACAATTACGTAATTAAGAGACACTGGCATCACGTTGACGGGACTAAGAGCATAACATGCCGATGACATTTTGTTTGCTGGTATCACTGTCTGTTCACATGACATCAGCTCACAATCAATATTCATTTCTACAGATGATGCGTTTGTTGCGCTATCTGTAGGGGTGCCAGCTACAATTAATTTAAGACTGTAACACTCCTTACAAGAACCGAAATTCTTGCAAAACGTTTGCTTTATGTTCAGTATCGCTTATTTCCAAATAGTCCAATCGTGAACTTTTTCCCAGCATTCAATTTGTATTTTGAGCAAAAAGGACTTTTGTGTTTCAGTGACTATAATGTTGCTGTAACCAGCGAAGGAAAGGTTTCCCCAGGAGTAACACGACTGAGTAAGTCATTGATGTACATCCTGAACGTAACTATTTCTAATACTAATGTTACACAGCAGAAATGTATTATGCGAAAATGTAAAATTTTCCTTTAAGCCCTCTCCAGCCAGCTCCAAGCCAAGGTAATCCAGGCCAACACCAGTGTCGCGATCCAAACGAGGAACAGGAAGAAAACCGACGATGCAGAGAGCAGATCAAACCCGGAATAAAATTACGAAACACATAAACTGTATTCACAGTTGCGAATATGGACAACGACCAGCTGTGTAATGGAATGACGACAATCAAAATTTGTGGTCGACCGAGAATGGAACTCATATTTCTGGCTTATCGCTTATTTTCATTGTTGTCATTCTATTATACACCTGATGGCTGTCTATAATCGCAACTGCAAATGCAAATGCATTTGATGCGCCCTGAATATATTGCCTCACCTCACCGATTGAGAGGCCAGAATCGAAAACTCAGCAGCATAACCTCAACGAGAGGAAGACATCACGACATTCTAATGGCACAGCTTGATTTCTGAAGAGAGAGTAAGTGTTTTAAAAGAATACTTATCAGCCTGCTGATACGGTGGAAAGGCACAAGCTGAAGCCCTAAAAGTCATTCCTGCAAAATAGAGGGGTGGCGAAGACTATCGATCACCACAGAAAAACTGCCCGCACTGTACCCTCGCTGGCCAGACGTTACGTCGGAACTCCTATTTTTATTCTAAAATATTTTGGTTCTGACAATTGTTTCACTAAAATTTTAGCCTTATTTGTCGTTTGTGTTATCTCTAATATCTGTACCCTATCTGTTAGTTACGATCAGAACCTAATGACTCCAGCTACTTTGGCAGGATCTTATGGCCCATAATATGACACACTCATCATTGTTAAGAGCAAGTATCACTTTTAAATTCTACTATTGGTGATTCTGTCAAAAGTCTGACAGATAGCCATATAGCATTTAAAAGGAAATTAAAAAAATTTCTTAATGGCAACTCCTTCTACTCATTAGATGAATTTTTGGATATAATAAGTGGGTAATTTCCCCAACCCCCACAAAAAAATTAAAAATATTGAATGTCATGTAATATTTTGTGTAATGTAATATCTTGTATGGACACCTTTTATTAACCTGACACGTTCCACATCATTACGAAGTGTCATATTCATGATCTATGGAACAAGTACTAATCTAATCTAATCTAATCTCACCTGTACTTCAGATGTATCTTACAAATTTTCTGGAGTAAGCTGCTTAAATCAATTTGTATTAGCGTGAGAACGCGGTGTGCTCTAGTATTATCATTTGTCTCGGCTGTTACATGTGAACCTATTATGATTGCATGGTCGTTATCAGAATAACCACAAAATTTTTGGTTCCCCTGTCTGCAGAATACTTGGCCCAACTATTTTTTCTTCAAATGTTGAATTTCTCTTTATTCGACGTTTGTTTGTGGTTCAGGAATGTCATAGCTGCTCCAACTCCCTGTATTCTTGCCATGTGTTACTACTGTTTCCTCTCATGTTTGATTGTTTTGTCCATTTCTTAGTTCTTGTCTTACATCTTCAACTTACCTTCTGTTCAGAAAAGTGCATACCACCACTGTCGTCACGTCTCTCTGCGCTGCGACGCCAAGGGAAAACGAAATAATGGCTGTCTCGGTGGCAGTCAGTGGTGCTCCAGACATTGTCGCACTCTATTTCTAGAAAATAGCCCATTTACTAACATGAGGTAAGTGACTTGGCTGTACAATCCTGCACCATCAAGTCTTTTATCTCGGGCGCTAGTCGCACGAAACCTCTGAGCTCCTGCAGTGGTACTTAGTACGGTCTTCCTGAACACATCGAATTCATACTGACAAGTAGCAACATGGCCATCCTGAACCCATCGAATACATATTGGCAAGTAGCAACATGGTGGAACGACTGACTGTAGTTTTCACAGATCACAATGCAGCTGCTGTAGAATGCTGAACCGTACTGGCAGACATTTCTTTTTCTAACACGAGGCGTAGTACGGTCTTGCCAGGAACAAACAACACTCAAATACAAATTCCGAATGAGAGACTTGCTGCCTAATTTTTTCATATGTACATGAAGATCCATTGCTATTAACTGCACTCTAAGAAAAAAAAGGAAAAGAAAAAAGGACGCACTACGAAGGAATTATCCGAATGGGTCGGAAATCGCTAGATATTTTGTACGTGTACAGAAGAATAAATGATTGCGATATCAGAAAAAATGCATGATTAATTCAAGAGCAAGAGTTTCGCAACTTGAGCAAGTCAATAACGCGTTAGTCCGTGCCTGGCCCTTATGCGAGCAGTTATTAGGATTGGCATTGGCTGACAGAGCTGTCGCATGTTTTCCTGAGGGAGATAGTGCCAAATTATGTCCAATTGGCGCGTTACATCGTCAAAATCCTGAGATGGTTGGCCATAATGCTCTAAATATTCTCTACTGATAACAAATCTAGTGGCCCATCTCTAAACTGCTTCAGTGTCTTCCTTTTATCCGACCTGGTAGGGAATCCCAAACACTCGAGCAGTGCTCAAGAATGGCTCACACTACCATTCTATATACTATTATGGACGAGCCACAGTTTGCTAAACCGAAGTCGATCATCGCCTCCTCTACCACAATCCTTACATGCTCGTTCCATTTTATATCGCTTTGCAGTGTTACTCCCAGACATTTAAACAACGTGACTGTGTCAAGCAGGACAATACTGCTGTTCTATCTGAACATTATGGATTTGTTTCCCTACTCGTCTGCATTAACTTACATTTTTCTACATTTAGAACCAGCTCCAGTACGTCACACTAACTAGAAATTTCTTTTAAGTCGTCTTGTACCATCCTACAGTCACACATCTTGGACACCTTCCTGTGCACCACAGCATCATTAGCACACAACAGCAGATTGCTGCTCACCCTGACCGCAAGATCACATAAAGATCATATATATAGCGGTCCTGCCCTACTTCTCCAGGCACTCCTGACGACACCTTTGTCACTGATTAGCACTCACCATTGAGGATAACATAGTGGGCTAGACTGCTTAAGACGTCTTGGAGCCACTCACATATATGGGAACCTATTCCGTATGCTAGTACCTTCGTTAACAGTCTGCAGTGCGCTACCGTGTCAAATACTATTCGATAATCCAGAAATATGGAATCTGCCTATTGTCCTTCATCCATAGTTCGCAGTATATCATGTGCGAAAAGGGCAAGCAGAGCGCCACACGAGCGATGATTTCTAAAACCGTGCTGATTCTGAAACCGAGCTGATTCCTCGACAGAAGCTTTTCGTTTTCTAGGAACTTTATTATATTCGAATCCAGAATATGTTCTAGAATTCTGCAACAAACCGATGTTAAGGAGACTGGTCCGTAATTTTGTGGTTCCATTGTTTTACCTCTCTTATATACACGAGTCACGTGCGTTTTTTCCAGTCGCCTGGGACTTTGGGATGGCCGAGAGATTAGTGATAAATACACGCAAAGTAACGGGCGAATGCCGTAGAGTACTCTTTGCAAAACTGAACTGGGATACCATCTGGGTATGACAACTCCTTGGTTTAAACTCTTCCAGTTGTTTCTCTACGCCATGGATGCTTATTACTATGTCACCCATATGGATGGATACGGAGGGAGTGGCAATAGAAGACGTGGAGATGGTGGCATAAGGAGAGGCAGAGATAGAGTGAGAGAGAGATAGAGTGAGTAAGAGAGAGAGAGAGAGAGAGAGAGAGAGAGAGAGAGAGAGAGAGAGAGAGGCAAATGATGGATGAAGAGATGCAGAGAGCGAGGCGAACAGATAGTGGAGAAGGAGAGAGAGATGGGTGAGCAGAAGAGTAGAGAGGTGGAGGAGGAGACGATCACAGATGGGGAGAAGGAGATGGACATAAAGAGGGGAGGAAGATATGTATAGAGAGAGGGGGGAGGAAGGTGTTGTCGGAGAGATGGGGCAGAGGAAGAGATGGACACAGAGGAGGGGTAGGAGCCGATGTGTGCAATGTATGAGTCGAACTTGTATAGGAGCAAAGTCACAGGGATAAGACTAGCTTTTTATAATTTGATTTTTATGCGTTTTTCTCGTAAACATACATGTACTTGCACTATAACGGAAAAACGCTGAGGGAAGTCAAGATTAGCCGCACAAAGGGAATCTAAATTATCAACAAAGATAAAAACACAACTCTAATTATAATACGAGTACTCTTTTATCATGAGATAAGTGTTACACTTCAAAACTTTATCGTTTCCAGTATCCTTTTCGATAATCAATTTTAAAATATCAGCACTACATGTGTAAGCTTATCGTTTTATCGAATTGCACCAGCCGCCGTAATTCTCCAAGAATGAGCATAATTCGTAAGTCTCTCTAACGATGACTAGTATTTAGTATTCGTTATAGCAAATGGAATAGTTGAGTTTTTTATGCAAGGAATTCCTGTAGGCTGTATCATTTTCTGTATGGTGTGAACAGATAGTAAAATTGCGTATCCCTGTCATTTTCCACTCCTGTCGCCAATGAGGGGCAGTTAACTATCGGCAATGCTGTTTATAATCTCGAATTTATATAATTTTGCAGTCATGATCAGATTTTTCGTGAAGTAATTTGATTTTTCAACACTTCTGCATTGACATTCATTGACGTACTATGCAGGTTCTCAATAAAGTCGAGAAAGCCCTGTCGCAGCGACGTATCATTACTCACTTGTAGGTTAAGAACACTCACCGCCTTAAAATGTCTTGAAATGTTCTGGTACACTTCCAGAACATCAAAACGAATTGCAAAATGCAAGTTATCCGCAATGATGCAAATTAGGCACTTAACGATAAACAATAAAAATTGTGAGGTCATCCAGATGAGTATTAAAAATATTCCGTTAAATTTCAGTTACATTATAAATCACACAAAATTACAGATTGCCGATTCAACTAAATAGATAGGGATTACAGTTATGATGAACGTAAGTTGGAATAATAACATATAAATTAGAAGGAGAACAAAAAAATGCGTTTCACTGTCAGGACACTTAAAAGATGCAACAAATCTTGAGAATTGCTCGGTATAGAATGCGTATCAGGGCACCTCATTTGGGGTGGCAATCATTAAATCAAAAGGCGTTTTTCGTTGCGGCGATATCTTTTCAGTAAATTTCAACCACCAAGTTTCTCCTCTGAATACCAAAATATTTTATTGACCCCTGTCAATACAGGGCGAAATGAACATCGCTATGGAACAAGAGGAATTAAAGCTCCCTCAGAAAAAATTAGGAATTCATTTTTCCCACGCGCTTTTCGAGAACGGAATAGTCGATAAATAGTCTGAAAGTGGTCGTATGGAACCTCTGCCAAACATTTGAGTGAGAAAAGCAGAGGCCGGCCGAAGTGGCCGTGCGGTTAAAGGCGCTGCAGTCTGGAACCGCAAGACCGCTACGGTCGCAGGTTCGAATCCTGCCTCGGGCATGGATGTTTGTGATGTCCTTAGGTTAGTTAGGTTTAACTAGTTCTAAGTTCTAGGGGACTAATGACCTCAGCAGTTGAGTCCCGTAGTGCTCAGAGCCATTTTTGAGAAAAGCAGAGAAATCACATACATGCAGACATTTCTGTCAAAATCCTATGAATATTTAGTGTGAATGTGATTCGGGTACGTTGGCCGATTCATGGCTCAGCCGGAATAACTGAGAAACATACATGCTGTTCAAATAAGACCATGTGCCAAACCCATCCTCTGTGCTGAGGCTGATGAGTCATTGCATGCCATCCTCACGGTGTATTTTATTATAGCTTTTTCTGACCCCGCAGTCACCGGCATCTGTCACCCTCCAATGAACCAAAAGTGCTCGTTCTGACTCAACTGATAATAAAAAAAATTGAAATCACAACAATGGTGACACCTGATGAAGGTGACAGTTCTGTTCTCAGCAGAGAACGACACCGCTTCTCATTCCAGTTGATAAGTAGGCTAGGAACTATGTCGGAGGTATCGACGCACAGATAGAAACGTATCCATAATTGCAGTTCCAACCGAATGTTTCATAAAATCTGAGCTGATCGACACAACTATGTAATAGTTTACGCGACGGATCTAAGTGAAGGGATTCCCTCGGCTGCTTCGAGGTATTCTATAAACGTGCTCGAAAAATTAACATCCCTTGTGAATGCAGTTTATGGGGCAGAGTCACGGGTGATCTTGAGATGTAATTGGACTGCATCATTTCACTGGATGTCGTTCAAGTTACTTTAAGTGTATTCCGACTTCAAAACTAGAAGGAAAATTTCAAGGTTTAAGGTTCAGTCGACGACAGTCATTAGAGGCACAGCAACGAATAGGGGATGGAAGCCATCCGTGTCCCAACATTTGCTTCTAACGATTTACGCCAACTACAGGGGACCCAAACCTGGATGTCTGGACGGGAATGTTAACCGCCCCGGTCCCAAATGAGAATACAGCAGATGAGATTGATAAGACTGAGAAATCGGCTTCAGCCATTTACAACTGATGCGGATTGCTCAATCTCATCAATGTGATCCTCAGTTGTGATTGTTCGCAAAATCAGACGTTATGTATTAGTCTGATACGTGACTTCGTAGCGTTTATCCGTAAGTTTAATATACTCAACTCATACACATAACAGAGACTTTAGTCATCAATAATATATTCTCCTTCACTATTTACAACAGCCTGCCAACGCTAAGGTAATTTTTCCATTCAGTGACTGTAGAAATCACGTGGCTTTGGGCGAAGAACTCGTCGAGCCGTGTTCGGAGCGCGTTTTCATCCAGTAAGGAAATTCCTTAAAGCTTGTTTGACAGAGAGAGGAAAAGGTGAAAATCTGAGGGCGCAAGATCATCTCAATAGGATGGGTGCACAATGAATTACCAACCCAACTCCTGTATAGTGTTTTTTGTCAGTCTAGCGCAGATCGTCACTTCACGCAGTCTTCCTAGTCGTCGTCCTTGGATTGCGTCTACAAGATGTTTCAGCTGTTGACAATAAATGTCAGCAGTGATGGTTAGATCTTGGGAAAGCAATTCGTAATACACTACACCGGCGCTGTTCCATTAGATGCATAACATTATCTTTTGTGGATGCTCACAGTTGTTAGTATGAGGAGATGCTTCCTTGTTTGGGCTCAACCATCACTTTTTTTCATACATATTACCGTAAATACATCATTTCTCGTCACCAGTAACGACACAGGATAGGAACGGTTGGCGTTGTTCTCGAACCAGTTGATGACGAGCAAGGAGAGATGCAACTATAGTCACCCACTAATTTCTGTGATTTTTGATGTGGTACCCATACAACCGATTTTTGAACCTTCCTCAGTTCATATAAATATCTCATGATGATGGAATGATCACAGTTCATCGCGTTTGCCAGTTCCCGAGTACTATAGGAGTCTGGTCCCAGACTCCTGCAGTCATCAGGAGAGAGCCGGGTGGCATGTGGTGATGAGGACGTAACTACACTCGAGAGCGCCAAGAAAACATCATTGGCAATAACGCATTTATTAAGCAGCAATACGCGCTTGTCTTCCAAAGCGCCATGCCATAGACTGGCTGGCAGATGATGACCTTCTCAGCAGAAGAGGGCCGGTATGCACTTCACTTGTGGATTGCAGCAAAGCGTTGGGTGGTGGTGGATCCGTCACGAGACGTCTATCGACCTGTGGACACCGGCGGCCTCATGCTCTACATATCGATCTCCAAAGTGCTCTCATTGACGTTGAAAATTTGCACTTGGGGGTGATAACCCCCATGTCCACCTGGAGTACTCACTGACTGACAGGAGTAGGCTCTCAGCCCAGTTTAGGGGACAAGAGACGACAGCATCGGTTTCGGCCTCAGGAATGGGATGAGCAGCAGCATTGGCACTCTCTCTCGAAAGTGGATGATGGACAGCGTCCAGGCCACGCAAGTCAAGCCTCCAGCAAGCCTGTAGGGTGATGGCGGCCTCCGCACCCTATCAGTATTGCCTCAGAAGTTGGCGGTGAACCTGGTAGCAACAGCCAGACTCGTTGCTCCAGAGATGATCGAAAACAGCTAGGCATGTGGAAGGTCGACCCCCATTGCCTCCCCTCTCACTAGACACCTGCAACTAACGTTAGGGCTGAGACTATGCACTGGGCAGTCACCAATCCACAGTCAGCAATCAGATATTTGTTTAAAAAGGTGTAGTTTTTAGTTTGGCGCTTCCCATGCGTTCTGCAGTGGTGGGGATGACAATGACTGTTGGGTCCTGGTTCTCCCTCGCTGTTAGCTTAGTGACTTCAGAGTTTCGCAACTTCAGAGTCTCTTTTCTGCTGGTTCGGTACCTAAATACTTAGTGTTCCATTGTATCTGGGCCTTTTTACAAGAGTCTTCCTTGTCCCTAGTAAGACGGTATCTCTCAACTTCCATGATGTCATTACGCTTCACTTGCAGGCTTGGGCGCTTGTTTGTTCCCCGGTGCTGCAATAACTTCAGTTTTTGGCGCAACTCGCTCAGCATTTCCTCCAGATGGCAGTCTAGTGGCCATTGACACAGGTGGTTCGCCTTGCAGGAGCTGCTGAGGTAGAACTTGGACGAATTTTTAGTGTCAGCCGGGGATACGATCCTCGGGCGTAACAGTACACTAACGTGGATCACTATGGATTAATGCGTTTAAGCGATCTTCACCAAAATCGAAATGTCTTCCTGATCGTGGAGAGTCACTAATGTCAAAATGTTCCTTCTTAAAACGACAAAACAATTTTCTTGCCGTGCTCTGTCCAGCGGTATTATTCCCATGGACGGCGCAAATGTTTCTGGCTGCCTCCGCTGCTGCCACCGATCTATTGAACTTAAACAGGAAAATATGTCGGAAATGTTCCGATTTCTCTACTGGCACACTATATTCTGACATCACAGCTACACTCACTATCTCCAAATTTCAAAATGACGTTATGTAAATTCAAATAGCAACAGTAAACTACAAATAAAAGTTGATAATCGATAAATAAGCCCATAGCAACCAGAATACTAACGTGCAAAATAAAAACTCTACGAACTTACGCACCAACCTAATAGAATGGAGTATGGTGACGGCTGCGCTGCATCATTTTGTTTTTGTCATGTGTGGTAGGGGAATTAGGTGTCCTGCTGGGTACGCAGGCACGCGAAAGTTCAGTTAAAGAAGACCATAAACTTAGCTCATAAACACGTCGTTATGATATACACTGTGAAACAATATGCCGTTCCCCTGCAAGCTACAGTTTCGTTATTTAGTGGCAGTAACAGTGTCTGAGATTGTCAATTCTCTTTTCGGCCAATGAGGCGAGACGAAGTCACTCTGGCGAGCCTCTGGCCAATGTCCCACCATCGTACGTTATCTATGCTGTAGAGACATACAGCAGGTGGTCGAAAATGTGGAAACAGCAAAAAGAGCTCACAGCCTCACCCGGTGTAGGAAAATCGTCCGCATTTAAAAGAGCTTCCAGTCGTCTTGGAATGCATAAATTCGGGCCCTGTGCGGTTATCAAGGGATATTATACGATTATTCCTGCAAAACACTGTGTGTGTGTGTGTGTGTGTGTGTGTGTGTGTGTGTGTGTGTGTGAGAAATCTTATGGGACTTAACTGCTAAGGTCATCAGTCCCTAAGCTTACACGCTACTTAATCTAAAGTATCCTAAGGACAAACACACACACCCATGCCCGAGGGAGGACTCGAACCTCCACCGGGACCAGCCGCACAGTCCATGACTGCAAAACAGTGACAAGGTCAGGTAATGACGATGGAGGTGGTTAGTGATCACGCACTCTTCTCTCCAAAGTAGACCACAAGGGCTCAATAATACTGAGATATGGTGACTATGGTGATAAGGAAAGATGCGACAATTCATCTTCGTTGTTATAGAACCAGTCCTGGACGACGCAAGTTTTGTGAACAGTCAGTCAACTGTCGTCTTGGAACGTAGCATCACCATTGGGGAACAAATATTGCACCATAGGAGGGTGGTCATCAGCTAAAATGGTCACATAGTCCTTGACAATAATGTGACCTTGCAGAGTACCCAAGGGACCAATGGAATGCCACGATATGGCGCCCAAATCATCACTGAAACCCCGCCATTTTTCACTCTTGGGACGCAAACTCGGTCAGAAGTTGGAAAGAGTGTGCAACAAAACTCGTCCTACCAAACTACTTTCTTCCATTGCTCTTTAGTCCAGGTTTTATGGCTTCAGTACCATGTTTTCCTGTTACAGGCATTTGCATCACTAAAGGGAGTGGCTTTCGAATTCCAGCTCGCACTGCAGTCCTCTGTTTATGGAGCTCCCGTAGTGTTGTTTTGGTCTTGACAGGGTTCGCAAGCGCGACATTCAATTCTGAGGTAGCTGCCGCAGCTGTCGTCCTCATACTTTTCCTCATAGTCCCCTTCAAAGACGGTCAGGCACAATCACTGAACACATCTTTCCGTACGCGTTGTGACCTAGCGGATGATGTTTTCCCAGTTTTCCTGTATCCAGTATAAATCTACGATATGGTACTTCCTGACACACCTAACACTCGGCTGCCTTGCTTACAGAAAAACCCACCATACGAGCACCAGGAATTTTCCCACGTTCGAATTCACTCATATCTGAAATAATCCACTCACAACTGCACAGAACACTGTTCTAACCGCTATTGATATAACGTATTGAGGACACTGCATAGATGCCGTCGGTGGTCAAATGAAACAGCGCAAGCTACAGGCTTGGCTAGTATCCACGTTGATGTTGAAGCGAACATTTTTCTCTGCGTTTCCATGTTTTTGTTCACCCCCTGTACATAGGCCACATTTTAACAAAAGGTAGTTACTTGTTCCGTCCATCAAAATCACGATAAACATAATGAAGTTGAAAGTGTCGACGGAACAAACATTGAGCGTTTATTTGGCTACATGCTGTTCATTTAAAGATTTCTTTATTCAACAGTGTGACAATTTGTATTCAAGAATGCCTCTATGACATAGAAACAGTTGTTACTGAGAATCGTCTTTAATCTGCATCTGAAAACACTTTCGCTATCTCACATTTTATTTCCATGTCTGAGTTGTGAAAGAGTTTTGTAGCTGCAAATCTCATTCCTTTCTGTGCCAAAGTTATAATGACTAAAGGCTAATGCACATATATTTCTTTCTAGTGTTGCAGTTGTGTATGTTTCTGTTATCCTCAAACTCACATGGATTGTTGATAACGAATTCGTTACTTGAATAAATGTATTGCCGGGCTGTAGTTAATATTCGCAACTGCTTAAAGAGTTACCGGCAATATGTGCGTGTGTGAGCTCCACACATACACATGTTTCTAATTACTTTCTTTTGTGCATTGGAGCCTTTTTGCGTATGTGAGGAGTTATTCCAGAAAAATATCCCATAAGACATGAATAACTGAAAATATGAAAAGTATTGTAACTTACTAAATTCTATACCCCGAAAGTTGGCAGTTATTACTATGTGAAAAGTAGCGTAATCTAAACGTTTTAGGTCGTCTACTAGACAGTTTTTGCGTTTTAATTTTTCATCAACATGCACACCTAACAACTTTGAACTTATTACGTTATTATTTTTTGTTCCTATACTATGTAATAGGAGGTGGGACATATTTTACAGTAAAAGAACTGTATGACTTGAGTGTTTTCGAAGTTTGAATCGAGTCCATTTTTGGAAACCAGTCAGTAACTTTCACGAAACATCATTTACTATTTTCTCTGTTGATGCTTCTTTCGTCGGCTTCTTAATATTGCTTGTAGCAACTGCAAAGAGGACTAATCCTGCTTACTAAGTCGAACAACAAGGCATATCATTCGTATGGAAGATGTGCTTTCCCTCTTTGTATTACACGAACATTCTAAGGTAACTTTCTACGTTCAGTTTCTTAAATAAGAAGTAAACCAGGCAAGTGCTGAACTACATATTCCGTAAAAACTTATTTTCTATAATATAATATAATATAATCATTTACGAGGAGAAATGCCTTCGATAAGTCACTGAAGTTCCCAGTTGATGTTATTTCATCATTTAAAGATTTTATTAAGAGCTTTGAAAATGTATGAATAGTTAACTCAGTAGATTGGCCGTGTTAAAATCCAAACTGTGATTGGCTAAATATCCCATTATTATACAGGTATGTGTTAAGTGGAATGTGGTACGAATTTTGATTTTCTGTGTCATGTCTGATCATCTGCGCACGCCGTTATACAGAGAATGATTGCAGGTAGCCGGGCAACTTTTTTTTTTTGTATAGAAGTGGAGGATTAGCTCCGATTTCTGTTTTATTAGGAATCTTAAGTTGGAAATGTTAGAGAATCAGTGGGATATTATCAAATTCTTTTTTGACTCAACAACACGGCAACTATTGCATTAATTTGGATGAATAAAACACTAGTGGTCCGTTCTACTGTATTCCGGATTTTTAAATAGAAAAAGTAATATCTCTTACCAACTGTGGAATTTTAAAGTCCATCTGGTTACTTGAAGGTGACAAAAATTTCAACAAAAATGATGTCAAGCAACATCATTAAAGCCGTGATGTCCGGTGCAAAACAAATGTTAAACTAAAAATCGAAGGTTTTATATTTTTTCCAGTGAAGTAAGAAAAGTATTCATTTTTGCGCAGTTGGCTGCTCTGCGACATCTCGGGACCAAAGATAATGCTCGGGCAGCTACACGCATATTAAAAAATTACTGCCATTCAAACTTTTTGAACTTAACAATTATAATCTATTCACTCTTATAGACAGAATTCAGAGCTGGTGACAGTTTTAATGAGAATGCATTGCACTCGGCGTATTTCGTTACAGACGAAGGAAAATCGTAGTCTCATGCGGCAATTATCACTCGATGGTTGTAAATGTAGAATGGCGGAACTTTAAAGTTTAGTGAAATCATCATTTAACAGACTAAGACTGTAACAATCCCACTGGGTGTATCAGATATCACTAATTTTCAAACTATAAGGGCCAAAATATATTAATAGCGGCATAGAGGAAATTACGCTAACTGACAGTACGTTCATGTTGTTGAATAGAACGCGCGAGCGTTCTTATCGATGGCAGCTCGAACTCTTTTTGGACAGCTAGCCACTTTCCTCCAAATTATGCGACCATGTTTCAGTGACGTGTGCTTCAACAACGCACGTCCCACATTACTCCACAGGTAAGCAACTACTATGTGGTAAAAACTTGGTGATTCTACCTCGTCAAGAATAATGCCAGTGAAATGGATTTACCAATATCGCATTCAGATTCTCTCTTTTCCTTGTCTAAGAACATACTACACTCCGTATGTTGAAACAGCCCAACATCTAGCGGTGTGCTCTGTAATACAGACATAATTATTACATCGGGCAAAGGGCTTTTATAAACATTACTAATACCTTATTTTTACTTGAGAGTCTGAGAACATAATACACTTTACGTTCATACGAACAAACAATCGAAGTTGTTATATTAGGAAGGTTAGACCGCAAGAAGAAATTCGTTTTATCTGTGCAGTATCTGATAACCGAATGGAATAGATACAGATACTGTAGGGATCAGGTTCATTGCACTTTGTATCAACAGTCCTTTTCCGAATGTGAAACTGGTATTATGAATGAAACACACACAACACTGGTGTAATATTCTACAGTATTTATTATTTGTTACACGAACCGGTTTTCCACTGTTACAGCATCATCAGGTACAAAGATAAATATGCGGTGCAGAGAGATTTTGTTGGATCAAAGATTTAAAACTAGTGCATGTACAGAGTGTCTCCATTTCCAGAGATGAAAAATGTTAATGTTAGAATTATAAACCAAAAAGCGGGATTATAATGGCGTAACAGCCGAAAACCGGTTCGTGTAGCAAAAAATATTGTTGAATATTACACCAGTGATGTCAGTGCTTCATTGATAATGTGTAAAATGTTCTACCAAGAACCGATGGAACAGTCAATCAATGAAACGGATGTAGAACGCAAAAAGTAGCAGTGGAGAATAGTCACGAAAGATTCTCAGCAAATGATTAATCGATTGAGAAATAACATATATCTGGGCACCGAAGTTGCTGTAACAATGTATTTATTACCTATAAAGGCAGACATTTAGGCCTGAAATTGGGAAGCTACGAATGGTTTCAAATTTCTATGAAAAATGGCGTATAGTGTACTGCAACTAATTGGTATTATTTAGAAGTTTGTTTCATATGCTGGTAAGTATGCTTTCTTGGTAATCTAGGTATCATGTTTTGCAGTCTGATATCCAAAGGATGTATTGAGTTTTTACTGACATGAACGCTGTCGTCGTTCCACTGTCAATCATGTAGTATATGGCAACATATGAGTTTACTGTCTAGCGAAATACGTTATTGTCTGTATTTCCACGTTTCTTGTGATATCGAAATTAAAGTTGCCAGGTAATGACCTCGGAGTGAAAATGGTCCTATAATACTATTTTCAACAATAGCACTGATGACACACGTAACTGAAATCTGGGGATATACAGCTCCAGCACATTGCTCCTTCTGCTAGTCATACAAATCAAGCAACTACTAATCGTAAGTAATGATCCACGAAACATACGCACCGTAGATATGCACAATGAGCCTCTCGTGCAGGCATCCAACAGACTTGTCACACGACTGCGCAATAACTCGAGGCGTTAAAGTAACCCTTCCATTCTCATTCAGATGAACTGCCACCACAATAGATGGAACATACACTGTCCGTCCAAAGAGTTCCGAGACATTTTATTCCTGGCGTACAAGTGACGTCAGCGCAGTAACTACAGTGGCAGCTTGAACTATCAACTGTTAACGTCAGCTGCGCATTCGACCAGTCACCTGTGAGCAGGCAGTGTTAAGCAGTGGACGTGCGGCCGTGGTGTGTCAACGTTGTTCTGTCACAAATCGCAAAGGACAGAATCTCTGAATCAATTCTTTAAGACATCCTCCAGGACGTTCTGAAGGAAAGAAATGTGTGTGCAAAGTTTGTCCCCCACAGCTCGACGTCAGGGCAAAAACAACGACAGGTGGATGCCTACCACGATTTGATTGAAATGCAGAACACGGACAATTGTATTCTAGAAAAAATCATCACGAATGATGAGACTTCTTGTTATCAATACGAATCTACCACAAAACAACAAAGTGGGGAAATTCACACGAAGAGACAACGCTCTGACGACATAACCGACGTCCAGCCCCAGTGAGATGTGCAAGTTTAACAACATCCCAAGAAGGACGTTTCTGACAATTTCACGTGGCTGTACGAACGTTGTGTGTGTTGTACTCAAGTGAGGAGAGACTGTGTACTCATGGAACACCCGAAACATTAAAACCAACGCCTTAACTTTTATCTATTTCTTTTTTAAATCCAGTCTCGGAACGTTAGACGGGGTAAGTCATCCTCGTAGGGAATCTAGCCATCTAGGGCAAGTATAAACCTAATAACGCCGACAACGTGATGACGACGAACCCGTTTATATCGCAAATTTGGCTGGCTTTACAAGCTACGCTATGCCTAGCACCTGGCTATAACAGGAAACACGATAATCTACGTGGATACTCTGCAAATCACATTTAAGTGCCTGGCAGAGGGTTCATTGAAACACCTTCACAATTCTCTATTATTTCAACCTCGTATAGCGCGCGGAAAGAATGAACTCTCATATCTTTCCTCACGAGCTCTGATTTCCCTTGTTTTATTGTGGTGATCGTTCCTCCCTATGTAGGTCGGTGTCAACAAAATATTTTCGCATTCCAAGGAGAAAGTTGGTGATTGGAATTTCGTGAGAAGATTCCGTCGCAACGAGAAACGCCTTTCTTTTACTGATGTCCAGCCCAAATCCTGTATCATTTCTGTGACACACTCTCCCATATTTCGCGATAATAGCACGCAAAATGCGCACAAAACCGACTCATCAACTAGATTTAGTGGCCGATTTTATAATAGAATTGACTCTGTCATGATGGCTTTGGTATATTATTGGAACGAGACTGGTATTGTTGGTCTAGGAAAAATCGTCACTGCCCAGAAGTGACGGTAGCTTCCCCATTACTAACATACCCTTGCACACGTGCATAAATCGGCGCTGCTGGCAAGAAAATTCCACCAGCAGTGGATTTTTCCAGCAGCTTTTTCCCTTCATTCTTAAGCCTACATTCCAAATATTTCTCTCTACTATTTCCTAGATGGCACCATATTACCCAGACGTGCGGACATCATTGAGCAGTGACAGTAGAACTTTTTTGTGGTGACTATGCCAGTACGAGCGTGTAGGGATCCACATCTAAAAAACGCAGCTAACAGTGGTCAACAGGACGTCATTTCCCAATAAATAGTAAGCACGGAGCAGAAACAGCGAAAAAAGATCCGTTTATGTCGGAAATCCGATAAATCTAGGTAGCCAGACGAGGATTGGAACACCGTTCCTCTCACTTTCAAATTCCTCGTCTTCACCATTACATTACCTCCTTCTCTAACTTTCATAAAGGAACTATCTGATGACAGTGAAACCACTGAACCTGAAATCAAGATTTTTTTTTGGATGCTTGCTCTAATCTCGATCGTCCTAGATATACAAGTGAAAGGAAATAGAGTATACTATATCATTCAATTGTGCAACATAAACAAATCGAGTCTGATGTTTTCTACAGCAAAAAAATGCGAAATTGCTTAGTACTCATAACAAATGATTCAGAAATAGAAAACATACTCTGTTACAAGCGTTTTATTAACTATGATGCATTTCGTGCAGTTAATGTGTCTCCAGATTATCTGTAATTACATAACAGTCATTTCACGAACCTATCTAGCACCCATAGAATGCGAACCAATGAAAGCTTTTCAACACAGAATTGTGAATCTGTATTATTGCTTTTAGCAACATTATTACTCTTGAAAATCAGCAAAGACTTAAAGCAATAAAACCCAAACCTCCATCACTAAGCTCTCAAAAAAAGACACTTAAATCGGATTTTCCTGACCTGCATTACCGGTTCAGAAGAACCTACTGTCAAATTTATCATGCAGATTTATGGCAGTTCTATGTTTATGATGAGTGTTTCTTGGTTCAAAACGGGAAAGCCCTCTTTGATAGGCTTCAACGCAAAACATTCCCACCATACTGTACTTTAGCTTCACTCGATGTGAAGAATTTATATATTAACATACCTCTTGTTAAAACCATTGCTTCATTGCCGACAACACAGCCGAAGTTCACTGATCCAAGATGAAACTGATGAGTGTATAGCAATCGTCAGAATTATTACTTCTATAACTACTTTTCTTTTAACAACCGTATACGCAAACAAAATGATGAGTTAGCAAACGGGAACTGTTTAGCTGGTTGTTTAGCGGATATCTTTGTGTTAACATCCTAGAGTATAAATACTTTAGGCAATCCGCTCTTAGCAAGACATGCTTTTTTATGTTAATTATGTGGAACGTAAGCCCACTTGCGGAAGAGTTTAGTAATCTGAGTCCCGAATTGACTTTCACGCACGAAGTTATGTGTCTAATCTATTAGTCATCTCGATGTAAGCCTCTGATTGGTAGAGAGGAACATCGTGTACAACATTTTCCGAAGACGTACAATCAACGACGCCATCATACGCGGATCGTTTTGTCATCCCGCTAGGCATAAAACATATTTTTTCTCATCTATGATTGATCGGTCGCTAAATGTCCCTTAACGCCCTAATTCTTTAGAACGCAAGTTAGTTAACTTGAAATACATCGCCCAACCCGACAATTACAGTCCCAATTTAGCAGTTAGATTATTACGTTTTAAGGGAAGCAATGTGAATAACACACCTGGTACTCGGAGTACTGCTTTCGAGTGCATCTAGGTCGCGAGGTTAAAATGCTGTTGCTGGAGCATCTTCTCACTAAAAAGGACGGTGTAAAAAATAACTCTTCTTTCGCTGTATGTCATAGAGCTAGTGGTCGACGTGAACCGACGCTCGATTCTCTCCAGATCCTACATGTAGGACCTAAAGGATAAAAATTAACCCTCCCCACCTCCGTCTCCCTATTTATTTCGTTTGACATTTCGGTCCTTATTTATAGCTGGTAGTTTGCTGAAACAGTTATATTTTAAGTCTCCACTAGCTCGTCTACTTTTAATTTTTAAGATTATTTTATTCTATTCCTTCATTTTAATTGGTTCCGTTCAACATTTACTCTAGTTCAATCCCATTTTACTACCAGCGTCAGCAGTCGGCGCTTTCACTACTTCTCGTTCTCACATCAGTCTACTACGCGTCCCACTCGCTTCATCAAATACGTTGTCTAGATCAGTACATGTTTCCAACTGTGATCCATGGCTGTGTTCGTTAACCTATCTTCGCACCGCACTTTCCATGGTTTGGTGAGCATCATTTTGGATCATTATTCTATGCTAACGCAGATTTTTTATTAATATTGTAATTTAACGGTTTTAACTTGGAGAGGTTCGAGTCCTCCCTCGGGCATGGGTGTGTGTGTTGTTCTTAGCATAAGTTAGTTCAAGTAGTGTGTAAGTATAGGGACTGATGACCTCAGCAGTTTGGCCCCTTAGGAATTCACACACATTTGAACTTCATTGTTTCACTTGCCATTTCAGACTTTCCTATGTCCATACTTGACGACTGTGTTCTTCGCTGTAACGCCATTATATCAATGGCTTTTAAATATGACTAATGCGGTATTTGCTGTTCGAGGCAAGTGAATCACTTTCCGTCTCGCCTTTAGCCTAGCAATCCCAATGTTCGGTGCTAGATTGGCTCGTGAATAAACTTATGTAACAAGATTGTTATTACTAGTTATAGATAATCTGAAAATGAGTGAGATGCGTCATTATTAATAAAACGCTTGAAATAGAGACTAGTTTTCTGTTTCTGGAACATTCAACAACTGGTGCTACATTAGGACCAAATGGAATGGTGTAATGTGTACATACTAAATGAACTGAAATTGCAAGAAGTTAAATTTCCATGATCGAAAGATCATTCGTATTTGTTGGATAAACATCTGAGTAAATACAAAAATATGGCTTTAGTACGCTATTTAAAATGTTATAGATTGATTTTTCTCGGTGCTGCGTGTTTAATGCATAGAGAAAATTCGTCAGCAAAATAAGCAGAAGTAACAAAACTAGTAAAATCGAAATCTCCAGTGGACTAACATCTAAAACTCTGCACCGCGTTCTTTTTGTATATATATATATATAGGGTGTTACTAAAAGGTACGGCAAGACTTTCAGGAAACATTCCTCACACGCAAAGAAACTTTCCATGTTAGAGCTCATTTTATTACTTCTCTTCAAATCACATTAATCATGGAATGGAAACACACAGCAACAGAACGTACCAGCGCGACTTCAAACACTTTGTTACAGGAAATGTTCAAAATGTCCTCCGTTAGCGAGGATACATGCATCCTCCCTCCGTCGCATGGAATCCCTGATGCGCTCATGCAGCCCTGGAGAATGGCGTATTGTATCATAGCCGTCCACAATACGAGCACGAAGAGTCTCTACATTTGGTACCGGGGTTGCGTAGACAAGAGCTTTCAAATGCCCCCATAAATGAAAGTCTAGAGGGTTGAGGTCAGGAGAGCGTGGAGATCATGGAATTGGTCCGCCTCTACCAATCCATCGGTCACCGAATCTGTTGCTGAGAAGCGTACGAACACTTCGACTGAAATGTGCAGGAGCTCCACCGTGCATGAACCGCATGCTGTGTCGTACTTGTAAAGGCACATGTTCTAGCAGCACAGGTAGAGTATCCCGAATGAAATCATGATAACGTGCTCCATTGAGCGTAGGTCGAAGAACATGGGGCCCAATCAAGACGTCACCAACAATGCCTGCCCAAACGTTCACAGAAAATCTGTGTTGATGACGTGATTGCACAATTGCGTACGGATTCTCGCCAGCCCACACATGTTGATTATGAAAATTTACAATTTGATCACGTCGGAATGAAGCCTCATCCATAAAGAGAACATTTGCACTGAAATGAGGATTGACGCATTGTTGGATGAACCATTCGCAGAAGTGTACCCTTGGAGGCCAATCAGCTGCTGATAGTGCCTGCACACGCTGTACATGGTACGGAAACAACTGGTTCTCCCGTAGCACTCTCCATACAGTGACGTGGTCAACGTTACCTTGTACAGCAGCACCTTCTCTGACGCTGACATTAGGGTTATCGTCAACTGCACGAAGAATTGCCTCGTCCACTGCAGGTGTCCTCGTCGTTCTAGGTCTTCCCCAGTCGCGAGTCATAGGCTGGAATGTTCCGTGCTCCCTAAGACGCCGATCAATTGCTTCGAACGTCTTCCTGTCGGGACACCTTCATTCTGGAAATCTGTCTTGATACAAACGTACCGCGCCACGGCTATTGCCCCGTGCTAATCCATACATCAAATGGGCATCTGCCAACTCTGCATTTGTGAACATTGCACTGACTGCAAAACCACGTTCGTGATGAACACTAACCTGTTGGTGCTACGTACTGATGTGCTTGATGCAAGTACTGCCAACTGGCGGTGAATCGAGGAAGTACAGTACATACTGACGAAACTTAAATGAGCTCTAACACGGAAATAAAGCGTTTCCGGACACATGTCCACATAACATCTTTTCTTTCTTTGTGTGTGAGGAATGTTTCCTGAAAGTTTGGCCGTACCTTTTTGTAACACCCTATATATATATATATATATATATATATATATATATATGTTGAAGAAAGAAACAAAGCCAAACAGATAATTGCAGCATCGAAGAAGAAATCGTGGGAAGACTTTGGAAACAGGTTGGAGACTATGGGTCAAGCTGCTGGAAAACCATTCTGGAGTGCAATTAGCACTCTTCGAAAGGGAGGTAAGAAGGAAATGACAAGTATTTTGGACAGGTCAGAAAAACTGCTGGTAAATCCTGTGGATGCCTTGGGCAGATGGAGGGAATATTTTGAAGAGTTGCTCAATGTAGGTGAAAATGCGATCAGTAATGTTTCAGATTTCGAGGTAGACTGGGATAGGAATGATGATGGAAATAGGATCACATTTGAGGAAGTGGAAAAAAATGGTCAATAGATTGCAGTGCAATAAAGCGGCTGGGGTGGATGAAATTAAGTCGGAACTCATCAAATACAGTGGAATGTCAGGTCTTAAATGGCTACACAGGATAATTGAAATGGCCTGGGAGTCGGGACAGGTTCCATCAGACTGGACAAAAGCAGTAATCACACCAATCTTGAAACATGGAAACAGAAAAGATTGTAACAACTACAGAGGTATCTCTTTAATCAGCGTTGTGGGTAAAATCTTCGCAGGTATTGTTGAAAGGAAAGTGCGAGTATTAGTTGAGGACCAATTGGATGAAAATCAGTGTGGGTTTAGGCCTCTTAGAGGTTGTCAGGACCAGATCTTTAGCTTACGGCAAATATTGGAGAAGTGTTATGAGTGGAACAGGGAATTGTATGTATGCTTTATAGATATAGAAAAGGCATATGACCGGGTTCCTAGGAGGAAGTTATTGTCTGTTCTACGAGATTGTGGAATAGGAGGCAAACTTTTGCAAGCAATTAAAGGTCTTTACATGGATAGTCAGGCAGCAGTTAGAGTTGACGGTAAATTGAGTTCATGGTTCAGAGTAGTTTCAGGGGTAAGACAAGGCTGCAACCTGTCTCCACTGTTGTTCATATTATTTATGGATCATATGTTGAAAACAATAGACTGGCTGGGTGGGATTAAGATATGTGAACACAAAATAAGCAGTCTTGCATATGCGGATGACTTAGTTGTGATGGCAGATTCGATTGAAAGTTTGCAAAGTAATATTTCAGAGCTAGATCAGAAATGTAAGGACTATGGTATGAAGATTATCATCTCCAAAGCGAAAGTAATGTCAGTGGGAAAGAAATATAAACGGATTGAGTGCCAAATTGGAGGAACAAAGTTAGAACAGGTGGACGGTTTCAAGTACTTAGGATGCATATTCTCACAGGATGGCAACATTTTGAAAGAACTGGAAGCGAGGTGTAGCAAAGCTAATGCAGTGAGCGTTCAGCTACGATCTACTCTCTTCTGCAAGAAGGAAGTCAGTACCAAGACTAAGTTATCTGTGCACCGTTCAATCTTTCGACCAACTTTGATGTATGGGAGCGAAAGCTGGGTGGATTCAGGTTACCTTATCAACAAGGTTGAGGTTACGGATATGAAAGTAGCTAGGATGATTGCAGGTACTAGTAGATGGGAACAATGGCAGGAGGGTGTCCACAATGAAGAAATCAAAGAAAAACTGGGAATGAACTGTACAGATGCTGCAGTCAGGGCGAACAGGCTTAGATGGTGGGGTCATGTTACACGCATGAGAGAAGCAAGGTTACCCAAGAGAGTCATGGATTCAGCAGTAGAGGGTAGGAGGAGTCGGGGCAGACCGAGGAGAAGGTACCTGGATTCGGTTAAGAATGATTTTGAAGTAATAGGTTTAACATCAGAAGAGGCACCAATGTTAGCACTGAATAGGGGATCATGGAGAAACTGTATAAGGGGGGCTATGCTCCAGACTGAACGCTGAAAGGCATAATCAGTCTTAAATGATGATGATGATGATGATATATATATTCGATTCTTGCGTGTATTTGCGAACAAGGCTCTCTTAAAGTAAAACTGAACATCAGAAGTTTGACTTTCATCAAGCAGCATAGGTGAGAACATTTTTATCCGACTAATGGCACGATTCACGATTAATTATGAAGATAAACCTCTGGGAACACGTGTACATACGCGAATGATGTCACCATATGACACTGGGCATTGTAGTACGTAACTGCAAGACCTGAGTGGTTGTATCGCTTGCGTACTAGAGCTACCCTCCAGAAATCTTATCAGATCATTCGTAATATCTTGTTAGCTGATTACAGAAATCCCAGTAGATATTAACAGCACGGTTTCCTTTGTATGATGCAATTCACAAATGGGTTAACTCACGTCCAAATAGTTTTCAAATTCCACAAATGTCAACTCCAGTAACTCGCAACAACCAAAAAAATTATCGAGAGCATTAGAGGATGAAACAACTGTTTTTGAATCCTGCGTAAGAAGAAAATTTTCTGCAATTTGTGCGAAACTAGCTCACCATGAAGTCGAGAGATCCATAACTGTGCGAATTATGATGATTCTTCACCTTCAGATTCAGACTGTTTCTAATGAAATTATTTTTATCTGTAGTACGGCACGATGATCCAGTATCTACATCTACACTCACAAGCCACAATATATGTAACGGAGTTTGCAGTGCGCACCGTCATCTCCTCCCATAACCGTTCAGGCGCGAATATTTCGCGGGAAGAACGACTGAGGCATTGTCCGGAAGAAAGACTCATAGGACACAACGGTTATTTGAGATCTGACTGTTTAAATACTTACTTTTAATATATTTAAATGAAATGATTCTAATACTAAAGCATATTTAATAGGCTGTGTACTACTATTAAGTAAATTTTACCATAATACTAGATATTTTAATCTATATTTTTAATGTGAAAAATATTTGTGATATACATTTATTGGCTTTTTTCCCATAAAGAAGTGTTTAGGTTATAATTAGCAAGCCCTCAGAAAACTTTAAAACATAACAGTGATACTATTCTTAATACTACCAACGTTTTATTTTCCTATCGTCTTTCTTCGCATTCAGTTCGTCATAAAACTGTCGTCGTTTCCTACTCGTCACTACCGTTACAGTTGTTGTTGTTGTGGTCTTCAGTCCTGAGACTGGTTTGATGCAGCTCTCCATGCTACTCTATCCTGTGCAAGCTTCTTTATCTCCCAGTACCTACTGCAACCTACATCCTTCTGAATCTGCTTAGTGTGTTCATCTCTTGGTCTCCCTCTACGATTTTTACCCTCCACGCTGCCCTCCAATGCTAAATTTGTGATCCCTTGATGCCTCAAAACATGTCCTACCAACCGATCCCTTCTTCTAGTCAAGTTGTGCCACAAACTTCTCTTCTCCCCAATCCTATTCAACACCTCCTCATTAGTTATGTGATCTACCCATCTAATCCCCACCATTCTTCTGTAGCACCACATTTCAAAAGCTTCTATTCTCTTCTTGTCCAAACTAGTTATCGTCCATGTTTCACTTCCATACATGGCTACACTCCATACAAGTACATTCGGAAACGACTTCCTGACACTTAAATCTATACTCGACGTTAACAAATTTCTCTTCTTCAGAAACGCTTTCCTTTCATTGTCAGTCTACATTTTATATCCTCTCTACTTCGACTATCGTGAGTTATTTTGCTCCCCAAATAACAAAACTCCTTTACAACTTTAAGTGTCTCATTTCCTAATCTAATTCCCTCAGCATCACCTGATTTAATTTGACTACATTCCATTATCCTCGTTTTGCTTTTGTTGATGTTCATCTTATATCCTCCTTTCAAGACACTGTCCATTCCGTTCAACTGCTCTTCCAAGTTCTTTGCTGTCTCTGACGGAATTACAATGTCACCGGCGAACCTCAAAGTTTTTACTGCTTCTCCATGAATTTTAATACCTACTCCGAATTTTTCTTTTGCTACCTTTACTGCTTGCTCAATATACAGATTGAATAACATCGGGGAGAGGCTACAACCCTGTCTCACTCCTTTCCCAACCACTGCTTCCCTTTCATGCCCCTCGACTCTTATAACTGCCATCTGGTTTCTGTACAAATTGTAAATAGCCTTTCGCTCCCTGTATTTTACCCCTGCCACCTTCAGAATTTGAAAGAGAGTATTTCAGTTAACATTGTCAAAAGCTTTCTCTAAGTCTACAAATGCTAGAAACGTAGGTTTGCCTTTCCTTAACCTTTCCTCTAAGATAAGTCGTAAGGTTAGTATTGCCTCACGTGTTCCAACATTTCTGCGGAATCCAAACTGATCTTCCCCGAGGTCCGCTTCTACCAGTTTTTCCATTCGTCTGTAAAGAATTCACGTTAGTATTTTGCAGCTGTGACTTATTAAACTGATGGTTCGGTAATTTTCACATCTGTCAGCACCTGCTTTCTTTGGGATTGGAATTATTATATTCTTCTTGAAGTCTTGGGGTATTTCGCCTGTCTCGTACATCTTGCTCACCAGATGGTAGAGTTTTGTCATGACTGGCTCTCCCAAGGCCATCAATAGTTCTAATGGAATGTTGTCTACTCCCGGGGTCTTGTTTCGACTCAGGTCTTTCAGTGCTCTGTCAAACTCTTCACGCAGTATCTTATCTCCCATTTCATCTTCATCTACATCCTCTTCCATTTCCATAATATTGTCCTCAAGCACATCGCCCTTGTATAAACCCTCTATATACTCCTTCCACCTTTCTGCCTTACCTTCTTTGCTTAGAACTGGGTTTCCATCTGAGTTCTTGATATTCATACAAGTGGTTCTCTTCTCTCCAAAGGTCTCTTTAATTTTCCTGTAGGCAGTATCTATCTTACCCCTAGTGAGACAAGCCTCTACATCCTTACATTTGTCCTCTAGCCATCCCTGCTTAGCCATTTTGCACTTCCTGCCGATCTCATTTTTGAGACGTTTGAATTCCTTTTTGCCTGCTTCATTTACTGCATTTTTATATTTTCTTCTTTCATCAATTAAATTCAATATTTCTTCTGTTACCCAAGGATTTCTATTAGCCCTCGTCTTTTTACCTACTTGATCGTCTGATGCCTTCACTACTTCATCCCTCAGAGCTACCCATTCTTCTTCTACTGTATTTCTTTCCCCCATTCCTGTCAATTGTTCCCTTATGCTCTCCCTGAAACACTCTACAACCTCTGGTTCTTACAGTTTATCCAGGTCCCAACTCCTTAAATTCCCACCTTTTTGCAGTTTCTTCAGTTTCAATCTGCAGTTCATAACCAATAGATTGTGGTCAGAATCCACATTTGCCCCTGGAAATGTCTTACAATTTTAAACCTGGTTCCTAAATCTCTGTCTTATCATTATATAATCTATCTGATACCTTTTAGTATCTCCAGGATTCTTCCAGGTATACAACCTTCTTTTATGATTCTTGAACCAAGTGTTAGCTATGATTAAGTCATGCTCTGTGCAAAATTCTACAAGGCGGCTTCCTCTACCATTTCTTTCCCCCAATCCATATTCTCCTACTATGTTTCCTTCTCTCCCTTTTCCTACTGACAAATTCCAGTCACCCATGACTATTAAATTTTCGTCTCTCTTCACTACCTGAATAATTTCTTTTAGCTCGTCATACATTTCATCGATTTCATCATCATCTGCAGAGCTAGTTGGCATATAAACTTGTACTACTGTAGTAGGCATGGGCTTTGTGTATATCTTGGCCACAATAATGCGTTCACTATGCTGTTTGTAGTAGCTAACCCGCAATCCTATTTTTTTATTCATTATTAAACCTACGCCTGCATTACCCCTATTTGATTTTGTATTTATAACCCTGTATTCACTTGACCAAAAGTCTTGTTCCTCCTGCCACCGAACTTCACTAATTCCCACTGTATCTAACTTTAACCTATCCATTTCCCTTTTTAAATTTTCTAACCTACCTGCCCGATTAAGGGATCTGACATTCCACGCTCCGATCCGTAGAACGCCAGTTTTCTTTCTCCTGATAACGACGTCCTCTTGAGTAGTCCCCGCCCGGAGATCCGAATGGGGGACTATTTTACCTCCGGAATATTTTACCCAAGAGAACGCCATCATCATTTAATCATACAGTAAAGCTGCATTTCCTCGGGAAAAATTACGGCTGTAGTTTCCCCTTGCTTTCAACCGTTCGCAGTACCAGCACAGCAAGGCCGTTTTGGTTAATGTTACAAGGCCAAATCAGTCCATCATCCAGACTGTTGCCCCTGCAACTACTGAAAAGGTTGCTGCCCCTCTTCAGGAACCACATGTTTGTCTGGCCTCTCAACAGATACCCCTCCGTTGTGGTTGCACCTACGGTACGGCCATCTGTATCGCTGAGGCACGCAAGCCTCCCTACCAACGGCAAGGTCCAAGGTTCATGGGGGGACCGTTACAGTAGTACAAGTTTATATGACAACTGTCTCTGCAGATGATGAAGAAATTGATGAAATGTATGATGAGATAAAAGAAATTATTCAGGTAGTGGAGGGAGACGAAAATTTAATAGTCATGGGTGACTGGAATTCGTCAGTAGGAAAAGGGAGAGAAGGAAACATAGTAGGAGAATATGGATTGGGGGAAAGAAATGGTAGAGGAAGCCGCCTTGTAGAATTTTGCACAGAGCATGACTTAATCATAACTAACACTTGGTTCAAGAATTATAAAAGAAGGGTTAAATACATGGAAGAATCCTGGAGATACTAGAAGGTATCAGGTTATATAATGGTAAGACAGAGATTTAGGAAACAGGTTTTAAATTGTAAGACATTTCCAGGGGCAAATGTGGATTCTGACCACAATCTATTGGTTATGGACTGTAGATTAAAACTGAAGAAACTGCAAAGAGGCGGGGACTTAAGTAGATGGGATCTGGATAAACTGACTGAACCAGAGGTTGTACAGAATTTCAGGGAGAGCATAAGGGAACAAACGGCAGGAATGGGGGAAAGAAATAAAGTAGAAGATGAATGGGTAGCTCTGAGGGATGAAGTAGTGAAGGCAGCAGAGTATCAAGTAGGTAAAAGGACGAGGGCTAGTAGAAATCCTTGGGTAACAAAAGAAATATTGAATGTAATTGATGAAAGGAGAAAACATAAAAACGCAGTAAATGAAGCAGGCAAAAAGGAATACAAACATCTCAAAAATGAGATCGACAGGAAGTGCAAAATGGCTAAGCAGGGATGGCTAGAGGACAAATGTAAGGATGCAGAGGCTTATCTCACTAGGGGTGAGATAGATACTGCCTACAGAAAAATTAAAGAGACCTTTGGAGAAAAGAGAGCCACTTGTATGAATATCAAGAGCTCAGATGGAAACCCAGTTCTAAGCAAAGAGGGGAAAGCAGAAAGGTGGAAGGAGTATATAGAGGGTCTATACAAGGGCGATGTACTTGAAAACAATATTATGGAAATGGAGGAGGATGTAGATGAAGATGAAATGGGAGATACTGCGTGAAGAGTTTGACATAGCACTGAAAGACCCGAATCGAAACAAGGCCCCGGGAGTAGACAACATTCCATTGGAACTACTGAGAGCCTTGGGTCATGACAAAACTCTACCATCTGGTGAGCAAGATGTACAAGACAGGTGAAATACCCCAAGACTTCAAGAAGAATATAATAATTCCAATCCCAAAGAAAGCAGGTGTTGACAGATGTGAAAATTACCGAATTATCAGTTTAATAAGTCACAGCTGCAAAATACTAACACGAATTATTTACAGGCGAATGGAAAAACTGGTAGAAGCCGACTTCGGGGAAGATCAGTTTGGATTCCGTAGAAATGTTGGAACAGGTGAGGCAATACTGACCCTACAACGTATCTTAGAAAATACATTAAGGAAAGGCAAACCTACGTTTCTAGCATTTGTAGACTTAGAGAAAGCTTTTGACAATGTTAACTGGAATACTCTCTTTCAAATTCTAAAGGTGGCAGGGGTAAAATACAGGGAGCGAAAGGCTATTTACAATTCGTACAGAGACCAGATGGCAGTTATAAGAGTCGAGGGGCATGAAAGGGAAGCAGCGGTTGGGAAGGGAGTGAGACAGGGTTGTAGCTTCTCCCCGATGTTATTCAATCCGTATATTGAGCAAGCAGTAAAGGAAACAAAAGAAAAATTCGGAGTAGGTATTAAAATCCATAGAGAAGAAACAAAAACTTTAAGGTTCGCCGATGACATTGTAACTCTGTCAGAGACAGCAAAGGACTTGGAAGGGCAGTTGAATGGAATCGACAGTGACTTGAAAGGAAGATATAAGATGAACATCAACAAAAGCAAAACGAGAATAATAGAATGTAGTCGAATTAAGTCGGGTGATTAGGGAATTAGACACTTAAAGTAGTAAAGGAGTTTTGCTATTTGGGGAGCAAAATAACTGATGATGGTCGAAGTAGAGATGATATAAAATGTAGACTGGCAATGGCAAGGAAAGCGTTTCTGAAGAAGAGAAATTTGTTAACATCGAGTATAGATTTAAGTGTGAGGAAGTCGTTTCTGAAAGTGTTTGTATGGAGTGTAGCCATGTATGGAAGTGAAACATGGACGATACATAGTTTGGACAAGAAGACAATAGAAGCTTTCGAAATGTGGTGCTACAGAAGAATGCTGAAGATTAGATGGGTAGATAACATAACTAATGAGGAGGTATTTAACAGAATTGGGGAGAAGAGGAGTTTGTGGCACAACTTGACAAGAAGAAGGAACCGATTGGTAGGACATGTTCTGAGGCATCAAGGGATCACAAATTTAGCATTGGAGGGCAGCGTGGAGGATAAAATTCGTAGAGGGAGACCAAGAGATGAATACACTAAGCAGATTCAGAGGATGTAGGTTGCAGTAAATACTGGGAGATGAAGAAGCTTGTACAGGATAGAGTAGCACGGAGAGCTGCATCAAACCAGTCTCAGGACTGAAGACCGCAACAACAACAACAACAACTACTACTACCGTTTACTGTTACAAACCCGTGAAACAGGTTCATTCGTATCGGAAATACAGCACTAATTGGCATGCCCCAAGTAAGCTGACTTACACATAAGAAGTCGCTGCATTAAACTGAATGAGATGTGCTGCACACACCTGCATCAAGAAAATGCTGCCCTGGCCCCTAGCACTGAGATAATGAAGCAAAACCTCGGTTAAATATTCTAGATAACCCGGTGACCAATTTTAAACGATTCCCCTAAAAACACCATACAGACCTGTGGATCTTACTTCCGGAAAATGCCTCAGTTGAAGGTAAATCTCTGTGTGAACTATTTATTTTATTATTTATTCGTGAGAGATGTGAAGGAGAAAGCAATATATTGTTTGGCTCTTTTATGCAGCTACTGTCTGGGAATTTTAACAATAAACCACACCATAATGCTGAATGTCTCGTAGCATCTACCACTGGATGGGCATCTCCATTACACTTTCTCGACTGGTAAATGAACCTGTAACGAAACACGCTGCTCTTCTTGGGATCTTCTCTATTTCCTGTATCAATCCTGTCCGATATGGATCCTTACCGACGAGCAGTATTCAGGCACTGGTTGAACGACGTTTTGTAAGCTACCTCAGTTGTAGGTGGACGACACTACCTGAAGATTCTTTCAATGAAACTAATTTTGGCATCAGCCTTACTCACGATTAGTGTTATGTGGTCGTTCTATATTAAATCTCTCTGTATGCATACCCAAGATTTTTAAATCATGTGAAATATTCCGGTGACTGTTCGGCAACCATGTAAAGAGTCTTTCCCAACTACACTACTGGCCATTAAAATTGCTACACCACGAAGATGGCATGCTACAGACGCGAAATTTAACCGACAGGAAGAAGATGCTGTGTTATGCAAATGATTAGCTTTTCAGAGCATTACACAAGGTCGGCGCCGGTGGCGACACCTACATCGTGCTGACATGAGGAAAGTTTCCAACCGATTTCTCATACACAAACAGCAGTTGACCGGCGTTGCCTGGTGAAACGTTGTTGTGATGCCTCGAGAAATGAGTACCGTCACGTTTCCGACTTTGATAAAGGTCGGATTGTAGCCTATCGCGATTGCGGTTTATCGTATCGCGACATTGCTGCTCGCGTTGGCAGAGATTCAATGACTGTTAGCAGAATATGGAATATGTGGGTTCAGGAGGGTAATACGGAACACCGTGCTGGATCCCAACGGCCTCGTATCCGCAGCAGTCGAGATGACAGGCATCTTATCCGCATGGCTGTAACGGATCGTGCAGCCACCTCTCGATCCCTGAGTCAACAAATGGGGACGTTTGTAAGACGACAACCATCTGCACGAATAGTTCGACGACGTTTGCAGCAGCATGGACTATCAGCTCGGAGACCATGGCTGCGGTTACCCTTGACACTGCATCACAGACAGGAGCGCCTGCGATGGTGTACTCAACGACGAACCTGGGTGCACGAATGGCAAAACGTCATGTTTTCGGATGAATCCAGGTTCTGTTTACAGCATCATGATGGTCGCATCCGTGTTTGGCGACAGCGCGGTGAACGCACATTGGAAGCGTGTATTCGTCATCGCCATCACCCAGCGTGATGGTATGGGGTGCCATTGGTTACACGTCTCGGTGACGTCTTGTTCGCACTGACGGCACTTTGAACAGTGGACGTTACATTTCAGATGTGTTACGACCCGTGGCTCTACCCTTCATTCGATTCCTGCGACACCCTACATTTCAGCAGGATAATGCACGACCGCATGTTGCAGGTCCTGTACGGGACTTTCTGGATACAGAAAATGTTCGACTGCTGCCCTGGCTAGCCCATTCTCCAGATCTCTCACAAACTGGAAACGTCTGGTCAATGGTGGCCGAGCAACTGGCTCGTCACAATACGCCAGTCACTACTCTTGATGAACTGTGGTATCGAGTTGAAGTTGCATGGGCAGCTGTACCTGTACACGCCACCCAAGCTCTGTTTGACTCAACGCCCAGGCGTATCAAGGCCGTTATTACGGCCAGAGGTGGTTGTTATGGGTACTGATTTCTCAGGATCTATGCACCCAAATAGCGTGAAAATGTAATCACGTGTCAGTTCTAGTATAATATATTTGTCGAATGAATACCCGTTTATCATTTGCATTTCTTCATAGTGTAGCAATTTTAATGGCCAGTAGTGTTTTCATCCTGAGAATCGGTACCGATCCCTGCACGAAGCGTCGATCCCCTGCAGGTTCTTCTGCATTTCGCTACAATTTTCTAGCGTTGCGACTTCCCTCTGTACGTCAGCATTATCTACAAAAAGAGTAAAAGCCTCATGGAACTTCTACAGTTATCCACTAGGTCATTCATATTACATAGTGTAAGGCGTATAAGTGTAGACATTTCTGTCGGTGACTGAGTACGGTGGACTGAACAACATTACATCAGTATTCACTTCATTTGCAGACTAATAATTATAGCTATCAGGAGTAGTACGTTTTTAGGTTGGTTAGTACCTCCAAGTACATGTGGCAAGGGTAAACCATTAATGTTAATTTTCCCTGGGCAGAAACTCAGGTGTTATGGTGTGGACACTTGGACCCAAAACGGTTAGACTGTACTGACAAGTGTAGTCCATTTAATGGTGCACTTAGACCTACCAGAAAACATCAGACTCTAAAGTTCGCGATGTGTTTGCACTCCAAACAAATAATTTTCGTTCATATTGCGGAAAGATTTTTTTAATTCGATGTATTTTCTTAAGTGCCATCGTCAGTTATAGAATATAAAATTCTATAAACAATATGCCTTATCAGCAGCAAGATATGTACTCACTGTCATGAAATTTTAGTGAGCTCTGTATTCTATAACCAGTGATGGCAGTAGATGAAAAGTATCATATGGAATTCAGAGGTCCTTAGGCAATCTAGATGAGGGAATATTTCAGTCAGCTTTCTTCGTCTGAGGTGTTCGTATTTACATTGTAATACATTTCGGTGTTACATAGCTCCATCTACAGACATACAAATGATGTCGAGACACTTATGTCTATCTAACAGAGGATTCTCTGTTTTCTGGAGCTCATGTTAGACAAACGTTAAGTGTGTCATTTCAGTATCATTATTTCTGTGTCACCTTGAATCATCTGCTTCTAAATGTGACTTGCTCAATTGGTCTTCTGTGCATGCGCTAACTGCGTTGCTTAATGTACTCCACGGTCGACTTATTTGTACAGTCGTATGTACGTCTTCACATGGAGTTATGCAGCTCTGAAACGACAGCGTAATGTACATATGGGCTTCTTAAATCTAGACGGCTGAGTGAAATATTCCAAACATACAAGGGTTGGACAAAAGTATGGAATCACCGTGAGAAATGTATGCTTGAAAATAAGTATAGATGATAGCTAAACCTGCAAGTTGACCATGAATTGCGTTCTTGGAGTGTCCTCAATACGTTGCAAGTGTTGCTCGTTGTCATAACAGTGTCCTGTGTAGTTTCTTGTGCGTTATGTTGGAGCTGAGTTACTTCGAACTTGAGAGAATTGTTGGTGCTCGTGTGGTTTCTGTTTCCATCACCATTATAGCTGAAGGTTTTGATTTTTCAAGAGGCACCATGGCAAAGATTTGTACCGCATTCAGGAAAAGTGCGAAAACACCATCCGTTAAGTCACAGCGCGGACGACAATGCGCTGAGTTGTTAAATCCTGCCTAGTCGTCGAATCTGGGGTGTCTAGGAAACCTGCCTTCTCGGATCGCTAGACAACATTCAAACAAATCGTATTAATGAGTTTTATTACGAAATGAACAACGACAATACTTCACTTTGACAATAACACAAAAGTGTCGCAAGCAAGGGGCGACATGCAAATAAGAAATCTCTTCAGTATGTACAATTCCTAATACAAGTGACGTGATAACAGTTGACTCTTCTATTCAGGTCGCTGGTCGTGAAGCTTCTGTAGAACTGGGCCGCGCTTATGTTCTCTTTGCATAGAGGCCGCTGCTGTCGCGTTGTCGTCCTGGAAAGGGGTCGGTCAGCGTGCAATTGGCTGACGTTTACTTCACAGCCCTATCTGCTCCCTCTTTCCCGACTGGCGTGCCGGCCCTTGACTTTACGCAGTACCGTGAGTAATAGTAGCAGACATCTCTGAAGAGGACAGTAACGAAAAATAGGAAGACGACAGCTGCAAAAGTAGAACTGAATGTCGCATTCGCGAACCACGTCGCACAAAAAAGGAAGGCAGCTGCATAAGCTGGGAATTATAGGGCGAGCTGGAATTCCAAACTCACTAATGTGATGCAAATGTCTGTAATAGGAAAGCATGGTGCTGAAGCCATAAAACGTGGACTATGGAGCAGTTGTCGGAGAAGTCCTGTTTTTAACTATATCCATCTTCTAGCAGAGTTTACATCACAAGAGCGGAACATGGCGGGGACGGGTGATGATTTGTGGAGCCACATCATCGTGTTCCATGGACCCGTCAGGGTAGCCGAGAGCGCTAACGCGGTGCTTCCTGGACTCGGGTAGGCGCGCCGGCCCCAGATCGAATCCGCCCGGCGGATTAACGAGGGCCGGTGTGCCGGCCAGCCTGGATGTGGTTTTTAGGCGGTTTTCCACATCCCGCTAGGTGAATACCGGGCTGGTCCCCACGTTTCGCCTCAGTCACACGACTCGCAGACATCTGAACACATTCGCACTCTTCCATGAATTCCACTAGACGCAGACAGCAGGGGTACACTCATTCCGTCCTGGAGGGTATGGGGTGGCGGCAGGAAGGGCATCCACCCCTAAAGCTAACCTTGCCAAATCCGTTGTAACCACGCCGACCCTGCGATCGCTGCGGGACTATGGCGTAAGCGAAAGAAAGATCATCGTGTTCCATGGGCTCCATGGTTACTATGCAAGGTCTCATAACTGCCAAGTACTACGTGAACATTGTGGCTGATCAGGTCTATCCCATGGTATAACTTTTGTTCCCAAATGGAGATGCTGTGTACCAAGACGACAGGGCCCGCCTTCATACAGATTGCATGGGTCAGGACTGGTTTTGTGAGCACGAGGATGAATCTCTCCTGGCCACCATCGGCACCAGCTAGCAGTCTTTGTGGTCTACTTTGAAAATAAAGGTGGGTGATCGCTATTCGCCTCCGTTGTTACCTGAACTTGCCCCCGTTTTCCAGGAAGAATAGCATAAGATACTTTTGAAAACTGTAAAAGACCTATATTTATCCATTCCGAGACAACTAGAAGCTGTTCTGAATGCTAACGGTTCTCCTTCGCCGTATAAGGCGCAATACGGCAATTCGTTATGTTTCTGGTGCTTCCATATTTTTATCTACCGCCTGTATATTATTAAATAATGAAGCTGAACTCCCACGACGTTTGCCTAGAAAGACGAATCGCACATAATAGATAGAAATCAATTTACTTTCCAAGTAAATAATACCTAACAGACCCATAACGCTATCCGACATGAAATTTTCACTCTTCAGCGGAGTGAGCGCTGATATAAAACTTCCTGGTAGATTAAAACTGTGTGCCCGATCGAGACTCGAACTCGGGACGTTTGCCTGTCGCGGGCAAGTGCTCCACCACCTTCGCTACCTAAGCACGACTCAGGTCCCCTCCTCACAGCTTTAATTCCGCTGCAGAGTGAAAATTTCATTCTGAAAACATCCCCCAGGCTGTGGCTGAGTCATGTCTCCGGAATATCCCTTCTTCCAGGAGTGCTAGTTCTGCAAGGTCTGCAGGAGAGCTGCTATCAAGTTTGGAAGATAGGAGACTAGGTACTGGCAGAATTAAAGCTCTGAGAACGGGTCTGAGTCGTGCTTGGGTAGCTCAGATGGTAGATCACTTGTCTGTGGAAGGCAAAGTTCCCGAGTTCGAGTCTCGGTCCGACACACAGTTTTAATCTGCCGGGAAGTTCCATAAAGCTATATCCAACAAGATGGCGCACTAAGTCAGTGGACTCGTATTCTGTGGGAGAGGGGTTCAAAACTCCGACTAAATAAACTGATGTAGCATTCTCGCGGTTCCCTGAAACTACGGCAGGCTAAGGCCGCCAGGATCGTTCTTTCAACGACGATAGATTCCTATTCCAGTCCTTGTCAGTCCGTCTCTAATGATCCTGGCGTCGACAGGACATTACATGATAACCCCCCTTTCCTGAGCAAGACAGTATCAAAGGCGAGTGTAAAGTTATGAACCTTTTATGTATTCTGTAATATCATACAGTTTTACTTATTGACCACAGGAAGCTGAAGTAGGATGGTTTTGCACATTCAAATTACATGCCGCGTGTTGGCTCGACGTTACAGGTTACAGGTGTCTAGAAAGACACACTTTTCGGCCGTGTCTGTTGCGCACAAGTAGATTTTCCCTGTTGCAGAAGATTCGAACAGCTGCCACTGCCATAGCAGTATGTTTTACATCAGGCGAGTAAACAGGGCATTTTAGCAGCATTCCTCGCACTCAGGTGTTGGGTGGTCAGCGTTGGCGAGTTGCGTCGGGCCAGATCACATTACTGACTTACGTAAGCGGTGACGTCACGCCCGTGGCGTAAGGCTCGCAGGCAAAGTAGCGCGTAGTGCGAATGATCGACGCAGGCGAGGCGGGTTTGCAGCGGGAATCAGCTGTTCTGTCAGCGGTAGAGCTACGGGGCGCGGTGTGTCCCACCTGCAGGTCTGTACGAAGCTACTCACTTGCAAAACACTCTTTTGTCCATGGAAGATTTATTTCTGCATAAGGCGATCCGTCCGGTCCACAGTTGATAATTTTCGCTCGGCGCGCCGCTGGACAATGTCTCAGGAACAAAATTTATTAGCCTGTGGATGTGTTGCTGAAATAGATCCTAGTGACCAACTGAAATTATCTACCGAATCAGGATCGTCTCTGCACTTCTGACTTTTGCAGAGATGGATTAGAAAAGCTGTTCTTTGTGTTTGAGTCCCGTTCCGGCACACGGACTTCCCCAAACCGATTGAACAATATTCTGTAGAAAATCGACAGTCCAAAAAAATATTAAGGTTAAGGGTTGGAAGCTCCTCTTGATTTTTTTTCTGTATTTGTGAATTAAATATGTTTTTCAAACTCCGCCTTCCACAAAAACAATGATTTTTTTGTATTTATCAAATCTTTTTCGATGCCTATGTGTCATCTTCCATGGGCTCAATTATGAAATTGGATTTTTCCTGGTCGGCTTGTTTTATCCTTTTGTGGCTTTTGGATACATGTTTTACATCGTGTTGTACAACTTTAGTGTGTTTCTTTTTGTTCTAATTATATATAAACTGTTTTTCAAATCTTTTACACTTCACTCTCACCTTGTATCGCTTGTTTTCATTCACAAAAACGAGATCTGAGAGAAAAGTTATGTCACCATAGTCATCATAAAAGCCATAAAAAGGCAAAAATGCAAGACTACCTGTACAAATACACTTTCACAATTAAGGTAGTTTCAGAAATAGAGACCCACAGACGATGATACACAGTCGAAACGTGTTTTGGAAAATAAAGTGTATTTTTCAGAAAACACTTCATAAAAACGAAAATTTGTTTGTTAGTATAGGCCAGTGTAAAGACTGACTAGGTAGAATTTTTTTCTCATTTTCTGAATATCTATTTTACTGTTTGTATTGGAAGTGACTGCGGAACGAAACAGTTCATTTCCTATCAAAGAAGTTAGTTTGCGTTACGTAATTAATCTCGTTTTAGCTGCACTCACACCTACATTGTTTGGTTGGTCATGACCCATGTTTCATTCAAATTATTCTATGGAAAAAAATACGTGGAAACAAGTTTTATAGAAATGTATTCTATTTATTTTGCAAATCTAGTTTTATATTTTTGTGCCACTATCAGTATGTTGTCTTCATTTTTATAACACCTTATGTATAATTTTAAATTGTTGTGTAATTGCTTATTACTCTTTAGATTTGAGCTCTCGGATCGCACACGTAATATGCTGATTGAAAAGATTACTAAAGTGTTGAAAAATGTTTGGGTGAAGATATAAAAAATATTTATTATACAACAACAAGCGAAACTCATTTTAAGCATTTCTGCGCAAACGGTTGTCAAAGAGCGACACCGACTGAATTTTCTTTGCCTCGAAAGAAGATTACGTTAGATGAAAGAGTGTAAGAAGAATTACTATAGCGCTCACCTAAGCGAAAGAGTATGATTACTGGGCAATGTGTCACTGAACTAGCAATTCTTTAAAACTATATTATCTTGAATGCAATCTGAAACTTCGCTGCATTTAAAATGGTATAAACTGAATTAAGAGATCGCAGAGGAATTTCCTAAATGTGTTTCGGACATTTCGGGTGCATATGTATAATAAAAATGGTCAGTTGGGGGCGACCGATCAAAGGTCGCACATAACATGGCTTCTCTCTGCAACGAGATTTTCAGCGGAAAGCTGATTTTAGAAATCAGGTTTTTCTGACCTCTTGTTTTCTATAGATTTTTCTATACTGTAACACACTGTCGACAAGTCCTTGATAACGGGGCAGTTGAATGCGTTGGGTGAAGAAATGTATACCCTCGTCTCCTGAGGGACGACTCAGTTCATGAATCCCGGATAAAAAATTTCTGCTGGTCCCGATGTCCACATCGCCTCTGAGACACGTTCAAATCTGGAGGCATATCACATTCTGCGAAAATGAAGATGCAGAATGCATTTATGCGCTCCATTGCCCTCTGTGGTCCACAAGGCTGGACACTGCCTAAAAGGGAGGTGCTAAAGTTTCTACATTTGAAAGAGAAACGATGAGAAGAATCTGGGGACGAGTGTGAGAGGAAGATAGTTGGAGAACAAGCAAGAATAATAAAATTTATGAGACCATGAATCAAGCCCACGTTTTACAACAACAAAAGAGTAGATGACTCCAATGGTCTGGTCACGTAGTCCTGACGCCAGACGCCCGACTTACTAAGCAAACTTTCATTGCCCACAGTGCAACTAAAAGACCCTGTGCCCAGCTCACGGGACAGATGACGTCAAGGAAGGTGCCGAAGCTTTGATTGCAGTCAATAAAGAGGAAACAGCAACGGAGAGAATACAGTGGAGACTGGATCAGTGATCGATGGATAAGAAAGGATGAAAAAAATCGAAAAATTTACTCTTGACTGATTCATCAAAGTCTTATCCGGATCCGAGTAGCTAGTGTCAGTAATGTTAGCGAGAAACGGCATCGTTTGTATGTACGTGTCTTGGAGCTGTAGCTGCTCACTGATCTTGAGCTGCACACATCCTGTGTCACTACAAGAATTGTAGCAACGTGCTTGTTGTTGTAGGCGACCGATTGTCTGTGCAGAGCTCCGTTCACTGTTGCGTGACGCAAGAGCGAGCCTGCACGGACGGACGTGTCTTCACGGCACTTGTTAACTACCCGCCAGTTAGTGCAGGGCCGAACAAGGCCGCTCGCCGTAATCACATGGCTCATATCTCTCGCGCAGGTATTCTTCTCTCCATTACCGGGTTACGGGGAAGCGGTTTTTACCCGGTTGCGCGTATAAGAAAAATGCCTTCAGTAGTCTGGAGTTCTGACGGTAGGTTTGCCCATGAAATGTAATTGTGTCGTACTTCATAATTCTCATTCCATAGGATAGGACTACAGAGACTGCTTGTGACCACATTTTAGTTGTAATACACTCTATTACAGTATGAATTCTCGACTCTTTTTGTAAATCAAAGATAGATTGCAAGTAGTCAAATTTTAGCTGTTTGATGGTTCCAGAAAGACAAACATTCCTTAGAGGACCATTACTTTTCATAATGTATATAAATGACCTAGAAGATAACATCGGTAGTTCTGTGAGGCTTTACGCAGACCATGTTGTTGTCAACAGAGAAGTCACAAAGATGGGAAATTGTAGCGAAATACAGGAAGACCTGCAGATGATCGGCGCTTTGTGCAGGGAGTGGCAATTGCCGCTCAACACTAACAAATGTAACGTTTTGCGAATACAAAGACAGACAGACCTTTTATTGTATGACTAGCTGACAAACGTGGCATTCCCTGGATATTCTTTTTTCCGATTTTCTATTAGATACGTATCGTTTCTGTGCGCTGGGCACAGCTGCTTCGCATATCTACAACCTGATTCTGTAAACGTCTCTATGGCTATGCCTCTTCACAGATCTATAGACGGCTATTGTTTTCGCATACAACCGTTTGCGCTTCGCAGTTGCAAGCTGTCAAAGGCGCTGCCAGGTGTAAGGGATTTCCTAAGAGTGTCTTAGTAGTAAAGAATAAATGTATTAAAACTTCATGATTGATGCGGCATTATTTTTTTACTCAGCTCACTGTTCTTGAACTTGTATCGTACAATGATATATTTATCTAGGTATATTAAGTGACATGTGAAGGGCTTATTTCAATAGTGGCACAAGTCCATTACCTCCACTTTTCTGTCTATAATGCTTATGAAATTAATGAGCTAAACAAACAGAAAGAAAGGTTCATCTCTAGCAAGAAGACATATGCTTGAACAATTCTAGTATCTCAACTGCAGATTTTTCAGCGCCAATTTACCTTTAGGACTCTGTATCTCATTATGAACAAAAATGGACTTGTACCACTATTGAAATAAGTCCTTCGTATGTGAAGAATGTCTGCGAAATTTATTGCCAATAGAGTTGGTAGAACAGAAGAAAGAAATTTAAACGTCATCCATGATGCGGCAGTTTTTACGGATCTCGTTGTTTCATTCATTCATTCATTTCATTGTTGCCCTTATGGACAGTGTTTGAACTCGAAAATCACATGATGACACAATTTTCACTTCTTTCCTTTCTTCCTCTTCTCTTCCCAAAATCTCTTCATCCTTTGGCTGTGCTCCTGTTTCCTTTGCTCTGTCCATAATGTTCCTTTCTTCTTTCTCTCCTTTACAATAAATTTTGCACTCCTAACTTTGTTTCTGAAGTATTTCCTGTCTCCTATCATTTGCCTGTTGATCCCTATCTGCCTTAAGTCTTCGTCTATTTCATGATACCAATTTGTTTTCTTGCTTGAGCTGTTTACTACATCAAAAATTTTCTTTGTAAGTCGGTTGTTGTCCATTCTCTGTATGTGCCCATAGAAAATTAATCTGCGTTTTCTGATCGCGTCTGTTAGTCTGTCAGTGTGCTGGTACAGCTCATTGGTAGGTCGCTTCATCCATACGCCATCTCTGTGAATTGGTCCAAATATTTTTCTGAGAATTTTGCGTTCTATTTTTTCTGTGTCTATGATGCCTGATGCTCCAATTGTGGTTGTTTCTGACGCGTACAATGCTTCTGGTAATACAACTGTTTTGTAGTGCCTAAGTTTGGCCTGCCTCGATATGCTTTTCTTATTATAATGTGACCATGTGAGTTTGTATGCCTTCTGGAGTTTCTTCGTTCGTTCCATGTTAGCCGCCTTGTTTGATCCTCCCATTTGTATGTACTCCCCTAAATACTTAAATTTTTCGACTCTTTCTACGGATCCATATACCGTATGCATGGTGTGTACATTGTTGGTCTGTCGTTCCATATATTGTGTCTTCTCGTAAGATACCTGCAGACCTGTTTTGGCAGCTACTTCATGCAAGCATTCCAGTGCTTCCTTTGCCTCCTGTGTATTATTGCTGAGTATGGCTATATCATCTGCAAATGCCAGACATTTTATGATTGTTTTGGTTTCACGTGTTCTTCCCAGCTGTATTCCTTTAACTTGTTCCTCCCACTGCTTGATAATTTTGTCTAACACCATGTTGAACAGGATTGGTGAGAGCCCGTCTCCTTGTCGGACACCTGTGTGTATGTGGAAGGGTTCCGAAATTTCTTCCATGAACTTAATCTTGGAGGTAGTGTCTGTAAGCGTCTGTTGTATAAGTGCCCTGGTTTTTCTGTCGATACCATATTCTTCCAGTACGTCAAAGAGTGTCTGTCTGTCTATGGAATCATATGCTTTTTTAAAGTCCACAAAGGTAACTACAGTGTTTCTTGCCTGTCTGACTTTCAAAAGTGTTCTCAAGTTCCAGATCTGTTCGATGCATGATCTCCCTTTTCTGAAGCCTGCCTGGTATTCCCCAATTTGCAGATCTGCTTGTGGTTCTAGTCTGTTTAATAGCACCTTAGAGAAAATTTTGTATGTAACTGGTACTAGCGAAATGCCTCTGTAATTGTTTGGATCTCGTTGTTTATTATTTCATATCTCCTGAACTACGACACGTAGGTGCTACTTACCCAACAGAGACTGTTGTCTGATGTGTGTACCAAGTTTGGTTGAGATCGGTTCAGTGGGTTACTAGGAGATGTGGAACATACATATACACATGCATACATCCATTTTTATAATATGTATGGATCACACGATTGCACAACAATCACTGGAAGTAGTTACTTCCATAAAATATATAGAAGTATGCGTCTGGAGTGATCTGAAGCGGAACGACCATATAGCAATAGTGGCGTGTAAAGTGGATGCAGGACAGATTCATTGGAAGAATACTCAGTATGTAGTCTATCGACAAAGGGAGTGGCTTACAAAACACTCGTTTGACCAATATTGTATACTACTCGTCAATCTAGTATGCGTACCAGATGGTATTGATAGAGGAAGCGTAGACAATCCAAAGAAAAGCAGCGCGTTTCGTTACAAGTTCATTTAGTAAGGCAGAAGCGTGACGAGGATGCTCAGCTAACTCTAATTGTAGACGCTGCAAGTAAGGCGTTTTGCATCAAAGTATGGTCTACTGCTAAAGTTTCGAGAGCGTACATTCCTAGAAGAGCCAATCAATATATTGCTTCCTCCTACGTGTATCTCGCAAGAAGACTACAAAGATAAAATCAGAGATATTCGAACCAATACGAAGGCTCACCAGCTATCGTTTTTCCCGCAGACCATACGGGACTGGAACAGGAAAAGGGTGAATTGACCGTGGTACACCAGTACCTTCCACCACAAACCGTAAGATGCCTTGCGGAGTATACACAATGTGATGAAAAGTATCAGAACACTTGGCTGAAAATGACTTACAAGTTCGTGGCGCCATCCATCGGTAATGATGGAATTCAATATCATGTTGGTCCACCCTTAGACTTGATGACAGCTTCCACTCTCGCAGACATACGTTCAGTCACGTGCTGGGGGGTTTCTTGGGGAATGACAGCCCATTCTTCATGGAGTGCTGCACTGAGGAGAGGTATCGGCGTCGGTCGGTGAGGCCTGGAACAAAGTCGGCTTTCCAAAACATCCCAAAGGTGTTCTATAGGATTCTGGTCAGGACTCTGTGCAGGTCAGTCCATTACAGGATGTTATTGTCGTGTAACCACTCCGCCACAGGCCGTGCATTATGAACTGGTGCTCGATTGTGCTGAAATATGCTATCGCCAACCCCGAATTGCTCTTCAACAGTGGGAAGCAAGAAGGTGCTTAAAATATCATTGTAGGCCTGTTGTGTGATAGTGGCACGCAAAACAACAAGGGGGTGCAAGCCCGCTCCATGAAAAACACGACCTCACCATAACACCAACGCCTCCGAATTTTGTTGTTGGCACTACACATGCTAGCAGATGACGTTCACCGGGCATTCGCCACACCCACACCCTGCCATCGGATCCCCACATTGTGTACCGTGATTCGTCACTCCACACAACTTTTTTCCAGAGTTCAATAGTCTAATGTTTACGCTCCTTACACCGCTTCATTATCACATCGGAAACATAATGAAGCCAACTAAAGTAACACAGCCGAGGAAAGAGGTCGAAAAATCTCGATATAGGTAATCTGTTTTATCCAGACGATGACGTTTTAATCAGTCGCATGTAAGTTACGAAGATTTTATAAGTATCTTCATTTGTATGAAGTGCAGGTACAAACCAATTAACCTATAAAATTATTCAAAGCTTTCAGTTTAAGAATAATTATTTTTCGATTTTGAATTAAATACAGGTAAAAGCTGCTTGGTTGACAAATTCCTTTTGGTATGTTGCATTAACCTAACGAACCCGTTTCCTTGAAGCTACAAAACGTTATTTTTAACTCTGAAATAGTCTTTTATGCAAGGACATCAATCGCAACTTTTTAAAGAAAAAGTCGCTACCTGGCATAAAAGTAAGCATCCAGAAGGCGACGTAATTCGCACACGTACACATGGACGAGTTAGAGTTGCAATTCTTTGTGACAATTATAACCGTCACCAGAGGGCGTGCAAGGGTGGTGAACAGCGTCAGATGTTGAGTGATCACTGTGGACGTCATGGAGATGCCGCGTACAATGTGAGAGAGCATTATCAGTATGGGTCAGCGTACGTCCGGGTGGTCGAATCGTGCAATATCCACATTTGTTAGGCAACCAGATGTGACAGTGGTCCGATGTTGGACTGGCAACTCATCCTCAAGGTTCCGGTCGACACGTTCGACCACCAAAAGGGAGGATCGGCGTATTGGGCATCAAGTACATCCTAACCCCTTCGAATCTGCGCCTCCCACTTGACAACAAGTAATGGACTCCCTGCAACATTCTGACACCTTGGCACCATTGGTCGGAGACTAGCAGCAGCTGGACTAGGGGATTACCGTCCCACGTGTAGGCTGCCGTTAACATCACAAAACAAACGACTGCGCTTGGAGTGGTGACGTGACCGGCGAGCAAAGACTGCTGATGAATGGCGTCGTATTGCGTTCGCAACGAATTGTAGTTCTGCACTGTCCCGGATGACTATCCTCGACGAGTATGGTGGCGGCCTGGGGAGAGGTCCCATGAGCTCAGCTCACAGTTGGTAGTGATTGAGGGAACTGACGTCACAAAGAATCGTCACGGACATTCTGCGCCCTCATGTTTCACTTCTCGTGCGACGGTAAAAGGCCGTTCAGTCCGGTTTACTTTCTTGTTGAACAGGAATGACTTTGTAAGACCCTAGATTCACTCTCGCTGTTTCGAAAGCATTTTGGTTACTCAGCTGTAACTCTCATTTTTTATGAAACCGAAGTTTTTATCACATTCCATGTTAGAGTGTCCTCTTATTAGAAATACTGTTTTGACCCTATCTAATCTCTTAATGGTGTGGGCGAGATACTGATGGTATATGAACACAATATAGTTCTTATTCTGTCCTGAGTACGAATCACAGACTATTACAAGAAGCCTTACTTTTGGATCAAAGATTTCACTCACATAATAGCGCAAAAAATTGTAATTTCATTCGCTCCTTTATTTCCTCAATCTTCAGTGTAAGTGTGAAATATTGCATCACTTTTGGACATTTGATGAATGATGAAAAAGCAGAACGATAATTCCATGCAAAGTAATGAAGACCTTTTGATAAACAGGAATTTGAGTCATGGTACCATTTCGTTTGTTTCTTACAAGGTATTGTAAAGATCAATCTCTGGCACTGGAATCCTCATGCCTAGGCCTTCTGCGGGCAATTAATATTTCCGAAATTGAGCTGGAAAATAGGAAGATTTGTCATTCCAGTCAACTGACTAACTGATAAGCTGTCCTCTTACGTGCGGTTCGTTTGTTTGAAACGAGCAAACAATGAGCATTTGTTATCACTGCCTAACTCATGAGAAATTGCTCTAAGATCCCTACGAACATTATTTATTGCCGGCCGCGGTGGCCGAGCGGCTCTAGGCGCGAAATCCGGAACCGCGCGACTGCTACGGTCGCAGGTTCGAATCCTGCCTCGGGCATGGATGTGTATCATCTCCTTAGGTTAGTTAGGTTTAAGTAGTTCTAAGTTCTAAGGGACTGATGATCTCAGATGATAAGTCCCATAGTGCTCAGAGCCATTTAAACCATTATTTATCCTGCCATATTTTTTTCTCTTTTTAGCTGACTGATTAACAGATGATCCACACATTATCAAGATCGTAGGAGAACCACGCTACTACCTCACTTCAAACTAAACACTATAACTCTAAGAAACAACACAGAGTAAGAAATTCAGCCAATCATTTTTACAGCCGCAACGAGAAAACCGACTTAGGACGTTCTTTCCGTTACTACTAAAAGTAAAACCCTTTGTGTCTTGGGGCATTGCTACGTTACTTGAAAGTCATTTTAACTGCTTTGTATTAACGGCAGCTGACCATCGGAATTTGCCATAAACTCATTTTCTAAATAAGTGCACTTGCCCCGTTTTTTTCCGTGGGGTCTTCCAATTGCATAGTAAAATTTTATACTATTCACCAATACCTCTTAAATGCTATATTATAGGTGCTGAATTCGAGAACCGTTCTGAAACGCTATTTTTTCGGGTCAGTGATCACAAAAGTGCTGGTCGTGTACGCAGCACAGGTTGAGCCTAGCGGTCTGCACAGGGTGTCTCCATAAGAGCGTGGAAAAATTTAATAGAACACAGAGTATGCTCCACTGAACGATTTGAGGTCGGGAACCTGGGGTAGGCTCAAAAATGGTTCAAATTGCTCTGAGCACTATGGGACTTAACATGTGAGGACATCAGTCGCCTAGAACTTAGAACTTCTTAAACCTAACTAACCTAAGGACATCACACACATCCATGCCCGAGGCAGGATTCAAGCCTGCGACCGTAGCCATCGCGCGGTTCCAGACTGTAGCGCCCAGAACCGCTCGACCACCCCGGCCGGCCTGAGGAGAAGCCAGCTTAAGGGGATATGAAAGTAATCTTGTCTATCGCTTTGTCTAGCGTTACTGTTTTCCAGCTTATGTACAACTAACATGCGTACAAGTTTACGCATACTATGCTCTTCATTCGCATGTACATCCCTTATTTTCTGCAAGGAAACAAGGACGACTCTTTCACTGGGCGATATCTTCTACCTGGCTGTCTGAATGGCCACATGTACTTGGGGTTCGTTCAAAGAGTTCTACCTGAATTGTTGGAGAACACACCCTTGGCCGTTCGTGAGAGGATGTGGATACAAAATGACGTGCACCGCCTCACTTCAGTGTGGATGTCCACAACCATCTCAATGCTGTGTTTCCTGGTCGCTGTATTGGAAGGGAAGATCCTATTCCATGGCTTGAGAGGTCATCTGACCTGAATCTTCTTGGATTATTTCCTATGGGAATAGCTAAAGTCACTAGTGTGCGTCGGGATCCTGTCCGCCGATGTCACTCTTTTATTGAGGCTGATGGCCGTCAGTTTCAGCACGTTTTGTAAAATATAGTACAAACAGTACGTTCATTGTGTCAGTGATGGTATTTGCTGTTAATTGTAACCAACTAATGTAAATAAAGAAGTACACATTAATGTGATTTTATTCCTATTATCTCCTTAACTAGCTTCTCCGACCCCAGGCTCCCTACCTCAAATTGTTTAGTCGAGCATTCTCTACGTCCGATTAAATTTTTGCATGCTTTTACGGAAACACCCTATATATCGTAAATACGGGCCTGCTCATAAGTCATGAAAATTAAAGATATAATGCTCAGTGCACAGTTTCGTGAGTATTCTCTTCAGGGGAAATGAGGCACAGAGCAAGTTAGTTATGCATCATTCAGGTGTGTCTTGAAAGTACCGAAGTGGAACATTGACGAGGCTACGGAACAATGGGAGACAGGCTTCCTTCGCACCTGGCAGGTAGCGGCGCGAGGCGCTAATGACGTATTAACAGCAGAGCCAGCTGGCAGGCTGATGATGGAACGAGCGCTCATCTCCCCTTACGTGAAGCGAGCCTGCAATTATTGAACCGAGCTCTCTTGCTGCTATCCATCACCGTCCTGCGCAACTGACGAGAGGCGTACGAACTCGCTGAAGTCAGCAGCACCTCGCCCCGATATTAAAGGGAAGTGTCCTTCCCGTCCTACGGTTTTAAAACTGACCATCCGCCCGCAAATATCGCTAAGATCTCGAACGTCTTCAACCGAAATAAAGTAAACCCAAGGTAGACTGTTGACAATGTTTCGAAGTGTTGTGGAAGTCAAAAGCAGAGAGGTACAACAGTAGAACAGAAGAGAATGAAGAATTCAGCAGTGTTGATTACATTTTCATATCACGGACAGGGAAGGGAGAGTCTATTGAGTAGAATATTTTTAAGAGCGTAGCTAGGATCTGAACTAGGGGAAACTTTTAATTTTGGAGAAGAGACGGGGGGGGGGGGGGGGGGAGGAGGATGAAATAAAGAATAATTTCCTTCAAGCATAAAAATTAAAAATACTGAAAAATTACGTTTATTAATCACCAAACATACAAATATCAAAACTTTATAATACGTACGCACTATCTACACTGTTATTAGCTGATAAAGAATGGTTTGTATGAGATTTGTCGACGGTAATATAAAGTGGTACATCACGGATCCCCAACCCGGTTTTTATCAAAAGTATGGAGACGTTCGTTATTTAACGGATAATAAATTATTAAAATTTTATTCCATTCAGAGATGATCATGATGATGATGATGATCATCATCATCATCATCATCATCATCATCATCATTCCTATGACACATATAGAGAGTGTCCCAGGAGGAATGATCAAGATTGAGGGATCTTACGGGAATGGTCATTCGAAGGAAAAAAGTCTAGCAAATATGGGCTGAAAAATGTATATTTTAAGAACTAGGAGCACTTCACCTTCGATACCACGAAACAAATCTCTTCTACTGCAAGCTTTTGCTTTCCACTTTTTGACATGAGGCAATGTGGACCAAACCAAGAAAAAATTGTCGAGCAAACAAGGGCTCTAAAATGCGTAGCTTAAAAGTTACGAGCACTTGTTCAATAGAAGAGATATTTCACAATGGCAAAGATGAAGTGCCCAAAGCTCTTCAGGCATGCTTTTTAGAGCCCATGTTTACTATCCTTTTTTGCTTCTAATGATCGTTTCGTCGTATCCCTAAATGTTGACCACTCCTCCTGGGACTACATGTATAAATGTCACCTTAAGGCATTTCTTCGCATCTCCTAAACATATGTTGTCAGTTCATGAAAATTCCTGGCTGGAGGCTGGAATGAAAGTACGCGTCTTGCTATCGCATTCTAGTCATGCTCTATGATTGACAAATCAGGGGATGTGGCAGTCCAGTTAAGAATCCGTACATTCAAGGCGTTTATGGTGTAAACTGCAGTGTAGGGTCTTCCATTACCGTGCCGAAATATGCCACTTTTTATGTTGGTCATGAATAGTGTGACAACAGGATTTACCAGTCTTGCCACATACTGGTGACCATTCACTCCCACTTCAATGATTACCATATCAGTCATGTTGTTATATCGAATAGCTCTCCACACCATGATTCGAGAAGCTGGAAAGGTCTTGGTTCCAGAATCGCTGCTTTTGTGACGAGGTGTATGGGTGCGAGATTCGTCGCTGGACACGACAGAGTGGCACTATATGTCCTAGTTGACTGGCTGCACACCATGCAAGTCCTTTTCCAGTGGGATGGCTGGAGCGGTAAAGGGCGCGTAGCAACTCGTGACCTCATCTGAGTTTCTAGTAATATGTTCGCCAGGGATTGTGGTGACACTGCACCTGTAACCTCTCCCCAGATTTCAGCTGTTGTCATCTGTCTGATCGCCAGAGCCAGTCGAGCAATCTTATGGTCTTCTCGTGGCGTAGCTCTTCTGGAAGGGCGTGTGCCTATTCTTCTTGCCACGTTGTTGTTTTTAGACCATCTCGCCACCACTCCTTCTGCAGCCATTGCGCTACAGTCAACTTTGTGTGCGCTCTGACGGTATGACGTTCCAATGTGCCTCATCCCAATGGTTCGATCTTTCTCAGAGTCAGAGTGATGGTGGTAAGTTTCCTGCAGGCAAGCGGATAACGTTCTGTTACATGTGAATACTTCCTATATCAACATTTTAGCAATTCGAGTACTTTAAACATAGCTGCGCTACAGCAACGGTTCCACGTAATCAGATTAAGAGCAGCCGACCAGTTGCAAAGGATAAAGTAATCTTTACCTAGGTTTCAATAGATATAAATCTATCTTCTTCAGAAGACGGCAGTATTACATTAATATGAAGCGATATGTCCTTATCGTTTTTACAAACATCTGCCTAGTTTCATTAGTCAAATAAAACATAGCCCTAAGAACAGGGTTTGTCAGATAAATAAAATAGGTACATGGAAGTTGGAGAGCGCTCTCCAACTTCCATGTACCTATTTTATTTATCTGACAAACCCTGTTCTTAGGGCTATGTTTTATTTGACTAATGAAACTAGGCAGATGTTTGTAAAAACGATAAGGACATATCGCTTCATATTAATGTAATACTGCCGTCTTCTGAAGAAGATAGATTTATATCTATTGAAACCTAGGTAAAGATTACTTTATCCTTTGCAACTGGTCGGCTGCTCTTAATCTGATTATTTTAGCAATTTTTGACATTGACTAGTCACACGAAAAAAAAACATCACTGTCTGAAAATACAAAGTTACAGGAAATGTTTAAAACCAAGAGATATCTGACATTACCAGTTGAAATAACAACAGCGGCAAACGGTGTAATACACTATAAGAAAAAAAGACAGACCACGAAGGAATTATCCGAAGGGGAACAAAATCGGTCAGTGTGTTGTACATGTACAGGCAAATAAGTGATTACAATTTCAGAAAAATAGAGCTGTGTATTCGAGAGAAAGAGCTTCACAAATGCAGCAAGTCAGTAATACATTTGCCCACCTCCGGCTCTTGTGCAAGCGGTTATTCTGTTTCATTAGATAGCCAAAATCCATTGAGTGTTGGATGGTCCAGCCCATATTGCTCCAAACGTTCTCAGTTGGGGAGAGATCAGGCGACCTTGCAGGCCAAAGTAGAGTTTGGCAAGCACAAAGACAAGCAGTAGAAATTCTCACCGCGTGCGGGCGAATACTATCTCGCTGAACTGTAAACCCAGGATGGCTAGCCACGAAGGGCAACAAAACGCGGCAGAGAATACAGTCGACGTACTACTCTGCTGTAAGATTGCCTCGAATGACAACCAAAGGGGTTGTGTCAGGTTGTCGGCCATATGGCAGGCGACATTCCGGTTGGTATACCTCTGCTGTCGGAGGTCTCTAGACACGTCTTCGCTGATCATAGTGCTCATTTCGAAGCGGGACTCATCACTGGAGACACTTCTACTCCAGTCAGTGTGATTAGAGGTCAAATACCACTGCAAACGGGGTTGTTGGTGTACAAGGCTCAATGGCAGTAGGCGCAGGGGGCGCCGTGAACTCAGCCACCTTTCTGTGAGCCGCCTATAAATGACCATTTTGTTTACTGAAGGAGCAATTACACGTCGGACAATGAAAATGATGAATCTGTGGTTCTGAGTGCCTGTCGGACAATTGCTCGAGCCTCCCATTCTGTCGTCTCTCTTGGTCGACCGCTTCCTGCCATGGTTAACCCACTGCCACCAACATCATTGAATTGTGGCGTCGCTCCTACTCAAATGTCGAGCGATTCGCCAATTACTCCAACCAGCTTCATTGATCCCAACTACATGTACTCCAAGTGCTCATATCTGCGTATATTGTTCATGACCAAGTCTGCGAGACATAGTTATTGTCCAACCGAGTACGCGGAACGGAATGAAATTCGCAAAGACTTTATGCCTTGATATCGATATGTCCCCTGTTGACTATCCTTGCCAGCTATGCGATGAAATTGTGCTGCAGCGCCATTCATTCATCCCTCGGCCGTCAAAGTTTACAGTTTTATGTACTCCCTCGATACCTGTATGCACATCAATCTGTGACCAATTTGCTTAACCCCTTCGTGTTGCGCCTTTTTTTCTCTTCTTTTCTTTTCTTCTTATCTTAGAGCGTATTTTTGAAATATCACAGCAAGTGTCTGTGATTGGATTTCCTATTAGCCAATATACGTTGTACGTTCTGGTGCCTTAATTTAACTGATATGCCTGGCTGTGTGGTACAAAATCTACAACAGATTTTAAAGATATTAAAAACATGTTATTATGGTTCGGTAAATTGGAAGACCTAACTGATTAAAATTGGTGAGCAGCCACAAGTCGCATATCACTTTTTCTTTGTTTTGACCTCTTTCATCAACCAACGCGAGCATCTTTAGAAATTGCATTGCGGATGGCGACAGGTTACAAATATCGAGTTGTGTGTAGCGCCGCCGGCATACGTTCGAACACACTTAAAATATGACGGCGATAAGAATTTAGTGCACGTGCTACTCTTCCATTGTCATTGATTAAGGGACTGGGAAAATTCCTTGCAAAATCGCGAGCTGTCTTTTCATATGCAAACTGGATCCTCCACACACTGGAGAATTCTTTCGCTGGAGGGGAAAACGGTGTCAAAGGTCAGTGTCTAGGGCGAGGAAGGAGAGGTGGGTGGGGAAGTATTGGGGCACTTCCTATCGATTCTTTCACTGGAAGGGGATACGCCAAAGCTGCTTAGCAGGTTCCATCGATCGCAGCTTCCAGTACATTACATGGAATTGGGCCTCAACAGCTTGGACACTGCTCGCAAGGGAAAGGCACACTATTTATTGATTTTAGGTGTTGAGCACACCTCCTTCGGTGCTGTTATCTATTAATTCGGATTTTTCAAAAGCTCTGAAACCGAGCAGGATATCTGCCCCTTCTCTAGAGCTAACACGATTTTATGTGACCAAACTATCGCCCACCTTCAAATCATGAAACTCCAGTCTTAGTTCCCTGAGATCGTTTACAACTGTTCAGCGACAGTTTAAACAGCCCAGACTATATATAGCAAAAGCTTTGGTGGTTGTTGATGCTTTTAATTTATCTGTTATTCCCATAGACCACATTGTCACTGATGAGGAGTCGAATTCTTAGTTCTCTTTTTCCAGTTAAGGTAAGTCTCAGGGCTAACAACCGCTGGAACTGCATATGACGAAAACAGCGTGAGCCAAGAAGCCATTTCCAAGCATGTTTGCAGACAAGCACGTCCATGGGCGTCATCACGTGAAACTGTTACACACGTTAATGTTAATTGATGCTCAGACTGTGTCACGTGATGTGGCCATCACGTAACGAAATAGACGTTAATTGAAACTGTTGGAGGGGTACACTGTGCATGCAATGGTGCAGATCACATTTCTAGCGTTCATGGCTAACTTAACGAATATTTCCTCGTCTCTTCTTCACTGACATTTTTCAGACGTTTCACTCAATTTGTATGTTTTTGTTTTCATTTTTTCTTCACTTTCAGAATCACGTTTATACAATCACGTACAGTTTCTTATTACGTAAACTGAAGGGAAAAGGGCGGGGGGAAAAAGGAAACGAAAGTGAAGGAACTTATGAGCTGCATCGGGGGTTTGTGCGGAATCAGCGGCGACGAGTGAAAATGTGTGCGGGACCGGGACTCGAACCTGGGATCTCCTGCTTGCTAGGAAGTTGCATTAACCGCTGCGCACGTGAATACAGTGTTTATCGCAAATGCTCGCACTATTTCGGGAGGCTCTCCGGCCGACTTATATTCCCACCTAGCGCCACCTATCCTCAGTCCTCCTCCATGTGCTCCATGCTCGCTAGTTTTAGATTTCCACTGGAGGTCGAACGTAAATGTGCACCTGCACTGAAGGCTGTGGATTCATTGCCTATCGAGACGAATCAGTTTTATGAATGCATGCTGTCTGTGCTTTCGGACATGTCCACAAGAGCAGACACCACGCATTTATATAAAATACAATTTCTATTTGTGTGTCTGAAATCCATTTAGAATATTTTTTACCAGAGAAACATAGTTGCCGAACTTCCCTGAAGGGATAGCAGCTGCAGGATGGACGTATGTAACGTTAAAGCATATTACAGTCATAGTAATGTATCATAAATTCTGAAATAGATTGGTCCAAATTAAAAAACATGTCAAATACAAAGAATTTCCTGGTGCTTACGTCGAACGGTTCAAATGGCTCTGAGCACTATGGGACTTAACTTCTGAGGTCATCAGTCCCCTAGACTTAGACCTACTTAAACCAAACCAACCTAAGGACATACACACATCCATGCCCGAGGCAGGATTCGAACCTGCGACCGTAGCGGTAGCGCGGTTCCAGACTGAAGCGCCTAGAACCGGTCGGCCACCACGGCCGGCTACGTCGAACGTTCAGAGTGTTAACAGAACTGAATATTAATATGAAACACGAATATGCAGGTGCCTTGGAAAAGTTCTTACGTTGTTCTTGCATCTATTACGTAAATACTACGATTTTTAAAGCCTAGATGGATAGAGAAATAAGTACCAAGCACGTACGATAGTGGAAAAACATTTGAAGAAAAATTAGATTGACAGTTGGCGGAGAGGTGAGATAGTTCACAGATATCTTGTTATATCTATATCCACATACTCTGCAATCCACCGTATGGTGCGTGGTGGAGGGTACCCTATACCACTATTAGTCCTTTCCTTTCCTGTTCTACTCACAAATAGGCCGAGGGGAAAACGACTGTCTGTATGCCTCCATATGAGCCCTGATTTCTCGTATCTTATCTTCGTGGTCCTTAGGCGAAATGTATGTTGGCAGCAGTAGATTCGTTTTTCAGTCAGCTTCAGATGTCGGTTCTTTAAATTTTCTCAATAGTGTTTCTCGAAAGGAACGTCGCCTTTCCTCCAAGGATTCTGATTTGAGTTCCCGAAGCATCTCCGTAACGCTTACGTGTTGTTCGAGCCTACCGGTAACAATTCTAGCAGCCCACCTCTGGATTGCTTCAATGTTTTCCTTCAATCCGGCCTGGTTTTTACCATGACACAAACATGTTCTACCTGCACAAAATTATCTGGATACTCCTGTGTAACGTGGAATTTACCACTAAGTGTTACGATAGGTGGACGTGGTAATGTGAAAGAAGGCGGGAAGTATTACGTTGTCAGCTGAAAAAAATTAACAGTAGAATAGGACGATCAGGAGAGCTCAGTGGCTTCGAACATAGACTGGTCATTGGATATCACCTGAGTAGCAGATCTCTTCTAACTGCGAAAGTCGACTGTTGGCGATGTGATTGCGAAGCGGAATCGCGGAAAAAGAACAACAGCTGAATTCAGAGTAGGCACACCTCGTCTACTGACGGCCAGGGTTCGTCGAGCATCGCAGAGAGTGGTTCTAAAAAAATTGATGAAATAAGCCGAAGCGGAAGGAATCATTCATAATTTCCGAAGTGCTAGCAGCAATCTAGTTAGCGCGATGACTGTGCGTAAGGAGATAAAGAATGAGGTAGAACGGTAAACCGTACAGTATTGCGGTCAGTGCTAAGCGATGCTTAAGGTGGTGTAAAGAGCGATGTCACTAGGCAGAGGATGACTAGAAACGAGTGATTTGGAGTGACGAGTCACGCTATAAGCTGTGGACATCTAATGTAAGCGTTTGGCTACGGTGAATGCCTAGAGGACATTACCTACCGTCATGTGTAGCATCAACAGAGAAATACGGAGGTGGTGGCGTTATGGTACAAGGGAGTCCTTCATGGTTACCGTTCGGTCCCATTACTCCGCTTAAGAACCGTTAAGTACTGTGTACAGTAAAGGAAAAACAGGGAAATAATAAATGTTTGTATCGGCATGGCAATGTACGCTGGTATAAAGCAGCATTTGTGAAGCACTGGTTTGCCGTCAGTGACATACCTGAAATGGACTGGCCCACCCAGAGTCACGACATGAATCCAATGGAGCACCTTTGCAATTAGTTAGATCGTCGACTTGGCTCGAGATGTCAGTGTCCAATGTCACATTTTCTGGTTTCAGCTCTTGAGGAGTCCGCCCCCGATAGCTGCGTGGTCAGTGTGACAGAAAGTCAATCCTAAGGGCCCGGGTTCGATTCCCGGCTGGGTCGGAGATTTTCTCCGCTCAGGGACTGGGTGTTGTGTTGTCCTAATCATCATCATCATTTCATCCCCATCGACGCGCAAGTCGCCGAAGTGGCGTCAAATCGAAAGACTTGCACCCGGCGAACGATCTAACCGACGGGAGGCCCTAGTCACACAACATTATTATTAGCTCTCGAGGAAGAATGACTGTCATTCTTCCACGGACATTCCCCAACAGCCAAGCCTTCACAGAGGCGAAGGGAGGCTACACCTCATACTAGTGTTTACTAATAGGCGTCCAGATACTTTTGATCATGTAGCCTGTACGAAACGAGATAAGTCCGCTAGCATCTGCAGATCGAGTGGGGTCATAACACGATGGACTTGTATTCAGACGACCGCGATTCATCCCCATCAGGCTACCGGCATTTAGGTTTTCGTAGTTCCCATAAATAGCTTGAGTCAGTTGCCGAGACAGTGCCTTCAAAAGGAAACAGCCAGTTTCCTTCTTCGTGCTCCGTCTCTAACAACCCAGTTCTCTACGAGAACGCTAAACCTCATCTTCCTCCCATTTGCAGATCGTACACTAAAGCCTTAAAAACGTGGCACATGACTAAGGCGGTAAGAGGTGACCTTCTGCTGGGTACATGGACACATGGGCAACGAGGAGAGGGAGGAAAGAGACAGATCAGCGAAAGCAGCCTGACATGAAAATACCGTAGTTCCCCGTAAGGTCCCTGCACAGTGTCGTGGGTAAAACAGAAAGTGATGGCTGAGATGGAAAGCCAGTGCCCAATAACAATCTGAGGTCTGTCAAACCAACTATTCGACGACGGCATACTTTCTTTGCACTTCGCATCTGACTGTGCCCAGTAACGCATGCACAGTGTCGTGGTTAAAACAGAAAGTTATGGCTGAGATGGAAAGCCAGTGCCCAATAACAATCTGAGGTCTGTCAAACCAACTATTCGACGACGGCATACTTTCTTTGTACTTAGCATCTGACTGTGCCCGGTGACGCATGCCTACGTCTTGTACCATGAAGACCCGTTGGAATGCTGTGTTTTTGGCATCTCACTTACAGTGCACCGTGTTTTGAAGTCGTGTGTTTTGTATGCTGATACGAGGACAGCCTTTGATCTACCGAAGGACTTACCCTCAATTTTAGGCGATGAGGAGACAATAACAAGACAACTGTTGACATTTAGTGTGACTTCAGGACCCCTGCCTCATTTAACTGGACAAAGTTTATATGTGTATTTTGGGTGGCTGGTTCGTCCGATTACTTCCACGATCAATCAGCTCTGTTTGATTAATACTGTTAACATATGACTATGACGTGAAGAGAGATACTGGAGAATCTACTCTACCGGATAAAAATGCAATGCGCTCAAAACAGGTCATTTTGTTGAGAAGTGAGGTGACAGGTAATTCATCATTCTAGCAGCTACGACAGCAAATATAGACCAAGTGAAACAAACATATTACAGTAAACGGTGCCAATACAGTCGTATCAATATACAGGGCCCTTTGGAGGCAACGCAGGCGTGAATTCTCGAATACAAACGATCATAAAAATAGATTTCCCAGGTATCTTGCAACTCTTGTTACAATTCGGCAACGATTCTTGCTGGCCCTGAAGAACGAATAAACTCCCACTTCGTCTTCTCCCATACGTGTTCAGTTGGTGAGTTACGGTGATCCCGCTCGCCAGGGCAGTTGTACACCTCGAAGAACATGTTGCGTCGGAACAGCTGTGTTTGGATGTGCATTGTCCTGCTAAAAAAGCACATCGTGTTGTCGAAGAGATGGCAGTGGCACGGGGATAACAGCCTGTGCAAGGCAGCAAGCGGCAAGCGCTGGTTAGTTTACCCTTCAGAAACACCATGTGTGACGGCGAGTTGTATCTGATGCCCTCCAGCCCCTCGGCCGAAACCACCCCCTCTCTCCACGCTGTGTGTAGGGGGCACTCCGGAACAGGTGCTCTCCAGGCCTACGCCATGTACCCGTATGTCCATCACTCGCATACAAACGTGACGTACTCTCATCACTGGGGACAACAGTGCGCCATTCCACTCTCCAGTCAACTGTTTCACGCCACCAGAGTAGCCATGCTTGGCGGTGTCGTGGTGGTCCTGGTGTCAATGGTAGCCTGGCCAGAGGCACACGTGATCTTAGTCCTGCTGCAATCAGGCAGTTTCCATTGGTATCCGATAACACAGGATTTCTTCCCTATATTATGTTGAGTCAGTCAACACTCTTCGCACCATGCGTGTATTTTGACGTGCATCTGTACTAAGCCGACGTCCAGATCCTGGTCTACAGTTGTGGAAAAGTTCCACAGACCACTGTCGAAAGCAGCGACACACCAGTGATACACTGTGTTCAACATGTGCAGCAATCCGTCAATAGGTTCATCCAGTTTCCCATAGGGTGACTACGCGATCCTGTTCAAATGACTGAAGCTGTTCAACAGGAGTACGTACTTGTCGGTGGGACATGGTTGCACCCTAGAATGAATGTTAATCACATGTTCACCTCTATGCTCGGTCACTTCTATGCTCCGTCAGATGACTGGATGTTCGTGTTGTCATCATTTCATCATCATTCATGAAAGTGGCGAGATTGGACTGAACGGAGGTTGGGAATTTGTACGGGAGCTGATAACCGCGCAGTTGAGCGCGCCACAAACCAATCATCATCATAATCATCATCATCATCTAAGCTCAGCACAGCTACTGCCTGTAGAGTCAGAAAAGAGAGCTCACAGAGAGGACTCCACAGTTCCTTCGATAGTTGATAACTGTGACAAATGAATCACTACGAACCCTCAATATGTACCGGATCTTTATAATTAAAGAGCAGCTCCCTGCGGGGATCCAGTGCAGGCTGTAACTAACGTATGGCAGCGAAACTTGATAGATATGCTAATCCGCTAATGCGGAACCGATTTACGCAGAAAAAAATTGATTCCAATTTTGCCCACCAGGAGCAAATCTGGCGAAGTGAATACAAGAAAGATGTTTAGAAATGTTTGCATATACACTCCTGGAAAAGGAAAAAAGAACACATTGACACCGGTGTGTCAGACCCACCATACTTGCTCCGGACACTGCGAGAGGGCTGTACAAGCAATGATCACACGCACGGCACAGCGGACACACCAGGAACCGCAGTGTTGGCCGTCGAATGGCGCTAGCTGCGCAGCATTTGTGCACCGCCGCCGTCAGTGTCAGCCAGTTTGCCGTGGCATACGGAGCTCCATCGCAGTCTTTAACACTGGTAGCATTCCGCGACAGCGTGGACGTGAACCGTATGTGCAGTTGACGGACTTTGAGCGAGGGCGTATAGTGGGCATGCGGGAGGCCGGGTGGACGTACCGCCGAATTGCTCAACACGTGGGGCGTGAGGTCTCCACAGTACATCGATGTTGTCGCCAGTGGTCGGCGGAAGGTGCACGTGCCCGTCGACCTGGGACCGGACCGCAGCGACGCACGGATGCACGCCAAGACCGTAGGATCCTACGCAGTGCCGTAGGGGGACCGCACCGCCACTTCCCAGCAAATTAGGGACACTGTTGCTCCTGGGGTATCGGCGAGGACCATTCGCAACCGTCTCCATGAAGCTGGGCTACGGTCCCGCACACCGTTAGGCCGTCTTCCGCTCACGCCCCAACATCGTGCAGCCCGCCTCCAGTGGTGTCGCGACAGGCGTGAATGGAGGGACGAATGGAGACGTGTCGTCTTCAGCGATGAGAGTCGCTTCTGCCTTGGTGCCAATGATGGTCGTATGCGTGTTTGGCGCCGTGCAGGTGAGCGCCACAATCAGGACTGCATACGACCGAGGCACACAGAGCCAACACCCGGCATCATGGTGTGGGGAGCGATCTCCTACACTGGCCGTACACCACTGGTGATCGTCGAGGGGACACTGAATAGTGCACGGTACATCCAAGCCGTCATCGAACCCATCATTCTACCATTCCTAGACCAGCAAGGGAACTTGCTGTTCCAACAGGACAATGCACGTCCGCATGTATCCCGTGCCACCCAACGTGCTCTAGAAGGTGTAAGTCAACTACCCTGGCCAGCAAGATCTCCGGATCTGTCCCCCATTGAGCATGTTTGGGACTGGATGAAGCGTCGTCTCACGCGGTCTGCACGTCCAGCACGAACGCTGGTCCAACTGAGGCGCCAGGTGGAAATGGCATGGCAAGCCGTTCCACAGGACTACATCCAGCATCTCTACGATCGTCTCCATGGGAGAATAGCAGCCTGCATTGCTGCGAAAGGTGGATATACACTGTACTAGTGCCGACATTGTGCATGCTCTGTTGCCTGTGTCTATGTCTATGTCAGTGCGATCATGTGATGTATCTGACCCCAGGAATGTGTCAATAAAGTTTCCCCTTCCTGGGACAATGAATTCACGGTGTTCTTATTTCAATTTCCAGGAGTGTATAATGGGTTAGGAGTCGGACGTGGGCAGAAAAGGTCAAATAAATGAGAAAGGTATAATGTTGATTTTATTATTAACCATCTTACATGAAAACAGCGGATCCACTAATTTGCTCTCTTCCAAAGCAGAAATCACGTGCTGTGCAAGGAGGTCTCAATAACGTGCAGAGATCACGGTAAACAGGTCCTTTGCGTGCATTCTCCGCAAAGAAGAACTGACAGAGAATAAAGATGCTTGTGAATCCACACCAAACAGTCACACAAGGCGAGCGCAATGGCTCTTCGTGCACAACACGAGGCTTAACTCTACCTCACATTCGGTAGCTCTGTGTATTCACTGTATCCTGTAGTGTAAAATGCGACTCGTCACTCAACAGAATATTGCCCAGCCACAGGTCATCAGCTTCGGTCCGTGCCAGAAACCGAAGAGCAAATTGAGAACGTAGCTGCACTCTTTATCTTGTAGTGGTACCAATGTAATATAAACAATAAAACTTTTTGTACTGTCGACGACGGGAGGGATAATTGTCGCTAGTACTACCCGGGGCATGTACTGCATGATCAGTTACAGCTGTAACACACCGGTATTTTGGTCAAATTATTAATTAAAATCCATCATTTATGTTAATTAATACAGATATGTTATATCAAGAGAGATGGATGGTTAGGAGAGCTGTCACTTTATTAACGCAAAAGGTTGATACTGGCTACTTGCTCCCTAACACAATAAAATTGCATACTCTGGGACAATTAAATTTTTCGCTGACCGTAGCAACGCAGAGACAAGGAGGGTTCCTAAGGGCTGTGGACAACAAAGGGCTGCCAGTGAGAGCCGTCCCAGTGAAGCCGTACCAGGGCGAGGTTACAGTTACACACTGAAGCGCCAAACGAACTAGTATAGAAATGCGTATTCAAATACAGCGATATGTTAACAGGCGGAAGACGGCGCTGCGGTCGGCAACGTCAACATAAGACAACAAGTCTCTGGCGCAGTTGTTAGATCGGTTACTGCTGCTACAATTACAGGTTATCAAGATTTAAGTGAATTTGAACGTAGTGTTAAAGTCGGCACACGAGCGATGGGACACAGCATCTCCGAGGTAGCGATGAAGTGAGGATTTTCTCATACGATCATTTCACGAGTGTATCGTGAATGTCAGGAATCCGGTAAAACATCAAATCTACGACATCGCTGCGGCCGGATAAAGATCTTGCAAGAACCGGACCAACTACGACTGAAGAGAATCGTTCAAAGTGACAGAAGTGCAACCCTTCCGCAAATTACTGCGGATTTCAATGCTTGGCCATCAACAAGTGTCAGCGTCCGAAACGTTCAACTAAACATCATCGATAGGGGCTTTCAGAGCCGAAGGTCTACTCGTGTACGCTTGATGACTGCACGACATAAAGGCTTACGCCTCGCCTGGGCCCGTCAATGCAGACATTGGACTGTTGATGACTGGAAACATGTTGCCTGGTCGGACGAGTCTCGTTTCTGATTCTATCCAGCGGATGGACGTGTACGGGTATGGAGAAAACCGCATGAATCCATGGACCTTGCATGTCAGCATGGGACTGTTCAACCTGGTGGAGGCTCTCTAATGGTGTGGGGCAAGTGCAGTTGGATTGATATGGAACCCCTGATAGGTCTAGATACGACTCTGACACGTGACACGTACGTAAGCATCTTGTCGGATCACCTGCATCCATTCATGTCCATTGTGCTTTCCGACGGACTTGGGCAATTCCAGCAGGATAATGCGACACCTCACGTGTCCAGAATTGTTACAGATTGGCTCCAGGGACACTGTTCTGAGTTTAAATACTTCCGCTGGCCACCAAAACCCCCAGACATGAACGTTATTGAGCATATCTAGGATGCCTTGCAACGTGCTGTTCATAAGGGATCTCCAACCCCTCGTACTGTTACGGATTTATGGACAGTCCAGCAGGATTTACGGTGTCAGTTCCCGCCTGCATTACATCAGACAATAGTTGAGTCCATGCCACATCGTGTTGCGGCACTTCTACGTGCTCGCGAGGGTCCTACACGATATTAGGCAGGTGTACCAGTGTCTTTGGTTCTTCAGTGTAGCTCAGTGACCGTGTAGTCGTTGGCCGTTTCGCTCCAAAGTGAGGTTGTGAAACGATGCCATTGGTCGGAGGTTTGAGCATGCATTCGCTTGAATCTTTCGAGAAACATCTAGAAGGTTCTGGAAGCGCTGTATAGGATGGTGAGCGGTTTCACATCCTGCAAGAGTGGGAGGAAATTGCTTCGAATGGACAGCTTTGCTCAAAACGGATACTAGAGTGATGGAGGAAGCTCGGAAGCAAGAGGAGGAGAGCTGCTTTGAGACGTTCCTGGCAACGTATCCAGAGACTAGTCCCTGTCTTACGCAATACAGTGCTGATTGCACTACTTGAAGAACGAGCAGTTTGTTCCCTGTAGATAGAAAGGAATAGGTTGGTACTTTATTGAGGCGCTGTTAGTATTGACAAGTGCTCATTTACGCTCACGCACCACACACAATGCTGCTCATGGTCAGAGTAGGCAAGTAGACTGCAGAGTCTCGTAAACGATTGCGATAACTATCTTCAGCCATAGAAGTCTTCGGACATAATAAGGCGTTCGTTTTTGTTCTCTGGACGCCACGCTGCATCTCCACGGCGCCGTCAGTCTTCTGCGACGCGGAAGATCCACACTCTGGTGATCACTTGGGTCATATTTGCGCATCGAGCTAATACAGGGAACAATAAAGTTAAATACTTACAGTTCCACTTGTTCGTCTCTCTGAGTTGCCTGCGCCAGCGTAGGTGGTGTTCAGAACCAGCAGAGGGATTAACAGTATCAACCTTTTTTCTTAACGAACATAGCAGGGGACTCGTTCAGACAGCTGGGAGTTGTGTCAGTCTTGGATACGATAAATCGTAGGACTTATATATTTGGTGGGATTCCAAGTTGTCCTTTTTTCACTTTCCTTTTTATTTTATGATCAAACATTTATTAACTGAATCCTCCTTTGCTTATTTAACTAGGATCAGTCCCTATACTCATCCTGCATACATTAGATAAGGAGTAGATGTATAGGAAATGGTCAATTAAATTAATGTTTTATGCCAAGAATATCTCATTGTTGCGAAAAACAGAGCCAGAGTCAGACAGCGATCAATCCACTGCTAATACCACGGACGGCATCTTGCACAGTAACAGCAACCACGACAATAAGTTTCAGTATGACAGAACGCACGCCACTTCCAGGTGACACACCAAATTCACTTGTGTCTTCGAATTTCATTATCATCTCCTTTAAAACATTTAATGACAAATGGGTATCTCCTCAGGCCTTTCACACGGCAGTACTCTCTCTACGGAGCACTAATTGCTGCTGTTTACGTGAAACAGTTTCACTCACAGCTCTCTTCTCTATAGCCATACTGTTCACTCACGCTATGGCTTGTTAGATCACAGTGTGGATGTCATACTGTCATATGAACGGAGTACAGCGCCAAATTTTCACCTGGTGGCCAAAATTGGAACTACGTTTTTCCACCGTAAGTCGGTTGCGCATTAACACATTAGCATTTCTACCAAGCTTCTCTGCCACACGATAATTACAGACCACATTAGACCTCTGTGAGTAACTGCATTTTATTTATAATGGCCTGGTACATACAAGTATTATATCCTGAAGCCACTAAACACAATAATCGAGGGTGTAGAACTTTTTCGACAGTGTATGTGAAATTTTTTATCACTATCTATAGTTTCATGACCTTCGCTTTTCATTTTAACAAGACTGACTACTCATACAAAAGTAGCAGGATCTTGAGAAAGGGCTCTGATGACCAGGCGCCCGACAGTTTTTGTTCCACCTATCCGTCCAGCTACTTGTTGCCTAACTAATCGACATGCTAACCGGTCGAGCTGCGTTTAGCCCCGGATGTACGATACTTCCGAACCGGGGCAAAAAATTAATAGTGCCTCCTCCCCCGCCACCCCCCCCCCCCCTTCTTCCCCGATCGTTTGAGATAGGACTCAAAATTTTTAAAAAATCAATTTCTTAAAAATATGTTCATTTCGTAGCACACATCTTTCTGAAGAGTTTGATGTATAATACATATATGTTCGAGTAAATGTAAAACATGTTATTTGGTGTTAAGTGTAGCGAAGTGCAGTGCCACGCCTCTTCACACAGCATTATTCTATCGCACATCACTGCACTTCGTCCTGTGGAATTCAAAAGTGTGTGTTTTGTCATGGAAGCCATCAGTTAGGACAGTGAAAATTAAAATGTTCTGCTCCCAGTCGGCTGGTTTGATATCCTATCCCCCTCGCCCCTTAAAAACTCGCAATTAATGCTGGGTGGTATTATTTGTGACCAGGAGAATAAGAACTCGCCAGAAAACATGCGCTCTTTACTGCCTATCAGCTAATAGCTTTCTCCTTAGTATCACATAAAATTAACAACAGGGAACATAAAGCCATTAAAGACAAATCACAAGCAAGACCTTACACAATTCTTCAGTCTAAGGTCCCAGTAGTATTTTCTCTCTAATCTTGTTACAGCTTTCCTATCTGTGAAAGAATCTATTTACCTCATCAAAGTTCGTCAAACGTTTTGCTACATGAAAAATCAAAATGTCATAACAAGTACCGAAAAAGCTGTTAGCCGGCCGTGGTGGCCGAGCGATTCTAGGCGCTTCAGTCCGGAACCGCGCCGTTTTATGTTACGAAATAGTTTCACATTTCATTCATATGCTCCAATTTCTCAAGCATGAGAAAGTAATAGTAAGAAATTTTTACATGAATTTGGAATTGTCATATTCTGCTATATAATTTATGTGATGTCCCCCTTTCTTCTTCTTCCTCGCTCCAACAAACAATCTCACTATCATGCCTGAATCACGGGTTTAGTTATCCCGCATTTATTCTTCAGTTACGCATTATTACGTGCTCGTACAACGCGTTTCCGCGCTATCCCAAGAATATATGGCCGCTAATCCAACAAACAATCTCACTATCATGCCTGAATCACGGGTTTAGTTGTTGTTGTTGTTGTGGTCTTCAGTCCTGAGACTGGTTTGATGCAGCTCTCCATGCTACTCTATCCTGTGCAAGCTTTTTCATCTCCCAGTACCTACTGCAACCTACATCCTTCTGAATCTGCTTAGTGTATTCATCTCTTGGTCTCCCTCTACGATTTTTACCCTCCACGCTGCCCTCCAATACTAAATTGGTGATCCCTCGATGCCTCAGAACATGTCCTACCAACCGATCCCTTCTTCTGGTCAAGTTGTGCCACAAACTTCTCTTCTCCCCAATCCTATTCAATACTTCCTCATTAGTTATGTGATCTACCCATCTAATCTTCAGCATTCTTCTGTAGCACCACATTTCGAAAGCTTCTATTCTCTTCTTGTCCAAACTATTTATCGTCCATGTTTCACTTCCATACATGGCTACACTCCATACAAATACTTTCAGAAATGACTTCCTGACACTTAAATCAATACTGGATGTTAACAAATTTCTCTTCTTCAGAAACGCTTTCCTTGCCATTGCCAGCCTACATTTTATATCCTCTCTACTTCGACCATCATCAGTTATTTTGCTCCCCAAATAGCAAAACTCCTTTACTACTTTAAGTGCCTCATTTCCTAATCTAATTCCCTCAGCATCACCCGACTTAATTAGACTACATTCCATTATCCTTGTTTTGCTTTTGTTGATGTTCATCTTATATCCTCCTTTCAAGACACTGTCCATTCCATTCAACTGCTCTTCCAAGTCCTTTGCTGTCCCCGACAGAATTACAATGTCATCGGCGAACCTCAAAGTTTTTATTTCTTCTCCATGAATTTTAATACCTACTCCGATTTTTTCTTTTGTTTCCTTCACTGCTTGCTCAATATACAGATTGAACAACATCGGGGAGAGGCTACAACCCTGTCTTACTCCCTTCCCAACCACTGCTTCCCTTTCATGTCCCTCGACTCTTATAACTGCCATCTGGTTTCTGTACAAATTGTAAATAGCCTTTCGCTCCCTGTATTTTACCCCTGCCACCTTTAGAATTTGAAAGAGAGTATTCCAGTCAACATTGTCAAAAGCTTTCTCTAAGTCTACAAATGCTAGAAATGTAGGTTTGCCTTTCCTTAATCTTTCTTCTAAGATAAGTCGTAAGGTCAGTATTGCCTCACGTGTTCCAGTGTTTCTACGGAATCCAAACTGATCTTCCCCGAGGTTGGCTTCTACTAGTTTTTCCATTCGTCTGTAAAGAATTCGTGTTAGTATTTTGCAGCTGTGACTTATTAAGCTGATAGTTCGGTAATTTTCCCATCTGTCAACACCTGCTTTCTTTGGGATTGGAATTATTATATTCTTCTTGAAGTCTGAGGGTATTTCGCCTGTTTCATACATCTTGCTCACCAGATGGTAGAGTTTTGTCAGGACTGGCTCTCCCACGGCCGTCAGTAGTTCCAATGGAATATTGTCTACTCCGGGGGCCTTGTTTCGACTCAGGTCTTTCAGTGCTCTGTCAAACTCTTCACGCAGTATCGTATCTCCTATTTAATCTTCATCTACATTCTCTTCCATTTCCATAATATTGTCCTCAAGTACATCGCCCTTGTATAGACTCTCTATATACTCCTTCCACCTTTCTGCTTTCCCTTCTTTGCTTAGAACTGGGTTTCCATCTGAGCTCTTGATATTCATACAAGTCGTTCTCTTATCTCCAAAGGTCTCTTTAATTTTCCTGTAGGCGGTATCTATCTTACCCCTAGTGAGATAGGCCTCTACATCCTTACATTTGTCCTCTAGCCATCCCTGCTTAGCCATTTTGCACTTCCTGTCGATCTCATTTTTGAGACGTTTGTATTCCTTTTTGCCTGTTTCACTTACTGCATTTTTATATTTTCTCCTTTCATCAATTAAATTCAGTATTTCTTCTGTTACCCAAGGATTTCTACTAGCCCTCGTCTTTTTACCTACTTGATCCTCTGCTGCCTTCACTACTCCATCCCTCAAAGCTGCCCATTCTTCTTCTACTGTATTTATTTCCCCCATTCCTGTCAATTGCTCCCTTATGCTCTCCCTGAATCTCTGTACAACCTCTGGTTCTTTTAGTTTATCCAGGTCCCATCTCCTTAAATTCCCACCTTTTTGCAGTTTCTTCAGTTTTAATCTACAGGTCATAACCAATAGATTGTGGTCAGAATCCACATCTGCCCCTGGAAATGTCTTACAATTTAAAACCTGGTTCCTAAATCTCTGTCTTACCATTATATAATCTATCTGATACCTTTTAGTTATCCCGCATTTATTCTTCAGTTACGCATTATTACGTGCTCGTACAACGCGTTTCCGCGCTATCCCAAGAATATATGGCCGCTAATCATTCGCACACTGAATCAGCCACATGAATGCCCGGGATGGACATTGAGCTCCTGTAGACATAATATCCTTTCAAGCGTGTACAGAGATGGACATTCAGCTCCTGTAGACATAATATCCTTCCAAGCGTGTACAGTTTAACGACCTTGCATTCATGGTTCATAGGTAATATATATCGCGAGGAAGTGCCTTTCACCTGCGCGAGCGAAATACTTATTCTTTGACTTAGCGAGCGAAGAAATGTAAGAAAATCGGTATGTGATGGGACTTTGTTGCGAGACAGGATAACGAGAGGACGTGTACGAAGTGTGTGCAATGAAAGAGTCATTGTTAGCACCCATATTGTATAATTTGTGTTTTTCGAGATTCACAAGCGGTATGTGGAATTAAGTAACAGCCATAAGACAGTCTGGTGCATTTCAAAGGTAATTTCGCGTACTTATTTTTGATCAAAAGATTCTGTTATGAACTGTAGTGTACGACATTCTTGTATAGGACTTCGAACATTTGGCGGTCGATGTTTGCTGTAGAACCTGCTTCAATAACACGGTCGAAAGTATAGAGAAAGTTTTCTCTGCTAAAACGAACTCATTTCACTTACAGACAATCATCGAATGACCAAATGCTAATCGCAGTATCCCAGTTCGAGAAGATCCTATACAAGTTTTCTTTCTCCTACATTTGAAAAATTTTACAGACGACCGTCGGAATCGGCAGCTGCTTCTACATCGCGAGAGTAACTTGTATACGTGTACGAAATTGCGTACACTATGGGAATAGTAGACACCGCTCTGGAAATTGATATTGTCCTTCACAGACATACAAACAGACACTACACACAAGAGTTTAATATTACCAGTTTAAAAACATTAATTTCTTCTTTTGAGCTATAATATCATAGGGTTTATTCGGCTCAGCTCTTATAGCTCCGTCCCCTTTTGTCTGCAGGGAATTTTTTTTTTTTTAACATGCGGCGGGAATTCCTCTGGCAGAAATAGCGCGCAAGCTATGCACGCAATCAAAATTCAACTAATGATTCGTTGTAAAATCAACTTAGAATGTGTTCAAAAATGTTAAGAAACAAACTTTGGATGCGTTAAAAAAATGGCTCTAATGACTATGGGACTTAACATGTGAGGTCATCAGTCCCCTAGAACTTAGAACTACTTAAACCTAACTAACCTAAGGACATCATACACATCCATGCCCTAGGCAGGATTCGAACCTGCGCCCTAGCAGCAGCGCGGTTCCGGACTAAAGTGCCTAGAACTGCTCGGTCACAGAGACCGGCTGCGTTTCGAAATCATATGAATAATCGGTAGACCAACGCGGGTTGAATGCCAAACGCTTTGTAGAACAAGGTTTTTTTCCTTCTTCAAGAATATCGGTTTGGAGTCCCCCTGAAATTGCCGCCCGAGGCAGACAACAGATAGCCCGGTTTGCCCCCCCCCCCCCCCCCACCCTTGCGCCACCACTCCCCTTCCCCGCAATCCCTTAGCTTCGGGCCCGGCTGTGTTGTGCGGAGGATGCAAAGTTCACCGGACTTGGATACGATGTGACGTCATTATGACGTATACACGCTACATCGAAAACGATAGAAACCGTCTATAGCTTCTATAGACCACCTGCATCAGCAACCGTAGTAGTTGAGCGCCTCAGAGAGAACCTGCAGAACGTCGTGAAGAAGTTTCGTGATCATACTATTGTAATAGGGGGAGACTTCAATCTACCAGGTATAGAATGGGATAGTCACACAATCAGAACTGGAGCCAGGGACAGAGACTCTTGTGACATTATCCTGACTGCCTTGTCCGAGAATTACTTCGAGCAGATAGTTAGAGAACCAACTCGTGAAGCTAACGTTTTAGACCTCATAGCAACAAATAGGCCGGAACTTTTCGACTCCGTGAATGTAGAAGAGGGTATCAGTGATCATAAGTCAGTGGTTGCATCAATGACTACAAGTGTAATAAGAAATGCCAAGAAAGGAAGGAAAATATATTTGCTTAACAAGAGTGATAGGGCACAAATCGCAGAATATCTGAGTGACCACCATCAAATGTTCATTTCTGAGGAAGAGGATGTGGAACAAAAATGGAAAAAATTCAGAAACATCGTCCAGTACGCCTTAGATAAGTTCGTACCGACTAAGGTCCAAAGCGAGGGGAAAGATCCACCGTGGTATAACAATCATGTACGAAAGGTACTACGGAAACAAAGAAAGCTTCATCATAGGTTTAAGAGTAGTCGAATCATAGCTGATAAGGAAAAGCTGAACGAAGCGAAAAAGAGCGTAAAGAGAGCAATGAGAGAAGCATTCAACGAATTCGAACATAAAACATTGGCAAACAATCTAAACAAGAACCCTAAAAAGTTTTGGTCATATGTAAAATCGGTAAGCGGATCTAAATCCCCTATTCAGTCACTCGTTGACCACGATGGAACCGAAACAGAGGACGACCGAAGAAAGGCAGAAATACTGAATTCAGTGTTCCGAAACTGTTTCACTGCGGAAAATCGTAACACGGTCCCTGACTTCAGCCGTCGCACGGACGCCAAAATGGAAAATATTGAAATAAACGATATCGGAATTGAAAAACAACTGCTATCACTTAGTAGCGGAAAAGCATCCGGACCAGACGAGATACCCTTAAGATTCTACAGTGATTATGCTAAAGAACTTGCCCCCTTTCTATCAGCAATTTATCGTAGATCGCTGGAAGAACGTAAAGTACCTAGCGACTGGAAGAAAGCGCAGGTCGTTCCCATTTTCAAGAAGGGTCATAAATCAGATGCGAATAATTATAGGCCTATTTCGCTTACGTCAATCTGTTGTAGAATAATGGAACATGTTTTGTGTTCTCGTATTATGACGTTCTTAGATAATACAAATCTCCTTCATCATAACCAACATGGATTCCGCAAACAGAGATCATGTGAAACTCAGCTCGCCCTATTTGCCCAAGAAATTCACAGTGCCGTAGACACTGGCGAGCAGATTGATGCCGTATTCCTGGACTTCAGGAAGGCATTTGATACGGTTCCGCATTTACGTTTAGTGAAAAAAATACGAGCTTACGGAATATCGGACCAGGTTTGTGATTGGATTCAGGATTTCCTAGAAGAAAGAACACAACATGTCATTCTTAACGGTTCAAAATCTGCAGATGTAGAGGTAATTTCGGGAGTACCGCAGGGAAGCGTGATAGGACCTTTATTGTTTACAATATACATAAATGACTTAGTTGACAACATCGGTAGCTCCGTGAGGCTATTTGCAGATGACACGGTTGTCTACAAGAAAGTAGCAACATCAGAAGACTCGTACGTACTCCAGGAGGACCTGCAGAGGATTAATGCATGGTGCGACAGCTGGCAGCTTTCCCTAAACGTAGATAAATGTAATATAATGCGCATACATAGGGGCAGAAATCCATTCCAGTACGATTATGCCATAGGTGGTAAATCATTGGAAGCGGTAACGACCGTAAAATACTTAGGAGTTACTATCCGGAGCGATCTGAAGTGGAATGATCACATAAAACAAATAGTGGGAAAAGCAGGCGCCAGGTTGAGATTCATAGGAAGAATTCTAAGAAAATGTGACTCATCGACGAAAGAAGTAGCTTACAAAACGCTTGTTCGCCCGATTCTTGAGTATTGCTCATCAGTATGGGACCCTTACCAGGTTGGATTAATAGAAGAGATAGACATGATCCAGCGAAAAGCAGCGCGATTCGTCATGGGGACATTTAGTCAGCGCGAGAGCGTTACGGAGATGCTGAACAAGCTCCAGTGGCGGACACTTCAAGAAAGGCGTTACGCAATACGGAGAGGTTTATTATCGAAATTACGAGAGAGCACATTCCGGGAAGAGATGGGCAACATTTACTACCGCCCACATATATCTCGCGTAATGATCACAACGAAAAGATCCGAGAAATTAGAGCAAATACGGAGACTTACAAGCAGTCGTTCTTCCCACGCACAATTCGTGAATGGAACAGGGAAGGGGGGATCAGTTAGTGGTACAATAAGTACCCTCCGCCACACACCGTAAGGTGGCTCGCGGAGTATAGATGTAGATGTAGATGTAGATTCGACTTTTGTGAACTTTCGAGAGGTTGTGACAGGGTAGCGCTGTGCTCTGCGCCATTCGTTTAAATGTGTTTTGCGTTCCTTGCGTTTAATCGTGTATTGTACTGTGTTTGTGTCCTGTGCGTTGTTTTTCGTTTGCTCGTCTCTAATTATGTGTTCAGCATTCGAGAGACTAATGAGAGAAAAGCTGAAAGAGTTCAACATCGATGACGACGGGCAATTGCGTGGTTATTGTGAATCTCAAGCAGAAATTGATGTACTTCTGACCCAGCTGAAGTGCGTCGGTTATTCGTACTCGGTGAGAAGAAGCATTCAGCAGCCAAAATCTTTAGATGCGTCAAGACACTAACCTTTGGTTAAGATTACATTGAGAAATCCACTTCCCCTCGTATTTCATCTCCGGTCGACGATTATTCTTCAACAATGCCTCATATTTTTCTTTTTAAGTTCGAAATTCAATCATTCTATACACCAGTCATTACTGGACACTAAGATACCTGTCTCTGCGGTCCGAGTGTAAAATTACTTGGAATTATGGTTGATAAAAGACTATCTTGGGATGGACATATAAATTACTTAGCTAACAAACTTGCACGAGTTCTCTTTCAGCTATATAAATTAAGAAAAAAAAGTCAGCAAGAGTATGCTGCTACAATCTAATATGTACTGACAAGACCAATTGTATGAAACCATACTAAAATATTGATAATAAATAAATATTATTTTCGGCATAAGCGTTCAATACAACAATCACACAATCTAATCTGGTCGGGACATAAGACGACTTCACTTTTTTACGAAACGTGTTTTCCGTGGTGTTTTCAAGGCCACGGTCAGGAATATTTCTATTAATATCCAGCTCTTTTACTTTTATTTTGGCGAAATACATAACGCTGCCACACTGAGCTGTTATCAGAATCGCACGTGTCAAAACAAACCACTAGCTGACGACAGTTTAGAATCTCGAACGTTCGTAAAAGTCGATAGATGTGTTAATCGACTAAAGCGTATATACGTCATAATGACGTCACATCATATCCAGGTTGGGTGAACTTAGCATCCTCCGTGTTGTGCGACCCAACGTGCGGAACGTGTGTTGCCGGTGCGGCTTTGTGAAACCCTGGCTGGGGCGGCCACGCCCACCGCCCACAGCTCGCGGCGGCGCCAGCTGGGCCGCACTGCCCCAGGCCTGCGATCGACCCGCAGGGGGCGGGGGAGGGGGAGGGGCGCTACTTTCTACGTAGGGCCCGCCTCGACTCGCAACTAGTGGCGCTCTGCCTCTAGCCTTGACTCCCGCAAGAGCCGCAGGATTCAGGTGCTCCTCTAACGATCCGCCCACGCTGTAGTGCCACTAACGCTTAATTGCTGTCGAGAAAAATGGCTGATAAACAAGTCAGTCTATAGACCTTTATGAAGGAGAATACGATATTGCGGGGTGTAATAACCTTGGCCTTCATACGCTGCTGACGATTAAAATTCCATCACGGCTCGTGTCTCTCTGAACTGTCAGTATGAAGGCGGAACATTCCTTAGGCCAGCAGATGCTTCGATCTGTCCCCGACAATACATATGTATATGTATACATCGCACTTAAGCGGTGTCAATATCCAGGATGTCGAGGGGCAGTTAAGTCTATAGTAGACCTGTTTACAGGGTGTTTATAAAGTATTTATATAAAAGTAAGCTTTAATTATGAAAGCCGGCCGGTGTGGTCGAGCGGTTCTAGGCGCTTTAGTCTGGAACCGCGCGACCGCTACGGTCGCAGGTTCGAATCCTGCCTCGGGCATGGATGTGTGTTGTGTCGTTAGGTTAGTTAGGTTTAAGTAGTTCTAAGTTCTAGGGGACTGATGACCTCAGATGTTGAGTCCCATAGTGCTCAGAGCCATTTGAACCATTTGAACTTTAATTATGAAAAGTATAAATAATTCACAGAAATGCTGGATACAGTATGTGGTACATCCTCAAGTTTTATTCCTGCTTAACAGTGTTAGTTCCCAACGTTCCCACTAGGTGGCATGCGTGATTAATTCCAACAGTCGTGATTCAGACGACTAACGGTGCAGATTGCATGCAGTGTTGATCATCGTTTTATGACTACGCCACTACAGTTCAGAGACAATTCAGGACTAAATATCATAAATCACCAACTCAAAGAAAAATTGGTACAATCGTTTCACCGAAATGATCGCATAGGACGTCGGGTCAGGATCGGCTAACTGTCTCTGACAATACAGTTGAACAAGAATGGCAGTCTTACATTCATAGTCCAGGTAAATCAACGAGACGTCACACCTTAGAATTTAATATGTCTTGTGTGGAAGATACTGCGGAAACACCTCCCATTCAAACCCTACAAATTGCAACTGTTGCAAGCTTTAAGAGAAAGTTGCAAAGAAAAGCGAGCTGAGTTTTGTGTATAAATGTTCAGCAAACTGCAGACTGAAAATGATTTTCTTAAAAAAAAAATTGTTCATTGACGAAGTCACCTTCCATACATGCGATAAAGTGAATCAAATGGTTCAAATGGCTCTGAGCACTATGGGACTTAACATAGGTCATCAGTCCCCTAGAACTTAGATCTACTTAAACCTAAATAACCTCACACAGATCCATGCCAGAGGCAGGATTCGAACCTGCGACCGTAGCAGTCACGCGGTTCCGGACTGAAGCGCCTACAACCGCTCGGCCACCGCGGCCGGCTAAGTGAATCAACGTACTGTTCGGATATGGGGTCAGAACAAGCCACGTCACGATATCGAACATGTACGAGACTCGCCTAAGGCAAATATTTCTTGCGCTGCAAGCTGTAACAAGACTGACAATCGTTTCTTCCTTGCCGAGTCAGTTGTAACTGGCCTGTCGGAACTGGACACCCTTAAATATTATCCAATGCCTCAAATACAACAGGATATGGGCAAAGAACTTATCCTCCAGCAACGTGGCGCGCCACCACATTTCATCGTGAACTTGTCGTGTATCTCCGTAGGAATGTGTCGACCTGGACTGAACGTGGCGGGACAACATCCTGGCCACCAAGATCAACCTGGTTTAACCCCAGTGTACTTCAGCGCATGGGGTTACAGTGAGGGCAGTGTGTTTGTTCCACCGCTTCCGAGAAACTTCGACGAGTTGCGACAACGGATAACACGAGCAGTTGCCACCATACATCAAGACTTGCGTCATAGACTTTAGCAGGAAACTGATTAAAGATCGGATATTTGTCGTCTTACAGGAGGTAGCCACAATGAAGATGTGTAAATAAAACTTGAGGATATACTGCATTCAGTGCTGTGTCAAACATTTCTGCAAGTTATTTCTCTTTTTCCACAATTGACGTTTGATTTTGTATAACTAATTTATAAACACCATGTGCTTTCTGAGATGATGCAACGGCAATCAGCTACCGCTACCAACCGGATCAATGCCCAAGGGGATGCAACACCTAATGACAATGGACCAGCTGTGTGCTCCTACAGCCACTTTCATAGTTCGTTTAACTTACACTACTGGCCATTAAAATTGCTACTCCACGAAGATGGCGCGCTACAGACGTGAAATTTAACCGACAAGATGAAGATGCTGTGATATGCAAATGATTAGCTTTTCAGAGCATTCACACAATTCTGGATACAGAAATGTTCGACTGCTGCCCTGGCCAGCATATTCTGAAGATCTCTCACCAATTGGAAACGTCTGGTCAATTGTGTCCGAGCAACTGGCTCGTCACAATACTCCAGTCACTACTCTTGATGAACTGTGGAATCGTGTTGAAGCTGCATGGACAGCTGCACCTGTACACGCCATCCAAGCTCTGTTTGACTCAATGCCCAGGCGTACCAAGGCCGTTATTACGGCCAGAGGTGGTTGTTCTGGGTAGTGATTTCTCAGGATCTATGCACCCAAACTGCGTGAAAATGTAATCACATGTCAGTTCTAGTATAATATATTTGTCCAATGAATACCCGTCTATCATCTACTTTTCTTCTTGGTGTAGCAATTTTAATGGCCAGTAGTGTACTTATATTTAATTATACTGGCCACAGCCGGCCGGAGTGGTCGAGCGGTTAAAGGCGCTACAGTCTGGAACCGCACGACCGCTACGGTCGCAGGTTCGAATCCTGCCTCGGGCATGGATGTGTGTGATGTCCATAGGTTAGTTAGGTTTAAGTAGTTCTGAGTTCTAGGGGACTTATGACCACAGCAGTTGAGTCCCATAGTGCTCAGAGCCATTTGAACCATTTTTATACTGGCCATAGAAACCGCAGCCGGTCCTTGGGCTCACTCAGTCCAGCCTTCCGCACCTCCCTGTCATCTGCATCTTCATCTCCCACACCCAGTATCTGAATGTCTCCCATGGTATAATCCTCCCATCTCATTCTCGGTCGTCCTAGTGGTCTCTTCCCTTCGGCTTCTCTACTGCCTTTATTACCGTGTTCTCCCCTCTGCTCACAAGTCCGTACCACCCGAGTCTTTTAGCTCTCACATTCCCTACGATGTCAGATCGTTCAACTCTATTTCGTAATTACTGAAAGAAAGCAACATAACCTGCTGCAGCGCAATGTTCCCTTCTTAAATCTACTGAAAGAGAGAATAAAAAAACTGAACAGTCATTAAATGAGTCTCGATCGAGAAAAAGTGTGTCCTATATTACATTCGCACAAATTAAGTCAAAGAGAATGACGTTCAGGTCTTTTTAGAGATAATTACGATGCCTGCATCTGAAGCACGTACGAACGCAGCTGCAGTCGAGCTGCGCAGCTGTGAGGCCAGCTCCGAAGCAACGGTATCTCGCCACGCAGCACAAAGGCTTCCCCGCCGCGGCGGGTACTTCTCGCGGAGACGGCGCTTAAAGCGCCATTAAGCACGCTGCGCACGCGTATCGGCTCGTCTCCCGCACGGCTGCAGACACCTGGCCGCCAAGCGTCCCAGTAAATACTCACCGACCAGCTGCGATCTCAGGGGCCCCTTGCGGAACCAGCTCGCGGGCCGCTGGAACGTAACACGGCGTCGCTCCACGTGAGTAGTTATGACTAAATATTTGCACTCGTTACTGTGCGTGGTGACAATGTGGCACACCTGACTTGTTTGATAGGTAGCATCCTAATCGTCTGGTTCGCTATTGACTTCCTCCGACGTATGGACGATGAGTTGCATGTGGAATTCTGGTAGATGAATAACTGTAACGAAGGACGTAAGAAAGACAGATAATCTTGTACTTTTTGTGGAGGTCATGACTTTACAAACAACTGGTTTTTATGCAACACAAAAAACGCAAAACATTGTCCTCGATACTTTGACCAAAGCTAGAAAGCGGAGAACGATTACGAAGTGTACTCTACACGTTTCTATTTTGGGTCCACCGCTGTTCCTTACCCGGGGTAAGGCATCTAAGAGAAATCATACCAAACAGATTTGGAACGAGAAAATATACTGAGGTACTATCTTCGATTTATTTCATTTAATCGTGTGACTAGGGCCTCCCCCCGTCTGGCGGACCTTTCGCCGGGTGCCGGTCTCTCAATTTGACGCCACTTCGGCGACCTGTAGTCGATAAGGATGATGATGATGATGATGATGATGATAGCACAACACTCAGTCCATGGGCGGAGAAAATTCCCAGCCCAGTCGGAAATCGAACCCGGGCCCAGAGGATTGACAATCCGTCACGCTGACCATTCATCTACCGGGGACGGACACCACTATCTTCCATAAGCTATAGCGAAAAATATGGTGAACTTCCTGAATTACCGATGTCATTTTTAACGGATAAAGCTGTCGAATTGCGGCACCTTTCTCTGTAGCATTCCAAAAACCCTTCGACGAGAACCACAACGACATAGCGTGCGTGAAACTTGATCAAACAGCAGAAAGATAACCCAGCCGCAAACCATTGTCAGAAGTCATGAGAATAGGTCCCACTGCCGTTATTCTATTTACTGTACAGAACTATATATACCTCAAACAAAGACATAAACACATTAATATGTTTTGCGTATTCCCATTCATTGCTGTTTTACTGCACAATTTTCTGTGGTGGCGTTTATTATTCATTCCGACATGGTTCCTTGACCAAAGCTGCGGAAATATTCCTCTTCTATTCTCCTGAATTCTCAGTATATAGTCTCTAAATGTTAATGTGTGTGAAATCTTATGGGACTTAACTGCTAAGGTCATCAGTCCCTAAGCTTACACACTACTTAATCTAAATTATCCTAAGGACAAACACACACACCCATGCCCGAGGGAGGACTCGAACCTCCGCCGGGACCAGCCGCACAGTACATGACTGCAGCGCCTGAGACCGCTCGGCTAATCCCGCGCGTCATATACTCTCTCTCTAACATCTCTGATGTTTGCGTTCACGGTGCATCTCGGTAATACATGCATGATTTTCGAACCTACCGGTAACAAATATAACAGCTCGCCGCTGAACTACTTCGTTACCTTCCTTTAATCCGATCTAGTGCGGATCCCAAATATCGATCAGTACTCAAGAGTAGGTCGCACTAGCGTCCTTTATGCGGTCTCCTTTACAGATGAACCACACTTCCGCAAAATCGTCATCTTCTATTGTTGATATTACAACTATTACTGCTACTGCTAATATTACTACAGTCACTTCGGTTTTGTTGTTTTCCTGGGGTTAGTAAGTTGTACGCGTTGTATTACCTTGCACCCAGCAATTTTATTCGTGTGGCCAGAGGTCCTTTCCGTCACACTTTAACATAAAAGGGAGGGGAAAGGGGATTTTCCGCCAAGCACATCAGATATTTGTGTATGGCGTCTTATTTAGAACTTTAATCGTTTGTGTACTGTGTATTGATCATGAAAACAGATGGTGATCCAGAAATAAATTCAACAGATACGGTAAACTGCCTAGAAACGACAGTCAGGGTGGCTAGTTTATCAGACCGACTGCTGTTAACGTTTGTCTCAAACTAAGTAGTCTACCCGTTACTCTATTCATTCTTCATGAATAGTTCCGTAACAACAAAGGTATCTAGGAAAAAAGAATTTATTTTTATGTAGTTAATTTGAGGCGAGTTCGCACTTCGAAAGAAACATAACAGTGAACCAAATATTACACATTAGATCTAATAACAAAAAGAAAAAAAATGGTCCTATTTAATTTGGACACGAAGCCAAATGGCAAGAAAAAATTCATTCTCGTTATGCTGATCACACGCTATAGTCTTGTAAGACGTGCTATAGCTGCGTAACATCATCCGAAGCCGTGCTGAAAAGTAATGCCTCTGGATTTTCCACTCTGTTGTCAATATAGGTTGAGGTATTAAATGTCGTGCATATTACTCGGTCGACCTTCCCGCTTCGCCGATACGAGTAGCAACCCTCTGCAGCTACAGGGCTCCAAAGTATAGCGCGTAATATGGTGGTGTGTAACGTAACTATGACAGCGCATGAGAAACTGGTGCTGCAGCGGAGTTTCTGACGCAGAAAACATACCTCCAATTGAAATTCGTAGAAGAATGAAAGCTGTGTACGGCGATGACTGTATTGAAATCAGTAATGTGCGACGCTGGGTTGTTCATGCTATTAGGAAGGAAACAAAAAAGTATCGGAGAAATTTCGCCACTAAAGTTCACTCACCCCTAAAGTCACCACCATAAACACTGTAAAGTTCTGAGAGACCCGCACAAAACTGAAATCGAAATTTCGAAGAGTTGATTTTTATCTGTTTCGAAAACTTGTACACCTTCCACAACTTGAGTTTGGTAACGATGAAGCGGTGGAAGCAGAGGTGAGGTTGTCGCTCTGTCAACAAAGTCAAACATTCGACAATGACAGTACTTGGGAGAAACGTGTTCGTCGCCAGGGTAGCTGTGTTGAGAAATTAATATCAGACGTGAAAAATAAAGATCTAAGTTGTTAATAAAGCTTGTTTTATTTAAAAACGTTAAGAGTTTTCTCATTAACAATTCTGAGGCATTACTTTCAGCATGTCCTCGTATTATGATTAGGCCCATGGGACCGCACCCTACCGACTGATTGTTGCATATTCCTCCACCAAAAGCAGCTTTGAAGGTCAGTATAGAGTGGTCTGCAGCCAGCAAGGTCACGGTAGCCCTCACGAGGACATCCAACAACTTTACCAATCAATGGCAAGCCGAATAACTGCATAAGAGCCAGGAGAGGACCAATGCGTTACTCACTTGCTCAATTTATGAAGCTCTGTCTCTTGACTAAATCATGGTATTATAATCATTCGTTTTTCCGTACATCTATATCACGTCTACCGATTTCCGTACCATTCGGATAATTTCTTCGTGGTGTGTTTTTTTTATTTTTATTTATTTTGTCTTAAAGTATATTTATATGCATGCATAGCTTCAAAAACGAGACTAAACTTCCGGGGGTGGGGTAGTTTCTGCTTGGTTGGTTCCTTCGTTTCGGGAGGCAAGAACTTGCTTACTCCTCCTTGAGTCTCTAACGCCAGGAGAAAAGGTGTTATCAGATGAAACCTATCAGTCAATGCGGAAGTTTGTACAATGGAAAACACCGACTTCGTGTCTGAATGGCAAGATAACCGTGCTGTTGGCGCCCAATATTTTAATTTCAACCATATCGACAATATATGTTCACATAATCGATAAAGCAGGAAAACCACACCCCCGCAATCAAATAATGACGCCTAATGGTTCGTTGCTCTGAATGCAATTGTTTTATTCTTGCCTAACTTACAGAAGGTTAGAAGAACACAGGCCAGTTACTAGCTTTTAAAGTCTTCAACATACGTTATTTAGAAGCCAAGAAACATATTTGGAAGTTACACGCATTACAGTAAACATCAGTAATGAACAGTGGCTAAGTTTGTTAGAATAGGCACGTAAACTGGGCAATTGATACATGTGTCGGATAAAGCATTGGTTCTGAGAACTATGGGACTTAACTTCTGAGGTCATCAGTCCCCTAGAACGTAGAACTACTTAAACCTAACTAACCTAAGGACGTCACACACATCCATGCCCGAGGCAGGATTCGAACCTGCGACAGTAGCGGTCACGCGGTTCCAGACTGTAGCGCATAGAACCCCTCGGCCACTCCGGCCGGCGGAAAAGCATTGACTAGTCACAATGTGAAGGGAATTCTTGCTGTCTAATGATTTCGCAGACAAAATTCCGAGAGCAAGGGAGGCTAATGACCGGCGATCGTAAAATGTCATGCAGGTTCTGTTGGTAGGCCCTGGCGTGTACTTCTTGGAGCAGCTTCCAGTGAAGCACGTACGTGATGAACAGGAAATCTTTCCGATTTAATACATTTGAACGCTTCTAGACACTCCTACCGGTTTTTGAAACAGCATAGGCTTGTGTACAGTAGTGTGCTGAGATGAATCACGTCCGCAGAACGTACGTGATCCATGACTACAATGGCCTGTATGAGACAAAACGAGAGATAATCGCATCAGATTCGTCCTTTTATCATGTGCCCTGGAGGAGTGACGTAAGCAGTCTTCCTCTCCACGGTGTCTCGAAGGAAGTAGGCTATCAGATCGCAGGAAATAGCACCCTTGTGTATTTATACAAGGGTGGTGGTAGTGAGTCTGCTTTCTAAAGTTGGTAGATACAAAAACAGAGCGGTCAGCGACGATGGAGTATTGTTAGGGGACATCATGATACTTCTTTTTCATGGAAATCTCCAGGACTTTCCTCTGCGCAACCGTCTTTTTGGGCGTGATCTGGTGCGCCCAAGGAAAAGAGACTTTTGAAATAAACATTACGCCATCTTAGTTAATCTCTTCAATTCCCGAAAATGAGATTATAACTGTACAGAAATCTGTAAGATTGACCTCTAGTTCCTACGGAGCGTACTGATATGGCTAGTCGAATTTTAATGCTTTCAACTGCTGCAGAATTAGCGTATAAATTGATACGAATTGTTATATAAACATTAATCAAATTTGTAATACAAGTAGCTGTCCTGCATTCATTCATGAGTCACTCTTTACAATTAACTTCCATTCATCCTTCGTCTTCTACAGTTCTCAGAGGAAAGAGGCCTCATAGACTGACTGAAATAAAAGACACGTACAACCAGTAAGGTTTTTAAAAATGGACGCGAGCATCCGATACTGTAGCCATATACCAGCTTCTCATTTGGTGTGAGCTCATACAGAGAGATGGTTGGTTGCTGCATTAGGTGAAGTGATTTTGCTGACGGTTACTGCCAGTTTGTTCATCCGCTTTTAACTTGTACTCCCCATTTGTAACTGAGTTTACTTCATGAGTAATGGAACACCGCAGCCGTATTTTCTAACTATTCGTTATTCAGACGACTTGTTACAACGCTGCACTGGCGTCATCTTCAGGTCCTACTGCTAAGCAAATAAGTACTTCCAGTCATTGGCTCATGCATCATAGGATCCATGCAACAAATAGGCACCGTGGAAAGCTATTCATCAGGAGTGTATACTCCGAACGTGTAGTCACTATAGTGGTATGGATCCTATGATATATGAGCCATTGACTGGAGGTACTTATCCCTTTAATAGTAGGGCCTGAAGATAAAACAAATGTAGCGTTGAAAATAGTCCTCCGAATACTAAACTGAAAATACGGTTCTGATGTTCCATTTCCATTACTTATATTGTCAACCGCTGACCCGAGTCGGGAAGGATGGAATTTCACAAGTACAATTAATGACGCGGCACAGTTCAAAATGTTCAAATGTGTGTGAAATCTTATGGGACTTAACTGCTAAGGTCATCAGTCCCTAAGCTTACACACTACTTAACCTAAATTATCCTAAGGTCAAACACACACACCCATGCCCGAGGGAGGACTCGAACCTCCGCCGGGACCAGCCGTACAGTCCATGACTGCAGCGCCTCAGACCGCTCGGCTAATCCCGCACGGCGAGGCGGCACAGTCATTGAACTGCCTAACACTGGAGAGGCATTTCGGAGGAGCGGGTCTGAAGTTCGCCCTCAGATCACATTCTTTTCCTCTCGCCCACTCCCGACTTAATTTATCTGTGATTTATCCAAATCATGTCAGACCAACGTTACAATGATTCATTTGAAAAGACCACGACCGATTTCGTTCCCCATTTCCTTCCAACTGCGCTAAGGCTCCGTGTCGAAAGGTTACGCTGTCGACAGGTTGTAATCACCCTAATCTTTCTTCTTGCTTTACATCAATAGGGGCACTGTACCGATATTTTGAAAATGAACTGAATAGTTGATAAATACTATTATCATTATCTCAGAGTTGGAAATCTGAAGTTCCGATTTCCATGATTGATTGCGTACGTATCTCGTAGCAACAGTGCACAATTCCACGAACTCGACACACTCAGGACCCAAAAGATTTATGTAAAGGGAAACTTGAAGATGGGACCATAAGGTTGGTTGGTTTGGGGGAGGGCCGCGCGGGGTAGCCGCGCGGTCGGTGGCATCTTGTCACGGTCCGGGCGGCTCCCCACCGGAGGTTCGAGTCCTCCCTTGTGCATGGATGTGTGCGTTGTCCTTAGCGTAAGTTAGTATAAATTAGGTTAAGTAGTGTGTACGCATAGGGACCGATGACCTCAGCAGTTTGGTCCCATAATACCTTACCACAGATTTTCAATTTTTGGGGAAGGTGACCAAACGGCGAGGTCAGTAGCCCCTTTGCATTAGGGAAGGATGGAGAAGGAATTCGGCTGTGCACTTTCAAAGGAACCATCCTGACGTTTGCCTGAAGCGAATTAGGGAAATCACGGAAAACCTAAATCACGATGGCCGGACGCGGGTTTGAATCGTCGTCCTCCCGACTGCGAATCCAGTGTGCTAACCACTGCGCCACCTCGCTCGGTCGACCATAAGGGCTGAAACGTATTCTGATTTTGCATAATACCGAGCAAGGTGGTGAAGACACTACTGGCTTCCAGTCCCTACCCTGCCATCCCGCTTTAGATTTTCGGTATTCAGTCTCGATAGGATATTAAATTGATATTTTTCGTTCCTTAGCTTGCTGTTCTTGAATAGTAGTCAGTATTGCGTTACCAGAAAATCTAATCAAGATATTTCTTAATGACCAATAATTTATTAAAGAGTATTTGAAAATTTATTACTGGCTATTTCTTGATCTTCCGTGCAAAACAGAGCCCACATCTGATTCTTGGAGACTTCTTCTGAATCGAGTTTTGATTTGTTTCAGTTGCCTACGATGACGTTAAAAAAATTTAGTGCCCTCTCTTCAGGTTGTAACATTGCCTTGTTTCAACAAGTGAAGACTTGGTTGAAAAGATGAATGGGTCTTGGATGCGTAGAATGTTGAACGGAGTGAGTAACAGAGAATAATGTGGAACTCTGAACACAGTGGACTTTATTTTGATATAACTGAATTATGTTAAAGTAAATAGACACTGCACTGAAAACAAGTTACGAGACAGACATCAACAAGAGTAAAACAAGGATAATGGAGTGTAGCGAATTAAATAGGAAAGGGAACGAGATTAGGAAACGAGACACAAAAACAGTGGATGAGTTTTATTATTTGGGCAGATGGCCGATTTACAGCGAGGATATTAAACGTAGACTGGCAATAACGAGAAAAGCTTCTCTGAAGAAGAGAAATATATTGACTTCAAATTTAGTTGTCAGGAAGTTTTTACTCCGAAGGTATTTGTCTGGAGCGAAGCCTTGTACGGAAGTGAAACGTGAACGGTAAACAGTTCATATACGACGAGGATAGAAGCTTTTGAAACGTAGTACTACAGAAGAACGCTGAAGACTAGATGGGTGGATCGGACTGCTAATGAAGAGGTAATGAACCGAATTTGGGGGAAAAGAAATTTTAGATACAACTTGACTAAAATAAAGGATCGGTTGATAGGACGGGAATTAATAATTTGGTAATAACGGGAAGAGTGTGTGTGTTGGGGGAGGGAGGGGGGAGATAGGAATTCGAAGGTAGGTAAAAACTGTGAAGGGAGACCATGGCTTAGACTTATGTACTCGTATTTATTTATGGTTTCAAAAATGTTCAAATGTACGTAAATTCCTATGGGACCAAACTCCTGAGGTACTCGGTCCCTAGACTTACACACTGCTTAAACTAACTTATGCTAAGAAAAACACACACACCCATGCGCCCGAGGGAGGTCTCGAACCTCCGGCGGGAGGGGCCGCGCAATCAGTGACATGGCGCCTCTAACCGCGCGGCTTTATTGTTTCCTTCAGACGGAAACAGACTCTCTCTCTCTCTCTCTCTCTCTCTCTCTCTCTCTTTCTCTGTATCATATAGCTCGTGTTTTAATATTTTTTTGAAGGTGTTACATGCTCAGATTACAAACTTACGTTTCGGGCTAAAATACGAACAATAATATCATAACAAAAAATGATAGTATTGATAATAGTAATCAGTCAGCAAAAGTTAAGAAGTAGAAACAAAAGCAAATATACGAGGGTCATCCCATAAGTCATGGCAACTATGGTATACCATGATAACATGTAGCGTCACTGTAATCGCAGTAAATACATTCGAAAGCTCGCGGCATATACACACATCAAAAGTTGTTTTGCTTCACCCCGGTTCCAAGAACTGCTGAAGATAGACGTTGACTGTGGATGTTATATCACAGACACAGTCCCTTTGATTGTTCAGGGATGTTGCTAAACCCGTCCACAGATGTAAACAACTATGCATGAGCAGCGCTTGTTAGATGGAGGGGATCCGATAGCCGATCAGTTCCAGTCATTCCACCAGGAAGAAGGTACCCGGCTCGTGTTGTCTGTAGTTCAACCATGCCTAGACGGTCAGTACCGCTGTAATATCGCGTCCGCATTGTTGCTTTGTGCCAGGAAGGGCTCTCAACAAGGTAAGTGTCCAGGCGTCTAGGAGTGACATGGAGGAGATATAGAGAGACAGGAACTGTCGATGACATGCCTCGCTCAGTCCGCCCAAGGGCTACTACTGCAGTGGATTATCGCTACCTACCGATTATGGCTCGGAGGAACCGTGACAGTAACGGCACCATTTTGAATAATGCTTTTTGTGCATCCACAGGACGTTGTGTTACGACTCAAACTGTGCGCAGTGGGCTGCTTGATGTGCAACTTCACTCCCGATGTTCATGGCCAGGTCCATCTTTCCAACCACGACGCCACGCAGCGCGGTACAGATGGGCGTAGCAACATACCGAATGGACCGCTCGGGATTGGCATCACGTTATCTTCACCGATGAGTGTCGCACATGCTTTCAACCGGACAATCGTCGGAGACGTGTTTGGAGGCAATCCGGTCAGGCTGAACGCCTCAGACAACACTGTCCAGCGAGTGCAACAACGTGGAGATTCCCTGAAGTTTTGGTGTGGCATTATGTGGGGCCGAAGTACGCCGCTGGTGGTCACGGAAGACGCCGCATCGGCTGTACGATACATGTATGCTATCCTCCGACCGCTAGTGCAACCATATCGGCAGCATATTGGCGAGGCATTCGTCTTCATGGACGACAATTCCCGCCCCCACCGGGCACACCTTGTGAATGACTTCCTTCAGAATAACGAATTCGCTCGACTAGAGTGGCCAGCATGTACTCCAGACATAAACCCTATCGTACATGCCTGGGATAGATTGAAAAGGGTTGTTTATGGACGTGACCCACCAACCACTCTGAGGGATCTACGCCGAATCGCCGTTGAAGAGTGGGACAATCTGTACCAACAGTGCCTTGATGAACTTACGGGTAGTATGCCACGACGAATACAGGCATGCATCAATGCACTGGGACGTTCTACTGGATACTACAGTACCGGTGTGTACAGCAGTCTGGACTACCACCTCTGAAGGTCTCGCTGTATGGTGGTACAACTTGCAATGTGTGGTTTTCATGAGCAATAAAAAGGGGCGAAAATGATGTTTATGTTGATATCTAGTCCAGTTTTCTGTACAGGTTCCTGAACTCTCAGAACCGAGGTGATGCAAAACTTTTTTTAGTCTGTGTAGTAATGAAATCAACCGACAGATTGCGACCGTGTTTTTGCGGCGCCTGAACATTCAGTGTGAGTTTGGCCGTATTACAAGACGTATGTAAGTACGCTGAGTGGCAGAACCGACTATGCGCGAAAATTACCTTTCTTGCTGGCAGAAATGCTACTCACTGTCATGCGGAACTGCGAGCAGCTGTGAAACACGGCGAAAACTCCGGCACTGCTGGATATTGCAGTCATACTCCGTGATAACGCCAGAGCCCAAGCTGCATACGTCATCAAGAATTGTGTACAACGGTGGGGGTGGGAACCCTCACCCACCCATTCTACTCATCATGCGACTTCGATCTAACTCCGCACCGGAAGAAACCGTAGCGTGGGAAGCGCTTTGCAAACAGAGCGGATATCCTCACGGCATTTCGGCGACAGGTGTCACACACTGATGGCAATGCCAGTGGCATGCAACGCCTTCCACAATCTTGGCAACGTTGTCTGGATCCACTGGGGAGGGAGGGGTGGCTATTTTGATCGACAGCAGTTGATTTTGATTCGTTTTTTTTTTTAATGTTACTCGTGCACAATAAATTTACACTAAGTCCCAACGTATGTGTTTCATTTTACCCAGTGCTGTGACCTCCTGTACTGGAAGCTTATTTTATGCTGGCATTCAGATACACGCTGCCCTACCAGTCCATTGCACATGGTGCACTTTCCATATAGTCGCATTATCGTGGGAGATACCATAGTTACCATGCCTTATGGAATTATCGTGCTATATCCATGAACGTATTATGTATGAGTACCAAAATTGGCGTATTTATACAGGGTGTTACAAAAAGGTACGGCCAAACTTTCAGGAAACATTCCTCACACACAAAGAAAGAAAATATGTTATGTGGACATGTGTCCGGAAACACTTACTTTCCATGTTAGAGCTCATTTTATTACTTCTCTTCAAATCACATTAATCATGGAATGGAAACACACAGCAACAGAACGTACAAGCGTGACTTCAAACACTTTGTTACAGGAAATGTTCAAAATATCCTCCGTTAGCGAGGATACATGCATCCACCCTCCGTCGCATGGAATCCCTGATGCGCTGATGCAGCCCTGGAGAATGGCGTATTGTATCACAGCCGCCCACAATACGAGCACGAAGAGTCTCTACATTTGGTACAGGGGTTGCGTAGACAAGAGCTTTCAAATGCCCCCATAAATGAAAGTCAAGAGGGTTGAGGTCAGGAGAACGTGGAGGCCATGGAATTGGTCCGCCTCTACCAATCCATCGTTCACAGAATCTGTTGTTGAGAAGCGTACGAACACTTCGCCTGAAATGTGCAGGAGCTCCATCGTGCATGAACCACATGTTGTGTCATACTTGTAAAGGCACATGTTCTAGCAACACAGGTGGAGTATCCCGTATGAAATCATGATAACGTGCTCCATTGAGAGTAGGTGGAAGAACATGGAAAATGACCTCTAACATGGAAATTAAGCGTTTCCGGACACATGTCCACATGACATATTTTCTTTATTTGTGTGTGAGGAATGTTTCCTGAAAGTTTGGCCGTACCTTTTTGTAAAACCCTGTATACAAACGTGAATAAGCTCTGAAATCGCATCAGAGTACGTTACCATTCGGTCTCTGCCGTCGTATTAACTTCTAAGTTTCTGTAGTTTTATTATCATTCTTTCTTTCTTTCTCTTTCTCTCTCTCTCTCTCTCTCTCTCTCTCTCTCTCTCTCTCTCTCGCCTCGGAGGAAACTCGGGACTGTTACACTTCATGTGTTATGCACTTCCCTTCGATGGGCATCTCCTCGTCATGGTCACACAGGTGGACCTGGAAGCCGCACAATCATGGAGGTGATGAGGTACTGCGGTTTTGGCCTCACGTGTCGTTAACACTAGATGCACTCGCTAGAACTTCGTTATTAATATGACGTACTCTGGCAAATTTGACTTCTTCACGCCGGAAATGATGTTAGCAAGATTGTTATTTTCCACCACTCGATGTTTGTTTCAAGCACATATAGTGTGGTTGGTTAGTCTCTACTGGTTCCCTGATTGCATTATAGGCGTTACAGTCAAAGATAAGGTGGTCGGGTGTTCCCATATTACCACACTGACAAACGTGGTGTTCATTACTGTCAAACCCGTACAGGCACAGGATATGGGCTATGTCCCGTTAGATAATGTGACTGGGATTCACATGGCCAACCGCTAGGCGTTCTCGATTGCATGGATACAGCTGGTAGACTCTCCGAGCTTCAGCCAGCTCTCGGTCCCGAGAATAATTTGAGGGCGAGAAGTTACCTGGACGGGAGTAAATTCGAGAACTGTCTACTACAATACATATAACTATCAAAGGTTTCCTTAGTTTGTAAATAACTTCTTGTGATGAATTGTCTTGCCGCTGTAGTAACATTGCTTCCGCCAGATCACCGAAGTAGTCAAGCCTACTCGTTACGTAAAGGGGGCTTGACAGAATTCCAAGAAATCTTAGACCAAACGGTAACACTGCTGCTGGCTGCAGTAGCTGTGCAGAGACGACAACGACAACTGCACCGGAACACTTCCCATCATACATGAAGTATTTGTGCTTCATCTTGTAAGAGACGACATATACCCTCTACTCTTAGAACGCACGGTGAGAATCAGATATCCCAGCACAGAATCTTCATGAAAAAGTTCCGTTCCCACGAAGAAGGGTCACCCTACCCGCGTATCTGATGACAGGAGACGGCGGACGTAGAAGGCACGTTGATCCGTCGCCCGTAAATGGTGCGTCCGTTAATGGAACGCGCCGGCGCAAAAACACGTTTGACCGTCGGCGTCTCTCGGAACAATAGCGCGGAAGCTGATCTTCGGAGCGTTCCCACCGCACCACAGACAGCGGCGGCGACGCTACGCTAACGTTTTTACTTCGAGATCTTCGTGGAAGTACCAGAAATACGATGAGTGGATGTCACTCATAAATGAAAAAAATTATTCTCAAAACTTATTAAAAACACTACTTTTGCAATCGATGATATTAAATTAAGAAAAAAAAGGGGGCTGCAGGAAGAGAGACGGCGTGCATGAATACTCTTCATTGATCCAAAAAGCTACAGCAGTTACAATCTGGTGTCGATCCCGGCGTCCATATGTCGTGGTGAGATCAGGTGTCCCTCTCTGGTTCACGTGATGTGACTCTGTGCTTCAGTGCATTGTCTGGATGGTAGTGAAGTGGGTTGGCAGTGTTAATGCACAGAATGCTGAGATGACAGCTTGCAGCCAACGATCCCACAGCGGTGGCAGGCGCTGACCAGAGTGGCCCACTGTACTGAGTGGTGTAGAGGTGGGACTGCTTGGTGCCCAAACTCAGAATGTCAGTGTACAAGTGGTGACGACGACTCCTATCAAGAGATGCTGGAGAGGCCTGGCATCATAGTGCCTGCTGGTTATGGTTGCGAGGTGCCGGGGCTAGCAGTGTATTTAACATTAAATTCTTCTAGAATCTTCATATGGAAATGATGCTCTAAGCCCCCCCCCCCTTTTCTAGCTCCGACTTTTGCTGTTGCACATGGATTAAGAAGAATCGCGAACTGACTGTAATCGACCCTGCAAGTGGAATAGAAAAGAGTTTGGCACCTGCAATAATTTAATTTAATAGAAATTAATTTGATAAAGGAAAGTTTCATTAATGTAGTGAGAAATGAAAGGGCTGCTCTACCGATCTACAGAATGAAAGTTCTGTCCAAAATAACAATTTGATTTATTATGACTAAACTCAAAATAATAAACAAAACGCATGAAACATTTACAATACGTCAAATTGGATACTCAAATAAATGCTGTGAAGTGAAGTTGTCCATAAACTAGCTTGTGATATTTATGACCAAGTGGTATGTGGAGGCAATTCCTTGCAACTCAAATCTTAAGAGAAACACACAGCCAACCAAACATTAATTGCTGCTACAGTAGTGAGAACTCAATGAACACCCAATACAGAGCCACGTTATAAAAGACGAACAGGCGCGCTCTGCTGAGCTCTGATTATCATATAGCAAAATTCCCTAATCTGCCGGTGCTGTGGACATACATTCTTAACTGCAAGGACACAATCTGGCGTACCGGAGGCGATGGCTGGTTGCTTCGACGTCCCGTCGTGGTGATGATAATGTCGCGAGTATAGCCCGAAACAAATAATCCTGGTCTGGTTGTTCCAGACTAAAGACTTCCTAGCAAAACAATTGCGCCTCTTAGGGAGACGAAGAAGGCTCGCCACACAACCACTGACGGTACAGTGATTGATTTTAACAAGCGAAGTCACACAGTAACTCCGATACAGTTAACTTTAGCCAAAACTGCTCAAGACGGACAACATAGGTCGCTTGTACGCAGAACGCTCAATTGCCAACTGTACTCGGAAAGTTACGTTGAAGTCGAAACTTCAGCAACTTCGTCAAGCAGTTACAATTAAATGAAAGTATATTAGACAGCCAACGGAAGGTCCAGAGCAGCGAGAGCTCAGTCTTGTAACCTACTCTGACCGAAAAGCGAGACTCCACTCTACCAAGAGCACCCGTACAAGCCTAACACAGAACATTACCGCCCCCACCACAGTGGCCATGGTTAAACGTGCCAATCAGCAACTCGAAAACCGGTGGAAAATTTCACTCTATTGCCGAAGCACTACTATTCCACCAATGGAGATACTTGGCGCCAGTTTCTGCGCCGATTTTGCTACGTCACGGAGCTATCCCCTGGGCAAGCCAATTGCAGTTATGATTTTGCAGAAAACGCGGGTACTTGCCCGCAAAGACTGCCTGGGAACACAAGTCATTCCCACGCCTCCCTGGTAGGCCGTCGGAAAGTGTTTTCACTAAGCTTCTGCTAAGTAACGGAATCTCTAACCCCAGCCACTCCTTCAGGCCCCTGTGGGCGTGTCGGCCCCGCTCTTATGACAATGTCGGCGTCTGGAAAGCATCCACTCGACTCCCTCACATCCGTCGGCTTAACCCTTTCAAGCTCAGCAGAACTCGCCTGTCACCGGACCACCCGGGTGACGAGAGACGCTGTGTGGGAAGTCCGCGTGTGAAGGAATAGCAACTTTTCACCACATGCAATTAGAGAGGAAAATATTTATATCTTCTGACTTCTCAATACTAGCCTTGTAATGACCATACTCGCCTACACTTCCCCAAATAGATTTGCTCAGAGTAAGATATAAATATGAGAGGGGGCAAGTCACTGTGTGCATCGTAAAGGCATGCCATCTCTCATGGTTACCGACTTGAACCTGTGCACAGTGGCTCGACTGGTGCGTACAAATAACTACTTGTTTGGCTGTCTGCTGGGAAGGAGTGCACAATAGTTGACGCAATGCTGCGTCAATACGTCGTTACAACCACCTTGCCACACGTTATCGTAACGTTCGTCTCTCTCTATATAGGTCGGCTGCGTCGTCAGCCCCGTGCCTACTGGATCGTACTTTGGACACCATGTCCCGAATTTCCTTGGCGAGTCGGTATGCTGCGGCACAGTGAAATAGTGCCCAGTCCCTGAAGTCATGTGACGCTGGCCTGGATAGCGTACATGACAGTAAACGGTAAAGAGCGAGCTCTGCAAAATTGTCTTTTCATAGCAGGACATGACTATCACTGAGTAATTTGAAGCGGAGGCAACTGAATCGACAATACCACCATTGACTAATGACACAAGAGCTCCAGTGTCCAGCTGGAACTCAACTCACTGGTTGGAAATAGCAACAGCCAACGTCAAATTCCAAGGCGTTTGCTGAATAGCTTGCCCACTTGACGTGAGCGCATGGAGCGATTCTCCTTCACTGCGCCGTGTTGTTACGCAATGCCGGCGTGCAGCTTGTTGACACACTGCTGTCTGGTGTCCGCTTTTTCCACGAGCTCAACAGTGAGCAGCGCTGTGCGGGCAACTGTTTCCTGGACGCTGTCAGCCATAATCTGAACATGACTGGAACTTCATTTACGTCTGTAATGTCGACGTAGCGAGTCGTTTTTGAGCCGTTCATTGAATATAAAACCCATTACTTCATTCTGAGGGAAGATTATTACGAACTGGAGAGCCATTAGCTCTGCTAAGGAAACGGGCTCTAAGACAACAGCAAAACATTAGAATTAAGAAATAATACAGAAGTATAAGCAAGGAAACTAACACTTTACGTGACACTAATAAATAAATGTCCGTTTATTACTTTATTTACTACAACCAATCGATTATAATGGTATTGATATATTCGCACCCGTTTCTCTGATAAGTATGAAACAATTTTTATATTTATAGACGGGCAGGCTTCTGATAACAGCGAACAAGTAGTGGTATGAATATTTAAGTGACGGCCTTTGAGGCACTTTTCTTCAGAGCTGATTCTGTGTTTAGCAAGCATTTGTCGTCTTAGGATTTACAGAGAGGTGACAGAAGTCATGGGGTACCCCATAACATCTTTTCGGGCCTCCCATTGCCCGGCGTAGTGCAGCAGCACGACCTGGCATCGACTCAACAAGTTGCTGCAAGTATCCTGCAGAAATATTGAGCCATGCTGCCTCTATAGCCGTTCATAATTGCGGTAGTGTCGGCAGAGCAGGTTTTAGTGCACGTACTGACCTCTACATTATGTCCCACAAATGTTCGATGGGATTCATGTCGCGCGACCGGGTTGGCCAAATCATTCGTATTGTCCAGAATGTTCTCCAAATCCTTAGCGAACAAATGTGGCCCGGTGATATGGCGCATACTTGAGATTGAGGTTATTTGGGGAATGAGACCAAACTGCGAGATCATCGGTCTCATCGGATTAGGGAAGGAAGTCGGCCGTGCCCTTTCGAAGGAACCATCCCCGCATTTGCCTGGAGCGATTTAGGGAAATCACGGAAAACCTAAATCAGGATGGCGCATAGTCATCCATAGAAATTCCACCGTTGTTTGGGAACATCCCGTTCATGAATGGCTGCAAATGGCCTCCAAGTAGCCGAACATAACCATTTTCAGTCAAGGATCGGTTCATTTGGACCAGAGGCCCAGTCCACACTATTATGGAGCTACCACCAGCTTGCACAGTGCCTTGTTGACAAGATGGATGTATGTCTTCTTGGGGTCTGCGCCACACTCGAACACCACCGTCAGCTCTTATCACCTGAAATCGTGACTCATCTGACCAGGCCACGTTTTCCCAATCGTCTAGGATCCAACCGAAATGATCACGAGTCCAAGAGAGGCGCTGCAGGCGATGTCGCGTAGTTGTTAGCAAAGGCACTCGCGTCGGTCGTCTGCTGCCATAGCCTATTAACGCCAAATTTCACCGCATTGTTCTAACGGATACGTTCGTCGTACTTCCCACGCTGATTTCTGCGGTTATTTCACACATTGTTGCTTGTCTGCTAGCACTGTCAACTCCATGTAAGGGTCGCTACTCTCGGTCCTTAAGTGAAGGCCGTCGGCTACTGCGTTGTCCGTGGTGAGAGGTAACGCCTGAAATTTGGTATTCTCGGCACACTCTCTACACTGTGGTTCCCGGCACATTGAATTCCCTAACGAATTCCGGAACAGAATGTCCCACACGTCTAGCTCCAACTACCGCCTTCAGTCTGTTAATGCCTCTCGTGCGGCCATAATCAAGTCGGCAAACTTTTCACATTAATCACCTGAGCTCAAATGAGAGCTCAGCCAATGGAATGCCCTTTCATGCCTTGTGTAAGCGATACTACCGCCATCCACACCCACGAGAATCCTCTCATTTTTGGGTCTATGCAATAAAAACGGAATCTAATCTAATCTGTATATGTGTTTATCGCTATCCCATGACTGTCACCTCACTGTACTCTTCTGACGTCTTCTCATACAAACAAGTTAAAATCAGAGTAACATTTCCCACATTACAAATTATAAAATGAGTGCTGCAGTGGATTTACAGCTGTGAGATTCAAAAGTTTCCCGGTGTACATACTGTTCCACAAAATTTCGGGCGAACTGCCCGATGTTTGTAACTTCCTGCCACAATATTTCGGCGCAGAGTCTTCTGGCCCATACGTCTAACTTTTGGAGTTCTGTTGATAATGAATCCGTGGAAGTACGACTGTCTGATAGTGAGTGTGCCGGCCGGAGTGGCCGAGCGGTTCTAGGTGCTTCAGTTTGGAACCGCGCGACCGCTACGGTCACAGGTTCGAATCCTGCATCGGGCATGGATGTGTGTGATGTCCTTAGGTTAGTTAGGTTTAAGTAGTTCTAAGTTCTAGGGGACTGATGACCTCAGAAGTTAAGTCCCATAGTGCTCAGAGCCATTTGAACCATTTTTAACAGTGAGTGTCATATTAATCGAGACGGCGGTTTTCAATTGAATTCGGCGTTGAATCCAATCGTTGAAAAACTTCGTGTCCTCTGTAGCCGGCATGGTTCTGTGATGGAACCGCGGGAAGACAATCGAATTGATATCGATGTGGCAAGTTTTCACCACGGAGGGCGCGCGGTGCAGCAGAATCGAACTCGCTGAAGTACCGCACGCGCAACGCCAAGTGAATCCACCACGCACGTGCCGCGGGGCCTTAAATACAAGAGCTCAGTGCGTTTTCGCCATCTAGAGGGTTGGATCCCCTCCTTCGAAAGCGTCAGATTGCAAAGCCTGGGCTACTCTCAGGGTGGAATCTCCGTCTTCGAAGATTGTGTGTGTCTGTCTGTCTGTCTGTCTGCCCGCCCGCCCGCTGCTGTCGCTGTTTGTCCGTCCGTCCGTCCGTCCGTCCGCCTGCTGGCTGTCCATCGCCGTCGTCGCAACCGCTGCCGCCGCCGCCGCCGTCGTCGCCTGCTGTTCGTCCGTCTGTTCGCCGCCGACGCCGACGCCACCTGCTGTTCGCCGCTGCCCATCGCCGACGCCGACGCCGCCTGCTGCACGTCCGTCTGTCCGTCGCCGTTCGTCTGCAATGAGTACTCCGACCTCCACTGTCATCTACACCTCCCCCTCCCCATCTCCCACAGTCACTTCCTGGAGTGCCGCCTCTGGCCTCCCTCCTTCCACCTCCCCTTCCCTTCCTCCACTTACCCACCCCCCTATCTCCTCCCCTGCTGTATACCCACACCTCTACACCCTTCCTCCAGCCTCCACGCCCTCAACAGCTCCCACTACTACCCCCACCCTGTTGCCGCCTCTGCTGCCGCCCCTCAGGTGGTTGGCTTCCCCTCTCTCGCCGACCCCGTCGCGTCGTCTTCTGCATCTCCCGCACGCATCACGTTGCGCCGAGCCACCATCGCCACCACTGAACCAGCTGCTTCTCCCGGTGCCTCCACTACGCCACAGGGATCTGCCATCCGCCACCTCCCTCTCCTCCCCGTCCCTCTCCCCTCCTCCCAGCCTCCAGTCTCCAAAAAACCCCAAAAGCGCGTCCTTACCGACTCAGCTCCCGCCACTTCCCACAAAAAATCAGCGCCACCTCCCCCTCCCCCTGCCATCACCATGGACACCACCCCTCCTCCTGCCACCCCTACCTTGGCCCCCACCCTCCACACCTTTGTCCTGTCAACTCCCGATCCTAAGTTCCTTGACGCTCGTACCCTCACCAAGGAAATACGAAAGTACTTACCTGGTGCTCCCATCTCCCAACTCATTCCCCGCAGGGACTCAGTCCTTATCAAGTCCCCGTCCCCATCATTTCACACAGACCTCCTGCAAAAACTCCCACGAGTTATGTTTGGCCCCCACGCCTCTCTGACACCCTTCCTTTCCGCTTCCACTCCTCGTCAGCCCCAGCCTCCCCGTCGCCCCCCCACCTACACCGCTGTGATCACCAAGCTCAGCCCGGTGATCACAGAGGATGAGGTGTTGGTAGAACTGAACTCCCACCCGGACTTGGAAATCCGCTCTGCCCGCCGTATCCACAATGCCTCTGGTCCCACCTACCTCATGCGGGTATTCTCAGAGTCCGCCCCGTCCATAGACCATCTCCTCACCCAGGGTGCCCTGATATACCACCGTCGCCACCCTGTTGAATCCTCCAACTCCCCTCCCCAATCCTACCGTTGCCAACGGTGTCTGATGTACAATGACCACTTGACTCCCAACTGCAAAAACCCCCCCACCTGTCCCCATTGCAAGGCCTCCCACTTTCTCAAGAACTGCCCCAACCTCGCTGCTCCCCCTTCCTGTAATACCTGCAATGGCCCCCATCCCACCTGCTCCCACAAGTGTAAAGCTAAACCCCCTCCAGCCGCCCCTGCACTTACAGTCCCGGTTCGTCCCGTCGATCCTCCTGTCCATCCTAACAATTCCCTCCGTCCACCCCCCACAGCCGAGGACATCATCCGGTTCATTACCGTTGTACTCCAAAACATTCACCCTTTTCAGCGCCCGCACACCTTCCAACAAATATCCCTTGCTGCTCGCTCTGTTTTCCACCTGAACACCTTCGCCACTTACTCCCACAACCAAGCCCACTTCACCTTCACCCGCCTCGACACCCTAGTTTAAGTCTCTTCCCTTCCCTCTCTTCCCCCCCTCCTTCCCGTCATGGCGCGGCACGAGTCTCGCATCCTCTTCCAGAACATTCGCTCCTTCCGTTGCAACAAATACCTCCTCATGCACACCCTCTCCCACCACCAGGTCGACACCTTCCTCTTGAACGAAACCTTTCTCCAGCCCCACCATTCTATCCGCACATCCCCCTATATCCTCCACCGCACTGATGCTCCTGGTCCTCGTGCGCAGGGTGGAGTCGCGATTGGCCACCTTAAGCATATCCCCGTCCGGCCACAACCTCTCCTCAATGACCCCACTGAACACCTTATCCTTAGCGTCTTCTTCCCCTCCCTCACCATTACCTGTGCCACCATCTATGTCCGCTCCACTGCTCCTCTTCCTTATGACTTCATCTCACACATTGACCGCACCTTCTCCACCTATGTGATTGCCGCCAACCTCAACATCCATAGACGCACTCCTGCTGCCCTTCGGCGGTGGCATCAGTTCCTCTCCACAATCCAGGGTGACCTTGTTCCCATTCCCCAGCACACCCGACCCGAAAGTAACACCACCCCCGATGTTGTCATTGCCTCCGCCAACCTCCTTGGGCGTATCACTGTCGCCGTCCTTGACCCCACAGGTAGCGATCACCTCCCTGTCCTTCTCACCATAACGTCTGCAAACCGCCCCCCTCCGGCTCCGCAACCTGCACCCCCTCCCAAGGTCGTCCATGACTATCGCCGTGCCAACTGGGATGCCTACCGGGACTCCATCTCCACCCAAGTCGAAAGCCACCCTCTTACCTATCGCCATCCTGACGACATCATCCGCGCCTCGTCCTTCCTTCAGACGGTAATTACTGACGCCGTGGAGGCCCATGTTCCTACTAAAACCATCCACCCACACCGTCCCACTCTCCCTCCGCGGGCTGTCCTCCTCCTCCGTGAATCCCGCCGCCTCTATCGCTCCTTCCTCCGCACTCGTGACAGGAATACACTCCAACGCCACCGGCAAATACAGCGACACGTACGGAACCTTATTACAGCAACGAAACGCCGGGACTGGCGCCAGACCTGCACACGACTCAATGCCACCCTCCCTATCAACTCCTCCAAGTACTGGTCTGCCTTCCATCGTCTTACTGGTTCCCTTTCCGCTCCCCACTACCCCCTTCTCCATAACGATCGCCCCCTTCCAGACAACCTCAGTAAGGCCACCCACTTCACTTCCCACCTTTCCGAGGTCTTCTCCATCCCCGATGATCCCCGCTTTGATTATTCTCTTTTCCCCACCGTCATGGAACGTGCTGATACCTCAGTCGCTCCACTTGCTCCTAGTCTCCAGTACTTGGGGCAGTTGCCCCCCTCCGACGTCAACACTCCCATCACAGCACAAGACATTAAACTTCTCCTCCAGTCCAAACGCAACACGGCCCCTGGTCACGACTGTGTCACCTACCGTCACCTTCGAGAAAGCCCCTATTCCTTCCTAACTGTCCTCACCCATCTCTATAATGTCATCCTCTCTACTGGCTTCTACCCTGACCTATGGAAGACCTCCCGCGTCCTCCTCTTCCTCAAACCCAACAAACCCCCTTCTGCCGCCTCTTCCTATCGTCCCATCTGCCTCACCTCCGTCTTCAGTAAGGTCCTTGAATCCATCCTCTCCCACCGTATCCATCGGCACCTTGCTCAACACCACCTCCTCCCCCTTACCCAGTGTGGCTTCCGACCCCCCTCCTCTGCCGACGACCAACTCCTCAACCTTGTTCACCTTCTGTCCCTCCAGCTCAACTCCCGTCGCTCCGCCATTTTTGTTTCCCTTGACCTCCAAAATGCCTATGACCGTGTATGGCATCCCGGTCTCCTCTTTAAACTCCAAACCTACGCCCTGCCTATCAATTTTGTCCATCTGGTCGCTTCCTTCCTCTCGCACCGTCCTTCCTATGTCACCCTCCACAACACCAACTCCCGTATCTTTTATCCCACGGCTGGTGTCCCCCAGGGTTCTGTCCTCTCCCCTCTCCTTTATCTCTTGTATACAGCTGATATGCCCAAGCCACCCCCACCAGTTCACCTTCTCCAATATGCTGATGACACCGCCTTCCTGGCTCTCTATCCTACCCTTCAACGGTCTCAACGTACCCTCCAAACCCACCTTAACCAGTTCACCACTTGGTGTAACCAGTGGCTCCTCCGTCTCAACCCCTCCAAAACCCAGGCAATCATCATAGGCCGTACCACTCGCTCCTTCGCCTCCAAGATTTCTACCTCACCCTTTATGGTCGTCCTATCCAACTCACCCCCACCCTGAAATACCTTGGCCTCACCCTTGACCGACACCTCACCTGGACCCCTCATCTCCTGACCATCCAGCAGAAAGCCCATTCCCGCCTCCGCCTGCTGAAACTCCTGTCCGGCCGGACATGGGGATTGCATCCTTCTACCATCCTCCACACCTACAAATCCCTCATCCGTCCTATCCTCTGTTATGCCAGCGTCGCCTGGATCTCCGCCCCCACCCGCTTTTACAAGGCTCTCCAAATCCTTGAACGCCATGCGCTCCGCCTTGCCTTCCGTATCCGCCTTCCTTCCCCCACACGGCTCCTGTATGAACTGATCCCCTTCCCCCACCTCCTCTTGTTCCTCCAACATCTCCGCATCCTTTACATTGTTCGCAGAGTTGATCCCCCCCACCCTCTGGTTTCCTCCTTCCTCTCCACCCCCCGCCCGTTGCCGCGCCTCTATCGCTGTATCCCTCCCTCTCTCCACCTCCACACCCTCCATCTCCTTCATCAGGGCAATTTCCGACGCCTCCCCCTCCCGGATGACGAACTTCGCCGTGACATATACCCTTCCTTCCAACTGTAACCCGGCCTTGTTCCCCACCCCCCCTCCCCAGGGCCCCCTTCTCCTCTTTCCTCCTTCTCCCAGAGCGGATTTTCCTCCGTCCCCCCCTCCCCTGAGACCCTGCACCCCATACTTGCCTCTCTCCTTCCCACATCCCTCCCTACCTGGCCCTCTTCCGAGCGCCCCCCTTTCCCCTCTCCCATCTCTTCCCCTCCCTCCCTTCTTCAGGTCTCCCTCTTCTCCTTAAACCTGGCAGATCCCCTGTATTGATCATCATCAGTGTGCCACGTCAGTGTTGTGTTTCGTGCTGTTTCTCGTGTGCGTCAAGAGGTGTGATTTTAAATGTGTACTGCCTTGAGGTTCGCCGTCAGTGTTACGTTGTGTTCTATGCCATCCGTCAACACCTTTATGCTCCAGTCATACTGTGCTTTGTGCTCTTTTAATCGTCGCAGTGTGTGGCTTTTTGTGTGTGCTACTTTTAAACAGTTTTTTTATCTCCATTTTACAGTCACCCCGTTTTTTGTATATTGCCTTCCATGATGTTCTCCCTTTTTTATATCTATGTTCGCCTTCTTCTCTCCTTTGCTGTTTTTAAATGTCTTCTATTGTTTTGTTCTATGTCTTTCGGCTGAAGAGCAGCGCATATGCTGCTGCCAGCCCGCCCCGATGGGGAATTGAAATACAAGAAAAAAAAAAAAAAAAAAAAAAAAGCGTTTTCGCCAGTATCACCAGAAGATGGCCAGAGGACTGCGCCGAAATACTGTGGCAGGAAGTTACAAACATTCGGCAGTTCACCCGAAATTTGGTGGAACAATATTTACAGCTGTTGGTGATATTTGATTTATAGGTATAAGGCCGTGGCCCAAGGCATAATCTGCCCGAGTAGCCGCGCGTATTGACGCGTTCGCTTCGGGATGGGAAGGTACGTCGGCCCCTAATCGAATCCGCCCGGTAGAGTGACGACGATTTGTTAATGTGCTGGCCGGCGTGGATGTGGTTTTTAGGCGGTTTCCCACATCCCACTAGGTACATACCGGACTAGTTCCCACATTCCGCCTCAGATACAAGCTACGCAAACATTTAGAGCACTTGCACACAGAATTTACTCCATACAGAGACAGAATGCGTACACTATTTCCATCCTGCATGCTGAAGAGAAGACTTGTGACCTTCGGTGTTTGGTCTCCTTAAACATTTAATCAGCATCGCCAAGGCATAATTCTCGTTTCGTCTTCCAGAGCTAGAAACAGTGAAAGGTGGCTACACTGAGCCGCAGCGCCAGAGATTGCGCCAAAGAGTTTTATTCCGCCGCCTCCACTGGCAGTGCTTATCGAGAAGCCGTGGTGGAGAGTGGTTGTTGAGATGTGGTGGTGGAGAGTGCTTATTGAGAAGTAGCAGTAGGCGCTGTGTGTTGAGATGTGGTAGTGGAGAGTGCTTATTGAGAAGTAGCAGTAGGCAGTGCTTGTTGAGATGTAGCAGTGGTGAGTCGTTGTTGAGAAGTTCCCATGGAGAGTGTTTGTTCAGAACTTGTAGTATTGTTTTGATGGGCTAGACACCAGATGTTATTGGATTGGGGATGCTGTAATGATCAGAGTGTGCTTTTCGTCAATATATATGAAGGTAAAAAATTCCTTTTTTTTATTATTTCAATGTCTTAAACAATAATGCCTCTTGGTCACAGGTTCAGTCAACAAAGCATCTGGCTCGTGTTCTTGTATTAGACTGTATTTCTGGTTTCTATGTGCAATTATAGTATTTCTGGTTTTTTTTAAATATTACTTCAGTATAAATGGTGTTTAAAATATCTGGTCTTATTGAGGAAGAACCGTGCCAGATGTGTACGTTGAATCACACTTCCTCACACAGAACAGCTACACTTGTGTTTTGTTATTTCGTAGGTTTTATAGTATAGAGAAACCTCAGAAATTCAAAAATCAGAAAAAGTTTCAACAGAAAAGGAGGAGGACTGAAGTTAGACAAGTTGCGGGCCATAGCGCTAAATAAAACAAACAGCGCCAAGTCTTCCCTCTCTGCAAGCTGCACAGCATTCGACGACACGACTCAGCACTCTTGGGCATCGGTCTGATGATGTCACGAACCGACCGTAGCGTGGATACATATAAAAGGTTTCGCCTGCCGAGATAGTTTGAGTGTGTAACAGTTTTATGAGTCATTAGAGCTTCTAATGCTGTCTCTAGCATTGGAAGACGAAAAGCTAGGCAGAGAATTATGCCTGGACCACGGCCTTATGCCTACAGATACCATGTCAACAACAACGCAAATGCTGGCCGTAAAATTCCTGCATTCTATAGTTCCCCACCGTACATGTAAACGAAAGACTGTCGAGAATTCAGTTCAGAGTTTCATCCAGTTTCACTAATTATTTGCTGTGAAACGCTTCTTCCAATTAAGAACGAACACTGCATATAACATTGTTTCACAAATTATCTTGAAAACATTGGCCACTAGATAATATAAGTCACTTCGTTACAATGCGACTGAAAGTATGTAACATTACGAAAACAGTTTCTGCATACACGTGAATGTCATAGCCATACTGACTCATTTTTTGTGAGTTTTTACTGAGAGGGATCATACTGGTATATATGAATATTTCTCTTAGATCTATAGGAATGACTTCATGGCGGTGGCATGTCCATGGCAGATAAGGTTCTGGTTTATCGCGCAAAGAACCGCTGAGGAGAGGTTACAGAAGACCGCGTAGAAATTGAGAATTTGGAGGAGATTGATGGAGGATAGTCGAAACAACCTTGCAACATTTGCGCGGACATTATCCTGCAACAAAATGATGGCGTCCTTCAACATTCCTGGGCGTCTGGACTTCATGGCGCGCTTCAATTTTTGCAAAGCGTCCACGTACCACTAGGCGTTAATTGTAGCGCCGTGTTCCAGAAAGTCTATAAGCAGCGGACCCTTGCAGACTGGATGACTTTCCGGAGCTGGCGTGCACGGCTTTGGATTTTTTCGATGGAGTGAATTCATGGCCTTCTATTATCGGTTCTGATACTACATCTCCCCTAACAATATGGGACAGAAAACGATATTCCCCATCGTGATACAGCTCCAGGTGCTGCAGTGATGTCGACGTTCTGTTAAACTTCCGCTCCTCCGTCAAGCTGTGGGGGAACCCACTGCGTACAGATTTTCCAGGACGTCAGATGCTCTCTCATGATGGCGTGAGCTGCGCGTTGATTGATGCCCAACGTGAGCCGAATGTCTTCCGCCGTCGGTCATTTCTGACGGCAGCAGTGACACACGGGGAATGACGCGATGGGCCTGTCCTGGCCTAGTGCTGTCTTTGAATGACAACCGACCTTCTCGAAATCGTGGAATACACGTAAACACGGCCGCACTTGACATACTGTGTTTACTATACACAACAGACATTCGGGTCTGAATTCCATTTCCTGACACTCCTTCCGCAGTCAGAAACCGCACTACACCTCGCTATTGCTCTTTCCCGGCCTTGGAAATGAAGTCGGACGCACACAGGACTCGGTGACCTCACGTCGAGCACGTCTAAAACAGACAAATGGCACAGCGGTGAACGTCCGCGCTTTTCCTTCCTGATCTCAAATAGAGAGCACTTCATACACACACCTACTTGCTCGTTACATAGCGTGTCTCGTTTTCATTTGACTTCCCATTTGCTATACCAATCCCGACCCAGCCTTGGCTGGATACAGGGCACTGGACAGGAGAAAATGTTTAGGCAGCGGTCTTAATGGACGAGCGAGCATATGTCACGTACACCGAACGACGTACTCAACACCGTATTAAATCTCAAAAAGTGTTCAGCGGGATTTTCTATTGAACGGCAAACAGCGGGCAGGGCAATAAAATCTCGCTAGGCTTTGCACAGTTTGCACGCCTTATACGGTGTTACGAGCTAGTGTGCGGGTAATCTGAACTGCTGGAGACAGAAACCACGCGCTTACGTAAACAACTCTACACGTTGGCCTCAGGCAACAATCATGCCTTACTGAAGCTCTGGTAATGGATTCCAAGACGGAGTGCTGAAGATCCGCAGTTCTCAGCGTGAATTTTATTAGGTGTTGAGGCGGGATTAATAGAGAGAAGGATAGTAAACTGCCAGAAGGAATGGTAACCACATTGAGCATCTCCTATAGTGTCAACAGACAGGCGGCTATCTTAAGACAATATGCCCTGTATCTCGACAAGTTAATTAATTCACCTGTCGCTGCTTGGCAGAAGAACTTCATAATTATAAGTGAAAATCACAAAATTACTTAATAAATTATTTAATAAATTAGTACTCTATAACATCCATAATATTGTGCTTTTCATTTATAATTATCACAACAAGTAATATAAAAATTTTCTGTCTAGATCGCAAAGTAAAAATTATGAACGCTTGGTGCTCGGCAGCTTTCAGACATTTATTAAAAGATATCTTCTGTACACCGTGAGCTACACTAGAAATGTTTAATTGCGAAAACCAGTTTTCGGGTTTATAACCCATCGTCAGTGGCATATTATACACTTCTATAGCAATGAAATGCTTGCCAGTTAATACTACAGGATCTGAAATTTGTCATACAACACAGTACACAGTTTGTCTTGTACGTTATTGTTTGTGTTATGTCAAACATTATCAAATATTGTCACTGCTTAAAATTTGACAGGATTAACGCACATTACAACTGTGTACTATGTTATAGGACATATTTCAGATCCTGTCGTATTAGATGACAAGCATGTCATTGCTATAGAAGTATATAATACGGCACTGAGTGATTATTAACCCGAAGACTGGATTTCGTAAATAAACATTTCTAGTGCAGCTCGTGGTGTATAGAAGATATCTTTTAATAAATATCGGCCGGCTGTTGTGGCCGAGCGGTTCTAGGCGCTTCAGTCCGGAACCGCGCTGCTCCTACTGTCGCAGGTTCTGTCTCGGGCATTGATGTGTGTGATGTCCTTAGGTTAGTTAGGTTTAAGTAGTACTAAGTCTAGGGGACTGATGACCTCAGATGTTAAGTCTCATAGTGCTCAGAGACATTTGAACCAATAAATATCGATAGCAAATTTCTTTATTGACATCTGACAGAGTTCAATGCCTAATGCACCTTAAGTACTTGGTTGCAAATGTCACATTAATTTGAACTGCGGTATCATAAGCAGCAGACTCGAGAAGTATTTTTTACAAAATATATCTTTGTAGGACATTTTTTTCTAGTTTTGAGCAATAGCCTTCCCTTAACAATGTGGGCCACTTATTTTAGAACCCCTGTATAGACATTATATAGAAAATAACGTGGGACTCTAAGAACTAGGTTAGGTTTGCTTATAACAGTCGTCAGAACAGAGCGCAGCACGCGACATAAATAAAAGGCATGTATGTTACAATGTAGAACGATATCCGGCGCAAGCACTCAAACTCAAGACGCTATGGTATCTGTAAATTCGCATTAATTATCACTGTCAGTTGAATAACTGATTATGATCTTTATTGACGGTTACCAGTGAGTTTTTAACCCATTAGTGCCCTACTAAGGGCATTAAAAGGTTGAAGACTCACTGTTAGTCGTCCATTAATATAACATAAGGCAACAATATTTTCTAATGATACACTCCTGGAAATTGAAATAAGAACACCGTGAATTCATTGTCCCAGGAAGGGGAAACTTTATTGACACATTCCTGGGGTCAGATACATCACATGATCACACTGACAGAACCACAGGCACATACACACAGGCAACAGAGCATGCACAATGTCGGCACTAGTACAGTGTATATCCACCTTTCGCAGCAATGCAGGCTGCTATTCTCCCATGGAGACGATCGTAGAGATGCTGGATGTAGTCCTGTGGAACGGCTTGCCATGCCATTTCCACCTGGCGCCTCAGTTGGACCAGCGTTCGTGCTGGACGTGCAGACCGCGTGAGACGACGCTTCATCCAGTCCCAAACATGCCCAATGGGGGACAGATCCGGAGATCTTGCTGGCCAGGGTAGTTGACTTACACCTTCTAGAGCACGTTGGGTGGCACGGGATACATGCGGACGTGCATTGTCCTGTTGGAACAGCAAGTTCCCTTGCCGGTCTAGGAATGGTAGAACGATGGGTTCGATGACGGTTTGGATGTACCGTGCACTATTCAGTGTCCCCTCGACGATCACCAGTGGTGTACGGCCAGTGTAGGAGATCGCTCCCCACACCATGATGCCGGGTGTTGGCCCTGTGTGCCTCGGTCGTATGCAGTCCTGATTGTGGCGCTCACCTGCACGGCGCCAAACACGCATACGACCATCATTGGCACCAAGGCAGAAGCGACTCTCATCGCTGAAGACGACACGTCTCCATTCGTCCCTCCATTCACGCCTGTCGCGACACCACTGGAGGCGGGCTGCACGATGTTGGGGCGTGAGCGGAAGACGGCCTAACGGTGTGCGGGACCGTAGCCCAGCTTCATGGAGACGGTTGCGAATGGTCCTCGCCGATACCCCAGGAGCAACAGTGTCCCTAATTTGCTGGGAAGTGGCGGTGCGGTCCCCTACGGCACTGCGTAGGATCCTACGGTCTTGGCGTGCATCCGTGCGTCGCTGCGGTCCGGTCCCAGGTCGACGGGCACGTGCACCTTCCGCCGACCACTGGCGACAACATCGATGTACTGTGGAGACCTCACGCCCCACGTGTTGAGCAATTCGGCGGTACGTCCACCCGGCCTCCCACATGCCCACTATACGCCCTCGCTCAAAGTCCGTCAACTGCACATACGGTTCACGTCCACGCTGTCGCGGCATGCTACCAGTGTTAAAGACTGCGATGGAGCTCCGTATGCCACGGCAAACTGGCTGACACTGACGGCGGCGGTGCACAAATGCTGCGCAGCTAGCGCCATTCGACGGCCAACACCGCGGTTCCTGGTGTGTCCGCTGTGCTGTGCGTGTGATCATTGCTTGTACAGCCCTCTCGCAGTGTCCGGAGCAAGTATGGTGGGTCTGACACACCGGTGTCAATGTGTTCTTTTTTCCATTTCCAGGAGTGTATTTCATCTATACTCGATACATACAAAATTTTTAATTCGTAATTAGAAGGAAATGACAACAAACGATACCACCCTCACGACTATCGCAGCTTCAGTATCAGTACCACTCAAACAGTTTGATGCGTTAGATTAATAAATACACATCGTAACCAGTCTTCAGCCGTTGTCTTAACTGGTAGAGGCACATTTAGGAGGCTCAGCCCTGGGCGAAGATAGACACTGACAGAGATGATGATGATTGGTTTGTGGGGGTCTCAACTGCGCGGTTATCAGCGCCCGTACAAATTCCCAACCTTTGCTCAGTCCAGTCTTACCACTTTCAAGAATGATGATGAAGTGATGAGGACAACCCCAGACATCTCGTGGCAGGGGAAAATCCCTGACCCCGCCGGGAATCGAACCAGGGACCCTGTGCTCGGGAGGCGAGAACGCGACCGCGAGACCACGAGCTACGAACACACTGGCAGAGAAGACTGTAGAGAAGGCAACGTGAAGTACCACAGTCGTCACAGTTTTTTCAGTTTCGTAGAGCGAGTTGTCACAGTGCTATGATACTGGACTCGAATTCGATGTGACGTCAGTTCAGATGCCTGTCCGGCCATCCAGATTTTGCTCTTTTGTGGTTTCGCAACTGCAGAATGGTGCCTTTGAAAATAACTTGGCCGATTTCCTTCCCCATCCGTCTCCAAACCGATCACGTGCTCCACCTCCAACTGCTTTGTCGTCGGTGGGATGTTCATTTCCGTTTCAGTGTCTCATAAGCTAGCAATGACATGTGTCCAAGTGTGTCTCGTCGCCCAGTGAATCACTGTAGCTAAGTGTGGTCACAACTGTCTCACTGCGAGTCTTCCAGGGACCGTATTTTCATTGCGTAGCCCATAAACGTACCAGTGCGTGCATTTACACATGTGGTATAGTCTGCTGTTTAAACGTAGGGTGCAAACTGTAAAGGATGTGATGAGATTCGCGGTGTCACATTCCCCTGCAGCCGCTACTATATCTTGATCCAGAATGAGATTCAACACGTGTGAGAGATGGCAGCGGACAGGCCAACGACTGCATCGGCCGCCGGCGGCCCCATATGGGCAGTAACGAGCCGCTATTGTCCCAGCAGTTCTTGCAGCGCGCTGCATGCGGAGGCCGCAGCGATCGGCGCCCATTGCGGGAGATCGCAATCCGACAAATGGCGGCCGGCAGTGCAGCGACGCTAACTGCACCTGGGGGACGTTCGCAGGGGGGTTTTTCTCCGCTGCGGTCTCGTCTCGCGGGCACTCGCACGCCGACCCGGCAGGCTCAGCTTTCTACTGGGGACGATGACCGCGGCGGACCAGTCAGTCACCGCCTGTCAAACGGCAGCCGGCTTTGACACTCGTCAACCTGAGGTTTCGCTGCGACGAAAGAAGCTGCTTATGGCTCTAAGTGCGGTACACGAGCGGGAAGCAAGTTCTCGGTAATACAGTTACAGAAATGGAAAACTGTAATGGTATTATCCTTTTGTCTATTTTGTAAGGGTGTCCCACACATGGATTGAGGAGTTTTTAGCAAACAGAACACAGCATGTTGATCTCAATGGAGAGACGTCTACAGACGTTAAAGTAACCTCTGGCATGCCACAGGGGAGTGTTATGGGACCATTGCTTTTCGCAATATATATAAATGACCTAGTAGATAGTGTCGGAAGTTCCATGCGGCTTTTCGCGGATGATGCTGTAGTATATAGAGAAGTTGCAGCATTAGAAAATTGCAGCGAAATGCAGGAAGATCTGCAGCGGATAGGCACTTGGCGCAGGGAGTGGCAATTGACACTTAACATAGACAAATGTATTGTATTGCGAATACATAGTAAGAAGGATCCTTTATTGTATAATTATATGATAGCGGAACAAACACTGGTAGCAGTTACTTCTGTAAAATATCTGGAACGATTTGAAGTGGAATGATCATATAAAATTAATTGTTGGAAAGGCGGGTGCCAGGTTAAGATTCATTGGGAGAGTCCTTAGAAAATCTAGTCCATCAACAAAGGAGGTGGCTTGCAAAACACTCGTTCGACCTATACTTGAGTGTTGCTCATCAGTGTGGGATCCGTACCAGGTCGGGTTGACAGAGGAGATAGAGAAGATCCAAAGGAGAACGGTGCGTTTCGTCACAGGGTTATTTGGTAATCGTGATAGCGGTACGGAGATGTTTAGCACACTCAAGTTGCAGACTCTGCAAGAGAGGCGCTCCGCAACGCGGTGTAGCTTGCTGTCCAGGTTTCGAGAGGGTGCGTTTCTGGATGAGGTATCGAATATATTGCTTCCCCCTACTTATACCTCCCGAGGAGATCACGAGTGTAAAATTAGAGAGATTAGAGTGCGCACGGAGGCTTTCCGGCAGTCGTTCTTCCCGTGAACCATACGTGACTGGAACAGGAAAGGGAGATAATGACAGGGGCACGCAAAGTGCCCTCCGCCACACACCGTTGGGTGGCTTGCGGAGTATAAATGTACATGTAGATGTAAAACCGGTACGTCTCACGTACCGGTTAATCGTCTCTAGTCGAATTGCTTGTGAAGTGGCAGCACTACATTTTATCGGAAAGTTGAGTGCAGTCGTGTGTTCGTGCGTCAGTTGTGAGAAGCTCGTATCGTTAAGTTGTTACAAGAATGTGGCTGTTTGTATGAGATTGGGTGATATTGTAGAGTGTTACATAAAGACAGGCTCCACCGAGGAATGTAAAAAAAGTTTTCAAGCGAAGTACCATGGTAGGAAACTCCCCACGACCAGCACTATTCAAAATCTGTACAGGAAATGGAGGGCTGTGGGATCGGTCAAGAATTTGCAGAGGAATAGACGACAGACAGTGTGGACCCCTGAAACCACAGACAGAAATCGCAAGGAGGTTAACGCAGCATTTTGATGTATCTCGTAAATCGTGTCATGGTGTGCTAAAAGATATGAAATTAAAAACCTACCCTGTGATTGTGGTTTAAGAGTTGAAATTTGACGATCAAGAAGAGAGAGATCATTATTGTAACTGGCTATTAACATCAATTGCTGATCGTTACTTGGACCCCTAGCTCTTCTTCATGTCAGCTGAGACCTGGTTTCATTTGTTAGGCTATGCAAGCTTCCAGAACTGCAGATACTGGTCGCAGGACAACTCATATATTCGGCACGAAGAACCTCTCTACTCAGAGAAGACAGGTGTTTGGTGTGCGTTGTCCGGCATGTGCAAGAGTGGCCCCATATTTCTCAAACCTCAATTAAACCAGTGTCAAGTACCTAAATATCGTTGACTCTTCCTATGCACAATTAACAGATACAGAGAAGTTATATGCAGTTTTCCGACAAGATAGAGCAACTGTTCACACATCCAACCAAAGTATGGCCCCCATCACCAACCTCTTTCCCGATGGCAGATTTGTCAGTAGAGGCCTCTGGTCCCGAAATCACCGGACTTAAAGTTGTATGATTTTTATTTACGGGACACAATAAAAAGCAAAGTGTACGCTGACGATCCTCGCACAATAGACGAATTTAAACGGAACGTGACTAGAGAAATTAACATACAAGCGACGTGGACTCATATTCGGCAGGACGACCTATGACCTCGCTGTTTGGTCCCCTCCCCCAACTCAACCAACCAACCACCCAATCTAACATCGTCACGCCTGCAGAACTACGGAGTGTTGGTAACGTCATCACATGAAGGCAGCGATGCCCGTGACCAACACTTCTAGCATCTCTTATAAACAGGTAACTACATGTTTTAACGCTATTATTGTCTATTCTTTCTTAGTTAATTGTTACTTGAATCTGGGGAGTGAGGTGTACTGGTTTTATGTGGGACGCCCTGTATCATAAGGAAAGTACACCGCGAAGCTTTCTAGACACATTCTAGAGACATCACGCTAATACAGTTTAACACCGCGTCTAAGTTAGATAAGGTCTTCATTTAGGTAAAGAAGGGAGTCATATCCTACTGAGGCCACTCATTGATGATTCGATACCAAGCTATATATGTTTGCTACATTTCAGTTGCTGTTTCTACCAGTCCCTGACGTTTACTATTGGAGTAAGATCGCGCTAGTCTAGGTGCGATATGATGCTTGATTGTTCGTCAAACCACGAATGTATGCGCGCAGCCACTGTGAATAAGGTGGTTCTCAGTTTGGAATACTGGGAGTGTCCACAGGTCATCTCCATGATGTAGAAGAAAGGCTGTGACGACACTGGTTTGTCACATGTCACTAAGCAACAGTTTATGTAATCATTTTATTCTCGTAAACTTTCTGGATGGAAGAGCAGGGCCTGTGAATTCTAGTAGTTCGTGTTTCTCTCCGTTGCTGGAAAGTGCCACCTGCCACTGTTAGGCGGTGGGAAGATGATCTGGCAGGTTTACGATCAGGAACTACCACGGGCAATGGTTGTGTAAGCAAGCCGCTTTGGGTGTCTCTTAAGCCAGAGTATTTCAAAAGCGCCCTTCTAGGAGTGGGAGCCACGTGATCTCCGGAGAGACTTCAACAAAAGTCCACATGTTGTCCCAAATGTGGAATCCACCGCTATGTTGAGTGCTATTGACAGGGGAATTCATATCTATTCCGGTTTTTCTGGATTTCCGGAAGACTTTTGACACTGTACCACACAAGCAGCTCGTAGTGAAATTGCGTGCTTATGGAATAACGTCTCAGTTATTTGACTGGATTTGTGATTTCCTGTCAGAGAGGTCACAGTTCGTAGTAATTGACGGAAAGTCATCGAGTAAAACAGAAGTGATTTCTGGCGTTCCCCAAGGTAGTGTTATAGGCCCTTTGCTGTTCCTTATCTACATAAACGATTTGGGAGACAATCTGAGCAGCCGTCTTCGTTTGTTTGCAGATGACGCTCCCGTTTATCGACTAATAAAATAATCAGAAGATCAAAACAAACTCCAAAGCGATTTAGGAAAAATACCTGAATGGTGTGAAAAGTGGCAGTTGACCCTGAATAACGAAAAGTGTGAGGTAATCCACATGAGTGATAAAAGGAATCCGTTAAACTTCGGTTACACGATAAATCAGTCTAATCTAAAAGCCGTAAATTCAACCAAATACCAAGGTATTGCAATTACGAACAACTTAAATTGGTAGGAACACATAGAAAATGTTATGAGGAAGGCTAACCAAAGACTGCGTTTTATTGGCAGGACACTAAGAAAATGTAATAGACCTACCAAGGAGACTGCCTACACTACGCTTGTCCGTCCTCTTTTAAAATACTGCTGCGCGGTGTGGGATCCTTACCAGATAGGAGTACGGAGTACACCAAAAAACTCCAAAGAAGGGCAGCACATTTTGTATTATCGCGAAATATGGGAGAGAGTGAAACAGAAATTATACAGGATTTTGGCTGGAAATCATTAAAAGAAAGGCGTTTTTCGTTGCGACGGAATCTTCTCACGAAATTCCAATCACCAACTTTCTCCTCCGAATGCAAAAATAATTTGTTGACACCGACCTACATAGGGAGGAACGATCACCACGATAAAATAAGGGAAATCAGAGCTCGAAGATACGAGATTGGAATAATAGAGAATTGTGAAGGTGGTTCGATGAACCCTCTGCCAGGCACTTAAATGTGATTTGCAGAATATCCATGTAGATGTATACAGCATGGGAAGCGAGCTGCGTTTACACTCTCAGACATCGTTCCGCCAATCATAAGGCGAGGGCCAGTACGCTGCCAACTTTTAGTTTGTTGACAGAGAAAACTAGTGCTGGATAAGAAAATTCTACAAGCTTCTCTGCTTGCAGGAAGAGAAAGGGTGGTTTTCAGTTGTCACTGTTGCAAACCTTGTGATTTCCCTCCTCCTACGGTAATTTTGATAAGTGTGTGAGAGTAGGCAGCTGGTAGTCGATTCTGGGGCGAGCTTATTTCGACGGTTCGTCCCTCATCGTTAGCGAGTCGCTGTTCGATGCCCTGCATCAGCTTGCCGCTCCATCAGCTGTTTTGGAGAAAGTTTCGCGTTTAGAATTTGCGTTGTCTTTACACTGCCTAGTTCACAATTTTCGAGTTTGTTTCGCAACTTGTGATTGCTTTTTATCATTAGTTCTCCGTCATCCTGTAATCAAAAGTCGTAGTTATCCAGTATATGTCCCTTTTGTGAGTTGCCCAGACTTTGGAAAGCGATTTGCATTCCAACTTAGTCTTCCAGAGAACATTCGTGTGCCCTCTGCACGGATACAGTGTCTATAAATCCCGATATTGTCAAGCTGGAGACTTTCCGATAAAACGTAGTGTTGCCACTTCACAAGCAATTCAACTAGAGACGATTAACCGGTACGTGAGGCGTACCGGTTTTGTGTGGGAAACCCTGTACAAAATAGACAAAAGGGTAATACCATTACAGTTTTCCATTTCTGTAACTGTATTACCGAGAACTTGCTTCCCGCTCGTGTACCGTACTTACATCATACGCATATTGCTTTTTACATTTTCTATGAAAGTAATTGTAAATGAGTCCAACTTCAACTTGAAAAATACTGATTGAGGGCGAATAAATTCGTATTTTTAAGATACATCTACATCTACATGGATACTCTGCAAATCACATTTAAGTGCCTAGCAGAGAATTCATAGAACCACCTTCACAATTCTCTATTATTCCAATCTCGTATAGCCGCGGAAAGAACGAACACCTATAATTTTCCGTACAAGCTCTGATTTCCCGTATTTTATCTTTGTGATCGTTCCTCCCTATGTAGGTCGGTGTCAAAAAAATATTTTCGCATTCGGACGAGAAAGTTGGTCAGTGGAATTTCGTGAGAAGATTACGTTGCAACGAAGAACGCCTACGTTAAACCGTTTAATCTAAGACCGGTGTATCTCCGTTGCCTCGGCGCCAGTTTTGGACTGCACCATTTTTTCCATGCACGGTATACTTTAACCACGGCGGCACGTGAACATCTCGGACTATTCCGCGTCCCCCGGCCATACTCTGTATACTCTCCACCGCTAGTTCTGTCACCCGGCATGTGTATGTGATTACTCCACACTGACGTCGAACATAGGCGGGTGTCACATTAATGTCGTTGGACTGTGTATATGATTGTTACTTTTTGATTTGTATTTGGCCGAGGATAATTAATTCATTGACTGTAAATTCTTCTTCACTTGACTGGGAAGAGAGATAAATACCCTCCAAAATAAATACCCTCCAAAATAATTATTTTATCTTGGAACTCTTCCATTTTGGTCCGTGTTTGCATAGGAAAACAGTAATATCAGAAATTGAGTCCGCCTTGATGCAAAATACCTCGTTATTCGTTTATTTCTTTATTATCCCAAACTAGTTTCGGCGACAAATATCACCATCATCAGTGGGGTTTTTAAATCTAAAACATGTAGAAAATAGCATGGTTATACAAACACAGTAAAGCATTATTACATCGTTACTATTCGTCTTTTGAAATATAGTTTTCTATGGATATTTTCATACTACCTTATTTATTGTATGTTAAAGCATATTTTAAGTAATTATTGGCGCTGTTTGTGACGTGTTTTCTGTACTCTATTTCTTCTGTTGCCGTTTTTTACTTAGCGAACATCATGTCATCTGAAACCATGTGAGCGGCTGTTAGTAAACAAAATACTAAAAGGTGAACTTCGTATGTCAGCAATATATACTTGGGGTTGTGGTAGTGTTGTGGAAGCCAATTGTTTGGTGTGTACTGAGCTGTTATGAACGTGAGTACAAGTATAGCTAAGTCATCAATTCAGAGGAATACGTGAAGACTGAATAAACTCGAGAGCCGTTTCCGACGTCTTCGATCGGACAAGAATCCAGCAGAAATCTTGCTCCAACACGATAATGCACGTCCACACACAAGTCTGAGAACCCAGGAACACGTCGCCAAATTGGGTTGGACATCATTGCCTCATCCACCCCACGGTCCAAACCACGCACCCTCGGATTTCCATCTATTTGGCCGCTTAAAGATTCTCCGCGAGGAACACAATTCGAAGATGACGAGAGTGTCATTCATGCAGTGAAAACATGGCTACGCCTAGAGGACAAGAGCTTTCACCAGCAGGGAATACACGCTTTTCGAAAACGTTGGCGTACGGTCGTAGAACGTGATGGAAACTACGTAGAAAAGTAGGACATGGACAAGACATGCTGAGGTACATTGTCACCAAATACTGATTCTTAACAATAAATATGTTCTCAAAAATGTGGGGCATTACTTATTGACCGACCCTCATTTGTTATATGGAAATTCTTAAGCTCGTTTGAGCAGATCCGCGACAGCTAGTACGCTTGGCCTGGCTTGCCTGTTTCCGTGTCTACCATGACCAGTCATGTAATGAAATGTTTACGCTTCTGTGGCAATGCTAAAACATATCCGTAGTGCTAGGCGACTAGGTTGTTCAGTCATGCACGATCCGCCGCGTAGAAACATGTACGCGGCCTGCAACAATGTGTGTGCGAACAGAAAATGGCAGGAGGTTTATTATTGCTCATACTGGGTGTTGTGACGATGTTTCAACAAAGAAAGCTGTTGTTTACCTTGGAGAAATGAATGCTGATACACTTCAAGAATGGTTCGTTACTCGAATCCTACCACCTCTGTCATTCCGTACCGTTAAATATGGCATCAACTGCGTCTAAGACAAAAGATGAGATTTTGGCATGGTTGAAGGAAAAAATACAGAATTTTAACACAATACATGAAAATCCAAATTTTTGAATAGTGAAAAGATACGAGCAAGAGACAAGAAGCAATGTAACTTATTTACTATTACAGAAGGACGGCCAAAATGTTGCACTTGTTCCAGCCTACCATCTCCACCTCGTTGGACGTGTCAAGGATTCAAATTAAAGCAGACGTCGTGGGTCGAAATAAAACATTTACCCTGCGATACACGGAAGGACCGGTGAGCCAACACCACAGAAATGGAAGAACATTGCAAACAGCAGGAGATTAAAATGTCGAGTGAAGAAAAGGGCCCAACAGATGAAACAAAATACACTCCTGGAAATTGAAATAAGAACACCGTGAATTCATTGTCAAAGGAAGGGGAAACTTTATTGACACATTCCTGGGGTCAGATACATCACATGATCACACTGACAGAACCACAGGCACATACACACAGGCAACAGAGCATGCACAATGTCGGCACTAGTACAGTGTATATCCACCTTTCGCAGCATTGCAGGCTGCTATTCTCCTACGGAGACGATCGTAGAGATGCTGGATGTAGTGCTGTGGAACGGCTTGCCATGCCATTTCCACCTGGCGCCTCAGTTGGACCAGCGTTCATGCTGGACGTGCAGACCGCGTGAGACGACGCTTCATCCAGTCCCAAACATGCTCAATGGGGGACAGATCCGGAGATCTTGCTGGCCAGGGTAGTTGACTTACACCTTCTAGAGCACGTTGGGTGGCACGGGATACATGCGGACGTGCATTGTCCTGTTGGAACAGCAAGTTCCCTTGCCGGTCTAGGAATGGTAGAACGATGGGTTCGATGACGGTTTGGATGTACCGTGCACTATTCAGTGTCCCCTCGACGATCACCAGTGGTGTACGGCCAGTGTAGGAGATCGCTCCCCACACCATGATGCCGGGTGTTGGCCCTGTGTGCCTCGGTCGTATGCAGTCCTGATTGTGGCGCTCACCTGCACGGCGCCAAACACGCATACGACCATCATTGGCACCAAGGCACAAGCGACTCTCATCGCTGAAGACGACACGTCTCCATTCGTCCCTCCATTCACGCCTGTCGCGACACCACTGGAGGCGGGCTGCACGATGTTGGGGCGTGAGCGGAAGACGGCCTAACGGTGTGCGGGACCGTAGCCCAGCTTCATGGAGACGGTTGCGAATGGTCCTCGCCGATACCCCAGGAGCAACAGTGTCCCTAATTTGCTGGGAAGTGGCGGTGCGGTCCCCTACGGCACTGCGTAGGATCCTACGGTCTTGGCGTGCATCCGTGCGTCGCTGCGGTCCGGTCCCAGGTCGACGGGCACGTGCACCTTCCGCCGACCACTGGCGACAACATCGATGTACTGTGGAGACCTCACGCCCCACGTGTTGAGCAATTCGGCGGTACGTCCACCCGGCCTCCCACATGCCCACTATACGCCCTCGCTCAAAGTCCGTCAACTGCACATACGGTTCACGTCCACGCTGTCGCGGCATGCTACCAGTGTTAAAGACTGCGATGGAGCTCCGTATGCCACGGCAAACTGGCTGACACTGACGGCGGCGGTGCACAAATGCTGCGCAGCTAGCGCCATTCGACGGCCAACACCGCGGTTCCTGGTGTGTCCGCTGTGCTGTGCGTGTGATCATTGCTTGTACAGCCCTCTCGCAGTGTCCGGAGCAAGTATGGTGGGTCTGACACACCGGTGTCAATGTGTTCTTTTTTCCATTTCCAGGAGTGTATATTAGATTCTTTTATCAGTCGATGAGAACAGAGCAGTAAAAGATAGCGGTACCAGTGTTGTCATGACAACAGGGTATTATTATGATTACAATGATCTCAGGTTTTTTGTGACCTCTGGCAAACTGAAGCTATGCGTGGGTGCGTGCGTGCGTGTGTGTTATGAGGCAAACATTAGTAGCGCATGACATTTCATAAATAAACGCCAATCTACAGCGGTGCCAGCTGTTAGAGATCTTCTCGCCGAATTTTGTGCTGGGTTACTCTCCTGCCCGTACGAATTAAGTTTTCGCCATTCACGGACCATGTGGCTGCCACGAGACCGAGGAAGCTCTGATACGAGGAGACCTTGCTCCAGCCAAGGTCACGTTCCTCTGACATCTGGTGTGAAGCAGTTCCAGCTACTCTCTGGGTTATCAAAGGGGCCTCACATTGTGTCACGAGTGCGTTACCAATGAAACTTAATCTACGTGCTATCGACACCGAGAGACCACGTTGGTACAGTCATTTAAATTTCTTTTTTCCTTTCTTGATCACACACGTCCACCACACTAAGATAAATTGCAAAACAATAATAATGCGGTTAAAAAAGGTACACCAATTCCCGTGAAAGTTTAATATGTTTGTACCGCAGTACTGCTTCAAAAACCCTCCGCGTGTGAACAAGCGCCAGTGCAGTCCAATCGTATCTTCTGTAGGCGGCAGATAACTACATGTCTGGCAACGCAGGAAGGAAGAGTTCAATTTGTAGGTTTAACGCAAGTCTGTTCGAAAGCGTAACACCAGGCATTCGTTTGTGGAACACGGGTTTCCTACGTTGTGAATCATTGTCCTATCGATCTTTCTTCTGTACAGCAGAACAAAGGAAAGCGGATTGTCAAGATGCCTGCGAGGTGTAGTCAAGTCAAAGGACCCGTTGAGATCCAGTCCAGGGCCCGTGCTGCGAGCAAAGGCGGCCACACACGAAACAAAGTTTACGAAGCATGCAAAGACCAGGCACTTCGTTTAAGCACGCTTGTGCGTCTGTAGCGTAATTTTGCGCAAACATCAGGACTGTTCAACCTGGCTGACGCATGATTGATTTTGTTTCATACAAGTTTGTTTAAACATATCAAAATACATGTGGTTGAGCGCGTGTACCGACAATGTTCAGGCTTCTAAAACAAAATGTCAGTTGTGAAGCAGTCTTCGCAGCGCAACTATGTCGACCGACATGAAGCTAAGCAATCTCAAATTTATGGGAAAGTCTATTCAACTATTTGAAAGTGTTAATCTTTTGCCAAAGGCGTTAAATCGATGGTCTGTCATGGTAAAACAAAGATGGATATTATATATGTTATATTTTTAATAAGAAAATATTTAGTAACTGGATCTTTAATAGAAAAACATGCCATGATTAAAACGATAAATTTTCTCACAATCAACTAGATGGGGAAAAAGAAAGAATTCATTAAAGGGGTTCAGAGAGAGACGAAGTTTCAAGTCAATATTCGTGTGTTACAGAAGTGTATACATGGATATCTGAAGCCTTCACGCAACCTCCAGCATGCGATAAACCGCAATATTGCCGTCAGTCTTTCGTGTGTTATTATACCTTATCTCACGAGTGTGCCCTGCTTTTTTATAAAACATGTTGCGAGTAAGAGCGGGCTCATACAGGTATCTCTGTTTACCTTGAAATTGTTATACCAATCATGTGAATGTTATATCTTCAGCTCAGACATCACGTTTTCGGTTTCATTAATCAGTTTCAGTAACTGCCCAAAAAGAAAAAATATCATCTTCGCCCGGTATCGACATATTCGAAAGACGAACTGATTCACTAAGCGCGATGCCGCAGTGGTTAGCAGCATGGACTCGCGTAGGGCGGACAATGGATCAAACACGCTTCCAGCCATCCAGTTTTAGGTTATCCGTTATGTCCCTAAATCGCACCAGGCAAACGCCTGGATCGTACCTTTGTAGAGGGCACGACCGAATTCCTCCCTCGCCGTTACCCTATCCGAGCTTCTGTTCCGACACCAATGGCCTCGTAGTTGGAGGGATGTTAAATTCTAATCTTCCATTTTCTTTTACGAACAGGTGCTTGTCAAAGCCTGCATGGGATGTGGAAAAGCGATGAGCGTTTGTGCACGCTTCCATAAAACGCATCATCAGACTTGCTTATCAAACTTACAGTTACGTGTGCGATGACTGATCGTATGACGTGGAGACATCCTTTAGCGGACACACTTTGCTGGCAGACCGTTGGAAGGCTACGGGCACATAAATCGTGAACGAGGAATATTCAGAAAGTAGGTGTTCTAAATGTTTATATTTTTTTTAGAAAAAGTGTATTTAAAAAAATTACAGTATGTTGATACACTTGTTGACCATTTTTCAACGTAATCGCCATCCCGTTCAATGCATGTGGTGAGCCGTGGCACAAGCTTCTTTATGCCCACCTCTAAGAACTCTCCCACCAGCTCCTTCCACCACTTTAGAACCACTTTCTGCATCTGCTCTTCGGTTGAAAAATTTATTCCACTCATATATGTCTTCAGGGAGGTGAAAAGATTATCTTAAGGTACAAAGTCGGAGGAATACGGAGGATGGTTCAAAACATCCCAACCAAATGAGTCCAAGAGCTTCTTGGTGGCAAATGCTGCGTGCGGACGGGCATCAAGCACTCTCCTCTCGTCTGCATTCCCCTTGTTTTGCTCTTAATGTTCCTTTCCAATTTTTTTAGGGCTTCACAATATCGTTGTGTATTGATGGTCTCCACCTGAGGCAGAAACTCGGCCAAAATTACGTCTTTCCGGTCTAAAAACACTGAAGCCATCCACGTTTCATATCCAGTCACAATAGAGCTCAGGAAAACCCCACCTCACAATAGAAGTCGTTCAAGGCTCACGGGCCCTACTGACTATTTTTCTTGTGCTACTCTGTCAGCCGTTTTGGGACCCACCTAGCGTGCAGCTTCCGGTAGCCCAGCGTTTCTGTGTGTGACTCGTATAAGAGAGTTCTCTGAGTTGTTGAAACATTGGAGAAATTTCATCCACTGTCAATCGGCGGGCTTCGCGAACAGTTTCCTCGATTTTTTGCACCAACTCATCAGTCAAAATGGAAGATCTTCCATTCCTGTTCGTCATGAACTTTTGTTCTACCTCCACTAAATTCCCTACCTATCTAAACACGCTCATTCTCTTCAGAACACCCTCGCCTTAAACAGTCTTGACTGGCTAAAAAAAAAAAAAAAAAAAAAAGGACGGTAGGTGTTAATCCTTCCACAAGTAGGAAGCGTATCACAGCACGCAGCTCGCACTTCGCGGTATTTCCTACCAACATCTTTAATGCAGCTGGACAATTCAACGTGAGTTTACCTCCTACCGTGTTCCTGCCACGCTCGTTCTGGTTAGGGGATCCCCTCTCTACCATTCAGTGTTGCCAACCCCCAAAAAACAAAAAGTCACAGCCCTCTATCGTCACAGCACTCTTATTTTCTGAACATGCCTGGTAGAGTACTAATCAGAGGTCATACGACTTAGCCTCCACTACATCCCAATTACAGTATGCCTTTGCTGCAGCTACCAGAAGAGTGATAACATTGAATTCAGTGTGCGGAACGATTCGTGAAAATGATGAGCCTACGAGGCGACCAGACACGTGATTATTTTCGGTTGGTCGTCATAGGGAAGAGCGTTTACAGTAGAATGATGATCAACAGTGTTGCCTAGGATGTGTCCCAGTTACCGAACGAAGTGCATCGAACTGGACAGCTGCCGCAGCTCGAGATCCTTCATCGGACATAAGTGAGAAGTTTGTTTTCAGCAGAGATGGTGTCTGTGTAGTGCTTATCTGTTTCTAGATCGACATTTAGTCAAGCACATATGACAGGATAGATTCATATCGATAAGAACCTTTATATTTAAGTACTGTGGTTGGCACTGCCTGAAATTCGTCAGCTTGCTCACACTGAGGTACAAAGTACTGTGTTGGACCCTCTGTAGGGACAACAATAAGTAGGGCTACTCTGTAGCTAGTGTTAACAGCTGAGAGGATAACAAGACAATGTCCAGGTCTCGATGCCTACAAGTATGACGAAATCAACCCGGAAATCTAAAGATGAAGTGTGTAACGTGGTGTTGGCAGGACCTATAGTCGGCTTACAAGATGCTCCGAACTGTAGAGGTATGGTACAGAAAAAGCCACAGACGGAGCAGTTGCATGCAACGAGTTACTTCCCGCCAGGGGTTGTGATTCCGCCATTGGAGATAAAACTGCGCTCCTAGTCTTACAAGCTGCACGCAGCTCCGATCTGCTGGATGAACTCTCGTTACTATGGCTAGTAATAATAATTAGAGTGGCCCACGGGCCTGCTGGAAATCTTTCAAATGGAGCCATTTTGGCGACTTGCCCCAGTAACCCTATCGGGGATAGGGGAATCCGAACCAGGTGTCGTTCCTGTTGAACTTTTGCGTCATCGAGGAGAAAAAGCTAGGTTAAAGCTTGACTGAAATATTCCGTTGACCAATCAGTAATCGATATTGCAACCTTTCGGTGATTAGAATCTACTTCTAGATCACAAGGCCCGAAGATCCTACAGCTACCTCGTAGTTTCTGGATACGACGTTGAGGTACATCAAAAAATGTTCAAATGTGTGTGAAATCTTATGGGACTTAACTGCTAAGGTCATCAGTCCCTAAGCTTACACACTACTTAACCTAAATTATCCTAAGGACAAACACACACACCCATGCCCGAGGGAAGACTCAAACCTCCGCCGGGACCAGCCGCACAGTCCATGACTGCAGCGCCTTAGATCGCTCGGCTAATCCCGCGCGGCCTGGGGTACATCCTTACACCTTAAGTAGTGATTTCATCCTACGGTACGACAACACTCGGCCACTAGGTCGTTTCTCGTGAACAGTTACCTTTAACGGCCAATAATTCTTCGTAAGGTGCTTGATCCCGTACTGAAATCGCTCAACAGAGGAAACGTCGCGCTATCTGATGAGATACCAGTTAGATTCTACACAGAGTATGCGAAACAAGTTTTTCCTCTTCCATCAACAGTGTACCTTAGGTACCTATTGAGGAGCAAAGCTTTCCTTATGATTGGAAAGAAGCACAGCTGATTCCCCTTTTTCAAGAAGAGTCGTCGAACAGGGGTGCAAAACTATAGGCCTACATCTCTGGCATCGGTCCGTTACAGAATTTTAGAACATGTTTTACTCTCGCATATTACGACATTTCTGGAGATCGAAAATCTCCCGTGTAGAAACCAGCCTGGGTTTCGGCAACAACGACCGTCTGAAAGCTAGCTTTGTTCGTCCACGAGACCAAGAAAGTTGTAGATAAAGGCGAACGATAGATGCCGCGTTCCTTGGCTTCCGGAAGGACTGTTCCGCACTGCACCTACTCAACAAAATACGAGCGCATAGATCATACACCAACTGTAAGATGGGATGACAGCTGTATTCAGACCTAGAAAGTGACAAGAAAGCATCCCACCTGTCAATAATTTGATCTGTACCACTTCAATAACTACTGGATCGTCCTGCGTTTTGCTATCCATCTGATGAAAACCACTGCTCTACCTTGTCCACTGATGAGTCGTGATTTCATGTTGACCATGACAACGAATGCTGTTGCACCAGGTAATAGTGTGGATCGCGGGATAACTTCGTACTTGCACTCGAAACATCGAGGTTATTGATTTATCCAGTGAGCAGCTGTTAGGCTCTAAGGAAGAATGGACATCCACATTATTGGAAAAGTTAAATGGAGGAGATCCTTCCACCTTTGAGGCAGACCCAGAGAGGGTTCCTTTGAAAGTAACACTACCGATTTCTTCCCACGCGCCTCCGTAGCCTATGGCGCTAACACACGCTGTCCGGTGCCCTCGACTCGGAAGTAAGCCGGTTCGAATTTTGGTGGTGGAAAATTTTCGCTGCGACCACTTGGCCGGCCACGAGAGATGCAGTGGTGGCGTATAGTTCCTGATCGCCAGTCTTTGCGCCAGTGACTCGGATTAAACTCCAAACCTCTTCGAGGTGTCTCATGAAGTGAGGTCATGTGACAGTTGATGGTGATCATTCCGCCGGATGTGGACGTTAGGCTCGGCAGTCCTCTTTGTGCTCTTCGAGAGGAGTAAATTATGCGCCGGCACCGGGTTTCACCTCCTCCCTTCCCTCCATCCACAACAATATACACAACACTGCACTGTATAAGCACTCATCACAAACAATCACAATACGCAGATACACACTTGACAATTCATAACACGTCGCAGGAAGACAACGTCAAACCACTTACAATAGGATCTTGTATATTATACATGTGATTACATTTTCATGCAATTTGGGGGCGTAGATCCTGAGAAATCAGTACCCAGAACAACCAACTCTGGCCGTAATAACGGCCTTGATACGCCTGGGCATTGTGTCAAACAGAGCATGGATGGCGTGTACAGGTACAGCTACCCATGCAGCTTCAACACGATACTACGTTCATCAAGAGTAGTGACTGGCTTATTGGGACGAGCCAGTTGCTCGGCCACCATTGACTAGACGTTTTCAATTGGTGAGAGATCTGGAGAATGTGCTGCCCAGGGCAGCAGTCGAACATTTACTGTATCCAGAAAGGCCCATACAAGACCTACAACATGCGGTCGTGCATTATTATCCTGCTGAAACGTAGGGTTTCGCAGGGATCGAATGAAGGGTAGAGCCACAGGTCGTAACACATCTGAAATGTAACGCCCACTGTTCAAAGTGCCGTCAATGCGAACAAGAGGTGACCGAGACGTGTAACCAATGTCACCCCACACCATCACGCCGGGTGATACGCCAGTATGGCGAAGACGAATACACGCTTCCAATGTGCATTCACCGCGATGTCGCCAAACACGGATGCAACCATCATGATTCTGTAAACAGAACCTGGATTCGTCGAAAAAATGACGTTTTGCCATTCGTGTACCCAGGTTCGTCGGCAGGCGCTCCTCTCTGTGATGCACCGTCAAGGGTAACCGGAGCCATGTTCTCTGAGCTGATAGTCAATGCTGCTGCAAACGTCGTCGAACTGTTCGTGCAGATGGTTGTTGTCTTGCAAACGTCCCCATCTGTTGACTCAGGGATCAAGACGTGGCTGTACGATCCGTTACAGCAGTGCAGATAAAATGCCTGTCATCTCGACTGCTAGTGATACGAGGCCGTTGGGATCCAGCACGGCGTCCGGTATTACCCTCCTGAATCCATCGATTCCATATTCTGCTAATAGACATTGGATCTCGACCAACGCGAACAGCAATGTTGCGATACTATAAACCGCAATCGCGATAGGCTACAATCCGACCTTTATCAAAGTCGGAAACGCGGTGGTACGCATTTCTCCTCCTTACACGAGGCAACACAATAACGTTTCACTAGGCAACGCCGGTCAACTGCTGTTTGTGTATGAGAAATCGGCTGGAAACTTTTCTCATGTCAGCACGTTGTAGTGTCGCCACTGGCGCCAACCTTGTGTGAAGGCTCTGAAAAGCTAATAATTTGCATATCACAGCATCTTCTTCCTGTCGGTTAAATTGCGCGTCTGTAGCACGTCATCTTCGTGGTGTAGCAATTTTAATGGCCAGTAGTGTACTTTCACTTTTGATTTCCTCCCCTATCCTTCCCAATCAGAGCTCTGTCTTTAGCGACCTCGACAAGGCGTAAAATCCTAAAGTTCCTTCTATCTTTCGAACTGTCATATCTTCAAGCGATACGAGACTCTTTGCATTTTATGCTTGTTTGTGTATATTTCCACAGTTACTATCGACACCACATCGCTCCTCGTCAAACGCAAAAAAAATTAATCTCATTCTGTGCCCCTAAACGAGATATACCAGGTTAGAATATCACTCGAATCCCGTCGCTAGCGTGAGAGGGTAACCTGAATTCTGTAGAACATGCCAGGAGTTCGCTTGCAAAACTTGCTGCAAGTAAGCCATCAACGCCCTCTGGACATTCATTTTCGTATGGAAAGAGAAAATGTTCAGAATTCATCAATAATCTCTGTTACACAGATGACAACTAGAAGTGAACGTACAGGGGTTGGATAAAAATATGGAAACACCGCGAGAAATGCATACTAGAACAGAAATGCAGATGCTGGCCAAGTCTGCAGAATGCACTGTTGTATTTGGACTCCAACGACACCTGTACAAAGTCCTCAATACGTTGCAAATGTCAGTCGTGATCAGACTAGTGTTCTGTGTAGTTGCGACTGCATTATGTCGGAGCTAAATGAATTCGAATCTGGGCAAATTGTAGGTGCTTGTATGAAGGTGTTTTCAGTAACTGGGGAAGACAAAGCGTCGAGCGTTTCAAGAAATACCGCACCGCAGTTTTATGCCACATACAGGGCAAGCGGAAAAACATCTGCTAAATCACAACGCGGACGAAAGTGTATGTTGACTGGCAGAATTCATTGAAGAGGACGAAAGCTGCAGAAGCCACTGCAGAACCTAGGGCCTAATGTCGCACTCGCGAACACTGTCAGCACCAAGACAATACGAAGGAAGCTCCGAAAGCTGGAAACTGCAGGGCGAGCTGGAATTCCAAAACCACTCATCAGTGAGGGACTGACGGATGACATCGAAAAAGTACAAAGGGCAGCTCGTTTTGTATTATCGCGAAATAGGGGAGATAGTGTCACAGACATGATACGTGAATTGGAGTGGCAGTCATTAAAACAAGGGCGTTTATCGCTGCCACGAGATCTTCTCATGAAATTTCAATCACCTGTGTTCTCCTCCGATTGCGAAAACATTCTGATGACACCCACCTACGTAGAGAGAAATGATCATCACGATAAAATAAGAGAAATCAGGGCTCGTACGGAAAAATTTAAGTGCTCATTTTTCCCGCGTGCCGTTCGAGAGTGGAACGGTAGAGAGACAGCATGAAGGTGGTTCATTGAACCCTCTGCCAGTCACTTTATTGTGAATAACAGAGTAATCACGTAGATGTAGATTAGTGATTCAGTTGCCCGCAACAGGAAAACGTGATGCCAAAGTCATTAAAATGGTCTATTGAAGCAATGGAAGAAAGTCATTTGATCGGATGAGTGCTGTTGCACAATGCTTCGAGCTTATGGCCGAGTTTACGTCCCAAGAATAAAACATGGTGGTGGTTTGGTAATGATTTGGGCAATCATAGCGTGGTAATCCATGGGCCCCATGAGTACTCTGCAAGATCGCGTTACTACCAAGAATTATGTGACCGTTTTGGCTGATCAGGTCCATCTCATGGTACAGTGTTTGTTCCCCAGTGGTGCTGCTGTGTTCCAGGGCGACAGGGAACCTATTGACACCTCTCGCATCGTCCAGGACTAGTTTTGTGATCACGAGGGTGAAATGCCGCGTCTCCTCGGCCACCACACTCACCAAAACTCTATATTTCCGACCTTTTGTGGTCTACTTTGGAGAGAAGGGTTGTGATCGCTATCCACTTCCGTCATCGTTACCTGAATTTTCCACTATGTTGCAGGAAGAATAGTATAAGATTCTCTAGAAAACCACAGATTAAGTACATTTATCCATTCCGAGAGGTCTGGAAACTGTTTTGAATGTCTACAGTTTTCCCACGCCATATTAGTGTTTCCCTCTTTTTGTCCACACCCTGCGTAAGAGTAGTCATTATATTAATGATCAGTATTTCGCCAGTTGCTCACTTACCAACCTTGTCTAAAAATTGTCTTGTCATATCTTGATTCATATAGACAATCATTACGGACCACATTCTTCTACAGCTATTTTCTACGAAATCCTACACTATGTTTGGAAGAGGCCACTTTCAATTGCATCACGTTCGTGCTGTTATTTAGTGTAAAAAACATCTGCCGGGTATTTTCCGGTGCAGACAGCAGAGACGAGATCTTAACAAACTGTGTGCCGGATCTCACTACTTGCTAAAATTGAAACCTTTTCAAATTCTTATAAGATTTGCGGGCACTGTTACACTAAAGGCAAGGCACTCCGTCTTCAGGCCACAAAAGGCCCATAGGGACCATCCGACCGCCGTGTCATCCTCAATAGGAATGCAAATAGAAGGTGTGTGTGGTCAACACACTGCTCTCCCTGTCGTTATGATGGTTTTCTTTGATTGGAGCCGCTACTGATCGGTCGAGTAGCTCCTCAATTGGCATCACGAGGCTGAGTGCACCCCGAAAAATGGCAACAGTGCATGGCGGCCCGGATGGTCACCCATCCAAGTGCCGGCCACGCCCGACAGCGCTTAACTTCGGTGATCTGACGGGAACCGGTGTATCCACTGCGGCAAGGCCGTTGCCCATTGTTACACTAACGGAAAAAATAGCAACACCAAAAAATAATTAATGTATAGCACTTAAATTTCGGGATTAGATTTGTCAGGGTAACATATTTAAGTGATTAACATTCCAAGGTCAAATGTTAATGTAAGCCCGAGATAAGCCATTGCAAATGTGAAATGCTGGCACATTAATAACTGGTGTAGCCGCCGTAATGTTGAATGCAAGCGTTCAAACGTAAATACATTGTTTTTTTTTGTTTTTTTTTTGTGGTTTTAGGGCGCAAAACTTCTATGGTCATTAGCGCCCAGCCCGTGACGTAGGAAACAGGAAAAAAACGAAATTTAAAATCAGCAGCAAGGGGAACAAGGTCATAAAATTTGAGAAACTAAAGGCAGAAGGAATGCTTAAAAATCCACTAGAGAAAGGGGTTGGTAGTCCCCAAAAAAAAAATCAAATGACTGACGTCATTTCACTGTCACTAATAAACTGTAGAACGCGGTCAGCTGAGCGCGTGTCATCTGCTAAAATCAACGATATATCAGGCGATAGCTGTAGACGGGAGCGTAACGGATTAAAATAGGGGCATTCAATTAAAAGGTGTCTGACCGTCCACAGCTGAGAGCAGTGGGGACAGAGTGGGGGAGGATCACCGCTTAAAAGATGGCTAAAAAGACAGTGCCCTATCCGGAGTCTAGCTAAAATTACCTCCTCCCGACGACGCGTTCGGGAGGAAGAGGTCCAAGCGCAAGGAAGGGCTTTCACTTCCCGCAATTTATTATGGGGAAGTGTTGACCAATGCGCATGCCATAAATGAGCAACTTGGCGACATAAACCGCTCCGTAGATCGGTAAACGGAAGAGACTGAATAGCTGGCCGAGGAAGAGAGACTGCAGCCTTGGCCGCTATATCGGCCGCCTCATTCCCACAGATACCATCGTGTCACGGGAGCCAGAGGAACGCCACTGAGACGCCCCCCAGGTGGAGCAAGCGCAGACAGTCCTGAATCCGGTGGACCAGAGGGTGCACAGGGTAAAGAGCTTGGAGACTTAGGAGAGAGCTGAGAGAATCTGAGCAGATTACGTACTGTATCCGCTGATGGCGGCGGATGTAGTGGACAGCCTGGAGAACAGCGTAAAGCTCCGCAGTATAAACCGAACACTGGTCGGGAAGCCGAAAGTGATTTGGGGTGTCGCCAACAATATAGGCACTCCCTACACCTAACGATGTTTTCGAGCCGTCGGTGTAAATAAATGTGGCTTCCGTCATTTGTGCACATAGAGCAGCAAATCCCCGACGGTAGACAAGTGTAGGGGTACCATCCTTGGGAAATTGACATAGGTCTCTGAGCAAGTCGATCCGGGGACGGAGCCAAGGCGGTGCTGTACCCCAAGTTGTCAAGAAGGTTTTAGGAAAGCGGAAGGAGAGAGAATGGAGCAGTTGACGGAAGCGGACTCCCGGGGGTAGCAGGGAGGAGGAGCGGCCTGCATACCCTACATCAAAGGAGGTGTCGAAAAAAAGGTCATGGGCTGGATTAGCAGGCATGGAAGACAGATGGCTAGCATAACGACTCAGAAGGACTGCCCGCCGATTGGACAGCGGAGGTTCAGCAGTCTCAGCATAAAGGCTTTCCACAGGGCTGGTGTAAAAAGCTCCAGACACTAAACGTAATCCACGGTGGTGGATAGAGTCGAGACGCCGAAGAATAGACGGCCGAGCAGAGGAGTAGACTATGCTTCCATAATCCAATTTCGAGCGCACTAAGGCGCGATAGAGGCGGAGAAGGACCACTCGGTCCGCTCCCCAGGAGGTACCATTCAGGACACGGAGGGTGTTAAGGGAACGCAGACAGCGAGCCGAAAGATAGGAAACGTGGGAGGACCAGCACAGTTTTCTGTCAAACATAAGACCCAAGAATTTAGCGACGTCGGAAAACGGAAGGTTGACAGGACCTAGATGTAAGGAGGGCGGAAGAAACTCCTTACGTCGCCAAAAATTAACACAAACGGTCTTACTGGGCGAGAAACGGAAGCCGGTTTCGATGCTCCACGAGTGGAGGCGATCGAGACATCCTTGAAGACGTCTTTCAAGCAGGCTGGTCCGTTGAGAGCTGTAGTAGATCGCAAAATCGTCCACAAAGAGGGAGCCCGAGACATCAGGAAGGAGACAATCCATAATTCGATTAATGGCGATGGCAAATAGTACAACACTCAGCACGGAGCCCTGGGGTACCCCGTTTTCTTGGGAGAAAGTACGGGAGAGAGTGGTGTTCACCCGCACCCTAAATGTGCGCTCTGCCATAAATTCGCGAAGAAAAAGGGGCAGCCGGCCTCGAAAGCCCCAAGAGAACAGTGTGCGGAGGATGCCTGTCCTCCAACAGGTATCGTATGCTCTCTCCAGATCAAAAAATATTGCTACCGTTTGGCGTTTGCGGAGAAAATTGTTCATGATATAAGTGGAGAGAGCAACAAGATGGTCAACGGCAGAACGATGCTTTCGGAATCCGCATTGGGCTGGTGTTAAAAGACTGCGGGATTCCAGCCACCAAGCTAAACGGTAATTCACCATACGCTCCAAAACCTTACAGACGCCACTCGTGAGATAAATGGGGCGATAGCTAGAGGGGAGATGTTTGTCCTTTCCAGGTTTCGGAACGGGAACGACAATAGCTTCCCGCCATCGCCTGGGAAAGGTACTGTCGGTCCAAATTCGATTGTAAAGGCGAAGGAGGTAACGCAGGCTATGGGTTGATAAATGCAGCAGCATTTGGACATGGATACCATCCGGTCCTGGGGCGGAGGAGCGAGAAGAAGAGAGGGCATGTTGGAGTTCCCGCATGGAGAAAACAGTATTGTAGCTTTCGCGATTTTGAGAGGAGAAAGCAAGATGTCGCACTTCCGCTGCACGTTTCTTCGGGAGAAACGCTGGCGGGTAATTTGAAGAGCTCGAAATCTCAGCAAAGTGCTGACCCAATGAGTTAGAAATTGCGACGGGGTCCACTAAGGTATCATGCGCGACAGTGAGCCCAGAGACCGGGGAGAAACTAGGCGCGCCTGAGAACCGTCGAAGCCGACTCCAAACTTCCGAGGAGGGAGTGAAGGTGTTAAATGAGCTAATAAAGAATTTCCAGCTTGCCTTCTTGCTATCGCGGATGACGCGACGGCATCGCGCACGGAGCTGCTTATATCGGATACAGTTTGCCAAAGTTGGATGGTGACGGAAAATGCGAAGGGCACGTCGCCGCTCACGTATTGCGTCACGGCATGCCTCGTTCCACCAAGGAACTGGGGGGCGCCGGGGCAATTCGGAGGTGCGTGGTATTGAACGTTCCGCAGCTGTGAGAATAACGTCGGTAATATGTGTGACCTCATCGTCGACGCTGGGAAAGCGACGGTCATCGAATGTCGCTAGAGACGAAAAAACTGTCCAATCGGCTTGGGCAAATTTCCAGCGTCGCGAGCGCATATATGGCAGTTGAGGCTGCAGTCTAAGAACACATGGGAAGTGGTCACTCGAGTGTGTATCATCAAGGGCGAACCATTCGAAGCGCCGAGCTAGCGGAACAGTACCGACCGCAAGGTCCAAATGAGAGAAATGTGTCGAGGAGGCAGACAAAAATGTGGGGACCCCAGTGTTGAGGCAGACTAGATCCGCTTGATGGAAGACGTCTAGCAATAGTGAGCCACGTGGACAAGGATGCGGAGATCCCCAAAGCGGGTGGTGGGCATTGAAGTCCCCAACCAGCAAATAGGGGGGTGGAAGCTGACCAAGGAGATGAAGGAGATCAGCTCGTGCCATTGGTGTGGACGATGGAATGTATACCGTACAAAGAGAGAACGTGTATCCAGAAAGGGAAAGACGGACGGCGACAGCTTGGAAGGAACTGTTTAAGGGGATTTGGTGATAATGGAGAGTATCGTGGAGCAGAATCATGAGTCCTCCATGGGCTGGAGTGCCTTCAACAGAGGGGAGGTCATATCGGACGGACTGAAAATGAGGGAGAACAAAGCGGTCATGGGGACGCAGCTTTGTTTCCTGAAGACAGAAGATGACCGGCGAGTAGGATCGTAAGAGGATCGACAATTCATCCCGATTAGCTCGAATGCCGCGGATATTCCAGTGGATAATGGACATAGGGTGAACAGAAAATGGAGGAACGTGACCAAGGGTGCTGTCAACTCAACGACTGCTCAGAGCTTGCGACCGACAGTATGGAATGGCATTCAGTCGAAGGCAGAAGATCCTGATCCATAGGTTGGTCAGGAGCAGCTCCAGCCACCAACGATCGGCCAGTTGACCGGCCACCAGCAGTGCGCCTCGGCGGCACAGAAGACGGCCGAGGGCGATTTCCGCCAGGTGGTGCTGTAGATGGGACATGCCTTGGCGGAGAAGGAGAGGAACTGTGTTTCTTCGTAGCCTTCTTGGAAGTATGATGTTTAGATGAAGGAGGAACCGATGGTTGTGAAGTTGCGGTACGTAAAAACTCTTCACGAGAATGCTCTTTTTTCGAAGACTTGGCGTCTGACTTTTGGGCTCGAGATTTAGCAGAACCCGACGAAGGGTGAGCCATAGAGTGGGCAGGCGAAAGTGGTGAGGTTGAACGGGCGATCTTTGCGCTGGCCGATCTGACGACCGTGGTATTAAAGGTGAGGTCGCAAGTCTGCGTGGCCGCCTCCTTTGTTGGCCGAGGAGAAGCAAGGACAGTGCTGTATTTTCCTTTCTGAGGCACGGTGGGCTGTCGACTGGCGAGTAACTTTCGAGCAGCAAAGGTCGACACCTTTTCCTTCACTCTTATTTCCTGGATGAGTTTTTCGTCCTTAAAAACGGGGCAATCTCGAGAGGAAGCAGCGTGGTCACCCATACAGTTGATGCAGCGAGGGGATGGAGGTGGACAAGCACCCTCATGGGCATCCTTGCCACACGTAACACATTTGGCCGGATTGGAACAGGACTGGCTGGTGTGATTGAACCGCTGACATCAATAGCAACGCGTAGGGTTTGGGACATAAGGGCGAACGGAAATTATCTCATAGCCTGCTTTGATTTTTGATGGGAGTTGAACTTTGTCAAATGTCAAGAAGACAGTGCGGGTTGGAATGATGTTCGAGTCAACCCTTTTCATAACCCGATGAACAGCTGTGACGCCCCGGTCAGACAGGTAGTGCTGAATTTCTTCGTCAGACAATCCATCGAGGGAGTGTGTATAAACGACTCCACGCGAGGAATTTAAGGTACGGTGCGGTTCCACCCGGACAGGGAAGGTGTGGAGCAGAGAAGTACGCAGCAATTTTTGAGCCTGGAGGGCACTGTGTGTTTCCAACAACAGGGTGCCATTCCGTAATCTGGAACAAGACTTTACAGGACCCGCAATTGCGTCGACACCTTTCTGAATAATGAAAGGGTTGACCGTGGAAAAGTCGTGACCTTCGTCAGACCGAGAAACAACAAGGAACTGTGGCAACGATGGAAGAACCGTCTGTGGCTGAAACTCAGTGAACTTACGTTTGTGAGCAGACATAGTGGAAGGTGAGGAAACCATTGCGGAAGAATCCCCCATGATTACCGGCGTCTCCGATGGCGCGCTCCTCCCTTGTGGGGGCCCTCACCGAGGGCACACCCGCCTTAGGCGATTGTTCACACCTCAGGTCACACCTCCCGACAAACGGACGGAGGGACCAATCGGCACTTTCGGAAGGTATCAGCTCGGGTAATCACCCCTCCCTGGGCCTGGCCGTTACCAGGGGGTACGTACGTGTCCTACCTGTCTACCCGGGGCGGGGAATTACGCGTTACCCCGTCACCGGCTACGCATGGAAGTGCGTGGGTCGGCCTTCAGACACGCACAGGGAGGAAAAAAGAGAAAGGCAAAGGAAAGAAGAGGGGGTCTCAAACGCCGCAGCGGAGAAAAGGGCAAGGAGAAGAGGGAAGGAAAAGGGAAGGAAAAGAGAAGGACAGAGGAAGGACGAGGACTTGTAAGTGTAGAAAGCAAGTAAGTTGGAAAAGTTTCGAGCGTCCGTCTCCGGACGTAGGCAGAAACCATACTCCCAGAGGGGGAGAAAGGGAAGGAAAGAGCCAGTGGTGAGGGGGGGGGGGGCGAAGATTGGGGACGGGGAGGGATGCGGAAAGGGAAGGGAAGGTATGCAGCCCGGAAAGGAAGGAGGGCCACATTAGCTCAGGGTCCCGTGCTCGCTACACACGTGTCCACAAAAGAGTTGTGGACCCCCTGGGGGGGTAAATACATTGTGTTGTACAGGTTCCGATGTCAGTTTGTGGGATGGAGTTCCATTCCGGTTGCACTTGGTTGGTCAAAACAGGGACGGGTAATGCCGTTTTTGGATGACGCTGGAGTTGTCGTCCGATGTCCCGCATGTTCTGGATTTGAGACAGATCTGGTGATGGAGCAGGCCAACTCAACATGTTGACATACTGTAATGCATGTTGGGTTACAACGGCGGTATGTAGGCGAGCGTTGTCCTGTTAGATAAACACCCCCTGGAATTCTGTTCATGAATGGCAGCTCACCAGGTCCAGCCACCAAATTGTGTAATTTTACAGTCAGACTGCGTACGATAATCACTAGAGTGCTCCTCCTGTCATATGAAATCGCACTTCAGAATTTAACTCCAAGTGTAGGTCCAGTGCGTTTAGCACACAGACAGGTTGGCCTTCCTTCTAACCAACCCATGGCCATCACTGGCGCGTAGACAGAAGCAGCTTTCATAGAAACATAGCAGGCCTCCACTCTGCTCTCCAATAACCTCTTGCTTGACATCATTGAAGTCGCAAATGGCTGTGTTTTGGGATCAGTGGACTGTAAGCTACAGGGCGCCTGGTTCGGAACGTCCTTGAAGTAACCCATCTGCAACAGTTCGTTGTGTCGTTGTGGTGCCAACCGCTGTTCAGATTGCTGCTGGAGATACAGTACGATGCGCCAGATCCATACCCCAAACATGATAGTCTACCCTGTCGATACTGCCACGTGACTGTCCAGAGGCCGGTCTTCTTGCGACCTCGTATATTCTCATGACCACCACTGCCAGCAATCATGTACAGTGGCTACATTCGTCCCAAGTGTTACTGCAATATCACAGAAGGAACATCCGCCTTCTCGTAGCCCTATTACACGACCTAGTTCAAACTCAGTGAGGTGTTGATAATAGCGTATTTGTCGCCTTAAAGGCATTCATGGCTGACATCCACTCACCACGTCCAATCTCAAAGATAACCAACGCTCACGATCGTTACAGCGCGTATTTAAAGCAAACCTCATTTGCGATGCACTCTTAAGCGACTATCGCGAAATTGGAATAGATATCATTCTTTCAGATGTAGAAACACGGCTGCCAACTTTCATTTATGTCCCACAACTCCTTCTTAGCGTCGCGACTTTTTTTTTGTCAGTGTATTTAGACAGACTCCATAATTGCCCGGCTCATTACGAAGGCGTATGCGCCACAATAAAACAGATTCAGACGTTCAAAATTAAGAAAATACGGAATTAAAAAATAAAATCTTCCATGACTTTCAAGAAAAGGAGAAATGCAAACGCAGAAGCACCTCTATTGAGGTACAGAGAAAATGCAAAATAAAGGAATGGGGAAGTACTGAGGAGAAAGAACGGAGAATAGCGATCCAAAGCGAAATTGAATACATAGGCCGCAAATGGCCGAATTCGATGAAAAAGAGAAAGATGTAAAGTCGGATAATGTGTTTGTTGGTCAAGATTAACTGAGACATATCCCCCTTCAGCTCCAAATGTAGATTAGAAGGATGCAAAACCTATGCACTGTCGTGTTATACGGGGAACATTCGCGCCATGACGACGCGGAATCGAGCTTATCTCGTAACCACAAGGAGATAATACATGACGTTTCAGCTGCAGGCGTGACTTCGCGCCAGTGACATAACCGTTTTAACCGTTTATCGCGAAGAGGCGCTGTGACGCGTTCGCCAAAAACGGCTTACGAAAGATTTGTGACAAAGCTTCTCGAATAGCACCAGTATCTCCATCCGCATTTTCCTCGACAGTTGCAACATTGCATCAGTCGGCATTCCTCAGCCGCCCCCCCCCCCCCCCTCTTGTGATATCGCGACTCATTCAATAAGCCCAGTTCTCCCACAGTTAACGTAGTTCTCTCGTTCTTCCAGTGACTGGTGAACCTTCTCCACCGCGTGATCTCAGCGCCGTGATCATCGTCACACTGGGAAACGTGTATCGCTTGCGACGTCACCAACAGTGCTCGCTAATTAGGTAAGTACAGTGCTTACTATATCAGATTTTTCTTTTATGTATTCTAAGACGCCCACGATCTGCAGATCACGCTGCTGCTTACATTATAGCACCGCACTTAAGTTCTGTATGCATTTTACTTGGAAGGAACCTAACACGAAGGTGACAGATATGCACTATATGTAGGGTATAGCATGGTAATTCGTATCTGTTCATTAGTGTCACTATTCGTTTAGTTCATCTGGATGTAAGTTCCTTGTATCTTTAATACGTGTAGTTTTTCACTATTGATACAGTTCGAGAAAATCGCTATCGAATTCGAAATAAACATTCTTTTCTTTACATTTAGCCATAGCCAATTCAGGTTTGAAAAGAATTTACGAAAGTAATATAATAAAAAAATGCTGTTGCAAAAGTGATGGTGAAACAAATATTGCTTTAAAAGTATTTACCAATTTTATTCAGCGCTGGCTTCGAGAAGGTTTCAACACATGTTTCCAAAGATTTTTAATATTTGAAAGTATAAAATTACTCCAGACAGCTCTAATTCTCTACATGCCTCATGTACTCAGCGTCGGAACGAGTAGTTATATGTGGGGCCTCGGAGTGCAGTCACGGAAATGTCGAAGCGAAGACCGGTTAGTGCTATCTTCCTCCTTGTTAGGGACGTGTCTATAATGAAATTATATGCAGTGATCTTGTAGTGCAGTATTGTGTGTGTACTGTTATGCATAGCTATAACTGTGAAACGAAGGTACAGGCACGTAGACTGCTTTATTTGAACACCGCCAGAGAGGCTGCAGATGCCCATATCCACATCCGATAGATCCACTTACACCAGTGTAAGTTGATTCTACGGGACATTGCACAGAGCGCCGGAGTCGAGACGCTGCTGCATTGAGTGACATTCTGTGCTGTTAACCACCTCCTTTTTGCCCGCTACGCCAAAGCCAAGAAATTTTCTTCCACCACCGGGATTCACACACCTGCGTTCCTCTGGGTAAACCCCAGCCACGGGGGTCGAGTCTGCGCGTCTGTCAATCTGAAACGGTCTAGAGACGGTGAAAAGCTAACTCTATCAGTGAGAGTTCCATGTAAGTTTGGTATCGTGATCTGTGCACCAATGATCCGGTTTCGAATTCACAAGTAACAAAGCTCCAGATTTGTCATAGGAGTAACTCGTCAGTTATGGAACAAATGGCCCCTGCATCTCAAAAGAAAGTCATTTTCTTCTCACAAGTACATTGATGTTTCGTCTCTGAGTGATGGATCATTCAAAGACCAGAATATAACTTTTTGTGTCGTAATCTTACACTGAGTAGCAGCTCGCGCGTGTGGAAGTCTATCTCACCGTTTAATCGGTTGCCGAAAGTGCAGTACAGAGCAACCGTTACGACTAAAAGTAGCGTGAGCCCAGATCAGTACCATTGAACAAAACTGGACCTGTCTTACACAACAACACAAACTAAAACAGGGTTGGAAATCAGTCAGAAACTGAGGATAACATTTGAATTTGAAAATCGGCGTAACGACGATTTCAGTGACGAGATTCGAACTGCTGGTCGGACCAATGGCCAGGTACTTTTTTCCTGTAGAGGGCCAATTACCATCCCCACGTGACGCCTGTCGAATCGTGGCTGTCAGAGGACAAACTATATAAACATTCGCAGACTATCTTTCGTCTGTTTGTTTCACATACCACTTGAAGCACCATATCTACGCGCAGCAAACACTCCTGAATATCTGATGATGGATTAATTCAGAAACGCATAATATGAACAATAAAGTCATTCTTCGCCTGTCCTTTGACCTTTACCATTGCGAGCCAGTTAGCCAGACTGCAGAATTACTGATTAGAACTGTGACCCTCCCGTAGCAACTGCAGTTCTTCTTCGACAACTAAATAATCGTCTGATGACGTATTCTGTATTTTCATTGATTCATTCAAAAAATGCCATATGGAATAATTTTTTGGAGTAATTCGTCTTTTAGAAAGAAAATCTTGATCGCTCAGAAACGTGCTGTAGGAATAACGTGTGTTCATTCATGATAATAGTTAGACATCTGCTCAAGGAGTTGGTCATTCTGACTACTGATTCACAGTAGCCTAAATTTATTCCCTCATGGAGTTTGCTGTAAATAATCCACTGTAATTCGAAAGGAACAATGATGACAAAATTACAATATCATAAGAAAAAAATGGCATTTAGTATTCTAGATCAAGGTTACCTATAGCACAAAAAGGGCTGCACAGAGCTGTACCTAAAGTATGGATCAGCTACCCTCCGATATCAAATGTCTGACAGACACGCAAGTTAAATTTAAAAACGAACTGACAAATTTTCTTCTTGACACCTCCTTCTATTCCAAAGAATAATTTCTGCTGCTGTACTATGTAAAAGGCGGTGAGTATAATGTCTCTTTCCACACCATTACGATCAGTCGTTCAAATGATCCATGGAACATGAAACTGACACGTCCATAATAGTTTTGGTGTCAAAGACGTTCTTTGTCCAATAGAGGTGCGCCACATGTGGCTCTACTACAGAGAAGCAGGATTCCTGATTTCTAACGATAATGTTAATCAACTACATATCCCTTAGACAAATACCGAAACAATTGAGAAGTCAATATATTTGACGAAATTAAAATTTCATAGCTGTTGACCAAACAGAAATGGTGCTAATTTCTTAATTGATCTCCTAGAAGACTCATGTTTTGTCACAAATTTTCGCGTTTCACTAAAGCATTTAGCACAGACATTGTGAATGGAACACATTCTGGGTTTTACCTTGTTAGAGCTCCCAAAAAGCATTAATTTTGGTTTGCACTTTTATAATTGTATTCATTTTCTAAGACAAAATCACACCATAAGCGCCAAGTATTTCATTTGCCGTACGTGAATGTACTCGCACTACAGGAGATCGATGCTGCTGTAATTTATTCTTATCCATGACTGGAAAAAACAAACTGAATTTGAAAACAATTCTCTATGCCCTATGTTGTGAGTAATAATTTTCCAAGACAATCGACAATATACCGTGCCCATAAAGTTTCCACTTACTGGGTCAGGACTCACTTTAAAATGCCTACCAATTTTTTGCAGAGGGACCATCTCCATTGCTAGCCCTGAATTGAGAAGTGTTCGCAACTATTTAGGCTTTCCACTTCCACCACCCCTTTCCGAAGAAAAATTCTGCATTTCCAATCAAAATAACGTAATTTGTCTGTCGTTAATTGTAAGAGTTAACTGATCACATACCAACGCAACAGCAAGAGGGAGTTTCTTTTTAGTGGACATCTGGGAAATAATCTTTCACAATAATTTGTATCGATACGAAATCGAGCAATCCAGTGTCGTTAGTCGTTTTCACTACACATCATAGCTAAGTAGTGACTCACGGAGTACATAACATTCGTGAAGTAACATGTTATTAGATTGATATATCGTCGACAGTTGCGTGAGTCAAGTGATAAGAAGAAGTCGTCATCCAGTAATTCCTCATTCTTGCTGACCGCATGTTACGACCTTCAGAGAGCGGAATAAGCAGTAAACAACACACCGTGCGGTATCAGAGCTGTCCTCTGCTACCAGCTGTTTAACATGTAGTTAATAACTCTTAACGAGTGTAAGAAGAGATTGCGAGCCTAAAGTGTTTATATTACTGGTATGTTGTGATACTGTCGATGCTGCACAAGGCGCCTTCGTTAAGGCGTTTGTTACTTACAGCTCGAAGGAACATCACATAACTCTGAGTATTTACAAGGCAACAGTACTCATCTCTGTAACAGCGTATCTTTTGTGTCGACCATTTCTCTGAGCACAGCACTGCTCCTGTAGTTACATTTGGCCTAATCTATTCGTAGTTCGCGTGGATGTCACTAGTACCTCATTGACAGATCAAAACACTGGAACAAGTTTTTCACGGGATGCAGTACACGATAAGGTACATGCTTATATAAAGAGTTACGGAAGTAAGTTTTGAAAATAGAACAATGAACCTTTTGAACTTTGTTCTGTAGCTCTTGGAATGGAGAGTATAGTGGTGTAACATATGTTAAGATTTACATTTTAAATATTCGCAGGAACGCGGGATATGTAGAGAATTTGTGGGCTGAGGCTGCAGATTCAATGTAATTTCTCCTTCATTTGACATGAATTTCACTTTAACAAAACCTCCTATGTGTCACTGGACTAGGCCTTTACATTTAGCATGTTTTCCACCTTTTCTTCTAATAGTTTCATTGCAAGCTTTATCAATATACACCTGAACGCTGCAAGCATTATCAATATACACCTGAACGCCTTATTCCTGGCGCTGTCTAATGTAGTTAAAAGAAATACATAACTCCATTAAAAACCTGTTGTATAAATATCCTGGACAGTACAAAAATGAGAGTATTAACAATGTAGTTAAACACTTGCCCGTTAGTGTACAGATAGTCTTTGGAAACGTTTATCAGTTTACAAAACCTTAAAAGATGAAATAGTAAAGGCAGCAGAGGATCGAATAGGTAAAAAGACAAGGCCTAGCACAAATGCTTGGACAACACAAGAGATACTGAATTTAATTGAAGAAAGGAGAAAATATAAAAATGCAGCAAATGAAGCAGGCGGAAGAGAATACAAACATTTAAACTATCAGATCGACAGGAAGTGCAAAATGTCTGAGCAGACTAGCTAGAGGACAAATGTAATGTAAGTACTTAGAAGCGTATTTCACAAGAGGAAAATCAGAGGCCTTTGGGGAAAAGAGAAGCAGTATGAATATCAAGAGCTCAGAAGGGAAACCAGCTCTAAGCAGAGAGAGGAAAGCTGAAAGATGGAAGGAGTTCATGGAGGGTCTCTAAAGGGAGATGAAATTGAAGTCAGTGTTATAGAAAGGGAAGTAAATCCAAATGTAGATGAGATGGGAGATACGAGAAGAATATGGCAGAGCTCTGAAAGATTTAAATCGAAACAAGGCCCGGGAGAAGACGATATTCCGTCAGAACCACTGGTAGCCATGGGAGACCCACCCATGACAAAACTCTTCCATCTGCTGTGCAAGATGCATGAGACAGGCGAAGTACCCTCAGACTTCAAGAGCAATGTGATAATTCCAATTCCAAAGAAAGTAGTCGCTGACAGGCAGGAAAATTACCGAACTATCAGTTTAATAAGTCATGGTTGCAAAATATAAACAAGAATTCTTTACAGAAGAATGGAAAAACTGACAGAACCCGACCTCGGGGAAAATCAGTTTGGATTCCGGAGAAATGTAGTAACATGCGAGGCAATACTGACCCTACGATTTATCTTAGAACATAGGTTAAGGAAAGTCAAACATACATTTATAGCATTTGTGGACTTGGAGAGAGAGCGAAAGGCTATTTACAACATCTACAGAAACCAGATGGCAGTAACGAGAGTCGAGAGGCATGAAAGCGAGCAGTGACTGAGAAGGGAGTGAAACAGTGTTGCAGCCTATCCCCGATTTTATTCGGCCTGTATACTTAACAAGCAGTAGAGGAAACCAAAGAAAAATTCGGAGTAGAAATTAAAGTTCAGGGAAAAGAAATAAAAACTTTGAGGTTTGCCGATGGCATTGTAATTCTATCAGAGACAGCAAAGGGCTTGGAAGAGCAGTTTAACGGTATGGACAGTGTCTTGAAAGGTGGGTATAAGTTGAACCTCAACGAAAGCAAAAGAAGGATAATGGAATGCAGTCGAATTAAATTAGGTGATCCTAAGGGACTTAGATTAGGAAATGAGACCTTAAAAAGTAGATGAGTTTTGCTGTTTGGGCAGCAAAATTACTGATGATGGCCGAAGCAGAGAGGATGTGAAGTGTAGACTGGCAATGGCAAGAAAAGTATCTCTGCAGAAGAGAAATTTTTTAACATCGAAAATAGATGTTAGAAAGTCTTTTCTGAAAGTATTTGTCCGGAGTGTAGTCATGTATGGGAGCGAAACGCGGGCGAAAATAGTTTGAACAAACAGAAGAGAAGCTTTCGAAATGTGGTGTTACAAAAGAATGATGAAGATCAGATGAGTAGATCATGTAACTAATGAGGAAATACTGAGTAGAAATGGGAAGACAAGAAACTTGTGGCACAGCTTGACCAAAAGAAGGGATCGGTCGTTAGGACACATTCTGAGACATCAAAGGATCACCAATTTAGTATTGGAGGGAAGTGTGAGGAGTTAAAGTTGTATAAGGAGACCAAAGCGATGAATACAATAAGTAGATTGAAAAGGACGTAGGTCACAGTAGTTAATGCGGGGATGGAGAGGCTAGCACAGGATACAGTAACATGGAGAGCTCCATCAAACCAGTCTTCGGACCGGTAACCACAACATGGATGTCAAAGTTACATGACTCATATTGAATTGAATGATTTGAGTTTCAGTTAAGTCATCCTCGCAGAAATCCGTTACAGTGAAACATTCAACTTCCTGATTGTAGCACACAATGATATAGTAGATTTGCTACTCTTCTTTCTCTGTATCCGAGCTCTGCTGAAATATAAGTAATCTGCTAGACTATCCGTAGCACTTACTGGAATCTGAGAACCAGGGCATGATGCCGTCCCAAGTGGTGGGTTCTACGGATGCTGCCAGCAACAAGACTGACACCAGTAGACACATGGCGAACTGTAAGTGAGGTGCACCTGCAACACAAGACACAAAAGACGTTAGCTAGCACTCAAAAACAGTTTGCTGCGCCTTTTCTAATGTGTTAATTAACCAAAAATTTATTTAAGAATGATGGAGGGCGAAGTAGAAAAGTTATGTGGGGGAGGGAAAGCAAAAGAGTTTAAGCAAGCCAGTATCGGCAACGGAACACTAGCAAGAGCATGTAAAGTAACTAGCCGTGGTCTTCTTGGAGTAATCAGCCTAGCTCCTCACTGGTCTCCGAACACCTTATCAGAATGGCCAGGACTCGGCTTTAATCATGGTTATCCCAGATAACTCCAGAAAAATCTAAAATAATTGTTATGAACTCCAACAGACAAAGATATTAAATTAATAGCAATTAACTGCAGAAGCAATTAACTACAGAAGAAGTGAATCTTTGAAGCAAACCAAAGCACTTTTTTAACGAAAAGTCAGGCTACTCGCGATGAACTGTGGCAAATTCGCAGTAGTGAGCAACAAACATAGATTATTCATTGTGGTAAGTTTAGTGTGCATGAGTGAATCTTTGGATCCTACTAAACATAGATTACCAAACCCTTGTAAAATTTAGGTTTGCAGTAAGGTGTATAAAATAAGACTTAATTTGATATGTAACATACCGTACCATTGGATAATTAATAATTGTGATTAGCTAAAGCATAACCTATAAATTATGACTTCATCTGCATAAAATGTGCCGGCCGAAGTGGCCGTGCGGTTAAAGGCGCTGCAGTCTGGAACCGCAAGACCGCTACGGTCGCAGGTTCGAATCCTGCCTCGGGCATGGATGTTTGTGATGTCCTTAGGTTAGTTAGGTTTAACTAGTTCTAAGTTCTAGGGGACTAATGACCTCAGCAGTTGAGTCCCATAGTGCTCAGAGCCATTTTTGCATAAAATGTGGTACAGTAAGCTTAACGATGGTTTGGTAGCAATGTAACATATTCCTCACTTTAGAATTCTAGGGTTAATTATTACGTGCAGGCTTAAAGTTACAGGAAGGTGGAACGTGGATTGAGGCAGCTGGTTCCCCCCTTTCCTGTCAGTGTTATAAAGAGAAACGATTTCGCCTTTTTTGTGCTCAGACAGCAGTATTTTTCCGATAATTCTGTGCGTATGAAAGTAATGCGTTTAATTGTGTTATAATTATTGGTTACAAGGTATAGACTGTCCATTCCTTGTACTCCGTTTCCCTTTTTCTGCGGATCTGAAGTTGATCACCACTGACCGAAATCTATAGACTAAGGACTTTTTTTGGGGGGGGGGGGGGGGCATAGACTAGAATAAATGATACAAGTTCTAAACTTCCTCTACTACTGTTCTAATTCGCGACTATGTCTCAGCTTGTGAAATATTGCATATTATCCTTCCTACTCAATTCGAAAATGCTCCGTGGGAATAATGTTTTCAGATCAATTCTATCAACGCGTTGCATCTAATTTTGTTACAAAAACATCAACACAATAACGGCATACAGAGAATTATCGTGTCCTTAAAATAAGTGAAATGTTTGTTTGAAAAGAACAGCCCATCACCTGTTACTCGACAATTCTTTTATAGGATTCCGCCTGGCGTTTACCTTATAATACGTAATTCTCCTACGCCCACTATACATCCCAGGAAAACGAATCGAGCTCGAGCTTGGATCGCACAAGCTTCTAATTAGTTACTTCTTTTTGAGAAAGTATCCTTGTCGCAACCGTGGTTGAAATGAAGACAAGCACCGGTTTTCTTAGAGGATATTCCAAACAATTAGTTCTGATGTGCAGACGTGACAGGCACTGGACACTGAATCAACAGATTACAGCCGTAATTGCATATAAAACAGCAAAATAAGCAATAAATAAACAAATCAATAAATAAATATATGATATCACCGATAGGAACCTTCCTGTAACCGACGGTGTGACAAAGAGTCTACAAAGGAAATACCTACAAAACACTCGTGCAACCCACTTTAAAGTGTGTGCGACTCATACCATATAAGAATAACGTATACAAAGGAGAGCAACACGAATGGTCATCGGTTTTTATTTATTTATTTTTTTTCTTTTACCCCTGGGAAAGCGTTACTGAATTGTTAAAGCACCCGAACTGATAGACCTTTGAAGACAGACAAACTATACCGTGAAAGTCTTCTTAGTCCGCTTTGAGTGAGGAATCTAGGAATATTCTACAACTCCATACGTATCGTTCCCATAGCGACAACGAATATAGTATTAGGCGAACACAATACACACAGAAGAATTTAAGCAAAATGCAATTATTCATCCCGCCCACCATACGAGAACGGAACGGCAACGTGGTGCAATGGGAAGTGTCTTTTCCATGCATTTCACGGCGGTTTGCAGAGTAGATAGGCAAATATGTCTGTAGACAACTATGCAAGACACGATGACAGATGTGCTCGTCGGCTACCGCGATAGTTGGCAGTTTCAGTAAAAGTCCAACGTTTCAGCCAATATTTCAGGCGGCTTTCATCAAGCCAACAAGACCACCTGTAACAGTGACCAAAACGATGGACGTGTGACAACACGGCACGCCAAACATTCCGAAGATTTTTATTGAAATTACGGTGCATACCTGATAATCCCTTTTGGGGCAACGTAGCAAACTTACGAGTGAGCTGGCTTGCTGCGATGCCTCCAGCCGAAGCGGACCCGTCGCCGGCGCAGCTGTGTCGGCACTGGAGAGCCGCGCCTACCAGAGCACGCCGCGGCGGCAGCCGCTATTGGTCGGTCACTGCTTGCACCGGCGGTGGCTGCCGCGCCGAGTCACCGGCGTCCACTGGGCCGGTCCTCCCTCATCTCGACACCGGCTCCTGTCAACAGGATGCGAGACGTTTTTCTCTTCCCTGCTCTGTGTCGTTGCCCATTGGGGTCACACCTGTGTAGCAGTCCGCTTCTGGCAAACGCATTTGCTTTTAGGAAGGATTTTTCACTCAGCAGTTGATTTGAAACGTCCTGGCAGATTAAAATAGTGTGCCAGAGCGAGACTCGAATTTTCAATCAAATCTTTTGCAGGGAATACTCTTCCTTTGACACTGTACCACACAAGCGGCTTGTAGCGAAATTGCGTGCTTATGGAATATCGTCTCAGTCATGTGACTGGATTTGTGATTTCCTGTCAGAGAGGTCACAGTTCGCAGTAATTGACGGAAAGTCATCAAGTAAGACAGAAGTGATTTCTGGCGTCCCGAAGGTAGTGTTAAAAAAAATGTTCAAATGTGTGTGAAATCTTATGGGACTTAACTGCGAAGGTCATCAGTCCCTAAACTTACACACTACTTAACCTAAGCCTAATAAAGTCATCAGAAGATCAAAATAAATTGCAAAACGATAGAAAAGATATCTGAATGCTGCGAAAATTGGCAGTTGATCCTAAATAACGAAAAGTGTGAGGTCATCCACGTGAGTGCTAAAAGGAACTCGTTAAACTTCAGTTACACGATTAATCAGTCTAATCTAAAATCCGTAAATTGAACTAAATACCTAGGTATTACAATTACGAACAACTTAAATTGGAAGGAACACATAGAAAATGTTGTGGGGAAGGGTAACCAAAGACTGCGTTTTATTGGCAGGACACTCAGAAAATGTAACAGACCTACTAAGGAGACTGCCTACACTACGCTTGTTCATCCTCTTTTAGAATACTGCTGAGCGGTGTGGGGTCCTTACTGTATAGGACTGACGGAGTACATCGAAAAAGTTCGAAGAAGGGCAGCACGTTTTGCATTATCGCGAAATATGGGAGAGAGTGTCACAGAAATGATACAGGATTTGGGCTGGACGTCACTAAAAGAAAGGCGTTTTTCGTTGCGACGGAATCTTCTCACGAAATTCCAATCACCAACTTTCTCCTCGGAATGCGAAAATATTTCGTTGACAGCGACCTACATAGGAGGAAACGATCACTACTACAAAATAAGGGAAATCAGAGCTCGTACGGAAAATTATAGTTGTTCGTTCTTTCCGCGCGCTATACGAGATTGGAATAATAGAGAATTGTGAAGGTGGTTCGATGAACCCTCTGCCAGGTACTTAAACGTGATTTGCAGAGTATCCTTGTAGATGTAGATGTACTGAAGCTTGAGCTAGGCAGTTACGGCGCGCGGTTCATCATCAGAGATTCACTTCTGCCAGTACCTCTCTCCCACTTAATTTCATGAGTAGTTGTCTTTCGTTATCATGTTGTGTCAGCACTAATCTATTGGGTTGATGCATAAGTTCGTAAAGTTTTTCGTAAGTTTAATTAACACAACAGGTATACACAACAGAGACTTTAGTCATCAATCACATATTCTCCTTCATTATTTACAACAGTCCGCCAATTCTGACGTAACTTTTCCATTCCGTGTCTGCAGAAATCACGTGGGTTTGAGGCGAAGAATTCGTCGAGCCACGTTCGGAGCACATTTTCATTCGTAAAGGGAATTCCTTGAAGGTTGTTCAATAGAAAACGGAAAAGGTGAAAATCTGAGTGCGCAAGATCAGCTGCATAAAGTGGGTATAGAATGATTTCCCAACACAACCCCTGTATAGTGCTTTTTGTGTCTAGCAGAATGGGGGCGGACGTTATCATAGAGTAGCATCATTTCACGCAGTCTTCCTGGTTGTTGTTCTTGGACTGCGCCTGCAAGACGTCTCAGTTGTTGACAATAAATGTCAGCAGTGATGGTTACACCTCGGGTAAGCAATCTGCAGTACACCGCATCGTCATTGTTCCACCAGATACATAACATTATCTTTTGTAGATGCGCGCAATCTTCGTACGGGTAGTTGTTGCTTTGCTTGGGCGTAACCATCGCTATCTTTTGCTTATGTTAGCATGAAGGTACCATTTCTCGTCACCAGTAACGATACGGGATAGAAATGGTCGGTGTTGTTCATGAGCCAATGGATGACAGCAAGCAGAGATGCACATATGGACAACCATTGATTTTTGTGATTTTAGACTAGAGCATGCTGTACTCATACACCCGGTTTTTGAACCTTCCCCATTGCATAGAAATGTCGCACCATAGTGGAATGATCACAATCCATCACATTTGCCAGTTCTCGAGTACAATGACATCGATCATTATGGATTAATGCGTTTAAACGATCTTGATCAAACCCCGAAGGCCTTCCTGAACGTGGAGACTCATTAATATCAAAAAGATCCTCCTTGAAACGAGAAAATTTTATTTTCTCGCCTTGCACGGTCCCATAGCAATATCCCCATCCACGGCGCGAATGTTTCTGGGTGCCTTCGCTGCTGACACCTCTCTGGTGACCTCAAACAGAAGAATGTGTCGGAAATATTCCAATTTTTCCTATTGGAACTCCATTTTCTGGCGTCCACAACTCCATTCACGGTCTGTAAATGAGAAAATGACAATGCATAAATTCAGATAGCAACAGTGAAGTGCCAATAAAAAGGTCAATCGATAAATAAACCCATAGCAACCGGAATACCAACATGTAAAACAAAAACACTAAGAACCAACCTAGTATATTTCTAAATGGCTAAAGCGATTCATGCTGCACGAATTCAGTTGCTTCCAGAGGCAACAAGAATTTGATTTTCAATATGTCATACAGTTAGTGACAGAATCTAACATTTAAAATGCTCTCTTAATTTACTCATTAAAAAACATCCTACGTTAAAGTTTTAACACAAAAGTCAAGTATTAAACTTAGAAACTGTTTATATGTCTCGTGGCAGCGTAATTTACGACGTGTAGATTACCCAGAATATTTTCGTACACTATTTGAGAATGACCACACTTAGCGACTTCCAAGAAACTTTGCACACAATATAAAAACTTTTCGAAACGTTTTCTCGTTGACTCACTCCGCTCCTCCCCCCCCCCCCCCCCCCCCAACAAAATAATGAATGGGAAGCAGTTTATCGCTTTTCAGCTGTTCATGCAGTAAAACTGCAGCGTCAGGCAGGGTGATTAATTTATTACTTCTTTACTAACATCGTAACAGCGCTATTCTTAACACATTTTGTATACAATATCCACATACATCACTGAACGTAACTGCAAAATTATATCGTTGTACGACTCATAGATCGCGAGATATGACATTGTATGAATTGGAGTTCGATTCTTTAGAGGATGGACGGGGGGAGCGGTACCAACTATTATTAATTAGCGCCCAGAATGAATCACTTTGCAGCGAGCTGTGTTATGTTTGAAACGTCCTACCAGATTTCAGCTGTGTGTCAGAGTGGTATTCCAACCTAGACCCTTGCCTTTTGTGGAGGCTTATGCTCTTAATGGCTGAGCTATGCGGACATACCCTCACAACTTCACTTCCGCGAGTACCTCTCCCATAGGTCTCAGAACTTGGCAGAAGCTCTCCTACATATCTTTCTGGACTAGCAATTCTTTGCTGAAAGAATTTTACAGAGGAACAGCTGTAAGTAGGAGAGGAAAACTCGCAAAGGTGACGCTATGAGGCGAACTGAGAGTCGTGCCTGCGTAGCTCAGTAGCTGTACATGTGAAAGGCAACTCCGTGTACCGGTCCTGATCCAGTACTCATTTACTGCCACCACCTGATATCTGCAGAGGGCATGTCCAATGTTGGAAAGAGAAAAAAAATTTTTTTGTAAAAATTGACAATTGCCAACTCGAAATAAGCGAGCTTTTTAAATGTCTGCATTATAATTTATTACGTCACGGTCGCTCAAGTATACATAAAATAATCATATTCTCTTTTCGGCAAGCAGCTGCCGTCTTATGATGCGTCGCGCCCACTACAGAGCTTCGCACATATCACAAAAAAATAGAATTAGGCACTTCGAACATCATGAAGTCAGTGAAAATATTTCAGTGAATTTACGTAACATCGTGACAGTCTTTTTTATCTTGTGACGATATTATGTACATTAACTGAAACATTTTTGTTGACTTCGTGATGTTCGTAGTGCCTAACTGTATTTTACATATACGTTGTACGTAGCTCTTTAGTGGCTGTATGGCTTCAGAAGATGGCAGCTTCTTGCCGAAACCGGTAATGTGAGTATTTTATACACGGGGTGTTTGTTTTAACTTGGAACAACTAAATATCTCGAAACATATGCATCGTACAAAAAAGTTACAGACTAAAGGTTGAAATTTTCAATGGAGACATTTGTCTGTGCTACACTGGCCATCCCCTTACCGCCCAATCCTATTTGGGGGGGTCAACTTTTTATTTTCAAATGTAAGTCCCCAATTTTTATTGCAATTCGGATTCTACGCCAAAAGATATACAACACTAACCAGAAAGATTTTTTCCATGATGTAATCGACAAAATTAAGTTTTTCTGATTTTTACGATTAAGAGCCTACTCATTTGATTCTACTTTCTGTTCTAGAGAGTTGATATTATAGCTAATTTTTTTCAGTTTAGTAAATTTTATTGTACAGTAAAACTTTAACGTTCAAACATTTAAAAGTCTTGCAAATACCCTACATTTAAAGTACCGTTGTTTCTTGTTCCCTTAAAGGTTGATTTCGGTGAGTCCATTCGAATCTGTCCATCAGCTAGACTGATATCGGTATGTGTTTCCTCCCAAACGTCGCAACTCTCGTGCCTATTACAGCACCATCTACCACGAACGGAAAAAAAATTGCTCAGATAAACCATAGGTATTTTTTGGCATAGAATCCGAATCTGAAATAAAAAAATTGTTCCCATTACCCCACCGTGGGGGTGGGCATGGGAAGTTTCGGGGTGTGGTCGGAACATGTTTTCATACGATGCCTATCTTTCGAGATATTTCATTGTTGGAAGTTAAAACAAACAACCTGTATGTATAAGCTATCATGAGGTAATACATCATTACAGAAAAAATATTTATTTTTTGCGCTTGCTGCTTGTTATCTGCTCAAAGTAAAGCCCATCAAAGTGTCTGAAAATTGCACGGCAAAATATCACGGACTTTCACCATGCTGCAGCTCTCCAGGAGTATTACGTCGATGTGCAGTTACAAGGTTACAAACTGCAAAGGCACAAAGCTTAGTCAATAAGTTTTTAGTGCATAATAGCCCATTCTTCGAACACCAGCATCTACGTATACTCGTACCAAGCCACTGTACAGTCCATGGCGGAATAAGTTCGTACCAATTTTAGCGATTCCATGTGTTGTTCTATTTGCGTACTGACAGTGAGAAAAGGACGGTGTGTGCCCCCGAACGTGCTCCAATTTCTCCCATCCTTCTCGTCACCCTTACGAAATATATATGATGATGGCACCGTAAGTCACACAGTCATCCTCAGATACAGGTTCTTCAAATATATCCAACGTGTATCAGTGAGAGCAGTGTCGTCTCCCCAAGGATTCTCCTTTAAATTCCACGAGTATTTTTGTTCCCAGGTAAACTGTTAAGGTTCAGGCCCCATGTTTCTGATTCTTTTCAATTTCTGTTGTCATGCCTGCTCAAAGGACTCGAGTCCCTGGAACAATACCGTACACCAGGATTAGTGGCACAGCGTCTTGTACGCTGTTTTCTTTACAGATGATCAGCACTTCCTCTCAAATTTCGACACATTACTAGCCTGTAATAAGGCACCAGACACAATGGGTTTCTTACAAAACGCTCTCTTCATATACCTGAAAACGCTTCCAGTTTCGTTGTTAATATACACTTTCACATCAATAGATAATTTTGCTCTAACTATTATGATTATTACTAATGAAACCGACAAAAATTCGCAATTACTAACTCTGTATGGCAATCGGATATACGTCCTAATCTCCTTCTCTCCATTACTCTGTCCGTCAGTTCCTTTCCTCTCTGTGTGTGTCCATATTTTACATATAGTGAAAGTACATACTCTCTCCAGTCATATTAATGTGACCAACTGTCAAAACGTTGAATAACCGCCTTTTGCAGCGCTGACCACTGCGATACGTGCAGGAAGGGTCAGTGAGGTTCTGGAAGATACCTGCAGGACTGTAGATCCATGCTGAGCCGGCGTTACTTGAGTTGATTCCTGACAGTTGCAGTGGACCGGTCGCGGCAGCTTCGCGCGCCTGTCTTAACCAATATTGTAACGTGATATTGCAAACGTCTCTATGAGAGTTCTTCGGTATTGTCACAGCACTGTAGACGGCTGTTATTTACGCCTGTAGCCGTTAGCCCTTCAGAGCTGAGAGCTGTCAACGAATTTCTTACGCCGCCTCGACTACAGGTTTCTCGCTTGAGGATCCATGGCACGAACAGTCCGATCGAGATGGTCCCAAACTTTCTCGTTTGAAATGATAATTAAATCTAAACCCTTAGCTGCCGACAGGTGTTATTGATATACATCAATGGGGACAGCTGAAAATGCCCCGACTGGGAATAGAACCCGGGATCTCCCGCCTACATGGCTGACGCTCTATCCATCTGAGTCACAGAGGGCACAGAGGATAGTGCGACTGCAGGACTTATCCATTGCACGCCTCCTGTGAGACCCACATTCCCAACTGTCCACAACCTACAGTCGTAGTACTCAAAAATGGCTCTGAGCACTATGGGACTTAACTTCTGAGATCATCAGTCCCCTAGAACTTAGAACTACTTAAACCTAACTAACCTAAGGACATCACACACATCCATGCCCGAGGCAGGATTCGAACCTGCGACCGTAGCAGTCGCGTGGTTCCGGACTGAAGCGCCCAGAGCCGCTCGGCCACCGCGACCGCCGCATCCCCTCAGTACGCTTCATATGCCCTCCACTGCTAGTGGTGCCACCTGCCATCTCTGAGTGGTTACTGGTCGTTGATGTCGAATATAAGCGGTGGTCCCATTAATATGACTGGGCAATGTAGCTTATGTCTGTTGGGCTTGTTGACAATGTTTGTATGTATCGAATTTGAGACAGCCACACGGCATACTCGGCAGCCAACCGACAGTCGTTCCACGCTCCACGGACACGCCCACCTCGGCCGAAGCAGGCAGCGCCGCTATTGAAATGTATAAGAGACCACTGAAAGCTATCGTCACCCTCTTGAGTCTTGCTTTACACGCCTGCTTGACAATGGACTTGGATATTTCTGGATATTAAACGGTATTTGCCTGCATTTATGTTCTACCAATGAATAAATGTTTGGCATAATAAATAACATGATGTCCTCACCCGGTAGCTGAGTGGCCAGCGCGACAGAATGTTAATCCTAATGGTCCGGGTTCGCTTCCCGGCTGGGTCGGAGATTTTCTCCGCTCAGGGACTGGGTTTGTGTTGTCCTAATCATCATCATTTCATCACCATCGACGCGCAAGTTGCAGAAGTCGCGTCAAATGGGAAGACTTGCACCCGGCGAACGGTCTACTCGACGGGAGGCCATAGTCATACGACATTTATTTATTCAATAACATGATTTAATCCGAAAATTGTTTCATTTTTCCATGATCCAATTTCAGTGATGCGATGGCCAATGATTATCTCGTTGAGTAAACAGTTAACAAGGACATCCATGGCGATGAATAGATGACGAGCCCATATGTAACAAAAAGCGAGAAAGGTGTGATACGGAAACGCTTTCGCCTTCCGCAACATTGCAGTCTGCCAATGTATGCCCTACTGATTGCGCTCTCTACTGTTTTACAAAGTGACAAAGCATTGTAGGTCCGCGTTCGTGTAGTATGGGCAATACCGTCACTTCCCTAGGGGCACGTGGGACACAAACTCAGGGCCCCCATCCTGAAGGGGACCCCGAAAATGCAGAAACTTTGTTCCTATCTCCTGAGCAACTACTTTTTAAACGAATTTTTGAAACTGAAAAACAAATAATTGAAACTTATTCCAAATTTCACAAGCATTTCTCATGCTTTCAAAAAGTTTATTTCAAAATTTAAACGACCTCACTCAATAAAAAAAAAAAAAGAAAAGAAAAGGAAGGAAGAGAAAGCAAAAGGATCAAAATCAACTGTCCTGCATTTGCAGAAGATTTTGCTATACTTTCCGAAAATGTGGCATCTGCTATAACACAAATAAATCTCCTGGAAGAAATAGCCAGCAGAAAACTAGCTCAAGAATTTCTGCAGAAGAAAAACTTTTAACAAAGGTTAAGAATGCTCCAGAATTCATGAAGACATACACTACGCGATCAAAAGTATCCGAATACCCGAAAAACATACGTTTTTCATATTAAGTGCATTGTGATGTCACCTACTGCCAAGTACTCCATATCAGCAACCTCAGTAGTCATTAGACATCGTGAGAGAGCAGAATGAGACGCTCCGATGAACTCACGGACTTCGAACGTGGTCAGGTGATTGGGTTCACTTGTGTCATACGTCTGTACGCGAGATTTCCACACGCCTAAACATCGCTAGGTCCATTGTTATCCATGAGATGATGAAGTGGAAACGTTAAGGGACACGTAAAGCACAAAAGCATACAGGCCGACCTCGTCTGTTGACTGATAGAGACCACCGACAGTTGAAGAGTATCGTAATATGTAATAGGCAGACATATATCCAGACCATCACAAAGGAATTACAAACTGTATCAGATTCCACTGCAAGTACTATGACAGGCAGGAGGTGACAAAACTTGGATTTCATGGTCGAGCGGCTGCTCATAAGCCACACATCACGCCGGTAAATGCCGAACGACGCCTCCGGTTGGTGTAAGGAGCTTAAACACTGGACGATTGGACAGTGGAAAAACGTTGTGTGGAGTGACGAATCACGGTACACAGTATGGCGATCCGATGGCAGGGTGTGGGTATGGCGGATGCTCGGTGAACGTCGTCTGCCAGCATGTGTATTGCCAACAGTAAAGTTCGGAGGCGGTGGTGTTATGGCGTGGCCGTGTTTTTCATGGAGGGGTCTTACACCCCTTAATGTTTTGCGTGGCACTATCACAGCAGAGGCCTACACTGCTGTTCTAAGCACCTTCTTGCTTCTTACTGTTGAAGAGCAATTCGGGAATGGCGACTGCATCTTTCAAAAAGATCGAGAATTTGTTCATAATGCACAGCCTGTGGTGGAGTGGGTACATGACAATAACATCCCTGTAATGGACTGGCCTGCGCAGAGTCCTGACCTGAATCCTATAGAACACATTTGAGATGTTTTGGAACGCGGACTTCGTGCCAGGCCTCACCGACCAACATCGATACCTCTCCTCAGTGCAGCACTCCGTGAAGAATGGGCTGCCTTTCCCCAAGAAACCTTCCAGCACCTGACTGAACGTATGCCTGCGAGAGTGGAAACTGTCATCAAGGCTAAGGGTGGGCCAACACCACACTGAATTCCACAATTACCGATGGAGGGCGCAACGAACTTGCAAGTCATTATCAGCCAGTTGTCCGGATACTTTCGATCACATAGTGTTTATTGGCCAAATAGAGAGGGTAAAAAATTCAAATATGTAGAGGAGATAATCTAAAGAAATACTTTGAAAAAATCTGTAACAAAGGAATGTTTGCATAAAATCCGGAGAGGGTATGATATCACTCAAGTCCTCTACAATAGAAACTGCCTATCCTGAACTGCGAAAATAGGCATTACAACACAGTAGTGAAGCCATAATGCCCATATGCGAGTGAATGCATGGCATTAAACTACAGAAAATGAGGGCCATAATATGACGTTGGATTTTTGTTGATAGGTGGGGTCACGTAAGAAATATGTAGATCAATTTTTTTTTTTTTTAATTGGCTGCTATAGTTTGGTACTTACTTTCTGATAGCGGCTATCGATACGAATCCAATATTGTGTAACAGTAAGGTCTTTGAAGGTTAACGAAGATCAAAATGGTGGCATGAACGTCCATTTATAGAAGGTGTTCCAAGTGATGACCATTGGTATCAATGCAGTGCTGCAATCTTCTTATCATGGATTGAGTGGTACTCTTTATCACATCAGCACTTATCGAAGCACATGTTCCGACAATTCTCTCTTGTATATCATGCAAATAGTAAATATTCGCCGAACACGGAGTATCCATCTAACGTGCCATTGACATGTAAACACCATTCGACGGTTTCGCAACACATTATGAATAGGAACGGTAAGACTGGTATCGTCTAATAAAGAGAATGTGAATTAAGTATTCCTTCGAAGAACAAGATGTGCTTATCATTTACGGAGAATGATACGCTGAAAGATATCCTCAACGTGTTCATCCTACACGTCGTTCATTTACATATTTGTATGTTAAGTTGAGAACAACTGGATCTTTAACGCATCGGAAACATATCCGGCAAAGGAAAGTTATAACGAGGAAACGGAAATTGGTACTCTTGCTACTGTGGTTCGAGATTGTGTTCGCGTCAAATTTCAAAGGAATCAGGCATGAGCCAGAGTAGAGTGGTTCGTGTTCTGCACCGCCATAAATATCACCCTTGAAATATCAGTCTCTCACTGGAGAAATAGCTAGCTTTTAGAATTTTACCCCTTGTGTAACCCTTAAATTAAGTGGGGTATTTTCTTAAGTAAGTCAGCTTGCCCATCAAAAAATACATCTACATCTACTTTCGGTGATTAGACCTCAGTTCTCTTGATTATTTTTGGGTACTATGAGAAGGCTCTTGTTTTCTGTAAGTTTAACCGTAGCACCTGGCTGAACAGACATAATAATAATAACAATAATAATAATAATAATAATAATAATAATAATAATAATAATAATTACTCGTTAACACGAATCAGTCGATAAGTGGAAAAAAAAATTTCGAAAGGAAAAAATGAAATGAGCGTATGGCATCGTTGGCTGGGAGGCCCCTATTCGGAAAGTTTGGCCGCCAAATGCAAATCTTATTTCATTCGACGGCACACTGGGCGTCTTGTGCGCCGGTGATTAGGATGAAATGATGAAAGGGCAACACAGCACCCAGTCACCGAGCGGAGGAAATATCCAACCCGGCCTGGAATCGAACAAAGGCCCGCTTGCATAGGAGGTGAGCACGTTACCACCCAGCTAAGCAGGCGGACTTTTGAAAGGAATCCATGTAAAATGGGATGATGCGTTCCACTGCGAACATAATATTCCAACACATTTCTAACAGGCTAAACTACCTGTAACGTAATTTTTATTTTCACTAGGGCTTTTCGGCAAATAAGGTCCGATCGATCGCGAAATGGAAACCACAGAGAAAACCTGATGAAGCTTTGCACAGATGCGTTGGGTAGTGTCTCTAGTATGCCCACCGATTGCGTCACGTCGCTCTTTTAAGTTCTCAGCGCACACTGAGCACGTAAGGATGCCTAGAACAACAATGTCTTCCGCACAGTGGGAGTGCCCGTGAGAGATTTTGCTTGATTTCATGCAGCCCGCACAGTGTAACTGTCATGCATTTCCTTTTTCATGAGAATTCTCCGCCGCACAGTGCAGGAGTCATGAGGACGCTCCTGAAGCGTTTTCGATGGGCGGTGTGGTCACTCGCCATACTGCCCGGACTTGTCTCCCTCTGACTTTTGTGTCTGCTCACGCGAATCGCTGACTATGAAGACAACATTTCGGCACAGGCAACAAACTGTATATCAGCGCAGAGAATTGACAGAAAGCACAGGTGGCTGCCGGCCGGAGTAACCGAGCGGCCCTAGGCGCTACAGACTGGAACCGCGCGACCGCTACAGTCGCAGGTTCGTATCCTGCCTCGGGCATGGATGTGTGTGTGATGCCCTTAGGTTAGTTAGGTTTAAGTAGTTCTAAGTTTCAGGGGACTGATGACCTCAGACGTTAAGTCCCATAGTGCTCAGAGCCATTTGAATCATTTTGAACCACAGGCGCCTGCTTTCCAAGACGAGGGTATTGGAAAGTTGGTACAACGCTACGACAAATGTCTCAGTCTGAGCGGTGACTATGTAGAGAAGTAGATGGAAGGAGTAGCTAACTGTTGTAAATAAAACATTTTTTATTTTCACTGTGGTTTCCATTTCGTGTTCGATCGTTCCTCTCTTTCCCAACAGCCCTCGTAACACAGCACATCCTTTTTATACAGAGACCTTGTCACAGATATTAATCATGCTTATACTCCAAGAAAAATGATGTGGCATTATCGTAAATTAAATTTGCAGTACGTATAGCAACTGCCTTATAGGCACCTTTATTGAATTCGTATTAGCTAACGACGACAAATTGGAATCGGTAGGAATTGAGTCGAAGAAAGAAAGTCGGCTGTAGTGGCCGTGCGGTTCTAGGCGCTACAGTCTGGAGCCGAGCGACCGCTACGGTCGCAGGTTCGAATCCTGCACCGGGCATGGATGTGTGTGATGTTCTTAGGTTAGTTAGGTTTAATTAGTTCTAAGTTCTAGGCGACTGATGACCTCAGAAGTTAAGTCGCATAGTGCTCAGAGCCATTTGATTTTTGAAGAAAGAAAAAAGGTGCAACATCATTGCAGAGAGTTTGCAACATCGCAGTGGAGGCCGGCGCAATGGTACCGGAGACAAAAATCGCGGCGTGGGGTGCATTGCCATTAGTCCACTTCGACTAACCAATGTTTTAGAAAACATATCTCATTATCCTTGTAAGTTCAAAATGGTTCAAATGGCTCTAAGAACTATGGGACTTAACATCTGAGGTCATCAGTCCCCTAGACTTAGAACTACGTAAAACCTAACTAACCTAAGGACATCACACACAGCCATGCCGGAGGCAGGATTCGAAACTGCGACCGTAGCAGCAGCGCGGTTCCTTACTGAAGTGCCTAGAACCGCTCAGACACAGTGCCCGGCCCTTGTAAGAACTGTGACGCAATTTTAAAGGAAGAAATACGCGACATTTGGATTCGCATATGGTCAGAGTTTTTCCAAAATAAAATAGTGTCTTCTTCGAGACTTACACACGTTTTTCTGCTGTAAGCGATAAAACAAAAACCATAAACTAAACGGGGAGTGTTTTCACATGAAAACTAACGAATGGTGAATGTGTGGAAAGGAAATGGCTCCTATATTCACCTTCGAGGAAATCCGTGTATTGTTGCTGTTGCCGTCTATTTAATTATATTCTGGGTAATAATTCGAGTTCTTCCAGTGAATGCAGAACGTGGAGGCATATAAATAACTTATTAAGGGAGCATGAGAACAGTTTACAGGGAAGGGAATGAATGATGATTTATGCCGCAAGCAGCAAAATTGCTGGACCAGTGGATAGTGGATTGCTTTTCCGATTTAAACCTTAGGTCAGTTATTGGAAAAGATTACTAAAAAGGATTGTTGCAGTTGTGAATTGTTTTGCTTCAAGGGGACTTGGGTTTCGTGGAGATAACATTTTGGTGCCTCAAAATAATGGGAATTATTTGGCCTGCTTGGAATAAATAAGCAACTTTGACCCTTTTCTTGTTGATCGTTTGCAAAACTACTGCTATCGTGGCAAAGTAAATATATCAAAGTCGTCTGCGAATATTTTCAATGGATTTATTAATGTAATGACATAGAAAGTGTTAACGACGATTGTCAACGAACCAAAAGCAGCCAAATACTACTCAATAAGCATTTATTCCTTATCAGACCTATCCCAATTTGACCAGCTGACTTTCATCGCTCGGTATGTAAAAGACGGTAAGCCCGTTGAGAGATTTTTGCCATAGCGGAGCGTAGGGCTCAAAATGTAGTAATACTGTAATTCAGTTTTTTGGATAGTTTGTTGTGGACAGAGCTTGTCTTCAGACAAGAATAAACCATGCACATGCAAAGATTCGGCTTCATTATAAGTGATGTATGTTGCAATAATTATTTCTGTTTTACTTTTCACACCTTGTTCCGTAGATCCACGTTGAGGAGCAAATTTCCATGGTCATGGAAAGTGTCAGTACATGAAATTACAACGGAAAAGTAACAATAGATAAAATAAAATGGCTATCAATCCTAAAAAGACAAGCTACAAGTTTATATGAACGCAATCAACAATGTATCACAGTAATTAGCTTAATTTGAGTAGAAGGAGTGATCCAAGAGGGAACTCTTCAGTTTAGATTTGAAAGCGCGTGGATTACTGCCAAAATTTTTGGATTCTTGTGGTGGCTTATTGAAAATGGATGCAGCAGAATACTGCACTCCTTTTTGCACAGAGTCAAGGAGGTATAATCCAATTGCAGATTGGATTTCTGCCAAGTGTTATCTGAGTGAAAGCTGCTAATTCTTGGGAATAAGCTGATATAGTTAACAAGAAGCGACATTAAAGAATATGTATACTGAGAGGCCAATGTTTGACTAACGAACGCGGGTTGACAAGGGGTTCACGACCTTACACCACTTATTACCCGAACCGCCCGTTTCTGAGCCAAAAATACCCATTGGGAATGGGAAGAGTTATCCCAATACAGAATACGATTTTGTATGATCAGGTACCATACTGATTCTTAGAGTCTTCCACAGGCTACACGCTATACTAGCCATACATGTAGATAAAATAACATAAATAAAATGGCTGTAATGATTTGATTGACAGTTCTAGTAAAACCATTTTCTCCAGTGTCATCACAAAATTTTTGTCTCCTTATTTCAGGATAAAGGTTATGAAAATAATAGATGAATTATTCAATAATGACAGTTTGCAGAGCCATAATAATTACGTGAGACGAAAAACAGAAGTGCAGGCAGGGATCTATGAGCCTAGTCTAGCGCTCCTGAAACTGTCTGTTTAACACGCTCGGCTGCGGACTAATCGATTTATAAAGACCATACAAACTATATAAATATGCGTTAAATTATCAAACTCAATTTTCTCGAAAACGATTGAGAGTTGCGTCTTCCTGCTTACATATCTTGAAGTCGTAGTTGTACCCTAGACATCCTGCCAATATGGATCAAATCGGTGAGGGGAAGTTCATACGGTACCCGTGTCAGAATGTACGTGGTTCCAACCTCTGAGTTAGGAAGTGACATGCCTAGAGTGTGTCTGAGGTGAACGACAACACAGATTGCATTTAGGTCCTAAAGGAGTTTGTTACTTACAAGTAATATGGGCTGCAAAAAACCTGCAGGAATATTATCGAACAACAATTGTGACTTTACCTCCTGGCAAAAAATGGAGGTAGGGCTTGAGTTTACTGTCTGACACTGTTGTTGTAAGACCTGTGTTCAGTTTAAAGTTTGGATATCTAGCATAAGTGAATCCTACAGTGACCTGATTTTGATCAAGCTATGCCCTATCGTAGATGAAGGTATGACAAATGGCTCTGAGCACTGTGGGACTCAACTCCTGAGGTCGTTAGTCCCCTAGAACTTAGAACTAGTTAAACCTAACTGACCTAAGGACATCACAAACATCCATGCCCGAGGCAGGATTCGAACCTGCGACCGTAGCGGTCTCGCGGTTCCAGACTGCAGCGCCTTTAACCGCACGGCCACTTCGGCCGGCGTAGGTATGACCCATCAAAAGTTAATTAATGAATGCAATCTGACTGCAGCACAAAATGAAAGTTACTTGAGCAGCACACACTTACTTACATGGTGCATTGGAAAATTGGTGGGCATAGCAACATGAAATTGAACTTAAATTAACATGAAAAATCGTTTATAAGATTCCAGCAATAGTGAATGTGTTGTAGCGTCTCGACTTACAGTCGGTCACAGTGCGATAGGGATGTGTAACAGTCAAATCGACAACATCGAACGTATGCTCTTTTGTAGAAGCAAATATGGCAGCTCTGCAAGTTGAAACAGTTCTTCTTACCTTCTTTAGTGTAAAATCGCAGTCACATAACTGTATACATAATATTGAGGATAGTGGATGCTATCTTGAATGTGAAAGTATTACGTAAAAATCATAGAATGAATCAATTAGTACAACCTAATGTTGTATATTGCACTGTACTAATAGATAATGGGGCCTGGACATCAGTTTACTGCCAGTTAAATACCCAGGAAATCGATATAAGAACAATTGATTGAGTGATACTTTGTATAATTTGCTTATAAAACCAATTCGAGAGAATAACACATGCCTTCTTGTCTCACAAGAACGCATGTTAGATAAAGTGCAAACGAATACTTATTATGTGCACAAGACTCCTTACACGACACAGCGTGTGCAACTATGTAACTTACCGGATTAATTGGCGAAAGTCGGGTTCTTTATGTAGAATCGTACGCACTGACTTCACAAAGACGCAAACGGATTGCAACAGCACGTGGAGCACAAGTTCACTCCGGCTATTCAGACCATCTTAAGAGTAGCGAATTAGTACAAATTTAACCACTGAATGCAAGCAGCTAACTAAAGAGTAACGAAATAATTCTGCAGGTAAGCAACGCCCTCGAGTAAACCTAGTAAATGGAAACATTCCAACAGGCACCACCAATCCGGCGACAGCCGGCTCCAACACAAAGCGGCCATCCGCACGCCGCTGAAAACCAGGAACAAGTTTATTTGGAATGCTACGTTACAGCATACCCAAGTGCCGGCTACACGCTCCTTGAATATCACTCCCGGGAATACGTGAACAAGTTTCCGCGGAATCTCACAGACATACAACTCCAAAGATAGTGACCGTCTGTTGCGATAGCTACTTCGCAAAGTAATGAAAATATAGAGAAAGCAAAATTGAACATTGAGAGCGGCGATTAACCAGCAAGTTTTAAACGTCACTAGTAACGAGGTAGAAACTACATTGGTCAAGGGTAGGAGAAGGCAGCAGCGGTGGCCCGGTTTGAAACAAGTAACTGGGGACTTTACATGGAGAACGGAGAAAAAAAAAAAGATTGGTGGAACAACGATTTGAACCTCCTTCTTCTTGAATATAAGTTCAGAGTCTTCGGCGTAGGGGCACCTCACTCAATGTTACCTCCTGGAACTCTTTAACGAGTCTTTCCTCAGAGACTATTGTCAATGCAAATTTCTTCAAAGATGATGTGTTCTTAAAACGGATGTGCCAGAAGTCTTTATACAAAACTTCATCTTTCTTACATCTGAATGGACTATGATTGTCTATACGATAATGTCAATGAGAACAACAGCTCCCGGCCTGTGTGTCACATTAGATGTACTTAATGGTGTAATTGGAAATGCCGTGTGGCTTGGGCCTCCCGTCGGGTAGACCGTTCGCCTGGTGTAAGTAGTTAGAGTTGACGCCACTGCGGCGACTTGACTGTCCATGGGGATGGAAGGATGATGATAAGGATAACACAGCACCCAGTCCCTGAGCGGAGAAAAATCTCCGACCTAGCCGGGAATCGAACCCGGGCCGTTAGGTAGGTCATTCCGTCGCGCTGACCACTCGGCTACCAGGGGTGGAGTGTTGGGGGAACTGGTAATACATTACTGTATTTGTTTCGTGCTTAGAAGTGGGTAATGGCTTTTTGCTTCCGAAATTTTTCGAATCTTCTAATTCGTACCAGTTTGGTGACAATCGGTCACGTCTGTCAGATAAACGCCAAATAAAGAATATAAAGCGAAAACACTTAAGATTGGATATTGAGCCACTCTGCACGTCAAACATGTATTTATTAAAGGACATTTTCTAAACAACATGAGCTGTGGTTCAAATGGTTCAAATGGCTCTGAGCACTATGGGACTCAACTGCTGTGGTCATCAGTCCCCTAGAACTTAGAACTAATTAAACCTAACTAACCTAAGGACATCAAACATATCCATGCCCGAGGCAGGATTCGAACCTGCGACCGTAGCAGCAGCGCGGCTCCGGACTGGAGCGCCTAGAACCGCACGACCACCGCGGCCGGCTACATGAGCTGTGTTTCATTTGCCTAAAAGGTTTTCGGATGTATAACCCATCGTCAGTGGCATCTGATCCGCAGAACCAAGCAACTACATGTACATCAATTTATACGAAATGGCAACAGTATATATAACAGTAGAAATATAAGTTCACTTACATTATGTACCTCTGTAGTAACGGCATGGTGTCAGTTAATACGATAGGAAATGAAATCCATCCCATCGTACGGTACATGCCTTCTCGTGCATATTATTGCTATCAGATCATGGGCAGTGATAATTCTTGATCACGCCTGACATAAATGTTTTATACTATAAACATGGAACTGATAGTCGAGAGTCTACATCAATAAATATCTTAGCCGGCCGGTGTGGCCGTGCGGTTAAAGGCGCTTCAGTCTGGAACCGCGTGACCGCTCCGGTCGCAGGTTCGAATCCTGCCTCGGGCATGGATGTGTGTGATGTCCTTAGGTTATTTAGGTTTAAGTAGTTCTAAGTTCTAGGGGACTGATGACCACAGATGTTAAGTCCCATAGTGCTCAGAGCCATTTGAACCATTTTGAATAAATATCTTAAAGCTCCGGAGCACCAAGCATTCGATATATTTACACCAGACATGTCGTTAACCATTTTATGCTATCCAAAGACTACGCCTTTTGGAACCGTAAAGCGGTTCACTGTAAGAATTGCCCAGGGCCTGCGAAACACCAAAGGCGTCTTACGCAGCTTAGAGGGGGATTACACACAGTCTCTTGGGACTGTAATCTTATGTAGAGCAATATGTGCGTTTTTATAGCCCTGTTTAGTTGCGCCAACTTTACGGTCTCTGTACTTTCAGACTTAAAGGTGTAAAGCTAGGACTACGTCTACATTACTCCGCAAACCATCTTGAGGCGTATGCTCAAGCGAACTTCCAATTCCACTATCATTTCCCCCGTTTCCTGTTCCATTCGTGAATAGTACGCGGTGAGCACCATTGTTGGGAAGCCGTCGTCATTGTCGTCGTCGTCGTCGTCATCGTCAATCCGAACTCTGGTTAGATGCAGCTCTCCCCAACTAGTCTATACTGTGCAAGCAAGCCTCTTCATCTCTGTGCAAGTACTGCGACTTACATCTACTTGGATCTGTTCACTGTAGCCCAGCCTCCGAATGATTTGTAATTCCGTGGTTTTCTTGTAGTGGTTATTTGGCGAGTATAAACGGGAATGTCAGTAGCTTTTGCATTTAATTTATTGATTAATTATACGAAACGTTCTGCAGCTAGAAGAAACAACTGCTTCGCTTCATGTAGCTCGCCTGTCATTCGCCGAAACGTATTTAGCCAACGCGGCAGAGGTTTTTACGTCCGACCGATGATACTTGATTTAAACTGATGTTGTCGGTTTACAAAGGTTTTCTTGCTCGAGACCGTTAAGGACACGGCCTACTAAGGACCATTCCGTGTGCAATAAACTCTTTTTTTGAAACGACTGCTGTCTGCAGCTTTTTATTGTGCAATGACGAGGCAAAACATCATGATGACAAGCTGACCACTGCCGCCTCTCCCTCCCACCCGCCGCGAGATTAAATGACGTCTGGTGGTGTTTTGGGCTCCGAACACGGTAAGAAAGGTATATTAATAGGCGCAGAGATGAATAGCGAATCAATCTGGCCCAGGGTCGCAAATGGGGAAATCCAGTTAAATAAGTGACTTTGACAACAGACAGATTGTTGTGGCTCGGCGCCTGGGAACGTGCATCTCGGAAATGGCGAAGTTGGTTGGCTGTTAGTGTGCTTCTGTGGTGAGAAACCACGAAAAACGGTTGAAGAACGATGAAACCATGAGTAGGCAACCAGGTGTTGGCCATCCACGCCCTATCACAGAGTGCCGAGGTCTGAGGATTGCTCACTCTGTAAGGTAGGACAGGCGGCGATATGGCACATCTGGCGACTGAGTACAATGCTGGTGCAGGCACAAGTGTCTCGCAGCACATCATACACCGTACATTGCTGAACATGGAGCTCTCTAGCAGATGACCCCTACATGTTCAGATGTTGGTCGAAAGGCATCAGTTATAACTGCAGTGAGTGCGGGACCATCGAGGCAGGGCTTTTATCAGTGAAAACATGTCGCCCGGCCGAATGAATTACATTTCTTGGTGCACCAGGTTGACAGTCGTGTCCGGATAAACCATCGTACAAGGGAACGGCTGCTCGAAACATGCACCGGGCCACTGATCTAAGTCGATGGGGGGGGCAGTATTATGCTATGAGGAACATTCACACATTCATCTGGGCTTCCATGGCAGCTGTGATAGTATTCGAAGGCAAGACAACAACTCTGGACTACGTGAAAATTGCTGCGGACCTGCATCGCCTCATACTTAATATCTTCCCCGACGCTGATAGCATCTTCCAGCAGGAACGCGCTCAGTGGCTTGAAACGCACGATGGTATACTCACTATGATGTCTTGGCCACCAAATTCTCCTGATCTGAACACAATGGAACACAGCTAAGATGCTATAAAGAGCTGACTTCGCACCCATAAACGACTGAATCGTAATTTACGGAAATAGCGTGACCAGTGCGTAGACATCTAGTGGCACATACAACCAGAAACTAGAGCTGCATCATGCATAAACCACATGTTGGTTCTTGTTTACAGGGACACATCTTCTAGTATCACTTGGAGGGTGCTCCGCATGAAGTTCGTGTACACAGCACCTGTATGACGAGCTGGGAGAACGTATGGCCCTACCAGACACTCACTGCAATTCCAGCCTGCGCATTAATCTTAAACTGAAGGTGATGACTAGACTATACTGTAACTTGAGGACTGCTATTGGCCCATATGTGTCGGTCGCGGAAACTGTTATTCCATTTCTTCCAAAGGTTGCCTCACGAAAAAGAAAATTAAGAGACAACCAACTGATGGGCAGTTTGTGCAACAAACTATCGGCGAAAGTTATCCCATGGTGAGCGATAGGCAGACGTAAGGGTGTGCCCACACTGAAGATGATACGAATACAGAGTTGCTCGTCAAGTATCCTCCATGCTGAATTTCGAAATGTGCCACATACCACGTCCACTTGTCTTGTGCTGATACCTGGTTCTTCTTCAACAGTCCGTAGGACATGCTCTTCCTTGTCAGGCGTACGAGCAACACGTGGTCTTTCCTAAACCATAGTCTGTGGTGCTAAGGATCCTGCCTCGGCAACACGACGATACACAACACCAAAGGTTGGATGACTGTGCTACCTTCCGTCCGGTAATGTCATATGATATGCCCGTGCAGCCTCTTGTCCATTACCATTCCCGCTCACAAAATAAATGTCTTCTCATAAGTGAGCGGAGCACTTTCAGTTAACCTACCACCTGCAGTAGATGTTCACAATGGCCGGCCGAAGTGGCCGAGCGGTTAAAGGCGCTACAGTCTGGAACCGCACGACCGCTCCGGTCGCAGGTTCGAATCCTGCCTCGGGCATGGATGTGTGTGATGTCCTTAGGTTAGTTAGGTTTAAGTAGTTCTATGTTCTAGGGGACTTATGACCACAGCAGTTGAGTCCCATAGTGCTCAGAGCCATTTGAACCATTTGTTCACAATGGACACGTTGAAGACAGAGGAATGAAGAATGTAAACAAGGCTGCCTGACAACACAGCTCTTTCTGGGATACAATGAGTCAAATGGGCCCATAGATACGTGAAGTTGCTCACTTGCTTCTGGGAAACTTTTGAAAGTCAACTGTCATTTGTTATGATGGCGACGAACGAGTCGTCGCCAATGTTGACTGGTGGCCAATGCTAAATAGAAACATATAAATCACAGCAGGTTTGTCAGTAACGTTGATAAGGTGCTGGCTGCATGGTCTGGATCTGCAACGACTAAAATAATTAGAAGTCGTTGGTAAAAAATAATATGTATATTGTACTTAACTGGTTGTATAGGATTCTTCTTGACTGCATACATATAATTATAAACAGATAGCTATTGAGGCCTCACTTAGGACACACGTTACTAAGCGCCTTGTTAGACGTTGCTTCCTGTCAACTGATAGCTATGCTATTTTACTGCTTGACGTCCCGAGCAAGAGTGGACGAGCGGCGCCAGCGGCGCTGGTCGCGACTCGAGGGTCCATCGATACTAATACGGACCGCGGTCGATAACTGCAACGCTTAACAAGTGTGGTATCGAGCGTTGATACCACATCATTCACATATCGAAAATGAGGGATTTTCGGACATAGGTTTACATGAACTTTTTTTTTTTTTTTTTTCTTGCTTTGTTGTAAGGAACCTGTCCCCAAAGTTTGTGCCGGCCGAAGTGGCCGTGCGGTTAAAGGCACTGCAGTCTGGAACCGCAAGACCGCTACGGTCGCAGGTTCGAATCCTGCCTCGGGCATGGATGTTTGTGATGTCCTTAGGTTAGTTAGGTTTAACTAGTTCTAAGTTCTAGGGGACTAATGACCTCAGCAGTTGAGTCCCATAGTGCTCAGAGCCATTTGAACCAACCCAAAGTTTGTGAAAGTGTAGGTAAGTCCACGCCACACCACACCGCTTGAACGCGCCCAGTGGAACTGGCGGTATCCCATTTGACAGTACCAAAATAAACATTGCACTCGAATGTGACTGTAAGCACAATTTTTGTCTGGAAGAATTATCCGCTGTCGTCAAGTCTCTGAGAATACTGTTATGCTTAATCGCGTCATTAGGTTTCTGCAAGGGCCGCAGGCGGCCGCCCTCCGGTTTGGACCCGTGATCTTATCTCGGAGCCCGATCAGTCGCAAGGCGGCTGCAGCGGCACAGGAAAGGGCAGGGAACTGCACGCAGAGGCCGACCTTCCCACGACCGGCGCGGCCTGAATTATTTATAAAGCGCAGCCACTTCCTTGTACGTACGCCGGCAGCCCCGTCTGCAGGGCGTCCCGGCCGTCGAGTGAGGCATGCAGCCGCGAAGGCATCACTCCACAGTGGACAGCGCCCGGCCGGCAAAACCGAGCGCCTATACTAATACGTCCGCCGCCTGCCGGCAGCGGCTGCGGCCTGCCCAGCACGTGTCGCAAGAAACTGGCACCACCTGCGCTGCGCTGCCCGGCGGGTAGCACTCTAATTGACAGCGCGCCATGTTTATCTCCCTGTCGCAGTGCAACATGGAGTAGCGCTTCTTGTCCACAGCGTCTGCAGGCTCTCGCAGCGTCGAGATCCGCCGTCTCAGACCTCAGCTAGTTCACAGTTGCCAGCCGGCGACGTATCAGACGTAGAAGAAGATGGTAGCTTTCGACAGTGCGTAACATACACTTAGATGACAAAGGTCACGGAGTACCTCCTCATATCGTGTGTGCGTGAAACCTTATGGGACTTAACTGCTAAGGTCATCAGTCCCTAAGCTTACACACTACTTGACCTAAATTATCCTAAGGACAAACACACACACCCATGCCCGAGGGAGGACTCGAACCTCGGCCGGGACCAGCCGCACAGTCCATGACTGCAGCGCCCTAAACCACTCGGCTAATCCCGCGCGGCCCTCATATCGTGTCTGACCTCCATATGCCCGGCGTAGTGCAGCAGCTCGACGTGGAATGGACTCAACAAGTCTTTGAAAGTCCCCTCCAGAAATATTAAGCCATGCTACAAATGTAGCCGTCCATAATCGTGAATGTGTTTCCGGTGCAGGATTTTGTGCAGTAACTGACCTCTTGATTATTACCCATGAATGTTAGATGTGGCTCACGTCGGGCGATATGGGCGGCCAAATCACTCGCTCCAACTGTCCAGAATGTTCTAGAAACCAATCTCTAACAACTGTGGCCAGGTGACATGGTCGATAACTGCAACGCCTAACAAGTGTGGTATCGAGCGTTGATACCACATTATCCGCTGTCGTCAAAGACATGCAATGGCTGCAAATGCTCTCCAGCCAGCCGCACATGACCATATTTAGGTAATGATCGGTTCAGTAGGGCCAGAGGACCCAGTCCATTCCAAGTAAACACGGCCCACACCCTTGTGGAGCCACCACCAGCTTGCACAGTATCTTGTTGACAACTTTGGTCCATGACTTCGTTTGGTTTGCGCCACACACTGACCCTACCATCAACTCTTACCAATTGAAATCGAGAGTCAGTTAACCAGGGCCCAACCGATATAGTTCAAATGGCTCTGAGTGCTATGGGACTTAAGGGGGGTAGGACGTCAAACGGGCCGACTTGGAGCAGGAAAGGCATCACAGGACATTTTAATTTCCAGTGTCTATACTTTTACAAATAAATTCATAAAACTTTGTCAGCATCACCAGGAAGGATTCAGGATTCACACTCATTGCAGTGGAAGTTCGAAAACATAACAAAATAATTTTTTTTTGCGTGTGAAAATTCATCATTTTTTCACTTACTAATGGCTGCATTTGTTGCTATAGGTACACCTTTCTTCATAAGTTTGAGAGATTCTTCGATGAATTTTGCACAGCATACATACCACACTTACAGGGGTATGAAACTCTAGAATTTATTTAATTTATGAAAAAACGAATGAGCTGTTATATTTTAAACTTCATGATTAGAAAAAACACAAATTTTACAGTTATTTACCTCAATTTTTAACACAGTTGTTAATAGATTTGGAAAATTCTAGAGTTTCATACACCTTTAAGTATGGTTTGTATGCTGTGCAAAATTCATCGAAGGCTCTCTCTTACTTATGAAGAAAAGTGTACCTATAGCAACAAATGCTGCCATTAATAAGAGAAAAAAAATGATGAAATTTCACATGTAAAAAAAATTATTTCGTCATTATTTTCGAAGTTCCACTGCTAAGAGTGTGAATTCTGAATCCTTCCTGGTCATGCTGACAAAGGTTTATGAATTTATTTGTAAAAGTATAGACAGTGGAAATTAAAATGTCCTGTGGTGCCTCTCCTGCTCCAAGTCGGCCCGTTTGACGTCCTACTCCCCTTAACATGTGAACTCTTCAGTCCCCTAGAACTTAGAACTACTTAAACCTAACTAACCTAAGGACATCACACACATCCATCCCTGAGGCAGAATTCGAACCTGCGACCGTATCAGTAGCGCGGTTCCTGACTGAAGCGCCTAGAACCACTCGGCCACCACGGCCGGCCCAACCGATATAGTCACGAGCCCAGGAGAGGTTCTGCAGGCAATTTCGTGCTGTTAGCAAAGACACTCGCGTCGGTCGTCTGCTGCCATAACCCATTAATGCCAAATTTCGCCGCACTGTCCTAGTGGATACGTTCCTCATTCGCACCACATTGACTTCTGGGATATTTCACATACTGCCTGTTAGCACTGGCAACTCAAAGCAAAGGCAGCTGCTCTCGGTCGTTAAGTGAAGCCCGTCGGCCACTGCGTTGTCCGTGGTGACAGGTAATGCCTCAGATTTGTATTCTCGGCACACTCTTGACACTGTGGATGTCGGAATATTGAATTCCCTAACGATTTCCGAAATGGAATGTCCCATGCCTCTAGATCCAACAACTATTCCGCGTTCAAAGTCTATTAATTTCAGTCATGCGGCCATAATCACGTTGGAAACCTTTTCACCTGAATCCCATGATTATAAGAGACAGCTCCGCTAATGCACTGCTCTTTTATACTTTGTGTACGCGATACTGTCGCACTCTGTATATATATATACAAATCGCTATCCCATTACTTTTATTATCTCAGCGTATCCTTTCCATTTTATAATGTCGTACTCTTCTAGCATTAGCCACTGCCACTTCAGTACGTGCTTAAAATTGTTGTAAAATATCGACATTAACTAAAGCTCATAGAAGAATGTTATGAGTAAAATTTTATAGTCATCTTAGTGGTACTTCAAAATTTGAGTCTCGATGTCTTCTTTAACCAGCGATGAAATAGAAGTTCCGGGTTTTACTTTTCATAGTACAGAAGCTTCTTCACAACTGGCACTTTTTATACTAAAGAGTGCTTCTTTGTAAATGCTACTTTTTATGACAACCCCATTTTACAGAACATACGTGTAAAGACAATATTCGTACACAGATGATGCCAGCTATAAATTGAGACAAAGAACACGTGTTTGGCGCACAAGCCGGATGCCAGACAATGAGTCGCCAACTACTGTAAACCCAACGACAGAATTTTTGCGGTTTTTGTTTCTGTATATTAGAATTCGGCCTTCTGGGATGTTCTAGAAACGGTAATGGTTCAGATCAGTATTTGTATTAATTTCCTATTTTCAAGTAGTGAATAGTTTAAACAATATTGTCTTTTCAAAAATGTAAGGATAAAATAAGTAACATAGATTGTTTTAAATAGTTATGAAATTTAACTTTTGAAATATTTAAAAACGCCACTTGAATAAGACAGTAACAATTTAGCTTTTTCTACCACGTGAATGTATTTTATTAAAAGTTAACTATGTTTCTGAAGCACAAAAATAATTCTACATTCAGTAAACAAATTAATTTCGTGATAGCAGATGTAAATAATATTTAGGACAATATCTTAAACAGGTGGAATTTTTGATAACTCGCGTAAAGTGAAATCTATAGGACGAGTGTTTTCTTAGCACAACATTAACTCACAGAAATATGAAAAATTATTACTATTTTATTGATAAATTTGGAAAGACTGACTTATAAAATGCGCCAATGTATAGTGTAATTATCTGAGAGACATGAATCTCATAATTTTTAATCGAAAACCAGTTAAATATTACGGAAAAGTTGGTGCCGTAAATTTCAGTTATATCCGAAAGTTGCCGTAAATCTTGCTCTGTTGTGCCGTCGTAGGTAGAGGTCTGCGACGATGTAGAAATATCCGCGGATAAAAGCTTACGCTGATACGGATATCTGTAGGTGTGTCTGTAGATATCCGTAATAATAATTTCTTCTTGTTTTTTTCATAGTGAATAAATCCACTCCAGTTGAACTTATTTTATACAAATAAAGAGTTTCAAGCACAACTGGAGAGGATTTATTCATCACGAAAAATTTTAGCCGCAGCTGTGGATGCCCCACAAAGAGCATATTAATTTCTTCTTGTTTAAAAGCTAAAATATAGTGTCAGTATTGTTATTTTCATCAATTTGTGTTACGTGTGATCGATAATATTACTACTGATGTGGAAAGTCAGTTGTTTACGTATTTTATCTGCTGCCATTTACATTTGATCTAGCACCTAGTGGCTAAGACAGGTCATTTTCTCGTGTTGTTAAATTGTAGGGGGAGGGGGGGGGGGGGACTTCAGAAAGGAAGTTACACTATATTACGGCAGGCCAAGTAACTTTTACCGAATCTTGCACTGCACTTCAAAGTGACGCAGATACATGACAATATTTATCAACATATAGTGCCTCCAAACAACGGCTGGAATATTCTACCAAGCGCTCAACTCACTGACGATAGAAATCGCCTCCTAGGTCACGGAGCCATGCGCCATTCGATAATTGCTCTGTGTGAAAGTGCTCTACCGCCCCCCCCCCCCCCCCCCCTCCCACTCGCCAAATGTTCTTTCAGCTTGCCGATCCTATTAAGATGGAAATCTCGTGGTGCAAGATCTGGACTTTCCGATCAGCACCACTCACGCCTATGCAGCCTTGGTCAAATTGTTACCGCCGTCTCACTGCGGCTGAACGCGACATTGACTTGGGTCAGAATTTAACGGTGAATCTGTGTGCAGTTTAGACGTTTCGCCCACAACAATCGTACTGTCCCGCGTACTTCAACGCTGAAGGACGTTTCCAGTTGCCGTACCGTTTCACTCACATGCTGATGGATGCACCTATTACCATACCGCAGCAGAACTTTGTCTGCTGGAAAGCTAGAATATGTATTCACTTCTGAAAATGCGTCGTTCTTGCTGCTCAATAGTCTCAGGGCGTTATGATTTGAGTAACTAAATTTCAGATGTCTCAGCGTACATAAAATGAAGCTTATTTTGTTTATTGATGTCTTAACAGAGTTCCAATAGGGGCGCATCTGTATCCCATGCTACAGTCTATATCTTAGACTGTGTCCCAGGTTCCATACACCCTGAAGCGCCGAAGGCATGCGTATTCATATTCAGAGATATGCACATATGCAGAATACGGCCCTGCGGTCAGCAACGCCTATAAAAGACTGCTGCTACAGTGGCAGGTTATCAAGATTTAAGTGAGTTTGAACGTGGTGTTATAGTCGGCGCACGAGAGATAGAACACAGCATCTCCGAGGTAGCGATTAAGTAGGGATTTTCCCGTACGGCCATTTCACGAGTGTACTGTGAATATCAGAAATTCGGTAAAACATCAAATCTCCGACATCGCTGCGACCGGAAAAAGATCCTGCAAGAACGGGACCAAAGACGACCGAAGAGAATCGTTCAATGTGACAAAAGTGCAACCCTTCCGCAAATTTCTGCAGATTTCAATGCTAGGCCATCAACAAGTTTCAGCGTACGAACCATTCAACGAAACATCATCGATTTGGGCTTTTAGAGCTGAAGATCACTCGCATACCCTTGATGGCTGCCCGACACAGAGCTTCGCGCCTCGCCTGGGCCCCTCAACAGCGACATTGAACTGTTGATGACTGGAAATATGTTGCCTGGTCGAACGAGTCTCGTTTCAAATTGTATCGAGCGGATGGATATGTACGGCTATGGAGGCAACATCATGAATCCATGGATCCTGCATATCAGCAGGGGACTGTTCAAGCTGGCGGATGCTCTGTAATGGTGCGGGGCGTGTGCAGCTGTAGTGATATGGAAACCTTGATACGTCTTGATACGACTCTGTCAGGTGACACGTATGTAAGCATCCTGTCTGATCACCTGCATCCATTCATGCCCATTGTGCATTCCGACGCACTTGGGCAATTCCAGCAGGACAATGCGACACCCCACACGTCCAGAATTGCTACAGAGAGGCTCCAGGAACACTCGTCTGAGTTTAAACACTTCCGCTGGCCACCAAACTCCCCAGACATGAACATTATGGAGCACATCTGGAATGCCTTGCAACGTGCTGTTCGGAAGAGATCTCCACCCCCTCGTACACTTACGGATTTATAGGCAGCCCTGCAGGATTCATGTGTCAGTTCCCTCCAGCACTACTTCAGACATCAGTGGAGTCCACGCCACGTCGTGCTCCGGCACTTGTTCGTGGTCGCGGGGACCCTTCACGATATTGTACAGGTGTACCAGTTTCTTTGGCTCTTCGGTGTATATTATAAATGCGAAAGATTGTGTGTGAGAATGTTTGTTACTCCTTCACGCTGAAAGGGCTGAACCGATTTGGAAGAAATTCGGAATGGAATTAGCTTATATCCTGAACTAACACATACGCAACTTGTAAAAGTGTGTAGCACAATATATTTATTGATTTGGAGAATATAACGCGAAATGTAGAACAACTCTTAGAAAAAACTATTTACTCTTTGACATTTGAATTGTATCGCATTTGTGAAAATGCTTTTATTGTTTAATATGTTTTACATAATACGATTCAACGTAATGAGGACAGTGCTTATACATTCGTCAAAGCTTTTAATCCATACTTCCATACAAGCCCGTTGCATTTTAACCTTTGAGCTTCAGACGTATCTTACAGCTTGCGAGTCGCTTGAACACTCACAGAGACAGTGTCATTTAAATGCAGTACGACAGAGACACGTCGTGCCTTTGCATATAGAACAGAGAGGCTTTCAGTGAGGATGGATTTAATTATGAGATGCGAGCGTAACCGCTGTTACAGGCACACACGTGATGGCAGATAACGTTATTACACGCACAAATACGAGGGTTGATGAAAAGTAATATCTTCGCCTTAATAACTCCTCAACAGTTGGCAGCATTGGTATGCGGCAGGTACTTGCTTGTTCCGTAGCCTCTTCTCTTCAGATTAGTGATGAGCTAAACTGCGATTTTCCGATATCAGTGATTTCTGTGAATGCTACTTTTCAGTATCTGTTATTCTTAACTGTGATTTGTCGCAGTTAAGAGTCGCAGTTAAGGAACCTAGGTCGTGTATCCCTCCGCCACTGCTATTTCTGCGATTTCTGCTACTTCCGCGATTTCTGCGACTTCTGCTACTTCTGCGACTTCTGTGATTTCTGCTACTTCTGCGACTTCTGCTACTTCTGTGACTCCTGCGATTTCTGCGACTTACCACCGTATGAAAAAGTTACATCTGTCCACACAGAAAATTGCATCTCAACAAACCTGTCATTGGTAAGTACGTTTTACGTTTGTTCTTCCGTTGGCTTTAATTTTGTATTGAAGAAACAACTGTGAAAATATTAATAGTGTAATTAATATGTAAGTAGCCATACAGTAGCGTAATAGTTCGCGTTTATAAAATGAATTCTAACATATTGTTATGTTCACAGGTATGCGAACTACATTTTAGTCACTCAGTAAAGTGATAACTCAAAATATCATTGTCAACAGATCTGGAGAAATTGCCACTGCGTCTTTAGACCGTTTTCGTCACTCGAGAGGTTAGTTTCTAAGTGTTTCGATGGACTTAATTACTTCAGTGAGATCGTTCTTGCAAATGTGAAATATACCCCATTGAGTGGCTTTCATTAGGGCAAATTTTAGCAATCTACTCTGTCAATTATATTACTTGTAATTAGTGACAGCAAAAATTGTTTAATAATCCTTGTGATTTTGCAGACACAGTTCTGACTCTGATTACTGGTTGCTGTACGTATCTATCCACATCAAGGCTGTTGAGAGAGACTCGTGAAGATTCAAGACAGCTCTTAGAAGATTTTGCAGTTTAAAAGTGACATAATTGTGAAATAAGTGTGCAGATGAGTGATTAAACTGTGTTTTATTGAAGTTGTTGTGCGATTTTAAAGGAATAATAAATGTTAAATACAGTGAGTGAATAATGAAAATCTAATTTTCCACATGTTTAAGCCGTCCTATACCCGTAATTTTCCGCCACTTATTTACTGGTAAACACTAGTTGGAGAGTGACATGCCGCCCCCCTCCCTCCCTGTCTCCACAATCTTGGTGTGACACTGACCTGTAACATATCCCAAAGTCTACAATATGCATTTTGAGGCTGTTGATATGAAGGTGGGAAGTACAGATCTTCCATTTAAATCAGGAATAGCTTAAGTGCAGTACTTGAAAGTAACACAGGAAAAGCTTACTTATGCAGGTGGTAGTAGTATCGGCAAAAAGGTCTTGTGTGTGAAGTTGCCATGTAGAACACCAGGTGTAAAACTTTTATCCCGAGTCTTGAACTGTGTCGGAACAAAAGTGAGGCATTCATATGACCCAATAATACTGTTTTCATTTCACTACACTTATACAGATATCTGAGTTCCTCTGTGTTAACATTGCAAAGTCCTGTAGGCATGTGGGGTATTAAGCAAAACTGTCATATTGGAAGCAGAATCAAACACATTTGTTACGTTACTTGATATTTTCGGGAGAAAAAGGCAATGTTGCTTCTTATTAATATAATACTTTCAGAGTCACAGCTGTGTTTGACCAACCATAACTGATGCTGAATGTGCATGTCGTCATATAATGTGAAGGGCTTATTTCAATAGTGGTACAAGTCCATTACCTCCACTTTTCTGTCTATAATGCTTCTGAAATTAATGATCCAAACAAACATAAATAAAGGTTCATCTCTAGCAAGAAGCCATATGCTTGAATATTTCTGGTATCTCAACTGCAGATTTTTCAGCGCTCATTTAACTTTACGACTCTGTATCTCAAAATGAACAAAAATGGACTTGTACCACTAATGAAATAAGTCCTTCATATGCACACACAGCACACCGATCTCGTGAGGCACAAGGCTCTCATAACGAAGTACGTAAGTCGGTCAACAGATGGCACTAGGAAAAGAATGTTAACTGCGCTTTTTAGTTGCTACTTGCGACTCTTAGTCGCGACTTGTCACGGAAATCGCAGTTGGACTCGACTGCGAATCGCAGAGACAAGCGTAGTACAAACTTTGGCCAACAGATGCCACTGTTACCCGCGCATTTTAGTTGCTACTTGCGACTCTTAGTTGCGACTTGTCACTGAAATCGCAGAAATCAGTGCTAAATTCGACCAATAGATGGCTCACGTCTTTGAATGTGAAATACTACTTGCGACTGCTAACTGTGACTGAAATCGCAGTTAGATTCTGTAAAGTTGTTATTGTGATATCTGCGACTTCTCAGTCACTGTGATTTCCAACAGATACGCGATTTCCTGCCCACCACTACTTCAGATCCAGTTGGCGGGAAGCGTTAGCATTGAACGCTTGTGTTGTTACAGTGTCAAGTATGGAACACTGCACAGATGGTCGGTCAATGCCATTTAAGCAACCTGCAGTCATTGAATTATTGACAGCAGAAGGTGTCACCCCAAAGGAGATTCATCAGAGAACGAAAGCAGTTTATGGTAATTGTGTTGATGTTAGTACTGTGCGTCGTTGGGCGAGTAAGTTTAACGGTGCTGTGGCGGGAACATCTGACCTGCGTGACAAACAAAAGAGTTGGACGTCCTGTGACAACAACCACCGAGTTTCACAAGCAAAATGTTGACAAATTGATTCAGGACAACCCTCGTATCACTCAGAGAGTAACTGCAAGCACAATCGGCATTTCACAAGAACGTATGCGTCGCATTATTGCTTTGCTTGGCTATCGGAAGATCTGAGCACGATGGGTACCCCGGATGCTGACTCCTGAAATGAAAGCACACAGACTTGAAATTTACCAGGAACTCCTCCCGCGTTACGAGAATGAAAGTGACGCCTTTCTCCATTCAATCATGGGGCATCATTATGCTTCGGATGAAGACAGTGAGAGAACTGTGAGACTGTGGTTGCGGAAACAGAGTGTCGACTTCTTCCGTGATGGCTTCAGAAAATTTGTTCATCGTTGGCAGAAATGTATCCAATTGGCTGGTGATTATGTGGAAAAGTGAATATTTGTAAAATAAAGATCACATTCTAAGGATTATTTCTGCGTTTGATTTACTAAAATATTCCCATCCAAACCCAGTTAACGAAGGTGGAGGCATTACTTTTCATTCAACCCTCGTATTATTAAATTTGCGCTGCACCGAACAAGAAATTGCTATTTTCTTTCTTCATCGAGTTAGTACGTTTGTTACTCCATTAAGCTACAGCCGCTGGAACTACTTGGACGAACTTCGTGATGGATACAGTCTACGTTTTAATTCAGGCTATAGGCTAATTTTTATTCGGAAAAAAATCGCTGCTACCTTGAGATGATCAGCGCGACTATTGATCTTGTGGTATGGGTAACTGTGTAAATAGCCATCCGTGAAAATTAACTATCAAATGAATGCATCAAGTTTAGCGTAAAGATACTGCCCCCCGAAGAATGTATCCATAGGAAACATCAGTAACAAAATTAATGACCGAGTACCTTGTGAGGTGAACGGCTACCGTCAATCGATTCAGTGATGACAAAATAGGCCGCCACTACGGACCCTGTACAGCTTCTAAACCCATTAGGACGTCGGATATGCCATCCCACAAGTTAGATCTAAAGGTGGATGTGCTTGTAATATTGATGCGTAACCAGGATGCACCATGACTGTGGAATGGCACCAGGTTACGCATCGCGGAGCTGAGAAGGCATACGTGCAGGCCAGCATCATCAACAGTGGAGCCGACAGAGAGTCGGTGTTGATAACACGAATTCCCATCATCCCAACAAACTTGCCTTTCCAGTTTAAACACTTACAGTTCCCTTTGAAACAACCTTCTCGATCACTATAAGTGAAAGTCAAGGACAAACGTTAAATGTGTCAGGTATTCATCTGGGCACACCATGTTTTTCGGACGGACATTGGCTGCTCTCGTTTATCTGGAGCCAAAAATCTCTCCATAAATGCCGAGAACACGAAGTCACAAGGCGCTATTTAGAGACTATTACAGTAGATTTCTGGCTCTCCATACACACCTTGACAATTATGATCTTGTCCTTGATAGGCATGTCGTGAAATTATTTACTTCCTTTCTTAGCACATTTTGTATTTCGCTACTCGATCGCGTAAAAATTTTTGCTGGACTGAGTGAGTTGTGAGCGGCACATATTGTATTCTGTCTGCTATTCTCATCATATCATTTTTTTTTTTTTTCGAAGACGTGCGGTCTATTGGACCACAAGTGGCTCACTCACGCCTAAGTAGCGCCAAGAGGCAACTTTTTTTGATGATGCATACGCGTGGATAGTTAGTTTCGGCCTTAACATTCCTTTACAAATAACTGTTTAATCGCGGATAACACCGCAGGGCGCAGCTAGTATACTTGTAAAATTGAAACTAATTAGGAAGGGGAAGAGCTCAAAATTTTCAATTTATGTAATAGAGATTCAAGAAAAGATTCTGATTTATAGAATGCCACCATTGATGTTGCACTACAGACTAACATTAACCCTCTCGCTCCTGGACAGAAGCTGCCCCATCTGGTACTATCGTTCGCCGTCCCACGGCGCGGATCTCGCAATGCTTTGAGCGTCCCATCCCCAGAAGGCCCAGTCTTATATCTAGATTAGCTTCTGTCTTTAATTTACTCAACATTTACCTTAAAATCCAATACCACTGTCTAATGCACACGTGGTTCCGTGACACCGTCACGTTTAATTATGATTCTGTTTACAGTTTCACTAGTCCAGGTTCTTTAGACTTCTACCATGTGCGTATCTATGAATTTTTAGTGTCTATGTCTTTTATATTGAAGTGTTCACTATCATTCCATGCTTTGGGATGTCGTGTTCAAATGCGTTAGTACCTAGCAACTCTTGTATACCACATACTATATACCCCACATTTATTCCATACTAGCTGCACACCCGTGCATCTCCACAAAAGTTTCAGAAGGGCTTACGCATAGCGTCACTTTTTAGCGTTCCGTACATCTATCGATAAAAACCCAATCACTTTGTCGATAACTTCCTTTTTCCTAGCCAAGAAGTCAAATATAAATGAAATCTATCGAAAGAAACAAATTCCGTTAGTTTTTAATATACAGGGTGATTCAAAAAGAATACCACAACTTTAAAAATGTGTATTTAATGAAAGAAACATAATATAACCTTCTGTGATACATCATTACAAAGAGTATTTAAAAAGGTTTTTTTTTCACTCAAAAACAAGTTCAGAGATGTTCAATATGGCCCCCTCCAGACACACGAGCAATATAAACCCGATACTCCAACTCGTTCCACACTCTCTGTAGCATATCAGGCGTAACAGTTTGGATAGCTGCTGTTATTTCTCGTTTCAAATCATCAATGGTGGCTGGGGGAGGTGGCCGAAACACCATATCCTTAACATACCCCCATAAGAAAAAATTGCAGGGGGTAAGATCAGGGCTTCTTGGAGGCCAGTGATGAAGTGCTCTGTCACGGGCTGCCTGGCGGCCGATCCATCGCCTCGGGTAGTTGACGTTCAGGTAGTTCAAATGGTTCAAATGGCTCTGAGCACTATGGGACTTAACTGCTGTGGTCATCAGTCCCCTAGAACCTAGAACTACTTAAACCTAACTAACCTAAGGACACCACACACATCCATGCCCGAGGCAGGATTCGAACCTGCGACCGTAGCAGTCACATGGTTCCGGACTGCGCGCCTAGAACCGCGAGACCACCGCGGCCGGCCACGTTCAGATAGTTACGGACAGATAAGTGCCAATGTGGTGGCGCTCCATCCTGCTGAAATATGAATTGTTGTGCTTCTTGTTCGAGCTGAGGGAACAGCCAATTCCCTAACATCTCCAGATACTGTAGTCCAGTTACAGTAGCACCTTCGAAGAAAAAGGGACCAAAAAACTTTATTGGGTGAAATGGCGAACAAATGTACAACTAAATGAAACTTTATAGCTCCCTTAATTCGCCGACAGATAGTGCTTAGCTCTGCCTTTTGTCGTTGCAGAGTTTTAAATTCCTAAAGTTGTGGTATTCTTTTTGAATCACCCTGTACAATGCGATATCAGTAAAACCATATATATCAGCCAAGCAACTTCAATGTTACTTTGTGTTCGTAAAAATGAGATTGCGGTGATTAATTCTATCCCTTGCGTTAACTTCTGAAAATACTTCCGTCTCAGTATGAGCCCTAATTTCTCGTATCTTATCTTCGTAGGCTTTAGCGTAATGTATGTTGGCGGCAGTAGAATCGTTGGGTAGTCAGCTTCAATTGCCGGTCTCTAAATTTTCTCAGTAGTGTTTCTCGAAAAGAATGTCGCATTCCGTCCAAGGATTCCCATTTGAGTTCCCGAAGCATCTCCGCAACACTTGGGTGTTGTTCGAACCTACCGATGACAAATCTATCAGCCCGCCTCTGAACTGGTTCGATGTCTTCCTTCAATCCGACCTGATACGGATCCTAAACACTCGAGCAGAACTCAAGAATAGGCCGCACCATCGTCCTATATGTGGTCTCCTTTACAGGTGAACGAGCTACTCTTTCCTAAAATTTTCCCAATAAACCGAAGTCGACTATTCGCCTTCCCTACCACAGTTCTTATACGCTCGTTCCACCTCATATAGCTTTGCAACGTACGCCTAGATATTTGAACGACTTGACTGTGTCAAGCAGGACACTAATAATACTGTATCGGAACATCACAGGTTTCATCTTCCTACTCATCCGCATTAACTTACGTTTTTCGACATTCAGGGCTAGCTGCCATTCATCACACCAACCAGAAATTTTTTCTAAGTCGTCTTGTATCTTCCTACCGTCACTCAACTTCGATACCTTTCCGTACACCATGCCACCAGTAAACAATCGCAGATTGCTGCCCATCCTGTCCACGAAATCATTTATGTGTATAAAGAACAACAGTGATCCCATCACACTTCCCTGGGGCGCTCCTGATACCCTTGTCTCTGATGAACACTCGCCGTCTAGAACGACATACTGGGTTCTATTGTTTAAGAAGTCTTCGAGTCACTCACATATCTGTGTGCTTATTCCATATGCTTTTAACTTCGTTAACAGCCTGCAGTAGGGCACCGTGAAAAAGGCTTTCCGTAAATCAAGAAATATGGATTCCGCCTGTCGCCATTCATGTCATTCATGCCAGTATATCAGGCGAGAAAAGTACAAGCTGAGTTTCTCATGAGCGATGCTTCCTAAAACCATCCTGATTCGTAGACAAGTCTCAAGAAAGTTTATTATATTCGAACTGAGAATATGTTAAAGGATTCTGCAGCAAGCAGAAGTTAAGGATACTGGTCTGTAATTTTGCGTGTTCGTTCTTTATCCCTTCTTACACACTGGAGTCGCCTGCACTTTTTTCAGTCGCTTGTGATTTTGTGCTGGGCGAGCGATTCACGATAAATACAAGCTAGGTAAGGGGCCAATGCCATAGACTACTCTTTGTAAAATCAATTTGTGATTCCATCCGGACCAGGACATTTATTTGCTTTCAAATCTTTGAGTTGTTTCTCTACGCCAGATATGCTTATTGCTATGTCGTCCATACAGGAGTCTGTCCGTTGGTCAAATGACGATGTGTTTTACGATTCTGCTGTGTGTACGATTTCTGGAACGTGAAATTTAAAACTTCGGCTTTCGTTTTGCTATCTTTAACTGCCACACCAGACTATTCAACAAGGGACTGAATGGTGACTTAGGCCCGCTTACCGATTTTATGCGAGACCAAAATTTTCTCGTGTTCTCTGCCAGATCTTCTGCTAAGATGTGACGATTATAGTCGTTGTATGTTTCACACATAGATCTTTTCACAGACGCACGAACTCTACTAACCTTCACTTGTCATCGTTTGTGCATTCCCTTTTGAACCAAGGGTGCAACAGCTTCTACCTCCTCAACGTAAGCAGAATTTCGTTACTAAACTATGCTTGGTCTTTTCCATCCTTTATCCACATAGTAGGCACACAACTCTCCAGGCCACGATTTATAGTCTGTTTAAACTTTGTCCGTAATTCCTCTACATCCATCTTACTGGAACTTAGTGATGCCAGTTCAGTGTCTAAGTGAAATATGAATACTAATAACTGCTTATCTGCACTGTGTGGCAGAAACAGTCTCCTAGCCTTCTTAACTGATTTATTAACTTTCGTAATCATAGTTGCTATGATGACACCATGATCGCTAATACCCGTTTCTATACTGACATTGTCGATAAGGTCGGACCTATTCGTAGCTACAAGTTCTAAGATATTTCCATTGCGTGTGGGCTGCCGAGCTAGCTGCTCAAGACAATTTTCAGAAAACGTGTTCAAAAGTACACACATCAAAAAAAGTTTTGTATCATCCCGTTTCCCAGAATTCCTGAAGATAACGTTGACTGTGGATATTGTTCACAGACAAAGTCCCCTTGACTGTTCAGAGATGTCACTAAACCCGCCCAAAGATGTAAACAACCATGCATAAGCAGCGCCTAAGACGGAGTGGGTCCGACAGCCGATCAATTCCAGTCATTCCACCAGGAAGGAGGTACACGGCTCATGTTGTCTGTAGTTCAACCATGCCTAGACGGTCAATATCGCGGTTCGATCGCGTCCGCATTGTTACTTTGTGCCAGGAAGGGCTCTCAGCAAGGGAAGTGTCCAGGCGTACCGGAGTGAAACAAAGCGATGTTGTTCGGACATGGAGGAGATACAGAGACACAGGAACTGTCAATGACATGCCTCACTCAGACCGCCCAAGGGCTACTACTGCAATGGATGACCGCTACCTACGGATTATGGCTCGGAGGAACCCTGACAAAAACACCACCATGTTGAATAATGCTTTTAGTGCAGCCACAGGACGTCTTGTTACGACTGCGCAAAAGGCTGCGTAATTCTCAACTTCACTCCCGAGGCGAGGTCCATTTTTGCAACCACGACACCATGCAGCGCGGTACAGATGGGCCCAACAACATGCCGAATGGACCGCTCAGGATTGGCATCACGTTCTCTTCACCGATGAGTGTCGCATATGCCTTCAACCAGACAATCGTCGGAGACGTGTTTGGAGGCAACCCGGTCAGGCAGAAAGCCTTAGACACACTGTCCAGCGAGTGCAGCAAGGTCAGCAGGGTGGAGGTTCCCTACTGTTTTGGGGTAGCCTTATGTGGGGCCGACGTACGTTGCTGGTGGTAATGGAAGGCGTAGTAACGGCTGTATGATTCGTGAATGCCATCCTCCGACCGATAGTGCAACCAAATGGCTCTGAGCACTATGGGACTTAACATCTATGGTCATCAGTCCCCTAGAACTTAGAACTACTTAAACCTAACTAACCTAAGGGCATCACACACATCCATGCCCGAGGCAGGATTCGAACCTGCGACCATAGCAGTCGCGCGGCTCCGGACTGAGCCGGCTAGTGCAACCATATCGGCAGCATATTGGCGAGGCATTCGTCTTCATGGACGACAATTCGCGCTCCCCTCGTGCACTTCTTGTGAATGACTTCCTTCAGAATAACGACATCGCTCGACTAGAGTGGCCAGCATGTTCTCCAGACATGAACCCTATCGATCATGCCTGAGATAGATTGAAAAGGGCTGTTTATGGACGACTTGACCCGCGAACCACTCTGAGGGATCTACGCCGAGTCGCCTTAGAGGAGTGGGACAATCTGGACCAACAGTGCCTTGATGAACTTGTGGATAGTATGCCACGACGAAACAGGCGTGCATCAATGCAAGAGGACGTGCTGCTGGGTATTAGAGGTGCCGGTGTGTACAGAAATCTGGACGACCACCTTTGAAGGTCTCACTGTATGGTGGTACAACATGCAAAGTGTGGTTTTCTTGAGCAATAAAAAGGGCAGAAATGATGTTTATGTTGCTCTGTATTTCAGTTTTCTGTACAGGTTGCGGAACTCTCGGAACCGAGGTGATGCAAAACATTTTTTGATGTGTGTATTTCACCTGACTGTCTGTCTGTAACCTCCCGCAATGAATCCATAGACATTCCAGTCTATACTCGGCAGGTTAAAGTCGCCTCCAACAAGTTTTACATGATCTGGGTATTTACGCGCTATTCAGCGTAAAATTTCTTTGAATGACTCCAGAACTGTCACAGCAGAATCGGGTGGCCGATCAAAACACCCAACAATTAATTTGGTTTCACCTACACCTGTTATACGCGACCAGTTGACTTCACTGTCACATTCAACTTAGATCTCACGAGAGACAATGCTGTTGCTAACTGCAATGAGCACTCCCCCTCCTATGGTCTCTAACCTGTTTTTCCGATATACGTTCCACGACTCGCTAAATATCTCAGAGCATTCCACTTTGTGTTTGTCACCTGTCGGTCCCAAGCATAATTTCAGTGCGAGAACTGTCCAGGGGCCAGTAAATTCGGGGACTTTACTAAGAATACTACGACAGTTTACTGATAAAATTCTGACAGTCGAAGTATCTTTTTCTGAACGCTGTTTGATTTTCCTTGTTGCATATCGACTCACGATTGCTCATCAAATCACCTCAAACTACTGCCTAGCTTTAAAAACCCTCATCTTCTCTCCCGAACTACTCTGATACCGGAGTAGTTGCTTCCTTTGTGTAGTGCATCCCAGACCTATCAAGGGGAGTCCTACAAATCCCCACACGATAACGCACGTCTAGAAATTTGCAGCCAAGACCGTCACAGTGTCGACGAACCCTTTGGTTCAGACCCTCCACTCGGCTCCAGACCAAAGGACCCCGATCAGCTTTGGGAACGATGCTACAAATTGTTAGCTCTAGTTGCACCTCCATGCGACTGGCGTCTTTGGTACCGACGTGAGCCACAACACGCAGCCTGCACGATCGATAGCCACAGGCAAGGCCGCCTCTACATCTCGGATGAGGCCCTCCAGCAGACATACTGAGAGTACATTGGTTTTCTTCCCAGCCCTAAAAGTTATCTGCCTAAGCGGCTTCACAATGCGTCTATAATTGGCGGTCCCAGTAACTAGTAAACCCCTACCCCTGTGTGCCTGCTCGGACGCTGCCGAAGGAGCGGCCACCGGTGAACTCACAGGGTGAATGGGCGAGGCCGCTTCGAGCGACGCGAACTCGATATCAGTCCGCCACTCACTCTGCTGTGAAGGCGGATCCACCGCGTCGGGTGCACTACGAGGTGTCCATGCGACGCGCCAGATTTTCCGCCGCCGCTACACGCCGAGGGCCGCGCGGGATTAGCCGAGCGGTCTCAGGCGCTGCAGTCATGGACTGTGCGGCTGGTCCCGGCGGAGATTCGAGTTCTCCCTCGGGCATGGTTGTGTGTGTTTGTCCTTAGGATAATTTAGGTTAAGTAGTGTGTAAGGGACCGATGACCTTAGCAGTTCAGTCCCATAAGATTTCACACACATTTGAACATTTTTTACACGCCGAGGCAGCAACCCGAAGGTGACTGACCGTAGGCAAAAGCACATTCAGCTGTTCGCGAACAGTGGCCAGCTCCTCCTGCGTTCGCACACACTATGCACACATCCTAGCCATCCCAGCGAGACTAACTGAAGACGTGAACTATAAAAGCTACAACTGTAGACATGCAACTTGCTGCACTCCCGATGCATCTCCAATTGACGCTGATGCGCTAATGAGCTACGTACCTGGCTGTTCAATGAGCTACTACTGCGCTACAGACTGAATGAGCTTACATTTAGAGAAACGAGAGATTAAACCTCTGAAACAGAAAAAACACGCATGAAATTTAATAAATATACACTACTGGCCATTAAAATTGCTACACCAAGAAGAAATGCAGATGATAAACGGGTATTCATTTGACAAATATATTATACTAGAGCTGACATGTGGTTATATTTTTACGCAATTTGGATGCATAGATCCTGAGAAACCAGTATCCAGAACAACCACCTCTGGCCGTAATAACGGCCTTGATATGCCTGGGCACTGAGTCAAACAGAGCTTGGATGGAGTGTACAGGTACAGCTGCCCATGCAGCTTCAACACGATACCACAGTTCGTTAAGAGTAGTGGCTGGCGTATTGTGACGAGTCAATTGCTCGGCCACCATTGACCAGACGTTTTCAATTGGTAAGAGATCTGGAGAATGTGCTCGCTAGGGCAGCAGTCGAACATTTTCTGTATCCAGAAAGGTCCGTACGGGTCCTGCAACATGCGGTCGTGCATTGTCCTGCTGAAATGTAGGGTTTCGCAGGGATCGAATGAAGGGTAGAGCCACGGGTCGGAACACATCTGAAATGTAACGTCCTCTGTTCAAAGTGCCGTCGATATGAACAAGAGGTGACCGAGACGTGTAACCAATGGCATCCCATACCATCACGCCGGGTGATACGTCAGTATGGCGATGACGAATACACGCTTCCAATGTGCGTTCGTCGAGATGTCGCCAAACACGGATGCGACCTCCATGATGCTGTAAACAGAACCTGGATTCATCCGAAAAAAATGACGTTTTGCCATTCGTGCACCCAGGTTCGTCATTGAGTACACCATCGCAGGCGCTCCTGTCTGTGATGCAGCGTCAAGGGTAATCGCAGCCATGGTCCCCAAGCTGATAGTCCAGGCTGCTGCAAACGTCGTCGAACTGTTCGTGCAGATGGTTGTTCTTGCAAACGTCCCCATCTGTTGACTCAGGGATCGAGACGTGGCTGCACGATCCGTTACAGCCATGCGCATAAGATGCTTGTCATCTCGACTGCTAGTGATACGAGGCCGTTGGGATCCAGCACGGGGTTCCGTATGACCCTCCTGAACCCACCGATTCCATATTCTGCTAACAGTCATTGGATCTCGACCAACGCGAGCAGCAATGTCGCGATACTATAAACCGCAATCGCGAAAGGCTACAATCCGACCTTTATCAAAGTCGGAAACGTGATGATACGAATTTCTCCTCCTTACACTAGGCATCACAACAACGTCTCACCAGGCAACGCCGGTCAACTGCTGTTTGTGTATGAGAAATCGGTTGGAAACTTTCCTCATGTCAGCATGTTGTAAGTGTCGTCACCGGCTCCTACCTTGTGTGAATGTTCTGAAAAGCTAATCATTTGCATATCACAGCATCTTCTTCCTGTCGATTAAATTTCGCGTCTGTAGCACGCCATCTTCGTGGTGTAGCAATTATAATGGCCAGTAGTGTACAAGGAAACTAGGCATCCATCTGAATGAATCAATGAGAATTATTACGGGGAATTTAAAACCCACACCGATCCGTTGGCTGCATACCATCGTAACATTCCACCACTGAATTGCGACGCCGAGAAGCAGCCGATCGAGAATGAAGAAAGCTGCATCACCCCGACCACCCACAAGAAATTCCAATTCATACAGTCTTAAATAACTGTCCTCCAGACCGCTTGGTATCACGCACGCCACTGTGACATAATCGAAAAAGCAACAAGAAGTTTGACAATAAACAAGAACGGTACAGGAAACGGAATGCTGCAGCAATAAAACATCAAGGCGTTCAAGGTCCAGTCTACCAAGTGAGTAGACACGATTAATAGGATGAGAACTGGTAACGCCAGGTGAAACGCTCGGATGTACAACTGCTGTCTCTGGGACATTCCAGCCTGTGATTATGGGGCCGAAGAACAAACCGTTCGCATACTGTCAGGGAGTGCCCTCTGAGGAAGTACCCAGGACCATTTAGTGATTTCGTTAATGCTGCCCCCTCTATCAACTGCCTTCGTTGAACAGATGTTGAACTCTGAAAAAAAATGGTTCAAATGGCTCTGAGCACTATGGGACTCAACTGCTGTGGTCATAAGTCCCCTAGAACTTAGAACTACTTAAACCTAACTAACCTAAGGACAGCACACAACACCCAGCCATCACGAGGTAGAGAAAATCCCTGACCCCGCCGGGAATCGAACCCGGGAACCCGGGCGTGGGAAGCGAGAACGCTACCGCACGACCACGAGATGCGGGCGGTTGTTAAACTCTGACTAAACGTATATTTTTAATTAGCAGTCCCAATTTTTATAGTTTGAATGCCCTCCTCTTAGTGTTATTCAATTATTAACTTTCAGAATTTGAACATATCAGCTTTGTGCCCAAATCCTTAATGTATAATTGTAAACTGTAAGTATTCCTCAATATTTGCTGTTGTCGCCATACGATAAGTAAATAAATAAGTAGTCCTCGGTTGGCGTCACGAAATTGAGTGCAACACGGGAAATCTATGTGCGAGGAAATTTCCACGTGCTGCACAACTATTATAAATGCCGCCAGACACCGAGCGGGCAAATCCCACCGGCACGCCCGGCCTCGGTGCCCCTTTGTTCTTGCCGCTGACAGGCGCGCGTGGCGTGATTCAGCCTGAAACTCTTGGCTCGCAGGAAGACGGGCGCTGGCAGCCGGGCTGTGGTGTTTGGCAGCTTCCCAGCTCGTCACGAACGCTGAACTCTTGGCGAAATTTCGCTTCGCTCGCCCGTTCAGAAACACTTGTAAACACGATCTGCGTTCAGTAGATAACAATATGGAAGCTGCACGACTTCAGAATGCTGAAGAGAGAATGTAGAGCCATCTCATCTATATTAATCTTAAGGACGTTCATTAACTACATTAGGTTTATTGTTTAAAATTAAGACCCTTCCCTCCCTCCCCCTTGGTGAGAATAGTGCATCGCCCCTCTGCTGCCCTCCCCCCCCCCCCCCCCCCCCCCCTCCGTCGGAGGTTCGAGTTCTCCCTCGGGCATGGGTGTGTGTGTTGTCCTTTACGTAAGTTAGATTAAGTAGTGCGTAAGCCTAGGGACCGACGACCTCAGCAATTGGTCCCATAGTCCTTACCACAAATTTCCAAATTTTTACCCTATGAACATAAGTAAAAATATTTTTTGTTTTAATCATTGATTAAAACACTTCATAAAAACACGTTTCATTGAAAAACTGTATTAAAAGGTGTTTTAACACTTGATTAAAAACAGTTTATTTTTAACATGCCAAAGCTGAGTAACATTAGTACAGATGGAGATAGACAGATAAAATGGTCCACGAAAATAGTATTATTCGTTTTAATGGATACCTAAAAAACTGATCTTTTATTGACATATTACGTACGTTAAGTGGCGCTGAACATTTACTTTATTTGCCGACGGAAGACAGCATTGTTTGTAACTTCCTTTGAACCGCACGATAGTGCAACTTATCAATCTCTCGATTTCCATGATCGCTAAGAGAATTCTTACCGGCGAGCACATATGGAAAGTATTGAGTTCAATTCAGACAGGCCATAAAAGACTGTCGCGCTCTTTTGTCTTGTCTATGTTCAGTGCTGATTTTATACAGAAAATGTTATCGATTATAATAATGTATATTCTCTGAACTGAAATGCTGACGTGAGATTTTCATTATCCCCGCATCCCTTTAAATGAGATTCGGTGGGATCTTGCCGGCCCACTCCCTTCCCATTTTCGGCTCACACCATTAGTGGACGTCCGCTTATCAAGTTCAAGCATAGTTTATTCATAAATTATGAAAACTGCACTTTTGAAACTTATTAACTGAGAGGTAACCGGGGCAAATAAACCGGCTCAGACGATTGGACCACTGTGACAGCATTATCGGAGGAGGTAAAGGCCTACAGCAACATACAGCCAGCCGAACCTTGGAGCACATTTACACAGTCTTCACGCCTGACAGAGTTGTTAGCAGAGGTCTCTCTGGTCGTGGTCCTAGTCAGCCACCCAAGTCACCCGATCCGTCAGTGTGCGATTACAGTGTGTCGGGGGCCCTCAAGTCTAAGGTGTATCTCAACAGCCCTCATAGTCTTCAAGAACTGCAGCAGAACATTACGGACGAGATTGCAGCAATTCCAGCAGTCCAGCTTCGATTCGTCTTCAGCAGCTAGCTGGCTGGCCAGAGCCCAAAGCGCCAAGAGACGAATGGTGATCACTTGCAGCGTCTGGTATAGTCAAGTTAGTACTGTATTTCCTTTCCTGTGCTGCATTTCTTTGTATCCTGGAACTCTGTCCTCTGGTCCACTTTTATTTGCCCCACCCTACACTATCTCGAATTTTGCTGTAATGATTGAGTCCGCAGCTCGTGGTCGTGCGGTAGAGTTCTCGCTTCCCGCGCCCGGGTTCCCGGGTTCGATTCCCGGCGGGGTCAGTGGTTTTCTCTGCCTCGTGATGACTGGGTGTTGCGTGATGTCCTTAGGTTAGTTAGGTATAAGTAGTTCTAGGGACTGATGACCATAGATGTTAAGTCCCATAGTGCTCAGAGCCATTTTTTGTAGTGATTGAGTTAAAAAAACTGTTAATTTAGTTATTTTTCAATCTATTCCTTTCCATTGTACTTTTTGTTGACAATATAATATCAAAACTTATAGATTTGCACAAAACTTAATAAAGCCAGCAACTGTAAATACGCCTAGTATACATACAATAAACATTTTATTGACGTATGTTGAACTGTTTGTGTGAATGGGTCTCTTATATTCAAAAACACATTTTTGCAGGCGTGTCTAAAAAGGAGAGCATGTGGCAATCAAATTTTTGTAATTTTTTGTGTTTATGGTTAGTGAAGTTCAGAACTAAAATAAAAATCTTCAAAAGCACTTCGATGCAACTCTTAAAAATTCTCATGAAAATTCGACCGGGCATGCTTAGTTAAGTAAAGCTAGGACAGTTTTTCGACGGGCCTCCCGGTTCTGTGGTAGAATGTTTGCATGCAATGTAGGCGGCCACAGTTCAATTCCAAGCTGAGGTAAATTTTTAAACAGAGGTGCATGTTCTACTAACATTTCCGTCAAAATCAAAATAATTGAAGATGATGATGCAAAAAATTAGTAGCGCTCGAAACTGGTAAACGCTGGATCAATGGTTCGAGCCCGGTAAACTTGTTTACCGGGCGAGGTGGCGCAGTGGTTAGCACGCTAGACTCGCACTCGGGAGAACGACGACTCAAACCCACGTCCAGCCATCCTGACTTAGATTTTCCGTGATTTCCCTAAATCGCCTCAGGCAAATGCTGGGGTGGTTTTTTTGAAAGGACACTGCAGACTTCCTTTCCCATCCTTCCCCAACCCGATGGGACTGATGAACTCGCTGTTTGGTCCCCTTCATCCAAATCAATCAACCAACCAATCAGTTGAATTATCTAAGTTACTTAAACATGAAATGTTGTGTGATATGGTTGGTGTCTATGAGGGTACCTGCTGTGGTATAGCAGTGCTACCTCCCGACTGCCTCCATCCTCATGGACGCACACAAACATCATCTCGGCTTGTTCCGGCAGTAAATACCGGACCATTCTGCTGCTTACAGTACGCTGCGTCAATCACACTACCTGCAACACACAAGGAACAATCGACACGTGGTCAGAGGAACTGTCATTCGTCAGCGTCATCAACCGTGGCAATGATGCACTTCGGGAGACATGTTCATAGGACATTTTTTCCTCCATTTCCAGTCAGGAATCAGCCCCTACAGTTTGTCAGTTTTTTAATGTTCACCCTGTATATAATTGTAAACAAAATGTGTACACAACAAGGTGTTGTTTTGTTTTCTTACTTGTAGTCGGTTTTAATAGAAAATGGGATACTAATACGTAATCTGAATAATCCTTTCCGTTTGCAGATTAATTCTATGGAATATACTGTCGTTGAAGCTGCTATCCTCACAGATACGGCAACTGGAGAGGTGTCTCTCAAACACTGTACCTGTGTTCCCAATAGATTCACCCACTCACTTCAAGCGACTTTAAGTCCCAAACAAGATTTCGTTTGCAAGGCTTTTGGTCAGAGAGAGGGAAAAGAAAAGATGGACACAGAGAGCGGCAAGGGGGAGATGGACAGAGAGGGGGGAGGAGAAGATGGAGAGTGAGGGGGGGGGGGGGGGGAGGAGGGAGTGATGGACAGAGAGATAGGGAGGAGGAGGAGATGGACAAAGACAAGAGGGAGGAGGAGATTAGGACGTATATCCAATTCCTGTACGTACAGGGTGACACTTATTGAACTATGTGGAAAAAAAAACGTAAACTAGTTACAAACTACGGCGTGCACACACTTTATTCGACATGTAAACGTCACTATAGATATTCGGATTTAGGTTGTGACGTTCGGTATGCCTGCCATCATTGGCGATGATGTGGCGTAGACGAATAGAGAAATTCTGCACGACTTGCTGAAGTGACGGAACACTGATGTTGTCGATGACCTCCTGAATGGCTGTTTTCTGCTCAGTAATGCTTTTGGAGTTATTTGGAAATTTGGAAATTTGTTGTAAGGTTTTATGGGATCAAACTGCTGAGGTCACGGGGCACTAAGCCTACACACTACTTTATCTAACTTAAACTAACTTACGCTATGGGCAACACACACACCCATGCCCGAGGGAGGACTCGAACCTCCCATGGGGTGAGCCGCACGGGCCGTGACAAGGCGCCCAAGACCGCGCGGCTACCCGGCGCGGCCTTGGGGTTATTGCTGTACACCTTGTCTTTAATATAGCCCCACAAACAGGAGTCGTATGTATTCAGATCCGGAAATTATGACGGCCAATCGAGGCGCATGCCAGTAGGCTCTGTGTACCCTAGAGCCAGAATACTGTCCCCAAAACGCTCCTTCAGAACATCAAACACTCTCCCGATTCATGGCGTCGAGCTCCATCTTTCATGAACCACATCTTGTCGAAATCAGGGTCACTTTGGATAATGAGGATGAAATCACCTTCCAAAACCTTCACATACCATTCTTTAGTCACCGTGCCATCAAGGAATATCGCACCGATTATTCTGTGACTGGACATTGCACGCCACAGTGACCCGTTGATGGCGAAGAGACTTCTCGATAGCGAAATGCGGTTTCTCAGTCCCCAAAATGCGCCAATTTTGCTTGTTGACGAACCCATCCAAATGAAAGTCCGTTCGTCGCTAAACCAAACCATGCATGCGCATACTAACTCCCAAAATGCTCCGCGGCCAGCCGCGCAGTTTGAACATCCTAACGCCAACCGTTCGTAAGTTACGACGATTTTATTTTATATAGTTGAATAATTCTCACCCTGAATTTGGAAACTGGGAAGCATTGCCGGTTTCGCTGGTTATTACTATAAAGTAGTGACATTAGTATACGAATGAATATATGTTATTTAAGCAATGTCAGTCTTATTGACGTACGGTTAAGCAATTTCCTCATTATGTTCTTGTCGAATGTGAATAATGACATTTAATAGAAACGTGTGGCAACAGTACAGAAGGTTGGTTGGTTGGTTTGGGGGAAGAGACCAAACAGCGAGGTCATCGGTCTCATCGGGTTAGGGAAGGACGGAGAAGGAAGTCGGCCGTGCCCTTTCAAAGGAACCATCCCGGCATTTGCCTGGAGTGATTTAGGAAAATCACGGAAAACCTAAATCAGGATGGCCGGACGCGGGATTGAACCGTCGTCCTCCCGAATGCGAGTCGAGTGTGCTAGCCACTGCGCCACCTCGCTCGCTAGTACAGAAGGTATCAGGGCGGGACAAGAAGATAAATGTTCAAAGAAAGAGCGAGAAATAATAAGGTAAGATTAGTATAGGTGATGGAAGAGCGAAAACAGAAGTAGAAAGTTACGAGAAATGCACAGACAAATTACAGTGACGCAGTGATACTAGTTCCCTGCTGGGTAGGAAGGAAAAAGTAGGGACACACCGAGAGACAAGTTACGCTGATGAAAACAGGTAAAACCTTAATCTACTCTGGATGACGTAAAACATTAAAGACGACATCCATATTTATATCACCCTGAAACATTACAAGTGGTAACCGGGATACTTGGCCCTGAGAAGAATTTGTTCAAATGGCTCTGAGCACTATGGGACTTAACATGTGAGGTCATCATTCCCTTAGATTAGAACTACTTAAACCTAACTAACCTAAGGACATCACACACATCCATGCCGGAGGCAGGATTCGAACCTGCGACCGTAGCAGCAGCGCGGTTCCGGACTGAAGCGCCTAAAACCGCACGGCCACAGCGCCTGCGAAGAATTTGTCTCACAGTTTAAATCCCATGCTATCATAGTTAAAATGAATTACGAGAAAGAAAACTAAATTCACTGCAAATTTTAGTGCGGAACGCTGTCAAGTAAAGCCCTCGACCTGTGAAACAGAATAGGTGATACTAATAAGTAAAATGAAGACCCCTGCTTAGAACATTTACTTCCATGTGTGACGTTGTCGTGTACGTCTAACTCAGCGGGTTCTGAATGGTCGCAATCCTCTTCTTAAAAATAAGATGTAATACATTTCGAAATTACGTCACTGGTTGCGATTAGAACTGGTGGCTCGTTCTATGACGACAAGGCCACCTGAGACAGTCACTCGTTACGTCACTGACGGATCGAGTACTGACGTCACCACGGAAGACGCTTTCTGCCGGTCTCGCCGAAGGACGCGCTGGTTCGCGGCCGTCTGTGAAACAGTTGGGTGTAGCCCCATGCGAAAGCCTCGCCGCGCACTGCAAAGCAGGTGAGTTCCCTTATTATAGACCTTCGGCCTTCTGATCTTCGTCCACGCAGTATTGTGTGTTTTTTCTGCCACAATCGTCGTAACCTTCTGCAGCGTTAAACAGCTGACTACAGATGCAAGCACAGATTCGGTTGCTCTCTTTTTTTCTGCACCTCGCCCTCTTTCTCTCGCAAGTCTTGCAATTAACCCTTATCGTTCTACACGACAATGTGTCCCTGTAGTCAGCTGGAAATTTTGTACCCGAAAAAGGCTAAATGAGACAAAATATTATCAGCAGTTTCTCGTCCGCAGTAAGCCTTGGCGGCGACGAACTATTTTTAAAATTATTAAGGTACCACATTTTAAAGAGAAATTTACCATAATCTATACTAATAATAAACCTGTAAAACTGCTGTGTCTGCTGGTTTCTCTGTTTGAAACCATTAATCCCTTTGAAGGACGGTCGCAGATTCGAATCCTGCCTCGGACATGGATGTGTGTGGTGCTCTTAGGTTAGTTAGGTTTAAGTAGTTCTAAGTTCTAGGGGACTGATGACCTCAGCAGTCAAGTCCCATAGTGCTCAGAGTCATTTTTGAAGGGGTTTTCACAGGTAACTTGAGCATATCCTGGGGCACGGTATAGGCTTTATTTCATCAACATCGGATTACGGAAAAAGGTATATAATTGAACGTTTTATGCACACAAATATTATAAATGTAAAATTAACTCTGTTACGTTTTTGCGACTAATCACTATACAGCGTTCGATGAAATTTGGTATGAAGATAGCTTGATCCCTGAGGGAGAACATAAACTACTTCGGGAAGTGTGTAATACAACATACTTATTTATTTCAAGAATATTTCGCGAATTAGGAAAAAATACTTGCTCCTGGAAAAAGCTATTTACTCTTCGACTTTTGATCTGTATCATATCTGTGAAGACGCTTACATGCTATATGAATATGATTCAAAGTATTAATTACAATGCTTGTACAACTCTCAGTGTGTTTAATCCATACTTCCACACTGTTTTTTGCGTTGTTGCAATGTAGACACTGTATAATGTATAGCTACTTTAATAGCACGATGCGTAGGTGCGTGATCCTGCCCACGCCCCTCTAAGCACTGCTCAGCAATGACGTTGCACATACCGATCAATCGCGTGTTTGGACAGCCTGACAGTATGAAAACAGGCTACAAATCACGAGCTATGCTTTCCCAAATAATAAGATACGTGAGGGCAGCTGATATTATTGCACGTGCAGTAGCTTCCTTACGCACCATCGCCCATCATAAAGAAACTACTGATACGGAACAGAGCCGCGGGTAACAGCTAGTTTCTAGTTACAGGACTGAGTGGTAACGTTTCCTGTACACCTTAATTTCTAGTGATTTTTTGGGGAAATATTGCTGTAGAGCTAAGGATTAGTTATTCGATGGTCACTGTTTGTAGCGTACTTTCACCATTTGACTTGCTGTCTGGATGATCAAAAAACTGGCCAGGTGGAAGGACTCGCACACTGAGGCTTCTGTAAAAACTTAATTATGTATACAGACTGTTAATCCAGTCTGGGAATCGAGAATCTCGAACATTTTTGCCTGTTATCGCAATTGATACAGGCAAGACATCACTCCCAGGGATTCCAAGATTTTAGAGCATGTTTTAATTTCAATATTATAAATGTGAGACAGTCGCGCACGAGGCAGGTGGCCATCATTATAATAATCGGTAGTTCTCCTCTCAGGCTGACTGGGTTGCCATGGTAAAAGCCAAAAATCAGGCAAAGAATGACTTTATTGCTCATGAGATGCATTCCAGAATTTAGTCATCATCAAATATACAGGAGCTATTACTGTACATAGACATGGCGTTTCGAGTTATATGTTAAACAAATGCTCGCTCAAATGGCTCTGCGCACTATGGGACTTACATCGAAGGTCATCAGTCCCCTAGAACTTAAAACTACTTAAACCTAACTACGCACACATTCATGCCCGAGGCAGGATTCGAACCTGCGACCGTAGCAGTCGCGCGATTCCGGACTGAAGCGCCTAGAACCGCTCGGCCACCGCGGCCAGCGAAATGTTCGCAGTCTAGTTTCGCTGGGAAACCCTCATACATCTACCATACAGTACCGAAATCTATCCAAGTGATTTCCATATTTTTGAAGTCCTGAAGACGAAAATTGTGGTTGTCAATTTGCTTCTGACGAAGAGGCCCGCCCCTAGTTACAATCATCGTTTCGTAGGCAACCGCATACATTTTTTCAATAAGGCAATGATTGTCTCGCCTCACCGTGGGATAAATGTATTAACAGATATAGGGATTACTTTTGAAACAATAAGTAGTTTACTTATTTTTTCCATCTGTGTCGCTTTCATCTGATGCACCTTACACAATACAAACAAAATTCTTCTTGAAATTAAATCAGCTGAAGATTCCGTTAACAGTCTTCATGAGTACGGACAATATAAGTATCTGTTACAACATACGAACCTACTTACAAGATCAGACATCAATATATGAGTATATTGTAGACTTCATTTTCTATATGTATATACAGGGTGATTATAATTAAACTTTCAAACCGCTGTAGAAATAACACCACTGGTCAGAATGACGTCAAATTGCAACGGAATATTATCAGAGAAGGGGGGAAAGAAAAATAAATAGTTACAAAATGTAGCAACAGATGACGCTGTAAGCATTATAATTTAATAGTGGTTGACTACAAATGACAAATGAATCATATAACAAGGCATACATTTGAAGTCAAACAAACTGTACTCCTCAGTGTGCATGGGTGTACAGGTGTCACACTGTTAGTTACGTAAGCCCATCCACTACGGCAACGTCATATCACATAGCATTGGAAAAATCGGTTTTTAATTGTCCTGAGACGGAAAACCGCATAAAAAGCATCAACCAAAATCAAATCGGATTATTAATTTCCGTGTGATTGGCACAAAACATGTTCAATATGGTGTCCACCGTTTTCTGCAATACGTTGAAATCGAGAAACAGTATGTTCCACAACTGATCTAAGTGTTTCCGGGGTCACGTTCAGAATGTGTTGCGTAATGCGTGTCTTCAATGCAGCTAAGTTTGCAATCGGAACCCTGAACACATCTTTCAGATAGCCCCATAGCCAGAAGTAGCACGTATTACGGTCAGGTGATCGCGATGGCCAGGCCTTAAGGAAATTGTGGCTGATAATTCCAACATTCCCGAAATGGCGCTTCAGCAGCTGCTTAACTGGATTTTCAGTGTGCGGAGGTGCGCCATCCTGCTTAAAAATGATCCCATCCACACATCCACGCTGTTGCAGAGCTGGAATGTCGTGGCTGAGCAAAAGACACTCATAGTGCTTACCAGTGACGGTACAGGTAAAAAGACCAGAAGCACCTGTCTCTTCGAGAAAATATGAAGAGCTTATTTCAATAGTGGTACAAGTCCATTTTTGTTTATATTGAGATACAGAGTCCTAAAGTTAAATGAGCGCTAAAAATCTGCAGTTGAGGTACTGGAAATATTCAAGCACATGGCTTCTTGCTAGAGATGAACTTTTCTTTCTGTTTGTTTGGCTCATTAATTTAGCATTATAGACAGAAAAGTGGAGGTAATGGACTTGTACCACTATTGAAATAAGCCCTTCATATGGCCCTATGATAAATGATGCCATAAATCCGCACCACACAGTGACCTTTTCAGGATGAAGTGGTACTGGTTGATTTGCGTGTGGATTTTCCGTTGCCCATATTCGACAATTCTGTGTACTGACATATCCTGTCAGATGAAAGCGGGCTTCGTCTGTCCATAAAATCTTCCAAGGCCAATCTTTGTCCACTTCATGCGAGCAAGAAGTTCTAAAGCAAAGGTCTCTCTTGCTGACAGGTCAACAGGAAGCAACTCGTGCACATGGGTAATTTTAAATAGATAGCAAAGAAGGATGTTTCGTATGATTTTAGGCACTGTGCTTACGGGTGTTGTTGTTGTTGTGGTCTTCAGTCCTGAGACTGGTTTGATGCAGCTCTCCATGCTACTCTATCCTGTGCAAGCTTTTTCATCTCCCAGTACCTACTGCAACCTACATCCTTCTGAATCTGCTTAGTGTATTCATCTCTTGGTCTCCCTCTACGATTTTTACCCTCCACGCTGCCCTCCAATACTAAATTGGTGATCCCTTGATGCCTCAGAACATCTCCTACCAACCGATCCCTTCTTCTGGTCAAGTTTTGCCACAAGCGTCTCTTCTCCCCAATCCTATTCAATACTTCCTCATTAGTTATGTGATCTACCCATCTAATCTTCAGCATTCTTCTGTAGCACCACATTTCGAAAGCTTCTATTCTCTTCTTGTCCAAACTATTTATCGTCCATGTTTCACTTCCATACATGGCTACACTCTATACAAGTGCTTTCAGAAACGACTTCCTGACACTTAAGTCTATACTCGACGTTAACAAATTTCTCTTCTTCAGAAACGCTTTCCTTTCATTGTCAGTCTACATTTTATATCCTCTCTACTTCGACTATCGTGAGTTATTTTGCTCCCCAAATAAAACTCCTTTACTACTTTAAGTGTCTCATTTCCTAATCTAATTCCCTCAGCATCACCCGACTTAATTAGACTACATTCCATTATCCTTGTTTTGCTTTTGTTGATGTTCATCTTATATCCTCCTTTCAAGACACTGTCCATTCCATTCAACTGCTCTTGCAAGTCCTTTGCTGTCTCTGACAGAATTACAATGTAATCGGCGAACCTCAAAGTTTTTATTTCTTCTCCATGAATTTTAATACCTACTCCGAATTTTTCTTTTGTTTCCTTTACTGCTTGCTCAATATGCAGATTGAACAACATGGGGGAGAGGCTACAACCCTGTCTTACTCCCTTCCCAACCACTGCTTCCCTTTCATGTCCCTCGACTCTTATAACTGCCATCTGGTTTCTGTACAAATTGTAAATAGCCTTTCGCTCCCTGTATTTTACCCCTGCCACCTTTAGAATTTGAAAGAGAGTATTCCAGTCAACATTGTCAAAAGCTTTCTCTAAGTCTACAAATGCCAGAAACGTAGGTTTGCCTTTCCTTAATCTTTCTTCTAAGATAAGTCGTAAGGTCAGTATTGCCTCACGTGTTCCAGTGTTTCTATGGAATCCAAATTGATCTTCCCCGAGGTTGGCTTCTACTAGTTTTTCCATTCGTCTGTAAAGAATTCGTGTTAGTATTTTGCAGCCGTGGCTTATTAAACTGATTGTTCGGTAATTTTCACATCTGTCAACACCTGCTTTCTTTGGGATTGGAATTATTATATTCTTCGTGAAGTCTGAGGGTATTTCGCCTGTTTCATACATCTTGCTCACCAGATGGTAGAGTTTTGTCAGGACTGGCTCTCCCAAGGCCGTCAGTAGTTCCAATGGAATATTGTCTACTCCGGGGGCCTTGTTTCGACTCAGGTCTTTCAGTGCTCTGTCGAACTCTTCACGCAGTATCATATCTCCCATTTCATCTTCATCTACATCCTCTTCCATTTCCATAATATTGTCCTCAAGTACATCGCCCTTGTATAGACCCTCTATATACTCCTTCCACCTTTCGGCTTTCCCTTCTTTGCTTAGAACTGGGTTTCCATCTGAGCTCTTGATATTCATACAAGTGGCTCTCTTTTCTCCAAAGGTCTCTTTAATTTTCCTGTAGGCAGTATCTATCTTACCCCTAGTGAGATAGGCCTCTACATCCTTACATTTGTCCTCTAGCCATCCCTGCTTAGCCATTTTGCACTTCCTGTCGACCTCATTTTTGAGACGTTTGAATTCCTTTTTGCCTGCTTCATTTACTGCATTTTTATATTTTCTCCTTTCATCAATTAAATTCAATATTTCTTCTGTTACCCAAGGATTTCTATTAGCCCTCGTCTTTTTACCTACCTGATTCTCTGCTGCCTTCACGACTTCATCCCTCAAAGCTACCCATTCTTCTTCTACTGTATTTATTTCCCCCATTCCTGTCAATTGCTCCCTTATGCTCTCCCTGAATCTCTGTACAACCTCTGGTTCTTTTAGTTTATCCAGGTCCCATCTCCTTAAATTCCCACCTTTTTGCAGTTTCTTCAGTTTTAATCTACAGGTCATAACCAATAGATTGTGGTAAGAGTCCACATCTGCTCCTGGAAATGTCTTACAATTTAAAACCTGGTTCCTAAATCTCTGTCTTACCATTATATAATCTATCTGATACCTTTTAGTATCTCCAGGGTTCTTCCATGTATACAACCTTCTTTCATGATTCTTAAACCAAGTGTTAGTTATGATTATGTTGTGCTCTGTGCATAATTCTACCAGGCGGCGTCCTCTTTCATTTCTTACCCCCAATCCATATTCACCTACTATGTTTCCTTCTCTCCCTTTTCCTACACTCGAATTCCAGTCACCCATGACTATTAAATTTTCGTCTCCCTTCACAATCTGAATAATTTCTTTTATTTCATCATACATTTCTTCAATTTCTTCGTCATCTGCAGAGCTAGTTGGCATATAAACTTGTACTACTGTAGTAGGTGTGGGCTTCGTATCTATCTTGGCCACAATAATGCGTTCACTATGCTGTTTGTAGTAGCTTACCCGCATTCCTATTTTCCTATTCATTATTAAACCTACTCCTGCATTACCCCTATTTGATTTTGTGTTTATAACCCTGTAGTCACCTGACCAGAAGTCTTGTTCCTCCTGCCACCGAACTTCACTAATTCCCACTATATCTATCTTCAACCTATCCATTTCCCTTTTTAAATTTTCTAACCTACCTGCCCGATTAAGGGATCTGACATTCCACGCTCCGATCCGTAGAACGCCAGTTTTCTTTCTCCTGATAACGACATCCTCTTGAGTAGTCCCCGCCCGGAGATCCCAATGGGGGACTATTTTACCTCCGGAATATTTTACCCAAGAGGACGCCATCATCATGTAATCATACAGTAAAGCTGCATGCCCTCGGGAAAAATTACGGCTGTAGTTTCCCCTTGCTTTCAGCCGTTCGCAGTACCAGCACAGCAAGGCCGTTTTGGTTATTGTTACAAGGCCAGATCAGTCAATCATCCAGACTGTTGCCCTTGCAACTACTGAAAAGGCTGCTGCCCCTCTTCAGGAACCACACGTTTGTCTGGCCTCTCAACAGATACCCCTCCGTTGTGGTTGCACCTACGGTACGGCTATCTGTATCGCTGAGGCACGCAAGCCTCCCCACCAACGGCAAGGTCCATGGTTCATGGGGGGGGTGCTTACGGGTATGTCCACTGTTCGGGCAATTCTCCGTGCGCTACACGTTTGCACACCATCACACGTCTCCTCCTGCGTTGCCTGTGTCCACTGCTTCCGCTGACGTCGAATCAGTTCGTTTCCCCCCTCTACCAGGCTGCACACCAAAAAGACCCGTCTTTTCGAATTTGCGAATCATTTTCTCCAGACCCATAGCAGTCATCGAACCAACACCACTTTTCAAATCCTTCAGTGTCCAGAACTTCTGCACAGCGAAGTGTGCACAGTGATCATTCTTGTAATACAGCTTTAGAAGCAGAGCGCGATCCTGCATTGAGACAGCCCTGGCGAACGTCGCAGACGCGAAAGGAGAAAAAGCCGTGCACCAGGCGTGTTTATACCAACTTCAATGGGTCGTGCGCATGTTTTGAATTCTGACACTGACAGCGCCATCTGTTGATCAATTTTCACACCATTTTTCTTCTTCTGCCATACATTTTCCCCCTTCTCCTATAATATGCCGTTGCAAGTTGACGTTATTCTGACCAGTGGTGTTATTTCTAGAGCGTTTTGAAAGCTTAACTTTAATTACAATCACCCTATATATTATTATGCATTAATAATTATTTCGCGTATGTAAATTTAATTTTTGAATGCATAAACGTGTTTGGAACATGTAGCCCAGTAATTAAAAAAGCATGTTGTATGCAGACGTATAAAAAAATTGCAGCGCTTTAAATGGTGGTTGTCGCACAAACAAAATATGTAGACATCAGGAATGTTCATCTGGATGTTCGGAAACTGTGACATGCATGATCCCGCTGTTAAAACAAGAAAAAGCTTTACAACGGGTTTAGCGAGCGAGAGACTCCTCATGTTGAGTATGTTCGTATTCTTGGCGTATCTGAATAAGGGCTTAACAATACCTTTACTACGAGGCAAGAATTAATGGTGCATTATGCAGAGGCCTCCCGACTTCAGAGGGAACTTTATCGTGTGAATATTTGCAGCAGAGTTCCAAGGAAAAACGTAGTTGATCGCTACTGCCTTCAAACGCGCGCTATTACAATAGGTAAAAAAAAAAAAAAAAAAAAAACATCAGTGCACATGGGTAGACAGCAAACGTGATACCTCATGGAAGGAATTAAGTTTTGACTTGTATCTGAGTGATGTAGAACGTCGTGTTCATAGCAGTCCTCACGAGACATCGAAGTGCGAGGTGGCAGACCATGTTAGGTATACTGGGGGTGTTTCAGATACATGAAAATCTATGTCTACATAGATACCACGCAAACCACCGTACGGTTCATGACGGAGTATACCCTGTAACACTACTAATTGTTTCCTTTTCTGTTCCATTCGTAAATAGAGCGAGGGAAAAACGACTATCTACATGCCTCCGTATGAGCCCTAATTTCTCCTCTCTTATCTTATGGTCTTTACGCGCAGTAGAATCCTTTGGCAGTTAGTTTCAAATGACAGTTCTCTAAATTTTCTCAATAGTGCTTCTCGAAAAGAATTTCCTTCCTTCCACGAATTGCAATTTGAATTTTCGAGGCATCTCCATAGCACTTACATGTTTTTCGAATCTATCACTAACAAATCTAGCAGCCCGCCTCTGAAGTGGTTCGATGTCTGCCACTAACCCGATCTGATATCGACCTCTAACACTCGAGCGGTACTCAAGAATAGATAGCACTGGTATGCTACATACGGTCTCTTTTACGGGTGAATCAATCTTAAAATTGAAACAAATGAGCCCTCGGTCACAAATATTTTTAGTCTTATTGACCAGGTTTCAACACTTCTAAGAGTGCCTTCATCAGAATTAAAACAATTAAAATGACCTACAACATAGTTACAAATTTATACAAAAATTCATTTTTATATAAAAAGTGTAAGTAACTGTCGCTGTTAAACAAAATATTACTTTTTACATTATGTACTGAACAATATTCATTATAATTTTCGTCTGCCTACACTTGAATGTTAAGTAGCCAAGTTGTACCTGCGGCTACTAGATGGCACTCTCGATGCAATGTCATGTTCACCTGCCCGTACTTCTTAAATCGGGCGTCTCAGTCCGTTGCAACCCGTAGCTGTACAGGTACGAGCAGCCCATAGTGGCTCGCTTTGACGCTTTCCTTTTTTTATATACTTTGTGACTAAACCCTTCTTGCTTGTTAATTATTTTTATTATTTATTTTATATTATCCATTTGCGGAGGACCCAGGAAGAACTAACATTGCCAGATTGCAGCATGGTGTGAGGTGCCATCGGGTACATAGTACGATCAGCTATGTTTCACAAATCCTACAATTTGGACACATGGGTAACGCTTGATATGCTAAGACCAGTGGCTTTGGCCCATCTTCGAGTCTCTGAGGTGTTATCTTTCAACAAGATAACGAAATACCGAACGTTGCACGTGCTGTCCCCACCAACCTCAATACAGAAGGTGTTCGACCACGGCCCAGACCAGTACGCTCCCCAGAACTCTCACCTATTGAAAGAAAACATCTGGTCATGTGTTGTCGAGAATCCTGGCACAGAGTTGAAGCAGCATGGAATAAATTACCCGTATCTGTCATCCTAACCTACTTATACTCGACGTCAAGTAGGTTTAGAGTCATTGTTGCTGCCAGTGATGCAACACTGATACTTAATTTCGCACCGAATATACCCCAAATCACCTACAAATTTAATCATAGCTTCTGCCCACTGTACTGTACACGTACAATCTGTAAGCTTTTGTTGCTTTGTCTCCTTTCAGTTGCTGCTGTTTTAATGACCAGTAGTGTGTACTGTATCAGCAAATGTTTAACTTTTTGCCAAATAATACCCAATACAACATATGACTCTTGTAATATACTGATCATAATTGTTTGTTGCACCGGAAGTATTGATACATCAATGAAGTGTGCTTCTTTAAGGCTTTAGATTAAACTCCAAATATTGTTTGTACAGAAATGCAGAGTTTTATACTGTCTGGGGAGGAATGGTCATTACTCTGGGACACGACAGGAATGATAATTAGGAGCAAAAAACATCATATGACATATGCCCTATTTCGAATGGTTCTTGTGATAGAACACATTTAATGTACATTCTTATTTATTTTCTGTGTTATTCAGTACATTTTCAGGTTTACACGTTTACAACAGTTACTAAACATTACAACAAGCATTTTACAAAGTATTAATTGAAAAATACGTATTTTTAACACATTCACCTTTAAAGATTTATGGTACATGTCATGCTACAACTCTTGCACAGTTAACAATAAATGTTCAAATATTCTCAACATCACCTTCGATGCGTCTGTGCACTACTGGGAGATCACGTGTTGCTTGTGTAAGTGCCTCTGCACGTCCGCTAAGGCAGCAGCGCCCATGATGCAACCAAGCAGTTTATCTCGTTTATTCACCTTTCGTTTATATACCTGAGACTTCAAATGGCTCTGGGCACTATGGGACTTAACATCTGTGGTCATCAGTCCCCTAGAACTTAGAGATACTTAAACATAACTAACCTAAGGACATCACACACATCCATGTCCTTGGCAGGATTCGAACCTGCGACCGTAGCGGTCTCGCGCTTCCAGACTGAAGAGCCTAGAACCTCTCAGCCATTCCGGCCGGCACCTGAGACTTCATCCAACCCCATAAACAAAAATCTAATGGGGTAAGGGTTGGCGAATTTGATGGCCAATTAATTGAACTACCATGACCAGTCAAGCAATTAAGATTAAGCGCATCTGAGAGGTTTCCTCACAGGTCTGGTAGAATGCGGAGGGGTTCCGTCACTCTGGAAGCACTCGAATCCGTGTGGCCAAGGGACATCATTAGAGTGTTCAACAAACGAAATTTCCGAAGAATCCATGTAATTCTGCCCCGTCACTCGCTCATCTAAAATGACTGGATCTATTAACGTTGTACAGATCATGCTGCTCCAAAACTTCATCAAAAAACGGACTTGGAAATTGTGATATCCACTGGAGCGTGTGGAGTTTACTGTGGCCATTGTTGATTATTACGTGTGTTGTTGATTCCATTCCGTGTAAATGTGGCTTCATCTGTGAATGTATTAATGGAAGCAAATAACGATTGTCATTTAACCAGTAACAAAATTGAAGTCGTGTGGCATTGTGCCAATGTGAAGACTGTGGACATACCATACGTGAAACAGGTACAAGTTTTCCACAAGTAATATTCGCCACAACGTGTCCGCGGGGCACTTATACGGGCAGAAAGTCGCTGTGTGCTGGTAGTAGGCTTAAGCTGCACCATTTTAACAATGTGTCCGCCTTTGGGAGGACGTCGGTTCAAATCCGCGTCCAGCCATCTAGATTTAAATTTTCCTTGATTTCTCTAAATCGCTCAAGTTCGTTTGAAATAACACGGCCGATTTCCTTCCCCATCCTTGACACAATCAAAAGTTTATGCTTCGTCTCTAATGATCTCGATGTCGACGGGACGTTAAACCCAATCTTCCTTCCTTCAACAGTGTGTTAATGTCCCCGCACAACCTGTTGAGCTACACGTTGAGAAGAAAAATGAGAACTTTGAAGAATACCTGTTTCACGCAATGTGTTGAAAACTCTGATAAACACTTTACGATCGGGGAACGACGCGTCGGAAAGCGGCAACGGTATTCTCCGACAGCAGCGGGAGCTCCGCCATCGCAGAAGCCGTAAACACGCACCATATTTGCATATTCTTCATTAGTGTAGATGTATGGCATTTTAGCCAACGCGAGTACAAACGCAGTTAACCCATGCTTCTCTCAGACACACCCTCGTCCTCACGCTACTTCAGTCACAACACGCCATTACCAAAGGCGCGTTCAAATGGCTAGATCAATGTCAGAAATACATGTCGTTCAAAGGGGCTGAAAGCATCGAGGTAGGTTAGGCTAAAAAAAAAAGACATCAAAGAGGTTATGTGGGTAAGACACGTGTGTGTGCCCCACTAGCGCGAAAACAGAAGTACATTAAATGTGTTCTATCTCCTAAACCAATCGGAATAGGACGTATGCCCAAATGCCGCTATTTGCCTCAAATGATCGTTCCTGTTATGTCCCTGAATACTGACCATTGCTTCTCAAACACCGAGTGTGTAAATGACCTTGATTGCTGGTGGAATACACACATATCCGTATTTTTAAAATCGTTTTTATTCGTCTTTACCCGTTGGTGTTACGATACTTCCCTTCTGTGCTTCTACTCTGATCAAGCCGCATCAAAGTCTACTGGCAGAAAACTGCGCGAAAGAGTTGGAGTTGCCGCTACTAGGAAGACAGTGCAGCTACAGAGTGGTGTGAGTCGGTGGGCAAGCTTCCCTGTTGGCAGGGCTCCGGCGGCGCCAAAAATGCAAACAGGCGGGGCCATCCCGGCGCTATTGTTCTCGCCTAGGCCTAGGCAGCGCCGCCAGCTGCACTTAGATAAGCTGAGAGCGACAGCCATTGCGACACAGCTACCAGGCCAGCGCCTCTGCTACCCAACAACTTTCTAGTCTCGCTCTTAGATAACGACCGATGTGAGGAATGCGGTCGAAAGTCTGCCAGGAAATCTACTGGGAAAAAAAAGTTACACAAAAATTTACCTGACGGGGTTCTATTGCACTATTCTCCTGGATGTGGAAATATGCTCCGCGTTCGTTTGTCAAAAATTTCTTCATTCTGTGTAAGAAATGTCTTTGCCACGAATCAAGGCCGGTTTAAGGTCGCGCGGGTTGTACTGCCCTGCCTGCCCTGTCTGTTGAGTGAAATTTCCAAGTTTCGTTTAATACGACTTAATGTCGTACCGTACTTTGCTGTTAATGACGATATTACTGAACAATAATTACATTCCACTCAACTGTAATAAGACGCAGCGCGTACAAAAAAATAAATAAATACGCTACTGGCCATTAAAATTGCTACACTACGAAGATGACGTGTTACAGACGCGAAATTTAACCGACAGGAAGAAGATGCTGTGATATGCAAATGATTAGCTTTTCAGAGCATTACAGAAGGTTGGCGCCGGTGGCGACTCCTACATCGTGCTGACATGAGGAAAGTTTCCAACCGATTTCTCATACACAAACAGCAGTTGTCCGGCGTTGCCTGGTGAAACGTTGTTGTGATGCCTCGTGTAAGGAGGAGAAATGCATACCATCACGTTTCCGACTTTGATAAAGGTCGGAGTGTAGCCTATCGCGATTGCGGTTTATCGTATCGCGACATTGCTGCTCGCGTTGGTCGAGATCCAATGACTGTTAGTAGAATATGGAATCTGTGGGTTCAGGAGGGCAATACGGAACGCCGTGCTGGATCCCAACGGCCTCGTATCACTAGCAGTCGAGATGACAGGCATCTTATGCGCATGGCTGTAACGGATCGTGCAGCCACGTCTCGATCCCTGAGTCAACAGATGGGGACGTTTGCGAGACAACAACCATCTGCACGAACAGTTCGACGACGGTTGCAGCAGCATTGACTATCAGCTCGGGGACCATGGCTGCGGTTGCCCTTGACGCTGCACCAGAGACAGGAGCGCCTGCGATGGTGCACTCAACGACGAACCTGGGTGCACGAATGGCAAAATGTCACTTTTTCGGGTGAATCCAGGTTCTGTTTACAGCATCATGATGGTCGCATTCGTGTTTGGCGACATCGCGGTGGACGCACATTGGAAGCGTGTATTCGTCTTCGCCATACTGGCGTATTACCCGGCGTGATGGTATGGGGTGCCATTGGTTACACGTCTCGGTCACCTCTTGTTCGCATTGACAGCACTTTGAACAGTGGACGTTACATTTCAGATGTGTTACGACCAGTGGCCCTACCCTTCATTCGATCCCTGCGAAATCCTACATTTCAGCAGGATAATGCACTAACGAATATTGCAGGTCCTGAGCGGGCCTTTCTGGATACAGAAAATGTTCGACTGCTGCCCTGGCCATCACATTGTCCAGATCTCTCACCAACTGAAAACATCTGGTCAATGGTGGCCGAGCAAATGGCTCGTCACAATACGCCAGTCACTATTCTAGATGAACTGTGGTATCTTGTTGAGGCTGCATCCATCCAAGCTCTGTTTGACTCAATGCCCAGGCGTATCAAGGCCGTTATTACGGCCAGAGGTGGTTGTTCTGGGTACTGATTTCTCAGGATCTATGCACCCAAATTGCATGAAAATGTAGCTCTAGTACAATATATTTGTCCAATCAATACCCGTTTATCATCTGCATTTCTTCTTGGCGTAGCAATTTTAATGGCCAGTAGTGTACTTTAATAAATAATATGGGCAAGAGCACCTGATATACTTCAAAGATTCCAGTACGAAGTAGAACAATTTGTAATTTCTGATTTGGATTTAGCTAAGGAGTCTTAATCTGTTGTTTCTGGCTATTCTTATTATCAGAACTGCACATTCAGAATTCGTTACTCTTATTAATATTGAGTGGAACAGTCACTATAGAATTAGACGTTTCCCTTTTAGACGAATAGTTTTAAATTCTCAAAAATGACGTCTACTCAATTAATGATTATACCAAATAAAATCATGGTAGTAACTAAGAGTCACCAGTAATCAGTACAAACCAACAACAGTTTTTCTCACTTCAAAATTCACGTAGAAACTTACATTTATCTTACTAGCCTATGTTCTGGTCGAATTTGGATGACCACTTCGTAGGCTATTAATCTCTAATGTTAATAAACAAAGAAATAAAAATTACTTTTCTATAAACTCTATACCATGTTAAAACTAATGCCTCCTTTCAGCGAACTGATTACTTTTCGTAATATAATATTAAGTAGTTTAAATACTTCGTAGAAATGTTCAGCTCTTGCGATTGAAAACTATCTCTTTGCCTTTTGTTTAATCAGCAATGTTAATGGTATATTTCACTGCTTCAGTTTATTATACAAATAATATCTATGAAAGCTAAGTACGTTTTATGAAAGAAATTAGAAAATTCAGTTTCCTTCCTTATTCAGGATTAATTATAGTAAAAAAGTCTTGTAAGCGTAGGCTTCCGCGGCCGTTATCTTCTTCAATAAAATTCTTCAGGGTATCAGACCGCATCGTCATAATTTAAAATGCGCCAACGTTTCGGCCAGCGTTGCAGCTAGCCTTCATCAGGGCCTTACGTTAACGTTTTTAAATAAGATCGAATGAATGTTGCTAAAATTTATTACTCAGGCGACCGGTTTCGATAGTAGTATGATGATCATTAGACCATTAAAATCCCGTGATGACAGCCGGAGAGAGTGGCGAAGAGCAACTCGCAATGTAGCGCGATAAATGGGTACCGCGATCGAGACCGGTCACCTGATTAATAAATTTAAAATTTTAACAACTTACATGCTATCTTACACTGGTTTTATTTAACAACGTGTATTGTAAGAGAATTGCCTGCCAAAAGCAAAGTACTTGGTTCGAGTCCCAGCTCAACACACCGTTTTGAACTGCCGTGGGTTACCAAGCCAGCACACACTCTTCTACAGAGTGGAAAGCTTCAAATCCCATTTCTAAAATTCGTAGTAAAAGTGAATGGTAAAACTTCAGTACTACGTTCTACACGGGGAGAGGCGGAAAGAATACTTCAGCAGTAAGAAGGCCCTGATGAAGGCTAGCTGCAACGCTGGCCGAAACGTTGGCGCATTTTAAATTATGACGATGCGGTCTGATACCCTGAAGAATTTTATTGAAGTAAAAAAGTCTTGTTCTGATATTTCTCAAGATATTCGATTTTCTCCATGTGAGTCAGTTAGTCGTAATTAAAGAAGTCACACAAATTTCTCTGTAGCGTCTCTCTTTACAGCAAACGCACGCCAAACATATCATCAAAAGAAATAAGAATACTGATTTGGAGTTCTAAACATCTTATTTTTTGTGTTTGTACTTTATTTTATCAATTTTACACATTTTACAAAATGTAGTGACCGCTCTAACGGAATCTAACGTACAACAAAAATAAAACAAAAATCCTAAGTGTCACCCCTCGCGTTACACTAACCTTAGGACAATTCGGTGACAAAGCTAAGCCACTTCAGGTGTTGACAGATCGGGAATCCCACTAATGAACTCAAAGTCAAAATCGATCACTTCATCAATCACCAAGTCACAGCACAGACATATGCAGTTTCCTAATATGGTCCCAGATTTCAAGGGCAATTTATTATCACTGCTAGGGAGGATCACGGCATTTACCAGTATTCAACGTTTTCTGCAGTCTTTCATCACGAAGTTTCCTTATATACTCTTTGCTAGGGATTGTTATATCAAGTACAATAACCAGTTACATATTCCGAGACATCACCTTGACGAGTAATCCCAAACCACTAACCACTAAATCATAAGAAAGCTCACACTCAATTTCCTTTGATCCACTAGCTTTACTTTAAAGAAAACAAATCGGATCTTCCGTCAGACCAAATCCTCAATACCAATCAAAATTCCAAAAAGACCGAAAATTAATAAGAACTGCAGAATCTAAACTTCTTGTATTAATCTGCTTACTCACGTCAACGCTGAAAAAAATGTTTATAGCATGAGCTATGACGCTGCAACATTCCCGATTATTAATAAAATGAATTTGTTATCTTGCAGTTAGAGAAAATTCGTAACTGGTAGATTCGTGCCTAGCGTGCTAACCTCAGCCTTCATGCGCGTATTAGACTTGCCGCTCCTGAACTTAATGTTCTTGACCCAAGTCCTCCTATTAGGACGATTTGCCGTGTGATGGTCATGAAAGAACTAACTATATCTTAATGTTGATTTCGTTAGGAATCATACTGTGAGACAGGTATGTGTCGATACAGCAATTTTACAATAATCACTTCATTGTATTGGATAGCTGTCGATTAATCTTGCCTTCTTTTTATTGTATATCTCTCTCGTCATAGAGAAGGCTGACCTCATCTTCTTTATCCTCTCTATTATTCCCTCCTTGCTCCTGTTCCTTCCTGTTATAAATTCTGAGATGTATTTAAATTTGTCTACCATTTGCACAGTGCCTTCCAGTGTTTCCCAGTCTGCAGTGGTATTTAATGTCTTTGTCCTGTTATGGCCGATCCTCAGTCGAGTTGTTAAGTTGGCGAGTTGTGTCTTTGAGTCTTCTTCCGTCTCACTTACTATTGCTATGTCGTCTGCAAAGGCTAGGCAGTCCACTTGAGCCCTGTTGTCCTTTTTGTCCTCCACATGGGTCTTTGGTGTTGCCATTTTCTCGTTTATTGCTCTCCACTGCCTGATCACTTCGTCAGTGCTATATTGAACAACTGTTTAACACCAGTCTTGATCTCAAATTCTTCTGACAGTGCTCCTCTGAATCTCACCATTGCTTTTGTGTCTGTCAGAATTTCTTTTTTGAGTTCTTGTGTAGTTCCAACAAGTCCTCCGTTCTTCAGGATCCTAAAAAGAGTTTGTCTGTCGATGGAGTCTTATGCCTTTGTGAGGCCCACGAAGGTTATTAATGTCTTTTTGTTTTTAAGGCCCTATGTTCTATCAGTTGCTTCAGGATAAATATCTGTTCTATACAACCTCTTCCCTTCCTGAATCCCGCTTGATAGTCGCCAACTGTACTTTCTACCATTTCTTCTACCCCCTTGCGCAATGGTTTTGACAGCACCTTGTATCCGACCTCTAGCAGCGATATTCCTTTGTAGTTGTTTGCATCTCTCTTGTCCCGCTTCTTATGTATTGGTACTACAATTGCATTCTTCCATCCTATTGGCAGCTTCTTTGTTCTCCAGATCTGGTGGATTATGTTGGTCATGTTGTCTATTGCTTTGTTGCCTCCCAACTTTATCATTTCGGCTGCTATACCATCTTCTCCAGTTGCCTTATTATTCTTTAAATCGCTTATGGCATGTGCGACTTCATCCCTTCTTGGAGGGCGTGGCTCTCTCTCTTCTGTCAGTCCCCAGTTCGAGCTCGTCTTCAGGTGGTTCACAGTTCAGCAGGTCGTGAAAGTACTCTGCAAAAATCCGACAGTTCTCCTTAATTAATACATTTATTTAATAATGCTTTACTCTTCCAAATTATAAATAAAAAAATCTCACCGTTAAATATCACTTCAGGTGAACTGGACAAAGAACAGATTCTCAAATCACGCTAAGTACCGTAACTCCCTTCTTGTTATCAGTATGATGAAACATTTTTAAACTCCCAAAGACTCTGTTGGTCGTTTAGCCCACATGTAAACAAACACATGCTCAGTGATTGATCAGCGACCCTAGGACACAGCCGCCATGTTTTATGCCATTGCAAATAGGTCCAATTTATGTATTAAGTATATCGCTGTTACATCACTTCGAATGAAACTGAGACACATAAGTCTAAAGCATTAAAAGCCTCGAGGTGTTTTGGTAGCCACTATGCTGTTTAAGCCAAGTTTTTTTTTTTTATTTAAAATTTTAGTCATCTCAGACGCAATAGTTTCGCTTCGTAGATACCGATAAGAGACTACATAAGTTGTTGGCGCTAAGTTAAGCTTCGACTTCAGTGGAGTTTGAGGTGTGGAGCAGGCAGAAAGGAGAACATTGTCGCCACGTAGAGGAGACACGTAAGAGGGGGAATGTTGTCCGTGTACTATAAAATATTGCAACTTTAGGCATGAATGCGCACAGTCTCCAAGCAACTATGATGTAAATTACGAACGAAAGTATCAAAATTGTGTGAAAGCATATCATACAGTTGCTCATGTTCAAATACATTCGTTAAGTTATTTATTTTTCCGATGAGACACAACACGAGTTCGTCGCACTACTGTAGTGCTACAGTTGTTAGATCACAATAGTTGGCAGCAGTAGTAAACATTAGAAGTCGACACGAAGTGTACTGATAAGTATCGATAACAAACAGGTACCCAAGCTCAACACAGAATCGATAATTTATAGACGTCGTGCCCTTTCGCTGCTACCAAACTTTGCTATCAAACAGTCATTGTAAGTGTTCAACAGTCAAACTTTAATCTCGAATCTTGTATATATTACAACTGATAAATGCCATATTTTAACGTGAGCGTCTTTAAACCAACTTTTAAAAAATCCTTCGTGACAATGGGGGAGGGGGGGGGGGGGAGAGGTCTGGAACCCCATCGTCCTCGTTGACCGCCCCCTCCTCGTATCTACTCCAAGACGTCACTGGACCCAGGAGTAATACTAAGTCATTCTGTCAGACAAGATTGTGTATCTGGATCACGGTCATACCGTGCGACGAGCAAGTAAAATGAGTACAGCACAACCACTTTTATTTGGAATTCGCAACCAAATTATCACCTTTCGATCTAACTTAAAGACAGTGGGCTACACTACATATTAGTACGTCACCACAGTTAAATCGACCGATTTTAGCCGAACGCCAGATTTACCGTACTTATTTTACTGACTCGTGTGTGCGTGTGTGTGTGTTTGTGTGTGTGTGTGTGTGTGTGTGTGTGTGTGTGTGTGTATGTGTGTGGAGGCTCAAGAACAAGGACCGTTGACAGATTGCATGCATGATTGATGGGGTGCCATTAAGTACACAGCCCAGTTAATTTTGGTTCACGTAGCCGGGAATTTAGACAGTCGGCATTATATCTGTATGTCCATGCCAGTGGCTTTTGCCTCTGCGGCGTTATCTTTCAACAAGATGACGCAAGACCACACGTTACCCCCGCTGTCATGACTTACCGCTATATAGAGGGCAATTCGACTTTTGGGCTGGTCAGCACCTTCTCCTAATCTCTCACACTGTGGAAACGTCTGGCCAGGGATTAACAACAGACTGGCACGCACCACTCGCCAACCACTACGATCGATGAACCTTGGCAGAGCTGTGAAGCAGCATGCACCTGTGATTATTTTAAACGTATCATTTCCCTTCCACATAATACGTGCTGATAAAATCCAATATAATTTTTTTCAGTAACTTAAATATTAATAGGTGCTATGTGCTTTGAATTTAAAGCCATGATATAGCCAACAAAATGAACATTGTTCACACACTAATATCATCCATGACAGTTGACTTTTTTCAGCTCCATTCACACGGTAAGGAAAATCGACTAATGCGCTACCCCTTACAAATAAAAAAACTACCCATTGAAGGATGGGATATACAGTAACACGTCAAATCTGTCAGATCGTAATGATGAGTGGTGTTTCGATACGACACCAGGTTCACAGAAGATGACCCACACACAGGGCGCTGATAACCCCGCCATTGAGCGCGCGTAAATTACACACACACACACACACACACACACACACACACACACATACATGTGCATAGCCCGGAACCGCGTCACTGCTAAGGTCGCAGGTTCGAATCCTGCCTCGGGCATGGATGTGTGCGATGTCCTTAGGTTAGTTAGGTTTAAGTAGTTCTAAGTTCTAGGGGACTGATGACCTCAGGTGTTAAGTTCCATTGTGCTCAGAGCCATTTGAACCATTTCACATATGGATACTGGTAGGCTGGAAAAGCGTTTCTGCCTCAGTTAAGCTTCACTCAGACAGGAAGAATACGAAAAAACACGTGATGGTCATGAGAGTGCGCGGCCGGCTTTCTGTGTGGTTGTGTGAGTGAATGTGGGTACTTTTGCCATAAAAAGAGGAAGAGCTCGAATACTAGTCTGAACGCTGTTCCTTGATTCGTGTCTCTGATCTCTACGCTACGGTCCATTATACAATCCCTGGAATATTATTAGACACACCTGAGGTTTTTAACATAATACGAGTTTATGAGGTACAAAAGGATGCAAAGATTATTTTGATCACTATAAATGAAGTGATTTAATTTCTTTAAACATTACAGATTATTAATAACTGATCAAACACACAGTTTTAATAGTGCTGTTGTTTTTAAAAAATGTTCAATAAGCGGAACAAGGCCTAACTTCTTAATACTCTGTCATGTCGCCTTTAGCAGCTATTAATGCTTCAATTCGCCTTGGCATACTATTAATTCAGGCTCCACCAGTGTTCTGCATCTGAGGGTGATAAGAGACTTGAATAATGGTTTCAATGAGACAGATTATTGTAGTAATTTTTTTCTTTGCCACTTTTCATCAGTTCCCAAATACTTTCAGCTGGGTTCATGTAAGTCGAATTTCCTGGCCAGGTTAACAAAGGGGCGTTTTCTTAGCTGTAAAAAGGTTTTAAGTGATTATGGGTGTGTGGCATGGAGCCCCATCCTTCACAAACACAAATGCTTCACCTTTAGGGCACCATTCTCGTATTTGGGGAAGTAGCGTCCTCCTTAACACCACCTTATATTGGTCTTGCCGTATTGTTTCCTCAACGAAATGCAGACTTAAAGTGCCTTTGTCACTGGTGACAGACGATATCACGACTTCGGTGGTATGTTTCACAGTCTGCACAATACAGGCTGGATAGTACTTTTCACCGGGGCGTCTTCGTACAAACTGAGATCTATTTACTAAAATTTCAAATGTCAACTCATCACTAAAGCAAACTTGAAACGAAATGAAAAAGCCATTCAGATTTACTTTAGTATTGGCCTTGAACTCCAAAAATTTATCACTACTGTATGAATCCAAATACTAATTTAGTGACAGTCACCGATTTCCAGAAGTCTAGATATTAATACTTGTGCTCCCTTACCCATGCAAGACGTTTTGACATCAGAGCAGCAGTTAATTTTCGCTTTCGGGTGGGCCTACAAACCTTGAAGTTCATTTGTGAAAGTAGGCGCCTTACAGTTGTTTCAGATGCAATAATGCCACTGCGTTCGTTTCATTTTAGTTTTTTGCACAAGCAAAAGGAGCACGCAGACCTTGGCCAAAACATCAGTCTTTGCCACACCTCTTCTTCCTTTGCGAGACTAATTCCTCATCAAAATAAGTTTTCTTCTTTACACGTCTTGCGGATGATTCTGATATGCCCAATCTTCGAGAAATCTCCCGATTTGAATACATCTTGGTTCCAGTTAGTGCTTCGAGGTGTCACATCATTTACTTCGCCAATTATTTTCGTATTTCATTCTATCTAAAATCACCCAAAAATCAGCATTTTTCATTGGAATTTACAGATGGTAAATACACGAGGAAATCAACAATACTAGATGTTAATAATGCACTCACACTTAAAACACATCAGCCCCTGCTGTTCTCAAAATTGTAACTAGCTGTTGTTCAGCAATATGCTCTCACAGGAATGCAGCACAACAAATGAGCTCATTTCATTCATTAATATTTCTTTAACAGTAGTCGTTTACAAAACTAAATCACAGAAACAAATGAACTGTCAAAACATCGGGTGCATCTAATAATGTGGGCAGCAACTGTAGGTGAGTGCTTTCCCTTATTTCACGTGTTGCTCTATCCAGGAATTTCCATTTTCGTTCATCTCTGTAATTCGTGCCAGACACAGACAACAAACTGTTGAATATTACAGCAGGCAAGAAAACTTAACAGAAATGGATTTAAACACATGAGACAGACGTACTGTGAACATACATTAGACTGAATATGAATTGGAGAAACGAAAATAAAAACGCGATCGTATACACGGCAGTAACAAGAGAACATTCCCAAGTATCAATAAACGATCTTGACGGAACTTAGCGGGTGTGTAGAAGGGGCAAAAAGATGCGACAAGTATTTCTTTCTTTGCAAAAAGTAGGGAGGAATGAAGATACATATGGAGTTTCTGGAAAATCTTCACTACATGAAGAAAACAACGAGAACGGAGACCTACTATGCCAATTCGCAGTAAGGAATAATATGATTATTAAAAGTACCTGCTTTCCACACAAAGGGATCCATCTGGGTACTTGGAAGTCTGCAGCCAATGGAGTAGTCAATCAGATTGACCATATTTTAGTGATTGCACGCATTTGAAAACTATAGAGGTATAACACTTCTAAGTACAGCTTATAAGATCTTCACAAGTATATAAAACGAAAGGATACAGCAGTGTGCAGAAGGCATACTAGGGGAATATCAGTGTGGCTTTCGACCAGACAGAGGAACAACTGATCAAATATTTGTGATAGGACAAATGATGGAAAAGTTCTATGAATATGATATAGATCTGCATTTTCTATTCATCTACTTCAAACAAGCCTTTGACAGCATACATCGGTAAGAACTATACAGAGTACTGAAAGAAGTTGGTATATGTGCTAATCAGAATGACAATGACAGAGACAAGAGCAAAAGTAAAGGTTCTTAGGAGAATAAGTGAAAGCTTTGACTGTAATAAAGATGTGAAGCAAGGGGATAGTCTCTCCACTGTCCTATTCAATATAGCCCTGCATAGTGTGGTAAATAAAATCAACAAAAGAGGTACCATATTTATGAAAACTAGCCAGATATGTGCATACGCTGATGACATTGCTATAGTAGGAAGAAATACCAATACACTCCTAGAAACTTACCGGGCAATGAAAACAGAAGCCTTTTGGCCTCATACTAAATGAAAACAAAATAAAATATATGGTAATGTCACAATCTGAGGCCAGAAGAACCCCTACAAACCTAAACATCAATGGGAAATGCTTCAGTGGAGTGTCCTCTTTAAAATACTTGGGAGACCTAATAACAAATGATAATAGTATTGGAAAGGCTATATGGGAAAGAATACAAGCAGGAAACAGAGCTTACTTTGCAAATATACAACTTTTCAAAAATAGCCTTGTTACAAGAAAAACTAAACTGCTAATATATAATTCCCGAGTCCATCCAGTTATCACATACGGCTCAGAGGTATGGACGTTGACAGAACACGATAAAAATGAACTAAGAACCATTGAGCGGAAAATACTACGCAAAATCTATGGGCCAATAAGCGAGGAAGAAGGCTGGAGGATATGCTACAATGTCGAATTCCAAGAGTACAAGGCAGGGACATAGTAAAATTTGTGAAATCACAGCGAATACGATGACTAGGACACTCGGACAGAATGGCAGAGGATAGAATTCCAGAGAAAATGATGAAAGGTATAATCCATTCAGTTAGGCGAAAAGGGAGACCTAGATGAAGATGGATCGATGAGGTAATAATGGATATCACCAGTATGGGAGTCCGGGGGAGGAAAAGAGCAGCAAATAACCGAGAAGTGTGGAGGAAAATTGTTGAAAAAGCCAAGGCTCACCAAGGGCTGTAGCGCTAGTGAAGAAGAAGATTTCTTCCAGCGTCACTTTCAAGAGACAAAACACAAATCAAAACGTAATTTGGCGTATTAATTTGGGAAGTAGTGTCTTCGAAACGATGATATACGAAAAATGTTTCTCACATAGTTGAAACGTAATTAACCTTCTTGAAAACTGTATAATCGAATTTTTTTAATAAGTTGAAATTTTACGTAATACCCCACGACCATTAATTAATTCTGGAAAATTAAAACTTTGTTACAGTATTAATTAAAGGATCTTTCAAGCTACATACATTCATGTGAAATAAAGTCGTTTTATGAAATACCATTTCTGAAAAATAATCTGTACAAAATATTCTGCCATGTTATTGTCAACATATCTAATTAAAATATCTACACCTTCATGATTAGTCTAGTTGTTATTTTACTTATATTTGTTTTGTGTTTGAAATAGTTATTTGAAGTTTTACAATAATTTTTTTTGTTTTTTAGTTTACCATTTCACATATGTGTATTTTGTTAACTTAAAATAACTCATTATAATGATACAAAATCATTACAATAATAATAATCTGTAAATAAATGAGTAAAACATTCGTTTCCTTTCACAATGCACATAAAATGAACGAAATTTCTTCACAATATAAAACAAAATTTAACAGGATTTCAAATTGTTGTGAGTGACTCTCTGAATATCCTGACTGGTATCAGACATGCTTCAGTTAATTGGAAAGTCTTGGTGAAGAGAATATATCGTGTACTAGTGACTGTAGCTCGATTATTATGTTCTTTCTCAAATGGAGATTGACACCACAATCATTTGACAAAACTAGATATGGAGACACTCTCACAAAGTTTTTCGAACATCGAAAGCGTATATATATCATGACTGTACCTGTGCCCTTGATCCCTTTGGGATCTCCAAATAAACAAGTTCCTTGTCCTTGTGTATGATGGTCAAAACGGTTTTTTTCACACTGATCACTTATCTTTTCATGCTTTTATAATACACGAATGGTGAGTCTGGACAGAGAATTCGAGAATCTCTTTTGAAGCTTCGAGTGACGTTGTGACAGTATTGAAATCTAGTAAACAAACGTCTGATCAGGCCAAAAGATATTTAAAAGATTTTTTTCTTTCCCAGTGAAGGAGGTAAAAGACTAATACTAGGGTATCGACTCGCTCCAGCGATTATAATATTTACAATATTTGCTTCAGGACCGTTAGCCATCAATTATTGATAAAAAATTACAGACACATTAAAAGTAGTGATCGGTCCTACATTGTGAGAGCCCTGATGCTGGATGTTTTACATATGTTGTATGGATTAATCTGCCCTGCCACCAATGCAATGCATTTTGATCTGTCTTGAGCTCAGTAGCCATTTTACTAATCAGCTGGGTGTTAATTTACATGCACTTTCCTGCAGTGTTACCCAAAACCTTAGACCGAGCTAGTTGGGCACGAAGTCGTGAGGATCAAAGCTAAAATCTGGACTGGTGAACCCTTCAAGTTCTCCTTCGAACGTAATTCAGCTTTTCTCAACAAGACTATGGCCAATATTTTTTCCACCCTTTTCACATTGAATCACAAGGGAAGGTGAAAAATTTTTGGTCTGGCCCAGATATGACAACGATATACTAATGAAACTTTATTGTTTTTATGTGGCGCAATAATGTAAGTCAATAGAAAGCTTTCGATGACTTTCACACGAATAACACGACACACAGACATTTGCTCTCGGGGGTATCAGGATGACGACAGGAAGGGCATCCAGCCATCCCTTAAATTAAGCTTGCCGAATCTGTTAATAACCATGCTGTCCCTGCACAATGTGGCGCAATAATGTAAGTCAATAGAAAGCTTTCGATGACTTTCACACGAATAACACGACACACAGACATTTGCTCTCGGGGGTATCAGGATGACGACAGGAAGGGCATCCAGCCATCCCTTAAATTAAGCTTGCCGAATCTGTTAATAACCATGCTGTCCCTGCACTGATGCGGTACAAAGACACAATAAAAAGAAAATAATATAAGTCAAGAGTCAGCTTGAAATTTAGGGTGGCTTTGTTTCTAAGGTTTGTTTAAAGAGATCGTATTATGTGTGATTTGTTCATGTGGATTAACTGCAATGCCATGTTATCATAAAACTGTTTTTGATGGTCTACCACTATTTAAAATTCATTTAAAGTCGATAAAAGTTTATAAAAACTCAATTCTTTGTCTTCACGAATTTATCGATGGACAAGTACATTTAATGTGGGCAAACTTCTGACGAAGATGATCTACATGACAGGGGTTCCAAAACAGTATCTGCAGATGAAAACACTGCAAAAGTCGCAGTATGGATTATCAGTGATTAAGCGTGTATGAAATCATATCCACCATGACAGTCAAAACCAGTGCAGTTAACCAAGCGTAACCAATCCTCAAAATCAAAACAGTATTTTGCCATTCAAGCAACGACACATTCGCATGTGCTAAAGGAGAATACATAGTCCTAAACGACTTGCATTACTTCATTAAATATAACACTTCTTTCCAGCCTCAGAGATAAAAATAGATAAAATGACATGCATTAATTTTTTGAAATTGAATGATTTCGTCCACTGCCGATCTCACTTTCATCTCTAGTATATGGGTCTGAAAACACTGAGGCGATGTATAAAACAGGAAAAATCATTCTGGGACAAGGATTACAAAAAACTACAAATTTTTTAACTAATGTGTTAATGCTCTATGTCTGTGATGATTGCAGATTCACGTCTTTCATGGTTGACTTTTATCATGTTTCTTTCCCTGCTTAGTCACGAAAAAGATGTGATACTCCTAAATTATATCGTTCAATGAAATTGCGGGTTGTTTACATTAACATCACATTAAAAAAAAAATGTATACTACAAATTTAGAGTGCACTCCTGACGTGTTCCTATAACTGTTTTTTACTATGCACTTGAAACTTTATGCTGTACTTCTCAAAGTAGCTTACACAGTCTCTAAGATTGCAGGAAAACGATAGCTTCTTTATTCTCTATCATCTACTTTTGAACCAGATAAAAACTGAACAATATTTCCCTCTCAGGGGCTCACAGTTCTTTAGTGAGTATGTCCTTGGCTACTATGGGGCCCCAGCCTTTGCAGCATTACTTCCCCACTGTGCTGCAAGTTTATACTTCCACTATCCCTTTCCCACTTTGCCTTTCCATCAGATGGCTTTCTTGGTGCCGACCCTGCTTGGAACTTGTTTACAACTGGGCGTTAAGTTCTCACTTCGCGTCCTATACAACTTTCCATTAAGTAAACGCACAGTCCCCATTGTTGGGTTTGACCTGCCACCAATTTTCAGAATTTTTCAGAGGTGCGGGATGTACAGGGAAGGTCACCCATTGTGGTGAATGATCCAGCTTTGTGCCTTTCGATCTGTGCACATTTGTCTTTAATAAGTTAAAAACACAGCACAGTAGCCATACCATCCCGTTGTGGGGGGGGGTCGTCAAGCGCCTGCATGGTGGTAGCCCCCTAACCATGCAGGGTTGCCTGATCTGAAATCGCCCCATTTGTGCTAAGGAGCATGTGCCCATCATGACTTGGGCATAGGGACTCTGAGCAAAGGATTACTGACCAGGTAGCAGTTGCTGAGGCTCGGTAGCGCCCATGGAGAGAGTCCCCATTTGGAGTGGGTGGCACTGTGGTGGATGAGCCATAAATATAGTGGATGAAGTTATCTCCTGCTGATGGTAATACTGCTCTAGCAGGCTCTGTGAAAGGACAGTCCCCTTACGACTCTAAAATGTTCCCTTCCCTGACAATGCTGTGGGATGAATGTAGGGTTAAGTAGCAAGCAGAGCAATACTTTGTTTGTACAAGGACTGATGGTGATTCCTTCTAGGCCACAAAGCCCTTATTCTTTGTGGAGAACTTCGAAGATAAGTTTGGGAAAGTGACAGCTACCTCTAAAATGAAAGGTGAGTCAGTTTTGATGAAAATGGCATCCACTGCCCAGTCACAGGCACTGCTCGCTTGTTATAATCTGGGTGACATACCAGTGACTGTCACTCCCCATAACAGCCGAAATTTCGTTCAGGACACCATTTTCCAACAGACCTGCTCTTACAATCTGATGATGAGCAACAGAGTGTACACTTTGTCAGTTGCATACATAGGGGACCAAGGACAATAGGGTCACTACTGTTGCCTTCATCTTGGCGTTTGAGGGCTATCGATTGCCTGAAAAGGTCAAGGTGATAGTACACAGATGCAGTGTGGAACTGTATGTCCCCCCACCCCCCCACCCCACCCCCACCCCCAAGTGATGCTTCAAGAGTGTGAAATTTGGGCAAATGGTTTTGCACTGCAACACTAGCCACATCTGTCGAGATTGTGGACAAGTGCTACATGTGAATGCTGCTTTGCCCCCCCCCCCCCCTCTTCCATCGTATGTGAACTGTGGAAAGCATCATTTTTCCCTGCTGACCAGATTGCAGTGTTTTCCAGAAAGAGAAGAAGATACAAGAATACAAACTCACTTACCAAGAGGCTATGAAGAAGTACAAACAATTGCACCCAGCATTTCAAATAGTGTCATATGCTACAGCTACGACGACGTCTCCCCCTTCGGCAACGATGATTCCCGCCTGCTACACCGCCTACAGTAGGCCCTCAAGGCCGCTCAACCTTGCGTGCCCCCTCTGATACTTCAGGGCTCCCCTCTTGCTGCTTCTCCCACACTTACTTCGGACTGATGGCTTCCCACTCACCAGGGATATTAGTCCCCACCTCCCAGTCGGAGACAAATTACCTTCCTTCAGCTTCACTCGTCCGGAAGTGGTCCTTTGAGACACTTTTCTCCAAGGTTTCCGCTGGTCTACAATCTGGACACCAGCCAGTGGCTGAAGGAGCGAGGGCTCAGGGCTTTGCGACCGTCATCTTTACCTGAAACTGATTCAGGGAAGCCCTTGCAGTCATCGAAATCTTCTAAGGAAAGGAAAGACAAGAAGGTGGACATTTCTGGTAGCTGCCACGCCACCAGATCCCAACCTTTCCACTCCTATGGCTGAGGCGAAAATTCTGGCCGCCCCTGAGGTCCTGGTTCAAACCCACACAATAGGACCCAGAACCTATGTATACTGACGCCATAACTCCTTAATCTGTGGCACCAGGTGACCCTTAAGGCATAACCTGCCTCTTTGGCCCCTTTATGGCCTCACTGTACATGCACAACATCATTCTTGAGTGGAACTGTATCTGTTTTTTCCACTAATTGGCTGAGCTACGACATATGAATATCTTAATCACTTCCACTGCCTTCTTCATTGCCCTTCAGGAGACTTGGTTTCCAGCAACACAGACCCCAACCCTTCGTGGATACTGGGAATATTATAAGATTGTGCTACCTATAACACAGCATCAGATGGAGTTTGCACCTGTATTGCAAAATTCTGTCTCTTAATACTCCATTGGAGGCTATGGCTGTTTGGGTAAGGGCATTTCAGGCTATTACAATCCACTACGTTTACCTTCTTCCTGATGCTGAAGCGTCTTAGAACGTACTGTTTGCATTGATTTTTAAGCTCCCCCATCTTTCCTAATCTTGGGCGCCCATAAACGTTTGTGAGGTGGAACCATGATCACTGCCCCAATAAAGACCTCGATAATTACTGGTACAACTTAACCTTGTCTCTTGAATGCTGGTACCCCACACACTTCAGTGTGGTGCACTGAACTTTCTTGGCCATTGACCTTTCCATTTGAAGCCCTTGTCTTCTCTGACCCATCCACTGGATTGTCCTCAAAGACCTGTGTGGTAGTGACTACTTCCCGATCTTCCTGTTCCTCCATCAACATCACTCCCCTGGACGCCTGCCCAGAAGGGATCTCAACAGTGCTGACTGGCGTGCTTTCGCCTCTGCTGTCGACTTTGTCTCCCCGCTCCATGGAGATACTGATGAGGCAGTCCAGAATACAAACACAACCATTCTTTCAGCAGCTGATTTAGCTCTCTCCTGTTACTCAGGCCTGACCTGAAGAGAGACAGTACCTTGATGGTCATCAAAAATCGTAGAGACCATTAGATATCGCAGGCAGGCCCTCCAATGCCATAACTGACATCTGTTGATGGAGCACCTCATTACCCTTAAGCGGCTCTGTGCCAGTGTCTGCCACCTAGTAAAAAGAGAGAAGTAAGAATGCTGCAAATAGTATGTTTCAATAATCGTACTGCGTACTTCTCCTTCACAGGTTTGGACTAAGATCAGATGTCTTTGGGGATACCAGACACCTGCAAGAGTACCTGGTATTACCTTGAATGGCACTGTCTACACTGACCTGGACATCATCGCTGAACATTTTGCTCTGCACTACACTCAAGCCTCAGTGTTATGAGAATTATCAACCTGCCTTTCATGCTCTAAAACAGTGGGTGGAGCGATTTATCTTTTACTACATGCCACGTGGAGACATAAAATTCTCCGTTCAGTTAGTGGGAAATCATTAGTGTCCTGGGACACTATCCTGATACAGTCCCAAGGCCAGATCACATCCACAACCAACTGATCAAGCACCTACCAGTGGGTTGTCAGTGTCATATCCTTACCATCTTTAACTATATCTCGTGCGAGGACGAGTTTCCATCGCAATGGCAAGAAATCATTATTGTCCCAGTACTGAAAGCATCCTCTAGAGCTGAATAGCTTACTTTTGGAGGCTGGGGTCCCTCCATTGCAGATCAGGCACCAACAACAGCTTGTCAGTTATACTCCCCTAATCATATGAACTACCATCTCCTCTATCCAAACATGGTAATCCATCTTCTGAAACAGCAGCCCAGATCAGGAATATGGGACTTACTGAACTGCACTCCTTGCCAGATGGCTGTAGTGTTTTCACTGCAGAGTTCATAGCCGTCTCTCGTGCACTTGAGCATATCCGTTCCTGCACAGGTGGGATCCTTTCTCATCTGAAGCAATTCCTTGAGCAATTTGCAAGTTCTCGACCAGTGTTCCCCTCACCACCTCTGGTCATTGCTATCTAGGATTCCCTGTATGGCCTTGAACAGTGTGGACGTGCAGTGGCCTTCGTCTGGACCCTGGGCTACATAGGTATCCTGGGGAATGAACTCTCTGATAGCCTGGCCAAACTGGCTACCAGTAAACCAATTCGTGAGACTGGATTCCAGAAACAGACCTCCAATCAGTATTATGCCAACAAGTTTTAGGTACCTGGAACATGGAATAGCTCACTCTGACTACACCAAACAAACCAAGAGTGATAAAGGAGACTACAAATCTGAGGAGGTGCTCCATGCAGACCTCTCACAAGGACCCTACTGTCCTTTGCCAGCTCTGCATCGGCCATACTTGCCTGACTCATGGTCATCTCCTCTGTAGTAAGGAACCACCCTCTTGTCATTGTGGCTCCTGTCTGATGGTGGTCCACATTTTGCTGGACTCTCCCAACCTAGCCACCCTGCAGTGGACTCTTAATCTCCCTGACTCACTATCCCTGATGTTAGGAAATGATTCCTCAGTGGCTGACTCAGTTTTACGTTTTATTCTTGGAACAGGCCGCTTTACCTTATTGGTCCATTGAGAGGTTGGCAGAACACTCTGCTGCCTCCTCTGCCCAGACCGGACTGTGGCTTTCTGGGCTTGGTGGCCCACCCTGAGACTCACCCTACCTACTCGTTTTCTCTTCCTCTCCCCTCTCACATGGTCTGTTAGACTTGTTCATCTTTTGTCTCTCTGTGTATCTCTTGCCCTGTCTGTGTTGCTAGTCTATCCATGGCAATCTCTAAGTGGAGTACATCTGGTAAGTCGTGGGGACTGGAAGATGTATGTCCCCTCATTGCACTCTGTTTTCAGCGGCATCCAGATGCTCTCTAGACCGGGCAACTTACCTACCTTTCTTCCTGTGTCTCCCTCTCCCCTTTGTGTTCCTTATCTCATCTTCCCTGACCTTTTGTAAATCTTACAGTTTTCTTCCCCTGGGTTTATCGTGGAAGGCTATCTCTGATGTACAGTCATATAGACCTGTTTGTTCAAGGAAAAAGGGTTGATGACCTAATAGTATCGTCCTGTTAATCATCCATCCAACTACACTTCCCAGTGACCTCTGAATGATAATCTGTAAACGATAATATCGCTTAATTAGCAATTGCCCTAAACGAATTCCAAGTCAGTTGTTGTAAAAATGATGCAAGAAAAGTACCAGAAATTAAACGGAAAGATTTCTGACCCAATTGCGGACGTCACATGCTGCCACCATAGACAATTGAGAAACAAAGTGAACAGTACATTTTTGGCAAATAACTAACTATGAAATATCGTTGTCCAAGATGGATGTGACACTTACTAAAATCTGGCAAAAAGTTAACACAAAATCAAATTTTTCAGCACCGATTGGAGCGTTTTAGAAAGAATTAAACGGGCTTTATGCGTCCATTTGTTGCTGCACTAAGATGAAGATCCACCAACGTACTCCAGAAACGAAACAGCACCCAAAGCAATTAGGTAAAACCTGATGGCGCCTTGAAAAAAAAGTTGAAGTTTATGTCATATGTCAGAAAGGTTCTTAATAGTGTTTCCTGGGCTCCAAGAGTCATCCTTCCACTCTTATAAGCTAGCAATGTGTAAAACAGTAAACAGCGAAAACTGCGCACGTCTTATGAACTGGAAGTGTCAACAAGAGTGTGAGAAGACATCTTAGCTTAAAAAAAAGAAAATAAAGGAACGTCCTGCGTATATACCAGATTTCACCATCTGCGCCCTCTATTTATTCCCAAGACGAAGTAAATTTTGAGCTGATGAAAAGTTTAGAGCAAGCATAGAGGTTTATTATGTAGTGCATCCACATTCTCACTTCAAGGATGAACACTTCTTAAAGAGATTGAGTGTGATAACTTTACACTTTACCATAGTACTCTGTCTCCAATTATCATTATATTGACAACACATCAAACTTTGTTAAGCTTTAACCTTCCTTTCTTGGAATATAACAATGTCTGTGCAACACCATAAGAGTTTTGGTCTTTATTTTCAGATTTTCAGATACATTTCTTGGCCTGGAAGGCAAAATGCAGTGGGTGTGAGACACCTCATTTATAAAGACTGTTTTCAGAAATTTGTTGTAGTTGTCCTTTGATTACCTCTCGTGCTATAATATTTCTGGGAGTGTTCGGAGTCGCCAGTATGTGTAGTATTGTGGTTTCTACTCCCATGATGAATCTTACAGACTTTGAACGTTAGTAAATAGACAGCTCACACTTGGTTAGGAAATGTAACAATACTCGCAGATCCTTTAGGCATATTAGAAGTTATACATCTAGTTATATACCTAGTTTTGATGACCACTGTACAAGGCAAGTAAATATTCCTGGTAGAACTGCTATTTTCAAAGCTCCTAAAAACTGAATGAACACAATGTTCATAATTACTAATAGACAATTTCTAAGCAGCATGTAGACTGTATAGTTGTGAAACATCTACTAAACTAATGCATTTTAGTCTGGAATACAGACCAGTGGCAAAATATGATGTGGGCCAGGAAGTCAAGTTCTGCATGGTTCACTTTAGTAAGTCATATTTAAGTAAAATGAAAACTAGGGATGCAATTCATATTGTCATGCTTAATGTTTCTTTTCTTGATGAATCTATGTATGTATGACTAATTACAAAAAAGAAATTGCTTCATACTGCAATTAAAGGATCTTCATTTTCTAATATCATATGGATTTCCAGAATGAGATTTTCACTCTGCAGCTGAGTGTGCGTTGATATGAAACTTCCTGGCAGATTAAAACTGTGTACCAGACCGAGACTCGAACTCAGGACCTTTGCCTTTTGTGGGCAAGTACTCTACCAGCTGAGCTACCCAAGCTCGACTCACGCCCCATCCTCACAGCTTTACTTCTGCCAATATCTCGTCTCCTACCTTCCAAACTTTACAGAAGATTTCCTGCGAACCTAACACAACTAGCACTCCTGAAAGAAAGGATATTGCGGAGACATGGCTTAGCCATATCAGCGCACACGCCGCTCCAGAGTGAAAATCTCATTCTGGAAACATCCCCCAGGCTGTGGCTAAGCCATGTCTCCGCAATATCCTTTCTTTCAGGAGTGCTAGTTCTGCTAGGTTCGCAGGAGAGCTTCTGTAAAGTATGGAAGGTAGGAGACGAGATACTGGCAGAAGTAAAGCTGTGACGATGGGGCGTGAGCTGTGCTTGGGTAGCTCAGTTGGTAGAGCACTTGTCCACTGCCAGGAAGTTTCATCATATGGATTTCTATTTCAACATACACAATACAGTTGCATTACATCTTGTATATGTGCTAACAAATTTATTGATTCGTTCCAGTTATGAGATTGATGAATGTCCATTGTATTAATATCAAGAATGTACACAAATAACACATACGTATAGTAACAGACAAGCTAAAACTATACAGTAATGTCTAATTTAAATTTTTAAGAAAAACCTAAATTTGTTGGCAATTTGCTTACACCTCAGCTTAGTCAAAATTGAAAATGAGGGTGCATGTAACATCTCATATTGTAACACATTTTTGCGTTAGCAACTGCCAAAACAGTAGGATTACTGAAATAGGTAAAGTGAAACAATGTACCAATCTTTAATTAAAGGAAGAAAGATTTAAATGTCATTCCTAATAAACTCATAAGTCACCAAACACTATTAAAATGTTGGAGACTTTGACCTAATAACAAAACATAATAAACTACTGAAAACCCTATTTGCCACATGGCATTACATCATATACTAAGTAAATTAAAATATTATCATATGAAGAGAATTGTGTGAGATGATTAGAGATGTACCTAATAACAGTCAGCAATAGGTGTGCTGTTGTCTGCTGCACTTTGAAAATAATAGCATACATTGGAATTTAATTTTCTGGTTTTATACAATCACAGCAAAGACAATGTTGTTTGGCTTTTTAATCAGTAGCTTTAACTATAAAAGTAATGCAGTAATGCTAACTAGAGTATCCTGTCCTACTTAAGGTAATCACTTATCTTTGTTTGCTTTTTGCAATTAAGATGTACCTGCACATTTTGTATTTGACAACACATTCGTATCAAATGGATGGGGCATGAGTCATGCTTAGATAGCTCAGATTGTAGAGCACTTGCTCGCGAAAGGCAAAGGTCCCGAGTTTGAGTCTCGGTATGGCACACAGTTTTAATGTGCCAGGAAATTTCAACAATTTCTTCACCTGCTGAGGCAAACTGGTAAGACTGTTGTCCAGCTGGGTGAAGTTTTCCATTTCACAAGTTGATCCCATTCCACAAAGTTCTTGAACTATGTTCCCCAGAAGAATGTCATCCTCATTTTCTTCTGTTACCCTCACGATGGAATGGCAAGGAAGATCTCTGAAACTTACATGATTCAAACAATTGACAACTGTGTTTTGAGTGACATTTTCCTCACTTTTGATATCACTAAAATTGCATTAGGAACGCTGAAACACTGTTAAGCTTAAAATTCCGATGTATTATTTGGTCTCATGTTGTAAAATAAGCCAGCTTCAGATGCTCTGAATATGTCATTGACAAAGCTCATGTCAACAGTAAAGATAGTCCTTAACTTCGTTTATACTTCTGTAGCATTCTGTTTCATCATGTTAAAACATGTACTTAACGAAAGCAGTTTATTTGAACAACTGATTTCACCCAATTCCTTTCATCTCAGTCACTTTAAATGAGGAAGCAGACCGATAAATGGCTAATCGAATACATATGAGGCATTTATTGGCTTTTGACAACTCTGAAATTCTTAAACCCATAACTGTGGAGAACACTCTTGTTAAATAACGAATCATGTTCAGGATCATAACTGACAGATATAAAACCTGTAACACAAAAAAGTGTTTTTGAGTCAGTGTCTGTCACATTGGTTTAACGTATCACAATAAAAATATGGATCACAATCGGCCAAAAAGTGAGTTTTCCATTCAGAATTCCCTGTAATTAGATTTAATGTTCACTGGCTCATTATGTATCAAAAGGAATCTCATTGAAGTCACGTGCCAGGCTAAATGGTTCAAATGGCTCTGAGCACTATGGGACTTAACATCTGTGATCATCAGTCCCCTAGAACTTAGAACTACTTAAACCTAACTAACCTAAGGACATCACACACATCCATGCCCGAGGCAGGATTTGAACCTGCCCGTAGCAGTCGCGCGCTTCCTGATTGAGCGCCTAGAACCGCTAGACCACCGCGGCTGGCGCCAGGCAAAATGATGGCAAGTGTAAATTGTGAGTACGTTAGTTCCTGGAACAAATTCAATAGAAAAAATGGAAAACAGTTCAATTTTTAAAATGTGTCCACTATGATTATGTCTACAGCGTGTCTCACTTAACTCTGCCACCTCAAATATCTCCGGAACAATAACAGATATTCAAAAACGGTTTTCACCAGCAGGAACGTACGGCAGGGGCTTAGGAAACCAAATACTATGCGAAATTTTAAAACGTAAGCAAATACTATGTTCAACACAAACGTGTGCATTTTTAAAAGGATATTCCCTATTATTTCGTATGCAATCAGTAGCATGAAAAATCACAATAATAATGGGGTTGGTAGCATCGCAATACGTCAATTACATCCCGAGAAATTGCGAAGCGAAGTTGATGCTCGAAATAAATGAAGCGCACTGCTAGCGCACGTCCTGAGACTCAAGCGTGCACCTCACGCTGCCTGTGTCAGAGACTCACACAATTGGAAGATATGCACAATCCACAAACATAAACAAGTAGCACGTCCAAAGCAAAGTTACGTTTTTCAAATTGAAAATGTGTGTTTATTCTAGCGAAATGACAATTAGAGGTACAATAGAGATAACACACTTGAATTCACTTTGCTTAACACATTTACTAGTGCCCTGTCGCCCACAGAAACTGTATTGTTGGGTATTACGTCCAGCATAGAAAATACACACAAATCTTCACCAATGAAACTGTGTCACGTCAACATATGTTCAAAGTGCCCTCCGTTTGCATCAATACACGATTACAGGCGGGTAACGAGAGAGTGTTGCACAGATTGTAGAGTTTCTACAGATATTAGCACACACTCCGCAGTAATACGATGTTACATATCCTCTACTGTCGTTGGGGGTTCTTGATACATTCTATCTCTCACTGCGCCTAAGAGAAAGAAGTCTAATGGCGTCAAGTCGGGGGACTGCTGGCCATAGCACAGTACCTCCCTGTCCCATCCACCTATTTGGAAATGTCACATCTAGAACATTTCTGGCAACTTTTGCGTTGTGTGCGGGACATCCATCATGCTGGAAACACATTAGTAGATGAGTTTCCCATCCTAGATCCTCCACGAGGAGCGCTAGTGTGTGTTGAAGGAATGATGCATATCGCTGTCCATTCAATGTTCCACAGTAAAAATATGGACCTACAATACAGTTAGCGATGATACCGCACCAAACATTGGCACTGCACTGTCGTCGATGAGCAACTTGGTGAACTCAGTGGGGATTTTGCATGGACCAGTAGTCCATGTTCCGCAGATTCACATTACAATGATTAGTAAATGAAGCCTCGTCCGTAAACAACGTATTGCTTAGAAATACTGGATTACCTTGCAAATTATGAAGTGCAAAACAACAGAATACAATGCGAGATTCAAAGTCATTCCCGCACAGTTCTTGGTGCAGTGAGATATGGAATGGATGAAACCGATACCGATGCAAGATTCTGCACACACTAATGTGGCTTATTCCTAAACCTCGTGCAATTTCTCGTACATCCACCTGAGGATTGTGCTCTATAGCAGCCAGAACAGCAATTTCGTTTCCATTTCCAGTTGCTGGCGTCGTACGTCTACGTTTTGTGGGAGCCCAGCTTCCTGTTTCCATGAGTGTCTTGCAGATGTTGAAAATGGTTCGACTTGACGGACACCGCCGATCTGGGTAGCGTTCAGCATACAGTGTCACAGCTGCGGTTCCATTTCTGTGACATTCGCCATAAATTAAAATAATATCTAGTTTTTCTTCGTTACTGAAGGCCGGCATATCGACTGGATGACGGAATGTGGTAACGTATGTGAATTACGTTACAGTATGAGAGCAGTTCAGTAGATCAGATTAGGAGACACTTGCACATTGAAGGTAGAGCGTGCCGTGCTGATATTGATATGTTTACAGCAGGATACAGTCGCCAGTGCAGGCAACCCCTGCTCTGACCACAGTACTACATTCGATGCATTACGTCAGAAATTGTGATGCTGTTGCTGTCCTTTACAAGCCACATATTTCAGAACGTATGAGGTTTAGAAACGTGAAACCAAGTGTGTTACCACTAATTGTACTTCTAGCTGTCATTTCGCAACAGTAAACATTATGCACAAGACATCCATCATTCTGATCCCCGGCTCCCCCCATCGGACGTTCGAGTCCTCCCTCGAGCATGTGTGTGTGTGTGTGTGTGTTGTCCTTAGTGTAAGTTAGTTTAACTTAGATTAAGTAGTGAGTAAGCCTGGGGACCGATGACCGCAACAGTTTGGTCCCACAGTCCTTACCACAAAATTCTGATACTGCATTATTTGACACATTATAAGAGGTGGACGAGTTCAAGTAAGGTACACCTCAAGAAGGGGCTAAACCATCCCACTTTAGGAGTGACATCAATGAAATATGGGCCAATGATGTGTTGTCATACAAAACTACACCATACATTAACAAACCACTGACGTAGTACGTCAATCATATCACGATTACCAGTAGCGTGAGGTGCACGCTTGAGTCTCAGGACGTGCACTAGCTGTCCACTTCATTTATTTCAAGCGTCAACTTCGCTTCGCAATTTCTCGGGATGTAATTGACCTATTGCGATGCAACCAACGCCATTATTTTTTGTGATTTTTCATCCTATTGGTTCAATACGAAATAATAGGAGGTGTCCATTTAAAAATGCACAAGTTTGTGTTGAAAATAGTATTTGTTTGCGTTTTAAAATTTCGCATAGTAATTGGTTTCCTAAGCCCCTGCAGTACGTACATGCTAGTGAAAACCGTTTTTGAATATCTATTGTTCTTCCAGAGATATTTGAGGTGCCAGAGTTAAGTGTGACATCCTGTGTATTGAGAATTTTATTGGAAGAATATTAGCTCAAAAAGCAAATCGATTGAAACAAAACTGCAAAATGTAATAGCACTATATAATAAATTACAAAATTTTTCATCAGATCTTTATTGTTGCAAGATATGTGCTTAAGAGGAATGATGTGAATAATCTCTGAAATTGTGTATCATTTGGTATGTGTAAATGTAAATCCAACACAAAAATTGTGGTGTTAAGAAGGTGTAATGAATATAGTCTATGCAAAACACTAAACAAGGAGCACCGCAAAATCGAAACTATCATCTTGCCTTTAGAGGAAAATGTAAAAGTGATTAACTCAAGCAGCAAAATAATCAGAGTAATGAAAAAAAGTGAGTTCATGTTAGATACTAAGACTTATGAAAACAAATATAATGACTTCCATTTAAAAAAACCGTGAAAACTTTGAAAGGTGGTATTGTATGTGTGAAGTATGACACAAAATTTCGTTTTAGATGTGCAAAGCCGAATTCTTCATTGAAAAGAAACGAGAAATTTGTTAAAGTGTGGATACCTAATAATTGTACAAATATATCAAATATCCTACAGATTATCCATTAATAAACACATATGGAATTATGAGTGATGAAAATGACAATAATGCTTTTCTAGGTCATGCCGACGGTCCCCAAATATTTCATGTTGCAGAAGGTATTCTCCAAAACGATATCACTTCAAAACTTCAGCATGTAGATGTTTTAATTTTGGATGCTGCAGTTTCTGTATCACAAAATATTCACCCAACTGGTACAGATTCAAGTCACTTGAGAAATCCTGTGACTCTTGCCAGCAGTCGTATTAAAGATGCAACAAATATGAAGAGAACAGTTTTTGTCCATATTTGAAATAAGGAAACATGTTAATTTGGACAAAATTGATATGTAATCGTTGGATTCATTGTCTGCTGTTTTGGTCCAGTGTGGAGAAAGAGGCTACTACAGCAAATGAACAATTTTCAAAAACCTAAAAGAATGTGAATCGCAGTATGAGAGCTATGGCTTGAGTTACACATTACGCCGTCTGTACTGCTCAATGTGCATGGATTGGATGCACAAGTTTGGCAGTCAACAGTTGTAGCACTGTTAGGTAAGCCCATCCACCATGGCAAGGTCGTCCCACGTCGGAAGGACGAAATCGATTTTTAATGTCCTGATGCGAAAAACCATATAACAAGCAAAATGACATAGGTTTTTAATTGTCTTAGGGCCAAAAACGGCATATAAACAAAATATCATCAGTTTATAATTGTCATGGGAGTGGCGTAAGACATGTTCAATATTCTGTCCACCGTTTTCTGTCACTAGTTGAAATCGAGAAACAGCATGCTCCACAACAGATTGAAGTCTCTTGGGGTATCATGTTCAGAATGTGTTCCACACTGTGTGCCTTCAGTTCAGCTACATTCGTAACTCTAGTACTGAACACAACGTCTTTCAGACCATCCTACAGCCAGAAGTCACACAGATTAAGACAGATGATCTGGATAGCCAGGCTGTAGTGAAATGACAGGTGATAATTCTAGCATTTCCGAAATGTCTTTGCAGCAGCTGCTTCACTGGTTGTGCAATGTGTGGGGGAGCGCCACCTTTGATAAAAATGATCCTACCCACAAATCCACATTGTTGAAGGACTGGAATGACGTTGGTGTGAAAAAGAATCTTATAGCTTTTACCAGTGGCGGTATGCAAAACAAGACCCAAAGGACTTATCTCCTCGAAAAGATACAGCCCTAGATGATTGTGTCAACCCACACCACACAGTCACCTTTGCAGAATGAAATGGTAATAGTTAATGTGCATGCTGATTTTCTATTGCCCATATTCTGCAGTTCTACCTATTGACATGTCCACAGAACGTTCCATGGCTATTCATTGTCCATTTCCATGTAAGTAAGAAATTCAAGATTATGCATTTGTCTTCCTGGCAGGTCAGCAGAAAGCAACATGGGTGATTTTGTATGAATGGCAATGCAGGATGGTTCGAAAGAATTTATGCACTATGCTGGCAGGCATGTCCAACGTTTGGGCAATTCCCAGTGTGCTGCATGTTTGTTCTGTGTCCACATCTTCAACAGACATTGGATCAGCTGCTCACCTCCCTCTGTTGTGAGGCACTCCAAAAAGAACCTATCTTTTCGAATCTTGTAATAATTTACTCCAGACCCTTACTATATATAGGACCAATGCCTTGCTTCATATTGTTGAGTGTCTGGAACTTCAGCAGGGTTACTAACGCAGCGTCACCATTCTCATAAAAGGGCTTCAGCAGTAGTGCACGATCCTTCATGCAGTCGGTCATGTTGGACAACTCAGACAAAAAGAGCAAAAGTTGTATGCCACACATCTGTTGCTGTATATTATGGCGCTTATAGTGCTATCTAGAGGTCAAATTTTAGACAATTGTTTATCTTTTGTTTTCTTCCATGACGTTTCCTCCTGTGTCAAAAATAAGCTGTTCAAATTTGACAGTGTGCTGAGGACTGGTTCACTTTCTACAGCATTTTGAAACTGGAACTTTAAATTGCAGACACTATACACACACGCCCACACATACACACACACACACACACACACACACACACACACACACACATATATATATATATATATATATATATATATATATATATATATATATATATATATATGAATATATGTGTGTGTGGTTTGTTACATATAGGATGAGTCAAAAATGACTCTACATTTTGGAATGATATAGATATTTATTGAGGTAACTTGCAGAACTGGTTGACGTGTCACCTTCTGGCAAATCAAGTGTCATTTTTGTTTGATGTGACTATGTTTCGTGGCATGACAAACATCCCACAGGTAAACAATTTCTTCCCACACTTGTGGAAAAGCAGCACAGATCTGATTTTTCAGATCGGCTAAATTGGTTGATAGGTGAGGAACATACACACGGTTTTTAACGAAACCCCAAAGAAAGAAAGTCTGGAGAGTAAGGTGGCCATGTGATTGGCCCTTCGCAGATAATCCATCTACCTGGGAAGTGATTATCGAGGAAACCTCGAACTTCTGTGAGGTAAATGAGATTGTACACCATTTTGCTGGTCACCTTCATCGACCTGTGGAATTAAAGAATTCAAAATTTACGTTGAACTCTTGTTTCAGACTTCACCTCATGAAACAAAAACACACAATGAGCACCCTCCACACCAGTGAAAGTAGCCACTTCAACTGTGTCAACTGTGCACTATGCTGGCACTCCTAGTGGCGGAATGGGGTCCTTATGTGCTATATAAATCAAACTTCTATCAAAATACAGTTATACATCCATAGTACTCTCCAGATACTAGTCAGATACAACACCATACTAACACCATCATATAAACATTTAACAAAATATTTACAGACTATCTAAGTAAATAATATTTATTAGTCTAGTGCATAGCATATACAGGATGTCTCACAATTCCTATTCCAGGTTTGATTGTAGAGAATAGGCCTTTCAGCCCAGCAAAGAAATTCTGAGAAAAACTGATGCCTCCTTGAGATTTGATTTCGGAAGGTGCCAGAATGAACAAGTCTAATCATGTGGAGAGGAGGATGTACTTGCAAAAAGAGCACCCAACATTATATTTTTTATAGAAAATGAAGCATCATAATTAAAGCAGGCACTAATATATTTAGATGAAACATGTATTCGTACACACTACACTATAAACAAAATCTTGTAAAGTAACAGTGTGCAAACAGTATTGTCTTCACAACAGCACTAGGTAACATTCATTCCTGTGAATGGAGAGTGTAGTTTCATGTTTATTTCTCCTCTGAGTATAAAAAGAAAACTTCGGTCTAACTATATTACTAAGTTGCTAAAATGGAGAAAAATGCAAGAAACCCAGTTGCAGGTTGCCTATCTAATGGCTCCTGGGGCAACAAATACTTTATTCTCAGTATGTAACATAATTATTTACAGAATTTAAAAATGTGAAATACTGTCATAATCTACTCACAAAGATTTAACACAATAAGACAAGGATTAAAATTAGAAACTGCATATTTGTCTCGAGTGCAAATTATCCAGACTTTATTCATCCAGCATTTGAGAATGAGAGCACTTAGTAGTTTCCAACAAACTTCACATATAATTTCAACCCTTTTCGAAACTTTTTCTTGCTGTCACCATCTCTCCCCCACCCACAAAATAACAAAAGGAAAAAAGTTTATCGCTTACCACATTTTCGCTGTCCCTGCAGTGAAACTTTGCCATCAGACATAATGTTTCAATTCATCATTATTTGTACTACTAGTTCTGCCTGCAAATTTTATGATTGGAGTTTAGGAAATATCACATTTTATGCATAGAAGTTCAATTCTTCAATGAAATGGAGGAATGGGGGGTGTTACTGATCATGTAAAAAAAAGGGGCAGAAAAAGTAGCTAGAGACAAGAAAAGCCGAACTTTCAGGATTAATTATCAATAACCAACCGTCACCTCTAATAAAGTAAATCCCATGTCCACTGAAATAAAAATCTCCATTTTAAGTAATAGTATGTATTGTCATACATTTAAAAGACTACTGCCAGCTAGGATGGTGAACCAACAACTCAGATTAGGCCAGTGGTTACATATTGATGTGAAGCACTCATAAACAACAACTCGGAATATTTAAATGAAGAATATTACGAAAAATTTGTGGAGAGATCCGAAATAATGATGGTACCTGGAGAGCAAGGACCAATTATGGGTTAGTTTGTCTCATACACGGAGCTGTTATTGTAAGGCTAATGAAAAGTAAAAGAGTAGCCTGGCTGGGTCATGTCCTAAGGATGAAGGACACAAGAACTACAAAGATGGTCTTCCAGTGTAAACTGGTGGGAACAAGATTAAAAGGAAGACCATGTAAACGATGACTGGGCGACATGGAAGAAACCATCAGAGCCCTAGGAATCAGAGGACGGAGAAGGAAAGTAAACGAGATAGCATAATATAAGGAAATCGTGAAGAAGGCAAAGACCCTCACAGGATTGTGAACCACAAGAAGAAGAAGAAGAACAAGAACAAGAACCTTTTCCTCTTTATTTCATTGACATATTTTATGGTCGTTTTCTTTCTAGTGAATTCTGTCGTTGAAAAAATAAAGAACTATGCATTTTCGTATCGTCAATTCGCTCCCCAAACCATTACAAACGAGAAAATTGATGCAAGAAAGTGGTCTCTGTGATCATACGAGATCATAAACACCTGTCAGCTAATTTTCTTCATTAATATGCATACCAAGATGCACATCCTACAATTTTAGTTTGCAAAACATGAGAATAGGCGATTTTAGCTATAATCTTGTAGGTGTAATACGACTTCCATATTTAGTTATTTCCAGTTAACAGTCAAGTATGAGTGTAGTTAGAGCACCCTTAAAAACGTATTCTTAAAACTATTATTGCCTCCATGCCTCATTTATGTTAGTACTGAGTTGCTGTCGCTGCTTTTCTTAAGTTCAGTCATGTGCATAATCTGTCTCCTAGCCAACAGTCGTTCTGGAGTGATCTCATCTAGCCAGCCAAGTAAGGAATCTTTACACATAGGAAGTAGGCAGGTACAGAATGTGCATCAGATATATCACATTTCGAGGATCAATGACTCCCTTCCTCTGTGTGATGTTACTCCCTGCTATTATTGCCAAATGGTCCGAATTTACTGCTGTTTTGTCTAGAGTGGTCTTTTTTTCTGTTGAGCATACCTACAAAATTTTGTCATTGTATGATAGTGAGTTTAAAAGACATGGGTGTGTATGCATAGAAATCGAGACTTTAAAAATTTGGGGTGAGAGGATTTTCTGGTCATGTAGAAATGGACAGAAAAAACTAGAGATAGTAGTAGTAGTAGTAGTAGTAGTAGTAGATTAATTCATCTGTAGATCTCTTTTTACAAGGATATATGATATGTCACAGTATTTACAAGTTTAGACCAATTTAAGATAAGCTAATTCATATACACATATATTTTCAGACTTCTAGTTAGAGACAATCATTAGATTAACTCCTGGTGTACAATACTTTTTTTAGAAATAACTTATTAAATTATGTAATGTCACACTCTTTACTCATATCACTATCAGTGGCTGCACACACTATACACACATTGTTTCATAACACTACACACACACACACACACACACACACACACACACACACACACACACACACTGGTGATCTCCGGGCCATTTTATGTACTGCAAGTTCCCATTTGCGATCCTGAAAAACTGTTTCAGCATCCATCCATAATGAGTGAGATGTTGAGCTCAGAAAGAGGAGGAGGTGTTAGTATTGTGCTATGCATAGTTTGGGGATAAGTATTTCTAGAAAGGAAAAAAGAAGGAAAAAACATAAAGATGTATGTGGAATGTTGGATATTTTATAATCATTATTATTATTATTTATTTGTATGGCATTTTCTTATCAAACCCCTACTCTGTTTTACCAAAATAATCCTTCAATGTATTAAATGTATTGCATAACATGTACTTTTTAGCTACCTTTTTAACTAAGTGTGTTTCTGCAATTTCTTTAATCTATTTTGGTAATTTATTGTACAGTTTTATTCCTTGGTAGAAAATGCTGTTTTGAGTTTTATGTTTATTTTTTCTTGGTAAATGTAAGTTGAGTCTATCTCTTATTGAATTGTCATGGACAGAGCTGTTTGTTCAGTAATTACCAATGTTATTTTTTATGTGTACAGCTGACTGGCAAATGCATTCACGTGGAGCAGTTAAAATCCCCAGTGCTTTGAACAGATATTTACACTGAGAATTGACTAGTATTTTGGGCTATTATTCTTATGGCTCTTTTCTGGAGTTTGAAAATTGCATTCATATTTTGTACCTTTGTTCCCCAAAAAAGAATGCCATTGCTAAGAATTGAGTGTACATATGAATAATATGTAACTAAAACACACTGCATGTTACACACTGATGATAGGATTCTAAGGGCATAACATGCTGATGACATTCTGATTGCAAGTACCTTTGTATGTTCACACCACTTCAATTGAGAATCAATGTTCATTCATAGAAATTTTGGATTTGTTACCAAGTCTATAGAAGTGCCATCTACATTTAATTTAACATTGCCATTTTTCGTCTTCAAACTGAAATTTATGGCATTAGTTTTCTATGTGTTCAATATCACTTTATTGCTTATTGACCAATCATCTGTCATCATCAAAGAGAATTTTTTCACCATGAGTAACACTACTGGCAAAGTTCAAAAATGGCTCTGAGCACTATGGGACTTAACATCTGAGGTCATCAGTCCCCTAGAACTTAGAACTACTTAAACCTAGCTAGCCTAAGGACATTACACACAACCAGCCCGAGGCAGGATTCGAACCTGTGACCGTAGTGGTCGCCCAGTTCCAGACTGAAGCACCTAGAACCCCTCTTTCACACTGGCTGGCACTGGGAAAGTCATTGATGTGTATCAAGAATAGTATTGGTCCAAATATGTACATTGTAGAACCCCTATATTAATGTCTTTTGGTTCTGATAAGTGTTTTAGTAAATGTTTACAGCTAAATATCTGTTATCTCTACTCTTCGTACCATATCTGCTAGTTATGATCAAAATCAGTCATTAGCTACCCCTCTTACTCCTAATGCTTCTAATTTATTTAATAGAATCTTGTGGTTGACTGTATCAAACGCCTTAGGAAGATCCAAAACTAAGCCTGTGACACACTTATCTTTATCAGTAGCATCAAATACAACTTTTGTGAATTCTACTATGGCTGACTCCTTATTTTTGCCACTACAGAAACCTTCCTATAAATCTTTTTGTATGAGTGATGCAAATTTAAGAATTCTGGATCATTGTGAATATTTTTCGTGGAACTGAGGTGTTTAAGTGTTTGAGAGGACTTCTTAATACCTGCTGTTATCCATCTGTTTTTGTGAGATGTTGATGCAGGCATGCATACTTTTGGAAATGACTTTTCAAAGTTCAATTTTAACAATGTGGAGAATTTAGCGAATTTCATATTCACATTGATTTCGTTATACACTTCATCCCAGCTTTGTTTTTCTAGTTCTTTTGAAAAATCTTTTATTTTGATTTATGATAGATGTCGTTTGTAGGCTTGTAGATAAGGGAATGATTCGATGCCTGATTTTACTGTTGTTATTTGACAGAGATGATCTGGTAGTCTGATATCTTTTATGGCTACATCTCATTTTTCCCTGTCCATATTTGTGGCCACATGGTCAGTTGCTGATGCAGTCATTGTAGTAATCTTTGTTGCACTATTGACCAATAGGTACATGCCAAAACTTTGAAGGATGTTTATGAAGGTGCTGCTGGATTCATTTATGATATTAGTGTGGATGTTAATGTCCCCACACAGAATTATGTTGACCTTTGTATTTGAGACTTTATCCAGAACTTCAGTTAATTTCTTGAAAAAAGCGTCCATACTACCACTGGGACATCTATACACACACAAAATGATTAATATCTTGGTGGTATCAAGCCCTGTAAATTCAATAGCTGTTATTTCAAAGTGTTTGTCTTCACTTACTATACTGAGGTCATGTCTTCATTTGAACTGTGCTCCTTTTCTGATATAAATGCATGATTCTCCAACCCTTGAAGTAGTTCCGCAGTAAGAGTTTGCCCTTTCATACAATGATAATACTACATGTTGCATTTCTGTGTCTCTACACCAGTGCGCAGTAATACAAATTACTGTGCAGTTCAAAGATTGGATCTCAACTTCTAATAGCTGCATTAATTTATTTTTTATTGATTGCACATTTTGATGGAGGTTTGTTGAGTCTGTGAAATGCCCCATGTTACTCTTTCCAATGGTTTGTTTTTCTTTGTGACATCAGGTATGTGTGATATTTGAAGTGTTGAAATCTGTCTTGTGAGTGATTGTTTCAGTATTTTTTAAACTGCTGGAGATACTCTTTAGGCAGGGGAACCTGTTGTCTGGATTTATCCTAAAAAAGACCTACTTTTCCTAACTATGACAACCATGACCATGTGTGGCCCGAGATCCACCCCGTATCTTTCATGAATCAGCTGTACCAATCTTCCCTTCCCAGTCATGTTTAAGTGTGGGCCATGCCTAGTGAAACCACATCTGCTGATAGTCCTGACGGGCACCAGAGAAACATGAGCAAAGTTGGTGTCCTCAGAGCCATCCCTAACGTCACATTGATTTGCCTTACAGCTCCATCAAGGTGTGGTCGATCATGACGACAGAACAGCTCAATAAAGTTTACGTTGGTGCCATGAGTCATGGATCCTATCTAGTCGAGGTCACCAACTATGTCATATGCCACATGTCCAAACAGTTTCCCGCCCCACCCACTATCACTACATGGTCCTCTTTTGTAAGTCCTTACATAAAGACTCTAGGTCCTCTATCACATGACTTAGTTCTCATTTGGTATGAAGATACTGGTGGCCTGGTATGCTGCCCATAAACTTTCCTGTAACTTAGGGCCTACACCTCGCCCATGGCTACTATTAGCAGCAGCAGTTTCTTCTTCCTTACACTTGGTACATTCCTAGGCTTCTTGGCATCAGTTGAAGTGTACTGCACATTTCCTGCTCCTCATTCTACCTGAGGCTCTTCTCCATTAACTCTGTCACTGGTAGATATCTTTTTTGGTGTTGATGATAAAACTGTCAGATCGCATTCTCCATCTTCCTATCCTCCTATCAGCTGCCAGTTCCCAACCGTCTTCCTCCCCCCTATCTCCATTGATCCTTGTGTGTTCCTTCCTTGCTTCCTCCAACTGTGCCTCAAGGGCACAGATTTTCCTTTCCTGTTCCTCAATCAAAATGTTCCTACTGTATACTCTGCACTTCCAGGAGAAAGCCTCCAACATTCTTCCCACTGCATCCCCCCTGGTGAAAATATTTTCTACAAAATTGGCAACAAATCCCTTTACTCACTACCCTATAACAGCTCGCGAGATTTCTCACTCATCGTCAGTTTCGAAAGAATAATTAAGTTTAAACAATGTGTTAAATTTCTCAAGGTCGCGAGATTGGCTGTGTGTACACAAAAAAACACAAAGGTCTTATGTGAGGTGGTTGTTGTTTTTGTAATAGTTTACAGATACAATGACAGAAGAATGAATTCGTAATTATTTTGCTTTTAGAAAATTCACGTTATCAGGCTTGTTTGGTCAGGCTTTTAAACGTTTACAACTCGGAAAATTTAGGCACAGATCGCGTCTATCCAACTAGTAAACAATACGAAATGTGAAACTTTCCTGGCAGATTAAAACTGAGTGCCCAACCGAGACTGGAACGCGGGACCTTTGCCTTTTGCAGGCAAGTGCTCTACCATCTGAGCTACCAAAGCACGACTCACGCCCGGTACTCACAGCTTTACTTCTGCCAGTATCTCGTCTCCTACCTTCCAAACTTTACAGAAGCTCTCCTGCGAACATTGCAGAACTAGTACTCCTGAAAGAAAGGATATTGCGGAGACATGGCTTAGCCACAGCCTGGGGGAAGTTTCCAGAATGAGATTTTCACTCTGCAGCGGAGTGTGCGCTGATATGAAACTTTCCTGGCAGATTAAAACTGTGTGCCCGACCGAGACTCGAATTCGGGACCTTTGCCTTTCACGCACACTCAGCTGCAGAGTGAACATCTCATTCTGGAAACTTCCCCCAGGCTGTGGCTAAGCCATGTCTCCGCAATATCCTTTCTTTCAGGAGTGCTAGTTCGGCAAGGTTCGCAGGAGAGCTTCTGTAAAGTTTGGAAGGTAGGAGACGAGATACTGGCAGAAGTAAAGCTGTGAGTACCGGGCGTGAGTCGTGCTTCGGTAGCTCAGATGGTAGAGCACTTGCCTGCGAAAGGCAAAGGTCCCGAGTTCAAGTCTCGGTCGGGCACACAGTTTTAATCTGCCAGGAAAGTTTCATATCAGCGCACACTCCGCTGCAGAGTGAAAATCTCATTCTGGAATATGAAATGTGTTACTTAAATACGATTTAGAAACGTTTAATTGCACTTTTATTGCTACAATAGACACTGATGAAACTAGTAGCTGTTTTTTAAACGAATTTTGCACTATCCAGAAAACATTAATAGAATTTTTTGAGTTTATGCCACGCAAAATTTCGGGTTATGCCGCGATTATCGGTACTTCAGCTAAAGAATAAGTTTTTTAAGAACAATGTCTGCTGGGACGCTAATATTCAGTTGTGTGACACGAACGGACACTACAGCAAGTATACAAAACAAGGAAAATTTAAATTTAACACTATTTCCTCTTAAATAAGTTCCTTTAAAAGACAAAGGAAATATCTGTCATCTCACTCAGCGGCCATCTTGGACAATTGATAAGAAAAGCTTAAATTTTGGCGTTAATTATGGAGCACTAAGCTTCTCCCCTTTATTCTGTTCACAAAATTTTGCAAGAAAATGATTCCCTTCTTGCTGCTGCCATACTGTCTAGACCCAAATCCTATGGAACTGCTATGGAATCTTGCAAAGAATAAGACCCATGCTTGTAATACGTCAGGCATATCACTCTCCAACCCAAACAAACACTGCCTGATGATTTTTTTGCTAATAAATAAATGTACTGTGTCATCTAATGTAGTGTAAGCCTTCCAATGCAAAGCTACTTCAGCTACCTGAGAGTCAATTTTGCTTCCTTTAAATACAAGTAGCTTTTCAGTTGGCCTCTCAAAGCTGAGTGGATCTCCTCCTTGACCTTTCCACCAAAGGAAAAATTGAAATAAACACTGGGAATCAAACTTGGGGCCTCAGTGATACTAGCCAAAATCGTTAACCATTAGACCACACAGTCAGTCCATGTTTGGTACTGTTTCATTAGCTTTTACTGTTGTGACATTAGGGAAGACAGGGAAGGCTGTGAATCACTCCAAAAAAGTATGTACTCACTATTGTAGATACTTTGATGAATGAGGAAACTGAAAATATAATTCTGTGAGTCAGCATAGTTTCAAACAAAGAGCCGGTATGATCATTGCACGACTGAAAGAGCAAACGATGAATCACGAGACACAACTCTAAAAAATTGTGCCATCGCCAGCAAGGTGGTTTTGAGGATACTTCCAGAGAAGCATTGTCAGCAGTTAAGTAGAGATACAACTAATACTCGATGTTTCTGTTCTTGTTCTAAATGGCACTTCATTCAATGGCTAGTAAGGACATGCAATGTGTGACAGTGCTCCACCTGTAAGAATACTGCAGTGTACACTATTGCTACCGCCCCCCCCCCTACTTCTCAGTTGTATACATAGTGGTGCTGCCACCCTAGCTAGGTAACTAGTTCTCTTTCCTGGGTAATACAATCACTGTCTCTGTTCACACTGCACTATCACCAGCTGTTTCTGTAGGGAATCACTATAGGTGTTTACATGGATTACATTTAATTTAATAATAATATTTGTACATTCATCAATGCTGTAGAAGTTGTTGATGACAGCTTTTTATAAGTCTCGGTTCAACCTTCATAGTTGTTAAATTTGCTTGTTTCTCAAAGAAAAAAGCATTGCATGGAAGTTGATGTAGAGCACTTTTTAATATAAGGTTGTTGTAAGTATTTCTCTGCAAAAAATCTTCTTGATGCATACTTATGAACATTGCTCTCTGATACTGCTCAATCCTCACAACAAAAATTTGTATTGTAGTAGTATATTCCTGTAGCTGTGTTGGGAAAGATTCCGAGTTCCAAGCACTCAAAGAATGCACTAAAACGGAAATCGTTGTAGGTACTGGAAGCTACCTAAATCTAGATATACTTTCAGCCAGAGTTTTAACCAGAGACATAACAGTATTCAGAAAAGATAGACTAAATCCATTAGGTGGTGGCATGCTGGTTGCTGTTAGAAGTAATTAGTCTTGAAGTGAAATAGAAGCAAATAGTTGTTGTTAGTATGAATTGAGGTTATACCTGAGAACTGTAATTAATTAATAAATGGTTAATTTTACAAACCCTCAACTCAGATGACATAGCTGCTGAAAGGTTCAAGTAAAATTTGAGTCTCATTTTGAATAAGAACCCAAGTAATACGAGTGTAGTTGGTGGTGACTTCAATCTTCACTCAACATTTTGGCAAAAATACCTTTTTAAATCCAGTGATAGGTATAAAACATAATTCAAGATTGTACTAAATGTTTTCTCTGAAAATTATTTTGAGCAATTAGTCAAGAACCCCAACGAAGAGTAAATGGTTGTGATAATACATTAGACCTCTCGGCGAACAACAATCCTTACCAAACAGTGCTTGTCATGACAAACAAGAAGTTACTGATCTCAAAGTTATTTTAGTGAGTCTGAATACTGTAGCATCTGAACCCACCAAAAACAAAACCAAAACATGTTTAGAAAAGCAGAAAAAATTTCGCATGACGTCTCCCTATTACACTGTCTCCACTACTTACATGCTAAAAATGTAAGAATCGAGCAAATGTGGCTCTCATTCAAAGAAACAGTGTTGATGGCAGTTAATAGTTTTATGCCAAATGGGAAAAATCCCCTAGGCTACAAAAAGTTAGGGTGCAGTTGCAGAAGCAACAAAACAAGCACCGCAGTTTGGAAGAAACACAAAATCTCCTAGATTGGCAATGGTTTTCAGATACTCGAAACTTCACACAGACTTCAATCCAATACGATTTTAATAATTTCCACAACGAAACTATGCCCTGAAATCCAAAGAGATTCAAGTCTTATGTAAAGTACACCAGCAGCAAGACGTAATCAGTATCTTCACTGCATTTATGGCTATGGTAATGTTGATGACAACAGGACTACTGGAATGGAGTTACTAAATAAGCTTTAGTGAAATTCCTTCACTAAAGAAGAAGTGGTAAATATCCCTCAATTACAATTAAAAGCAGCTGTGAACACGGTCAGTTTGGAAGTTGATACTATCAGGGTAGAGACACACCTCAACTCACTTAATAAAGACAACTCTTCTGGTGCAGAATGTATACCAACAGGTTCCTTTCAGAATATGCTGATGAAATAGCTACATTTTAGCAGTAATATACAACCACTCATTCGACTAAATATCCATACCCAAATACTGGAAAGTTGCACAGGTCTCAGCAACACACAAGAAAGAAAATAGAATCCACTGAATTATATACCTATATCACTAACATCGATTTGTACTAGGATTTTGGAACATATGCTGTGTTCCAGCATTACAAAATACATTGAAGAAAACTATAAGCTGAGACATAACCAGCACATATTGAGAAAATATCGTTCTCATGAAACACAACTTGCTCTATATACACATGATGTAATGAGTTTTATTGATAGTAGCTCTCAAGATGATTTGTATTTCTAGATTTTACAAAGCTTTTGACACCACTCTTCCCATGTGTTTGATAATGAAATTGCATCTTATGGAGTATTCTATCAGTTATGCAGCTGGATTTGTGATTTCCTGTCATAAAGCTCACAATTCACATTGATGGGAAGTCATCTAGTGAAACAGAAGTGATATCTTGGGTTCCCCAAGAAGTGTTATAGGCCTACTGCTGTTCCCAATCTATGTAAACAATGTAGGAGGTGGCCTTGTTTACAATCTAGAAAGGTCTTGATAAGGTCAGAACAAATTGCAAAATGTTTTAGTCCAGATACTTGCATGTTATGAAAAGTGTCAATTTTCTCCAAATGATTAAAAGTGGGAAGTCCTCCACAAGAGTACTACAAAAATTCTAAATTTCAGTTATGTGATAAATAATACAAACTTAAAGGATGCAGATTCAAATAAATACCTCGTAATTTCACTTATGAACAACTTATATTGGGACTATCATATCGAAAATATTGTGGGGAAGACGAATAAAAGACCACATTTCATTGGCAGAACACTTGGGAGGACCAACAGGTCTACTAAAGAGATTGCCTACATTATCCTTCTCTGCTAGGGTATTGATGTGCTGTATGGGATCCTTGCCAGACAGAATGGATGGAGGATATCGAAAAAGTTCAAAGAGTGACAGCTCGTTTTTTTGTGTTACCACGAAATAGGGGAGAGAGTGTAATTAATATAATTAGTGAGTTGGGGCATCAATCATTAAAACAAATGTATTTTTCGTTGCAATAAGATCTTTCACGAATTTTTCGAGCACAAACTTCCTTCTCTGAATGCCAAAATATATTAATGGTGTACTTTCAGGTGTTCTGCCTAGTTGTTGTTTCCATTTTGTGCTAAATATTTTTGTGATGGACCTGGCCATCTTCTTCAGGTGTTGCAAGTTTTACTGTTATGTGTACTCACTTCCTGGATTCCAGCCTAGCTGTGGACTATTGGTGGTCTCAGTCTGTTATTTATAGCTAAGATCGATTCCCTATACCCACTATGGCCTTTGATGCTCCTTTGTTTCTCAGAGTTCAAACTAATAGTTCATGAATTGCACATTCTCTCAGCGTTTGCAAATTCTGGTGGATGTGATAGTGAAGCTTCAATAAATTCAGTTCCAGACATCAAGTGTTATTTATATTGGAACCTCCATCCCCCTTTATCAGTTTTTCTGACATCTGAAGAAGACAGCTGAGTTGCTCATCGAAATATTATACTTAAAATGGAAGCAACCACATGGTATAACACCCAGCAGTACACCATTCCTCAATCACACTGAGAAACCCTGAGAGATCACGCCAAAATACTTTGTTGACTCCCAGTTACATACAAAGAAATGACTAATGTATTAAAATAAGACATCAGAGATCGCATGGAAAGATTTAGTAGTCCATTTTTCTGATGTACTATTTGAGAGTGAAACAATCAAGAAATAATCTGAACATACTATGAACACTCTGCCAAACTCTTAAATGTGAGTTGCAGAAGTGATCACGTAGAGGATGTAGATGCATATTTCAGGAAATATTTGTACTTGTATATATAAATGGCTAGCAAAGTCAAGATTTTAAGTTCTTTAGAATTTTTTCTATGTGATTCCCTTTGGCCAGCCACTTTTACAATTCTTGCAAATCTCTTCTGTAATTTGATAGTTTGTTCTACTATGTTATGATACCCCAGAATAAAGCCCCATATCAGCACGATAGGTCTTATCTCAACTGGTACAGAAAAAACTCATAGCACAAAAAACTAGTCAAAAGAAGCTTATGTACACCTGTTGTTTCAAACACAGGAGAAGTGACTAAAAAATGTTAAATCACATACAATAAAATCTTATGATGATTTTGAGCAGACAAGTAGCTCTAAGACAATTTTTTATAGTAAATGTACCACCAGACACAACATATTTTAGTGATGTCATCTACAAATAAATATTCTAGGTTTTTGAAACTATTACACTAAGTAGTTCAATTTTGGAAACTAAGATACTACAGTTTGAATTATTGAAACTTGAACTCAGTATTGTCATTTTATGTTTAGCAATAGAAAGGAAATGATGATCTGGTAAGATATATATGTAGACTTCTTGAAAGATTGACAACCTACAACTGAACTGTGAAGTACGATCACCAGCTTTCGGTTTGCAGAAAAAGTGAACTCTTCAATCAGGATTGGTGCTGAAAACAAAAGCTGCAGCTGGCCAAACGTTTATCAGCTTGAGTGATAGTAATACAGGGTGAGCACAAAGTCTTGCCCTGATTATAACAATTTATTAAGCAATAACTGTTTGACATAATAATTTATATTTGATGCCATTACATAGGTTAGTGTCACTAGTTTTTTTAAGAGCACTTATGCTAGTAAACCTCAATGTGTGCTTCCTTGGTAGCTTGGAGAATCTCAAGGCGGTATTCCAGTTCCCGCTAGGTGTTTCATAACATGTGTTCTGTCACAGTACCCACAGCAGCATGTACCCTAGCCTTCAGTTCGTCGACGTCAGCAACTGGTGTGACAAAGACTCTGTCCTCGATACAGGCCCAGAAAAAAAGGTCAAGGGATGTCATGTCTGAAGAGTGGGGTGGCCAGGTTGTTGGACCATTCCTTCCAATCCACCGATCTGGAAATGTTCCATCCAGGAAATCATGCACTATCAAAGCCCAGTCGGAGGGGGGTGCTCCATCTTTCCAGAAAAGTATCCATGGTTGATATTCTTCTAAGTGTGGAGCAATTAACTGTTGCAAAACGTCTAAGTATATGTTAGCAGTAATGGATTTTTCCACAAAGAAGAACTGTCCAAAAACCTTGTTATGCATGAGGCCACACCAAACATTCACTTTTTTGCTGTCTCGCTGTAACTGTACAGTAGCATGTTGAGACTCTGAACCCCATATACAGACATTATGCCTATTTACCATTCCATTGACATGAAAGGTGGACTCATCGGTAAAGCATATGCGATTAAATAATCGTTAGCGCCATCAATCCTGTTGAGAATTTCAGTTGCAAATTCAGCACATGTCAGCAAATCATTCGGTTGCAAGGCCTGCACGATTTGCACTTCGTAATCATGCAAGCTAAGCCTTTCCTGAAGAATCTTCACCACACTTGCCTGCGGTATTTGAAGTTTACGTGATACTTGATTTAGACGGACTCCTTTGAAAAGATTGCCAAACACAATCAACAGTTGCATCGCTGACACAAGGCCTGTCACTTTGAGGAAGGTCTTCAACACTGCGTGTTTCGTTCAACTTTGCATACTATCGCTTTATTGATTTAACGTTGGGAGGGCTGCGTCCATAAGAAGCCTAAGATTTACGCTGAACACTGACGAGAGATTCCGTTTCGTGAAACCAAAGCTCACATTGCGCTTTCTCCTGCTTGGACGCCAATTCACCAGCAACTAACGTGACCTAAGGAAGCGCGTCGGTGTTGTGGAGCACTAGCGCCATCTGTTGGTCATAACAACTAGTAACACTAACCTATGTAACGGTATCAAATGTGACTTATTATGTCAAACGGTTATTCTGTTATAAATTTTTATAATCAAGGTAAGACTTTGTGCGCACCCTGTATAATAAATACAGGCTACATTGACCATGGAGCCCAAGCTCTGTTAACTGCATTAAACATTACAGAAAGTGATGACCATAAATAAAGTTATTGGACAGAGACAGTACAGGGATCGTAACAACATAGTATTTAATTTTATGCTATTGGTGGAAAGGTAGGAGGACAGTTTCAGTAAAAATGGAGTAACTGGTATATTTGACAGCTTCCACAATATGTATCTCTATTATTTTGACATAGCATTTCCAATAAAAAATAAATATAGAATACATCCAGTAGAAAGCAAACATTTTACCACACATTTATCAAACACAAGAATATTACAACAGAACTTGGAAACTATGTAAAAAATATAAACAAATGTTCACTAAGTAACGAAAGCTACAACATGTAACAAAGGTTATATTTTAAGGACAAAAATAATATAAGCTGTATGGAAAGCGATTTGATCAGAAGCTGTCAGAGAAAGGTCATTATCAAACCATATTACTATTCAGATAGAAAATAAGAGACTCTTAGACCCAACTCATGTAGATGATTAGTTCAATGAGTATTTTAGAAACATGGCATTTCAGTTAATTGAAAAGCACTATGCAGGTACACCGGTGTGGCTCCCAAAACATTTGAGCACTTCTCTTAAATTCCTTGACTAAGTTACACAGACAGAGATTAATATAATTAAGTCTTTCAAAAAGAGATATGCTTGTGGGTTAGATAGTGTTCCAGGTTACATACTTAAAAAGTATCTGATTATATAATAAAACCACTACTGTACATAGTTGGAATATGCTTCTCAACTATACCTCTCCCAATAGCTTACAAACACATGAACTAACTCCTCAGTTCACAAAAGAAGACACTGCTAACGTAGCCAATATCATCCAGTACCCCGACTCAGTGTTTCTTAATAGTAGCTGAAATACTTTTGTATACTGTACTTCAAAATTGTAATATATTACAAAAAGATTATTATTATTCAAATCTACATCTATGGTAATGTATGATGTTCTTCTGCATCCTTTAAAGCATTGAATGGCAACGATATGCTGTCAAAGTTTTGTTTGGTCTGCCAAAAGCATTTGAAAGCCCAAAAAGACGTCAGACGTATCCCACACATAAATAACCCAGAAGAAAGGCACAGTTATCCAGTAACTCAATGATTAAATATGATTTGTCACAAGGCTCTGTCCTAGGTTTCCATTTGTTCCATCTTCACAATAATGGTGCTAACGATTTTATTGACATAAAGTTTTGTATGTATGTGATACCAGCGTTTAAATTATGGCTCCAAATAAAATGTCGGCAGAATCAGCAACACACTCTTCAATGTCCCTGATTACTACCTGGTTTCTATAAAATAAGATAATAAAAAGTAAAGAATAAACTATGTTCATGAGGTTTAGCTCTTCCCAACATCTGCAAGGATGATATAATACTGACTCCTCAACATACATTGCTGAACACAATTACTGTTTATTACTTTCTTGGAACATGGTTATGAAGCATCCTAATAGGGGACTGTCGTATGAAAACTACTGAAATTAATCCTTCAAAACGTGTTATGACCTTCGTGCGACAAAGAGCACAGATGTAAACAGTAATTCAAACATATTATCTATACTTTACACATCACTTCGGTAAGGGCTAATCTTCTGAAGTAATGCAGCCCCAACAAAGCCTTCAGAATGTAGTAAAAACTGTGAAGTGTATTTAAAGCTTAAAGAAACTTGAATTATTTAGACTACACCTCACTGAATTGAAAATAAGAGCTTATCTAGCCCTTACATTTATGAGTCTACAATGTTTGTAAATGACATTCATTGAAAAAGAGTTTGGCAACTGTGACAACCAAAAAAACATGTCCTTGGTCACAGCACTAGAAGATATTGTATGTCCTCATGTCTCTATGTAGAATAGCATAATCTTCTAAATGTGTTTCACGCATAATTGTTACATTTATAGGATGAGAGGTCCGCCATTTATGCCAAACATTGTTTCTTCAAGTACCCAAATATGTTTCAGCACCAATGTGCCATTATCTGTTGGTTTCCATTTCATTTAATCTGTTATGTGAACATTTTTACTAAATGATTACAAAATTATGTGGGTATTTAGTTCAAACAATAGATCGTTTCATTTGATAAGAAAGTTCGTTGTAAGTTATCCTATCATCTAAAAGTATTTCAGTTTGTCGCGGTATTTCGCGCCTATATTCATTTTTATTCACGTTAGATGATAGGTTAACTCCAAACAAACTTTCTCATCAACATCGTTTGATTTCAGATGACAAGCTACCTTTAATAAATAACACACGAGTGGTCCTGTAAAATCATGCACACCGTACTAACAAAAAGAAACGAACTATGATTGAACTAAATATCCATATAACTTTGTAATCATTTAGCAAAAATGTTCACATAACAGATTAAATAAAACGGAAACCCACATATGATGGCACAGTGGTGCTGAAACATGTTTGGATACTTGAAAAAACGGTGTTTTGCATAACTAGCGGACCTCACATCCTACAATTTTAACTGCAAACATGGGAAACACAAAGAGTTGCAAATCCAAATGATGAATGGTTACATTATTCAATGGCCTAACCAGTTATTTAAAACAGTCACAGAATAAAAGAACCTTTACATAAATATTAGGTCGTTTCTTCATGTACAAAGTAATAGTATTCTTGTGTTATTAATCACAGCTTTAGCAAACCGAAATTTAAATGACTGGAAATTTGGACCAATTTCATTAGATGTTCATTATTTGTAATTTGATAAATGAAGTTTGTGCTCTCTCTCTCTCTCTCTCTCTCTCTCTCTCTCTCTCTCTCTCTCTCAAATTTGGCTAATACCGTATCCAATGTACTATTAAGGTCAATGGACACATGCCGTCACGTCAAAACATTCCACAATGCATTTCAAATGGCGACATCACACAAGTTCGCGACACCATCACTGTTTCGTGGAAGGAAAGTTCTGACGGTGACGTTGGTGAAGGAAAACTGTGTTGTTGTCTGCCAACATTGAAAGTAAAACCTGTTTTCTCCGCGCTCATTCCTGCTATATTATTGTGTCTTGTAATTTTTTGTCTTCCTAATCTACCTTATAATTTTGAGTTTTTTCGTGACAAATTGCAAATGTTCGATAACGACTATGATATTTTTCCATTGAATGTTCTTCCATAAGCGAGGACACATATCTGCACATATCTGAAAGCGAAAAATTATTTACTCACTAAACGTAAAACTGAACATAAGTGTTTTCATTACTAAGGGGGGGGGGGCGGTTATTCATTACTAAGTAATGCTTGAATGACATGTAGAGTTTACTTTTGTTCTTTGTGTGAGAAACATATTTTCAGATCTATACCGACAATCTGCATTGAGCCAGGTAGGTCTACACATTTCCATGAGTGGACAGCTTCGGTGCTACATGACAGACATCTGCTGTTTCTTTTTAACTGTAGCTTCTGTTCTGAAAATATGTGTTTCTTTTGAAAATGTAATTATCAGCAGTGTCAGATGTACATTACACCAAAATCCCATAAATCATGAAGAAAATATTTGTTGGTCCAATGTCATCATGTATCGCGGATTTGGTGATATATATATATATATATATATATATATATATATATATATATATATATATATATATATATATATAGTCGAATAGAGTTCATGTATAGACTCATTCTTTTGTTTTTGATGCTTTTAATCAATCTGTTCTTCCATGATAGTGTGTAACATATACACTAACAAATAAAGCTTTTAACGCTATGCATTATAATCGATTCATATGCAGACGATTGTTCATATACGAAAAACGCCGGAGACCGGTAGAGTGATCGATATATCGTATATCAAAAGAGGGAGGAAAATTCAATCGATACATGTCAAATTGACAGGAATTCAAAAAAATCGGTAGAAATAGAGGAAACGACGCACATTCTTGTTGTGAGGAACATCACGTTACAATTAATCGTACGTTGATGCCAGACCCCCAAGGAAAAAAAAAATAACCTTATGATTTACTGTTGTACCGAATCAGATACATGTTGTTCAAACGCTTAGTAACTTTTGTCATTAAGCACATACGGAAAAATATCGTATCACGCACCCTAACTGCTCCAAAACCTGCCGGCTGCATGTACACAATCTATGCTGTGTGTAATCCTGGTAGACAATATTATATACATGAAGCGGACTATGCAAGTGAGAGCAGCTGAAAAGGTCATAGTCTGGCGTAGGCCTATACAGTCAGCTGAAATGCCGAAAATAAACATCGTTTCCCCCACCTGGGTACACCTTCTATCCAATGTGATGCGTTCGTAGAGGTTTGCCAAATGAGTCTCGAATATCCCTTCAGAAATAAACCGACTAGTCCGCGTCCTTAGCTGCAAGCGATCACGGTACGGAAGAGGAGAAGTACCGTGATCGGTAACGATTACTATTAATTCGTTTCCGATCTGTCAGGTAAGTGTCTTGAGTACATTTTTTTCGAGTGTTTATAAAGTAAAATGAATATAAATTGACCAACTTAGTAACCCGCAAATCTATAACATTCGAAAGTGACAGTTGTCAGCCAGAAGATGGTAAGTGGAAATACTTGAAAGTATTTCGTAAATAGTTTCATTGATGCCGGAAACGGCATTTTTCCCACCGTAACATATACTGCGTACGTATCCTTTAAGAACGCCTAGCACAGTATGTTGCTGTGTACTTTCATATTGGAATGCGCATGGGCTGATGTCTGATAGTGTATTAAGTACGTAGTGTGTAAACGCAAATCAGTCTCAACCAGGTTTAAAAATTCTCCGTAAACACTGTTATTTTCACATTAGTAGACAAAGAAATTTAATAACTGCATAGCGGCGTGGGCTTAAGCGTTCCATGACGTTTATGTTGACTTACAAATTTTAACTTGTTCAAGAATAGTACTTATAAATGTCAATTTCCGTTTACAAGTATAAAACCCAGTTTTTATTATGCCGCTGATAATATTTCTTAGTGTTGCTTCTTCTGCAGATTTTAAAGCACTATGGCCTCACATGTTCGAAGACTGGCAGTTAGTGGACTGGCTTTTGGAGCTGGAGCATACGCTGTTACGACCTTTCTTAAAGAAAATGATTTGAATGTAAGTGTTTTTATAACGATATGTTTACGCAAACTAAATCTTACGAGTTAGAAACGTTACATCACAGTTGTGGCCCTACTGTATTCATTGTTTTGTGTACAGGTACAAGCTGCTGAAGTGAAAAACAAACCGCGAGCAAAAAGACACCTGCCACCACGAGCAGATCAAATTAAGTCATTGCAGTCTGAAGATTTTGATGTACTAATAATTGGCGGTGGTGCTACCGGCTCGGGTTGTGCACTGGATGCTGTTACTAGAGGTCAGATTCTTAATGAAGATGGATAGTGATCTTAGATTTTTTGCTAAAGACCTATAATTATAAGAACATGGAAATGCTGGTTTAAGGTCTGAAGACAGCACTGGTGGAAGCTGATGACTTCGCTTGCGGCACAAGTAGCCGCAGTACGAAACTCATTCATGGCGGTGTTCGGTATCTGCAAAAGGCCATTATGAATTTTGACATTGAGCAGTATCGTATGGTAAAAGAAGCCCTCCATGAGAGAGCTAACATGTTACATTCAGCACCACATTTAACTCGACCACTGCCAATTATGTTACCAGTGTACACGTAAGTCAGTTAAAACGTAGTTCTCATTATGGTAGATATGTTTGCCAGTGCATAGTCAAAAACTTGTGCTTTTTTAATCTTTCAGTTATATATAATATGTTGCTGTGTTTATAACTCTTTGTATCTCACAAACAAACTAAAAGTTTGTTAAAATTGACAGGTATTGGGAAATTCCATACTATTGGTTTGGCATCAAAATGTACGACTTCGTTGCTGGGACAAAAACTGTTAAGAGTTCATACTATCTGTCAAAATCTAATGCACTTGAGCTGTTCCCAATGCTGCAGGGAGACAAGCTACGTGGAGCTATTGTATATTATGATGGTAAGGATGAATCACTTAATAAATGGCGTGCAAATATGGGCTATCAGTACAACATTTTTGTGACAGTGACAGTTTTGCTGCAGTTCGTCTTGAATTGGACATAAATTACTTTCCAGGCCAACAAGATGATGCACGCATGAATCTGGCAATAGCTCTGACGGCCACAAGACATGGAGCAACAGTAGCAAATCATGTTCGTGTGACAAGCCTTTTGAAAGACAAAGACAAAGATGGGAAAGAAATTCTGTGTGGGGCTCATTTGAAAGATGAACTGACTGGTCAAGAATGGGATGTGAAAGCAAAATGCATAATTAATGCTACAGGGCCATTTACGGACCATATACGAAAGATGGCTGATGCTAAGGCAAGAGAAATATGCTGCCCTAGCTCGGGGGTTCACATTGTGCTTCCCGGTTATTATAGGTATGTTCGTACAATATTTATGAACTCGTGTATCTAATGCAATTAAAATTTGGCTCTTTATCTGTCGAAAATCATCCACTCAGACTTTTTCTTAGTGGACAAATCATTGTGTCACGTCATATCAACAATACTAAATGATCTCTTAGTTGCCACCTTTGTTTTGGTACAAAATAGTTTACAGTAGTCAGTAAGAACTAGAACATTATTAAAACTGCATATAAATGTATCATGTGATATGCTGTTCCATAAATGATGAATCTAGGAATAGCATGCACAGATGCTTTTAAACAGTCATTCTTCCTGCATACCATACTTGAAAGAATCTGGAAGAAGCCCAGATAACTGATACAATGGGAAATATCCTTTGCATCTTCTTCTGAGAAGTTTGTTGAGTATAGATGTAAATGTGAACCTGTGTGGCTCAGGCTTGTTATAGAATGACTGAAATGAAAACCAGAAATTAGCAAATTGTATCTGTTCTGAAACGGGATGTGAGCTTTTTGCTGGGTCATGGTTGCAATGTTTGTTTTGTACTCTATTATAGATGCAATGTAGGAATGTCTTGGAAAAATAGCAATCATCCAAAGCTCATCATCATGTTGTTTGAATTGGAGCACAAGTTTGGGCTATGGATGGAAATAAGTCATGTACTCTCATAGGAACCATTCCAGCATTTGTTTCAAGTGATTTAGAGGAAGAACAAAAAACCTAAATCTGGATTTTGATTTACTTTACTTCCAAATATGAGTCAAGTGTCTTACTGTGCCACCTCTGTCAGTCTTGGATATTTGTTTGTAATGTCTTTATGCATAATAAAATTAGTTATGTAGTAGTGTTTTTGTTGCTCGAAAATAGAGTACTCACATCAACTTAAATGTAAGTGGAATACCACTCTTTTGCTTAGAGTTGTGAAATTTATAAGTTTCACTTACTAGCTGCTAACTGAAACTACTACTACAGAACTGATAGCAGTTTGTGTCAGTAAAAGATTAATAAGATCATCAACTAGACATGCCCTTAGAGAAAACAGAATAGCAGCAAGAATAAAGGTCTGGAAATGTGGTAGGGATATCACAGTGAAGGACAAGCCATTAATGATTGTCCCAATAAAACAACGTTACAGTTGATTATAGTTGTGTGATGCATAGGGAAGGGAAATAGAATTGTCATTCTGTAAATTAAAAGGGAAAGAAAAATTCCCCAATAACTATTAATGTTATATGTGATGCATTGCTATACATTTACATTTATCTTTTTTTTATTATTATTATTGTTTATAAATGCGGTGTAAGACATTTCTGTGTGGTTCTCCTAAATTTCAGTCCAGATCAGATGGGTCTCTTGGATCCCAATACTTCTGATGGACGTGTCATTTTTTTCCTCCCATGGCAAAAGCATACAATAGCAGGAACAACTGACCTGCCATGCCAGGTCACAGCACATCCCAAGCCAACTGAGGATGAAATCATGTTCATATTGGAAGAAGTGAAGAATTACCTTAATCCTGATGTGGAAGGTAAGCTCATAGACATGTACTCACAACTCACTTTAAATCTGAGATATAAAATGGCAAAACATATGTATGCAATATTGAAAGAAGATGAAATTGATTTGTATATCCACTGAGCACTATAACAAATGGTTAAGACTGCTTTTTTTATTTGATAGCTGTAGTGTTCAAAACCATCTCCGAACATCTAGAGTTAGGTTTCTGTTGTTTTCGTAAAATACTTCAGTGTCATCTTTGGATGATTCTTTCAAACATACCTTGCCATTGCTTTTAAATCATGGTGTAAGTAAAGATAAGGAAAGTGGTAAACAATGTGAAACAATCCTAGTCAGCTTCGACCAGTGATGCTATCAATGAAGCAGTCACTATGGTGTCTATGATGTCATACAATCACATGTATTTAACTACATGCTAGAATACTGGGGAAGTGCACTCAGTCTACAAAGGAGATTGCTTACAAATAACTCGTGCAACCAGTTCTAGAATATTGCACAAGTTTGTGGGACCCATACCAGTTAGGACTAACAGGGGTTATTGAACGTATACGAAGAAGGGAAATGCAAATGGTCACAGGTTTGTTTAATGCATGGAAGAATGTCACAGAGGTACTGAAGGAACTGAACTGGAAGACCCTTGAAGATAGACATAAACTATACCGAGAAAGTCTGTTAAAAAAGTTTCAAGAATCAGCTTTAACTAGTGACTCTAGGAATATACTATAATCCCATACATGTCACTCACATAGGGATTGTGAGAATATGATTAGAATAATTATTGCTCAGGCAGAAGCACTCAACCAATCATTCTACCTGTGTTCGATATGTGAACGGAATGGGAAGAAACCCTGATAACTGGTACAGTGGGACGTACCCTCTGCCATGCGCCTCACTGTGGTTTGCAGAATATAGTTGTAGATATATTTAACTATCCAAGTGTCCACTCCCCTTCAAAATTGTAGAGGTACAAATTTGAAAATACCAAACTTCAGTGGGAAAAAATGGGTTTTCAGAAGGAACAAAATGTAATTAATTAAAAAATAAAGGTAACAACAGTCTGAATGCCCTGTGCAGGTATGTAGTATCAGGTATCTCTTAATTCAAACTTGCCATCTCTGGTTTTGACAATATTGATTTATTCGTAAGAAACTGTAACAGCATTTAGTGAGAAAGACACTTGCATGTGGAAAACTTATCTGAAAACGTACTGTAGAAAAGTGTGCTGTATTCAGCAGCTTTCATTTTCAGTAGGCTTCCAAAAGAACTTCCTTGTGGCACACTGGTATTCTTTACAGGAGTTTCTAACAATAGTTGAGATCTTACCTGTGTAACATGCTGTTTATTTTAGGAATTGTAATGGTGTTGTGTATGTATGGATGATGACAATGGTGATTTGTAACAGGTAAACACATTGTTCAAATGGCCAGTTGGAAACGTATTGTAGTGTGAGAGCTGGATAGAACCATGGTTTATGTTGGGGATTTTTGGTGAACAATGGAAGTTAAACTATTCAAGAAACATCATTAGTAAACTATAGAGATCTTCTTCGAAATAAGAGCAAAACTATTTATCTGTGTTTTCAGACATATCGAAAAACTCATGACCAACTTCATTCTTTGCAAGAAACAAATATATTACGTTCTACGACACTATAGTTCTTGTAGGGCACTGCTGCTCCATTCTCTCTGAAAGGCATGCTGTAATGAGTGTACTGGAGAAGCATGAGATCAAAATACCACACTTCTGACTATTGAGATCAGCTTTCAAAATCAGAGTAACTACTACTACTTCTTCTTCACATAGCTCTTTAGCTGTTGAAACTTCCTGGCAGATTAAAACTGTGTGCCCGACCGAGACTCGAACTCGGGACCTTTGCCTTTCGCGGGCAAGTGCTTAGCTGTTACCTCAAGTCTTTTTGTGGACATTGCCATGCTCCTCTTACCCAGGAAAAAATCCTGGGCAGTGCTGGAAATGAAACTTAGGTCCTCAGCATGGTAGTCAGGCTTAGCTATGAAAGTGGATAGTTTTCTTTGAAAAGGCTTCAATTGTGTGGTGCAAGGGCTGATTATTTCATGTAGTTTAGTAATCAGAATGACCTGTCATAAGCAGGATTTGTATCTTGATTTGAAAGATAGGAAAATGTAAGTTCTTCAATTTTAAAGTAGTGTGTGGAAACTTACTTTCCAATCTATAATGTAGGGCTAGTTCAGGCAGTAAACCTCTAGATCTCAAAATTCATTTCTTAGTGATCATATGGTGTGACTGATTTTAGGCATGGTGCTGTAGAATTATTTACTAGCCCAAAAATCCCTCGCATATAATGCTGTTTCCATCATTTTTGCAGTTGCTGTTTGATGGACACATTGATGCCAGAAGTATAATTTCCAAATTATTTATATTAGTTGTTTGTTCAGGTTTAGTTATTTGTGTGATATGATTATTTCCCCTCTGTGTTTCATTATTAGATTTCTCCATAAGGCCTAATATTGTTTGATGGATAATGATAGTGAATAGGTTTGCTAGAGGGCAATTTCAGACTGTGAGATGCCTTACTGTTTAATTTTTACAAGTAAAATTAGAGCCATAAAAACATAAATTAATGCTTGCTCTCTCTCTCTCTCTCTCTCTCTCTCTCTCTCTCTCTCTCTCCTCCCCTCCCCTCCCCTCCCCTCCCCTCCCCTCCCCTCCCCTCCCCTCCCCTCCCTCCACACACACACACACACACACACACACATAGGCAACAAAATATATTCACATTCTTTCTGTCTTCTTGTACTGCAAAACAGTCTGACTTTCTGACTTAATACTTACAATATTATGAAAGGGATAGTTGCTACTCGCTGTACAGTGAAGATGCTGAGTCGCAGAAAGGCACAACAAAACAACTGTCAGAAAGTTAGCTTTCGACCAGCAAGGCTTTGTCAAAAATTGACAAAAAACACACACACACACACACACACACACACACGTACATGACCTCAGTCTCTGGCAGTTGGAGCCATAACCAACTGACAGTCTTTTTGTTGTCCCTTTCCGTGACTCAGCATCTCTGCTACTCGGTGTGTAGCAGCTATCCTTCTTTTTATAATACTGTTACATTTCATCTTGGATTTCCCTTTGTTTACTTTACTTAACTTAATATTTACTCACTCTCATTGTTACCTGCATATTTTAATTTATTGAGTCATTTAGCGCAGAATGCAATTTGTTTTGTGCATTACGTTTCAAGAGCACTGTTAGAATTTGCATTCTGAACATGCTGTACAGTTAGTTTCATTTATATTTTAATTGTCTGTCTTATGCTAGAAGAATAGGGAGCTTTTTACTCCCAAATATGGATTTTTTTCCTTGGCGTGTATTGTGAGCGGGGGATAAGTCATACTTGTTAGGCAACAGCAGTCAGCAACATTCAGGAGACATGCTCACTTCAGTCCAATAATAATAAGAGAGGGAAGAAGAAAAAATATGAAATTATTGAAGGAAATCTAGCTTCATAAGAATTGGGCTAATTAAAATGCAGCACAGTCATTCAAAAGTCATGTTCCTTAGGACAAATATGATGAACCAGAACTCATCCAATCTTTCAGAAAAAAAGTACAGTAAATGTGGGCTCTAAAGCACGTATCTCAGAAGCTATGAACACTCATTCAGTAGATGAGATGTGTTTCCCACTAGTGATGGTGAACAACTGCTCATAGCTCGTGTATACTAGACTTTTTTTTTTTTTCCCCAATACATACTATCACTTCCGAAAGTTTGTCAGTGCAGTTCTGGTTCACCCTGTTTGTCTTCTGGAATGTGACCTTTGAATCACACTACACTATGCAATCAAAAGTATCAGGACACCTGGCTGAAAATGACTTAAGAGTTCATTGCACCCTCTATCGGTAACACTGGAGTTCGATATGGTGTTGGCCCACCCTTAGCCTTGATGGCAGCTTCCACTCTCGCAGGCATACATTCAGTCAGGTGGTGGAAGGTTTCTTGGGGAATGTCAGCTCATTCTTCACAGTGTGCTGCACTGCGAAGGGGTATCGATGCTGGTCGGTGTGGCCTAGCATGAAGTCAGCATTCCAAAACATCCCTAAGGTGTTCTATAGGATTCAGGTGAGGACTCTGTGCTGACCAGGCCATTGCAGGGATGTTATTGGCATGTAACTACTCCACCACAGGTCGTACATTATGAACAGGCACTCGATTGTGTTGAAAGATGCAATCTCCATCCCCAGATTGCTCTTCAACAGCGGGAAGCAAGAAGGTGCTTAAAACATCATTATAGACCTATGCTGTGATAGTGGCATGCAAAACAAGGGGTGCAAGCCCCTCCATGAAAAACACGACCACACCATAACACCACCACCTCCGAATTCTACTGTTGGCTCTACACACACTGGCAGATGACCTTCACTGGGCAATTGCCATACTCACATCCTGCCATCTAATTGCCACATTGTGTGACATAATTCATCACTCCAAACAAAGTTTTTCCACCGTTGAGTCGTCCAATTTTTATGCTCCTTACATCAAGCGAGGAGTCATTTGCCACTTACCGGTGTGATGTGTGGCTTATGAGCAGCCGCTCAACCATGAAATCCAAGTTTTCTCACCTCGCGCCTAACTGTCGTAGTACTTGCAGTGGATCCTGATGCAGTTTGAAATTCCTGTGTGATGGTTTGGATAGATGTCTATCTATTACACATTACTACCTTCTTCAACTGTCAGCGGTCTCTGTCAGTCCACAGATGTAGTCAGTCTGTGTGCTTTTGTGCTGTACACGTCCCTTCACGTTTCCACTTCACTATCGCATTGGAAACGGTGGACCTAGGGATGTTTAGGTGTGTGGAAATCTCGCTTACAGACATACGACCCAAGTGACATACAATCACCTGACCAAGTTCGAAGTCCGTGAGTTCCGTGGAGTGCCCCATTCTGCTCTCTCACAATGTCTAATGACTACTGAGGTTGCTGATATGGAGTACTTGGCAGTAGGTGGCAGCACAATGCATCTAATATGAAAAACATATGTTTTTTTGGGTGTCTGGATACGTTTGATCACATAGTGTATAGAATTGGGGAGAAGAGGAGTTTATGGCACAACTTGACCAGAAGAAGGGATCGGTTGGTAGGACATGTTCTGAGGCATCAAGGGATCACCAATTTAGTACTGGAGGTCAGCGTGGAGGGTAAAATTCGTAGAGGGAGACCAAGAGATGAATACACTAAGCAGATTCAGAAGGATGTAGGTTGCAGTAGGTACTGGGAGATGAAAAAGCTTGCACAGGATAGAGTAGCATGGAGAGCTGCATCAAACCAGTCTCAGGACTGAAGACCACAACAACAACAACAACAGTGTGTATGAAATATATGAACTTTTTAATCTAAAAGGTACAGCCTGCCAGTCAAGAAGTAAGAAATGAAGGAAGGAAACTGACTACGAAGAAAGTGCATTGGGGGTAATCTGTCTTTGTTTAAAGTTGTGTCCCCATTTATGGATTGTTAGATAACTTTCCAATCTCTTCATTGTTATGTTACATTTCTTTATGTCATTTTACCTCTGATGAATCTTTTATCGTTTATCTGTGTAATTCTCTCTCTCATAGTAGGTAGACTATTTTTCTGTCTTTTGGGTTGTAGTTTAGTTGGGAATCTTCTTTTCTTTTACATTACATTGCATTAAATGTATATAATTATTTTCACATCATCTGTAATGTATTTTGCTTTTGCAAAAGTGGTGTTGCATCCTACTGCTTCTTGAGTTTTGTAACTGAATATTTCCTCTTCATAAGTAACATCATCCATAACAGTAGGTAACTCTGTCATTAAGGTTTTAGTGACACTGCTACATTATTTCTCTCCACATCTTTTTCTCCAGCTGACCAAACATAAGTCTTCATCTAGTAGAATATTAAGAGGCAGTTAAGGATATAATTGACAGTAGTCAAAGATGCATTACATAATTTGTTGTTTGTTGTTGAAACTGGTGTTTCTCCAAAGCCAGTTGAAGCTACACTTTGATTCACAGAAGTATCATATGCCTTGACACACTGTAGCTTCAGGTGTTCTGCAGCATGGCACAATTAATTATACTGTATGCTGTCATGGAACGGGTGCAATTTCATTCCATTTACAGTGATACACACACATCTCAATGTGCCTGCATTTGAAGGGAGGTGCTGACCAAACTGGGACTAATTCAAATATTATGCCCAACACATGCAACACACACAACAAAGATAATTCAAAAAATATCATGAACATGATAACATTTTTATATCTAACCAGCTGTTGCTGCATGACTGTAAATATGCAGTATCCAGCAAAACTAAAGAATAAGCTAAAATGCCAAAAAGTGGTATATAATATGACATTTGAGACATAAGATCATCACAAGTGCATGTTTGTATAAACTCTCACATAAAGTTTGAGAAACCATGGGTAGATAAAGCAATCTAATGATGAAAATAAACTATTTAGCCTGGTGTGAAATATTTCAGAAAACTCTAAATGAATATTTCAGAAAACTCTAAATGTACTCTACTGAAGGAAAATTCAGTCAAAAAAACTAACTATTATGCGGCAGTATTATGAGAAGGAAGTTTTCTACTCACCATATAGTGGAGATGTAGAGTCACAGATAGGCACAACAAAAAGTTTTGACACTTAAAGCTTTTGGCCAATGGCCTTTGTCAACAGTAGACACACATACATGCACACACACACTCACGCAAACTCAAGTCACACACACAACGTGTGTGTGTCGTGTGCGTGAGTTGCATTTGCGTGTGTGTGTGTGTGTGTGTGTGTGTGTGTGTGTGTGTGTGTGTGTGTGTGACGGGGGGAGGGGGGGGGGCACGTGTATGTGTGTCTGTGTGGCTATTGTTGACAAAGGCCATTGGCCAAATGCTTAAAGTGTGAAAATCTTTTTGTTGTGCCTATCTGTGACTCAGCATCTCTGCTGTATGGTGAGTAGCAACTTCCCTTCTCATAATATTGTTACATTCCATGCTGCATTTTCCATTGTTTAATATGAGGCAGAATAGCTGATCAGTACTTACCTTCACGAGGCAAAAAGGAATGATACTACCAATTTGTGCACACTTCCCAGTTTTTGGAACTAATAGTTTCTTCCTCAGGGAGAAGAGGAGGATAGGTTGGGGAAGGTTAAAAGGAAGAATGGACCCCTCACATGAAGTCTTAGTGAATGGCCTTCCTTTTAACCTTCCCCAACCAATCCCTCTCCCCTCCTCAAGGGAGGAACTACCAGTTCTGAAAGCTGGGAAGGGTATTGCCTTTTTGTACTACACATTTTGCCTCCTGTAGATAAGTCCTGGCCAGAAATACTTTCTCGTAATTTATTAATTTTCTGTTACTAAGTGTTAGTGAAATTTACTCTGTTTTTCACCCATTTGTAATATTATTGTAATATTCTGATTCAGATGTTGTTAATACAGTTGGAGATTTTTCTTGCTATAATTTACCAGTTATGTATTTTCCTAGTTAGTTCATATCTGCAGGCTGTGAAACATGCATTTCATAGGCTGCATAACTTTCTTTGTTGCAGTGAGAAGAGGAGATGTTCTATCAGCTTGGAGTGGAATAAGGCCACTGGTATCGGACCCAAACAAGGAAGACACACAGTCATTGGCAAGAAATCACATAATTCATGTCAGTGACAATAAGCTTGTGACAATTGCTGGAGGAAAATGGACAACTTACAGAGCAATGGCTGAACATACAATTGATGCAGCTATTAAAGGTACATTGCTGAAGAAAAAGGGAATAGTTAATGTTTACCGTATTTTACTACCACGTTACTAAAATATATCTTCCTTCTTTTCCTCACCCTTCCATCCATCGCTGCCTCCTTCCACTCGTCACTGCCTCTGCCTGCCTGCTGCTGCTGCCACCTCCTGTCAATCCCTCCCTGTGGTCTTGTAGCCCACCAAGTCTGCTCTGCTTGATATTGGTATACTGTATAAGTAATTGTGTTTTCTGCTTTCTCTTTATTTGCAGTACTAAGATTTTCACCTTCTGAAGTTCAGTAGGCACTGACTAGCCATCCTATCAAAGTAATTGAAGTTATATAAAGACAATGGAAATTTCTGGCTGGAAAATTACGTAAAATAAGGGAAAGGCAACAACTTACCTGTAGAGGACTGGTGTGTGGCACACAGAAACACGTAATAGAAAGCAGTTAACACTAGCTTTCGATCTGTTGGCCTTTTTCCAGTGAGAGTACACACACACACACACACACACACACACACACACACACACACACACACACACACAGATATAATATTGAAACTCTTTGCCTTCACAAATGTCTGCTTGTGTCTGTGTATGTGCGGATGGATGTGTGTGTGTGTGTGTGTGTGTGTGTGTGTGTGTGTGTGTGTGTGCGCGCGGTAGTGTATATAGGCATGACCATCGCCATCGGCTCTGTCCTCAGCGGCCAGAGATTGTGGTTTTTGTGTGTGTGTGTGTGTGTGTGTGTGTGTGTGTGTGTGAGAGAGAGAGGTAGGAGGGGGGGGGGGGCAGGAGTGCAGGTGCACACTCAATCTACATCAGAAGGCCTCTTGGCCAAAAGCTTACTTGTTTACCTTGTTTAGCAGTCTCTTTGTTCAGTCTGTCTGTGAATCAACATCACTACTATATGGTGAGTGACAATCTATCCTTCTTATAATATTGTCATTATTAAATGTATAAATAACTTATGTAAATCCAGCTGGGTATCATTCTCAACTGTGCTGATTTTTGTGATATTGTAGGCTTTCCCGGCATAATAAGTCTTGAAAGTCTCTTCGGATTTGCTGCTGGATCCTAAAATCAACTCCATTCGATATTTCGGTGATCCAACTGGTCACCATCTTCAGGGGAATGCAGCTTCTGTTGATGAGTCTTGCTGTGAACTGACACCAGGCTGCCAATCGACGTCCTATATAGGCTATCCTACTGTATGCGGCGCATGTGCCGCCCATCACAGTTGCTGCCCTCCAAGACTGGGCAGGTGACGCCACCCTTAGTAGAGCACTGGCGCAATGATAAATTGCACTCAGGGACGATATTTGAAAACTCGGGCTGGCTGCACTGAAGAATGTTCTCTTTTGATGCAGGATAATACAGGATTCCACGTCCTGCTGAGAAGTAACCCATTGTCTCTCTTAATTAAATTATCCACCAACCTAATTTCAATTGCTTCTTTGTAGACACTGTTCCAAAAACCAGAAGTGTTGGCAACTATCACAGTTTTGTCATATTTCATACAGTTTCTCTCATTTAAGCAGTGTTCTGCTACTGCCGATTTTTCCAGCTGTCGTAGTCTTGTATGACGGCAATGTTCCGCACACCTGTCATGAACAGTGCGAACCGAATGGCCAGTGTAAGCCTTCCCACATTGGCATAGAATTTTGTATACACCAGGTTTCCTAAGCCCCAAATCATCATTCACAGAGCTGAGTAGTGCCATAATCGCGGGAGGTGGACAGAACACACTCTTAATGTTAAAATTCCTTAAAATTTTTCCTACCTTAAACGATATGCCCCCAGCATAAGGGATAGAGGCCACCGATCTATGTTCCTCTTCATGCACCTCCAGTGAAGGTCCAAACTCCATAGCCTGACGAATCTGCTTCTCAGAGTAACCATTTTCCTTAAAAACAGCCTTCTGCGCAAGTTCTTGTGTTAAGCTGCCCATGTCGGAAATGGCATATGCTCTGCGTACAAAAGTCCTAAGGATGCCACTGCATTGGTGTGGTGGATGACAACTCTTAGAATGCAGACACCGATCCATGTTCGTTGGCTTTTGGTGAACACTATGTCCCAAAGTACCAGCTGTTTTTTTTTTTTTTTTATAAACCTTAACATCTAAAAATGGAAAAATCCCATCACTTTCGACCTCCATGGTAAATTTAATTGGGGATGAAGACAGCTGAAGTGATCCAAAAATCTATTGAGAGCATCACGTCCATGTGGCCAGACGACAAAGATATCATCCACATATCTCCATAAGCACGTTGGTTGCAAAGCCAAAGTTCTCAGTGCCATATCCTCGAAGTCCTCCATAAATAAATTGGCGAATGTGGGTGGTAAAGGACTACCCATAGCCACACCATCATTCTGTTAAAAAATGTTGCCATTAAATTAAAAAATACATGGATGTCAGCTTCACCAATTCTTCATCCAGTTTTTCACTGATCAAACTAAGGGACTCTTCCAGTGGGACTCGTGTAAACAGAGATACCACATCAAAACTCACTAATAGATCTGAAGGACTCAGCCTCAAAGATTTCAATTGTCGAATAAAATCCACCAAATTGAGGATATGCCAACATATGGACTGAGAACAGGTGATAAATACTTAGCCAGATTATAAGTGGGTGCACCCATATTACACACAATAGGGCGTAGAGGAACCCCTTCCTTATACAACTTAGGCAGACCATACAATCTACAGCTTAACATAAGAACTTGCACATTTGAAGGCTGTTTTTAAGGAAAATGGTTACTCTGAAAAGCAGATTCGTCGGGCTGTGGAGTTTGGACATCACTGGAGATGCATGAAGAGGAACATCGATCGGTGGCCTTTATCCGTCATGCTGGGTGCATATTGTTCAAGATAGGAAGAATTTTAAGGAATTTTCAACATTAAGAGTGTGTTCTGTCTACTTCCTAAGATTAGGGCACTAATAGGCTCTGTGAAAGATGATTTGGGGCTTAGGAAAACTGGTGTATACAAAATTCCATGCCAATGTGGGAAGGCTTACATCCGTTTTACTCGCACAGTTCTTGAAAAGTGTGTGGAACATGGCCTTCATACGAGGCTGCAACTGCTGGAAAAATCAGCAGTAGCAGAACACTGCTTAAATGAGGGACACCGTATGAAATTTGTCAAAACTGTGATAGTTGCCAACATTCCCGGTTTTTGGAACAGTGTCTACAAAGAAGCAATTAAAATTAAGTTGGCAGATAATTTAATTAACAGAGACAGTGGGTTTCCTCTTAGCAGGACGTGGAATCCTGTATTATCCCACATCAAAACAGAATGTTCCTCGGTGCGGCCAGCCCAAGTTTTTGAAAGTCGTCCCTGAGTGCGATTTATCATTGCCGCCAGTGTTCTACTAATGGCAGCGCATGCGCTGTGTGTGGTATGGTGGCCTATATAGGATGTCGATTGGCAGCCTGGTGTCAGTTCTCAGTGGGACTCACCAGCTGAAGCAGCATTCTCTTGAAGAGGGTGAGCAGTTGGATCGCCGAAATACGGAATCAGAGTTGATTTTAGGATCTGGCAGCAAACCTGAAGGGATTTTAAATGCTTGATTTTTATCCTCGGGCTTAATGTTAGTCACCATCCAGATCAGCACAAAGTAACACTTAATACTGTAGTTCATAGGCATACATTGTATCATAATTTTGAAGTTTTCCATCAGATTTAGTCCACCATGAACTCACCTTTTGCCTAAATGGTTATAGAGAAAGACAGATAAGATGTGCATTGTGCCATAAACCAACCGTGGACCAGGTAAGTGATGAAAATAACGAGATGGTGCCTAAGTGTACAGCTTTTTTGCCTTATGCAGGTAGGATTTCCAACAGAATTGGGCTTATTATACAGGAACATGATATGAAGTGTGTTTTTTCACCACCATCTAAAGTTAGGGCCCTTTTAAGGTCTGTAAAGGATGACCTTAGTTTGTGTAATGCATCTACAGTATCCCTTGTTGTTGTGGCATGTCATACATTGGTCAAATCATCAGGACCATGGAGGACCAGTGTACTGAACATACGTGTCACAAACATGTAAAACAGCCAAGTAAATCTGCTATTTCAGAACATTTCCTTGGTACCATTCAAACTGTGAAAAATAATAGTGCAGAGATTGTAGTGTTCACTTCCAACTGTTGGTACAGGGCTGTTAAGGAGCAGTTGTGTTTAAAGTAGGAAATGACCTTATAAATAGTGATGGAGCTTTTTGCTTAAATTCTGTTTGGAAATGTGCTCTCTCCCTGATGAAACAGAGGACAACATTAATGTATCTTTGTCACCCATTGGTAATTAATATTCACTATTGATGATAATTTCTAACATAGGTTATCTTTGTTTTTTTAGTGTTTACGAAGTGTGTTGCCTTTCTGCATGTGCTCCACATACTGAGGTTTTAAATTTTCTTGCACAACACTTTCTCTTTGCATTTGTGCTTTATAGATAACAGGGTGTGCACTTGTTGAAATAGTGACAGTTGCCAAAGATGTCACCCAGCTTGCATTACTATTAGTTGTTCCAATATTTTATACACCGGGAGAATCTCAAGTTACAACAAATAAATATGTGCAATTATAAGTTCTAATACCAGAGCAGAGTCCAGAATGTAAGTTTGAAAATACTGTAAAGAGTTCATTGTAATCACAAGGTTTCCAATTAATGTAAGAGCACAGTGAGAGGGTAAACTGATGGGGTGCGAGGTGGGGGGGGAGGGGGGCGGAGGAGGAATGTGTGCTTTGGATCAACCGTAGTTACATGGCCCATTAGGTCACTAACTGCCCAGTGCATGGACCAGAGGTGCTGCCTCTGCCACCCTTTCGATAACAATGTTTTTCATCAGATCAGGGGGAAATTAAATTTAAATAGTCTGGGGCTGGCTGATATACAAGATATTTTTTCATATATCCTTTGAGTCTAAGTGCATGTTGTGCTTATTGTATACATTTGGGCTGACAAGGAAAGCTACCAATGAATTGAGAATTCGTGTACTAGAATGCCACTGACAGTTCATCGTCAAATAATTGTAAATGGTATTATATTGTCTATACATTACTAGCAGTAATTTGGAAACAGAAACATAACTGAGAAACAGAAAACAAAAAGGTACCTCTTGTTGAAAATTTTTGATTTTGGGCTATTGTAATTTATACAATCTGCTTTTGTCTGCATATGTGCGGATGCATATGTGTGTGTGCGAGTGTATACCTGTCCCTTTTTCCCCCTAAGGTAAGTCTTTCCGCTCCCGGGATTGGAATGACTCCTTACCCTCTCCCTTAAAACCCACATCCTTTCGTCTTTCCCTCTTTCCTGATGAAGCAACTGTGGGTTGCGGAAGCTTGAATTTTGTGTGTGTGTTTGTGTTTGTTAGTGTCTCTATCAACATACCATCGCTTTCGTTTGGTAAGTTACATCATCTTTATTTTTAGATATATTTTTCCCATGTGAATTCCATTCTTGTATTAAAGTTACAGGTAAAAGAGTTTATTTCAGAGATGATACTTTCAGTTTACATGAAAGTTCTTGGAATAAATATGGGCTGTAAATATTTTATAGTTTCATAACATAGTTTGAAACTAGTCTTATCAGCTTGTTAGTCTTGTGCTGTAACATTATGGTTAGCTTTCTTGATGAATATGTGAAAATCTTGTTTTGTCCTAGAGTTTCATTGTAATGTCAGCTGTCATACAGAATACTGTTTCTGTTCTGCATTCTATATAAATTTTACCTTACAGTTTTAAATTCAGTAAAATAATCTTTAATGACACACAAGTCTAATCTTACTTTCATACAGCATGCAATCTGAAGCCAGTTCACGAGAAGTCTCAAACTGATGGACTGCTCATTGAGGGAGCTCATGGATGGACGCCTACCATGTACATTAGACTTGTGCAGGACTTTGGTCTTGAATGTGAAGTTGCTCAACATCTTGCTAATTCCTATGGTGACCGAGCTTTCGCAGTTGCAAAGTTGGCATCCCTCACAGGGAAACGGTGGCCTATTATTGGGAAGAAGGTACACCCGGAGTTTCCTTACATTGATGCAGAGGTAACAAGACACTATTCGTTTGCTTTGTCGTAATAGGTTATAGTTTCTTAGGTTTTATTCTTTTTTAAAGATAATATTGTTTCACTGTCCACATCCCTTGGCAATGCACTGAAATGTACCAAAATCAAACACTTGAGATTAAAGTCCCCTCTGATCCAGAGAGACACATTCTAGTTGAGGAAGGAATTTGTGTTAAAAGCTTATCCAGTTAGCTAGCAAACCAATGAACTAGTGTGAATCATTATCACTGAACAGCAGGAAACAACTTGATAAATAATTAATTTGAAACTAAACTCTCAAACAGCAGTTACTGTCATAGGCAACCATGTTACTCACTCAAATAATTGCAGCGTACATTTGTCAATATTGTTAAATTTTTAGCAGCAGTAATCAACACTGTGTCCTTGATCAGTGTTGTCAGTTGTATCACCAACCTGAATTCAGCTTGAATGTTCATTACTACAATGGTGTTTTTCTAATTATCGTTGCCAAGTCGATATCCTACTATAATTTTCTCTAACTAAGTCTTCAAGCTTTGCATTGATCTGTTTTCTAGAACACTGTGTTCTAGGTTTTATTACTTGAGTAGGATCACAACCTGCAGTAGTTCTTCTTGTTCACCTGTCCCATCAGGTTGTAGTTTTGAGATTACTACGTCATTTTCATTATTGTGAAGTAATAATAGTGAAAATTGTCATCTTTCTATCAGTCTGTAGTGCAACATAAAACATAAAAATATTGTTGCATTTATTACTCAACCCACAATCCAGAGATTTACTGGAACTTTTCCCTTCATTTTGGGGTACTGTAGTTTACATACTGAGTGACCAAGTAAAATATGTGTTTTTTTCCTGGTATTTATCAGCCAGTGACAGTTTATCATAAAAGAATCTAATGGTACTAATTATTTCATAAAACTGACATATTATATTGGACGGTTTGTTAAAAAACCATTGTTTTCTTAAAAGAACTCCTCTCCCATCCTATGTCAAAAGGATAAATACCTCTTTGAGACAGAATAATATGGAGATTAAAGAAATATGTCAGACAGTTCCATTTATGAGAAACAAAAATAAAACAGTGTGCCACACATTAAACTTTGCAGTGAGGATGAACTACGATTCTGAACTTTAGACCAGTCTATACCGCTTGGGACAAAACGTTTGATGTCATCTAGAAGAAAAAAAAAAAAACCACACCTCTGTGGAAGCCTTGTAGTGGAAGTGCTGAGTCACAGATGAGGGCACAAGAAAAAGACTGCTAAACAAGTAAGCTTTCAGCCGAAACAGCGTTCTTTTGAATTAGACTAAACACACAGTCACACTTGTGCAAATACAACTTGTGTATGCTTGTGTTGCCATGAGTGCGAGAGCTGCATTTGTGTGTGTGTGTGTGTGTGTGTGTGTGTGTGTGTGTGTGTGTGTGTGTGGCTTTTTTACCCAAAAGCTTACTTGTTTAACAGTCATTTTGTTGTACCTTTTTGCAACTCGGCATTTTCTTTATATGGTGAGTAACAATCTATCCTTTTCATAATACTGTAATTATTCCATCCTGTATTTTCCATTGTTTAGTGAAAATACTATTTGATTTGTTTGTATTGGGAACATATTTATCAGTTAAGAGAATTCCTCTGTGTTTTGCCATTGTCAGCATGAAGACATCAAGATATTTTCTGTAATATCATTGCAGTATAAGACAGTAGTCAAACTTTAAATTATTGAGGTTACATTAAGAGTTTGAACTGCATATCAACCTAGATAACTGGCTTTTCTTGACAGGGTTTGTATATTAGATAATGCCTCCTTTTAAGAATAGTTTTATGTGCTTGTGCCGGACAGTAAAACATTGTAAAAATAATTTTACCAGTCTCAGACATTTGTCACAAATGAATAATTATTCTAGAAGTAAAAAAATCCACTCTTGAGCAGAATATAGTGTGTTGCATTTGCGGAGCTTTGAAGCAGTGTAGAACACTTAGTGAATAGTTGATCCTTGTGTTGGTTCATGAAGTATGCTCAGATGACTCAATTGGAGAAGCCCTGTTTCCCAAAGGTGTGTTATCAGTCATGCCCCTGATTACTGTTTTAATGCATTACTAATTTTCATTAGAGCATATCCGCTAAAGAGCAGATCATTTTGTATTAGTAAATGTACCATTAATTTCAATTAAATGAGAAGCTGTTGTAGTGTCAACATAGAGATACTTAAAATTAAAATGACACTTTCATTGCCACTTCATCTCACAAAACAGAAGAAATTCCCCTTACACTAAGTTTGAACTGTACATGAATAATCCAGTACCTGCCATTTGAAACTCTGATAGAGGGTTTTTTGTCCCCATTTTAATTGAAGGACAAACATTGTCAAGTAACAAATCCCTTATCAGTCACAGGACATATAAGACACACATTTCCTGTTGGCGAAAAAAGGGTCATTTCAGTGTTTACAATTTGTTTGGGAAGTGAGAACATGGTAATTGTGTTAAATGTTATTTTACTATGGCAGTCATGAACAATAGCTTGCATAATGACTCATCATAGTTTTGCCCAGAATATCTGTTCTTCTTATTACATCTCCAGAGAAGAACTAAGGTAGCATCCATTGACTGCACTTTGTCATGCTTCATATAGAGAATCCATCCTGCTCATATCTCACACAGAAGTTCCTCAGGCACTCTGGTCTACAGTCAACCTTGAAATTGCAGAGATGTCACCAATTGGCATGAAAACTGTGAACCAATTTCATTTATACCACTTGTCCCACATGGGCATTTCGTGTTAGACTTCCTTCACTGACCATGTGTGTCACTAACATCGATATGTTCCAATGTCAAATTCTTGCAACATTGTCACATTTTACTGTTGCCTATGCACATTACAGATCTGTTAATTACAGTTAAGAAATGAAATCTTACAGGTAGTTTGTGTCTACATCTATATGATTACAGTACAGTTGACACTTAAGTGCATGGCAGAGGATTCTTCATATCACCTTCAGACTATATCTCAGCTGATCCAATCTCTAACAGCATGTGTGAAAGATGAACACTTAAATCTTTCTGTATGAGCTATGATAACTCTTATTTCATTATGCTGATCATTTCTCCCTATGTAGGTCAATGACAATAAAATATTTTCACATTCAGAGAAGAAGGTTGGTGATTGAAATTTCATGAAAATATCTTGCTGCAACAAAAACTACCTTTGTTTTAATGGTGCCATCCTGGCTCGCTTATCATATCTGTGGCACTCTCACCCCTATTTTATGATAATACAGAATAAGCCACCCTTCTTTGGACTTTTTTAATGCCCTCCATCAATCCTATCTAAGGATCCCAAACAGCAGAGCAATACTGTAGCAGAAGGTGGGTAAACATAGTGTAGGCAGCCTCATCAGCAGACCTATTGCATGTTCTTTACATTGCTTTTCCCACAATATTATCTATGTGATCAGTCCAGTTTAAATTGTTCATAATTGTGATTCCTAGGCGTTTAGGTTAAATGACAGCTTTTAAATTTGCATGATTTATCATCTAACTGAAATTTAATAGGTTTCTTTTCATACTCATTTGCACGGCCTCACAGACTGATTTACCACTTTCTGCGTGATACAGATATTTTGTCTGAATCATTTTGCAGTTGCCTTTAGTCTTCTGGTCAGCATCGTCTGCAAGCTAGGCAAGAGAGATGTTCAGATTGTCTCCTAAATTGTTTGTATAGATTAGGAACAGCAGGGGGGAGGGGGGGCAGGGGAACTGGGAATGGGCCTCAGTAAAAGGAATCAGTTATTAATTTATTCCGGATGTCAAGTGTAACCTACCCATGCTAACTCGCAGGAACTGTTTGCTTTAGTTTTGCTACGCGATAAACAACTTCTAAAAGCAACAAACACACTCCCACCAACTGTATTCAGTCTATCCTATCTGAACACTGATAGATTCTTTGTAAAAATATTGGCTGAACTTACCTCTGGCCTTAGACAGGTTTAATTACCTATAATGATTTGAGCTTCAGTCCATTCTATTAGCGCTTGGAGCACTGGTTCTTTACCAACACAGCTACAATAACTTACAACTACAATACAGATTGTTGCTGTCTCTGCCCTCTTCATCCTGCACCCTTTTACACTGAAGCCTTTCTCTAATTTTCCACAACGCGCTGACCGAAAAAAAAAAGAACAGCCCAGTATGACCACACAGCATCCACTACCCGTGTAGCCACTCCTGACCTGACCCGTCAAGCAGTAAGTTGAGAAATCTGTAACCTAAATGGTTGCAGAATGGCGAGTGTCTCCAATTCAGACCCTTCACTCAGCTGTGTACTGAAGATCTGCAGTTGGTGTTGACGATACTATAACTCTGCCTTAATCCCGCCAGCAAACCTGGCAAAATTTGTCACTGTAGCTATCTGCCGAAAACCACATAGAATCTCTTCGGACCTAGCATTACTTCTGATACTGGGATTTGTGAACTTGAAAAGTGCTTATTTTTATTTTTTTTTTCAAGTTTTCCTGACCTAAACAATTTCTTTTCACAGCCCCACACAGAATTTGATGGTGTAGCGCTGTTCCACAGAACGTTGCTGTTTTTTTTTTTTTTTTTTTTTTTTTTTTTTTTTTTTTTTTTTTTTTTTGACCAAGCGTACGGACACGGCACACTGAAATGACTACAAAGATCACATGGAAGCTCATGATGCCAGCTATGTTCAGAAACTGACTTCCCCTACCATCAACCCCACTTTGTGTGTTCATGTGTGTATCAGTCAACACACGATCAAACAGCGCTACGCCATCAGCTCAGAAAATTGGTTATGGAGCCATTGGCCATGTTCCAGAAAGTGTTTGGAAGTGAAAGCCTATCAAGAGCTTCAAATTTTAAGAGAGGGTGAAAGGTGAACCCTGTGCAGGACACCCATCCATAAGCAGAAATAAATACAGATCAATGTGTACATGCTGTGTTGAACTCAGACTGGCAGCTGAGTGCTCAGATGATAACAGACCACATAGCAATTGACAAAATTACTGAAAGACATATCTTTTTTTGAAAACAGTTTTCTTACTGTGCCCCGCTGCATTTTGTATCCTCTAGGTCAACCATCACGTTATTTTACTGCACAAACAGCACGACTTGTCTACTACTTTCAGTGTCTCATTTCCCAATACAATTCTCTCAGCAGCACCGAATTTAATTCAGTTACGTTAATTTATCTTTGTTTTACTTTTGTTGATTCATCTTTTAACTGCTTTTCAAGGCACTAGCTGTTCCATTCAGCTGATCATTGCAGTCTTTGATGGGATTACAATGTCACCAGCAAACCTCAAACTTTCCGCCTTTCCAGATTTCTCCTTGGTTTCCTATAGTGACTATTAATGTACAAATTGAATAACATCAGGATGGCTATAATCCTGTCACATTCCCTTCTCAACTACTGCTTCCCTTTCACATCCTTTGATCCTTGTAATCACAGTCTGGTTATAGATAAAGTTTTGCTCACTGTATTTTATTGCTGCTACTTTCAAAATTTCAAAGAGTGTATTCCAGTCAACATTGTCAAAAGCCTCCGGTAGATCTAAAACATGTAACTGTAAATAAAGGTTTGCCTTTCTTCAGCCTATCTTCAAAGATAAGTGGTAGGGTCTATATTGCCTTGTACATTCTTAAATGTGTCAAGAACCACTTCCACATTCTGCTAGAACTTTATGTGGGAAACATTTGACTTGTTTCCCAGTTTTTAAACTGGAGTCCTAAATTTTGCTTCCATACATATATTCTATTGTCTGAAATTCTCTATCAATATCCATAGCATTCAGAAATGTATCTTTCAAACAATGGAACATTTGACAATGAATAACAATAATATGAAAAGGCTAGGTTGCTACCCACCACAAGGAGGAGGCATTGAGTGGCTGACAGACATATTGAAAAATACTGCCTTCTCTTTGTGATGAGTAAAAATATACCTTTGTTATATTTGTAAGCTTGGTTTATGTGAACAAAAAATATTTTATTTATTTATTAGCTGTTCAGAATGATTGCCACACAATTGGCTTCATCAAAATACATTTTACATGTTCATAAAAGTATAGTTGTTACTAAACTAATATTTACATTATACATTGTGCATACATCTTTTTAGTAGTTAGTAATTTTTACATTTTACACACATCATCATTAACATAAACACATAAATACATAAACTTCTTTCTAATCAGAAGATTTCAGTAATAATCATTATGTGGTATAGTTTAAATTCAAGAATTAATTATGCAGTTGTACACATTAAGTTAATTATAACTAAACTATTTTGTTTTTATTTCATTAAAGAATTAATTATACAGTTTTACATACTTAGTTAATGATAGTTACATTATTTCATTGTTTATACATTCCTTCCAAATTACTTGCAAGATATTCTTAAATTGAGTAGTATGCTTTATTTTTAAACCCTGTCTAATACTTCCTTAAATTTAAAGAGGGTGAGGGTTTTGACTGATTGTGGCAGTTTCTTGCATAACTTTAGACTTACGTGTTTGTGACTGTTGTGTGTCAGTAACAGCCTAGAATACAGTATATCAAGCATGCAATTGTTTCTAGTGCTGTGCAAATGTAAATTGTTGTATATTTTGTTTTACGTATGTTAAGCAGTTATACATATAGAGACGTGGGAGGGTCATTATGTTTAATAGGCTGAAGTGCTTCTTACAGGTTTCTCTTGGACCCTTGTGTACATCAAATTGCTTGTGACTGTTGAATTACCCCCTAACAGAAATATTGTACCTGTGACTGAAAGAATGCATAGCAGCAAAGCATCAATAAACTTTCACTTACAGAATATCTTAATTGATACAACAGGAGTATCACGCATGCAAGTTTGCCTGTCAGATGGCTTATATGGTCATCCCATGAGAGCCTTTGGCCTATTTTTAGTCCCAATAGTTTGACACTGTCATTCTCTTCTTTTCATACCTTCAGATTAAAATAAATTTCCTTCAGTTTTGTGTTGTTTATACATAACTGGTTAGCAATACACCACACCCTACACATTTCAAAAAGTTTATTATTTTTGTTTTCCATCTCTTGCATACATCTACATCTACATTTATACTCCGCAAGCCACCCAACGGTGTGTGGTGGAGGGCACTTTACGTGCCACTGTCATTACCTTCCTTTCCTGTTCCAGTCGCGTATGGTTCGCAGGAAGAACGACTGTCTGAAAGCCTCTGTGCGCGCTCTAATCTCTCTAATTTTACATTCGTGATCTCCTCTGGAGGTATAAGGAGGGGGAAGCAATATATTCGATACCTCATCCAGAAACGCACCCTCTCGAAACCTGGCGAGCAATCTACACCGCGATGCAGAGCGCCTCTCTTCCAGAGTCTGCCACTTGAGTTTATTAAACATCTCCGTAATGCTATCACGGTTACCAAATAACCCTGTGACGAAACGCGCCGCTCTTCTTTGGATCTTTTCTATCTCCTCCGTCAAACCGATCTGGTACGGATCCCACACTGATGAGCAATACTCAAGTATAGGTCGAACGAGTCACCTGTGGAGATCACGGTCATATGATTAGCATATAAGACATTTTTGCAGGCTATATAGTTAGAGAAGCTATTTACATAGACAATAAAGCGGAAGGGTCCAAGAACGGGGCCCTGTAGAATTCCTAACTGTTGCCTGTTATTTAGGTATGATTTAATCAAATTAAGAGGTTTGTCTGCAATACCATAATATTCTAATTTTTTAACATTAGCTCATGTGATACTGAATCAAATGTTTTGCTTAAGTCTGAGTGTTGCACAGGTAATCACTTTTCTTTCAAAATCATTGTGGATTTCAGTAATCAGGCTTTGAGTAGCTTTTAATATGGGCTGTATCTGTTCACATCACTGTGTTTATGTAAAACTCCTGGAAGAATTTTCTTTTATTACAAAAAAATTGATTATTTTGTGTGTGTGAGTTAGTGTTGTTATTCTGCCTGCCGATGTGCGTTTATGTGGAAGATTAGTTTTCATAATATTACTTCAGTGTCAGTGGTGCTTAGTTCACATAATTATCAATGACTGGACTGCTTTCAGAGTCTTGTCATTTGCTGTCTATTGACTCTGAGGTACTAGCTTTGATTCTGCAACCCATCTTATTATACCATGAAAACATGTGCATCAGAGTTATCTCAGATGTGAGAGATCAAAAGAGAAATGTCTTGAGTATATTATCAATTAAATTTACCCGTGGTCTTTTCGAAGCTACACCAAATCAAAACGCTTGTCTGAGCTTAGAAATTGCAGGAGATCTACTTATTTATTACTAGATAGTATCACCTTGTTATAGAAATTCACCTATAGCTTTGTTATCCATTAAGTTATGATATATATTAAACAATGACGTACACAATATTGCTGTTCTACATTAGCATTTATTTTATAATGCATTGTGAACCACCTTTGGCTGGCCAACAGAAAACATAATATTGAACAGTCCACACAAAAAGCGCCCACTGAAAATACATGTTACTGTACAAGATACCTGGATGACGCTCCACTTGTAAAATACCAGTTTTTCACACAATACTTAATAATTTCAGTTTACGGAATGCATTTTTGAAATGAAACATATTTTACATATATTGAATGACCAACACACATTTAATCATCTGTGACACACTTGCCTCCACAAAGCCTTTAGTAATAAATGTTCATTAAATCTGCGTTTAATATTGAGAGATAAACAACAGATGATCACTACTCGGATTACAAAAGAACAGAGTCTGGCACAACACATTACTATTCAGAGTTAAAGTTCACTAAGCTTTGTAGAAACATTCAGTAACCCAAACACATAGCAGCTCAGGTATTTGGTGTTGTTGACTATTATGTAACTTTATTAGTTTAGATGTTACTTATTTTAACTGTCAAAAAATTCACAGGTTGAAACACAATCTTGTTTAGAGTTAAAGTTTATCAAATTCACTCTCAAAACTTTTGTAGATGCTGGAGTCCTGCACAAAATTTGACAAGTCCACGAAACTGTTGCCCAAGCAATTTCTGTTACTTAAGCTGTGACCAACACACCACTTATCAACACATATGCCCATACCAAGTTATCTCTCAAAGTGAACTTCCCTACACGATGGGGCACCATCCCAAAATAGATGGGATCTGTCATTGCGAAACTCTCTAATTTACATATAACTTATTCTTACTACACGTATTACACTAGACTAGAATTTCACCAGCTTTTCTATTGTTCTGTTAGGTTTTTGCTTGGCTTTCTTGTTGTTTTTTTCATCTGTTAGTTAATTTACCCATATTTGTCTTTACTGATTGTTAAACTAAATGAAATACATAGGCTTATAGATAGATATGGCCGTTTACTGTCTCATAGAGCTGCTATGTTTTTTGATTTGTAGCTTATTTTGCATTAAAATAAGTTTTTTTATTCTTGGAATTAACATTCCAGGTCATAAGTCAATATGTACTACATTAATATAAATTCTGTAACTATATTACAACAATGTTGTTCAAACACTATCTGTTGGTACTTGGTATTTTCAAATCACATTAGACATTTAGAAGATATTAAGTTCCTGTCAAGAGGTACTTTCAAATCCTACATCTTCACTCCCTCTCCCTCCCTCTCCCTCCCTCTCCCCCTCTCCCCTCTCCATCTCCCTCCCCCTGCCCCTCCCCCTCCCCCCAACCACCACTGAGTGGGCATTTACATGCACTTTGTGCCATTGCCTATTTTGCAACTTTATTAGTTTGGGTATTGTATCCACGAAATTATTTTGTGACCTCTGATTCCACACCACAGTAGCACCTCAGCTCTTAAGTGCCCAGCAATAGCCAATTGCATGGGTCAAACCCACTCAAAGTGACCTTCTGTCGCCAGATTACTTTGTGATGCTCTTCCTGCCAATTGCAGAAGCTGAAGTGTCACCTGATAGGTTAACTGACAGATTTAGTCACTACTTCCTCACAAGTTATGCTAAGCAATGCCATGACTTGTCAGTACAGTGTCACCTGTCAAACCAGCGCACATTTTCCCCCATTTGTCTGTAATGTCTCACATCTTTTGGCCACACACAAAACATAGTCCATTGTGTTTTTAACAAGCTTGCATCTGACATGCTACAACAAACTCTCAACAATGACTCTCCCTTCATACAACAACACTAATATGCCCTCAGGACTTGGGAATCACGAAGAGGGGAGCATTCTACTGATCAAACAAAGGCAATGAAATGGAAGTCCAAAAGATGATTTGAACTGAAGGCAGTGCAGAAGAGTTAATAAAAGATAGCATATTACAATTGTGGCAAAATTAATGGGACCCTTTAGGCACATGCAGGAGAACCTACAAATTTCTCTCTTTCATCAGGAAGAGATTACAAATAAGATTTCTTAACCCATCAAGTGGATTGATACATTATCTGACCATGCATGGCCTGTGTGCTACATATCTATACAAAATCAAAAGACAGATGAAAGATAGCTGCACCTGCGGCAGAGTGCCTGCGGCAGAGTGAGCACATCAGAACACACATTACGGGATGCACGCTCTACGAAGATGCGGCGGGTAGTGGTTGTCAGGTGTTAAAGATGTTACTCCCCAAAGCAGCCCTAAGGAGCAAGTCAACCTGGTATGTATTGAACGATACTGCAGCTGCAGTATTGAGGAAGGCCAAGAAAGACATCACGAGGCATTCAACCATATGTCAGCATGCTACCATCCTGGCTAGGCAACATACTCCGCGGATTGATTGAAGACAACTGTGGTCAGCAACCACTGAATGAAATAGTCTCTCAAGAATCTACATTCCATTTGTGCAAGTTATCATGGAAGTGTGAACTTTAATAATACATAGCAGTGATTGGTGGAATTGCTTGTTATAATGGAAATGCTGCTAACATGCTGCCTGATGCCCAAGGAATCAAAGGTAGTGTGAGGGTGGATCCAGTTGTGGAAAGAACCATCTGCAGATTAAATACACCAAAATAAATGAACAAACACAGAACAGAGTCTGTAGTGCTTATAGTAGTATTAGTAGCTGGGTAACTGGTTGTGTTTTATTGTAGTTTTGTAATAGTAGAAGTAGCGGGTAGTATTTAAAAAAATTAGGCCTATCGAAATAAATAGTAAAATATAAACTTATTAATGTCCTGGAAAATGTGATTTGTATGGCCTATTTTAGCTTTTCAGGTAAAAGACTGTAATTATGAATAATAAATAAATAAGTACAACAGCATTACCAGGAGTGGGGGAAGCAGTAACCCATTACAGGGTGGTGAACCTTATAGCTGCTAACCTGATATGCTTCACTCTAGATTTTACGGATTCCACAGACCTGAAGCATGATAGAAATTCTTTTATGGTTTTGTTTTTATGTTCATAGATCCGATATGCAGTAAGAGAATATGCTTGCTGTGCTGTTGATGTGATTGCAAGACGGCTGCGGTTAGCTTTCCTCAATGTCCAGGCTGCTCAGGAAGCTCTTCCTGGTATTGTTGACATTATGGCAGAAGAATTAAAGTGGGATGAAAAAAAGAAAAAGGTCAGTTTTTGGAAACTTTGGAGATATTCCATTTTTTATGCCTTTAATGTAAGAAAATTCACACTTTCACTTTTTTTCCTGAAGGAGGAAATAGCACTTGCCTCAGAATTTCTTGCAAATGAGATGGGCCAGATGGTGAACAGAGCTTCAAGAGACAAATTACCTATCAATCTTAGTAAAGAAGAAATTCAAACATACATAAAGAGATTCCAGATAATTGATAAAGATCGTAAGGGATATGTCTCGATCAATGACATCAGACGAGGACTAAAGGTAAGAAATTACTTTTTATGAAGTCGTTAAAGAAAAGAAGCTGTATTTGATGTGTGATAGTTTTATTGCTTATATATTTTGCAGAATTGGAAAACTTTTATTGTTGTTGTTGTTAAGATCGTCATTCATGTTGGAATACACATTCACTACCACACATACTGCCATCAGTACACCAGTACAAATTTTTGATTAAATAGAAAAGTCTCTCACAGGTCTGTTGCTGTGAGCATTCTCCTTCCTTTTCTCACTTCCAGGTGGAAAAATTATAATAAATTTCCACTTATGTGTGTCTCTCTCTATTGTGCCCAGTAACACTCTATTTTGCCCACCTATTTAAAAAATATAATTTTTGAACTTTTGTTGGTAATTTGTCTCATTTTTTGGTAGTACATCACATTTTATCCTGATTTTTAACTATGATTCATCAAACTGAATAAGGGGTGACATGAAGCATTTAACCCCTTCTTTTGTACATAGTCCACAGGGCACAATGATTTCACCCCTGTTTTCAGTTTCAGTAGTAAATGTTCACTTACTCACTAAAAAACTGTACATTCCATAATGCATTTTTTAATATGTGAAAGAAATGACAAGAGATGAATAAACTTGTCTGATATGAAGCTAACACAATAGCAATTGCGTATTGAACTTCTTTCCATACAGTACTGTGTTGTCTTACAGAACATTAACCAGCTCCATTGGAACAATGATTTTCAGATGTCATAGCTTCAAATTAGATTATTCGTTCCACATCGCACCACATAACTTAGTTAGCTCTTCATCAGCCTTTACATCCTGAAATTTTTCTTATATTATGCATTTCGTAAGGATCACCTCAGTGCAGCACCTCCTCCAGTTCTATGGGTGATTTGTGAAAGATAAAGCCCCATTTGTGATTATATGAGATTGGTTTTGGTGAATTATTTAGCTTCAACTTACACTAACTGTTAGACAAACTTTGCCATTATATTTTTGTCACTAGTTTATTGGCCTATTTTGATCTTCTTTCTGTGTTTGTGGATGCATTGGGGGTGGGGGTGGGGGGTGGGGGGGTGGGGGGAGGATTACTCTTATGTTTTTAATCTTCTCATCAGACAAGTTTATTCATCTCTTGTAATTTCTTTGACATATTAAAAAAAATGCACTATTGAGTGTAGCACCCTCCTCCCCCTCTCTGTCACTCTTTATAGAATTTGTTTGACACCCAAACTGTTCAAACAGTATCTTTGTACATAACACCATATCACATTGTTTAGTATAATTCTAAAAGTTCAACTGAAGCATTTCAAATATAAATATATGCCAGTGCCATATTGTAGTGATCTAGCACTTCATGTTTTGATTTCTCTACTGCACAGCTTGTCAATTCTGTCTTTTCAGCTGTTCAGATTTCATTAGTTACTAGTATTTAGTTCGTTATTTCCCTATAATGTATCTCACTTGAGTCATGACCCCGGGCAGCTTTTATAATGAATTCCAGAACATTCTGATTTCTTCTAACTTGTTCATCTTTAGTTGCACAAAGGAACCGTTGGTGTCAATTGCTGTCATTTGAAACACCTTGCCTTATGCCTATGTCTACTGTTTTTGTTATCTTCATTTCATCTTAGTGTTTTTTGGGGGGGAGGGGTAGTGGTAATTGATTTTCTTATTAGTGTAACTTGAGTGCATTCATGTAACTGATCCTAAAATATTTCTGAAGTGTGTGTGACACTTACAAAGGGGATATTGAACATCCACAGAGAAGGGCGGCACAAATGGGCACAGGCTTCTTTGTACATCTACATCTGTACTCTGCCAACCACTGTGAAGTATATGGAAGAGAGTATATCTCAATGTATCAGCTATAAGGGTTTCTTCCTGTTTGTCATGTATGGTGCATGGGAAGAATAGCTGTTTAATTGCCTCTATGCATGCTATTATAATTAATTTAATGCCATCCTCGTGATCCCTGTGTGAACTCTACATAAGGGGTTGTAGTATATTCCTAGAGCCAGTTCTTGAAATTTCATAAGTAGGCTTTCTTGGGATAGTGGGATAGTTTCCATCTATCTTCAAGAGTCTACCACTTCAGTTTCTTCGACATCTCTGTGCACTCCCCTATGGGTCAAACAAATCTGTGACCACTCTTGCTGCCCATTCCTGTACAGTTCAGTATCCTTTGTTAGTTGTATTTGGTATAGGTCCCACACTTCAGCAATATGCTAGAATGGGTCACATGACTGACTGATTTATAAGCAATCTTGTTTGTAGACTGATTGTATTTTCCCAGTATTCTAACAGTAAGCTAAAGTCTACCACCTGCTTTACCAATGACAGCCTATTTGATCATTCCATTTTTTATCCCTGTTAAGTATTAACATTAAGGTATTTGTATGAGTTGGCCAATTCCAACTGAGATGGAGGGCAGGGGAGGGGGATGGGGCAGAACAGCAGAAAGGGAGAGAAGTAAAAATATTTGGTGCGTTGGTGGAAAGGGGGCTGTGTAGTGCTGGGAGAGGGCTAGAGAAGGGGCTGGGTGGATGAAGACAATGACTAACAAAGGTTGAGGCCAGGAAGGTTACGGGGTCGTAGGACATATTGCAGGGAGAGTTCCCACCTGTGAAATTCATAAAAGCTGGTGTTGGTGGGAAGGATCCATATGGCACAGGCTGTGAAGCAGTCATTGAAATGAAGGATGTCATGTTGTGTGGTGTGCTCAGCAACAGGGTGGACCACTTGTTTCTTGGCCACAGTTTGTCAGTGGCCATTCATGTGGACAGACAGCTTGTTGGTTGTCATTCCCACATAGAATGCAGCACAGTGGTTGCAGCTTAGCTTGTAGATCACATGACTGGTTTCACAGGTAGCGCTGCCTTTGGTGGGATAGATGATGTTTGTGACCAGATTGGAGTAGGTGGTGGTGGGACTATGTATGGGACAGGTCTTGCATCTAGGTCTACTACAGGGATATGAGCCTGCTCCCAACCCCTTACCTCATGGCCCATACCCCTGTAATAGACTTACATGCAATATCCTTTTCCACTGCTCCCACCCCCACACCCCCCCCCCACCCCCCACCATCACACCTGTCCCCTGCCCTCCATCTACCTCCAGACTGCACCTAGCTGCCCTACCCTTTCTCCACCTCGTCCCTTCACGCTCCCCACCAGCACTCCACTGTCGTCCACCCCTACCCTGCTATTCCTCCCCCTCCGTGCCCCAGCCTCACGTGCGCATGCACGTGCGCCTCATCTGCTTTCGACAAAGGCCTCATTGGCCGAAATTTTATTTGGGACAGTCTTTTTGGCGTGCCTATCTGCGACTCAGTATCTCTGCTATATGGTGAGAAGCAGCTTTGCTTTTCACAATATTGTTAATATAAACATAAGCAGCCAGGGTCCCAACACACTGCCCTCAGGTATATCCAAAGTTACTTCAATGTCTGACGATGACTCTACATCCAAGATAACTCCCTGTGTATATCGTAGGGATTTTTGTGTGCACACACAGGCATTAGAGCAATCATTTTGCCTGCCCTGCAAACATGAATTAAGCAGGAAGAAGCCCTAGTAAATGGCACAGTGGGAAGTACCTTCTGCCATTCATTTCAGTGGTTTGCATAGTATACGAGGGATATCCAGGAAGTAACAGATGCTTTGGTCTGTCACTGAGATGGACAGGGTTACATTCATCATCTTGGTGCCATAACTTTCCTACACTCACAAGAAGACATCCCCAGTGGTGGGATAGGCTTTATGAAACCAAATATATGATGATGTAGGTTAAGATCCCAGGTATCACACCCTGCAGCCTTTCGCCCTGGTGGGCTCTCGTTTGTGAGTAATTGATGAAAAAAATCCGAGAATTTTGTGTCATCTTCAGTAGTGTTGAATAAGCTGTATTGTGTAGTCTGTGGTGTGATGGATAGGGTAATAGCTTCACGAGAAGGAGGTTATGGGTTCAAATCTCATCAGTTGCAGTAGACTTATTTTTTATTTTTTAAATGTGATTTTTATTTCCATTCCTTTGTCATATCATTTTAATATCAACTTCATTTGATCCCATTTTTCTTCCTATCATTCTTTTTCCACTTAAAATCTTTGCTCAAGTATTAATTAACAAATTTTATGTATTTCGATTTCATGCCCTTTGTTTATCATCCTGTTTTTTTTTTTTTTGCTTGGATTTCATTTTACTTGTGTAATCCCTTCTTTTATTTCAGTCTTCGTCTTCTTTATTTTGTACATAGTGCATTAGGAATTTAGGTTATGTTTTACATGTTTGTATGATGATTATCATGCGGAAAAACTGTGCATCTGGTAACAAAACATACATTTTTTCAAACAATTGCACAGGCAATATAAATAGATTATTTCGTCTTTTGTTTTTAACTCTTAGATCAGAATTTTCAAATAATTGAATATTATAACAACAGAAACAACAAAATCCACACATTTACTGAATATTATAATAGATAAATACAATTAAATTCTCATTCACAAAAATTCTAATTGGAAAAATAATGATTTAAAGAAAAAATTAAACAAATGAAAAAAATCATATGGTGATTAAAATGATGTGACAAAGAAATAGAAGTAAAAACTTACATTTAAACCAATCTTTGCTACATTACCGTATATTTGATTTTAAAAAGTTGGTCCCATCGCTGGGGACCTCTCCCTGTCGTTAGGTGCCCAGAGGTGGCAGCGTGTGGCCTGTGTCTCTGCTACTTTGGTTTCTGTGACATTTCAAAATGTGTGCTCCCATAGAAAATCTCGCCATTTGTGAGGTTCATTCTGTGATTAGGTTATTGCTGGTCAAAGACTGAAAACCATTTGAAATTTATTGTGTCCTTTCTGATGTGTGTGGAAAAGGAATAATGAGTGAAAGCCAAGTGAGGCAACGGTGGATTGCTTTTAAAAATGTCTGTACCAGTGTTCGCAGTGAGGACCATAGTGGTAGGCCCAACTTTGTGATTGATGAACTAGTGATGAAAATCAATGACAAAATTTGTGAAAATTGTCGTTTCACGATTACGGAACTTTAGTGATTACCAGTTCTTCCCAGAGTTGAAGACAATGCTCGCTACTCAACGCTTTGATACTGGCACCAAAATGCATGCCGGTATAAACCAGTGGTCGCAATCACAGACTGCACATTTCTACAGAGATGGCATTGAAAAACTTGCACCACTGTATCATAATTGTCTCAATTTGAAGGGTGATTATGTAGAAAAATAGCTAAAGAGTCTACCTTTAAAACATATATAGTAAAACGTGGTTTTTCCATATTAATTTTTATTTCAAAATTTGTGTTGCTTCCTGAATAGCCCTCGTAGATGTAGAAGTGGATATAAATAGGATCAGCCGAGATAACATAAACAACTGGAAGGGGGAGGGACATTAGGTGGTGGTGGTGGTGGTGGTGGTGGAGGAGGAGGAGAACGACGACTTGAGAGAAAGCTTGTTCTCGTATAGGCATTAGTAGTAGTAGTAGTAATAGTATTATATTTTACGTTCACCCTCAAAAAGAAGACAATTTTTATAAACTCAAAGGACAAGCCAGTTGATCTTCCTGCTGTCACTTTTCCTCCACCATATGCTGTTTGTTTAAAAGCATCATATGTGATGTCTTTTTCTCTTTCCACACCGTTATTTGGTCTCACCCCTTTCTTAATGGTGTCAGCAGCACCCTGTTGCTATGGCATTATTCTTTCTGCCATAACCTGCTCACCAGCTTGATGTTAATTTTCCATCATCTGCTTTTCTTTTGCATCATTTGTTTCTTCAATACATCAGTCTTAAATACCTTCCATCTCTTAATGCCTGGTGTCTCAACATTATAAAAATATCATCTCTCTTCAAGTGAATAAGCATTATAATTTTTTGATTGATTTATCATTTTTAATCTTTAATTAGTAACATTATTCTGTAGTATTAACCTATTTCCCATGGCATACCTATGTATGCATTCAACACACACTGCACACCTCCTTCTGCCCTCGTCTCTCCGCCTCCCTCTCTCTCTCTCTCTCTCTCTCTCTCTCTCTCTCTCTGTCTCTCTATCTGTCTCCACCTCTTGCTCCGTCCATCTCTATGTCCACTTCATTCTCCCACCACTATCTATCTCCTCTTCCCCTTTCTCTCTGTCCTCATCTCCTGTCCCCCTCTCTTTGTCCATTTCCTTCACCACCCCTCTCTAATCTTATCTTCTTCCCACCTCTCTTTGCCCATCACCTCCTCCCCCTCTCTCGGTCTGTCTCCTCCTCCCCCTCTCTCGGTCTGTCTCCTCCTCCCCCTCTCTCGGTCTGTCTCCTCCTCCCCCTCTCTCTGTCCGTCTCCTCCTCCCCCTCTCTCTGTCCGTCTCCCCCTCCCCCTCTCCCTGTCCGTCTCCATCTCCCCCTCTCCCTGTCTGTCTCCCCCTCTCCCTGTCTGTATCCCCCTCTCCCTGTCCATCTTCCCCTCCCCCTCTCCCTGTCTGTATCCCCCTCTCCCTGTCCATCTTCCCCTCCCCCTCTCCCTGTCTGTCTCCCCCTCTCCCTGTCCATCTTCCCCTCCCCCTGTCCGTCAGCCTTCCCCCTCCCCCTGTCCGTCAGCCTTCCCCCTCCCCCTGTCCGTCAGCCTTCCCCCTCCCCCTGTCCGTCAGCCTTCCCCCTCCCCCTGTCCGTCAGCCTTCCCCCTCCCCCTGTCCGTCAGCCTTCCCCCTCCCCCTGTCCGTCAGCCTTCCCCCTCCCCCTGTCCGTCAGCCTTCCCCCTCCCCCTGTCCGTCAGCCTTCCCCCTCCCCCTGTCCGTCAGCCTTCCCCCTCCCCCTGTCCGTCAGCCTTCCCCCTCCCCCTGTCCGTCCGCCTCCCCCTCCCCCTGTCCGCCTCCCCCTCCCCCTGTCCGCCTCCCCCTCCCCCTCCCCCTGTCCGCCTCCCCCTCCCCCTCCCCCTGTCCGCCTCCCCCTCCCCCTCTCCGCCTCCCCCTCCCCCTCCCCCTGTCCGCCTACCCCTCCCCCTCCCCCTGTCCGCCTCCCCCTCCCCCTCCCCCTGTCCGCCTCCCCCTCCCCCTCCCCCTGTCCGCCTCCCCCTCCCCCTCCCCCTGTCCGCCTCCCCCTCCCCCTCCCCCTGTCCGCCTCCTCCTCCTCCCCCTCCCCCTGTTCGCCTCCCCCTCCCCCTGTCCGCCTCCCCCTCCCCCTCCCCCTGACCGCCTCCCCCTCCCCCTGTCCGTCTCCCCCTCTCCCTCTCCCTGTCCGTCTCCCCCTCCCCCTGGCCGTCTCCCTCTCCCTCTCCCTCTCCCTGTCCGTCTCCCTCTCCCTGTCCGTCTCCTCCTCCCCCTCTCCCTCTCCCTGTCCGTCTCTTTCTCTGTCTCCTTTTCCTCCTCCCACTCTGTGTCCATCTACTCCCCCATGTCTCCCTGTTGGAGCTAGGAGATTATAAACCTCACACTTCTGAAACTTGGTAAGTTTGCTGTTTGTATGGCAGATTTGGTTTAAATTAATGCAGAGTTTCACTTACATAGCTACATACATACATGCTTCTTAGTTACTAGATAGGTAGATAAATTTGTGAAATCTATTTTTAATTGAAAGTATTTGGGGTTTTTAGTTTTGCACTTGTAAGAAAGCTTTCGCCCTGGTCTATTCTAGAAGTGCCTTGTGAAATCAGAATTTATGTACTCTCAAATTTGTGCTCATTAATAATTAATATAATATTCTTAATGGAGCACATACTTGTGGTACATGAGATTCAGAAATGTTTATTTATGATGTCAAAATTTACTCTGGCAAAGGTGAGAAACTGTGCAGTGTCGTTTTCTATAGATAATATTTTAATACTACAGCAGAAGATTCTGTGATCTAAGCCCTAGCTTGCTAAGATAAGTGCGCAAAATCAAAAGTCTCAAAATAATGTATCATGCAGTTCTTATTTACAATCAATGAATTTCTCTTTTCCCCTTTGAATTATTTTGCGTATTTTGTACTGCCAAAAAATATGTTATAGTTAACTATGTATAATGTGATTATATTTATAATGCTGTCTTGCCTCATGTAATATAAAGCTTAATTTGTTTGAAATAACAGGAACTAGAAATTCGCCTGACTGATGAGGAAATTCACAACGTACTAACTGAAGTTGATACAGATTGTCATGGAAGAATAGAATTAGCTGACTATATTAAGGTAACATTCTAGCATAGAATTTTTGCCATACATTCTGCTCCACAGCTTATCATCAGCTGGTGCCACCAAGCTTATGCAGCCATTTCTGTGCCGACGTCAAGGTGAAACTGATTGCAGCAACAAGCTGTTGTAGTGTGGAATATATGAAAATATTGCATTGTAATGAAACAAATTAACTATCTAATTACAGAAATTTGGTGAGGAGGTTTCGGGTGAAGAGCTTCACGAAATCCTTAGAGAGATCGACACAAATATGAATGGCCAAGTAGAGTTGGATGAATATTTGCAGGTAGCACATCAGAAAAATTTGATTTGGTTTGGTACATATTGGTGCATGGTTTTAACAAAGTCATAGTTTTTGTCTTCTATCCATTAACACAGCTCCTACAAATTCACCATTGTATATCCAGTTTCGTAGATCATGAAGTGCTTTCTTAATTTTTGCTTGACACCTTTGTAACAGGAGTTTAGTGCATTCTTCTTCATCAAAGATTTTCTTTTTTCTATAGCTCCCTTTCTATTTTCTTAATTGCTTGTTCTCTTTGGTTACAGTTTTCAGTTCTGATTCATATTATTGGTATCTTACAGACATAAGTAATATTGTATATTACATACAACATTATATGGGAGTATTTGTTTTATTGCATGCATTCCTGTACATTGTCTTGCATAACTGTAAGTTCCACACAATTGCTTATGTTTTTTAACATTAGCAAATTGCTAATTTTTGTGTGGTTTTGTGCCTATATGTAATACCCTGAAACGTATGTAAAAATTCTTCCTATTTCATATTTCAAGACCCAACTGTAACATTACAGTAAATAATTACAGACTTCAGTACTGCATTTTGAATAACTAATATTCATGACATATTCATTCTGAATATCTTCAACTTTCTCTTATAGAGATTTCATATGTCATAAGTTTACCATCACTTTCATTATAGAACGAAATAACATTGCTTGGCATTGCATGTTAACATTCATTTCAACATCACAGAAAGTGGCAGCTTGAATTTTAGCCTTCTTTTTGAAAGTGTAATAAAATGATATGTCGTTATTTATACATTGATTCACTTTGTTTTGGAGCTCCCATCAGAGAAGGAGAAACTTTTAGCATGTGAAGTCAGTCAAGGTGAACACCAAGAAAGTGCATCAGATGGTTGAAACTACCTTTGCAATAATAAAAGAACTGTTGTTAGTCTGATATACCTATTTTTGTCTACTCAGGCTAAATTTAACATGGCAAAATTAAACAGCTGTTGTTGGTCCTGTACTGGTAGCTTAAATAAGTACATAAAACAAAGCATATTTATGAAAGAATAGAGTTACATACACGATCTAATAATACAGGCTTATGTACAGTGGACATTGCTACTAATAACACAGATAACATAAATCTTCAGTCATTGTACCTCAATAACTAGTTAATTTGTGTGAGAGGAGTGGCTAATAAGACAAATTTCTAATTTTCTGAAAGACCTCTCATAAAATACTTTTGTTCATAGTGATGTGTTGTATAGTCAATGAGAACTATTATCCACAAAAGAAACAAAATGTGCTTATAGGTCATTTTTCATAAGAAATCACTGTTTCAGTCGCATAGCTTGGGGCAATGTGCTGTTTCATTGATGAATGGAGACATGTTACTTAAAAACACCTAGAAATTGTAAAATATGACTTAGATGGCAAGTATAGATTGTGACTTGCAACTTACCATAAAGGTGACACATTGAGTTGCAGACAGGCATAGTGAAAAGACTGTTACACACTGAAGTCTTCTACAGAAAGTAAAGGAAAAAACACACACACACACACACACACACACACACACACACACTCTCTCTCTCTCTCTCTCTCTCTCTCTCTCTCTCTCTCTCTCTATATATATATATATATATATATATATATATATATATATATATATATATATATATATATATAGTACACCTCATACACATATGACCACTGTCTCCAGCAGCTCTCGCCAGAGTGGCCAGACATGGCAGTGATGCATGCATGAGGTATGCCTGCTTGTGTAAATGTGTGTGTTTCTATTTTCTGAAGAATACTTTGGCTGAAAGCTCAGTGTGTAACAGTTTTTCATTACACCTGTCTGTGACTCAACATGTCATCTTCATGGTGATTAGCAATCTGTCCTTTCCATAACTGTTATTCCAACCTGGTCTTTCCAGTGTTAGATGGTAAGCAATGCCCCAAATAATTCCAGCAAAATGCAGCATGTCAGAATCTGAATGAAAAGAGAAATAAAGAAAACAATCTTTTAGTTGCACTGCTGCCCATTAAAGTGAAACATCATGAAGGCACCACGCAATAAAAGTCAAACTGTCATGAAGTGTACTACATGCTTGGATATGCCAGTGCATTTCAACACATCCGCATAGTGTAGGTAGGAGTACAGCTGTTGTATACATTCTTCATATAAAAAAGGATACACAGCGAGTTTCTCATTTGAAAATTGCATTTTAATGTTGCCAACTATTTATGCAAGCAAACTGCTATCCAATTACATTACGTTTGAACATTGGTCATTTGCAAAAACATTGTGTTATGTTTTGGGTAGGAAAGAGAAATGTGTGCCAGTATTCATCACTGGCAGGAGACTGTCACACAAATATGGCATTGGTAGATTTATGAGGGCTGTACTCAATAGCATGAAGGATCTAATGGCCCCATCTGACTAGCACTCGAATCGACCAATATGTTGTTCGTGCAGGATTCTACTTTCAGAAAAGTCATAGTTCAACCACCGACAGCTGCTAACAAATACTTCTTTATTACAAATGGTCTCAGTCTTCACATCATTATCAACTATCTTAAAGCAATTCCAAATAGCTTACATGACTTAAAGGTACCTGATGATTTAGAGATTGAATCCGGGTGTAATAAAGAATTATTTATTAGTAGCTCTTACGAGCTGTGGCCCACCAGTGTCACAAAATATATCACGATTCTACAGCTATGTCATGTATCTTGTCACAAAATGAAGTGTGCACATGGACAGTGTGACAACATGTGGAACACCATAGAGATCAGTAGGGTTTCTTTTGACGTGACTGGTTTCTCTTGACGTGGCAGCAGAGAGAGGTGTGTCAGCAGTAGTGTGACTAACATCAATGGACACAGGAGCACCTCTGCATCATCTTGCCACATGAGTCCTGGTTGTGTGTACAGTATCACAAATGACATATCCATGTTTGGAGGCTCTGAGGAAAATGAACGTTGCCATATTGCATTAGTCTTAGTCATCGACCTGGGATGCTGGTATGGGTTGCCATTGAGTATAATGCACAATCAACTCTGGTTCTCCTACCCAGTAATCTGGACAGTAGCAGTTTCACTTGTCAAGTGTTATTGCCACTGGCTGTGCCATATCTTGAAGGTCCTCCTTCTTTGGAAGCACTTTGATTTCAAACAGAACTGAACTGAAGGTGTAGAACAAAATAAGAAGAAGCAAAAGAAATAAATCTTCATTACAACATATAATAGAAATTTCTGTACTGAGATCTGATTTATTTAAGTGTGTTGTGTCAGTGCAGGTCTGGCCTCATTTATTTGTGGGATTAGTATAGCCTTTTAATAAATTAGGGTTTTTTTCCAGATAGAACTTCCATGTCACTGGTGACGTAACAGAAAGTGGAGATTGTACTGCATGAAAGGAGTCCTATCTGCCATTACTATTTCCCCTGCAACCAATTCTTAATTTTCTCCTTGACCGCAAGTGGGTAAATGTAGCTATTACTGCTGACTCTCCCATGGAATGTGGATTGCCTTCACTTATTCAGTTCCTGCAAAGCAGAGAGGCGTAATGCAGTGAACATTAACTATAGGATGAGTCTGATGTATGGTTGAAATTTTATGTAAAAGGGTGGGCTGCGCGAGTGGTGCAGGAAATTTTGATAAAGCCAAAGTTATCAAAGATGAAGATGGTTGTTTCAGTAGTTGAGGTGACAAAGAAATACAGTAAGACATCTACAAAAAGATAACATATTTACACTATGTACACTTAAGAAAGAGTTATACATAACCTTGAATGTTGTAGGTTCTTCTGTGGTGCTGAGTTATATTAATGTTGTTGGAAGAACCAAGTAGTCTTGAATACTGATGAACATACATAAGTCTGAGTATCAGTAATACTTCGAAGTGTTGTGCTATGAGGTATTGTCCTCACCACAGTCTTTCACATTAATATTGATAAGCTTATAGATGCAGTGCATCTGAGGCTGAACTCTGAGTTGCAGCTGTTTAAAAGGGTGCATTGTCCAATCATAGTTACATGCAGTGAGGCCATTTCAACTTTGGGTTCTCTGATGGGATGTAGTGTGGGGCCACCCTTCAGAGATCAGCGAGCGACAGATATTGAGCTCGGTCTAATGGGGGGGCCATGGCAGGAGATTTAAAAATGCCATCTCTTGCATAGCTGTGAGCAGCGCACCAGGTGCAGTTAATGAAGATGTCGTCAATAACGCATACCCCGCCTTCTCCCTCTGCCCCCCCCACCACCACCACCACCACCAAAAAAAAATAATTGTTCACTGTCATTGTATAATGGGAGTGCGGGCGATGATGGAGGAGGGTCTGTGCCATGGTGGTGCTAAAGGGATTGGCTGTGGCAGATGGTACCAACCAATCTGTGTCCCGACATTTGTCTTGCCAACCATCAGGAACATCTGCCCGGAAAACCGTAAGTAGGATGTCCAGCCAACAGAACAGGATGGTGCAGTGCGGGGGCTGCTGCGTGCAGATGGCTGTACAACTGGTGTAGGCTCGATGACCATGATAGCAATTTGCAGTGAATGGTGGGTGGTAGGTGTGGCGGCAGCAGCTGCTAAGGCACACAGGAGTTGACCTTTACGGCAGAATTGCCGGAAGACCTATGCATCCAGATGGCAAGCAATGGCAAGGGATGCTCACAGCAAGCTGGGTTGCATGCAGAGTGTCTAAAAAATGCAAATCTTTGGAAGTATCACTACAATCATGGAAACACAGTTGGTTTTGGTGCCATGCCGTAATGAGACGTGAGGGTATAATTATGAGCACAGCCAGATGTCTGAGTGACAAGAATCAGAAAGAGAGTGGTGAGGGTGAAAGAGATGCAGCAATGTTTGGTGGTGTTGACAAGTAAGAATACTGCTGGCAAAGCATTGTGAACAGGTATAGTGATAGGTGCTAAGAGACAACAACATTGCATTGTCCCTCAAATGCAAAGCATGAAGTTTAGGCATCAAAATCTTGAAAGTGCGAACAAAACAGTGGCTCCACTGTTTGATTGAGGAGAGAATGGTGCCATTCAACTATGTTGTATTCTTTTCAGTTGGTAGAACTGTGGAAACTCTGATGAATGAAGAAGAGTATGGGCCATTGTCCAAAACTATTGTTTGTGCAAAACCTAAGCAAAAGACAAAAGTGAGTCCTTTGATAGTGCTAGCACTAATAGTCAAATGCATTAGAATGGCAAAAGATTATTTTCTTTATACATTGACGACAATGAGCCATCTTGTATTCCAAAAAAGGACCATCACATCTAGCCAATTGGAAAAATTCTTGGCACAGTGCTGCCTGATTATCCGTGCATGTGTGGCAGTGGGCAATTGTATTTTTATTTGCTTCTCCATCCTGAGTCATGTACAATACAGGCACACTAGTTGCTTTGTTGTAACAATTCCCCAATGTCCTTTATGTAATAGTTTTAATAGGTGTTGTTGCAATGATCTGAGAGTCAAGACTACTTTCTGTTCATTAGGAAAATGCAGTAAAATTAAGCTATTCTGAAGAGTGTTTTTGAAGCACTTCATTGAGACCATGCTTGCAATGCTGTATCATCTCAGTCCATGTTCTGTTATCAGCAAGGTTTTGAATAATGTCATCACAAAGCATTTCATCCTGAAATGACGCTCCACAAGAGCAGTTAAATTTACATTTCCTAGTCATGCCCTCGAGTCAGAAATCCACCCCTTGTAAGACTAATTATTATGATGATGCATACAAAAAAATTTGAAATGAGTAGCAGCTACATGAATCTGTGTTTTGAAGAAATCATTGAGCTTGCTAACAATGCCCTCATAGTGTAGGCTTTGAGGCTCTGAGGGAACAACGATCAATACAGTCTGCAAATATGCTCTCACACCCATGAAAAGAAGAAAGAATGTTGTGATTCATCTGAGATATTCTACGCAGTGAAGCATTTTTCTAGTTGTGTGCGATACTTCATGGATTCCTCTCGTTGTGTGTAAAGTGACTGGCTGGATAAAGGAGGCTACAACACCTGGCCACCGGCAATGTAAGAGCCAGTCATTGTAGTTTTTGTGGAAGTTATTGTGCTTTCATCAGTCTGCCAACAGCAGTGAGCAAGGAGGAAATTTGTTGAAACTGAATAAGTTGCCATTGCATACAAGAATCAAAAACACTTGGGACAAGCAGGTGTGCCACACACTAACACTATAAAAATGTTACTGATAATTTGCAGGTCACTGCCACAAAAGAATAAGACTCATTGCCAGTTGATGTCTGTTGTATTGGTAGCTGAGGTGGCCAATGAATACAATCAGAATCAGACATCCACAAAAAGCATTCTTGAAAAAAACTGCAAACAGCTGTTGTATGATCCTTTTAATAGATCTAACAGTTTCAAGATATTAGAGTTGCATCTTCACATAAATCTAAAAAAGAAGAAGAGCAGATGAGGGAATAGAAATTAAATATTTTTTAATGTCAAGAGTCTAGGGAAAAGAAAATGTAACATCATATATGATATATTAGTGATGAAAGCAAATTTAAGTAGAGTAATCAGCTTACTTACCTGCACACTATTTACAAGAAAGAGTTTAGCGCATCGGACGTCCCGTCATTCCCTGTCAGCTTATAATAAATTCATCAAAATAGTGATTACGTTACTCTTGTGACTATTATTTAAAGAAGGCATACTGAAGAGAATCACCATAAATCTTTGACTCAAGAAACTAGCCTTCATGAGAAACTTGAATTTTCTTCCATAACATACCCATATCTTTTCATATGCACCACCCTCTTAATGTTGTTTTGCTGTGTTGGTGTTCTTGGTACTTCTTTGACTCACAACAAATGTTATTTACAATACTTCACCAGATACAGAATTGGCCAATAATATGATCAGTGAACTACATTATTTATTGATCATCATCATCATCATCATCATCAGTTATTTGCTATATTAGCAGGTCCTTTGCCTCTCCATTTTCTGCGATCCATTGCTTCCTTCTTAAGGCTGCTGTATGTTGTACCGTCCATCATGTCATCCAGTATCTGGAATCTCTTCCTTCCTCGCTTCCTTTTCCCTTCTACATAACCTTCTAAAACTGTTTTTATCAGTCCGTCATTCTTTCTTAATATATGCCCAATCCAATTTCTTTTTCTTGTCTTTATTACATCTAGTAACTGTCTTTTCTCTCCCACTCTTCTCAGTACCTCTTCATTTTTTACTCTGTCTATCCAACTTACTCTTTCCATCTTCCGCCATGTCCAGATCTCAAAAGCCTCCAGCCTTTCTCTGTCTTTTTTCCTCATAGTCCATGTTTCAGCGCCATATAGAAGAACACTCCATACAAGACATTTTATGAGTCTCTTTCTGAGTTCTCTGTCCAGACCGCTGCAGAAGATTCTCCTTTTCTTATAAAACGCCTCTTTTGCCATTGCTATCCTTGTTTTAATTTCTGTGGTGCACTTCCAGTCGGTGTCTATCCTGCTTCCAAGATACTTAAAATTTTGCACCTGTTCTAGTGTTTCTCCATTCAGCACAATTTTTATTTCCTTATTTCCTCCTATTGCCAATACTTTTGTTTTATTTATGTTAATTTTCATTCCATATGTTTTTCCGTTAGTTGCAATGGTGTCCACCAAATCCTGTAATTCTTTTTCCCCTGTGGCTAGAAGGACCATGTCATCAGCAAATCTCAAGCACCCTACTCTTCTTCCTCCAATTTCTACTCCTTTGTCATCTAATGAGCATTGGTCAATCATATTTTCCAAGTACAGGTTGAAAAGAGTAGGTGATAAACAGCATCCTTGTCTTACTCCTTTCCCTAGTCTGATCCAGTTTGTACTTTCTCCTCTCACTTTAACTGAAACTTTATGATTAAGGTATAATGAGTTTATAAGTCTTCTGGTTTTCCAGTCCACTCTCTTTTCCCTCATAATAGTCGCCAACTTGTCCCAAACCACATTGTCAAATGCCTTTTCTAAATCGATGAAGCACATACATAGGTCTCTTCCTTTTTCAATAAACCTTTCTCCCAAGATTCGTAGGAGCCCTATTGCATCTCTGGTGCCCGTATTCCGTCTAAAGCCAAACTGCTCCTCGCCGAGATTCTCCTCTATTACTTTTTCAAGTCTTTTATTAATTATTCTTAACATCACTTTGGCTGCATGTGAAATGAGGCTGATTGTCCTGTGCTCGCTGCATTTCTTGGTTCCTTGTTTTTTCGGTAATGGAATCATTACTGTTGTCAAAAAGTCCTCAGGCCATTCACCACTGTCATATATTTTATTACATAACCTCAATATTTCTCTTATTCCATTGTGGTTCAAGCATTTTAGTATTTCTCCCGGTATTGTATCTGTACCTACTGCTTTGCCATTTTTCATTGCAGCAATGGCAGACTTTACTTCTTCCATTATGATGGTCGGTCCTTTCTCTTCATCACTTACACTGTTGTGTGATTCAAGTTCCAGAGTTTCTTGTTTGCTATTTGTGTCATATAGCTCTTTTATATTTTCTTCCCATCTCTGGAGGAAATCGTCACGATCTTTGTACACTGCCTCTTCGTCTTTACTCAAAATTTCCATAGTAGCACTTCCTGCTCTGTTTTGTTCCCATGTCATAGTCTTTACTCTGTTGTATAGTAAGTCGTATCTTCCCTTCCTGTCCAGTTCTTCAATTTCATCACATTCCTCTTTTAGCCATTGTTTCCTAGCCTGCTCTGTTTCTCTTCGCAGTTCGTTATTTAACCTTCGGTATATCTTTCTTGCATCTTCAGTGTTCGTGTTTTTCAATTTTCTTCTCTCCTCCATCTTGGAAATTATTTCTTGTGTGACCCACGTTTTTTTTACCTTTTCCCTTTTACATATCCTATATTTTGCTGTCCTGCTTTAATGATTCCTTCTTTCAGCATATTCCAGTACTCGTTGGCATTATCAGGTGCTTCTTTGTCTCGTAATATGTTTAGAAAGTCCCAAGACAGCATTTCTGTAATTTGTTCTTTGTTGGACCTTATCTTCTCTAAATCCCACTTCTTCACCATTGTCGCCTTTTCCAGTTTTTTCATTCTTATTTCTATTTCTGCCATAAGTAAGTTGTGGTCACTATTAATATCTGCACCTGGTAATGTGTGCACCTTCTTGATTCCATTCCTGTATCTTTCTTCTACCAGTATAAAATCAATTTGGTTTCTGTATTTATCCCCTGGTGATTTCCAAGTGTAGAGCCTCCTCTTATGGTTCTTGAACCATGTGTTTGCTGCTATCAGCTGCCTTTCCCTGCAGAAGTCAATTAACCATTCACCTCTGTCATTTCTCTTTCCAAGACCATGACTGCCTATTATGTTTCCCTCTTTCCCTTCTCCCACAATGGCGTTCCAGTCTCCCATTACTATTTTGCAGCATTTTTTATTTTCGTCCATTATTCTCTCTGTTACATTGTACGTTTCCTCTACAATTTGGTCATCATGTTCTGAAGTTGGCATATACACCTGGACAACCAGTAAATCTTTTTGTGCTCCTTTCAGCCTTACACCAATAACCCGGTCATTTGCATAGTCTACATATTCCACACATTTAGCCAATTCCTTTGTCATAATCATTCCTACTACATTAATTCCTTTTACTTCTCCTCCTGAGTAGTAGAATACATATTCATCTGACTGCAACTCTCCATGTCCATTCCATCTTACCTCAGCAACTCCTACGAGGTCCATATGATTCTTTTCCATCTCTCTTTTAAGGTTTTCTAGTTTTCCTGCTTGTAGCAGAGTTCTGACATTCCAGGTACCAATTCTCGTTTTAATTTTTTGCCTCCTTTCAAGTTGTCCCCCCCGGAGATCCAAATGGGGGACTATTTTACCTCCGGACACTGACTTAACATGAGAGGAAGCCATTTTTTATGCATAAAATGGAGACTGCATTATGCAGGGAAGATAATCTGCGGTGGTATTCCATTGCCTTCCGCAGGTCTGGAGGCCGCCCCTAACATGGGATACAGGTGCCTTTTGCAGCCGCCCCCTCCGGGTCAGACGCTGCATGAGAAGTATGGGTTGGAAAATGAAAGACCCCTAGCCCTCGAAACCTAATAGCGTCAGGGTCGGAAAAGAACAAGAGCTGGCCGAGGGTGGCCAGATAGGAAAGATAAAAGTGAGGAGCCTGGCATAAGTAAGTGGAAGCAATGCCAGGACTCAGCTCGGGGCCCCGTGGTCGCCAGCCACGTATCACTAGGTGTGACTCCCTGAGAAATATTATTGATACTCGTTTTTAAATCATTTTCATTAATGCACCTTTCATCATCATCATTTTGTTAATTTGTAAACCTGGTTAAGAGTGTGTGATGGCACTCCTCTCCAAGGGCAATACGACATTTTATTTTTCATCTAAGGTGCCACATACCCCAGCAGAAATAATATCACAGTTGGAAATGTTTTGTTGTGCAGTGAAAACTGTTAAATCAGGGTTAGGCAAACAAGCATGCAAAATTTGTAGATGATTCCAGAACATGTAATATTACTTGATCAAAGAGGTAGAAATTGTAAAGCAAGGCAAAAGAAACAATTGGATTCACCTTTTCCTTCCTGCATTTTGCACCACATTTTTTAAATATTTATTTTGTAGTGCAAGTAGTATGTTTTTCATTCTTAATCTGTCTGTTTAACTAGTATGTCAGATTTTTTTCAGGTTTTGTGGCAAGTTATTTTTTTGGCATGTGTGTCTATGCTTCGTATGTCTGTATGACTTGAATGTATAAGCTGACATTTATATGTTTATGGAGTGTCTGAGACCACCACCAAGTCAGCTTGAAGAGCAAATGACAGGATTAGGAAACTTAATCTTATAGAAGGAATTTCTGAAGAAAACTGATATTTAAGATATAATATAAAATAATTGCATTGTCTGTAACATATATTTTGTCCGAGAATAATGGGTTTCCGATAAGACAGGTGAGGTAAGGGCAGATGCAAAGTACTGTCATCTTTCCCTTGCTGTGTACATGAATACCACAAAAAGGGTATGATTAATAATTAGATTTCCAATAGTTTGTAAAAAATGCAAAACCCCAGAAAGCTACTAATTGGCAGTCTTATGTTTGGGTTAGTGGACTGGAGGTTTTGTAACTTGTGAGACAATTTGGGTTTATGGACAGAATGTGAACATAAACTAGTAGAGTGAGTTGAATAACAAAATTAATAAAATGACTGTGAAAATTAGAAGATATTTATTACAACAAAATCCAAATAATTAACATTAGTGAGACCTCATAATTAAGACAAGAATAATAACTGGTGGAATCTTCTCAGTTATCAGTCAAGTGACAGTGTTATCTGGAAGCAAGATTTCTGAGAGTTTTCCACTCATCATCTTCATACAGAGGGTCAGATTCCTGGGGTGTGTGATCTTTGACAGCTACTGGACAATATCCTCATGTGTTGTTGGATTGATGGGCAGTCTAACTATACCCCTCTGGAAGTATGTCATACCAAGTGGTGGTAGGTGGGGGACCTCGATGTGTCAAGTCCTGATGTTGGCTACCCTGTCTGTCATAGGCCCAGGACTTATTGGCATGACACATCACGTCTGGCTGTTCAAATTCAAGCCTGCGCACTTTGTTGATACTGTGCTCTGCCACTGCATACCTGTCTTTGTGGACTACTACTTACACACTCCATACTGCACCTACAGGAATTCCTGTAGGATTTCTTTATCCCACATCCAACCATAATAATATTTTCCACATATCTGTAAAATAGTTCTGGTTTCAATATCTGTTTCTTGAAAGTATTTTATATATAAGTTTGCAGTTCATGAAGCTGGAAGCAATTATATGGTGACACTGTTGATTTATTCATAGAGCGTCCCACATCATTGGAAGTTAGTTGTGGTAAGCACATGTCAACAGTTTGATTGTGTCCATACCCAAATTATCCTCAAACTGTACCAGAGAGACTTCTAGTGACATCCATGCGAAAAGAATTGTGACATCAAAACTGACTATAAGAAAAGTATCATCCAGATCCATCTTTGTCAAGAATGCACTCATCTGAGAGTGGTACAGCCTGTGGGCAGAATGGGCACGCAGCACCAGGACTTGACACTTGATCCCTCACCCCCACCTCAAGATGAGACATGTTTGGTTATATAAGAATGACTCAAGTCATTTGTAGGTAAAAAAAAAAAAGCACACTGGTTTATTAGAAGTCTACAGAATAATGCTTTACAATGGTAGTTTACATTGTGGCAAAGAATGCAAAACAATCCATGTGTGGTAAGATAGAGATATTTAAATGTCAGTGAAGTTATTAAATAAAACTGTTCATGACACAAAACTTAAATGCTCTCCCTTATTTAATAACTTACACACTCTCATATTTTTGCACAACTGTCTTAGTCGGGCAGCAAATAACGGTTTTGTTAATAAAACTGCAAAGTGATTTTCTATATCTACTCTTGAAATGGTAATTTCACCAAATGGAACTAATTCTTGAACAGAGAAGTGTGTGAGATGAATATGTTTTGTCAGTCGGTGAAATTCAGGATTCTGTGCAAGTCAAACAGCAGCTTCATTGTCCACTCGTAGGCAAGGTTTGAATCCTTTAAGCGGCAAAGTTGAGTCTGGACCATTTCTCATGCTGCTTCACTAGCTGCAACAACTTCAGCTTCTGTAGTAGAGATTGCAACTGAAGTTTGTCACTGATTCATCCAACTGACAGGTGCATGGAAGTACAGCCAGAGAACACCTAAGGTAGATCGTCCAGTCCCTAAATCACCTCCATGATCGACATCACTATAACATTCAAGAATGCCTTTTGTCTTCATCACTTTTGTAAATAAGTCCATAGTCATATTTGCCTTTCAAATAGCAAAAAATTCTTTTTACCTTCATTACATCACGTTATGTTGTATTTTCAAGACGTCTAGATACTACTCCAACAGAATATGCTATGTTTGGTCTTGTCCCACACATTAGGTACATCAAGGACCCAACTACTTGTCTGCAAAGGTATTCAGTATTGATGTGTTCCCTTCCGTGCTGTTGTCCTTGATAATTGGAGTTGTTACAACTCTACACTTACTCATGCCAAAGTGCTCTAAAACTTTCTTGATGTAGTGTGTCTTACTGACTTGAATGGACCCATCTTCTTTTCTAACAATTTCCAAGTGTTAAAAGAAATATGATGCTGGCTTTGATTTAATTTTGAATTCTCTTTCAAGATCTTCAATAAATTCTTTAGATTCATTATCATTGTTTGTCACAATCAATCTATCCTCAGCATAAAGTATGAAGAAAATCTTGTAAGAAGCTTTCTGTCTCATAAAGAGGCAAGGATTAGCTCCACTTCTCGTGAATCTTAATTCCATCATAAAATTAGTGAATCTCTCATTCCAGCATCGGGGTGACTATTTCAGGCCATGTAAGCTTTTCATTAATTGACATACTTGTCTAGAACCTTCATTATAACCTTCAGGTTGTGCAGTAAATATCACTTCCTTCAGGTCCCCGTAAAGAAAGGCAGTAGTCACATCTATTTGTGCAACATTCATCTTCTCTTTGGCTGCAATGTTGAGTAATGTGCTAGAGTACAACATCTTTTCCACTATGCTGAAAGTTTGTTCATAATTAATCCCTTTCTTTTGAGAAAATCCTTTGACAACCAATATTGCTTTGAATCTATCATTCAGCATTTGTCTTCAGTTTATAGATCCACCACGTGGAATTGTACTCTTCCATTTCCTTGATGTGCTACCATTTCTTGATCGAGTACTGCTTTTCACTTGTCTCATTGACTCAGATTTATGGCCCACAATAAGATTCTGGTTCCTCAAAGGCCACTAACTGCATTATGTTGTCTTGGAAGTCTTTTTGGACACTTCAGCATTAAAGGGTCACACAGTTGTAGCCCAGTTCTTCCATCGTCAGATCATTCTAATCTTTCTTCAGTTTCATCCTGTAAATCATAGTAATTATCGAACTCATTCTGTTCTAATTTCTCTTCTGATGAATCTTCAGATTTCCAGTGATGGAGCTCAAGATCCACAGGAACTACTGGACTTTCCATTTGCATAATTTTCTCTTCAAAAATAACATCCTGTGACCTCATTAACTGACAACTTGCAAACCTTGCAGAACTAGCACTCCTGGAAGAAAAGATAGAACAACTTCTATGAAGTTTGGAAGGTGGGAGATGAGGTATTGGCAGCATTGAGGCTGTGAGAACGGGTCGTGAGTCATGTTTGGGTAGCTCAGATGGTAGAACAGTTGCCCATGAAAGGCAAAGGTCCCGAGTTCGAGTCTTGGTCCGACATACAGTTTTAATCTGCCAGGAAGTTACGCATTTCTAGTTTGTGTGCTGTTATAATGTAGTAAGTGCTCTTAGATATTATAACTTACATCTACAAAGTACAGAAACACCATACTTCTATACACACCAGATTGCAATTGTAACTTCTTTGCTCACAGTCTTACTCTATAAAATGAGCTCATATGCTAAAAGTTAGGTTATGCGTTAATAATTTTTTTTGTGAAATATAGTCTGGTGAGCATAACAAGCTTGAGTGTCTCAGAAAGTTATGAAGAAGTGTGCAAATTCCTGCTTTTGTAAAAACTCTATTACAAGTTTTCTCAAAGTGCACTGCTTTAAATTGTGTGCTCTATTTGATCTCCTCAAACCATTTCTTAAAAGGATCAAAGGCATTCTCTTGCTAGTGCATTAACATTTTGTTGACTGGCACCCCCACTTGTGGGATTCAAAATGCTGTGGAGCTAATCATGAACAAAGATGGCATTTTCTTACATATTTGCCATTCTCTATGATTGTGTTTATTTAGGCTACAATTGAGAATGGCTGCATAAGTTCTCAGGTGGGTCTTTGTACAAAAAAAAAAAAAAAAAAAAAAAAAAAAAAAAAAAAAAAACACACACACACACACACTGTGAAAGAAAGAAATTTTTATGTATGAAGACCACTAACACTGCTAGTAACAGTGTCTACTGCCTGTATACGTTATGGTCTAGGCAGACTGCCTGTTCTGAGTTAAAATTCAGAATTGTTCACATCTTTTCCTACATCTTCCAGATTCTCTTCTTCCTTGGGGCTTATGAAGCCTTAACTGTTTCGACGATCTGTCTTCATTTATTCTTTTAAAATGTACTTTCCATTTTCTTTCATAATCATTCACTTTTTCCCCAATTTTATAAACATAATGTTATGTTGTGAACATACAGAGAAAGATGCTCTCCAAAACTTCTGAAGTGAAATTTGCTTGCTGTAGACTAAGTCAACAGAAGTCAGTCATTTTTGCTGTGGTTTCTGAAAATACTTTGTTTTAGTATTATTAGCTCTGCAATGACATTATTTGATGTCTTTACAGATGATGTCTGCTATCAAGTCTGGACATGTAACATACTCTCGTTTTGCTCGAATGGCAGAAATGGAAGAAGAGCACCACGAACGAGAACGTCTAAAGAAACAGATTTCAGTGGAGCGCAGTGGAGGAGGACTGTAATGATGTGTAATTTTTTCTAATTGTTTATATGGCTTTAACGCTGCTTATAGTAGCGACAAATGTCTGACAAATGCACTTTTCTCCTCTTCCTATCATACAGAGGGAACCTTATTTATTAAAAAAAACTATACGAAGAAATAACACTCAGTTTTTAAGGTGAAATTTATAAGTAAGTTCAGGTTTTGAGCTCTTTAATTTTGAGAGTTTAAATGTGTTAATACTCAAGAGTTTATTGAGTTATGCTGTGTGAAGAGACTATGTAAATAAGCTACTGTGGCTAAAAGACAAGTTTCGTAATCATAAGTATTTATATAAATCCAAACACTAAAGTGTGTCTGTAACTTATATTTTTGTATATATGCAGGATCTGATATTTTGTCACCATCTAAATGTACGATTTTCGTGAAGAATCAAACTATTTTGGCAGCATTTATTTGCTATTCTCATTTTCAGTTGACATAAATACATCATAAGTTTGCTATTACTGAGTATGACATTTGCCTATTAACAGACATTAACTTAAAAAACAACTGAGTACTTCTTATAAGATAAATAACTTGTTTATCTAAATTTCTCATGCTAAAAACATGGAAGACTCTAGTGCTTATTGTGAAAGTATTCACAATAACTGTTTCATAGACACATCTACACATTGCAGTACCAGAGCAGTACATGTTTGAAACAGCATCTCCATTGCTGTCAGCTTAATATTGTAATATGTACTGTCCTTAGAGGCATGTAATAATCTCTGTTTACAGTTAATTACAAATTTCTATATTTTTCAATTGATTTTTTGAGAGCTTTTAGAAAATATGTGCTGAAAGAAATATTTTAGCAAGTACTATATTCATGGCAGTACATGCTGTTTATTTAAATAAGATGCTTAAAGCAAATCCTAATACGCCAGATTAAACTGTGTAACAGAGTTTTTTTATAGCTTTTTCATGTAAAAAATAATATTTTGTATAGTATACTGTGTTTACATATTGCATACTGAATTTAACAGCTGCCATTTGATACATTCTGTGCATTATCATCTTATATGCGAGAACTGCTACACCATGATTTTAAAATCAGGCATCCTGCAAAAGGAAGCTCTTTTTGTTGTTCCCAGTATGAAATGTTTGTTGTGACATAATGTAACCCTCAGAGTTAGACGATTGTTTTTATTTTGTATTCCTGTGTGTGTGTGTGTGTGTGTGTGTGTGTGTGTGTGTGTGTGTGTGTGTGTGAAGTACGGAAAGTATTATTACAAGAGTTATCTTGCTTCACATTTTCTGAAGAAAATGATCTGTGAGATTATTGATTTTAAATGTTGCTGAATGACCTAATTCTCATTCCATTAGTGCTAGTACTATCCTTTCCTGTTTTTGTCTTTGTCCTAATATCTGTCTCTATTTTAAATTATTTATTTATTTATCTATCCATGTGCCCAACCTATGCCTCTGTGATATGGATGTTCTTGTATTATAAATCTTGTAATTCAATATTGACTGATCAGTTATGTACAAAAACTAAGTCTATATGAAAAGTTTTCATATGCTTTATAGCATGGTTTTAAGACGTCTATAATATGATTTTCACTGAAACTAAAAACAGAAAATATGAGTTCGAGACTAAATTGATGTTGTGATTACTATAGGCAATTAATCAGTCAATAAACATGAAGGAAGGAGATATTCTGTGTAGTAATTGAGACCTTGTTAAAACAGTTATGTCCTAGTAAATATGCCCATTAATTATCTTTCCTCTATAAATACCCCTCCTATGCTATTAATATTATTTTTTATTTAAAGAAATGTGGCATCCTACATTTGTTGTACTATTTCTGGTATACAAAATGCAAACAGGACACACAAAACTGAGAAAGAAGGGGAAGAAATATAAATGCTTATGTACTCTAGTGATCATTTGAGAGGGAATGCTGGGTTAGTCACAGGGAAAAAAAAAAAAAAAAACACAGGGAATCAACCAAGACACTCAATGACCTGTCCTGCAGTTCATCAGAAATGATTTAGTGAAACTATGGAAAATGAATAAAAATCGGGGTTTATTGTGTAGTCTACTATAAGGCCTTCTATCTTATCCCTTATGCACCTCCTTCAGTAGATAGAAATCCCTGGATCAAGGTATGAGCATTTTCGTGTTGACATTAAACCTAAACTATTTTAAGAAAATCAATAGAAATTATCTTGTGCTAAACAAGATAATTTCTATTGATTTTCTTTTTTGTCACAGTCACTGCAGATTGATTTCCAGGACAAAAAGAAATGAGCGTACCACACAAAGTTTAAGTAACCTTAAAGCAATCATGTTGGAGGAATGGTTCAGCTCTTGAACTTTCATTTGGAAGTTCAAATCTCCATATGGCCATTTAGATTCAGATTTTTTGTGGTTGCTGTAAATCACTTAAGGAAAAAACAATAATGATTCTTTTGAAAAGGACACAACTGATTTTAATCTCCCAATTTGAACTTTTGTTCCATCTTCAGTGACCCTCTTATTGACAGATAGTTAAACCATAATCATCCAGCAACCAAAATCTTTAATTTGAAAAGCTGGTGAATTAGTGAGCTCGCAATTAAGCGTAGCAGATGAGTTTTCTGTTAAGTGATAGTATTGTTTATTTGCTGCAATGTGATAGCAGTGTGGGACCAAATAACAATGCTTTAGAATATTTTCAAGTGATGTGATGTCTGGGTTGGTCTCCATATTTGACTAAATAAAATTCCCCCTTAATTCTTCTTCAGGGTAAGGAAGTTACAAATTGTATATAAAAAGTTTTATTTTCAAAGTTTTTATGCTGAGAAACCTGTATGTGGATCATGAAAGAGAAAATTTGCATTGGTGTTTTCAGTCCTTCTCTCCTTATGTTTTGGTTGTGATGTTACATTCTGTTATTTTCTTTCATTGGTTGTCTTAAGTCATTGTTCTTCATAGATTTCTGTCATTTGATGTCTAAAAAGCCCACTGTCTGCAAATGAGAATTAGTACCACATTTCAATATGTAATTGAAAGTTCTGGATTGAATGTAAATAATGGAAGGATTGTAGCTGAGGCACTGAGTGGTTGCACGGCACGTAAGTAAAACTGTAAAATGTTCTAAGCTTTCAATGTCCTGCTTCAGAGCTAGTACCAAATGTTATGTATATTCTGTACTAGTTAGCTCTGAAGGAGGATATTGTCCAAAAGCTTAGCAACATTTTCAGTTTTATGAGTGTGTGTGCATTCATATAATTGATTCACCTCAATGGCCAACAAATCCATAACGTGCAGTGCGGATGCACAGTATCATTTGACCTCATGCAGGTATCTAAAATTAACGAGAGTGGAGGACATGGATAGAGACTGAGGATAGTTGGTGCTGGGTGGGAGTGTGGGTCAGATGGGAAGTGTACTCAGATATTCCATGGAGCTGCGACAAACACTCTTGAGTCCTGGTCCAGCACACATTTTCACTCATCGCTGCTGAATCCACATAAAGTTCTGATGCAGCTGATGTCGTCAGTTCCTTCCAATTCCTTTCCTTTCCTTTCTCCCCCTTACTCCTTCTGTTTACATAACTCTATGTTAATTTATGTGCACTACAATCACTCTTAAGGAAATCATTAAAACTGACAAGGCTTCCTATTGTGCATAGAAGTAAAATACTTCTGCTACACAAAATTTATTATTGATTTATAATGAACTGCCTGATCTGTATTTCAAAGTTTACTTATTGCACTGATGTGATATCCAGATTATCTTAACAACATTGTTGTGATTATGATACAAGTAAATGACTAGAAGTTGAATACTGCTCAATGAGTATTCACATCCTGTGTTTTAAGATTCTGATGACAGGGTTCACTGACCCAAAAATTCTCTCATCCCATATGATACTTTTTTTCTGAAATTCACCCTTTTTACATTTCGTTCAGAAGCTGTAATAGCTGACATAGCTACACTCCCCATTGTCCTTGCAGTAGGTGCATGCATCTTATCCTGGGGCTTGAAGGTACTGGTCAGCAATTCTGTTCCATAATTTTAAACCTCTTTTACCTAATACCTTTTGTATTAGGCTGTATTCGTCTTTGTGTATCCTCCTCTTGATTGCAGGTCATGATGTTACTTTTCTTGGATGAATTTTCGTTTCAATACAAGCACCCTACACTGAATGCATTGCTGGAGCTATTTCAACATTATCTAACCTGTCCTCTTTTGGCCTTTTCTTTCATGTTAAACACTGAGCTAAAACCTGTTTTGTTCATTGTCTTATTCTGTATTATTGTCTTCTTTCAACTTCCGGTACCACTAACTTGCCTTCGATTTTTGATGCGAACTGACACATATTGTCTGTTTTGAAAAGTGTGTGTGTGTGTGTGTGTGTGTGTGTGTGTGTGTGTCACTTTACAGTAGGATAAAACATCTTCATGAAACAAAAAATTCATTTTCTGCAGTTTTTGTATTGCATAATTCTGCTATGCACGCAACTCACAAACATGATTAGCGGTGAAAAAGGTTGTAGAAGTGAACAACACAGAATTCTGCTAGAAAGTTCTGGTAGACTGCAAATACTTTATATATATATATATATATATATATATATACACACACACACACACACACACACACACACACACACACACACACACACACACGCGAGAGAGAGAGAGAGAACAGTTCTGCTTTCTGGTGAGTGGTCTCCTTAACTCCTAAGGAACAGCACAGAAGATATCAAGGTTCTCCAAGAATGTTGGAGGAAGTAACAAGCTTGGCTGTTGATGGGACTGGGAATAAATTTTAAATTACTTGTCTATAACAAGTTAAATACGACAAATTTTATGTATCGGCCTATGTTACTTGGTACTTTACGCAAGTGTTGTAATGATGTAAGTGTTACACAGACAACTCCAAGTAAGGAGACCTAATTGACTGTTCATTCTAGTGTTTGCTCAGACAACATCCTCAAGATTTACCCACAAACAGAATTCAGTATCTTCAGTACCAGTTTATGTGCAAACCTGATGGCTTCGTAGCAGATGGTGTATGGCCATACAGAAAACTTCCTTATCTGGTCCAACTCTTTAGTGCTCTGCAGAGCACCAAGAAAATGTATACAGCAAAGATCCTTCTATAACACTTATTGTGAATACTCTGTCCTCTCTGCAGAAGCAAGACGAAGACGTTTCATACTGCAGGGTACCAGAGCATGTCAGAATCCACTGTAACCAGGTTCTTGATGCAGCATCCAAGCAAGCTTTTGATGAGAATTCAGTAACTTTTGTAAGGACCCCCAGTGGTCAGCTATATCACTACTAAGGAGAACAGTAATGGGTATGTTGGAGAAAATGGCTGAAATCAAGTGAAAACAAATTTCAGATGGTTAGGCCAACTACCTTACCATGGCATCTTTCCATCTGGCCACTCAGACAAAATGAAGTCATTTTAACTTACCTTCATATAGGGCCTTGCTCTTTATCCCATGGCTTTCTCCTACATCATGGGTGGGCCTGCAGAAAGTGATGCATGTGATGTAATTACACAAGCATGCCACTCTTTAACTAAAAGTTGTTCATATTACAATAAGAGGACAGTGAATTGTTTGACTGGAGACATTACCTCCGTTTTAAGCAGTGATTGGAAGAGTTACTATGTCATGGATTTAAAAATTTTGTAGGGTATCAAGACCTCTCCCTAAGATATTATGGAGATTTTAACAGTTGATTGGATGGTTCTTTTTTTTTCTTACATTATTTGTCAGCCAGCCACATGAATCTGCATTAAAATTTATAATGTAATGTATAATGTAATTGGATAGATAAAAAATCTACTTATCAAGCAGTGGCAGGAGGACACACATATAAAAAAGGTTTTACATATGCAAGCTTTTGGAGCCAGTGGCTTCTTCTTCTGGCAGGAGGATTGAAGGCAAAGGACTTCAGAGGTATAGGAAAAGGGGTCTAGTTCATAAAAGTCAACCAGAAACCTGGATCAGGGGAGACTTACCGGGTGGGATGAGAAGGAAGGACTGATTGTTGGAGACTGCACCAGAGGAAATTTGAAAAACAGTTTTTCAAATATCATTCAGTGCAGTTCCCAACAATCAGTCTTTCCTTCTCATCCTATCCAGTAAGTCTCCCCCAGCCCAGGCTACTTTTCTTAAACCTCTCAAATGCTTTACCTTCATCCCTCATCCTTTTGCTTCAATTCTTCTGCCAGAAGAAGGAGCCACTGGCTCCGAAAGCTTGCATATGTAAAACCTTTTTTATGTGTGTGTTCTCCTGCCAAGCTTGGTGAGTATTTATTGTCAAAAACTTATTATTTTCATGGTTAAAAACTTAGTGCCTTTTACCTAGCTAATCATTTCAAAATTAGTATTTTATATTAAGACGACCATAATTTTATTTTAAGTGCATATCCACTGTTTTCATCTGTGGAGACTATTTTATAAGGTTTTCATGTGCTTGGTAGTAGTTGCAGTGTTACGTGGCTTTATACTTAATTACAGACTTACTATTTTATCAGTTGATTGTTTTCACCACGTAACGCCCGCTGCTTACGTCCTCCTTTGTTGCTGAGCGATGTATCACTTTTCGTTCTGACGCCACAGCTCTTCCTTTCCTATACCTTTACTACTTTTTATCTATATAAATGATGAACTATTGGTTTTGCCATTTAATAACTGTGGAAGTATTACAGGCATCGGGTCCCACCTAATCTGTTACCCGCCTATACGTTTTACATGAACCTTTCAAGACTCGATCGATCTGTTTACAAAGAGAAAGCAGAGTATCTCTTCCTTTGACGTTGTCCAACAACAACCTAGGAAGCTCGACGCCCTCGTGGCCCAGGCTCTTCCATGGCTCACGGTAGTTTGCAGCATTCATTTTATTCCTTGCCCACTTGCCGCTACGTCGAACTTTCGTGGTGATCGTTGGGCAACATCTTCCACATTATCTGCAACATAAATAAACTTTCTTCCCACAGTATTTCTGAAAACCCAAATACAAACTTAAAGAACATAATAATTCTAACTGTTCTTACAATTATTCGTATAAGTCTTGGTCAATTTAATGAGGGGTGGGACAGGCCTAAGCCTTGTGACACCACATAGTACATAGTACTGCGGAAGCTATTGGTTTCTTTTTAGGATTATTTGCATGTTTCAGTGTCCTCTACTTGGCACTTTCATTTGTATCTGTAATAGTCAAACCTCTGTATCACGGTGCACTGTCACAATAATTGTTTTTGTAAGAAAAGATTTCTTTACTCAGTTCACAAGCTCCGTATATTTATATTCAGCAAACACACTCATAAAAATGGTGCTGAGTACCATAAAATCATCATCATTGTGTACTACATGTAAAAGAAAACAAAAATTACATTAGTAATTGATCTGATAAATCATTCTAGGGTGAGTCAAATGAAAACCTTAAATATTTTTTTAAATATTGTTTATTGTGCAGAAGTGGTACAAAGCTGTATCACTTTTCAACATAATCTCCCCCACGATCAATTCAAGTCCTCCAGTGCTTACAAAGTGCATAAATTCCTTTAGGAAAAAATTCTGTTGGTTGTCCACACCACCACTCATGCACCGCGTGGCGTACCTCTTCATCAGAATGAAATTTCCTTCCTCCCATTGCGTCTTTGAGTGGTCCAAACATATGGAAATCACTTGGGGCAAGGTCTGGTGACTATGGTGGATGAGGAAGACAATCAAAATGCAGGTCTGTGATTGTTGCAACTGTTGTACGGGCAGTGTGGGGCCTTGCATTGTCATGTTGCAAAAGGACACCTGCTGACAGCAATCCACATCGCTTCGATTTGATTACGGGTTGCACATGATATTTTAGGAGATCTGTGTATGATGCACTGGTGACAGTGGTCCCTCTAGGCATGTAACGCTCTAAAATGATGCCTTTGCGTCCCAAAAGAGAGTCAGCATAACCTTCCCTGCTGATGGTTCTGTTCAAAGCTTCTTTTGTTTTGGTGATGAGGAATGGTGCCATTCCTTGCTCGCTCTCTTCATTTCCGGTTGCTGGAAATGAACCCAGGTTTCATCCCCAGTAACGGTTCTTGCAAGGAAGCCATCACCACCTCATTCAAAGTGCCAAAGAAGTTCTTCACAAGCATCATTATGTTGTTCTCTCATTTCAGGAGTCAGCTGCCGTGGCACCCATCTTGGAGACACTTTGTGAAACTGAAGCACATCATGCACAATGAGGTGTGCTGACCCATGGCTAATCTGTAAACATGCTGCAATGTCATTCAGTGTCACTCAGTGGTTTTCCTTCACTATGGCTTCAACTGGTGCAATGTTCTGTGGTGTCACAACTTGTTGTGCCTGACCTGGACGAGGAGCATCTTCCACTGAAGCCACACCATCTGTTATTACACATTTAAGGTTTTCATTTGACTCACCCCTGTATGTTATTTGTCAAAATGGTAAAGTACAGAATCTCCTAAATTCTAGTTGAAAATGGAACAGAACATGAGTTGAATTTTTATTTTAGTCATGCACTTTTTTCCAATCTGGGTGTGATATGAAATTCATTGCTCCAGTCAGCAAACAAATATGTAAAATGTGCAGTTTTTGCAAGAGAGAATTACAACAATGCAAACAAAAGACACACATAACATATATTTTTAAATAGTTATTAGTAAAATTTCCATTTGTTGCAAATTACTATGGTGTAATTACTGTCATTCCACTTTGATGTATGTTATAATACACCTTACAATTGAACGTAAGAACTTTCATGTGATATAGTACGTGTTGTTTCACCTGAAGTTAAAATTCTAAAATTAAACAGGAGTAATAATGTGTCAATCCTATAAAACAATGAACAATCCACATTTACTTATTTACAAAGATGACTTCACCAAGTAAACACATATCAAGGTTCTCCCACTATGTTGAAGGGAGTAGCCAGCCATCTTGGCTGATAATGGAATCCAGGATAAATTTCAAATTATTTGCATGCAACAAGTTGAATACCGGCATGACAGAATTTATGTACTAGCATACATTCCTTCATACCTTAAACAACCTCTATAATGACACAGTAGTCTACACAGACAACTCCAAAATCCTAAGGATTCACCTACCAATAGAATTCGGCATTTTCAGTGCTAAGTTATATGTCATCTAGGGACTCCCAAGCAGATGAGATATGTAAAACATCCCCCCTGTCCACCAAGAAAATGTTTCATCAACTTCCTCTTAAATTGGGACAATACACAAGCAAAACTATCATTCATATAAAGGTGTTAGAAAATGATGCCAACAGACTTCGATATACGGTAGAGGGTGTCATGAGGAATAAATTGAGGAAAGGAACCCATATCTGGAACTGCTAACCAACAATGCTATAGAGCATTCAAGTTACAGGTGCTGGCCCATACCGTAAGGCCACCACTTCGGTAGCAAATGTGACTTTGTACACTGGCAGACGGTAGGTGGAATGTCTCACAATGTTTTTTGCATTCAGTGATTGTTGATGATTACAATGATTGCCAGATGAGAATATGGAGCTAGTTGCTGTATATACAGGCTACGTTCCTATGAATACAATGCTCTGTTGCCTCATTGGATGATGGTTTCAGATATAGGTTTCTATCTGCAGTTAATTTTTCTCCTGTAAACCAAAAACCAATGGATACCTTAGAGAGTTCCAGGTGAAAACTGAACTACAGATGAAACCTTTGTCTAAAACCATCAGCAGCTGAGGCAACAGAGCATCACATTCACCAAGACAAGGCTTATCTACACAGCAGCTAGCTGTATCTCCTCCATTGGTGACCGTGGCAATCAGTCGCAATCACTGATCAACAAACAACACTGTGAGATGTTCCGTCTATGGTCCATCATCAAACAAAGTCACATTTACTGCCGAAGGGGTGACCTAATGGCAGGCTTCAGCATCGAAATGTGGATGTTCCATAGTGCCATTGGATGACATTTCTGGATACGGTTTCTTGTCCTTAATTTGTTCCTGATGATACCCTCTACAACCCCTTGAAGTTTGTCAGTAAAATTTTGCAACACCCGTATATCGGTACTGATCCGTCTGATAGGTTTGCTACACTATTAGGATTGTTGTAAATCATTCTGTGAATGTGCCTTTTTGATCTTGAAATCAGGAAAAGAGGAGCCCTATACTAATTCAAGAAAGATGATCAAATGCAAGTAGATAGAATGTTTGAATTTGAGGGATACGTGAAAAAAGAAATATGGTATTGCATTTGACAATGGTGGCAGAATGAACAGAAAACTTCTCACACTGGCAGAACATACAAACTTTCCTATAACATTAGGGAATGACTAAGAAATGATCCCTTAACCATTTGGGGGTGGGAGAGATGCACTCTAATGAATTACCTGAGTGATCATGGCCTGTGTGCTACATATTTGTACAAAATGAAAAGATGGGTAAGTGATGATTATATTTGTGGCAGTGTGGACACTCAGCATATTCTGTAAGACTTTGCACTCTTTGAAAATATAGGAGAATTTGGTTGATGCGTACTAAAGGTAACTGGATCCCAAAGCAGCAGAGAAAAAATAAGTTGACATGGAACGGCTTGGACCATATTGCAGTTGCAATATCTAGGAAGGTCTGGGAGAACCTCATGAGACTTTAAACCACAAGACAGCAGGCTGCCGTCTCTGTCAATCAGTATGCCAACAAATTGATAGAAGGCAGCTAAAATATGTGATGAATAGTCTTCCACACTGCCCATCATATTAGTGTGGGCACTGAGATAGTACAGTGAATCATAGAATCGATTGTCATAATGGAAACTGTGCTGGTGTACCACGCTGTGACTGAGGAATCCAGTGAACAGCAATAATGACCAGGGTAGCTTTAGGATGGATCAGTTTGTGACCAGATACAGTGATGATATACAACTGTGTCATCAACACCATCGAGTGTTGCTATCGGGCCTCAACAGTATGCATACGCTGTCAGCCAGTTATTGGACTAAACTGCAAAATTGGATGAGGTGCTGCATTAGACCAAATCCGAACAACTCTTAAGTGAGACTAAAAACAGAAAAGATCAGACGTATTATGAGTCATACTGTTAAGGCTGAAAGACAATGCAATTACTTACGAGTCTACCTGGACAAATATCAAAATCTGTGGTCATCAAATTGTGGCCCACAGACCATAAGTGGCCTGAATCAAGTATTCGTGCAGCCTTTGACTCTCAGCCATATTGTGTAATTATATGCATCTAGAAACTAACACCCAAATCCAAAAAGTCAACTAATATTACGGGTGAAAGAAAACTGCTCTTCAGAACTGAAGGACAAGATAGATAAAGTAATTTAACATATTAATTACTTGGTAGAAATGTAATAAAATACAGGAGCATGTTGTTAGAGGTCTCCCAGTCACACACAGAGGGCTGGACATCACATATAATGACTATAGTGCCAAATGGGGTTGGTCGTGTAACAGAAGGCAGTTGAAGGAACAGGAAAAGACAGTGTGTGTCCATCAGTGACCAATTAAAGTGCAGTGTGGTGGTGATCTTCATTACAACATACCTGAAGACAACATTTGGATGACTTCACATTGGGAAGAATTATTGGCAGACTGGAAGGATGGTGAAGTGTGATGAAAGTAGCCCAGGAGTTTGGTATTGCTCACAGCACTGTTTCTCGTGCACTCTCGAGAGTTTTCTGAACTGCAGCCACTGCTGTCCAAAGGAGGGGAGGTGGTTAGTTATGGTCATCTACAACAGCAGATGATCACTACATAGTGCAGCACATAAGAAGGGACCCACCTCAAACAACAGCTGTAATTGCAGTCACATTTAACAAAACCGCAATGCACTCAGTCTCGTGCTCCAAAGTGGCATGTAACTGCAGGGAGTGGTCTCTTTGCCCTACAACCAGTAAACTGTGTTCTGCTGATACCTACTAACCAGCAGCACCTCTTTTGATGGTGCCAAGAGCATAGGGATTACACTAACGAGGAATGGGGTGGCTTGCTCATCTTGGGTGAGACCAGATTCAGTTTGAGTAGTGATGGTACAATACTTTTCCCAACTTTCAGTCTGGGCAGAATCATAATGTGGCATTTTGGTGATGTGGAGGCTCCAACATGGTATGACATGTAGATTCAAATATAACAGTTGCTGACGTGGCATGGCATCATCCAACTCTGCTGGCTAGATACTCGCTGACAGCAATTGAAACAAATATAGGCATAAGAAAAATCCTGGTCCCTGATTGGCCAAATAGTTTTGAGGCCAGAAACACCAGTGTTATGACTCTGGAAGTGTTGTAGGACTGGCTGAGGCACACGGTTGCATGTCAGTCACAGATTGCACAAAGTGTGGCATAACATCTCAAGCATTATCAACATTGTTAGAAAGAAAGAGAAACAGTCATGAGAATTGTGACAATTATAATCAGGCATTCTCGGGTTAATGTGCTGTGGACTATGAATGAGAGTGAAGTTGGTTGATTAGTTAGTTACATGTTTCATAGATATTTGAATGATTCTTTTATTGAAATGATGCTGGATGAGCCAATTTACCAGATACATACACACGATTAGTGTTAACATTAATGAATACATTATTATTTTTAATCCTATTCATGCAACTACACTTTTTTGTTATTACTGTTACCAGTTTATAAGGAGTTGTCCAGGAGAAATTATTTTAAATTGTATTTAAAACTTTGTTTGCTACCTGTCAGATATTTTATGTTATTGGGTAAATGATCAAAAATTTTTATTGCTGCATACTGAATTCCTTCCTGAGTCAATGACAGCTTTAACAACGGATAATAAAGCTCATCTTTATGCGTGGTGCTGTAGGTGTGTATATCACTGTTCATCTCAAATTGTGATGGGTTATTTTTGATGAATTTCATTAGTGAATATGTGTTGTGATGGCACAGTTAAAATATCCAGCTCCTTGAAGAGGTACCTACATAATGTCCGTGGGTGAATACCACATATTATTCTTACTGCTTGCTTTTGTGAAATCATAACTTTTGTAGCAGCAAGTGATATCAATCAGTGGACATTGGCAGCAGTGACAAGTTTCAGTGTGTTTTATCTTTATGTATGTACTTCTTTGTTCTATGGTTCTGGTGCTCATTCTCGATATGTTTTGGTGGTAAGTTGCCGTGCTTATAATTTGCACTTTAGTGTAAATATATTCAGTTATCTTACAAGTGTGGAGCTTATTCTCTCCAGCCATTAATTCTATTCACTTGAGGTAGATAGCTAAAGTGGTGACCCTGACAAAGAACTAGAATCATGATTAACAATAGCCACAGCAGCAGCATCAAAATGCAGCTACATGGGACACCACAGCAGACGCAAGCTCTTCAAATGAGCCTACAGTCTCTACAGCTCAAGGTAGGAACTTTGGAAATATTAACTTACTGTCTTCTGGATGAAACAACCACACCTATGGTTCAAGAAAGTAGAGAGCATATTTTTGCAAGATGGCATCCTAGCTTTACGAAACAGGTTTCATTGTTGGGTGGCACATTTGGAAGACGTACAAATTACACAAGCAGACGGCTTGGTAAGTTCACAGAGTTATGAGATTCTAAAAGCAGATTTAATCAAAGAGTAGTCTTTAACTTCAGAGAGCAGACTGTGTAAACTGTTATAGGAGATGTCAACTGGTGACATGTCACTGAAGCAAATGTTGGCATAACTAAAATCACTAGCTGGCAATAATTTGTTGCCTGAGGCTTACATTCAGTTTTTATGGCTTAGGAATCCACCAACAATCAGCACTGTCTTAACACCACATACCGAATTACCCTTGGCAGTCTTGGTTGACAAAGCCGAGATGACAGCTGAATATTCAGGGCCTAAAGATTGTAACACTGTCAAACAGACTGGCATGGATGAAGGCCCTGAACCGAACATTACCCTTAATGATGGGCTAGGTGCCCCCCGACTCAGGTATAAGTCCAGCCATGCCCCTAACCAAAATAGAACACCTGCCAGGATGTGTGAGGGAATTATGAGCCATGGTGATAGCTCTGAAATGCAAGCATATAGCCACTCCAGACACAAAAGCAAACACAGATATACAAAAACCATCAGCTCTAACTTCATGGTGTTGATTCCATTGGCGTTTCAGCAAAAATGCATGCCAGTGCATCAGTCCGTGCAATTTCCCAAACTAGTTCAACGACCCCAGGAGGGCCTAAGTGGTCATTGACAAAAAACATTGCCCTACTACTTCTTTTTTTTCCATGTCTGCCATTCAGGGTCACAGGAGCCAATCGCTGCTGTATGTAGACAATGTGCAATGTACCCGGGTATATCATGCTAGAAGATTTCTGCAGATTCACCATTCGATGAGCATTAACCAACAGACAGTGCATAACATTCAAGGAGGAATTCGAAAACTAGAGTTTTGAGGACCTGCAGCTGGCAGATAGGAGGCAACTGGCAAAACAGATTGGTCCTTCATTTACAACCAAGGAGCAGTCTAACCAGTTATTTGTGAGGGACAACACATGTGGAACAACATTTTTGGTAGACAGGTTCTGACGGAAGTTTCACAGGCAGTGGTTCTAAGGTTCCAATAACTCTAAAGGTGGCAAATAATTCCAGAACTGAGATGATGGGAAGAAAAGTTTTGACACTTGATCTTGGGCTGCAACACACATTCACATGGCCATTCCTCGTGGCAAACTTGATGGAACCAATTTTGGGAGCTGATTTTTTGCAGTTCTTCTGTTTGGCTCCAGACTTCTCTTCTGACTGACTCCTAGAAGTAGCTCAATTGGCATAAGTTTCCAGCAGTTGTGAAGTGATGCTGCAAGAATTTCTGGATATTACAGAAATCAGAAAACCAGGAACAACTTCTAAACACAATACTCAGCACTACATTCAGAGTTCACTCTGTCTTCCAGTAACAGCACTCCACCACAGGCTAATGCCAGAAAAGTTCACCGCCGCTAAGGATAACATAGACAGACAGATTGCTGAAGGCATCATATCTCCATCAGATAGTCAGTGAGTGTCACCTAGTAAAAAAAAAGGGGGGACAGAAATTGATATATGTGAGGGGAATATAGAGTCCTTAAATTACCAAACTGTGTCCAATAAATATCTGTTACCGCATCTGGCAGACTACAACATCATAGAAGGGGTGAGAGTTTTCAATGTTATATAATGCTGCAAGGAGCACACTCAAATTTTAGTCGCAAAGGGTGACAGGGAGAAGACTGCTATCAATACTCCATTTGGTTTGTTCCATTTCAACTTTATACTCTTTGGTCTTAAGAAGGCCACATGATCATGGCAAAGGTTTATTTACCAGATTCTTAGGCGGTTTCCTGTTTCGTTACCTGAGTGACACTATGGAACAACGCAAGGAGCACCTATGAACCCTTTTCGAGAGGCTCAATAACTTTGGAGTAGTAATCAGCAAAGACAAGTGTGTTTTTGGGAAAGAGAGTGTACAGTTTCTCAGGTTAATCATTTACACAAAAGGTCTATCTCCAAACCCTGAAAGAGTACAACTCATCCGTGACTTCCCAGTTCCGATGACTTTCAAGGAATCATGAAGATTCTTGGGAACAACTAATTTCTGTCAATGCCATCTTCCACAGGCAGCTGCGAAACAGGTTCCTTTGACTACACTTCTGAAGGGAAAGTTCACATCAGGGGACAAGAAGGTACAGTGGAACAAGAATCTACTGGAAGTCTTTAAGGATGCTATTGAAGAGGCTGTGCTATTATACTGTTCCATTCATGATGCCAAAGTGGTAGTCATGGTTAACACCAGCCAGGAGGCAGTTGGCACAACATTTCAACAGACGATCAATGGTGATTGGCAACCCTTTTAATTTTTTTCCCACCTCTTGAAAGAAGCACAAATGGAGCACTTCAGACAGTGCATTACTAGCCATTCATTCAGTGGTTAAATTCTTCAAAGAATAACTGGAAGACATGCACTTTTCAATTTATTCAGATCATTCACCACTTACAGCATTCTTTTCAAAAATGTCAGACCTAGTGTTGCATAGCAGACTCCATAGCACAGTTCTCCACAGATGTTAGACACATCAGCAGCATGAATAATGTTGCGGCTGATTATTTATCATGTAGGTGCACCAGCATCAAGGTAGTCTACTGAGAAAAAATAGCAGTTGATCAAAAGGAAGGCTCTGAGTTGGATCTGTTGTTAGCTAATCTGTCTCATGGTTTGTTAAAGTGTAACCTTATGGTGTGATACATCACAGAGTGGATTACAGCCTTAAATCCACCAAAACACAGGAAAGAAGTTTTATGCACCTTTCATAATTTAGCACACCAAGGAGCCAGGGCTTCAACTAAACTGCTGGTGAAATATGTCACATGAGCCAGCATAAAAAGGATTCCCACTGCTGGGGTCAATGTTGTTTAGAGTGTCAGAAGAGTGAGGTTGGCAGACATGTACAACTGTGTATGGCAACATTTGCTAAACCTACAACCCATTTTATGCTATTAAATATTGATTTGGTGGGACCTCTTCTGCATTCCAAAATTTATAGCTACATATTGGCAGTGGTGGACTGGTTTACCTGTTGGCTAGAAGCATTCCCTATTTCCAATACTTCAACAGGCACTATGACTAAGACACTACTGGCAGGCCGGTTTGTTTGTTACTGCGTACCACAAGTGATCATGTCTGACCACGAAAGACATTTTGAGGGTTGTCTGTTTCAAGAGCTGCTACAGATATGCAGGTGCAGTCACATTGAGACAACTTGTTACCATCCCGCAAGCGATGGGTTAGTTGGAAGATTTCACTGATCTCTGAAGGTTGCATTAAAGGCACATGGCTCTAAGTGGATGAAAGCTTTACCTCTGGTGTTGTTAGGTTTTTGATCAGCAGTGAGTGAAGATCTAGGTTGTTCAACAGCTGAGTTGGTGTTTGGTAAGCAAGTACAGCTTCCTGATGATCTGCTGACCAACAAACCCACAATCCTACCATCTGAGGAACACATGTCCAATTTTGGTAGGAAATTAAAAGAGAGAATGTCACAGACCAACATACATCCTCTGCAACATCATGGCAATAAAGCAGTTTTCATACATAAAGATCTGGCTTTCATCAACTCACATCTGGCTGTGTGAAGACACTATGTCCTCTCCTCCACCAACCGTATAGAAGTCCGTTCCAAGTGCTGCATAGATTGTGAACGACTTCATGATAAACTGGAATGGAAAGTGTGAAAAAGTCTCCAGGGAGTGGCTCAAATCCCCTCATCTTGATGCAAAGGACAACGGGTCTTCGAGTGCAGCCACTACAACCCATGACCTTTGGTGGCTATAGACCACACCTTACTGCCAACAGAAACTCCACTTACATGTTACAGCGATCACATGGGCCAAAAGAACTGTTCGCCACCAGTACCCTGACGTACTTGGAGCATCGAACTCCAAAAAGAGGGGCTGCTGTAGCAGCAAATGATACAAATCACTGAATACAGACAGCAGTGATATGTTTCGCTGTGTTTTATCTTTATGCAAGTACTTCTTTGTTCTATTGTCCTGGTTGTCATTCTCGATATGTTTTCATGCTAACTCACTGTGTTTGTAATTTGTGCGCTAGTGTACATATATTAAGTTATCTTGCAAGTGTGGAGCTTACACTGTCTTGCCATCAGTTCTATTCACTTAATGTAGATGGCTAAACTTGCTTTCTAAGTGATGAGTTACCGCTGGAAATTATTCCATAACATGTTATTCAGTGGAAATATGTAAAATATGTCATGAGGTTGATATGTTTGTTTCCAAGATTAGCATTTATATGAAGAGCAAAATAAGCAGGACTCAGTTGTTTGAGAAGCTCAGTGATGTGCTAATTTTAGTTCAACAGTGTAGGAAAAGACAAGAGTGCTACTTACCATAAAGAAGACAAGGCACACACACACACACACACACACACACACACACACACACACACATTGGAAGGACATTGGTAAAGATAGTGTTCACACACATAAAGATAGTGTTCAACAGCAGTAAGACCATGGCCATGAGGGATGTTGGTGTATAGAGATGTGGCATCAACACTGGAGGCCTTCTGCCAGGTAGTCACTGCAATTCATAACAACAGTGGTGGAACCTTCATTTGCAGGTAGTATGATTAGGTCAGGATTTGTTTTGATGGTGGATGGTGAGACTAAGTTGGAGGTAAGGAATTCCTGGAAGGTGACTAGTGGGTGGTTGGGTGGGAGTAGGGGTGGATCACGGTTGGATGGTGGTATGGATTGCAAGAGGCATGGTTCCTAAAGGTGTGGCCTTTGGATAGGACTGAAAGTTCTGTGGAGCTGAGGATTTCTGTGGAAATGTTAACAGCAGTGTTGTGTGGATGTTTTGGCTCTGGTTTGGTGGAGGGTTGGTAGGGAGTTTTGGGAGATATGATAAGTTGAAAAGGTCAGCTAAGCAGGGTTTAGCTACTATGGGGGGGGGGGGGGGACAAGGAGGAACACTGTGGGTACAATAGGGCTTGGATAATGGTGCCCCTAGGTGGCAGTAGGACATCAGCAGATTGGATAACCTGTTGAGGTGGTGTCTGAATGCTCCTCCAGGTGCTGGACAACAAGGGATTCAATTTCAGGGATGTGATGTATGGAGTAGGGATTGCAGAGTGGTAGTATCTTGTGGTGGAAGCAAAGGTGATTATGGGATGCCTGTGCCATGGAGATATGTTTTTGCAGTACCGTGTTTGTGAGAGCCAGGGATTGGCAGAATCTGAAAAGGTGTAGGTCATTGTGAAAGGAGGGGTGGGATCCAGAGAAAGGAATCTTTATAGTTAGGTCATTTGGGGGAGTCCATGATTTAGTCAGCATTTGAGCAACAGGATATGGGGCTGGGTTTTAGCCAGCGAAATGGATACTTTCCTGAACTGGTGCAGAAAGCTGGAGCAAGGGTTCATTGTGGCAGGAATGGTGTAAAGGAAATGGGAATGACGCAGAAATAGGCAAAATAGGTGTTCATGGTTCTGAGAGGAGCTCAAGTTTTCATCATTATGTATACCCAAAAATCTGGAGCATTTTACTGTAATTACTGACTCCTGCTGATGTGCTACATCTATTGTTGCTACAACTCTGTTGTACAAAACAATGTACAATGTTTCTTCAAAATTTAGGTAGAGTTCATTTGAAGAGAATAAATTAATAATTCTTTGGAAAATAACATTTACCAACTCTTGTGCTGCTTTCTCTTTAATGGGATTTATTATTACACTAGTATAGTCTGGAAAAAATTACCAATTTTGCTTGATGAATGTTAAGTGGAAGGTAATTAACACATATATAATGCTTAGGAGCAGACTCAAAATTGAATCCTGTGGGACTCCCTCTGTGATATGTTTCCCCCATTTACTGAAGTTTTCTACCTTTTTGACATTGCCTGAATTGCTCAGAGATTATCTGAATTATTCAGCACAATCTTTTATGTTCTCTTTGTTAAGTATGGTTCGAACCAGCTGTGCATAAAACCTTCAGTTATCAGTTACATAATACTTGAGTTTTTCTAAGAAAGAAACATGATCTATACAATCAAACACCTTTGAAAGACCACAAAAATACCAACTGGTAAATATATTATTATTTAATGGTTGTACTATTTGATGAGTGAATGTAGAAATTGTGCTCTCAATCGATCTACCCTTCTCAAATCCAAATTGTAATATGCAGAGTAAATTGTTTCCACTTAAGTGTGTGACTGCTCTTGTGTACATTACTTTGTAGAATATTTTGGTAAAAGAGGTCAGTAAGGAAATTCGATGATAAATCTTTAAGTGCGTCTTGTCACATTTCTTATGATGTGGTTTAACAGCTGCATATTTTAACCTGTCTGGAAAAATTCCTTGTGCCCATGATGCACTGCATACATCACTAAGGAAATTTCTTATTAAGTTGAAACAACTTCTCTGAATTCTTTTTGAAATTCCATCAACTGCACATGAACTTTTGTTCTTAACAATTTTTATAATTGCATTAATTTCAGTGAAGGATTTTGGTACTACTTCTATTTGCATAAAGTTTTGTGGAAAGACATACTTAATATATTCTCTTGCTCCTTCAACTGAGCCATTTAATCCTATATTTGCTGCTATGTCTAGAAAGTGATTGTTGAAAGTACTTACAACTTGTGAATTATCAATCAGAACATTGTCATTTAGTTTAATTGTTATGGAATCTTGCACACTGACTGGCAGCCCTATCTCCCATTTGACAATGTCCCATATGGTTTTAATCTTATTACCTACAATATTTATTTCTGGCTGGACATGCACGCTTCTGGGCATTTTAATGACATCCATTAAAATACTACAGTATTTTTTGTAATATACAAGTAATGTGTGCTGATACTGTTATGCAGCAGGATTTGCAGACAGTAATTAATACTGGCATTCCTAAAAAAAATATTTGAGATGTTCATAACAGTAGATAAGCTCCTCACTATTCTACAGTTTTCACTTAACAGTGCTTCAAAACTCTTGACAAGAGACAAAGCTGTGACTGGAGCTATCAACTACTGCAAAGAGACATCTGTAGAAGATTCTAGGCAGGAGGCCTCTATAGATACTCTCAGTGAGGTGTGACATGTCTGCACTTCTCAAACAGAACTCTTGTGTGTATGGTCGATTTAACACAAATAGATACCATGGCATGTAATTACTAATTTGAGGGGTGTGTTGTAGTGACTCTGATGTACAGATGTACATTCATACTGTGAGAGGTAGGAATTCATAATATCCACAGGAACATGGTTGAATATGGTAATTTTGGTGATCCAAATGTTACAGTGGGGGGGGGGGGGGGGGGGGGGGCAAGATGTCACATGGATGTACTGACTTCCAAATCTTTGAATACGGTACACTCACTGGTCACTGTTATTGTGATACTTTACTCTTTACCAATATGCATCTTTTCAGGGATCCATTCAAATGTGATTTCATTTTTACGGATGAAAATGCAAGATCGCACTAAACAGCACAGGTGAAGGAGCTCTTGGAATGAGAGGATATTCAGCAAATGGACTGGCTTGCCCATTCCCCAACTTAAATCCCATCAAGTGCTGTCAGATGCATTGAAGAGATGTATTGCAGCACATCCGCAAACACTAATGGCTATCGAGCAGTTGTCAACAGTACTGGCGGAGGAATGGAACTGCCTACCTCAAGAAATTCTTACCAACTTTGTGGCCAGTTTGGGAGCACATTACAGAGACTGTAACTGTACTTATATTTAAATTAATTAACATGAGGCACAATGATAAATGTTTGTTAAATGTTTTGATGACATTTCTCTTGCACTAGTTATACTATATCACAACAGTCATACTTCAGTTTCATACTTCTTGCTACAAATAAGTAGCATATTTGAAGATGATTATCTCTGTAATGCACATTCATGAACCTATGTTATTTCCATGTCAAAATTTATACCATAGCAGCTGCTCAGTATGACTTACACATGCTCATCAGCTGTAAGTATTTGAAGACAAACAACAAAACACTCCCTCTCCTACATCTTGTAACCCTGCAGTGGCCACACTACTTGCCCTTTATCCCTTAGTAAGCAGCCAACTTTACTTTGCACATGGCCAAATTTAACAATGTAAGTTCCATTTCAGGAATATTATTGCCGACAAACCATTGCCCCACAGATGCTGCTTTTTTGAAAGAGTGCATTAACGATGATCAAAGAATCAGCACCTCCGAAATTGTCCTTTTATGTATGCAGTACACAATGCTGCAAAATGTGTTCATATCCTTCCACATGTAGTATTTTCTTAAGTGGCATAAGAGGTCACACCCTAACCACAATAAACACCACCTTCTATACACTTCACTGGCATGTTACACCACCTCAAGCATCACTTATCACTGGCTACAGAAATGTGTGACTTGTAAGGAGCTGCTTGACTGTTGTGCCCTATTCTGTTTAATTCCATGCAGTCAGTCATTGTGCTAGCTGGATTCCTGGCACCACTTTGGCACTCATGAGTGATTCCTTCCACTGCCATCATGCAGTTTTTCTACAACCACCATTTGCTATGCTCGACAGTCCCTGACTATCAAAAGACAAAGCATTCCTGATCTTGGTTTAGCTGCAGCTGTTCCAGGGTTTTTTCATTTCACAGTCAGTTACTCAGGTGTTACTCAGGTTTTTATTCAGGTGACATGCAATGACTAGTCCACATTCAAACTCACTGAACTCTCCTGATCTACTCCGTCTGCTGTTACTGCTTCTCTACTGACAACACAATAATCGACACCTCCTTTTATACTGGTGAGTCCACCTCTCATGATCTCTAGTTGCCTGTTCTACATTACACAGGGGCGTTTAGATACCTTTGATCAGATAGTGTGTTTGCACTGTTTTATTGCATGGTGTTGTCTGAATGCCTGTCCTGGTGTAATAGAGTTTGTTTTAGGCATTAGTGGTTCACTCTGACTTTCTCACTTTTTAGTGACCACTTTTCTTCTCAGGTTCACCAATGTGTGGGTACATTAACCTCAATAAATAATGTGTGGCCAGAACTGATAAATAAGAATGAAATTTATTTTACAGATTTCAAACACTTACACCTGGAACAAGAGTGAATGCTAGTGGTACAGGAGACTAATTGAAACTGAGCTACTTGGGATGAACAGTGATACACCGTGGAAACCAAAGAGTTCATACTACATTTGAAGCACTTGTCAAACTTCTACTTTCATACTTTTACATAAGTATCTGACAGAAAAACAGCTGCATGGTAGAAGAGGAGAATCAATGGCCATTTTCCCAAAATAGCTGGTTTTCTTTTCATATATGTATACAGAGTGAACTCAAACACTATCAGTAAAATTTTGAAGGCCGTTGAGGGACATTTTCTAATTAATTTGGGTTAAGGTACCAGTGGCCTCCAATCATCGTTACAAAAAAAAAAAAAGAAAAAAATAGGTAATTATGATTTATTTGGATAACCAATGTTGTTGTGAAAATATCTTGTGTCGCAAAGTATTTATTTATTTTGCATTCGATATGCCAGATGCCTTACAGTACTATACACATTCAGCATGAGAAACTTAATTAACATGCAAATATAACAAAACATTATTCATTATAAATTTAGTTACATATATAACAGTACATATAAACCTATAGTGCATACATGTTGTAATCTGTCAAAAAAATTAACAATTAACAGAAACACTTAAATTACAAAGCCAAGAAATGGCACAGTCTGTGATCCTCTGCAAATCCTCTAGTGAACCATCCTGAAAACCATGAATTTCACACTCGATTATGTGCTGCATCATCTGTATTTTGCTGCAGTCACAGTGAGGTTCATCCATGAGCTCTACTTAGCCATCAGTTTGTTGCACCGTCCAACATCAGTTCTCATCTTCTTTAGTGCCACCCAGGTCCTTCGAAGGATGTTGAGGCCAGGAACACAAACAGCCGGGTTCTTAATGAGGTGTCCATTGTTAACATTTGCTTGTTGTCATAGGTGTTTCGAGTCTACTATGGTGTCCCAGTTGTTCGAGGAATGGTTCCAGAAGGGATTTCTTGACTTTAATCATGTCAGGCCACGCAGATCAGTGTGTATTGGGAGTGTGGTGTCAGCAGCAATTTTTTGCATTTCTCTTTGGATTGCATCTTGTCTGTGGAATGAGGGAGGTTCAGAGTTTGCCAGCACAGAGAGCCATGGTGTTGGGGTAGGTCTCACTCTTCCAGTTATTGTTCACAAGATGTCATTTAGACAAACATCTACTTAATTGATGTGCTAACTGTTAGCCCATATGGGCCCACAGTATTCTGAAATGCTGTAGACAAGAGCCAAGGAGGAAGTGCGAAGTGTCATAGCATTACTTCCCCAGGTAGAGCCTGCAAGTTTCTGGATGATATTGACTCTGCCTCTGAGTTTTTGTCTGACATCCTGCAGGTGTTCTTTGAATGTTAGGTTGCGGTCCAGTTTAGCACCCACGTATTTTGGTGCTCTTTCATGTCTTATATTCTGCCCTGCTACACTCCTGGAAATGGAAAAAAGAACACATTGACACCGGTGTGTCAGACCCACCATACTTGCTCCGGACACTGCGAGAGGGCTGTACAAGCAATGATCACACGCACAGCACAGCGGACACAACAGGAACCGCGGTGTTGGCCGTCGAATGGCGCTAGCTGCGCAGCATTTGTGCACCGCCGCCGTCAGTGTCAGCCAGTTTGCCGTGGCATACGGAGCTCCATCGCAGTCTTTAACACTGGTAGCATGCCGCGACAGCGTGGAAGTGAACCGTATGTGCAGTTGACGGACTTTGAGCGAGGACGTATAGTGGGCATGCGGGAGGCCGGGTGGACGTACCGCCAAATTGCTCAACACGTGGGGCGTGAGGTCTCCACAGTACATCGATGTTGTCGCCAGTGGTCGGCGGAAGGTGCACGTGCCCGTCGACCTGGGACCGGACCGCAGCGACGCACGGATGCACGCCAAGACCGTAGGATCCTACACAGTGCCGTAGGGGACCGCACCGCCACTTCCCAGCAAATTAGGGACACTGTTGCTCCTGGGGTATCGGCGAGGAGCATTCGCAACCGTCTCCATGAAGCTGGGCTACGGTCCCGCACACCGTTAGGCCGTCTTCCGCTCACGCCCCAACATCGTGCAGCCCGCCTCCAGTGGTGTCGCGACAGGCGTGAATGGAGCGATGAATGGAGACGTGTCGTCTTCAGCGATGAGAGTCACTTCTGCCTTGGTGCCAATGATGGTCGTATGCGTGTTTGGCGCCGTGCAGGTGAGCGCCACAATCAGGACTGCATACGACCGAGGCACACAGGGCCAACACCCGGCATCATGGTGTGGGGAGCGATCTCCTACACTGGCCGTACACCACTGGTGATCGTCGAGGGGACACTGAATAGTGCACGGTACATCCAAACCGTCATCGAACCCACCGTTCTACCATTCCTAGACCGGCAAGGGAACTTGCTGTTCCAACAGGACAATGCACGTCCGCATGTATCCCGTGCCACCCAACGTGCTCTAGAAGGTGTAAGTCAACTACCCTGGCCAGCAAGATCTCCGGATCTGTCCCCCATTGAGCATGTTTGGGACTGGATGAAGCGTCGTCTCACGCGGTCTGCACGTCCAGCACGAACGCTGGTCCAACTGAGGCGCCAGGTGGAAATGGCATGGCAAGCCGTTCCACAGGACTACATCCAGCATCTCTACGATCGTCTCCATGGGAGAATAGCAGCCTGCATTGCTGCGAAAGGTGGATATACACTGTACTAGTGCCGACATTGTGCATGCTCTGTTGCCTGTGTCTATGTGCCTGTGGTTCTGTCAGTGTGATCATGTGATGTATCTGACCCCAGGAATGTGTCAATAAAGTTTCCCCTTCCTGGGACAATGAATTCACGGTGTTCTTATTTCAATTTCCAGGAGTGTATATTCAAGTGCAGCTTCCTGTCTACTTGTTTTTTTTTTTTTTTTTTATTCAGGTGCATCACTGTACTTACTGTTCTTGATGCATTAATGTTCAGATGCCATGTCCTGTAATAGTCATGAAGCTGCACCAAATCAGAATTTAGGCCTGATTCCAATTGTTCGAATGACTCGCCTTGCAAAGCAATAGCCAGATCATCGGCATATTCGAACTTCCATGGTTTGAGTTCCAGCATATCAGAGATGTACAAATTAAATAGTAAAGTAGCTAGCACAGAGCCTTGTGGCAGTCCATTATCGAGGATTCGGACTTTGCTTTTTTTTCTGTGAAGATGTACTCTGTACATCCTTGTGGATAGCTTGTTATAAAAGTGCTTTAACGACTTTTTTTATTTGCCTACTGTAGCAAGCTTATACGGTAATCCTGTAAGCCATACTGTGTCATATGCAGCTGAGAGATCTATAAATACTACACTGGTCTTTTTCTTGTTCTGAAAACCATGTTCAATATGCATGGTTAGTGCCAGGGCTTGATTGCAGCACCAAGCGAGGTGGTACAGTGGTCAGCACACTGGACTCGTATTCTGGAGGACGACGGTTCAATCCCACATCGGCCATCATGATAATTCCACGATTTCCCTAAATCGCTTCTTGCAAATGCTGGGATGGTTTCTTTGAAAGGGCACGGATGGCTTCCTTCCCTAATCTGATGGGACTGATGACCTTGCTGTTTGGTCCCTTCACGCAAACCAACCAACCAACCAACCTTGATTGCAGCAGCTCCTCTTCAACCTGAAACCAGCTTGTTCCACAGGTATTGCTGCATCTATTAGGTGGGTCACTCTCTTTAGGAGAATTTTCTTGAGAAGTTTGTACATCACACACAGCAGAGAGATAGGTCTGTAGCTCTTCAGATCTCTCTCATCCTTTCCAGGCTTCAAGATAGCTATTATCTTCGACTCCTTCCATTTGTTTGGGATGTTTGCAGTCTCAAGTATGGCAGAGAAAAATTTGCAGAGCAATGTGCACGCTCTTGGACCTAGGTTCTTTAGAAACTCTGGTAAGATTCCATCAAGTGTGGCCGCTTTCCTTGATTTGATGTCATTTATTGCAGTTATCAACTCTTCTTCAGAGATAGTGCTCACAATGTCTGACAATCCTGCACAGTTCTTCAGTACTTCAGGCATGAGTTTTTGAAGGTCCTTCTTCTGTTGTGTAGGGATGTGGATCTTGGAGTTTTCAAGTATAACTGAGCTTATTTTATTAGGGTTAATAGCACTCTGTTTGGAGCTAGGATGTACAGCACCCCCTAATTTTCTGAGAAGGCCCCAACTTCTACAGCTTGACTGGATGAAGTCAAGCTGCTCAACTAGCTCATGCCAACATTTCCTTCTTTCTTCTGTGAGCTAACACCCCATTGGTGTTCAGGCTCACATGCAGTTCCTGTTCATCGAAATGTCTTGGCTCAAACTCATCTAGGGGTTGAACCACATGTGTCGCATTACACACCCTAAATTAGACACTTGTGACCCTTTGGTTAAATTGTCTGGCTGATGACAAGTTTGCGAAATACAAAGTTAACATAACATATAATAACAGTAAAAATGATATTGGGAACTAAATTAATGACCCATAAATGATGTAGGCCACACAGTTGCAATTTGGTTAGAATAATGTTTATTCAGAAAGCAAACTAACAGCGAAAGTGGTAGTATTTAGAATTACTATTACACCCATGCACCCATTTGACAAACTTCAATCATTCGCAATCTCATCACGAATTACCAGTCCAGTACTCCACCTCATTAACTATGCAAAAAGTTAGAGTTCACACCAGACGAGCGGCTGCTCACTGCTCAGAGACTAAGTCCTACAATACCACACAACGTGAAATTTTCTAAGTCATTCCCTTCCTACCTACCTAATGACCAACCGTCCACTTTTGTGTCTCCACCAGCATTCCCTCTGCCCCTCCCTGGTCGTGTTTCCTGTGCACTGAATATCCTCGCTCAACTGACGAGGGCAGTTCCCTTTCCTGAAGCCATTCATCTGATTGGCTATAGCTTATTCTACATTATTTTACATTTTAACTAGAAAACCAATAAAATTTCCTTCTTAACTTTGAATGCCACAACCAGTAGCCTTGCACCAATGTGCTTTCTGATAAATAAATAAAGAACAAAAGTAACTATTGTGCACCAAATTTTACAACAAATATTCTGTTACATAATGATTCCATAAGGAGTCATGCTGTCATCATTTAATGTATTTTGTGTGGAGGAAATGATGTTCTGATTTTTAACTGAAAATACTGATTATTTAAATTGACTACATCTTTTAAACAAATAAAGTTACAGAGTTGATATTAACAACATTTGCCATTTTAATGGCGTGCTTCTATATGAAATGTCAATCATTAAGATCGGCCAAAGGTTTCAGATTTTAGCATTCAGGTCTTTGTTACAATACTTGTTAATTTCACTTTAACAATAAATCCTAAACTATTATAGATATGACCAATATTCAAGTTTTATTGGGATCACTATGAAAATTTATGGAGGATGGCAGATGAAAATTACTGTGGCTTGACTCCCTTAGTTTAATAGTTTTCATAAATGTTTTCCTTTATGGCCAATCTTAGGTCTGCCATACTTAACACTGCTACGTCTCCTCAGCTACAAAAGCCATCTACTGGGTTTTCCTACGACATAGGTTCTCGTCTGTTTCACTCACACACTACAGCGCTTAGGATTCAATAGACAATAGACGCCTGTGAATTTCCCCATCTCATGGTGAATCTGTGCCCTTTGTGGCACACAGTCCTTGATGACAGGGTTCATTTCACAATTCCTGTAGGCTGACTATTTTGGCCATATATTTATATGAGAGCGCAATGCTCATTAACTCACACTTCGTCAAGAAGTGTGGTCAGTGAGTCTGCAGTCTGGGGATTTCCAGTGTTGTTGTTTCCCTGAAGAAGAGATTCACACTGTTTGGTAAAGCCTGGTATGTATTCTCTTCTAGCTCCATATGGGATAGTTTCTTGGGCTGCTCACGGCAGCAGTTTAGTAAACGATTCATAGTTTATCAGAATTGGAGTAATTCTGGCAAACTTGAAATTTTCCATCCTTTTCCTTAGCATCATATATGAGATGGATAGCCTAATCTGCTACCGGGAGACCTTGGTCATCACAGGAGTGGTATCCCCATCTGAAATGGTGAGAATTGAAATCCCAAATGTAAACTGCTGGCTGGCTTACATCAGGAAGAACAGGAAATGCCCAGTTTTTGGATGGAGGTTTGTACACGTTGACTATCGTTAAGTCATTTACTTTTATCCCTATGGCAAAGCCAGTAGGCATGGGAAGCTCTTTAGTATTATTCAATAGCTCATTTTTAATAAGTGTATCAATCACATGCTTTTCATGGCCTTTGGAGGCAACTGTGGTAAATCCTTGCACTTTAACTTGTTAAGTTGAGCTCTCGTTGATATGTGTTTCTTGAAGTGCCAGTACAGATGATAAATCATGATTGGCAGGAGATAAGTTTTATACATGGTCCGTTTGGCTCTTTGAGGGACTTCCTTGATGCAGATTAGATTTCGTACTTGGTGGAAGAAGCTAAATCCTTTTGTTATTCTTTTTAAGACTTTTAGTTTGGAACTTCCATCACGTGATATGATGCTACCCTGATAATTGAAGCTTTTCACACATTCAACCTTCTTCCCCTTCAGTATGATGTGACAAGGTGTGGGTGTCCTGTTCATCTTCATTGCCAACTGTCTTGTTCCTAGTCACAGTTAACTTGAAGTTTTTAAATTTTGTGTTCCAGTAATCTAGTCTCGTCTGAACCTCCAGTTCCATCACTCCCCAAATGGCAATGTCATCAGTAAAAACAAACACACTGAGATCTTCATTTTCTTCTTCCTTCATTTCTTTATTAATAATTATTTTCTTTATTATATAATTATTTTCTCTATTAATAATTATTAAGTGACTCATTTATTATTAATAATAAATAAGTCACTTAATTTATTAAATGGTAATTCATCAGTTCTCAAGAAAAGAGAAGCTGTATCTGTAAGAGAAGGTCATAAAAATGTTGCACTAGCTGATTTTTATATAACATTTTGAAGTCAGAAAGTAACATCAAAAAACAATAAACTATATCATGATGGAGAAACAATAGAAATCCCTGTTGGTTAGTACAGTTTAAAAAGTTTAGAAAAACTTATTCATACAAAAAATCTAATATATACATAAATCAGATAAAAGTTTAAATAGAATTGTTATTGACACAAATGTTAAATTGTATATGGAGATCAGGAGTGTGTTAGGATTTAATAATCAAATGTATGCAGCTAATGAAAAAAAATTGCTAATGGCATTCCCAAAATGACACTAGTTGAATTAATCAATTATAATTTAGCTGATGGAATGTTTGTAAAAAATGATGATTAATTTCATTGTAAAACTAATATTATTGCTTCTTTTAAGCCTAATGTCAAATTTGGTTCACCTATAATTTATGAACCACATTATTCTTTATTTATTCCAGTTCATGATAAAATTTGGGATGTAGAGATAAATTAATATTACTGATGAAAATGATAATTTTATTGATTTCAATGGTGCTTCTGTAACAGTTACTTTAGAAATAAATTAGCAAATTTTATCTTTATAAATAAACAAGTTTGAGAGCTACCCATTTTATCCTTTTCCCGTGAAAGAGAAAAGTAAAAATACTCTAAATAATCTCCATAAACATTCATGTTGGTGATGGCTGCAGCATTCAAATCATGCTCAACTGTACGTGTATTATAAAATTAATTGATAACTATATAGCAAAGCTATTTGATTTTGTAACCACAAAGTAAGGAAATAATACTTTAACCAGAATCAAACATCCATTTATTTCAGCAGCTTCAATACATTTAACTTTGTCTCTTGCTGGTAAGATATGTATGGAAGGGCATATACTTAATAACTGTAAAATAAAGTCTAAGGAAATTGAGGTACTGTATCCACTACAATTTTTGGAGGTTTTTTTTTTTAAAGATTATAAAGCAGTAATGCGGGAAGGAGATCTTATTGTAATTTTTACTTGGAGTCAGGTTCAAATGGTGCTATTTTTATATGGTGTGATTATAATGATTCTGGAGTCAACACAAAAGATGCTTTGGTGAAAGAAGGTAAAACTGTAGTTGAGAATATAGAAATTCAAGTACCAGTTGTTAAATATGAGTCTAATTATGAGCTTGACCAATGAGAAATTGTTTTGAAAAATCCTAATATATTGATTTCTTTTTATGAATTACAGACAACAGAGATAACAGGATTAAGCAGAAAGAAAAATTTTGTGATAGATATCACAAATTACTATAACTCAGTGAAATTTGAAATGCCTTATTTTATATTTGTTGTGTTTCAAACTAATCGTAAAAATGATCAACTGATTCATTTATCATTATATGATCATGTTAAACTATGTACATTATCCAGAATGAGATTTTCACTCTGCAGCAGAGTGTGCGCTGATATGAAACTTCCTGGAAGATTAAAACTTTGTGCCGGACTGAGACTCGAACTCGGGACCTTTGCCTTTCGCGGGCAAGTGCTCTACCAACTGAACTACCCAAGCACAACTCACGCCCCATCCTCACAGCTTTACTTCCACCAGTACCTCGTCTCCTATCTCCCAGAGCACTTGTCCGTGAAAGGCAAAGATCCGCAGTTCGAGTCTCGGTCCGGCACACAGTTTTAATCTATCAGGAAGTTTCTTATGTACATTGTATTTGAAAAATGGAAGAAACAAATTATTTCCACAAGCAATGTGGAATTTAGAGATAATTATTTGTAAGCTTATGATTCATTTCATGATTTCAAGCTGGTTTTACATTATTAACAGATATAATTTCAGTCCATATAATTTAATAATAAATTGTCTTATCTGTGTCATAAAAATGAGATGTAGAAAAAATATTGTGGTGATACAAAAAACATCAATGAAATTATGTGCTACTTTTAATGATAATATACCAGCTGATACACTTTTGTACACAGTTATGTAATGAAAAAAGGATTTAAAGAATGATGCTCAACATAGAATATTATCTGAGAATTTTTAAAATGATACAGATTATGAAAGAAAAATTTTTAATTTTTATATTTTTCATTGGTTGACATGATATTACTGTACGGCGAATGTCACCAAAATGGCACATGGGTGGCACAAGTGTATGCCCAGCGGTACTCTAATAGATGTCATATGATCTGCCCTACCTTCATGAATATTGCTATAGAAGGCTTTGCAAGACAGAGCTGCTGTCTCCACAAATGCAGATCTGGAGCAGAGGCATAACAGTTGAAACAGCAGAGGTAGCTGTACTGGTGGCTACTGCAATAATCCCTCATGCAAGTATTTGTGAAATGGAGACACAGATGAGAAGCCCTCAAACAGGCATGATGTGTATTCTGCAGAGACATAGATACCATTCATATCATGTGGTGCTATATCAAGGCCTTCATTGCAACAATGTTCACAACTGCCTGGAATACTGTCAGTGGGTTCTTTGGTAAGAACATGACATTATGCATAGGGTACTTTTTACCGATGAGGTCATGTTTACACACCATGGGACCGTCAACTTACACAATATGCACTACTGGTCACCAGAAAACCCACACTGGTTTTGTGGGTTGAACATTAACATCAGTGAAGTGTCATTGTATGGTGTGGTATTGTAGGACACCACATCATTGGCTGGTATTTCATTGCTGGCACTCTTAATGGGTGACAGTACAAGCGGTTCCTGAGATGTACTGTACTTGAATTAATAGAAGACCAACCCCTTCATTTGTTTCAAATATTGTTATATCAACATGATGGATGCCTGGAGCATAATGCCATGATGGCACAACAGATGCTAAATCAACAATGCCCACAGCTATGGATTGGATGGGCAGTCCCATTCAGGGTTCCAGCACAGTCACTGGATCTTACCCCATGGACTTTTTTCTCTGCGGATGTGTGAAAGATGTGGTGTATGATCAGGTCCCAACAACAATGGCCAACATGAAAGCCCAACCCATATTACTGCTGCATGCTATGCTGTAACACTACAAACACTGACAGCCATGAGTGGTTCTGTGATGGAGCATGTGCAGTGCTTATGGTTATTTAGTGAGAAACTTTTAAAAATAACATATAAACACAAATATAAGATTTTAATCTTTTTGGTAAATTATTTATTGGAAAATTATATCGATAATCTGATTTCTTTGTAGTCATAAAAAAGACAGAATTTGACTTTTCTGTTTCTTTGCATTTTTCTATTATGTTTTTGTTATAACTAAAATATTCAGATTCAAATGAACTGTCTCCATAAGTACCACTAATGTAATCAATACCATTATAATATTTCATGTTTCTCAATTTTTTTTATTGTTAAAGATGGTTTAAAGTAATATTTGCAAATATTACAATGAACTTGTCTCTCTTTTGGTTAAAGTTAAAATCTCCCAATACATTAGTCATATTCAAAGTCTTAGAAAAGTTGTTATTTTTTATTTTTCCTAATATAGTAGAAAAAACTGAATAAAAAAGAAAAATGAAAACAATCTTTTGTGGCCTCTTTTTTATAGCTTATTAATTGGAGTCTATACTTAAAAAACTCATTAATGTAAACAATGTAAAACTGTTTAAGAAAATTAATAAACTAGCAGTAGATGTTTTATAGAACAAACTGGATGTGATTACCTAAATCCAAAATATGGAGAAAAAATTTGTATGGAACTCAATAATGAATCTCAATAATGAGTGCTTGTATCAAATAAATATTTCAAACTAATAAGTGGATAGGATCTTCCATTTTTTTTAATGGAAATGTTAAATTAAATCATAAAGGAGAAAAGAAACAAGGTGAATATAATGCATTTCAGGAAACTGAGTTCTTAGCTTCAAATTTTATATCTTTTACATTTTTATTTTATGCTTCAAATATTTTTTGGGCATTTTTTGCTGGAAATTTCATGATTTGTCCTTAAAATCTTTTGAAAATGTTGTAAAAATATTTGTAAAAATGAAACAGGCGTTCGAAAATAATAGTGAAAACACTCAAAAAATAGCAAGAGTGCTTGAAGAAATAATGAAAATACTTGAAAAAGACATGAACTTGTTAGAAAAATACAGCTAAAATGCATGAAAAAAACGAGTATTTCTTTGTTTGTCTCAATATAACTTTTTGTTATTATAATCTGACTTTTTAATAAAATTGTGTGAATTTTTTGACCTTTTTGTTAAATGTAACTGAAAAATAATAATTTTTCTAATTTTGTGGGAAGTGAGCCAGAAAAGTCAACATATATCTACTTAAATTAACGCCATTTTCCAGTTTTTTAGTGACCCTAACATCAAAAACATTTCAGGAAAATAGTAAATTTTCCCAAATTTTCTGTCTTGTCATAAAAGAATATCTCTTTTGACTGTTAATCACTTCAGTTCTTAAAAGCAACTAGTAATACCTGTAACATATCAGACACATAAACTAAAAAAAGGATCAGCATGCTTAGTTATAGTTATTTGTTTACTGTTCTGTAATATATTGCACCAGCCACAGTGCACTGTGTATGCTGTTATCATTGATTTTATTTATCTATTTATTTATTTAGCCATACAAAGACATTTTAAACTGTATGGATGTTGTCAGTTTGTGCAAATTCACATATTCATACAGTTTTTAGTTACATGTATTTAAACATTGTGAGACATAAGCCATTTACAATCATGTTTACTAAGGAATTCACTTATAGTGTAAAAACAGTGTTCCTACAAATACTATTTAAGATTCTGCCTAAAGTAGTATATGTTATCTGTTTCTTTTATTTTCTGCAGCAGTTTTTATACAGTTTTAAACCTTCATACAGGAAGCTATTTTGAGTCTTATGTTTATTTTTCCTGTCTAGGTGAAGACAGTGTCTTGTTCTTGTACTATAGTTATGAAAACTGATATTTACTACAGTTTTTTATATTTTTCTTGATATACACTAAGAGTTGGATTATAAATTCACAAGGAACAGCTAGAATTTCTTTTTTGAAAAGTTCTCTGCAGTGGCCCCATTTACTGTTTTCATTATAATTCTTACTGGTCTCATTTGCATTTTAAATACTGTTTGTAAATTCTGAGCACTGTTTCCCCAAAAAATTATACCATAACTGATTACTGAATAAATATAACTAAGGTATACAGTTCTCAGACATTTATCACAGCATGCGGATGCAAGGACTTTTAAGGGCATAAGATGTTGTGGATATAGGTACATCGTCTGAAGAGATGTTATCTAGTTTTAAATTTAAGGGATTGTGTTTCCTATTCACTCTAAAGCATATTGTATTTTTTTCTTTATGTTGAGAGTTTCTTTGGTTTCCTGTGACCATTTGTAGACATCCCTCAGCACTTAAATAGAACTTTCCAGCATTTGCGTTGGTGTCTTACTGGTGATTAAAATGTGGCTGCCACCAGCAAACAATATCTTCTCTCCATGGCTGATATGTTGTGGGAAATCATTTATATATAACAGAAACAATACCATGCCCAATAGACTTCTTTGAGTGACTCCAATGTTGATATATTGTGGATCTGATATATGTTTCTCAATGTACTATAATCCACTGGAGACGTGTGGTCTCTATGGACTGTACTCTGCAATTGGAATTTGCTGGAAATGGATGTGTTGAGAGGGTAGCAGAGAGTCATATAGGTACCCGAGATTCCAAACATAACTCAAGTTATGTAAATTGAAGGTGGAGGGGGGAGAAAGGAAAGGAAATGCATTAGAATAGAATATTTTTATCAGCCTTTCAGTATTTTTCGTATAATTGGCTTCGTCAAAGTTTACAGAGGGTTTTAGTTTCAGTACGATATTCAAATAGTTACAGAAAGGGGAGAAAAGGAACTAAAGACCTTTTCTTCAGCATTATGTAAAACAATGTTTTATACAGTAATTAAATATACACATAAGAAAAGAATCACAGTAAATAACTAGCTTATATAATATCAAAACATTTTATTCATAACTTAGGTAAAACGTATATTTTGATGATTAGTTTCTAAGAATTCTTCAGTTGTATAGAATTTGTTGTTTTTTAGCCAGGTTTGCAATGTATTCTTATATTTATTTAGTGGTACTGTACGAGCTGAGCATGGTAACTTATTGAAAAATTTTATGCTTAAGTACTTATAGTTATTATGGACTACAGCAAGTCTTGTGGAAGGCAAGTCCAGCAGGTGACTGTTTCTTGTACTGTGTGCATGCACATCACATCTCATGTTCAATTTTTTCAGATTTTCTCTGGCATATATCAAACAGTTATATATGTACATGCTTGGCACTGTCATTTAAAATAATTTCTGCAGGACTCTCTGGGTGCTAACCCTTCCATGCACCTGATTGCTTTCTTCTGCCATCTGAAAATACATTCAGCCCCTGGGGAGTTACCCCAAAGCAATATTCCATATTGCAGTTGAGAATGAAAAAAAGCATAGTATGAGTGGAGTGGCAATTGCTTGCTCACACTGTTTCTTAATTTATACAATAAGAAACGAACTCATGCTAGTTGACTACATAGATAATTGGTGTGTCCTTCCCATGAGAGCTTTTGGTCTATGATTAGTCCAAGTAATTTCACTGTTTTGTTTTCATTTTTTGTTACTTTGAGATTAAATATTATTTCTTCTGTTTTTGTTTGATTTATACACAGCTGGTTAGCCGGACATGAGTAATTAGCCATTTGCATCATTTATCTATTTTTGTCCAGTACACTCTGTAAGTTCTCTCCTTTACTTATTAATGTCATGTCGTCAGCATATAGTATGTTCTTACACAGTATGTAATTCAAGAAGTCATTAACATAGACAATGAACAGAAAAGGTCCAAGAACAGAGCTTTGAGGTATTCCTCTTTCTATAGGGAGTATTTCTGACCTCTGCTTATTTGCATATACAAGTTGTAACCTATTGCTTGGATAAGATTTGAATAGACGGAGTGTGTCATCTTCAATGCCATAGTATTTTAACTTTTTGATGAGTACATCATGTGACACCAAGTCAAATGCTTTACTTAGGTCAATAAGTGTTCCAGATATTGATACCCTTTTTTCATACCCTTCATAAACATTGCTCACCAAAGCTTCTGCTGCTTTTACAGTTGATAGGTGTGACCTGAAGCCAAACTGTTGTTCATTTAAAATTTTGTTTGTTTCAAAATACCTGTATATCTGCTTATGCACACAATTTTCTACTAACTTGGATATGATTGGTACTATTGAAATGGGTCTGTAGTTATTTGGGAGGTTTCTTTCACCTTTTTTATACACAGGCAATGTAACTGTGAGCTTAAGACAGTCGGGGAATATTCCTTCATCAAGTACTCTGTTTGTTAGTGAGAGAAGTGGCATTTCAATTTCTTTTGCCATACATTTAATGATGAGATTACTGAGTCCGTAATAATCTTCTATTTTGGAATTACTTAATTTGTTTATTGACTTGTGAATATCATTTAATGTGATTTGCGTCCAAGTGAACTTCTCACTTCTTGTCTGTTTTGCACAAGTGAGCAATGAATGCTTCTGCATCAGAGGCAGAATTGATGGGTGGTGTGGTGACGCTATTTACAAAATATTCATTGAGAATATTGCAGTCAATAGGGATACTCCTTTCTTTATTGGTATTATTAATTTCCCTTTTAATGACAGTCCAGGCAGCTTTACATTTATTTTTAGAATTTAAAATATATTTGTCATTTGCACAGCACTTAGCATTTTTTATTTCTAATCTGTAAAGGTTTCTCATTTTAGTGTAATTTTCCTTGCCCCTATCACTGTTATGAGATTTTTCTTTCATAATCATCAGTAGTATTCTGAGTTTGTTACGTTGTGGGGTGTACCACTTGTTAGTATTTTGTTGCTTATGAGTAATATTACTCTGGTACTTTTTGGTTACCAAGGGGCATGTCATTTCTGCTATATGCTTGATCTCTGTCAGGAAAATGGAAAAACATTTATTAATCTTTTCTTATTATCCACTACATAAGTTCAATCCATTTTTTTTAACTGGTTTGTCATTTTGTTTACATTGGATTCACCTAGAATTCTATATGTCACTTCTCTCTCTGTAGAACTGAAGGCTGACGTTTCTATTTGAAGCCATAGCCCTGTGTGATCTGATATTCCTAATTCCATTACATCACATTGTATGGAGTCTCTTTGTACATTGCTAATTATGTTATCAAGGCATGCGTTCAGTTTAGTGGGTTTTTCATTGAGACAGTAATAGTTTAATGACTTCAGAGTGTTAATCATATGAATTACATTTTTTCTCTTTGCCCTTATATCTATGTGAATATCACCTACAATTACAATTCAATGCTGTTTATATTTTGACAACAGCAATATTAAAGTATTAATTTTTTCTATAAATACTATCTCATCAGAGCCTGGGATTCGATAGATTGAGACAATTACAGTTTTTTGTTCATGCGTTACCACACCAGCTACTTCTATTGTAGCTTCAAGGCATATTCTACTAAGGTCTATAACTGAGTAATGTGATTCAAGGTTACTTTTGACATTTATTGAGACCCCACCACGTGTAATACTTTTTCTGCAGTAGCTTGTAACTAACGAATATCCAAGAGGAACACACAAGTCTATTTCAGTGTCTTTCATCCAGTGTTCATTGATGCATAGTACACAGCAGTTGATTTTATCGAGCCAGTATTGTAATTCATTGATTTTACACCTAAGAGATTGTACATTTATATGAAGGAGGAGGAAACTGTCACTGCTACATAATGGTATTCTACTTTCACAGAACCTTCTGTATTCATTTATTTTCGCTACATGATCTAGGGTTGCACAATTATCTGAATGAATTAGGCTCCTGCAGTTTCCACTTAATGTGGTTTCTAACTTCCCTTCATCTGTAATGTACCAGGTGCAGATCCAAGGAGGTGGACAGTGTGTTGGGAGGGGAGATTGAGGGGATCATAGGGGTCATTGTCTCACCTCCCCAAAAAAGTCTATCAATTTCCAAATGTTGCAGCTAACTTTCAGAGAATAAAACAGCTTTTGCCATTTTTCTTACTGCAACTAAAAAAATTATGGAGTGCTGTTGCCACAGGGATTTGAGAGTCAAAACAGTCTGCTAATTTGTCTTTCAGTTGCATGTACTGGCATTTTAGTTCATTGAGTATATTTTCAGCTCCAAATTATTATTATTATTATTATTATTATTATTATTACCTTTTTTGCCATCAATCTTTTGACTGGTTTGATGTGGCCTGTTTGAATTCCTCTCCTGTGCCAATGCTTTCATCTCAAAGCAGAGTCTGAGAGTAGTACTTGCACCCTACAACCTCAATTATTTGGTATAGTCCAGTCTCTGTCTCCCTGTACAGATTTCACCCTTTAAAACTCCCTCTAGTTCCTTGGTGTCTTAACACATGTCCTATCACTGTGTCTCTTCCCCTTGTCACTGTTCACCATATGTTTCCTTCTTCGCCAGTTGTGAGGAGAACTTCCTCAATTCCTTACCTTACAAATCCATCTAATTTTAAATGTTGCTCTGTAGCACCACATCTCAAATGCTTTGATTCTCTTCTGTTCCAGTTTTCCAATGGCTTACGATTCACTACTGTACAATGCTGTGCACCAAACTTACATTCTCAGAATTGTCTTCCTCAAATCAAAGCCTATGTTTGCTACCATTAGACTTCTTTTGACCAGGGATGACCTCTTTGCCTCAGCTCAACTGCTTTGTTTGTCTTCCTTGCTTCATCTGTAGTAGGTTATTTTACTTCCAAGGTAGCAGGAATCCTTAACTTTGTCTACTTTGTAATCACCAATTTTGATGTCAAATTGCTCGCTATTGTCATTTCTGTTACTTCTCATTAACATCATCTTTTCTCAGTTTACTCTCCGTCCCTATTCTGTACCCAATAGACTGTTCATTCCACCTAATAGATTTTTAAATTATTTTTCCATTTTACCTAGGATAGCAAAGTAATCAGCAAATCTTGTCATTGATATCTTTTCGACCTGAATTTTAATCCCTGTCTTGATATTTTCTTTTTCTACCTTGCTTGCTTCTTTGATGTACAGATTGAACAGTAGGAGTGAAATACCGCATCCCCATTTCGCCCCCTTTTTAATTGGAGCGCCTTGTCCTTGATCTTCCAGTGTTATGTTATTAAAAAAGCTTTTTGGTGGGTGCCCCTTGTTATGGCAAGATCCATAAATGCTATTCTAATCATGTGATGTATTTCATCCATGGTTCAAATTTCTTGTCAAAACTGGACGACAGTGGTCGTGTTGGCCAGATCCCCTTGAAGATAGTGTCACTCATGGAGAGACTACTGGACAATTCTGGTGCTGTGTTGATGCATAACAACTTCACCAAAAGCAGTTTTTGGGTCTGTATCATATTTTGTAACAGTAAAAGACACCTCTCCTCCTCTAGGCAAGGCCACAATGGAAGAAATAGCATAGAATTAACAGAATTTCAAATGGAAATTGTTCTGTTAAAGTTCACTAAAGTTCTGTATGCCCCTGTGTACAAGGTAACTACACTGGGAATGTAAACAAATCCTAAAGTTTGAACATCCTTGTCACCATTAAATGTTGTTACCAAAGCAGAGCCACACATGCTAATTAAGATTCCCGGGTAGTAATGTACAATCAACACTTTTATTACAACACTAAATATACAATAAAAGATACTGTTGATTTGGGACACAAGTCCTCACAAATTTGAATGATGTGCAAAGTAAATAGTTCCTGGGTAATTTCGTCGAGAAAATGGTAAAGTCACTGTTCTATTAGATCACAAAGTATGAATAATTAATACTCATTTAATACTGATGGTCAACATCTCATATGACATAAATCACTGACTGAAACTACTGAACGTTTACTCAGAGTCTAAGCCTGCCTGGGTTGCACACAGTCCCTGAATTGCAGAGTCCAACGAGGCAATGGTCGAAGAGTGGTTGTTTCCAAGGGTACTGCTTTGCTGCTCATAGGAGTTGTTCTGTTTTGATCATCTGGGACTGGATCTACAGTTGGAACTGTCACATCGCTGCCCAGCAGTCTCTAGGTATAAGACAGGCAGATGGCTACTTGCTTTGCATGTTGGCAGATATGTGATCAGCACAAGCATAACAGTCCTGCGACCATTATGCTACCTACAGCAATGCGCACTCAGTGGGTGGCAATGATGGGGTCACAAGTTTCAGTAAATCCATCCTAAAGCCAGCTTGTAATTATTCCAGTGTTTGTGTGCCAGCCATTGTGTTTATTGACATTGATGTACGCCAGCCCATGTTGTGATGCCAGTGGTACACCTGAGGCTCAGCAACCCTCTGGTTTTGGATGTGTCGGTGAGTAGTTGCAGTAGCTGGATGTGGCATACATCTCCTGAGGAGAACCTTCATGATGATAATTTCAGGTGACTCAGCCAGTACAGATGAACCCTGTTGCTCGTGTCCTGCAGTTTCAATGCCCCAAAGAACTTCAAAACTCAATTCAAATGTAGAGTCTTGTTCTATTTCATTTTAGCATACAATTTGGCAATATGACTATGACATTGACAGTTTAGCCACAGTCCCTGTCTACAGTCCACTTATTTCTCATAAGCAGGTCTGGTTTCAGACACAAGCCACACAAATGGCTACTTGGGGCACCAAGCTGAGTGAGCATCATAGAAATCAAACATTCAAATTTGTAATTAACAGTGAAAAATTACACTGGTGAAAGTATCAGATAACAGAAATGAAAATGTTCCACTGAAGAAGAGTCCACAAATTATTCATTGTGAGATTGTTGCGCATGTGCGGATATGACTTGCCACTGACCTAGGATCACTGTCCTAGTTGGTATAAACTTATTTTATATGTAAACTTTTCGATTGAGTACCCACGTAATTGGGTTTAAATTTCACCAAAGGCCACCAAGAAGTACAATACTATTTCAGTGCGTTACATGTAATAATTTACTGTGTATTCATACTTGTTAAAGGAGATGTTTTATGTGTCATTCTTTCATTTGAAGGCAATGCTGTGTTCATCTCTGTAGTGAGTGATGAATTCTTACAAAAACCCATGGACCATCTTTTCACAAATATGGACAGGGATGTACAAATTGTTGTTCCAGTTCATCAACCAAATCAGTGTGAGTGCTGTACACTTTCAAAATGACATAAGACAGAAAAATCCAGAGGATTGTGGTTAGGTGATATTAGAGGCCAATGCACAGGCTGTCCTCAAACTATCTTTCTTGAACCATAGTGACTAATGTTGTTCTTGTGGTCTTCAGTCCCAAAATTGGTTGATGCAGCATTTTAACCATCCATTATCAAGCACAATTTCTTCATGTCTCAGAATGTGTCCTTCCAATCAATCCCCTTTTCAGTCAATTAAGCCGTAAACTTATTTTTTCCCCAATTCGATTCCGTACCTCATCATTAGTTATTCAATCTACCCAATCATCTTCATGAATCTTCTGTGACACTTCTTGTCTGAACTGTTTATCACCCACGTTTCACTTCCATACAGTAGTACACTCCAGACAAGTATGTACAGGTAAGATTCAGAGCTCTTAAATTTATATTTGATGTAAATAAATTTCTCATTTTCAGAAATTCTTTTCTTGCAATAGCCAGTCTGCATTCTATATCCTCTCTACTATGGCAGATTAAAATTCAGGGCGAAAGGGTACCAATGATAAAATTAGCTGTGATTTGTGGTCCTGTCTGTTTATGAAGAAGACTTACAGGATATGTTGGATGGAATGAAGAGCCTAATGAGTACAGAATATGGATTGAAAGTAAACTGGAAAAAGACAAAGGTAATGAGATGTAGCAGAAATGAGAATAGTGAGAAACTTAATATCAAAGACAGGGACTATAAAGTAAATGGAGTCAAGAAATTCTGATATCTTGGAAGCAAAATTACCCATGACAGACGAAGTAAGGATGACATAAAAAGCAGACTAACACAGGCTCCCTGCCGCCGTTGGATAAGCAGCTGCCAGCAGCAAGTCGTATACTCCTAGCTCATGTATTTGTTACATAGTTTAATTCTTAATTTCTTTGCGTGTTTTTGGGTAATTGCAGTGTTTAATTCATAAATTTTGGGCGTATTATAGTATTTGAGAGATGTAGCATCGTGCTTTAGTGTTTACTTCGTAGATTCTTACTTAAATTGCGTGTGAGAATCGTATAGGAGGTGTAATTTCGAGTTTTAGTTACTGTAATCGTAAATTCAGGCATATTGTAGTGCATTCGTTAGGCATTTGTACAGGTTAGTTCATACATTCTTTGCATGTTTCCCTTGCATTATCTAGGCACGGACTCGTGTTTCAGTAACTGTTGTTCAACATCGATTAGAATGGACAGGGACTGTGATTGCTGTGTTCCGATGAGGGCTGAGTTGGCATCCCTTCGCTCACAGCTCCAAGCAGCGCTGACTTCGGTCGCGCAGCTTGAGGCTGTTGCCAATGGGCACCACTGTGAGGTGCCAGACTTGGGTATCACGGGGATGTCAACCTCGTCCCGTCTGTCCCCAGATCGGTCTGCTGCTGTGATTGCCCCGGTTGCTGCCCACAGTGGGGCTGAGCTCTCGCCTGCGGTTGATTGGGAGGTCGTTCCAAGGCCTGGCAGGCAGCGAAAGACATCCCCGGAGGCTGATCAGAAAGCCTCCCCGGTGCGTCTGACAAACAGGTTTCAGGCACTGTCTCTGGCTGAGCCAGATGCAGCTGCCTGCCCTGTTTCAGAGGATCATTCTCAGCCTTCAAAGTCTGGGCAATCGCAGAGGGTGGGCTTATTGGTAGTTGGGAGCTCCAATGTTAGGCACGTAATGGGGCCCCTTAGGGATATGGCGGCTAAGGAGGGGAAGAAATCCAGTGTGCACTCTGTGTGCATTCCGGGTGGAGTCATTCCTGATGTGGAAAGGGTCCTTCCGGATGCCATGAAGAGCACAGGGTGCAGCCAGCTGCAGGTGGTGGCACATGTCGGCATTAATGATGTGTGTCGCTTTGGATCTGAGGAAATTCTCTCTGGATTCCAGCGGCTATCTGATTCGGTGAAGGCTGCCGGTCTTGCTTACGAGATGAAGGCAGAGCTCACCATCTGCAGCATCGTTCACAGAACCAACTGCGGACCTTTGGTGCAGAGCCAGGTGGAGGGTCTGAATCGGAGGCTCAGACGGTTTTGCGACCGTGTTGGCTGCAGATTCCTTGACTTGTGCCATAGGGTGGTGGGATTTCGGGTTCCACTGAATGGGTCAGGAGTTCACTACACTCAGCTGGCGGCTACACGGGTAGCGGAGGCTGTGTAGCGTGGACTGGGCGGTTTTTTAGGTTAGAAGGCCTCGGGAAAGTACGGGTTTGGGCTGCAATCTCGAATGGTGCTTGGCAAATACAGGACGTGTTTGGATCAAGGAACAGTCGGAATTGTAGTTGTAAATTGTTGTAGTTGTGCTGGGAAAGCCCCTGAGCTACAAGCGCTAATAGAAAGCACAGAAGCTGAAATCGTTATAGGTACAGAAAGCTGGTTAAAGCCTGAAATAAGTTCTGCAGAAATTTTTACGAAGTCTCAGACGGTGTTCAGGAAAGATAGGTTAGGCAGAATTGGTGGTGCAGTGTTTGTGTTTGTCATTAGTGGTTTATCTTGTAGTGAAGTCGAAGTAGATACTCAGTGCGAATTGGTATGGGTGGAGGTTATACTTAACAGTCGAACTAAGTTAATAATTGGCTCCTTCTACCGACCCCCAGACTCCGATGATATAGTTGCTGAACAGTTCAGAGAAAATTTGAGTCTCGTAACAAATAAATACCCCACTCATACGGTTATAGTTGGTGGGGACTTCAACCTTCCCTCGATATGTTGGCAAAAATACTTGTTCAAAAACGGTGGTAGGCAGAAAACATCTTCCGAGATTGTCCTAAATGCTTTCTCCGAAAATTATTTCGAGCAGTTAGTCCACGAACCCACGCGAATTGTAAATGGTTGCGAAAATACACTTGACCTCTTAGCCACAAACAACCCAGGGCTAATAGAGAGCATCATGACTGATACAGGGATTAGTGATCACAAGGTCGTTGTAGCTCGGCTCAATAACGTTCCTTCCAAATCCACCAGAAACAAACGCAAAATAATTTTATTTAAAAAAGCGGATAAAGTGTCACTAGAAGCCTTCCTAAGAGACAATCTCCACTCCTTCCGAACTAACTATGCAAATGTAGGCGAGATGTGGCTCAAATTCAAAGATATAGTAGCAACAGCAATTGAGAGATTCATACCTCATAAATTGGTAAGAGATGGAGCTGATCCCCCATGGTACACAAAACAGGTCCGAACGCTGTTGCAGAGGCAACGGAAAAATCATGCAAAGTTCAGAATAACGCGAAATCCCGAAGATTGGCTAAAATTTACAGACGCGCGAAATTTGGCACGGACTTCAATGCGAGATGCCTTTAATAGGTTCCACAACGAAACATTGTCTCGAAATTTGGTAGAAAATCCGAAGAAATTCTGGTCGTATGTAAAGTACACAAGCGGCAAGACGCAGTCAATACCTTCGCTGCGCAGTGCCAATGGTACTGTTACCGACGACTGTGTCGCTAAAGCGGAGTTATTGAACGCAGTTTTCCGAAATTCCTTCACCAGGGAAGACGAATGGAATATTTCAGAATTTGAAACACGAACAGCTGCTAGTATGAGTTTCTTAGAAGTAGATACCTTAGGGGTTGCGCCGCAACTCAAATCGCTTGATACGGGCAAGTCTTCAGGTCCAGATTGTATACCGATTAGGTTCCATTCAGATTACGCTGATACAATAGCTCCCTACTTAGCAATCATATACAACCGCTCGCTCACCGATAGATCTGTACCTACAGATTGGAAAATTGCGCAGGTCGCACCAGTGTTTAAGAAGGGTAGTAGGAGTAATCCATCGAACTACAGATCTATATCATTGACGTCGGTTTGCAGTAGGGTTTTGGAGCATATACTGTATTCAAACATTATGAATTACCTCGAAGGGAACGATCTATTGATACGTAATCAGCATGGTTTCAGAAAACATCGTTCTTGTGCAACGCATCTAGCTCTTTATTCGCACGAAGTAATGGCCGCTATCGACAGGGGATCTCAGGTTGATTCCATATTTCTGGATTTCCGGAAAGCTTTTGACACCGTTCCTCACAAGTGACTTCTAATCAAGCTGCGGGCCTATGGGGTATCGTCTCAGTTGTGCGACTGGATTCGTGATTTCCTGTCAGGAAGTTCGCAGTTCGTAGTAATAGATGGCAAATCGAGTAAAACTGAAGTGATATCAGGTGTTCCCCAGGGAAGTGTCCTGGGACCTCTGCTGTTCCTGATCTATATAAATGACCTGGGTGACAATTTGAGCAGTTCTCTTAGGTTGTTCGCAGATGATGCTGTAATTTACCATCTAGTAAGGTCATCCGAAGACCAGCATCAGTTGCAAAGCGATTTAGAAAAGATTGCTGTATGGTGTGGCAGGTGGCAGTTGATGCTAAATAACGAAAAGTGTGAGGTGATCCACATGAGTTCCAAAAGAAATCCGTTGGAATTTGATTACTCGATAAATAGTACAATTCTCAAGGCTGTCAATTCAGCTAAAGTACCTGGGTGTTAAAATTACGAACAACTTCAGTTGGAAAGACCACATAGATAATATTGTGGGGAAGGCGAGCCAAAGGTTGCGTTTCATTGACAGGACACTTAGAAGATGCAACAAGTCCACTAAAGAGACAGCTTACACTACACTCGTTCGTCCTCTGTTAGAATATTGCTGCGCGGTGTGGGATCCTTACCAGGTGGGATTGACGGAGGACATCGAAAGGTTGCAAAAAAGGGTAGCTCGTTTTGTATTATCACGTAATAGGGGAGAGAGTGTGGCAGATATGATACGCGAGTTGGGATGGAAGTCATTAAAGCAAAGACGTTTTTCGTCGCGGCGAGATCTATTTACGAAATTTCAGTCACCAACTTTCTCTTCCGAATGCGAAAATATTTTTTTGAGCCCAACCTACATAGGTAGGAATGATCATCAAAATAAAATAAGAGAAATCAGAGCTCGAACATAAAGGTTTAGGTGTTCGTTTTTCCCGCGCGCTGTTCGGGAGTGGAATGGTAGAGAGATAGTATGATTGTGATTCGATGAACCCTCTGCAAAGCACTTAAATGTGAATTGCAGATTAGTCATGTAGATGTAGATGTAGAAGAGGGCATTCCTGGCCAAATGAAGTCCACTAAAATCAAACATTGGCCTTAAATTTGAGGAAGAAGTTTTTGAAATGTACATTTGGAACACAGTGTTGTATGGTAGTGAATCATGGACGGTGGGAAAACCAGAAAAGAAGAGAATGGAAGCGTTTGAGATGTGGTGTTACAGAAGAGTGTTGAAGATCAGGTCGTCACATAAAGAAAGGAGTACAGAGGTTCTCCACACATTTGGCAAAATAAAGAACATATGTAAAACACTGATAAGAAGAAGGAACAATATAATGAGACATGTGTTAAGATGTCACGGAGTAATCTGCATGGTACTGCAGGGAACTGCAAAGGATAAAGCTTTAGGAGAAGAAAGACAATGCAACCAACAAATACGCTGGTGCCTGAAATTAAAGCAACAAACTGTTATTTCTCCATCCTGTGTCTCATTCATGATACAGTGATGTTCCGCATGGAACATGGCATTCAAAGCAATGGATAACTACACCAACGATGACATCAGGGCACCTATCAAACAGGGTACTGCTTGCCGGGTAGTCCCATATCCACAATTGCTGTGTACACAGTCACAGATGGTGCAGCGTGGCACAGAGAAGATGCCTACCAGATTCTCTGCAGTGGAGGGCCTAGGAAGAATGGAAGCAGGACAGTCACAAACACATGTGGCCTGCTGGCTTTGTTGAATCATTCTGTTGCTTCTCAGGTGTGAAAACAGTTCGAACAGAGACTGTAACTGTATCCCAAAGACCAGGACAGGGCCGATCACATGTGACATCAGAAAGAGAGTAACGTCATTTGGCTGTAAAGGCAAGATGTTACCACCTTAGTACGGCATGACTACTGGCATCTGACATCACAGCATTCGCTGGATGCATTGTATCATGGTAGACAGTGTACAGAAGGCTTCATCAAAGTGGTCTTCATTGTCAGAGACTTGATGTATGTCTACCTCTGATGCGTCTTCACAGAAGGAAATGTTTAGAATGGAGGCTTCAGCTGGACAGATGGACAGTGGACCAATGTTCTTTTCACAGATGAATCCCAGTTTCATCTGGAGAGGGATTCTCAATGGATTCTCATCTGCAGGGAACATGGAACATGATTTATGATGCCAGTCATTGTGGCATGAAACCAATATTGAGGAGTATCGCTAATGATGTGGGCAGGGAGTATGTTGACCACTTGAACACCCCTTCTTGAAATTGTGCAGGTGAATCAGCAAGGTTTAACAGCTCTCAGATATCATGACAAGATCTTGGGACCTTATGCGCAGTTGTTGCTAAGTGCTCTGGGCCTAGACTTCGTATTGACGGACGATTATGCTCGACCTCATAGATCATAGGTGGTTGATGTTTTCTTGGAAATGGAAGATATTGCATGGTTGGGGTGGCTTGCACGCTCTTCCTATTTGAATCACACAGAACACGTCTGGGATGCACTAGGGACAAGGGTCGCAATCACCAGCTACTCTCCAGGACTTGCAAGCAGCTCTGCTGGAAGAATGGGTGTTACTGCCAAACCATGGAATTAATGACATCATTCACAGCATGCTCCATCATTGTCAGACCTGTATTGCTGCCATACATAGTCACACCGCATACAGAGCACATTAACCTGTTGGCAGAATGTGTGTACAAATACGTTAAGTTGAGAAAAATGAAGAAAATTTTTGTCTACTGCTATGCATGTTGCAGTTGTTTATGCTATGTATTCTTTACATTGTTTCTACTTTACTATTACCTGTTTGTACTGTTTTGTGGTAAAATAAGTGCAATCTTGAAAATTTTCCACTTGTTGCTTTAATTTTTGACACCAGTGTAATTGGGGCACAGGGTGCAAGTGCTACTCTGAGATGAAGAGGTTATGCAGGAGAGCAATTCATGGCAGTTCGCATCAAATTAGCCAAAAGACTGATGACTCAAAAATAAAGAATCACTGCAGCCATATTCAGATATTTGTCTGTCCACTTAGCTATTCTCATCTGTGCAATTCTCATGTGCTTTTAGTGTCTCATTTCATTGTATTATTGTCTCAGCATCCCCATTACCCTCGTTCTACTAGGTTAATGATCACCATTTAACTGCTTTTCAAAACATTATTCATTTAATTCAGCTGTTCTTATAAGTCCACATCTGCCTCTTATGGTAAATTAATAGCACATCATTTTCCACTAGAGATTAAATGTACTGCTAATTAAGAGCATGTAGTTATAAAGCAGTGAGCTACTCCCTTCTCAGCATTACCACAGACAGCACATTACTGTCTACATTTAGTAGTTGTAGCTTGCCATACGATAAGGAGACCAAAGTTCTAAAAGTTACACGAATCTGGCATCTTCGTGCGATGCTGTTCTCTTAGCATAGATGTTGCATGTAAGTCTTGAGCCCGTTCCTTTGATGAGGGGCTGTATGGAAATGCAGGTTCTTATCTCAACTTAATAATGATGTTGGTAGTTTATAGTGATGTCAGCTATTTTTATTATAAATACATTCAATCAGCGAAAATAGCTACTATTATTTGCAACAAAATACCAAGCAAATTGCTGTTAAAGAACACAGGACGAAGTGCCTTCAGGCAAATGTGGTGCACCCCTCCCCTGTTTCCCTACTGCATTACCGAGCACTGTGGCGAGGTGGTTAGCACAGTGGACTCGTATTCAGGAGGACGACAGTTCGAACCCCCATCCAGCAATGCAGATTTAGGTCGTTTGTAATTCCCCCAAATTGCTCCAGGCAAATGCTGGGATGATTACTTTGAATGGGTGCAGCCGATTTCCTTTCCCATCATTGACACAACTCGAGCTTGTAGTCCGTCTCTAAAGACCTCGGTGTCGGCAGGATGTTAAACTCGGTCTTCCTTGCTTCCTTCTTCCTACTGCATTGCCAACAATGACATCCAAACAACATGCTAGGAGCACTTGATTCCAGACCGTAGTATTCAACTGGTCTCCTTGGGTGTTCTTGTTGCTTTCTAATACAGGGTGGGGCAAATAAAAATGACTTAGAGAACAGAGTGCCAGGGTAGAAAGAAACACAGCAGAGAAAAGGAAATACAGTACTAACCTGACTTGCAGTACATGTTGAAAATGAGCACCACTCATCTGTTGGCACTTTTGGACCCTGGTCAGCAAGCTGCTGAAGATGGATCAAAGCTCGACTGCTGGAATTGCTACAAAGTCAACTGAAATGTTCTGCTGCATTTCTTGAAGACTATGAGAGTTGTTACGATACTTCTTAGACTAGAGGCTTCCCCACACAAAGTAATCGCACCCTGACAGATGAGGTAGCCTGGGTGGTCGGGCCAGCTAAGGCCGCGATCAGGTCTGTCAGGCATGAAGATTGGGTAAATGTGCTCCAAGGTTTGGTTATATGCATACATTCGCGTCCAATCGTATCCTTTCGTCCAGGCCACTTTTATTTGAACCATTGTGTATATTGTTATATCTCCGTTTGTCCAGCACTTTCATGAAGTTACTTTGTATTTTAATTGTCTTCATGTCTACGAACTGATGAAAATATGTGTGAAAAAAATGCAAGTATCTGGTGCATACAGGATGCAACACAAAGATATAGCCAAACTTTCAGAAAACGTTCCTGAGACTTGAGTCTGGAAACGCTTTATTTGCACATTACAGTTCATTTTCAACTTCTGTTCGTAATCATATTAATCGTGGGAAACACACAGAAGCAGAATGCACCAGCATTACATGAAACGTTTCCTTACATGAAATATTCAAAATACTCCCTTGGCTACGTTTGATTAGAACATACTGTAAATTGTAATTCTTATAGGTTCACCGTCACCATTTGTTGTTCCAATTGAACGAAAGTAATGCTGGCAAGTGACTCTCTTCATTGCTTGTGTTGACATGCGACTAACTTCATTACTAGCATCAACAATTTATAGCGCACATCACGGGCTTGGTTTCCTGTACAGTGCAATGCACCTGTAGTCACATTTCGAGTGGGCATAGATAATGGCCGTGGTGCTCAACCTTTGTAGAAAAATATTAAAGTGTAATTAAGAAAATGTTATTCCCCTTAATGGATTTTTCATTGTATAAACCTTCTAATTTCTTTTCCTCATCCCTCATGTAAAAAGAAGACAAAATATGTAAAGTGTAACTAACAAAATGTTATTTCCCTTAATTGCTAAAAATATAAATCATGCTCTCTCTCTCTCTCTCTTTCTATTTGACAATTCCTATATCATGTATATGATAAAATGGATGATAATAAATTGAACTGAATTGAATCGGTAGAGATCTCCAGGAAGACAACGCCCCTACAGGAGGACGTGTGAGACAATTGATCGTCACCAGAGGCACGGGACGCTTAAGCCTATTACTCTCGACTGGGTGAGGCCTAGAAAGACGAAGACAGCAAGAGAAGGAGCTCCTTCGTGCAGTTGGCGACAGTCCTGGTGGCAGCGTACGATAGTTAGATGCAACAAGTACTGTTGACCACATAAATGGCTGGAAAATGCTACATGAGAAACTATTGAATTTACCATGAACAGCGTGTGCCGGTTTTCCTGCATAGGTACACTTCTGAAAATGGTTCATTCAACAATATGTCAATCCTCACTTCAATGCAAATGTACTGTTCACAGATGAGGCGTGGTTTCAAAGTAGATGATGATTGATGCGTTAAAGAGTTGCAGAAACTGAGCTCTAACATGGAAATATAGCATTTCTGGACACATGCCTATATAACATATTTTCTTCCTCTACGCATTATGAATGTTTCTTGAGACTTTTGCCATATCTTTTTGTTACACACAGTATCATCCAAAAAGAAAAGCACAAGATACAACAAATAACAATAGAAGATAAGGTTACGAAAATTTTCTTTAAATAGGCTTGTAAAAGTACTGAAAAATATTGTAAACATATTATTTCCTAAAACACAACTGCTGTGAAACTAGGTACTGGCCTTCTCACAGAGACAACTGCCTCTTCAAGATTTCAATCTTTGGTGCGGGTAAGAGCTTAATTTTTACTTAGTTTCTTGCTTCTAAAAATTTTATTAGTCTAATTCCTTATTATTAGCCAGCGGCCTTGCCGCAGTGGTAACAACGGTTCCCGTCAGATCACCGAAGTTAAGCGCTGTTGGGCTGGGCTAGCACTTGGATGGGTGACAATCCAGTCTGACGAGTGCTGTTGGCAAGCGGGGTGCACTCAGCCCTTCTGAGGCAAACTGAGGAGCCACTTGATGGAGAAGTAGCGGTTCCGGTCTCATAAACTAACACACAGCCGGGAGAGCGGTGTGCTGACCACATGCCACTCCATATTCACATCCAGTGGCGCCTGTGGACTGAGGATGACACGTTGGGCCTTCCAAGGCCTGTTGGGACGGACTTTTTAATTCTTTATTATTATCACTACCAGGTAAATTTGCGATCAAAGAAACCCGACTACGACGGTCTTTAAAAAATCAGGATAAGTTCGAATAGGATTCGCGCACCGAGGGTTCCACACAAACTTAATTATGCATATCCATCCCGCGAATCGAGAATCTGGTCGATTCTTGGCTGTTATCGATATCGAAATTGGCGTGATACTGGCCGCAGGAATTCCAAGTCTGTCGAGAATATTTCAAGTTCAAATTTTCTGTGTACTTCCGCATTCCAATTGTAATTTTCCATTTATTTTATTAATTCTGGAGCTATATTAACATTCTGTGCTAACTGACAATTGCAGACGCATTGACTTCATATGCTCTTGCCCCTGTTGCGATTTGCCGGAACGCTCCGGAGGAGAAAAAGATACACCCATAGAACTGTTGTTGTTACTGCGGCAAATGCCGAATTTTTCTGTGCAACGCTTCAATCGATATACTATGGATATCGGAATCCCATCCAAAACAATGAAAGTGCGATGTTGCATCAATTACCAGTAGTACTTTGCTCTGAAACATTACTTGCCGTACGTGACGTCTGCATATACAGTCAGCGCAGCAGTCGAGTGGCCTTAACGCCCATCACAACAAGATGGCAAAGGCATCGTTCTTACAGCGGCAAGGGACTTCATTTCATCATATCTCAGCCAATTAACATGAGATATTTGTAAATTATAGGCACCAATCTTTTTGGTGAATCGCTCTACCTGTCACTGAAGACCAGGTCAAAATCCCTACAATAGTTCCTGAGATTTTTGACAGATTATGAAAGGCAAATAAAATATTTTATGTGAGATAACTACAATTTACCAGTTTCCGGATTTTTTCCTTTACTTGTACTGAATAACCTCGCTTCTTGCCAAATTTCATAATTCTAAATCAAACCATATAGGTTTCGATGGGGAGTTCACGAGTATCAAAATAAGTGACACAAATAGCTGTATCTTTTGACTGCACTGACTTGGAAGCTTAAATTTTTTTGCGTTGTCAAGGGACCATAGATGTTAATTCGTGACATAAATTTCAACTCGATGAATCTACCTGTTCCTGAGATAAATGGCTCTTAACAGACGGACAGATAGTCCGATAGCAAATGATAAAAAAATATTTTTCTTGTATAATTACAAATTAAGTATTTTCGGATTTTTTCCCCCTTACTTACCAACTTCATAATTATATTTCAACTGGGAAGTACACTACAGGTTTTGTTGAATGAGTTTGCGAGTATCAAAATATGTGAGATAAATGGCTGTATTTTGTGATTAGAAACTGGCAGATTTTACACCGTTAAGGGACTGTAGACCTTAGCATGCGACATAAATTTCATCTTGATACGTCCAGCCGTTTCCGAAAAAAGGGGTCTTAACAGAAGAAAAGACACGCAGTCAGATAACAAATGACGAAAAAATTTTCGTGTGTAATTACAAATAAACAATTTTTTTAATTTTTTTCTTTACTTTGACTATGCAAAAAACTGGTGATTTCTCAAACTGGGGAACAATCAAGAATGGGGTGCCGCAAGGTTCGTTTTGGGGCCTCTGCTGTCTTAATATACATTAATGACTTGCCATTCTATATTCACGAAGATGCAAAGCTGGTACTTTTTGCCGATGATACAAGTATAGCTATCACACCCAACAGACAAGAATTAACTGGTGAAATTGTAAAGGATGTTTTGCAGAAAATCATTAAGTGATTCTCTGCAAATGGGCTCTCATTAAACATTGACAAAAAACAGTCAATACAGTTCCACACAGTAAATGGAATGACACCATTAATAAACATAGACTTCGATCAGAAATCGGTAGCTAAGGTAGAATGTTCAAAATTTCTAGGTGTATGCATTGATGAGGGGTTGAACTGGAAAAAACACGCTGAGGATATGCTGAAATGTTTGAGTTCAGCTACTTATGCTATTAGGGTCATTGCAAATTTTGGCGATATACATCTCAGTAAATTAGCTTACCACGCCTATTTTCTATCTCTGGTCTCGTATGGCATCATATTCTGGGGTAACTCATCATTGAGTAAAAGAGTGTTCATTGCACAAAAGCGTGTTATCAGAATAACTGCTGGGGCTCATCCTGCAGACTCTTATTTAAAGAGCTAGAGATCTTCACTGAAGCCTCACATTATATATATTCACTTATGAAATTTGTTATTAACAATCCGAACGAATTCAAAAGTAATAGCACCGTACATGGCTACAGCACTGGGAGAAAGGATGATCTTCACTACTCAAGGTTAAATCTAACTTTGGCTCAGAAGGGGGTAAATTATGCTGCCACAAAAGTCTTTGGTAACTTACCTAATAGCATCAAAAGTCTGACAGGTAGCCACATAGCATTTAAAAGGAAATTAAAAGAATTTCTTAATGGCAACTCCTTCTACTCATTAGATGAATTTTTGGATATAGTAAGTGGGTAATTTCCCCAACCCCCACAAAAAATTAAGTGTCATGTAATATTTTGTGTAATGCAATATCTCGTGTAGACACCTTTTATTAATCTGACACGTTCCACATCATTACGAAGTGTCGTATTCATGATCTATGGAACAAATACTAATCTAATCTAATCTAATTGTGAAACCTTGCTTCTTGCCAAATTTCATGGTTCTAGACCAATGGGATGTATCCTATAGGTTTTGACGGATGAGTTGTCGAGTATGAAAATATGTGACATAAATGACCGTATCTTTTGACTGCATTGACTTAGAATCTTTACTTTTTTACATCGACGCAGGCCCACAGACCTTTATGTGAGACACAAATATGAATTTAATATGTCTATCCGTTCCTGATAGGAAGGGGTCTTAACAGTCTGACGGACAGAGAGAGACAGTCGGGTAACAAATGACAATTTTTTTCATGTTATATATTTAATACACTAAGCAGATTCAGAAGGATGTAGGTTGCAGTAGGTACTGTGAGCTGAAGAAGCTTGTACAGGATAGAGTAGGTTGGAGAGCTGCATCAAATCAGTCTCTGGACTGAAGACCACAATAACAACATATGTACCAGGATTTTTTCTTTACCTGTGCAGTGAGACTTTGCTTCTTGGGAGATTTGATGATCCTAGATTAACAGAAGTTATGCTATAGGATTTGATGAGTGAGTTTGCGAGTGTCAGTATATGTGAAATGGATGGCCGGCATCGGCTTAGAAGCTAATGTTCTTTATACCGCCAAGGGACCATGGACGTTCGTGTGTGCTACAAATTTCAATATGATACATCTACACGTTCCTCAGAAAAACGGGTGTTAACAGTCTGATAACAAATGCCAAAAAATTTTTTTGGTGAGAATAACAACAAATTAACAATTTTCTGATTTTTTCCTTTGGTTGTAGTGCGAAACCTTGCTTTCTGGTAAAGTTCATGATTTTAGTTTAACGGGACGTATCCTGCAGGTTCTACATCTACATCTACATCAATACTCCGCAAGCCACCTGACGGTGTGTGGCGGAGGGTACCTTGAGTACTAATGAGGTTTTGATGAATGAGTTTGCGAGTGTAAAAATAAGTGACATGAATGACCGTAGCCTTTGATTTCATTGATTTAGAAGCGTCAGTTTTGTATATCGCCAAGGGACCTTAACATGTGACACAAAGTTCAGCTTGATACGTGTACCCATTCATGAGAAAAAGGGTTTTGAAACGTTGGGCAGACAGACATAGACATACGGGAAACAAAGCGATTCTCTAAGGGTTCAATTTTTACCGACTGACTACGCAATAAAAGTGACGACTACTGTCTGGATCGCCACTATCCAGCCCTGCATATTATACAGCCTTCACAAAAACGCAGCTTTGTGAGTGCATTGCAAACTTGCAGCTGCCTCAGTCACTCCAGTCTGCCTAAGTACCGTGTGCACCTCTCAGCTCCATCGTGAAAAGTGCGGATTTCCTTCTGTGCCATGAGCATCACTTCACATTTCTTATAACTCAATTAAGTATTATAGCATTTATTTCAGAGTGTGTACGGTATTTTTACTCTTGAATTTGTTTTTGTGTAATCAGTTTTAAAACGTACACTTCAGTTCATAAAGGTACTGTACTGTATTAAGCAAAGACCCAGCGGCCAAAATATAGGAGAAATCGAAAACACATTAACTGGACAGACGAAAAGGCGCCTGACTGCCATAAACCGCAATGGAGACAGTGCTGTGCCCACTAGAGAAGACTGACAGCGAAAAGTGAATACTCACCAGGCAGACCGCAAGACTAAACAAGCACAATAAACGGCTGCTTCGACGAATAATATTATTAAACCTTCAAAAATAAAGCCAAATAAAGCAACAGAGACAACAGAAGATTTATAAACTGCATCTGGTCCAAGCATATACACTCGTGCTCATAAATTACGGATAATTGCAGAATGTGGGGCCACACAACGTGGCAGTACACAAAACTGGCGCTAATAGCATAGGCACATAGGGAACACACGCGACACAGCTCTGCAAGTCCACGGTATTGGTGATAAGTTGAGAAAACCGTCCCGAAACACATGTGCTACAAAACGCCACTGTTTCCTGCGCATGTACCCCGACATCAATATGGGATATGATCACCGTGCACACGTACAAAGGCCGCACAACAGGTAGGCATACTCTGGATCAGGTGGTCGAGCAGCTGCTGGCGTATAGCCTGCACCACTGCCTGCCGGAGCTCCTGAAGTGTCGTAGGGGTTTAAAGACGTGCAGCAATACGTCTACTGAGAAAATCCAAGATGTGTTTGATGGGGTTTAGGTCTGGAGAACAGGGAGGCCACTCCACTCGCCTGATATCTTCTGTATGGAGGTGCTCCTCCACGATGGCAGCTCAGTGGGGCCGTGCATTATCATCCATCAGGAGGAAGGTGCGACCCACTGCACCGCTGACAAGGCGGACATACTGGTGCAAAATGACGTCCCGATACACCTGACCCGTTACAGTTCAACTGTCAAAGACATGCAGGGGTGTACGTGCACTAATCATAATCCCACCCCACACCATCAAACCACGACCTCCATACAGGTCCCTTTGAACGCCATTAAGGGGTTGGTATCTGGTTCCTGGTTCACGCCAGATGAAAACCCGGCAAGAATCACTGTTCAGACTATACCTGGACTGCTAAGAGGTCAAGAGTGTTTCACAATTCGCATGGTCTTATGAACTAACAGCTCGAATTACCACTGTTCCAACGACCATGTACTGTGTTCTTGGCACCAGGCTTTATGGGCTCTCCTGTGACCAGAGGTCAGTGGAATGTACCTTGCAGGTCCCCTGGCGAATAAACCATGTCTGTTCAGTCGTCTGTAGACTGTGTTTCTGGAGACAACTGTTCCAGTGGCTGCGTAAGTTCCCGAGGAAGGCTACCTGCAGTACTCTGTGGCCGTCTGCGGGCACTGATGGTGAGATATCGGTCTTCTTGTGGTGCTGTACACCGTGGACGTCCCGTACTGTAGCGCCTGGACACGTTTCCTGTATGCTGGAATCGTTGCCATAATCTTGAGATCACACTCTGTGGCACACGGAGGGCCCGTGCTGTGACCTGCTGTGTTTGACCAGCCTCCTGTAGCCCTAGTATTCTACCCCTTATAACGTCATCAGTATGTGTTCTTTGAGCCATTTTCAACACAGTCACCATTAGCACGTCTGAAAACGTCGGCACACTTACTCGCTGCACCGTACTCTGACATGCACCAACACACCTCTGCGTATGTGGACTGCTGGTCAACTGCACGGCATGGTCATACTTTGAAGTGATTTAAACCCGCAAACCGCCAACCAGAGCGTTGTTTCACCATGTATCAGCATTATCCTTAATTCATGAGCATGAGTGTAGAATGGCAACGTTGAACACTAACAAATTCAAAGTCCTCTGTAGCGAGAAAACCTTAAAGATCTCTTCTATGCATCAGATGTTCCTGCCGTAATGCTACAAGAAATCACCAGCGTAAGACTTGACCAAATAGCAGGCTTCAATGGCGTTAGCAGTCCTTGGGAGTGGGACTGAGAACGGAACAGTCAAGTCCCACCAAATACGGAACCATTACCAACCAAATAGAAAAACAGTCAAGCAGCACAAGCGTTGCATGTACCACAAACAGTTCATTGTTATACACGGCCCATCTCGGAACAGCCAACGACGCGGCGGAGGAGACTTCTACAAAGGGAAATAAAATAATAATTGGATCCTTTACCGACCTCCTAACTCAGATGATACAATCGCTGCAAGGTTCAAAGAAAACTTGAGTTTGATTTCAAACACGTTCCCAAACCATACAAGTATAGTTGGTGGTGATTGTAATTTACCCTCGATACGTTGGCAAAAATACATGTTTAATTCCGGAGGTAGCATAAAACGTCATCTGAAATTGTGCTAAACGCGTTCTCTGAAAATTATTTCGAGCAGTTAGTTCATGAGACCACGCGAGTTGTGAAAAAACTCTTGACCTCTTAGCAACAAATAATGCTGAGCTAATAACGAGCATCAAAATGGATGCTGGAATTAGTGAACACGGGGTTGTCGTAGCGAGATTGAAAATTGTAACCACCAAATCGTCCAAAAATAAACGAAAAATATGCCTATCCAAAAAGTAGATAAAAATTCACTTGACGCCTTCCTGAGAGACATTCTCCACTCCTTCCACATTAACACTGTAAGTGTGGATCAGATGTGGCTTGAATTCAGAGAAATAGTATCTGCAGCAATTGAGGGATTTATATCAAATAAATTAACAAACGACGGAGCTGATGCTCCGTGATACACAAAACGGGTCAGAGCACCGTTGCAGAAACAACGAAGAAAACTTGCCAAATTCAAACGGACGCAAAGTCTCCAACATCGGCGATTTTTTCCAGAAGCTCGAAATTTGGCACGGACTTCAATGCGAGATGTTTGTAATAGTTTCCACAACGAAACTTTGTCTCGAAACCTGGCAGAAAATCCAAAGAGATTCTGGTCGTATCTGAAGTATGCTAGCGGCAACACACAATATCTTCTTTGCACGATAGCAATGCAAATACTATCGACGACAGTGCTGCCACAGAAGAGTTACTAAACATAGCCTTCCGAAATTCCTTCACCAAAGAAGACGAAATAAATATTCCATAATTCGAATCAAGATCAGCTGCCAACATGAGTAACGTAGGAGTAGATATCCTCGGAGTAGTGAAGTAACTTAAATCACTTAACAAATGCAGGTCTTCCTGTCCAGACTCTATACCAGTTAGGTTCCTTTCAGAGTATGCTGATACAATAACTCCACAATTAACAATTATATACAACCGTTCGCTCGACGAATGATCCGTTCCCAAAGACTGGAAAGTTGCACAGGTCACACCAATATTCAAGAAAGGTAGTAGAGTAATCCACTGAATTACAGGCCCATATAATTAACGTCGATACGCAGCACGATTCTAGAACATATATTGTGTTCGAACATTGTGAATTACCTCGAAGAAAACGGTCTATTGAGACGCAGTCAACACGGATTTAGAAAAGATCATGCTTGTGAAATGCAACTACCTCTTTACTCACACGATGTGTTGAATGCTATTGACAAAGGATTTCAAATTCATTTCGTATTTTTAGATTTCCGGAAGGCTTTTGACACTGTACCACACAAGCGCCGTTAGTGAAATTGTATGCTTATGGAATATCGTCTCAGTTATGTGACTAGATTCGTGATTTCCTGTCAGAGAAGTAACTGACGAAAAGTCATCGAGTAAAACAGAAGTGATTCTGGCGTTTTCCAAGGTAGTGTCATAGGCCGTTTGCTGTTCCTCATCTATACCCTAAACGATTTAGGAGACAATCTGAACAGCTGTCTTAGATTGTTTCCAGATGACGCTGTCGTTTATCGATTAGTAAAGTCATCAGAAGATTAAAAAAAATTGCAAAACGTTTCAGAAAAGGTATCTGTATCGTGATAAAATTGGCAGTTGACCCTGAATAACGAAAAGTGTGAGGCCATCCACATGAGTGCGAAAAGGAAACCGTTTAACTTCAATTACACGATAAGTCAGTCAAATCCAAAGGTCGTAAATTTAACTAAATACCCAGGAATTACAATTACGAACAATTTAAACTGGAAAGAACACTCAGGAAATGTTGTGGGGAAGTCTAACCAAGGACTGTGGCGGGACTCTTAGAAAATGTGACAGATCTGCCTACACTACGCTTGTCCGTCCTCTCTTAGAATACTGCCGCGCGCTGTAGGATCCTTACCAGATAAGGATCGACGGTGTACATCGAGAAAATACATAGAAAGGTGGCACGTTTTGTATTATCGCGAAATAGGGGAGAGAGTGTCACTGAAATGCTACAAGTGCTACAGGATTTGGGGTGAACATCATTAAAACAAAGGCGTTTTTCGTTGCGGCGGAATCTTCTCGCGAAATTTCAATCACCAACTTCCTCCTACGAATGCGAAAATATCTTGTTAACGCCGACGTACATAGGAAGACCTGATACCCTAATAAAATAAGGGAAATCGGAGCTCGCACCGAAGATATAGGTGTTCTTTTTTCCGCGCGCTGTGCGAGAGTGGAATAACAGAGAATTATTGTCAAGGTGATTCGATGAACCCTCTGCCAGGCACTTAAATGTGATTTGCAGAATATCCATGTAGATGTAGATGGAGATGTAGATGCAGGAATAGCCCCGCTCTTTCGACCACACCAGTAATATACAATAACAGTATAATAGCAAGTGACTTCAACTTCCTGTTGGACACTAAAGACCAGACGGGGAGCCAGATAACTTCAAGAAAAAGGTGCACTTAGTAAAAGAAATGAACCTGACAGATAACGCGCATGGGAATTCAAACACGGAGCAGTACCTGGATTTACTCACATTGCGATCCGTAAGGTAAGTCGCCTCGGCAGGATATGTGTATCACATAACCACACAAATCATGTACTGCACGCAAACGTATGGGCCCGCTATATTCTCGGACCACGCATCATACGTTTTTACAACTAATCTTCAAAAACTAAAAGAAATTATCGCACTAAAAGACTCTGGAAGCTAAATGTCGCACCCTTAAACGATGAAGGATGCCAAAAGAGGTTCTACTCCTTTTGGGAGTAATGCGAAAAACAACTGCAAAATGGCACAGGAACAGAGTGGTGGCTAAAGTGCACCAAGCCTAGGATAAGAAGGACGTTAGTTAGTAAGTTAGTTTCATCTGCCAAGGATCATTTTTCACAACAAATCGTAATGTTGTGGAACGAGTAATTTTACATTCACTTTTTTAGTAACTTAATTAGTAAATATGGCTACATGCTGAACATTTAGAAGTTTTTTTTTTATTTTTTTTAAATATACGGATGTGATGTAGTAATTTTCATCGTAGGTGCGCACAACATATTCTTACAGCATGTTTTTGAGACTTCTTTTCTTAAGGATGAGTTGCCCCAGAATATTATTCCATATGAAATTATTGAATGACAATATGCAGAATACACTAAGGTGACAAAAGTTATGGGAAAGCGATATACACATTAACAGATGGCGGTAGTGTCGCGAACTCAAGTTATAAAAGAGCAGTGCATTGACGGAGTTGTTATTTGTACTCAGGCGATATTTGTGAATAGATTTCCAACGTAATTATGGCCCTACGACGGGAATTAACAGAGTTTGAACGCGGAGTGGTAGTTGAAGCTAGGCAGATGGGTCATTCCATTTCGGAAATAGTTAGAAAGTTCAATATTCCGAGGTCCATAGTGTCAAGAGCGGGCCGAGTATATCAAATTTCAGCCATTACCTCTCACCACAGGCAACACAGTGGCCGACGGCCTTCACTTAACGACCGAGAGCAGCGGCATTTGCGCAGAGTTGTCGGTGCTAACGAAAAACAACGCTGCATGAATTAACCACAGAAATCAATGTGGGGCGTACGAGTACTACGAACGTATCCGTTAAGACTGCGCGACGAAATTTGACGTTAATGGGCTATGGCAGCAGACGACTTATGCGAGTGTCTTTGCTAAGAGCACGACATCGTCTGCAGCGCCTCGCCTGGGCTCGTCACCACATCGGTTGAGACCTAGATGAATGGAAAACGTGGCCTGGTCAGTTGAGTTCCAATTCCAGTTGGTAAAAGGCTGTCAACGAGGAACTATGCAAGCTGGTAGTGGCTTCATAATGGTGCAGCCTGTGTTTACATGGAATGGACTGAGAGCTCTGGTCCAAATGAACCGATCATTGACTGAAAATGGTTACGTTCGGCTACTTGGAGACCATATGCAGCCATCATGCACTTCATTTTTATAGACGACAATGCGCCATGTCATCAAGCCACAATTATTCGAAATTGGTTTGACGAACATTCTCGACAGTTCGAGCGAATGATTTGGCCACTAACATCGCCCGACATGAATCCCACTGAACACTTATTGGACATTATCGAGACGTTAGTTCTTGCGCAAACTCCTGCGCCGGAAACACTTCCACAGTTATTGACGGCTATAGGAGCAATATGGCTCATTGTTTCTGCAGGGAACTCCCAACGACTTGTTGAGTCCACGCCATGTCGAGTTGCTACACTACACTGCGCAAATGGATGTCCGACACGATATTTTGAGATATCCCACGGTTTTTGGCACCTCAGTGTATGTGAGCTTACTGACTTGTCTCTTCTCAGTACTTACAATGATCCCAAATGCAAATGTAGCTGAACTAAGTTGTTTTACGAGTTCCAAAATGTTTTTCTTCCAGTTTAAATTCATCGATTTGGAATTTTTCAGCTTATTTACTATTTTCTTACCGCGTGTTGCACTTATTATTGGTATAGTACTCCTAGATGTGCAGAACTGAATATGTTGTGTCTTTTTAAAATTGAGGGTGAGACCAATCGCAGAAAACATTTAAGAACTTTCCAGAATGAGATTTTCACTCTGCAGCGGAGTGTGCGCTGATATGAAACTTCCTGGCAGATTAAAACTGTGTGCCCGACCGAGACTCGAACTCGGGACCTTTGCCTTTCGCGGGCAAGTGCTCTACCAACTGAGCTACCGAAGCACGACTCACGCCCGGTACTCACAGCTTTACTTCTGCCAGTACCTCGTCTCCTACCTTCCAAACTTTACAGAAGCTCTCCTGCGAACCTGGAGAACTAGCACTCCTGAAAGAAAGGATATTGCGGAGACATGGCTTAGCCACAGCCTGGGGGATGTTTCCAGAATGAGATTTTCACTCTGCAGCGGAGTGTGCGCTGATATGAAACTTCCTGGCAGATTAAAACTGTGTGCCCGACCGAGACTCGAACTCGGGACCTTTGCCTTTCGCGGGCAAGTGCTCTACCAACTGAGCTACCGAAGCACGACTCACGCCCGGAGAGCTTCTGTAAAGTTTGGAAGGTAGGAGACGAGGTACTGGCAGAAGTAAAGCTGTGAGTACCGGGCGTGAGTCGTGCTTCGGTAGCTCAGTTGGTAGAGCACTTGCCCGCGAAAGGCAAAGGTCCCGAGTTCGAGTCTCGGTCGGGCACACAGTTTTAATCTGCCAGGAAGTTTCATTTAAGAACTTTGTTTACCATTTCTTCTGTTTCTATATGTTTGCTTGGATTGATTACAATATTAGTGTCATCCGCAACAAGAACTATTTCTGCTTATTGTATATTAGACGGAAGATCGATTACAGATATGAAGAACAACTGCAGGCCTGAAACTTCCTGGTAGACTAAAACTGTGAGCCAGACCGAGATTCAAATTCGAGACCTTCGCCTTTCGCTGGCAAGAGCCCTACCGACTCAGCTGCTCAAGCATCACTCACGATCCGTCCTCACTGGATCACTTCCGCCAGTACCTCGTCTGTTAACTTCCAAACTTTACAGAAGCTCTCCTGTGTAACTTCCTAGACTAGCACTCCTGGAATAAAGGATATTTTGGAGACACGGTTTAGCCACAGCCTAGGGGATGTTTCCAGAATGATATTTTCACTCTGCAGCGGAGTGTGCGCAGATATGAAACTTCCGAACAAATTAAAACTGTGTGCCAGACCAAGACTCGAACTCAAGACCTTCGTCTTTAGCAGGCAACTGCTCAACAGGCTGAGCTACCCAAGCACGACTGATGTAGAAGAGGTTCTGTGAAGTCTGGAAGGTAGGAAACGAGGTACTCGAGGAAGTAAATCTATGACGACAGGTTGTAAGGCGTACTTGTGTAGCTCAGTCGCTTGGCACGTTAGCTCAGCGTCCGCCTCGAACAAACGCAACGACCAATAACGAACAAAATGAGATTTAAAAAGAAAAAAAGTCAGTAGAGCGCTTGCCCACGAAAGGCAAAGGTCTCAATCTCGAGTCTCGGTCCGGCACACAGTTTTAATGTGCCAGGAAGTTATATATCAGCGCACAATCCGCTGCAGAGTAAAAATTTCATTCTGGGATTGTGAACCTAACATTGAGCCTTGGGGAACAACATACATGATTTCTCCCCAGTCAGAATTACGTCCCTGCACTATATTGATTGAATTACTGGATACGACTTCGTACATTCTTTTGATTAAATATGACATTATGTGTTGGTTGGTTATACCATCAATCCCATAAAACTTCAATTTATGCAGGAGAATGCTGTGATTCACACAGCCAGAAGCCTTAGATAGATCACAGAAAATACCAACTGGCACTATCTTATTATTTAATGCTTGTAAAATTTGGTGAATGGACATGTAAATGGCACTTTCAGTACAGCAACTCTTCTGAAACCGAAATTGTGCATTACTGATGATATTCTTGTTGCTAAGGTAAGATACTGTTTTTAAATACATTATCTCAAAGATTTTTGGAAAATGATGTCAGCAGTGAAACAGGTCGGTAGTTAATGACATCTCTTTTATCACCTATTAATAAATTAGTCATGAGAAACAGGACACTAGCTCAAGACGAGTACTGAATTCTATTATGCATGTCTGCGTGAACTCCATTGCCTTGAAGTTTTAACAACAGGGAATTATTGAGTAGTAAAAAAATAAAAGCCAAATTGTTGGCCCTGAAACGGAAACAACTGTGGAGATACCAAATAAGGTACCACACTGTACGAGAATACAAAAGAGTTCGCAGAAAAATAACAACAGATATTAAAAAGATGATCGATAACAGTGACCAAACAAAACGACATAAATACGCATTCGACAAACATTTTATGGTGTTAATGGCAAAAATAGATATTGACCCCAAAACAAGGAATGAGTTCACTGGAAACTAGAAGGGAAACTGAACAATATCGAAGTGAACTGACACTGGGGAACGACGAGAAGGTCTCCCGTGTGCAATCGAGCAGTCAAGAAAATAACTCGCCAGCCCCAGACGGACTACCTGCAGAACTGTCCCAGTCTTTCCAAGACAAAATGAAAACCCAGAAACAATGTATTTACAACGAATTGTTAGATCTGAATACTAATATTCGTAAGGATCTTTTGGAAAGGATTTTAGCGTCAGTAACGAAAATTCCAAATGAAAAAACCATTGCAAACTTCAGGTCGATAACATTATTAAACAGTGATTACAAAAAATTCATTCGAATTATAGGCTAAAAAAGAACGATGAACACAGTAACAGACCAACACCAGACGAGTGTGATAAAAACAGATCAATATTAAAATCTTCATGTGATTACAGAGACTTCATATCAGCAGCGGAAGCATGCAGTATAAGAAGTGCCATCGTAATGATAATGACGATGATGTTTGGTTTGTGGGGCACTCAACTGCGCAGCCATCAGCGCCCATACGAAGTCCCAAATTTTACTCAGTCCAATCTAGCCACTGTCACGAATAATGGTGAAATGATGAGGACAACGCAAACACCCAATCCCCGGGCTGAGAAAATCCCGTACCCGGCCGGGAATCGAAATGCTATCGTTTCACCAGATGTAGATAAAGCATATTTTGGAGTATAACACTCTTTCTTTCCCTATAGTAAGGAAGCAATGGGCTACTACAACCGTTTTACACATCAGTAAGCAACAACTTAACGAAATAGCGTGTCCAAAATACTGATCAATAGCCAATTAAGCAGGGACATACAGATCCATAACTCGATAAGGAATTGCTGTCTTTTGTCAGTGGCGCTATTCAGCATCATAATAAAACCACTGCTCACAACCACGACGAGAAAATTACAACGATTATACACTGAAGTGCCAAAGAAACTGGTACACCTGCCTAATCTACATCTACGTGATTATTCTGCTATTCACAATAAAGTGCCTGGCAGAGAGTTCAATGAACCACCTTCATGCCGTCTCTCCACCGTTCCACTCTCGAACGGCACACGGGAAAAACGAGCAATTAAATTTTTCCGTGCGAGCCCTAATTTCTCTTATTTTATCGTGATGATCATTTCTCCCTATGTAGGTGGATGCCAGCAGTATGTTTTCGCAATCGGAGGAGAAAACTGGTGATTGAAATTTCATGAGAAGATCCCGTCGCAACGAAAAACGCCTTTGTTTTAATGATTGCCACTCCAATTCACGTATCATGTCTGTGACACTATCTCCCCTGTTTCGCTATAATACAAAACGAGCTGCCCTTCTTTGTACTTTTTCGATGTCATCCGTCAGTCCCATCTGATGCGGATCCCACTCCGCACAGCAGTACTCCAGAATAGGGCGGACAAGCGTAGTGTAAGCAGTCTCTTTGGTAGACCTGTTGCGCCTTCTAAGTGTTCTGCCAATGAATCGCAGTCTTTGGTTTGCTCTACCCACAATATTATCTATGTGATCGTTCCAATTTCGGTTATTTGTAATTGTAATCCCTAAGTATTTAGTTGAATTTACAGCCCTCAGATTTGTGTGAATTATCGTGTAATCGAAATTTAGCTGATTTCTTTCAGTACCCACGTGAATAACTTCGTACTTTTCTTTATTCGGGGTCAATTGCCACTTTTTGCACCATACGGATATCTTATCTAAATCATTTTGCAAGTCGTTTTGATCATCTGATGACTTTACAAGGCGGTAAATGACAGCATCATCTACAAACAACCTAAGGCGACTACTCAGATTGTCTCCTATGTCGTTAATATAGATCAGGAATAATAGAGAGCCTATAACACTTCCTTGGGGAACGCCGGATATTACTTCTAATATCGTAGACGGTCCCCGCGTGCATGCAGAAGTGCCGCATTACGACGTGGCATGGACTCAACTAATGTCTGAAGTAGTATTGGAGGGAACTTACGCCATGAATCCTGCGGGGCTGCCCATAAACCCTTAAGACTAGGAGGGGGTGGAGATCTCTTCTGAACAGGACGTTGCAAGGCACCCCAAATATGCTCAATAACGTTCATGTCTCGGGTGTTTGGTGTCCAGCGAAAGTGTTCAAACTCAGAGGAATGTTGCTCGAGCCACTCTGTAGCAATTCTGAACGCGTGGGACATCGCTTTCTCCTGCTAGAATAGCACAAGTCTGCCAGTATGCACAATGGACATGAATGGAAGCAAGTGATCAGACAGGGTGCTTATGTACATGTCATCTGTCAGAGTCATATCTGGATGTATCAGGGGTCCCATATCACTCCAACTGCAAACGCCACAAGTAGTATGGAGTTGGAGGAATCAGCGCAATTTGGATATCAAATTGATATGCAAATTAATTATATTGATCAATTAATCACCCCCACCCACGCCCGCCCCCTAACACGCCCATCCCGCCCCCAGATGACGTCACGTGTTTTCCCAGCTGCACTTGTGCCCCAGCCCCCTCCTCCCCCTCTCCACCCTCGCCCCTGCCTCCAAACTACACTATTGGCAGATATTTTGAATTTTGGTGGGAATTTCGAATTGTGGCAAGAATTTCTTTGTCCTATGGCTGTGCTGACATCCCATCCCACCCCACCCCCCACCCCCACCGGGAAATTGGTAGGAAAATGACTCAGCATGCTCTGGATAGGATGGACATATGTCTTTATTTAAACAGTCTTTATTTAAAAAATTTGAGGCAGTGCCTCCATCCGGTGTGTTCACAATGGGATCCTGACTCCAACTGACCTAGTACACAGCACTGCCACCAGAGGGCCCCGTCATCACTCCCATGACATAATCCAATATGACGGTCTGGAGGGGAAAATGGAGGGAAAAGGACTCAGAATGTTCTGGGTTGCTGGAGAGAGGAAGGAGTGTACTTTATTTACTTTTGGAACAATTTATTTAGGGACAGATTTCACATAGTTAGTTACACTGATACAAAACACTCATCCTGACGTGCTTGATGTCGCAGTAAATAGTCTACAGACTTGCAAACCACTCGTAAATAATGCAGTACACTGATGCGCAGAGTCACAAACAACTCGTAAATTACCAAAATAATGCAGTACACAGCATACAGACTTGCAAACTACTCGTAGATCAGCGAAATAATGAATGTGTAATGCAATACAAACACACTCACAACGCTTAAACACCAGAAAATAATGCAGTGCACAAGCACTCAGTGCAAGTAAAAAACACAATGTATCAGCGACTCGAAATCTGGTCCTCCTGGATGGAAAGCCCAAGTGCACCCCCTAGCACATGGAAACTGTCCAGATGCGGGAGAGGAAGGTTAGGTTAGTGTACTTTATTTATTTTGGTCGGTAAACTGCCGCAAATATCGATACTAATTACGTAATTAATCCAAAAGATCGGGAATAATTACACAACTATATTCTTAGTGCTGTGCAAGGATGGGATAAAATCCCAATAAAGCACAAAAACTGATGAAACTGTACAACTGGCGTTATCCTTCTGTAAAGATATGTGGCAATCCCACTCGAAGCCAGCGACAGAAATACTCAAACTCTACCCTACACCTACAAGATGGCGGGAAAAAGGCTGGGGTGTAAGGTACTACCTTTGTTTTTGTTTTTTTGGTGGGAAATATGTTCAACTGAGGAGATGCTGGTGTTGGACAGAGAGGAGTTTTAAAATGTATATTACCTGTAAGCATACAGTATCTATTGGTGTTTGACATCGGATTTCATCACAGACGCCTACTAAAAATCACCCTGCAACCTAGCTAACCGAAGCCAATACACTCAGTCACACCTTATGGAAAAAATACGTCACACTTCTAGTTACACTTCGAAATTTTCATGAAAAAACCAGCACTTGTAACGAACGGGTCATAATGCAGCACATGTACTGGGGAAAAACGGCGTCCTAAAAGACTGCAGAGGGGGTGGTAGTTGAACGTGCGTCCTCCTCCATGTACAATCACAAACTGCCGAAAATGGAGGCCCTCTCCCCTCCCTCCCTCCAACCACCTATGGGATGGATGGATGGAGGAAGGGAGGGAGCTACTCCGACGACATCCTCACGGCACATGATGGCTGCTGTCCGCCTTGAGAGGATGGTGCTTCACCAGCACAAAAGCAGGTATAGTTTACTAAACAATAGGAGAAGAAGAACCGCTGTCCCGAATGCATCTTGGTCGTCTAAGGTATAGTGACACAGCTGCCCCTAAAGATTAGGGGGCGCACCTGCGGCGACAAGCAGTCACAGACTACACAGGTCCCCAATGTCTCCAATCGCCCTCTCGTACTGCAATGGGAAACACTTTCGTTTTGCGTCACGTAGGATGCTCCGGATGGGACCAAGGGAGAGCACATGTGACAATCCTATTAAATACACAGGTATTGATCCATTGCACAGACGAGTGTAAAGTTGCATTGCCTCTATTGTAGAAGAATGATCGTATCCCACAGAGTATACACTGATGACTTCTACATTTAAAGTCATCTGTCACAGTGATGGAATACCTGATGGCTCAGCGTTCCATTTTGACTGATTCCTCATAATGCAATCATGTACGTGATCACTGTTTCGGTGCTAGCAACCCCCAGAAGGTGTCACCCACACACAAAACTCCTTCTCCATCTCAAACAAGCGATGTCAGTCAATCATTACGTGGTAACCAACAGCATACCAGTGGATGGATGGGGTGGAGAGACACCGTCGATGTACTGTAATAATAAGCATCACAGTTGATAGTGCGAACAATTTCAGCAATTTTTCAGTAATTTCAACGCTGACCAATGATGCAACATCATGTTTCCCAGTTTCCGTATAATCTCTAAACCGTCCCTTCCCTACTTTGCGAGTGTCATTGCGAATGTGGATAGATGACTGTGCAGTACGTCTATTCATTGTTAATTCTCGACCATATACATCATCAAAGATACCAGACAGCGCTCTACATATTTTTAGCACCTTGAACTATTATATGCATAATTTACGATCTATCTCTATGCGGACAGGAGTCAGAGAGCATTCTCACAGTCATAGGATAAAATTAGAGACTGAAAGAACCCCTATCAATGTCTTTGACCAATCCACCCTGCAGAACCATTACCGATTTAATCTGCAGCTGGCCAGAAGTAGACTGCTACATTCCACATCTCGTGAATGAATGGAGCTTGCCGAGTCCTCGCCCATCCAAGTGCACAAGATTTCTCCAGATGCGCCCATGTCGAAGAGGTTAGCACCCCTTATCGATGTATAGTAGCAGATTTGAAAGTGCTATGATGTAATAGCAGATGATTAGGAAGAACAAGAAATGGATGGTTTTTCTGGGAGTTCGAAGCATTTTAGATAAACCAAATACTTTATCAATTTTAAAGTATTGTTTTTGTGTCTGAGATCAGTACCGGGAGGGTATTGGTAAGAGTGAACATAAACACACACATTCCTAAGGCTACACAGTCGTGCATTTGCAGCAGGCTGTAATGTTAGATCACTTAGGTTTCCGACCTACCAGTCATGTGAAATGCAGCGCTGTTATCATTCCATTGTAAGAAATACACTCCTGGAAATGGAAAAAAGAACACATTGACACCGGTGTGTCAGACCCACCATACTTGCTCCGGACACTGCGAGATGGCTGTACAAGCAATGATCACACGCACGGCACAGCGGACACATCAGGAACCGCGGTGTTGGCCGTCGAATGGCGCTAGCTGCGCAGCATTTGTGCACCGCCGCCGTCAGTGTCAGCCAGTTTGCCGTGGCATACGGAGCTCCATCGCAGTCTTTAACACTGGTAGCATGCCGCGACAGCGTGGACGTGAACCGTATGTGCAGTTGACGGACTTTGAGAGAGGGCGTATAGTGGGCATGCGGGAGGCCGGGTGGACGAACCGCCGAATTGCTCAACACGTGGGGCGTGAGGTCTCCACAGTACATCGATGTTGTCGCCAGTGGTCGGCGGAAGGTGCACGTGCCCGTCGACCTGGGACCGGACCGCAGCGACGCACGGATGCACGCCAAGACCGTAGGATCCTACGCAGTGCCGTAGGGGACCGCACCGCCACTTCCCAGCAAATTAGGGACACTGTTGCTCCTGGGGTATCGGCGAGGACCATTCGCAACCGTCTCCATGAAGCTGGGCTACGGTCCCGCACACCGTTAGGCCGTCTTCCGCTCACGCCCCAACATCGTGCAGCCCGCCTCCAGTGGTGTCGCGACAGGCGTGAATGGAGGGACGAATGGAGACGTGTCGTCTTCAGCGATGAGAGTCGCTTCTGCCTTGGTGCAATGATGGTCGTATGCGTGTTTGGCGCCGTGCAGGTGAGCGCCACAATCAGGACTGCATACGACCGAGGCACACAGGGCCAACACCCGGCATCATGGTGTGGGGAGCGATCTCCTACACTGGCCGTACACCACTGGTGATCGTCGAGGGGACACTGAATAGTGCACGGTACATCCAAACCGTCATCGAACCCATCGTTCTACCATTCCTAGACCGGCAAGGGAACTTGCTGTTCCAACAGGACAATGCACGTCCGCATGTACCCCGTGCCACCCAACGTGCTCTAGAAGGTGTAAGTCAACTACCCTGGCCAGCAAGATCTCCGGATCTGTCCCCCATTGAGCATGTTTGGGACTGGATGAAGCGTCGTCTCACGCGGTCTGCACGTCCAGCACGAACGCTGGTCCAACTGAGGCGCCAGGTGGAAATGGCATGGCAAGCCGTTCCACAGGACTACATCCAGCATCTCTACGATCGTCTCCATGGGAGAATAGCAGCCTGCATTGCTGCGAAAGGTGGATATACACTGTACTAGTGCCGACATTGTGCATGCTTTGTTGCCTGTGTCTATGTGCCTGTGGTTCTGTCAGTGTGATCATGTGATGTATCTGACCCCAGGAATGTGTCAATAAAGTTTCCCCTTCCTGGGACAATGAATTCACGGTGTTCTTATTTCAATTTCCAGGAGTGTATATTTCCTGCGCATGGCATACATGCTTCCTGCAGGTTTTTCTACAATAAACTATAGTAACAAACTGTAAAATGAAAAAAAACACACACACAGCCGGCAACGGTGGCCGAGCAGTTCTAGGCGCTTCAGTCTGGAATCGCGCGACTGCTACGGTCGCAGGTTCGAATCCTGCCTCGAGCATGGATGTGTGTGATGTCCTTAGGTTAGTTAGGTTTAAGTAATTCTAAGTTCTCGGAGACTGCTGACCTCAACTGTTAAGTCCCATAGTGCTCAGAGCCATTTGAACCTTTTCTTTTTTTTTAAACCAGTTCCTTAAAATATCGATTCTGTGTAATATGTGCACACTGTAACTTTCCAGCCGGCCGGAGTGGCCGTGCGGTTATCGGCGCTACAGTCTGGAACCGCGTGACCGCTACGGTCGCAGGTTCGAATCCTGCCTCGGGCATGGATGTGTGTGATGTCCTTCGGTTAGCTTGGTTTAAGTAGTTCTAAGTTCTAGGGTACTGATAACCACAGTAGTTAAGTCCCATAGTGCTCAGAGCCATTTTTTTTTTTTTTTTTTTTTTTTAGCTTTCCAGAGATGTGTAGCGTCCATTGTTCACATCCCATCACGGTTCAGAAACTATACTATGCTCGCATCAGTCCTATATAAAATGATCGTTAGTCACGGAGAATACCTCTTACAAGGAAACAGATGAACGCATAGCAGCGACGTCCGACATGTGAAATTACTTGGAATCATCTTAGTTATGAAACTGAAATATCGGTTTTATACCCAAGATGCGACAGTGGAATGGAGTACATCGCATAAATCTTCGTTCATTTAGAGGAATTTGTCGAAACAGGATGATCACGTTTCACCACACGAGATGGAAGTCCTCTGATGACGGAGAGGTTTGCTGTTAACGGCCACAAGTAGACAGAACAGGTGGTTGTATACGAGTCGAACGCAGGCTATGTCACGCGACTGATGCATCCTGACAGAACAGCGGAAAAAATGGTCAAATGACTTCCGCCAACATCTCCCTCCCTCTCTAGAAGGCATCATCAGTCTGCTATTAAATCGTACCTCGTTAAAGCTCCATCTCAATCGATCACCCCGTTCATCTCTGTTATCCTTTAACATCGATCACCCCGTTCATCTCTGTTATCCTGTAACACAGATGCATGTAAGTTTAGAGGCAGATGGTTCTCTGTTTTCCTGAAAACCGTCAAATACAGTAGTCAACTCGCGTGTATCACTGTTACCTCAATAGACATATAGTAGAATGTTGCCTCAACGGAAAAAAGTGACTATTTCCCAGGACACTCCCCTTCCATGTCGACGTTTTCTCGCATTCCTCTTGCTGTCGCATGCTTGTTCCCATGTACACGAATTTTTCTGCACCAGCCAGAAGACACACAATAACTTCCTCAATTTCCCCGGATTTCAGAGTATTTTCGCTCAATTTATAAGTACGAGGGCTATCCAGAAAGTAAGTTCCGATCGTCCGCGAAATGGGCACTACTGTAAAAATCAAAAATGTTTTATTTGCAACAGCTGGCCACAACTCCCAGCTAATTATATAAATGATCGCCGCTCCGACTTAGACATTTGTTGTGGCGTTGTACGAATTTTCAATACCCTTGTCATAGAAGGCAGCCGACAGTGATTCCCACTAATTCTCTACGCAGGTCTACAGCTCATTGTCTGTGCCAAAATGTTGTCTTCATAGTCAGCAGTTAGTGCGAGCAGAGATGAAACTCAGGGGTCAACTGCGGTCTGTATTGTGGGTGATCAAACACTTCCCACCGACAACGCTGTATGAGGATCTTCATTGCCCCTGAAGACTACAGCTGAGAATTGTCATGAAGAAGGAACGGCGTGACAGTTGTGTTACGTGGGCTGCATAACTTCAGGAAAAATTTCTCACAAGGTCCTCGTACTTGACAGGAGACGCTATTTTATAGTTTCATTTACGTGCTCAATGAGCGCTCAGAACTGAAAAGAGCGATATGACGCGATCGACAGGCGCTCTACAGAAACTGCCCATCGCATCTGTGCAAAGTTCTACAGACACTGCCCAAAGCATCTGTGCAAAGCTTCATCGGATTTTTACAGTAGTTTCAATTTCGCGACCGGTCGGAACTTACTTTCTGGATAGCCCTCGTATTTTCCATCATTTTTGGCAATTCTAACGATTTTTTATGTCACTTCTACACATGCGATCATGACGTAACTTTTCGTTCCATGTTCTAAAAATGCTTGTAAATGTAGTACAGCTGCCAACACCTAGCGCAAATTCACGCTCTATCTGATCGGGAGGCGTAGTGTAGCACTGTACTCAACTGCATCCCGTCGCCTCCACATTTGCTGTGTGCTTGCTCTGTTTTATGCATGTCTGTGTATGCGCAAGTGTCGCGGATTTTTTTCGTCAGCTGTGATTGTTTGTATTGTCTTCGGTTAGCTGGGTTGTAAGGTGATTTTTAGGAGGCGTCTGCACGAACTCCGATGTCAAACAGCGATAGATACTGTACGCTTACTGGTAATATACTTTTTAAAGTCCTCTCTGTCCAACATCAGCATCTTGTCAGTTGAACATATTTCCTGGCAAAAAGGATAAAGATAGTACCTTACACCCCTGCCTTTTTCCCACCAGCTTGTATGTGTAGTGTAGCGTTTGAGTGTTTCTGTCGCTGGTTTCGAGTGGTACTGCGATATTTTTTCACAGCGGCATAACACCATTTGTATGGTATCGTCAGTTTTTGCGGCGTATTGCGATTTTTTGCCGTCCTCCATCCAGGAGCACCAGGGTTCGAGTCCAGGAAAGGGCACCGCCATTTTTAATTTCCCGTCAATTCCAAGCACCTCTGTTGGTTTAATTTAGGGGGGTGCACATGGGCTTTCCACCCAGGAGGACCAGAGTTCGAGTCACTGATACATTGCGATTTTTACGTGCATGAATTGTTTGTGCACTGCATTATTTACGGGTGTTTTAGCGTTGTGAGCGAGTTTTTATTGCATTACACATGCATTATTCCGGTGATCTACGAGTAGTTTGCATGTCTGTATGTTGTGTACTGCATTATTTCGGTAATTTATGAGTTGTTTGCGTCTCTGCACATCAGTGTACTGCATTATTTACGAGTAGTTTGCAGGGCTATAGACTATTTACAGCTACCTCAAGCACATCAGAGTGAGTGTTTTGTATCAGCGTAAGAAATAAACTATGTGAAAGCTGTCCCTAAATAAACTGTTCCTAAAATAAATAAAGTACTCTCCTTCCTCTCTCCAGCATCCCAGAACAGGCTGAGTCCTTTTCCCGCCATTTTTGCCCTCCGAACCGAGGGTGGGGGTGGCGGGTTGGGCGTAGGGTGGGGTGGGATTTCAGCACAGCCCTGGGACAAAGTAATTCCCGCCAAAAATTCGAAATTCCCACCAAAATTCAAAATCTCCGCCAATAGGGTAGGTTGGCGGCAGGGGGAGGTGGGGGCTGAGGCACACATACAGCTGGGAAAACACGTGACGTCATCTGGGGGCGGAGATGGGCGTGGTCAGAGGTGAGGGTGGGGGTGATTAATTGATCAATTTAATTAATTTTCATATCAATTTGATATCAAAATTGCGCTGATACCCCCAACTCCCTGCTATTGTCCACACCATTACAGATTCTCCACCAGGATCCATGGATTCATGAGGTCGTCTCCATACCCATACACATCCATCCACTTGATGCAATTTGAGACGAGACTCGTCCGACCAGACAACGTGTTTCTAGTCATCAACAGTCCAATGTCGGTGTTAAGGGGCCCAAGAGAGTCGCAAAGCTGTCTCATGCAGCCATCAAGGGTACACGAGTAGGCCTTCGGCTCCGGAAGTCCATATCGATGAAGTTTCGTTGAATTGTTTGCACACTGACACTTGTTGATGGCCGAGCACTGAAATCTGCAGCAATTTGCGGAATGGTTCCACTTCTGTCACGCTGAACGATTCGTTTCAGTTGTTGTTGGTCCCGTTGTAGGAGAATGTCGGAGATTTTATATTTTACCGGATTTCTGGTGTGCACAATACAGTCGTGACATGGGCGTAGGGAAAAATCCCACTTCATATGCTACCTCAGAGATGCTGTGTCCCATCGCTCGTGCGCTGACTATAACACCACGTTCAGACTCACTTAAATCTTGATAATCTGCCATTGTAGCAGCAGTAACCGATTTAATAACTCCGCCAGACACTTGTATTTTATAGGCGTTGCCGACCGCAGCCCTGTGGTCTGCCTGTTTACATCCCACTGTATTTGAATACGCATGCCTATACCATTTCCTTGGCGCTTCAGTGTATACAGATGGACAAAATACCACACGCAGGGCATATGCGGATGACGTGAGTTTCGTAGCTACAAAGAGAGGATGTTGAAGCCCTCCTTATAGTAGTGAATTACGAATTCATAATTGCGGCAATGCTCATCGAACAAAAATCTGGCGTAATTCATGTTGACAGACGAATACATATTCAGAACAAAGGAACGCTCACTATCCATACGTGAAATACTTGGCTCCGACCTAGCGTACAGCACGCCATCACCGACAACTACAGGTTCAAAAACGGTTCAAAAGGCTCTGAGCACTATGGGACTTAACATCTGAGCTCATCAGTCCCCTAGAACTTAGAACTACTTAAACCTAACTCACCTAAGGACATCACACACATCCATGCCCGAGGCAGGATTCGAACTTGCGATCGTATCAGTCGCGCGGTTCCGGACTGAATCGCCCCGATCCGTTCGGCCCTCGGCCGGCGCGACAACTACAGGTGTCTTTACAAAGTTATGCGCATGTGTCCGAGACAACAGCATAAAAAACTTATATGAAATTCAGAAACTGACCTTAGCAAGTCTCTGCAAGTTATCTCAGGTCAACTGCATAGCACGGATTTGTCAATAACGCAAGAAACAGCGAATAGGATAAGACCAGCACTAGGCCATTTCCTTAACCAAAGGACATATACGGTCCAGTAATGTTAATGTGACGTCCGCCTATGATCGACGTCCATGTGCAGTAACTGCTCACAGACGGCAGGTGGCAGCACTAGCAGTGGAGGATATATAATTCATGCCAGGAGTGGGGGACGCGGAAAACAGTACAGTCGTTATAGTAATGCAAAAACGGAGAGATTTATCTGACGCCCTAAAGGGCATGATCATTGTCTTTCGGGCCAAGCATTTCCGAAACGCCTAACTCTGTAAACTGTTCGCGTGGCGTCGTGGTCAAAGTATATCGTGCATGGCAAAATTACACCGTCCAAAACCGGAACTGAGGCGATTATGCTGCACAACGGGTCGTAGACGACACGTTTGAATGACGGCTGCGGAGAAGTGTACAGGCGAATAGATGTGCAACTGTTTAGCTGTTGACAGCGTAGATGAACTAAGGGGCAACCCACAGCGTCTCCTCATCGACCGTACAGCGAACGTAGCTGCAGATGTGCCTCCGTTGCAGGCGCCTGGTTCATGCACCCCTGCTGACTGCAGTTCACTGGCGACGAAGGCTGGAATTGCTGTTTACGTGTGTTTCATAGCGAATACACGCAGACTACGGAACTTTACCTTACAGTGATAAATTCATTTAAAGACTGTAGCCATTCTTGTGCTGTTCTCCTTATCGGAGACCAGAGATAACGCTCGCCTAATAAATAACCGGTGTGATTAATTCGCACGCATGTACAACAACGAAGGAGGTGGCACAATGGGAACCACAGGCACTGCTGCCCAAAAGAGAGGGGGTGGTCGATCATCATCAACTACAGCAGCAGATAACCGCTAGTTAATGTAGCAGCCAAGAAGGTACCCACGTCAAAAAACAGATGCAACCGGTACCACGTTTAACAGAACTGCAAGGCATGCAGTATCACGCTCCACAGCGACATGGAATCTGCATGGGGCTAGTCTCTTTGCCTGACGACCAGAACGTTGTGCTTCGTTGACAACCGCACATCGCCGGCAGTTTGCGACGGTGTCAAGAGCATAGCGACAGAACTAGCGAGAACTAAGATTTCGTGAACTTCTGGGATGAGAGCACATTCAGTCTGCGTAGGAACTGGACGAACCCTCATATGACGAGAGGTCACCCATAATGCGGGAAAGTGCATTGTCGAACATGATTGTTTTGGTTGTCCAGGTGTTATGTCGTGGGGAGGCATAATGTTGCATTGGCGTACTGACCTGCAAATCTTTGAACACGGTACACTGACAGTTCAACGTTATTGTGACACTGTACTCCTTTCCCGTGTGCGTCTTTTCAGGGGGCCATTCGGCCCTGGCTTCATTTTTATGGATTACAATACTGCATTGAACAGCACAGATGGGGGAACTCTTGGGACGGAAGCATTTTCGGCGAATGGACTGGCCTGCCCCTTCCTCCGATTTAAATACCATCGAGCAGGGTGGGATACCACGGGGAGACGTATTGGCGCTCGTCCACATGCACGAACGACCATCCAGCAATTGCCAGACGCACTGGTGCAGGAATGGAACGTCCTCATTACCAGCCTTGTAGCCAGCGCGGCAGCATTTCGCAGAGCAAGCATTGCTGTCCATCGTGATCACAGAATCTATTAAGAACCATGTCCCGCCTTCTGCAGTGTACAGAAGACCACCGTAAATCGCAGTGACTTTAGTGTAATCATTGTCTTTGAATGGAGGTATCATTCCTGTTCCTTCCGTTAGGTATTTATGTTACGAGGGTCATTCCAAAAGAAAAGCACACTATTTTTTTTAAAAATCCATCTTTTATTCTACATGTTTGAAAGTTTTATAGTGTGTAGATACCTCCTTTAGGAACAATATTTTCTTTTCTCCACATAGTTTCCACCCCTCTCAACTGCTTTACGCCATCTTGGAACCAGCGCCTGTATACCCGCACGGTAAAATTCTGGACCAACCTGTTGGAGTCACTGTTTGGCAGCGTGAACAAGGGAGTCATCTTCAAACCTTGTTCCACGAAGAGAGTCTTTCAGTTTCCCAAAGAGATTATAGTCACATGGAGCCAGGTCAGGAGTGTAAGGCGGGTGTTTCAGTGTTGTCCATCCAAGTTTTGTGATCGCTTCCACGGTTTTTTGACTGGCATGTGGTCGTGCATTGTCGTGCAACAGCAAAACATCCTGCTTTTGCCGATATGGTCGAACACAACTCAGTCGAGCTTGAAGTTTCTTCAGTGTCGTCACATATGCGTAACAATTTATAGTGGTTCCACTTGGCATGATGTCCACAAGCAAGAGTCCTTCGGAATCGAAAAACACCGTAGCCATAACTTTTCCAGCAGAAGGTGTGGTTTTGAATTTTTTTTCTTGGGTGAATTTGCTTGATGCCACTCCATTGATTACCTCTTCGTCTCTGGTGATTAATGACGGCGCCATGTTTCATCACCTGTCACAATTCTTCCAAGAAATTCATTTCCACCATTCTTGTACTGTTCCAAAAGTTCGCTGCATACCGTTTTTCTTGTTTCTTTGTGACCCACTGTCAACATCCTGGGAACCCACCTGGCACAAACCTTTTTTAACGCCAACACTTTCAGTATTCTGCAAACACTTCCTTCCCCTATCCCAACGCAGCGCGACAGTTCGTTCACTGTGATGCTTCTGTCAGTAGTCACCAATTCGTTAACTCTCTGCACATTGTCTGGAGTGTGTGCAGTACGAGGCCTGCCGCTGCGAGGACAATCCTCAATATTGCCGTGTCCGCTTGCATCACGTAACCTGCTTGCCCACCGACTCACTGTACTGCGATCGACAGCACCATCTCCATGCACCTTTTTCAACCTCTTGCGGATGTTTCCCACTGTCTCGTTTTCACAGCACAGGAATTCTATGACAGCACGTTGCTTCTGACGAACGTCAAGTGTAGCAGCCATCTTGAAGACATGCTGTGACAGCCACTCACGGGAACAGGTTGAACTAAGTTTGAAAACAAGCGGGTAGGATGTATCTTCACAGTGTAAAACTTTCACACATGCAGAATGAAAACCGTATTTTTACAAAAAGTGTGCATTTGTTTTGGAGTGACCCTCGTACTTACCTTTTGTGTTATACTGTAGCAGTTCTTTCTGTGTATGGTCCAAGTTTCATCGAGCTATGTTGCTTGGAAGTGACACATGGTTCGAAAGTTATTTTCGTCCTTGAATTTTGCACACCTGTGTATTTATCATTACTAATATGTAGTTTACAGTCATATATGCATCATTTTTGTGAGAAAAATCATGATACTAGGTTAGTTGACAATAAATACTTTTTTGTGTCTGCCGTCAGACATCGTATTTAAAACTGTGCAGTCAGCTTTTCTAAGGAGTTGTCTGGTTCGGAGCTGAGACGGCTGTATCTTGCGAGCTACATCAGTACGTCACGCGTTGGGTACAAATACTGTTTAAGAGGAAGTCCACAGGAAACTAATTAAACCATTCTTTGCTCTTGACAAGCAAAACCTCTACACAGTAAACTGATTTGAGAAACTATATCAAATTCAAACGAAGAAATAAGTTTAAATTGCTTTGACAGAGCAAACTTGCTAGCACCGTATATTAGGCTATTGGCAACACAGCGGTCTCTTATAGGGATGCCCACACCCGGGACCAATGGGGCGCCGTGACCTCTCACTCCCTCTAGCTCTCAGGAGAAGGAAAAAATATAGTACACAGATGTTTTTCTCTCAAAAAATGAGTTAAAAGTCGGCATTAGCAGCTTTTAACAGAACTGGAGCTGGAACTTTTTTATAGCTGCTTGTAAATCGCCATCCTCCTTCCAGAGTATTAAAAATACTCCGTATCATCCCCCCCTCCCCCCCTCTAGGTCTTGACAGCTCGCCACCAGATGCAAGTCTTATTAGGTGACGCCATTTAGACGATTTGTATGTTGTTGATGATGAAATGATGTTGAGGACAATTTATTGCCACGAATTTTAGACCTATTATCTGGAAAGTCTAAACAGGTCGTATATATTCAATAATCATGGTGACATACGAAGTTTTATATTACTTATATAGTAATAAATTATGATAATAGCAACCATTGGTAATATTAATGTACAAATAAATCAGAACATTTAAAAAATAATAATCTGTTCAAAAAATAATGTAAACGGATTTACCTCAAGTTATATTACTAGATATGTTACTAGTACACTTAGAACAACTCGAGGTTTGCCAACTAATTACAACTATACCTACTTCTAAACCTTTACACATGGCTCAGCAATCCGCGAGTCTACGAATACCTGTGTGGGTATTCTTTCTTCTTTTTAATACTTTTTAATATATATATATATATATATATATATATATATATATATATATGTGTGTGTGTGTGTGTGTGTGTGTGTGTGTGTGTTTCTCTTGATTGAATTTATCTATAATTGAGGAAATGTTGTGATCTGTGGGATATTATTTTGGTATTTACAGCATCCACTTGATCTTAAGGACTGCAAGTTAAGTAGTTGCGTTTTAGATGTTCTAATGCTATAACACTCAATGTATTCCACAAGTTTCGCCCACTTACATCACAACAAGATTGTTGACACTGTAACTATTGATTTTTGTTGTAAGATGATGTTTCAGACCTTTATTTAATAGAGTAAGTTCACTGTCATTTAACTTGATGTCAGTGGTGTTAAATCTCATAGCTTGTACAAAACTTGCATGTGCCACAGCTAAACTAGACACATGTGAGAAAAATGAACTGGATTTTTAAGTCAAATGAATGGACAATGCAACTGCTAAATAGAAATACTACCAATAGAAATACTGAACTAAAAGATTTGAAAAATATCAAAATCAGATAATCTGAAAGTAAAGCACTCATAGCAAATGGTGATAAAGGAAGCTCTATAATCATATTATATGAAAAGGAATACATAGAGAAAATATTACAATTTTTCTACAACAACAACATTACTGAAATAAAGTCTAATCCCACAATGAAATTTCAAACTAAACTCTGTAAGCTTCTAAATAATTGTAACTTTTTATTGAACACATATGAAGTTCACAGCTGTATGCAAAGAATCCCTCAGCACCAAAACTATGTGCAAAGATACATAAAGAAAGCTATCCTATTCGTCCAATAGTTACCCTAACTCGAGAAACGGTCCTGCATATTTTGTAAGCCGTAAGCTGAGAGGCCTCACTGCCAAATAAAAATAGCTACACCATGCATAACACACATGAACTTACAGCCTCGATTGAAAACATCCACATTCCACCCATACCTAAATTTTCATTACCCAACATAGTCAATCAGTACACAAACATCCCTATTAAAGCGAATATTGACTTTATAAGCAAAAATGAGCTTATGCATAAGAAAATTAGTATTGCAAAGACCTGTGAACTCATAGAACTACTCACACTCATCCTGGAGCACAATTATTTTAGTTTCAACAACACGTTTTACCAACAACATGATGGTTTGATAATGGGAAGTAGCTTAGTTGGGTTATTAGTTGTCATTTACATCAAATAGTTCTCAACTAATCAACATATCACAAACAAAACAATATACTACAGAAGATATGTTGATAATACAATGCTGCTTTTTGTGGTACAAACAACGAAATTGATACACTGGTAACAGACATCAGCAAAATGTATAAAAGTATTAAATTCACAGTTGAGCATGAAACAAAAAGAAAGCATAAATTTTCTTGATCTTAAAATCTGTAACATTAACCATAAACATCAGTTAAGCATCTACAGGAAACTCACCACCACAGTTGTCAGCATTGACAACACTTCATGCCAACCCAGCTGACAATATGTCATATTTCAGAACAATAGTACATCAAAGGCAAAAAGTACCTGGAGGTCACGCAGATCAAGAAAAAACATCAGTTTAATTAAACAGTTGCTCATAATAATGGCTATGATAGACAAACTCCACAACAAAATAAAAACAAAAGCCACAGCAGTTCATACAGCATTCAATCGAAAACAAATCAGCCACCTGCAGAAGCCAAACCTCAGTATACTGTTATCCCATACACAGGCGCAATATCACATCAAATTGCAAACTTTGTTAAAATTATGAATATTAATTTCAACTTCTCTACTAATAATAAATAACAGCAAAAAGTGATACATGTCCAAAAATCTACATTGGTCAGACAGGTAGAAGTTTTGAGATTAGGTGCTAAGATCACCTCGATGCCTTAAGGCTTGGAAACTTGAACAAATCTACACTTGCAGCCCACATTGCAGAAGAAAATCATTCAGTAACAAAGACTGAAAGCAACATGAAAATATTACATGTAGCATAAAAAGGACCTACTATGAATATGTTAGAAGAAATAGAAATACAGACACACAAAAATACTTCCTCTGACACTGTCCTTAATGAGCAGACTGAATTGGCTAACGTTCCTTTCCCGAAAAACTTCCAGAAAGTACTTTCTGCGGTGTAATATAGATAATGGTTGTACACCTCTGTGCAGAACAAATAACTAGTCTTATAATATTTTATGTACCTACAACAGTCAATATTATCTGTGGCACTAAATACTAACAAATTTTAAATGTATTGTCATCATCGATCTTCAGAGAGCACATAAAGATTTCACACACTTCTTGCCCAAATTTGTACCTCTATCGCTGTATAAAACAATTTTGTAGTGCTATAACTGACAAAATCCCATGTATTTATCGTTTCTGTCTGCATTTAATGTCCTAGATTTTATGTAAAACACTCTCCCTATCTCAGAGAACAGTAATTTAAGCTTCTTTCCCAAAAAATGCCATAAATTTATATAACTGCATTGCAGCATTTTTGACACGCATGTACTTTGTAAACTGTGTATTTGTCTTTGTATATCGTAAATCAAAACGTGTGGTGCACATTGAAAATTCGTTTTGGTTTACAATGCAAAGCGACGTTTGTGAGTGTGGAAACACAAACATCCTTAAGAATGTATTTCATTGCAAGACAACTACGACAACAATGTGCCGATTGGAAGTTTCACGTAAGTTGCACAGATATGTATGGTATTTGTTTACGCATTAGTATCTGTTAATTATTGTTTGTCCTAGGGCAAGTCACAGGAAAAAAAAATTATAATTTGTTTTGATGAAAACATGAAAAAACCGTCTAATGATGAACTGTGAAATACTGGAAACTGATAACAGTACTTTTTGAATAAAGAAACCTAAAATCAGTTTGTGGCTGGAATGCTGTACACTATCAGAAACATTTTTCATGTGTCAGCCACGATCTCCAACCATGTCTTTATTTGACAAAACTGCAGAAAACGAGAACAAGTGAATAAAACAAAATGAACAGTTTATTTCAAAAATAATCACCATAACTGTTAATACATATGTCCCACAGTAAGACAACACGGGGCCTTCATGGAGAAATGTTCGCGGTTGCCTATAGAACCATGATTGTACCCAGACGGGCACCTCTTCAACCGAAGCATATCGACAGCCACGAATGTCTTTCTTCAGGATTCCAAGAATATGGAAATCGCATGGGGAGAGATCGAGACACTATGGAGGATGTGTAAGGGGTATCAAGCAGAACTCCTGCAGCGTAGCCGAAACAACACGTGCGCCAGCTCCGAAAAAGTCATGATGACCTTTTTCTTTGACTGCAATTGCCCGATGCTTATTGACTTCCTGAACCCTGAACCTTGGCGCTACAATTAACGCGCAGCAGTACGAGGGCACTTTGCAAAAGTTGAAGCGCGCCATGAAGTCTAAACGCCCAGGAATGTCGGCGGACGGCATTAATCTGTTGTAGGATAAACCCCGCCTATATGTTGCCACGGTTGCGACTTGTTTTGCAAGATAGATACAAGAATTCAAATTTCTTTGTTGCGCAGAAGTCTGGTATGACGTTATGCACAGAATCAATCAGGTCACCAACGCTCTCCAAAGAGGTGGTGTAAAAATACAGAGTACTGTGGATCCAACACAAAGTGTTGACAACTTTTTTTAAGAAGGTGAGATCATAAGCGCTCTTTAGTAGCGTGGTAGAGGATGCAAAAGTTGCTCGCTGACAAATTTGAATGGATCTCATTCCGACTTTGAAAATAAAAAGAATGTTCGTCCCAGGAAAGTGAAGAACCAATTTACCTAAGAGTCTAACGCCGAAATAACTGAAGAACTTTAAGCAGAAAGTTTCTTTGATGTAATTTTTTCCCTCTTACTACTGATACAGCTGCCTGCTCACTAGCAGAGAGATTTGAACTTATTTATGATCGGCAGACGTAGTATGATGGAAAACTAGAAGCTGCATGTATGGCTCTTGAGACTGTGTTAAGTGATGGTGATAGTGTGACATCAATGGGAAGTTCTTCTTGCGGGTAGTTCTCCACAGAGCTCGTTATTTTATATTGCAAAAAACAACTTCACTGACATTTTTTTCAATACTTTCGTCATGTTACGAACACTCCTGACTCAACCCGTATCTATAGATAGCTAGTGGTAAAATGAGTTTTCAAAACTCTATTTGTCAATGACATACCTTAGTTTTCACACTTTCTCAAGAACGATTGTGGGGGATGTCAGCTCTAGCAATTGAAAACAATACCTCGCAATCAGCAGACTCACATTTTATTTTAAAAGAGTTTGCTAAGTTGAAGCCTTGAAATTTTAGTATAACGCTTTTATCCAAGGGGCAAATCGTATGTAGCTATACAGAATAGCTATAGAAACTATACACTACTTTATTAACAAAATATTTCTCTTTCAAACCCCCCGTCGAAGGTTCGAGTCTTCCCTCGGGCATGTGTGTGTGTGTGTGTGTGTTGTTCAAAAATGGTTCAAATGGCTCTGAGCACTATGGGACTTAACATCTGAGGTCATCAATCCCCAGAACTACTTAGACCTAACTAACCTAAGGACATCACACACATTCATGCCCGAGGCAGGATTCGAACCTGCGACTGCATGTGTGTGTTGTTCTTAGTGTAAGTTAGATTAAGTAGCTTAGGGCTGATGACCTTAACAGTTTGGTCCCATAAGACCTTACCACAAATTTCCAAATTTCTCTTTCAAATCATTCACAAATTTTTGTTTTCCATATGAGTTATATACATAAATTTTTTTGACTTTGTTCTTCAATTTTCAAATACAATCCTGACAAATTTTCTACAATTTAACTATTTATTGGTGAGTTTTCTTCAAAGAAAACACATACCCATTCCCACGATAGAGTGAATTCGTTTTTAAATGTCTTATTCATTTTCAAACGTCTTATCAAGAGACCAAGGAAAGGCAAATATCAGGAGTGGGACGACGGGGGAGTTTACTTCCCAAGAGCGAAATATGGTGAGAGTTCTGTGATGATGTTGGCAACCATATCGTGGTATTCCATGGGCTCCATCGGTACTCTGCAAAGTCGCATTACTGCCAAGTATTATGGGACTGTTTTCGATGATCAGGTCCATCCTATGGTACAATAATTGGTTCCCAATGATGGTGGTGTGCACCAGGTCGATGGGGGCTCTGTTCACATCACCCAGGAGTGGCTTGGAAGCAGGAGGATGAGTTGTTGCATCTCACCTGGCAACTAAAATCACCTCATCTAATATTATCGGAGCTTTGTAGTCTACATTGCAGAAAAGTTACCTGAAGTTGCTACTGTTTAACAGAAAGAATGGTATAACATTCCCTTGAAAAGAATACACGACTTGTACACTTGTATTTGTCCACTCCGAGACGACTGGACCGTGTTTAGAATGCCAACGGGTTTCCTACACCGCAGGTATGCTAATGTGTTGTGTTTCTGGTGTTTCCAAATTTTTGTCCGTCCCATGTATGTTGCTTGTGTGGAAAAATGATCTCGAACCGGCCGTGCTGTGCTGAGACGCTCCGTCTTTGGCCCAGTGGCCAGAACTTGCGTTGTCTCTGGGACTTTCTGAAGCTCTGGAGAGCAGTGTGGACACTCCCGCATTCGTCTTTGCTGCGTGCGCTGCATAACCTATGTGCACCCGTGCGGAAGGTCGGCCTTGCCCCGAGCGACTACGGCGCATGCGCGGGCAGCAAGTGACTGCTGGCGGTGACCTTGGTCGTGTACACTGTCTGCCGCCAACAGGTCTGTTGCCAGGGCTCAGGGCTGCACCTTTCGGTCATAATGCAAGAGGCCGGAAACCAGCTACTCTCGAACACGTTTCAAACTTCTCATCTACGCAATCACCAGAATCTAAGTGTCTCACACTTTGTTGGAAATTCTTATTATATTATACGTTACTGATATATTTTTTCCAAAATATCCACGACAAAGACATACCAATACCTTATAGTTGTGCCACATGGTAAGAAAAGTAGATGCTACGCTGAGATTAATTGGAAAATATTATTCATCTACGAAAGAAGTGGGTTGCAGAACGCTTTATCGATCGATTATTGTTCACCAGTCAGTTCACGTACCATGTTGGATTAATAGGAGAGAGAAGCTCCAACGAACAGCGGTGCGACTCGTCACGATTGTATAGTTGGGGCATGAGTGTTATGACATTCTCAACAGAATACGGTGGCAGACACAACATGAGAGGCTTTGTGCGTTATGGAGAGGTTTACTGTTGAAATTCCAAGATGTATATTCGAAGAACACTCGTGTCACATACAGCTTTCTCCTGCCATACACCATAAGGCAGCTTGAGGAGTAGAGATTTTATTTTATTTTACTTATTTATTTATTGTTGAGTCATAAGTCTTCTGACTGGTTTGACGCGCTCAAAGTAGTGCTTGTTACCTACGACCTCAATTATTTGCTGGGTGTATTTCAATCTCTATCTTCCTATACAGTTTTTACCCTCTACAACTCCTTCTAGTACCATGGAAGTTATTCACTGATGTCTTAACAGATGTCCTATCATCCTGTCCCTTCGTCCTGTCAGTGTTTTCCACATATTCCTTTCCTCTCCGATTCTGTGCAGAACCTCCTCATTCCTTACCTTATCAGTCCACTTAATTTTCAATATTCGTCTGTAGCACCGTATCTCAAATGCCTAGATTCTCTTATGTTCCGGTTTTCCCCATTCCATGTTTCACTACCATACAATGCTGTGCTCCAAACGTGCATTCTCAGAAATTTGTTCCTCAAATTAAGGCCCATGTCTGATACTAGTAGACTGTTCTTGGCCAGGAATGCCCTTTTTGCTAGTGCTAGCTTGTTTTTGATGTCCTCCTTGGTCCGTGCGTCATTGGTTATTTTGCTGCCTAGGTAGCAGAATTCTTAACTTCATCTAGCCGGCTGCGGTGGTCTAGCGGTTCTAGGCTCTCAGTCGGGAACCGCGGGACTGCTACGGTCGCAGGTTCGAATCCTGCCTCGGGCATGGATGTGTGTAGTTAGGTTTAAGTAGTTCTAAGTTCTAGGGGACTGATGACCACAGATGTTAAGTCCCATAGTGCTCAGAGCCATTTGAACCATTTTGAACTTCATCTACTTCGTGACCATCAATCCTGATGTTAATTTTCTCGCTGTTCTCATTTCTGCTATTTCTCATTACTTTCGACTTTACTCGACTCATTCTCAGTCCCTATTCTGTACTTGTTAGATTCTTCTTTGCCTACAGCAGATCATGTAATTCTTCGTCACTTAGGATAGCAATGTCATCAGCGAATCGTATCATTGATATCCTTTCACCTCGAATTTCAGTTCCACTCCTGAAACCTTTCTTTTATTCCCGTCATTGCTTCTTCGACATATAATATAGGGCCGATATATAATACAGGGCCGATATATAATACAGGGCCGATGTATAATACAGGGCCGAAAAGCTACATCCCTGTCTTTCACAATTTTTAATCCGAGCACTTCGTTCTTTGTCTTCCGTTCTTATTATTCCCTCTTGGCTCTTGTACATGTTGTATATTACCCGTTTCTTCCAACAGCTTACCCTATTTTCCTCAGAATTTCGAACATCTTGCACCGTTTGACACTGTCGAACGCTTTTTCCAGTTCGATAAAACCTATGAAAGTGTCTTGAGTTTTCTTTAGTCTTGCTTCCATTATGAAACACAGGGTCAGAATTGCCTCTCTGGAGCCTTTATCTTTCCTAATGCCAAACTAAACGTCGTCTAACACGTCCTCAATTTTCTTTTCCATTCTTCTGTATATTACTCTTCTCAGCATCTTGGACGCATGATCTGTTAAGCTGCTTGTGCGGTAATTGTCGCACTTGTCAGCTCTTGCAGTCTTCGGAATTGTGTGGCTGATAGTTTTCCGCAAGTCATATTGTGTGTCGCCAACCTCATACATCCTACACAGCAACGTGAATAGTCGGTTTTGTTGCCACTTCCCCCAATTCTTTTAGAAATTCTGATGGAATGTTTCTATCCGTGCTGCCTTATTTGATGTTAAGTCTACCAAAGATCTTTAAAATTCTGATTCTAATACTGAATCCCCTATCTCTTGTAAATCGAGTGCAGTTTCTTTTTCTATGACACCAGACAAATCTTTCCCCTCACAGAGGCCTTCAGTGTGCCGTTTCCAACTATACACTCTCTCCTCTGCATTTAACAGTGAAATTTCCGTAGCACTCTTAATGTTACCACTCTTGCTTTTAATTTCGCCGAAGGCTGTTTTGACGAATCTATATGCCGATACAGATATACGAGTAGATGTAGAAGTAGAGCGTTTGTAGTACTGTCAGTGAACTCAGAATGGCGGGTTGTCGGAAAATGATCATTCGATGTGTTCACATTTTCTCAAAAGATTCAAGAAAACAGTATAACCTAGAAACATGCCAAATTTCTTCTCCTTTGGCTTTTCCTGTCAGTAGATGAGGTCGGCATTTTTTTTATGTGAGTTGTGGCTTTGTTAACAGTAGTAGGTGGCCGCATGCTCTTCCTGACGGCTCCATTCCGTCCAGGGCGGGATGTGTGTACCCCAGCTGATTGCGTGTAGAGAAAATCTCGTGTTCAAGTGTGATAGCATTTTCTAAATGTGTGTGTATAGTGTATTTGAGGTGGATCATTGGAACCAGCCCAGTGTTCACCTATCTGGATGTGGGAAACTGCCTGAACATTCAGACTGTCCGGCTCGCCAGCCCTCGTCGTTAACTGCCCGCCCTGTATCCCGGAACCGGTGGGTTAACGCGCTCGGCTATCTGAGTGAGTTTGTAGTACCACGTTTAAGCATAAATTATTGAACTAGTGCATAATCGTTTGCGATTCGAAACTACTTGTCTACTAAGAATAAGAGTTTATACATTTACTCTCCAAATATTGCAATCTTAAGAAACTAAATAGCACCAGTTTGAATTTTTTGTGATCAATGACTGTTAAGTATCATAATATTCTCTAACGTAAGCTTAAATTTGTTGTAGTTAATGGTGTTGTGTTAATGGGTTGGAACCTAAGCCTACTAAACAAAAGGAATGGGTGCTGAATGCGTACATCGAAAGATCATGCTCTGAAAGACTCAAACCGCGACCGTGAGTCTTAACGATTATGTAAAGTCCTTCTATTGACATTCGCCCTTCATTGCGATACTTCTTTTCAACGATACTTGACTTGAGGGGAGACGGAAGGCAATTTTTATCCGTGTTTTGCCAATGCTATTTTACCCTTTTAATAGGTACACTTTTCAAAAGAACTATAAGTGATAAAACAATGAAATTTTTACTGCATGTAGATAACATATATGCCTCAATTTACAAATAAAATGAACATAATACCTCTGATGGTTTTGAAGAAAAAAAATTATTCTTTCACTAGTAAAATTTAACTGTTTTTGTACATTAATTATTATAAAACAGTATCTGATTTTTTGGTGGTTCTCAACTTACTTGTAATAACATATTACCATCTGCAGGACAAATTGACCAAATTTCATGTTTCTAACCCCATTATTTTGTCAAATAATGGTACCTAAAAGTAAAAAAATGTAGTTTTGAGAAAAATCCATTTATGGCTTCGGCACCACGTTTTCCCATTACAAGAATTTGTATCACCGATGTTCGGTTTTGGAATTCCAGCTCGCCCTGCAATTCCCTGCTTATGAAGCTCTCTTCGTGTTCTTTTGGTGCTGACAGAATTCGCGAGTACGACGTTCAGTTCTGCAGTGACTTTTGCACCTGTCATTCTCTTATTTTTCGTCAAAATCATCTTCATTGACCGTCCGTCACGATAATTCAACACACACTTTCGTCCGCGTTGTGACGTAGCAGACGATATTTTTCCACTTTCCCTGTATGCGGAGTAAATCTTCGCTATGGTGCCTCTTGAAACACTAAACATTTCTACTACCTTGGCTACGGAAACAGATACGAGAACCAAAAATTTGCCCCCGTTCGAATTCACTTAGCTCCGACATAATCCACTCAAACTACAGAACACCGTTCTGAACCACGTCTGACACTTGGCAACGTATCGAGGACACTGTACAGGTGCCGTTCGTGGTGAAATACAACAGCGCAACCTGCAGACTTGGCTAGCATCTGCATTAATGTTCAAGCATTCATTTCTGGAAGTGTTCCCATATTTTTCCTCCAGACCTTGCAAAAGTATGCATTTTGGCGGTTCCGGAAACGTTCCGCATCCAAAATCACCTCTTCACCATTCTGGAAATGCCTTGCATGCAATCGTTTCTTCATGCAGGAGAAGAGAAAGAAGCCATTTTTATGTCGGGGAATGTAGGGGGTGAGACAAAATTCGATAATCCAAAGAATCAGATAGATTTGTGTTTAGAGGGGGTCCGCTATGACCAAAACATATTTTTTTATCTTTTTTTTATTTTTCAGACGTGTTTTGATGAAGTTTAACATCACCAGTGGGCTTTTATTATTATCTCTCTATAAAACTGGAAGAATGCTCTTTACTACTTGCACAAATATAAATTCGGGTTTTAAGACAATATTTACAAATTTGTAAAACAAAGTTTTGTATATATACCTTATTGCCATATTCTGTGGTTTTCCTGGATTTTTATGTTCTTTGTTGCAGCTGTCCTTTTCCTAATTTGTCATCTGAAACCATATGCAACTTAGTTTAGAACAGTTATTTACTTCGAAATTTTACGACTGTGAATGTTACGGCTGTTGTCTTACAATAACTAATTATACACTCCTGGAAATTGAAATAAGAACACCGTGAATTCATTGTCCCAGGAAGGGGAAACTTTATTGACACATTCCTGGGGTCAGATACATCACATGATCACACTGACAGAACCACAGGCACATGGACACAGGCAACAGAGCATGCACAATGTCGGCACTAGTACAGTGTATATCCACCTTTCGCAGCAATGCAGGCTGCTATTCTCCCATGGAGACGATCGTAGAGATGCTGGATGTAGTCCTGTGGAACGGCTTGCCATGCCATTTCCACCTGGCGCCTCAGTTGGACCAGCGTTCGTGCTGGACGTGCAGACCGCGTGAGACGACGCTTCATCCAGTCCCAAACATGGTCAATGGGGGACAGATCCGGAGATCTTGCTGGCCAGGGTAGTTGACTTACACCTTCTAGAGCACGTTGGGTGGCACGGGATACATGCGGACGTGCATTGTCCTGTTGGAACAGCAAGTTCCCTTGCCGGTCTAGGAATGGTAGAACGATGGGTTCGATGACGGTTTGGATGTACCGTGCACTATTCAGTGTCCCCTCGACGATCACCAGTGGTGTACGGCCAGTGTAGGAGATCGCTCCCCACACCATGATGCCGGTTGTTGGCCCTGTGTGCCTCGGTCGTATGCAGTCCTGATTGTGGCGCTCACCTGCACGGCGCCAAACACGCATACGACCATCATTGGCACCAAGGCAGAAGCGACTCTCATCGCTGAAGACGATACGTCTCCATTAGTCCCTCCATTCACGCCTGTCGCGACACCACTGGAGGCGGGCTGCACGATGTTGGGGCGTGAGCGGAAGACGGCCTAACGGTGTGCGGGACCGTAGCCCAGCTTCATGGAGACGGTTGCGAATGGTCCTCGCCGATATCCCAGGAGCAACAGTGTCCCTAATTTGCTGGGAAGTGGCGGTGCGGTCCCCTACGGCACTGCGTAGGATCCTACGGTCTTGGCGTGCATCCGTGCGTCGCTGCGGTCCGGTCCCAGGTCGACGGGCACGTGCACCTTCCGCCGACCACTGGCGACAACATCGATGTACTGTGGAGAACTCACGCCCCACGTGTTGAGCAAATCGGTGGTACGTCCACCCGGCCTCCCGCATACCCACTATACGCCCTCGCTCAAAGTCCGTCAACTGCACATACGGTTCATGTCCATGCTGTCGCGGCATGCTACCAGTGTTAAAGACTGCGATGGTGCTCCGTATGCCACGGCAAACTGGCTGACACTGACGGCGGCGGTGCACAAATGCTGCGCAGCTAGCGCCATTCGACGGCCAACACCGCGGTTCCTGGTGTGTCCGCTGTGCCGTGCGTGTGATCATTGCTTGTACAGCCCTCTCGCAGTGTCCGGAGCAAGTATGGTGGGTCTGACACACCGGTGTCAATGTGTTCTTTTTTCCATTTCCAGGAGTGTATATGGAACCTATGCTGTAGTTACTTTTTCTGGTTTCCCTATTATCTTCGCTGTGAAGAGCTACAGTAAATAACTGACAGTGCACTGTTTACAAAGTACAGACACAAGATCGCGGATAACTGAAGAACTGAGTGTTGTTTGGGCTGAAGTTTTGAATCTGTGCGAAATGTGTCTGCTATTTTGTGTATGTATGTGTGTGCGCGTGTGTGTGTGTGTGTGTGTGTGTGTGTGTGTGTGTGTGTGTGTGTGTGTATGTGTGTGTGTGTCTGTGTATGGAAAGAGGGAGGGGATTTTGGGTGGTTATGGGTTGGTGTTGTCTGATAGTTTTTTGAGGGAAGAAAACAGAGCTCCGTTGCAGAGAACTGTATATTCACTTATTATTTATTTTCTTTCTACTATATCTTTTTGTATTTGATAGTTTTCTTCAGTTGTTAGTTTTGTGAGGGGGGAGGGAGGGGGACTGTTTTTGTATTTGAGAATTTTCAAGTCAGTGTTGATGTTTGTTGGGCTGTGTTCCTTGTCTATAAGGCGTTCAGCAAATGCAGAATGACAGCTGTTACTTTTTAATGTTCTTCTGTGTTCTGTGTATCTGGGTATTAAAGTTTCTGCTTGTCCGTCTTACATAAATTAATTTGCAGTCCTGGCATGTCAGTTGATAAATAGCAGATGTTTGTCTTTGTCTGTGAGTGTACTAGTTGCCCTTAGTTTTCTCTGTATTAAGTTGTCTGTCCTGTAGAATACTTTTAGCCCTTGTTTTTTGTGTGTGTTGTCTGTTCTTGGGACTGCTTTGTTGTTTTAAGTGAGAGTGTACTATTTGCTTGTTGTTATGGGTGTCATAATGGGCAACAACAAAGACTGGTCAGAAACAATCTGAAAAGCTTGTAACGGTGTTACAGGGTAAGTTGTGCTGAGCTATAACTGTTAAGAAAGAAATTCGATACGTTGCTCCGTTTCTGAGTTAATTATCATTGAAGTTAGCCAATCAGGCCGCTGTGCTCACAGATTCAAGCTGTCCGCCAGATACACTTAGTGTCAGTTGGGAGTGTTCCAATCCGGCAGGTCGAAATCTACCCTGAAATTTTTCGCATGGAAAGAATATACCAATAGAACTGTACTGTCATTGTTAGCTGCCAGACAAAGAAGCTTTTATAACAGTGGTTCTTACCTGCTTAGCGTGGAATCGGCAAATAAGCAGACGCAATTGTGACAAGGGAAAGCAGCACTGCACCGCGGGAAGTCCAATTTGCACACACGCGAATTGTAAGCTCCTAAACCATAGCAAAATCTCTCAAATTATTAATTTTTTGAAAACTCGCAGTTCATATCGACAGCTAAACTGTTACAAGTGTAATTGTTACACAATTGACTAGCAGAGGAAAGAAAATCGAGGCAGTGCCTAACGTTACATTACAGATGACTTCCATCAATTGAGACTTTAATTTCTTGACAAGAGACTTTATAACAATCACCCGCCAGGTTAGCCTAGACTCGGGTAGGCGCGCCGGCCCCGGAGCGGATTAACGACGAGGGCCGGTGTGCTGGCCAGCCTGGATGTGGTTTTCAGGTGATTTTCCACATCCTGCCAGTTGAATACTGGGCTAGTCCCCATGTCCGGCCTCAGTTAAATTACTCGCAGACATTTGAACACGTTCACTCTCTTCCATGGTTTGCACTAGATGCAGACAGTTGGGGTACGCTATTTCCGTCGCAGGGGGTATGGGGTATGGGGCGCTTTCCCCATGGGTTGTGGTGCACTGCCGCTAGTATAGCTATTTCATTAGCTTCTCGTGTAACACGTTTGCTTTGTTTCCCTTTGTCGGTCCGTACGCTTCCATCAGACATAAAGGCACAATTTACTCTTCTGTGGTTGCAACATTCATTGCCCTCTTGCACGTCTGTTCAAACGGCTCAAATGGCTGTAAGCACTATGGGATTTAACATCTGATTTCATCAGTCCCCTAGTCTTAGAACTACTTAAACCTATCATAAGGACATCACACACATCCATGTCCGAGGCAGGATTCGAACCTGCGACGGTAGTGGTCGCGCGGTTCCGGACTGAAGCGCCTAGAACCACTCGGCCACAGCGGCCGGCAGCACGCTTGTTCTCCAAATAACAGGTAGGTGTGCTGGCAACAAGCACTGCGCAAGTATTGTAAATTTTACAGCTGCTATCTGTTCTACGTCTGCACGATATGTGAACACCGTCGTGCCCGCATCTCGTGGTCGTGCGGTAGCGTCCTCGCTTCCCACGCCCGGGTTCCCGGGTTCGATTCCCGGCGGGGTCAGGGATTTTCTCTGCCTCGTGATGGCTGGGTGTTGTGTGCTGTCCTTAGGTTAGTTAGGTTTAATTAGTTCTAAGTTCTAGGCGACTGATGACCTCAGCAGTTGAGTCGCATAGTGCTCAGAACCATTTTTGAACACCGTCGTAATTCGTTACACGACCATGGTGGCGCGTCGAGTAGTCCCTTGTTCGATATGTCGGGGGAATAAAACGGCGGGAATGGGACTTCCAATTAGAAGTTATGAAATACTGGCCCGTCCTACCCTCTCAGCATGGAGGTGGAGTCCGACATGCCACTGGATATTCAAGAGCCGTTGATTTGCATGTCGTAAGTTAAGATTTGTGTACCCATTTCTATTCCTCCGATTACAGCGCCATCTCTGGAGAAACGAAGAAAATGCTTCAGTCAAAACGTATGTAGATATTGCGGTAGAATCGTAATTTGCAACAAAAACGGGGGTTCACATTGAAGATTTCAAAGTTGCTCCCCGCCACCCACGCACGGGGTGGAGTGGCGAGTCGTGTAGTATCGTTTGACGTCCCCTCCGAGACAAAGAAATTAGAATTATAACTGGTTTTGATGCGATGTGTAATTTTCGAGATATTTCAATGTCCTCTCTAGCCGAGAGCGGTGACAAATAGAAGTTTCCGTCGGTCCAGAGAAGCATGCTCGGCAGCCGAAAGGTTAAGGTGACCGCTCGCGTCAAACGGAAGATCCAGGTTCTAGTCCAGGGCTGGCACAGGTTTTCAGTGGCACCAGTGCAATCAACTTTTAGCCATAGTAGCAAATGCGAATATGATTATCACATTTCACGGGCTGTCGATCGCAGCAGTGCCTCTTCCTTCAGACATACATGATTGTTGGTTAGCATTTGTTACATCCTTATGGTATATCTCCTTATTGCTACTTTTACTTACTCCGCGCGCTTACGTCATGAGGTTGGGGCGGACCTTAGTTGTGCGTTCTCCGTTTCGTCAGTAAAAAGGCTAACTTGTATATATTTGGTCGGACACGACAGTAAAAAGCCGGACATGTCCGGTTAAAGCTGGACACATGGTAAACCTAAGCACAGAGCAAAGCGGATGTGCGTAGAGCGCTTGGGCTGCTCTTCCCACGGCGTGGTTATGATTGCGGACGAGATTATTCCTGGTGCATACGTTCTGCCTGGTGTCTATACAGTCTTGTTTGTAACTTAACGCACGATCCGATTTTAACTCTAGGTACTTAGAACGAACACAGTGATTTAACTGCGTCCTTTCCTGACGATGTTCCTCTTTCGTCTTGCCTCCTTATTCAGTAGGTGGAATACAAACACTTGGGTTTTATCCGGATTAGGAGGAGGAGGATGTTAGTGTTTAACGTCCCGTCGATCCGAAGTAGGTTTCAAGTGGTTGTCGTCATAGTAGATAGCAAAATCTTCGAGAGCGGGTGTTAGCTTGGATTCTGAAACCACTCTTCGATGTACGATATTGACAGACTGAGCAGCGTACACAAACCGCATTCAGGATAGGAGACACAAGAAGCTTTATTGAACTACATTAAGAGTGGAGGTTTATATTTCCTTCTATTACACAGGTACCTGACCTAGCAATTTCCTGCGGTCAAAAGAATACTGAAAAAGATTTTCCCGACGAAAAAAACATACTCACAATCTGCACAAGTCATGACAGCGGTATGCTTAAATAACGTTTTGAATAGTTTGAATTGAAATTAAGATAGCAGTTTATTGAGGCGTTAATAGTTGCCCTCTTCTTAAGACCTAAGAGAAACAACTGTCATGGTGCAGCCTTAGAAGGCAATAGTCGAACATCTTGGAAACGAATATGATAGAGTGTAGGCTTGTAGTCCACCACTATGTGGAGCTCCAGCTCATTCCCAAAAGTAAGTAATGCTCTGAACACAAATTACTTTGTAAGGAAATTCAGTATGAACGGGAAATTTTTAAAAGAGTGAGCAGGCGCTACTGCTGCAGTAAAAAGAATGCAGTCAAGTTTCGCTAGAAACTTATAAAGTGGTAAGCAACTATCCACGAGGTACTTGAAGAGGTATTTTCATTATTCATTTCGCTTTATCGTACCATACCTGTTTTTTGTGTTTAGCGGATCTTTTAGTGAGAAATACACTCCTGGAAATGGAAAAAAGAACACATTGAGACCGGTGTGTCAGACCCACCATACTTGCTCCGGACACTGCGAGAGGGCTGTACAAGCACTGATCACACGCACGGCACAGCGGACACACCAGGAACCGCGGTGTTGGCCGTCGAATGGCGCTAGCTGCGCAGCATTTGTGCACCGCCGCCGTCAGTGTCAGCCAGTTTGCCGTGGCATACGGAGCTCCATCGCAGTCTTTAACACTGGTAGCATGCCGCGACAGCGTGGACGTGAACCGTATGTGCAGTTAACGGACTTTGAGCGAGGGCGTATAGTGGGCATGCGGGAGGCCGGGTGGACGTACCGCCGAATTGCTCAACACGTGGGGCGTGAGGTCTCCACAGTACATCGATGTTGTCGCCAGTGGTCGGCGGAAGGTGCACGTGCCCGTCGACCTGGGACCGGACCGCAGCGACGCACGGATGCACGCCAAGACCGTAGGATCCTACGCAGTGCCGTAGGGGACCGCACAGCCACTTCCCAGCAAATTAGGGACACTGTTGCTCCTGGGGTATCGGCGAGGACCATTCGCAACCGTCTCCATGAAGCTGGGCTACGCTCCCGCACACCGTTAGGCCGTCTTCCGCTCACGCCCCAACATCGTGCAGCCCGCCTCCAGTGGTGTCGCGACAGGCGTGAATGGAGGGACGAATGGAGACGTGTCGTCTTCAGCGATGAGAGTCGCTTCTGCCTTGGTGCCAATGATGGTCGTATGCGTGTTTGGCGCCGTGCAGGTGAGAGCCACAATCAGGACTGCATACGACCGAGGCACACAGGGCCAACACCCGGCATCATGGTGTGGAGAGCGATCTCCTACACTGGCCGTACACCACTGGTGATCGTCGAGGGGACACTGAATAGTGCACGGTACATCTGCCTTGGTGCCAATGATGGTCGTATGCGTGTTTGGCGCCGTGCAGGTGAGCGCCACAATCAGGACTGCATACGACCGAGGCACACAGGGCCAACACCCGGCATCATGGTGTGGAGAGCGATCTCCTACACTGGCCGTACACCACTGGTGATCGTCGAGGGGACACTGAATAGTGCACGGTACATCCAAACCGTCATCGAACCCATCGTTCTACCATTCCTAGACCGGCAAGGGAACTTGCTGTTCCAACAGGACAATGCACGTACGCATGTATCCCGTGCCACCCAACGAGCTCTAGAAGGTGTAAGTCAACTACCCTGGCCAGCAAGATCTCCGGATCTGTCCCCCATTGACCATGTTTGGGACTGGATGAAGCGTCGTCTCACGCGGTCTGCACGTCCAGCACGAACGCTGGTCCAACTGAGGCGCCAGGTGGAAATGGCATGGCAAGCCGTTCCACAGGACTACATCCAGCATCTCTACGATCGTCTCCATGGGAGAATAGCAGCCTGCATTGCTGCGAAAGGTGGATATACACTGTACTAGTGCCGACATTGTGCATGCTCTGTTGCCTGTGTCTATGTGCCTGTGGTTCTGTCAGTGTGGTCATGTGATGTATCTGACCACAGGAATGTGTCAATAAAGTTTCCCCTTCCTTGGACAATGAATTCACGGTGTTCTTATTTCAATTTCCAGGAGTGTATATACTACCTGATCAAAAGTATGCAGACTCGCATTTGTAATGAGGAACTGACCACCGGATGTCACGAAAGGCGAATCAGCCAGTACAAGAGAAGGCGATCAGTAGAAAAGCGGTAACAGGTGAATGGGTCGACCAGGAGAGCTCACACCCACACCTTCAGATGTCAGACACTCAGATCGGTACCAAACGTTACATATCGATAGAGTATCAACGAAAATACCTATATAGTTTGTGCTATGTGCTGCCGTCCAGGAGAACATAAGTAAACGTTAAGTAATAAGTACCATACGACCCGCGGACCACGGGCAAGGCACAGTTATGAGTAGCTGTTGTGTGGAGCTCACCTAGGCAAGTTGGTAGAGCGTTAGTTCGATCCCCGGTACTAATAGTTTCTGTGCTGCAGTATATGTGAAACTATTATGTGGCATAACATGTGTAAGAAGGCTGTTTAGGTTTTTATGTTGGTGACGCCATGTAGCGCTCTATATTAAATCGCTGACTGCGCTGTGTGCAGTCTGTGGCTGGTTGGACTCTTGTTGGATTATTCGCTAGTGTAGCGTTGGGCAGTTGGATGTGAACAGCCAGTAGGGTTGCGCAGTTGGAGCTGAGCCGCCAGCAGTGGTGGATGTGCGGGGAGAGATGCCAGAGTTTTGATATGTTAATATGATCGGACGATCTGGGCGTGTGTCCGTCAGAAAAAGGAAATTTATCAAAATAGATGTCAAGAATCTATATATTATGACTTTTGAACACTATTAAGGTAAATACATTGTGTGTTCTCTATCAAAATCTTTCATTTGCTAGACCGAGCGAGGTGGCGCAGTGGTTAGCACACTGGACTCGCATTCGGGAGGACGACGGTTCAATCCCGTCTCCGGCCATCCAGATTTCGGTTTTCCGTAATTTCCCTAAATCGTTTCAGGCAAATGCCGGGATGGTTCCTTTGAAAGGGCACGGCCGATTTCCTTCCCAATCCTTCCCTAACCCGAGCTTGCGCTCCGTCTCTAATGACCTCGTTGTCGACGGGACGTTAAACACTGACCACCACCACCATCTTTCATTTGCTAACTATATGTCTATCAGTAGTTACTGCCTTCAGTAATTAGAATCTTTTATTTAGCTGGCAGTATTGGCGCTCGCTGTATTGCAGTGGTTCGAGTAACGAAGATTTTTGTGAGGTAAGTGATTCATGAAGGGTATAGGTTATTGTTAGTCAGGGCTATTCTTTTGTAGAGATTATTAAAAGTCAGATAGCGTTGCGCTAAAATATTGTGTGTCAGTTTAGAAATGGTCAGAATAAGTAAAGAGAAAACTGTCTGAGTACATTCAGTTTTACTCAAATGTTTCAGTATCAAATAACGTATAAAGAATGCATTGAGAAGTTATATGAAAAAAGATTTGGGCCCATGAGAAATAATTATTTTGAAAGAGGATATGAATAGACAAGTAGGGCTTAGGGACAACAGAGTTAGGTAGTATTTTCTTGGAAACAAATAAGGAGGTAATGAATATGCGAAAATACTAATACAGAAAGCATGCGTAGATACGACTTTTTGGGAATAATGATGAACTAAGGGAGATCTCCGAGAAGTAAAGAAAGTTTCTTTTGCAAGTGAAATACGATGTATACTTCAGTACCAAATGTTATACGGAAAACAAACCCTGTCCTTTCCTTTTGTGTTATTCTGCTATGTGTTTATGTGTACCCTTATGTGTCTATGTTGTTACTGCTGTCTTTATGCGTTTATCTGATAAGAGTTATGTTGCAGAATTTTTCTGATACTAAGCTGCATTTACTATGATGAGAAGTACTGTTATCCTCAAATACAAGCTGTTCTTTAGTTTGAAAAAAATGTTTCGATATTACTTATTCTGTTACGTTTTCCTTTTTATGCTCATGTATCAATTTGATGTGCTAATTAATATTCTCATTTTTTTCATTTATTTATTTATGTCACAATTCCTACAATACTCATGTATACGCTTATTTCTACTCTTTTTTAACGCCTGGATTACTACTAATGTTATCATTATATTTTAACGATGTTTTTTCTTGTACCTTTGTAATTGTAATTAGACGCCAGTTCTTCAAATTAAGTATATAGTAGGGTTTCATTTCACTGCACGCATTTCTGTTGGTCATAGTATATGCACAATCTGTGAGAAGCTAAAAAAAGGGACTGTTAGTGCTCGCATGTGTATTGATAATTCAGCAAGGGACTGGTTAACAGCATTGATGATTCTAAGGACATTTCAATTATTATTATTATTATTTTTTTTTTTTTTTGTGAGTGCCAAGTGATGGTTCATGGACTTGATATATTATCCGCAAGACTCTTCGATGGTGGTTGTGCAACCGCACAGTCACAACGGATGGCTGCTGGCCGTCTCTACAAGGACTACAGCGGGTCTGCACCTTTGGTGGCCCACCAATACCATTATCTCCACAAGGACTACATTGGGTCTGCACCTTTGGTGGCCCACCAATACCATTATCTCTAAAAATGGTAGAGCGACCTCCAGACCAGATGTGAGGAAACGCAGATCAGCAAATCGTATGTAATTAATTTTTTTTACAAAAAAATCGCGAAGTGAACTGTTTGATAATCTATAACTAACAAAACTGTATCGTTATAGATTCCACTGATGATGCCTTAGAACAAGAGAAGGCGAAACGCGTATGGGATAAATAAAGTAACTAGCAGCAGCAACAGGCAGTTTTATTTAGAAAACAAGTATTTATATGCTTGCTGCGGAGCATGGCCACACAAACAAACTTGTTAACAAGAATACTAATTGACTTCTAGATGGCAGCGCCAAAGTAGATCTATAAGCTCGGATCAAACGTTTTACATGTCAGGGACGTGTTGTCCCATATCTCAATTTCACACGTACTACAATTCAAAAACTGGCATGACCGGTGCTCGAACCCAGTAACCTTGGTACGATGAACCAACAGTCAACCATCTTCACCACTGGAGCTACACACGGCAGACGCTCACAGATATGTTTTTCCTGTGCTCTGTAGGTCATGGGGTACTTATTACTTACTGTTTACGCACATTCTCCTGGACGACACTACATAGGACAAACTATATCAGTGTTTTGGGTGATACTCTGTCGTTTGGTACTCATCTGCTTGTCTGACATCTGGAGGTTCGGGTGTCAGTGACTTCGGACATGGACTACTCATTGGATGTCACCTGAATAACAAATCCATCAATGATATTTCAACCCTTCTAAAGCTGCCTAACTCAACTGCCGGTTTGTAATTGTTAGTCGGAAACGCGAAGGAGGAACCGCAGCTAAATCGATACCACGCAGACCTAATGTCCTGATGGACACGGACCGTCGAGTATCGCGGAGGGTGCTTGTAAAACATCGCACGAAATCAGCAGAAGGAATCATTCGTGAGATCCGAAGTGCTTACCAGCAGTCCAGCTAGCACCATGATTGTTCGTCCGGCGTTAAAAATAATGGTGTACAATGGTCGAGCAGCTTCTCGTAAGCCACAAACTTTTGCAATCAGTGCTAAGTGACGCTTGAGGTGATGTAAAGGGTGGCGTCACTGGGGTGTGTACGACTGGAAGCCACTGTTTTAGAGTGATTAATAACGCTGTATCCTGTGGCATTCCGATGGAAAGGGTTGGGTTTGTCAAATGGCTGGACAACGTTAACTGCCATAATGCACAGAGCGCAGTACGGAGGAGATAGTGTTACGGTATTGAGCCGTGTCGGCTCATATCGATAGTGCCACTCTGGTGGTTTATCTTTCCTGCCACGGTCAGGGCGGTAAGCAGCGCCCTCTGGGGCCTACGCGAGGAGTAACGAGGCGAGGTCCTGGGGAGGTGTGCTCCGGGACGTGGTGGAAGACGGTTGTCGGGTTGACGCAGCGAGTGTGGGACCGGACCTATCGCATGGAGATATACAAGTTGGCTCTGAACGGAAGGCGCCGTACCAAGCAGCGGGAAGCGGGCGTCCTGTAATTTGTGTGAAGGAGTAACGATTTTTGCATTGGATGTCCGAGTGGTTCCCGAGAGTTGCGGTGGCTGCTTTCGGAGAAGAGAATTGGTAAGGGCTTGTGTCTACGCTCTTTTCCGTACGATGTTGCTGCCAGCCGTTATAAACGGGTGAAAATCAGGCGCTTGTATTGACTGCACGGGAACTGTTGATGTAAAATTACATCTGTGATTGACTCTCACTTGTACTGTGACAATTTAGAGGCGAAAACTGAGGTGGTTTCATTAGGTCTGGTTCTTTGCTGTGCAACTAGGGAAGTCAGTTATTTGGGGTAAGTGAGGGAGCACTATTATGTTGGTCTAAGTAATACGTTCTCCATGTTTAGTCTATGGCTTTGCGAATCGAAATCGTGGGGGAGTACACGTGTGAGTAATTTGCTATTGTATTGATGGTTATGTTGTAAAGACTGTTCTCTGGTGTGTTAAATCACGCTCTGATTTGTAGCTAATCTAAGCAGAAGTTACCATTGCTACTTGCTTACGTGCTACTGTCCTTATGATTGGCGTTGTTTGTCTTTCGATTGTGGGTGTGCTCACGTAAAAAAAAAAATTAGGGCTACTATTCATAAGGGTTGTCTAGTAAGGAAATTGCTTAACCTTTTATCATATGCTGGTCTGTTTGCCTATCACATTGGCTTTCTATGCAGTAACTGAAGGAATGTGTATGGTGGTTCAAGATTGTAGGCTGACTAGTATTTGAACTGGTGTTGAGGTTAAGGGCGAGATCAGCATCCCGCAAACCCACATGCTGCGCGTGGTTAAATGTTCCGCTATTGGGGAGCCGGCTCTCTGTTCTTGGATTTTGTAAGGATACGTGATGAGTGCACCGCTGTAGTTTTTCGCGTGCTAAATTGCGGGGTGTCGGTGCCGTCCTAGGGCTAGACTTGTGATGTATCTTATGTTGAAAGGGAATTAACTGTACCAGACTTAAAAGAGCTTTTAGTTTGTTTTAGGTCTGTACATGGAATGATGTTGATATTTTGTCGATTGCGGCAGTAATTTCCTGTGTGGGGAGATCCTCTGAGGGACTTGTATTGTACTGTTGCAGTGCAGTCCATCTGAAACGTGCTGCTTAAAACTTGGGACTGCAGCTCTCTGATGTTATACAGGGTGTTACAAAAAGGTACGTTCAAACTTTCAGGAAACATTCCTCACGCACAAAGAAACAAAATATGTTATGTGGACATGTGTCCGGAAACGCTTACTTTCCCTGATAGAGCTCATTTTATTACTTCTCTTCAAATCACATTAATCATGGAATGGAAACACACAGCAACAGAACGTACCAGCGTGACTTCAAACACTTTGTTACAGGAAATGTTCAAAATGTCCTCCGTTAGCGAGGATACATGCATCCACCCTCCGTCGCACGGAATACCTGATGCGCTGATGCAGCCCTGGAGAATGGCGTATTGTATCACAGCCATCCATGATACGAGCACGAAGAGTCTCTACATTTGGTACCGGGGTTGCGTAGACAAGAGCTTTCAAATGCCCCCATAAATGAAAGTCAAGAGGGTTGAGGTCAGGAGAGCGTGGAGGCCATGAAATTGGTCCGCCTCTACCAATCCATCGGTCACCGAATCTGTTGTTGAGCGTACGAACACTTCGACTGAAACGTGAAGGGCTCCATCGTGCATGAACCACATGTTGTGTCGTACTTGTAAAGGCACATGTTCTAGCAACACAGGTAGAGTATCCCCTATGAAATCATGATAACGTGCTCCATTGAGCGTAGGTGGAAGAACATGGGGCCCAATCAAGACATCACCAACAATGCCTGCCCAAACGTTCACAGAAAATCTGTGTTGATGACGTGATTGCACAATTGCGTGCGGATTCTCGTCAGCCCACACATGTTGATTGTGAAAATTTACAATTTGATCACGTTGGAATGAAGCCTCATCCGTAAAGAGAACATTTGCACTGAAATGAGTATTGACACATTGTTGGATGAACCATTCGCAGAAGTGTACCTGTGGAGGCCAATCAGCTGCTGATAGTGCCTGCACACGCTGTACATGGTACGGAAACAACTGGTTCTCCTGTAGCACTCTCCATACAGTGACGTGGTTAACGTTACCTTGTACAGCAGCAACTTCTTTGACGCTGACATTAGGGTTATCGTCAACTGCACGAAGAATTGCCTCGTCCATTGCAGGTGTCCTCGTCGTTCTAGGTCTTCCCCAGTCGCGAGTCATAGGCTGGAATGTTCCGTGCTCCCTAAGACGCCGATCAATTGCTTCGAACGTCTTCCTGTCCGGCCACCTTCGTTCTGGAAATCTGTCTCGATACAAACGTACCGCGCCACGGCTATTGCCCCGTGCTAATCCATACATCAAATGAGCATCTGCCAACTCCGCATTTGTAAACATTGCACTGACTGCAAAACCACGTTCGTGATGAACACTAACCTGTTGATGCAACGTACTGATGTGCTTGATGCTAGTACTGTAGAGTAATGAGTCGCATGTCAACACAAGCACCGAAGTCAACATTACCTTCCTTCAATTGGGCCAACTGGCGGTGAATCGAGGAAGTACAGTACATACTGACGAAACTAAAATGAGCTCTAACATGGAAATTAAGCGTTTCCGGACACGTGTCCACATAACATCTTTTCTTTATTTGAGTGTGAGGAATGTTTCCTGAAAGTTTGGCCGTACCTTTTTGTAACACCCTGTATATTACTGTTTAATCTTAAATGTCTTGGATGTAATATGGTTGTTGACGATTATGTAATTAATTTTGACTGCTGGTTCCTTAAAGGAAGTAATTCCTTTTAAAATATGTGCTCGGTCAGAGCCTATTTAAATATGATTTTAACTCATCATTCAAATTTTCTAGTCTTGCTTTCTTAAAAGGGTTTCAGTTAAATGATTGCTATTTGCCTGTTTAAATGTTTGAGTGACTTAAAAGAAAAGAATATTATTTTGTAATTTGTACTGATTGTTCCTTTTGGGTAATACCTAACTCGCTTCCCACGCCCGGGTTCCCGGGTTCGATTCCCGGCGGGGTCAGGGATTTTCTCTGCCTCGTGATGGCTGGGTGTTGTGTGCTGTCCTTAGGTTAGTTAGGTTTAAGTAGTTCTAAGTTCTAGGGGACTGATGACCATAGATGTTAAGTCCCATAGTGCTCAGAGCCATTTGAACCATAATACCTAACTCATGTGTTCACTAAATGAGTGTCTAGTCAATGGTGATGCACTGTTCTATTGCAAGCCTACCCCTACCACTCCACAGCCTATTGAGCTGCTTTGTGTCGAAATTGTGTTCAGAGCGCCCCTGACACCTCAGGTATGAATGTCTTTTTCGTGGTCTTCTTATTGCGCCTAAGAAACGCTAAATGCTGGAGGATATGAACACATGTTACAACACCGTGTACTGCGTGCAGAGGAGGAACAGTTCAGATACGGCGAGTTTTTGAATCAGCAGACAATGCACCCTATCATAAAACAGCATCTGTGATGCTGTGATTTGTGGACAATAATGTAACTGAAATGAACCGGCTTGAACACAACGGAACTCTCTTAGGATGTGTTAGAACGTCAACTTAGCTGCACACCTCAGCGGTCAATATCAGTACCTTCTCTGCTTACGTCTCTTGAGGAAGGATTGTCTGCATTCCTCCACAGAGATTCAGGTAACTCATTGCAAGCGTCCCCAGCAGAGCTCAAGCCATCATAAAGGCGAAAAGTGGATTCACCCATATTAATATCCAGATGTCCACCCCGCTAGCTGCCGTCCTAAGGGGCCCGGGTTCGATTCGCGGCTGGGTCGGGGATTTTCTCCACTCAGGGACTGGGCGTTGTGTTGTCTTCATCATCATTTCATCCCCCTCCTAGACGCAGGTCGCCCAATGTGGCGTCGAATGTAATAAGACAAGCACTACGGCAGCCGGACCTGTCCAGTAAGGGACTTCCTGGCCAATGACGCCAAACGCCCATTTCCATTTCTAGTAACCAGATACCTTTGATCAGGTAGTATATGAATATGTCTTGCTTGACTAAAATGATACGTGATTCGACGTTGTTTACATAAGAACAAATGAGGAACATATCGGAGCTTCTCAAGCGGCCGTTGCAGGAAGAGAGTGTCATTAAGAATACTCTTCTTCAGACGTCTCTATCACCTACGTTCTATCCCGAAGTGTCATAAAAAGAAACCACACGTATGCCCCAACATGAGCGCCACTGAATCGACTATTTACAGACTCGTAAACATCTGCCCAAGCTGCTTACTCTGCACGTTGTTCACTGTGGGCACCATCTCACCAACACGGCCGACTTCGTTATGGAAGTAAACGCCTGTGCTGTGGAAAATGAATGATTGTCAGGTCTGATGTGGTCTCCCTGTTCACGCGAGTCTCATTGACAACTCTATAACTTTTCACTTCCAATTCCTCGAGGGCACTGTTGAGCGGCTTTTTAAGCACATTAAGACAATACTTGACCTTTTGTATGGTGGAGAATATGTAACCAGCGAGGCCATGGGAAACTCATTAGCTCCAGTTATATCCAACCTGTTTATGGAGTATTTCGAAGACATCACAGTGGAAATGGGTCCTACAGTGCCTAGTTACCTTTAGCTATAGGTGAAGGTCACATTCACTGTCTGGCCTCATGGATGGGAAAAACTGGGAAAGTTTCGTGAAACGCACCAACAACATCCCTGGCAAAGTCAAGTTCACGATGAAAGTAGAGACAGACGGTGCGTAGCCGTTCCTAGACTGTCCACCATAAAACAAATGGATGTAAATGAAATGTATTCGCAGGCATGTCTGGAGGAACACTATCGTAATGTGGAATAATACAGGCACTGCAACATCATATTTATCAGTCTACTGCGGGCAAGCAACTGTCAAGTAAAATGTCTCCCTGTACAGGAATGCATAACGAATCTACGAGTACAATTGTAGACACATGGTTGAAGGCAAATGGAACTTCGGGTCTAGTCAAATAGTAAAGCGACTGTTAGCGATAAACGGGAAAAACAGGTTCGAGCCCCGTCGAGCCCAGCACAGATTTTCATTGTAATCATTCCAGTGTACAGCCGATGGTTCTCCATATTCGCAAATGCAAAAATATTTCGTGTATTTCATAACGGCTATAGTCGCCATGGATGTGCATTAATGTCCGAAGGCACATTGCATCGTAATTTGGAATAACACAGGCACAGCAATATTGTGCAAATGGCTGCCTCAGACGGCATGGGTTGGTATCTGCACGCTACCAGCTAACATAGCACAGAAATATCTGTTCTGTTGGATCGAGCGTAAGCCGTTTCATACGAAACCCTGCCGAAAGAACTGAGCCAGAGACGGGAAGTACTCAAGGTAAACGGCTACAACCGACAATTTCTTTTTTCCTTTATTGTTATTTCATGCCTCAGCTGAGGCAGGCCTATACGCCGCTCTTCGGCCAAGAGACACAACATAGAGACACGGAAGACAGAGAAAACATAAAAAGGATGGTAAGTACATGGTGAACATTGCACAATAAATTTGAAGTTGTTCAACAGAAGGCACTGAACATGAGGGGCGTCACCAATTGAACAGACGAAGACATCCAGGTGGAGATGCGAATATAGAAGAACACTGATGAAATCACTGTAGCACACAATGGAGAAACACTGACGCACAGAAAACACTGATGACGATCATCGGCGAAGCACACACACTGATGAAGAGGGGGGGGGGCTGCCTCCAGGTGGAAGGGAGGGGTAGGAGAGGGGGAAGGAGGGGGTGGAGCCGGAGGAAGAAGGGAGAATGGGCGGGTGAGGATAGAGGGGAGGGGTTGGAAGCCCAGGGAGGCGGGTGGAAGCGGGACATGTGGGCGAGAGGAGGGGGGGAAAAGGAAGGTGAGGAAGGAGAGAGGGGGCCCTGAGGGGAAAAGGGGGGAATGGCAGGGGAGAGTCAGAGCTGGTAGGAGGGGTAGATGGACAGGACATCATCAGGGAGGAGGAGTTGGCAGAAGCCACCTTGGGAAAGGATATGGAGAGCAGGTGGGATACAAGAATACAGGTGCGGCAGCAGCCTTGAATGGGCGAGGATGGGAGGGACAAGTGGGTGTGGGGGATTCAGCTTGCAGGAGGTGTAAGGGATCCGTATCTGTTCGAGGAAAAGGAGAATGTGTGGGAAGGGAATCAAGTCTTATAGGATCCACATGGAGGATGGGAGATAGATGCGATAGGCGAGGCAGAGTGTGTGGCGTTCAAGGATTCGGAGGGACTTATAGTAGGTGGGATGTGCAGAAATCCAGGTGGGATGGGCATAGCAGAGGATGGGGTGAATGAGGGATTTATAAGTGTGGAGGATGGTGTAAGGGTCCAGAGCCCATGTGCGGCCAGAAAGGAGCTTGAGGAAGCGGAGTCGGGTGCCTGCCTTGGCTTGGATCATCTGAAGATGAGGGATCCAAGAGAGGCTACGGTCAAGGCTGACGCCAAGGTACTTGAGGGTGGTGGTGAGGTTGATAGGACGGCCACAGATGGTGACATAAAAATCAAGGAGGCGGAAGGAAGGGGTGGTTTTGCCTACAATGATCGCCTGGGTCTTGGATGGATTGACCTTGAGCAGCCACTGGTTACACCAAGTGGTGAAACGGTCAAGATGGGATTGAGGAAGGTGCTGGGAGCATTGCAGGGTGGGGGCGAGGGCAAGGAAGGCAGTGTCATCGGCATACTGGAGAAGGTGTAAGGGGGGTGAAGGCGGCAGCATGTCCACCGTGTGAAGAAGGTAGAGAAGAGGGGAGAGGGCAGAACCTTGGGGCACACTGGCAGAGGTGTAGAAGGTGCAGGAATCCGTGTTATGGATGGTGACATAGGAGGGATGGTGGGAAAGAAAAGAGGCGATCAGACGGACCCGGCCGCTGGTGGCCGAGCAGTTCTAGGCGCTTCAGTCTGGAACCGCGCGACCGCTATGGTTGCAGGTTCGAATCCTGCCTCAGGCATGGATGTGTGTGATGTCCTTAGGTTAGTTAGATTTAAGTTGTTCTAAGTTCTAGGGGACTGATGACCTGAGATGTTAAGTCCCATAGTGCTCAGAGCCATTTGAACAATTTTTTGATCAGACGGATGTAGTTAATAGGAAGGGCGAAGGTTTGGAGCTTGAAGAGGAGACCAGAATGCCAGACATGATCTTAGACACGTTCAAGGTCGAGGGAGAGGAAGATGGTGGAGTGACGGGAGTTGAGTTGTTCGGAGAGGAGGTGAACCGGTCAAGATGGGATTGGAGAAGGTGTTGGGAGCGCTGCAGGGTGGGGGCAAGGGCAAGGAAGGCGGTGTCATCGGCAAACTGGAGAAGGTGGTCGAGGGGTGACGGCGGCGGCATGTCCGCCGTATACAAAAGGTACGGAAGGGGGGAGAGGACGGAGCCTTGGGGCACACCGGCGGAGGGGAAAAAGGTGTAGGAATCTGTGTTATGGATGGTGACGTAGGGAGGACGGTGTGAGAGAAAGGAGCCGATCAGACGGACGTAGTTAATGGGTACAACCGACAAATTTCCCAAGCTGTTTTATAGAAGAAACATAGGCAGAAAGCCACCGAGAATGAAACGAAAAACCTTGCGTTTTTATCGTTCTGTAGCTCAGTAACAGAAAATGTTAGCCGGCGCCTAAAGAGATATAAATTCGTCAGTTCATGAGGCATGTAAAACATGATGTAGGACTCAGAATGCCTAGGATATGCCGTGCGGGCGCTGACTGCTTTATGTTGCACAGGCTGTGCGCACTATTGAAGAGCACCGAACAGAAAACGAGGTGTTACCGCCTGCCGTATACCGAAAAATTAGCGGTAGCGGAACATGTTAAGGACGAAGCATATCGAATTGCGTTCAGCAAGACACCTATTATTAAATGGACAACTGGGTTCTGGGATAGTGATATAAAAGAAGCGATCGAGATAAAAGTTTTCGACATCATTCTCAGTGAAGACCGTGGTCTGCGGCTAAACAAAGCTTGGGACCCGGCTATTGGATGTGGCTAATAGCTCACGAAGACTATAATTCCAGGAGGCAGTAAACAACAGGTGATTTCAAAAGGTAGATACTGGTCAACCAACACATCTGGAGCGAGGTATCCCTCCTAGACGAAGTGGGAGGATTATAGTCGCTAAACGAAAGGTAAAAGACAACTGAAAAATCAGTAATTCCAAACGTATAGCTAGTAACGCGACAGAGTTCGCTGAGATACGTAATGAAAAAAGTTGTTGTTTCCAGTCTGGTTGCATATTTTAGCGGCAACAGATGATGCTGTAGCAGTTCCAATGCTGCTCCCTACCGCTGTTTCATCAAACGTATTGTCTAACTGAAACAGAAAGCAGTGCGGACTGTGGGCACATGAGGCGTACTTTTCAGTCAAAGCAAGAGGAAATGCTTGAATCTATGAGCAGTAAGCGGCTGTACGGACTACAGGCGAAACATAGGGTGGAAGAAAGACACTGTGAACAAAAAAAAAATGCATTACTAAATGGCGAAGGCCGGGATAGGTCCCAGCTGCAAGTTGCCTGTCTAACAGCTTACACGGGCAACAAAACCACAGACGGAAAAAAAATCGTAACACCAAAACATAATTAATGTGGAGTAATGAAACTTCGTGAATACATTTGTCTACGTAACATGTTTAAGGGATGAACATTGCAAGATCACAGGTTAATGTAAGCGCGAGATAAGCCATTGTAAACGAGAAATGCTGGAACATTACTAAACCGAGCCGGGTGGCGCATCGGTTAGCGCACTAGACTCGCATTCGGGAGGACGACAGTTCAAACCCGCGTCCGGCCATCCAGATTTTGGATTTCCGTGATTTCCTTAAATCACCCCACCCAAGTACCGGGATGGTTCATTTGAAAAGCCACGACCAACTTCCTTCCCCATCCTTGACACAACCCGAGCTTGTGCTCCGTCTCTAATGACGTCGATGTCGACGGGACGATAAACCAAATCTTCCTTCTCCGTACATTAATAATCGGTGTAACCGCCAGACTGTTAAACGCAACCATGTAAACGTGCATGCGTTATGTTGTACACTTGCCGGACGTTAGTTTGTGGGATGGAGTTTCATTCCTGTTGCATTTCGTCAGTCAATACAGGGACGGTTAATGCGGGTTGTGGATGACGCTGGAGTTGTCGTCCATTGCTGTCCCAAATGTGCTCCATTGGAAACAGATTTGATGATCGAGCATGCCAAGAAGACATGTCGACACGCTGTAGAGCAAGTACGGTTACAACAGCGGTATGCAGGAGAGCGTTATCCTGTTGGAAAACACCCCTGGAATGCTGTTCATGAATGACAGCACAACATGTCGAATAACCAGATCGACGTCAGAGTGCATGAGATAATTACGAGAGTGCTCCTGCCGTCATATGAAATCGCACCCCAGATCATAATTCCACGTGTAGGTCCAGTGTGTCTAGCATGCAGACAGGTCGGTTGCAGACGATCAGCTGGCCTATTCCTAATCACCACACGGCCATCACTGGCACCGTAGCAGAACCAGCTTTTGTCAGAAAACGCAACACAGCTCCACCCTGCCCTCCAATGAGCTCGCTCTCCCTTGACACCACTGAAGTCGCAAATGGTTTGGGGCCAGTGGAATACATGCTATAGGGCGTCTGGCTCGGATCTGACCTTGAATTAACGGCTGTGTAACAGCTCGTTGTGTCACTGCGTTTCCAATTCTGCTGCAGATGCAATACGATTCGATAGTGCCATACGCAGAACACGATGGTCTTCCCTCTCGATAGTACCACGTGACGGTTCGACGCCCGGTCTTTTTGCGACTGTACATTCTGCTGACCACCACTGCCAGCAATCGTGTACAGTGTCTACTTTCCTGCCTAGTCTTTTTGCAATATCGCAGAAGGAACGTCCAGATTCTCGTAGCAATATTACGCGACCTGGTTCAAAGTCAGTGAGGTACTGATAATGGCTTCTTTGTCGCTTAAAAGGCATTCTTGACTAACGCAATCAGTCGGCAAGACTCACCGGAGGAGAAACACCCCTCTGAAGATGTCCAGCGAAGCACTGGACGAAACGTTAGGAGCTGAAGAGTTTCATGGACCACGACCTTACATCCCGCAAGGTTTACCAGAAGATATTCTTGACTAACATCAAAAGACCACGTCCAATCTGAAAGGTGGCTGCCGCTCACGGCCGTTACAGCGTGTGTTTAAAGTAGATCTGGTTTGCATCCTCATAGTGGCACCACTAGCACCGCTCTTATACGACTGGCGCAAAATTTGACCAGGAACACGCCTACCAACTTTCATTACGTCGCACAATTCCTTATTGGTGCTATGATTTTTTTCCGTCAGTGTATTTGATATTCAACATTACACAGTTATTGATCGAATTTCAAAATTTAAAATATTGTCATAACTTACCCATTAATAGCTATAATGTTATGTAAAAGGTTTAATACAATAAGTCGAGAACTACAGATGGAAACTGTGTATCCGTCTTGCGGCAGCGTAATTCACGTCGTGCAAATTACCCAGACTATATCCAAGCAGTATTTGAGAATGACAGCACTTAGCGACTTCCAACAGCCATTACACACAATTTCAAACCATTAAGAAAATTTTTCTCACTGATTGCTTATTGCTTTCTACATTTATGCTGTTCTCGCAGTAAACTTTCGGTATCAGGCTTGACAGTGTAATTCATAATTTCTTTACTACTGATTCCATTCGCAGTACACTTTGCAGACACTATCTTCATACACTGTCCGCCTCCGTAGTTGAGTGGGTGGAGAGCGGCTGACAGCGATGAATAGGGTTCGATTTCCGCTACTGCCAGGGATTTGCTCTTGGTGGGGGGACTAAAAAGGAGTGCACTCTGCTTCGTGAGACCAACTGAGGAGGATTTTGGCCAAGTAGCAGCGGTTCCAAGATCAAGGAACCAGACAACGACTGGTAGAACGGTGATCTGCCCACATGCCCCTCCATACCGCATCCAATGACGCCTTTGGAGGAGAATAAGAGTGTGGGCGGAAGTAGATACGACGCAATTATTTCATAGAATACCATGCACGTTTCATTCACCTGATGATTTACAGGAGTGCTTCACGTACGAATTATCGAGTATACCAATGTCTCTGTTTGACAGCAGTGGATTGATGAGGAAAACAAAAAAGTCGCCACTGTGCAACCTTTTCAATCAAGTACCTGAAAGGAATACTGACAATAATGAATCGAAGTTCTTTGTTGTAGATGGAGGGTTTCTTATCTACCATGTCGTGTGGCTTGAGAATGGAGCTTTTGGTGACAATCTTAATAGCCTATATTCAGAGACATTATAAAGATTATGATGCTCTTGTATTTGACGGATATTCAGAAAGTTTTCTGAACTCAAAACCTATTGAACGCCAAAGGCGAACGATGTTACGGACCTCACGAGAAATTTTCTGTAATGTCGAGATGTGTGTTAAATCACAGTCCACCTTTCTTAATAACCTCAGCAACAAGGAAATTTTATTACACAGCTCATGCAAAAACTAGACAGTTTTGGTATTGAACCCAGGATTGCGGACGACGATGGAGATGTTGAAAATGTTGCAAAAGCAATAAATGCCTCAAAATTTTACCAGAAATTGATTATAGTGGGTCAAGATGTAGACCTTCTTGTGCCACTCATCGTTCTTGCTCCAGACGACACACACATAATCCTGATGAAGGAGGGTACAGGTAGTATCAGAAAAAGGCGTTACAGTTCTAAAGATATACTTAACTCCTCATTCACTCATGAATACAAGAATTCAATACTGTTTCTTCATTCCAACTATTCAACCGGCATCCCCAACTTCATAACATTCCACGGATATTCAACGATCCTGCTTCCACTCCTGATGCCACAGCAAAAGCAGGAAAGAAAATTTACACTCACTCTCTACACAAAAACAGTAGAGTGTCCTCACGATGACAAATGCCATTCGATTTAAATGTTTTGATGTACTTATGGGTCAAGCAAACAATGCTGTCATACTCCCTCCTTTGTCACCCACTACTGAAGCAGAACGCCTCCATTCTTACTGAGTTTACCTACTAGTGCAGCTATGGCTGGGGAACGACTTGAATCCCAAAAAATGGGGCTGGAGGGAATCAAATTCATCCCTCTCCCCGATTCACATGAAACGACCACCTGCTCCAGAGAAAATACTGCTACTAATTTCATGCGGCTGCACTCAAGGCTGCAGAAGGAAGTGCAGATGTGTGAAGGCTGACCTACATTGCACAACAATGTGCAAAAACTTTCGTGAACAAAGCTGCACTAATGTGCCTTGCAGTGATTTGACAGAAGATTTCTATGATGGTTCTATGTAAAAAAAAAATTACAAGAATTTGCTTGATAGATATTGTGGTATTTTCATTGTCTACATGCTGTACATATGACTGTAAATATATCACAACAAAAGTTATTGCTGATCAGTTTTACAGTAATTCTTAATTTTCGTGAAAAATGATTTTCATTCCAATATTTTATGATTCATAAATCTAAAGTAAAAGATAATAAAGCAGAATTGTTCTGTATAAATAAAAATCTGTTTTAAAAGAAATTTCACTTTTTTTACCCTCAAATTTCAGCACTCATAAACTAATTACCTTGCTTAAACATGCATTTGACCTTACCTGAGCAGAATTTCACCAGAAGTATTTTCTGTCACGCAGATAACTTCGTTAAATAAACCGTTTTTCGTAAAGTTTGAAAAAAGGTAAATAAATTATATTAATGAGTGGGGGAGGGGGAAGCTTCCCCGATAGGGGAGGGAACTTCTTGTTTTTTGAAACTTCCTGGCAGATTAAAACTGTATGCCAGACCTAGACTCGAACTCGGGACCTTTGCCTTTCGCGGGCAAATGCTCTACCAACTGAGCTACCCAAGCATGACTCACGCATGTCCTCACAGCTTTACTTCTGCCAGTATCTCGTCTTTTTTGCTTCTACATTCCCTAAGAATGTTTTCCCAAAGTTTCAAAACATTATAAATTTTTTCTTCCATTTTTCCTAATTTACCTGGACTACGGTGTGAACACCGTCATGCCTCGCGGCTTGAGAACATAAAATCTCGTTAGTACTCGACGTGACTCAGGATGGCTCCACGTTGCCCATGAACTGACAACAAACGTTCAGATATCAAGGGTTTGGAGACAGAGAGCTGACATGCATCAGTATGGCTCGTGCACTTGTTCCCACAGCCTGTTGCCTAGAAAAATTGCGAAGTGTAGTTCCTCAACACTGTTTAAACTTTATTCACTTTTCAAAATTTATTTTCATTAACATAAAATTAGTAACAGGGGAACAACGAAACAAATTAAACTGGAAGACGGCGGTACTGATAAGAAGAGGCGCGAATTTGGAATTCAATCAGTCGTAAGTTCACAAGTACAGTCTGGACCTCGATGTTTTTCAAGAGACACACCATGGGAACTAAAATATGGTAGCGTATAAGAAAATGCTTTCTATTCCTGCACCCACATGAACCTATTTCACCGGATATTCCAGATTTCTTGAGGTAAACAAAATTAAATGTTATAAAACTAGTGCAAAATAAGAGGCAATAGTTCTGTTGTATCGTTCAAAGTCAATTGTGAGCCATGCATTGACAGACTACTTAAAATTTGTATGTTTCATTTTCACTTACTCATTCATTCCATTGCGACGCAAAACAACGCCTTGAATTGTAATGTATTAACCAAATTTTTAAGAATGTGTAACTAACAAAACGATGTAAGATGGCAAGAACTATGCCCCTTACATGAAGTCATTAAAGATCACCTAACTCACGCGAACAGTAGGGCTGAACAAAAATGACTGACAAAGCACAATGCATCTTGTAGAGGGTATAATATGGACGTATTGGAATAATTAATGTCAGGTGATGGTTTTAAAGTAATTCACACGACATGAAAACTTTGTGGAAACATGTCGATTTACTGGAGGCTAGTTTATCCCAGGAAAGTATTCAGAGTTGACCGGGGCCGGCTGGGGAGCAGCGAAGGGAAGCGACAATAGGCAGCTTAGGGCGGCTCAAGCTCTGAGAAAGCGATAACGGGGCGCGGCCTCCAGCTGCCTTAAGATAAGTGACAGTGAGTGGGTGGTTGACCCCATGCTGGTGTACCAGGAAGCAGACGGAAAACTTGTATGCCTGTCGATAAATAACCGTCGTCTCGTTTTCAGTGAAACATGCGAGAAAGCCGCGCAAAGCTATGATGCAGCGGTCAACAGAGACCAAAATATGCGTGTTCGTGACTATAGCAACTTCACGCTGAATTCACGGTCCGCAGAGTCTGAAGTAAATCAGGTGAAGAGCGACAGAATGAAATATGCCGGACTCTGATGGGAACGTAGGACTCTCCTGGGAGTCAGAATTCCGGAAAAATTGGTGTTTTATGCAGATGCTAACCTTGATGGGTAGCCTGGGAGGAGCTAAATAGCAGAAGTTGAGAGGAAGGGAAATTTTGTGGGAATTTGTTCACTTCCTAGAGCAGGCATTGGTCGGTGCTGGGAAGCGACCCATAATTAACGTGACTTATGTTGCAATTGGCGTAAGTGATTTTGCTGGAGGGGAAACCGAGGCGAAGAGCAGACTGGGAGAAGTCTCCGTAGTGGTCTTCCGTTCCCAGCTTGCCTAGGGTGCGGACGTGATGTTCTTTACTCAGCTTGCCTGAGAAAGAGTGAGCAGCTCTGCACTTTAGGACTTAGAAAATGGCACGATTGAGCTTGGAGATAGAAAGTTTTGGTTCAGCTATGTACTGAGCAAGATAGCTAGGAGTGAATAGACGAGCGCAGCCTTGCAGCACCACGAGGCCGGCAGACGTCCTCACAACGACGACGCTCCACCACGCTGAATTCGATGATATTGCACCTGCTCCGGCTTGAATTAGGCCACTGATTGATTTGTTGGATCACATCGGCAAAGTTTCCACGAGGGTTTCATGGGCCGTGTATTGGGGAATTCTTCTTGCACTTCGCATTATGCCTGGGTCAGGCGATAGGAATTAATTTTGATTTATCGCGCTTTACTCCACGTAAACGCAATTTATTACCACTGCCTGATAGGAGAGTCCTGTAATGTGATGATTGAAGGTCAGGAGTTAAAATAAATTTGTGCTAATCGACTGCATCTGTTTTCAATCAAGTAGTTGAAATCCAAAGTCACTTTCTTAATTAATTTTACGTTCAACATTTGCATCTGGTGTTCAATAGCTGAATACAACATCAATTTGCACCCTTTTTTAATTAAAAGTGATCAGTTATGAATCAATTAATGTAAACACTGCCAGCGCAGTTCAATCAGGAGTCACAGGGCCTTATTACTTTCTTTGTGTTATCCAATATTGCGGCAGTTTTGGACTCTCTGTTGATCTGTTAGTCAATTAGCTGGGGTGAACACACGCCAAAACCAGATAAGTGACGGGTGGGGTGTTACAATGAAGTGTCCCAAACAATACAGACGCCTCTCGAACAAAGTTGACATTATTTGCTCGGAAAAAGATGCAACTACAGACGATAAGAATCACGAATGAACTACACCAGTACTCCGTACGTCGAAACCGATATTGACGTACGCAAGTTTGTCAATCTACAGTAGAGAACATCCTTACATAGTTGGTATCTGAAGTGATGCTCTGCCTGCTGGCATTTACACTGCCGGAAAAAAATAGTACACCCTTCCAGAGGCTTCCAGTTCACTCAGGATTTATTGTTGCAGCAGTGCATATGGAGTACATGAGATCATTATATTTTCAAATCAGCAGCAAAAGCGGTGCTGAAGTACCGGGTATCAGCCCATGCTGAAACGACCATATTAGTACATGGTGTAGCATACCCGGCCGGCAATACAGGTGCTGACTCTGGAATGCAGTCGATCGTATACTGTCTTTCAATACGGTATGCCACGCCTGCTCTACTTGTTCACGTGGTTCTGTAAGAGTTGCTAGCTGACAAGCTCTAAATCTCATCACGTCCCACACGTGCTTGGATGGATAAAAGACCGGGGATCGTGTGAGCCAGGGCAGTTTCTGCATGACTTGCGGGGCACACTGAGTTCCACTGGCAGTGTGTCGGCGAGCATTATCCTGTTGGAACAACACATCATCTTCCTGTTGCAAGAACGGCAAAAGACTCCAGAAACACGAAAGGTTAACGAGAGTTGTAGCTTATCGCACTGCAGATCATAAGATCTAGGATGGGCTCAGTGAGCCTTGGAAGTATGCACTCTACAAGGCAGCGCTCACCAAATCTACGTGGTACGCGCAAACGACCATCACTTGCGTTCAGGCAAAATCTGTTTTCATCACTGAAGCCCACATCGCGCCATTCCATCTTCCAAGTGATCCTCTGACGTCACCAGTAGAGCCATGCATGTCGATGCTATGGCGTGAGTGGAAGACGGGCTAGAATTGTGCATACCCGTCGTCCCACTGCCAATAACTGGTTCGCAACAGTTCGTTTTGACACGTCTGGACCCACAAGCCCTCTTTATCTGTGCTGTGGTAGCTGTACGGTCTGCCACGGCTACCGTTACACTACAACGATCCTGACGAGCGTCTGTGGTATGCGAACGTCCAGAACCTCATCTATGGGTGTGAGAATGTTCACGTGACCACCGATACTAGCATCGTTTCACAACTAACGCAGCACGTCCAACTTGTGTGGCATGGAAGGCCACCAATTTAACCCTTTCAATCTGGCTCACTTGGCTGTAGGAAGCATGAGTGCATCTCCATAGCATGGTTGCCTGCTTACTTCGTAGTTTTGCACCACACTGAGCCTTCTGGCTGTGGACATACCCTATTACAGAGTAGACACAAATGACTCTCTGTTAGCCATGCCATTATGCTATCTGATGGCGGACGACGTTGAAGCCATTATCAGTACATCTACTAGCCCCCAGGTGGCATATGCCGTCGTTGGATCAAAATAGACGTCGTCTTTCCAGCTGTGCTAATTTTTGTTCCAGGAGTGTATGTTACTTCTCACAAGGGAACCTCCCCATCGCATCCCCCTTAGATTTAGTTATAAGTTGACACAGTGGATAGGCCTTGAAAAACTGAACACAGATCAATCGAGAAAACTGGAAGAAGTTGTGTGGAACTATGAAAGAAATAATCAAAATATACAAACTGAGTAGTCCATGCGCAAGATAGGCAACATCAAGGATAGTATGAGCTGAGGAGCGCCGTGGTCCCGTGGTTAGCGTGAGCAGCTGCGGAACGAGAGGTCCTTGGTTCAAGTCTTCTCTCCAGAGAAAAGTTTACTTTATTTTCGCAAAGTTATGATCTGTCCATTTGTTCATTGACGTCTCTGTTCACTGTAATAAGTTTAGTGTCTGTGTTTTGCGACCGCACCGCAAAACCGTGCGATTAGTAGACTAAAGGATGTGCCTCTCCAATGGGAACCGAAAACATTTGATCGCAAGGTCATAGGTCAACCGATTCCTCCACAGGAAAACACGTCTGATATATTCTACACGACACTGGTGACGGCATGTGCGTCACATGACAGGAATATGTTGTCGACCCACCTAACTTGCACACTTGGCGAATGGGTAAAAAGATTCTTCTACCTTGCCCGATTTAGGTTTTCTTGTGGATGTGATAATCACTCCCAAAAAAGTGATGAAAACATAAGAGGTTGTCACATAAACTTCAACAAATGAATGCAACAGTTTCACTGTCGCACAATTTTCCCTGTGCTCTGTCAAAACATATGTTTTTAACGTTTTCAAATTTTTCCGTGTGTAGACCGTCAAATCCTGCATATGTCCAAGCAAATGTGAACATGTCCTGGAATTTTGGAGAGCGAAGTTGATTGCGTGTGAGTGCCTGAACTTTGATAATTGACACACGATCACGTAAACAATACTGCTCTGTGTACCTGAGCAGCTTCGCAAAATCATAGAATCTTTTCACAAAGTATTTCACTTGCCGAAAACCAAACACATCTAACGGTTGCATAAGAGGTGTACAACCTGGAGGAATGGTAATCACGTCTACTCCCACACTAAAATTGTACGATGCCTGATCCTTCTGTCCTGTACAGCTGTCAAGGAGTAAGGCAAAATCTTTGTCCGCGTAAGAAGCAATCACACGATCATTAAGGTCTTTCATTAGCTTTTCTCCATTTTTCCTGATGCACTGCAATTCACAATGACATTCGGCGTTTGCGCAATTACCCTATTCACCTGTTGCTGAACTTGCGGCCCAGATACACCATTTTTTTCCTGCAAACATAAATAAAATGTAGGTGAAAGAAATCCTGCTTTGTTCAGAGCATATGTATGGTATAGCTATGTGAAGTAGCATGCAGCTGGTCTACAGTACATTCCGTGTCGCCTTCTCCAACTAACGATAACGTGCGGGTCGATTTCATTTCATAGTTAAAACCGGACTGATCTGTGTTGCTAATATATGCGTCTTCATACTGTTGGAATCTGACGTTAGTTTCTGTAACAAACGTCTTGGAACACTCTAAAAGTTCTTCCAGTTTATTCGAGTAGTTCTTGCTTACATATTTCGTAATCTTCCTGCTCGTAATTTTGTATTTTCTTTTGAACGTGACAAGCCAATGAGACGAAGCCTTGAAGACCAGGCCGATTTGTTTAGTGTAATGAAATCCCCAAATCTGTAGGTCTGTATCATGCACTGCACTTAATTCATTTCTGGCTTTAATAAATTGTCGGTATACATGGTTTTCTAGTTCACAGAACTTCTGTCTTCGGCTTCCACCTCGATCCACGACTTCTTTGCAATATTTAATTGTACTTTTTTCCTCCATCCCTTTAAATTTCTTAAATTTATTTGTTACTTCACTCTATAATCTATATTTGCGTCTTTTAATTGTTTTGGACAGTAACCTGTATTGGAGCATTTCCTTCATGTAACCCAAAGAAATACCATCCGATTGAAGTCGCAGTTCGTGTTCTTTGTACGGATCGTCAACAGTCTCATCATCTGGTACATACAGCCCCGCAGCAATCAGCAAGGTATCGTCATCACCACACGTACTGTTTATCAACAAATGTAGGAAATAATCATACAAATGTTCGACAATCGTTCAATCCCTTAAGGAACTTTCCGATTCCTTACAGTTCGGAAAATATTCATTGACCTTGTTATTGAAGTCGCGAGCTATACTTGCTGGATTCATATTGCCCACGGAATACATCTCACGTATTTAATGCACTCTCGTCCAAAGTAGCGAACAGTCAACCGCCAGCCAGGGAGCCTCGTTAGCAGGAATACTCTCTCTTCCGTGCGCTGTAGTTGACTGACGTCGTGTGTTTCGATGTTTGTTTAGGTGTAGCGTCTCCATACTACGGCGCAGTTACCTCCCATCGGGCGGACGGACGGATAATAATTGTCTGAAATTCCGCAGCTGCTCACGGATAGACTGCTGTCTACGAGGCGGTATGGGGAGCGATCTATGAACGAGGGACACGTGATCAGCCATCCCTCCGGTCGTTATTGCCAGTAGATGAATCCTGCTGGTTCCGCTGCTTCTTTATTCAAGCAGCTCCTCGTTTGGCTTCACGAGGCTAAGTGGACCCAACTCCGCACCCCTCTACCTTCGAGGGAGTTAGCGCAAGTTGCTATCGCAGTTGCAGTTGAGTTGTGGTTTGTACGAATATGTTTGAGGAGCTGACTACAAAAATGTATAAACTAAGTATCATCGCCAATTACTCTGTAAGCTACGAAGATATGCCGCTCACTGTGGACCATACTTAGCGTTATCGTGACTTTAGTAACTGTAAACACTATTCCTCTAGCTAATGTAGTTATTTGCATTCTATGCTATGGTCGACACACGCCCCGCCGTACCGAATGTCACGAGACGAAATGTCCGATGTGACGTCTATGGGAAGAAGACAGACATTACGTTTAAGAGAAAGGAAACCAGTATAATAGTGACCCCCGTCTGTGTTGCATCAACCTCGGCAGTTAATCCGTCCGTTTGAGGTGTTACCACATTCGTTGTGCGTCAAGTCACTCTCACTGTCGACGTTGTGAAAATGAATCCTGCAAATATAGTGAGCACGATTGTAGGCCATTACAAACACAAAGGAGATCCGTAGAGATTGCAGAAAGGAGAGACATGCAACTGCATCCATAATCAATGTGATAGATGGAACAGTGGCAACCAATCATAGTAATATACGTCACTAAAATACAATAGACTATATTGAAGAATATGAATACACAGACGAAGACTTGTCTGATTACGAAAAAAACTTATGGATGCTCCAGAACCTGGTAGTGAAAGAAAGTTGTTACGAAGGGTTGTAAGCCACTCGTTTGTTTATCTGCCAAGCCCACCAAAGAGGAAGAAGTGGGGTGATATATATTTTGAAAAGACAAAGGGGATAACTGCATTCCAGGATTTTGGAAAAAGGAAATGATTAAGCTTCAATCATTGCAGAAACGATGTCGTATGGAGCAGGACATACCTCAACTACGATATTATCGTCACGTGGTAAAGAAAAGGGTGGAAGGCCAGCGCTCAGAATATCACGTGCTGGATGATATGCAGCTGAAAAATTCAAGTTGGCGGGGACTGTTCTAGGCGACAGGGATATTCGTGCTTGGGGTTTGAGGACGAAAAAAAAACAGGACTGACTCGATTCACTTGATGGATTGACTGCAAGGTTTAAACGGCATTAACAAAATGTGTAATCTGGAAAGCCCGGAATACAGATGGCAGATGGTGACGTCAGTGAAAGGTGTAAGGAGTTTCGCAAGGAGGTAAGGTCCTTTTTGAACACCATGGTACGTATTCAGATTTAGGGTACGAAACGAAGTGGTATACGGAAAGAACTTAAATCGTCGTGAACTCTGCATTTTAAGGGAGAGACGTCGGTGCGACACCGAGGCCTACGAGAGAGACAGGCCGCGGCGCGTACGTCACGAAGGTAGTCCCGCGCTCGCTCGCTCGCTCAAATCAGCAGACCAACTACGTTTCTACACCTGTTAACTCGTAACTAGGCGTGTCCGTACAAACTAAAACTGAATCTTCTACTGGAATCCGCTATTATGGAGTGTTGCTGTTGTTAGTCCTATAATGATGGGAAGTACATGGGCCTACTTATAATTTGTTACGGCAGTACTGGTGTACAATAAAATAAAATCATGCTAAAATGATTATCAGTTGCATAAGGCACCACTTGCAGCATGTAATGAGTACTGTAAAGCAAAAGAGACTAAATGCTACAAACAAGCCGTTATACCATTTATATCGAGTATTGATCTTAAATTAAATTTTGCTGTAGTACTCTTATTCAGTAAGACTTCATAATAACAGACTCCAGTGGAAGACGCAATTCTCCTTAGTACTTAGACGCCCAGCTGCGAGTTAACAGGTTTAAGAACGCATTTTGTCTGCTGAGCTGAGCGAGCGAGCGAATTCAGGACTACCTTCGTGACGTACGCGCCGCAGCCTGTCTTTCTCGTTGGCCTCGGTTCGACGCGAAGTGACGATGCAGCAGCTCATTCGTACACCATCCAACCCGTTATTTCGGCAAATGAATACATGTTTCCAAAGAACGTGATAATCTATTAGGATGCTAGAGGAGTTTGCACCGCGAGTAGTACATCACATGCCGAAAACACAAAATCTGATTCAAGTTGCTTCGAAGTTCGGCCTAATCACGAAACTAATGCCGGCACAATTCTTTCAAGACGTCTGCTTCCCATAGGCAGCGAGGGTCTCTTTTTCTGGTTGATCTACGTGAGGCATATCGCAGCAGGATTCAAGTCTCCTTCAGAAATTATTTTCGTTTGATTTTGTGAACTCGTACTAGCTTAGTTGGTTGGTTGTAACTTTGCTGTTGTTTAGTTGTTGGGTGACTTTTGTGCATTTCCAACAGCGAGAGAAACCAAATATATCTGCCTGCGAGAATACAACATGAATTTGGCCCTGTTTTATAATCTTTCTAAAAATGTGCAAACTAATTAACTCCTGAACTTTATCATTAATTTCTTTAATCAAATAAAGAGGCCCCTGTGCATTCATGATCTGTGTAATAACGCTGTTCATAGAATAATCCCTGTGTTTTGATAATTTTCGTAGCAAACTGATCCTGAAACGAAATATCTTACGTCGTAATGTAATTGCTTGGAAACGCAGTGCTTACTGCTCTCTGTGCGCCAGCTGCAAATTTCTAACTACAGCTGCTGAGAGTTTAGTGCAATGCTCCATACAACTAGTAAACTATTTTACACATTATTGGGTGAGACACTCACTAAATAAAAATGGCTTGGATTACGGATGTGGACAATGCTCTTAGGTGAAACATTTCTTTAACAAACTGTTTTTAAATTATCTGAAATTCATGTTACAACACTCATTAACATTGATAAAAGGTAACACTGACAAATTCTTACTCTCACAAATGCAAGACAAATAATTAATAACCATGAAATGTACACTGAAAATTACTCAATCTTTAATGAAAAATCTGTAGTTCCCTGATATGGATGTCTCATTCAACAATGGTTCCAAACTACGCGCGGCTACAATGTAACTAAATAAAAAATATTACCTTCACGTGCTTTTCTAATTTCATTGTGTCTCATTTAATTCTAAATCACTAGTCGAAACTTTCTCCTCTGTTTCATAATATTCAAATACAAATCATTTTACTTAAACACAGATGCACCTAACTTTACGTCTACATTGCCACGAATGCTCTGCTCGGCGTCTGTCTCACGACCCCTCTTAACGATAGAACTCTGACGCTCCTCGCTGCCAAGCAGCGATGACGAAACAAGCAAGCACATTTCCCAGCGACACAGCTATTCGAATAATAAGCAATTCGAAATTGTCGTTTAGCGTTTGTGATATCCATAGTGTATACAAATTCCGGAAATGCAAATAACAGACTTCCAACAGACTTGTTTCCTTCTTGAGTGCACACTTTACATTCAGCCACTTGATGTGCTATTCTTCCGACATTTCAAGTTAGTACTGAAGCGGAGTGAAGTATTCTTAACGGCTATCAATTCACATCATCGTTCAGGGATTCAATTTCGTTGCTGATGCATATTCTACACAATTAGTTCTCCAGTCTTCGCAGACTTTGTTCGGTACTCCTGGACTGTAGCTGGATACGATGACTTCAGCGCAGAGAGGTTTAAAACAGTGCCCGAGCGTAGTTTTGATGTTCAAACTCATTGTGACTCGAAGACTGCTTCGTGCAGGCATTCTTGAAGTGCTCCTGCTGTGATAAGCAACTCTGTTTCTGGCAGTCTATACCCTGTGGTCATGTTCACTTCGTAATCTTTTACCAAGAACTACCAATAATCCATTTATCGAACTCGGTGATCGAATATGCGCATGATTGTCGAGTGCAGGGTAATTTTCGATGGCAAATATTATGCGCATATTTGTAATGTGCATGTAAAACTCTTACATGCAGACCAAAACTTCGTTATAATTGCGATCGCATCTTCGCAACACCCTTGTCAGAGGAAATTTGAGGTGGTGCTGCGAATCACATCTACGGCCTTGTGCGCCTAAGGCAATGATGCTAACCATTCAGCTACGGAGGCTCTCAGTTTTAATTCGACAAATTAGTAACAGTTTTGTTACCATTTTGAGAAAGAAACCCACAAGAAGATTGCAAAGTTCTTAGTTTATGTAAAAGGAGGCTTTATTCTTGTGATGTGGGCGGCTTGTAAGGATGTAATGCAATCTTGTGTGTATCTGATAGTTCCCTTTTTGAGACACTACAACGGTCAATGAATAAATAAATAAATTATATCCACAATGAATTTTCACTCTGCAGCCGAGTGTGTGCTGATATGAGCACTTGCCCGCGAAGGCAAAAGCCCCGAGTTCGGGTTTCGGTCCGGCACGTAGTTTTAATCTGCCAGGAAGTTTCAAGTAAATTATACTTAATCACAAACAGACCGACGGAAACATTTTGTCTAAACGGTCGATGCAAACGTCAGCGACTGCAAGCGCGCAGTAGTTGTTTACTCAGAGACCATAGTTCAGCAGCCAAGTAGTGTAGAGATAACTGATGTGTAGCAAAGGGTTTAATCGCGGCGAAATGAGTTTACAAATCAGGCACCTCCCCCAACACAATAAGCCACTCGACAATTCTCTATCCTCTTTTTCTTCTTGAAACGTTTCTGCTTACGCAAGTCGTTTACAAAACCTCCTCCAATCTTCTCTTTTCTCCCACAGTCTATCGTCCAATATTCCCTGCCACTGTAGTCTTCTTCGATTCGCACCATCCTTCACTTGGTCTCTACATCTTGTTCGCGGTTTTCCAATTGCTCTTCTTCGTTGTCTTTCTTTCCCCATTCTTTCAACGTGACCAAACCATTCCAGACTGTTCCTCTAATTAGTCTCTTTTAGGGGACTGATCTCAAGCGTGTTTCGTATTGTTTCATTTCTTATCCTGTCCCTCCTTGTCCTACCTACGTTCCTTCGAGAAAGTGCATCTCTTCCGCTTGTATTCTACTCTGTCAATGCCCAACTTTCTGAACCACAGGTCAAAATTGATGGATATTATGATTTGTATATCATAATCCTTGCTTTGGCAGATATTTTCCAATTCCTAAGTATGTCTCATCCACAATAATAAAATTTTGAGCAATTTTCTAACCTCTCAGAAATTTCTTGCTTTTTGCTTCCTTTCCTGGTTGGCGTAATTCCTAGATATTTGAAAGTATCTACTTCTTTTATAATTTTTCCATTGCAAATTTCATCCTGCATTTTTCATTTTCCCCAGTAATTTTAACACCTCGTTTTCTGTGAAGCTTATTTTAATGCCCGCTTTTTCAGTTATCCTCTGTCAGGTGTCTAGCTTTTCTTCCAGCTTCTGCTCATTGTCTTCTCATAGCACCTCATTGTTTGCATATGCTCCTATTTTCATATTATCCGTTGTTGATCCTTGGAGAGCTTTCCGAATGATGTTCATTATTAAACTGAGAATCAAAGAAAATGTGGCTAAATACTAAATGTAATATGTTCAGTTGTAAATAAGAAATCGAATAGACAGCATACGACTGTTTGAAAAAAATCAGATATAGAGTATCATTTTAAGGGCCTCACACACGAGCGACGGATCGCTGTCGGTCGCTCGCTACGATTCACCACACAGGAGCGATTTGTCGAACAATTTCAACCAGAATTGCGAACGCCACTGCGTCGAGAAGTTCTGCTATGGAAAATGATGTGTTACGTTTAGCAATAGGGGTTGTCCTCCGTATCTCCTCGAATACTTAGAATAAAACATAGAAAATGGGACGTTAAATTTATTAAATTTGTTTTGAAACGCATTTTTTGGGAACTGTGTGTCACTTTGTCGAATGTATTTCATACATACATATCGTTGACACCAGGCAGGTTGCGTACATCTTTCCAGTGTGCTAATATTATTGATGTTTCATTTACTAGTCCTCAAATCCTTTTTCGTTCATTAGTCTTGTAGTTTAACTGCAAGTACGCTGGTGTGCAAAACTTAAAGACAGACGTAACTTTCGCTTGATGTGTCACTGCCAAGTACCATAACGCGATGAAACTTAGACGATGCATAGAACGAACTGCTACAGAAGCTAACTGAAAAAAATACGCTTTGAGACGTAGAGAAATGACACTTTTATTTAAAGACAAAATTGCACTGAAGTCATCGCGACTTGCGTGTCGACGGGGATGAAATGATGATGATAAGGACAACACAACATTCAGTCCCCGAGCGGATAAAATCTCCAACCCAGCCGGGAATCGAACCCGGGCCGTTAGGCATCACATTCCGTCGCACTGACCACTTACTTTTTTTTATTATTCTAAGCCTGTGCGCAACGTACCGATCTTTTTCTAAACAGTTATTTTTCAGCACAACCTACCCTGCAACACCCTCACAAGCTTTCCAGACTGTTTCCAACCATCCTGTATATCCGCGAAACAATCGGAGTGCTCCGACTTTTTTCTTTACTCTTATTGTACTTCCGCCTGTATGTTGTGCATAGAACACTCATTTTCTTTTTCCTGTGTAATATGTGTCTGGGGAAGACCTAACACTTCTACCATTTTCGTGCCTACCAGTGCTCATTTGTTTTTATCCATGTACTCTTCCGATCGTAGTTTCCACAGTTGTTAAACTCACGATGCAGTAATAAAAACTCTTTCTTGCTAAAAATGCGCGGCGAGACAATACAAAAAAAAACGTCCGATATCTTGTCAAATCGGCCATCAATCGAATTTTCTCGCTAACACAGTCTTCGTTCGACAAACGCCTGAAACAAAGCTGCACACTGCCTAATAATTTAACAAACTAGTGAAATCTGACAAATTGTTTGATCGTTTGCAGGGGTCTTAGGAAGTGAGTGTTTTGTTTATTGTCGACATTATATCAATATCGAAGCCGATCGATAGTATGCATCGAGGCCACTAATCGAAGTAGGTCATTTCTCAGATGATAGTTGTACTTGTAAATGAGATTCTCGTCCTAGCTCGAGTGTCGTTACCTTGTTGCCGACGTGAGTGATCATAATTTCATTTTTCTCGATTCTGTTAATAAGTCTCCATTTGTCTCATTTCCCTCGTACTTAGAGAATGACAGAAGCCAAGAAACGAAGCAGCAAAACAATGAAAAAGAATTTGGTTATAACGGTTTGTTTGCACCGACGGAAGTGGTCACGAAAGGTGAGTTTATATTTTAATAATGGCCTGTTGTTATATCTGGTCTTATGAACATCCATAAGTGTCTATAGAGTAAAATCCTTGCAATCTAATGTATTCACTTTATAATTACTTAACAGTGTGTATATCTTGTTGTGGACACAACAATGATCAGAATGTTGACACCTTTGCGGCTACATTTCAAGAAGAAATAACTATCCATAATCTCTAAGTGTTCCAATGTTCTCCCTGAGTAGGTATAGAAAATTTAGTTAATTGCTTAATGTCGAAATGGCAAATCACAGGAGACCTATGAAAGATGCCGGTGTAATGGAACAGCAATCCTAATATTGCAGGGGATGGATATTTTGGTTACAATTTAGTTAATGGTTGTCCCATTAATATTATAGATTTATTTTTTCCTTTAATAGTTACAACAAGAACAAAGAACTGATACTTCACGTAATTGCTCAAGAAAAGTGTTCCACTTATACCAATAATTACATGTAGTTTTGTCTAATTATGTTGGAATGTGATACAAGTTTCGAATTGCACTTGAAACAGTTTGTTCCTTTTCCCTGGTAGGATTACTGGGGTGAATTAGGTACACACAGGTCGTCGAAGTGGTGTCCAATTGAAAAATTTCGGGGTAAAACCATCTGTGATGTATTCCGTTTATCAGTTATTAGAAGTAGCGGGTGCAGCAAACGTTGCTATCCCACTTTATTCGAAACGTTTTATTTACTGAGTTCTGGCTTAGCGAAACTGTACAGTCGTCCACGATAGTAGTAATAGTAGTAGTTTTAGTCATCCATGGATCACTTTCACGAAGGTCATTCCACAACTTAAGGCACCTACGGTATAACTTAACGATATTGCGACAACATGACAATTCCACGATGTGCGTTGGACCCGTAAGGCAGTGAGTATCTGAATGCCAGCATACAATTAAGATTCCAGTACAGGAGGTCGCGGCAATGGCTGAAATGAAACACAAACATTGGAACTCTTAAATTTAGTGAGCACGAGATCAAAAATGAATCAAAAGCAACTATTGTCCTTCAAAATAGTCTCCCAGTGGATCCAGGCAGCGTTGCCAACGATAGTGAAGGCGTTGAATGTCAGAATTGCCATCATTTGTGCCACCTGTCGCCGAAATGCCGTGAGAATATCTGCCGTGTTTGCAGAGTGCCTCCAACACAATAGTTTCTTCAGTTATGGAACGAGGTCGAAGTCGCATGGATTGGGGTCTGGTAAGTAGGATGGGTGGGGGAGGATTTCTCACCCCAACACTGTACACAATTCTTGATAATGTCTGCTGTGTGAACTGTAGCGTTATCATGCAATATGACTGCATTATCCAGCAGTGGCGGACGTTTTAGCCATCACTCACAACTGCTCGTAGCTCCGCATGACTCAGTAGCATTTCTGCGTGCGAGAAAGGAAATTTTCATGTATGCTTGCTGTTCCATTCTGCTCACACTGAATGTTACAGGGGCTGGTACCGAGCCATCCTCGCATGCGGTAGCAATCTGTGTTGATTCCTCTACTGTTTGCCGCGGGCTTTCGAAGATATTTACAGCAATTACACCTATGCCACATGTTCGCACGATAGACCTACACCACAGTTGACATGATTCGTGGAATGACCCTTGCACAAGGATACTGGACATGCCGTGCTACTACAGTTTAAGTAACATATACTGACTTTTACATGCTTAGAGGAGTAGTTGACTAGGACGGTGCAGGTACGATGACCAGGAGCATCTGAAATGGGTACGGTAAACCGGCGTTGGGCTGAAATCGACTAGTTAAATATGGTGCGAACCTAATATATATACAGGGTGTTACAAAAAGGTACGGCCAAACTTTCAGGAAACATTCCTCACACACAAATAAAGAAAAGATGTTATGTGGACATGTGTCCGGAAACGCTTAATTTCCATGTTAGAGCTCATTTTAGTTTCGTCAGTATGTACTGTACTTCCTCGATTCACCGCCATGATTTCATACGGGATACTCTACCTGTGCTGCTAGAACATGTGCCTTTACAAGTACGACACAACATGTGCTTCATGCACGATGGAGCTCCTGCACGTTTCAGTCGAAATGTTCGTACGCTTCTCAACAACAGATTCGGTGACCGATGGATTGGTAGAGGCGGACCAATTTCATGGCCTCCACGCTCTCCTGACCTCAATCCTCTTGACTTTCATTTATGGGGGCATTTGAAAGCTCTTGTCTACGCAACCCCGGTACCAAATGTAGAGACTCTTCGTGCTCGTATTGTGGACGGCTGTAATACAATACGCCATTCTCCAGGGCTGCATCAGCGCATCAGGGATTCCATGCGACGGAGGGTGGATGCATGTATCCTCGCTAACGGAGGACATTTTGAACATTTCCTGTAACAAAGTGTTTGAAGTCACGCTGGTACGTTCTGTTGCTGTGTGTTTCCATTCCATGACTAATGTGATTTGAAGAGATGTAATAAAATGAGATCTAACATGGAAAGTAAGCGTTTCCGGACACATGTCCACATAACATATTTTCTTTCTTTGTGTGTTAGGAATGTTTCCTGAAAGTTTGGCAGTACCTTTTTGTAACACCCTGTCTATATATATATATATGGCTCTGAGCACTATGGGACTTAACATCTATGGTCATCAGTCCCCTAGAACTTAGAACTACTTAAACCTAACTAACCTAAGGACAGCACACAACACCCAGCCATCACGAGGCAGAGAAAATCCCTGACCCCGCCGGGAATCGAACCCGGGAACCCGGGTGTGGGAAGCGAGAACGCTACCGCACGACCACGAAATGCGGGCATATATATATATATATATATATATATATATATATATATATATATATATTTTTTTTTTTTTTTTTTTTTGATATCGAGCAAAGTTTAAAAGAACTTTTACCTTTGTGGGCGGCTTGTGCTTACGCAGAAGCATGAATCAAATTACTATGCCTACACTACGGGGGGCACGAGGAGTTTGTTCCACCTGCGCGGCTCCTCTCCCAGTAGTGGTGTACGTTGGAGTGGGGGGAGGCAGGGCTTCCTCCCTCTGGTCAAGTTGCAGTAAACACACTGTGCAGGTCAATCTGATACCACAGGCTATATTTGGCATCCACAATTGTTGACTTCGCCAACTCACAACCAAATTATCACCTTTCAACCTAACCCAGACTTTAGGCTACGCCACAGATCAGTCTTGTCACCAAAACCATACTGACCGATTTCAGCAGAACGCGAGTTGTACCTACTCATTTTAGAGACACACGGGTAGTGTGTAGAAATTGTCCTAGCATTTGCCTGAAGTAACTTAGGGAAACTACAGAAAACCTAAATCAGAATGGCCAGATGAAGATCAGAGCTTCCGTACTCATGAGTAAAAGGCCCGTTTGTTTAAAATAGCACAGCCTTTTTCTGTGTATCCCTAGGTACAATACAGATTTGTTTATACATTACCGCAAGTGTTGTTTATTAATGTTAGCAGCAAACGCTACATTATTAATTTATTTCTCTATACCAACCAATACACGTACTACACAAACATTATTTCATCATGTAACACTACTCACACTATCATTTGACGCCGTGAGACTGAAGAGTCTGTTATTTTGAAACGTATTCTGAATAACTTGACAGCTTCGATAGACACGCCTTTGCCTGTACGATCCGTCATAAGCCTGTGTGACTGTTTGTGTCTTCGGAAGTTATGTCAGCCGTATTTTTGAGATATTTCCTAGGAAACAAAATTCTTGCTACAACCTGAATGGGAGCTCCGCCGTATTTACGCTCAAGAGAGAGGGAGAGACTGAGATATAAACCACGCACAGACCTGTCCTTTTGCAAGTGGAACGCTGTTATTCAGTTCGTACATAAGCTATCGCTGTCGTGGCAATCAGGTTGCTACAGCAAAACAAACAAGGCTTACTTCTATCTTTTCTGCTAATTGCATTTCATTGGCAGTGCCCGTGTAACTAGTTTGTCTTTCTTTCGACAAAAGCTGCGTGATAATACTAAGCTGCATTCCGTCAAATCATGTGTTTTGCAGGAATAACCACACACTTTAGGCACAAAACACGATTGTCTCTCGTTGGTATAGCCGGTAATTTGGACTGCAGGCGCTAGGTTTCGTTTTAAAGACGGTGGCTGTAGCTTTCCTTCTCTGTGACGGTATCTTTCAACGAGGTAAGGCTAGACCGCATGTTATCCGTATTGCTAACCTACCACGATACAGAGGGTGTTGGACTGTTGTCCGGGTCAGGATATTCTAGAGATCACTCACCCACTGTCGTGAGATTGTCATGCCCTCACTTGACAGCTACTATGATTGATAAACTATGGTACGGACCTCAAGTACCCATATCTATTATTCAAACTCAGTTTAATTCGACGTCCAGTCGAGATAGGCTTAATTGACAGGGCAGTGGAGTGGCGCAGACGTCTGGCGGGGACGTGGCGTTGTTTCACGCCACCTCTATGTTAACAAATGGAGCAATTCACACAGAGCTAGCGTGACAGACGTGTCGCTTCGCGGTCCGTGCCACGCCAGTCACGAGTGGGACGTTAAAGTGGCATGTTGCTGTTTTCATTACAAAGATGCAGTCTGTGAGGATTCAGGTGGCACTGCTTTTTGTTACGCATAAATACATTTGCGAGTGCTGTACCGTGACTACATGACTCAAAGTTAGTCTATTAAAGCAACAAAAAATCCCGTAAACAATCACTAAAATGTACTTTAATTATCCACGCCGCGTTTCCAAGATCTAGCTCAATTTTCAGGTGGTAATACTGGAGTTTATTTCGTCTACATTATTCTCATAAACCCAACGTCGTTAAATGTTCTCCAGCGTAGTATTCATTGGAGCTACTGGAATTAAGGGCCAGTTTCTCGCTTGAAGATGGCACTAAGTCTCCGAAGTGGAATGAATTTAAGTTACAGTGACTGGTTACATTGTATTTTTGCTGTCTTAACAATTTAGCATACAGTCGTCAACACAGCCTTCACAATTACGTTTTCATAAGGCAAAAAATTGTTGTGCAATCTGATTACTCACCAACTAACTTCTTTGTGATCTACAGAAATCGTGTGACCTATGCACAGACATCAAGTGCCACTGTCTCTTGCCCTTCGTTCATTTCATTGCATTTCTTGTAGTTACATACAATAACTACGTTACATGCGAAGAAAAAATTGAAATGAAATGGAAAACTATGTGCACTGTACATACACAAATCAAAATTTTTTATGGCACAAACAAATCTCTGATTTGGCCATCAAAACAGAGATGTTGACTCAAATGGCTCTGAGCACTATGGGACTCAACTGCTGAGGTCAGAACTACTTAAACCTAACTAACCTAAGGACATCACACACATCCTGCCCGAGGCAAGATTCGGACCTGCGACCATAGCGGTCGCGTGGTTCCAGACTGTAAACAGAGATCCCTTCACAGCTAAATGCCCAGTGTTCCTTTCCGCCCGACAGCTTATTTCGCAGTCGGTTGATATCGTATACTGTACCAATAAATTTCCATCGTAACCATTTCATTACAAGATGCTAAAACATACGTAGTTGACTTCACACAGTCACTCTAATGGGTTTCCACTTGCATGTCCAACAGGCACCTGCCGTGACCAGCTGATGCAGGATAAAGCAATGTCCAAGTTTTTTCTTGCTAGGTCGAAGCTAGGTGGTTGTCTGACTAGAACCGAGGCAATACCAGTATTTCTGGATTTCCTCATGCGGTCGCCCCTAGTAAAGTCAATGTTGTCGCTGCGGCTTCTTAGCGCCCAAGAGTGTTTTCCAATCCTACATCAAGCGTTTATTACAAAATTTACATTAGATTATTTGCAGCAGTATTGGCCAATGGTGAACCAACACACCATTAAAGTCGTCATCACAGTGTTCTGGTTGGAAAGAGTGTATGTCGAAATTAGAACTATGTATTAATACCTTCGGCTGCTGACGGGCGTTGATATATATCAACGGGGACAGGTAAAATGTGTGTCCGGACAGAGACTCGAACCCGGGATCTCCTGCTTACATGGCAGACGCTCTATCCATTTCTCATTTTTTTTTTTTTTTATTGTTGAGTGTGGTCGTTGCGGACGTCACATGACATTCGTTGAAGTTCGTTTGTTGATCCTTCCACTCAGTTTTGTTATTACAGAGGCCAACCAGCTCTCTGACCGAACACGCTGAGCTACCGTGCCGGCTCCATCTGAGCCACCGAGGGCACAGAGTATAGTGCGACTGCAGGGACTATCTTGCGCACGCCTCCCGCGAGACGCACATTCTCACCTTATATGTCCACACACTACATTCGTAGTGTCCCTACCCGACACACTCATTACTCGTGGAAGACATTCTTACCAAGTCCCGTAAGAGTTCGGGTAATATGTGTGCACGCGCACAGAAGAAGGCCAGAAGTATACATAATTATATGGATATGGTGTCTGTTCTTTCTGCATATAGAGTTTATGAAACTTCCTGGCAGATTAAAACTGTGTGCCGGACCGAGACTCGAACTCGGGATCTTTGCCTTTCGCGGGCAGTGCTCTACCATCTGAGCTACCCAAGCACGACTCACGCCCCGTCCTCACAGCTTTACTTCTGCCAGTACCTCGTCTCCTACCTTCCAAACTTTACAGAAGCTCTCCTGCGAACCTTGCAGAACTAACACTCCTGAAAGAATGGATATTGCGGAGACATGGCTTAGCCACAGCTTGGGGGGATGTTTCCAGAATGAGATTTTCACTCTGCAGCGGAGTGTGCGCTGATATGAAACTTCCTGGCAGGTTAAAACTTTGTGTCGGACCGAGATTCGAACTCGGGACCTTTGCATTTCGCTGGCAAGTGCTCTACCATCTGAGCTGCCCAAGCTGTGAGGATGGGGCGTGAGTCGTGCGTGGGTAGCTCAGACGGTAGAGCACTTGCCCGCGAAAGGCAAAGGTCCCGAGTTAAGAATCTAGGTCCGGCATAGTTTTAATGTGCCAGGAAGTTTCATATCAGCGCACACTCTGCTGCAGAGTGAAAATCTCATTCTGGATATAGAGTGTATGTCTGTCAACGCAAGCAGCACCCTGTGTCTTAGTTGAAAATATTCCCTTCTGCAGTTCTGCTAGTTCTGCAAGGTTCGCAGGAGAACTTCTGTAAAGTTTGGAAGGTAGGAGACGAGATACTGGCAGAAGTAGAGCTGTGAGGACCGGGCGTGAGTCGTGCTTCGGTAGCTCAGATGGTAGGGCCCGCGAAAGGTAAAGGTCCCGAGTTCGAGTCTCGGTCGCGCACACATTTTTAATCTGCCAGGAAGTTTCAATATTGCCTTAGTTAAAAGTAGCACACTCAAGACACTTTAACTGTCGTTTCATTTAAGTGAGAGGCGCAACATGCGTTAATAAATGAAAAACTATTGTGAATAAAATGCGCTTAGTTTGGTTACAGTTCTGATTATTTCTCGATAGACGGAATACAGAGTATGACGGCGTGCAAAATACAAATGGCTCTGAATTTGCTGTGTGAAAACTTCAAATTTTTTTAAATAAAAAAATGTTATTAACATTCTACATCCTCATTCTTAATGTCTACGCAATTTGCAGCTCTCTGCCGCTAGAAGGCTCCGTATTGTAGCGTGTAACATATTTATGTCGGTTCGTGAGAAACACCCTGCCATTATCGAGTTTCGAATTGGAAGAGTTCGTCCACACACAGGACCACATAGGAGCGCTGCACCATCTGCAACAATCCAGCACCTTGGATTCACTGCCATCGATCAACCTCCATAAGTTCCCTTATGTTGAGAAATACATATGTTGACACGAAGAATAAAGATGTAGAATTTTAATAACGTTTCTTTTATTGAAAAAGCTTTAAGAGTTTTCACATAAAGAATTCGGACTCATTATTTTTCAGCAGGACCTCATATTATACTGAGTAGTCCTCACGTATCCAGAAAATTTGAAGGTATATTAACTCTCGACACAGGTGAATCCCCAAAAATTGGCTACATTTTTTTTTTGTAGAATGACGCAAAGATTCCGAATGACAATATTATTCGTCGGAGCGAGAGAAAAATACTAAATTCAAGAGAACATTCGTCCTGCATCACCGAAAGGTTTACTGTTTAAAGTCCAAGAATACAAGTTCGTAGAAGAGTCAAGCAACTTGTACATACATACAAACAGAAGAAGAAAGAAATATCCACTGAAGCACCAAAGATACTGGTATAGGCATGCGTAATCAAATACAGAGATATGTAAAATGGCAGAATATTGCACTGCGGCCGGCAACACCTATACAAGACAAAAAGTGTCTGGCGCAGTTGTTAGATCGGTTATTGCTACTAAAATTGCAGGCTATCAAGATTTAAGGGAGTTTGAAAATGGTGTTATAGTCAGCGCACGAGCGATGGTACACAGGATCTCCGAGTTAGCGATGGAGCGGAGGTTTTTCCGTACGATTTCATGAGTGTAACGTGAATATCAGGAGTACGTAAAACATCAAATCTCCGACATCGCTGCGGACAGGAAGAAATGCTGCAAGAACGGGATCAACGACGACTGAAGAGAATCGTTCAACGTGACAGAAGTGCAACCCTTCCGCATATTGCTGCAGATTTCAGTGCCGGGCCATCAACAAGTCTCAGCGTGTGAACCATTTAATGAAACATCATCGGTATGCGCTTTCGGAGCCGAAGGCCTACTCGTGTACCCTTCATGACTGCAAGACACAAAGCGTTACGCCCCACATCGACATTGGACTGCTGATGACTGGAAATATGTTGTTTGGTCGGACGAGTCTCGTTTCAAATTGTATCGAGCGGATAGACTTGTACGGGTATGGAGACAACTTTATGAATCCATGTACCCTGCGTGTCAGCAGGGGACTGATCAAGCTGGTGGAGGCTCTATAATGTGTGAGGACTGTACATTTGGAGTGATATGGAACCCCTCATACGTCTAATTACGGCTCTGACAGGTGACCGAGCGGTTCTAGGCGCTACAGTCTGGAACCGCGCGACCGCTACGGTCGCAGGTTCGAATCCTGCCTCGGGCATGGATGTGCGTGATGTCCTTAGGTTAGTTAGGTTTAAGTAGTTCTAAGTTCTAGGGGACTGATGACCTCAGAAGTTAAGTCTCATAGTGCTCAGAGCCATTTGAACCATTTTTGAACAGGTGACGAGTACGTAAGCATCCTGTCTGAAATGAAATGGAATGTGTGTGAATTTCTAAGGGAAAAAACTACTGAGATCATCAGTCCCTAGATTTACACACTACTTAAACTAACTTACGCTAAGAAAAACACACACACCCAAGACCGAGGGAGGACTCGAACCTCCGGCGGGAGGGGCCGCGCTATCCGTGACATGGCGCCTCAAACCGCGAGGCCACTCCGCGCTGCTCATCCCGTCTGATCACTTGCATCTATTGATGTCCATTGTGCATTCCGACGGACGTGGGCAATTCCAGCAGGATAATGCGACACGCCACACGTGCAGAATTTCTTCAGGAACACTCTTCTGAGTTTAAACACTTGCACTGGGTACCCAAGACGTGAACATTATTGAGCATATCTGGGATGCCTTGCAACGTGCTATTCAGAAGTGATCTCCACCCCCTCGTACTCCTGCGGATTTATGAACAGCCCTGGATGATTCATGGTGTCAGTTCCCTCCAGCACTACTTCAGACATTAGTCGAGTCCATGCCACGTCATGTTGCGGCACTTCTGCGTGGTCGCGGGGCCCCACACGATGTTAGGCAGGTGTACCAGTTTCTTTGATCTTTTAGTGTATCAAGTTATATCAACATGGATGGGAAACATTTTACTTTCTACACCTCTTGATAGTACATAAAACAAGGGAAATACACAGAAACAGAACGCACTAGCATACTACATAAAATTTTTCTTATATGTAATCTCCATTTATATCTATCTCTGCACGAAGCACTGTAAAGTGACCGACAGAGGACACTGCCCATTGTACCACTTACTAGGGCTTCTTCCGTACCATTTGCGTGTGGAGCACGGAAGAATGATTGCTTCAATGGCGCCATGCTTGCTGTAATCAGTTCAGTCTTATCCCCACAGCCCCTGTGGGACCAATGCGTAGGGACTTGTAACATATTCCTAGGAACCTCACTTAATTGTGGTTCTTAAAACTTTATGCAGACTTTCGCGGAATAGTTGGCGTCTGTCTTCAAGAATCTGCCTGTTCACGTTTTTCAGCATCTCCGTTACGCTCCCGCATGGGTCAAATATCCCTGTGATCATATGTGCTGCCCTTCTTTGCGTATATTCAATACCCTATCTCGTACAGGCCCCACACATCTGAGAAATATACGGGTTGGGCAAATAAAAGTAGCCCTGAGAACAGAATTCCAGGGTACAAAGAAACACAGCAGAGGAAAAGAAATATGGTACTAACCTGACTATAGCAAATGTTGGCAGTTCTGGGCCCTGGTCAGTTGCTGAAGGTGGGTCGAAGCTGGACTGCTGTAATTGCTGCAGTCTCGTCGGAAATGTTCTGCTGCATTTCTCGAAGACAATTAGGATTGTTGCGATACAATTCAGACTTGAGGGATCCCCACACAAAGTAATCACACACTGACAGATTAGGTGACCTGGGTGGCCAGCTAGGGCCACTGTTCCATTGTATCTACATCTACATCCACATGATTACTTTGCAATTCACATTTAAGTGCTTGGCAGAGGGTTCATCGAACCACAATCATACTATCTTCCCACCATTCCACTCCCGAACAGCGAGCGGGGAAAACGAACACCTAAACCTTTCTGTTCGAGCTCTGATTTCTCTTATTTTATTTTGATGATCATTCCTACCTATGTAGGTTGGGCTCAACAAAATATTTTCGCATTCGGAAGAGAAAGTTGGTGACTGAAATTTCGTAAATAGATCTCGCCGCGACGAAAAACGTCTTTGCTTTAATGACTTCCAAACCAACTCGCGTATCATATCTGCCACACTCTCTCCCCTATTACGTGATAATACAAAACGAGCTGCCCTTTTTGCACCCTTTCTATGTCCTCCGTCAATCCCATCTGGTAAGGATCCCACACCGCGCAGCAATATTCTAACAGAGGACGAACGAGTGTAGTGTAAGCTGTCTCTTTAATGGACTTGTTGCATCTTCTAAGTGTCCTACCAATGGAACGCAAACTTTGGCTCGCCTTCCCCACAATTTTATCTATGTGGTCTTTCCAACTGAAGTTGTTCGCAATTTTTACATCCAGGTACTTAGTTGAATTGACAGCCTTGAGAATTATACTATTTATCGAGTAATCGAAATCCAACGAATTTCTTTTGGAACTCATGTGGACCGCCTCACACTTTTCGTTATTTAGCGTCAACTGCCACCTGCCACACCATACAACAATCTTTTCTAAATCGCTTTGCAACTGATACTGGTCTTCGAATGAGCTTAATAGACGGTAAATTACAGCATCATCATCCCCTTTGCACTGCTCCACTCACAGTGACAGCCGGCACTACGCTCTGAACCGGTGTGGATCACGTGGCGGTCGCACACTTGGTGTGAACGCCACGGAGTGTGGTTATATGCATATATTGTCCGCCCCGATAGCTGATTGGTCAGCGTGACAGATTGCCGTCCTACGGGCCCGGGCTCGATTCCCGGCTGGGTCGGTGATTTTCTCCCCTCAGGGACTCGGTGTTGTGTTGTCTTCATTATCATTTCATCCCCATCCGGCGTGCAGGTCGCCCAATGTGGCGTCTAATGTAATAAGACTGCACCAAGGCGGCCGGACCTGCCCTAAGGGGCCTCTCGGCCAATGACGCCAAACGCTCATTTTCATTTTCCATATGCATATATTCATGTCCAACAGTATCCACTCGTCTGGGCCACTTTTATTTGCCCCACCCTGTACTAGGATGGGTCGCGCAAGTGTTTTGTAAGCAATCTCCTTTGCGCACTCATTATCTTTTCCCAGTATCCTACCAACGAACTGAAATCTGCCACCTGCCTTACCTAGGTCTGAGCCTACATCCCCATTCCATTTCATATCTCTTCACTTTGTTATTCCCACATACACGGTCCAGTCCCATTAATGTGATCACCGCCAATGTTCGACTCGACGTGCAGTAAGCAAACACAGAAGCAGGTGGCAGCATTAGCAGTGGAGGCTATATGAAGCGTGTCGGGGTGACGCCGGAAACAGTGCAGTCGTTGTCGTATTGCGTAAATGGAACGATTATATGACGTCCAAAAGACATGGCTATTGGCTTTCGAGCCAAGCGTGGAAGCATTTCCGAAACGGCTAAGTTTGTAAACTACTCGTATACCATCCATGGCAAAACGGCGCAACCAAAACCAGCGCCAAGGTAACTGTGGTGCACCACAGGCCACAGATGACAGGCGTGCACGAACCAAGTGGCTACCAACACTGCCTCCTTAATGACCATTCAGCGAATGTTGCTGCTGCATATGGGCCTCCTCAGCAAGCTGCTGTTCATCAGCGACGAAGTCTGGCAATAGTGCAACTGGACGTCCACTGAGTGTCGGCAGATGACCTTTTCAGATGAATCAGATTTAATGCTCCATCGGACAGCAAAGGTCTTAGGCCAGAGGAGAGAGCGTCATGGTCTGGGGAATGTTTTCGTGTCACTCCCTGGGTGATCTCGTCATTCTGGATGGCGCAATGGATCAACACCAATATGCATACAAGTATATCCTTGCGTACCATGTCCACCCCTACATGCGGTTTCTTTTTCCTCAGCACCATGGCATCTACCAGTGGGGCAATGCAACGTATCACACAGTGTGCAGTGAATGTGCGTGGTTCGAAGAGCTCTAGGACGAGTTTACCATACTCCCCTGGCCATCAGACTCCCCACATTTAAATCCATTGGGGAATCTGTGGGACCACGTCGATCAGGCTGTTTACGCCATGTATCCACCACCGAGAAACCTAGCGCAGCCCGCAGCATGATCTAAAGCGCTGCTTCCCAAGCAGGAAGGCGTGCCAGTCCCCGGCACAAATCCGACCGGCGGATTAGTGTCGAGGTCCGGTGTGCCGGCCAGCCTGTGGATGGTTTTTAAGGCTGTTTTCCATCTGCCTCGGCGAATGCAGGCTGGTTCCCTTTATTCCAACTCAGTTACACTAAGTCGGCGATTGCTGTGCAAACACTGTCTCCGCATACGCGTACACCATAATTACTCTATCACGGAAACATTTGCTATTACACTTGTCTGGTACAAGACGTTTCCAGGGGGAGGGGGGTCCACTGGAGGCCGGACCGCACAATAACCCTGGGTTCGGTATGGGGCGGCGGTGGGGTGGGTGGACTGCTGTGGCCTGTTCTGGGGTTGTGAACCACTGAGGGCTACTGTAGGACGAAGCCTGTCTGTCATTTCTAGGTCCCCGGTTCAATACGCACACAATACACAACATACAGCCTAGCGCAGCTGGCCATGGCATGGCTCCATATCCCTGTCAGTACCTTATAGAACCTCACTGACTCTCTTCCCGCACGTCTCGTAGATTTCCGCCCTGCAAAGGGTGGTTATTCTGGCGTCTGACAGGTTGACACATTAATGTGACTGGACAGTGTATTTGATACTATAAACTCATAAACTCCGTCCGCAGGCGCTGGCGGGCCCGTCGGTATCGATCGACCGTCGTGTCATCTTCCGCCAGTGGCGACATTGGATGCAGTATGGAGGAGCAAGAAGTGAGCACTCTGCCTCCCGGGCGTTGTCAGGTTTCGTCGTCTGGAGCCACTACTGCTCGGTCAAGTAGCTCCAAGTTGGCATTACAAGGCTGAGTACGTCCCGTTCCAGCCCTATCACCAAGAAAATATACCTGGCAGTATCAGGAATCGAACCTGGGTCCTTCACATTGCAATGAACCTCGCTGACCACTCTGCTACAGCGGCGGACCATTGATACTGTAGTCACAGGATAAAATCTTATTTTCATTTTGCTGAGTGCACAATCTTACGTTCCTGTGCGTTTAATCGAGTTCCCACTCTTAGCACCACTTAGAAATCTTACCAAGATCAGAAAGAATGTTTGAGAAGCTTTTTTGAGACAGTACTTCGCTGTGCAGAACTGCACCATGTCCAAAGAAGTCTGATGTTACTATTGTCTGCCAGCCGGTTATACACACAAGCTCAGGTAAAAACAGAACAATTCAAAAGACTAGAGATGGGATGTTCATATTCACAGACATGGCACGCAAGGATATACTTGTATGTATATTGGTTGTTCTCTGCAGAACAGAAATGATTAGCATATCCTTCACCTCGGTTCAGCATGTGTCCTCTTTCCTAGCAAGCACAGGGTTCGCCATGGGCCCTGATAACTTGTCACATGTGTGATGGCATCGACGCGTATAAGGCGCGAAGGTGTGCTGTGGTGTAGCCATCCATGTTGTATTCAACTGGTTCCAAAGTTGATCTGTGGTGGTTGGCATTGAGTCACAGCGCTGCACCCGTCTTTTCACCGTATTCCACGCATTTCCGGTTGGCGACAAGTCTGGTGATCTTGCAGGCCAGGGAAAAAGGCTGACATCCTGTCACACCAAGAAGGCACGTGTTCGTGCAGCAATATGTGGTCGTGCATTGTCTTGCTGAAAAATGGCGTCTGGGGTGTTGTGCAGAAATGGTATGGCCATGGGTCGTTGGATGTCATTCACGTGGGTCACGCTGGTCACAGTGCCCTGGACACAAACGAACTGTGATTTATGGTTGTACCCAATTGCAACCCACATCATAAGGCCTTGCGGTGGTGCTGCACGCCTTGTGCGAATGTAGTCACTGTGATGCCACTCCCCCTGTCTGCGTGGAACCAGAATGCGGCCATCATTTTCAAACAAACAGAATCTGGAATCGTTCGAAACATTATCTGATGCCATTCCAGTCCCCAGTGACGTCGTTCCATACACAACTGCCGTCTAACATGTTTCTGCACATTCGTCACACGTAGGCGGACAAGTGGAAAATACGCAATATCCCGTGCCGTAATAAACAGCGACGGACTGTCACACCAACACTGTTCCACTGTGTCACTGTTGCGCCAGAGCCGAGGAGGACACAGATGCCATTCGGATGAGGTGTCGATCTTCTTGGGGTAGGGGAAAGGGTGGTCTGAGTGGTGCGACCTGACCCATCTCGTCGTGTTCTACAGCCTGCCGTGAACTATTTTGCACACACCCGTTACACTGCCGAAACACCTCGTTCCACACGAGCAACAATTTCCCGGATGAATACAAAAATGTGTGTGAAATCTTATGGGACTTAACTGCTAAAGTCATCAGTCCCTAAGCTTACACACTACTTAACCTAAATTATCCTAAGGACAAACACACACACCCATGCCCGAGGGAGAACTCGAACCTCCGCCGGGACCAGCCTCACAGTCCATGACTGCAGCGCCCTAGACCGCTCGGCTAATCCCGCGCGGTCCGGATGAATACATCACATTCTCTCATGCCAATAATGCGCCCTCTTTCAAACTCACTGATTTGATTGTACGGTTCGCGCGTACGCCTGCGAGGCATCCTATACGTCAACTCAACTCACACTGATCCATTACCTTCGGTTTATAGCGACAACGAGAGCCGCAGGTACAGTTTCCGGTGGGTGATGGTGCACCGCGATATCGATGTTGACTCTGAACCTGCGAGCCGACGTGGTTAAAATGTTAATCACTTCTGCAGAACATACTAATGTACATGTCCTGTAAATATGAATGTCCTGTATCTAATCGTTCAAGGCATTCTGTTTTTTTTTTCTTTTCTTTTATGAACGTGGATAGCAAAGATACCAACACACTTCTCTGAGGCGCTGCTGATGGTACTTCTACATCTGCCGAAGTCTCTCCATCCAAGATTATGTTGCGTCCTCCCTAACAAGCTAACCTCAGTCAAGTTACAGATTTTGTTTGGTACCCCATATGAGTGTACATTCACTATTAAGCGTTGGTATGGTCTAGCAACAGGGACTTTAAATGTTCTAAGTGCCCTCTTAGTTACGTCTGGCTTCAGTGTTATTGTCCTAATGCACCTAAAATACTGTGACAGATGGTTCGTGACAGGTGGTTCGGAAAACGTGGACCAGTTCTCTGTCCTTTACATTCTCCGGATGTAACCACAATAGATTTTTATTTGATGCATTTCGCAACCCTTCTCTGTCGAACAACAGTACAAGTGTGTATTCATGCCCTAATTGCGCGATATGAAATCACACACAGTACTTCTTGAGTACATCAGTGCATTTGGGGTTCAGTGCGACGGCTGATTGACGCAGTCAAAACTACACGGATGTCTAGTAGTGGACAATAATATGGGAATTGTCCACCGGTGGTCTTTATGACGGCTTGAAGTTTGCTGGGAACACTTTCAATGAAGCCCATGAATATCAGTCAGGCAGTAGTAGCCGACCGAGACAGACGCAGCAACAGGGAAGTAACCGATTTTGTGACATTTACGAGTTCCTAACTAGGAGCGGATTTTATTATATCATCTTGAGTTTCCGCGTGTAAATTTAATATGTAACAGCCACTGTTCTCGCGTTTTCGTTTGCGTCGGAATAGTAAACCGATTTTGCGACATATTACAAGTTCCTAATCAGGGGAAAATTATTTAGTTTCACCTGAGTGCTTCGGTAGTTAGGTTTTTGAATATCTGCGTATTATTAGACACAGTTCCTGCGTTTTCGTCAGGGTCTACAGTAGAGTTGCGCAGCACGTGCCGACAGTCCGTTTATCTGCATCGTTTAGTTTTCCACGATCTTTAGTATAGACAGGGACTGAGATTGTTGTGTGTGGATGCGAGCCGAGTCGGTGACACTTCGCTCTCAGCTTCAGACTGTGATGGCTTCAGTTACACAACTTGAGGCTGCAGTGGATGGGCACCACTGTTGTGGGGCGGCTGTGGGGATCCAACGGACGTCCAGCACGTCCGAGTCCTCCGGTCGGTCCTCACCGGTGACCAACCCTATTACTGCTCCCACTGAGGCTGATCCCTCACCTGTGGTCGAGTGGGAGGTCGGTCCGGGGTGAAGCAGGTGGCGAAAGACTTCCCAGGCGGCCGCACATAAGGCCTCCCCGCTTTGTCTGACAAACAGGTTGCAAGTGCTGTCTGTGGCTGACACTGTCGCTGAACCAGATGCTATCGCCTGTCCTGTTTCAGAGGAAACCACTCAGTCTGCAAGATCCGGGCAATCACAGAGGGTGGGATTATTGGTAGTTGGGAGCTCCAACGTTAGGCGCGTTATGGGGCCCCCTAGGGACTTGGCTGACAAGAAGGGTAAGAAAACCAATGCGCACTCCGTGTGCATACTGGGTGGAGTCATTCCAGATGTGGAAAGGGTCTTCCCGGATGCCATGAAGAGCACAGTGTGCAGCCAATTGCAGAAGGTTGCTCACGTCGGTCCCAATCATGTGTGTCACTTTGGATCGGAAGAGATTCTCTCTGGTTTCGAGCGGCTAGCAGAAGTGGTAAAGGCTGCCAGTCTTGATTGCAAGATGAAGGCAGAGCTGACCATTTGCAGCATAGTCGACAGGACCGGTTGCGGGCCTCTGGTACAGACCCGAGTAGAGAGTCTGAATCAGAGGCTCAGACGCTTCTGCGACCGTGTAGACTACAGATTCCTCGACTTGCGCCAAAGGGTGGTAGGGTTTCGGGTTCCGCTGAATAGGTCAGGAGTCCACTATACGCAGGAGGCGACTACACGGGTAGCAGGGGCTGTGTGGCGTAGACTGGGCGGCTTTTTAGGTTTAGAGGGTCTCGGGCAAACAGAAGAAGGGCTTCAGTCACAAAGGGTGCAGGCTGAACACAGGAAGAACGTAGGTACAGGAACCATTCGTATAATAGTTGCAAATTGTCGTAGCTGTGTTGGGAAAGTACCAGAGCTCCAAGCGCTAATAGAAAGCACTCATGCTCAAAGCGTTATAGGCACTGAAAGCTGGTTAAAGCGGGATATAAGCTCAGCCGAAATTTTTGCGAAGAACCTAACGGTGTTCCCAAAGGATAGGCTAAACACGGTTGGCGGTGACGTGTTTGTTGCTGTCAGAAGTAGTTTAATTTGTCGCGAAATTTAAGTAGATACTTTCTGTGAGTTAGTATGGGCAGAGGTCATTGTTGGCAGCCGAAATAAAATAATAACTGGATCCTTTTACCGACCTCCCAATTCGGATGATACAGTTGCTGAAAGGTTCAAAGAAAATATGAGTTTGATTTCAAACACTCATACGATAATAGTTTGTGGTGACTTTAATTTACCCTCGATATGTTGGCGAAAATACATGTTCAATTCCGGAGGTACGCATAAAGTATCATCTGAAATTGTGCTAAAGGCATTCTCTGAAAATTATTTCGAGCAGTTAGTTCATGAACCCAAGCGAGTAGTAAACGGTTGTGAAAACACACTTGACCTCTTAGCAACAAATAATCCAGAGTTAATAACGAGCATCAAAACCGATTCAGGGATCAGTGAACACAGGGTTGTCGTAGCGAGATTGAATATTGTAATCCTCGAAAAATAAGCGAAAAATATACCTATTCAAAAAAGCAGATAAAAATTCAGTTGACGCCTTCCTGAGAGACAATCTCCAATCATTCCAAATTAATAATATAAGTGTAGACCAGATGTGGCGTAAATTCAAAGAAATAGTATCGGTAGCAATTGAGAGGTTTATACCAAATAAATTAACAAGCGAAGGAGCTGATCCTCCTTGGTACACAAAACAGGTTAAAACACTGTTGCAGAGACAACGAAACGGCCGGCCGCGGTGGTCTAGCGGTTCTAGGCGCGCAGTCCGGAACCGCGCGGCTGCTACGGTCGCAGGTTCGAATCCTGCCTCGGGCATGGATGTGTGTGATGTGCTTAGGTTAGTTAGGTTTAAGTAGTTCTAAGTTCTAGGGGACTGATGACCACAGATGTTAAGTCCCATAGTGCTCAGAGCCATTTGAACAACGAAACAAACATGCCAGACGCAAAATCCCCAAGATTGGCGATCCTTTACGGAAGCTTGAAATTTGGCGCGGACTTCAATGCGAGATGCTTATAACAGTTTCCACAACTAAACTTTGTCTCGAAACCTGGCAGAAAATCCAAAGAGATTCTGGTCGTAAGTGAAGTATGTTAGCGGCAAGAAACAATCAATGCCTTCTCTGCGCGATGGCAATGGAGATACTATCGAAGACAATACTGCAGAAGCAGAGTTACTAAACACAGCCCTCTGAAATGCTTTCACAAAAGAAGACGAAGTAAATATTCCAGAATTCGAATCGAGAACAGCTGCCAACATGAGTAACGTAGATGTAAATATCCTCGGAGTAGTGAAACAACTTAAATCACTTAATAAAAGCAAATCTTCTGTTCCAGACTGTATACCAATTAGGTTCCTTTCGGAGTATGCTGATGAATTAGCTCCATACTTAACAAGCACATGCAACCGTTCGCTCGACGAAAGATCCGTATCCAAAGCCTGGAAAGTTGCACAAGTCACACCAATATTCACGAAGCGTAGTAGAATTAATCCACTAAATTACAGGCATATATCGTTAACGTCGGTATGCAGCAGGATTTTTGAACATGTATTGTGTCTGAACATTATGAATTACCTCGAAGAAAACTGTCTATTGACATAATGTCAACATGGGTTTAGAAAACATCGTTCCTGTGAAACACAACTAGCTCTTTATTCACATGAAGTGTTGAGTATTACTGACAAGGGATTTCAGATCGATAGCGTATTTCTGGATTTCCGGAAGGCTTTTGACACGGTACCACACAAGTGGCTCGTAGTGAAATTGCGTGCTTATGGAATATCGTCTCAGTTATGTGACTGGATTTGTGATTTCCTGTCAGAGAGGTCACAGTTCGTAGTAACTGACGGAAAGTCATCGAGTAAAACAGAAGTGATTTCTGGCGTTCCCCAAGATCGTGTTATAGGCCCTTTGCTGTTCCTTATCTATATAAACGATTTGGGAGACAAACTGAGCAGCCATGTTCGGTTGTTTGCAGAAGACGCTGTCGTTTATCGACTAATAAATTCATCAGAAGATCAAAAGAAACTGCAAAACGATTTAGAAAAGATATCTGAATTGTGCGAAAAGTGGCAGTTGACCCTAAATAACGAAGTGTGAGGTCATCCACATGAGTGTTAAAAGGAACTCGTTAAACTTCGGTTACACGATAAATCAATCTAATCTAAAAGCCGTAAATTCAACTAAATACCTAAATATTACAACTACGAACAACTTAGATTGGAAGGAACACATAGAAAATGCTGTGGGGAAGGCTAACCAAAGAATGCGTTTTATTGACAGGACACTTAGAAAATGCAACAGACCTACTAAGGAGACTGCCTACACTGCGCTTGTCTGTCCTCTTTTAGAATACTGCTGCGCGGCGTGGGATCCTTACCAGGTAGAACTGACGGAGAACATCGACAAAGTTCAGAGAAAGGCAGCACGTTTAGTATTACCGCGAAATATGTGAGAGAGGGTCACAGAAATGATACAGGATTTGGGCTGGACATCATTAAAAGAAAGGCGTTTTTCGTTGCGACGGAATCTTCTCACGAAATTCCAATCACCAACTTTCTCCTCCGAATGCGAAAATATTTTGTTGACACCGACCTACATAGGGAGGAACGATCACCACGATCACGCGCTATACGAGATTGGAATAATAGAGAATAGTGAAGGTAGTTCGATGAACCCTCTGCCATACAGTTAAATGTGATTTGCAGAGTATCCATGTAGATGTAGATGTAGATCAGTAGAGAATGGCAGCCCTTTCTTCGTTAAGAATCGAAGCCAGATGAGGTAGTGATGTTGGACGCTGGGGTCTGGAATGAAGTTGGCGTTCTAACTTATCCCAAAGGTGTTCGTTTGGGTACAGGTCGCGACTCTGGCGCCGTCAATCGATTTTGGGAATGTTAAGATACTACTTTATGACAAGGTGCGTTGTCATGCCGATATTCGCCGTCTGCGAGCAGTTCCTCTACTACACGCAGTACACAGTGTTCTAAAATGTTTTCATATCTTTCTGTATTAAGTGCAATAAGGGAACCACGCCCTAACCACGAAAAACACCTCCATACTAGGACTGATGGCATTTTTAAAAATATCGAGTATCCGTTAAATCTATATTTTAAAAAAATATGAATATCGACCATCGATATATCGGTATAAAGTTGCGACGTTCCAGCTAAAAAATATCTCGGCTGCACATTATAAATCTACTGACAGTTTCACAGCTGTATATTTAAGTATTGATTTATTATGAGATATTCTGTACATCAACAAGCAAGCACCCTGCTTATCCTGCCCCCCGTCCAGAGCAACAACTGAAAGGAAAACGATGCACGTTCATGGCTCTGAGCACTATGGGACTCAACTGCTGAGGTCATTAGTCCCCTAGAACTTAGAACTAGTTAAACCTAACTAACCTAAGGACATCACAAACATCCATGCCCGAGGCAGGATACGAACCTGCGACCGTAGCGGTCTTGCGGTTCCAGACTGCGGCGCCTTTAACCGCACGGCCACTTCGGCCGGCCGATGCACGTTCATACTTAGCTATATACACTTTGATAACAATGGTAACTGCAGGTAAGTGGCACAATAGATGATGTCCGTTGACTTCCCTGTTTTTTTCATTTCTGCAAACGCCAGGGACCTTGCAGTTGTAGATTACGTCAGCATTTCCCCTCACACGTCTCCGCCCACCGGAAAGACCTGTCTTGTCATTTGGATTTTTGTTCATCAGTTTCAGAAACTGTTTCTGAAGAACGCCGATGTGAAGTAACAGCATACTAGTTGCGTTAAAAATTGTCCTTTAACGCAACTGGTGTGCTCTTTCACACCGCCCCGCCTCCCCCCCCCCCCCCCCCCCAAGCAATCGGATTTCTTTGTGCCATCTATACTTGCTTTACACAGTCAAAGAGAAAGACTGGACGTGATGCAAGCTCAAAAAGTAGTAAGACTCCTTCACACAGTGAACGTGAAATTATGTTCTACGACAGTTTCGAAACAACTTCAAATATTAATCGAAAATTTGCGAAAAAATATAATAAAAAATGACAATATTGGCACTCGATATTGCTATTTCGATATCGATATACTGACATCCGTGATTATTGTATCGCCGATAAATACTGATATTTTTACGAAAAATAGCGATATTTTATCAATAGTCCTACTCCATACTGTAATACTACTTCCTCTGTACTTCCCTGTTGGCACTACAAGTGATTACAGGTAACGTTCTCCTGGCATTCGCCAAACCAAATCCTTACATCGGATTGCCACAGGGTACAGCGTGATTCATCACTCTAAATCACTCACCCCCAGTCATTCACTGTCCAGTGGCGTCGCTTTTTACGTCACCTCAAAGCGTCGCTTATCATCATTGATGACAGAACTGTGTGGCTTATAAGCTGCTTGGCCATTATACGTCATTCTTTTTTAAGTCCCTACGCAGTCATTGCGCTAGGTGGACTGCTTGTAGCACTTTGGATAGGCTTACCGTACGTCCGGACAGTCCTGGTTTTTTAGTGCAGTCCGAGATAATTTCCTGGGGTTGCAAAAATGTCCAGGGTTTGAATGTTTTATGACTAGCGAGCAGTTTTTGTAAATATGAGACCTGAATGTTCGAAATCGCGTTTTTAAACATGTTGTTGTGTCCGAGCCACTCTCATCGACCGTGGAGCTTGCACTGATGTCGATGGGGAAGGTAGCCAACGGTTTTACCACAGCTTTCCGCGTTGTTGTTAAGCAACACAACAGGGGCTATGCTTTATGTTGTATTCCTTTGTGAAGCAACTCGTCTACACGGTTTGGCTCAGTTTATCTCTATTTGTTTTTTGTCTCTCCGTTTAGCAATGGACAAAAGAAAGACTATGTTTAATGTCAACCTGCAAGAGGAAGGCAAATTTTTGAAACTGTATAATTACAGTAACAATGAAAGTGTTTATTACACACCACGTACTGGAAAATTTCTGTTGCTTAAAGACGTGAAAACAGCTACACATAGCAGTGCTATTGATGCTTCTGCTTCACCAAACGTAAGAAATTTTTTAAGCCAAAGATGGGAATATCAATTATCTGGAGTGTGCTGCCAAAAAGGCTACATCCTCATACCGCACTGCTAGACACGGACACCATTGAGAATACAACTATATAAGCAAAGCTAATGTTTCAGTGAACTGCTTCAAAAATATGGCCTGGATTGGATACAAAAAAACATGGTTGGCCCAACATTTCAGCTCATGAGTGATTCCTTCAGCTGATTTTTTTTACAGCCACTCTCTGGAATGTTTGACGCCGCTGTTCGTCAGTACATGACGGCTGCCTGTTCTTGGTGTAGCTATGGTTGTTCCTTTGTGTTCCCATTTCACAATCGCATCGTCAACAGTCGATTTGGGCAGTTTTAGAGGGGTTGAAATGTCCCTGATGATTTGTTACTCAAATGATATGAATATGGGAAGAAACTATTGGTGGCAGTTGAGTATTCGAAGAAAGCACCGCACTCCTTTTTTCAAGTTGGCAGGTTTTGCTCGAGGCCATTATAAACAGCAAACTTTAATCCTAACAGAAGAAGAAGGGGATGTGGTACCTCCTATGGAGCAAGCAGATCAGTTTGGAAAGCATTTCAGAAAACTGCTAGATGTAGAAACTCCAGAAGGAAGTATAGAACAATAATGGGAGTTCAATACAGAGGAAGAGGAAGAACCTGAACCTTCAATGGAAGAGATAAGAACAACTGTAGAGTTCAAATGGCTCTGAGCACTACGGGACTTAACATCTGAGGTCATCAGTCCTCTAGAACTTATAACGACTTAAACTTAACTAACCTAAGGACATCACACACATCCATGCCCGAGGCAGGATTCGAACCTGTGACCATAGCGGTTGCGCGGTTCCAGACTGAAGCGCCTAGAACCGCTCGGCCACCGCGGCCGGCAACCGTAGAGTCACTCAAAAACAATAAAGTGCCAGGTGGTAGTGGTATTAGTGCAGAACTGGTTAGAAACGGAGGGGAAGTTTTATTGGAGACGCTAAGACAGCTTATTGTCAAAATCTGGCCATCAGAGGAGATCCCGGTTGAATGGAAGAGAGCAACTGTATGCCAATTTTTTTTAAAAAAAGGAGATGCCACAAAAGTGGACAATTATCGAGGAATCTCGCTACTTGAGATAGGTTATAAAGTCTTAACCTCCCTGTTACTTAGTCACCTGAAACCTGCCCCACAAGAGATCATAGGATCCATATCAGTGTGGATTAATGGCAGGACGCTCAACCATAGATCTCATCTTTACACTACGACAGCTAATGGAAAAGTACTATGAATTTGATAGAGAATTGCACCTCATATTTATAGATTTCCGACAGGCCTATGGCAGCATTAATCGGACGGTATTATGGATAATAATGCAGGAGTTGGGCATCACAAGAAAATACATCATAGTGATTGAACCATGTTATACAGATACAAGCTGCCTAGTATGGTTTGGAAACAAAATGTCAGAGCCTTCCATTGTTCAACACGGTTTGAGACAAGACACAACCTTGGCCTTTGCCGATGAAGTTGTGATTATGGGAGAGACACTTAATCAGGTAGTGTCTGACACCACTAGGATCATGGAAGAGGGAAGCAAAGTGGGATTAGTTGTCAACGACGAGAAAACCAAATATATGATCATCTCACGCCGACAGGATTTCCCTACCACTATCAATATAGATGGACACAATTTTGAACGAGTAGAGAAGTCTTAAGAGCTGGAGAATCCATCCCCACATTCGGGAGGACGACGGTTCAATCCCGTTTCCAGCCATCCTGATTTAGGTTTTCCGTGATTTCCCTAAATCGTTTCAGGCAAATGCCGGGATGGTTCTTTTGAAAGGGCACGGCCGATTTCCTTCCCCATCCTTCTCTAACCCGAGCTTGTGCTCCGTCTCTAATGACCTCGTTGTCGACGGGACGTAAAAAAACACTAACCACTAATCTATCCCCAACCGAGTATTCAATTCCCAGCTGATTGGAAGGTCGTCCAAGGACTAGGTGGAAAGATAGGGTGATGAGGACGTTGCAGAAGGTAGAACCAACAGCATCCCTGGAAGATACAACGGACAGAAGAAAGTGGAACAACATCTGCCAGAAATACCTGCAACTGTGATCAGGACAATGCTCCTTCCTGTGCCACTGATTGTGTTATTGATCGATGTATAGTGTGTTATCCTGGTTTGTAATATTTCTTTTGCTTTCTGTCATGGGACTTTATGGCCTGTTATGTACAATAAATGATGATGATGATGATGATGACAATGATATCCGATGACTAGTCCACGTTTGAAGACCATAGAGCTCTCCTGACGTATCGATTATGTAGATAATGCTTCTCTACCGACAACACAGTGTTCCCCACCTCCCTTTATATTTGTGTCATCTAATGGTCAATTCTGTATTACATTTGAGTGTCCAGAAATTTTTAATCGGATTTTGTATCAGTGCTAACGAGGAGCATTTTTATGAGAGCTTCCTGTGGCTTGCTGGTAAGGCCTGTCCCTGTATGTTTCCCTAGAAGAAGAGATGTAGAATATGAGTTCCAACTTGTACATCTTCTTCTTTAATTTCGTGTGCCTTGTTCCGTGTCGGTGCAGGGTCTGCATGGGTATTTACGGGTTTGGCATGGTTAGTTTAATTGGTGGCCAGCAGTCTGCGTGCAGCGCTATTCTTGGGAAAATGGGCGTATGTTGTCTAAATATGTCCGAATGGTCTAACTGAGGCGCGACTTGGGCATCATCCCGGTACTTATCGAATGGAATGTGGAAAACGCCTAAAAACCACATTGTGAGTGGTCACTACACCGACCCTCTTCGTTAATCCTTCGTTAATTCGATCCTGGGTAGACGCACCTCGCCGGCCGGAGTGGCCGAGCGGTTCTAGACGCTACAGTCTGGAACCGCGTGACCGCTACGGCAACAGGTTTGAATCCTGCCTCGGGTATGGATGTGTGTGATGTCGTTAGGTTGGTTAGGTTCAAGTAGTTCAAAGTTCTACGGGACTGATGACCTCAGAAGTTAAGTCCCATAGACATTTGAACCATTTTTTAGACGCACCTCCCCGTCACGTAAGAGGCGCTTTAACACGCACAGCTATCCACCTATCCGGACAGCTCAACATATAACTAAAGCATGTATCCATATAACACATTTTGTCTTCTATGATCGGAACATGTCCTGAAAGTTTCCTCGTCGATTTGTTACAGCCTTTATGTCGCGAAATGACAATGACGGTAAAATCAGAGCAATGAGACCTCATACAGGTGCTTGCCAACACTCCTTCCCATGCCCAGTTAAGAATGGAATAGACCAATGTGAAAGCGGAGAGGAGAATAATAATAAATTAAAGTTTTCAATTTAACTGTCAACATCTGCCACATAATTAGATATCCAATATCGTCTAAAATCTACCACGCCATTCTAATGGTACGATTTAGGTTATCTGTGTGACTGAAGGGTTAATTCGTGGCCTAACCCAGTTACAGGTTGCCTATCTAACGGTTTTCAGGTGTAAAAAAAAGAAAGCTTTTCATTATTTTATACAATTATTGACCTATTTGAAAGACTGCAACTCTTATCATGAAGTATTCATTAAGAGCTATAAGCACACTTAAAAGTTTAACACAGTAAGTGTAGTACTGGATTTATAAACTGAGTGTATGTCTTCAGGCAGCATAACTCATGTTGCGCGTATTCTATCTATATCCGAATCCCGCTCCAGCTACTGCCGGGTCTAGGTACTGATGAGTCCTCTCCATCTGGCTCGGTCCTCCCACCACTTTTCTTCCTCCACTTGCTGCCAGGTCACACCTCTCCTTTCTACAGATATTCTCACTCCCATTTTCCACCGTGTTCTTGGGCGCCCTCTAGGTCTTTTCCCATCCATCTTTAGTTCTTCCATAATTTTGGGGAGTCTCTGCCCATGCATCCTCTTAACATGCCCATACCATCTTAATCTCTTTATTTCAATTTCTTCTCTCATACTTTCTTGTTTGAGGCCCTTTCTAATCTCTACATTCCTTACTCTGTCCATTCTTGTTTTTCCCTTAACTGCTCTGAGAAATTTCATTTCCCCTGCTTGCAGTCTTCTCCAGTCCCTTTCTGTCATTGTTCTTGTTTCTCCACCATAGGTGACAATAGGGATGTAATACTTCTTATACATAAGGAGTTTTGCTCTTTCTGAAACTTCATTATTCCATATCAGGTGTTTTATTGTTTGGTAGAAATTGCCTCCCTTCTGTAACCTCCTATTAATTACCATATCATCTACAATTGTAGTACTGGATTTATAAACTGAGTATATGTCTTCAGGCAGCATAACTCATGTTGCGCATATTGCTCAGACTATATTCATCCAGCTTTTGCGAATGAGAACACAGAGCGACTTCCAACATACTTTACACATAATCTCAAACGTTTGCGAATCTTCTTCTCGCCGACAACCCCACAAAATGATGAAAGGAAAAAGTTTATCGCTTGATACATTTTTGCTCTTCATACAGTAAAACTACAGCACAAGCCAATACGTTTTAATTAATTACTTCTTTACTACTGACTCTGTTGGCAACACATTTTGCAGACAGTGTCCACTGAATGTACCAGCAAAATGGTATGATTGTGCGACACATAGTTCGGAAGATATGATGTTTTGCACATCGCAGTTCGATCCTTTAAAGAATCAGGGCGGAGGTTTACTGTTTCTGTTATAATGCATCCCAGTTCGTACGATTTGGTAAACCACATAAATTATCTTCATTTTCAATGAACTAGAGCTACATTAATTTTTCCAGCTAGCAGACGACAAATTATAGGTTAATGGTACCGCGGTAACGGATTCGCATACCGTGTAACCAAAAAAAGGCTATTATTGTTGTTTAGTGACAGGAATATATATTAAAAATTCGAAATATCTTTGATAATATGCATGTCTGTGATGCAATAGAACTATAATCATTGACATACTTAAATCTGGAACAACAGTGGGTGAGCAAGAAAGCCTTGGAATGTAACTTCCATCACTCAGTAACTAGTATTGAGTTTGCCCAGTAATTGGTATTGAATTCACCCAGTTATTGATATTGAGTTTCGTTTTGCGAGTACGTTCTAGTAGCGCAGCGTAGTAACTACAGTAGGAGTACGGAACATAAAGTCTGATCTGGTAAATTGGTTTTCAGTTGAGATTTGTGTGTCCAAGACATGCGCGAAGTTTCCAACGGGCAAGGAAAATACTCTGTACAACGACGAAGCAATGACGGAAATAAAGAAAGGTTCAGGAGCGGCATTAAAATTCAAGGTGATAGTGTATCTGTCAGAAGGATGTAGGCTGCAGTAGGTACTGGGAGATGAAGAGGCTTGCACAGGATAGAGTAGCATGGAGAGCTGCATCAAACCAGTCTCAGGACTGAAGACCACAACAACAACAGTGTATCTATCAATTGTAAGATTTACTACCGACATAACTATCCACAGTGAAAGCGAGGAAGAATTGCGGCACCTGGTAAATGGAATCAGCTGTCCAATGAGCACTGAATATGGATTTAAGGTTGAACCATAGAAAGAAAGTGGCGAGGAGTATCAAAAATGAGAGTAGCAAAGCACTTAACATCAAAGTTAACTTGACATCGAAACTGAGGACTACGAAGTAGTCGAAGTGAAGGAATTCTTCTACTTTTGAAGCAAAATAAACTCTGACGGACGAAGACAGGAGGACATGAAAAGCAGACACGCACAGATAAAAAAAGGTATTCCTGGCCGAAAGAAATCTACTAATATCAAACATCAGCCTTAATCTGAGGAAGAAATTTTTGCAGACGATGTGATGTTTGGTTTGTGGGACGCTCAACTGCGCGGTCGTCAGCGCACGTACAAAGTCCCAATTTTCACAGAATCAAATCGAGCCACTGTCAAGAATGATGATGAAATGATGAGGCCAATACAAACACCCAGTCCACGTGCATAGAAAATCCCCAACCCGGCCGGGAATCGAAGCCGGGACCCCGTGATCCAGAGGCAGCAACGCAGGCCACTAGGTCACGAGCTGCGGACTTCCGAACGAGACACTTAGTGCACAATATTATATGGAAGCGAATATAGGACTGATGAAACAGGAAAGGAATTTAAGCGTTTGAGATGCGGGTCTATAAAAGGTGAACTGACAAGAAATGATGAGGTCCTCCGCAGAATAGGCGAGGAGAGGAATTTGTGGAAGACATTGACAACAAGAAGGGACAGGATGACTGGACACGTATTAAAAATCAAGAAATAACATCCATGGCATTTGAGGGAACTGTAGAGTAAAAACTGTAGAGGGGAACAGAAACTGGAACACATCCAATGAATAATTGAGATTGGCACAGGAGAGGAATTCGTAGGACGCCGCGAGTGACATAAACAGCCGTATCTTTTGATTGCATTGACTTAAGAAGCTCAACTTTTTACACTGACAAGCGACCGTAGACGTTTGTACGTGACATGTATTTCAACTTGATACTTCTATCCGTTGCTGAGAAAAAGGGGGTCTCAACAGACGAGCAACAAATGGCAAACAAGTGGCATAATTATATTTGACAATTTTCGGATTTTTTTCCTTTACTTATGCTGTGAAACCTTGCTTCTTGGTAAATTTCATGATTCTAGGTCAACGAGAACCCTATAGATTTTCATGAGTGAGTTTGTGACTATAAAAATATATGACATAAATGGTCGGAACTTTTGAGTGCATTGAGTTTGAAGCTTAAATTTTTTACGCCACCAAGTGATCTTAGACTTTATTATCTGACTAAGTTTCCTGTGCGGCTGCTCCCGGCGGAGGTTCGAGTCCTCCCTCGGGCATGGGTGTGGGTGTTTGTACTTAGAATAATTTAGGTTAAGTAGTGTATAAGTTTAGGGACTGATGACCTTAGTAGTTAAGTCCCATACGATTTTACACACGTTTGAACATTTGAACAACTAAGTTTCAACCTGATTCCTCTATCCGTTCTTGAGAAAAGGGGTCTTTAACAGGCGGACAGACAGACGGACAACGAAGTGATCCTATACGAGTTTCGTTTTTACCGACTGAAGTACCGAACCCTGCCTTATTTACACTAGCATTACATATCCACAGCCAGACAGTTATTATTAGCAAGGAATTTAACTCGCGCCGACAGTAATATTAAAGTGATTGTCCTCGACTGACACGGGTCAACCAAAATCAGCTGTGACCTTGCGCGTTGTCACGATTATGGAAGGACCGAAGCTGTACTTTTTCTACACGCACATACAGTCAGCATCAGAGAAGCATATTTTGTGCAGCATACATGTTTGACTAGCATCCTCAGAAAAGTTAAAATCTTTTAGCGTCGCGTAATTACACGCAGTTCATTGTCTTATAAAACTGTGACACCAAGAAATTACGAGAATTTTGTAGCAAGCCGGATGACCCCTTTAGCTATTATAGGCTGTTTCCCAGTTAAAAACAATATAACTGTTGATATTTCCCCTTCTTTACAGGAGTTACATTGGGTGCCTCCGTTTTGCAGAAACGTTTGTATCGTACTACAGCTTTGTTGCTCGCATGCGATGACGCTAGTTGTTTTCCGAATGACCGCTAGATGTCAGGAGACGGCTCTCTGTGTGTGCTGCGCTGTCGTGCCGTAATCTGACGTTTGCAGTGACGTCACTAATGCTGTCCTGTATTTCAGATTACGAGCGCTAGATGTCGGAAGAAGCGTTGTGGCGTCCTCCACGCGCTGTGAGCGTAGGCACTGGAAGGCCGGGATTCCTTTCTTTCAGTCAAACGTGAAACGTGTGCGGCCGACACTAGTTCGTTGAACACTGCAGTCGTTCAAAGCCGAACGCTTGTTTACGCCCAGTTTAATATGCTTCTGGGATTATATTCTTAACCACACAATTACATCTGAACTCTAAACAGTTAAGGGAGAGAAAAGATTTACGTCTTACGTGTAATTAAGCTTTACGGTATTCTGGCTGTTTAATTTGTACACCTTTGAAATGGTATAGCATGTCCTAACCGCTGAGGTACTTTGTTGCCTAGCAACGTGCCAATGCGTTCAAGGCAAGCTGTAGTTACGAAACGAACAGACCGGGTGGCCTTTGTTCCGACGTTGTCGTATTTCCCCAAAGCGGTTGCCGACAAGGCTGTACAGGGTGACGCAAAAGTGTCGCTACTTGTCTCATTTGCTTCGACGTCCGGTAATCTTCAACGCTTGTGTCCCTTTCGGCCTCCCAGCCATTAAAATTGCCCTACGTCTACGAGGTAGAGCACTAAACAGTCTGTTTTAATACGAAACTGTTTTTTCCTGATATCGACTTGTCTAACACGATGCAATAACATACGTTGAGTTTGGAAACGTAGAACAATCAGAAGGCTTCACTGAAAAGCATAGGGCGATTCCAGCAGTCAGATGTGAGCTGCACAAATAGCACCCATGATCGTGTTGCAATCATGAAACGTCTTAAGATAATAACAAGTTGACTGACGGCGCATATGATGTCGGGACGTCACAACATCGACCACTGTGACTGGCAAAAAATATATTTCTTCACCGTTTCCAACGTTGGCTTTGTGTCTGGCAGACGTCCAGAAAAGTTTACGTGCTTTGTAGATTTCTAATCATTGCTTTTGGAGATTGTGTGCCGGAGTGTGGAACAGTGTTTAAAGGCTCAGGGCTCTAATTCGCAGGATGGCGGTTCAAATTCCCACCACCCACACAGATTTCTCGTTTTCCGTGATTTTACTAAATAGGTTAAGGAAGTTACTGGAATGACACTGCAAAAAAGGACCACGGCCGATTACCTTTCCTTAACCTTCCACAATCCGGATATGTGCCCCGGCACTTCTATATGTTAAGCCCTTATTTTCTTTATTTACTGGGATGGTGTGGCTTGCAGTCTTATGGTATTCTGTTAATCATCTTCCAATTCATTACGAACGAAGATGCATGTGAATATTTCAGTTGACCTGGTAAATCCTCTGACTGCATATATTTTTTTCCTATCGCGGATGCTGTCTACCGAGAAGATAAAATACTTCACAATACTCATACATGATTTAACAAACATGTGGGTGTACTTCAATACTTTCCCTGGGTCGGTCGCTCACTTTAATGATCGGTGTTTAGGCGCTGCACGTTCTGGCGAACCTTACACAGGTCTTCTGGAAACATAGTGCAACATTCACAGGGGCACTATAGTACAATTCCGGAGGAAGCTTTTTCAATTTTTTCAGCTACATACGTATACCATGACGCGTATGATAGATGCGCGAAGCATGCACAACTTCCGTACCTTAGCGTAAGATCTTCCCGAGAACCCGAGGAAGTTCTGGCCCTAGGTAAAATAGGTAAGCGGCTCGAAGGTTTCTGCCCATTTACACTTTGACCATTCTTGTGTGGCAGTAGCAGACAGCAAAAGGAAAGCTGACGTTTTAAATTTCGCGTTTAAAAAATCATTCACGTAGGAGGATAGTACAAACAACCGACGTTTGACCGTCACCCAAACTCTCGTATGGAGGACACAGTAAAAGGCATCCCTTGCGTAGAGAAGCAACTATAAGAGTTGAAAACAGGAAAGTCACCAGCTGGGAATGGAATATCTGTTCCGTTACTCTATGGCACAGGCCACTTACTTACCCTGCAGTTGTTGCGAATCTTTCGCCCAGCGCTACTTGAAAAAAGTTCAGGTGACCGCTCTATATGAAAGAGTAAATAAATGTACCCACAGAATTACATACCAGTGTCCTTAGCGTCGATATGCTGCAGAATTCTGTAACATATCGTGACCTCAAAGGTGATAACTTTCCTTGAGACGGTAAAGCGCCTGTCCACAAGCCAGACGGTTTTAGAAAGCAACGCTCGTGTGCAACGCAGCTTGCCCTTATCTCATATGATATCCTACGAACTATGGATGAAGGGCAAGGGCAACAGCTAAATCCCATAGTGCTCTACTGCACTGCGTAGACGAAGATCCGAGCATACCGATCAGGTTCTCAGAAATGTGAATGAGTCGGAGACTTTTGAAGCAATGGAACCCGGTACTTTGTCCTGGACGGCGAGCGTTCATCAGAGACAAAGTTATCTACATCTACATATATACTACGCTGGGCCACCAAGCGGTGTGTGGCGGAGGGCAAACTCATATCCCCCCTCTGTTCCATTCGCTGATCGCGAGAGGCGAGAGGGGAAAACGACTGTCTGAACGCGTCAGTTATCGTCAGGTTTGCCACAGGGAAGTGTGATGATACGGTTCTTATTCTCCGTTCTTAATCTCTGTGTACTTAACTGAGCTGACAGACAGGATGAGCAGCAATCAGCGGCTATTTCTGATGACGCTATGGTGTACGGGGCTTTATCGTCGTTGAGTGACTGTACGAGGACACAAGATGACGTAGACAAATTTTCTGTTTGGTGTGATGAATGGCAGCTTCCTCTAAACGCAGAAAAATGTAAGTTAATGCAGATGAGTAGGGAAAGTGATTTTGTAATGTTCGAATACAGCACTAATAGTGTGTTGCGTGAACAGTAACCATCGATTAAATGTCTAGGCGTAACGTTGCAAAGTGATATGAAATAGGACGAGTACGTAAGAACAGTGATGGGGAAGGCAAATGGTAGACTTGGATTTGTTGGGAAAATTATAGGAAAATGTTGCTCATCTATAAAGGAGACGGCGTATAGAACAGCAGTGCGATCCATTCTTGAGTACTACTCGAGTGTTTGGAATCCCCACTTGGTAGGATTAAGGGAAGACATCACAGCAATTCAGAGGTGAGCTCCAAGAGTTGTTACCGTGTGTTACGGGGATGCTTCGCGAATCGTATGGGAATCTCTAAGCGGAAGACGACGTTCTTATCATGAAACAGTATTGAGAAAATTCAGATAACCGGCATTTCAAACTGAGTGCAGTACGATCCTACTGCCGTCAATGTACATGTCACCTAAGAACCACGAAAATAAGAGCTCATACGGAGGCGTACAGACAGACGTTATTAAATGGTTCAAATGGCTCTGAGCACTATGGGACTCAACTTCCGAGGTCATAAGTCCCATAGAACTTAGAACTACTTAAACCTAACTAACCTAAGGACATCACACACATCCATGCCCGAGGCAGGATTCGAACCTGCGACCGCAGCGGTCTCGCGGTTCCAGACTGTAGCGCCTAGAACCGCACAGCCACACCGGCCGGCCAGACGTTATTAGCTCGCTGTATTTGCGAGTGCGGCAGTAAAGGCTTGCAGAGTACGTACGTGGATGTAGACGATAAAGCATTAGACCTCTTCGTGGTGTCAGAAGCTTTACCGTATAATTTTTGAGGTAAGTATTCCTTTCCAATGAACTTCAGAAAATTGTTTTCTTGCGTTCCTGGATAGCTTCATTGCAAATGCTGATGTCAAACCGTAATGAAAAATGAAACTACTTTGTTGCGTTTAACTGAATAATGGCTTCCTTCGACAGCGGCACGTAGTGTCCACCTAACACCATTTGTAAAATCGGAATGAAGATTTAGGTTACTCAGAACTTTTCAGACTGCTGAAATCTCTTTCAAGAAGAGATATATGCTGGCGTTTCAGGCATAGGAACAAAGAGTTGGCGAAATACGTTTTATTTCTAGACTCCTTGAGAGACTGCAAAATATTACCCAACGGAAATACTGACGAGTGTCTGAGTCGAGTCTGTATGCCGTAAAGAGATAGTATACTTATTTCAGCTATTAAAAAAAAAAAAAGTCGAATGTGACGGCACCGCTGGTAACTATTGGCAAAAATGGGACTAGCGGCACCGCTGTCTTTCAAGATACAAGACTCCACGCCGGTTGTCGCAAATGCACTGCTGCAGCAGACGTCACAGATGTATATTCTGATCCTCCATATGACATCATCAATAGAAGCGGTTTATCGTGATTGGACTATAGACCAATGAAAATAACTCGTCTGGTAAAATTAAACGCAGTTGCTAGCACGTTATAGCAACCAAGAGGTACAGGATGTTTCACAATCGCTATTACAAGGAGAGGACACCTAGTAGATAAGGTTTTGATAAAGGATCCATGTCTGGCAATGTACCATTTGGAAGTAAAATTAGTTTGAAGATCGGCTCACTTTCATTAGCTTCACGGTACGCACACAAACTGAGAAGAGGGCGCCGCTGTCAGTCCCTGTTGTAATTATGACGTCACGAACAATTGTCTTCCGACTACAAGAATGGCTGCAAGAGGCTGGTAAACGGGTACGTTCGTAACTAGGAGGTTTGACTGTTGTGGTCCACGGACTACGCGCACATTTGTCTAAGGTCGTCCTTCGTCACGTAGAAAAGAACCCGACGATGAGCACTCGGAACACTGCCGTTGCCACGAACTTCTGTAGAGAACGTAGGTCAGAGGTTATTGTCTCCTCTGTCTGCGCACGGTGAAGCCGGAGATTTGGAAGTTATCCCATCTTAGACTTATTTTTACATCCAAACGGCATATTTCCGGACATAGGTTCCTTATCAAAACTTCATCTACTACGTCCTCTGTACAATCGCAAGAAGCTTGTAAAAGGAATTGTGAAACACACTGTAGTCATAGGTGAGAGGGGGCAGTTGCCCCTCCCCTGGTGACTAGAATACAGAGTTTTTATTGATTACGGAATTCTCACACACTTCATATAACACGCTTCTCGTGTTAGCTATAAAATTTAGTGCTTGTGGCATAACACGTTATCAAAACCGGCTAACTCACTTATATCAGAACCGGCAATTTTAGTCTTGCCCTCGTCCCTGGAAAAATTTCATCGGACGCCCATGTATATAGTATTCTGGGAAAATGACTGATCGACTCACTCCCCCCCATCCCCCGTTATGTGCTGGCAATATTATGCAATGAGGGAGAGAGAGTTTTCCAATATCTCCATTACAGTCTTCCTCATTTCTTCTGATCACTCCTTTCGTGGCTCATGTTTGCCCCCAGCAGCTACAGAACATTCCAGTAGGACAGTAATTATGGTCTGTGGTACCAGTTCACGAATCGACTACAATGCGATATGGAGCACGAGGATAAATTCCTAAAATGTTCAAATGTGTGTGAAATCAGTTCCTAAGGTTACACACTACTTAACCTAAATTATCCTAAGGACAAACACACACACTCATGCCCGAGGGAGGACTCGAACCTCCGCCGGGATCAGCCGCACAGGATAAATTCCAACTACGGTTCTAGTGTTCAAAGCCGCCAGATATCAGTCCAGCCTAGCGTACGTAGTCCGCAGACCACTTCTTTGTAATTATCAGCGAATGACGACTGGAGGTTACCAAGTTTGACGTCCCATTGACGTCGGGGTTGTTAGAGAAGGAGCATAAGTGCCATTAGGAATGGAATGAGAAGTAAGTGAACTGTGACTTCGCTGAATGAACTATCCTGCAAGTACCTCAAGAGATATGGCAATCCCTCCGGCAAGTGTAAATAGAAATTTACAAAAGGAGCGGGTGGATGGGGTGGGGACACGTTGCTGAACCCCGCTCCACCTGAATACTGACCCGGCGCTCTAACGAGAGGTAACATTCTCTGTTTCACTGTTTCATTGGCCACATTGGCCCCCCAGGACTTGAGCTACGTTGGTGTGTGTGTGTATGGGGGGGGGGGGGAGGGGGACTCATGTTAGAATGCCGAGATAGTTTTGAGATTTCACGAGAAAGGATCTGATTAACCCACCAGGATGGCCGTGCGTGTTAAGGCGCCGCTTCCGGAACGGGGAGGGTGCGCCGGCAAGGGATCGAATGCGCCAGGCGGATTAACGACGAGGGTCGGTGTAATGGCCAGCATGGATATGGTTGTCAGACAGTATCCCACATCACACAAGCTGTGGCTTTCACATGGATAACTCTTTACGCAGACGGTTGGGGTACCTTACCAAAGGTAAGACAGGGGATGGGGGGGGGGGGGCAGCTGGATGGCGACAAGAAGGGCATCCGGCCACCCCTTAAATTAACCACGCGAAATCCGTTTCATAACCATGCCGACCGTGCGTCAGTGCAGGAGAAAGGCACAGGAAAGTGAATGATGACGACGATGGCTTTAGTTGCACGTGCTTGTTGTCAATATCCATTACTCGATCTGGCTTTCTTCAAACTGACATGGAATTGGTACGTATATCGGTGTGGCGGGGCAGTATGCTTGTACAGTTTACGATTTTTTTTTTTTTCCTGTTGGGAAGGGGGACGGGGGGAAGGGGCAGCTACCATTCCCTCTGCCCCTCACTGGGTAGGCCCGTTGCACCCTGTACCTTTTACTGTTGCGATCTCAGCTGACTTAGGCCCGATCTATTACCACAACCGTATCAGTTTTTTTATGTGGGGAGGAGGATCTTCGGTGTTCTGGCTACTTTGATGGACGCCACCACTATTTCCTTCCCCGTGCCATCCTCTTCATTTCAGAACACCACCTACACCTCAATTATTTGTTGGATATATTCCAATATCTGTCATCCCCTTTGCCCTCTTCTACAGCTTCCTCATGCACCATGGACGTTATTTCTTAATGTCTTAATACAAATCCAGTCAACCCGTCCCTTCTTCTTGTCAGTGTTTTCCACACATTGCTCTCCTTGCTAATTCGGCAACCCTGAACAGTCCCCCTAGTTTTCAATATATTTTAAAAAAGCACCACATCTCAAACGCTTCAGTTCTTTTCTTTATCAGTTTTACCACAATCCACGACTCGCTTCCTTACTGTGCTGTGATCCTTCTCAGAGAATTTCTTTCTCAAATTAAGTCTTCTATTTCATACCGGTAGACTTTTTTTGATCAGGAATTCCCTCTTTTCTACTGCTTCTCTACTTTTATATTTTTCTTGCTCCGCCCGTCGTGCCTAATTTTGCTTTCAAGGTGGCAGACTCCCTTCACTTCTTCTAATTCTTGGTACTCAGTTCTGATTTCGAATTTATCGCTAATCTCATTGTTGCTGCTTCTCATTACTTTCGTCTTTCTTTGATTTACTATCAATCCATAATCAGGGCTCATTCAAAAATATCCGTAATTCTTTCTCACTTTCACTGAGGATACCAGTGCCATAAGCGAATGTCTTCAGCGATATTCTTTCTCCCGTAATTTTAAGCCCACTCCTGAACCTTTATTTTATTAGAGTCCGTCAAATTATACGAAATACAGCACCGCTGTTTTAGAGCGTACATATATTGGAGAGATGCCATCAACACCAATCAAAGCTCTACTTTTGGAAGCAGCTGAGATGCATTTACACATTCCGCACCAGTTCCCGGCGAATAAATTTATTCTACGGAGGAGAACTAACGAAATCTGGGGCCCTTCATTGTCCAGAAATTAACTTTGGGACGATTATTGTCTCTCTTTTGAAACGATAACCGTGCTGCCTGAATGATAACCGCTACTAAGCAAGCATACTTCTTTACTATCCGTTCACAGGGCCGACCAGCATTGCGAAATTGGTTTTTATCAGCCACTCAGTTCCTGCAACATCCAAGTACTCCCAAAAATGAAAATCAGACATAAATAATCTATTCACTACAACCGTGCATATGCAGTAGCCGGATGCGATTAGAATATTTACTGATGAAAAGAATTGATCAAGAGTGTGTGGGTAGCTTCTTCTTTTATTCTAATCTCTGTGCAGAATCGTCAGGCGCCCTTTCACAGAACACTGAAGTGTTTACCGCAGACTCAATAAGTGCACTATCACCTCTCAACAGTCTGGCAGTTTGCAGGGCCATCACCTTCCATCTTATAAACATATTGCATACGATGGTTGTGTTGTAGCAGAATGAAGCTTGCTGAATTTTGTCTGGATTTCATTCCACGCATGCCCCCAACGGAACGAGGAAGTCGACCTATTCCCAAAGGGAGCAACTCGTAATGGGAAGTTAGTTATCCAAGATTTCTATACATTCCGCATTATGCTGTACTTTTAGCCAGGGCATATGACCTATTGAAGACAGAGGGCAAAGAAATACGGTTGTTGTTGTTGTTGTGGACTTCAGTCCTGTGACTGGTTTGATGCAGCTCTCCATGCTAATCTATCCTGTGCAAGCTCCTTCATCTCCCAGTACCTACTGCAACCTACATCCTTCTGAATCTGCTTAGTGTATTCATCTCTTGGTCTCCCTCTACGATTTTTACCCTCCACACTGCCCTCCAATGATAAATTTGTGATCCCTTGATGCCTCAGGACATGTCCTACCAACCGCTCCCTTCTTCTAGTCAAGTTGTGCCACAAACTTCTCTTCTCCCCAATCCTGTTCAATACCTCCTCATTAGTTACGTGATCTACCCACCTAATCTTCAACATTCTTCTGAAGCACCACATTTCAAAAGCTTCTATTCTCTTCTTGTCCAAACTATTTATTGTCCATGTTTCACTTCCATACATGGCTACACTCCATACAAATACTTTCAGAAACGACTTCCTGACACTTAAATCTATACTCGATGTTAACAAATTTCTCATCTTCAGAAACGCTTTCCTTGCCATTGCCAGCCTACATTTTATATCCTCTCTACTTTGACCATCATCACTTATTTTGCTTCCCAAATAGCAAAACTCCTTTACTACTTTAAGTGTCTCATTTCCTAATCTAATTCCCTCAGCATCACCCGACTTAATTCGACTACATTCCATTATCCTCGTTTTGCTTTTGTTGATTTTCATCTTATATCCTCCTTTCAAGACACTGTCCATTCCGTTCAACTGCTCTTCCAAGTCCTCTGCTGTCTCTGACAGAATTACAATGTCATCGGCGAACCTCAAAGTTTTTATTTCTTCTCCCTGGATTTTAATACCTACTCCAAATTTTTCTTTCGTTTCCTTTACTGCTTGCTCAATATACAGATTGAATAACATCGGGGAGAGGCTACAGCCCTGTCTCACTCCCTTCCCGACCACTGCTTCCCTTTCATCCCCCTCAACTCTTATAACTGCCATCTGGTTTCTGTACAAATTGTAAATAGCCTTTCGCTCCCTGTATTGTACCCCTGCCACCTTTAGAATTTGAAAGAGAGTATTCCAGTCAACATTGTCAAAAGCTTTCTCTAAGTCTACAAATGCTAGAAACGTAGGTTTGCCTTTCCTTAATCTTTCTTCTAAGATAAGTCGTAGGGTCAGTACTGCCTCACGTGTTCCAACATTTCTACGGAATCCAAACTTATCTTCCCCGAGGTCGGCTTCTACCAGTTTTTCCATTCGTCTGTAAATAATTCGCGGTAGTATTTTGCAGCTGTGACTTATTAAACTGATAGTCCGGTAATTTTCACATCTGCCAACACCTGCTTTCTTTGGGATTGGAATTATTATATTCTTCTCGAAGTCTGAGGGTATTTCGCCTGTCTCGTACATCTTGCTCACCAGATGGTAGTCAGGACTGGCTCTCCCAAGGCCGTCAGTAGTTCTAATGGAATGTTGTCTACTCTCGGGGCCTTGTTTCGACTCAGATCTTTCAGTGCTCTGTCAAACTCTTCACGCAGTATCATATCTCCCATTTCATCTTCATCTACATCCTCTTCCATTTCCATAATATTGTCCTCAAGTACATCGCCCTTGTATAGACCCTCTATATACTCCTTCCACCTTTCTGCTTTCCCCTCTTTGCTTAGAACTGGGTTTCCATCTGAGCTCTTGATATTCATACAAGTGGTTCTCTTTTCTCCAAAGGTCTCTTTAATTTTCCTGTAGGCTGTATCTATCTTACCCCTAGTGAGATAAGCCTCTACATCCTTACATTTGTCCTCTAGCCATGCCTCCTCAGCCATTTTGCACTTCCTGTCGATTTCATTTTTGAGACGTTTGTATTCCTTTTCGCCTGCTTCATTTACTACATTTTTATATTTTCTCCTTTCATCAATTAAATTCAGTATTTCATCTGTTACCCAAGGATTTCTACTAGCCCTCGTCTTTTTATCTACTTGATCCTCTGCTGCCTTCACTACTTCAGCCCTCAGAGCTACCCATTCGTCTTCTACTGTATTTCTTTCCCCCATTCCTGTCAATTGTTCCCTTATGCTCTCCCTGAAACTCTGTACAACCTCTGGTTTAGTCAGTTTATCCAGGTCCCATTTCCTTAAATTCCCACCTTTTTGCAATTTCTTCAGTTTTAATCTACAGTTCATAACCAATAGATTGTGGTCAGAGTCCACATCTGCCCCTGGAAATGTCCGACTATTTAAAACCTGGTTCCTAAATCTCTGTCTTACAATTATATAATCTATCTGATACCTTTTAGTATCTCCAGGATTCTTCCATGTATACAACCTTCTTTTATGATTCTTGAACCAAGTGTTAGCTATGATTAAGTTATGCTCTATGCGAAATTCTACCAGACGGCTTCCTCTTTCATTTCTTAGCCCCAATCCATATTCATCTACTATGTTTCCTTCTCTCCCTTTTTCTACTGTCGAATTCCAGTCACCCATGGCTATTAAATTTTCGTCTCCCTTCACTACCTGAATAATTTCTTTTATCTCATCATACATTTCTTCAATTTCTTCGTCATCTGCAGAGCTAGTTGGCATATAAACTTGTACTACTGTAGTAGGCATGGGCTTCGTGTCTATCTTGGCCACAATAATGCGTTCACTATGCTGTTTGTAGTAGCTTACCCGCACTCCTACTTTCCTATTCATTATTAAACCTACTCCTGCATTACCCTATTTGATTTTGTATTTATAACGCTGTATTCACCAGACCAGTAGTCTTGTTCCTCCTGCCACCGGTGACAGAGAGAAACTGCCAGTACTGCACTGTCTGACAGAAAGGGTAGCAACCAGATGACAATGGTCAGACGTCAGGGTTACTTCGTACACATATACCCCATCGCCAAATATAAAAATGACTTAGTTGTAATTCTCTGTGACAGATAGAAGGGCCACCAGAGTGCATTAGTGTTGTATGTAAGACGCGTGAACCGCGTCAGATATTGAGTAATCACTGTGAACGAATTGGAAACGCTGCGTACTCATCTGAGACAGCATTATCAGCGTCTGGCCGAGTTTGAAAGAGGCCTCATTGTGGGTCTCTATTTGGCCGGCTGGTCGAATTGTGCAATATCCATATTTGTGGGAAATTCGGATGTGACAATTCCCCGATGTTGGCCTGCACGGGAATTTGAGGGCAAGAGTACTCGTCGACGGTCCGGTCGACCACGTACGACCATCACGAGGAAGGGTCACCCTATCGTGCCCCAAGCACATGTGAACCAATTTATGTCTCTTCCGACCATCCGAGAACAAGTAATGGACTGCCAGCAACATTCTATGCCACCTCGAACCTTTGTTCGAGGAGTAGCAGCAATCGGACAAGGGAATTACCGTTGCATGCATAGACTGCCGTTAGCACAACATAAATGGCACCGTTTGGAGTGATGCTGTGACTGAGAAGCACGGGCTGGCCATGAATGGTGTCACATATTGTTAGGAATAATCACTGTTCTGCAGTACCCCGGTGTCCAATGTACGGCAGACCTGGGGAGAGATCTCATTCTTGCGATGAGAGTCACATCGGTGTTACCCTTTGCGTCATGATTGAGGGAACTATTGGGAATGACTTCAGGTTTGCCTGGTGGTGACTAAGGGAAGAGGGCGGTACGTCACGTACATCCTGCGTCATCATATACCTCTCATACGATAGTATCAGGGTGCCATTTTTCAACAAGACAACGCTCGTCAGAGCATGGCGCGTGTCTTTACGAACTATATACGTGATGCTGAGATACTCCCGCGGTCTGCAAGGTCCGCAGGTCTGTTCCCTGTAGAACTATTTGGGACCAGATCGGACGTCATCTCCTTACCAGGACTAGTCTGTAGGATATCAAAGGCCAGTTACAACAGTTGTGAGCCAGCTTGTCTCTGGAGATGATACAACGATCCTGTTACATCCTTCCTAATCAAATCAGTGCGTATAATCAGGCTAGAGGAAGCGCACATCATACTGAAAAGAGGGCCCATCATGCCAAGTTCTTTGTAAATCTCACTCGGCATTGTAATCACTGAAATAACACCACATACCGTCTCAAACCATGAAGTTTCATTTCATTTCGTCCTCCCATAGTAGATGCTTCACTTTTTTTGGCAGACAGTGTACAAAGTGTACAACGTACAACATGTTCCACTCAGGAGAGGTGTTTTATGGCTTGGTCATGCAGCAGATGATATCTAATGCCAATGATAACGGTTCGCTTCTACAATGGAAAATTTCCCCGTCACCACCACAGGTAGATGTTACAGATCCCCAATTGATTTTGTACGAGTCAATACCAGAAGATGATTTAAACAGTCTACGCCTTTCGTGTGGGTTCAGATGGTTCAAATGGCTCTGAGCACTATGGGACTCAACTTCTGAGGTCATCAGTCCCCTAGAACTTAGAACTAATTAAACCTAACTAACCTAGGGACATCACACACATCCATGCCCGAGGCAGGATTCGAACCTGCGACCGTAGTGGTCTCGCGGCTCCAGACTGTAGCGCCTAGAACCGCACGGCCACTCCGGCCGGCTTTCGTGTGGGTGGAGTAGCGATAAGCGCATAAATTTGAGTAAGAGACCAAGTAAGTTGAAACACCAATTTTTCAATTATATAACCACAATCTTCGTACTAAAAAATGCAAAAGTGTTTACAGAACTGTCATAGACTGTGGAACCTACTCACAAAAAAAGTGCTTCTCTAAAGACGACGTCGATTTTGATCCGAGGTGATAGTAGAAAGTACTCATAATGGATTCAACATAGTGCGCCAACAGATAGCGTAGTGGCGTAACTACCAGAGCGCCATCTGTGCCTACACTTTGACAGGGAATACTCACAGCTAGAAGGCTTAATATGGGGCAAACGTGTGAAGCAATCCGGCATTCATGCCACAGAGACGTACCCGTGCTCCTAGAGCCAATCGAGCGAGTTTGAAAGGTGTCAAATTGTGACCTTCCGAGTTGCGGGATGGTCCTTCAAGAGAATTGTCACACTAAGTTGATTGTGCAACGATTCTAGTGTCAGTGGTCACCTGAACATTATCACACTTGTAGACGATGTTCTGGACGTCCGCGTAGCACAGACGCCCGCCAGGCTCGTCATATGGAAGATCGTACAGCTATTACATCACAGATAAAGGGAGCTTGTTGCCCAGACGTGCCAAAACGAACTGTTGCGAACCATTTATTAGCAGTTGGACTACGTGCACGCACTCATCTAGCCCGTCCTCCACTCACGCCACAGCATCGACGTGCACGGCTCCACTGGTACCGTTAGAGGACCACTTGGAAGATGGAATGGATATGATGGGACGAGAAGTGACTCGTACTGCTTGTCAACTAACAACTCTTACAGATCTACATCAACAGGTCGAGCAGGCGTAGCATAATGTATCCCGGGGCAGAATTCGCCTCCAGTACGATCGATTGGATGCCAGAGTCAGTGTCTGCATTGACACTTATGGAGGCTGATGATGAGGTCCCATACTCCGAGGAGCGTAGGGAACGATGCCGTACTAGGCAAGGTCCTAGTGGAGGTGGTTTGCCATTGCCTTCCTTCGACCAAAACTATCATGAAGAGTGATGATGCAGATGAAACCACAACTCCCAGTCATCTTGAGGCAGGAAATATCCCCGACCCCATCGGGAATCGAACCTGGGACCCCGTGCGCGGGAAGCGAGAACACTACCGCAAGACCACGAGCTGCGGTTGATGGAGGCTACATGACGTATTAAAATGGGTGTTTCAGCATGGGTCGATACCTGATACCTCAGAAGCACTTGTGCTATTGATCTGTAAATGCAATCATTTCATGTACTCCATATGCACTGTTTCAACAATAAATCTGGAGTGAATTGGAAGCCTCTAGAAGGGCGTATCAATTTTTTTCCAGCGTGTATAAGCTGATATGTGCTCTGTATTACTGACATAACTTTGTTGTAATCATTAGGTTTATTACTAATTTAATGCCGCTCTGGCCTCATGGTATTTGCACCTAATTCTAATGAAAGTAAATCAAAAGTAACCACTGCATCATCTCTCTGAGTTTTTGATCCTTAGGAACCGAGTTTTTCGGGTGAGCTGAATTTGTGCCGGCCATAGCTGGCCACGCGCCGTATATCTACAAAATAAATGTCACAATTTCAACTACCCTGCATGCCAAAAGCACCAAAGTGATGATACTGTAGGTAGTAGGTGACAATCTTTGCTCTGGTCAGCGCACATATGAGAAACTAACTGATGTAGCTGTTCTTAAGTGCAAAGTAAAATAAAAATAATTTTAGAGTCCAAGCTATCTCCGCAGAAAGGTTATTTAAACAACTAGATATCGCTAACTTTCTATCTTGTTCTGCAACACAAGAGTAAATAAGTTATAAAGAAGAAGTATAATTTTTTCTGAGGGAGAGAAGCACAGAAATTACAATTTTCCACAAGTATTTATTTATCACGTCATCGTCAGGTTATAAACATCTGACAGGGCACCAACAACAGGCAAACAGGCACTTCGTAATGAGTAGATAATAGTAGAACAACTGCGGTTCGTTTGCGCTTTAGCCTTAAATATTGCGTACCGTATTTCTAGTGCGGAACAATTGTGGAATCCATGAAAAAGTACAAATTATCTGCGCCAAAGGGAGTAAAGGGGATGTGCTGGCAAGTTACTCGGGTTTGTGAAACAGGAAAGAGAGAAACAACCCAACACTATTTATACCCTGACGGCTGATCGATAGAGCGCTAATGCGTCAGCGAGTGACGACGTAGGGCGGTAGTCCCAGCTTTTTCAAGCAAGTGAAACGCGGAACCATGCAGCTTCCCGTTTAAAGGGGACTTATCCGCTAGACTAGAATCAAGTGGGGAAAGATCGTGCACTTAACGTTTAGCTGACGATATATTGTAGGAAACCTAACGAACTGCACAAATATTTTAACTGGAAATTCGTCTGAATTTTTGCAATTACGAGGCGTGTTTTTTTTTTTTTTTTTTAAGTAAATGCCCTCTTGAAATAAAAGTAAAACAACAAAACTTTTCTTACAGTTTTGTTTTTACATGAAAACCGGTAGCTTACTTTAATCTAGTTTCCTACATAACTGCCATCAATATTAAGGCACTTATCATATCGTAAACCAGCTTTGAATACCTCTCTCGTAGGTATCTGCCGCCTAAGAATAACTTTCGATATTTTAAACGTTCTGTAACAATTTCATAAAGCGTACTTCTTGACAATTCTGGAAACTCGTCACATAACGCCGAAATCGTAAAGCGTCTGTTCTCTCTCGCTTTTTCGTCAACTTACTGCACCAAATCGTCAATACTGATACCAACACATCGCCCATAAGTGCCAAGACGTTTACTTTTTACAACTGTTGCAGAATGCTTAAATTATCGCAAGTTATGTCCAAGCGGCAGATTTCTATGAGGGTGATATTCAAAAGCTGGTTGTACTAACGGCAAGTGCGTCAATATTGGTGGGAATTACTTAGGAAGTAGATTAAAGTACAGCCTTTCATGTAAAAATAAAATTGCTAAGAAAAGTCTACTTGTTTTATTTATATTTCGGAACGATACTTACTTAAAAAACACACCTCGTAGATAACTTAGTTTGAAAATTAAACGCACATTCAACCAAAAAGTGATGTAAATGCGCAGTCTTAACCGTCCATGAGGCAAGAGAACATTTCTAGTGCGCTGCATTAGCGAATTATTATTGAAACAGCCGGCCAGAGTGGCAGGTTCGAATCCTGCCTCGGGAATAGATGTGTGTGATGTCCTTAGGTTAGTTAGGTTTCAGTAGTTCTAAGTTATAGGGGACTGATGACCTCAGCAGTTAAGTTCCATAGTGCTCAGACCCATTATTGAAACGACAAAGCGTCCGTGTTGTTAATTTTATCTTCTTTATTGTTTTCGAGTATACGCTTGTACGCGTATACTGTACCTTGTTTTTAGTGTACCATATTTACTATCACCACAAAATTTGATTTAATGACTAATTCTGAAGCCTGAGAACAAGATAATAAAAAAATAAAATCCTGCAAAAATATTCCAATCAGAGGAAATTATATATAACAGAGATCACAGTGTCCACAATCGCGCTAACAAGCGCACAAGTGATGCTACCACTTCTCTCACATTACACATTGAAAACAGTCTTATGTTGGTGATTATGTGCTTTTCATTACAGCTACTACTTGCACTACAGTTTAAAAAAAAAGATGTACATAATTACAATATCAGAAAGAAAAATGGCATTCATTACACCACGCTAATGTTGTCTAGAGCACAGAAAGGGGCGCACAATACTGCAACAAAAATTTTTGATCACTTACCTTATGACATAAAAATCTGACAGACAGCAAAATAAAATTTGAAAATAAACTGAGAAAGTTTCTCCTTGACAACTCCTTCTGTTCCGCAGAAGAATTTCTATTATTGTAATGCGTAAAAGGTGACGGGTAGGAGCTAAAAACTCACATCTGTAAATATTCTTCTTCTTATTAAAAGCAAAAAGAGACACTTAGAAAGGTTCAGAAAATAACATATATACAATTTAATTTGCAATGTGAATGTAAAATGACTCGTTCCACATCGTTACAATTTATGTCCGCCCCTGTAACTGAGTGGTCAGCGTGACGGATTGCCGTCCTACGGGCCCGGGTTCGATTCACGGCTGGCTCGGAGATTTTCTCCGCTCAGAGATTGGGTGTTGTGTTCTCTTCTCTTCATCAACATTTCATCCCCATCCGGCGCGCAGGTCGCCCAATGTGGCGTCGAATGTAATAAGACCTGCACCAAGGCGGCCAGACCTGCGCCGCAAGGCCGGACCTGCGCACCAAGGCGCAAAGGCGGCAAACGTTCAGTTCCATTTTCCATTACAATTTATAATGCAAAAGATCCATGGAACATCAACCTAACTGGATGAACTATAAAAACTTTGTAGATTTGCTTTCTTTCTACTTGTCCGCGCAGAGTCAAACAGTTTCCTCTTTGGTTTCTTACATTATTGTTCTCTTAATTCCGACTCCACTTGCTCCTTGAATAGGATCCCAGATACGATTTCTGACTTCATCACATTCTATGTTGTTTTTGGCGATATTCTTCTTCCCAAAGAGATTATTTAATTTGGGGAAACGAAGATAATTAATCCTGTTTGAAGTTCATTTGTGGAGATTCAGCATCAGCTTGTATTAGACACTGCACAGTTTTGCCCCACTTACAAAGCGTAAACTAGTCCCGCACTATGCGATTGCATCTTTGTATGCACAAAGGAACACTTTGTAGGAATTTCGATGTATTCAAATGGTTCAAATGGCTCTGAGCACTATGGGACTCAACTTCTGAGGTCATCAGTCCCCTATAACTTAGAACTACTTAAACCTAACTAACCTACGGACATCACACACATCCATGGCCGAGGCAGGATTCGAACCTGCGACCGTAGCGGCCGCTCGGTTCCAGACTGTAGCGCCCAGACCCGCACGGCCATTCCGGCCGGCTTCGATGTATTAATACATCACTATAATGACAGTGAAACTTAGTTCATGATGGTACACTCACTGTTGCCTGGGTTATAGCTTTATTTGGCGAGACAAAATTTCATGTGCATGTTAAGTAAAACCAATCTTACCGCACTGCTCAGCAGTTAGTGCGAGGACAAAAACCAACAGATGGAAACAAAGAATCAACCACAGAAGCTGTTCTAGCCGCCGTGTGGACTTGCCCCATTCTATGCGAAAAATTCAGGTTGAGTGTTGGTGTGCAAAATATTATGCTCCAGTCTTTAATATGAAGTGTCTGCATCAAAAGTTAAGGATTTTGTGATTACTGATCACACAATTCGTACAGGGGAGAATACATGTTCCTTAAAATAAAAACTGCGAACAATCGACATGCTTCTAAGAGTATGGAAAGACTACTTCCTCACCATTCCATGAAATATGACGTTTAAACCACATGAAATATGGTTTATGTCGAGAGTAAAGATAAGTTCAGCCCTTTGTCCGGAGCTATTATATCAAGTTTGGTAAAAAGTGTTGGAAACCTACAGAAATTATATAAATGGATGTACGTATGTATATAAGTAAGTTAGTTCCACATCGCCACGTAAACCATTGGGCCGATTTCAACCATAAAATTTACTGTCTGGAAAGAATCACTGTGGGGGTAAGAACCACCCACCTATCAAAGGGGTGGGAGTGGGGGTGAAAAAGCAGTGTAGCCTACGACGCTAGAATAGCCATACTTTAACTCATCCAGTATTTGAGACTGGCCTGGTGACGACTCCACAAAATGATGGGAGGAAAAAAATGTTGTCGCTCACCACATTATCGCTGCCCATGCAGTAAAACTGACACATGCATGACGTTTTAATTTATTACTTCTTTACTACTAATTCTATTCAGAACACATTTCCCAGCCAGTAGGCACATATACCACTGGATGTACCTGAAAAATTTATCATTGTACAGCACATAGTTCAGAAGATACGACATCATAAACACAAATATGTATGAAAATAAAACTGTAGGACGAAATTCAGTAGACATACAGGTGAAATATCTGTACAAATTCCCGTGAAATATGTTAAATGTGTGTGAAATATGTTTGATATGTGTGTAAGCGAGCAAAGCCACAGGTAAAATACTCACCCCCATTCGCTGTACATATTATTTACAATATGTTAAGAAAGAGTCAGCCTCCTATTGGGGTGAGTGTGATAGTGTGGAGAAAGAAAGGAGGGCGAGGAGATGGATAGACAGCGAGAGAGAACAAGGAGGTAAGCACAGATAAGAGGAGGAGGAGATGAATACAGATAGAGGATGGGGAAATGGACAGAGAGAGGGGAGAGGAGAAGATGAACAGCGAAAGGAAAGAGAGGGAGATGGGTCGAGACAAGGGGAAGAAGAGACAGACAGACAGACAGAAGGGGAGGTAGAAATGGAGAGAGAAAGGAAATAGGAGGGCCGGCCGGAGTGGCTGTGCGGTTCTAGGCGCTACAGTCTGGAACCGCGTGACCGCTACGATCACAGGTTAGAATCCTGCCTCGGGCATGGATGTGTGTGATGTCCTTACGTTAGTTAGGTTTAAGTAGTTCTAAGTTCTAGGGGACTGATGACCTCAGAAGTTAAGTCCCATAGCGCTCAGAGCCATTTTTGAAAGAGGAGGAGATAGACGGACAGCGGGGAGGGGAGAAGATGAGTAGAGAGAGGGAGAGGAGGAGGTGGACTGAGAGAGGGTGGAGCAGGAGATGGACTGAGTGGAGAAAGAGGACAAGATTGACAAAGAGAAGTGGAGAAAGAGATGGAATTAGAGAGGAAGAAGGAAATGCACAGAAGGGGAAGGAGCAGTTGGACAGATGGGGGAGAAGCAGACTTACCGAGTGGTGGGGGAAGAGGAGATGGACAGAGAAAGTGGGAGAAGGAATAGTAGAGAGTGGGGGTGGAGAAGATGGACAGAGAGAGGGGGTGGTGGAAATGGACGGAGGGAGGGAGGGATGGAGGTGATGGACAGGGATAGGGGCGGTTGATAGAAGGAGGATGGAGGAGAGGTGGGTAAAGAGAGAGGGGACATGTAGAGAGAGGAGATAGGAGGTGGTGGATAGAGAGAGGGGGAAGGATAAGATAGACAGAGGGGCAAGAGGAGATGGACAGAGAGAGTGGGAAGGAGGAGATTCTCAGAGAAAGGAGGGAGGGGGAGATGGACTAATACAGGATTGAAATTAACGCTGGGTGTCGTGGACTAATACAAGATTGAATTAAAAGCCAGGTTTCTCAACTAGTATTGTATACAACAGACAGCAGAACCTTACTTATAAGGCGTATTTGGCACAGTTCTGTGGGCGGCCCCGTGTTTATGGTTGGACAAATGGTTCAAATGGCTCTGAGCACGATGTGACTTAACTTCTGAGGTCATCAGTCGCCTAGAACTTAGAACTAATTAAACCTAACTAACCTAAGGACATCACACACATCCATGCCCGAGCCAGGATTCAAACCTACGACCGGAGCGGTCGCTTGGCTCCAGACTGTAGCGCCTAGAACCGCACGGCCACTCCGGTCGGCTATGGTTGGACACAGAGTGGCGAGTTAACAGGGATCCAGCTGAATAAAAGATGCAGAAAACGGAAGTGTTAAAAATTGCTTGAGATCAGTTTATAGTGTCACTAGAAGAGGGAACTTTATCCACAAACGACAGCATTTCAGTGTGTAATGTTTAGAAGAACAGAGATCAAATGCATATATAGAAATAACCAATACGTAGTTTTTAATACATTGTGACTTGTAGAAACGACGCGTTCGACCTACTAATGTTGATCGTGCCCAATATGTGTGCATACAAAGTCTGACCAAAAGCGAGAAGCACCCAGTAGAGGAGGAGAAAACGAAACGGAAATTCATGGCTTGAGAGAGTATGTGACATTACTGCAGTGATTACAACGAGTCAAATTAGGAAGAACTTAGCAATGTGACCCCACTGCAGTTAGACGTTACACCTTCTCTGACCTGGATGCTCGCATTGATTCGTTTTGGAAGGGACATTAAAGCCGTCTTATCCTTTTCTGAGGCAAGTTGGTCCACAAGCGTTGTGACTGGTCCTTGACATGGTGGAAACTGGTAGTGGGATGGCGATGATGTCCGAGCTGATGCCACTCATGTTCTATGAGGACGGGTCTGGGAATCTTGATGGCCATAAGAGTGCCTCAATATCACGCAGACAGTTCATAGAGACACCTGCTGTGTGCGCACGAGCATTCTCCTGATAGAAAATGGCATCACGATACTACTGCATGAGAAGTAGCACATCAGACTGCAGGATGTACCATAGTGCCATCGGAGCTACCTTAAACACTACCAGCCATGATCTGAAGTCATACCCGTTGACTTCCCAGCCACTGACATCAGCAGTAACGCAGCTGTACCTCTCCAAAACAATGAAAGAATGGGATATCTTCCCACGTTACCACCATGATAGTTGACGATGGCCATTCTGGGCAGCACAGAACCACGATTCATTGCTAAACACAAAGCGGTACCATTCATCAGTAGACTATGCTTTCCGGTCACGGCACCACTCTCCAAACGGGATCGTATCTGTTGTGGTGTTGACGGTAGCCTACGTATGGGATGGTAATTCCCTAGTCCAGCTGCTGCGGCTAGTGTCCACCCAATAAGTACAATGATACAGAATGATGCTGGGAGCCAATTACTTGTTCTCGGACAGCAGGCGAAAATGTGAAGGGGTTCTGTCATGCTTGGTGCACAGTACGGCTATCCTCCCTTGAGGCAGTTAGATGTGATCGGCCGTAAACTTGACAGTGAATATGCTTGCCCTGACGTCCCATGCGGTCCAAGATTGGCCACTACGAGATCTGAATGCCTCACAAATCTGGATATTGCAGTACGATCAACCGACCAAATGATGCCCCTTTCAAACTCTGTCAGGTACTGTCATTGTTGTCTCACCCAAGTATGCACTGTCTCCATGTCTTTCACAGCGATCGTTCAGCATCTGACAGTGTTCAGGCCTCTTACATTCCCTGTCGAGCCTGATAACACTAAATACATACAACACTAATGCTCTCTGGTGGCCATTTTATCTGTCACAGGGAATTTCAACTCTAATGATATACATAACTGCTCATGGTGTGTACGTGTACGAAGGTAGGCCTACACTGACATCTGACTATATCGTCTTCGTTCTTCACTTTTTTTGCCAACTGTTGAATAAATATGCAACAGGAGTAAATGGCAAAACTTCCAAGGAATATCTATAAGGTTTGTCCGTTACATTTCAGTAGGCACAAATTCGGATAACCAAACCAGAAAATGGTTTCATCGGTTAAAAATTGAATCAACATATGATATTCAGTTTTCCGCTCAATGGGAAAAGAAATATAATTCCCTGTGTGTGAAAGAGAAAATGTCCCTTTCGCGTACTGTGTCCTGTGATGCTCATTTGATCATTAACCTCCATGTCACTACGAAGTACGAGGGATGCCCAGAAAGCAATGCACCGCCTTTTCTTCTTCACCAACTCTTTTTTTTTTTTCTTTCGAATAACCCATTTGGAGGGTACGATGAATCAACTTTGGCTACTCTTCATTGTATTAGATTTCTTCAGTTTCCAAATTTCCTTCATCCTTTTAGAGTGTTGTTCCCTTTCTTCTCGAGTCCACTTTCGTCTAGTTATTTTCTTTCTCTCCTGAAATTCTGCCTTTTGAACTGCCTTTCTGAAATGTATTCTGTTTTCTATTGTGTCTGTTGTAACTCCAGCATTTTCAATGTCCTTTTCAGTCTCTATGAACCATGCTGGCTTGGATTTGTAGCTATTGAGTAATGTGAATATCCGCTTGGTTAGTCTGTTGTTATCCATTCTGAATATATGTCCAAAAAACTGTAGTCTCCTCTTCCTCATTACATCAGTTAGTTTCTCCGTTTTCAGATATAGCTCTCTGTTTGGTCTTAACCTGTATTCAGCATTATCGTTTCTTTTAGCTCCCAGTATTTTCCTTAAAATTCTTCTTTCGACCTTCTCTAGTTTCTCAAGATCTCCATTTCTTGTTAATTTAAGTGTTTCTGCCGCATAGAGAGCTTCAGGTCTGGCCACTGTTTGGTAGTGTCTTAATTTCGTGTTCCAGGACAAGGATTTTTATTATAAACGTTTTTGGTCATATGAAACACTCTTTCCATTTTGTGCACTCTAGTTTCTATAGCTATTTTTTCTTTGGCATTGTATATACTCCACTCTCCTAGGTATTTAAAGGAATCTGTTTTGTGTATTGTGTTGTTGTCAACTGCAATATGTTGAGGAGCATCACTGATGTTTGTCATAAACTTTGTTTTTTCATAGGATATTTGTAGTCCTACTTCGGCTGCTTGTTTTTGTAGTTCTCTTATTTGTTCTTAGGCATTGTCTAGTGAATCTGTAATCAATGCCATGTCATCTGCGAAGGCTAAGCAGTCGACAGTGATCTTGTTTGGATTTCTCCCTAGTTGAATCCCTTTAGTATTGATGGCCTTCCTCCATTCTCGAACTACCTTCTCCAAGACACAATTGAAAAGCAGAGGTGACAGACCATCTCCCTGTCGAACACCTGACTTTATTTCAAACGATTTTGAGAGCTCTCCCCTAAATTTTACTTTCGATTTTGTATTTGTCAAAGTACCTTTAATTATTGCAGTTGTTTTAGCATCGAGTCCCAATTCTTTTAAGATATCAACTCTTTATTGAACATAATGACAATTACACACCCTATTTTTCCACGTGATCTCCATCGTGTTCTATGGCCTTCCTCCAGGGCGAAACAAGGGCGTATATGTCCTGTTGGTACCAATCCTTGTCCTGGTGGTGGAGCCAGTGCTTCACTGTGTAAATCACCTCCTCACCGTCCTCAAAATGTCTTCCACGAAGGGCATCCTTTAATGGCACGAACAATTGCGAGTCCAAGTGGGCTAGGTCACGTGTGTCAGGTGTGCCAGCCGCGGATGGTCTCCCCACCCGCTGCAGATCGTGGAGCTCCGCCGAACCGCCTTCTGATGACCTCACCCTCTATGCCCAGCGAATAACTGTACTTCTGTCGACAGCAGATGCTCCATAGACTTTGCACAAGCGTTTGTGATTATTCCCTACAGTGAGAAAATCTCTGCAGTGAGAAATTCAATGACGACACATTGCTTGTAGCGTACATCACCTCCAGACGCCATTTTAAAACTGTCCTGCAGCTATGCTATTTGTCAGAAGTGACGGAAACTTGGCACGATCACTCAGGAGACTTCAGATAATACATATGTAACGTTTCGCATTCGTAGCATTGTTTTCCACTTGACAAAAAATGCGTTGCCTTACTTTCTGGGCAACCGTCATATATTGTACATAGAGTGCACGTAAGAATTAAAGGGTCACTTTTTTCCCCATTGCGACGCCGAAGTGTGAAATTTCGCTCAAAAGTGGTTACAACCTTTCTCTGTAACGGTGCAAAAGCGTGGCGCCCTGGGACGTAACATTCGGGCTCGGCGGCACTTCAAAGAGCAAGGTGTCGACATATGCGAAGGCCAGAGCTCAGAAGCTCTTGTGAAGTGTAAAGCAGGTTAATGAGATCATCGCGCAAGTTTCACCGCAATTTTGCCTAACGTCACCGTGGACATATCACACGACGGGAAGTTATTCTCAGCCCACCTTGAACAAATTTCACCCCTTCTCTTGACGCCTCTGTGACGGAGGCCAGCATCGCAACGCTCAGCATTGGAGTCACGCGGTTTTCTTGTGGGTGGGTGAGTGAGGAATACATTTCAGACACACAGCGACTTAGAGTCGACACGAAAAGGCGTCAGGAGGAGGCATAAATGACGCCAATGAAATCACTGATTTCTTTGGCGCGTTCATTTACACTCATTTCGCGGTCTAAAACGACAGTTTGCTATGCGATGCGCAACAGAACAACGTTCTTGACAACATTTGACACTGCTGACACTACCCGGACGCGTACGCTCTTTAAAGACATTGTGGCGACACTCCTCAGATTTCGCATGCCCATAAGCAGCCACTAGAACAGCAGTGTAGCGCCACTCAGCTTTAGGGTGTAGAAGAGTTGCCTGCCCACAGGCGCCTAAGACTCGATCAGTGGTTGTCCCTGTCTAGATACGTTATTTTAAGTTCTCAACAAAGGTGTGCGGGTAGCACCGAGGATGTTGTCAAACTGTGTAGGCTTAGAGGGACCCTTTGGCGTTTTAATCATGCAGCCTCACCCAGTGATCACGCCACAGGAGGGCATGTAACAGGAGAGCTGGAAAACTGTATCCACCCATTGCTGATTTGGATCTTGTTCAAATTTCGTCGAATGGCTTTGAAAACTCCCAAGTGATACCATACTGTATACCAGAGCAAAAACTGTGGTCGCGCTACACTCCAAAGCAGTCAGATCACGTTCAAAAAAAATGTTCAAATGGCTGTTAGCACTATGGGACTTAACAAATGGCTCAAATGGTTCTGAGCGCTATGGGACGTAACATCTATGGTCATCAGTCCACTAGAACTTAGAACTACTTAAACCTAACTAACCTAAGGCCATCACACACATCTATGCCTGAGGCAGGATTCGAACCTGCGACCGAAGCAGCAGCGCCGTCCCGGATTGAAGCGCCTGGAACCGCTCGGCCACAATTACTACGAACTGTGACCTCTCTGGCAGGAAATCGCAAATCCAGTCACATAACTGAGACGATGTTCCATAAGCATGCAATTTCACTACGAGCCGCTTGTGTGGTACAGCGTCAAAAGCCTTCTGGAAATCCAGGAATACGGAATCGATCTGAAACGCCTTGTCAATAGCACTCAGCACTTCATGTGAATAAAGAGCTAGTTGTGTTTTACAGGAACGATGTTTTCTGAACCCATGTTGACTGTGTGTCAATAGACCGTTTCCTTCGAGGTAATTCATAATGTTAGAACACAATATATGTTCTAAAATCCTGCTGCATATTGACGTTAACGATATGGGCCTGTAATTTAGTGGATTACTCCTACTACCTTTCTTGTATATTGGTGTGGCTTGTGCAACTTTCCAGTCTTTGAGTATGGATCTTTCGTCGAGCGAACGGTTGTATATGATTGTTAAGTATGGAGCCAATGCATCACCATACTCGGAAAGGAACCTGATTGGTATACAGTCTGGACCAGAAGACTTGCTTTTATTAAGTGATTTGAGTTCTTCACCACTCCGAGGATATCTACTTCTTCGTTACTCATGTTGGCAGCTGTTCTCGATTCGAATTCGGGATATTTACTTCGTCTTCTTTTGTAAAGGCATTTCGGAAGGCTGTATTTAGTAACTCTGCTTTGGCAGCATGAAGCATGAATGCCCAACGGTACTGACCGGCCGCCGTGTCACCCTCACCCACAGGCGTCACTGGAAGCGGACGTGGAGGGGCATGTGGTCAGCACACCGTTCTCCCAGCCGTATGTCAGTTTACGAGACCGGAGGCCGCTACTTGGAGTCAAGGAGCTCCTCGGTCTGCCTCCCAAGGGCTGAGTGCACCCCGCTTGCCAACAGCGCTCGGCAGACCGGATGTCACCCAATCGAGTGCTAGCCCAGCCCCACAGCGCTTAACTTCGGTGATCTGAGGGGAACCGGTGCTACCACTGCGGCAAGGCCGTTGGCTTTTTCTGGGTATCTGACTCTTAAATGTCCTCTGCATGAAATTCCATTCGCAGTGTTCTCTCGTAAATTGACTAATGTGGATCCGCATTCACTGACAGTAACATTTCCCGTCAGGTGTGAAACGGTGGTCATTGATAAGGCGTGACACTAGCCCACAGTCGATGTCAGTTAGTTTTTTTTTTAATTTATTGTTTTATTTTTCATGTTTTACAATAGAGCAGTAGCCATACAATAAAGCAGTAACCATAATCTTAGTTGATGTGCGAATGGTATGTGCGTGGTGGAAAATGATTGTGGCACACAGTGAACCTTTCGACACAAACTTCCAAATTAAAAATGTAGATGTGTTTAAACACTGGGACAGACTAATCTTATAACCGGATGCTATCGATTCATTTCTCATGTTCAAATGCACAGCCTAGCATTTATCCATTTTAAAGAGAAGTACAGTTCGTTAAATGAAAACGCTCTCAAAGTCGTTCTGCATCTGCCTAAAACCGTCGAGAGTCAAACTTTTCCTGTAGTCAACAGTATAATCAGCGAACAGTCTAAAGAGTGCTGCTAATTCTGATTCCATAGACGTTCAGTCCACCATACAAACAGCACATTCATTTGAGCTACTCGAGTATCAGAATTTGGTGAACCTGAGATATTATAAAAAGATAATTTCTACGATAAGTTTTTCGCAATGTTAATCATTCAGACGGCTTCTCCTCTCCCTTATGGTGCTTACAAACCACGTATTATCCAATATAAGCATCGGAACGTTCTATCCGCACAGCTTTTAACACGTTGAATCATTAATTTGAAATCGAATGTAGCTACCTATTTTCACGTATGTTCCTAAAAGATACTGAATTATTGAGGTAGATGCCCTCTTCTTTTTCGGGAGTAGTGTGCAGGTGTGTTACTTTGCTGCTATAGTCCGAAATGAGAGGATGGAGGGGTGTGAAACTCCGGTGTCGGAGAATAGCCTGTTTCAGTTAACAGTGTCACATGCTCTCACGCCACCAGGCAATCCGCAGGGATTTGGGATCTAACACTAGATATCAGAGCACAGTTCAGTTTTCAGGAACTGTAAGCCATCACCTTGTTCTGTCGCTATTCTACGCAGCTACCTCAGCGCCGTTCTCTCGTGCGTTAGCGACTTCGGCTGCGAGGACAGGTAACGGCATTTACATAACACAGGTAATCTAATCGACTCTGTTGTACTAACGATGTGAAAGGTATTCAGGAAGAAACTTGACAGACAAAAGTGACGACATAGCGAAACGAAAAAGTAGTACTGTGTCTCCTATGGATGTAGTGAACACGTTCGTAGTGTTATCATCGTATATATTTAAAAATTTGCTACTGTGTGGAGGCCTGAGTGTGTAATACGCTGCGAAGAGAAAAGCGCAAACACATGCAAAGATAATATTAAAGAATTTTAGGAAATCACTTTCGTACACGGTGAGAGGAGCATTGCTCTCAGGAGGAAAGGCAGACTGAAAAGTTAACAGTTTGATGGCGTAACAGTGGACGAGGTGGGTCATTTGTAAACTCTTTGGTCCTACCCGGAATAAGCAAGTTTTGTATCAGCCCAGCCAACAGAGCTTCAGCCTTACATGGGTTCTCGAAACAGCTTCACGATAATATTGGAATCGTTCCTCCAGCAATTCAACGAAAGTGTATAGTGGTTGGACAAAAATTTGGAGACAAGGGGAGGTATGCATGCTTGAACATAAATGCAGATGCTAGCCAAGCCTGCAGGTTGCGCTGTTATATTTGACCACGAACGGCACCCGTGCAATGTCCTCAAATTGCATGTGCCAGTCGTGGTCAGAGTGATGTTCTGTGTAGTTATGAGTGCATTATGTCCGGACGAAGTGGATTCGAACGTGGGTAAATTGCTGGTGTTCGTATAGTGGGTGCCTCCGTGATTAAGGTAGCCGAAGTGTTTGGTGTTTCAACAGGCATTTTATCGAAGATTTATACCGCCTCCAGAGAAAGCGGAAAAATGTCATCCGCTAAGTCACAACGCGGTGCCAAGGGTGTGTTGTGTGATCTTAGCAGACGGTCATTGAAGAGGATTTTGACGAAAAATAAGAGGATGGCAGCTGCAAAAGTCAGAAATGAATGTCGCACTCGTGAAACTTGTTAGCACCAAAACACGAAGGGAGTTCCACAAGCTGGGAATTGCAGGGCGAGCTATACTTCCAAAGCCACTCATCAGTGATGCAAATGCCCGTAATAGGAAAACGTGGTCCTGAATCCGTAAAACCTGGACTATCCAGCTATGGAAATAAGTCGTTTGATCGGATGAGTCTTGTTGCACACCGTTTCCAACTTCTGGCCGAGTTTACGTCACAAGAGTGAAATATGGCGGAGGTTTGGTGATGATTTGGGCGGTATTCCATGGCCCCCCATGTTTACTCCGCAAGGTCACGTTACTGCCACGGATTATGTGACCATTTTGGCAGATAAGCCCCATCGCATGGTACAATGTTTCTTCCCCAATGGTGATGCTATGTTTGGAGACAACAGGTCTATGTTCATACAGGGCTAGTTTTTTCAGCACGAAACTGAATTGTCGCAGCTCATCTGATCACCGTAGTCACCAGATCTCAATATTATTGAGACTTTGTAGTCTACTTTGGAGGAAAGCGCGCGTGACCGCTATCCATCTTCTTTATCGTTGACTGAACTTGCCAGTATTTTGGAGGAATATATGGTATAAAATTCCCTTGAGTAACCACACAGGGCCTATATTTATCCACTCTGATGCAACTGGTAGCTGTTTTCAATGCCAATGCATACTCCCTCGTTGAGTCCCATAGTGCTCAGGGCCATACTCCCTCGCTGCCCCCCCCCTTTCCTCCGACCATGCATATTTAGTATAGTCCCCATACGCATTATTTAGTAGCAAAGTAGTAGTAGTAGTTTCATTCATCCGAGGATCACTTTTATAAGGATGCTGTATAGGCTTTTGTCATGGTATTGCAATTGAAAAACAAATAAGTGAATCTGTCATCGACATGAAGATTGTTTTGGGCACTATTGTGCTTTACTAGCACGATCCTGTTGGAGGTGGTACGCTGTTGCCTTCCTCCGATCATATGGAAGGACATACTGTTATGTAAGGACAGACTGTATAACGTGGACTCCGAGTCAAGGTGCAACTCGAAACTTTTCACATCAACAAACAATACCAGAGGCGAAAGAAGTGAAAAACAACAGATAAAAAATCTTAGGGTCGACCGAGGATAGAATCTTAAATTTTTGGATTTGTAATTTGCCAATTTTCCTTCTTTTTACCACAGAGCCACCGGGACACATTAGGTACATGAAAAAGATGATGATCCATATGCAGTGTTTTTCAAAATTCATGTCCTATTGGACAAATAGGGTGAACCAGAAATCTACAAACTCTCAAAGGTGGAGCATGGACCAAAACAAGAAAAAAATCTAGTAAACATGGGCTCTAAAATGCATCCCTGAAGAACTATGGGCACTTATTCAGAAGAAGAGATGTGTTTCGCAGTAGCGAAGATGAGCACGTGCTTATAGCTCTTAAGGTGTGCACTTAAGAGCTTATATTTACTGGACATTTTTTCCTTGCTTTGAACAATACTAGCTCCTCCAAAGATGTAGAAATCAAAGACCTTGCAGTAGAAGAGATTTGTCTCACAGTATCGAAGATGCAGAAGTGCTCATAGCGCTTAAGCTGTGCATTTTAGAACTCATGTTTACTAGACTTTTTTTCTTGTTTTGTTCCAAACTTCCAACCCTGAAAGTTGCCCACCTTAACAGTCTTAGAAACAACAGTACCGTTACACGTATTCCGATGTCAGAGGAATCACAACGATTTTCTTATTACTTTAGACTCGATCTTTTCCGTACCAGGGCCCTTACCTCAAATTGATATATTTACCCTTCTCGATAATCCCTAAAAGTTTGTGACATCATCACGGAATCAACCTGTATGTCCTCATTTAAAGAGAGCTGCCATTCATTACACCTGGGGGAAAGTTCGCGGAAGTCTTTGTGTAATTCCTTTCAAACAAAGATACTTTCCTGTACACAAAAGCATCAGCAGCGACCAGTCTTGACCCTGTATGATAATTAGCTCAGGCAAGGTCCTTATTGTGCCCTTACTGAGAAAGCAAGAACGTTTACCGGATGCTTTAAGTTAATAAGTAAAAGTAAAAGATTTACTATCCGACTGGCTCCGATTGCCCCAGTGCGATTCGTCAGAATATAGCCGTATATGCTGAAGCGAAGAAAACTGAAAGATCTAAATAAATTTGTCACAAAAAATGTCAGATTGTACACTGAGAAGATATTACAGTAGTTCAGAACGAACAAATTGCAAAGCAATAAGAAACGGCATACCAAAACATTTGTTATTCCATGAACTGAAATACACGGGTATATTTATTTATTTGTAATTTCTGCTACCAGTCAATTTTAATGTTTTGTTTTATGTTTAATCTAACGCAATACAACGCGTTTCGAACATGTTCTGTTCATCATCAGGCGTTTATACATACTTACATACAGAGAAATGTCACTTAAAAATAAACTGTCTTAAACTAGATTAACCTAGAACTTTTTGGCCGTTATTCGTTACTATAATGGTTGGTGTTGCATTTGGGGGGGGAGGGGGGGCGGGGGGGTTTGGTTGGTTGGTTGATTTGCTCGAAGAGACCAAACAGCGAGGTCATCGGTCTCATCTGATTAAAGAAGGAAGTCGGCCGTGCCCTTTGAAAGGAACCATCCCGGCATTTGCCTGAGGCGATTTAGGGAAATCACGGAAAACCTAAATCAGGGTGGCCGGACGCGGGATTGAACCGTCGTCCTCCCGAATGCGAATCCAGTGTGCTAACCACTGCGCCACCTCGCTCAGTGGAGGGGTGCAGAGGATGGCCAGAAATCGATGTCAGTGATGTCTTCTGCTAGTTTTTTTTCTTGTTGTTAGTTATGAATGACATCACAGCGATTTCATCGCCTTGTAGCTTCACTTGCTTCACTGGTATAATGGCGGAGCTGTTGAGTAACATTTCACTATTGCACTTTGTATTTTGCCACTGTTTTCCGACGTAATTCACTGCACAAATTGTTTCGACATACATGTAAACATTACGCACTTAACACAAACGTAGCCATTATGGCCGAAAATAACACTGGTATATTACAACGAATTGACTGAAACAAACTTTGGCCCATTCTGAATATATGTAATGGGCAAAATATTACTGAATATACATATTATGTACTGTACTGTAAAGAACTACCTCTAGTAAAATCTGGTCTATTTGAAATCTAGGCAGTGGTCTTTACTATATTTAGAAGAATTACACGAAATACATCAAAATTCTGTGTACGGGAAATCACCTTTAAATTTCCAGAATGAGATTTTCACTCTGCAGTGGAGTGTGCGCTGATATGAAACTTCCTCGCAGATTAAAACTGTGCGCCGGAGACTTGAACTCGGGACCTTTGCCTTTCGTGCCAGGTGCACTTGCCCGCGAAAGGCAAAGGTCCCAAGTTCGAGTCTCGGTCCGGCACACAGTTTTAATCTGCCAGGAAGTCTCACCATTACATTTGTTAAAATGATTTTATGTCTCTTCTGAAATCATATTATACGTGGGGCATTAAAACATTCTTACACACACACACACACACACACACACACACACACACACACACAAACGGGACATTCCTACCGTTACCTAATGTGCATAAAAAAAGGATCGGAAACATTTAAGCACGCAATTACACTAATTTCCACGTGTGTTTTCATCTACATTTACGTCTACGTCTTCATGATTACTCTTAAATTCACAATTAAGTGACAGTTGATCGAACTACCTTTAAGCTACGTCTCTATTGTTCCACTCTCGAAAAGTCTGCATCCTGGAAATACCATATCCAGAATCCAAAGTTATGGCTTTCCAAAGTTATCCGTTACACTCATACTAAACATGTCACACTGGAAAGTTTTATGTGAGTTACTTCAAAGACAGAGCTTGATTGATGAATATACAACGCTTGAATGAGTACGTGGGACTATCAGCAGAACGCTGAATAAGAAGACGAAAAAAGATACGAGAACACAAAATAATAAGATGTAACCTCTCCGCAAATAAATTAAATAATAATGGAAATGGAGCCAAGTGTAACCTCCTCGCAGAAATGTTAAGTAAAAAACAAGAAAATGGAGCCAGGCGTAAACTCCCCACACAAAAATTAATGAATGAAAATTGACCATGAACCCACAATAATATTAATTAAATAATGAACCATGAACCAAATGTAACCTCTCAACAGAAATAATAATATCTGGTATATTTTATGAGGACAGCAGCGCTGACCTTCGGCCCTGTATTCTGAATAAAAAAAACAAAAATTCTTACCTCAATAAAAACTGCAATTATATCTGCTCTTAATTATACATTCTTCGACACAGCTTCGTGCAATGCTGGCATATATATATATATATGGATTATTGAAAGGAGTGATGATCCATTGGAAATGTTCTTGAAATTGAAATGAATGATTTTCTTTACAAGAGTTACTTTATAAAAAAAAATTATTATTGGGGCAATTTTTTTTGAACAAATTAATTACAATTAACATACATTATTAAATATGCGCAATGCTGCTTCTTTACCTTCTACAACAATACTCATCCTCCAGAGTCCTGACCAGAGTCGCGAGCAGAGCACACAGCCGACGCATGCCGACTCCCGCAGACTGCTACCGTCCACTCGCTACTAAAGCCGACCGACTACCACTGTATCCGACTGACTACTACTGTCGACTCGCGCAGACTAGCGCAGACTCGCGACAAGCAACAACTAACAATAAACTACTCTCTGGTCAGAGATTCTGTCATGCTTCGCCCATCGCCGGCGAAGCATACTCCTTACATAACCCTTCACTGGGGGGGCAAAAATTTGGCAGCGATGGTGAGTCAATTGGACTTGCCATGAGCAACAAATTTTTCATAATTAATTAACTTTACAATCACAGAATATATACTTATATGTATAGGTGCAGAACATGAAATAATATATAGTGCACATGCACTGAGTACAGACCATATCAAGCAAAGACAGAATGTATACACAATGAGTACAAATGAAATGACATAAAGTGCACACGCACTGTAGTTCAGAATATATCAGCAAATCACAAAATGCAAAGAATACAAATCATGTTAACAAAATGACGAAAGTGCACACGCACTGTAGTACAGAACATATCCGGAAATCACAAAATGTATATGCAATGGATACAAATCATATTAACAAATGACATAAGTGCACACGCACTGTAGTTCAGAATATATCAGCAAATCACAAAATTTATGTGCAATGAATACAAATCATGTTAACAAAATGACGAAAGTGCACACGCACTGTAATACAGAACATATCTGGGAATCACAAAAAAATGTATATGTAATGAGTACAAATGGCATAAAGTGCACACGCACTGTATAACTCTCTAATATTTTTACAACAAATAAACGTAATGAATACAAATCATATTGACAAATGACAAAAGTGCACACGCACTGTAATTCAGAACATGTCAGCAAATCACAAAAATGTACATGCAATGAATACAAATCATGTTAACTAAATGACGACAGTGCATACGCACTGTAATACAGAACATATCTGGGAATCACAACAAAAAAATGTATACGTAATGAGTACAAATCATATTAACAAATGGCATAGAGTGCACACGCACTGTATATGTCTTTATCATTTTACAAGAATTAGGAAAGGAATGGGAAGGATTGCGTCATGGTTGTAGCACTTTAGGTTGCACGCAGCTGCACTGAAAGTCCATATCTTTCTACAGAAGCACAACACCAAGTAAGACAATCTGAAGCTCTTTTCCTTGAAGTATTAATCAGTGTAGCCAAGACACTGAAATGTCGTAATAATATTCCATGCTATCATTTTGGTAGTACACTAGGTACACCAAACAGTGGGACCATAATAACATCTCCATCGCTCAAGGTGGTGGACAGCATGTCGTGTCAACACCATGTTCTTGTAAAGTAGACCAACGTAGAATTAGTGCAAAAACCAAATATAGTGCTCCATGATCATGAGGATAGACAGGCCAAATGGATATTGCAGTAATTTCTGGTAATTAGGTCAGAAGGTGAAGGACATTGTCACATAGTAGTCTTCATTGAGAATTACACTAGCCTAACAACTGATTTGAGTAATTGGTGGCACTCATCGCCCAGTTACTGAACATTTCTGTACCATGTATGTAGTATTACAGAATAATGTTCATAAATTATCTGAATATAGTAATTATTGGCACTCATTGCCCAGTTACAAACCATCAGAAGTCATCATTCAAAACAGAAGCTAATGAATGGCATAGTATTAACATAATTCACTTAATTATGGTAATCATTGGCATCATAGGTCATCTTATTACAGTAATCAGTGGCATTCATTGGCCAGCTACAAAGCATTTTTTTTGTATTTTTCAGAACTCATTATTCAAAATGAGTTAATTATTGGCATACCATTTATACATAAGTAATCTAATTATAGTAATCATTGGCATCACAGGTCATCTTATTACAATAATCAATGGCATTCATTGGCCAGTTACAAAGCATTTTTTTTGTATTCTTTAGAAGTCATTATTCAAAATGAGTTAATTATTGGCATACCATTTATACATAATTACTCTAATTATAGTAATCATTGGCATCATAGGTCATCTTATTACAATAATCAATGGCATTCATTGGCCAGTTACAAAACTTTTTTTTGTATGTATTATTCAGAAGTCATTATTGAAGTGACATACTATTCAGAGCTGATCAGTATTACTCAGAACTCTCTTAAACTAGTGGCATTATTTGGGACTGGTAATTACTTTGTTTGCTTTTGAGTTATTGCTGCAAATGAAGATGTGTAACGTCATTCGTCATGGGTCAGCTGTAGCAAGGTTATGAAACAAGTAGAGTATATGTGATCACATTCATAAACGACATAGGTTTAATAAGCAACTATTTGTACCACATTAATTTCATGAATAATTTCTCCTGCAAAATATACAAAATGGATTATGAAACTGAAAGAAGAAACGCATATTATGCTGAAAAGTAGTGAACTTCGAATTAACAGGTAGTGAAATGTGTATAAAATATATATGTTCTCTAGCTGTCCTTTCCAGAACCTTCAGTCATCATACCATGCGATATAAGACATACTGTCAAAACGAACTGCAACAAATACTTAAATAACTACATAGCATCTCTTAACTAACAGTAAATATATAAACTTCATCATTATTTTCACCTGCAAAGAAAAACTTCATTATCCATATCACCATAACTCCATTATTATCATCACCTGTAAAGAAAAACTTCATTATCCATAGTAGCATATTCTTCATCATTATTCATCACCATTCATTATCATCTGCAAAAAAATCACTTCATTATTCATTATACAACTATTCCTTATTTCTAGCATATTTCATCACTAAAACTAAGATGTGTAGTTCTGTCTGACAGCCTGCATCAATCGCCTCGTATTGTGAAAGAAAAAATTAGTTAAGACTGCTATCATACGATGTGTATAGTATATTCTTGTTAATGCTTGTTAATTCTGATCCATTTACTCTTCATCACGAGGTATTGCATCCTCTTTCGTTCATTCCGAAGGTGAAATTCCCATTTCTGTTTAATTTATTTCGTTTACACGTTATTTCTTTCTGAAAATGATGTACAAGGATTAATGTCTTGCATTTAATTCATATACCCATTAGATAAAAACTCGTTTATAGCAACATAATTGAGCATACAGCATAGCATGACAGAAAACGTAATATGTCAAAAACATCGACAGTGTTCAGAAGCAAAAATGTACCCAGTGTATCACAATGTAGCAGCAAAAAAAAAAAAGTAAAGTAGTCACTATGTTGAGACATCGTAAGGCAAAATGTTAAAGTCAACTGGTGTTTGTTATATCTTAAATATTTCGTAGTACATACAAACAAAACAGGAAAACAATCATACATACATAAAAAATGGAAAATATGCACGGTCTAGGGTGTATAACGACAAGAAATGTGATCTTCTTTATGTACAGCTTGTACATTGAAGACTTTAATGGAGAGAAAATTTGATAAAATTAATATATCACTAGATAGAATTGCATAATTATTCGTAAGATACGTAATTTTATCTGGAAAATGTGCACTGTCTGATGTATAACGGCAACATAAGCGACCTGCCAACCTTACCTTGCCGGGCACTTGCCAAGAAAAAATACGACAATCATCAGTAAGTAGTCACATAAATACAATTGCATAAGTGGTCATAAAATGTATAAGTTCATCTGGAAAAATATGCACGGTCTGATGTGTAACGACAAGAAGAACGACCTGCTAACCTTACCTTGCCGAGCACTTGCCAAGAAAAAATACGACAATCATCAGTAAGTGTTCATGTGAATATAATTGCATAAGCGGTCATAAAAAAAATTAGGAAATGGCATTACAGTGTGATAAATCATAAAGTATCTTCATTCAATAAAAGGTTTGATGTTGGATATGTGGTGGTTCCCTTTGGTTTTTCTGGTTCTCAAAGTTTCGACGTGTACTACATTGGGGTGAGGAATGCTACGAATCCGATATGGACCTGCGTATAGAAGTTCAAATTAACTGCACCTACCTTTTCCTCTATTGGATAAATAGTGTGTACGTACTAATATCTTCTGTCCAATGTGAAAGTCACGGCGTGTACATACCTGTTTTTGCTGTCTTCTCCGGCGCTCTGCGGCACGTTTGATGTTGTTCAGCGCAATGTCAGTTATTCCATGGTGTCGTAGTCGACGAGATGTAGGAAATGTTACTAATTCTTTAATTTTGTTAGGCGGTTCAACATTTTTCAGTATAACGGAGATAGCATAGTAGAATCATTTGGTATGGAATTACTTACATCTTGGAATGAGAATATGTGTGTGTCCCAATCAATATGTTTTTTATGGCAGTAAATTCTACACAGTTTACCAATTTCTTTCATTAATCGTTCAAAAGGGTTCGAAGAAGCATGGTACCTGGATATATAGATCAGAGAAATGTTTCAAGCTCGTAACATACGTGTCCATATAGCAGATCGAAATTGTGGTCCATTGTCGGAAATTACTTTCAACACATGCCCTACAGGAAATAGAAAATGTTTTACAAATGCTTTAGACACAGTTTTAGCAGTAGCTTTGCGTAACGGAGTGAAGGTAGCAAATTTTGAAGTGAGTTCAACAGCGACAAAGATGTAGCAAAAACCTCTATTAGTTCTGGGAATTGGACCAAAAATGTCTACAGCGGCCATATGTCTCAATTTAACAGGTACAATGGGATGTAATGGAGGAATATGTAAAGTCGTGTCTGATTTAGCTTTCTGGCAGATTTTGCATGACGCTAAAACTCGTCATATACGTTTCTCCATGTTGACAAAATAACAGTTCTGTCTCAGTATAAGAAAACATTTTCTAGCTCCGTAATGTGCGTAACTTAAATGAGTATATCAGATTAATTTGTTAACAAGTTCGTCAGGAATGCATAATAACCAATTGTTGCTGTCAGGATGAGAGCGGCGAAACAGAATATTATTGCGTACAGTGTAATGGTTTCTAATGGTAACATTATTCCTATCTTGCCAAAGGTGTTTAATTTCTTTCCATACGTGGTCTTTACTCTGCTCTTGTGCTATGTCTTGTAATGACGACGAAATGAAAATTTCAAATGCAACTTGTTGAATGTACATAACGCTGAAATTTGCTTTGCAGAAGTTGGTTGCGATGTCTTGCTGATTGTTGCTGAGAGAACGGGATAGTGCGTCTGCTACAATATTTTGTGTGCCGGGAATGTGAACAATTGTAAAATTAAATTCCTGTAGATAAAGTTTCCATCTGCTTAATCTGTCGTGTGTAAATTTAGCCGAAAGTAAAAATTGTATCGCTCTATGATCTGTGTAAACTGTAGTGTGTCTTCCATAAAGAAAATGCCTAAATCTGGTAAAAGCCCGTACAACACATAATGTTTCAAGTTCTGTAACAGAATAAAGTCGTTCAGCAGGTGACAGAATGCGACTTGCAAAAGCGATGTTTTTAATTACCGTACAACCATCTTCTTCAATTTCCTGAAAAATATGTACGCCTAAAGCGGTGTTAGAACTGTCGGTGGCAATAGAAAAATTTCTAGTAAGTTCTGGGTGCGATAAAAGTGGTGCATTCAACAATACTTCTTTCAGGTTCACAAATTCAGAATGTGCTTGCCTATCCCAGGACCAAATAGTGTTTTTACCTGTCAATTGACATAATCTAGGGGTGTCTAAAGCAGAGTAATGAATAAATTTACGAAAAAAGTTAACTAAGCCCAAAAAACTGCGTAGTTGTTTCTTCGTCGTAGGAACAGTAATGTCACGTAAAGCTTGAAATTTTTCCGGGTCAGGCGTAATGCCCTCTGCTGAAATTACATGTCCAAGAAATTTTATAGAAGTTTTGCCAAAGTGCGATTTACTGAGATTAACTGTGAGTCCTTGTGCACGAAAAGTTTGCAACAGTCGTTCAAGAATCAGATTGTGTTCAGACCAGTTAGCTTCTGCAATAAGAATGTCGTCTACGTACGTTGTGATTCTGTCTTTAAGTTCTGTCGGAAGTATTGTATTCAAACCGCGAATAAAAGCTGCTGAAGAAATTGTTAAATCGGACGGTAATTTACAAAATTGATAACAGTCACCAAAACAGAGAAATGCTGTGTACTTTCTGCAGTTCGGATGGAGCTGAATTTGCCAAAATCCCGATTTCAAATCTAATGTGGAATAAATAGCAGTACCATGAAATTTCTGTAGAAGTTCTTCTAGTGTCTGTGGGCGATCTGTTTCATTAATAATAATGTCATTGATGTGACGCGAATCAAGTACGAGGCGAAGTGAACCATCTTTTTTCTTAACAATATGGAGCGGGTTTATGTACGGACTGACTGCCGGTTCAATAATTCCTTGGTCAAGCATAGCTTGCAATTCGTTCTTAACTTGTTCTCTATGAATATACGGAATGGGATAATGCTTGGCTTTAAATGTGTCGTGAAATTCATACATAAAACCGGACATAGTACCAGGAACGTTGTCAAAAACTGGAGCTTGCTGTAAAAGAATTTTGTGTAGTTGCGTGCGTTCGTCGTCTGTATTTGCAATGCTCTGTTTAACTTTATCAGAAATCATCTGTATAACGTCATATTCGGCTTCGTCTGGAGTATTATGGTTGTGTACATAAGTATCTGTGAACAATGTGGAATTACAGTCTATGTTACGTGATGCGGAAATGACCTCTGTACGATTAATTGCTTGTTCTTCTGCAGATAAAGAGTGCTGAAATTCTAAAGCTAGTTGTACATTTTCATCCTTCAACATTAAATAGGAATTTTGAAAGTCAATAATGGCATCGTGTTGTACCAGAAAATTCGTACCTAAAATAATGTCTGTCGTCAATAAGGGAACAGTCCAAAAATTTGAGGGAAATGTATGACCTGCAATACAAAATGATAAATGTGTCTGTAATTTAACATCTACTCCTTTACTCGATACTGCTCCTTTAACTTTCGTTTTGCCTAATGGTAACGTAGGATAGGTATTCTCTTTGTTAGACTCGTTGAAAGTTTCTTCATTTATAACTGACATAGGTGATCCAGAATCGATTACTGCTGAAAATTTCGATGATCCAATTTTAATTTCGATGACAGGGTGTGAAATGGTTTTTTGTACAACTGGTCTTTCCTGTAAAAGAGTGTCTCGGATGTCGTCAAAAGTAATAACATTTTCGTGAACAAGATTCTGTATATCTGAAGTATTGCTTACGTTACTGGAAGATGCAACCTGTACTGTATCTAGTCAAATTCTATCTGACGTGTTATTATTTTCAGGAGGATTCTGTGGCATTTCGACTATTTGAACTGTTCTGTTATTTCTTCCTGACGTATTACGTTCGGGATGATTTCTACTGTCTGGTTCATTCATGATAATATGTTGCGGATGTTCTTGCTGCTGATAAGACCGACTGTTCACAATAAAGGATGGCAGCCAAAAACAGTTGCCATCCTTTATTGTGAAGAATTTTAACAGTTGCTGCTGCAGCCATGTTTAAAATCTTGAGACCGACTGTTATTAAATGTACGCTGAAAATTGTGCTCATTATTTTTACGTCTGTCATGATAGTCATTTCCATACGGTGCATTGCGATAGGAATTGAAATAGTGTGTTTTCTGTACGTACTGATTTCCTTGTTGCTGTGCGTTACTATTTGTTGGGGCCGACGCTATGCGCGTACGCGGCGCAACATTAAAGCTTGGTTGACCTTGCACATTACATTGTTGGTTAGGTATGCTAGCCGGCTGGCTTTCATGCTGTTGCGGTGAAAAACGTCTATTGTTACCAAAATGTGTTTCCTGTTGCTGATAATTTTGTCGATACTGATAATTAAAATTTTGTCTGATATTAAAGTTCTGGTGGTTATCGTTCCTGAAACGTCTATTAGTTTTGCTATTCAAATTACGTGGCTGATCGTAATTGCTGTATATTTGATGACCTTGGTTATTATATGAAAAATTTTTGTTTATAAACGAATAATCCGATTGTTGCACTTCCAAAAGCTGTAACAGATCTCTGAATGCCGAAATATTTTCTTTCTGCTGACCCGTTAAAAGTGACGCTCTTAATGATCGTGGTAATTTAGAAATACATAATTGAATAAGTGCAGATTCACTATATGGTTCACTTAAGTACTGGTTTTGTTGGACCATGTGTTCAAAAAATTGCGTGACAGTGGAAAAATTTGAGTTCTCATAATTTGGCAAACTAATTAATTGATCCTTGATTCTGCACTGTGTCGTCTTCGACCAATACGCTGACAGAAAAGCATTCTGAAATTCTTCTACCGAATAGCATTGCCTCGCGATCGGTCTCATACGAGTTGCCGGTTCGCCTTCCAAAAAACCGCAAATAAATTCAAGTTTGTGCGTTACAGGCCAAGTCGGTGGAAAAGCAAAGCTAAATTGTTGTATCCAATCCAATGGATGAATCTGTGTTCTGTCATTTTTAAATACTTTAAATTTTCTCACTGATAGAAAATGTTTGTAATCAAAATTATCGTCTCTGTATGTCTGAACAGGTTCACGATTGTATGAGAATCTATTTGTCTGTGACTGTTCAGAATCTAACTCACGTACTCTCTGTAAATTACCTAAATTATATTGGCTGTGTGAGTCTGACAAATGTTCGCAAAGTGGCGTCTGCTGTGATGTATTAAACGCTGAAACATTTTTCTTGTCTGTTACCTCTTGCTGTAAAGTTGACAATTTTCTACGTAATGTATTATTAGACGAATCTATCTCACTGATCGTCTGCTGTAAATTTTGGAATTCAGGTGTTTGATTAAACGAAATCGGTGAAGTATCGTCTGATTTGCTGTCATTATTACTTTCAATAACGTCAATACGACTGGCCAATTCATCATATTTTTCAGTCAGTATTTTTACCTGATCATCGTTTTTAGTGTCAGAAGCATTAATTTGTTTTTGTATTTTACGTGTGGTTTCGTTCAATTTTTTAACGTCAGCTTTGATGACATCGGAATCCTGTGTTAGTTCTAATTGTTCAAGTCTGTCGGTCACTGTTTGAAAGTCTACTGTGTGTGTATCTGTTTTTGATTTAAGATCGAAAATTTCACCACGCAATTCGGTGTTTAACTGTTTGATGGTATTAATTTCGTCTGATACAGTGGCAATATTGTTGTCTACGTATGTTTTTGCTTTCGTAAACAATTTATGTTTATGTTCTTGTCTCTGTGCGGTAATTGTTTCCATGACTTGTCGTTTTACTTTATTTTCTTCCTGTATAAATTTACGGAAACGCGTTTCACTGTTTTGTAGGTGCTGATTAAAACGTTCGTCAATTTGACTGTTCTGTTGGTCGAATTTCGCGTCTACTTTTGTTTCCAGTGTGCGCGAAAGTTCTGCTGTGATTAATTTAAACTCGTCGCGTAACTGTGTTGCTTTTTCAGAGCATTGTTTACCGACTGCACTAATTTCGTTTCTAAGTGATTCTGTTGCAGCTGTTTGCATATCCCTTAATTCTTGGGCAACAGATCTAATTTCATCACTACTTTTCCTAGCACAAGCCTCAATTTCCTAACGTAACTGTTCTTTAGTATCATGACATTGTGCGGCAATGGCTGTAATCTGTTCACTAAGCTGTCTGAAATTGTTGTCTAATTTTTCATTCAACTGTTTGGAATTGTTGTCTAGTTTTTCATTAAGTTGTTTGTGATTGTATTCTTGTTCTTTTTTCGATTGTTTAAGACTTTCATTAATTTGTTTAACATTTTCATTATTTTCATTAAGTTGTTGTTTGACATTTTCGTTAAGTTGTACCATTAATGCTATGACTCGATCCATGCCAAAATTTGCTACTATATTCTCTGTACTGTGTGATGGTGTATCTGCTTTTGTCGCGTTTTCTGTAACCATTTGGTCATTCTGTAATTCTTGAAAAGGTTTGCCAATCGGATGTGCACTGTTAGTCACTACCTTGGTATTAAATAAATCTGTTGTACTCTGATTACACTGTTCATTTTCGTTAGAAAAAATTGTCTGTTCATTACGTAAATTTTGCAAACCAGGTGTTTCAAGCTGGGCAGCGTTCATTGTAACAGAATGTCCCACGTCATCAATTGTCGTTAAATTAACAGAGGACACAATTGAATTCGTCTGTTCATCACTAGGATCAAAATCAACATTAGTGGTCGGTACACACTGATTGTCTGTAATTGAAGGATTGTCATCATTACATTGCGTGTCGCAAGTACTATCGGTCAAGTTATTTAAGTCGGCTATTTCACTCATTATACATCGCGATGTACTGTTAACAGTTTTTCGCGGCAATTTTACACAAATCAAAATTGTTCACAAATGAAACAAAGACAATGTAAAATCCAACAAACACTATTACAACAAAGAGCAACAAATTGCTGATGATCTGTGGGAGAAAGAGTGACAAATTAGAAAATGCGTTGCGCCAAATGCTAATTACATTTAAGTAAATAAGAGCAGATATATGACTACTTCTCAGAAGATTCACAAAGAAATACGATCCTGGCAGGGTCGCCAAGTGTAACCTCTCCGCAAATAAATTAAATAATAATGGAAATGGAGCCAAGTGTAACCTCCTCGCAGAAATGTTAAGTAAAAAACAAGAAAATGGAGCCAGGCGTAAACTCCTCACACAAAAATTAATGAATGAAAATTGACCATGAACCCACAATAATATTAATTAAATAATGAACCATGAACCAAATGTAACCTCTCAGCAGAAATAATAATATCTGGTATATTTTATGAGGACAGCAGCGCTGACCTTCGGCCCTGTATTCTGAATAAAAAAAGCAAAAATTCTTACCTCAATAAAAACAGCAATTATATCTGCTCTTAATTATACATTCTTCGACACAGCTTCGTGCAATGCTGGCGTATATATATATATATATATATATATATATATATATATATATATATATATATATATATATATGGATTATTGAAAGGAGTGATGATCCATTGGAAATGTTCTTGAAATTGAAATGAATGTTTTTCTTTAAAAGAGTTACTTTATAAAAAAATTATTATTGGGGCAATTTTTTTTGAACAAATTAATTACAGTTAACATACATTATTAGATATGAGCAATGCTGCTTCTTTACCTTCTACAACAATACTCATCCTCCAGAGTCCTGACCAGAGTCGCGAGCAGAGCACACAGCCGACGCATGCCGACTCCCGCAGACTGCTACCGTCCACTCGCTACTAAAGCCGACCGACTACCACTGTATCCGACTGACTACTACTGTCGACTCGCGCAGACTAGCGCAGACTCGCGACAAGCAACAACTAACAATAAACTACACTCTGGTCAGAGATTCTGTCATGCTTCGCCCATCGCCGGCGAAGCATACTCCTTACAAATATAATGGCGGTACTGATTCTTACATTTGATTGTGAGACATAGGTTCACTTACAGAAGGACTTGAACAATGTTCAGTAATGAAAATGTGATGTCCAAAGAAAGTCAAAAGGTGCTTTAGGTTTTATTGATAAGTAATCATAAAATACGAACAGAATTCAAGTTTATTAAAACTAAAACAAAAATAAAAATAAATAGGAAGAAATGTAAAGATCATACCGATAGAATGAGTGAGAGAAAACTTGTTATGCGAATACAAGTATACAAACATGAAGGAGTAAGATACTGTGGAAGACTTGGGAGAAGGAGGGAAAAATTCTCTGGATGAAGTTGGAACAACCAATTTTTTCCGTACCGCGAAGTAAAGAAGAAGTTACACTGCTAAAACGCATTGTTTCGGACACAGGGAAAAATAAATCTTTATGTTCACTAACTGATTTTGGTGACTACATTTGTATCCAAGACTGCTGGTCTGTGAACACTGCCTTGTCTGTAAAATGTGTAACTCAGTCGCGTTGATGTCTGTGATGATTGATCGTGCACTTAATGTATTCACCTTGTTATAAATAAATATTAAGTAAACGCTAGGATGAAGGAAAATCCACAGCGGGCACATAGCCTCTCCCTTTCAGAAGATATCCAGGAGCTATTGAGTTCGACGTTCCCATCTTCTTCCGTAAGACACCGTGGAGACGCTCGTAATTTAATACGGGAAATAGTATCCGGCGATCAGAAAATATACGCCTCTATCCTCCTGCGCCTTGTTCGAGTTCTTGTAAATTTTCATAAAAACACAACTTGTGAAACGTAAGGATTCTGGGTAAAATCCCGAAGTGTGACACAATTTTAATCTGTCCGAAAGTTTCAGGTTTTAAACGGTCCGTTGATCTGTTTCTCGGGAGACATACTGCTCGGTATCTCCTTACTATCACCTTTCGTATCTCAGTACAGCTCATTGTTTGCGCAAACATACACACGTAGGCTTTGTTTCTGTCGCGAACTGTGTATAGTTGCTTAATATTTACGATCAGTGCTCGGGATGGATGCCTTAGTTAGGTACATTTGGCTGATTACACAGTTTGACTTTTGGCCGCGCTACTATCTAGACGATACGAGTGTCTCATCTGTTTCTGCAACTATTTAAAGGAAAGCTGCAAGGGACCTAACGGTCGTTAGATTATTGAGATAAAACAAATAAGAGTGCCTTTCAGCGGCGTTTACCGGCATCATTGCTGAGCAGATGAAGGATAAACTGTAATTTGTCTGCTTTGGGCCTGCACAGTATGGCCTAAAACTCACTGACCATCGTGATTTAATTGAAAACAAAACAAACAAAACTAGAATTCTGAAATAAGTGCACACCTTGCTGAAGCTACAATATTATTTATAACACTCTTTCTCGAATTGTTTTCCATCTTTGCTGATACATTTCGTCAGATGGCGTGGAACGATTAATCATACTAGTTTACATGGTCTGTTAGAATCAATGTCTTCAAAAGCTTTGCAAATAGCTTCTTTCAAGTCCTCAAATGTTTGAGGTTTTGTAGCACATGCTTTATCTTTAACACAACCCCAAAAGAAGGCCTTTGGTGTAAGATCGGCAGATCTGAGTGGCATTTCTGTTGCCCTTTGTCGTCCAATAATTTTCCCACCAAATATTTCATCAACGTAGTTTCGCACAGCTGTTGCTTAATACGATGGAGCCCCATCATATTGAAAGTAAAGTGAGTTGAAGTCGTCGTAGATTGTTTCTAGTCCCAGAATGGCATAAGTTGTCAACATTTCCAGGTAGTTCTTTCCAGTTACTATTCCATCAAACAACTAAGGAGCAATTACTCCACGACATGAGATATCACCACAAACTGTAACATTAGGTTGCTTTAATTGTCTCTCAAAAACAATTATTTGATTCTTTGTATACCAATTGGCACAGCTGTGTCTCTTGACACGGCCTGGTAGTTTGAAAGTTAATTCATCACTTCAAATTGTCTGAGAAAACAACTCATTATCTATCACCTTCTCTCAGTTCACTTAACATTGTCTCGCAAAATTGAAGCCTACGATCAGGATTGTCTGCCAATAGCCCAAATGTGAGACGAGATATGAGATGTTTGAAATTGGCTTTGTGTAAAATCCTCCACATAGAAGTTGTAGAAATATGCTGTTCGAGAGACAGCCTACGAATAGACTTTTTAGGCTCTAACTAACCATTTTCAAAACGTTAAGCTTAATATCGCTAGTTGATGGCCTGACTGACCTGTGGCAATCCGCTGCAGATCCGCTTTTTTGAAAACGTTTCCGTAAATTGTAGACAGACTTCCTTGTCGGTGGGGCACTGTTAAAATTATTATTCCACTCACTTAATATTAAATTATAACCACCTTTATCTCATATTTTTAAAGGAAAAACTCTTACTTCGTTAGAAAATATCTTTATGACAGGTTGGAATCAATAATGAACAATGTCTGAAACGTTTTATTTAATAGCAGTGTTTGTATCAATAATTATCAGAAAAAATATAGCACTGCACTCTGGTATTAGTATCTACAATTATTACAAACAAAGAAGATTACGTTACTGTTTTCAATGGGTTAAAATAAGCAGGGACTTTTGGCCCACCCGTACAAAGGTAGCGTGCCGTCATTGTATACTTCTTCGTCTTAATCCAGACAAGGTTGACTAGCGGATGAAAATAAATAAATAAATAAATAAAAATACCGGAAATGCTGACTGCCTCTTGCTTGCTGTCGATGTATGTCTCGTCTGCATTCGTGTTTGTAATAGTATGCCTGTCACGTGAGGTGGTGTTGGGTCATCCGATGTAAATTTGACATTCATTTCCTTTGGTAGTTAAATGTTTCACAGGTTAATGTATTAATATTTAATTTCTTACAGATATCATCACTTGCAATTTTATGTCGTAGAGTCACTTTCTTGGTCTGTAGTAAAAATCTCTGCATCTACATCTACATCTATACTCAGCAAGCCACCTGACGGTGTGTAGCGGAGGGTTTTTTCCTATCTTGTTGCTATAATGTCCTTTACTGAGCCCATTTGGAAATGACGTTACGCGTTCTGATTTTGAGAAATTTACTCACCTGTTTTCAGTGTTACTATTAATGCAGCCATTCAATTTATAGTATTTCTGGGTATTGTCTTCTACTTCATCTCTGTTAATAGACATATTTCGATTCAAATATTTAAGTGGAGTTACCTATTGGATTATTTCCTCAGCCTCTCTGTAAATATTTTCCTTTCACAGACACTGATTTCGAGTTATTTGCGATATTTTAATGTTATACTTTCTTAGAACTTTATCCAATTTTGTTACATTCAATTGCACGTTGTCTTCTGCAAACAATACTGTCATGATGTCATTCTTATTTCCCCAGTATATTCCCTACTGATTTGTTTCTTGCCATTCCTGCAAAATGTTATTTTTCACTGGTCATATAATAAATCTGACAGTCCACTTAACTACGGGGGGATTCCATATGTATGACTTTGCGATAACGTAGGAAACTCATATATTATAATCTTGTAGTATATCTCACAATTTAGATAATTTAGGTCGTCTTACTCAAGCTTATGTTTGGCATAATTGAAAAATAGCAAATAGACTGGTAGGATTGTTCTCTGCGTTTTTCTAATATCTGCTTGGTTGGAAACGTTACATATATGCATGATCTTTCATTTTTGTAGCCATAGTGAAGTCCCAGCAACGTCTGTTCAGCAAATGCACGAAATTTATTCCTCTATAGCTGAAAATGATACTTTTCGATTGTTCTGTTTTCTGTTTGCTTTCTGAATAGGAAAAATGTGCAATTAATTATATCATTTGTGTACCATCTAACTTTTTCGAAATAACCTCCTGACAAAAAATAGTGAAGCACGCAGAGGGGAGGAGAATGCTGAATGAAACCTGATGGGTTGGGAGGCTATGTTATGTTATTTCAGTGATTACAAAACCGAATCAAAATTACATAGAACTTGGCAGTATGAGCCCATTTATCAACATGACGTTTCACATCCTCCGGCCTGGATGCATGCACTAATCCAGTTTGGAAAACTCTCGTGAAGCCTTGTACGCTGTGTTGAGGCAAGGTGGCCCACATTTATTGTAACTGCTCCGTGATATACTGGCACTAGGACGGAGTTCACCTCTGAGCTGGTCCGACATGTGTTCTATCAAGAACGGATCTGACCATCTTGCTGGCCACGGCAGTGCCTCAACATTACGAGGCAGTTTATAGAGGTATGTGCCATATGAGGATGAGAAATATCCTGTTGAAAAATGGCACTGCACTACTGTTGCATGAGAGATAACACATAGGGGACATGATGTCCGTGTCGTTCTGTGTACTGTTATTCTTCAATCCTACCAACCGTGACCTGAAGTCACATCTGATGCCTCCCAACACCATGACACAACAAATAACTGCACTGTGCTTCTCCAGAACATTGGAAGAATAGGACCTGTCCCCAGATCCCAGCCGTATTCAACGAGGATGGTCAGTTGAGGTGGTGCAGAACGGCGATTTATAGATGACCACAATGACCTTGACCTCAGCTCGCTCCCAAAGGAGGTTACCCCAGCTTCGGTATACCGCTCGCGGTTTGTCGAACTTCGTTCGAAGTTCATTAATACGATCTTCATTTATACAGATGGCACTAAGACCAATGACAGTGTCGGGTGTTCTTTTATTGTCGGGGCACACAGTTTCAGACACCGGCTCCATGGCCATTGTTCGGTCTTCACGGCTGAGCTAATTGCCCTCTATCAGGCTGTTCTTTACATCCGCCGCCAACGACATTCTGCTCTGATTCCCTGAGCGCCATCCAGAGCCTCAGTGATCCCTATCCGGTTCACCCTTTTGTGCACCAGATCCAACGCTCTCTTCAGCAGATGGCGGACGACGGTTCTCCGGTTACCTTTATGTGGGTTCCTGGCCATGTCGGTATCCCTGGGAACGAAGCTGCAGATGCCGCGGCCAAGGCTGCGGTCCTCCAGCCTCGGACAGCTTCTTGTTGTGTGCCTTCATCTGATTTTAGCAGGGTCATTTGTCAGCCCATTTTATCGCTGTGGCATGCCGATTGGTCTACACTTACTGACAACAAGCTTCGAGCCTTGAACCCTCTCCCCACGGTTTGGACGACCTCTTCAGGCCCTTCTCGGCGAGAGGAGGTCGTTTTGGCCCGGTTGCGGATTGGACACTGCCGGTTCAGCCACCGCCATCTGCTGACGACTGCGCCGGCGCAGTTCTGCCCATGTGGGCAAGTGCTGACGGTGCACCACATTTTAACGTCCTGTCCTAATTTTAATACACTGCGCATTGATCTTGGCCTGCCATGTACTCTGGATGAAATTTTAGCGGATGACCCGGGAGCAGCTGCTCGGTTTTCTTCGTTTTATCCACTTGACAAACCTGTCTAAGGACATTTGATTATGCTCTTTTCTTTTAATCCCTTGCCTTTTAATGTGCCTTTTATAGTGTTGTCCTTTTCAGTTGCTGTTTTAACATTGTGCCTGGCAGTACAATTTAGTCTGGGCGCTAATGACCACTGTAGTTGTGCGCCCTAAAACCACAAAAACAAAAACAAACAACAATGCGGCGCCATTCGTCAAGAGTCCATGATTCCCGGTCACTGTACCATTTCAAATGCAGCCGTTTATGTTGTGTTGTTAACGGTATCCTACTCATGGGTCAATAATTCCCCAGTCCGGGTAATGGTAGTCACCGACCAATGGTGTGGGATGACAGTGTTGCAGGGATACATTATTTGCTGTCGGGTGGGAGGTGCAGATATGAAAGGGTTATAACGGCTAGGTGCACAATACGGCGATCTTCCCATGTGGTGGTCAGACGTGTTTTTCCGGAAACTTGACGACAAGTATGCCTGCCCCCTCGTTCTCATGGAGTCTGACATCAGGCCTCTGTCACATCTGTATGCCCCACAAATCCGGATACTGGACGAGTCAACCAGCTGCCCAAACGGAGACGAGTAACAAAGCTCTTTTCAAACTCTGTCAGGTGCTGATAATGCTGTCCCACTAGAGTATGCAGCATCTCCCTGTCCTCCGCAGTGATCACTCAACGTCTGACGCGGTTCACGCCCGTTACATCTTACCAGGCCTGGTAAGAGCAAACACGAACAACACTAATGCACTCTCGTGGCCATTCTACCATAGAGAACTGCAGCTCTAATCATTTACACACCCACAGAGGGTGTGTATAAGTACGAAGCTACACTGACATGCGACCATGTCTTCTGCTACACTTTTTGTATCAGGCAGTGTAATTAAAGCTTGCTTTGGAAATCATTCTGAATACATATATGGGAATCATTTATCTCCTTTACCTAGGTCAAAGATTAACCTGCATTAGCACTCGAACATCAACTAATTGAATCTATAGAACGAAACGGATTCTGGATATCAGCGAGTGTTTCGCCCAAAGCTATTACAAGGAATCAAACGCGAGTGGCGTTTGCAATGAAGTGCAAAAAAAGAACCAACTCAGAATTAAAATTTAGTACTTAACAGCACTGTAGTTGTTAATTGGCTAATCAAGAAACGGCCCTACTTTTCGAAACAGTCGATAATATTTGCAATCTTTTTGGTCACAGCCTTTTATAAACTATAGCATTTATAAACTAGTTCTGTAAGTACTTCTAAGTTAGTGCCAGAGACACTAAATCCAACTCATTGGGTTCTCGGAAACGACAGCTTCTATGCAGTTCTTATGACTCTGACACGAATAATTCCTACAGTTAAGAAATGTAACGAACGAAGTTTATCATTAGGTCTTAAAACATAAATCCTATAGCGTTTTACCTTTTAAGTTTCAATGTAAACAACTAGAAAAAAACGGGTATAATACGTACGGCCTTGCAATATGAAAGTATGGACGTTGCAACTGCAAATGACCTCCCAGGAACGGTACTGTCCACAATAAAGGAAAGAAGATTAGGGTATATCATCAATAGCACCGAGCGAGGTTGCGCTGTGGTTAGCACATTGGACTCGCATTCGGGAGGAAGACGGTTTCAAACCCGCGTCCGGCCATCCTGATTTAGGTTTTCCGCGATTTCCCTAAATCGCTTCAGGCAAATACCGGGATGGTTCTTCTGAAAGGGCACGGGCGGTTTCCTTTCCCATCCTCTCCTCATCCGATGGGACCGATGACATCGCGGTTCGGTTCCCTCGTCCACATCAACCAACCGACCATCAATAGAGACAGAGCGCATACTCGAGAAGGGGAAGCATGGGTACGGCAATTGACCTTGTGTTTTTCAAAGGAATCGTCCCGGCGTTAACCTCTAGTCATTTGGAGGGAAATTACGGAAAAGCGTACTCTGCATGGCTGGACGGGGATTTGAATTCCCGTTCTTCCGAATATGGTGCAACTCTAGGTTACTGTCAGAAACAGCTAGCATCAAATGATCATCCAACAAAATGCCTGAAGCTATTTTCAATAACTGTAAAAGACAGGGCATCGCTTGTAAATTCCCTAACAAGCGAATAAAAACACGAGGGTAGGAACTCTGATAGCGGCAACGATTTATTTAGGAGTTATACAAAATAGATATGTGTTTCACAGTTTGGGTGCCCTCCAGAGTAGTCAACAGCATTGTCTGTAACAAGTTGCCAGCGATATGGAAGTCATAGGATACCCTTAGCTGCGCCAGTTGCGTTGATCGTTCGAGTAGCGAGGTTTATTGCCCGACGAATCCCTATAACCGCTCTGAAGTGATGCTGTTACGATTCACTAAGTGCCCTTGTATCCAGCAAATAAAATAGTCCAGAACATCCAGGATGCCCTCCTCCAACTACAACGACTGGGGAAGGTGGTGGTTTTCTTCTGGGTTCCAGGGCACATCGGCATTGCTGGGAACGAAAGGACAGGTCTCGCAGCCAAGGAGGCGTGTCTCGATCCGCAAGTATTTCAGTGTGCCATCCCCCTGCACGCTGTTGAGCTCACGAGTCACGCGTCGGTATGAGTATGAGTGGCTGGAAATGACTGACAATAAGCTCCGTTTAGTCAAGCCCACAACGTGTGTGTGGTGTACTTATTTCCAGACCCGTAGACGGGACGAGGTTCTCCTCACTCGGCTTCGGATAGGCCACAATCAAATGACGCATGGCTTCCTGCTCCGGCGAGAGGACCCTCCAATGTGTGGTACTTGTGGCGTCCGGGTCACTGTGCTCCACGTTTTATTGGATTGCGTTTTATTTTCTGACCAGCGGGCTGACTTGCCGGCGAATCAGCCATCTCTTTTAGGAAATACTCAAACGAATATAGTTAAAGTTTCAAAGTTCTGTGACTTGTCCAATGTTTTTACCAAGATTTTGGGGAGAGAGACTTATTTTACGTAAACGGCCAGCCAGTGACGATTTCCTGTGGCATCCTTGACACTCCTTTCTCGATTTCCTTACGTTTTATTTTCTTATACAGCATTTTGCATCTTTTCCTGCTTTCTTGCGGTTATGCTTCCATTTTACTAAATTTGTCCACATTCGTTTCTTTTAATGTGTGTCTGGGCGCTGATGACCTCGACGTTGAGCGCCCGTAAGCCCCAACAAACACACACACACACACACACACACACACACACACCTCACATGGTCTAAGGTACGTAGAGTGTGATGTAGCACTTCCCAAATCTATCTATCGAACAAATCAGTCACATCTTGCGTTATATGTGCCCGATCATTCTCCTGCAAAATGAAGGCCAGGCGCTACAGTTAAGTATCACCGCATCATTCTGTAAGCTGGCCGTGGGCTGTGTTAAAAACTGAATAGCTTAAAGAATGAAGCCCGTCATTTTGCAGGACAATGCTCGGGTGCATGTGGCGCACGTTGTGACTGATTTGTTCGATCGATGAAGGCATGAAGTGCTGTACCACCCACTACACTCCCCGGCTTAAGCCCATGTGACTTCAACTTGATGCCTAAATTGAAGTACTTCATGGCATTCGCTTCAGAATTGTTAGAGATTCGTCGAGCAACAGATCGCTCCACTCAAACTATCAACACAAATGGCGCTGCTAATGGTATGCCATGACTTTAGCATCGCTAGCAGCTCGTTGTACACAATGCTGTTAACTACCATGAAGGACAGTAAAATTTTGAAACATGTATCTACTTTGGATATTTGTAAATAAATAGTTGTCACTATTAAAATTCCAGCCCTCTTAGTAAAGAAGTACCTCGACGTGCTTTGTGGAGATGAGAGATTGACAAAGACATTAGCTAGATTTTAAAGTTACTCTTTCTTACCGAGTGATTGCAAACATTTATTCTTAAATCAGTACGTAAATTTAAGGAATGAAGTACGAGGGTTGAATGAAAAGTAATGCCTCCAACTTTGTTAATTGGGTTTGGATGGGAATATTTTAAAAAATGAAACGCAGAAATAATCCTTAGAATGTGATGTTTAATCACCAGTATTCACGTTTCCACATAATCACCAGCCAATTGGATAAATTTCTGCAAACGATGAACACGTTTTCTGAAGCCGTCACGGAAGAAGTCGACATTCTGTTTCCGCAACCACAGTCTCACAGTTCTGTCAATGCCTTTATCAGGAGCATAATGATGTCCCTGGAGATCGTCTTTCATTATCGGGAACAGATTGAAGTCAGACAGTGCTAAATCAGGACTGTTTTGGAAATTTGTGGTAAGGTCTTATGGGACCAAACTGCTGAGGTCATCGGTCCCTAAGTCTACACAGTACTTAATCTAACTTCCTACTCTATGGACAACAAACCCATGCCTGAGGGGAGGACTCAAACTTTCGACGGGGTGAGCCGCACGGACCCTGACAAGGCCCCTCAGACCGCGCGGCAAATCTGGAATGTATGGAGGATGCCGTACGGTGGTGAGATTCAGTCTCTGAAGTTCTGCTGTGGTGGCACGTGAAGTGTGTGGTTTGGCATTGTCATGCTGCAAGAAAACGTGTGACCCACAGGTTCTTGTGAAATGCCGATTGTGCTTGTAATTTCTCTCTGACTGATACGACGATCGTCCTGAATCAATCTGGCAACATTTTGCTTGTTAAACTCGATGGTTGCTGTCACAGGACGTCCAAGTCCTTGTTTATCACGCAGGTCAGATGTTCCCACCTCAACATCTTTAAACTTACTCGCCCAACGACGCACAGTATTCACATCAACACATTCCCCATAAACTGCTTTCATTATCTAATGAATCTCCTTTGGGGTGACAGGTTCTGCCATCAAACAGACTGTCTGCGGAGGGTTCCATACTTCAGACTGTAACAACACAACTGTTCAATGCTAAGGCTTCCCGCCAACTGGAGCTGTAGAGAAGAGACTACGGAACAAGCCAGTACCTGCCGCATACCAATGCTGCCAACTGTTGAAGAGTTACGAAGGTGGAGGCATTACTTTTCAGTCAACCCTCGTATATTATACATGCATGCTTACTAATGCAACCTTTTTCATATCTAACAACTCTGAGGAATTATCGTTAAAAAAATGAGACACCTAAGTTTTTCAGTGACGTATCCTCATGAGATGTCTCTTTTGTTTTTAGCACAGCTAACAATGATAACAACTTCATTTGATGTACAAACACAAAGAAGTTTAATGTTTAAGACTTAGCACGGTTGATGTCGAATTATCGTGAGGTATGCACAATCGTCCTGATTTATCTTCCACATCCATAAGCTGGAGATCCCTGTGAAGTGGGTCGCAGATAGTACTTGCCATTGACATATAGAGCGCGTGAAAAAAGATTACTTAAGCGCCTCTGTGCGCACGGTAATTTGTACAGTCTGGTGTCTACGGTAGCGCTACGTATAGATCTACAGTATATTCCTAGATTTCTCGCTTAATTCTTGAAACTTTGTAAGTAGGTTTTCATGGGGAAGTTTGTGTCTGTTTTACAGTGTCTTCCAGTTCAGTTTCTTCAGCATCTCTCTGGCAGTCTCCGAAAGGTCAAAAAATCTGTCACTACTGATGCTGCCCTCCTCTACATACGTTAAATATCGCCAGTTTGTCCTATTTGGTGTGAGTTCCACACACATGAGGAATATTCAAGGATGACAGCGCGAGTGATTTGTAAACAATCTCCTTCGTAGGCTGCCTGCGTTTACCCTAGTATCCTACCAATAAACCGAAGTCTGCAACTTGATTTACCTACCACCGAGCCTATGTGATCGTTCAATTTCATATCCCTACAAAGTGTTACATACAGGCATTTTCATGTGTTGCCCTAGTCTAGTGGCTCGTTTATACTGCAGTCATGGGAGACTGCTTTGTTTTTCGTTTTGTGAAGTGCACAGTTACACATTTCCGAAGATTTAAAACAAGTTTTCAATCTCTGCAGCACTTTAAAATTTTATCGGGATTTTAGTGCATGTTTGTGCCGCTTCTTTCGGCCAGTATTTCGTTACAATAAGTGCATCATCTGTGAAAAATCTGAGGTTACTGTTAATATTTTCCGCAAGGTCATTAATGTACAACAGGAACAGCAAGGGTCCCAACACACTTCCCTGCGGCTCACTCAGAGTTACTTCTACATCTGTCGATGACTCTCTATCCAAGATAACTTGCTGCGTCCCTGCCACCAAAAAATCCTCAATCCAGTCACAAATTTTGCTTGATACCCCATACGATCGTACTTTTGATAATAAGCACAGATGTGGTATTACGTCAAGTGCTTTTCGCAAATCGAGAACTGCTGCATATACCTGTCAGCCTTGACCCATGTCGTGTGAGAAAACTGCGAGTTCTGTTCCACGTGATCGATGTTCTCGAAATCGATCTGGTTGGCATGCAGGAGATCATTCTGTTCGAGATACCTCACTACCTCTAACATCGGAATATGTTCTAAGACTCTTCAACAAGTGGATCTCGAAGATATTGGATGGTAGCCTTGTGGATCACTTTTGCTATCCTTCTTTTAGACGTGTGTGACTATTCTATCAAACCACTGGGCACAGTTTCATGTTCGAGGCATTTACGATAGATTATAGTAAAAAGAGGAGCTAGCTAAACAGTAAATTTGGTACAGACCCGATAGGTATTCCATTCGGCCCTCGAGCTTTGTCTATTCGTGAATGGAATGTAAACAGAATTTAATGTGTGATTAAATAAAATGTTTCCTGTGCCACATTGTTACAGCGATTGGAAGAGTACAGACGAAGACACAGATGAATAAGTTATGCGGAAAATAACAGAGTACGAAATACAGATGTTTCTAAAATAATGGACCATTTTGTACAAACACGAACGACGGTGAATTCATTTAAGTAAGACATAGATTTACATCACTATTATTTCATTAGCAGTTTACATTTCTACATGGCTATTCAAACTCTTATCCACCGTCGAAATTATCTGTTCGGTCCTGTTACGTTTTGCAGTGCAGTATTATACAGGGTGAGTCACTGACTATTGCCACCAAGAATAATTCCGAAAGTATGATAGCAGCTGAAACGTTTGTGGGACAAAATTTGCATGTGACAACGGGAGCCATAATATGACGTTGGTTTTTTGTTGCTAGGTGGGGTCGCTTCAGGGATATGAAGGTCAACTTTGTTTTTTTAAATGGGATGCTATAGTTTGGTGCTTATTTTCTGATAGCGGCTATCGAGACGAATCCAATGACGTGTAACAGTAAAGTCTTTGAAGGTCAATGAAGGTCACAAAGGTGGCATGAACGTCCATTTACAGAATGTGTTAGAAGTGATGACCATTGATTTCAATGCAGTGCTGCAATTTCTCATCATGGGTAGAGTGGTATTCCTTATCACATCGACACTTATCGAAACACATGCTCTGACACTTCTCTCTCGTATATCGTCCAATTAGTAAATATTCGCCGAATACGGCGTATCAATCTAACGTGCCATTGACATGTTAACACATTCTACGGTTTCGCAATACAACACTAATAGGAACAGTAAGACTAGTATCGTCGAATCAAGCGAATGTTGTTCACAGTTGCTGGTTTGCCGCCATAGCTACTGCGCTGACGTCACTTATACACCAGTAACAAATCAGACTCGGAACTTTTTGAACGGACATTTTATGAAAAGCATAATGAACACATTATCGTAGCCAAGATAGACACGAAGCCAACATTCACCACATTAGCACAAGTTAAATGCCTACTAGCTCTGCAGATGATGAAGAGAGGGAAAGAATGTATGCCGAGATAAAAAAAAAAATTAATTGTGACGAGACCCTGGAATTCAGTGGTAGGAAACGGAAGTAAAGGAAAAATGGTACGAAAGCGTGGCACAAGCATAATCTAATCATTGCGAACGCCTGGCTTAAGACTTGTGAAGAAAGGTTGTATACGTTAAAGAGAACTGGTGACATCGGAAGATATCAGATCGATTATGTAATGGTAAGCTCTGATCTGGACATCATAGCTTAAGAACATTTCCAGGGACAAATGTGGACTCCGACCGCAAGTTATTGGGTATGAAACTGAAGAAATTGCAGAAAGGTGAGAAAATTAGATGAGGTGTGCAGAAATTGAAAGAACTAGAAGTTGTTGAGGAAATCAAAAGGACTATTAAGCAACGATAGACTGAAACAGGGGAAACGAATTCAATAATAGTCAAATCGGTGGCTTTGAGAGGTAACATAGTAAAGGCCGCAAAGGATGAAACAGACAAAAAGACACGGCGCATGAAAACCTTCTGTAATACGTGAAACATTGAATTTAATTGACGTAAAGAGAAAACAGATAAACACAGCAAATGAAGCAGGTATGAGGGTTGGAACTTCAATAGTGGCAACTATTTATTTATAGCTCGTACAAAATAGATACGTGAATAAAAGTCTCTCGGTGTACATGCCGCGTCAATTCAGGATAAAGCTCCAAGCTTTCGACCACTACCTTCAGGGTAGTCGTCAGGGCTAAAACTGACTGTCGTGAACTGGCGAGGCTCCCACTTTTATATGCAAAGGACGGCTTCTGATTGGCTGGAATATGTCATAGCAAGTTATCCGGGAAGCAGTCGAAATTAGAATTAGCGATAATAACTTTGACAGAGACAACGGTTGTGCACTTAGAAACACCTGGAAGAGTGCACTGGATAAAGAAAAATCGCAGAGGAAAACTTCCCGCACTTTACCTCCTGATTCAAGGGATGGCGCTGCAAGCAACGCGGGATAGAAACTACATCTATGGAAGTAGAGGGCACCACTTCACTACGCGCCATATCGCTGTTGCTATGACGTATTCCAGCCAATCAGAAGCCGTCCTTTGCATATAAAAGTGGGAGCCTCGCCAGTTCACGACAGTCAGTTTTAGCCCTGACGACGACCATGGAGGTAGTGGTCGAAAGCTTGGAGTTTTATCCTGAATTGACGCGGCATGTACACCGAGAGACTTTTATTCAAGAAATACGTTGCGAAAGACTTCGTAGCCAAAATAGATACGTGTTTCAAAGTTTTACTGACCTTCGAAGTAGTCACCAGCGTTGTGTATAACCCGTTGCCAGCGATGTGGAAGTCGTAGGATACTCTTAGCAGTGCCAGTTGCCTTGACAGTTCGAGAGGCGCGGTCTATTGCCCGACGAATTTGTAGCAGTTCTGAAGCGAACGCCGTGAAGTGTTTCCTTCAGTTAATAAATCAATTCGAACACACGAGAGCTCAAGTCAGGGGAGTGCAGTAGGTGGTATAGCTCGTAGCAGCCCCATCAGTCAAACAAATCAATAACAGTTTGCTCTGTACGTGCTTGACCACTGTCCTGCAAAATGATGGTCAGGTCGCACAGAAAGTGTCATCACTTCTGTCTCTCAGTTTGTCGTAGGTTGTGTTCCAAAAATGAACAGCATAGAGACAGACGTGATGACACTTTCTGCAGGACCTGACCATCATTTTGCAGGACAATGCTCAAGCACGTACAGTGCAAACTGTTACTGATTTGTTTCACTGATCGGGCTGCTAAGTGCTATCCCACCACCTGCACTCCCCTGACTTAAGCCCTCGTGAGGTAAACTCGATTTCTAAGCTGAAGGGAACACTTCATGGCATTCACTTCAGAACTGCTACTAATTCGTCGGGCAATAGACCGCGCCGCTCGAACTGCCAACACAACTGGCACTGCTAAGAGTATCCTACGACTTCCACATCGCTGGCAACGGGCTATACACAATGCTGATGACTACTTTGAAGGTCAGTAAAACTTTGAAACGCGTATCTATTTTGTACGAGCTGTAAATAAATATTTGCCAGTATTAAAGTTCCAACCCTCGTAAAAGAGAAAACAAATGGAAAGTGGAAAAATAGTTAAGCCGTAATGGCTAGGGCCAAATGCAAGGTCTCAAGTTTTTCGTTGGTATAAAATTTTTAGTGAAGGCAGAACGAATGCTGAAGATGAAGACCGCAGTGGACGACCATCAACCTCACGGACGGATGTCAACTTGGTCAGGGTGCGTGAACTCGTACGATCTGATCGAAGATTATTCGTGAAAATGATTGCAGAAGAACTGAACATCAATCGAGAAACGGTTCGTCTAATAATAACTGAAGATCTTGGTATGAGAAAGATTTGTGCAAAAATGGTCCCCAAAAATCTCACATCACAACAGCGAGAAACACAGAAAAATGTGACAGCCGATCTGTTAGAGCAAACGCAAATCAATCCAGAATTGTTGAGCCGTGTTATCACTGGTGATGAAAGTTGGTTTCTTCAGTGCGATCCAGAGACAAAACGCCAAAGTTCGCAATGGTGCTCAAAGGGATCACCCAGACCAAAAAAAGCTCTCATGTCAGAGTCAAAAGTGAAATGCATGCTTGTGTGCTTCTTTGATTCCAAGGGAAATGTTCATAAAGAGTGGGTGCCTCCTGGACAAACAGTTAACGAATATTAATACAAATAAATTTTAGAAATACTTCGTAAAAGAGTTCTTCGTGTCCGTGCCATCATTGCTGATAATTGGATTCTGCATCACGATAATGCGCCATCCCATACTGCTCTGTCAGTACAGCAATTTTTAACCTTAAAACAAAATTCAGTACTACCACAGCCACCTTATTCACCGACTTTTTTCTATTTCCAAGAGTCAAAACAGCGGTCGTGGGACACCATTTTCAAACAACACGAGCTCTCCAGAAAGCTGTGATGAGGGTCTTGGAGGATATTACAGAAGATGAATTCCAGAAATGTTACCATCAATGGCAGAAGCGCTGGAAGAAGGGAACTACTTTGAAGGAGACAACACTAAACTTGACTAAAACGGTAAGCAACTTTTTTTTTTTTACATCAGTCTTATTACTTTATTGTCGCACCTCTTATGTTGCCTCTCATGCGCCAGTATCGTGGGGCGATTTTTCATCAGGACAATGGTTGTCCACAAATGGCACATGTCTCTATGAACTGCTGGGTGATGCTGAGGTGCTCCCATAACCTGCAAGATCGTCAGATATGTCCCCTATAAAACCTGAGTGGCTTCAACTCAGATGTCAACTCTGTGACAGTGACAGTGACAGTTACCAGGATGTCAAGGACCAATTGCAACAGTTGTGGGCCAGCTTGGGTTAAGGGAGGATACAATGGTTTTATGTCGCCCTTACTAACTGAAACACTGCATGCGTCCAGGCCAGAGTGGGTGCAACGTCATACCGACAAATGGAGTCGTACTACCAATTTCTTCATACATTTGCCTCCAGTTTGTAATCACTGAAATAACATCACACACCTTCTCAGTCCGGGAATTTTTCATTTCGTTTCCTCCTCTCATTCTGGATACTGCACTTTTATTGCTAAGCAGTTCAGATGCTGCCTGTAGGAGAATAAAAGAGACCTTTGGAGAAAAGAGGAGCCGCTGTATTAACATTAAGAGCCCAGATGGTAGACCAATACTTAGCAAATACGGGAAGGCTGAAAGGTGTATGGAATACATAGAAGGGCTACACAAAGGAGAGAGGCCTGAAGACTTTATTATGCAAAGGGAAGAGGAAGTGGATGAAGATGAGATGAGCGACGTGACATTGTGAAAAGAATTTGACAGAGGACTGAAAGACCTAAAACGAAACATTGCACATGGAGTGGATGACATTGAGGGATTATTGAGATCGTTGAGGAAGACTATTCTGTCTGGTGGGTATGATATATGAGAAAGGCGAAATGCTCTCACACTTCCAGCAAAATGTAATGATTAATATTACAAAGAAGACAGGAGCTGACAGGTGTGAACATTACAGAGTAGTCAGTTTAATAGATCATGTTTGAGAAATATTGACTCGATTTATTTACAGAAGAATAGAAAAATTGTAGAAGCCGACCTCCGGGGAAGATCCGTTTGGGATCCGGAGGAATGTAGGTCCTACAGCTTACCTCAGAATATAGACTGAACAAAGGCAAACCTATGTACATAGCATTTGTAGATTTAGAGAAAGTCTCCCCTGCCTCGTCGAATGCATTTGGCTTCAGGAATGTGTATTAGTCAGTTTGTATCTTCACACGTACTGTCAGTTGGCATCTTATTCTGTATCAGATACACGGGCATAAGGCTAAGTATGGCTGTAGTTAACAGCTAATGGTTCTAGTATGTCGCTTATGTATTCATTTTATTATTTATTGGTGGACACATATTACTGCTGTTTGTGTTTTGCACCTAGACTTTAGATTGCAACACTGTGTAACTCAGCTGCTCGCTTCTTAAAATTACAAAGCATTAAAATTTTGAGGTACCTTACTCGATAGGTATGTAACGCCTAGACCTTAAGCTACATTTGGTTTATGTATGTTCCTAAGTCTCCTGGATCAGGGTCTTCGAATGTGATGGACTTCACAAAAATGTTGCTTATTGGTCATTAGATAACTTGACATGAATCGTCTGCGTTATCAGTTGGTGCTATATTTTATAGCAAATGCTTAGGCATAACGTACTATGATTATATTCACGAATTTTGGTTTTTGTAACCTACTTTAATGTAACATCTAATGGCTCATTTGTACCACTTTAGGTTTTGTCCAGTAATATACTGCTTTGTAATAACAGCTCGATATAACGCTGGTTGTCTTGGGCATCTAGACCCTGAGTTTACAGTATTACTTCCGCTTAATAGTCAATATTATGGACAGATATATTTTCTATTATGGGTTCTATTCATACTTTTCTGTATTCAAAAAAACTGTACTGTTTCAATTGAGACTTTGTATGGATTTCCTTCTCATTCAGTATGTACTGGTTTTGTGTTACTTAACGAACAGGTAATGTTCGGTATATGTTTGCTACAGATTTAGTGAAATTTAACACAGTTTATTGCATCTTATGTAATGTAAATGCAGTAAAAGTTTCGTTAAATTGCCATTCTTTATCTTATTATGGAATCACGATCTCACAAAGTTAGATGCGTGGTACAGCCATCTGGCAGCTAGTGCCTCCATGTAGTCATGACGCTATAGATTTGTCAGTTCTATGCCAGCCATAGTACAGGTACCTCCTTGTCCCTGTAGCTAGCGTTGCGAGTCTTAGGTCTTGTTTACATCCACATGTGGACTATATAACTGTTACCACTGTCACTCGTTTTGTATTAACACACAAATGTGGCAATATAAACACCAGATCTGTATATCACAAATGGCCAACTCTTACAATTTTTTGTAAGCAATGGCAATCTTTTACTTTGGGTAAGATAACAGTTGGATAGCACTTACCAAATATACTACTGTATATCTTTATTTTTGTAACGATCTAATATATGTTATCTGGTTTGTACATGCCCATCCAGTCCTTGAATTTAATACGAGCGATTCATCTCAGTACAATATGATATGTAATGCCTGATGGCTGATACATACTGAACAAAATAATAATTTTGTATTGGTATTGCAAGAAATGGTTATTGAGAGGCGTAAGTATTGTTGGTTCTGTGTCAGGAGTCACTCACCCACTTCCTTTCTTGCCAGTTTTCCTCTGAAGGATGGTAGTGACCTGTGACCGCTAACAAAATGTTCAAATGTGTGTGAAATCTTATGGGACTTAACTGCTAAGGTCATCAGTCCCTAAGCTTACACACTACTTAACCTAAATTATCCTAAGGACAAACACGTACACCCATGCCCGAGGGAGGACTCGAACCTCCGCCGGGACCAGCCGCACAGTCCATGGCTGCAGCGCCTTAGATCGCTCGGGTAATCTCACGCGGCGGTCGTTAACAGGCTCCGTGAAAGAAGATTCAGAATTAATTAGTTATTTCCATAAAAAACACAGGTAGTGTCTTGACTCGTGGTTGGCATCGTCTGTCAGTTCCCGCTGAGGAATCGCTTCGCAAGTGGCCTTCAGACCGCTCGGGGCAGCTAACACCGCACACTTCGTTCCAGACGGCTGCTGCACAGTGCATAGGCAGCTAGCCGCTTGCTTTGGCCCCGGCTCCGGCTGTACGTCGACGCCGCGACAGGGAGTGACGGCGGCGAGGGTATTAAACTTACAAACGCGGACTTGGGAGGCGCTCTGTCCCCTCCCGCTCACCACGTGGCTTTCTTCGTCATGCTTCGTACCGCGATAACGGTTGCCGCGAAGTTCGACGATATTGGCCAGCCGTCCAGGTAGGCCCTATTCAGTCCGCCGGAATGTCAGGAACGCTGGTGTCCTGATCCTGGTGGGAAGGAAAGACCATAAGATCCTCCCATATCCGACAGAGGCAGATTGTCGTGTTGAACTCTGCGACTGGTGATTAGGGCGAGGTAGCCATCTCTCCCACTAGCGGCTGTTGTCCGTAGCGTGCAGGAAATCTACAACAGACTTGGGCCAGACGTCACTTCGCTGCAGTCAGGGAATCTAGTACGAACGTCATGTACGCCATAGATCCGTATCATCGACTGCCTTATGAACTAATCTGTTGGGGTATTTACGGAGCAAAGCAGTGGCTAATTTTTACCCGACGTCACTCGTCATGACTGCACTGGGCTTGCTATTATAAAGGTATCAGCCGTTTTCCTTCTGCCGTGCTTGCTTAACGAGTTTGTTATACGCTGAAGCGCTAAAGAACCTGGTATAGGCATGCATATCCAAATACAGAGATACTTAAACGGGCTGAATACGGTGCTGGGGTCGGCAACGCCTACATAAGACAAGTGCTTGGCGCAATTGTTAGATCGGTTGCTGCTGCTACAATAACAGATTATCACCGTTTAAGTGAGTTTAAGCCTGTTGTCATAGCCGTCGCACGAGCGATGGGACACAGCATCTCAGAGGTAGCGATGAAGTGGAGATTTTCCCGTACGGCCATTTCACGAATGTAACGTGAATATCAGGAATACGGTAAAACATCAAATCTCCGACATCGCTCCAGCTGTAAAAAGATCCTGCAAGAACGGGACCACCGATGATTGAAGAGAACAGTTCAACGTGACAGAAGTGCAATCCTTCCGCCGCAAATCGCTGCAGATTTCAATGCTGGCCCATCGACAAGTGTCAGCGTGCGAACTGTTCAACGAAGGGCTTTCTGAGCCGAAAGCCCGCTCGTGTACCCTTATGGGACCCCTGATACGTCTAGATACAACTCTGCCAGGTGACACGTACATAAACATCCTGTCTGATCACCTGCAACCATTCATGTCCATTGTACATTCCGACGGACTTGGGCAATTCCAACAGGACAATGCGACAACCCCACACGTCCAGACTTGCTACAGAGTGGCTCTAGGAACACTCTTCTGAGTTTAAACACTTCCGCTGGGCACCAGACTCCCCAGACATGAGCATTATTGAGCATATCTGGAATGCCTTGCAACGTGCTGTTCAGAAGAGATCTCCTCCCCCTCGTACTCTTACGGATTTATGGACAGCCCTGCAGGATTCATGGCGTCAATTCCCTTTAGCACTACTTCAAACATTTGTCGAGTCCATTCCACGTCGTGTTGGGGCACTTCCGCATGCTCACGGGGGCCCGACACGATATTAGGCAGGTGTGCCAGTTTCTTTGGCTCTTCAGTGTATCGTAGAACTGCTTCGTAAAGCTCTTGGTACCGTTTGCTGCATTCTAGCCTTTCTTTCAGCACATAACGAAGGTGACGCAACCCTGTTTGGCTACTCGAACTCACTACATTCCGCTGAAGTCTGCTGCCTGGTTCGCCAGAAACGTTAATGTTATATTTTGTCCTGATCCAGTCTCAGTGGCGAAATTTTTTCATTGCTGCCGCTCTGGGACTTGGAAAATTTTATCCCATTTACTCCCTTATTCAAGGTTGGCACGCGACAGTGTGTTTCGTGTAATGGAAGCTCCATTATTAAATGCCGGTATATTTTGTTATTGTTCATCTGTTGTATGCACTTTCCTGTGTTTTAGACCTGGAGATGGCTCGCCAATGAGCTGAAACTAGTTATCAATAAAGAGACTTTTGCTATTTTGACCTAGGATTTTTATCCATACATTTTTATTTAGAGAAAACTTTTGACACTATTGATTTGAAAGCAATCTTTAAAATTCTGAAGATAACGGGCGTATGAAACAGGGAGCGAAAAGATATTGAGGATAGACTAATGTGAAGAGCTGCACCATACTACTCTTCAGACTGAAGACAACAACTACTACTTTAATTGATGTTATAAAATTCCATGCCACAATTTAATAGAGATTCGTTCCTGGCTGTTTGAGATGAGCATGGTATACGGACATTCATCACTCTGGAATTGAAAACACTATTGTAATTGAAAGGGGACTCTTTCGAGAACTATACAAGCTCTAGGAAGCTCAATACAGCGTCTTGGTAATTCAAATTCAGAGGATGACGGTTCAAACCCGCATCTGGTAACCCTAATTTAGGTTTTCCGTGATTTCCCTAAATCACTCCAGGCAAATTCCGAGATGGCTCCTTTGAAAGGGCAGGGCCGACTTCCTTCCCCATCCTTCCCTGACCCGATGACCTCGCTGTTTGGTCCCCTCCCCCAAATCGACCAACCAACAAAATTCAGAGCGAGAGCCAGCCAACGGTGTCGCCCTTGTTCACACGTTTTGAACTTGGTAGCTGACACCTAGGTCGCGCCAGTTTCACGCGACTGTTTATGTTCACAGTTGCACCTTCACATAGTGGCTTTGTAAAGCGGAAACATCGACTCGCTGCCCGACAGCAGAGGTGTTTTACGTGTGTCGGGGCCTACCTTTCTGGCTTGCATATCCCATTCGGTTAAATCTCGTGCCTTGTCCATTATCTGCCTGTTACATGTCACGCCTACGGTTTTTTCTGCCTGGAAGACAAAAGGGCCAGCTCGTCATATGACAGCTGTTTCTAATGCAGTTGTTCATCAACGAATGCAGGATTTTTATTCCATAATTGTTAGTGATGTTGTGGCCGAAAGTAGAGAAAGAACATAGCATACTGTCTACACTATTAATAACATTAGTGCACCCCAAGAGACTAAGTAAATTGGACTGATATTCAACAGGAAGCGTGTTGAGCGAGGTGGCACAGTGGTTAAGCTATTGTACTTACATTTGTGAGGAGGCGTATTGAAGGCCTCGTCTGATCAATCACATTTAAATCTCCCGTCCTTTCGCTAAATCACATCAGTTGAATGTCGAATTATTTGCTTGGAACGCCAACGGAACGTTCAGTTCCAATCTTTCATCCTTTGGGAGGAATCGGCTTCAAATGCTGTTTCATCTATCTGCCCCCCCCCCCCCCCAAATTTTGGTAGTATCCTTGAACCTTCATAAGCGAATGGGAGCAGAATCAGCTGTGATTTTTGTTGGCAATAGTTTATTAATTCCTGAGTAGCTGCTAGTGCCTTCAGACCGAGCGCCGTTTGCGGCGGCCGAAACAGACTGAGTAGACCAGTCGAGCTATTAATAGCAACTATTTGGAACCATAAACCATAATAAACGGCCACCCAAAAAAGACGTTGGCATCGTGTCAGAAAACTGAAATAGTAGCCCGGTATGCCGGAGATCCTGTGTGTACAGTAGTCAATATTTTCTTTCCTCCTTTCTTTTATACATGTGTTACGTCACGTGTGCTGCATACGTCATCGCTGTGTGCATTCTTAGCGAAAGTGTGTGTCATCCAGACACACATATTCCACGAAATTTTGTATTCGTGGGAATCCACAGCCTCCAGATGCTTTAAACATGGTCCGCAGTAGGCTGTAACGTGATTTTTATTTAATCGTGCGATTAGCTAATTTTGACTACTTGTCGTTGTCAAGCATTTGTAAAACAAACATTGAAAAGCACTACACTGTCTGCATGCATCGCATACTTGTTTTATCTTATACATGCATCGCATACTTATTTTATGCGATGCAACCAGACAATGTAGTGCTTTTCTATGTTGGTTTTACAAGTGCTTCACAATGACAAGTAGTCGAAATTAGCTACTCGCACGGTTAAATAAAAAATCACGTTACAGCCCACTGCGGATAATGTTAACGTTTATGAAACATACATTCCAGTCAAATCACGGCATTTCATTTTACGTGAAATATTACTCATTCAAATTTCCGTCATTAGTCTGAGAATTTAGTACATCTTGCTTCCGCACTAATTGTGTGGGGCGTGTGTCCTGATAGCATTATTATCTCATAACGGACGGCTAACAGGCTGTCCTCTTTCCTCCCAGCAAGCCATATTTGGTTGCCCACTGGCCTCCTGTACCCGTGCGGCCCGACAGTAATTGAATAAATTCCATTCTCGTTTACCCATGAAGAACAGGTTTTCTCTCCGCAGGGTTGATGGTTTCTGCTCGCGGCCACGGCAAGGCAGTCAGGCAGAATGCTGCCGTTGCTAACAGTGTACGCTCGTTCGCTGCAGCAGGCACACACACACACACACACACACACACACACACACACACACACACACACACATATACTACACACTTTCGTGATACAATCATACCTTTCTTTTCATGAGTATGAAAGTCGCTGTTGGTTTCTGAAAGAAGCGAGCTATAAGCATAACCAAGTATGTCCCTTTGTCTTCACTCGCAGGTGCGCAATTTATTTTGTGCCTTAGCTGTTCCTTGTGAGGATAAACATTGAATATAATTTCCCAAGCGCAAACTGAAAGAATAATACAGCGCTTCTATTTGGTCCATTAATCCTGCAAAACAGCATCTCGCCGTTGAAGTGTCGTATGATCATACGGCGGTCTGGAAGCGTACGGGTTGTCGCACATAAAACCGGTACATCTCACGCACGACATTCAAGTAACAAAGAACTAACCAAAAACTAACTAAAAAAATAGACAACAGTTACGTTAAAAAAACATGTAGTTACCTGTTTCTGAGAGGTGCTGAAAGCGGTGGTCACGGCCGACTTCGAGTGATGACGTTACCAGCAAGTGCAGTACGCTATAATTTTGCAGGCGTGATGATGTTAATTTCTCTAGTAATATTTCGTTTAAGATCGTCTGTTGTGCGAGGATTGTCAGTACCCACTTTGCTTTTTAGTGTGCTCCATAAATAAAAATCATCCGACGTTAAGTCCAGTCACTTCGGGGCCAGAGGCCTCTACTGACAAGTCTGTCTTTGGGAAACATGTTGGTGATGTGGACCATACTTTGGTTGTGTGTGAGCAGTTGATCCATCTTGTTGGAAAACGCCACACAGCTCTCTGCATCTGTTAATTGCACATAGTAAGAGTCAAAGATCTCTAGTTATCTGGCACTGTTTAAGGTGTAATTGGGAAATATGAGGCCAATAATGCGCATGCCGGACAACGCACACCAAACCCCTCTCTTCTCTGAGTGGAGAGCAGAATATTTGGGTCGTTATGCGCCCATTATCTGCAATTCTGGGAATTTACGTAACCTGACAAATGAAACCAGTCCTCATCTGACATGGAGTAAAGCAATGGGTCCAAGTAACAGTCAACAACTGAAGTTAACAGCCAGTTACAATAATGAACTCTCTCTTCCTGATCCTCATATTTCATTTCTTTCACCACACTCACACGGCAGACTTTTAACTTCTTACCTTTCAGTACACGATGACACGATGTACTAAATACACCAACCTGCTGCGATAACCTCCTTGCCGACTTCCTAGGACTTCTCGTTAATGTCCATGCGAATTCTGTCTACAGCTTCAGGGGTTCTCACAGTCGATCGCCTACTCCTCTGCACATTCTGAACAGATCCTACAGCCTTCTGTTTCTGCCGTAGATCTTAAATAGCGCTGGTCGCCAGGAGTTTCCTACCAGGACACTTGCTTGAAAATTGTTCAAATCGCTCCGAGCACTATGGGACTTAATATCTGAGGTCATCAGTCCCATAGACTTAGAACTACTTAAACCTAACTAACCTAAGGACATCACACACATCCATGCCCGAGGCAGGATTCGAACCTGCGACTTGCTTGAAACATTTCTTTACATTCCTTGATGGAGCCTGACTCTGTCTGACACTTAACAATTTCGATTCTCTGTTCTAATGCAGACTGCGCCATTTACTCAACTTTCCGATGAAATGTAGTGCAGCCAACTTTCGAGACAGTGTTGCCACTTCACAAGCAATTTGACTAGATGTGATTAACCAGTACGTGAGGCGTACCGGTTTTCTGTGGAACACTCTGTAGTACTTGTATTATGTATTATTACAGACACCGCAGTATGCTCCAGAAATAGCAGCGCGAGTGATACAAACCCTTTTCTTTCGCCGTCATGGCGGTCATTGTGCTGTAAATGACATTTCTTCCCGCCATAATTCTGTAGACAAACGCTGAAAACTTACAAAACTTGGACATATATTAGTAGCAAAAGAATTTCTAGTAAAAAAGAAGACAAAGAAACAGAACTTAAGAACGCTTACACAATGAGTGATTAGCGAAGTTAGGAACGAAGAAAAGGTGATCGCGGGAATATGTATTCAAATCCCTCGAATATGTGCAGTTGAAAATTCAGTTGCACTAAGATGCAGTTTAATCTTTGCACCTTCATACAAAGTCGAGGTGCTACATCTCTTCACCGCCTTGATTTTCTATTCTCCCACTGAAAAGACTGAACATTTTTTATTATGAGGAGCTAAAGTAGCTGGGTAGTTTCACTGTCAACCTAAATATTAGTTTTTGACAGAAAGTAAAAATAGAACTGTCCTCAACGCAGTTTTTGGTTTGAACAGTTACTGTTTTACTAGGTATGGTCATGTGGAAGATTGTATACTCTCGTCTTCCTCCTACCTTTGAACATAAGAAGGGGCTTGTAAGTTACACAGTATTATCGCAGGCCAAGAAACTTTCATTGAAAGCTGCACTACTTTTTAAACCCATACGGTTGCATGACACTATTTTTCAGCGTAGTGGCCAAATCTCTGTAAACAGGGGTCGGAACATTCTACAAATCGTTCAGTTCCTCGACGACAAAAATCCCCTCCATCATCTCAGAGGTATTCTAGAACCGCTGTATGAACGTTCTCATTGCTGGAGAATTTGTTCCCCCCCACCACCACCACCCCCCTCCCTCAAGCACTCTCCCTCGATTGCCTGGACATTGTCCTCTGTGTTCGATGTCGATGGCCTTCCTTCTCGAGCAGCGTAACCCACATCTGTGCGACCTTGGTTAAATTGTACCATTTCACTACAGCTGGACGCGACATTGCATTTGGTCCATATACCGCCAGAACTGCATGCCGAATCTTCGTGCAATTTACACTTTCTATCCACAATAATCGGGCTTCAACTTTTTGGTTACGTTCCCAGTTGCTGCGCCATTTCACTCCCACACCGAGCGAGGGTGGCGCAGTGGTTAGCACACTGGACTCGCATTCAGGAGGACGACGGTTCAATCCCGTCTCCAGCCATCCTGATTTAGGTTTTCCGTGATTTCCCTAAATCGTTTCAGGCAAATGCCGGGATGGTTCCTTTGAAAGGGCACGGCCGGTTTCCTTCCCCATCCTTCCGTAACCCGAGCTTGTGCTCCGTCTCTAATGACCTCGTTGTCGACGGGACGTCAAAAAACACTAACCTAACCTAACCTAACTCCCACACAGTGATGCACCTGTGATCCGTACCGCAGCAGAACTGTGACTAGAATAAACCTGAAACATCAATTCTATTGTATTCTAATCAGACAAGGCGCCACTTTTGTTGCGCAATGATCTTAGCGCGGGACGACATTTGTAACTTACTGTCTGAAGTCTTTACCTACGTTATTAACAATTAGAGATGAGCGTATGGGTTGACGTGTACTCCAAACCATGGTTTTATCTGGCCTTGTGATAGATCTTACACTGAAGCGCCAAAGAACTGGTATAGGCATGCGTATCCAAATTCAGAGACATGTAAACAGGCAGAATACAGCGCTCCGGTCGACGATGCCTATATAAGACAAGACAATACTATGGGCCCGTCGAAACCAACATTGGACTGTTGATGACTGGAAACATGTTGCCTGGCCGGACGAGTCTCGTTTCAAATTGTATCGAGTGGATGGTCGTGTACGGGTACGGAGACAACATCATGACGCCATGGACCCTGCATGTCAGCAGGGGACTGTTCAAGATGAAGGCTCTGTAATGGTGAGGGACGTGTGCAGATTGAGTGATATAGGACCCCTGATACGTCTAGATTCGACTCTGACAGGTGAAACGTACGTAAGCATCCTGTCTGATTACCGGTATCCATTCATGTCCACTGTGCATTCCGTCGGACTCGGGCAATTCCAGCAGGACAATGCGACACCCTACACGTCCAGAATTGCTACAGAATGTCTCGAGGAATACTCTACTGAGTATAAACACTTCGGGTGGCCACAAAACTCCCCAGACATGAACATTACTGAGCATATCTGGGATACCTTGCAACCTGCTGTTCGGAAGAGATCTCTCCCCCCCCCCCCCCCCTCCCTCCCCCTCGTACTCTTACGGATATATGGACAGCCCTGCAGGATTCATGGTGTCAGTTCCCTCCAGCACTACTTCAGACATTAATCGAGTCCATGCCACGTCGTACTGCGGCTCTTCTGCGTGCTCGTGGGGGCCCTACATGATATTAGGCCGGTGTAACAGTTTCTTTGGCTCTTCAAATGTAAGCGATAAACAGGCTTGACAGTGATGAGCAATATGTTGTAGAAAGAGTTAATTTTTTTCATTTGGTTGCAAATCTCTTGTTATTGTTTTTTCCTGTAAGTCCTGTCTAAATACTATGACTGAACCATTGCTTATGAATTAGACCACCATAGATTATTATCACTTTGGCACCTCAGTTACTGTTGGTTGTCTGATGCGATCCATTGTTGAAAATTTCAATGTGGAAAATAATCAATTATTAGAAAACAATTCTTTCTAGTGCAAGCTGTGTAGGGGGCATCACAAACATGCAAGACGCCGTGGGTATGTACAGCTGTGGATTGTAATGCATGGAAAAATTCAGGGGAGGCCTTTATACCGCATAGGATGTCAGTCGACTGATAATGGTGATGATCATAATGACGACGACGACGTGACGATGATGATGATAATGATGGTCTCGCCACTTTTGTTAAAGTCTGTTGTGGATTAAGATTTAAAAAAGTACGACGCACGGAATATGCAGAAAAACTGAACTATCGTACTAGCGAGGTACACAGTTCGTCTGAATTTAATTTGGGAACTTTCTCATAAAAAATAAGTTGCGAAATTTTCTGTATCTTCGTCGTCTATAAATGGGTAAGCGTTCGTACTACTAATTTTACTGTAATTTTAATAATCATTAACTGGGACAAAACACCGGAATTTTTGTGTACATGATATTCTATATGTTCAGATGTTTGTTTTGTACATTTATTATTTGTTGGAGGCAGTCCTTGGGGGACGTACGACGGATGGAGTTCGATAGCATAAATCCGTACGACACAGCAGGAACTGAGTGGAGCCGGCCGCGGTGGTCTAGCGGTTCTAGCCGCTCAGTCCGGAACCGCGCGACTGCTACGGTCGCAGGTTCGAATCCTGCCTCAGGCATGGATGTGTGTGATGTACTTAGGTTAGTTAGGTTTAAGTATTTCTAAGTTCTAGGGGACTGATGACCTCAGATGTTAAGTCCCATAGTGCTCAGAGCCATTTGAACCATTGAACCAGTCTTTCAGTTTCTCAATTCAGAGCGGTTAGAGGACCACTGTCTGAATATTCTCAACGTTGCAAACTCTTCCCCCCCCCCCCCCACCCCTTCCAAACGTTCTTTCAGTTTGGTGAAGAAAATGGAAATCACATGGTACAAGTTCTACCCTTCCCGGTCACCACCATTTGAACCATTTGATCTGAGTGGAAATACCAAAACAGTGCAGAGTATCCGAAGAACCTCAGAGGACGTGGCACAGTGGTTAGCAAATTCCAAATGGTTCAAATGGCTCTGAGCACTATGGGACTTAACATCTGTGGTCATCAGTCCCCTAGAACTTAGAACTACTTAAACCAAACTAACCTAAGGACATCACACACATCCATGCCCGAGGCAGGATTCGAACCTGCGACCGTGGCGGTCACGCGGTTCCAGACTGAAGCGCCCAGAACCGCACGGCCACACCGGCCGGCGCAGTGGTTAGCAAACTGGACTCGCATTCGGGAGGACGACGATTCAAACTCGCGTCTGGCCATCCTGATTTAGGTTTTCCGTGATTTCCGTGAAACGCTTCAGGCAAATGCCGGGATGGTTTCTCTGAAAGGGCACAGCCGACTTCTTCCCGCATCCTTCCAAAATCCGATGACCTTGCTGTTTGGTCCCCCTTCCGAACCTACCAGCCATCCAAAACCACGGACGAACCTGTTAGCTCTATAAATGGAGAGTAAAGAGTTTTTTATGTAAAGCTTTTACTGTAATACGAGCTTGGCGATTGCTCAAACCAGACATATTGCTTACATAAAAAATAAATGTCGTGTGACTAATGCCTCCAGTCGGGTAGACCGTTCGCCGGGTGCAAGTCTTTCGATTTGACGCCACTTCGGCGACTTTCACGTCGATGGGGATGAAATGATGATGATTAGGACAACACAACATCCAGTCTCCGAGCGGAGAAAATCTCCGACTCAGCTGGGAATCGAACTCGGGCCAATTTTGTAACCATATGTATTTATTTAAATTTTTAACGACGACACATTTTTAAAACACTTCTTTCTATTAAGATATTATATTCAAATATACTCGCACTATCGTTTTTTATAGGTTTTCGTTTGTATATTCTTTTCTTTTTCATTTTTCTCTTATTGTTGTTCCATGGCCATTTGTCGTCTTTTTTTGTGGGTAAACCATTGCAGAACAGGCATAATACTTTATATCTATCGTCCACAAATTGATTATGAGTTCAGATTTGTGTAAGTGATGCACTTTGTGGTGCTACAGGCACGATGTGCATCCGGGTTTGATATCTTCCTCTAATCAGCACTGTTAAGTGGGACAGTATGAGAGTAAACATCAGCAAGACAGATGGAGCAGTAGGAGAAATTTTTACATATGCTACAAACCAAAGGTAAATTGAAGAAGAAAGCAAAATAATGTCATATTGTATAAGAGAAGCAGAGGAGAGTATAAATTTTATAAAGCACATAGTAAAAGAAAACCTTAATTTTTTATGAGTAATTGGTGTTTTTCACTAAGTAATGCTTGTACCCTAAACAATATAGTACACAATAACGAAGTGTATATAGATTCCATGCAACACTGCATAACCGAAATATCTGTTGTCTTTTTTTGTCACAAACACACGTTTAGAAGCACTGGTAGTACTATTGGACGTACTTTTGACTCTGATTTGGATGTGAGCATGACAGAGATTTAGTGGGACGCACTTTGTAACACTGGTTTCACTGAGAAGAAACACTTTAGAAATTATACTTGACTATTTGAGGTGAGAGGAGAAACGCTTTCTGGTTGGTTGTTTCGGGGAAGGAGACCAGACATTGAGGTCATCGGTCTCATCGGATTAGGGAAGGACGGGGAAGGAAGTCGGCCGTGCCCTTTGAAAGGAACCATCCCGGCATTTGCCTGGAGCGATTTAGGGAAATCACGGAAAACCTAAATCAGGATGGCCGGACGCGGGATTGAACCGTCGTCCTCCCGAATGCGAGTCCAGTGTCTAACCACTGCGCCAACTCGCTCGGTAGAAACGCTTTCTCTTTTATGGTGCACTTATTCACTTTCTCAACACACTTTCTTCTTGTGATGAGTGTGGTGAGGTGGCTGGTGACAGTGCTGAGGGTCACAGGCTGGGGAGGACTCTGCCGATTGCTGTCTGCAGTGGAATCTGCAGGAAGTTTTTAAGATCTCGCGGTAACGTCTGTGCTGCTGGGCCGTCTTGTTTTCCTCCCATAGGTCCATCAGGAAGGCCAGATGGTCGGTCTGTCTCCTCGCTACGATGGCGCGTGCCGTCATGGCGAGGATCCAGAGAGTCGCCAGTCGCTTGGGTCGTGGAAATGGGTTGCAGTGTGGGGCGGTGATTGCTTCCACTGTGATGCTTCCCGGCGCCGTTCAGTTGATGTGGGCCACCATCTGCTGGCACGCTTCCCATATGTTGGTGGCATTTCCGCAGGTGAAACGGTGCTCGAGGGTGTCGGTCTTGGCACATACGTCGCACTTGTCACTTGCGACGAGTTTTATCTCCGCCAGTCTTTGGTTGGTTGGTACCGTTCTGTTAACTATTTTGTACCATGTCTCCTTTGAATCTTTAGGCAACACGTTTTCCGAAACATTTTACCATATCTGTTTCCAATTGTACTGCGGAACTTTGTTTTCAGTTTTGTTTCTCGCCGGTTTCCCCCTGAGGGCCCAGTGTATTCTCTTGCCCGGTCTGTGGCCAGGGTTCGCCACGGTGTCCGTAGCGTAACTTTTGTTTGCATATTGCAGCCTGACGTGTCGCACTCTGAAGGAGATGTGCCTTGTGTCGACCGGCGCCTCTTCTGATGCGGGTTTGTATCTTGCAATCACCGTGGCTGTGACGCTGTCAGGGTTTTTGTCCTGGATGGCGAGCGTTCGTTTTAATAGGAGTGCTGCACATTCAGTCTTTACATCAACTAGACCTAGGCCCCCTTCTTTTTTTGGCAGTGAGCACGTTGCTTGCGCCGCTTTGAATATATTTCGACGCCACAGCAGGTAGTACACGGCGCTCGTAAGTGCTCGCGCAATTTCTGTCGGGCTGCTTAAGATTTGCGCCAGGTACCGTGCTTTCGACAGGATCGTCGTGTTTATCACGTCTATTCTCTGGTGTATTCTTAGTTTCCTGTTCGCGTGCTGTCTGGAGAGACCTCTTATGGAGTGTAGCACGTCTCTCCAGTTCTATGCGGCCATTCTAAGTGGACAAGACAGTATAAATATTCCAAGAACTTTATGGCTTTTTGCTATTTTGTATCACTGCCTGTCTCGTTTGAGTTGCTGAATCCCTATCGGCAGTAGTGCTGTTTCCCTGTGGTTGGTTTGGGCGCCTGACGCTGCCTGTGCTATTATGTGCCTGTAGGTGCACGTGGCGTCAAATATATTTTTCCCTGGTACCGCAAATGTTTGCCACGGACTGATGACTTTCCTCATAATTTTAGGTTATTTGCGATGCATTTCACTATTATTTTATAGTCGGCGTTCAGGAGCGTAATCGGGCGAAACTCTTCAATGCGGCAGGCGGCTTTCTTCTTAGGGATGGGGTTTATGGTCCCTTCGGTCAGCCCAGCTGGAATTTCGGCCCCATTGATCTCCGTGAATTTCACTCCTAGTACGCCCCAGTACGCGAGGTAGAACTCGAGCGGGATGCTGTCGGCGCCCGGTGCTCTTCCTCTGGCGCTGGTCTTCATCGTTTCTTTGACGTCGTCCTCGTCGACATTTTCTGTCAGTAACGCCCTGTCTGGGTTAGGCAGCACGCTCCTCGTCTGCTGCAGAATTTCAGCAGTTGCCGCGTCGTCTGTCGCTTCTCGACGGAACATGTCTCGGAAATAGTCTTCGATGTGTTTTGTTAATTCCGTTCTAGTCGTAAGCGTCTTCCCATGCTTGTCCTACAACTCACTTACGCACTTTCCTGCGGCTCTCTCCCTTTCCCTGTTTGGCTGGTGCTTGGTGAGTGGGTCTTCTTCCACCTCTCCATATGTTTTGCTTCGCCGGCCGAAGTGGCCGTGCGGTTAAAGGCGCTGCAGTCGCAGGTTCGAATCCTGCCTCGGAAATGGATGTTTGTGATGTCCTTAGGTTAGTTAGGTTTAACTAGTTCTATGTTCTAGGGGACTAATGACCTCAGCAGTTGAGTCCCATAGTGCTCAGAGCCATTTGAACCATTTTGTTTTGCTTCTGGTGAGGATACCTCTCATTTGCTGTTTCTTTATTTGCGGGAGTTTTGCTTTGATTCTGCTTACTCTCGGCAGGTATAGCTGGTTGTCAGCTGGTGCGTCGAGTGCGTCTTTCAGGCACTGCAGGTAGAACTCGGCCGTTGTTCGCCTCCAGAATGACTTTTCCGCGTTGTATCTTATCAAGTGCGCGCTGCGCCAGACATTCTTGCGACGATTCCGCTATTTGCTTGCGCATTTCCGCGTGCCCACGGTCTTTCCTTTCTGCAGATGCAAGCTGCATTCGTAGCTGAAGTGGTCCGAAAAGATGACAGGATAGCCTTAGACGTGCGCTACATTTTCAGTTGTTGCTCTACTGACATATGTACGGTCCAGTCTGCGTTTGCCATTTTTGTGGTGGTATTTAAATTCTTTGTGCGTTGGATGGAGAAGGCGTCACGAATCTTCTATTTTCAATCGTCGGATTAGTTCTTGCAGTTCTGGGCATATGTTTGGTACGGGCGTTTGGTCTTCAGCTGCGGCGACACAGTTAAAATCTCCTCCAATGAGCATGTTGCCAATCAGCTACCGGGGGCGGACATTGTTTACGTATATGTTATTAAAGTTCAACGATATTTGGATCATTTTTAGTAAAAGTCAGAAGATAAGAAAACATTAATTCATTACGATCAAAGGAGAATTTTACTATGGAAATGTTGAAAAACGGGGCTGCACCAGTGGGAGAAACAAATTAAAAGATGTCCGATGTGGTATATATTACGCGGTTGTTGTGTTTTTGAAAATCCGGAAATGAGAAGAGACTTACTTAAAAGCAAATTCTCAACATTTTAACTTCGACCCCGATCCTGGCAGATTACACCTTTCAGTACGACGCCCCAAAGTGCCACATACGCTCTTCTTCTTCGTGGAGGAAAGGAATATGTGCAAAACACTGACAAGGAGAAGGGGCAGGATGATAGGACATCTGTTAAGACACCAGGGAATGACTTCCATGGTACTAGAGGGAGCTGTAGAGGACGAAAACTGTACAGGAAGACAGCAAATAATTGAGGACGTAAGTTGGTAGTGCTACTCTGAGATGAAGAGGTTGGTACAGGAGAGGAATTCGTGGCGGGCTGCATCAAACCAGTCAACAACCTGATGATTCTGCCAGATAAAAATGTTTGCTCTTGGAGAGTGTAGGCTGTTGCTCCAGTGCAGTTAGTAACTGGTGAGTTTAGCCACGGCCAGGTGACACTTCACAATTCAGTTCTGGAAGAGGTCTCCGGAAATAATTCACTTTTTTGAGTGGTGTTGCTAAAACGTTATGGGTCACAACTTTTAGGTATCCCTTTTGATGCACGACCTTTAGCCAGAAAAATATGGCAAGCAACAGGCCGCAGGATTTTGGAATTTTTGATAATGAATTTATTTATTTACTTTTTCATGTTCACCATAATTCATTTTATTTGTTTTCTAATGTTCACTTTTTGTATGAAAAAAATAATTACTTTATAATAGGTGAACGTGATACGAAAAGAATATTATTCATTTTTATTAATTTTTCTAAGTAATTTAATATAAAATATAGTAATATCAGAAATTGAGTCCGCCTTGATGCAAAGCACCTTGTTATTCGTTTATTTCTTTATTATCCCAAACTAGTTTCGGCGACAAATATCACCATCATCAGTGGTGTTTTTTAATCTAAAACATGCAGAAAATAGCATGGTTGTACAAACACAGTAAAACATTATTACATTTTTACAATTCGTCTTTTGAAATATAGATTTCTATTGATACTTTCATACTACATTATTTATTATATGTTACAGCATGTTTTAAGCAATTATTGTCGCTGTTTGCGACGTATTTTCTGTGCTCGGTTTTTTTTTCTTTTTTTTGTGGCCGTCTTTTTACTTAGCGAACATCACGTCATCTGCAACCATGTGAGCGGCTGTATGTAAACAAATACTAAAAGCTGAACTTCGTATGTCAGCAGTATATACTTGGGGTTGTAGCAGTGCTGTGAAAACCAGTTATTGCTGTTGCTTAGCTATTCGTGTACTCACGTTCGTTGGATGGTATGTGGCTGCTTTTATACACAGAAAAACGAAACTTTTGCTCATTGTTTCTCATCCAGAATATTATGCCATCTTGCTGTTCGCTTGTATTTCAAAAGACGAATTGTAAAAATGTAATAATGTTTTACTGTGTTTATACAACCATGCCATTTTCTGCACGTTTTAGATTAAAAAACCCCACTGATGATGGTGATATTTGTCGCCGAAGCTAGTTTGGGATAATAAAGAAATAATCGAATAACAAGGTGCTTTGCATCAAGGCGGACTCAATTTATGATATTACTGTTTTTCTACGCAAACACGGACCAAATGGAAGAGTTCTAAGATAATATTATAAAACACAGTTTTTTACATGAGAATACGCGGTTTTGACCTAGAATTTGGAATATAGCATACAGAAAATGTGTAGTTCTAGGTAACCTGTCTCAGCCCTGGCTGTACTCCAGACTAGCACTCACGGAAGAACTGGCTTAGCCACAGCCTGAGGAAAATTCTTCAAATCAAAACACTGTGTTGGACCGGAATTCGAACCCGGGGCCTGTGCATTTCTTCCGGGAGTTCTAGTCCCGCGGCCGGCCGCGGTGGTCTAGCGATTAAGGCGCTCAGTCCGGAACCGCACGACTGCTACGGTCGCAGGTTCGAATCCTGCCTCGGGCATGGATGTGTGTGATGTCCTTAGGTTAGTTAAGTTTAAGTAGTTATAAGTTCTAGGGGACTGATGACCACAGATGTTAAGTCCCATAGTGCTCAGAGCCATTTTTTTTGTTCTAGTCCCGCAACGTATACAGGAGTACTTCTCTGAATTTAGGAAAGTAAAGGAGAGGAACTGGCGGAAGTACAGGTGTGAGGAAGGATCGTGAACTGTGCTCAACCGTAAAGCATTTGCCGCGGGGCTCCATGTTTAGCAACATGCTTGCTCCGAAACACTATATTTAATCGCCATCCCACGAGTACTACATAACACCATCTATTCTGCTAGGCACAGCGGTCAGTCTTTCCGTCTCTCCTTTTTTTGTGAAGAGGCGTGAGCATGCAACACCTTGTCGCCTAGTTGTAATTTTTCCGTCCCTCACTACTTTCCACAGATGCTCACAACAGTCGAAATGTTTAGATATTTCCGAGGTGCTCATTCCCGGGCATCGGACCGTAACAATCTGCCATTTGTCAATGTCTACGCCTGTGGATTTCGCAATTTGCGATCCATATCGTCCCTGGAATGATTCGCCATTCGTCTCTGGTTGGCTTATATACTCTGTCCAATCACATTAATGTGACCTGTCAAAAACCCCAGTAACCACCTTTTGTACCAAGAACCAGTGCGAAATGTGCAGGAAGAGAGACAATGAGATTCTGGAAGGTACTGACAGGGTTGTGAAACCATGCCGACTCCAGTTCTGGGTTCGATTCCCGGACCAGCGCACAGTTTTAATATACCAGGACGTTTCAGACTAGCACAAAGTCCGCCGCAGATTGAAAATTCATTCTGGGGTTATTATTATGTTGAAATTAGAATTAAATAATATCGACTACCACGCTGTTTCTTTTAATTACACTTGCCGACACTAAAGCGTGAACGTGGAACGCAGACTGAGAATATTGAGGTATTTCGACTTGTCGATGAAACGCGAATGCTATTCCCTTAAGGAAGGATATCGAATGAGCAATATGGGATGGATCTATCGGGAGTACGTCGTTAATACCCACTACGTTTACATGCGACACATCTTCTGAAAGACGGAAACCGAATTTTGGAATCCGCTGTGCTGTTTACATGCAATGAACCGAATTTGCTAGTCCTGTTAAATATGGCGTCTGGAAAACAGCTGTTCCAGTTTCTGATTTAGTCAGCACAGTCGCTATTTCTCTTCACTCAAATTTTAGAGGTAGACGGCTTCATGCTCAGTCTCATATTTCTGCTTCTCCTTCATTGCAAAATGAGTCACTCCGTATTGCTGGCCGTTGTGGCCGAGCGGTTCTAGGCCCTTCATCGCAGAACCGCGCTGCTGCTACAGTCGCAGGTTCGAATCCTCCCTCGGGCATGGATGTGTGTGCTGTCCTTAGGTTAGTTAGGTTTAAGTAGTTCTAAGTCTAGGGGACTGATGACTTCAGATGTTGAGTTCCATAGTGCTTAAAGCCATTTGAACCATTTGAGCTCCGTATTAGCGGAACATTTTGAAAACAAGACGTAACCAGACAACCCAAACATGTTTCAAAACGGTCGTGCTTTTACATGGGAACGAAAATCGATTATGGAAGTGGAAAACTGATAGCCATGAACGGATTTCCATAATCGATTTTGAAATGTTTGCTTGACCAACCAGAAACGGTGACGACCTCAGGTTTGGGGGCCCCTTCTAAACATAGTGACTCTGGTTCAGCATGTGGAACGGGTAAGGGTCATCAGTGAAAAAGTTTCGATCTAAAACACCAACTCCATGCCTTGTAACAGTCGCTGAAACCATTTCGCTATTCGTTTGGCATTATTCACACAATGTAATTGTTGCACAATTTTATACGGTTACATCCCCCAGTTGTTAGGTTATGGCCTTATGTGTTGTCGTACGAGAGGCTTTAGCCTCTTGTGATAATCTCATCACTGATTTTGTTAAACTCCACGACATACGTCCGAAATGTCGTCAAGCTGCCGTTCTATTAAAACTGTGGGCCAACCAGTTCGTGCCGCATTATAAACTGAACCTGTTGTCTGAAATTTGCGAAATCACGTATAATGTCACGATGTGGACACTTCGAAGCAGGAAAACGCAGTCTAAATTGCCGCCTCACATTCTGCGTAAAGTTTCATCCTGCATGGAAAACCTCTGCCACTGAAAAACGCTATCTCCGTAATAGTAAGCATTTCCACTACACTCAGCTTAGTCAAGAACTAGACGACAACACAACTAAAAATGGAACACGTGCAAGCGAGGCTTGAATGTGCTGCCAACCTTACGGGCCCCGCAAGGCGAGACACGTGAGGCTCGACGCTGCGGTGAGACTTTGTGGACGCACGCTATAAGAAATAAAAAGTTGGTCGCCTCGCCAGCAGGGTCCTCCCACGCTGTGCCCTGTGTAGCCGGGACGGCAGATAGCCCAGTACGTGACTCGGTGCATGCCTGATAACGGCTGTGGCTTATCGCGCAGCCCACTGAAACTCGAGGCAGAGGAACCCAGTGCGCAATAGGACCAGACAGTCACGACACTAACGGAACAACCAGCCGACGGTTCTTGGAAGCATTAGTGCGCTGTCTCGCTTTTTTTTAATATTCTCCTCGCACCCTTTGCTGAGTGCGCGATACAGCGAATAAAACGCCGGTGTTGTAGCAAGGAGAATGCTAATCGAATCTTCTTCTGGCTGCCTGAATTCAGGTTCCACTTGTGTATGACAGAACGTGAGCTTGCGTTCTTTGTCCTCCACATGAGTACCAAAAGGAATCCGTTAAATTTCAGCTAAACAAAAAATCCCACAAATTTAAAAGTTATCGATTCTGTTAAACTCCTAGAGATCGCAATATTACGAACAACTGAAATTGGAACAGCCACATAGAAAATATTGTATAGAAGGCGAAGACTTCGTTCTATTGCCACAACACTTAGAAGATGCAACAAACACGCCAAGAGACTGCCAACACTGCACTTGTCCGTCCTCGTCTGGAGTATTGCTGTGCCGTATGGGATCCTTAACCAGGCAGAATTGACGGAGGATATCGAAAAGGTTCAAGAAAGCCAGCTCGTTTTTTACTATCGCAAAATAGGGGATAGAGTACCACGGATATGACGAACTGCCTATTGGCTTCTGACTTGGGTTCTTCGGCCGACGAGAAGCCAATAGGCAGTTCGTCAACAAGTGGCCACGAAAGCCTTAACAATTTTGTACCACGGATATGATACACGAGTTAGACGACAGTCATTAAAACAACAGCGTTTTTCGTTACGGCGAAATCTCCTCAGGAAATTCGATCTCCAACTTCCTCTTCAGAATTCCAAAATATTTTGTTGGCTCTCAGCTTCTCAGGGAGATGTTCTCATCGTAAAAACGATAGAGAAATCAGAGGTCTCGAGGAAATATTTATGTGGTTCGTTTTTCCCACTAGATATTCGAGAGTGGAACGGTAGCGAAATAGTCGAAATGGTTCTGTAAATTCATTGCCAAGCACTGAAGTGTGAACAGCAGAGAAGTCATGCAAGTGTAGATGTAACTTACTTCAGGTGAAGGATTGGAAGACACCGTCCACTAGGCCATATGCTATTACTTCTCCAATCCTTGTCAACTGAAATGAAACCCTACTTCTGATTGCAGTTCCGGACTGCTTTCTGTACGCCTTAGTCCGTTCTGGGATTTTTTTCTCTCACGTATCGCTTCCCTCACCTTCGGTAGTAATTTGTACATATGAAAACTGTCAAATTTCAGCGTGATTCGGAGTCCACGATAAATTGTTGGTGCGCTTATAAGTAGCTATGAAAGTTAGTTCAAAGGTCGGTGGAAGGCCAGAGCATACAAATTGCAGTAGGCCCGTACTTAACAAAGAACTTTGGTGCTCAGATCAACCTTCGTGTAGAGGACTGCATTCATTTTTCTGATTTCAGAAAATGAAGAGGTGTACTGTCTGTCAATTCCGCACGTTCACCAGGGTCCTGTACATCAAGAACATAAATCTTCACACAAAAAGTTCGCTGCACCTAATACTGCAGATTTAGATTTACTTGCAAATGATCCAATGGGTCACTAAATTTCGTGCGATTAAAAATGTCTTCAAAGAACTAATCCACGGGACTTGTTGGAATGTGTAGTGTGGTTCAAATATCAGTCCGGCGAAACTGATTGGGGTTCTTTTCTTTTTCCTCCTCTCCTTGTCACAATATAACCAGGGGTGTACTCTCAGTGGACACAATTCGCCGCTCTTCAGCCAAATGATTATAATTTTTTTTGAACATATTGTAAATTGTACATGGTAATAGAAAAAATGAATGGCATATGCAATAGAGAGATAATAGGACAGATGCATAAATTAAAAGATAAAATGTCGAGTTCTCGATTAATTGAAACGTATGCACAAATGAATGGAAAATGAATGATCACACAATCAAAAAGACAGATGGCTAGGTGCAGAAGACAAATAATGTAAAAGCTGTTGTGGTGCTTGATGAAAATACAGGCTCCAGTGACATTAATGTGACCAACGCGTATGTTCGACGTCAACGTGCAATAACCACTCACAGACGACAAATGGCGGCACTAACAGTGGACAGTATACAAAGCGTGTCTGGGGCACGGGGAAAGAAGTGCAGTCGTTGTCGTAATGCGAAAACGGAAGGGCATGATCATTGGCTTTCGGCCCAACGGTGAAAGCATTTCCGTAAGGGCTAAGTTTGTTAACTGTTCACGTGCCGCTCTAGTTAAAATATGAGGGTAACCCAAAAGTAAGGTCTCCGACTTTTTTATAAGTACATAGACCTGTTTGTTTCTACAATTGTTTACATCAGTTTACAGCTTGAACATTTAGTTATTTTTCGACATAATCACCATTTCTGTCGATGCATTTTTGTAGACGCTGTGGCAGTTTTTGTATGCCCATGTCGCCGCCATGCTCTTCAGAAAGTTATGAACCTCTTCTTTCACCTCGTTATTGGAGCTGAATCGCTCTCCGGCCAAATGGTTTTTAGCGTATGGAGCAGGTGATAGTCACTGGGCACCAAGTCAGGACTATAGGGTGGGTGGGTAATTATGTTCAACTGAAACTGTTGCAGGAGAGCAGCGGTTTGCCGACCGATGTGTGGGCGAGCGTTGTCATGGAGAATGTGTACGCCCTTGCTCAACATTCCTCTTCTCCGGTTCTGAATTGTCCGTTTCAGTTTTTTCAGAGTCTCACAGTACCTGTCAGCGTTAATTGTGGTCCCAGTGCCCTTTGCGTTCAAAAACCGCGCAATTCGTATTTGGCGGTAACATCCAACGGGAGCTCCATTCTCAACGGCTGCCAAGCCAAGATTGAGCGCCTCAGCGCGGCGTGCGAATGTTGGGATTGCCCTAATGTTGCTGTCCAAATCCCGTGCCGAGGCCTTTTGTGCACCACGAGCCACAGATGACAGGGCTGAACAGATATGTGTACGGACGAATAGACTTACGGCTGTTGTGCATCTGACCGCCCAGATGAACCAAGGGGCTGCCAACAGTGTGTCCTCAGCGACTATTCAGTGAATGTAGGTGCCTATGGGCCTCTGTAGCAGGTGCCTGTTTCATATGAAACCTTCCCGTCTCCTCTATATCTCTTTTGTTACGGAACCTTCCCTTTTACAATAACCTATGTAACCTTCCCTTAGGATTTCTATCTCTTGCTTAATAATAACAAATGAAATTTTCCATTTGAAATTTATTCTCTTTCTCAATCTTCGCATACAAATTTAATTGTTGCTTATTAAAAGTGATTTTCTGATTATTTCGACGAAACATAGAACGTGTCTTCGTCGTGGCCCTCAGTCGTTATCTGCAATAACCCAAAACTGTTCCTTACCTTTTTTTTACTGCTACTGGATCGCCATCTGACTGCTACATCGAACTGCGACATGAATATACTTACTCTGGTTTACTATACTCTATTAACTGCCGGTGGGCTGTCATGATAAGTGGCTGTATTTATGACCAAAGCTGATGTTATTCTTTATTAGCAAAGCTGACGTTATTCTTTAATTAATTTGACTATAGTTACGTAATTCATAGTTACACTTTTTCTTGACAACAATAAAATTTTTGCAAACTTTTATGTTGATGTTTTTTGGGATGGATTATAATCAGTAATGCAACAGTGCTGGCAAAAATTAATTATATTCTGAAAACGCTTCAAATATTTACTGTTGGTAATGAAATGATTTTACAAACATTCAAATAGGACTTACTTTCTACAATAATCTTACAACTAGCATTGCGCAAACATACCTTCAGTATTCTTGAGTTTCGCAAAGAAAATAATTCAATAATATTAGTTCCTCTTATGATAATAGTTAGTTGATGTCTCTGTACATCCGTTTATAATCTCTTGTAAATCATAGCTGGTGGCTGGCAGGCACACTACTCAGTCTCGCTTGAGACCTGCTACCAACTCGCTTCACATCTCGCTTACTTCTGACTTCCTACGAACGCTAAAGTGCGGTCTCTCCTGCCAACAATGCTTTCTGGTGCAGACAATCCCTGCTACCGTTACAAAATGTATCAATGCGCGGTCTTTCCCGCTCTTTTCTTAAAATGTGTCCGTACGCGGTCTCTCCCACCCTTTTTAAAATTATATCAATTTGCGGTCTCTCTTGTCAACAATACTTTGGTGCAGACATTCCCTGCTACCACAATTATTTCCAACATGACAAATATTAATTCTCTCTCTCTATTCGTTTAGTCGGTTCCGACTCTTAGTGACCCCATGAAGCAAATCACGCCACTTTTTCCAGTCTTGCACTTTCTCCCGTAGACCTTCCAGGTTGGAACACATTGCTTCTGTGATGCCATCGATCCATCTCATCCTCTGACGTCCTCTTCTTCTAGTTCCTTCAATCTCCCCCAGCATTAATGTTTTTTCCAGCGAGGCATGCACTCGCATTGTGTGTCCAAAGTAGGTCAGCTTTTGTTTTAACATTAGACCTTCCAGGGAGAAATCTGGTTTTCTTTGCTCCAATATTGATCTGTTGGTTCTCTTTGCAGTCCATGGAACTCTAAGAAGTTTCCTCCAACACCACAATTCGAAGGAGTCAATTCTTCGCCGTTCAGCCTTTCTAATGGTCCAGGTCTCACATCCATACATCACAACTGGAAAGACCATAGCCCACACAATACGGATCTTTGTTGCTAGTGTTATATCTCTGGACCTTATAACCTTGTCAAGGTTTGACATTGCCTGTCTACCGAGCAACAGGCGTCTCCGGATTTCATGGCTGCAGTCGCCATCAGCAGAGATCTGGGAACCGAGATAACTGAATGTGGTCACTACCTCCATGGTTTCTCCTGCTATATCCCACGAATTGGTAGGTGTAGTTGCCATAATTTCCGTTTTCTTCACATTCAGCCTAAGACCGGCCTTTTCACTTTCGTCTTTCACCTTCAGCAGGAGTGTTCTCAATTCTTCTTCACTTTCTGCCAACAGGATCGTATCATCCACGTACCTGAGGTTGTTTGCATTTATTCCAGCTATTTCAATTCCTGTTTCTCCTTCATCTAGCCTCGCATTCCTCATAACATGTTCTGCATACAGATTGAATAAAATATAAACATCTTTCATAAATTGTGATTTGACAATAGACAATAGAAATATACACGTCTTGCACATACACCCATGCTGACTGTTGTTTATCGGCGACGAAGGCTGGAATTTGCACGCAAGTACCGCAACTGGACGTCCACTGGGTGGCGACGGGTGACCTTTTCACATGAATCACGCTTTATGGTCAGTTGTCCTGAAAGCAGTCACCCTGAAACAATCGTCGGAAGGATCCAGGTCGGAGGGGGGACGCTAGGATCTGGAGAATGTTTTCGTGGCACTTCCTGTGTGATCTCGTCATTCTGGAAGGCACAGAGGATCAACAAAAGTATGCATCTATCCTTGGGGACCATGTCCATCCCTACATGCAGTGTATTTTTCCTCGGCACGATGGCATCTACCAGCAGGACAATGCAATGTCCCACACAGCTTGCAGTGTGCATGCAAGGATCGAAGAGCACCACGATTATTTCACTGCACTCCCCTGGCCACCAAACTCCCCGTATTTAAACCCAATCGAGAATCTGGGGGACTACCTCAATCGCACTGATCGCGCCATGTATCTTCGGCCGAAAAATCTAGAGCTGCTGGTACGGTACTGGAGTCGGCATGGTTGCACAACCCTGTCAGTACCTTCCAGAATGTCATTGACTCTCTCCTGCACGTTTCGCACTGGTTCTAGGTGCAAAAGGTGGCTACTGCGGATTATGTGATTGGACAGTGTATATAAGCCAAGCAGAGACGAATGGGCAATCATTACAGAGACGATGTTGTTGTTGTGGTCTTCAGTCCAGAGACTGCTTTGATGCAGCTCTCCATGCTATTATATCCTGTGCAAGCTTCTTCATATCCCAGTACCTACTGCAACCTACATCCTTCTGAATCTGTTTAGTGTATTCATCTCTTGGACTCCGTCTAGATTTTTACCTTCCACGCTGCCCTCAAATACTAAATTGAACATGTCCTACCAACCGGTACCTTCGTCTAGTCAAGTTGCGCCACAAACTTCTCTTCTCCCCAATCCTATTCAATACTTCCTCATTAGTTATGTGATCTACCCATCTAATCTTCAGCATTCTTCTGTAGCACCATATTTCGAAAGCTTCTATTCTCTTCTTGTCCAAACTATTCCCGTCCACATTTCACTTCCATACATGGCTACACTCCATACAAATACTTTCATAAACGACTTCCTGACACTTAAATCTATACTCGATGTTAACAAATTTCTCTTCTTCAGGAACGCTTTCCTTGCTATTGCCAGTCTACATTTTACATCCTCTTTACTTCGACCATCATCAGTTATTTTGCTCCCCAAATAGCAAAACTCATTTACTACTTTAAGCATCTCATTTCCTAATCTAATTCGGATCGCAAATTGGGAAATCCACAGGCGTAAACGACACTGACAAATGGCAGATTGCTACAGTCCGGTGCCCGGGAATGAGCAGCTCGGAAAAATCTAAACTTTTTGGCTGTTGTGAGCATCTGTGGAAAGTAGTGAGGGACAGAAAAATTACGTCTAGGTGACCAGGTGTTGCATGCCTATGCCTCTTCACAAAAAACGGAGAGATGGGAGGACTGACCGCTGTGCCTAGCAGAATAGGTGGCATTATATGGTACTCGTGGGATGGCGATTAAATATAGTGTTCCTGAGTGCGTCGTTTAGCGCACGTTGCCAAACACGGGGCCCCACAGCTGACAACCTCCTACGTGTTCCCATGTTGACCCAACGACATCATCAATTACGACCGCGATGGACATGGGGTCATCGAGATTGGGCCGTGAATCTATTGAAACAAGGATGTACTTGTGAGTTGTTACTGAGGGACACTTCTCTTGTAACTGTAACGGTCTACGCCTCCGCTCCAGGAAATTTCAGCTATTTATGAGAAATCTAGATGATTATTGAGTTGCCTGTCAGACAAGAAGAATCAGCTCTAATAGTTCGTGAAAGTTTCACTCCAGATATCTTGAAAGGTTCTGACAGGAAAATGAATTGGATTCGTTATTTGGCTGTTTCAGTCTGATTTCAGTTGTGAATTTTCCAACTCTCATGTAGCAATATAGCACAACCCTGGTAACATTTTTTATAGGCAGTGCTCAGACTGAAACAATTTATGTGTACCATTTTCTTAATAAGCTATCTGATCATGATAATGGAATAGAAATAACGTAACACCTTACAGTTCTGAAGTATGTTTATACGAAGCAGTGAGGCTTATTAGTGACAACAGCGTACAATGCTTTAAGAATAAGTTAAAAGAGGTAGTATATGATGAGGTATACATAATTACAGATAAAGATGCTTGTATGAAATTCATTATATTCCACAGTAAATTTCTGCCAATATTTGAAAGTAGTGTTCCTAAAAAGTTATCCTTTCTAAAAGTACAAAAAGAAAGAAAGAAAAGAAAACTATTTCAGTGTCGTTAGATAGCCTAGAATTTCGTCCGATTGCTGTACTTCAGCAGAAACCTAAGGCTTTTTTCTTTTTTTTTTTTTGTAATTTGGCTTGGATGAACCACCACAATAAAGGACCTAATTAATAATCCTCTCGTAAATTATGTTAAACGGTGTAAAAATCATAACTGGAGTCCTAGAATAGGGACTGCATCAAAAACGATCCGCCGCTAACAAAATTAATTTAAAAGTAAATCCATCGAATAAATTTTCATCATAACTTCACACAGTGATTTAAAACCTGCAAACTACATAAACCGAAAGCAAATAAAAAAGTATAATTCAATATCGTTTCCCTCTGTGAAGAAAAACACCGATCACTCGAAGAAAAGCATGATACATTCTTGCAGCCGTATTTTTGGCACTGCACTTCTTAGACCTAAATTTGTTACCACCTTCAACGTGCACTCCCATGACGTCCATATAAGACTTCATTGTAGGATAGACCAATTTAACTTTTACACCAAGACAGTAAGACCGAGATCCACTGGTGACGCTGTACTTGAACCTTCCTTATCTTCCCTTTCTCGTATTCAATTAATACCGTAAGGTAAAAGCAAAGTCTGTGGTGCAAACCCGTGACCGAACTATCGGCCTGGCTGTAGGGAGAGTGCAGCCGTTCTAATCCATTGCGGCATCAGGATGGAGAGGCGTGGCTTTTTCCACAAGTCGGTCGCCCCTTATCTCTGGAACGATCCCTAGTACTTATTTTGACAGCAGGCTGAGTAGACCTCGGGCTGTCCTGGAAGGAGTGGAACGAGGAAGAATCCCCACGAACCGGGGACCTCCAGGGACGGAGTAGAGTGCTCTACCCGCTATATGACAAAGCTCCTTCAAATTAATACTTTATGGGAAGTAAAAACGAATGTAACTGGATTGTTACAAGCTGTAGTGCCGACGCTAGAGAAACACGTATTCAGACGCATACATTCTTACACACAGCTGTTATCTCTTCGCTTCGCGTGTATAGTCCCGTCTGGCTCACCCTTTGTTCCTGGTGCTGTAGCGTTCTTTAGTCGCTTCTGCCAAGATCTATAGTCGTTTACAAATCTTGCATAAGTAATTTTGTTTATAGCATGCGTTAATTTCCTGCCGTACTGTAGAGTAAATTACAACACTAAATCTGACATGCCAAGTGTCTCTGCACTGAAGATATTTTACTAAGATTAGAAGACATAGTTCTCACTTCCTGCCATTCTTGTATGATAAGCGTATGTGACCGTGTCTTATTTTCCTTTAATATTTGTAAGTTTATACGTTTATTACGTTGTTACATAATGGCGTAAACTTAGACTGTGGAACATGTCGTCAGCTGTCTCAACTGATGACCATTATTCCTTTAGTGGCTGATAATATGGTTGTATCAAGCGTTATACACCGAAGAGCCAAAGAAACTGGTACACCTGTCTAATATCGTGTAGGGCCCCCGCGAGCACGCAGCAGTGCCGCAACACGAAGTGGCATGGACTCGACTAATGTCTGAAGTAGTGCTGGACGGAATTGACACCATTAATCCTGCAGGGCTGTCCTTAAATCCGTAAGAGCACGAGGGGGTGGAGATCTCTTCTGAACAGCACGTTGCAAAGTATCCCAGATATGGTCAATAATGTTCACGTCTGGGGAGTATGGTGGCCAGCGGAAGCGTTTAAACACGGAAGAATGTTCTTGGAACCACTCTGTAGAAATTCTGGACGCGTGGGATGTCGCATTGTGCTGCTGGAGCTGCCCAAGTTCGTCAGAATGCACTATGGACATCAATGGATGCAGGTGGTCAGACAGGATGCTTACGTACGTGTCACCTGTCAGATTCGTATATAGACGTATCAGGGGTCCTATATCACTCCATCTGCACACGCCCCACACCATTACAGAGCCTTCAAAAGCTTGAACAGTCCCCAGCTGACATGTCACATGTCAGAGTTGCCTCCATACCCGTACACGTCCATCCGCTCGATACAATTTGAAACGAGACTCGTCCGACCAGGCAACATGTTTCGAATCATCAACAGTCCAATGTCGGTGTTGACGGGCCCATGCGAGGCGTAAAGCTTTGTGTCGTGCAGTCAAGGATACACTAGTGAGCCTTCGGCTCCGAAAGCCCATCTCGATGATGTTTCGCTGGCCTCGGTGGCCGTGCGCTTCTAGGCGCTGCAGTCCGGAAACGTGGGACTGCTACGGTCGCAGGTTCGAATCCTGCCTCGGGCATGGATGTGTGTGATGTCCTTAGGTTAGTTAGATTTAAGTAGTTCTAAGTTCTAGGGGACTGATGACCTAAGATGTTAAGTCCCATAGTGCTCAGAGCCATTTGAACCATTTGATGATGTTTCGTTGTATGGTTTGCACGCTGACACTTGTTGATGGCCCAGCACTGAAATCTGTGAAAGGGTTGCACTTCTGTCACGTTGAACGATTCTCTTCAGTCGTTGGTCTCGTTCTTGCAGCATCTTTTTCCAGCTGCAGAGATGTCGGAGATTTGATGTTTTACCGGACTCTGATATTTACGGTACAGTCGTGAAATGGTCGTACAGGAAAATCCCTACTTCATCGATACCTCGGAGAAGCTGTGTCCCATCGCTCGTGCGCCGACTGTAACATCACGTTCAAACTCACTTAGTTCTTGATAACCTGCCATTGTAGCAGCAGTAACGGATCTGACAACTGCGCCAGGCACTTGTCGTACATAGGCGTTTCCGACCGCAGCACCGTATTCTGCATGTTTACATACCTCTATATTTGAATACGCATGCCTATACCAGTTTCTTTGGCACTTCAGTGTATAAAGTTAAGTGATCATTTATAGATAAATAGTATCACAATGAACTTAGAATGTATAACTGCTGAAAGTTTAAGCTGTTTCCGTGGTCAGCGAGCCTGGGCTTGCAATATGTTATGACGTTGCTATAAACAGTTATTGCTTTTACGCTTCTGAATACTGGTAGGTCATTAGCAAAATAGTTATGAAACAACACAAAGCAAATTTACAATTGTAGGGGAAGGCGATGCAGCTCCCTCTGCAATAAACAGAGTTATAAGCAAAGAAGACGAGCAAGTGCTATGCCCGTTATCTTCACTGGGTAATAAGAGAATGATCGTTCAGTTTGGCCACTGTGCACGACAATAACACCATAAAAATTGAGAACAACGAGCTTAGGTGTGCGAGAAGTTATATTTATTATCAGTGGATCGCCTGACGATGGCTAAGTTGTAGGGCATTATAAAGATCTCGTAATTTTAATCAAATCTGAGTATAACAGATTTTTATTTGCTCTAATTATTGGACGCAATACACAAGCCATTTACAGAGAGCAACATTTTCTAAAGATCTGGGTTGAATTCACAAGAAAATGTGTATACTGTGGGAGGTAACAAATTACACGGAAGACTTACTGGAGAGAACGCAACAAGTTATCCTCATCTGGGAAGCTCGTGAATTCAACGTTAATGAGTCAAAATCAAAAATTACAAGCAAATGGACAATTCAAGTTGTACGCCAGAACAAGTTAGTAGAAAACTGCTCAGAGTATGATATGCATTACCACAGTTTACGAAACTTACATTTTCCCAAAATCAGCGAAAATCCACCCATCAGCGCCAGACGGTGGCTGAGAGATGAATATGCCACGGCAGCCGAAACATGAATACCACGAAATATACGTCTCCATCCGCAGCTCTTTACTTTCAAAAACACTGCGTGGAGGAGACAACTCAGTGCTATTGTCAATGTGATGAACGAAAATTTCGCTTACTTCACGAAAGGACAGGGGAATCCAACAAAAACTTCCCACATTTGGCGTACAAAATGCACATTAACAAACGCGAGGTTGCTACTGACTTACAGCAGTTTCTCCTGGATTGGTTGGCCGCTTTATGCCAAGCACAGTAGCAGGGCGACTTAATTAGCTTGGATGACCAAAATTTTGGAGCGAAAGCAACCCTCTTCCTCACACTGGCTGAGCGGCGCCGAGGCGTCTCAACCTTTGATGTTCGTGCAGAAAAGGCAAAAATGCCGTACTTAATTATTCTCTTAGGACAGCTGTGGCAGCAAGGTGTCCCCTACACCGAACTAGGCCAGGCACTGGCTCTGCACACAAAAGCACAAACGGTGTAGCCCCCCCCCCCCCCTCCACACAAGCCGCCTGTCTCCGTGTGGAGGCTCACCTCTCCTATTGAGATTCACTGATTGCATCTGCCGCCGACAACACGACCCTGAGCGCACACCTGGAGTGCACCTTCCCAATGTGAAAACCACAAAGCCTTCTTCCCAATAACAACCAAGTAGTGGCAGAAGATGAAACAATATCACTTAGCGATATATGACAGTAATCACCCCTCACCCTCTTTCAAAAAGAATACAAATTCACAAAATTGAAAGACTCGTTCATCAACTGCCTTAGGCGTCCCAGAAATTAATTAACTCATATAACCACCAGAACCTGAAAATGTCTGTTGACAGTCTACTATCAGGATAAAGAAAATGGTAGGGCACGATGTTGCCCGTTTGATTTACGATAAAAAACATGAAGTGAGGATGAATATGATACCTCTGTTTTGTACATGGATAACATGTTAGCAAGATAAATACGTAATACAAGAAATTGTTCCCCATGAGTAACTATAAAATTAATCTTTTAGCCTGACTTGACAGTCCACGCCTGATACTAGGAGCGTAGGCCTGATCAACGTAATTGATCAGATTTTAAAATGACATTATAATGATGTTGTCCGATATTGGGGTGTCCTGATTACAGTAGCAACAGTAGCAATGCCATTCACACTAGCAGAAGTTTGCTATTTTTTTTTTCACAATTTACCATTTATTCAACATCTTAATCTGATCAAAAAGAGACAAAATAAATGAAGGAATTTTAAAATATGATCTGCTGATAACGACATTTCGAGTAAAAATATGATGTATTGTCAAAAAGTGGCAGGTGCCACGTGTGTACAATGCAAAAATAAATAAATATGCAAAAAATTATTTACGGTTTTCGTGGTTCCTAAGTTTTAAAACATAATAAATAAGGTACATTTGTAGATAAAATTATTTTTCATAAGGGACGGATCAACATTGAAAATTCCTTTATTTAAGATGCAACTCAGTTGCATAATGTTGCTGCCCATAGCTGCACTCCTTTGAAGAAATGGCCACTATCGTGGTTTAGAGTTCGCGGAACAGTCGTGCTATCGACACCTGTACGCGCTGGCAGACACGCCGTTGGCAAAAGGCAAATGCGAGCGGTCCCTTTGTAGCTTAACGCGTGGGGCAGTTGCTGACCTGTTTAGTCGCCGCTAAGGTGGGGGGGATATAGCGGGGGAGTCCTCCGCTGTGCCTGCCGCCCGAACCTCTCCTCACGTCTGCCCGCAGCCCGCCTACGGTCGCAAGATTCAGTCAGCAAGCGTTGCGAATGTACACAACATTACTCTGTCACATGATAATCCTCACCAGAAATTCTGATATCAGTGTACCTTAGAATGAGCGTCAGTGTACAACTGTGGAAAATTTAATGTAAAAGTACTCTAACTTTATGTCCATTTTTAATTTACCTCATCGAAAATCAAGGCAAATGAAAATATGGTTTCCACAGCAAAAGTTAACTTCCAGTCCTGTCTCAGACAATCCCGATGAACATATGCTACACAAAGGTCACTGCCCTCATAAATCTGAAGTTTGACAAACTACTGTTGCACTACCATAGGTCCGCCCATGTGGTGGTTTAAGTGCTCTATGCATAGCAAGATAAGAGAAGGCGAAATAATCCACATTAGATAAGCCATTCCAGCAGTACAGGCTAGCGTACGTTCGAAAATGACAGAGGACGACACAATTTCTAACATAAACATCATCAGGATCGCTCAGCGTTCTGTTGGCAAAAGCTGGCATCTGTCAAACCCTAAAAATATCTCGGAAAATACTCCAGGGCATAATTCGCAGCTAACGACAGGCCAAAAAATTCATAGTAAGATCTGCGGTGCGTTCTACAGACTTTAATATAAGTGGTAGAAACTAATGGTTACCCCAAAGAAAGATCTACCATCTCACAACAAAACTTGTTTGGTAAGATAACGCACAGGACGTTAAAAGGAAATGAGGTCAGGTACTACAAAAAAATACAGTTTTAGAGGAACGATACATCACGTTTTGCTACCTCACACGTCCTTGATGCTTCTGAAAGAGAACAAATACAGTAATACGTTTTGGCTGGATCCTTCGACGATTCTCGCTCATCATAGCTGCCCTTCACTGTCTAAAACATTTGCAAAACAGGCATTACACTCATGCAACACGCGATTATCACGCCATGCGATAGAGAGACTGGCAGAAGTGTGCATATACACACTCTCGTTCAACAGAAAAAATATGATTTGTGAGGCGCGACTGTATCCAGTGCCCTACGCATCATTCTGCCCCTGACCTATCCCCAGAGGTACAAACATATTTAACTGCAGCAACCACAAGTGTCATAAAAAATACATAAGAACTTAATACTGGCACACTGCTATTTTGCTATAGCCCATCTCAGCCGACAGGTCATTTCTGCCTTCATCATACTTTAGCGTAGAGTGTAGGCTTGGATCCTGTCTGCACTCGTTTTCTGCTCATTCTTTCGTCAAGATTGTCGAACCCAGTCAGCAGCACAGTTTTCCCACTCACTTGGCTGTACTTACACAAAACATTTTCCAGATGGGATCTCTCCTGATGATATGTGGGTCTCTGAGTTCTCCAGTTATTCCCCTGATTTTGAGACCTGCTGCTGTTGCTGCTCCCGCTTTCACTGACACTAGTACGTTCACACTCCTGTAAGTACGCTACTGGCCATTAAAATTGGTACACCAAGAAGAAATGCAGATGATAAACGGGTGTTCATTGGGCAAATATATTATACTAGAACTGACATATGATTACATTTTCACGCAATTTGGGTGCATCAGAAATCAGTGCCCAGAACAACCACCTCTTGCCATAATAACGGCCTTGATACACCTGGGCATTGAGTCAAACAGAGCTTGGATGGCGTGTACAGGTACAGCTGCTCATGTAGCTTCAACACGATACCACAGTTCATCAAGAGTAGTGACGCGTATTGTGACGAGCCAGTTGCTCGGCCACCACTGACCACACGTTTTCAATTGGTGAGAGATCTGGAGAATGTGCTGGCCAGGGCAGCAGTCGAACATTTTCTGTATCCAGAAAGGCCCGTACGAGACCTGCAACATGCGGTCGTGCATTATCCTGCTGAAATGTAGGGTTTCGCAGGGATCGAATGAAGGGTAGAGCCACGGGTCGTAACACATCTGAAATGTAACGTCCACTGTTCAAAGTGCCGTCAATGCGAACAAGAGGTGACCGAGACATGTAACCAACGGTACCCCATACCATCACGCCGGGTGATACGCCAGTATGGCGATGACAAATACACGCTTCCAATGCGCGTACACCCGATGTCGCCAAACACGGATGCGACCATCATGAAGCTGTAAACAGAACCTGGATTCTTCCGAAAAAATGACGTTTTGTCATTCGTACACCAGGTTCGTCGTTGAGTACACCATCGCAGGCGATCCTGTCTGTGATGCAGCGTCAAGGGTAACCGCAGCCATGGTCTCTGAGCTGATAGTCCATGCTGCTTCAAACGTCGTAGAACTGTTCGTGCAGATGGTTGTTGTCTTGCAAACGTCCCCATCTGTTGACTCAGGGATCGAGACGTGGCTGCACGACCCGTTACAACCATGCGAATAAGATGCCTGTCATCTCGACTGCTAGTGATACGAGGCCGTTGGGATCCAGCACGGCGTTCCGTATTACCCTCCTGAACCCACCGATTCCATATTCTGCTAACAGTCATTGGATCTCGACCAACGCGAGCAGCACTGTCGCGATGCGATAAACTGCAATCGCGGTAGGCTACAATCCGACCTTTATCAAAGTCGGAAACGTGATGGTACGCATTTCTCCTCCTTACACAAGGCATCACAACAACGTTTCACTAGGCAACGCCGGTCGACTCCTGTTTGTGTATGAGAAATCGGTTGTAAACTTTCCTCATGTCAGCACGTTGTAGGTGTCGCCACCGGCGCTAACCTTGTGTGAATGCTCTGAAAAACCACTCATTTGCATATCACAGCATGTGCTTCCTGTCGGTTAAATTTCACGTCTGTAGCACTCATCTTCGTGGTGTAGCAATTTTAATGGCCAGTAGTGTATCTGTTCTTGTATGTTTCCGTTGCAGTACTTACTCTTCTGTCTTCCCATACACACTCATTGAGACCCGTTAACATTAATTTCGGTGCCTCCAGACCACACTTTTCAAAACAGAGCAATGATCTCTTGTACTGTGTTGGCATCGTGTTTATGAACAATTGAATCAGCTCCCCACTGCTGCATTGGTGGTCAAGATGCTGAATCAGTTTAGGATCTCGTCAAAATTCTATGAATAAGACTGAAACTGCGTTCCTTTTATGATGCTGATGCCCATCCTAGTTTGCTCCACAGCAGACTACTGTAACTTCATAATTTCGAGTTCAAACTAAGCAAAGTTTGTACAATGTCTTGTGACTGGTAAAGCTTCTTCGATTACATCTCCACTCATGTGGCTGCTTATGAACTCCAGCTTCCTCCGACTCGGCCAAGAGTTCAACAGACTCTTCTTCAACTGACCGATCCAAAACTTAGTATGCAGCTCTGCCTCTGCGGTAGAAGCGAGAAATTTGTCATCAAAGTCCTGTCCGTTAATGGACATAGACCCTGATGCCGCATATGACTCGCTCGCAATGGCCCTATCTTGCTTGCACTGCTGAAGACACTCCACTGCGCCTTCGAACTCTCACAAATATGCCGTTCATTATTGTCTCCCAGCCTACTCTCTTCTAAGGGTATTAATGATCTCGCGACTTGTAGTCGCACATTCTCTCCACTTAGTTTCTCTAGACGTCTTTCGGGCGAGGCAAATTTCTCGTTTGTAAATTTCTCATGTACCTTCAGATTCAGCGCACTCCCCCTGAGCCTGCATTCTCTAAGACACTGAGGCACTACAATCCGCTTCTTTCAGAAAGTGAATTGTTTGTTTCCTCTACTTCCTTCAAATTCGGCTCAGCCTGGGCCTGTCTGGCCACTTTGCTTTGTACTGCTTTTGAAACCTCGCCCAGCTTTTCGACCACAAATTTTAATCAGATGCGAATTTTTTGCGGAGTGCTGTCTTCTCTTCCCTAAATAGCTTTTTCTGTATGCTTCGGCTTTCCCATCTCTCTCCTCTGCTTGTTTCCTGTCTGTTTCTTCTTTTCTGTCTCTGTCCTGCGCTTGTTTCCTATCTGCCTCGGATGCCCTATATCAAATGGCTCTGAGCACTATGGGACTTAACTTCTAAGGTCATCAGTCCCCTAGAACATAGAACTACTTAAACATAACTAACCTAAGGACACCACACACATCCATGCCCGAGGCAGGATTCGAACCTGCGACCGTAGCGGCCGCGCGGTTCCAAACTGTAGCGCCTAGAAACGCTCGGCCACCCTGGCCGGCTTTCCTATACCTCTCACACTGTTCTTTCCTGTCAGCATCTGCTTGTATTCTGTCTGCTTCAGATTTTTCAAATATCTGTTTGGTCCAGAATGGAATATCCCCGTGATTCCATAATTCGAGCTGGTCCACACCACGGTCGACATCGTTACGCAAGTCGTGCTACTTTCACTCTGTTCGTTTCTCTGTGGTTTTCTGGGTTGGGCGACAAAATTGCTGTGGATGCAATTTCGTTGAAATTGCTGCGGATGTCTCCCCATCACAGAAGTCCGTCACAATTTCCTGCATTCCACTGAACGCTCCTGGCTAAAAACTCTCCTTCCATCTGTAGTTCACACAGGATAGCGCTACCCATGTACAAAAGAAATGAAATCAAAATCTACTACACAGCGAAAAATCACTATCACAAATTTAACGTGACTGAATGATCCTTCACCCATAACACTAAAATCTACAATGCAAACTTAGCCAATAAATTTCCCCAAAGTAGAAGTACACATTCAAGAAAGAAATTATAGGTGACACGTAGTTCTCATGAATCACGCTAACATAGGATTAAATTTGCAAGCTACCAAATGGGACGGAAATGGTTGCTACAACTTTTTGCATCTCAAGAAATGTGCTACTGCGGCGTCCTGGCTGCACAATATAAAAAGAAACGAAAAATGAAATCCTGGATAAGGGTCAGTATGGAAGTTTAAGCAATTTTTGTGGTCCTGACATAGGACCTACGCTATGGAATGACGTTGCAAAAAATATTGTTGCTTTTTACGTCTGAGCACGGCAAGGTCATTAGCCATATAGTCATGAAATGCCACACGCAAACTCATAATCGTCTGGCATATCGACAAAGCTCTCCCTAGCAATAAACAGAGTTATAATCAAACAAAATCAGCAGTACAACAATAACGCCATCACAGTGAGAACAACAGTCTTAGGTTTGCAACGTGTTACATTTATTATTAGTGGATCGCCCAACAGTGACTAAGTTGTAGGGAATTATAAAGATTTGAGTATAACAGACTTTTATTTGCTCTAATTATTGGACACAACACACAAGCAATCAAGAGAGAGCAAAGTTTCCAAAAAAAAGTCTGGACTGAAGTCGCAGAAAATGACGCTAATGCTGTGGGGAGGTACCAAATTATGAAGACTGCCTGAAGAGAACGCAACCAGTCATCTTCATCTGGGTAGCTTGAATTTTCAACGCTAATGAGACAAATCACAAACTACACTGGTGTCCTAAAGGAAAGCAACAAACAGCGATTTCCACTTCCTGTGTGTAATTCACGATATAATCATACAAACTGTCAACAGATGTCCGTGCGATCGTGTCCTGCACGGAAGATGGAATTTCGGACAACGGCCAATCCCGGCAACAATGATGTCAGGGCACTTATCAAACGGGGTAGTGTTTGCCGCGGAGTCCCACATCCACAATCGCTGTGTACACAGTCTGTAGAAGATGCCTGCCAGACTCTCTGCGGTGGAGGGCCATAGGAAGCATGAAGGTAGAACAGTTGCAAATTGTTGTGGCTTGACGGCTTGATATGTATCCCTGACCACCACGTTTGGTATCAGAAAGAGAAGACCGTTATTTGACTGTAAGGACACGAGAGTACCGCCTTAGTACTGCACGGCATCTGGAATCTGATCTCGCAGCACCCACTAACGAGTTGTATCGAGGCAAAAGGTACGCAGAAGGCTTTGGCAGAATGGCCTTTATTGTCGGATACCTGCTGTACGTGTATCTCTGACGCGTCTTCCCATAAGGGAACGTCTAGAGTGAAGTCGTCAGCATGCCACCTGGACGGTTGAACAGTGGGCCAATGTTCTTTTCACAAATGAGTCCCAATTTAGTCTGCAGAATGATTCTCGACGGCTTCGCATCTGGAGAGAAAGTGGAATATGATTTTGGGAACCAAACATTGTGGAAAGAGACCGATACCGAGGAGGACCCCTAATGGTGTGGGCAGGGATTATGTTGACTGCTTGAACATCTCTTCATGAAATTGTACATGTGAATCGCCAAGGCTTAACTGCTGTCATGGATCGTGACGAGATCTTGGGATCCCATGTGCGGTTGTTCTGAGTTGCTGTGGGCCCAGACTTCGCATTGATGGACGATAATTCTCGACCTCATAGTGCACGGGTGATTGATGTTTTCTTGGAAACCGAATATATTGCACGCATAGTGCGGAGTAGGTATTAAAATTCATGGAGAAGAAATAAAAACTTTGAGGTTCGCCGATGACATTGTAATTCTGTCAGAGACAGCAAAGGACTTGGAAGAGCAGTTGAACGGAATGGACAGTGTCTTGAAAGGAGGATATATGATGAACATCAACAAAAGCAAAACAAGGATAACGGAATGTAGTCGAACTAAGTCGGATGATGCTGAGGGAATTAGATTAGGAAATGAGACGTTTAAAGTAGTAAAGGAGGTTTGCTATTTGGGGAGAAAAATAACTGATGATGGTCGAAGTAGAGAGGATATAAAATGTAGACTGACAATGGCAAGGAAAGCGTTTATGAAGAAGAGAAATTTGTTAACATCCAGTATAGATTTAAGTGTCAGGAAGTCGTTTCTGAAAGTGTTTGTACGGAGTGTAGCCATGAATGGAAGTGAAATATGGACGATAAGTAGTTTGGACAAGAAGAGAATAGAAGCTTTGGAAATGTGGTGCTACAGAAGAATGTAGAAGATTAGGTGGGTAGATCACGTAACTAATGAGGTATTGAATAGGATTGGGGAGAAGAGGAGTTTGTGGCACAACTTGACTAGAAGAGGGAATAGGTTGGTAGGACATGTTCTGAGGCATCAAGGGATCACAAATTTAGTATTGGAGGGCAGCGTGGAGGGTAAAAATCGTAGGGGGAGACCAAGAGATGAATACACTAAGCAGATTCAGAAGGATGTAGGTTGCAGTAGGTACTGGGAGATGAAAAAGCTTGCACAGGATACAGTAGCATGGAGAGCTGCATCAAACCAGTCTCAGGACTGAAGACCACAACAACAACAACAACAGTGGGGCCCACTCGCCCACCCAATTTGAATCCCACAGAGCACGTCTGGGATGCACTGGGGAGACGAGTTGCATCACGTTAGCATCCATAGACCACTCTCCAATACCTGCGAGCAGCTCTTCAGGAAGAATGGACACTGTTGGCTCAGCGTGAGATAGATGACATCATTCACATGAAGCCTGTTTTGCTGCCAGAGGTGGTCACGTCCCATGCTGAGCACATTAACTAGTTGTCAGAATGTGTGTGCAAATCCACAAAGGTGGAACAAAAATGAAGAACATGTTTGTCTACCGTTATGCATATTGTAGTTGATTACGTTCAATATTCTTTACATTGTTTCTAATTTACTATCACCTGTTGACACTGTTTTGTAGCAAAATAAACGCAATCTTGCAAAATTTCCATTTGTTGCTTTAATTTTGGACACCAGTGTATAATCAAATGGGCAACTCAAGTTGCGTGCCAGAAAAAGTATGTAGCAACTGCTCAGAGTATGGAGCGCAATACCGCAGTTTGGGAAACTTACATTTCCCCAGAATCAGCAATGCGTGTGCCCATCAGCACCAGACGGCTGCTTGGAGACCAGAATGACACGGTAGCTGGAACACGAATACCACGAAACTTAACTTCTCCCTCCTCAGCTTTCTATTTTCAAAAACTCTGCATGGCCGCGCGGTGTAGCCGCGTGGTCTCAGGCGTCATGCCACGGTTCGCACAGCTGCCCCCGTCGGAGGGTCGAGTCCTCCCTCGGGCACGGGTGTGTGTGTTGTCCTCAGCGTAAGTTAGTTTAAGTGAAATTAAGTAGTGTGTAAGTCTAGGGACCGATGACCTCAGCAATATGATCCCATAGGAACTTACCACAAATTTCCAATTTCCAGACTCTACATGGAGGGGACAACTTAAATGCTGCTGCCAATGTGATGAACGAGAATTTCGCTCATTTGATGAAAAAACAGGGGAATACAAAATGAACTTCCCATCTTTGGCGTACAAAATGCACATTAACAAACACGAAGTTGCTACTGGCCTATACAGTGTCTCTTTGACTGGTCGGCTACTTCGCGCCAAACATGGTGGCAGGGCGACTCCATTCGATTGGATGACCAAATTTTGGAACAAAAGCAATTGTCTTTCTTACCTATCCGAGCGGTGCCACGCCGTCTCGACCTTTCATGTTCGTGCAGAAAAGACGAAATTATTCTTTGGGGATGGCGCCCGTTGCCTTGCACTAGGTGAGGAATCAAGTCTCCCCACAAAAGCACGAAGCAAGCCGTAGCCTCACTTCTGCGGAAGCTGTCCATCTCTGTGGGGAGGCTCGCCTGTCCTAACGGGATCCATAGACTGCCTTCTGCCGACAACACGACCCTGAGAACACACTGGGAGTGCACCTTCCCAAAGAGAAAAACGCATAGTCTTCCTCCTAAGCCCACATGTCCACTGCTGTTAATAAAATAACCACCAAATAGAGGCAGACAATGAAACAATATCGCTTGGCGATATGTGGTAGCTACGTCATACCACTTACATTCGAATAAATAAAGGTGTTAACTTTTGACAATATTTTTGGGTCCATTACATTCACTAATTTCATTCAAAATGAGCTCATGATACTTGAATACCTGTGTTCAATATCTGTTCTCTTGCCTTATTTATATCTTATTCTCCTTTGTACGTGCCAATGGCGAACACTTACCTAATTTAATGCTCACCCATCTTTGACATTCAAAACACCCTAATCCTCCCAGAGACTAATACACATATCCTGAGCACTGGACAAAGGGTTGTATACTACTCATTGCAGTGAAACAGTCTGAGAGATATTTGGGGAAGATAAGGGATACGTAATTGCTTCATATTATTCAAAATCAGTATTAGTGAAGATAGGTGAAAAGCCATTACTTCATCCTCATAGTTATCAAATTAGTCTTGGACATTTACAGTATTGTAAGTGGGGAGAGTTCCCAACTGGAAAGGATACTTACACAATTAAATACTTGCTACGCTCTCGCAACGGTAATTAATAAAAAAAAAAAAACACTGTGGCCCTATCGAGGAAATGGGATACTCCATGCGCCAGGCGAACACGATCCGCCCGCGACCATACTATCTGCCCAGGTTCAAATGCGATAATATCGGTGTTTTGCCCGTCCTGCTTTCGGCTGTCACACTGGCCTGAGAACATTTGCCGCAGAGACATCAATGCTCTCTGCCTAATGCAGCTCGTATCACTTTCTCAGTTACTCTTGAATGTGTTGACACATGCAGGGTTTCGAAATGGTCTTATTAGGCTGTAGAGCAGGTCATGTCCTGGATGCAGTTCTTGATTTAAATGGTTTGTAAGCCTGGAGCATTCTAAATGTTTATTGAAAAGTAGATCAAAGAACCTGCCATTATGCCCAAAAATAATTTTTTGCGTGACTTTTTAACATTTTACATTCACTATAGTTTAATGCTAATCTTTCTCACGTTGTCGAGTTGATGTATACTATATGTTACTGCCTAGCTATAATCATGTGAAAAAGTAATGCAAATAACAGCATGATGATGAGGCGAGGTTTGAAACTCATAACAGAGGTTTCAGTGAGGTAATGAAATGCTCAGTCATAACATTTGCACGTCTTGCCACTGGAATTAACGGTACAAAACCAAAGTTCTCTGCAGTTCTTTTGTTGCCTTATCTTGCGTATCCAAAGTTTGGTCACTTCGCGGTCTCTAGTGAATGAATGTAACGAGTTGTGAATAGAGCAGCTGACTGTGCCGTCTTGGTTTCACACCAAACCGTTCTCGCAGTACCCTTCAACACTGGTAGTTCATAACATAGAGGTGGGTAGGAGCTCTTTTAAAATTCATAAAACTTATAGGAAGGCCAAAAGTCATAGAATGGAAAAAAAGACCTAAGATGTGAATTGTGACACTAATTGTGTAACAGGACGGCATATTAATAAGAAGGGCGACAGTATGCTTAACAGTGTCCTTGATTAATCTCCTCTTGCAAATTTTGTACTGCTGATTTGGCTCACTTAGTGTGCTTCGCATATGTTCAAGCTAACACATATGACTGGCTTGGCACTAGAGCTGGTCATGTTATATACGTACGCTGAGGTGACAAAATTCATGCGATACCTCCCAATATCGAGTCGGATCTAATTTTGGCCGGCGTAGTACAGCAACTCGACGTGGCATGGACTCAGCAAGTCGCTGAAAGTCCCCTATACAAATATTCAGCCTGCTGCCACTATAGCCGTCCATAGCAGGAGACAGTTGCCGGTGCAAAATTTTGTGCACCAACTGACCTCTCCATTATGTCCCATAAACGTTCGATGGGTTTCATGTCGGGCGTTTTGGCTGGCCGAATCATTGGCTCAAACTGTCCAGAATGTTCTTCAAGCCAATATCGAACAATTATGACCCAGTGACATGGCACGTTGTCAACCATAAAAATGCCATCGTCGTTTGGGAACATTAAGTCCATTAATGGCTGCAAATGGTTTCCAAGTAGCCAAACATAACCATTTCCAGTCAATGACCGGTTCATGGTTGGACCAGACGACCCAGTCCATTCCATGTAAACACAACCCATACCATTATGGAGCCACCAGCAGCTTGAACACTGCTTTGTGGACAACTTGGGCCTCTACCATCAGCTCTTACCAACTGAATTGGTTTCCCACTCGTCTAGGGTCCATTCGATATGGTCACTAGTCTAATTTCACCACACTGTCCTAACGGATACGTTCGTCGTACGTACCATATCGATTTCTGCTGTTATTTCATTCAGAGTTACATGTCTGTTAAACGCTGACAACTCTGGGCAATCGCCGCTGCTCTCGGTCGTTAAAGCGAAGGCCGTTGGCCACTGCGTGGTCCATGGCGAGGGTATATTGACTGAAACTTGCCATTCTCGTCACATTCTTGACATTGTGGATCTCAGAATGTTGATTTCCCTAACGATTTTCGAAATGGAATGCCCCATGCGTCTAGCTCGAACTACCATTCCACGTTCGAAGTCTGTTAATTCCGATTGTGCGGCCAAAATTACTTCGGATACCTTTTCACATGAATCACCTGAGTACAAATGAGATCTCCGCCAATGCACTGCCTTTTTATACCTTATGTACACGATACTACCGCCATCTGTATACGTGCATATCGCTGTTGTTTTGGTCTTCAGTCCTGAGACTGGTTTGATGCAGCTCTCCATGCTATTCTATCCTGTGCAAGCTTCTTCATCTCCCAGTACCTACTGCAACCCACATCCTTCTCAATCTGCTTAGTGTATTCATCCCTTGGTCTCCCTCTACGATTTTTACCTTCCACGCTGCCCTCCAATACTTAACTGGAGATCCCTTGATGCCTCAGAACATGTCCTACCAACCGGTCCCTTCTGCTAGTCAAGTTGCGCCACAAACTTCTCTTCTCCCCAATCCTATTCAATACTTCCTCATTAGTTATGTGATCTACCCGTCTAATCTTCAGCATTCTTCTGTAGCACCACATTTCGAAAGCTTCTATTCTCTTCTTGTGTCCAAACTATTTATCGTCCATGTTTCATTTCCATACATGGCTACACTTCATACAAATACTTTCAGAAACGACTTCCTGACACTTAAACCTATACTCGATGTTAACAAATTTCTCTTCTTCAGAAGTGCTTTCCTTGCCATTGCCAGTCTACATTTTATATCCTCTCTACTTCGACAACCATCAGTTATTTTGCTCCCCAAATAGCAGAACTCCTTTACTACTTTAAGTGTCTCATTTCCTAATCTAATTCCCTCAGGATCACCTGACTTAATTCGACTACATTCTATTATCCTTGTTTTGCTTTTGTTGATGTTCATCTTGTATCCTCCTTTCAAGACACTATCCATTCCGTTCACCTGCTCTTCCAAGTCCTTTGCTGTCTCTGACAGAATTACAATGTCATCGGCGAACCTCAAAGTTTTTATTTCTTCTCCATGGATTTTAATACTTACTCCGAATTTTTCTTTTGTTTCCTTTACTGCTTGCTCAATATACAGATTGAACAACATCGGGGAGAGGCTACAACCCTGTCTCACTCCCTTCATAACCACTGATTCCCTTTGATGTCCCTCGACTCTTATAACTGCCGTCTGGTTTCTGTACAGATTGTAAACAGCTTTTCGCTCCCTGTATTTTACCCCTGCCACCTTCAGAATTTGAAAGAGAGTATTCCAGTCAACATTGTCAAAAGCTTTCTCTAAGTCTACAAATGCTAGGAACGCAGGTTTGCCTTTCCCTAATCTAGCTTCTAAGATAAGTCGTAGGGTCAGTGTTGCCTCACGTGTTCCAATATTTCTACGGAATCCAAATTGATCTTCTCCGAGGCCGGCTTCTACTAGTTTTTCCTTTCGTCTATAAAGAATTCGTGTTAGTATATTGCAGCCGTGACTTATTAAACTGGTAGTTCGGTAATTTTCACATCTGTCAACACCTGCTTTCTTTGGGATTGGAATTATTATATTCTTCTTGAAGTCTGAGGGTATTTCGCCTGTCTCATACATCTTGCTCACCAGATGGTTGAGTTTTGTCAGGACTGGCTCTCCCAAGGCTGTCAGTAGTTCTAATGGAATGTTGTCTACTCCCGGAGTTTTGTTGCGACTCACGTCTTTCAGTGCTCTGTCAAACTCTTCACGCAGTATCATATCTCCCCTCTCATCTTCATCTACATCCTCTTCCATTTCCATAATATTGTCGTCAAGAACATCGCCCTTGTATAGACCTTCTATATACTCCATCCACCTTTCTGCTTTCCCTTCTTTGCTTAGAACTGGGTTTCCATCTGAGCTCTTGATTTTCATACAAGTGGGTCTCTTTTCTCCAAAGTCTCTTTAATTTTCCTGTAAGCAGTATCTGTCTTACCCCTAGTGAGATAAGCCTCTACATCCTTACATTTGTCCTCTAGCCATCCCTGCTTAGCCATTTTGCACTTCCTGTCGATCTCATTTTTGAGACGTTTGTATTCCTTTTTGCCTGCTTCATTTACTGCATTTTTATATTTTCTCCTTTCATCAATTAAATTCAATATTACTTCCGTTACCCAAGGATTTCTACTAGCCCTCGTCTTTGTACCTACTTGATCCTCTGCTGCCTTCACCACTTCATCCCTCAAAGCTACCCATTCTTCTTCTACTGTATTTCTTTCCCCCATTCTTGTCAATTGTTCCCTGAAACTCTGTACAACCTTTGGTTTAGTCAGTTTATCCAGGTCCCATCTCCTTAAATTCTCATATTTTTGCAGTTTCTTCAGTTTTAATCTACAGTTCATAACCAATAGATTGTGGTCAGAGTCCACATCTGCCCCTGGAAATGTCTTACAATTTAAAACCTGGTTCCTAAATCTCTGTCTTACCATTATATAATCTATTTGAAACCTGTCATTATCTCCAGGTTTATCCCATGAATTACGCCATCTCACTGTATGGCAGTAAGATATGTGTCGATTCCAACATGATGCTTCCAAATTATAGGCACCTACGAAGGAAATTCCCGTAAACCACTTAAGATTGTATGGACTGTATGGATTATGTTTAAAAGTAGCTGGATTATGTCAGAAACGGTAAGGATACCATTTAGTCCCAGACTAGCCATATCAGATTTTCATGGATTTTGGCAAAGCGTTCAGAATGCAATTAAGTAGTAACAGAGGATTCCGAAGAGATATCTAACTTCTGAGCGGAACGAGGATTCCTTCGCATGGAGGATGTAACATGTTAATTCGGCTGGGTAGTCACCCTCAGAAACAGCAGAAACTTCAGGCACACCCCAAGGAAGTGTGTAAGGATCCTTGCTATTCATGCACATTAACAGGTGGAAAATATTAATAGTGACCTCAAGACTTTCTACAAATGATTCAGTCACCTACAACTACTGTCTGGAAAAACTGTATAGATATTTAGGTAGATCTTTATAAGATTTCACAGCGGTAAAAAGATTGGCTTTATATTATTGTGTGTACTTTATAAAACGAATAAAACCGAGTGTGCTGCGAGTACAGTATCACTGTTAGTTAGTTCCATGCTCTATGGAGCACTTGCACGATAAATCGTAATGATGTGGAACGAGTCATTTTACGCATACATCACAACTTAATTTTTGGATAAGGCTACATGCTGAACATTTACAAAATTGTTTTTCTTAAATCTAGATTTGAATTAGTAATTCCTATCCACCATCTTTTACACATTACAGCGATAGAAATTCTTCTACAGAACAGAAGGAGTTGTCAAGGAGAAACATTGTTAGTTTTTAAGTTTTACTTTGCTATCTGTCAGACGTTTTATATCACGCGGTAAGTTATAAAGAAATTTTGTAGCAGCATTGTGCACCCCTTTTCGGGCTAAAGACAATCTTAATGTGGAGTAATGAATATCGTTTATTCCTTCTGGTATTGTAATTATGTACATCATTGTCCCTTTTGAACTGCAGTGGAGAATTTACAACAAACTTGACGAGAGAATAAACATAATGTGAAGCAGTAGTCAGAATGCCCAACTCTTTAAACAGATACCTACAGGATGATTGTGGGTGTGCACCACAAATTACTCTCACAGCAGGTTTCTGAGTAATGAGAACTTTCTTTCTTAAAGATGAGGTACCCCAGAACATTATTCAATATGACATTATTGAATGAAAATCTGCGAAAAATATCAGCTTACTTATTTGTCTCTTCCCAAGATTTGCAGCGATTTTAAGTGCAAATGTGGCTGAAGTAAGTTGTTATAGCAGTTCCAAAATGTGTGTTTTCCAGTTTGAATTCTCATCAGTAAGAAGACCTGTGAATGATTTACGATTGGAATCAGCCAAATAATACAAATACCTGATTTTAACGATTTGTGAGGACACAAAAAATTGTGTTCGCATAGGCTGAATCATAGGTAACACAGGTTCGCATAGGCTGAATCACAGGTAACACAGGTGGCATGTTTCGGCTCATTGGCAGGATACTGTGAGACCACGGTCAGCCTAAAAAAGATGCTGCGTACAAACAACTCATGTGACTTGATCTAAAGTATTCCTCAAGTTTGTAGGGTCTGCATCAAATAGGACAAATAGGCAAATAGGCGATATTGAACAAAAAAAAAAAAACACTCATGGTGACAGGTTTGACGGAGCCAAGGGAAGGTGACAAGGAAAATATTGACAAACATGAATCTTCAAACGCTTGAAAATAGACACCAACTATCCCAAGAAAGCCTACTTACAAGAACCACAATTAAATAAGAAACCTAGGAATATACCGTACTACAATCCCCTTCTTTCATTCCTGTAAAGCCGGCCGGGGTGGCCGAGCGGTTCTAGGCGCTACAGTCTGGAACCGCGCTACCGCTACAGTCGCAGGTTCGAATCCTGCCTCGGGCATGGATGTGTGTGATGTCCTTAGGTTGGTTAGGTTTAAGTAGTTCTAAGTTCTAGGGGACTGATGACCTCAGAAGTTAAGTCCCATAGTGCTCAGAGCCATTTGAACCTTTTTTCCTGTAAAGTGTGCGTAAACAAGATTAGACTAATTACAGCGCTAGCAGAAGCGTAGCATTCATTCTTTCCGTGTTCCGTACACGAATTTAGCAAGACAAAAGCATCACACACTGACATAAATACAAAGTGTTACACCATAAAATACCAGTCCGATATTTATTATACTTCGGGGGGCCGTTCATCAAACAATGAGGATTAAATGACTAAACCATCTTTCCATTCGGAACTGATTTCTGTTGTCAACGTTAGTAATAGATGCGATCCGCACGATCAGGAATACACTCTTGTAATCGTTGTGGCATGGACGCGAACAGCTCCGAATGCCAACGAGAGGAATTTCTTGCCTTGCTTGAAACAAACGCTATGTTAGTACATGGGAATAGCTGGCTTTAGGCTGATATTCAAATATCCGTTCCGTCGCGTCCCAGACGTGCTTTATTGATGACGAATCCAGAAACTGAACACATCAGTCAACGACCTGTACATTCCTCATGGCGTTTGTGATGTGAGTTGTAGGGCGAGGCCTTGAGTTATATTGCTGGATATGCCATTTCATACCCTGATCATAAACAATATGGTAGCAGGGCGTAGCATTATTACTATATAGAGGCGATTATTCAACCTTCCTTCAACAATGCCCTTATCAGTCAATTTCATGATTCTGAGGGTTGCAGTTGTATGGGCCTTGAGAATCGCTGTTTCCCGTGAACTTTCAGAAGACCATCTATGGGCACGTTGGCGCAGAAACGATCACCACAAACAGCAGCGATTCCCGTTGATGAACTTGCGAGGTGCCGGGGCAAGCAGTGTATTTAACACTAAATTCTTCTAGAATCTACATACGTGAATGATGCTCTAAGCCCCCCCTATTCTAACTCCGACTTTTGCTGTTGCACATGGATTAAAAAATATACGCGAACTGACTGTAATCAACCCTGCAAGTGGAGTAGAAAAGAGTTTGGCACCTGCAATAATTTAATTTGATAAATAAGTTAAATAAAGGAAGGTTTCATTCACGTAGTGAGAAATGATGGGTTGCTCTACCGATTAACAGAATGAAAGTTCTGTCCAAAATAACAATATGATTTATTAAGACTAAACACAAAATAATAAACAAAAACACATGAAACATTTATAATACACCAAATTTGCTCAAATTGGATACTCAAACAAACGCTGTGAAGGTGGAGTTGTCCCTAAACTAGATCGTGAGGTTTAAGACGAAGTGGTATGTGGAGCCAATTCCTTGCCACTCAAATCTTAAGAGAGACACACAGCTAACCCAACATTAATTGCTGCTACTCAAGACAGAACAAAGTTAGAAAAAGACGAACAGGGGCGCTCTGCAGAGCTCTGATTATCACCTAGGAAAATCCCTATCTGCCGGTGCTGCGGACATATATTACCAAACTGTCTTCTTAACTGCCAGAATACGATCTGGCGTACCGGAGGCGATGGCTGGTTGCTTCGACGTCCTCGACCGAAAGGCGAGAGCCGACTACCCCTGAGCACCCGTACAGGCCGAACACAGAACATTCCCGCCCCCACGACAGTGGCCGTGGTTAAACGTTCCAATCAGCAACTCGAAAATCGGTGGAAAATTCCACTCCATTGCCGGAGCACTACCATTCCACCAATGGAGATTCTTGGCGCCAATTTCTGCGCTGATTTTGCTACGTCACGGATCTATGCCCTGAACAAGCCAATCACAGTTACTATTTTGCAGAAAGCGTGGGAATTTTCCCGCCACAACTGCCTGGGTACACAAGTTATTCCCACGCCTCGCTGGTAGCCCGTCAGAAAGTGTTTTCGCTAAGTTTCTGCGAAGTAACGGAACCTCTAGCCCAGCCGCTACTTCAGGCCCCTCCAGGCGTGTCTTTTGACAAAGTCGGCATCTGGAAAGCATTCACTCGACTCCCTCACACCCGTCGGCTTACCCTTTCAAAATCAGCTGAGCCCGCCTGTCACCGGACCACCCGGGTGACGAGAGACGCTGCGTGGGAAGTCTGCGTGTGAGGGAATAGCAACTTGCCACCGCATGCAATTAGAGAGGAGAATCGTAAGATAGAAATATGAGAGGGGGCTCATGCCACCTCTCAAACTCCGCAGAAAGCCACGCAATGTCCCATTTGACTGGCGCTACACCTGTATGTGATAATGTGCCAGTGGTAAAAAAAGACTCTTGGCAACTCTTTATCCCAATCCAGCTTCCAGTAATATGTTCCTGAGGATTCGTGGTGACCTGTAACCTCTGTCGGGCTTTCAGCTTTTGTTATCGGTCTGTTAATCAGAGCCATTCACAGTACTATGATTTTCCTAGCGTAGTACTTCTGGAAGGAACTGTGCCTGCTCTTCCTGCCACAATATTATCCTGAATTCACTCTCGTCATCACGCTGCAGTCATTGCAGTACAGACAACTGTCAGTGCGATCTGTCCGTTTGATGCTCCCATGTCCCTCATGCCAATGATTCAACGTTTCTCAAATACACTCTAAGAAAAAAAAAAGAAAAAAAAACAACGACGAACTATGAAGGAATTGTTCGAATGGGATGGAAATTGGTAGATGTGATGTAAACTGCATGTACAGACAAACAAATGACTACAATCTCAGAAAAGTTAGATGGTTTATTCAAGAGAAAGAGCATCACAAATTGAGAAGATTAGTAACTCGTTGGTCCACCTCTGGCCCTCGGGTTGGTATTGATTGACAGTGTTGTTGGATGTTCTTCCGAAAGATATCGTGCCAAACTCAATCCAGCCGGCGTGCTAGATCGTCAAAATGCCCAGCTGGTTGGAGGGCCCTGCCCATAATGATCCAAACCTTATCAATGGGAGAGAGATCCGGCGACCTTGCTGGCCAAGGTAGGGTTTGGTAACCACGAAGACAAGCAGCAGAAACTCTCACCGTGTGCGGGCGGGCATTATCTAGCTGAAATGTAAGCCCACGATGGCTTGCCATAAAGGGAAACAAAACGGTGGATAGAATATCGTCGACGTAAAGTTGCGTTGTAAGGTCGCCGCGGATGACAACCAAAAGAATCCTGCTATGAAAAGAAAAGGCTGTCGGACAGTATGGCGGACGACAGTAAGGTTGGTATCCCACCACGGTCCAGGTTGTCTCCAGATATGTCTTCGGTCTGGAATCTCATTGACAGGAGTAGTGGAGTAGAAGTGTCTTCAGTGATGAGTATATATATATATATATATATATATATATATATATATATATATATATATATATATATATAGTGTGCTTTAACATGGCGATAAGGAATACATGTGCACCCTCTGGACACACTGTGTAGAGATCTCCAATTGGAAAGTTCCAGAATCGGTAGGCACACCCAACAGCTACCATGTACTCACACCATTATTTGTTGAAATGGCTTGGTCTGTACCGAAAATAAGCTAGCATAAGGACTGAATTTTAATCATCATGGATATACTGTACTTTGCATTGTACCAGGTACTAGACATCTTCGTGTTCCATTTACAAATTGAATGCGTGAAGATGAAAAGAATACGTTAACGCAAATTTCCAGAGATGGGAGCTCAGGCTGTCACAATTTTGTCCGCCATAAATTGGTAACAAATAGCTTTACAAGTAAATTAGACAGCTATGATTTATCATTTCATACAAGAACTGAAATTGCATTGCAAGCAAGACATAAAAATGATAAACGCCTACCATTAAAACCTACAGATCTTTCGCAATACTCAGGAAATTAGCAGTCACTTTATAAAGGCGAATGTCTTTTGTAAACAAAAGAGAGAAGATGATTGATGGAGGTGTATTCCATACTCAACAATATCTTTTAAAACTCCAACCTTTCACAGTCAAATTTGGGACACGAAAACAAGATGTGGTTCACATCAGCTTCCGATTCAGAATCAGACTCACATGCATGAGAACTATAAATGATGATTCGATGTAGATGGAGAGAAAAGGAGGCATGGTCGGAGCGGAGCTGAATGATGATGAAAATTGTTGATCGACCTAAATGCGTACTTGTTAACTACGGTCCTGTAGGAATTCGAAGCTGTAGTAGCGCATGATAAACACCTTTCGTTTGTTGGGACACGTTCCGTATCTCTGTCCTCGGAGTCTTTCGCGGCAGTATGACTGAATAAAATCTTCTCGGTTTTCAAGCCGCGTCAGTTCCAATAAGCCAGCCCCGGCAGTCAGAAGTTTTATTCCTGACGACGATGGCAGAGCTAGCCAACGAAAGCTCGAGAATTTTATTGGAATTGACGCGGCTTGTAAACCGAGAAGCCTGCCAGCGTGGCCGAGCAGTTCTAGGCGCTTCAGCCCGGAACCGCGCGAGCGCTACGGTCGCAGATTCGAATCCTGCCTCGGGTATGGTTGTGTGTGATGTCCTTGGGTCATTTAGGTTTAAGTAGTTCTGAGTTCTAGGGGACTGATGACCTCAGATGTTAAGTCCCATAGTGCTCAGAGCCACTTGAAACATGTTTTTTTTTTTTTTTTTTTTTTTTTAAACCGAGAAGAATTTATTCACGTTCCATATCTCTTGCCATTGATGTTTTCCGAGCTCTTTACCTCACGTAAGTAGTATGTATTGGCAATTTCAGATCAAAACAGTTCCTATAGATGGAGCTTACTTCGCTAATAAGTCAACTTCCTCATTATAGCGAATGCCAGCGTGGGAATGCTCCCACAGCAAAAGAATGGTCTGCCCCCTTCGTATATTCCTGACACATCCCAAAACCAAATTCAGTAAGTAAATGTTGTTTTATTCCGTGTCTAATGTTGAATATTTTAAGGACGCTCTGGGAGTCAGAACGATTAATAAATAGTCTTGGGAACGGAGCTGAAGATACAAACTTCCAAAAGTGCCACCATCTTCGCCGTAAGAATAGAAGCGCTTTTGGGCTTTTGAAGCATCTCCGGATTTTGAGATGAGGGTCTAACAATGCGCTTCCAGTATACTCCTCTTGTGGAATTTTGGAGCCATCAGTATAAATACGCAGATAACCAGCCCACAGAGCTGCAGCGAGACGACTAAAGCTGCAGTTGACATTAACACTGTCTCAGCTGCTCGTGTGAAAATAGTACACTGTAATCTGGCAGCCTAGTTAGTCAAGATCATATTTAAATAAAGGCTAATGGGAAGAAAGTCGTATGAAATCTATAACAGAAGACCAAATGTCAAAGCCAAGTTTAGTTCTGTTGTAGGAGGCACCGGAACTAATGAAGAAGACCATGCCTTGAAAGTAAAATTTATCAGACAATATTTGGAATCTAATGCGTAAAAACATCTATTCCGTGCCGGCCGGTGTGGCCGAGCGGTTCTAGGCGCTTCAGCCCGGAACCGCGCGACCATTACGGTCGTAGGTTCGAATCCTGCCTCGGGCATGGATGTGTGTGCTGTCCTTAGGTTAGTAAGGTTTAAGTAGTTCTAAGTTATAGGGGACTGATGACCTCAGATTTTAAGTCCTATAGTGGTCAGAGCCATTTGAACCACCTCTTCCGTCTTTACTATAAGGGCACTTGTGGGCGCCGAACGCATGACTCCAAGACAGGTACGAATGGCTCAGTATTGAAGAGTATCTAATTTCGAGAGATAAACCTTAGATGCATTGTGATACAGTAGACAGCTATAATCTAGTCGACATCGCCGTCGGTACATGGTGAGTAAGTTACTTGACGCGCTCCCCACGACATATGTGACTGAGCGAATTTAATTAAACCTTCTTCACTTTTAGTAACAGTAGTTAGAATGTGAGGCGCCCAGCTTTAGCGAGAGTCAGATATCATTCCTAGCAAACAAGTATGAGATTTTACTTGGAAACTTTACTTTCCACACGAGGCTTGACCATCAATACGAACAGCGATCGATTTGTAGAAGTGGACGATTACTGATTTATCAACCGAAACCTCCAGCATATTAGTGGACAGCCATTCATCGATGTGTGCCTCAGTAGTGAGTAATAGCGTTTTTATCTGAATATACGACTCGGCAGTGGAAAAGACGCATACATCGTCTGCATACTGCAATATCAATATGGGAGGAAGTGATGGTGCCTTTTAAATCATGTGTATCCACTGTGTACAAGACGGGGCACCTTGTGACAAGCCATGGGAGACGAGAAAAGGTCTGAGCAAACTGCCTTTGAGTCTGACGTAGATTCATACAATGAAGGCTTTCACGACCGGATGTTTCAGCTGCTGATAATTCTTCTGGGTTGTATGGCCGTGGTCTATGGAACTCTTCTATACCTGACGTTTCGTCCAAGGCTACGTTGGACATCTTCGGAGGTGCTCCTGCTTGTGCTGAGACTTGCTGACTAACGAGTCGGACGTCGAAGAACGACCTAAATACCGTGGAAAGTGGATGTGGTCTGGATTTCACGTGATAGTAGAGATAAACTTTGTCAAGGATAAAATATAACTATCGATAGTACGTCAAAGATAAAAACTTCTCATCGATTCTGTAGCGCCACTGTCTATATATCGCTGAGTTTCATAGATTCTTCTTTTCTGTTAAAATTATCCCCATGTTTATATATTTCGATGGCTTCTCTATAAAGCCGTGGATAATAGTTCGTCATAGTACATAAAAGTTCAGTTTCCGAAAACTTCACGACGTGATCACCCGACTGAAGAGCGTGTTTCGCTACGACTGACTTGTCTGTTTTCCATAGTCGGCAAAGACTTTTATGTTCCTTCAACCGTGTATTCACACTTCTCTTTGTAGTTTCAATGTAGACCATAGCACATGTACACGGAATCTTGTATACACCACTTGCAGACAGAGGGGGACGTTTATCCTTAACGAAACGAAGTGCTTGGCCTTTTTTCTTACTTGGTCTGAAAATCGGTTGAACATGTTTCCTTAAAATCTTGCCGATTTGGTCCGTTACTTTTTGATGAAGGGTAGAGAAACCGTGTTCTTCCATCGCTGTGCCCTATCGTTGTCCTTAGGCCTCCTATAATTCGGTCGCAAAACTCTATTGACTTCCTTACCAGAGTACCCACTCTTCTCAAAAGCCTGCTTTAGATGTTTTAACTCGGTATTCCGGCGCACAAATCCTTTTAGTTCTGTCCACTAGACTTTTATTACACCTCTTTTCTGTTCTGCATGATGATTGGAATCCTTATGCAAGTATCTGTCGGTATGTGTAACCTTCCGAAAGACTTTATGTTTCAAGCTGCCATCAGTCTGTCTCATAACGAAGACATCCAAGAAGGAGATTGCATTGTCCTTCTCCATTTCCATGGTAAACTGGATTTTAGGATTTTTGCGAATAGGGTACTGATATAAATTACCCTTCAATAAATTCTTAATTCCGGTAGCTTGTTCAAGATAACTGTTATATGTACATGATCATAAGCTAACCTTGACGACTGTTTGTTTCGTTTGAAAGGCTAACGTGATATCATAACAAACGAGTACAGATTCGCGACAGTCCCTTTGCCTTTTCTGAATCCATATTGACTCTAAGGCACCAGATTAGTATTTTCATGCCACCATTCCAGTCTCCTGTTTTACCAGTGTTCTTGCAACACACGACGACAATGCGATCGGTCGACAGTTAAAGACCATATTTTGATCTTTCTCTCTTTTCACAGAAGGAATTGTGACTTTCGCCGTCCATCTTGCATGGAGTTCCTGTTGCATCCAATCCCAATTAACAGTGTACAAGAGCAAATCTTTCCCTTCCATGAGCAAGTGCGCAAGCATAGGGTAGTGCTAAAATTAATATCAGAACAGCTGTCACTCGATGATTTTAAAGCTTCCTTGAGTTCTTCATGAGAGAAAGGACGATGTAGGACATAATCTCGGTTTTGTTGTAACAATAGCGATTGGCCAGTAAATAAACGGTCCAGTCACATTAATGTGTCCACCGCCTATGTTCTATGTCAACGTGCAATAATCACTCACAGAAGACAGGTGGCAGCCCTAGCAATGAAGGGTATATAAAGAGTGTCGGGGGGACGTCGAAAACAATGCAGTCCCTGTCGTACTGCGGGAACGCAGCGATATATCTGGCGTTCAAAGCGGCAAGGTCATTGGCTTTCTGGCCAAGGGTGAAAACATTTCCGGAACGGCTGAGTTTGTAAACTGTTCGCGTGCCGCCGTGGTTAAAGTATATCATGCATAGCAAATTGGCGCTATCCAAAACCGGTGTCGAGGAACTGTGGTGCACCACGGCCCATAGGTGATGAGTGTGAACGACGGCTGCGGAGATGTGTACTAGCGAACAGGCCTTCCAGAACCTCTCCTACTTCACATCTCGTGTAGAGCAACTGACCACCCGTATGAACCGAGGGGCTACCAACAGTATAAACTCAACGACTGTTCAACGAACGCTGCTGCATAAGGGGCTCCGTAGCAGGCTCCTGCTTCATGCACCCATGCTGACTTCCCTTTAAGGGCGACGATGGCTGGAATTTGCAGACTAATACCGCAACAGGACATCCACTGAGGGGAGACTGATGGCCCTTCCAGGTGAATCACGTTTTGGGTTCTACCGGACTGAAAGCAAACACCCTGTAACAGTCGTCGCAAGGGTCTAGGCTAGTGGAAGGAGCGTCTGGGGTATGTTTTCGTAGCATCCCCTGGGTGATATTGTCATTTTGGAAGGCACAATGGATCAATACATGTTTGAATCTATCGTTGGGACCATGTCCACCCTTACACGCAGTGTGTTTTTCTGCGGCTGGATGGCATGTAGCAGCAGGACAGTGCAATATGTCGCACAGCTCGCAGTGTATGTGCGTGGTTCGAAGTGCATGAGGACGAGTTTACCGTACTCCTCTCGACACCAAACTTCCCCGATTTAAAACCAATGGAGACACTGTGGGACCACCTCGATCGGACTGTTGGCGCCATGGGCCCTCGAGCGAGAAATACAGCTCAGCTGGCCACAACCCTGTCGGTACTGTCCAGAGCCTCTCCTTCGGTACATCTCGCAGCGGTCGTCGCTGCAAAAGGTGGTTATTCAGGCTTTTGACAGGTAGTAACATTAACGTAATTCGACAGTGCACAAGCAAACATCTTCAAAAAGGTAACTCACTAACAAGTTTATTTACACTATCTACACTTAATAATTGAGTAACAAACAAATGTCGTGTGACTAGAGTCTCCCGTCGGGCAGACCGTTCGCCGGGTGCAAGTCTTTCGATTTGACGCCACTTCGGAGACCTGCGCGGCGATGGGGATGAAATGATGATGATCAGGACAACACAACACCCAGTCCCTGAGCGGAGAAAATCTCCGACCAAGTCGGGAATAGAACCCGGGTCCTTAGGATTGACATTCTGTCGCGCTGACCACTCAGCTACCGGGGCGGACAATAACTGAGTTTTACATAACTTCGAATACTGTAAGTTTTTCTGTGGTGCTGAGTAATATACAAATGATGGTAGTGTTCTGGATGGGACCAAATAGTCTCGAATGCTGATACTCTTATATAAGTCTCTAAATATTAATAATATACAGCAGCGTCGTGCTACTTCGAGGTAATGTTCCACACTGCAGACTTCCACACTAACGTCCCTAAGTCCATAGATGCGAGCTCTGAATTGCGGCCAATCAGAGTCTTTAGCATTGGCGTCATGTGTGTTCGCATTCTCTGGTGGCACGCACGCGTGACGCAGCTCATCGGAGACAGCGAGCAGTGAAAGGGCCGCCTCGCCCGACGGCGCACTGGCGGCACATTTAAAAGCGCCGTCTTTCGCGGAGCTGTGAGCGGCGCACGGCGCGTCGGGTTAGGTCGGTGGAGGGGCGGTCGATACCGCGGGTCGTCTGCAACAGGAGACGGTTGATTTAGAAAAGGCACCGTGGGAGAAGCGAACGTGTCTATAAATTCCTCTCACCAGGCGGTGGTAGTAGGAAGAGGAGAAGGCAGTCTCCTATTTGTAACAACCTTTGTTTTGCACCACATGCGTGTCACACTTGTTGCTTTATTAAGTGAAGAGCAAAATTTAATCCAGTTGTCTATTTTTTTTCAGGAATGTGTTCACACGAGCATTTACTTTTCCAAATTACGTAATATTTTTCTCTCTTTCAAGACGTTATGCAACATAGAATTCTGGCGATAGATTTTCAAACCAAGTCTCCATTGTACAGCTCCTTGAGGACATTTGGTACTCCACCAAGGAGGGGAATGTTGCTTCGTAGCAGAACACTTTATTTTTCTTTTCTTAGAAATGCTGTTTTCCGCTGCGAATTCCGTAGCGTTTGTTAAAGCTTGGTACGAATCTTCTTCCAGTAGTCACGTCGCATGTTTTCGGGTGTCTGTCAAACTGTGTCCTTACATTTTTCCCAGTTGGCTTCCGAAATTTTCCACTTACTATTAGCGTAATACATTTATGTAGTATTAGCGTTTATATTAATGTGGAACTCTATTGGGAGATGTGTCCCAGGGAATCTATTTTAAAATGTTTTTTTTTTTTTAATTTGTTTTATTTGGCCTCCAGATTTGTATTCTGTTCAGCCATTGAGAGCCGATGTTTACATAGAATACATAATTGTACACAGAAAATACATAAAAGCATATTTACAGAATTGAAAGCTCAAGCCGTCATTTTTTTCCACAAAAAATGTTTAACAAATAGAATGACACGTAAAGTAGACGTATTTATGATATAAATTCAAACTACTTTTAAAATGTAATGATAAGTGATAGAGATACTTGAAAATATGAGTCCCACAGATTTTGCCCTATACTCTTTCTTTTATTAGCTTTCGGGACACACTCCTACAGCCACCTCTAGAGGGAGATGTCAATTATGGTGATACGAGCGTAAAGACAATACCACACCCAGTCCCCGAATGGAGAATATCTCTGACCAGACCGGTGGTCGAACACGGGCTCCTTCGGTTTACAATACGCCGCGATAACCGCGCAGCTACCAAGGTGGACCCTGTGCACTTAAGAAAATTGATAATCACTTTATACAGGCGAATGTCTTTAGAAACCAAAAGAGACAAAAACATGGCTGAATCAGAGACGAGTGACTCTAGTGCGACCTCGAGGGCGTCGATCGCGACTGTTCCTGCCTCACAGGAGGAAGCGGAACAGAGTGAGCAAAACACACTCGAAAGACATACCAAAAGTAATCAAATTCTGGACTCGAGTGTGAAAAACGGCAAAATCAGCCAGGCTGCAGTGCTGGCAATCAAAAACGAGCTCGCCGCCTGGGCCATTGCAAGTGCAAAGCTTGAGGGGCGACTCGAAGAACTGGAAAAAGAGAATAACAGATTAAGGCAGCAACCAACCAAAACCTGGGCTGCAGTGGCTGCGCAAGCAGTCACAAAACCTCAAACCACCAAGGAAACAAGGTTTCAAAAAGGCCGGACACGGCGGTCTTCTTAAGACCCCTGCCCGGACAGACAGTCAAAAAAGTACAAGAAATATTCAGCACTACAATTGACCCCGCTAAAGACAAAATCAAAATAAACAAAGTTAAGGCAACAAAAAACGTAGTAGTAGTTGATGTAGCAACTGAGGAAGACAGAGACAAAATTTTAAACAACACCAAACTGAACACAGCAGTCAAATGTGAACCACCGAAAAAGCGAAATCCGCTGGTGATCCTCTATGACATACCGGTAGCATTAACAGAAGTAGACATATATGAGGCGCTATATAATCAAAATTTCGATGACATGGAGTGGGAAACATTCAAAAATGACTTCAAATTATGTTTCAGAACAGGGCCCCGGGAGCGTGACGTCGTACATCACGTTGCCGAGGTCTCTGGAAAGATGTGGCGCAGAACCACCACCATGGGGACAGCCTACATAGGTTTCCATGCTATAAACGTACGAGATTACCTAGTAGTTCCCAGATGCCACAACTGTGGCGACTTAGATCACATACATAAGCATTGTGAGAGGAAGCCGGCCTGCTCCAGGTGCGGGGCAGAGGATCGTACGAGAAAAAACTGCAGCAAAGCTGGAATCTGCATACCCTGCGTAAAGAGAGGCAAAAAGTCATGCAACACTACTGGCAGAAATTGCCCTACCTACAGGATGCTTGAGCAGAGACTCATAGCTCGAATCGACTATGGCTGAGTCCCTAAATGGGAACAGGAAGCCCAAAAGAAAGTCTCCAAGCAAGAGGTTGGGGGATGCAATAATGGCCATCAAATTCAGAGAATTTATTCAGAAGATCACCAGGCCACAACACCTCACAATCACAATGAAAGATGTCTATATCCAAACAGATCCTTGTGATCAGAATGATGCACCCTCCCCTCCGAATCGGGGACAAAGGTCGCCTAAAGATCAAGCACGACCAATTTAGCATCCTGTGGTAGGAAAATTATTAATGACAGAAGACCCAAAGACAAAAAGTCAGGAAGAGCAAGTGCAAGTAAACAAAATAAGTAGCACTAGTGTACCGACAAACATAAGTACACCAATAAGCCCACCTACCGAACGAGGGCCAGGAATAGATCCTGCCAGGATTTACCCCAACCTGGAGCACGCCTTACAGCTGTCCAGACTGGAAGAGCCGGCCCCCCTCACAATAGCCTTGAGACATGTGGTGCATGTCGGCCATGAATACGGCAGACACATTACCTTCCCAGTGATGGAGGCTGTAGACAGAATACAGCTCAAGACAATGAATCTCCCCACAGACGTCGGAGCCCTGCGAGACCTGGTTAAGAAAGTATTCGAAAGGCGAAATGAAAAATTCGACCTTAATGAATTATACAATCAATCTGTCAACACTAACGGCAGAATAGCACACGACTGGCGCAAAAACTGGCCAGAGTCTCATATACACACATACTTCCCACGTGAGCCAGTTAAGAGTGGGACAGATAAACACACATAATAGTAAACTGGCTCTGCAGGAACTCCGGAAAGTGGTGGAGGAGAAGAGTCTAGATGTACTCTGCATACAGGAGCCATACTCCCTGGCTGTACGGATCCCGTTCACCGCAGTCAACTGGCAACAAATCTATAGTGGAGCGGAACCAAGAGCCGCGGTCATAATCATAAATAAAGCGTTGAGAGCCACCGTATTAGCACAATTTTCAGATGACCACTGCAACGTCGTGGAGCTTCATTCACCCACGGGAGTACTATACGTGGTTAACATGTACTTCCAGTACGGAAGACAAATAGATGAATTCCTGGACAAGCTCGTCCAAATAGCCACGGCGTTGCGGGGACGAAAAATTCTTGTGACTGCAGACATCAACGCAAAATCCCCCCTGTGGTTCAGTGGTACTCAGGACGACCGAGGAGAAAAAACTGTCGACACAATCATGTCACTACAATTAATGGTCGCTAACAAACAGGGAAACCCTCCCACCTACACCGGAGGGGGGTGGGGGGAGGGGGGGGGGGGGAGGACACGGTACAAACATTGACGTTACCCTGGTAACGCCAAACCTTGCAACAAAAATATCGCACTGGACAGTTTGGGATCAGATTACTACTAGTGACCATAACATAATAACATTCACCATTGGAGACAGCGGGTGCCACTGGGACATGGGGTGAGAAACGTTGCTCAACTACAATAAAACCGACTGGGACCGCCTGGCGAGGGAGTGTGACATTCCTGCGTTACTGGAGGGTGATGTCAACGTAGAAGAATATGCCAGAGATCTTACAAGTGCGATAACCAGGGCAGTAAAGGCAGCTGTACCAACCAGGAGGAGGGCCGTCGCGGCCTCCCCCTCACCATGGACAGCCGAACTGGGGCAAATGCGCCAGGCAGCAAGGAGGGCGAGGAGGTACTACCAGCGGTGTGTCGTCTGGCATGAAAAGCAGCGCTGGCTGCAGGTATACAGAGAAGCCAAAGAACAGTTCCAACAGGAACTCAAGGCTGCCAGGATGAGGAGCTGGGAGAAGTATGTGCAAAGCCAATTGGCTACAGACCCCTGGGGATTACCATACAAAATAGTACGAGTAAAAATTAAATCACCTATGGTGCTATCTACCGTCAGGGACGGGGGCCGGATGACGAAGACCTGGCAGGAAACTGCGGGGGTCCTACTCCGTGCCCTGTTACCTGACGATAGAGAGGAAGATGACTCTGATGAACAACAGAGAATAAGAAGAGAAAACCAACGGGTCTATGAAAACAACCGAGTGGTCTACCCCTTCTCCGAAGAAGAGGAAAGCTCCCAAATAAAAGCTCTCAAAAAAGGCAAATCTCCTGGCCCAGACGGCATTATTGCGGAGGTGATACAGTACCTCGCCCCCCAGCTGGTGGCACCTCTCACTCAGCTGTACAACGAGTGTTTACGGCCTCAGACATTCCCCTCAATATGGAAGAAGGCGAATGTATTCATAATCAAAAAAGGCCCGGACAAAGACCCCAAAGGAACCAAGTCATACAGACCTATATGTCTACTGGACTTGTTGGGCAAGCTCTTTGAGAGGTTGCTGGCAGACAGACTGGCTGCACACCGAATCCTGTGCGGGATGAGTGACAGACAATTCGGTTTTCGGACGGGACGGTCGGCGTCTGACGCAATCGCCCTGGCTGCGGATGTCTGTGACTCTGCCCCGCACAAGTACATAGTCTGCATCATGGTGGACATCAGTGGCGGCTTTGATAACCTGTGGTGGCCTTCGCTCTTCTCCTGCTTGCGGGAGAAGGAATGCCCAGGGCCGCTGTATGGCTGTCTCAGGAGCTATTGTGAAGGAAGGGAGGTCTGGCTATCGGCCCCTAGCGGCAAAGTCAGCTGATCGGCCGCCGCAGCCGCGAAGATTTAGAACCAAAAGTAGAAAGAGCTATCACAATATTGACCACATGGTGTCATAAAACAAAAATGACCATTGCACCTAATAAGTCAACCTACCTGCTGCTCAAAGGTCAACTCATAAGAAATCCTACCGTCAGAATAAATGGCCTACCAGTCCTCAGGCGCCGAGAAGCCCGGTATCTTGGTGTCATCGTCGATGATAGGTGGAACTATGCATCGCGTATTGACACAGTAACACAAAGATCACTCACAGCACTACACAACTTAATCGGAATAGGACACAAGAGATTCCATCTCCCACCTGATCTCATTAAATTGTATCATAACAGCATCCTCACATCCATAGTAGGCTACGGGTCAGCGGTCTGGGCACACAGGCTCATGAGGGTCATGCCTGCCGTGACCGTAAGAAGAGTGCAGCGAAATATGCTCCTACGGTCAGTAGGCGCATATAGAACAACTCCAGGAGGGGCACTTTTAGTACTGATGGGGTTATGTCCATTGGACATAAAAATTAGGGAACAGGCCACCTGGTATTGGATAAAGAAGAATAGAAGAGAAAACATAGAAGAAATCGTGGGGATATATGTAGGGGATAAACAAAGCATCAAAAGAAGGGGAATGGAATTATGGCAGGAACTCTGGGATAGTGATGAGACTGGCCGAAGAACACACGAGCTGCTTCCAAACATACAGGAACGCCTAAAACTCACTTACATCAAACCCACAAGGGGCTTGCTGCACTTTCTTACTGGGCACGGACCCTACCCGACATATCTCTGTCGGTTCGGGAAAAGGGCAATATCAGCGTGTGGAGCAGTGCAGGGCACTCCGGACCATGTGGTGTACGAGTGTCCCCTCTTCGACGATGTTGCACAACAATTTAGGGAACAACTGCCGAATAACGACACGCACCACTTGCTCAGGCATGAAAACAATTTCAACGTCTTGAATCAACTAACAGACGTAATCTCAGGCAAAGTCCTCAAAGAATATTTAAGCAACAATCAATAAATAAATACCAGACTTGTCACGTACACCCCCCTGTTCCGCAGGGACGTGGACTTGGCCAGCCGCCTCACGGCTGGAATCCGCCAGGTTTTCGGAATAGGTTGGGGGGTAGTACATCACCATCGGACCTGACTATGCACCAATTATGACATTAGATATAAGGTTAGTTATAGGTTCAAACTAGGATAATAAGATTAGTATAGAACTGCAGCGACCACGTCACCGGCCAGCCCAGTGCCAGGGGCACTCCCACTGGGATTAGCTCAGTGGGAATGGCCAGAAAATTAGGTTTGTATCTTATTGTGGCACACTTGTAACGCTGCAGGTAGAGTAGTCAGAATAATAACCATCTGCAAGTAGTATCCTAACAATAGAAGCTAAAATGAAGGTAACACTAGATAAATAATAACATAGTATAGTATAGTAGAATAACCCCCTTAGTGGTGATGGATTATACTACTATAAACCTGCAGTGTTAAACATAATAATAGCTGCAGATAGAATATAGAAATAGTTAAACATAGGACCTACTAATGTATTTAGGTAGTAGGTTATATTGTATCATGATAATGATCAAATGAAGATTGTTTTTAATAAAAAAAAAAAGAGAAGACCCTGCTTCAGGGAGGAAGTAGCCCATATTCATCAAAGTCATCATAAATTCTGATCGTTCGTTGCCAAATTTCGAACGCGAAAACATGATATGGTTTACATCAACATCTGATTCGGAACTACACTCACATATAGGGAAACCATAAACGTTAATTCTGTACAGGTGTACAGGAAACTATAATCCACAAACCACCGTACGGTGCGTAGCGGAGGGTACCCTGCTCTAATTTCTCTTACCTTGTCCCCGCGGTCTTTACGCGAAATGTACGTTGGCAGCAGGAGAATAGTTCTGCAGTCTGCCTCAAATGCCGGTTCTCTAGATGTTCTCAATACTGTTTCCTGGAAAGAACGTCGCTTGATTCCCATTTGAATTCCCGAAGCATCTCCGTAACACGTACTTGTTGTTCAAACCTACCGGTGACAATTCTAAGAGACCGTCTCTGAATTGCTTCAATATCTTCCCTCAGTTCGACGGCCGCACCAGCGTCCTACATGCTGTCTCCTTTGCAAGTGAACCACTCTTTCCTAAAACTCTCCCAATAAACCGAAGTCGACCATTCGCCTTCCCTACCATAGTTCTCACACGGTTGTTCCGTAACATATCGCTTTGCAACGTAATGCCCAGATATTTAAACGACTTGTCTGTGCCAAGCAGGAGTGTAGTAATGATGAATCTGAAAGTTACGGGTTTGTTCTTCCTACTAATCGACATTAACTTATGTTTTTCCACGTTTCAAGCTAGCTGCTATTCGTCACACCAACTAAAAATTTTGTCTAGAATGTCTTCTACCTTCCTACAGTCACTCAACTTCGACAGCTTACCATACACCACGGTATCATCAGCAAACAACCGCAGACTGCTGCCCACTCTGTCCGCGAAATCATTTATATATATATAAGAGAACAACAGCGGTCATATCGCACTTCCGTGTGGCACACTTGACGATACCCTTGCCTCTGACGAGCACTCGCCGTCGAGGACAACATACTGGGTTTTATCACTTAAGAAGTCCTCCAGCCACTCACGTCTCTGTGTACTTATTCCAAATGCTCGTACCTTCGTTATCAGCCTGCAATGAGACGCCGTGTCAAACGCCCTCCAGAAATCTAGAAACATGGCATCTGCCTGTTGCCCTTCATCCTTAGTTCGCAGCATATCATGTGAGAAAAGGGGAAGCTGAATTTGGCACGAGCGATGCTTTCTAAATCATGCTGATTCGTGGACATAAGCTTCTCAGTCTCAAGAAAGTTTATTATATTCGAACTGAGAATATCTTCATGAATTCTGCAGCAAAGCATCGTTAAAGCGAAGTCGAATGATGGTGGATATCGTAGGTCGGTCTGTTTTAAAGTGCCAATTAGGAAGTTCATTAAAATGGGGAATACGAAGTGTTGCAGCCATTGGAAATTCTGTGAGGCTAGGGCCTCCCGTCGGGTAGACCGTTCGCCTGATGCAAGTCTTTCGAGTTGACGCCACTGCTGCTACTTGCATGTCGATGGGGATGAAATGATGATGATAAGGACAACACAACACCCAGTCCCTGAGCGGAGAAAATCTCCGACCCAGCCGAGAATCGATCCCGGGCCGTTAGGTATGACATTCCGTCGCTCTGACCACTCAACTATCGGGGGCGGACGTTGCATCCATTGCAGAACGTCTGTTGATTGGTGAGTGTACCATGTTAGGAGCTTCATCGTTGACAATCACTAGGTAATTAACTTCAATAACATTCTTCAAAGACCTGCCGTTTCTGTGTGCCGTATCTCCTCCACACGCTACGTGACAGGAATTCATGTCTCCACGTATTATAAAGGGACGCCAAACCTGGCTTATTAAGTGTCTCAAGACATCTTCCAAGATACTGCAATGAAGAGCTTTACACACCGAGACAACTGTAAAGGATTTGTGAGCAAATTCTATCCGCCCAGTAACTACTTCGGCATTGTTTCTTAGTTTGAGCGGATATGGTTAATGCGGTACAGAATGTTCTACCAATTTAGCAACGCCACTATTGCCATAGAAATTGTCCTGTCTTATTATCAAGTAGTTTTTAAAGCAGACTGTCTGCTGAGACGCGAACTATGTTTCGTATAACAGGACGATACCAGGCTAACAAATGTATAATTCTCTCCGCAAGCTTTCTCTATTGGAGTTAGGTGATGTAGCTTCCCGCTGAAATACTTGTACAGCCTTCATAACTGAGACAGAAAGAGAATTAAAGATACCTGTGTGGAGTTGCTAACCTATGAGCACCATGCTGACAGTATATTCTGGCTTATAGTTGTGTGCCGGCCGGTGTGGCAGTGTGGTTCTAGGCGCTTCAGTCTGGAACCGCGTGACCGCTACGGTCGCAGGTTCGAATCCTGCCTCGCGCATGGTTGTGTGTGATGTCCTTAGGTTAGTTAGGTTTAAGTAGTTCTAAGTTCTAGGAGACTGATGACCACAGATGTTAAGTCCCATAGTGCTCAGAGCCATTTGAACCTTTTTTTTTTAAATATAGTTGTGGTTGAATGTTGCGTGGGATGCAGCGAGGCGCGGTACGAAGACCACTCGTGTACGATTATTGTGGTTGCTTGCTTCCGTCCGTCGCCGGTAAGGTCGGTGAACGGTGGTTGTCTCCTGAGGTACATCCACACACTGAGTTTCTTCCCTGCTTCCGTGCTGTTGACACTGCATTCTTGTGGCGGGCAGCGTCCGCAAAAGTTGTGTGGTTTGAAGATCTGGAGCGCTGAAATTTGTCGGAGTAACAGTGTCTGGCGCAGGCAACAAATATTGTTGTCTCCCAGTGACGGACGCATAGGTTGGCATACGAACAACAGTCAACACATCCCTGAGTGTTACTAAACGTAGCTACTTCTTGGGCTCGTCGCCGTATTTGTTATTCAGGGCCGATCCGTGGACTGGTGTTGTCTCCCACAGTATGGACAAATAGCAATAGGAAATGCACAGGATTCAACAGAATGAGGCTCACTACATTTGACGCATATCTTCTCGGACCGAGACTGTTTACTGGTGTGCCCGTAACGAGGGCGATTAAAGCACTGCCTGAAAGTTATCGCATAAGGATCTACAGGATATCTAGTTCCACGGATAGGCACAGCTTTCGGTAAAGTTTGAGAGTCAAAAGTTAACAAGCAGGTCTGCAGTTTCACAATTTGTTCTGTACCATATCTCTTCGTAAACGTGCGAACACCTATAACGGGGGAGACAGATTGCACGACTTCTAAAATCTCCGTTTCTTCAAGTCGTGTACCTACCTTTCTTACTACTCCCCCCTTTTAGACTTTAATGCTTCACTGTTGACTAAGAAATTATCCTTGTCTGGAGTTTTCAAATAAAAAAGAAATGGTTCAAATGGCTCTGAGCACTATGGGACTTAACAGCTGAGGTCATCAGTCCCCTAGAACTTAGAACTACTTAAACCTAACTAACCTGAGGACATCACACACATCCATGCCCGAGGCAGGATTCGAACCTGCGACCGTAGCGCTCGCGCGGTTCCACACTGAAGCGCCTAGAATCGCATGGCCACTAGTTTTCAAATCGACGTTCACTTTCATCTCTCCCCCAGCAGGGAAATTAATTACAACATTCCCAAGTTCCGGTAAGGAAATATGCAACTGTTTCCCTAGAGTTGGTTGGTTTTGGGGAAGGAGACCAGACAGCGAGGTCATCGGTCTCATCGGAGTAGGGAAGGATTGGGAAGGAAGTCGGCCGTGCCCTTTCAAGGGAACCATCCCGGCATTTGCCTGGAGCGATTTAGGGAAATCACGGAAAACCTAAATCAGGATGGCCGGACGCGGGATTGAACCGTCGTCCTCCCGAATGCGAGTCCAGTGTCTAACCACTGCGCCACCTCGCTCGGTTTTCCCTAGAGCCTAAGGGTGCAGACGGCGTACGTTTTTATCCAAATTTTCCGTATGAACAACGTACAGCCCAGTGTCTGTACGTCTGTAGAAGTTAGGAGACCGCTGGATAGTTACAGTTGCCACAGAAGGAGTGTTGGTAACATTTTCTTGATTGGGAACGAAACCAGAAGAAGCTGCATCTGAAACGTTACTAGCGAATGAGACTAGATTAGCTTCTGCAGTGGAGGTTTCTGAATTCCTTAAATCCAGAATTACCTCACTTTGTCGCTTATTTCTCGCGCTGGAGAAGTCATAGGGATCCTGTTCTAACAACTTTTCGTCAGGGTGTATTCCAGATTCCCACCGAATGTCTGCCCCCAGTAGCTGAGTGGTAGCCGGCACGGTAACTCAGTGTGTTCGGTCAGAAGGTTAGCTGCCCTCTGTAATAAAAAAACTGGCTTAATGGATCAACGACGAACTGAAACGGGTGTCTTGCGACGTCCGCACCGAGCAGATGCAACGAACGAAATCTAACAAAATGAGACCAAAAAAAGTGGTCAGCGTGGCAGAATTTCAATCCTAAGGGTCCGGGTTCGATTTCCGCCTGGGTCGGAGATTTTCTCCCCTCAGGTACTGGGCGTTGTGTTGTCCTGATCATCATCATTTCATCCCCATCGACGCACAAGTCGCCGAAGTGGTGTCAAATCGAAAGACTTGCACCCCGCGAACGGTCTACCCGACGGTAGGCCCTAGCCACACGACATTTATTTATTTTATCGCTATCTACTGGCTGATGGTGTCCGTAGAGTGTCCATAGTAATTCTTGGAGTAGCTAGAAAGGAGCCTGCATCTTGATGCAGTTGCTGGGCAGCAGGTTGTCGTCGATGTTGTCCAGTGGGGCTACGACTATTCCCCCCTTTCACCATACACTCCACTATACACGGCGTGGCTTGTCGTCACAGAGAGGAAAGTCAAATGTCAAAGTTTGTTACAGATAAGCGTACCAAACAAAGCAAAAAAAAACAACAAAAAACTAGTGTGCGGACACTATAAGGAAAGCCCTTCACTTGCAGCCGGCCGAAGTGGCCGTGCGGTTAAAGCCGCTGCAGTGTGGAACCGCAAGACCGCTACGGTCGCAGGTTCGAATCCTGCCTCGGGCATGGATGTTTGTGATGTCCTTAGGTTAGTTAGGTTTAACTAGTTCTAAGTTCTAGGGGACTAATGACCTCAGCAGTTGAGTCCCATAGTGCTCAGATCCATTTTGAACCCTTCACTTGCTCGCTACACGTAAACAACTCGAGCCACGACTTCATGCAAGTAACCAACACCTCCGATCGTTGCCACGTCTCAAGCATTTCCAGACTCTAAAGACACACCGACGACATACCACGCAAATTCAAAACCAATACGGAATCTCCCTGTTGCCCTTCATCCATGGTTCACAGGAAATTAGCCTATGTGAGAAAAGGGCAAGCTGAGTGTCGGACTAGCTATGTCTTCTAAATCCGTACTGTTTTGGGACAGAAGCTTTTCTGTCTCAAGAAATTTACTGTATTCGAACTTAGAATATGTTCAAGAGTTCTGCAGCATACCAATGGTAAGGATATGAGTCTGTAATTTTGCTCGTCCGTTCTTTACCCTTCTTGTACATAGAGTCACCCGCAATTGGCATTTTGAGCTGGGCGAGAGACTCGCGATATATGCAAGCAGTGTCTTACAGTATTCTCTGTAAAAGCGAACTAAGATTCCATCCGGACCTGGCGATTTACCTGATTTCAACTCTTTCAGGTGCATCTACACGCCAGGGATTTTTACATTTATTTTGTGTATTTTCCTAGATTGCCATAGTGCTTCACTCGGTCGACTTAGCCAGAACTAACAACCCCACCATGCAGCTCTCTCTCATCCTACGCAGCCGTTGTCCATGAAGTACCAAGCGGATGCGGGGCCTCGTGCAGGTCTTTCGTCCTCTTTCTTTGCTTAAATGACAGCTGTATTATACTTATTAAGCTGTTGTATATAAAATTGAAAATAGGAAATTATAAAAGAAAAAAATTTAATGTAACAACAACGACAAAAGAAGCGAGGATAGAGTGTGTAGTAGATGCCCCTTCCCCTGCGCTGCCAAGGGAGGTCTCGGAATGTGACCTCGAGCCCTGCATCCCTGTGCAGTGTCTGCCAAGGTTACTTACTAAGGTGCGTTAATATGCTAGTCTGCTTAATTCTGGGTTAGTGTTTTACAGGTTTACTGTGGTGCCTGGTTCAACAATCGACCACTCTATAAGTTATACGTTCGACATGGTGTTTCTATACTATGTTATAAGGGGCTACCATTCATATGTATTGTGTGTGCTATGTACTGTGCGTCTTCGTTTTTTTTATCACGTATGTGCTCTTATTTTAATTTACGCCATGTGGAAAAATACATGTCATTATAGTAACAGGTTTAATGTGACGCCTGGTACAAATTCCGGTAAAGATTATACAACAAGAGTCTCTGGTTTGATCTATGCTAGATGTTTCAATGTTTAGGTATCAACTTGTTTTTCTTCGTGTTTTATGTCCTCTGTCTGGTGTTCTAAGACTCAGTTGTACTGGAAACTTCATATCCACCAACCCAGTGATCTCTTTGTCGTCTACTACGATGCCTTTAAGTCTCATTTGTTTATAGATAGTGTATTCTGCATCGGAGATGTGGACTATTAGTTCATTTAGTTTGTCTTCATTCGTGTGAGTCCCTGAGTGTATGTTGACATTTTTCTATTGTTATTCCCGTTATGTTTTGCCGCGTGTGTGAATACGGCTCACAATATAGAACAATGTGTTTGGGGGATCCATATTCAACACATTCGCAGTTGCTGTCCGCCGAAAGTGAGAAGCGCTGTAGGAGCGCTGGCCAAAACCAGTCAGAAAATGAACCATGCCAGGGATTTATTCATTGCAAATTTAGAGACCTTTTACCTACTATTTTAAAACTGGCTACACATACAGTTTTTGTTTGTCGTCTTTTTTGTACTTTTTGTTTTATTTTTGTCTGCAACATATGACACGGGATTAATACTTTTTCAAAATAAAAAATAATTTGAGGTTAAAATAAAAAAAAATTGTTGTTGTAAGAAGAAAGTGAAAAGTTGATACGATAGAGGAGAGATTTGTTGCTGTCATCACTGATTATGACTGGCGGTAAAAACTGAAATGAGCGCTAGGTGTCATTGGCCGGGAGGACCCTTACGGGGCAGGTCCGGCCGCCTAGGTGCATGTCTTATTACATTAGGCGCCACAGTGGGCGACCTGCGCGCCGGTTGGGGATGAAATGATGATGAAGACAACACAACACCCAATCCCCGAGCGGAGAAAATCCCCGACCCAGCCGGAATTCGAACCCGGGCCCCTTAGAACGGCAGTCCGTCACGCTGCCTATATTTTTACTTTTGTTTTGTAGTCTCATTTTGTTCGTTTTCGTTCGTTGCGTCTGCTTGGGGCGGACGTCGTAAGACATCCGTTTAAGTTTATCGTTGATCCATTAACTCAGTTTTATTATTACAGAGGGCAGCTAACCCTCTGACCGAACACGCTGAGGTACCGTGCCGGCAGCCATTCAGCAATCGGGGCGGACGTGACTAGCGGTGAATACCTCGGAATGGTTTCTTCGAGCTGTTGACCGCCAGTCACAACAAAATAGTTTATACATACTAGTAGAGAAACGGTATTGCTAATCGTATATATTAACTTTCGGTATTCATCCATGTACAACATTGGGTGCTTTCGTGGCTAGACTGTAAGCACCTTACACAACATTTACTCTGATATTCTCTATCCTTAACTATTACTTGACTGATATGTACAATTTGTCGGAGGATTTTGGCATGTTACGTCTAATTCATAATTCTAGGTGCCTTATTTACTGTTACGTATCTTCCTCCTCCTCCTCCTCCTCATCCTCTTCAGTGTCACTGTTGTCGCTGTCACTTTGGGTGTCACTGTTCACCCTCTGGAGATTGTTGTTACGTTGCACATTGACACGTCAGTTAAGTCGTACCCGCACGTGTTCTTCACGTGTTGTTTTTACACATTGTCAGTTAATACATTTAATTGTGCCCATCGTTCTTGGTCCCTAATTGCTATGTATGTAGCGTCCTCTAAAATTCTCTACACAAACTTCTAGGACTTGTAGAGAGGACTGAGTAGACAATATTTTGAATGGGAACCGACGTCCGTAAGCGTACCGTTTCCGTGTTACAGCCGATTGAAAACACGTTTGTTAGATAGGTAGTTATGGTGGGGGGATGCTTACGTCGCATCGGATGAAGTCATTTGACGTCATCATACCTCTCTGACCTGGTTCGAGCCTCATTCAGGTGTCCGTGAGTGATAGAGCAACATGGTTGAATACACGTTTGCAGAATACCCCGAATGGTCCTTCAGTCTGGCGAAGCTCACCGTAAAGGAAGAGCTGCTCGTCACATTTATCATTATCGTTATGCACAACGTCCGGCTCTATCGTACCGTTTTCGCAACAAATACGGCTTCGATAAGGGGAACCTTCACCGTTTCCAAGCGTGAGTGTAGTGCTCCAAGGAGACGCCGCGCACCCACCCGAATTGGTTTAAGCTCAACTGCAAACAGCAGTATCTGTGACTACTGATTAAGCTTCCTTTTTATTTCTTTGGTTATCGTCTTGTTGGAGTCTTGAGTCTGAGGAATGGTTTGATGCTACTCTAACCTGGACAAGCCTCTTCATCTCCGAATAACTTCTGCAACTTACATCCTTCTGAATATGATTACTGTATTCATCTCCTGGTCTCCTTCTACGATTTGATTTTTATCCCCTCACTTCCCTCCAATACTAAATTGGAGATCCTTTGATGTCTCAGAATGTGTGCTATCAAACGATCCCTTCTTCTAATCAGGTTGTGTTATAAATTTCTTTTCTATCCACTTCAGTTCAGTACCTCCTCATTAGTTACATGATCTACCCATCTTGATATTCGTCATATATCCTCCTTTCAAGAGATTGTCCATACCGTTCAAATGCTCTTCCAAGTACCCTTTGCTGTTTCTGACAGAATTATAGTGTCATCGGCAAGCCTTTAAGTTTTTATTTCTTCTCCCTGAACTTTAATTCCTGCTCTAAAGTTTTCTTTGGTTTCCTTTACTGCTTGTTCAATGCACAAGTTGAATAACATAGGGACAGGCTACAGCCATGTCTAACTCCCTTCTCAACCATTGTCTCCCTTTCATGTTCCCGACTTTTATGGCTGCATCTGGTTTCTGTACAAGTTTTAAATAGCCTTTCGGTCCCTATATTTTATCCCTGCTACCTTCAGAATTTGAAAGAGGGTATTCCAGTCAACATTGTCAAAATCTTTCTCTAGATCTCGGACAGGGATCCACAAATCCGGTCTCCAGTGAAACATAGTAAAGTACAATCGTTATCCAAGGAGCGGGTACTAAAGATAATTACATACACGGAAGATCATTCGCAGCGTAGTAAAAAAAAAAATGGTTCAAATGGCTCTGAGCACTATGGGACTCAACATCTGAGGTCATCAGTCCCCTAGAACTTAGAACTACTTAAACCTAACTAACCTAAGGACATCACACACATCCAGGCATGTCCGAGGCAGGATTCGAACCTGCGATCGTAGCGGTCGCGCGGTTCCAGACTGAAGCGCCTAGAACCGCTCGGCAAAAAAAAAAAAACTATGGATATTCAAGGGAGAACAAGGGCCACTTGTAGCAAAAACTGATGTTTGCGCTTTTCAAGGATACTTAATACAATTTACAGGATGTGCATGATAGTCACCTACTACGTTATGATACAGAATTCGAAGATGTAAGATAACGAAATTTCAAACAAAGTGTGAACTCGACGATGCACAGCAAACTGCAGAATCGGTCAGAAAATTTGTAGATGAGATAGACAAAGTTGTCCCATCATTCAGTAAGGAATTTGTTTTCAATCCCGACCAATCGTGATTTGAAGAGGAAATGCGTATGAAAGGAAATCTGGAAATTAGAGGTTTCAAAAGAGCTATATCAAGATCGACTAACATTAATGCCTTAACGCACTCATATACAACTGTGCCGACTGTTAATCTGGATAGTAAATTGGCTAGATAGTTATTTATTGCGCTGGGAGAAGCTTGAGGTGCTCTGCCTCGACACCCACACCGGCATGATGGCCAGCACAAAAGGTCGACTGCCATCTGTGCATATTGCTTAGCTTTTACTACGTGAGGTATTGCAGACTGTGGGTACTGCTATGTTTGCGTGCGTCTGGTTAAGATTAACCATTAATACGTGCTCATCTGGAGGTACCGAGCGAGATGGCGCAGTGATAAGAACACTGGACTCGCATTCGGGAGGACGACGGTTCAGACTCCCGTCCGGCCATCCTGATTTAGGTTTTCCGTGATTTCCCTAAACCGGTCAGGCAAATGCCTGGGTGGTTCCTTTGAAAGGGCAGGGGCCGACTTCCTTTCCCATCCTCCACTAATCCGATGGGACCGATGACTTCTCTGTTTGGTCCCTTCCCCCAAATCAAACAATCATGTGGTGATAGATTGGATCAAAACTTGAACGAAGGGTAGAGAGTTGAAAGGCAGAGGAAAAAAGTGCCAAGGCAAGAAAAACCTTCTCCGGATAGTTGGGGCGGATTGTAAGAGCAGTAGCGGCTTTCTTGGTGCCAGCGACAGGTCATGCCAGGGTAGGCTTTGTTAGTAGTGGGTATCATGCAGGCGGATACCTTTGACGTTGTGCAGCGGTGTTACTCGGCGGCTGCAGCTGGGTGCCAGTGTTGGCTTCTCGGTCAGCATCAGCATACAGCTGGGTTCATCATCGGTTAGTGTCCGATAGGTCATATATCAGATACACAGTGTAGGGGAGTGTAGGCGGTTTGTTTTTGCGTTAGTGTGCGAGCGTTTAATGGGAAATTTGTGGTAAGTTCTGTGGGACCAAACTGGTGAGGTCATCAGTCCCTAGGTCCCTAGGCTTGCACACTACTTAATCGAACTTAAACTAACTTTCACTAGAACAACACACACACCTATGCCCGAGGGAGGACTCGAACCTCCGACGGGGGAAGCCGCACGATCCGTGACAAGGCGCTTAAGACCGCCTGGCTATCCCGCGCGGCTGCGAACGTGTCGCTTCCCTGCTGTAGCATGTTGGTCGGCTGTGATAGCAGCTGGCATATTCAGTCAGTATTGCTGATGTGCAGGGCCTTGCCGATGTTGTCGCTTCTGAGTGCATGTCAGCTCACCGTATGTGGTTATGCCCTAGCTAGCAATATCTTTGACTGCTTATACTTCCACCTATGGTTGTGATCTTTGTCGTGTGCGTCATCTTGCAAGGGCAGTAGGGAATATTTACGTCACAGCAAGCAAGAGTTGGAAAATGAACGTATGAGAACTACAATTGTGGTATGAACACTGCTTTAGGCAAATAGCTCGTCAAAATAACTTGCTTTTGCTTGATGCCTGGTCTGCCTTTAAAACTCATAGTTGTTTAGAGCACACTACCCCTACGGAAGTGTGTGACATGGCAGTTCATACCACATGGAGCCACTGGACAAATTCAGCCTCAAGATGTTTGTTTTTTCCGTGCCTAGAAAACTTACTATCGCACTATCTGCAGCTACGCCTTAAAGAATAGTCAGTTTCATGATAAGCTCCACGTCAGACTATTTGCATTCTTTGAGAGCGGATACCTAGCTGAACGTCCTGTATGGTTTGTAACTTTCAATGAGTTCTCCTTCGACCTTGATAGTGCGAACCTTTGTGATCAGTGTGGCTCACCATTTTTCATTCGGTGTTCATGGTGCAAATTAATGGTTGTTTTGAACATTTCTTGAATGTGGACGATGTCCATTTTGTGAAGTGTAATACATACGTCCCATAGAAGACGGATCTCTGCACCTCCCAGACTCTCAATTTTTGTCGCCCTCTTGAAGAACATTAGTCATTTGTAACTAATACTTTTCCTGCCGTAATCCTTAACACTTTCAAATTACCCTTACTTAAGATTGAACTTACGACCTCGCACTCAAAAGGATCCTTGTCAGACTCAAGCGGCTTAAGTGCGTGGGATAGGGTCCGGGTCCAGTTAAAAATGAACCATACCGCGGCTGGGATCGATCTGCTTCATTTTCACTCGTCGTCCTATGTCAGGGCGAAAGTCGTACAGTTTACGTCCCTTATCACGGGGATGCCTATTACTGTGTCCTCCATACGGGAGTCTGTGCGACGGTGTAGATGTAGCAACCGCGCTGAGCACTGCAGCGAGTCCGGCTACAGCGATGGAGTCGCGGGGGAAGGGACGTGAGCTCGGCCCGCGGGCCGCGCACCGACGCCGCGGCGTGGCTGGCGTCTCCATTATGACGCGCTGGCAGCGGCGGCGGCGGCGGCGGCGGCGGCAGCGGCGGCGGTTGCGGCGTCCGGCGGGCGCGTGTAAACACGAGGGGAGCCGGGTGTGGGGCGCCGCCCACCGCGGGGCGGGCCGGCCCCTCCCTGCGCCGCCGCCTCCGCCTCCAGCGCGACCTTGCCCCCGGCACCGCCCCCGCAGCCACCAGCCGCCGCCCCGCCGGGGAAAACTTTCACTGCACACCGCTACCCCGCCCCCCTGTTTGTGCCTCCTCCCTTCCCCCACCGCACCGCTTCTTCATAGACTGCGTGAGGGTGCGGGAAGCGGGCTAGAGAGAGACGGAGGAACGGCCCGCATCGCTATGTGGGGCGTGTCCTTGACAGGCAGGCGCGGACGATATTCGCCTTCGTCAAGGTTGATGCGGGCGAAAGTTGGCTCGAATAAACTATTTGGCTGGATCCCAATTATCTGCTGCTCTGCTATTCGCCTGCTCGCTAGAACTCGTAAAGGGTTAGAGGACGGATGTACTATTACTCACCAAATCATCGACGTGAAGGAAAGGAAATCACATAAAAACTACTAGTGCGAGCAATTCTGCTGCCTCAGAATTTCGCGTCTTTACTAAGAGTGACGACCCGTCCTACCCCTGCGCTCGCATTAGCATGTCACTTCCGAGATTCGGGAAAGTGCGCCAGATTCCGGATAGAATGTGTCCAGCGCATTAACGATGAGGGCCATTGTGCTGAGCACCTTGGGCGTGGTTTTTAGGCTGTTTCCCACGTCTAAGTAGGTGAATACCGGGATGGTATCAATGCCCAGCCTGTTACACAATTCGGAAACATTTAGAATACATTCGCACACTTACATTTGGTATAATACACGACGCAAAATCCTTTCTCCTGTGAGGGTGGGGAGGGAGGCGGGGCGGGAGCTGGCGACAAGGAAGACATCCGGCCTCCCACTGCCAGTAACATTGTCAAGTCCATAATTAACACGCCGACCCCTTGAAGATACGAGTTATAGGCCAGGTAAAAGAACAAGAAAACAACCCGCCCCCGCCCGTATAGCTTCGGGGAGCAAACATGGGCCGGATGAATCCGCCTCACGGATTAACGACGAAGGCTGATGAGCCGGCCAGTCTGGACGTCGGTTTTAAATGGCTTCCCATATCCAATAGGAAATTACCGCGCCGGTACCCAGGTGCGCCTCAAATACCGGCTAAGCAAATATTTAGAAAACAGTCACACACTTGAGCGTGAGATTTACTGTAGACGCACACAGTTGGGATACATAATTGGGTCGCAAGGGGAGTGATGGCGCCGACAAGGGCATCCCGCCACCTACTGTCATTAACGTTGCCATAGTCCGTATAACAGTGCCCATCCCGTAGAGGAAACGGAGAACAGGCAAAAAAGAGGGAAAAAGAGATCAATCAGGAATGACAGTGCACACTGAACGAATTAGAATGTAATGTATTGCCCTTGAATAAGTAGAAAGACCCATTATTCTTTGACTGTACGATTGCAGAACAGTCACTGGAATTAGTCGCGTCCATTAAATACATGGGACTGTACATACGGATCGATTTAAGGCGGAACGGCCACATAACACTAGTCGTAGGTAAGGCGGATGCCAGACTGAGATTCATTGGAAGACTACTTGGGAAGTGTAGTACACTCACGAACGATATAGCTTACAAAAACATTCTTCGACCAATACTTGAATATTGCTCGTCAGTATAGGATCTGTACCAGATAGGGCTGGTAGAGGAAATAAAGAAAATCCAAAGGCGATCAGGGCGTTTCGCTACAAGTTCATACAGTGAGCGCGAAAACGTGGCTGAAATGCTCAACCAACTGCAGTGACAAATGCTGCAAGAGGGACGTTGTACATCACGATGGGTGGTTTACTGTTAAAGTTTCGAGAACATGCGTTTCTTGAAGAGTCATCCAGTATATTGCTTCCTGCTACGTACATCTTGCTAAAAGACGATGAAGGTGAAATTAGAGGGCTTCGAGTACACACAGAGACTACTAACAATCGTTCTTCTCTCGGACCATTCGTGACACAGGAAAGGCGGTAAGTGGTAGCGGTACACAAAATACCCTCCGCCACACACCATGAAGTAGCTACCGGAGTATAGATGTAGACGTAGATGAAGAGTCGTACTGCTAGCGATCGTGACAGGTCGGTGTAGCCTATACGGAAGTGTAACAGAAATGCTCAGCGATCTTAAATGTGAATCCTTGGAAGAAAGACGAAGTAGTTCTCAAAAAATCCTGTTCGATTAAATTTAGGGAAGATGTATTCGAAGCTGCCGCCATCGTACGTCTCGGGTAGGGATCATGAATGTAAGATAAGAGAGATCAGGGCATGCACAGATGCATGTAGACTATCAATTTTCCCTCGTCAATACGTGACTAGAAAATGAAAGAAAAATTGATACAATTGGTATGATGTACCCTCCGCCACGCACTGCACAGTGGCTTGCGGAGTGTACAGAGTGACCCTAAATCCCATTCACAGAGTTAGAGGACACGCAGTTTACACAAAAACGAGCAAAAAGTGTCTAGTAAACATGGACCCTAAAATGCATACCTTGAGAGCTATGATCACTTGTTCAGTAGAAGAGATATATTTTACAATAGTGCTCATAGTTCTTGAAATATGTATTTTAGGGCCCATGTGTACTGGGAATTTTTTCTTCTTTTGATCCACCTCTTAAAATATGGAAAGCAAAGAGCTTGCAGTAGAAGAGATTTGTTTTACAATATCGAGCATGAAGAAGTACTTTATAGTTCTTGAGATATGCATTCTAGAGCCCATGTTTACTAGACTATTTTTGCTTCGAGTGATCCTTCCTGTCATATTGATAAATATAGACCATTTCCCCTGCGACACCCTGTATACGCCGAAGAGGCCTTGTCGATACCGAAAGGTTTCAGATAAGCTGTATAATGGTAAGACAAACCGGATTTTAAACTGCAGGTGCAGATGTGGACTGTAACAAAAAAGTGTTAGTTACGAACTGCAGATGAAAAATGAAATTGTTGACCCTGGATAAGGTGATTCTTGAGAACAGCAAAGACAGCAATAGGCAACAACTCACTGAGACAAGGGATGGGAGAGTACGCAGCTCGTGGGATAGTGGCTAGCGTTGCTGCCTCTAGATCACGGGGTCCCGGGTTCGACTCCCGGCCGGGTTGGCGATTTTCTCTGCCCGGGTCCGGGTCTTTGTGTTGTCTTTATCAATTCATCATTACCATCCTGATTCGAGACAGTGGCTAGATTGGATTGAGTAAAACATTGGACTGTGCCAAAAATTGGGACTTCGCACGGGCGCTGATGACCTGGCAGTTCAGCGCACCACAAACCAAACATCATCATCGACATCAAGGTACGGGAGTACAACAACAAATGAATTGGTAACTCTGAGAGATGAAACAGTGAAGGCAGCACAGAATCAAATAAATAAAAAGACAAGGTCCATTAAGAAATCATTGGGTAACAAACGACATATTGCATTTAAGTTCGTAAATAGTAACAGCATGGCTCAATATTTCTGCAGGGGACTTCCAACGACTTGTTGACTCCATGCCATATCGAGATGTTGCACTATGCTGGGAAAAAGGAGGGCCGACACGATATTAGGGATTATCCCATGACTTTTATCACTTCAGCGTATAACAATCCATTACTAAACAAAGAAGGAAAGTCTGAGAGGTGGAAGGAATATGTAGAACGGCATACAATGGAAAGAAACTTGAAGTCTTTATTGCGAAGAGAAGTAAAAATGACGACGAAGTAAATGAAGATGAAAGAAAACGGAAGTCCTAAGTTGAAACAAGGCACCGGGAGTATGCGACATTCTGTCAGAATTATAGAGGTCCTTGGGAGAACCAACCATGAAAGAACGATTTTCCCTGGTATTCGAAATACAACAGTCAAAATACCCTCAGACTTCAAGAAGAATGTAATAATCGCAATTCCACAGCAGGTAGCGTTGTCAGCTGTGAATACATCGTGGGTAAGGAGGAACAGTACATGGGTCAAATGGTTCAAATGGCTCTGAGCACTATGGGACTCAACATCTATGGTCATCAGTCCCCTAGAACTTAGAACTACTTAAACCTAACTAACCTAAGGACAGCACACAACACCCAATCATCACGAGGCAGAGAAAATCCCTGACCCCGAAAAGTACATGCTTCGAGGGGTGATAGTATTAGTGATTCTAAACAAAAAACTTTATATTGACATTTGCCCTACTCCGAATGGTTTTCGAGATAGAACACATTTAATGTACACTGTTATTTATTTTTTGTATTATTCAAGCTTCGTCACTGTTTACAACGTACCACAATAGTGTAGAAGAAGTTGAAACGAACAGTCTGATACAGGACACTCGTGGTGTACCAAGTCGGGAAACTACCTCAAATTGTCCTACAAAAACTACCTAATCTACAGCTCATGCGCGTCATGCGAGATTTTCAATATTCTCGCGCTCTCTTCACGCAAACTATTAGTCCTAGAGAAAAAACTAATAGTACCTTTATTGTAGGAAATTTAATGTAATATAATTTCGTTCCGCGTCACGCCTCCGCTGGAGGGTGCGGTTTTCGATTTATTCAAGAAAAAGGTAGAAAAGTGATATTAAATGTGTTATATCCCGGAAACCATTCGGAGAAGGGCATACGTTCATATAAAGTTTTTTGTTCAGAATAACTAATACTATCACCCTCACCCTGCATTATCGAACCATCAGCTTAATACGTCATGGTTGCAGAATACTAGCACGAATTATTTACAGAAGAATGGAAAGACTGGCAGAAACCGACCTCGGGGAAGAACAGCTTGGAGGAACATGCGAGGCAAAATTGACCTTATGACGTATCTTAGAAGATAGACATAATAAAGGCAAAGCTACGTTTTTAGCAATAAATTGGAGATGTGCAGAAAGCTTTTGATAGTATTAGTTGGTATACAATCTTTGACATTTTAAAAGTAGTAGGGATAAAACACAGTGTGTGCACGGATGTCAACACTACTCTGCGAAACTTAAGGATGCGATGGATAAAGTAATGTAACCAATTCAAAATACGGTAGAAATTAATTAAAATGAGGTAGCATGTTGCCAGAGGTCTCCCAGTCGTGCACTTGACGTGAGATCAGCGCTGACTGTAGAGCCAAATGTGGCCAACCTCGCAGCAGGAAGCATTTGTATTTCAATCAGCGAGCAGTTACGGTACCGTGTGGTGGTGTTCTTCGTTACAACATGGCTCGGAGACAACATCTGGATGGCTTTAAACGGGGAAGTATCAGCGGGAAACTGGAAGAAGGACGAAGTACGGCGAGTGTAGCCCAGGAATTTGGTACTGCTCACAGCACTGTTTCATGTGCATGGGGAGCGTCCTGAAACGCACGCACTGCTGCCTGAAGGAGAAGTGGAGGTTGCATGCGGTCATTACAGCAGCAACTGACCGCTAAATTGCGCAACAGGCAAGAAGGAAACCAGCTCAAATAGCGGGTGCAATTGTAACCACATTTAATAGGACTGCAAGGCACGCAACTCATGCTCCACAGTGGCACGGCGAGTGCATGAGGGTGGCCTCTTTGCCTGACAGCCATTAGTACGGCAGGCACCGGCACCCTTTACAATGGTACCAAGAACATAGGGACCGGACCAGCTAGGAGCGGGGTCGCGTGCTCTTCTCGGATGAGATACGATTCAGTCTGAGTAGTGACTCTGGACGTACCCTTGTATAACGAGAGGCGGCAGCGCGTAATGCACTCACGAACATTGTCGAAAATGATCGTTTTGGTGAGCCAGTTGTGGGGAGGCAAAAGTTGCAGGGGCGTACTGACCTCCAGATGTTTGACAATGGCACTCTCACCAGTCAGCATTGTAGCGACACCATATGTCTTCCCCACCGGCGTCTTTTCAGGGGTTCCTTCGATCCCGACTGCATCGAACAGAGCAGGTGGAGGAGTTCCTGGAGCGAGAGGATATTCGGTGTATGGACTGACCTGCCGTTACCCCGACTTAAATCCTACCAAGCAAGTGTGGGATCTATTGGAGGAATGTATTGCGGCACATCAACATGCTCCAACGACCATCCAGCAGTTGTCAACCAGACGGCCGCTGTGGCCGAGCGGTTCTAGACGCTTCAGCCTGGTACCGCGCGACCGCTACGGTCGCAGGTTCGAATCCTGCCTCGGGCATGGATGTATGTGATGTCCTTAGGTTAGTTAGGTTTAAGTAGCTCTAAGTTCTAGGGGACTGATGACCTCAGAAGCTATATATATATATATATATATATATATATATACATATATATATATATATATATATATATATATATATATATATTTTTTTTTTTTTTTTTTTTTTTTTTTTTTTTTTTTTTTTTTGCATGGAACAACTTGCGACAAGAAGTCCTTACTGGCCTTGTGGCCAGCGGGCCAACGTGGCAGCACCTTACTGCCGCCCGTGGTGATCACACACCCTATTAAGAGCCATATCCCGCCCTTTGTAATGTCCAGAGGACCATCATAAATCGCGGTGACTTCACAGTAATTATCGTCTTCGAATAAAAATGTCATAAATGTTCCTCTCATTGGCTATTTCTTGCAGTTACCCTTTGTACTATGGTGTAGCAATTCTTTCCATGTATGATCGAAGTTTCATCGAGCTATGTTACTTGATAGTGAAACATCATGGGAAAGTTAAGTGTCGCCCTTACGTTTTGCACACCAGTGTACTATTCGTACAGAAATCAGACTGCAGATTACAGAAGTCGAAGGATGTGACAGGGAGGCGGTAGTTTCGAAGGGAGTGAGACGGGGTTAAATGTAACCTTTCCCTTGCATTATTCAGTCAGTTCACTGAGCAAACAGTAAGGGCAACGAGAGGTGAATCTGGAAAGGAGATTAAACTTCAGCAAGAAGAGATAAAACTTTTAAGGTTTTCCGATGACGTAGACGGCAAAGGACTTGTATGATCAGTTGAAGGTAATCGATAGTGTCTTGAAAAGATGTTATAAAACGAGCATCAACAAAAGTAAAACAAGAGTATTGGACAGTAGTTAAGTTAGAGTAGTTAGACAGTCAGGTGACGCTGAGGGAACAGTACAGTTCACTGGACGGGCATCCACAGTCAGACTGTTGTCTGTTGAATAAAACCCGCTGCAGCTGTTGTAAATCATTTATTAAAGGCATGACAGATTTCATAATTTAAATTACCTCATCAGGTGCAATTCTGAATGAAAATAAGAAAGAACACTAAGCAAAGACCATGTCACAGTGATAAAAACTGTCCCGAAGACTAAATACTTACATTATAGTGGTCAAGCCACTTTTATAGGCCGATCCCAAACCTTTCTTTGAAATTTGGCGGAATTTCCCAAAAAGCGTCACGGATTACACGCGGCGATGAAACTGGAACCTATGAAGAAATGGGACGAGGCAAAGATTATAAAAAGTACCGTAAACATGGGGGAGGGGAAAAAAGACTATGTATAGAGTGAATAGTACCTTAGCTGGAGCGCGCCGGGACGGAACGCTGCGGCTGACATAAAGGAACTGACAGGGGACGCTCGTTGCTGAGCTGCATGTTAAACAATGTGCGTTGAACGGCACGCTTCGAAACATTTGCGCCTGCACCAGAATTGCACTCCGTCGTAAGAATTGCCGCCGATCATTACAGTGCGGGCCGGTCTCTGACCTCCAAGTTGTTTGATGTGGCGTCGACATCCAACACTTTGTCGCGTAATTGTGGTTTTATCGTCCTTCAACCTCTTTCCATAGAGGCTTACGACAGTAGCACACGAACAGCCGATCAGCTTCGCCATGGCCGACATGCTCGTTCCCAGGCAGCGGGCCATAACAATCTCTCCTTTGTCAAAGTAGCTTATGTTTATTTAATTCCCATGTGCAACCCTTGTCGGCACTAGAATGAATTCCTATTTGTTTCTACCACGCATCTTATCAATACGGTACCACATGCAACAAGGGGGGACTCAGACTCAGGAACAAGAGTGCGCATAGGACTGTGGTCTGTTTCTTGCAGACGTACGGGCTCTTAGAGGCTGACGAAGATAACGTGCATTGTTATATCACCTTGCAGACACCTGCCCACAGATAGATGTTAATTCCCAGAGAACTGAACCGCAGTGAACCAATCATTACTTTCTGAGGCATGCCACAAGGGAGTGTTATGAGACTATTACAATACACACACCTCGAAAAAAATTTGAAATATCACAGTTTATTATACTGACTTCTTATAGTAAAACCGTTGGGGAGGTTTGTACAATATCTTATTAACAAAATCAACATAATTCCTTCTGATAACAAGAACGAAGTGCGATTTTAGTTAGTCGCAAGAAATCATTACAAATCAAAGCAGGCTCTCTCCTAACTATGTATCTTTAAAACAAAAGCACTGAATTCCTTATCTCACGACAATGATTATCAGCCTTTAGTAGTGTACACCGCACATCGATAAATACCTCCACTACGCGAGGGATGCTGTGGATGCGACCATCAAATTTATCTTGGGGTATGAGATCCCATTCCTCAGTGGCAGCTTCAACGAAGTCTTGATGATTGTCAGGTGGATTCGGACGCTGTGCAATGTCCACCTACGACAGGTCCTATGTATGCTCAATTGAATTCATGTCTGAAGACTGCGAGGGCCAGTGCGCTCGGTTGATAGTGCATCTCTGAAGATACCGAGACACTGCTAGATTACTGTGCGGTCTTGCATTATCATCGGCTAAGATGAAGTTGTCACCGACTTCACGTCTATATGGCCTTACAATCGTTTGTGGGACCTCTTGGAGGTATCGGGGACCAGACAAATTGCCGTAGATGGCAGTTAGAAGGGCCCGCTGTCCATTCTTTATTGCCGCTTAGAACATTACGCTTCAACCCGCAAACTTATGGACTTTCTGAACGTATCGGCGGTCCTGGTATCGTCTAGCGCTTCTCTGAACCCTAAGACGTCCGGTTTCTGGTCGCAAACCAATCCTGGTCTCGACAACAAACATGACATTACTCCATTCTGCAATGGTCCAATGCTGATATGCAAGCGCCCAGGTCCTTCGATTGCGTCGGTTCCATTGGTTCAGTGCAAATCTTCTCATTGGTTTTCTGGAATGAAGACCACCCTGATGCAATCTCCTACTCACTGTTTGGTCTGAAACACGAATCCCTGTTGTCCTGCAGAAGTCATTTCCAATTTTTCTGGCAGTTGATGTTGGGCACACGTGACCAGACAGTTGGAGAAAACGATCCTGCATTAGTCTTGTCGTACGAGGACGACCATTGCAAAGTCTGTCGTTCACATTTACCGTCTTTCTGTGCATTCTCCAAACCTTAGGCACACCATTTTGAATAACGTGAAACCGATCGGCAACATCTTGCTGTGTATGACCTGCTGAAAGTAAAGCCACTATCCTGAGTCTGTCAGTGTGTTGTATCCCTTTACGTGGCTTGTTACTGCAGTGCTGAGCACAAACTGAAAGAAGCTGTTGTTGATACTGCGCTGTTCGTGGTGTGCTGTTGCGACAAAGCATGCCAGTAGTAAGCACCGTACAATATGTCGGCTCTGACTGGATAACGCATGAAGTGCCTAGGTCAGTGAGATCTCTACTATCATAGACTGCATTTTGCGATAGTATTCCAAACTTCCGTTGAGCAGTGTATGTAAATGCTTAGTGGATAACGTTAACGTCGGAAGTTCCATGCTTTTTGCAAATGATGCAGTTGTAAACAGAAAAGTCGCAACGGTAGAAAATTATAGCAAAATTCAGGAAGACTTGCAGTGTTTCGACGCGTGGTGCGGGGAGTGGCAATTCACTGTCAACATAAACAAATGTAACGTATCATCGCTCTTCAACAGGCAGAAAAACGCATTACTGTACGTTTACAACGACGCAGAACAATCACTTCCAGAAAATATCCAGGAGTATGCGTACGGAGCGATTTGAAGTGGAACGACCACATAGAATAAATCGTGAGTGAGGCAGACGCCAGACAGATTCACTGGAAGAATGCCCAGGAAATGCAATCCATCAACATAGAAGGTAGTCTATAAAACACTCGTTCGAGCAATAGTGCGCGTCAGTCTGGGATCCGTGCCAGATAGGACTGATGGAGGAAATCCAAAGAAGACCAGCGGGGAGCACATTTCATTACAGGTTCATTTAGTAAGCACGAAAGCTTCACGGCGATGCTCAGCAAAATCCAGTTGCAGACACTGCAAGAGAGGCGTTCTGCATCGGGCTATGGTCCTCTGGTAAAGTTCTGAGAGCGCACATTCCTAGAAGAGTCAACCAATGTATTGATTCCTCCTACGTATATGTCGCGGAAAGACCATGAAAATAAAATTAGAGAAATTCGAGCTCATACACAGGCTTAAAAGCAGTCTTATCTTTCAACGAACAATTCATGACTGGAACAAGAAAAGGGAGAAGAGACACTGTTACACGATGTACACTCCACATCTCAAAATATCGACAGCGTTAACTCACCAAGTTTTAGTAATGAGACCACCCGAACCCCATATCTGTCAAACACCCATGAACATCTCCGATACAAGTCTGGGTGAATATTAACCTTTAAGTACACAAAAATCAGAGCCACCTGATATATTACCGCTGAAACATTAGCAAGACATGAAAAGAAATTTAAACTAAAACTGATAAAAGGTCCAATTTCTGTTGGATTTGCATATAAAAGAAGATAACAGATACTGACAATGATATCAGGGCTGATGGTCAACAGACTGATGTTTTGAGGCTATTGCGACCAGACTGGAAGTTTTTACCTATCGCGAAACACCACTCTACATTTAGTTTGTAGAATACTGCGTCAGCAACATGGTGACCATGTACCAAAATCTCTTTCAGCGACAGTAGATACTGCAACGTCAATTTCATAAGAAAATGTAAAGAGTACCAGCGACTACCATTGAAGGCGGAATGAAAAAGGCCGCGTATTAGTCTCTCACAAAATTATCTCATTTCTTATTATCCTCCGTGCTCAATGTTCCCTACCCCGTGACGAAGTAGCAGATCTACAGGAAAACGTGTGCCAGTGCGTGTTTACGTGCCCTCGCCTTAGAAGAAGACCTTAGTATCAATTTACAAGGGAAAACTGTCTCGAGCAGAACTTCGAAGAAGGCAACACTGGCAGCTTAAGGCATCTGCTGAAGAGGAGGAATGATGGTGTAGCTAAAACAAAAAAAAAAAAAAAAACGGTGGGTACCTGTCAGATTACAAATACAAAGGATCGGTACTCGATCCTCAGTCGGTGCTACTAGAGTTTTTCTGTCACTTTTTATTTCCTTCACCTCAAGCAATGTTTTGTTAATGTAAAAACTGCAAAGTTACACTGAATTTCATAGTCCAAATTAAGCTGCACTTTCAGTCACAGTTACAGTTTTATTAACGAAGCTATTGAGATAGTTAGCAAGTTGTAAAACATCATTTCCTGGCCGCGCCCATTATTTAATGTTGGCCGTTATTGTCAACGGCAGCACCAGTTTACGGGTTTCCGTAGGTCAGTGACTATTCTCCAGCTATAAGATAATGAACTATCTTTCCTTAATCCAGTTAAATGGGTAGTGGTCTGGACTGACCACGATATTTTCAAGGGCGAGTGACTTCCACAGTATTGCGGTGTTTCCTGAGACTCTTTGGGAAAGAAATTATGAAAATCCTGGTAGGAAACAGCACCTTGCAGTAACTACTGTCAGCGTTAGCAGGAAACGGCCGATAGGGAGTGCTTACATTATGCTGTGCAGGCTTATTGGCCGAAAGGCCTGAATCTTAAAATATTTTGCTGGAATGGTTTCAAAATGGTTCAAATGGCTTATTACACGCTTTTGCATGATCCTGTATGACAAAATAGAAAGTAAGTAAGCAAAGTATGCAAGTTTTTTTATATCTTCTACGTCTGACATGATTCGCATTGCATATACCAACTTGTGTAGGAACTTAAGCAATTCAGTGGTGTGCCGTTTCCGACTGAATTTGTTATCGAGTTGCAATCCCAGAAATTTAACACTGTCAACCTCTTCTATCTGCGTGTCTTCATGTGTTATACATATCCTGGAAGGAAATTTCTTACAGGTTCTGAACTGCATGTGGTGTGTCTTTTCAAAGCTTAATGGCAATTATCAGCTTTAAACCATTTATTAATGTCAGTGAAAATTTGATTATCAGCCATTTCTGAGCCTGTACTTGACTTGCTGTCTATGCTTGACTTGGTCAGTGATTAATGAAATTGCTCTTCGGTTTTGGGAAACTGAAAAGTGTTGGTACGCGCTTTTCACGTGCAGTGGTTCTAGGGCTCATTTGTGAGCAAAGGCGTGACTCTTCAGGCGAGCGCTTTCTCGGCCGGCAGAGTCCGCGTATCACATCTTAGAGACAACAGATAGCCGGAAATAGTGACTGGTAACAACGAGCCAGACTTACCGAGGTGTTGCAGAAGAAAATAATTCCGCTTGTTCCAGAGGAAACTTGAATTGTGGTATTCTTTTGTGAGTCCTTCTCATTTTTTGATTTTCGTAGACTGTTGTCACGTTTTGTTTATGGACGAGGTTAGTGGCGGGAGAGACATCAAACCAGTTTGAGACAGTGTTGCGATTGTTTGGTGTGCACGTTTTCCAATACAGTACTCGGATCCGAGAGACTTTTGAAATTAGTTGAATTGCTACAGGGCAATTTGTATATTTGTGGTATATGAGTAGTGACTATTTTAACCGTTTTTTGCGGATCAAAGTAAGGCTGGTGACTCTTTTTTAGGCCAATAGCGAATGTCGTAACAGTGCATAGACTTAACTCGGGTTCGCCAATAACCGGTTGCGGGAAAGCCTATGCGGCAGTAATCGCGTAATTTGTTTCGCGCTGCTCTTGCTGAGGCATCTTTCCACGTGAGCCAGCTGTTGCGACCCCGGCTCGGCGACAACGTGAAAATATCAAACATCGCCAGTGATTCAACTACCCTACGTGAGCGCACACGCCCGGGGTTTCGCGCGACACGCGATGTACCGAAGCGGACACGATCAGTGTGGTTTGATATTTTCGTGCGAAGTGGACGCGATTTGCTGTATTTGTTTCAAGGTGCAGTTTCTGAAATTTTGATCAGTTTATTTTCAAGAACGCAGTGCATTGTGGGACAAGAGACATAAACATTGTAATAACTGTTTAATATCCTACAACGAATGGGAGGAAGTCAGCGAAATAATCGATACTACAATTAGGTACATATAGGTGTTCTGAAATTGCCGTTACAAACTTCTAGGACTTGTAGAGGGGAGTGAGTACATAATGTTTAGAATAGAAATCGATATCCGGAAAAGTTCCGTTTCCATTCTACGACGGTTTCGGTTCAGATGTTTAACTCATACGCTTCTGCTTGAGGAATTACAAGCACAATTATTAGGTAACAACTCGAAAGGAAACATTCATTTGTCACTTAAGCACATTCGTTTGTATTAACACTTAAGCATTACCTGTTTACATTATTCGAAAACAAAGAAGAATCACCGAGCGAGCTGGCGTGATGGTTAGCACATTGGACTCGCATTCGGGAGGACGACGGTTCAATTCTGCGTCCGGCTATCCTGATTTAGTTTTTCCGTGATTTCCCTAAATCGCCTCAGGCAAATGCCGGGATTGTTCCTTTGAAAGGGCACGGCCGACTTCCTTCCCCATCCTTCCCTATCCGATGAGACCGATGACCTCGCAATTTGGTCTCCTCCCCCCAAATCAACCCAATCCCCCAAAGAAGAATCCAGCATGCTGTACGTAAAGAAGAGCACTGATGCAATACAGTAGCGACTCGATGTGGCGACCACCAACGTTGTTACAGACATTGCACCTACTGTGCAGCCCTAAAGTATCGACTGCACACCGACCAACGCAGCGCCGCGAAACGGCATCAAGAAAGCGCTGACACGCGCGCCAATGGAAAGAGCGGGCAGCGCCACACCTCCAGGAAGACCAGAGTTCAGCGCCCCGTCAACACTGATTTAACCAGCCGCCCATCGCTGGTCGGCCCAGTTCGGTCGCGGTCCTCGAGAACATAAGTATTGAGTTATATGAAGACGTTACTTACCCTGCGTTCTGTGAGTAGTAATAGATTGCCATTGTAATTGCATGTAGGAGGCACAGGAGGCACAGGAAGTTAAGTATAGTTTATTCCCTTAACAGAAATAAAGTTTTCTATTAATTAGAAAGTGTTTTGTGTAGATCATTTTGGATTCTTGCCACCGCAACTACCCTCCTTCGTTGCTTGTGTCCGTATTGACTCCTACAGTACACACTCTCCATGCTACCTGGTGTCTCTTCAGTTTATAGTGCAGCGGCCAGAACTCGTGTCAGCAGATCTTCTTCTGTCCCTAAAGAAGTCTCGTAAATTGAACTTGCATACGACGTTAGGTCACAACGTCATCCTCTCTACCCTACTGCGTACGACGACAAGAAACTCTGAGACTTTTCCCTTTCCGTCAGCAGACGTGGACGTGTTACACATCTGAACTGAAATTGTCGTAGAACGAAATGGTATGTTTCCGGACATAGGTTGCTAATGCGATCCCAACCTCGTTATTGATTCGCAGTCATGTGCAGCGTTTTTTAATAAACTTATACACTGAGGCGCCAAAGAAACTGGTATAGACACGCGTATTCAAATACAGAGATATGTAAACAGACAGAAGACGGCGCTGCGATAGGCAACGCCTATATATCACAACAACTACCTGGTGCAGTTGTTAGATCGGTTACTGCTGCTACAGTGGCAGGTTATTAAGAGTTAAGTGAGTTTGAACGTGGTTTTATACTCGGCGCACGAGCGATGGAACACAGCATCTCCGAGGTAGCGATAAAGTCGGGATTTTCCCATACGACCGACCATTTCACGATTCAGGAATCCGGTAAAACATCAAGTCTCCGACATCGCTGGGTTCGGAAAAAGATCCTGCTGGAACGGGACCAACGACGACTGAAGAGAATCGTTCAGCGTGGCAGAAGCGCAGGCCTTACGCAAATTGCTACAGATTTCAATGCTGGGCCATCAACGAGTAGAAGCGTGAGAACCATTCACCTAAACATCATCAAAATGGGCTTTCGGAGCCGAAGGCCCACTCGTGTACCCTTGATGACTGCACGACACAAAGCTTTAGGCCTCGCCTGGGCCCCTCAACACCGACATTGGGCTGTTGATGACTAGAAACATGTTGCCTGGTCGTACGAGTCACGTTTCAAATTTTATCGAGCAGATGGACGTGTATGGGTATGGAGGCAACCTCATGAATGCATGGACCCTGCATGTCAACAGGGGACTGTTCAAGCAGGTGAAGGCTCTGTAACGGTGTGACGCGTGTGCAGTTGTAGTGATACGTCTAGATACGATTCTGACAGGTGACACGTATGTTCAAATGGTTCAAATGGCTCTGAGCACTATGGGACTTAACATCTATGGTCATCAGTCCCCTAGAACTTAGAACTACTTAAACCTAATTACCCTAAGGACATCACACAACACCCAGCCATCACGAGGCAGAGAAAAATCCCTGACCCCGCCGGGAATCGAACCCGGGCGTGGGAAGCGAGAACGCTCCCGCACGACCACGAGATGCGGGCGACACGTATGTAAGTATCCTGTCTGATCACCTGCATCCATTCATGTCCATTGTGCATTCCGACGGATTTGGGCAATTCCAGTAGGACAATGCGACACCGCACACATCGAGAATTGCTACAGAGTGGCTCCAGGAACACTCTTCTGAGTTTAAACACATCCACCGACGACCAAACTGCCCAGACATGAACATTAGTGAGCATATCTGGCATGCCTCGCAACGTGCTGTTCAGAAGAGATCTCCATCCCTCGTACTCTTACGGATTTGTGGACAGCCCTGCAGGATTCATGGTGTCAATCCCCTCCAGCACTACTTCAGACATTAGTCGAGTCAATGCGGCACTTCTGCGTGCTGGCGGGGCCCTACATGATATTAGTCAGGTGTCCCAGTTACTTTGGCTCTTCAGTACAGCTTTCACGACAACGGCTCTTGTGTCCACGATATAATCAAATGCTGTAGGTAACATTCGAACACACTCATTGAATAGCACGGGTTGACACTTCCATTCTTCATACTAATGTTGGAACACTCCATGAACATACCGTTGCAAATGTATAATATTAGTTTCACACCTTTGTCGTAGGCAAATTTCTTCAGTATGCTATATGTAAGATACGAAATTTGCATTAAAAAATCTCTTTCATCCGTCCAAAATGAATGTATTGCGCTGAGTGGGCGGGCATGCGGACAGCAGTAGATCTCGACTGCGGCGCACATATAGGACCGCCCCGCGCTGCTTCGCTAGAACAGTAGCGCGCTTCCCGCGCCGCGCCGCGTTCGCATTAGACCGCTGATGTAGGACGAAGTGTATGAAAAAAGAGACAGAAGTATTTGCTTAAATTCTGTCTGGAAACCTGTTCTCTTCCTGGTCAAACAACATAGGGACAGAGTCAGCGCACTATCGAAACGTCTGCCATTGGTTATCTTCGTGTATGCGATGACGCTAAGTGTTTATGGTGTGTGCTGCCTTGCTGCACACGCCATTCTTTTGTTTTCGGTTACGGTAGCCCTGCCCACCGGAGTTATAAGTTATCATGCAAAGCGGTCTCGCATTGTATTTCTGTCTTGAAAATAACGAGTTGTTCGCTTGTAGGTCCGCCTCGGTAGCTGAGTGGTCAGCGAGGCTGACTGCCAAGCGAAGGACCCAGGTTCGATTCCAGGTACTGCCACAGCTTTGGTTGGAGGACTGGAAACAGGATACACTCCGCCTCGTTATGCCAACTGAGGAGCAAATTGGCTGAGTAGTACCGTCGCCAGATCACGAAACCTGGCGACGGCCGGGAGGGCGGTGTGCTGACCCCATGCCCGGCCATACTGCGTCCAATGGCGCCATCTGTGGAGGATGACATGGCGATCGGTCGGTACTAATGGGCTCGCCAGGGCTAGTGAGCGGAGTTTACGTTTACGTTCACTTGCAGAAATATCGTAGACTGTCAAGGACGTTTCCCAGCTGCATTCTTGTAAGTTATTTGAATATTCGATACGTCAGGAGAAGCTGAAATTTCGCGTGATGTCTCTTACACGCAGCTTTAGACACAAAGCAATCCCTAGACAATCTTGGGTGAAGGTGTTCACACAGACGTGCTAATGGGCACCATGAGTAGTCAGAGCTGCAATCGAGTATGTAGTAGTAAGATCGTCTGTGCTCAATTTCTAATAATTATTACGTAGTTGTATTAAATGAACTGCCGGCCGGAATGGCCGAGCGGTTCTAGGCGCTACAGTCTGGAACCGCGCGACCACTACGGTCGCAGGTTCGAATCCTGCATCGGGCATAGATGTGTGTGATGTCCTTAGGTTAGTTAGGTTTAAGTAGTTCTAAGTTCTAGGGGACTGATGACCTCAGAAGTTAAGTCCCATAGTGCTCAGAGCCATTTGAACCATTTTATTAAATGAACTTGCAATTCTCGCAATACATGTTTGGTTATTTGTATGTTTGCTTTGGCACGAGTAAAAATACTGAATGCTGCGCGGAGTGGACGCGCGGTTAGAGGCGCCATGTCACTAATCGTGCGGCCCCTCCCGCCGGAGATTCGAGTCCTCCCTCGGGCATGGGTGTGAGTGTTGCCCTCAGCGTTAAGGTAGTTTAAGTAGTGTGTAAGTCTAGGGACCGATGACCTCAGCAGTTTGGTCCCTTCACAAACACACACACACACACACACACACACACACACACACACGCACACAAATACTGAAAACTTCCTAGTTATAGTAAGTATTAGCTACGTTACATTATTTGCCAGCAGTGAACGTGTGGCTTCAGTGCAAAGTGACTGAGCTGTTGTGACACAAGAAGAACCTGTTCCATTACTGTCACTTACTCATCAGTTGGGCGTATTTTTTTTTAGGTTAGGTAAACAAGAAACATTTTTTTATGTTACATGAACCAGAAACATTGGTACTGCACCTGTTTCGGGTCCAACAAGGTGAAACAGCACTGTGTGTGACCAGTAATACCAAACTAACTGTCCAATACAACTACTTTTTGCGCTGAAACTAGACGACTATATCTGAGGCGACTTTATCTGACCTTATTTGACCTGCTATTGTTTAAGTAAAAATTTCGCACTAAAGATCGTGGGGTGGATCATTAGCCTCGACTAGGAAAGCGTTTGTAGGGATGGATTTCACTTACTCCAGATACACTGTAAGTGCTTTATACTGCCATTTATCTAGCCGTCTTAAAATTGTGTCTGCGGTTGGTCCAAAACAGAAACATGCGTAATGTTCTCCGTAAACTTAGTTCAGTTTCCGCATCCGCTCCCCATCTCAAATCCACAATAGGACGCAATATACAGTCAAGAGTAAGGTAAAATAATATGTCCACTGCCTACAGCGAGACTAAATGCCGCTTTTTTACATCAGGTCGGACCGGATCTGCCGTCAACCAGGCGAACGGCTACTCGGAATATGCACCGCGGCCGGCCGGAGTGGCCGAGCGGTTCTAGGCGCTTCAGTCCGGAACCGCGCGATTGCTACGGTCGCAGGTTCGATTCCTGCCTCGGGTATGGATGTGTGTGATGTCCTTAGGTTAGCTAGGTTTAAGTAGTTCTAAGTTCTAGGGGACTAATGACCTCAGAAGTTAAGTCCCATAGTGCTCAGAGACATTTGAACCATATGCACCGCGCCATGATCGCAGACCGGCAGGGACAGTATTATGCTATGGGGGTCATTCACCTGGCCTTCCACGGGACCTGTGGCAGTAATCGAAGGCACCATGATAGCTGTAGACGACGTGACTATAATTGCGAACCACCAAGTTCCCTTAATGTTTGATATTTAATGTTTGATGTCTTCCTCAACGGCGATGGTGGCCGGCCGCTGTGGCCGTGAGTTCTAGGCGCTTCAGTCTGGAACCGCGTGACCGCTACGGTCGCAGGTTCGAATCCTGCCTCGGGCTTGGATGTGTGTGATGTCCTTAGGTTAGTTAGGTTTAAGTAGTTCTAAGTTCTAGGGGTCTGATGGCCACAGATGTTAAGTCCCATAGTGCTTAGAGCCATACATATTCGTATTCTATTGCTGTCTTCTCCTACAATTTAACTGCATCTAGTGAACATGGGCTGTTGTATAATCGTGCTGTTATGCCTAAAAGCTTTAGAGGGTACAAGCTGTGGTACCTTTTCCTCATCACCAAGTAGCTGACTCAGAGTTCGACCAACTAAACGTTCATGTGGTGTTTTGAGCTAGGGATAAACTTCTAATCTGGTCTATCAGGATCACAACGTAATTCTTTTGGCCATCGTGCTTGTTATCATTGCTAACTTCTTCCTTATCCAGATCCAGTGCAAAATGCAATCTGCATCATTTTCAGTTTCAGTTTCCTTTCAGGTATTAATAGAGTATCCGCTGTATCACACCAGTTGGCCCTGACGTTTATGGCCAGTACTTAAATATGTTAATGTTACTTCCAGCTTTGTGTTGAATATGTCCGTGGGTATTTGACAGATTTGGTGTGTCGTGTGTGTGTTTACGAGAGAAGTAACACGAGTGCATTGGTATCTGTAAGTTTATGCATCTATGTAGTTTGTATCGGTTCTCGTAAGTGCTGATTGGTAGCTATGTTGTTGTTGTCGTCTTCAGCTCACAGAGACTGATTTGATGCAGCTCTCCATGCTGCTCTATCCTGCGCAAGCTTCTTCATCTCCAAGTATCTACTGCAACCTACATCCTTCTGAACCTGCTTAGTGTACTCATTTCTTGGTCTCCCTCTATGATTTTTATCCTCCACGCTGCCCTCCAGTACTAAATTGGTGATCCCTTGATGTCTAAGAACATGTCTACCAACCGATCTCTTCTTCTGGTCAAGTTGTGCCACAAATTCCTCTCCTCTCCAATTCTATTCAGTACCTCTTCATTACTTACGTGATCTACCCATCTAATCATCAGCATTCTTCTGTAGCACCACATTCCGAAAGCTCCTATTCTCTTCTTGTCCAAACTATTTATCGTCCATGTTTCACTCCCATATATGGCTAAACTCCATACAGATACTTTCAGAAAAGACTTCCTAACACTTAAATCTATACTCGATGTTAACAAATTTCTATTCTTCAGAAACGCTTTCCTTGCCATTGCCAGTCTTCATTTTATATCCTCTCTACTTCGACCATCATCAGTTATTTTACTCCCCAAATAGCAAAACCCATCTACTATTCTAAGTGTTTCATTTCTTAAACTTATTCCCTCAGCACCACCTTATTTAATTCGACTACATTCCATTATCCTCGTTTTGCTTCTGTTGATGTTCATCTTATATCTTCCTTTCAAGACAATGTCCATTCCGTTCATCTGCTCTTCCAGGTCCTTTGCTGTCTCCGACAGAATTGCAGTATCGCCAGCGAACCTCAAGGTTTTTATTTCTTCTCCATGGATTTTAATTCCTACTCCGAATTTTATTTTTATTTCCTTTACTGCTTGCTCAATATACAGATTGAATAACATTGGGGAGAAGCTACAACCCTGTCTCACTCCCTTCCCAACCGCTGCTTCCTATTCATGCCTCTCGACTCTTACAACTGCCATCTGGTTTCTGTACAAAATGTAAATAGCCTTTCGCTCCCTGAATTTAACCCCTGCCACATTCAGAATTTGAAAGAGAGAATTCCAGAAAACATTGTCAAAAACTTTCTCTAAGTCTACAAATGCTAGAAACGTAGGTTTGCCTTTCCTTAATCTATCTTCTAAGATAAGTCGTAGGGTCACTCAGTATTGCCTCACGTGTTCCAGCATTTCTGCGCAATCCAAATTGATCCACCCCAAGGTCGGCATCTACCAGTTTTTCAATTTGTCTGTAAAGAATTCAAGTTATTATTTCGGAACCGTGACTTATTAAACTGGTAGTTCGGTTAATTTTCACACCTGTCAACACCTGCTTTCTTTGTGATTGGAATTATTATATTCTTCTTGAAATCTGAGTTTTGTCAGGGCTGGCTCTCCCAAGGCTATCGGTAGTTCTAATGGAATGTTGTCTACTTCCGGAGCCTTGTTTCGACTTAGGTCTTTCACTGCTCTGTCAAACTCTTCACGCAATGTCATATCTCACATTTCATCTTCATCTACATCCTCTTCCATTTCCATAATAATGTCCTCAAGTATATCACCCTTGTATTGACCCTCTATATACTCCTTCCACCTTTCTGCTTTCCCTTCTGAGCTCTTGATGTTCATACAAGTGGTCCTTTTTTCTCCAGACGTCTCTTTACTTTTTCTGTAGCCAGTATCTATCTTGCCTCTACATCCTTACATTTGTCCTCTAGCTATCCCTGCTTAGCCATTTTTCGCTCCCTGTCGAACTCATCTTTGAGATGTTTGGAATTCTTTTTGCCGGTTTTATTTACTACATTTTTATATTTTCTCCTTTCATCAGTTAAATTCAATATCTCTTGTGTTACACAAGGATTTCTACTAGCTCTCGTCTTTTTACCTACTTGATCCTTTGCAGCCTTCACTATTTCATCTCTCAAAGCTACCCATTCTTCTTCTACTGTATTTCTTTCCCCCATTCTTGTCAATCGTGCCCTAATGCTCTCTCTGAAACCCTCTACAATCTCTGGTTTATCCAGGTCCCATCTTATTAAATTCCCACCTTTTTGCAGTACCTTCAGATTTAATCTACAGTTCATAACTAATAGATTGTCCGCCCGCGGTAGATGAGTGGCGCCGGCACGATAACTTAGCGTGTTCAGTCAGAGGGCTGCGTGCTCTCTGTAATAAGAAAACAGACTCAAACCATCAACGATAAGCTTCAACGAATGTCTTGTGACGTCCGCCCAGACCAAACGTAACGAACTATATTAAAAAAAAAAAAAAAATTGCCAGCGCGATAGAATGTCGATCCTAAGGGCCCGGGTTCGATTCCCGGTTGGGTCGGAGATTTTCTTCCTCATCGACGCGCAAGTCGCCGAAGTGGCGTCAAATCTAAAGACTTGCACCCGGCGAACGGTCTACCCGACGGGAGGCCCTAGTCACACGACATTTTTTTTTCTACTGTTGTGTTCCGGACTGCGTAGTGGTTACCGCACATGACTAGTAAGTTGGAGATCCCGGGTTCGAATCCCAGCCCGGTACACATTTTCAGCCGTTGCCGATGATTCCGCGTAACGTTCCGATGCAGCTGACAGCAGTGATCCCCTCCCTTATCTTTCCTTTCTTCCCTTCTCCACCTTCAGCTTATTTAGAAACAAATAATGTTGCATTTCTGAAAAAAGAAATGAAAGATATAATCTATCACAGAAAAGAACTAGGAAGATATAATATCAGAGACCTGGAAATAATAGTCGCAGAAGAAAATGAGTAGCGTAGTCACTGTGGCGTAGTGGTTATGGTACTAGACTGTTATATGGAGGGTCGTGAGTTCAAAACTCACCTGGACTGTACACTTTTAATTTCTCTATTCGGTTTGAGTACATTCTAGAAGTATCCACAAACGTCAAGTATCATTGTACTGGAATATTCTGTAGCTGTAGGTGTTCTGGCCGGAGGCAGTTCGCTCCGCACTCTTGTATGTGCAAGTGCTGAATAAACCTTCGTTAAGTGAAGTTAGTGTTCGTCATTCGTCTAATTACACCTTCTTCTACGTGACAACAGAACAAAAATTTTTAAGAACCAAATACTACATTCAGAAGGCTTTCAAGGCAGATGAGGGAGTACAGGAAAAATAGGAAACAATAAAGAAAGAAAAGGAACTGATGCTGTCACGTGACCCTAGTTGGTCAATAATATGATAATAGAAATGAAAATCAATACTGAAGCCTTATTCGATTACGTTTTCAAGCTGCGTGGAAATATGCATAAGGTACAGCGTGAACGTACGCTGTCACGCACGATTAACGTGCGTCCCAACAGGCTGGACGAAATGACCGCTCGTAAACACCGGAGCAGACAGCTGATCTGTTCGAGTATGCTGGAGCACTTTGAGTTGCACGAACTGACTGCCTCGGAGACAGCCTGCGGAGGAGTGACGTAAGTGGGCAGCGACACGGGGCGGTGAGTTTGGGTGGCGGCGGCTGCTGCTGCCCCAGACTCCTCCCACACCAGGGTTCGTGACGCAGGGACGACGCCTCGCGGCTCGGAGGGACCACGCCCCCCGCCCATGATCGAAGGCACCGCCTTGGTCCGCCGCGAGCTCCGGCCCGAGCCGCGCCGCTGCCTGTCCGCCTGTTTCGCATTTCTGGCCGCCACACCGCTCATTCTGCTGCCCAGGGCCATTATTTCTGCGTAACAGCCGTTTCCTCATTCAGGCGGGTGTCAAACAGAACTTGGAATACCAACTATCCACACGCCACCGAGTTCACCATGACTTCGGTCAAGTCCTTTGGAAAGTAATTCATAAAAACTAATCGACGTTAATAAACATTAAAAAGCATAGTTGATAGTAGGCGCTCTTGTCGTTTGTTAACATTTATTCTATTCTTGTTTCATCTGTATTCAATACAATTTTGGATTTTTTGTAGAAGTTGCTGATTGCCGTTACAAATGTGCCGAGACACTCATTGCTATCCATTGTAATCCAAATTTTGTTTCCGTTCAAACTGTCAAATGCTTTAACTACATCTGTAAAAGCTATTTATCTTTGTAGGTTATAGTCTTGTCTCTTCTCTGTTACTTCTGCAGAGTTAATACATTGTCTGTGCCAGAGTGAATTTTCACTCTGCCGCGGAGGATGCCACGACATAAAACTTTCTGGTAGATTAAAACTGTGTGTCGGACCGGGACTCGAACCCGTTTGGAATATAGGAGATGAGGTACTGGCGGGAGTTAAGCTGTGAGGACACCCCGTCAGTCGTGCTTCGGTAGCTCAATTGGCAGAGCACTTGCCCATGAAAGGCAAAGGTCTCGGGTTCGAGTCCTGGTCAAGCACGCGCTTTTAATCTGCAAGGAAGTTTCACATTGTCTGTGATTGATTCTTCTTTTCTAAAGCCAGCCTGTTCTTCACTAATGAGAATTTAAAGACGTCTGACAGCGCGCTCTACCTTTGTAAACAGCACGCTGTAGAGATTTCTGAAACCAAGAATAAAGTGATGGCTTTCTGTGGTAAAGATCCGATCCGAGTGGATAATGTAATTTTGGAACACCTGTCAACATTCACTTATTTGGGATGTCAAAATGGTTTAAATGGCTCTAAGCATTATGGGACTTAACATCTGAGGTCATCAGTCCCTTACACTTAGAACTACTTAAACCTAACTAACCTAAGGACATCACACACATCTATGCCCGGTGCAGGATTCGAACCTGCGACCGTAGCAGCCGCGTGGTTCCGGACTGAAGTGCATAGAACCGCTCGGCCACAGCGGCCGGCCTTTGGGATGTCAAATTGTCTTGACAGTAATGAAGATCTGGAGGAAAAATTGGCTGGATTTAGAAATACATGGGGCACAGTTCATAATGTATTTAAAAATAAAACCATAAAATTTTATAAAACGATGGATCTTTCTACACTTCTTCATGGGAGTGAATGCTTGATACCTTCAAGAAGAACGTCAAGTAAAATACAAATTGCAGAAGTGAAATTTCTTGGAAAAACAGAAGGCTGCTGACAGCAAATCACGTAAGAAACGAAAGAGTGCGACGAGAACTAAAAGAAGGGTCAGAAGAAAGCAGAATAAACAGATACCACAACACCTGTTAAGAATACGTAAAAAATGGACAGTAAACGACATCCCAAGCTAGCCTTAGTTTAAAAACCCTTAAGAAGAAGAGGTATTGGAAGACCTTAGAAGAGAGGGACAGACAATTTGTGAATACAGAACCAGATCAATGCCTAATGCATGAAGTGAAGAAGGAGATGCTCAACATTTCTACCACCGAGAAGTACCGTGTTACTCACAATTTCGCCCTTCAAAAGTGATATAAAATAAACACACAAAATTATTTATTGAATATTAGGAAAATAGTTTTTCAAAACTGGAAAGAAAACATTCGTGTATTAATACGCTGCTATTACAGCCAGTAGTCTCGTTCGCTTTTCCTCATTACTCGTAATTGAGTGCCAAGTAATAAAATCTGTACAAGAGAGAGTAATGATTATTTTACGTAGAAGAGGTAGTGTTTCCCTCATCCATGAATTAAAAGTAAATGAAAAGGAAAGTTAGAGTGAACGTCAGGTAATATTCTACTTAAATCTCAATCCGAAGATTGGTTGGCAGCAATTTTTCTTCTCCGCTGTTCTCTGTTCCCTGTTCGTAATAAAAACCCGTACAACAGAGAGCAATGTTTACGTTACACAGAGAACGTATGCGTTTCCTTTCACCCATGAATTAGAAATTAAACAAAGGAAAGGTCAGAGTTTAAATCCCGTAGAGACAGAGGCCATTAGAGACGCAGTACGTAGATAAAGAGGTGTAGGGTAGAATTTACAAGTTATTCTTGTTTGTGGCAATTGTAAGAAATAGGAGTATGGCTTCTCCTGGTTTCTACTTGGATCTTTAAGAATAGGAAGGAAGTAAAACTGGGCTGTAGCCTCCCGTCAACGTCAAGTTCACTGGAGCCGATCAGAGCTCGGTTTCAGGGAGGATGGGGAAGGAAACCGGCCATGTCATTTTCAAAGGAACCAACTAAGCATTTGCCTCTACCAGTTTAAGAAAGCGTGGCCAAATGTGGATGGCCTGACGGAGATATGAACCTCCGCCTCCCGAATATTGATGGCAAGTTTTAGCATTTTACAGGCACAGATTCAAGGTGTGACAGTGGGATGTGTTCACGATGGTCGTGACCCTGCCAAAAAACAGTTTATTAAAAACCTTCATATTTTCAAGCATTCCAATGTATAAATTTCTCATCTAGCTTTCATAGCAGCATGAAAACTACAAATCTGGAAATGGTAAGAAATTCTAGAAATTACGAGCTACGTTTAACACAGGATGCCTTTCAGTTGCTTGCATGAGGGCCTGGCCACGTGGAGAAGCTTGTGGCTTGGCTGCCTGCGCGGAACGCGCACTTTCACACGGTGACCGTATGTGCTATCAATAACAAATCCGACGTGGTCCGTGGTGAATAATTGGGGTGAAAAGGTTGAAAGGGAACAGGGTGGCAAAGAGTGAGGAAGGAAAAAATGACTTCCAGCCGCACTGGGCATTGCAGCAATGCAAAGGCGAGAGCCGAAAAATTTATGACAGGCTGGGACTCAAACCCGGATGCTTCACTCCTCTTTTTTTTCTCGGTATTGCTCGTTGCGTTTGGTCTGGGCGGACAACACATGATATCTGTTCAAGTTCATCGTTGATTCCTTTACTCAGTTTTTTTATTACAGAGGGCAACCAGCCCAACCAGCCCTCTGACCGCATACGCTGAGCTACCGTGCCGGCAATCGCCTCGGTCATCCAGACAGCCCGCACCGCAACGGCCGCCTCCCATTAACCCTCTTCCCGCAGATTTCTGATTTGGTAGGAGTCTGGACGTTGGCTGTGCAATCGCATTGAAACTTTTTCATCAAATAGCCATCGCGCACATAGAATTATAGGTATGAGAGGTGTCCATTCTGTCGGACATGTCCACTCATATCAATAATTCTATGGGCGTAGCGGCTGCTTGATGAAAAAGTTTCAGTGCGGATGCACAGTCAACATCCGAACTCCTACGGGAATCAGAAATCTACGAGTAGGGAGTCAATGGGCGGGAGGCGTTGCGCTGTGGCGAGTTGGAAGTTGGGAATCAAAGTCCGACGAAAAGCCAACCGCTCTAGACAGGCGGCGCGTCCGGGTTCGAGTCCACGCCCTGAAAAAATTTTCAACTCGCACTGTTGCATTGCTACAGTGCCCTGTGCGGTTGGGAGTTATTATTTCCTTCCTATCTCTTTCCCATCCCGTTACCTTTCCATCCCTTTCATTCCAGTTATCCACGCGTATATCCCACCTGCTTCATATCTCACGGTTAGTGATTCCACAGGCATAATCGGCAAACTACAAGTGGGTGAGTAAGGCAAGACACAAATGGAAGGCCCTCCACTAAAAAAAAGAGTAACAGAACGACTGACTTCACAAAGTTACAGGACCCGTTCATTTACACACTCGTTTAGCACGTATTCAGAATCGTAATGCTAGGTAAAATACTTATGATAGTGAGCGCACATTACATTTTCATATTGTGTAGAGTATCAAGTTGTCAGAGTTCTCACATTTTGCAGTGATAATTTTTTAAATCATTTTCTCGGCAAATGTTCTCAGATTTTCGGAGGAACAACCTTCTTCGCTCTTCTAGCCATGATGATTTTGTCTTGAATCTAATTCTGTACTCGGAGCCCGTTTCAGCCTAAATTTTTGACTTGAAAGTAATCCAGCTGTAAATGTTCTGGCCGAGCTGTTCTAGGCGCTTCAGTCCGGAACCGCGCTGCTGCTACGGTCGCAGGTTCGAATCCTGCCTCGGGCATGGACGTGTGTGATGTCCTTAGGGTAATTAAGTTTAAGTAGTTCTAAGTCTAGGGGACTGATGACCTCAGATGTTAAGTCCCATAGTACTTAGAGCCATTTGAACCATTTTTTGTAAATCTACGGTTCCTGTATTCTCAGTTCTTACGAATTCCTTACTACCGGGTGGTTATAACTGATGTGCAGGTACTCACGAACGTTCAGTTGGGCTGTAATTATCGTATGGCAACGAAACTTCGTAGATACTTTAATGCGTTAATGTGGAAACGGTTTAAGCTGGAAAAAACTAGTTCCAGTTGTGCCCACCAGGTGCGAATATGGCGCTGTACACTGTTTATGTGACGGTATAACATCCACGCCGTCATTTTACAAGCTATAACGTGAGTGAACAGTACGGCTATCGAGAAGAGAGACCGTGCGCTGTTAGTGAAACTGTTTTATGGGGACGGCAGCAATTACAATGCTGGATTCAGAGAGTATCGCCGACTGAAATGTGTAAGGAGAGCCCGATGTCATCAAATGGTTTAAAGGAGGTGATAATGTTATTCGAAAACACAGGTGAGCTAGGTGTGGCACCTTGAATAGGAAGGCTTCCTATTCCGGTGAAAGTTATTGACGAGGTAATTGTAACGATCATGCAGCACGTGCCCTGGGTCCTGCTACTGCTTGTGCAGTGTCACGAAAGATGTCCATTCAGTGGTCAGCCGGCCGGTGTGGCCGTGCGGTTCTAGGCGCTTCAGTCTGGAACCGCGTGACCGCTACGGTCGCAGGTTCTAATCCTGCCTCGGGCATGGATGTGTGTGATGTCCTTAGGTTAGTTAGGTTTAAGTAGTTCTAAGTTCTAGGGGACTGATGACCACAGACGTTAAGTCCCATAGTGCTCAGAGCCATTTGCACCATCATTCAGTGGTCAACAGTCCGGAAAGCTTTGCGGCCTGTTTTACACTGGTATCCGTGCAAGATGCAGACCGTGCATCAACAGCAACCTCGTCATCCGCAGCACCGTTCTGAATTTGCTATTCGGATTCTGGCAATAGTAATAGTCTGCGACGATCTACCGTCTCCCTTCCACAACCAAGTTGATGACATGTAGCCAGGCAACATTCTATGGGATGACGAGGCACATTTTACACTACAGAGCGCAATGAATACACAGAACTGCGAAATTGGGATAGTGTTAGACCGTGTATTGTGCACGAAGAGCCACAACGCTCGCCATGTATGACTGTGTGGTGTGGATACACAAGCACCTATTTCTCGGCTCATTCTTCTTTGAAGAGAATACACCCAGACGGCGTATCAGGTGTACCGTGACGTCTGCACTTTAACTTGTACAGCATGTGATTCCTGCCTTGGAAAACGCAACACCTCACATCGTTCGCCCACTGAAAGCTCTGCTTAACGCAACCTTCCATGGACGTGTTATCTCCAGAGGTTTTTCTGTTTAGAATCCATGTGACTTTGGGCTCTGGGTATGTCTGGAAGAACGCGTTTACCAAGGACACTTTTGGTCTCTACCTGATCTGAAAGCCTGTATACGGGAACACTTTGCTCAGATTCCACTGAACCTGCTGCGAGCAACTGTTGATCACGTCGTTTTACGGATGCAGCATCTCGTCGACATCTCCGGTACTCATATTGAACAAATTGTGTAAGGGGCGGTTAGTAATAAAATCAACATTATGCCTTTCTCACTTGTTTGACCTTTCCTGCCCACGTCCCGTTCCTAATCCATTACATATGGAAACATTTCTACGCGCCTTTCCTGCAGACACAGCGCCGATTTGCACCTGGTGGCCAAAACTGGAACTTATTTTTTCGAGCGTAAGTCGGTTCCGCATTAACACAATAGATTGACTACCAAGTTGCCATGCAATAATAACAGCCCACCCTGGACTTTTTTAAGTAGCTACAGTTCAATTACAACCATTCGATGCCTCTTGGAACCAGCGTACTATGTTCCCTTATTTCCTGATGACGTCCGAGATTCTATCAGCGAGGGTATGCAGTTCTTGGTTCGCTCGCCTTCTGTATTGACCGTTTCCTGTCCGAGATCCCATTATCCTCCCGAGAATACTTCTTTCCACAAGTTCTATTCTCTAAGTATTCCTGTTCCTACTAGCTTTAGACTTTCTGCTGCATATAAAGCATCGAGGCGGATCACTGTCTGGCAATATCTTAATTTTGCATTGATCTAAAAATATTTTGAGCAGTGCAAAATTATTATTATTAGTCTACACAGAATCGCTTTACAATTTTTTTTGTAATCAAACAATTTATGATTGTTGCTCTTAAAATCGTATTCATATGTAGAACGTTCAAAGGGGGTAAGCGTACCAGTGGCAACTAGATCGTGAATGATCATTCGTTATCAGTTTCGGAAAAGGCTTTGAAAAAGAATCGGTTCAGGTAAACAACGGCAAACTTAAAAGCGGGTTGCTGGGTGGCACTTTGAACTCGACACCTGCTGATTTAACCACTACGTCATTAGCTGTGAAAGAGCTTTCAAAGAAAAGGAGTGAGGAAGTATGACGGAGAGAAGGGACATTACTGTTAATTTAGTTGGGCAGGCAGCTGATCGTGGAACGTAGGCGCCTCTGTCCCTTCAGTGCGACGTGTTTATATGACAGCATACGTTTGTGGAAGCGTCAACAGAGGATCGGAGGCTGATGTACAGGTTTCTGTAAAATCGCATTGATGAAAACATTCATCTTGATACTGTACTGTTCCTAGCATCAGGCTCCTACGGTATTATAGCTTGCAAGACGAGCGCTATTTTTCGCTTAGCGGGCATGCTGTGTCGAAATGGGAGACTTGTAACCGATAACAGGGACAACTGAGTCGCGCCTTACAAGCGAATGATAAGGAGTGAACGCAGATACGAGCTACGCGGTTCGATAAATCGAGGACGAGGCATTTAAAAAAAAGGGGGTAGTTCGGATAGCTGTGTGTCTGATGTGATGAAGCTCAGTCAAACCGTACATCACGTGAGTCGATTTGAATACAGCTTGGGAAATGCTTCTGTCTCCATACAGGCTACAGCGGCCATTTGTTGCTACATTAACGCCTGTCACTACGATTACGTTAGACTGACTAATCCGATTTTTCATAAGCTTATTTTCCATTTCCGTTTCCGGTAAACACTCCAAAATCGATTCTGGAAGTGCTGTTTTTGGTGCTGCATTTGAGTTCGTCAATCAGTTTTCGGCTCCATGCGAATGCTCTACCACATTTTACTTGTGGAGGGTCAGGCTGCCGCTTGCATCTCATTTAAAAATCATAGCTACGGTGGACAAGTACCTGCTCGTATAGGGTAACACGCAGCACGATACCTTGCTAGACAGGGAAGACAAACCACACTATTACCTGACCCACGCGGCGGTGCACGGACCAGCCTGCGTGTGGTTTTTAGGCGGTTTCCCACGCTCGTTTAGGCAAATTCTGGACTCGTCACCAATTTCCGCCGAAGAAAATGCGATACACAGACAGTTATAAAACGATCACACACAGAACAAAATTCACACAATTTGTAGACGGGTGGAGCGCACTACTTCTACTCTCTTATGTAACTGACAACTGCGGCGAAGAGAAGGGCATCCGGCCGCGAAATTAAATAAAAATAAAATTGACAAGTCTTGAGTAGAGCGGATCCCTCACTAGACGGGATTAATGTTAAGAAGAAGATGTTAATGTGCTCTAAGTGATTGTTTGTGGGCTGAAGGGAAAGAAGTACGTAACTAATTAGGACATTGTTCATTCCCTTTATTCAACTGACGAGAAGCCGCTTTTCTTTTTATGAGACGGAAAGCGGTATGTGAATGCGGCTACATTTACTGCATTCGCCAAATCGAAGTTCGTCAGCAACACTACACCCTGTGTAGCAGGCTGATATGTAAATTGATATACCTCGAAAGAAAAAAGGAGCGACATTTCGAACAGTTTTCAATTAAAACTAAATGTGTGATGTAAACATACCTCTAATGATTACCACTTTGCACACACGCTATGTCTATGGCGTCTATAACTGGTGTTCTTGCATTGAGTTTGGTTGTGGAAGGGAGAGGGTAGATCGTCACAGACTATTACTATCTCTAAGATAGCGGAGATTCCAGTCGGAGACTCCCCTTGTCACTCAGACGCAGATTCTGAGTTTGGTTGTGGAAGGGAGAGGTTCAAAAAAATGGCTCTGAGCACTATGGGACTTAACATCTGAGGACATCAGTCCCCTAGAACTTAGAACTACTTAAACCTAAGTAACCTAAGGACATCACACATGCGACCGTAGCGGTCGCACGGTTCCATACTGGAGCGCCTTGAGCCGCTCGGCCGCCGCGGCCGGCCGGGCGGAGGGGGTGGATCGTCAAGAGCTGGGGCGCCTTGAGCCGCGCGGCCGCCGCGGCCGGCCGGGGGGGGGGGGGGGGGGGTGGATCGTCAGGGGCTATCCCGCTCGGCCACCGCGGCCGGCCGGGGGGAGGGGGTGGATCGTCAGGAACTATCGCCCCCCCCCTTACACATTGCTTTCGCATAACTTCAAATAAATTGCTAACAGATGAATACAGAGGATTGACAAAGATACGTGATCACCACGACAAATGCATGATGGAACTAAAATGCAGATGCTAACCTAGCTTGCTGGTTGCGCTGTTGAGTTTAACAACGAACGGTCCTCAATAGGCTGCGAGTGTCAGTCATGGTCAGAACAGTGTTCTGTGTAGCTGTTAGTGCTTTGTGTAGGAGCTAACTGAGGTCGAACGTCGGCAAATTGTGGTGCTTGTATGGTGGGCACTTCTGTAAATAAGGCAGCCGAAGTGTTTGGTGTTCAATAGGCGCAATATCGAAGATTTATACCGCATCCGGAGGACGTGAGAAAACATCATCCACTAATTCACAACGCTGACGAAACCGCGTGTTGAGTGATCGTACAGATGGTCATTGAAGAGGATTGTGACGAAAAATAAGAGGACGACAGCTGCAGAGGTGTCTGTACGGCTGAAGGTCACATCCGCGAACCCTTTTAGCACCATAACAACACAAAGGGAGCTGTAAAGCAGGGCGAGAAAGAATTGCAAAATCACAAACATCAGTCATAAAAATGCCCGTAATAGGTAAACGTAGTGCCGAAGCTGTACAACTTGAGCTGTGGTGCAATGGAAGAAAGCTATTTGGTCGAATTAGTCTTGTTTGACACTGTTTCCAACTTCTGATCGACTTTACATCTCAAGAGTGAAACAAGGAGGAGGTTAGTGGTGATTTGGGCAGCCATATCGTGGTAGTCCATGGGACCCATGGTTTCTCTGCAATGTCGCAGTACTGACAAGAATTATTTGACCATTTTTGCTAATCAAGTCCATCCTGTGGCACAGTGTTTGTTCCCCATTGTTGATACTGCGTTCCAAGACAACAGGGCCTCTGTCTACACAGCTGGCTTCGCACGGGACTGGTTTTGCGAGCCCAGGGATGAATTGTCGCATCTCTGCTGGCCACTACATTCACCAGATCTCAATATCATTGAGCGTTTGTGGTCTACTTTGGAAAGAAGAGTGCTGAACGCTATCCACTACCACCATCATTACCTAAACTTGCCACAGTTTTGCTGGAAGAATTGCATAAGATTCCCAGAAAACCCATTCAGAACCTGTATTTATCCATTCCGAGACGACTACAAGCTGTTTCGTACCTGGTATTCCATAATTTTGTTCAATCCCTATATATACTTTGAAAATCATTTTCGAGAATCTTATTTTTCCGAAAGTTAGGTGAGAGGTTAAGTAAGAAATATCGGAAAAATGGGAACGATTACAGTAATATGTTCCTTGAGAGACGGTCATCACCGCCTCTTGGATCCGCGGTGGTTCGAGTCCTGCCTCGGGCATGGGTGTGTGTGTTTGTCCTTAGGATAATTTAGGTTAAGTAGTGTCTAAGCTTAGGGACTAATGACCTTAGCAGTTAAGTCCCATAAGATTTCACACACATTTGAACATTGAACGAACATACACTCTAAGACAATAGTAACGACGCATCACGAATAAATTACCCGAATGGGCCTGATATCGGTAGATGTGATGTTCAAGTACTTACAATCAAATGGTTACAATTTCAGAAAAAATGGGTAATTTATTCAAGAGAAATAGAATCACATATTGACCAAGTCAGTAACGCATTGTTCCACCTCTGGCCCTTAAGCAAGCAGTTAGGGGGATATCGTGTCAAAATCTGTCGAATTAGGGGTTACGTAGTCAAAATCCCGACCTAGTTGGAGAACCCTGCTCATAATGCTCCAAACGTTTCAATTGAGGAAAGATCTGGAAATTTTGCTGGCCAAGGTAGGATTTGGCAAGAAAGAAGACAAGCAGTAGAAACTTTCGAGGTGTACAGGCGGGCATTGTCTTGCTGAAATGTAAGCCCAAGATAGCTTCCCATGAAACGCAACGAAACGGGGTGTAAAATATCGTCGACCTCTCGCTGTGCTGTAAGGGTGCGGCGGATGAAAACCAAAGGCGTCCTGCTATGAAATGAAATGCCACTCCAGACCACCACTGACTCTTGTTGGGTCGTGTGGCGTGCGACAGTCAGATTGGCATCCCACCACTGTCCGTTACATCTCCAGACACGTCTTTGCTGGTCATTGGGGACCAGTTCGATGCAGGACTCATCAGTGAAGACCCTTCTACTCGAGTCAATGACATTCCAGGCCGAAGACGAGTCTGGAGATATCCCAGACAGCTGTGGGATATCAGTCTGATTGTTGACCGCAATAGGGCCCGACAATCAAGAGTGATAGTCAGGGGTACCATTTCATAGTAGGACCCCTTCGGTTGTCATCGCGGCACCCTTACAGCACAGCGGTACGTCAACGATATTCTGCGCCCGGTGTCGTTGCCCTTCATGGCAAGTCATCCTGGGGTTACACTTCAGCAAGATAATGCGCGCCCGCAACCGGTGAGAGTTTCAGCTACTTGTCTTCGTGCTTGCCAAACCTACGTTGGCCAATAAGATAGCCAGATCGCTCCCATTTGAGGACATTTGGAGCATTATGGCCAGGACCTTCCAACCAGCTCGGAATATTGACGGATTAGCGCGTCAGTTGGGCAGTATTTGGCACGATATTCATCAGGACAGCTCTGTCAATCAACGCCAAGGCGAACAACTGCTTGGGTAAGGGTCAGAGGTGGTCCAACGCGTTGCTGACTTGTTCAATTTGTGAAGCTCGTTCTTTTGAATAAATCACCCAATTTTACTTAAATTGTAATCATTTGTTCGTCTTTACATATGCATCATATCTACCGATTTCCGTCCCGTTGGGATAATTCCTTTGTGCTGCCTGTTTTTTATTTATTTTTTATCTTAGAGTGTGCGAGTCACACTGCAGCTCTGGAGCGGCAGACGGAAAGAGCAGGAAGCGCTGCTCTGCGGGGCGGGTTTCCCGGCGAACTGGGTGGCCTTGTAGCCCGTCTCCCGCCGTGCTGCCCATTCATCCCGCGCCGCTTGCATCCAAGAGAAAGTGAGTGCTCCCCAGGCCTTGCGAACCGTACCTTTGCAGCTGCCAGGAAGAACGTTACAGTTCGACGGCGTCTAGGTCATTAGATGAGAATCACAGCTATGATACACTGTGTACATAAGAGAGAGTAGCTAACGCACGCCTACGCCTGGGACTCGACTCGGAGGTAAGCTTGTTCGAATGTAGGTGGTGGGGAATTTTGACTGCCGGTATCTGTCCAGCAAGCGGAGGAGGAGTGGTGGCGTAATTTTCATGATCACTGGTCTTTGCGCAATGTACTGGGTTACATTCCAAACCACTCCGCAGCGTTACATGAAGTAAGGGCTCGTGACGCTGTTGGTGGTAATCCGTCCGTCGGATGAGAACATTAAGTTAGGTGGCACCCTTGGTGAGGAGTAGGTTGTGTGTCGGCACTAGGTTTCACCCTCTTCTTTTCCTTTATCCACAACGATACAAACCCAACACCGCACTGTGCAAGCACTCAACTTGACAGGTCGGAGGAAAGCAATGGCAAGCCACCAACACTAACGCTTTGTCATGAGCGGCGACGAAGGATCCCTGCATCTTCTCCCCTACAGTCATTTCCTGAGTATATGACTATGAACTGTGGCTGTAAAATAACAGGACTGTTGCTGTAAAACATTTTATATCAAATACATATATATTTAATTACTGTCACCCTCAATATACACCCCTCCTCTATCCCTTCAACGCTCCGTGCAAATTTTTCATTGATGAAATCAGCGTTGGAACTTGTCCTCTGTTAGTTCCATGGTGACACGTGCCTCTTTCCTTTCACTGCTTCAGTGGACTGAAATCTTGTTCCTTTTAATACAGATTTCATCTTGGTAAATGGATAAAAGTCATATGGTGCTAGGTCAGGCGAATAAGATGGCTGGCCTAACACTGGGATGCCGTACTTCGCTAAAAACCTCTCAACAGTCAATGCAGTATGAGCCAGTGCATTGTCTTCATGCAGTACCCATGACTTGTTCTTCCACAAATCGGGTCGTTTTTTCTTATTTTCTCGGAGCTCAGCAACAACCTCAAGGTAGTGATGTTGATTAATAGTCTGATCTTCAGGAACCCAGTGATGATCCATAGTTCCGCGAATATATATATATATATATATATATATATATATACCATCATCGCTTTGAATCTTGATTTGCTCATTTGCTCATTCGAGCTTTTTTCGCTCTTGGTGAAGTTGGACCGTTCCAGTGCATGGATTGGAGCTTAGTTTATGGGCCATAAGTGAAAAATCAACATTCGTCACATGGTATCACTCTTTTCCAGGAAACCAAGACCATTTTGGATGCTATTCAAAAGTGTCAGTAAAAACATTTTCACGAGCTTCTTTCTGTTCGATCGTAAGAATTTTCGGCATCAATTTCGCACACACTTCTCTAATGTTAAATTATTTACATACAATTTGCCTTCTCGTTATTTGTTAATTCCTGCAGTTTCAGCAATCGATCAAATGAACTAATTTTTCGATATTTTCATCCGTTTTTTATATTGAAGTGCGTTAGTCAACTTCAACTTGTTCTGGGCCGTATTGGAAACTCTTGAACCCTTCAAAATTTCACGAACGTGATAAAACAGTCTTCGTCTTTAGTAAATATAGGTTTCAGTAGCAGTTTTTCCACGTTTCACGTGAAACTTCATGGTAATTCGTTGCTCTGTTATTAAACGTATTGGTTTTTTTTCTGCAAAATGAAATAGCAGCTCTTACACAAAAAGAGGCCACGGCCACACAGATTTGTCTACAGATACCAGAGACGGCGCATTCGACTGAGAAAGCTTCATGCTTCACAGCTATTGGTCATTCACCTTTGGCGCGTGTGCACTCTGTGGCAGCATCAGTCCCGTTATTTTATAGCCATTGCTCGTAAATTGGCTTTCTTGAGATGCAGCTTCAGAGCGCAGTCTGTTGAAGAGACATCTAGGTCGTTCACTCATCGGTGCGACCCGCAGACCTTTGTTCTACGGTGCTGGCCAGCCTCTGAGCTGTGAGTTTCTTTCCCTCCACAGGTGCAATCTCGTGCGTTGTGTATCAGAGAGACTCTGTGTAATACAGGGAAAGCTTTCCTTGATGTAAGCTGTTGACAGACTGGCAGGTGGCAACATAGCGAGTCATCGCGTTTGTTTGTTTGTTTTCTCCTTTCTGGTCATCACTGGTGCATTACCAGCAGCTTGTCTTTGGATGTTAGAACCAGGCACCTTGTTATAATACGGTATGATTCGTTAAGGGTTATATCGAGCTGCTTTCCGTGACATGAGTTATGCCGTATCGGACAAGCAAACTCATCTGCTGAATAGCATAAAGCGAGGCTTGTAGTCCTCATTACCGAGGTTCGGTGCACTTCGTTTGGTTCCTGCCAGTTTGGGGATGACATTATTTCTCATTGGAACTTTCTGTTCGGTATTCGTACAGCGTTTTCTGCAGGTGAATGTCCTACCCAAGCGGACTCCCAGATACACTGAAAAGTCGAAGGAACTGGTACACCTGTCTAATATCGTATAGGGGCCCCGCGAACACGCAGAAGTACTGCAACACGACGTGGCATGGACTCTACTAATGTGTGAAGCAGTGCTGGAGGAAACTGACACCATGAACCCTGCAGGGCTGTCCATAAATCCGTAAGAGTATGATGGGGTGGAGTTCTCTTCTGAACAGCACGTTGCAAGACATCCCATATATGCTCAATTATGTCCATGTCTGGGGTGCTTGGTAGCCAGCGGAAGTGTTTAAACTTAGAAAAGTGTTCCTGGAGTCATTCTGTAGCAATTCAGGACGTGTGGGGTGGGGTGCCGCGTTGTCCTGCGGGAACAGCCCAAGCCCGTCAGAATGCGCAATGGACGTGAATGGATGCAGGTCATCAGACAGGATGCTTACGTACGTATCACCTGTCAGAGTCATATCTAGACGTAACAGGGGTCCTATATCACTCCAACTGCACACGCCCCACATCATTATAGAGCCTTCACCAATTTGACCAGTCCCCAGCTAACATTAAGGGTCCATAGATTCATGAGGTTATCTCCGTACCCTTACACGTCCATCCGTTCGATACAATTTGAAACGAGACTCGTCAGACCAGACAACATGTTTCCAGTCATCAACAATCCAGTGTCGGTGTTGACGGTTCCAGGCGAGGTGTAAAACTTTGTGTCGTGCAGTCATCAAGGCTCCGAAAGCCCATGTCGATGATTTTTCGTTGAGTGGTTCACACGCTGACACTTGTTGATGGCCCAGCATTGAAATCTACGGAAGGGTTGCACTTCTATCACGTTGAATGATTCGCTTCAGTCGTCGTTGGTCCCATTCTTGCAGGATCTTTTTCCGGCCGCAACGATGTCGGAGATTTGATGTTTCACCGGATTCCTGATATTCACTGTACACTCGTGAGTTGGTCGTACGGTAAAATCCCCACTTCATCGCTACCTCGGAGATGCTGTGTCCTAATCACCCGTGCGCCGACTATAACATCACGTTCAAACTCACTTAAATCTTAATAATCTGCGATTGTAGCAGCAGTAACCGATCTAATAACTGCGCCAGCCACTTGATGTGTTGAATAGGCGTTGTCGACCGCAGCGCCGTATTCTGCCTGTTTACATATCTCTGTATTTGAATACGCACGCCTATACCGCTTCAGTGTAATTTTGGGTTGCGCAGTGTTCCAGTTGCGAGTCCTCCCACGTCAGTTGTAGAGCTCTTGTGACCTGTCAGGTGGAGCACACATGTTTGAGTTTGGTAGTATTAGATGTGAGCTGATGATACGGAAGAATTTCGAACTAACCAACGCATTTGTGGCACAATCCCCGTATCCTATTTTTAGCCATGCGAAGTCTTGATATCGCACCACTCCAGTGACTTGGAGACAGACAGAGAGGCAGCAACGTTATCTGTACAGTGCACATTTTCACTTTCGTTAGCCGCGACTGTCTATATGGAGTTGGCTGGTAGCTCTTTGCGGGAAACGAAAAGCTGGCATAGCCGTCGTATCGACAGTCTTTTGTATCCATTGTTACCTTTCTAACAATCCTGCAGAAACCCAAGCAGTTATTATAGGCAACATCCTACATTTACATCAATAATCCATAAACCGCCTTACGTTGTATGGCAGAGGGTACTTTGTGTACCACTCTTACTCCTGTTACAGCTGCGGTGGTTCACGAGACGAACGATTTTTGGAATACCTCCATTTGAGCTCGAATCTCTCTCATTTAATCTTTATAGTCTCTTCGCGAGATGTTCGTCGGAGGGAGTAGTGGAAGAAAGCTCAGGTCACTCCTGTGTACAAGAAGACTAAAAGAACGGATCGATTTGCATCAGAATTCTTGAGCGTAGTCTGAGTCCGAATATAATAAATTTCCTAGAGATGGAAAAATCTCATGTACACGAATCACCATGGCTTTAGAAACCATCGCTCGTACGAAACGGAGCTTGCTATTTTCTCACATGATATACTGCCAATTATGGGTGAAGGCAACAGGCAGATTCCATATTTCTAGATTTCTGAAAAGCACTCGACACAGTACACTACCGCCGACTGTTAACGAGGGTACGTGCATACGGAATAGGCCCTCAGATATGTGGCTGGCTCGAAGATTTATTAAGTAATAGAACCCAGTATGTTGTTCATCAGAGACAGGGGTAACATCAGAAGCGCCCCAGGGAAGTGTGATAGGATCGCTGCTATTTTCTATATGTTGTTGTTGTTGTGGTCTTCAGTCCTGAGACTGGTTTGATGCAGCTCTCCATGCTACTCTATCCTGTGCAAGCTTCTTCATCTCCCAGTACCTACTGCAACCTACATCCTTCTGAATCTGCTTAGTGTATTCATCTCTTGGTCTCCCTCTACGATTTTTACCCTCCACGGTGCCCTCCAATGCTAAATTTGTGATCCCTCGATGCCTCAAAACATGTCCTACCAACCGATCCCTTCTTCTAGTCAAGTTGTGCCACAAACGTCTCTTCTCCCCAATCCTAATCAATACCTCCTCATTAGTTACGTGATCTACCCACCTTATCTTCAGCATTCTTCTGTAGCACCACATTTCGAAAGCTTCTATTCTCTTCTTGTCCAAACTAGTTATCGTCCATGTTTCACTTCCATACATGGCTATACTCCATACAAATACTTTCAGAAACGACTTCCTGACACTTAAATCTATACTCGATGTTAACAAATTTCTCTTCTTCAGAAACGCTTTCCTTGCCATTGCCAGTCTACATTTTATATCCTGTCTACTTCGACCATCATCGGTTATTTTACTCCCTAAATAGCAAAACTCCTTTACTACTTTAAGTGTCTCATTTCCTAATCTAATTCCCTCAGCATCACCCGACTTAATTTGACTACATTCCATTATCCTCGTTTTGCTTTTGTTGATGTTCATCTTATATCCTCCTTTCAAGACACTGTCCATTCCGTTCAACTGCTCTTCCAAGTCCTTTGCTGTCTCTGACAGAATTACAATGTCATCGGCGAACCTCAAAGTTTTTACTTCTTCTCCATGAATTTTAATACCTACTCCGAATTTTTCTTTTGTTTCCTTTACTGCTTGCTCAATATACAGATTGAACAACATCGGGGAAAGGCTACAACCCTGTCTCACTCCCTTCCCAACCACTGCTTCCCTTTCATGGCCCTCGAGTCTTATAACTGCCATCTGGTTTCTGTACAAATTGTAAATAGCCTTTCGCTCCCTGTATTTTACCCCTGCCACCTTCAGAATTTGAAAGAGAGTATTCCAGTTAACATTGTCAAAAGCTTTCTCTAAGTCTACAAATGCTAGAAACGTAGGTTTGCCTTTCCTTAACCTTTCTTCTAAGGTAAGTCGTAAGGTTAGTATTGCCTCACGTGTTCCAACATTTCTACGGAATCCAAACTGATCTTCCCCGAGGTCCGCTTCTACCAGTTTTTCCATTCGTCTGTAAAGAATTCGCGTTAGTATTTTGCAGCTGTGACTTATTAAACTGATAGTTCGGTAATTTTATTTTCTATATACATAAATGATATGATAGACAGGGTGGCCAGCAATCTACGGTCGCTCGCTGATGATGCTGTGGTGTACAGGTAGGTGTCGAAAATAAGCGACTGTAAGTTGATACAAGACGACATAAACAAAATTTGTAATTGGTGTGATGAATTGCAGCTGGCTCTTAATGTCGAAAAAAGTAAGTTAATGTGGATGAGTAGGAAAACCAAACCCATAATGTTCGGATACAGCATTAGTAGTGTCTTGCTTGGCTCAGTCACGTCGTTTAAATATCGTAGCGCTGCGAAGCGATACGAAATGGAACGAGCATGTGAGGATTGTGGTAGTGCAGGCGAATGGTCGTCCACGTGGTTTATTGTGAGATTTTTCAGGAAAGTGTGGTTCATCTGTAAAGGAGACCGCATATAGGATGCCAATGCGACCTACTCTTGAGTACTGCTCGAGTGTTTGGGATCCGCGCCAGAGCGGATTGAAATAAGACATCGAGGCAATTCGGAGGCAAGCTGCTAGATTTGTTACCGTTAGCTTCCACCAGCATGCAAGTGTTACGGATATGCTTCGGGAGCTCAAGTGGAAATACCTGGAGGGAAGAAGACATTCGTTTCGAAGAACACGACTGAGCAAGTTTAGAGAACCAGCATTTGACTGCAGAACGATCCTATGCCGCCAACACAAGTATGCATTTCGCGTAGGGACCACGAAGATAAGATACGAGAGTTTAGGGCTCTTACGGAGGCATATAGATAATCGTTTTTCCCTCTCTCTATCTGTGAGTGGAACAGGAAAGGAAACGACTAGTTGTGGTAAAGGGTATCCTCCGCCACGCACCCTTCGGTGGCATACGGAGTAAGATGTAGATGTAGACGTAAAATATACACATCAAAAAAAGTTTTGCATCACCGCGGTTCCCAGAATTTTTGAAGAGAGACGTTAACTGTGAATATTGTGTCACAGACACAGTCCCCTGTTCATAGATGTCACAAAATCCGCCCAAAGATGTAAATAACCATGCACGAGCAGCGCGTATTAGACGGAGGCGGTCCGACAGCCAGTCATTTCGTCATCCCACCAGGAAGTAGGTACACGGCTCGTGTCGTCTGCAGTTCAACCACGCCTAGACAGTCAATATCGCTGTTCGATCGCGTCCGCATTGTTACTTTGTGCCAGGAAGGGCTCTTAACAAGGAAAGTCAGCAGGCGTCTCGGAGTGAACCAAAGCGATGTTGTTCAGACATAGAGGCAATACAGAGAGACAGGAACTGTCGACGACATGCCTCGCTCAGGCCGCCCAAGGGTACTACTGCAGTGAATGACGGTTACCTACGAATTATAGCTCGGAGGGACCCTGACAGCAACATCACAGTGTTGAATAATGCTTTTCGTGCAGCCACAGGACGTTGTTTTACGACTCAGACTCTGCGCAGTAAGTTGTATGATGCGCAACTTCACTCTCGACGTCCATGGCGAGGTCCATCTTTGCAACCACGACACCATGCAGCGCGGTACAGATGAGCCCAACAACAATGTCGAATGGACCGCTCAAGATTGGCATCACGTTCCCTTCACCGATGAGTGTCGCATATGCCTTCAACCAGCTAATCGTCGGATACGTGTCTGGAGGCAACCCGGTCAGGATGAACGCCTTAGACACACTGTGCAGCAAGGTGGAGGTCCCCTGCTGTTTTGGGGTGGCATTATGTGGGGCCGACGTACGCCGCTGGTGGTCATGGAAGGCGCCGTAACGGCTGTACGATACATGAATGCCATCCTCCGACCGACAGTGCAACCATATCAGCAGCATATTGGCGAGGCATTCGTCTTAACGGATGACAATTCGCGCCCCCATCGTGCACATCTTGTGACTGCCTTCCTTCAGGATAATGACATCGCTTGGCTAGGGTGGCCAGCATGTTTTCCAGGCATGAACCATATCGAACATGCCTGGAAAAGATTGAAAAGGGCTGTTGATGGACGACGTGACCCACCAACAAAATGGCTCTGAGCACTATGGGACTTAACATCTATGGTCATCAGTCCCCTAGAACTTAGAACTACTTAAACCTAACCAACCTAAGGACATCACACAACACCCAGCCATCACGAGGCAGAGAAAATCCCTGACCCCCCCGGGAATCGAACCCGGGAACCCGGGCGTGGGAAGCGAGAACGCTACCGCACGACCACGAGATGCGGGCTGACCCACCAACTTCTCTGAGGGATCTACGCCGAATCGTTGTTGAGGATTGGGACAATCTGGACCAACAGTGCCTTGATGAACTTGCGAATAGCATGCCACGACGAATACAGGCATGCATCACTGCAAGAGGACGTGCTACTGGGTATTAGAGGTACCAGTGTGTACAGCAATCTGGACCACCACCTCGGAAGGTCTCGCTGCATAGTGGTACAACATGCAATGCATGAGCAATAAAAAGGACGGAAATGATGTTTATGTTGATCTCTATTCCAATTTTCTGTGTAGGTTCCGGAACTCTCGGAATCGAGGTGATGAAAACTTTTGTTTGATGTGTGCATTGATTGATTCTTCTAGAATCGTACGCTCTCGGTACATAAACAGTAAAGCATAACCTTGATGCAGAATGCCTTTCTTGCAACGTATACCGTCTGGCACCGGCCTTAGTTGCTACTAGTTCTATGTGGTCGTTCCACTCGTATCTCTACGTGCGCATACTGCTAGATATTTTATAGACGCGACTGTTTCCAGTGATTGTTCTACAATCTTGTAATCATACGTAATGGGTCTTTCTGCATATCTATGCGCAATGCGTTATATTTATACTGAGGGTAAGTTGCCAGTCCGGGCACCAAGCGTCAATTCTTTCCCCTTTTTCTCAACGAATTTCTTTGATCAAGTATTCTCGTGTTATAAGGGACAATCAAAAAGTTTCCGTGTAAGACTCCGCGAGCACGCAGAAGTGCCGCAACACGACATAGCATGGACTCGACTAATGTCTGAAGTAGTCCTGGAGGGAATTGACACCATGAATCCTGCAGGACTGTCCTTAAATCCGTAAGAGTGCGTGGGGTGAAGATTGTGGACGTATAGGGTGTCGCATTGTCCTGCTGGAATAGCCCAAGTCCGTCGGAATGCACAATGGACATGAATGGATGCAGGTGATCAGACAGGATGCTTACGTACGTGTCACCTGCCAGGGTCACATCTAGACGTATCAGGCGTCCCATATCACTCCATCTGCACACCTTCAAAAGCTTGAACAGTCCCCAGCTGACATGCAGGGTCCATGGAGTCATGATGTTGTCTCCGTACCCGTACACGACTGTCCGTTGGACACAATTTGAAACGAGACTCGTCCGACCAGGCAAAATGTTTCCAGTCATCAACAGTCCAATGTCGGTGCTGACGGGCCCAGACGAGGCGTAAAACTTTGTGTCGTGCAATCATCAACGGCACACGAGCGGACCTTCGGCTCCGAAAGCTCATACTGATTTTACTTCGTTGAATGGTTCGTACGCTGATACTTGTCGATGGTCCAGCATTGAAATCTGCAGGAATTTGCGGAAGGGTTGCACTTCTGTCACGTTGAACGATTCTCTTCAGTCGTCGTTGGTCCCGTTCTTGCACTATCTTTATCCGGCCGCAATGATGTCGGAGATCTGACGTTTTACCTGATATTAACGGTACACTCGTGAAATGGTCGTGCGGCTTAATCCCCACTTCATCGCTACCTCGGAGATGCTGTGTCCCAACGCTCATGCGCCGACTAGAACACCGCGTTCAAACTCACTTAAATCCTTATAACCTGCCATTGTAGCCGCAGTAACCGATCTAACAACTGCGCCAGACACGTGTTGCATAGGCGTTGCCGAACGCAGCGCCGTCTTCTGCCTATTTATATATCTCTGTATTTGAATACGCATGCCTATACCAGTTTCTTTGGCTCTTCAGTGTATCAACAGCAGTATAAATAAAGATATAAATATACTTATAAAGACACAAACGTCTTAGTCGGTGTATAACAAAATAAAAAGCACATCACAGACATTTGTCCAGATTATTAACTATAATCGAAGGCCTCTTTGGTCGCATCAGGAAACCAGCAGTCTCGCCGTGGTACTTTTTTATAGGGCATTCCTCGACGATGTGTCGATTCGTTTGTCTTTTAGCACCGCAGTCACACCGAGAAGAATTAACTATGTGGCATTTATACATGGAGTCCGCACATCTTCTGTGGATCGTTCTTGTCCATTTAGCCCGGTCCACACTCTCTTGGGAATATCAAACCCTGGCGGTTTTTTAGATATGTACTGGATCTCTCTGGGATTTGTCAATAAAGCCATTTCTCACTCTCCACGCCAACATTCTGTCATGTCGAAGTCATCTCGTTGCAGGTCTACAGCATTAACATTTGGAGAATTTCTTGACTGAACTCTGTTAATGTTTACACTTTCCGATCCTGTAAACATTCCACGTATGACGGCACTACTTTTTTCATGTTAACATGTACACTCCTGGAAATGGAAAAAAGAACACATTGACACCGGTGTGTCAGGCCCACCATACTTGCTCCGGACACTGCGAGAGGGCTGTACAAGCAATGATCACACGCACGGCACAGCGGACACACCAGGAACCGCGGTGTTGGCCGTCGAATGGCGCTAGCTGCGCAGCATTTGTGCACCGCCGCCGTCAGTGTCAGCCAGTTTGCCGTGGCATACGGAGCTCCATCGCAGTCTTTAACACTGGTAGCATGCCGCGACAGCGTGGACGTGAACCGTATGTGCAGTTGACGGACTTTGAGCGAGGGCGTATAGTGGGCATGCGGGAGGCCGGGTGGACGTACCGCCGAATTGCTCAACACGTGGGGCGTGAGGTCTCCACAGTACATCGATGTTGTCGCCAGTGGTCGGCGGAAGGTGCACGTGCCCGTCGACCTGGGACCGGACCGCAGCGACGCACGGATGCACGCCAAGACCGTAGGATCCTACGCAGTGCCGTAGGGGACCGCACCGCCACTTCCCAGCAAATTAGGGACACTGTTGCTCCTGGGGTATCGGCGAGGACCATTCGCAACCGTCTCCATGAAGCTGGGCTACGGTCCCGCACACCGTTAGGCCGTCTTCCGCTCACGCCCCAACATCGTGCAGCCCGCCTCCAGTGGTGTCGCGACAGGCGTGAATGGAGGGACGAATGGAGACGTGACGTCTTCAGCGATGAGAGTCGCTTCTGCCTTGGTGCCAATGATGGTCGTATGCGTGTTTGGCGCCGTGCAGGTGAGCGCCACAATCAGGACTGCATACGACCGAGGCACACAGGGCCAACACCCGGCATCATGGTGTGGGGAGCGATCTCCTACACTGGCCGTACACCACTGGTGATCGTCGAGGGGACACTGAATAGTGCACGGTACATCCAAACCGTCATCGAACCCATCGTTCTACCATTCCTAGACCGACAAGGGAACTTGCTGTTCCAACAGGACACTGCACGTCCGCATGTATCCCGTGCCACCCAACGTGCTCTAGAAGGTGTAAGTCAACTACCCTGGCCAGCAAGATCTCCGGATCTGTCCCCCATTGAGCATGTTTGGGACTGGATGAAGCGTCGTCTCACGCGGTCTGCACGTCCAGCACGAACGCTGGTCCAACTGAGGCGCCAGGTGGAAATGGCATGGCAAGCCGTTCCACAGGACTACATCCAGCATCTCTACGATCGCTTCCATGGGAGAATAGCAGCCTGCATTGCTGCGAAAGGTGGATATACACTGTACTAGTGCCGACATTGTGCATGCTCTGTTGCCTGTGGCTATGTGCCTGTGGTTCTGTCAGTGTGATCATGTGATGTATCTGACCCCAGGAATGTGTCAATAAAGTTTCCCCTTCCTGGGACAATGAATTCACGGTGTTCTTATTTCAATTTCCAGGAGTGTATTTACAAGAACAGTGTGTCAAACTAACTATTTTCAACCTCAGATCATCTAATAAAGTGTTCTTGTTGTCATTATCATCAACATCATTGTCATACGCATCAGCCACTTAACATCAACTCCTGGATAAAGGCTTTCACAGACTTCATCGGGCCTTACGGTATGATTTCGTGTTGCTTCTTCAGGGTCTCTCTAATTCATTATCCCCCGTCCCATTAGGTTGTTGCCTCGGTCTTTTCTTATCTTTTGCAGTCCACCAAGAACTTGTATCGCCTGTCTACCGTCCATTCCACTGGCTACGTTTTCCGCCCAACTCTACTTAATTTTACTTCCCTCTGTATCCACTGTTTTCTTGCATCGAATTACGCTTAAGAGGTGATCTTTTCCGTAGCAAGGAAATGGCATCTGCTCACGTGTTGTAGCTCGCTATTAAGATGGCGAGTGAAGTTATGTGCTGTGGTCCGTTTAATCTCTATAACAATCCTGTGTAGTAGTCTATGCTCTGTATCGTCTCCGTATGATGTTGTTCGGGCGATCCCACTGATATTCTTCATAGATGCGTACAGTCACATTTCAATTTGCACTTTTCAGCCGTGCGAGAGAACAGTACTCCGAGCTAGAGTGAAAGAGAACAGGGGAAGCTCCCCGCAGCACAGGTATTTTCACTACCCATGAAGTTGCCGCAAACACCAGTTTTCTTCATGTAACATCATATGTAGCTCTTTATTCTCTGGTGAACTTTGAACCTACGTTTGGTGAGCATACTGCTGAGAAGGTGTCTAGTTTCGTACAAGGAACTACTCTGAGAAACCTGAGAACTACCTTTTAGGCCTGGGCCTTTTAGACACTACTGCAAAAGTGACTGAAGTGCACGAGACCAGTGTGTGAGGAAGCCACACGATTATTAAAAGGTAAATTTGAGCAGTGACACACAACTCCACAAACAGCAGTTTGTACATAGTCCGACAGCTGTTGTCCGTGGCGAGGGAATTGTGAGTCTATTTGACCCCGTACCGCACTGAGCAGGGACTTCGTAATACATCTAGAACACATGGGGCCTCACAGAAAACAGCCAGTTTGAGAGCAACACTTTCCAAACAACAAACCACGTGTGGAGTACTGCCAGGAAAGAAGATCCAGAGGTGGCTTCGAGCATTCCATGCAGTTTTGATGATCTGGCAGTTCACTTGATCGAGTCCCGTGTCAACTGTTTGTGACAAAGGAAGGAAGGGATTGTTGTGCATTAAGTATATCTGTATTCAATTTTGTAACTCAGCGTCCTAATTATGTATTATTTGTGCATGTGAAGCATACATGTCTTTGACAACAGAAGTGGACCGTACAAGGAGCCGCTTCACCCAAAGCGATGTATTGTAGGTAGACTATTGACAATCTGAAAATACATTGGTCGCATGACTTCCGAACTGGCTGCCCCACGTGCAACTTTCCGGCCGCTGTCAAATGCACCGCCACCTCTTGTCTTGGCGCGACCGTTTCTGAGGTGACAAGGCCTTAGACATCACATAAATGCACCATTCTGAACTGTTGTATTCACTTAGGTGGCAACAGCGCTATCTCTAAAACACTGCAGCTTACCTTACTTGGTTTTCATTTTGAATGTAAACACATGAACGAGATTACCTGCTACTTGATTGTAAGGCTTTAAGCATATTTTGTTGTGCTTTCTCCAGCAGCTATTGCTAAGAAATACCATTTCTGGCTGACAGATGTGCGACGTTGTAGTTGTGGTAGTTGCACAGAAACTCGTCCATGGAATCACAGCTGCTATCATGGCTCGTGGGTGTATTTGCACGAGAGTCATGTTTCTCCTAGGTTAGTTACGAATTAGAAGACTCGAAATTAGGTACACACAAGCGCCAAAAGCGTCACAGCACTCAGGAAAGATTATAATTCAGCTTCAGATCTAGTAGTTTTGTTCTGGTGTATTTCTTTCTTTTTTTGTGGCGTACTCAACAATTGTCAGATTAGCTGCGCGTCTTGCACAGCGGCTGGTTTGCCGGCACATGTTTAACAAAGCTGTTTACCGCGTGAAAAAGTCGTTAGTTTTGCACTCCTTTTATTTTAGGAACAACAGCATCTTTTCCATCATCGCGTTTAAAAATACCACGTTCATTAACCTACAAAACGTATCGCATACTCCAAAAAGGTTACACTGTCTGCTACGAATCGCATTTCTCTTTCGTTCTCGCTTTAGCAGGCCAATTCCTTCTTTTGCGTCACGCATGAATCGCCACTGTAACGATCATCTGCCACTGCGGCAAAAACTCCTTAACTTTTTGTCTTTTATTACTAATTGGTTGATTGATTTGCCTGTATCCTTGTTTTGACCGGAGATTGCTCGCTAGTCGCGTACGAATTGCACTGTGTCTTCTTATTGTTGAGGCTATTTCCTCCAGGTAGCTCAGTAGGAGTTTGGTTACTACTAACGCGTGCCCGACCCCTCACAAACTAACGCTGGTCAGCTTCACTTGCCGGTCAAAAGATATGCGTTCTCGTGTCAGGCGCTTCTTCGATAACGCTTTCTTTCCCCCTCGTCCGACAACGACCGAAGATCGCCGGCGATGTCCGAAGCTGTGAAAGGCGGCGTGGGATAGCGTGCCTGTGTGTGCGGCGCCTGTGTGTGAGAGAGCTCCGGGCGGAAGGTTATCTTATCGAGGCGGCTATCGGTCCCGCCCCCAGAGCGCTGCTCGAGCGACAGAGACAGCGAGAGGCGAGGTCTGGGAACCACGCCCGGCCGCACGGAGCAAATAGAAAGCCTGGCGGGCCGGCCCGGCCCCGTTATCCCAGCAGCCGAGCGCGCGGGCGGGTGGGCAGATGTTCGACCGCGCCAAGGGTGAGCCGAGCCGATCAATGGCAGCAAACCGGGCTCGCCAAGTTACGCGTGTGTCTGCATACCGCATGACGCCATGTTCATTACAGGCAAGCGTAACGCCGTGGCTCATTAAAGATGACGACGTAAAAAGCTGTGTAACATGTCTGACACTGACCTTGTACCACTACAACACTCAGACTCGTTAGCCTGCCAACTAAGAACAAAAGCGGCACCAAAGAATTCAGTCCTGCCCTTTTTATATTTGTCGACAACTGGCTCCTAATTCTGAGAGATTCCATTGTGATTAACTACAAATTACAAGAAAAGGTTCTATCCTTATCAGCTAACAGTGTATTTTTGTCTTTTTTGGGAAGGTTTTAGCCACCTATTCACATTATCATTTTAATATCCAACATTCAAAATATGCAATAGAAAGGAAACAGAAGCATAAATAAGGAGCGACTAACATAAATTCCTTTCCTGTATATAACAGTCCCCTCCGCTCGGAGGATGTAATGTACGGGCATATGGCTTTACCACTGTCTCCTCCCCCTGCTAGTCGACGAACTCGCCTCCCTGTCTCTGGCCCCTTTGTCACGAACGTGCGGTTGGCGACGGAAGGAGGAGGTGGGAGGAGGCTGCCACGCTAACCCCGTCGCCCCTAACAAATTTACAAGGCACAGGGTAGGGCATTGTGAGCAACTGCCAATCAGCTATTTCCGTGGGCCCAGCGGGCTGCACCAAGCGGCCGCGTCACGCACGTGTTTCTCCGACGTTGCCGCCCCAAATAGTCCCCGCCCGCCGAATTCCGCCAGCACCATTTATTTTGGTACAAAACTTCCCCAGAATCACCATCTCGCAACTGTGTGACAATATGCATGCGTATATTCCAGTTAAATCCCGGAAATGCTGTCGAATTTTCAATGTTTTATATTGATTGGCGGAAGGATACACTTGCTGTAGCCTTTTCTCTGAAATACACGCCAGTACGTCTGCGCCATGAGTTGAGAGGTTATACATGTGTCTGAAAAGAGTGAAGATTTTATTTTTGGTGAAGGGTATGTTTGCAGATAATGTCCTCAGCTCATTCCAAAACAAAAGCGGATTACAGTTCGGCTAACTACGCGAACCAGGTAAGCATGCCTTCTTCATGTTATAATGCGAGTGCGCGCGCGCCTACTAGTCGTGTGTGTGTTTGTGTGTGTGTGTGTGTGTCCCATTTGGGGCGGGGTGGGAAGTGGGTGTTCCTTCGGAGCTTCTCCGCGAAACACAGGGCGCGCGCGTAATGACGTAGGGCTATCCAAAGTTACCGTGAACCGTAGCTCAGCTGTTCGCCATATGATTGAGATGTTAAACTTACGCTTTGTTTTGGGTCTTTTTGATGTAGGAGACTCAGCCGTCACCTCTCGCACTGCTTGCTGCTACTTGCAGTAAGATTGGTAATACTGCGAGTAAAGAGACGCATCTTGTACAGGAGCAGAAGCAGCAACACGGTGCATCAACGCCAGAAGTTGTGTTGACACTGGACGTGCCGCCGCAATTACAGCAGCAACTAGCTACACAAGGACAACAACAGCAACTGCGCCTACTGAACTCTTTGCAGCAGTTGCATACAACTCAGCCGCAACAAACTGACAACAATACAGCGACAACCGTGGCGGGCCTCCAGCAGCAGATAGTGAGAGAGACTATTAGCAGAGAAGCGTTGTCCATCTCAAGTCCCTCCGTGCAAGTACAACAACAGCAGCAGTCCCAGCAACAACAGCAGCAACCACAAGTTATAACACTTTCTCAGCTACAAAACTTTCTTCCCTTGCAACAGGCAGGGCATCACGTGACCCATGTTCAGCCATCGGATAACAATGCCCACAGTCAACAACAAACAACGCAACAGGCTTCTCCATCTGTCAAGGGCTATGTCACCACTTCCACTGCTGCACCCACTGTTGTCTCAGTGCAGGGTGTCCCCGGACAGTTTTTACAGGTTAGGATAAAGTTTAACAGGGTGCTATATATTTTGTTGTTCTTATTTTTCGAATTCACGATTCTTCTTTGGTGCGTGTATTACAAGCTTAATTGGCCTTTGTTTTTGTTTATCAATAACAGCAGGGTGCCCAGCTAGTGACAGCTGCAGGGCAGAACCTGGCATACAATGTGGTTCAGCCCATGCAGACAGTTACAGTGGATGGACAGGAGGCTTTGTTTATTCCTGCGATGTCCGCAGGTCAGCATCAGGCTTTACAGATTGCTGGTGGGCAGACGTTAATTACACCTACAGGGCAGATTATTAGGGCACCTGGAGTTTTTCCCACAAGCATACTGCAGAACGTAGCGGGCCAGACAGTACAGATGACAAATGGTATGTATAAGGTTGAAATGTCTTTTCTCGTGGACAGAAAGTACTCATTATCACCATTGATTATTTTTTGTTTTGTACGTATTTTTCAAATGTTATTTATAAGCATGATGTTGAAACGTAGATTATGAAAAAAGTATGTTTACGTGAAGTGATTTTTATATTTCAAATGTGTTTATTTAGATAGAAATCCGCTTTGTCTCTTTCTCTCATAAGCAAGCTGAAAGTATCTCGGTTTAGGCTTAAGTGTATGTTAGAGTACATTAAGTTTTTCCACAATTTCATATAATGTTTACATTTAAGCTGTTATTTGTTTGTGGCGTCCTTGAGTTTAAACAGTTCCAATTTGACAGATAACATGATGGCATTAGGCTACTAGCAGGTTAATTCATGACAAATAATGCACACTAATATTATTCAGTTGTATATATTGTGGAATCACAATCTCATAGAAAACCTTAAATGACATCATATTTGCCATTGGCTGTACCACTTATTACACTTTTCAGAACTGCAGTTTTGACTTAGGTCATTTACAGTTAACATTACCTGTAACTAACATCATACTCTGGTACATGGTTATTGATATGTGCATTAAGCATGAATCGTATTTCAAGAGTTTTAATCCTGTCTGTTACATCCTGATGGTGTATATAATGACTGCTGACATGAGCCATAGAGGCTGACATAATTTATATTCATTTTATTGATGTTGATAACTGCTTAATTGTCAGCACCTTCAATCATTTGAAAATGATTAAAGGTCAAAATTGTATCATGGAAATTGTAACAAATAGTACAGTCTGTGATAAATATGATGTCATTTAAGAGACTAATGTTATTGTATTTCCTCGCACCTCAATCAGAATGGAAACTCATTGTCCGCCCTTATCACTTGTTTGCTTGTATTTTGATATATCAAACTTATTGTTTAGGTAGTATGCTTAAGATATTTCTTTAATTGCTTTACCATTTTTGTCACATATAAAATTTAAATTTTAAAGTTGTTTGGTTTGTTCATGCTTTAAATCCTTCCTGTTTCACACACTATGTGTTTGAGCATCCTCACAGGAAGGTTGATAGGTTGATTTACTACACACACACACACACACACAAACTTTTTCACATTTCCTCCTCTTTTCTTTCTACAATTAACTCTGTTATTAAAGAGGGGACACTTTATTTCAAAATGTGAGGTTTCATTTTATTTTATTTGTATTCTGTGGTCTGTTATGATGTTTATATTTGGTACATAGGTTCTGTCTAATGGTATATACATTTTGCTATCATTTTTTGAAAAAAATATTTAGTATGGCAGTCTATAGCTGATGGTTGTAATATAACGTTTCTAGATTCTAATGCTGCTTATGGAGGTAACTGAAATCAGATTAACTAGTTATAAGGAAAAAATTTCAACATCTGAAAACATGAGATGTATGGTGTGTTTGCATGACAGATTGTATTTTATTGTGAGCAACACATATTAATTTAATTTGTTTGTATCATATAGTTATAGAAGATATTTCATGTTTCTTTCTAAAGTAACAATTTTGAAATAACTATTGTCAATCTTCTACTTTGAATGAACTCAGTAATATCTTGCAGTGTACCGAGTGTTTGTGTGATTCAGTGTATTTTGTCTCAGGCCAAAATGTGTCAGTCAGACCAGCAAGCATGCCACAAGTGGTCCAGTTTCCTATGCAGCAAACCATCCCAGTGCAAGTGCCCATTTCAACTGCAAATGGACAGACTGTACTGCAGACCATTCATTTTCCTGTTCAAGCAATTGCAACAGCAATTCCAAATATAGTACAGACTTCGGGCAATCAGATGCAGATGTTACAGCAGCTTGGTCAGGTAAATTGTGCCATTGTTTCTCCAATTTTGTGTGCACATATTGTATACCTGTCGGAAGTCACCAATTTAAAACATTCTTTCCTTAATAGTATTTTTTATATCATCTTTCCTAAAACTGTGCATCTGTTTGAAGTCAGACTGTATCCGGATGTTGTAGAATGTGTATTTCACATACTTGTTTCTTGCATCTGCCAGTGTATCAGCCATTTTTCCTCCTAGATCATTTGGATCTCACACATGTTCATTTCATTTATTATTTATGCATTTAATTTCTAACATATTTTTGTAATACTGTATTTAGACACTTTAGCCTCTTCCTTCAAAATTTTCACACTAGCCACTTTTAAACCATTTATTGTATTATGTTTCATGAAGTACATTTTCAGTCCTATGCAGTTCATCTAGGCTATTTAAAATTACTTGAAAATTATGTTAGGATTAACATTTTGACAGTTTGAGCATTTGGAGATGTTGAGCAGAGCTACCATGTTCTACACAGAAACACTCTTTAAACTTCTTTCGTTCATCCTGCTCTAGCATTGCACACAAACAGATATGGAACTGGTATCCTGCGGGAATGTAATATATTCTCATTTTACTTTCTTTTCATCTAAAAGTGTTTTGAAAATAATCTGACATAACAAGATAAAAGATGACATTTTTTCTTAGTTTGTGAGCAATATATGTGTAGAACAATATTCAGTGGAGACTTGTCTATGATGGAATACAGCATTTTTTAAGTTTACCTCACAGTTTTTATGTATAACAGAAAGAGTATTGTATATGATGTGAATGTTGTTCTTGAGCTTGTGTTAAGGATCTGTCTTGTACAACTACTTTTATTTTGTATTCTCATCTGTTGGTTTTGCCAACTCACAGCATAATAGTTAACCTCCAGCCTTACCTAGACCTTGGAATATGCTGCAGCACAGTCTATCACCACAGTCTAGATTTGGAGGACGAAGACTGCCACAGTCTTAACTCACTGTTGTGTGTTTTGATGTGCAGGCAATAGGAAAGGAAGGCAATTTACCAGGAATTTTGTCTATTATGTCACCAGATTTGCAGCAATAGAAAAGAAAGCTAGTTTACTAATAATCTGGCGTGTATTGCCATCCGATGCTCTACATGAACCCTCTTTTTTTTTGTGAAGGTAGTGAATGCTGCCAGGTGTACCTAAACATACTGTACACATCCATATCATTCACCATTTATTTATTATATGAAGTTGAGGAATTTCACTCCCAATGGGATGACGTGTCATCACACTGCTATTTGCGTGTAAAAGCTTATTCTGTCAAGAGTTTCCAGGATAGTGACTAGAGCAGTGAGATACACAGATGTGTCCCTTGCTTAATGTAAATGTGGTAGTCGTAGTTTCCTAATTATGGTGAACTGTTACTGATACTGTGTATTATAGGAAACTAACTATACAGGCTGAGCTTCAGGAAGCAAGTAAATCGATACGTGTAGCAGTTGTAGTGAACATTTCAGTAGATATACCTCAAACAGTACCTCATTACAATCAAAATCCTGCATACTTCTGTTGTGGAAGTACTGATAACTTTGAAAGTTGCATGTGACTTTTTTATATTGCTGTAAGTTTAGTATCATTACATTTACAAACTTCCATGTGTGCCTCCAAATGGCTGAATATAATTTTGGTACTGTCTGCATTAACTTACTTATATCTTACTCCTGTGAAACTGAATTTAGTCTTATATTACACCTTAAGAAAATTTTCCAGTAAGAATTAATTGCATCATTAGCACGTTCCACTCTTACTGAACTGCATGCATGTATTAGTTCACCTCAGAATTTTTAATTCAGTCCATCAGTTCTTAATTTGTCAACATCTCAACTCCTGAAGTGGTGTTTCTTGATTGGATAAAGTGTAATTAGATTATAATAGTTTAGGATGAATAAGTGTTCTTGCTTGAATGAAGAAGAAGACATTTCAAATACATGGCACAAAACAGATTCCATTAACATTTTGCCGTTTGCATGTCTCATACAAATTTATTCACTTGGCGTCGGCAGTGCTAATTCAGATTACTTGGCTTGTGACTGTCCTTTCTCGACATTATTGGGAGATTATGAATTGTTACGTTTTACCAATCTCATCGTTAATTCTCATAATTTCTCAATTCTGTTCCTCTACTTTCATGAAATTTCGAAGATATACATACGTAAGTAAATACAAAATTTGTTTGTTTCATATATTTGTTTATTTGCGTTCACTTTTGTACTTACTATTTCTCTTTCATATGATATGCAGGAAAACAGTCTCCAAGATGTAACGCAGCTCCACAAGGCTTGCACATTAAGTTTGTTCCTCTTTTTGTTTTCGGAACATACAAGACAGTTTCTTTGTTTTCGTTTTATTCATTTCAGAAATACATAGGCCTATTAGTTGGTGTTGCTTTGTCTGACCAGAAAGTCTATCAACCGGATTGTGATGAGACATACACGATGTAGTGGCAACCTCCAAGTTTTGCTCTGCGCATTCATTGTAATTAATCATATCATCTCTTTCGTCTGCCATGATGAAAGGGCACAAGTACTTATACAAACAAAAAACTTGTTGACATGTGTACCTTATTGTTACCTAAACAGAACACCAACAGAATGCAAAAGATACTAAAGTACTGTCTCTGGCCACTGCACGATACTATGCTCACGACGCCACTGTGGTGTCGTCGGCCACTGGGCGATAATATGCACACGACACCACTGTGGTGTCACCGTGCACGGCACCACTGTGGTGTCGCAGGAAGGCAGAGTGTTAATAATGGTAACAAGACAAAAATTAATATGCAGAGGAATAAATGATCGTGTATCAGTCGGAAGTGACAAAGGGGTATAAGAGTGTTCTGAAAAGTAATGCTCCAGAATTTTTTAAAGTGAAAAGCTCTTACAGTTTTTTAAATAAAACATTTTTTAATTCTTCATGTTTATTGTATGTGTGCACATTAATTTCTCAACATAATCACCCTGGCGACAAACTCATTTCTCCCATCACGAGACCACTTTGTTGATGTCACTGGTGAATGATTGACTTTGTTGACAGAGCCACAACCTCACATCTGTGTGCACTGTTTCATCGCAATCAAAGTGAACTATTCAAAGATATTCTTTAAGTTTTGGAAGCGAATGAAAATCGGATGGGGCCAAGTTGAGACTGTATGGAGGATGATCGATGACTGTGAACCCAAGGCGCATTGGATTGTTGCAGTTGTCGTGTGTGATCTGGCATTGTCATGCTGAAGAAGAAGGTGCTCCAGGTGTGGACAAATGTTTTCTGCAGTTAGAAACTTGATTACAGCATGGTGTCTCTCATGCACTGAGATAGTTACTGTACACATTGTCATGTTACACGCTACAGTTCAGAGTCCTCTAGGAGCAAAGGGTTGCAAATTGCCTCAGGGAAGTGGGGAAGTCGGCCAAGTAATATGCACGATATGTAATACCTCGACCAGTGTTGAGAATGGAATACAAAATTCGAAGCCACTATTTTCCAGTGTGCCATCGTATAAATATTAGACACATTAATAAGCTATTGTCCACCTGCACACAGACATCACAGAATAATTAAAACAACAAGCTATACTCTGTAACACTCCCACTCTCGTTTCTTGATTTTACAGACTATTGATAGTGACCTGCAATTAGGTTGGGACTTTCTTTTGGCAACTAATATTGTGAACTGACATAGGATACAAGAATAGAACCATCATTTATCTTTTCAAGAATATAGTGAAACTTATGTCTATGTTTTTAGCCCTTTTGTGATGTTTGTTATTGTTTAGCAATTACAGTCCACTCTATAATTGTCCACAAAGAGTTGAGGTGGTTGTCCCATGTTGACACAGACCTTCTGCCAGAAAGTGTACAGCCACATTATTTCAGTAGTTGCGTCAGATGCTGCAACATACTCTGTTTACATTGTAGATTGGCAGCACATATTTGCCTGCAAGATGTCCAGGTAACAGGTCCACTGATAAATATGTTGACATAATTGTTATTGAACGATGAATACCAATATCTCCATTAAAATCAGAATCTGGAAATAAATGAAGTTTAAGACAGCTCCCACTGTATTTAATACCTTTGTCTCTTGGAGATATTTTATGATGTGTTTAACAGAGTTTTCCAGGTCCAGGGTTGTTGACAAACTGACGCTCTTGACAGACAGAAAACATTGTATCAGATCTTGTCACTTTGAGGTCAAACTCAATGCATCTACAGTCTTTTGAAATATAGTATTTTCCATGGATTTCTTGTCTTCATTAGCTGGGCACTGTCCCAAGTGCAACTATAAACTGTAATTACCAGGTGTTGCTTGAGGCTTACAAATGCTTGATGAACTTGAAGTAGATAAGTCCACTAAGTCCCACATATTAGTTATTGCAAATGAGGGCATTTCATCTTTCATTGCTTTGTACCACTTCTTCAGATTTATGGATACCATCATCTCCTTGAAAGTTTATGGTTCATCAATGACTGCTGCGCAGGCCACATAATTTTGGAAATGAATTGGGGGGTGAAGTTCATCACCGTTTGTAAGATTCATTCCATGTTGAGTAAATCTCTCAGTAGCACAGGGATCTTTATATTGCACGACTACATCTCCATTTTCCACAGGTTATTGAGTGATCTTCCATTTCTGTTAGGTAGTTGCATTCTTAAGTAACATTGTTGGTCCTGATTTCTGTTGTTTACCCTCTGGTACTTTAGTTAAGTACCACATCTTGTGGAACAGTTATTTTGATTGTTATAGGACCAGACCACTATAATTTTTGCTGTAACCAGTATGGCGAACCATTTACTATCAACTTTGATTTGCTTCGAAATTTGCATTGAAACTGTTTGGGAGTATGTATGAAACATTAGCCCCAAACTGGGTCATATGCTTTAATGATGTTTTATTCCCAGAACATTTCTCGAAAGGCATCTTTTCAAAAGTAGACTTACATGGACAGCAATTGAATGTATAGACTGCCTTGTTGACAGCTTGTGATCAAAGTGTCTCTGGAAGACCAGGATCGAGAAGCATTGTGTGAGCTTTTTCCACTGTTGATCTGATGCCATATTCAGCTTTGCCATTCTGCTCTGGTATATATGGTGAAAAAATCTTAAACATGGCTACGAAACAGCAACTGTGTAGATCTGAAGGGGCTGAAAAATCAGCCAACAGTTGCAAAACAAAGGTTTACTAGCCCTTGACCAAGGTTTTGATATTTCTAAAAATATCTTCTTCAGAAGAAGTGGGCTCTAAAAATGTATACAACCAGTTACAAAATTATTTTTACAAACATAACAAAATATTAATAGAAAAATATTTGTGAGGTAAGCGTACACACTTGTCCCAAGCCATGGCTTGAGATAATTCTTGTTTTCTCAATTTTTGTATGACAAGAGCCCCTTGGCTTCAGCTAATCTATTGTACTATCATGTGATGTAATAAGTGAGTAGGCTTAACTCACAAATATTTTTCTATTAACTTTTTGTTATGTTTGTAAAAATAATTTTGTAACTGGTTGTATACAGTTTTAGGGCCCAGTCATTCTGAAGAAAATATTTTTAGAAATATCGAAACCTAGGTCAAGAGCTAATAAACCTTTGTTTTGCAACTGGTCACCTGATTTTCAACCTCTTCAACTTTTAGCTTATTCCTTGTCTGTCTTCTCACCAACTATTGAAACTCTAAGAATACAGAAGCACATCACTTTTGTTCTTACATAAATATACAAATCTATGTTAAGTACAATCATCTTTAAAAATGAAAACAAAAAATAGTTGGGTCCACCTAATGAGGTGAGGAGCATTTTTCCACATACATTGGCACGAACAAATTTTCCTGGAGTACAGACACGGGTTGGTAGATTTAGTGTAAATCCCTTTCTGTGCAGCTTACGATCTTAACATTATTCACAAAAGAATAACATTTGAGTTTAAATTTGTAATCAAATCAGTCACCCATTTTCTTCAAATTCCCAAAGTTCGTGTGTCCCACCCTCTTTTTGTGCAAGAACAAAGCTAAGTCGGACAATGTAAGATTTGCTTGTTCAGTGTTTTCCATAGAAATCAACATTCTTTAACACCGATTTTCAGCTTATATACAAACTGCCATTGGTTTCTAACTGCATACCTCAGTCTTATTGTTGTTTAATAAGCTTTTTAAAATTTTACGGGCTGTTGCTCCCAGTGAAAAACTTGACTGATCCAATACTCTCAGCATAGCCATCTAAATTACCTTCTATCCGAACAGAAACTTTGAACTTCCCAAATAGTTTTAATGCAGAAAAAAGTTCTTTGTGTGAAGTCATGTGTTTTGATGCAGCACTGTAAGCAAGCCAAACATTGTCATGATTAGTAACCAAATTGCTTCTAATTTCTACACTGAGAGCATGTTGTTTGGTTTCTTGACTTTCTCTTCGTAATTTAACCTTCCCCCCCCCCCCCCCCCCCCCCTGTTGACCTTACAGTAACCTTCCTTGTGACAATAATAGCACTCAACATTCTTCTTGTTGACAGAATTTTTGCTTGAATTGCTTTGTGAACACTAAATATTATCTTTTTTGTAACTAATCTTTACAGCAGCTAATGTGTTTAGATTTATTCAACTTGCAACAAACATTGCTCTTCTTTCAGTAACCTTGCTGATAAATTATTGGAAGTCTGCTTGCTTTAATCACAGAGCTCCCAATTGCAACAAAGAAACTGTACTTTGCCACAAACCAACTAAAACTTTGGCAGTGTTGCACAATAGTATCACAGTGTGACATTTTATAATTGAAGAGCTTTTGTATCAATGTCACTTTATTTATTACATGTTGTTGTTTATGAATTATCTTAAGTTGATTCCACAAACCATTTGCTGTGTGGTGGCACAGGTCATAACAGCTTACAATCGGTAAATTCCATATAAGACACTCTATAAGGCATTTTTTTTGCATTAAGCTCATGCCACAGGTTCCATGCCTTTGTGCCTTCATCTGGTCTTACTTGGCTTCCGTCATCAACATTCAGATATTTCTCAGCATGAAAGGTAATTTCCATTTGATATTTCCATGACTGAAAATTATCTCTGTCAAATTTCTGTACACTGAAAAACTTTGTTGATTCGTCTTTTATGTTTTCATTTTTCAAATGAAAACCCTTGATGTAACTGGACTCTTTTTCCGAGACTTGACTGATGCGAGGAAAATAAAATGTTACGCGAGTTAAGAAGCGCGTTTTACTGAGCCTGTAACCAATTGGATAGACTGAGGCACATCCCCCCCCCCCCCCTCATCCAAGAATTATGGGATTCTTTTCAGTTAACTTAAGCCGATTCCTTGTGTTGTGATCATGTATGTGTCTGTTTAATCTTTGCAATACAGCATTTAAGTCACCACTGTATTGGAGCCCTTAAGTAGTCCATCAGATATCTTCCTACTCTCCTTGTGTTTTCATAGTGCTGCTGTTCCTGTATGTTAGAGATAATTCTCAGTGAATTTGACAATCACTTGTGGATACTCTTTGAAACTACAGATTAGTGATTCCTCAGGCCCTAGGCATCCATATGTTGTTTATCAGTGTGGAGTCTTTCAGCTTCAGAGGGAGTTTCTCAGCTCAAATGCAACGGGATGTTTCTGACCTGTTACTTCACCTCATCATATTCCATTTATAAATGCAACCCTGGGTCTTTAGATTTGTGGTCTGGTTGTCACTTAGGCACCAAGTCACATTACCTGAAAACTAGACTGATTAAAGTTTCTTGTTAGGCGACACTTCAGAACTGAGTTCTTCCGACCAAAGCTTTGTATGTCATGTGCAAATTTTCTGGTGTCGCCATTGTCCCAGAAAGAAAACATCAGTCCATTTGTATTGTTTGAATAGAATGAGGTTCATGCATAACTGACTGAGCCTTGACCAAGGAATACTGCGGATGACAGCACTTTAGACGCAAGTGACAGACATTGATTCATAAGTAATTTAATTAGAGTAGTAAGTTTTAATAAGATATTCAATATTTATATTTGAGTATCTGCAGTTTGTGTGTTTTAGCATTTCTCTGACACTCTTCACATCCAAATTAATGACTTAAAATTCTTGATGACTTACCATTCTGCATTTTGAATCCGTAATGTAGCCTGTCAGTTCAACCTCTCATGAACCCCTGTCCTCCAACAAGGCTGACCTCATTGCACTGGGAAATCGTAGCAGGAAATATCACTAATGAATATGCAGATCTTCATTATCTGATTAGCAACATACATGATTGGGTGTATTTGGTTCATGGCTACACTGTCTGACAATTTTGGCTTATAACTTTTGACTCAGGGGTTTCTTATTTGTGCTTTTCCATCATCCATGAAAGTTCCTTTTTTGGTCTTGGCAACATTACATATTGAGATTTCTGCAATTAGGTGATGCAAGTAATAGATGGTGGTCATTTGGTTGTGTACTTCCATTGCTATTGTTGTAGATGTGTGTGATAAGTGCATTCTTCCAGTTTCCGAGATTTTTTTTTTTTTTTTTTTTTTTTTTTTTCCTAATCAATGTTCTGTGACAAGTATGGGATACAAATGCAACTAATTCACATGTGAGTTCTGTACAGAAAGTACCAGTGTCTGTTGCTGCACTTTGAGTAAAAATAATGAACTGTGACTGTATATTAAAGTGACATGGTTAAAATTAAATATAGCGCACTAAAGAAATGAAATGTCATGTACATCTCATCCATGACACGAGTGCTTTATGATGCTGTCTCTCAACTTGACCTATTTGTTATACCAAATTGAATATGTAGAGTTGTCTGTGGAATGCTTTTATTTATGGGAACCATTAGAAACAATTAGACAATGGAAAGTTGGGTTAGAGTAACAGCAATATCAGGAAAAAGGTAAATTGCTACTCATCACATATAGGAGGCATTGAGTCACAGACAGGCATAAAAGACTGCTAAACATTTAAGCTTTTGGCCAAAAATGTCTTTCTTAGGAAATAGAAAACACATGTGCGCGCGCCCACACACACACACACACACACACACACAGAGAGAGAGAGAGAGAGAGAGAGAGAGAGAGAGAGAGAGAGTGTCTCTAGCTGCTGTAGCAGGACTGTGACTGTGTCTGATGTGAGTCTTGAGGCTGGTGGTGGGTATAAGTAGGTGTTATGTAATAGGAAGTGGGAGGGATAGTAACGTAGGGATGTGGAAAGACATGCTGGCTGTGAGATTGTGCAGGGAACTGGTGGAGATTGAATAGGGCTGCTAGGTGTAAAGTTGGGAGGGCTGCTGTGCTGTACTTGGGGGGGGGGGGGGGGGGTGGGGAGGCATTTGTGAGACCATAAATAAGCAAGAAAATAAATATATTAAAAAACAAAGATGCTGTGACTTATCAAACGAGAAAGCGCTGGTAGATAGACACAATAAAAAAAACACACACACAAATTTCAAGCTTTCGCAACCCAAGGTTGCTTCATCAGGAAAGAGGGAAGGAGAGGGAAAGATGAAAGTATGTGCATTTTAAGGGAGAGGGTAAGAAGTCATTCCAATCCCGGGAGCGGAAAGACTTACCTTAGGGGGAAAAAAAGGACAGGTATACACTCTCGCGCACACACACAAAAACACACACACACACACACACACACACACACACACACACACACACACACACACACACACACCCGCTTTGTGTGTGTGTGTGTGTGTGTGTGTGTGTGTGTGTGTGTGTGTGTGTGTGTGTGTGTGTGCGCGCGCGCGCGCCGTGAATACCTGTCCTTTTTTTCCCCCTAAGGTAAGTCTTTCTGCTCCCGGGATTGGAATGACTCCTTATCCTCTCCCTTAAAACCCCCATCCTTTGATCTTTCCCTCTCCTTCACTCTTTCCTGATGAAGCAACCATGGGTTGCGAAAGCTTGAAATTTGTGTGTGTGTTTGTGTGTTTTTATTGTGTCTATCTACCAGCTCTTTCTCGTTTGGTAAGTCACAGCATCTTTGTTTTTTAATATATTTTTCCCACGTGGAATGTTTCTTTCTGTTGTATTCAAGCAAATAAATAGGTCTACAGAATGTAGATTAAAAGCCAGGGTCAGTTGTTTAGAAGATATAACTCATAATTTCTGTGTGAGTTAATTACAAAGTTTGAAATTGCTTGTTCTTACATATTAACAGGGTGTGGAAGTGTTGAAGAGATATATCAATGGACAAGCCTTGCTTAGCATCTTCACTTCTATATCTACATTGTTCATTAAAATGAATAGGTAGAGGTAAATGTTCTCAAAAGATAAATTACCATGTACCATTGCCAGAATTGTTGTGCAACACTATGTGACATTACTCATTGTTAGTGTTAATTTAGTGGTTAGATCCAACTACCTATAAAATCATCAGCTGAGCACTCTGTTTATGGAAATTTTTGACAGTGTAGATTAGCCTTTTACCATTCTTCCCAGCTGTTTTGCCTGAATACACTGTTTGATTACATTGCATGTACTCTTTCTTCCAATAGTTCCATAGTGAGAAATCCCCCAGGATGTAGAACATGGTGTGAGTGAGGGGAGAGGGAGTGGGAGGGTGGATTGGGGAAGGGTGACTGACTTCTGGAATGGCTGGGAGGGAAGCAGCAGGTGCACAAGATATTAATGCAACATAGACACTGGCACCAGTGAGTTCATACAGTACACAGAGACAGCGTAGTGCAGAATTGGATTACTAGGAGGTGACAGAACAGAGTAAGGAGACACTGCTGGGAAGAAGGTATTGGTAGAGGATGAGTGAAGTTAGTGTCCTCAGACAAGGTGTAGGTATGTATGATGCAGGTTAATGAAGATTGAGGCTGCAAGGCTTAAGTTAATGGAGGAAGTGTTGCAAAGATAACTTCCAGTTCAGATATGCTGGTGCTGGGGAAAGGATCACAATGGTACAATATGTGAAATTAGCCATTGATATGGAGCACATTTTGCTTGTCAGCACATTCTGCTCCTGGCTGATCAGCTCTGTTCTTGGGCAAGAGTTTGGCAATAGCAGTTCATTTCATTTCATTTGGGTGGGCAGCTGATTGATAGTGATGCCCACATAAAATGCTGTGTAGAAAACAGCAGCAAGAGCTGGTATATGGCAGGACTGATTTCATAGGTTGCCCTGCCTCTAATGAGGTGGGATAAGCCTCTTATGAGACTAGAGTTGGATGTGGTGGTGAGTGTATTGGACAGGTCTTGCACATGGATCTTCCACAGGGATATGACCCATATGGCAGGGGATTGGGAGTGTGTGTGGCATGTGGATGGACCAGGATTGTAGCATAGTTTGGATGGATGGCAGAGTACTATTCTAGAAATAAATTAAAGATGTATCTGGTAGGAAGATAAATTACCATGTACCATTGCCAGAATTGTTGTGCAACACTATGTGACATTACTCATTGTTAGTGTTAATTTAGTGGTTAGATCCAACTACCTATAAAATCATCAGCTGAGCACTCTGTTTATGGAAAATTTTGACAGTGTAGATGAGCCTTTTACCATTCTTCCCAGCTGTTTTGCCTGAATACACTGTTTGATTACATTGCATGTACTCTTTCTTCCAATAGTTCCATAGTGAGAAATCCCCCAGGATGTAGAACATGGTGTGAGTGAGGGGAGAGGGAGTGGGAGGCAAAATTTGGTATTAATTGGCTATAGCAGCAGATATTGGCCAACACGAGTGCCTTTGTTAACAGCACAGCATGGCCTGTAGTGCCTCTCATGGGCTTGTGACCGTATTGGTTGGACCCTAGAAAACTGGAAAACTTGGCCTGTTCAGATGAGTCCTGATTTCAGGTGGTGAGAGCTGATGGTAGGGTTCGAATATGGTGTAGACTCTACGAAGCCATGGATCCAAGTTGTCAATGAGGCACTCTGAAAGCTGTTGGTGGCTCCATAATGGTGTGGGCTGTGTTTTCATGGAATTGACTGGGTCCTCTGGTCCAACTGAACTGATCATAGACTGGGAATGGTTACGTTTGGCTACTTGGAGAACATTTTCAGCAATTCATGGAATTCATGTTCCCAAACAGCGATGGAATTTTTATGGATGAGAATGCGCCATTTCACTGGGCCACAGTTGTTCACGATTGGTTTGAAGAACATTCTGGTCCAACACGATATCAGGAGGTATACAATGACTTTTTGTCTCGTCGGTGCATAAATTGTAGAAGTCCTGGCAAAGGATACAGTTCACAGACGTTCCATTGCCTTAAATATTAAATTATGATAATCTGAGGCCCATCTTGAACAAGTGAAGATGTACATCAGTTTCTTGTGTGTGTGTGTGTGTGTGTGTGTGTGTGTGTGTGTGTGTGTGTGTGTGTGTGTGTCAAGTCTCTTGCAACTTATATGCTTGGAATCTTCTATTGTTCCGTCAAGCGCCCACACCAGTCTGTTGTTATTTGTCATCTTGTGATTCACACATCAACATTCTGTTTCCTCACTCACACATTTTCTGCTAATTTACTCCCAGTTGTTTTCTTTCCTTTCACCATTTTGCAGATAGGTGTGAGCTTGCACACTTGGTGATATAAGAATTCATCAGTACTGATTGAAAGGGTTTAGTTCTGTTATATTCTAATAATGTGACATTTCTATTATGAACTTGTTACTTACAGTTCCCTTATCGTGCGTTGTTTTCTGCCTGGTCCAAAGTTTGTGATGGATTTTCCTTTTGTCCAATTTCTATATGCCATACCTACTTATTTAGTGCATTTCCCCATTCGTACTATGGGAATTCCTTAAATTTTCTGAAGATTTCAAGTACTGCATCTGTTTTTTTTTTAAATTTCTGTCTGTCAGCTTTACTCTAGATTTTCCTTTTTTAGCAGGAATGAATAAACTCATACCATAACTTGTTTAAAAATTATTTGCATTCCATCGCTTTCCTCGAAATCGATGCACACTATTGTTGAGACCAAACTGCTGTCCAGTAACTACCTCCAGGAGACGAAATGTTTAGTATTGTTAATAGACAAATATAAAAGTAAAAGTGGCACTACTGTCCTAGATTTTTTTAACTGTTGGTTTCTCTCTCAGGAAGGAGAGAAGGATAGGTTGACCATGGTTAAAAAGGAAAGTCATGTCACTCAGACTCCAGGATGAGAGGATCCTGCCTTTAAGGCCCGTACTTGTCCTCGCCATAGATTGGTCCCTCTCACTCTAGGGTATGAGTGACCTCCCCTTTCTTTTTATCCTTTCACAATCCACGCCACTCTCATCCCCAAGGAAGAAACTAATAACTCCAAAAGTTAGGATAGTGTCATCACTTTAACATTTATAAGTGTGTATATTGACAGTGCTAGAAATTTTACTTGTTAAAGGTAGGTTCCTTGACTAAATTTTCCTTTGGCAGTTATTATTGAGTTAACCATTTGTCAATATAACAGTTTCAAAGACAGTTTTTGACTTTTAAATTGCATAGTTTCTACCAAAGTGTGAAGAATTTGCCTGATGTTTTGTGTTTTGCCACACAGGTGCCGACACAGCAAGTTGCCCAAATCATCACTCCATCTGGCCAGATCCAGCAGGTGCAGCTGACTTCAGCGGTGCAGCTGAGTGGCTTAGTACAAGCTCAAGCTCAGGCTCAAGCACAGGCTCATGCGCAGGCACAAGCACAAGCACAAGCCCATGCCCAGGCCCAAGCTCAGGCACAGGCTCAAGCTCAAGCTCAGGCGCAGGCTCAAGCTCAAGCGCAGGCTCAAGCCCAGGCACAGGCTCAAGCCCAGGCCCAGGCACAGGCTCAAGCTCAGGCCCAAGCTCAGGCGCAGGCCCAAGCCCAAGCCCAGGCACAGGCCCAGGCTCAAGCCCAAGCTCAAGCTCAAGCTCAAGCCCAGGCGCAGGCCCAAGCTCAGGCCCAGGCGCAAGCACAAGCGCAGGCGCAAGCCCAAGCCCAGGCCCAGGCTCATGCCCAGGCACAAGCACAAGCCCAGGCCCAAGCACAGGCGCAGGTAAGTCATTGTCAATGTTCATTTTGTGCTTTGCACATGTGTCTGTAATCTGAAGTGTAGTCATGGTAGTACCTGGCCTTGCATTTTCCATTAGACTGCATTATCCTTCATTGCAATTGCTGTATTCATTAAAACTCCATTTTCAGCCCAATAATAGTCATACAAATAACAGCGCAAAGATTGACTTACGTTTAATTGTTCAAATGTAAGATAAATTTGGAAGCATAAAGCTCTTATTGGTAAATAAACAATTTAAGGAGTGCTCTCTGAGTAGCTGAAGTGTTGAGTTACCAGTAGGGACATATACAACGGTAACCCCAAAAGTAAGGTCTCTTATTTTTTTTATAAGTACATAGACCTGTTTATTTCTACAATGGTTTACATCAGTTTACAGCTTGAACATTTAGCTATTTTTCGACATAATCACCACTTCTGTTGATGCATTTTTGTAGATGCTGTGGCAATTTTTGTATGCCCATTTCATACCAGCTCGCTGCCATGCTGTTCGTCGTGAGTTTCGGTCCGACCAGCTGCAGACACTCTGTACCACTTATGAACAATTTTGACATCCATACATGACTCACCATACACTTCCGTCAATTGGCGATGGATTTCAATCGGCACAGTGCCCTTTGCGTTCAAAAACCAAATAACTGCGCACAATTCGCACTTGGCGGTAACATTCGAAGGGAGCTCCATTCTCAACAGTTGCCAAGCCAGGACTGAGCACCTTAGCATGGTGTGCGCATGTTTACACACAGCTCGTGAAGCACTCTTCATAACAGTTTGACCAACTGCCACACAAACAGAGTTCTGTACTTATAAAAAAATAGGAGACCTTGCTTGCTAAAAGCTTTAATTGCTTTTAGACATATCCTCCTCCATAGCTAGCATACACACATATACATGTGCCAGTGCAGATGCACTGTCCTGGCCTAGCAGCTCGAATATAGTCTGATTAAAATTACTTGATAGTTGACACTTCACAGGCTGAAGCTGGTTTCCTCCAACTAGAGTCTCAATGTCACGCCTGAACCGTTTGCCATTGCCAGAATGCCACAACAGTTGGTCACTTCTCCTTGTCTTCTTGTCTCCTTGTCTTCTTGTTGAGTTTAGATCCCGAATCCTGGATCTCGCCCTTTAATTTTGTATTTCATCTCTTATGATAACCATAAAACAAAACACACACACAAACACAAACAACACTAACAATAAAGTTGCGTTTCGTACACAGCACTAACCAAATACTACTAGATCCTTTCACACAACACACAGTTCAGTGTCATATATAAAGTTATTGTAATGACAGAGATCATCTTACATTACAAAAGTTTTTCATGACATTATGTGAAGTCAGTACAAAAGTTTTGCATGACATTATGTGAAGTCAAATCTTTGACAGCTGCAGTTCATCGTTGCTACTCGAATGTGACTCATAAATGTAACAACTTTAATCATAGTAATATAGTAGCGTAGCATTGAAACTTGTCATGTAAAAGGTCACAAGTTTGGAACTCATGGAGGACAGTGAAGTTGTTTTTACTCCTAAAGCTAATCAAAAGACTTTCATTATAATTTTTATTTAATTAATTGATTTAAATGTATTTTTTTAGATTTCTGAAATTTTGCCATGTAGTTTTGGTTATTGATTGACTTTTTCATTTGGCTTTATTTTTCTTCCTATCATTATTTTTCATTTATAATCTGATAGTATTGTCTATAATCTACAACTAAGAGCCAAGCAGGACTGCTCATAGGTTGGTAAAGTGACAGTTCATGTAGCCAGTGTAAAGATAGTTTCAGATAACCAATGAATGATAGAAATTACTGTTAGTTTTTTAGCTCGGAAACTGAATTTCTTCTATCTTGTATTTGCTCATAGAGGTTAGCTTTAATTTCGATTAACAAAGCAATCATTATTTTAGTTTCGCTGCTTATTGTTCACCACTGTTTTCTCAGGTAAATTGTACATCATGAGGTTGTGGTTAGGTTAGGACAGGAGCTTAAATTCAGGGATACAATATGAGTAGAGTATACAGGTAGGATGTTCTTGATTTCTGAGGACAAAGATAAGCAGCCAAAGCCCTGGCGAAGGAAAGGATTCAGTTGTTCCAGTCTGGGATGACACTGGGTGATGAGTGGAGTGTTCCTTTGCAGTTGATTCCAACGGGTGGTCAGAAGATTCGAGGCATGTAAGGCCTTCACAGAGAGGCAGAGTTTTCAGTCTCGTTTATGTGCCTGTTGACAACTTACCAATTACACTATTTGGTGAGATATTACTTTCCTTCCTTAAATTATTTACAAATGTAAACTAAATTCCATTTGACCATGTTCATGTGGTGCAGTCATGTCCAAAATATAATTAATTTGCACATTCCATGGAAAAACTGGTAGAAGCCGACCTCGGGGAAGATCAGTTTGGATTCCGCAGAAATACTGGAACACGTGAGGCAATAATGACCTTACGACTTACCTTAGAAGAAAGATTAAGGAAAGGCAAACCTACCTATCTAGCATTTGTAGACTTAGAGAAAGCTTTTGACAATGTTGACTGGAATACTCTCTTTCAAATTCTAAAGGTGGCAGGGGTACAACACAGGGAGCGAAAGGCTATTTACAATGTGTACAGAAACCAGATGGCAGTTATAAGAATCGAGGGGGATTAAAGGGAAGCAGTGGTTGGGAAGGGAGTGCGACAGGGCTGTAGCCTCTCCCCGATGTTATTCAATCTGTATATTGAGCAAGCAGTAAAGGAAACGAAAGAAAAATTTGGAGTAGGTATTAAAATCCAGGGAGAAGAAATAAAAACTTTGAGGTTCGCCGATGACATTGTAATTCTGTCAGAGACAGCAGAGGACTTGGAAGAGCAGTTGAACGGAATGGACAGTGTCTTGAAAGGAGGATATAAGATGAACATCAACAAAAGCAAAACGAGGGTAATGGAATGTAGTCGAATTAAGTCGGGTGATGCTGAGGGAATTAGATAAGAAAATGAGACACTTAAAGTAGTAAAGGAGGTTTGCTATTTGGGAAGCAAAATAACTGATGATGGTCGAAGTAGAGAGGATATAAAATGTAGACTGGCAATGGCAAGGAAAGCGTTTCTGAAGAAGAGAAATTTGTTTACATCGAGTATAGATTTAAGTGTCAGGAAGTCGTTTCTGAAACTATTTGTGTGGAGTGTAGCCATGTATGGAAGTGAAACATGGACGATAAATAGTTTGGACAAGAAGAGAATAGAAGCTTTCGAAATGTGGTGCTACAGAAGAATGCTGAAGATTAGATGGGTAGATCGCATAACTAATGAGGAAGTATTGAATAGGATTGGGGAGAAGAGAAGTTTGTGGCACAACTTGACTAGAAGAAGGGATCGGTTGGTAGGACATGTTCTGAGGCATCAAGGGATCACCAATTTAGTATTGGAGGGCAGCGTAGAGGGTAAAAATCGTAGAGGGAGACCAAGAGATGAATACACTAAGCAGATTCAGAAGGATGTAGGTTGCAGTAGGTACTGGGAGATGATGAAGCTTGCACAGGATAGAGTAGCATGGAGAGCTGCATCAAACCAGTCTCAGGACTGAAGACCACAACAACAACAACAACAACATTCCATGTTGACATTTATTTTATTTTATTTATTTATTTGTCCAGTAATTGTGTCACAGTGATATAAGATTTATCATCGTAATACAACAAATAGCTCCAATGCATACACACACTGAATATATAATTATGTTTTTTAGGGTAGGACAGATGGTTGGCTGTGCCATGCTGAAGGGAATATTCCAGCATTTGCCTGAAATGATTTGGGAAAACCAAAATCATTATAGCTGAACAGAGTAAACTCCATCCTCCTGAATATCAGGCCAATGTCTTAATAAGCATTGCCACATTCAGTTGTTCACATTGTACAATGTGATCATACACAATTTTCAAAAATACCTTACAACATAAAATGTAATTTTTTATTGCACTAAATCACACTCTTTGGATGGCTGTTGGTGACTCTAAAACCATGAACATCCATGTCTCCATGCCCTCCCTTCAGTCTGTCTGGAAAACTGAGTCATCATCCGTACTGAAGAGTGAGGTGTTAAGTTAATGAGACTGACAACACATTACTATCAGACGCTACAGACCTTGCCATATCTATGTATACAAGGTACATTCAAGTTATAACGCCTCCAATTTTTATTTCTCACAAACTAATCACACGAAAACTGTGAAACTTGTGTCACAGTGCAGGTGTGCAAATTTTTACAACCATGATTGCATGATTCCATGGCCGCTATGAATGCTTCTTTAGGACTCTGGTTTGACCACTCGAAAATCACTGGTGCATTAACAGGAAGGTTAGTGAATGTACGCCCACAGAGAGTGTCTTTCAGAATTGGGAACAGCCAAAAGTCACTAGGAGCCATATCAGGTGAGTAGGGAACACGAGAAATTACTTCAAAGCTGTTGTTACAAATAAACTTCAGTGCTAGTTTCACCAAATGTACTGTTGCATTGTCTTTGTGAAAGACCACATACTCGTTTTATGGTTGTTTTGCAAGCAATTCTGGAAGAGGCTTGTTCTTCGAAAGATCTTGATACGGTGCACCTGTCGCATAGTGCCCTCTGGAAAGGAGTGAGTAAAGAGGATGCCATTGCTCTCCCAGAACGTAGCCACTATTATTTTTTCAGCTTACCGAAAACTCTTTTCATGGTGGTGAATGTGTGTGCTCCCATTGATCTGTCGGGCACTTTGTTTCAGGACTGAGAAACAGCAACCGTGTCCCACCCACTGTCACTTTTGACAAAAAGAAAATCCCATTCATGCTGGCATCACATGTCAATATTGCCTGGAAGCATGCAATGCACACAGCTTTGTGGATGTCCTTCCACATTTGTGGTACCCATCTGGAGGACACTTCTTGCATTTTCAGGTCTTCATGCTGGATTGTGTGCACAGATGTTATGAAAATGCCAACCCTGGAGCTGATGTGTTCCACATCATTTGGTGCTCCTCGAAAACAACTTTCTCCAATTGCTCGACAATGTAGGTAGACTGGCTGGTGAAAAGCTGAGATCTTCTAAGTTTGTTGTCACATGACAGTCTGCTTTCTTTGAACTGTTAACCACACAAACACACATTAGATACATCATCACATATCTCACTCGATTGGCAATGAAATTCAGTTGGAGTCATGTCCTACAAATGGAAAAAATGAATGGTAAATACTGTTCTTGTAATGAAAACTTCACCATTTTAAGTATGAGCAGAGTTCTCACTCTAGCAGCCGTCACTAGAGTTCTGTGTGCCATACAGTGCTGCCATCTCTGTCACACATTCAAAATGAGTGTGTGTGCATTTTGAAACAAACCATGTATTTCCACCTGTTCCTAGTACCGAGGAAAAAATTAGTGCTATACCTTGAATGAACCTCTTAAGAGTATTACATCATGCTTGTGCGTTGTAATGTGAGAGGCTGTTTTAGTTATCCCCTTTGATTGTTAACTAGTACTGTAACAAGGAAATGGTCCAATCAACATGTTAAAACGTACACTGACATTTTTCGCACAGGGAGGGGACACCAAGGAAATGCACGTCAATGTTTTAGCAGTTAGGTGTGCTGCAAGCATTTAAAAAATTAAAGCTACTCACATTTGCCACAGGAAGAACCACTTATGACAGCAGTTTGTACAGCTTTTTCTACATTGTATGTGCTCCAGTGAAGAAATGGACACAGCAGTGACAAGAGAATGTAGCGACGCATGATGCGAAGTCCAAAGTGCACAAATACCAATTTAAAGGGTGTAAGCCATGCAAAACATGTCTCAAATCATTAATTTCTTGAATAACTTGTAGTTCATATTGACAGCTAAACTGTTGCATATGTAATTGTTACACAAATGACTTGCAGAAAAAACACAATCAGTATAGTGTATTGTATTACATTCACAGATGAGTTCCATCAATTGAGACTTCAATTTTTTGACATGAAATATTTTATGAAATTTCCTGTAGCTCAGTTCTTAGGATAATTTTTGAATAAAACATGTTTTACTAGCAATGAAACAGTTTCTTGTTTATTACCTGTAATTGTCACTAAAGTGCAAAGTGTGTTGTTTGACGAAAACAAACACGGTCCTTACAGAAGGCATATCTGATAAAAGAAAAATTAATGCATCCGGGTACTTCATAGTAATTACTGGTTTTGTTTATAAGGAATTGGATTGGAGTAAAAAATGGTCATGGCTGTTTTTCTGCATATTGTGCTGCATGAAAGGCATATCTGATCAAATTCATAAAACGTGATGATGCAAACTGACAGTGCAGAAATGAATGAAGTTTAACAATACTGTTATGCTGATAAACCTGAAATGACAAAGACCTATTAGAAATTGTTATATTGTCTGACTATTTAAAAAAAAAAAATGCTTTACACTGTCGAAAAATTTTGCTGTGGAGGGGCTGAATCACACTACCAGTTTTGAGTGTAATCCAAATTATTTTAACAGTCTTTTCATCCTCCTCCTAAAGACCAAGTAGTTATGTCCAAGTCAAGAGGGCTGCATTATTTTCTGCAACTGGTAAGAAGGTGTTTCAAATGCAGGATTGAAAATTATTCTCTCCTATCTTTCCAGATGTCACTATGTCGATTACTAATACACAGTCCTTTTTTTTAACTTTTGGCCCCACTTTGCCTTATATAAAGCTGCGGAAACAGTAATCCACTAATACTTATCACTTGCTTTATTGTGTACAAATGTGTCATAACATTCATTGACAGCAAAAGCAACTATTGTCTTTTTTTCACTTGGAATGATAAAGTGCAGTTTGCACACAGTTCTTGCAGGAAACTCAGTTGATTGGCATTGTACACAATGCTTAGGGGATAACAAGAAGCTACAAATTTGTCTATAGTGATACATATTAATGAAATCTCCTCTACACATTCACTTGAAGCAAGCTTTGTAACTTTGCAATTTCCTTTAGCGTATAATTTTCTGAATCCGTTTACCCAGATTGAAGAAGTTTGGAAATCAGTAATGTTCATCTCACTTGCAATTCAGAGGACCTATTCTTGTAGATTTACTGTGGTAATGGTGCATTGATGCTCACAGGCAATTTCAAATAGTTTTTCCTTTCACACTTTTGCAAGTTTAATTTTGGCGCTTATTTCACACTTTGTGTAAATCTTTCTTCCATTTATACAACTCACATTTATATTTTACAAAATGAAACCAGCTTTGCAGACAGCCCTCTTTTGTTTAACCAAAAAATTTACAGACTTTTCTTTGTCACCGAAAGCTATTACTCTCCATGTTTTCTTTGTACTAGGAAGGTACTGTACTTTTGCTCCTGAATTAACTAGCACAGTAATCGTCATTTGAACCTTTATTTAAGGAGTCATCAGAGCTACTTCCTCGTTCTTCTAATGTTTCCACAATTTCAAACAAAATTTTGACATCATTCAAATGAACGTCCAAGAAATTGACTAATATATAACACATATGTAGGTCTACAAGAGAAGTAGATTTCGATTGCATACCACATTCTTTTTATTTTGTCTTTGTGTGGCTGATAACATTAATTGGATGCCACATAACTGTGAAAGTCTGGAAGCTGCACAGAGACATATGGTATCAGCAAGCATAAACAAAGAAAACACAAAAGAAAATTGATCCAGTTATACCTCTGTTATTAACACTAGCAGCTCATAACTATAATGGGTACTAAATGAGTTGCAAATTCAAACAAATAGTAACTGTGGATGACTATATCAGTGAAACTATCAATGGAAAATGATATTCACTTTACAAATTACAATCATGTTCTGCTGTGTTACCTGTTTGCTGATGTTCCATTGCTCAAGAACATGTGCCTGCCATGTTGCACATGTTGTGTTGCTACAGCTACAGTACATTTCTCCAGCTGCCTAGAAAACTACGAATTTGGCAATTTTTTACCTATTTTTTAAAAAAATACTTGCAGTGTGTCCTACGAGCTAAAATTTTGATTTTATGCTTCTTTCACTGTATTCTTCCTACATAAAAAATTTCAGGCCAGGTTTTGACATTTCAGATTGGACTGTTCCCTTGTGAGCCCTCTTAAGTAATCTTTAGTTGTGTAGTTATGTGTTACTTATGAGGTATGTTGCAGCTGCTTTTTAAATAGATGTATATTAGTAACTTCCTTCATCTCCTCAAATAATTTGATTTAAATGGATAGATAAAAAAAATCTACTCACCAAGCGACTGCAGAACACACATACAGACATAGAAGAAGGTTACACTTATGCCAGAAGAATGGTTGAAGGGGAAGGAAGACAGGTGAAGGAAGAGCAGTGGAGAGGCTTAGGAAAAGGGCCAGATTTTGGAAAAGTCACCCAGAGCCATGGGAGACTTACCAGATGGGATTAGAAGGAAAAACTGATTGTTGGGGACTGCACCGGACAAGAATTGGAAACCTATGAGCTTAAAGGTGGAAGACAGGGTAATATGCAAGACAGAGATTATTGCAAAAACATAGTGCACAAGTTTATAAGAGTGGAAAGCTAAGTGCATTGTATGTAACAGAGGTGGGAGGGGGTCAGTGAAAAATAGGCAAGTCAGAAAATGAAAAATATGTAAAAGAAAAATGGAGTAGAGAAAGGAGTAGTTACTATGAAGAAATGCTGAGACGGAAGAAATTAACATAAATTAAGGTCAGGTGGGTGGCAAGAACCAAGGACGTGTTGCAGCACTAGTTCCCACCTGTGGAGTTCTGAGAAACTAGTGTCTGGGGGGAGAATCCAGATGTCGTGTGGTGAAACAGGCATGGAGGTCATGATTGTCATGTTGTAGAGCAGGTGCTGGTGGTCACTCAGTTTTATCCTGTCCTTGAATGTGTTAGTGAGTTGCTTCAACAAGGCCACAACTTCCTAAGATCATGCCCTGAAATGAAATTAATTCCATTCGAGATTTTGCCCATTACACCTAGAATAGCTTTCCTTTGCCATCCCAATCCCCACAATATCCTTGTCTGCACCCATCTCTCTACCCTACAGCTCCTACCCCTGTGACCATCTCTGCTGCAAGACTTGGCCAATGCACCCTCCTACCACCACCTGTACCAGCCCTGTAATTGGCAAAACTATACTGTCAAAGGGAGAGCCACGTGTGAAACAACATGTCATATACCAACTGTTATTTACACACTATTCAACCTTTCACATCCGCATGACTACCTCCAATTTATCAGTTAGGATGAGCAGGCATCAGCAAAGGGTGTGTACCGGCAACACACAATATCCTGTTGCAGAGCATGCTCTACAACATGACAGTCGTTACCTCAGTGCCTTTTTCACCACATGGGCTGCCTGGATTCTTCCCCCAGACACCAGTTTCTCAGAACTCCGCAGGTGGGTACTAACACAAAAACAAGTCCTTGGTTCTCGCTGCTCAACTGGCAATTTATGTTAATTTCTTCCATTTCAGCAATTCATTACAATAACTACTCCTTTCTTCACTCTGTTTTAGCTTTCTATACCTTTCATTTTCTGACTTGCTTGTTCGCTGTCCTTCACCCAACATATTACCCTGTCTTCCACATTTAAGCTCTCAGGTTTTCGAATCTCATGCAGAGCAGTCTCCAACAATCAGTATCTTCTCCTCATCCTGTCCCGTAAGTCTCCCCTGACCCTTGGTTCTGGGTGACTTTTCTGAAATCTACCCTTTTCCCAACCCTGTCCAGTCGTTTTCCTTCATCCTTCTTCATTCCCCTTCAACTCTTCTACCCGATGAACGAGCGACTGACTCCGAAAGCTTGCATAAGTACATCCTTCTTTTTGTGTGTGTGTGTGTGTGTGTGTGTGTGTGTGTGTGTGTGTTTGTGTGTGTGGTGTTCTGCCACCGCTTGGTGAGTAGAGTTTTTTATCTATCCAATTACATTACATTGTCAAAAACTGATTATTTTTGTTGTTCTATCTTTAACTAATTTGTTACGCAATTTTAATCCCTGATGGAAAATGCTCTTTATAATTTTTGTTTGTTTTCCTTTGAAAATGCATGTCCACAATGTCTCTTGTTCCATGGTTGTGTATAGAACTGTTAGTGAAATACTTAGCAGTGTTTTCCCTGAAATGCACAACAGATTGTTACGTGTACTCACTTGATGCAGTAGGGATACACAATTTTCAGACTAATTCTTTACAAGAAGCGTGACTACTACTTTTAGTAATTACTCTTATGGCCCATTTCTGGAGTTTGAAAACTGTGTCCATGTTTTGTGCTTTCTGTCCCCAGGAAAGAAACTCATAGGTAAGAACTGAGAGTATGTAAGAATGGTATGTCACCACAAGATGCTGACTGTTTCAAATTGCGATAGGAATCCAGCAACATAACATGCCGATGACACTCTTTTTGCCAGTGTCTCTACAGTGTTTGTCCCACACAACTGTGCGTTTCTTGCATGCTCTGTAGGTATATCACGTGTGCTCATTGCAACAGAGATGTTCTCCCTTTATGCTGAAGTACATCCTGTTTGTTTTCTCTAAGTTCAGTGTTAATTTGTTACATACGCCCAGCTGTAAACATCACTGAATGTTTAATTTGCTTCTCTATTAGGAGTTCTGGTGTTTTATCGGTACCTGTGATGTTGTTTTCCATGTGTTGTATTGTCTGGAAGGTCATTGGTATATGTTGAGAAAAGAATTGGACCCCTTACGCTACCCTGAGCCATACCACTACTTATATGTTTTTTGTCTGCCAATTGTGTTACTAAAGATTTATCATCAGTAGTTATGCATCCAATTTTCCAGGCAAGACAAGAACCATTTGTTTGCTATTTCTCTTGCAACTACTGCTTCTAGTTTGTTTAATAGTGAACAATGTCAAAAGCCTTGGACAAGTGTAAGAATAGTCCTGTAACACTGTCATCCTTGTCAAGAGCTTCATATACCACTTTTGTGAACTGTGTTGCAGCATATATTGTGCTTATGCCATTTCAGAAACTGTTCGTCATTAAAAAGATTGTACTTTATCTTTCATATTTGATTCGATTATTTTTGATAACACCTACATTAGTGAAACTGGCCTGTAGTTTTTTATACTGTCAGCATTACCTTTCTTTAGTGCAGGAACAGTTCCTATGTGCTGTAGGTACTTTGGCAAAGTACCTGAACTAAAGAATGCATTCATTGTTTGCTAATGAGGTTTGTGTGCTGTCTCTGTAAGCCTTCAGAACAGACTGGAATCTCATTTATTCATGGTGACTTCTTATTTTTTATTTATTTCTGTATTGTCCTCCCTACTTCAAACTCAGTTGTCCTTGTCTATTCATGTTGACTACTTATTTTTTGTATTTTATTTTTTTATTTCTTTGTTGTCTTCCTGACTTGAATCTCTGAATCTCTGCTGTGATGAACACCATCACTGTGCTTGCAGTCATTTATTGTGGGTGCTACATGTGTTTTAGGAAGTTTTGTGTTGCCGCTTCTGAGCAATACCAGAGAAATAGCCGTATGCAATATATATGTATTCCTGAGGATTTCCTGTTACTGTACTCCCATCTTTCATTTGTATATTACCATAGATTTTTTCCTGCATTGCATGACATTATTTTGTCTTTGATCTACTTTTTTGCAACAGTTGGAACCCTCCTGTTTATCTGTGTGTGCCTGTGATAATAATTTAGCAACTGCGAATTAGTGTAATGTTTTTGCAAAGAACCGAAAAATTTATTTGCCTGGGAGAAGTTTCTAATATATAGGGATTTATTCATCTGTGTTTTGTTTTTTTAGCTGCTGCTGTTGGAAACCCCCCTCAAAAATTAATTTAAACTTTTTTAAGAATTAAGAGAAGCAAAGTTATTTTGCATATACACTTCCTCCAAGCTTGGATTTCCCAGTCCCCTGGGAAAAAGTAGGTATTTCATATTCCAATAACATCTTTTTGTAGGCCTTCAGTTTGTGGCTTTTACCAAGCCTACCCCTTTAGCTGAGCAAATTTCTGTGATGTTTGTCCCTGAGAATCTCTCTCTCTCTCTCAATCTCAACCTCTTAACACCCCCCCTCCCCCCTCTGTCTCTCAAATCCAGTGTGGTATATTGTATCTTCCATGTACATGTTGGAAAAAATTTGAAAACTGGCTGAGAGGGAGGGGAGTCTGTTCTCATGATTTTTATTAAAAAAAAAAAAAAAAAAAAAAAAAAAAAAAAAAAAAAAAAAAAAAAAAGCCCTAGTTCTTCCACCCATCATAATCACGTAATATAGTAATCACAATTTTTTTTCTGCTGTAAAAGGATGAGGCTGTTGCCCAGGGTATCTTGCACAATAAATTGTACTGACAGTGACCCTGATGTCTGGCAAAATGCTTCTTTCATTAACAGTTTTTCCTCTTTGAAATGTTCAGCTACTACATTCCTGGAAGGACTACTTGATTGCGCGCACAATTCAAATACTTATTATTTATATTATAAAACAGAATTGCAGGCCTTTGCTTACTTCCAGGAGGCAAAATGTTTAGTAGCACTGATAGACACATCAACAGCTTATAGTGGCAAAAATAATATTATCAGTCAGTTCTGTCAGTGTTTTAATTCTATTTGTATTTTGTTTTAAGATCATATTTTTCTTTATTTCATCATTTGCTGATTCTGAGTCAGCTACAAGAAATCTCTTTCCACTTGTCCTTTCAAATATGTTACCCCACTTTTTCTTTTGGTCTTTAAGATTTAAACTTTGGCATTGAGAGATTGATATTCAATTTTTATTCACTTTTTAACTGCCAGTTTGGTGCATAAATAACTTTTTTGTTAGTATTTCCAAAATAATAGTATGTAAACTTTACTGAGGTGTCAGCTTGAGTATAATACAGTTCCATACTAGGAAAAATAACTGTCAGTAGTATTAGCTCCAAATAATCAGGGATACACTCTAACAGATTCTGTTACGTAACAGGCACAAGCTCATGCACAGCAGGTGCAAGCCCACCTACAAGCCCAGGCTCAGCAGAGTGTGATACCTGCAGGAACCATCAGCTCGGGCACTTTAACACCCAGTTCCTGGAGTCCAGCTAGTGCTTCAACACCTGGAGTTAGTGTACAGGTATCCACCTTCATTCTAACAACAGTTGTCCATTTAAAAGTATTTTCATTCATTAATCCCAGTTACACATTGCTGTATGTATATGCAAAGCAGAATCATGGTGCAGTTTTCCTGTGTTAAAAATTAAGGAACTCTGCCCATTATTTTTGTTCATGCAGTTGTGAGAGTAATGCATGCTATGTGCATTAAAGAAGTTACTGGGAAAAGAAAAGTTATGTATCTATAAATGATGAATTCTTTAATTCCTGAATTTTTATGCATTCTGTGAGATTCTTGTATTAGTCAACGTGGATAGTATTGGAGACTGAACAACGTAGGAGGAGATGTAGTAGAGGATGAAATAATTCAATAAGTGGTAAAAAAGGAGTCTCGCGGGAAATAAATTTGAAAATAGACAATGTTCATAACAGGAAAGGGCATAGTGACAGACAGTACCTGTAACAAAAAAGGTGGAAACAATTGTTGTGACATGTGCACTCTTACAATGTGCTGCTCCTGAAAAAGCATATTGGCAGTGCTGTGTTCTACATCTACATGTATACTCTTATACACCACAAACCACCATATGGTGTGTGATGGCTAGTACCATATACCACTGCTAGTCGTACCACTAGCATATGGAGCAAGAGGAAAAGGACTGTCTGTATGTCTCCGTATGATCACAAATTTCCCGTATTTTGTCTTTAGTTTTCTTGTATGAATTGCACATTTATGTCAGTAGAATAGTTCTGGAGCAGGACACAAGTCGCAAATGACATTACTTTAGACTTTTTCAAAAATGTTTTGCATAAAGAACATTGTCTTCTTTCAGGGATTCCCATTTTAGTTCATAGAGCAATTCTGTAATACTTGGGTGTTGATTGAATCTACTGGTAACAAATATAGCAGCACACCTCTGAACTGCTTTGATGTCTTCTTTTAATCTGATCTGCTAGGGATCCAAAATGCTCAAGTAGCACTCAAGAATGCTCGAGTGTTCTGTACAAAGTGTACTTTAGAGGTGAGCGGCACTGTCCCAGAATTCTCAAAATAAAATGAAGTTGACCATTTGCCTTCCCCCCTACCACTGACCTTATGTGCTCATTCCTTTTCATATTGCTTTGCAATGTTATGCCCAGATATTTAATCAACATGACTGTATTAAGCAGCAACCATTACTACTGTATTCAAGCATTGTAGGATTGTTCTTCCAACTCATATGCATTAGCTCAAATTTTTCTACAATTAAAGCTAGCTGCCATTCATCGCGCCATACAAAAATTCTGTCTTAAATCGTCATGTATCCTCCTACAGTCGCTCAATAATGACACTTACCCATGTACTACAGCTTCATCAGCAAACAGTTGTAAATTGCTGTTCACTTTACCTATCAGATCGTTGGTCTATACAGAGAGCAGCAGTAGTCCTATCACAATTCCCTGGAGCACTCCTAGCGATAACCTTGTCTCTGATGAGCACTCTGTCTAGAACAGTGTTCACATTTCTATTCTCAAAATTTCATAAAGCCATTCACATATCTGAGAACCTATTCTGTATGCTTGGACCTTCATTAACAGCCTACAGTGGGACACTGAGTCAAAACCCTTTCCGAAAATATAGGAATATGGAAATTTGCTGTTCTCTTCATCCACAGCTTAAAGAATATCATCCAAGAAAAGGGCAAGCTGAGTGTTGTATGAGCACTGCCTTCTAAATCCCTGTTGATTTGTGGAGAAGCTTTTCAGTCTCAAGGAGATTTTTTATTTTGTAATTTAGGATAGCTCGAGAATCCTGCAATAAACTGATTTTAATTTTTTGGGTCCATTCTTATGCCTTCCTTAAATATGGGAGTCGCCTGCACTTTTTCCAGTTGCTTTGTACTTTTCACTGGATGAAAGAGTTATGATAAATGCAAGTAAATGCAAGTAAGGAGCCAATTCCAAAGAGTATTTTTTGTCAAAATCAAACAGGGATTCCATCCAGACGAGGCAACTTATTTGTTTTCAACTCTTATCGGTTGCTTCTCTATGCCAGTGATGGCGATTACTTTGCCTTCTGTATAGGAGTCTGTGCAGTGGTCAAATGATGATATGTTTGCGTAATTCTACTGTGTGAATGCTTTTTAAATGCGAAATTCAAACCTTCAGCTTATTAACTTTTGCCTGTTGACATTTTGACGTTCTTTTTTGAACTGAGAACACGACAATCTGTGTTTCCTCAGCATTTTATGAATTTTGATATTAAACCACGGTGGTTCTTCTCTGTCCTTAATCTACTTACTTAGTGCATATTTCTCCAGAGCATGATTTACAATCAGGTTGAACTTTGCCCATGGTTCCTCTGTGTCTGTCACATTGAGACAAAATTATGTCCATTCATTGTGTAAGTAGGAGCAAACGACGACTTATCTGCTCTTTCCAACATAAAAACTCCCCTAACCTTCTTGATGGATTTCTTAACTTTAGTTACCATTTTCACTATGATGACATTATGATCACTAATTCCTGTCTCTACACAGAGTGTCAGTGAGGTCAACCCAATCCTGTCTGTAGCTACAAGGTCTAAAATATTTTGATTACCTCTGAGTTGTTCAGAACTACTTCACAAGATTGTATTCCCATATCACCTTCCGTGACTCCATTGATGTCTCAGTCTCTGCTCAGTGGGTTAAAGTTGCCTGCAACCAATATTGCATGATGAGGGTGCTTCCACACTGCTACTATAGACTTTCTTTGAATGAGTGTACAAATTTTGTGGTGGAAGTCAGACTAAATTTCAGTTTTGATAGACATAATATTTTTATTGATTGCAGTGAGCACTCCTCCAACTCGTATGTGAGCAGAATCGTACCCCTTGCTTACGAGACAGCTCCTAATGGGCAACATAACACATTCGCTGAGTGTGTGTTGATATTCTGTGAGGGATAATGAATCTGGCAGATAGCCAAGTGTGTAGAGTAAATTTTTAAAACTGATACTACAAAGTCTTTTGGGAAGTCTGTGACCCAGAGGCTTCTGTATTCTGGGCAGTTGCTATGGTAACTGGGCGGCACTTAAGGCACTAACTAGTGTCTTTTCAATGTGCTCATTATAATGTTCTGTGCTCAGCTATAGTGGTTGTAACAGTATAGATGTGTGTGTATTGTACCACATCTTTATATTTGATGTATAAACAGAGATAGTTAATGAACTAAATTTAAATACCTAAATCATTTCATATTTAATGCTAAAAAGCTTAAAATATAAAACTTTAAAAAAGTTCACCTACAGGAACTGGCAAGTTTTGAAGTAGCAATCTTCAGTGCTAGGGACTACAATTTTACTGTTTAACTTTGACAGCAAGTAACCAAGTGTGCTTGTGAGACATGAGGTAAGCTTGACTAACATTCCCTGTCTTGCTATGTTGCCAGATTGCATAGTTTATTAAAGGTTTTCTCACAAACTGTGAGCCATACATTTTGAAAAAGATTATTTTCGTTTTAAAATCAGATGCCACATGGTCGGAAAGGACTTTTTTAACAACTTGATATTGATGAAGACATCTGTAGTGTGGACATACATACAGTTTTATGATGCTAATTATCAGGTTTTGATTATCAAACACAGTATTTTTTAGCAGTGTACTCTGGACCAGCATGTAGTCTTTACAAAGGCAGCTACTTTTTTGGGTCACTTGTCTTTTTTTTGTTATCGCTTTAGAGTTTTAGAACAAAATGTCTTCTTTTCATTTTTTCACAATGACTAAACTTAAAGCCCTGTGTTTTTATAAATAAGTTTCCATTGCAAAGCACACAGTCCAGATCAGTGAATTGCTCAAGCCATGAGATAAAAAGTAATTCTATAAACTTATAATGCATTTTATTAGAACAGTATTGTGCAAGAAGCGTTTTCTGTAAAGCTGCTTGTTGCAGACAGTACCATCACCAACGCTGGTAAGTGGAGGGGAGCAGTGTAGTGCTGCTGTGCATTCTGCCCAGCAACAACCACTCTCCCAGCAGCAGCAGCAGCAGCAACAACAGCACCACCAACAGCAGCAGCAACAGTCTCCTCAGCAGCAGCAATCTCAGCAGCAGTCAGCAGTGTCTCAGCAGCAGCTGCAGCAATCTCAACAACAGCAGCAGCAGCAGCAACAACAACTTCCGCAGCAAGCAGCTCAGTCACTTTTGCTTGGTCAGGGGCAGCCTATCACTTTGACTGGTGCACAAGGCCAACAACTGACTGTCATACCTGCATCCAGCCTTGCAGGACTGCGAGCATCTGCGGGAGGTGGTATTATACAGGTTAGCATATTTGGCTTTTGAAGAATAATTCTAAGTGTCTCTTTACATAGTAACTTTTGAATTAATTGTAAATGGTAATCAGTGTCCCATGCCAAATATTCTTCTTCATTCATAAATTTGATTTGGATAAAGACATTCATAAGTTTACACTAACAAACTTATTGGTGATGCATCAGTTTACTGCTGTTTGGTTAACATTAATTAATAGGTTCAGGTACCAGTTTGCCACTGTTGAATAACTTTTTTTGTGTGTTTCCCATATCACTACAAATGAAAGCCAAAACTATTTCTTCAGCACTGCCCCATCTCTGCTGAAAATGGGTCAGTGCTTTTGCTTGGACGATCTCTGTACCATTGCTGTGTTAAATCTACATCCTTAGTTTTATTCTATCAACTGCTATCATCTCCTGCAGCTTCCCTTCTTTTGTAGTTAGTCTTTCTTCCTTATAATATCTTTCAATAACCCTTTACATGGCATCCAATGCGTTCTCCTATTTTCTTGCTTTGTTGGTACTATAAATTGGCTAAGTTAGTGTACTTAGTTTAATACTTCAACACTTACTGTGAGGTACTTCATATCAAAGCAGATGCCAGTTTTCTTTCTTGAAGAAGATAAGCACTGGCACACCTGTTATCTTTCATTTATACAGTACTGAACACTAACAGAATCTGCTAAATGAAGGCACCATTTTTCCACTTACGCTGTATTTATTTAGTCCTGTTCTTCATTGCACAGAAAGTTTTGGCTTTATAAGCCATTATCAAGTGTTCCCCTGGAATAAGGTGACATAACTATTAAGATGGCAACTTATTGATCTGATGTGGTTCCATTCATTTTGCTTTATAAATGTTACTGTTCTTGCTCAAACTGTCAGAGCATCAAAAATAGTCTAATTTTTAAACCAAAACAGATGGAAACACGACATGCGAATACACTGCCACTTTCATACATTCCAGCTAAACACTTAAATATGGCTTAAAATACCAAGACTAGTTATACAACCAAGAAGAACTCTGAAGCCATACTTTCTAAATTGAAAAGTGCTGGCTTCATTTAATAAATTTATGTGGGGTCTCCGTTATGAGTGAGATGTGCTATCTGACTCATTTACCATATGACTTCAGATTGCTCTAGTAACTTCTCTAGTGCCTGATTAACATATGAAAACTGTTAACATAAGTCTGTGAAATCACTGTGATGTGTAGAAACTAGAAAGTTATTTGGCCTGATTTCAAAGTTCTATGAAACAGGATTTGTACCATCATCTTTTTAAGAGAGCTTAATTGCCACACTACTAAACAAGACATGAGTGAAGAAATGTGAGCAATAGTGGAGAAGCTTTCTGACATCTCATGCTAGTCAACAATTCAAAAAGTCTTAATCGCATTCATTATTATTATTATTATACCGCCAACCGGTTTCAACCGACGTAGGGGTTGAAACCGGTTGGTGGTATAATAATAATAATAATAATAATAATAATAATAATAATAATAATAAATGCGATTAAGTCTGTTTTTGAATTGTTGATTAATCATACTAATCGCTGATTCTCTCCACAACCATGTTGTCCAAAAATCTTATGCTAGTAATTGTGGACTAAGTAATACTCAGAGGAATATAAAGAAAAGTAGAAGAGTGAAATGCAATTTTGCTTCAAAAATTGCTGACTCCCATAGAAAACCAATGAAACTGTCATGGCATATATAGACCTCAAAAAGGTAGATTAAGAAGTTGTAAATATCAAAAATAGAGTGGGTAAATAGTAGTTACAAATGAGTAGTTCACAACACCCATGTAACTAATAAGAGTATACAAAAAAATGTTATCAGAGAAGTGCTAAACTAGAACTCTGGGAAGGACGACGGTTCAATCCCACGTCCGGCCATCCTGATTTAGGTTTTCCGTGATTTCCCTAAATCACTCCAGGCAAATGCCGGGATGGTTCCTCTGAAAGGGCACGGCCGATTTCCTTCCCCATCCTTCCGTAATCCGATGAGACCGATGACCACGCTGTCTGGTCTCCTTCCCCAAACCAACCAACCAACCTAGAACTCTGGGTGTGTGAATAGTTATTTTAGGACATACCAGATGTGACAAGTTAGCTTTGAAAAAACACAGTGTAACCGATGCTGAAATTACCTGCTTACTGCAGTTCAATGTTGCAGGCACCTATAGAATTTGTACTTTGTCTTATAAATCTTTTACCTCAAGAATGATATTGCACTGTGCAAGTAGAGGCAGTAATGCACAGGGAAATAGGAAATAACATACCAGAAAAAGAAAGTGATTGATGAGTTGAAATAATATAGACAGGTGTGTTAGACAGTGGTTAATCTTTCATATGTGCAACTTTGTTAAGCAGCTGAAAAATATGAGTAAAGAAAACCGAGCTGTAAGGTTTTGGAACCACAAATTTCTTCTTGTGGACAAGAACAGAGGTAAAGTTTGGAGCAAGGTGGTAGGACAAAGAGCCCAAATTACGCAGAGCCCAGGTTAAGAGGAATCCATGAAGTATAAAAATGAAGGGGACCCATGAGAAAGGAAAACGTATCTGATATAAATTTATTTGTAATACTTGGATACGCACCATGATACCAGGTCGCTGGTGTGCTACTTTTCAAATATTCCACCAATGGCATCTGCGTGGGCTGGCCGCCAGAGGGCAGCTGTGATGGGCCACATGACTTTTGACAAAGCACAGCATCTGCCACGCCATCTATCAGAGCCCTCCTATTTTATAAGTGCAGTGCAGTGGACACTTACTCTCATATTGTATTCATACTTATTGTCAGCCAGTGCTTGTTTCAGTACCTGGATTGTTTCTGTGTTTTTGTCTGTATTCTCAACTGTTGTTTGCTTGTATTTGGAAGAAGAATAATCATTGTCCATTGTAGCTGTGCTGTTGTTTGTGTCTTGCTGCTGTATGGTACAACTGCTGACAGGTATGGTGTTCACTTCCATGCACGCAGCCCATTTGGTTGTTCATTTGGTTCATCTGTCCATGGAGGTAGTGCTCCAATACCTCCTTAAGCAGCAGCATGCTCTTAATGGTTGCTATCACAATCTTATCAGCCACATTGACTATGCAGGCTTCTACGGCATCAGGATATCCACCACCCTTTCCACTTTTCGACAATACAGCTGAAGACTGGACGCTTACAAGAATCAGCTTCAGCAATGTTATCTTGCTTTTGGTATCACTGATATAAACATGTGTAAGGCTTGGTGCCTTTTGTCAAGGATTTCTTGTCGGATCCACCAATTGTTGTGCCAGTTTGCCCCACTTCAGGAGCCTGTATCGCTTTCATTTGATGAAATGTGTAAATTTTCAAATTTTCACCTGTTCCTGATTGTTGGGTGCAGTCATTTCTTGGAGGGAGGACGACATGGCAGCAGTACAAATGCGGCACTCAGCGCTCCTATCTTGTCCGTACCGTTTGATGCAGTGTTAAAGGGCTGCGTGGTCAAAGCAGACAGTGCCTTGCAACAGCTGTAGGAAAAAAGGATGTATAACATACGTGTGTCATTCACAGACCCTCCTGTGTGTCTCCAGTGCGTACAAATCATAAGAAGCTGTTTATCAAAGTGCGAGTAATGGACAAAGTGCTCAAACTGCAAGTGGACACAAGTGTGACTTTACTAAATTACAAACTTATGTGGATTTGGAATCTCTAGTGCTTTCTCAGTTAATCTATATTTGGTGAGTTACAACAAGCAATTTTGGGGAAATTTACGGCTCCCACTATGTGAAATCTGCGGTTCATTCCTCGACAGTTTTGGTAGTGGATGATGCTGGCATTGATAATTTGTTTGGTCTAGATGCTTTCAGTACTTTTGGTTTTTCCATTTCAAATACAGTGCACCTTGTTTCTGACCAGGTCCCCTACCAGCAGTTAAATTCTCTCTGTTCTAAGTTCTCATCTCTTTTCTCAGATGGGTTAGGTTGTACCACAAATTTTGTGGCCCACATTGCTCTGAAACCTACGGTGCAGCTGCACTTTTTCCGAGTGTACCTTATTCTAGTGGCTTTGCATGATAGAGTGAAATCGGAATTGGAAAGGCTGACGTCATTGGGAGTCGTACAGCCTACTTTGCTTCTGCGCCAACTTTAAAGTTTCAGTTAATACTCAATCTATTATTGACACCTGCCCTATGCCCGGCCCAGACGATTTGTTGACTAAACTCACTGGGCGCTGGTTTTTCTCTAAAACTGATTTGCCTGAAGCCTATCTACAAGTTCTGTTGGATGAGGATTCTGAATGGACTTTCATTATTAACACACCTTTTGAATTGTACCAGTGCCAGTGCCTCCCTTTTGGTGTGGCTAGCGACCTCATGATTATCAGTATTTTTTGGAATAATTGATGATGTCTGTTATGGGATGCAGCAACAATCTCAATGACACCATCATGACAGGTGCATCCACAGAAGTGCATTTATGTAACTTAATGCACCTTGTTTACAGTCTTTCATACTGTAGGGTTGAAATGAAACTTAGCCATGTCACACTTGTTTCAGCCATGCTTTTTGTATTCGAATTTGAAGTTTCTCCGGATGGTGTTAAGCTTTTACATCATCATTTCGCTACTGTTGAGGCTCTGCCTCGCTTTGCAAATGTCAAAAAATTCCAAGCATTTTTAGGTAAAATTGCTTACAACAAATTTATTACGCATGGGGCCTGCTTTGGCCCATCCCCCTTCAAGTTGTTCCACAAGAACATTCTGTTTTCGTGGATGCTGGCCTGTGACCATGCTCATGCTTTTGAAATCGAAATTACACCCTGCTCCTTGTTTTTACCTTCCATCCTGGCCACCACTTGGTTTTGTCTACAGACGCCTCTCGTTATGGACCAGGGGCTGTTCTCACACTTCAATATGAGGATGATTCCGAAAAGTTTAATAGTTTACGTGTCAAAAACACTCAACTCCGCTCAGCAATACTACTACTGAGTTGAAAAGGAAGCACTAGCTATCGTCTATGCCTTAGAAAAGTTTCATGTGTTCTTGAATGAGTCTTAAGTTCCACCTCATTACTGACAACAAGCCCGTGGTTTCATTGTTTAATCCTTCTGCTTCACTGCCTGATAAAGCAGCACATCACTCCAGTGGTGGGGCCCTGTTTCTGTCTCACTACAACTATGAAATAGATTTTTGGCCCTCCGTGCAACATGCCAGTGCTAGTGCTCCTTTATTTTAGATTTTGAGGTGCAATGTACAATGGATGGCTTTCAGATTACAAGCTCCCGGATTGCAGCTGCTGTCACTGTGGATCCAGTTTTGCTTAAAGTTGTTCACCTCATTCAGTGTGAATGTTCAGATAGGCGTCTGGACAGGGCTTGTGATCTTTTGCGTAATAGTTTTGCCCTCTGTCACTGCCTTTTGGTATTTGATGGTGCTCTATTAGCTGCAGACAGGTTGTCACCCAGGGTTGTAGTCCTGACCGCCCTACAGTGGGATGTGCACGAGTTCCTACATCAGGAATATTTGGTTGTGGTCTCGCATGCTACGTTATTGACCTGTCAGCATGTAGATGTCCTTCAACATCATCTGTGGCTGTGATTCAGGCCCCCTCTGATTTCTTTTTCTTATTGGAGGATTGCCTTATACACTCTTGGCAGATAATGGTCTTTAGACCTTATACAATTTCTGTACCTGTCAAGGCATTCACTACGTCATCCCCATGTTCAAAATCCAATTGAAGCAGTCATGGACTCCTCCACAGATCATGCATTGAAGCACTGTTTGAGTTCCTACAGGGACTTAAGTCCGGCCGAGATGCTCCATGGTCACCAGCCATGCACCCTCCTGCATCAGCTCATGCTGCCCCACCGAAGCCCATCAGCACGGCCTCCTGGTTCCATGGTCTGGGCTCGGGGTTAGGCCACTACCGAAGTGGATTCTGGTGATGGTCCACAGCTGCTGAGGCTGCCACCTCTGTATGATGTGCACCAGTGATGAGCTGGTGGCATGCCACTATAGCTACACCCTCACGCCACATCGGGGGCTGTGGGGCCTGCCAACTTCACCTCCTTCCACAGTGCCTAGTCCGGCCTTGTGGGGCATCCCTGCTGCAGCGACAAACCTGCCCTTTATGTGGATGTTGCAATTACAGAAGATGAAAAAGATTAAATGTGCAGATAAATTGCAAAATGAGGTGGTATTGGAGCACATAGCAAAAAGCTAATTCTACAGAAAGTCCACATGAGTAAGAAGAAAGGTGGGAACATAAAAGTTTCATGCCCCATCAGTAACAATATTGTTAGAGACTGAGCATAGTTGGGGATTGTGCAAGGATGGGAAAGTAATTAACCTTATCCTTTGTGAAGGACTCATTCCAGCATGCATTTAAATTGAATTTCTTTAAAGGAAAACTTAATCTGGATGGTCAGACAGGATTTTGAATTTGCGTGCTGCTGAATGTCCTTTGTCTTATCTGCTTGTGTGTGTGTGTGTGTGTGTGTGTGTGTGTGTGTGTGTGTGTGTGTGTGTGTGTGTGTGTGTGTGTATATATATATATATATATATATATATATATATATATATATGCTTGTGTCTATGTATGAGCGGATGGATGTGTGTGTGTGTGTGTGCGCGAGTGTATACCTGTCCTTTTTTCCCCGTAAGGTAAGTCTTTCCGCTCCCAGGATTGGAATAACTCCTTACCCTCTCCCTTAAAACCCACATCCTTTCGTCTTTCCCTCTCCTTCGCTCTTTCCTGACGAAGCAACCATTGGTTGCGAAAGCTAGAATTTTGTGTGTATGTATGTGTTTGTTTGTGTTTCTATCGACCTGCCAGCGCTTTCGTATGGTAAGTCACAACATCTTTGTTTTTAAAAATATATATCAAAAAACAAAGATGATGTGACTTACCAAACGAAAGCGCTGGCAGGTCGAAAGACACACAAACAAACACAAACATACACACAAAATTCAAGCTTTCGCAACAAACTGTTGCCTCATCAGGAAAGAGGAAGGAGAGGGAAAGACGAAAGGATGTGGGTTTTAAGGGAGAGGGTAAGGAGTCATTCCAATCCCGGGAGCGGAAAGACTTACCTTAGGAGGGAAAAAAGGACGGGTATACACTCGCGCGCACACACACACACATATCCATCCACACATATACAGACACAAGCAGACATATTTAAAGACAAAGAGTTTGGGCAGAGATGTCAGTCGAGGCGGATGTGCAGAGGCAAAGATGTTGTTGAATGGCAGGTGAGGTATGAGTGGCGGCAACTTGAAATTAGCGGAGATCGAGGCCTGGTGGGTAACGGGAAGAGAGGATATATTGAAGAGCAAGTTCCCATCTCCGGAGTTCGGATAGGTTGGTGTTGGTGGGAAGTATCCAGATAACCCGGACGGTGTAACACTGTGCCAAGATGTGTTGGCCGTGCACCAAGGCATGTTTAGCCACAGGGTGATCCTCATTACCAACAAACACTGTCTGCCTGTGTCCATTCATGCGAATGGACAGTTTGTTGCTGGTCATTCCCACATAGAATGCATCACAGTGTAGGCAGGTCAGTTGGTAAATCACGTGGGTGCTTTCACATGTGGCTCTGCCTTTGATCGTGTACACCTTCCGGGTTACAGGACTGGAGTAGGTGGTGGTGGGAGGGTGCATGGGACAGGTTTTACACCGGGGGCAGTTACAAGGATAGGAGCCAGAGGGTAGGGAAGGTGGTTTGGGGATTTCATAGGGATGAACTAACAGGTTACGAAGGTTAGGTGGACGGCGGAAAGACACTCTTGGTGGAGTGGGGAGGATTTCATGAAGGATGGATCTCATTTCAGGGCAGGATTTGAGGAAGTCGTATCCCTGCTGGAGAGCCACATTCAGAGTCTGGTCCAGTCCCGGAAAGTATCCTGTCACAAGTGGGGCACTTTTGTGGTTCTTCTGTGGGGGATTCTGGGTTTGAGGGGATGAGGAAGTGGCTCTGGTTATTTGCTTCTGTACCAGGTCGGGAGGGTAGTTGCGGGATGCGAAAGCTGTTGTCAGGTTGTTGGTGTAATGGTTCAGTGATTCTGGACTGGTTCAGATTCGTTTGCCACGAAGACCTAGGCTGTAGGGAACGGACCGTTTGATGTGGAATGGGTGGCAGCTGTCATAATGGAGGTACTGTTGCTTGTTGGTGGGTTTGATGTGGACGGACGTGTGAAGCTGGCCATTGGACATGTGGAGGTCAACGTCAAGGAAAGTGGCATTGGATTTGGAGTAGGACCAGTGAATCTGATGGAACCAAAGGAGTTGAGGTTGGAGAGGAAGTTGTGGAGTGCTTTTTCACTGTGAGTCCAGATCTTGAAGATGTTATCAATAAATCTGTACCAAACTTTGGGTTGGCAGGCCTGGGTAACCAAGAAGGCTTCCTCTAAGCGACCCATGAATAGGTTGGCGTACGAGGGGGCCATCCTGGTACCCATGGCTGTTCCCTTTAATTGTTGGTATGTCTGGCTTTCAAAAGTGAAGAAGTTGTGGGTCAGGATGAAGCTGGCTAAGGTGATGAGGAAAGAGGTTTTAGGTAGAGTGGCAGGTGATCGGCGTGAAAGGAAATGCTCCATCGCAGCGAGGCCCTGGACGTGCGGAATATTTGTGTATAAGGACGTGGCATCAATGGTTACAAGGATGGTTTCCGGGGGTAACACACTGGGTAAGGATTCCAGGCGTTCGAGAAAGAGGTTGGTGTCTTTGATGAAGGATGGGAGACTGCATGTAATGGGTTGAAGGTGTTGATCTACGTAGGCAGAGATACGTTCTGTGGGGGCTTGGTAACCAGCTACAATGGGGTGGCCGGGATGATTGGGTTTGTGAATTTTAGGAAGAAGGTAGAAGGTAGGGGTGCGGGGTGTCGGTGGGGACAGGAGGTTGATGGAGTCAGGTGAAAGGTTTTGCAGGGGGCCTAAGGTTCTGAGGATTCCTTGAAGCTCTGCCTGGACATCGGGAATGGGGTTACCTTGGCAAACTTTGTATGTGGTGTTGTCTGAAAGCTGATGCAGTCCCTCAGCCACATACTCCCGACGATCAAGAACCACGGTCGTGGAACCCTTGTCCGCCGGAAGAATGACGATGGATCGGTCAGCCTTCAGATCACGGATAGCCTGGGCTTCAGCAGTGGTGATGTTGGGAGTAGGATTAAGGTTTTTTAAGAAGGATTGAGATGCAAGGCTGGAAGTCAGAAATTCCTGGAAGGTTTGGAGAGGGTGATTTTGAGGAAGAGGAGGTGGGTCCCGCTGTGACGGAGGACGGAACTGTTCCAGACAGGGTTCAATTTGGATGGTGTCTTGGGAGTTTGATCATTAGGAGTAGGATTAAGATCATTTTTCTTCGTGGCAAAGTGATATTTCCAGCAGAGAGTACGAGTGTAGGACAGTAAATCTTTGACGAGGGCTGTTTGGTTGAATCTGGGAGTGGGGCTGAAGGTGAGGCGTTTGGATAGGACAGAGGTTTCGGATTGGGAGAGAGGTTTGGAGGAAAGGTTAACTACTGAATTAGGGTGCTGTGGTTCCAGATTGTGTTGATTGGAATTTTGAGGTTTTGGAGGGAGTGGAGCTGGAAGTGGGAGATTGAGTAGATGGGAGAGACTGGGTTTGTGTGCAATGAGAGGAGGTTGAGGTTTGCTGGAAAGGTTGTGAAGGGTGAGTGAGTTGCCTTTCCGGAGGTGGGAAACCAGGAGATTGGATAGTTTTTTGAGGTGGAGGGTGGCATGCTGTTCTAATTTACGGTTGGCCTGTAGGAGGATGCTCTGAACAGCCGGTGTGGATGTGGGAGAGGAAAGATTAAGGACTTTTATTAAGGATAGGAGTTGACGGGTGTGTTCATTGGCTGAGTTGATGTGTAGGTGAAGGATTAGATGGGTGAGGGCAATGGATTGTTCAGTTTGGAACTGGTATAGGGACTGGTGGAAAGAAGGGTTGCAGCCAGAGATAGGAACTTTAAGTGTGAGGCCTTTGGGCGTAATGCCAAATGTCAGACAAGCCTGAGAAAATAGAATATGGGAGCGTAATCTGGCTAGGGCGAAGGCATGTTTGCGGAGGGGATGTAAATGAAACCTAATGGGGTCATTGTGGGGGTGTTGTGAGGGTGACATGGTTTTAGAAGGTGGAAAGTGTAACATGAGGAAATGAAAATGAAAATAAAAATATAAATATATATGGGGAGGGATAAAGGTGGACTGGAAAGTAACTGGAGATCTGGTGTGAAAAAAGGCAAAAAGGTGTTGGTTACAGCTGGGCTATGTTGGACTTGGGTTGGTAGACAACGAGGTGCACAAAGGTTAGGTGGTTGTGTTGCCGCCAAAACACGTTAGAGGACGGAGAAATTCGGGAAAATTTCGAAAAAACTGTGTGTAATATATTAAAAGGAGTGGTTTTGTGGTGGCAGATTATGAAAATGAGGCTAACAATTGTCTGACGAAGAAATAATGACATTAAAACCTTGGGAAGCGGCTAAAAATTATCAGTGATGTGGGAAAAACGGATATGGAAATAAAACGAAAGTTATTAGAACTAGCCGAAATGGTTGTTTAAAAGATGAAAGGAACTGTTTGTGAACTAGAAAAGGTGGATTTTATAGCGGCGGTAGTGTTGAAAGTGGCAAAAAAAATTTTTTCGTTATGGTTTGGAAGTGGGTTACGTATTATTGAGTATATATCGGCGGGATAAAATTGTATAGCATTACGGTAAAAAGGAGAAGGTGAATACAAAGTGAAACTACTGGTAAAACAGAAAGAGAAAATAAGACGACAGAAAAGATTTCGAAATGCAACAGTGACAATAACAAACGTAATTGTTGGGTTCAAATTTATATATATATATATATATATATATATATATATATATATATATATATATATATATATATATATATATAAAAAACAAAGATGAGGTGACTTACCGAACGAAAGCGCTGGCAGGTCGATAGACACACAAACAAACACAAACATACACACAAAATTCAAGCTTTCGCAACAAACTGTTGCCTCATCAGGAAAGAGGGAAGGAGAGGGGAAGACGAAAGGAAGTGGGTTTTAAGGGAGAGGGTAAGGAGTCATTCCAATCCCGGGAGCGGAAAGACTTACCTTTGAGGGAAAAAAGGACAGGTATACACTCGCACACACGCACATATCCATCCACACATACAGACACAAGCAGACATATTTAAAGACAAAGAGATGTCAGTCGAGGCAGAAGTGTAGAGGCAAAGAAGTTGTTGAAAGACATGTGAGGTATGAGTGGCGGCAACTTGAAATTAGCGGAGATTGAGGCCTGGCGGATGACGAGAAGAGAGGATATACTGAAGGGCAAGTTCCCATCTCCGGAGTTCGGATAGGTTGGTGTTGGTGGGAAGTATCCAGATAACCCGGATGGTGTAACACTGTGCCAAGATGCGCTGGCTGTGCACCAAGGCATGTTTAGCCACAGGGTGATCCTCATTACCAACAAACACTGTCTGCCTGTGTCCATTCATGCGAATGGACAGTTTGTTGCTGGTCATTCCCACATAGAATGCATCACAGTGTAGGCAGGTCAGTTGGTAAATCACGTGGGTGCTTTCACACGTGGCTCTGCCTTTGATCGTGTACACCTTCCGGGTTACAGGACTGGAGTAGGTGGTGGTGGGAGGGTGCATGGGACAGGTTTTGCATCGGGGGCGGTTACAAGGATAGGAGCCAGAGGGTAGGGAAGGTGGTTTGGGGATTTCATAGGGATGAACTAACAGGTTACGAAGGTTAGGTGGACGGCGGAAAGACACTCTTGGCGGAGTGGGGAGGATTTCATGAAGGATGGATCTCATTTCAGGGCAGGATTTGAGGAAGTCGTATCCCTGCTGGAGAGCCACATTCAGAGTCTGGTCCAGTCCCGGAAAGTATCCTGTCACAAGTGGGGCACTTTTGTGGTTCTTCTGTGGGGGATTCTGGGTTTGAGGGGATGAGGAAGTGGCTCTGGTTATTTGCTTCTGTACCAGGTCGGGAGGGTAGTTGCGGGATGCGAAAGCTGTTTTCAGGTTGTTGGTGTAATGATTCAGGGATTCCGGACTGGAGCAGATTCGTTTGCCACGAAGACCTAGGCTGTAGGGAAGGGACCATTTGATGTGGAATGGGTGGCAGCTGTCATAATGGAGGTACTGTTGCTTGTTGGTGGGTTTGATGTGGACGGACGTGTGAAGTTGGCCATTGGACAGGTGGAGCTCAACGTCAAGGAAAGTGGCATGGGATTTGGAGTAGGACCAGGTGAATCTGATGGAACCAAAGGAGTTGAGGTTGGAGAGGAAGTTGTGGAGTGCTTTTTCACTGTGAGTCCAGATCTTGAAGATGTTATCAATAAATCTGTACCAAACTTTGGGTTGGCAGGCCTGGGTAACCAAGAAGGCTTCCTCTAAGCGACCCATGAATAGGTTGGCGTACGAGGGGGCCATCCTGGTACCCATGGCTGTTCCCTTTAATTGTTGGTATGTCTGGCTTTCAAAAGTGAAGAAGTTGTGGGTCAGGATGAAGCTGGCTAAGGTGATGAGGAAAGAGGTTTTAGGTAGAGTGGCAGGTGATCGGCGTGAAAGGAAATGCTCCATCGCAGCGAGGCCCTGGACGTGCGGAATATTTGTGTATAAGGACGTGGCATCAATGGTTACAAGGATGGTTTCCGGGGGTAACACACTGGGTAAGGATTCCAGGCGTTCGAGAAAGAGGTTGGTGTCTTTGATGAAGGATGGGAGACTGCATGTAATGGGTTGAAGGTGTTGATCTACGTAGGCAGAGATACGTTCTGTGGGGGCTTGGTAACCAGCTACAATGGGGTGGCCGGGATGATTGGGTTTGTGAATTTTAGGAAGAAGGTAGAAGGTAGGGGTGCGGGGTGTCGGTGGGGACAGGAGGTTGATGGAGTCAGGTGAAAGGTTTTGCAGGGGGCCTAAGGTTCTGAGGATTCCTTGAAGCTCTGCCTGGACATCGGGAATGGGGTTACCTTGGCAAACTTTGTATGTGGTGTTGTCTGAAAGCTGATGCAGTCCCTCAGCCACATACTCCCGACGATCAAGAACCACGGTCGTGGAACCCTTGTCCGCCGGAAGAATGACGATGGATCGGTCAGCCTTCAGATCACGGATAGCCTGGGCTTCAGCAGTGGTGATGTTGGGAGTAGGATTAAGGTTTTTTAAGAAGGATTGAGATGCAAGGCTGGAAGTCAGAAATTCCTGGAAGGTTTGGAGAGGGTGATTTTGAGGAAGAGGAGGTGGGTCCCGCTGTGACGGAGGACGGAACTGTTCCAGACAGGGTTCAATTTGGATGGTGTCTTGGGAGTTTGATCATTAGGAGTAGGATTAAGATCATTTTTCTTCGTGGCAAAGTGATATTTCCAGCAGAGAGTACGAGTGTAGGACAGTAAATCTTTGACGAGGGCTGTTTGGTTGAATCTGGGAGTGGGGCTGAAGGTGAGGCGTTTGGATAGGACAGAGGTTTCGGATTGGGAGAGAGGTTTGGAGGAAAGGTTAACTACTGAATTAGGGTGCTGTGGTTCCAGATTGTGTTGATTGGAATTTTGAGGTTTTGGAGGGAGTGGAGCTGGAAGTGGGAGATTGAGTAGATGGGAGAGACTGGGTTTGTGTGCAATGAGAGGAGGTTGAGGTTTGCTGGAAAGGTTGTGAAGGGTGAGTGAGTTGCCTTTCCGGAGGTGGGAAACCAGGAGATTGGATAGTTTTTTGAGGTGGAGGGTGGCATGCTGTTCTAATTTACGGTTGGCCTGTAGGAGGATGCTCTGAACAGCCGGTGTGGATGTGGGAGAGGAAAGATTAAGGACTTTTATTAAGGATAGGAGTTGACGGGTGTGTTCATTGGCTGAGTTGATGTGTAGGTGAAGGATTAGATGGGTGAGGGCAATGGATTGTTCAGTTTGGAACTGGTATAGGGACTGGTGGAAAGAAGGGTTGCAGCCAGAGATAGGAACTTTAAGTGTGAGGCCTTTGGGCGTAATGCCAAATGTCAGACAAGCCTGAGAAAATAGAATATGGGAGCGTAATCTGGCTAGGGCGAAGGCATGTTTGCGGAGGGGATGTAAATGAAACCTAATGGGGTCATTGTGGGGGTGTTGTGAGGGTGACATGGTTTTAGAAGGTGGAAAGTGTAACATGAGGAAATGAAAATGAAAATAAAAATATAAATATATATGGGGAGGGATAAAGGTGGACTGGAAAGTAACTGGAGATCTGGTGTGAAAAAAGGCAAAAAGGTGTTGGTTACAGCTGGGCTATGTTGGACTTGGGTTGGTAGACAACGAGGTGCACAAAGGTTAGGTGGTTGTGTTGCCGCCAAAACACGTTAGAGGACGGAGAAATTCGGGAAAATTTCGAAAAAACTGTGTGTAATATATTAAAAGGAGTGGTTTTGTGGTGGCAGATTATGAAAATGAGGCTAACAATTGTCTGACGAAGAAATAATGACATTAAAACCTTGGGAAGCGGCTAAAAATTATCAGTGATGTGGGAAAAACGGATATGGAAATAAAACGAAAGTTATTAGAACTAGCCGAAATGGTTGTTTAAAAGATGAAAGGAACTGTTTGTGAACTAGAAAAGGTGGATTTTATAGCGGCGGTAGTGTTGAAAGTGGCAAAAAAAATTTTTTCGTTATGGTTTGGAAGTGGGTTACGTATTATTGAGTATATATCGGCGGGATAAAATTGTATAGCATTACGGTAAAAAGGAGAAGGTGAATACAAAGTGAAACTACTGGTAAAACAGAAAGAGAAAATAAGACGACAGAAAAGATTTCGAAATGCAACAGTGACAATAACAAACGTAATTGTTGGGTTCAAATTTATATATATATATATATATATATATATATATATATATATATATATATATATATATATATATATATATAAAACAAAGATGAGGTGACTTACCGAACGAAAGCGCTGGCAGGTCGATAGACACACAAACAAACACAAACATACACACAAAATTCAAGCTTTCGCAACAAACTGTTGCCTCATCAGGAAAGAGGGAAGGAGAGGGGAAGACGAAAGGAAGTGGGTTTTAAGGGAGAGGGTAAGGAGTCATTCCAATCCCGGGAGCGGAAAGACTTACCTTTGAGGGAAAAAAGGACAGGTATACACTCGCACACACGCACATATCCATCCACACATACAGACACAAGCAGACATATTTAAAGACAAAGAGATGTCAGTCGAGGCAGAAGTGTAGAGGCAAAGAAGTTGTTGAAAGACATGTGAGGTATGAGTGGCGGCAACTTGAAATTAGCGGAGATTGAGGCCTGGCGGATGACGAGAAGAGAGGATATACTGAAGGGCAAGTTCCCATCTCCGGAGTTCGGATAGGTTGGTGTTGGTGGGAAGTATCCAGATAACCCGGATGGTGTAACACTGTGCCAAGATGCGCTGGCTGTGCACCAAGGCATGTTTAGCCACAGGGTGATCCTCATTACCAACAAACACTGTCTGCCTGTGTCCATTCATGCGAATGGACAGTTTGTTGCTGGTCATTCCCACATAGAATGCATCACAGTGTAGGCAGGTCAGTTGGTAAATCACGTGGGTGCTTTCACACGTGGCTCTGCCTTTGATCGTGTACACCTTCCGGGTTACAGGACTGGAGTAGGTGGTGGTGGGAGGGTGCATGGGACAGGTTTTGCATCGGGGGCGGTTACAAGGATAGGAGCCAGAGGGTAGGGAAGGTGGTTTGGGGATTTCATAGGGATGAACTAACAGGTTACGAAGGTTAGGTGGACGGCGGAAAGACACTCTTGGCGGAGTGGGGAGGATTTCATGAAGGATGGATCTCATTTCAGGGCAGGATTTGAGGAAGTCGTATCCCTGCTGGAGAGCCACATTCAGAGTCTGGTCCAGTCCCGGAAAGTATCCTGTCACAAGTGGGGCACTTTTGTGGTTCTTCTGTGGGGGATTCTGGGTTTGAGGGGATGAGGAAGTGGCTCTGGTTATTTGCTTCTGTACCAGGTCGGGAGGGTAGTTGCGGGATGCGAAAGCTGTTTTCAGGTTGTTGGTGTAATGATTCAGGGATTCCGGACTGGAGCAGATTCGTTTGCCACGAAGACCTAGGCTGTAGGGAAGGGACCATTTGATGTGGAATGGGTGGCAGCTGTCATAATGGAGGTACTGTTGCTTGTTGGTGGGTTTGATGTGGACGGACGTGTGAAGTTGGCCATTGGACAGGTGGAGCTCAACGTCAAGGAAAGTGGCATGGGATTTGGAGTAGGACCAGGTGAATCTGATGGAACCAAAGGAGTTGAGGTTGGAGAGGAAATTCTGGAGTTCTTCTTCACTGTGAGTCCAGATCATGAAGATGTCATCAATAAATCTGTACCAAACTTTGGGTTGGCAGACTTGGGTAACCAAGAAGGCTTCCTCTAAGCGACCCATGAATAGGTTGGCGTACGAGGGGGTCATCCTGGTACCCATGGCTGTTCCCTTTAATTGTTGGTATGTCTGGCCTTCAAAAGAGAAGAAGTTGTGGGTCAGGATGAAGCTGGCTAAGGTAATGAGGAAAGAGGTTTTAGGTAGGGTGGCAGGTGATTGGCGTGAAAGGAAATGCTCCATCGCAGCGAGGCCCTGGACGTGCGGAATATTTGTGTATAAGGACGTGGCATCAATGGTTACAAGGATGGTTTCCGGGGGTAACAGATTGGGTAAGGATTCCAGGCGTTCAAGGAAGTGGTTGGTGTCTTTGATGAAGGATGGGAGACTGCATGTAATGGGTTGAAGGTGTTGATCTACGTAGGCAGAGATACGTTCTGTGGGGGCTTGGTAACCAGCTACAATGGGGCGGCCGGGATGATTGGGTTTGTGGATTTTCGGAAGAAGGTAGAAGGTAGGGGTGCGGGGTGTCGGTGGGGTCAGGAGGTTGATGGAGTCAGGTGAAAGGTTTTGCAGGGGGCCCAAGGTTCTGAGGATTCCTTGAAGCTCCGCCTGGACATCGGGAATGGGGTTACCTTGGCAAACTTTGTATGTGGTGTTGTCTGAAAGCTGACGCAGTCCCTCAGCCACATACTCCCGACGATCAAGTACCACGGTCGTGGAACCCTTGTCCGCCGGAAGAATGACGATGGATTGTCAAACTGTTTATTAGCCTGTTACGGTTCCTCCTTGAGATGTGTCTACAATAGGCCTAGTGTACATGTAGACGGGTTTTCTGGTATATTCTCCCAACTCTTTGAATGGTGCCAAGACCTCCTTAAGTGTGTTCCTGCTCTAGATCTTCATCTGTTAGCACTTTTGTGTTGCTGAGGTGAGGTGGTGCAGTGGTTAACACGTTGGACTCACATTCAGCAGGACAACAGTTCAAATCCCCATCAGGTCATCCAAATTTAGGTTTTCTGTGATTTCTCTAAATCGTGTAAGGCAAATACCAGGATGGTTCCTTTGGAAGGGCACAGCCAGTTTCCTTCCCACCCTTCTCTGATGCAAGTTTTTGCTCTGTCTCTAATGAACTTATTGTTGGCAGGATATTGCACACTGATTTTCCTCCCTTCCCTCCTGTATTTGGTGTTCATAGACATGTAGAGAACTTCTTTTAGGGCCATGCACTTGTTATTATAGAAGGGCCCGTGAAACTTATCTGCTACCTCTAGTTGACTGAGCCAAGTTGTTAGTGCCATCTTTTCTGGAGGATACATGTTTCATAATGACCTTATTTTTTGGAATTCTTTAGCATTGATTAGATTAGGTTTACTTTCTTTCCAGTTGTAGTGAGGAGGTCCTCCAGGATGTAGAACATGTCAGAAAAACAATAATACATGACAAATATTTACAACTAAAACAAATAAGCTAATGTACCTTCCACAGGTCCTAAGTGGAATGTTCATCTTCTTCTTCTTCTTTTAAATGAACACTATATGAAAGGATTATTTTACAATGCTCGTTTACTAAGACCACATTAATGCACTGAATTTAAAATTAAAAAAAAAGATTTTTTTATTTATAAGTTAAGAAACACTCACACACAAATCTGTTGGTACTACTGAGAAATTCATCAATGGAGTAGGAGGAGTTGGCCACCAATAAATCCTTTAGACTTCTCTTAAACTGAATTTCATTGGTTGTTAAGCTTTTTATGGCTGCTGGCAAGTTATTGAAAATGTATGTTCCTGAATAATGCACCTTTTTGTACCAGAGTAAGTGACTTTAAATGCTTGTGAAGATTATTCTTATTTCTACTATTGATTTCATGAACTGATCTGTTGGTTTGAAAAAGTGATATATTTTAATGATAAACTTCATCAAGGAATAACTATATTGGGAAGCTATAGCTAGTATCCCTAGTTCCCTGACCAGGCCTCTGCAGGCTGTTCATGAGTTCACACCACATATAACTCTTACTGCATGTTTTTGTGCCCAGAAAACTTTAGCTTGTCTTGGTGAATTATCCCAAGAAATAATCCCATGTGACATTATGGAGTGAAAGTAAGCATAGTATGCCAGCTTTTTCATTTTTATATCTCCTATGTGTGACAGAATTCACATTGCAAATGGAGACCTGTTTAGACACCTCAGCAGTTCTGTGCTGTACTCCTCCCAGTTGAATTTATTATCTAGCTGTAATCCCATGAATTTAATACTGTCCACTTATTCTATCTGCTTGTTATCATGTATACTCGTGGGACACCCCTTACAAGTTCTGAACTGCATGTGGTGTGTTTTTTCAAAGTTTAGTGACAAAGAATTGCCTAGGAACCAGTGATTAATGCACATAAATATTTTATTAGCCAATATTCATAAGATTACACTTGATTTGCTATTTATTGCAATGTTTGTATCATCAGCAAACAAAACAAATGTGGCATCTGGTAATGTTACTGGTGAAAGGTCATTGATATACACAGGAAAAAGTAAGTGGCCTAAGATTGAACCTTGTGGGACCCCACATGTAATGAGTTCCCAATTGGATCATGCCTGATAACTGAATATGTGTCTCTTTCTTAATAACACCCTTTGTTTCCTACCAGAGATATAAGATTTGAACCGTTTTGCAGGCATTGCCTATTGCACCATAATATTCTAATTTACATAAAATGATATTGTGGTTTACACAGTCAAATTTCTTATACAGATCACAAAATATAGCAGTAGCCTGCAATTTTTTTTCTAATGGATTAAGTACATTTTCGCTGTAAGTGTAGATAGCCTTCCTAATATCCGAACCCTTTAGAAATCTGATTGCGACTTTGACAGTATGTTATTTGTGATAAGATTGTTATAAAGCTGATTGTACACTACCTTTTCTAAAATTTTTGAGAATACTGGCAAAAGTGAAAATGGACGGAAATTTCTTTATCTCCCTTCTTAAACAGTGGCTGAACTTCACCATGTTTCAACCATTCAGGAAATATTCTACTGATAAACAACTGGTTACACAGATAGTTAAATATTTAACTCAGAATCACATTCTTTAATTAACTTTGTTGATATTTCATCATACCCACTAAATGTTTTTGATTTTAAAGATTTTATGATGGACATCACTTCTGCTGGGGTAGCGAGGGTCAAATTCATATTTTGGAAGTTAATTGAAAAATCTGCTCTGAGGTATCCCCTGGCAGCATCTACAGAACCTGACAACCCCATCTTTCCAGTAATGGTTATAAAATGTTTGTTAAAAAGTTCTGCAACACTATACACATCTGTCATCAGTGTATAATTTACTCTTAATGCTATTTACCCCTCTTCACGTCTGGTTCTACCTGTCTCCTCCTTCACTATATCCCATATTTTCTCTATTTTGTTATCTGTTATGGCTATATTTTCCTTGATTTGACATCCACACTACAGTCTTTAATATTTTGCAGTATTTCTTGTAATGTGCTATAGCATCAACATCAGAGCAGTTTTGGATTGACAAATACAGTTTTCTTTTTGTTTTACAAGATACCTCTATTCCTTGAGTAGTCCATGGCTTCTTTGTGGACTTTGCTCTAACTTTGGATAGTTTTGGGAGAAAACAGTGTTAAAACAAGGTAAGTACTTTATTAGCAAAAGTGTTATTTTTTCATTCATGCCATGAGCACCATAAACATCACTCCAGTGAATGTCTCTAAGGAATGACCTAAAATAACCAATTTTTGGCTTATTGATTACTCTCTGGAGCTCAGATTTAACAGATTTTGTATCCTGTTCAGTATTAACATTTAACAGAAGGAACTGCATGTCATAGTCTGAGAGGCCATTCACTATTGATTTCGTAATATAATTTTGTTCATTGGACTTTTCTACAAAGATATTATCAGTTGCTGTTTGTGAGCAATTGGCTACCCTAGTTTGGAACATTACCATGGGAATTAAGATGAATGATAGTGTTACTAACCCGAGTAAGTTCTTATTGGGAGGATCTTTAAGGAAATCGACGTTGAAGTCACCAGCAACCACCATTTCTTTGTTTTTGATTGTTGAATGGTCCAGTACAGCTTCAAGATGGTTTATGAACAGATAATAGTATCTGCAGGTGCTCAATATACACATAATATTATGAAGGATTCTTTATGAAATTCTGCTTTTATTGTACATGCTTCCATATGCTGTTCTAGGCAAAATTTATGAATGTCTGTGTTCGTTAATTTATGACAGTTCCTGATGAACTGATCATTTTACTCTTCTAATTCCATTACGGGTTTTATTTTTAACTTCATTAGTTTCTTAAATCCATTGCCTAGCATAATCTATGTGGCATTTTTGTGAAGTGACGTTAGTCAAATTATATTTGCAGGTTCCTAACTTGCAGGCAATACCAGTGCAAAACATTCCTGGTCTAGGCAATGTGCAGCTGATCCCAGCCAGTGCTCTGTCAGTCAATGCACAGGGCCAGTTGGGAGTCCCAACAGCTCAACAAGCAACAGGGACGAGCCTAGCTGCCACTCCTGCTCAGGTAGTGGCAGCTCAGAGTGGTGGCCAGCACAGTTCGCAGCAGACTGACACTGTGGAGGGGGTTGGCCTGGGCACAAAGTGGCATGTTATCCCTCACCAGCACGTCGGACAGGCGCAGGTTGTTGTCACAGCACCTCATCCTGTTACAGTCACATCAGCTCCAGCTGAGGATACACCAGAACCACAGCAAAAGATACGACTGCGGAGAATAGCCTGCACTTGCCCAAACTGCTGTGATGGTGGAGAAAGGTAGGCTGTAGTAATATTTTAAGGACCTTCTAGCAACACTACATAGGGCTGAAATAGTTTCTCCCACACCCAGTTCCAGTTTTGTATGCACAAATTCTTAAATTTTGCTGTCAACATGTGTGTGTGTGTGTGTGTGTGTGTGTGTGTGTGTGTGTGTGTGTGTTTTGCGGGGGAGGGGGGGGGGGGAGTTGAACCCGAGACTCCAGATGGGTGAGCTGAAGCCGGGACCCACCCGCCGGGGCATTCGACTTGCTGCCCGCGATTCTGGAGACTGCTACAGTCCCTGGTCCTCGCTGCCCTCCGCCCCATTTGGCCTGCTCTGTCCGACCATGGGATGAAGGTGAATGTACTGGTCACCTGTGGCCCTCGGGCCGCCACTGCTCCCAGGACAGGACCGGACTCGAACCCGCGCCCTCCTGGACACTGTGCTGCAACTTGCTGCTAGTGGTGCTTGCCAGATGGCAACACCCGCCGCCGTCTCTGGCGCTGTTTCAGCTTACGCCTCACTCGGACCCCGGTACGCCAGGTGGGAAGCGAACCGAGCCCCTCCTGTACAGGCTGCAGACCGCTGCCACTGCCCTCTTTCAGGCACACCATGCCATCTCCAAGTTCCAGGCTGCTGTTCGTCCCACCCCGGTGTTGTGTCCCCGGAGGCGGAATATAGCCTGAACAAGTACATAGAACCAAAATACAAGTTTATGCCGAATACTTATAACATTGCTGCCAGACTGGCCTCTATAAACAAAGACCAGCACAGGTCCATCCCGACGCTCGACTGACCTGGCACTGTCTCTCTAACTAAAATTGCCTTCCTATTTATACTGGTTTCCCCCTCGCTTCTGATGTAGTGTCAGAGAGAGACAGAAACTATGTCATGGATAAATTCCCACACGTCAGCCACTTACAAGTCGCCCTCCTGGCGCTGACCTAGTGCCCCGCCTCATTCATCGCAATAACTTAAAGCAACGCTGCGGTTTCCTGCCTCGTTGCTGCACCACTCAAAACAAATCGTGCGTGCAATACCGCCATCGCAGCTACATGCCCGCTAATGCCATGTTTACCTTGTCAGGCCTGCTGGCTGTCGACTGTTACCACACTCTGCCAACGGCCCCAGATTCCATCGCCCAACCATGCCTTCATTGACTTTTGATAAAATGTCCCTTTCCCTTGACGCATGTGCACAAACAGAGGTGTCACGTGAGTGCGCACTTGTATGTAGGAAGGTTACTGTAGTTCAAATTCTACATAATACTGTATGCCTTCTTGTCCACTCACTGGATAAATTGGCTGTACATGTTCTGAAATTTATGAATCATAGGAAAAAGCTGCAATTCATACGCATTGCTCTCTTTTATAAAGTCATATTCTCGGTACAAGTTGTCTGTTGAGCTTGTTTCTTTACCTTTTTAAAGTTTATTTTTTTCTTCTGAAATTAGCAGTAATTTTATATAATTTCTTGTATATGTAGAGTCGGGGTTGACTTGGACCTGTTCAAGAGCCATTTTTGTGGTAGCGAGTCGGTGTTCAGTTCTCTTCACACTGGGCTTGTAGAGATGACACAACGGGTGGAACTGGGTGGATGTCTTCTGGTAAATCAAAAGTGTAGCAATTTGATATATTTATTCAACAGTTGAAAGAATTGCATTGTCACCATCATTGGCAGGGTCTGCCATTGACGTCGGTGTATGTTTCTATTGCGGTGTGGGCAGGCCATAACGGCAGCGTCCACGATCAGTAGTATGGTGACGAGGACCTGCCGAGACAGCACTCTGGCCCCGTTACATGCAGCTGTGACATATTCCACGACAAACACGTGCGCTTGCTCGTGATGGCGCATGTCTTAGTGTGGGACATGCTAAAGGAAGCAGTTCGACTGTGTACCCCAGCATAGGCAGCAGTGAATATGTGGCAGTGGTAAAGTGTACCCACACAGGGCAACTAGACATCTCTAAATAGACCAGCACAGGGTACATCAGCAGCAATAGTTTTTGTCAGCACAAGGCATAAGGCTTGAAAGGGGCACCCTGAGGTTTGGGACCCACAGCTGGTAGAAGTCAGCTGCCAGTAGACCTCCCAGCTGGAAGACATCAGTTTGACTCCCAGCAGCATCTGGACTTAGACACAACAGGCAGACTCACAGCTTAGTGAAGGCAGCATCTAGCAGCAACAGCCAAATGACCCGTTTCAGGATGATGACTGGCATAGGTTTGCTCTCATAACTGGCTGTAGGCAGTGACTAATTTGGTCTGCCTAAAATGGACAGTATTTATACGGGTTTGGCTCATCACTGTTTTTTCAAGACACCGTTTCCTATCACGTAAGCCACAACAGAACCACAGTGTTAGACTGTATGTCAATCAAACCAACAATGCCACAGTAGCTTCTGTCTTTATGCTGTGTCAGTGTTACTGTAGCTCTGGCTTTACCTTTGGGTCCCGAATGTGTGGCAGCTACCCCAAGCCGTGGACACCAGTACTTGTCGCATCAGCATAGTCTGCTCCTGTAAGACCACTTCACCAGCCCTTATATGACCTGCCCCAGGATACTTCTTGCATTAGACCATTGGTGACATTTTTAATTTAGCCATGCCATGTAAAGCACCAATGGTGTAACATATATTATGGAGAAGATGGTGAGAAGACTCTAGTAGTTGCGACTTTCCTAACTTCTTTCTCATGAAATATAACAATTACATCATTGTTTCAGTTTTTTCAAATGTTCTTGCTCCACTGATATTCCGTGCAAAGTTTGTATTTTTTCTTCATTGCACAAATGGCTTAATACAACTCATCTGTCATTATTTCCAGCCAACGGTCTTGTTGCAGTGATAACACTGGTTCTTGTCAAATCACCAAAATTAAGCATTATCAGGGTTGTTTAGTGCTTGCATGGGTGACCACCTGGGCCTACCGAGTGCCGTTGGCAAATGGGGCGCACTCAGTCCTTGTGAGGCCAGGGCCAGTTGAGGAACTAGTTGACTGATAAGCAGTGGTTCCGGTCATGAAAACTGACAATGGCCGAGAAAGTGGTGTGCTAACCATATTCGCCTCCATATCCACACCCAGTGCCGCCTATCCGCTGAGGATGATTGGCGGTTGGTCAGTACCGTTAGGCCTTCCAAGGCCTGTTTGGACAGACTTCTGTTTAGTTTTTGTCACTGTTTCTACAATGTCATTATGTTTGCTTTTTGTGGGGGATGACATGGTCATATTGAAGATATCAGTGATCTAATGTTTCAGAATATATGGAAAGCAAAACGGCCTCTGATCGCAGATGTGTTTTACTCAAGTTGATAAACTGTTTCCATCATTATTCTCTTCATCAGGTTCATCTAAAAAAGAATGTGCATATTCATGAGTAAGAATATTATAAGTTCCAACAGTACAAATTGTAGCATTGATCCACATGATCTGAGAAGCATCTAATGAATAACATACCTGTCTTCTTAGGTAAAAGAAGCAGATAAAATTGGTAGCCATGATTGGCATCATCACATGATATAACTGTGATTGACATTCATGGCCCACGATGTAGGACTGCCATTAGCACACTGTACCTACAGCTGCAGTAGAAACAACTCGTGGGGCTTAGCTGCCAGGCTGACTGTAAGCATAGTTTACAGCAGCACATTACAAAGCCAGAGGTCATTGTAAATTGTGCTTATAGTTAGTGAAACCTTGCGGCCAGGCCTCCTCGACTGCAAGTACAGTGTATTAACAGCAGCTCTGTGTCCATCACAGTTATAACATTTTATATCATGTGGTGATGCCAATCATGGCTATCAATTTTATCCAATTCTTTTACTAAGTTTGAGAAGACAGGTATTTTATTCGTTAGATGCTTCTCAGATCGTGTGAATCAATGGCTACTACTTGCATGGTAATGACTTATCACAATACTCTCACTCATAAACATGCACATTCCTTTTTAGACAATTCTGATGATGATCATAATGATTGAAACTAATTATTGAATTGAATAAAACAAATTTGCAATTAAATTTTTGTTATTGTTTTTCTGGTTCTGAATCATCTTTTGAATTATACAGATTTTCAAAGATTTCTTGGAATTGTTGCAGAATTTTCTCTTTCATTAATTGTTACTGCGCCATTTGACATCTTAACTGATGAAGTGTGGCTTCTGTCAAACACAGTTTCTATTTCCTCTTCTTCCGTGTTAACAGTCTTTGAGAAACAAGGCATTGGTCGCATATATTACTGACAGATATCTTTGTCAGTGCCACTGGTTTCTTATAAGATATATCCAGGATAGAAGTGTCCCATGTCAATAATCTGCTAATTCAGTTGTATAAAAAACATATTTTTCCTTCAAATCAGACAATCCTTCTAAAAATTACAAAATCTATTGAAAACGGCTGCCCTGCACCTCTGTATAATGTTGTACTTATAAGAGCACTTTCAAGCACATTTAAAACAGGACTGTTATTTCTTTACACCTGCATATGTTTTCCTTGTGTTTACTTACCATTTTTTAACTTTTTTTTATTTTTCATTTTAAATATTTCCCTCAATAAAAATCACAAGAAGACAAGTCTGACAGATGAGGCGGTCTTCCACAAAGACTTCATGAATTCAGGACAGTGGTTGCCGGGACTTTTGCACATAGCTCTATCTTGTTGGAAAAAACTGTGCTACCTTCCATGTTCATTTAACTGAGCATAGAAGTTCTTGGAAATTCTACCGTGACAGTGACTGCAAAGAACATTGGATTGGAAATTTTAGTACCTGAAACTGGACACCAAATTCCAATTCTTTTTAGTGCAACGGATTTTGGTGCACACTATGTGAGTTTTCAGCTATCCAGAAAATCAAGCTTCATCACTTATAAAGTACAGTGTCGGGTCAGGTTTACCATTCACAATCTTTTATTCAACCACTTGCAATACAACCCTCTTTTGTCTGTCAGTGGCAAGTAATGCCTGTAAATGTTAATATGGTATGACTTCATATATATGCCCTTCAGTACAGACAGTTTTTTTTGGGCTAGCAGTAATTTTTTACAACATATTTGAGACCACTTCAAGAGTTGAAACCTTAGTCTTATGCTCATTACACATGCCAGTTTGGTCATGTGACTTGCCGGTGCTGTTGAGTTGTGCTCCTCATTTAACATGCAGTTCCCGTAAGGCCTTCCACACTGGCGATTTGACTGTGCAATCTGCTGTGCACCCACTAGGCCCCATGGCTGGTTGCAGTGTTTCAGCCACTACAGGGGGACGGAGGGGGTAAACTGCTGCTGCCTAGCCTCACTGACTGTGGTGCTTTTATAGTTTGTCGCACTTTGTGATTGTTGACTCATGTGTATTCACCGTGTTGTTTTAGGGAATTTTGTATACTTTCCTGCTGCAAAAATAACTTTCGATGTAGAACTCTTCATCATTAAAGTAGGACATCAAACCAGTAATTTGAGGTTCAGAAAGTCAGGATTACAGCAAGAACATCAAAAAACAAAAAACTCTTCCAGACTTCGAAAACCTGGTACTTTCATTGACATCTGTATTTTCTTTTCAATAACAAAATGAAAAACAACACTTACCTTGTCAAAATATATTTCGTAACTGGCTCATACAAGCAAACAGATGGCTCTGACCACAGAGCTTCAGCTGTGTGGTTTATTCATGTGCCCAGCAATTCAGCTGTGCAATAGGCACGTATTGCGGTGATTGAACTGCATGGCTGTATCACCATGACAAAGTCGCCTCTGCAAAAGCAGCCTTATGCTTATACTGAGAATTAGCGACATTATCACTGGACTGGCATTTTGTTATCAAATTCTGACCACTGTTTTTCCCAGGGTAACGGGAGTTCAGGAATTGTTTTTGACTCTCTTTAAATGATCAACTCCTTATGAAAGCTTCAGCTGTGAACACTCGTTCATTCACAGAATACGGTATGCTTTACTTGAATAACTTGAAGAATGATGAAAAGATACTCGTAGCAGTTTTCAACAACAAGCAACAAATGAAGTTTCGACAATTAACTGTGGTCATCACACGAGCAGAACATGGTGTGAGCAGAAAACAGTAAAATCAATAGAATAGGCCTGCTTTTACCATAGACAAACTGTACTGCATCAGTGTTGTGAAATTTCAGAATTTGAGGAGGAACTGGACAAGGGGTGTCCATATCACCAAAACTATTCTCTGTAGTCATAAAGGATTCATGAACTAAGAAAACAAAGAAGGAATATGTGTTAATCAAACATGTGTGAACTGCTTGTGTTTTGTGGACAACATCGTACTGTTTGTCTCTGGTGCTGCTTCAATAATAGTTTTAAACACAGCACTGAGACACACTTTCAATGCAAAAAACGATTTAAAAAGCCAAGAGTTGCTCAGCAAACAGTAGAGAATTGCAAATCACTAGGAGAGGCAGAGAAACAGAGAAATGGATCAGGGAACAGACTGTAGTGAAAGATGTGAATACAACTCTAATGAAAATGGAGTAGAGTTGGGCAGATGGGTGGTAAATGGACCAATAAAATTCTTTGCTGGATTCCAAGATAAGAAAAGCCCAAGACAATAGTAATGGTAGATGGGTTGATTACATTAGTCTTATGACTGGTTTTGTGCCACATGCTCTCAGTTTTTTCTTCTATATATTCCAGTCTCTGTCTTTGCATACAGTTTTTGCCATCCATAGCTCTAATACCTTGGAAGCTTTTCCTAGATGCATTGACAACACTGGCATGTATATGTGATGATCATAATATATGGCAAAGAAGAATGGAACATGGCCAAATTTTGGTCTGAAAATTATGATCTCCAGGCATGAAAAAGTGAAGTAATCATGGAAAAAGTGTAGATGAGGCCTTTATTTACCAGTGGATATCTTATGGCTGATGATGCAGGATGTGAGTGTCAGACCTAATGTGAAAAATGTCAAGCTACACTATGACTCAGAGTCCACCTTAAACTGTAGGCCTCCCTGTAACTGGCGGGGTAAGTTACACTGAACATCAGAGGAAGACAATGTCCTACTACATCCAGTAGAATCAAGTGTGATAAAGTGTTGTGGTGTCCATTTTCATCAGCAAGCTACTGTGAAGTGTGTGACAGAGGGTACTTAGCATTGTACCAAACATTTAGGTCTCTTCCCTTTCCAGTTGCCTATGTAACATGGCAAGGATGGTGGTGTAAATGGCTCTGTGCCTGCTTTAATTCAAGTAATCTTGTCTTCATGATCCCCACAGGAACAGTATGTTGTGAGGCTGAAGTATATCTCTAAATCCTCCACTTAAAACTGTTTCTTGAAACTTTATAAGCTTTTGTGGATGATTCTTGTTTTATTTTCACGCATCTGCCAGTTCAGGTTTTCCAACATTTCTTGTGGATCAAACAAACCTTTAACCATTTGTGCTACCTTTCTTTGTATTTGTTCAATATGATCTTTTAGTCCTAATTTGTGTGGGTCCCACACACTTGGACAGTTTTCCAAGATGGACATAAAAGTAATCCGCCATTGACACAAAGTCTTCCATTTGCCTTACCTTCAACTCAGCCTGTGTTATAATTCCATTTCATATCCCATCAGATTGTATAATTTGAATGGTGCCAGTGATGATTCACTGATGTTGTAGCCATAGGATAGCAGTTTTCTGTATTTTGTCAAGTGTAAAATTTTACATTTCTGCACATTTATAGCACATTGCCAATTTTTGCAACACTTTGAAATCTTATTAAGATGTAACTGTATACTGTGCAGCTTTTTCAGATAGTACTTCATTAGAGATACTGGCATCACTTGCAAAAAGCTTAAGGTTACTGTTAATTCTGTCTGCCAGGTCAGTACTATAGAGTATGAACACCAAATGTTCCAACACACTACCCTGAGGTATACATGAAGTTACTTCTGTTTGTGTTAGTGACTGCCCAATAGAGACAACATGCTGCATCCTCCCTGTGATTAAATCCACAATCCAGTCACAAATTTTGTTTGATACCCAATTAATTGCACTTTCTTTAAGCATTGGTTTGATATTGAGTCACATGCTACCCATGTGTCACTCACCGATTTGGATACACTTCAAAAATGTTGTAGTGTAGGTCAAAATATGAGACATGTATTTTTTTATATGTGCCTACCTGCCTGTTGAAGTGGTGAAAACCCTCCTGAAGAAGACACGGTTGGTATCTTCCCGAGTGCATATTGTCGAAACAATAAGAGATACAACAAAAACATTGAAACATAATTTCCATGGTTGCTACTGATTTTTACAACTTTGCAATCACATCTGTAAAGATTTTCATATATTTTGAAATATATGGCAAAAAGTTTGTGTGTAGTAAATCTAATAGTATATTTAACAACAAATTCAACAATATATAATAAAGTTACATTCCGAAGTCACAGTAGTCAGATATAAGTTGGAAGTACCCCTGTACACTGCTATAAGTGCATTCTGTCTGCCGTATGATGCTTGTCATATGTGGCAATAGTGTTGTTTGCAATTCCACATTGCAGCTATGTAAGATGGGCTCCTGAAGAATTTAATTGAAACAACAATGTCTGTTTCTCTGTCCAGTCTGAGAATAGGCATTGTGGAGGTAGCAAGAGGCTATTCCCATTTTGTATTTTCATGGCCTTCATTCTATTCGTTTGTTGTTTGTTTTGTTTAGTTTCTTTGGTTGTTTGGTTTTGGATATTACGTTTGACATTTACTTTGTTGTTTTACAATATTTAGGTTGTGTTGCATTATCTTTGCTGGTCAGTGCGATAATGAGGGAATGTTGTATTAACCATTGCAAAGAAGTGCTGCATGCACGTACGCATTGTGCACCACACACATCTGATTATTGCAATATTATTGCACAATTTACAGAATGTACTATAATTTTTAAAGCAATAATTAACAGGAGGTTAACATTTATCAGGTTTTTCTGTGATGTATCCACTCTTGAACCAAACTTACCTAAACATATTCACCAATCGAGGGGATGAAAACTGCTTAGGAATCAAAGATTGAATTTTTGGGATATTATTACTCAGGTGCAAATTTACATAATAGCCGTATAGTAGGATTGCATCAGAGATCTGTTGTAGAAAATTCTTCCATGGTCTGAATGTGTAAACATCAATTGGCTGGTTTATGCTGATTGTTCCAGCAGGAATCTTTATACATTGTATGGCCTTATTTCCTTGTTCCATATATTTGGCAATAGATTGCCAGAATAAAGTATTAAGAGAGAGACTAATCTACACTATAAATTTTTACAAAGGCTGTGGTAATTATGAGCATGTAGGAAGCATTAATATGGACTTACTGTGGCAACATGTATATTGCGACTTATACTGTGACCTTGTACTCTAAGGGGGGGTCGCGATGAGAAGATAACGCCATCAGTCTGCCCAAGACCTCTGCACACACGGGTGGCCACTCATGTGGCAAGGCGAGAAAGGACATCGAATCGCTCGGCGGAAACACAATGATGATGAGGTATTGGATGACTGGACAGTAGGATAGATATGCATTAATGTGTGCATGCACTTCAACTGCGAGTGTACAGGTGCACGTACTGTCATTCGGTAATCACCACTCCAATAAATAAGCAGATTGAAATAGAGTAGCATGTACAGAGTGTAACAGACTGAATGTTTGCATGTTTATTCCGAATACAGCACGATGGATCCAAAGAATGTAGTACACCTATTACACAAAAGCTTCGATCATCTGCAATACAATATCGACTCTATCATTACCAATGAAGAAATATCATTCGCATTACATTTAGTGAATCTGATTAAAGAGTCAACACTAATGTATTTGTAGACAGTTATAGTACTTTGACCTATGATGATGAAAGTGTATTTCCTGAGGCTGTCGCAGTGAAAGAGGTGTTTGAAGAGGATTATGAGGATATAGTGGAAGACAGTAAGAAGAGTAAAATGGTAATAAATTTGAGATATAAAAAAGACAGTTATATTTTGACATGGAAAGAAGAGGAATAAGAGTTTAAAAACAGTTGAAGATAATTTCAGAAAGTTAAAGGACACAAAGTCACTATATAGATGGGAAACAGATGTCACTGAAGGTGGGATGTGAAGCAACAAATTATTGCAGACTTACTAACATGTATTCGAACAATTCCAGAGGGCATGCAATAAATCGCTACCTGTTCAATACTTGGACCTGAAAAGATGGGTTTTGAAGGTGAGAGATGAAATTAATTTATTGTGCCACCTATTCATGTTATCTATGAAATGGATTCACCCATTTTTAAAATAAGGCATAGAATTATTTCCAGAAAGATTAATAAATTTGTTACTCAAAAGCAATTAACCAATAAAGAACATTAGTAGAACAGGCTAATGGATTTGTGACAAATGTAAAATCAGATATTGCGTCATTATGAAAGGACAATGTTTACAATTCTGACCAATCTGAATTTAATTTGGAGACACATGCAACATACCCTATCCTTTAAAGGAGCACTAAAAATTGAATGTTTCGCTGAATCGTTGAATTTGTTAATGTATAGCTATATGATACAGCCAGTCCTCTCTGCAAGTGGCATTTTACGATCTCCTTTGCTCATAGTCCTGCAGGAAACAGGTGGCCAGTTTGGACCCATTGTTCAAAGACTATGTACAAGACCGATAATATTGTTGCATTTGCTCCAACATCTGGTAAATCAACATCAGATATTGCTATTAAATGGTTTGCGAATGTTTACTTACGCTATGTGATCAGAAGTATCTGGACACTCCCAAAAACATACGTTTCTCACATTAGGTGCATTGTGCTGCCAGGTAAGCCATATCAGCAACCTCAGTAGTCATTAGGCATCATGAGAAAGCAGAATGGGGCACTCCGCGGAACTCACGGACTTCAAACGTGGTCAGGTGATTGGGTTTCACTTGTGTCTTATGTCTGTTCGTGAGATTTCCACACTCCTTAACATCCCTAGGTCCACTGTCTCCAATGTGATAGTGAAGTGGAACTGTGAAGGGACACATACAGCACAAAAGCGTACAGGCCAATCTCGTCTGTTGACTGACAGAGACTGCCGAAAGTAGAAGAGAGTCGTAATGTGTAATAGGAAGACGTCTATCCAGACCATCACACAGGAATTCCAAACTGCATCAGGGTTCACTGCAAGTACTATGACAGTTAGGCGGGAGGTGACAAAACTTGGATTTCATGATCGAGTGGCTGCTCATAAGCCACACAACACACCCATAAATGCCAAACAATGCCTCACTTGGTGTAAGGAGCGTGAACATCAGACAACTGAACAGTGGAAAAAACATTGTGTGGAGTGACAAATCACGGTACACAACGTATAGATCCTACGAGAGGCTGTAGGTATGACGAATGCCCGGTGAACGTCATGTCCAGCGTGTGTAGTGCCAACAGAAAAATTCGGAGGTAGTGGTGTTAAGGTGTGGTCGTGTTTTTCATGGAGGAGCTTGCACCCTTTGTTGTTTTGCGTAGCACTATCACATCACAGGCCTACATTGATATTTTAAGCACCATCTTACATCCCACTGTTGAAGAGCAAGTTGGGGATGGCGATTGCATCTTTCGACACTATCGAGCACCTGTGCACAATGCACAGCCTGTGGTGGAGTGGTTACACAACAGTAACATCCCTTAATAGATTGGCCTGCACGGAGTCCTGACCTGAATCCTATAAAACACCTTTGGGATGTTAGGGAATGCCAACTTCGTGCCAGGCCTCACTGACCGACATCGATACCTCTCCTCAGTGCAACACTCCGTGAAGAATGGGCTGCCATTCTGCAAGAAACCTTCCAGCACCTGATTGAACATATGCCTGTGAGAGTGGAAGCTGTCATCAAGGCTAAGGGTGGGCCAACACGATATATTAAATTCCAGCAATACCGATGAAGGGCGCCACGAACTTGTAAGTCATTTTCAGCCAGGTGTCTGGATACTTTTGATCACATAGTGTAACTACTGTTGTTGAACAATCCCTCCTGTATTTGGATTGCCGGACAGGACAAACAGAAAACAAATTCAACAATATAGACAAAGGTAATAAGGATGTAAAAATTACGGCTATTTGTGCTGGAACAAACAGCATAATCCAGCCAGTTGATGTTTACACATTCAGATTGTGGAAGAATTTTCTAAAGCAGTTCTCTGATGTAATCCTACTGTACTGCTATGATGGAAATTTGCACCTGAGGAATAATATCCTGAAGATTCAATCTTTGGTTCATAATCAGATTTCATCCCCTCGATTTGTGAACACGTTTAAGGTATGCATGGTTCAATAGCGGATACATCACAGAAAAACCCGATAAATGTGAATCTCCTGTTAATTATTGCTTTAAAAATAGTGATATGTGCTGTAAATTGTATAAGCAGGAGTGATGGCCACATGGGCTGATATAACAGTGAATCGATCTATCCAGTTAAATTATGCTGTAAATTGTGCAATAATCAGATGTGCATGGTGCACAATGCGTATGTGTATGCAGCTCTTCTTTGCAATAGATAATACAATGTCCCCTCATTATTGCACTGACTATCACACATACAACCTAAATATTTTAAAATAACAAAGTAGATGTCAAACGTAATATCCAAAACCAAACAACCAAAGAAACAAATAAAGCAAAATGGAAATAGCCTGTCACTACCTCCACGTTGGCTTTTCTCGGATACGACAGAGAGCGAGACCTTATTGTTTCAATTAAATTATTCAGGAGCCCATATTTTATGGGTGCACTGTAAAATTGCAAACACACTATTGCCATGTATGACAAGCATCATACAGCAGACTGTGTGTGCATATAGCTGTAAATAAGGAGTACTTCCAACTTACATCTGACTATTGCGACTTCCTGATGTAACATTATCATATATGGTTGAATTTGTTGTTATATATACTACTAGATTTACTACACACAAATGTTTTACTGTTTAAAAAATTGTGAGGTGAGGGGAGGATTATGAAATATATCAAAATCTTTACAGATGTGATTGCACAGTTGAGAAAAACAGTAGCAACCATGGAAATCATGTTTCAAAATTTTTGTTATATCTCCTACTCTTTTGATGATATGTGATCAGAAAGATGATAACTGCATTTCATTCAGGAGGGTTTTCACCCCTCTTCGATGACTGTATGGGCATGAATAAAAAAATACATGTATCGCATTTTGACCTCGACTACAACATATTTGAAGTGTATAGGAATTGGTGAGTGGCACTTGGGTAGTGTTACTTGTCAGAAGTCAAGAAATACAGCATCCATTTCATTACCATTACCCATGACATTCAAGATGTCATTTGAGAAAAAATGCTAGTTGGATATCTATTGATTGACTTTTTAAATACACGCATTTTGTATTGGAAGATATCATTATGTTTGAGGTACCTCATTATGTTTAAGTTTACAATGTGTTCTATTATTTTCTTGTAGACAAGTGTAAGCTGTGCTTCCTTCCAGTCACTGAGCACAATTTTTTGTTCGGTGGATCTTTGACATATACTTAAAATGACAGCTCACTAAACTGCAAATTCTATGTACAATCTGACAGAGATTCCTCTGACATACCAGCCTTGTTTAATTTTTGCAATTTCAGCTCTTTCTCAGTGCAGCTGCCACAAATATCTGTATTGTTTGTCTTCACTGTGGTACGAGAATTAAACTGTGGCTATACTCGTGTATCTCTTCCTTAGTGAAGGAACATTTGAAAATGGAATCCATAATTTTTTCTTTAGCTTTGCTACCTTCAGTTTCAGTTCCTGTCATGGATGTCTGCAAGGAGGATTGGAAGTGGGGCAAGAGGGGGGCAACTACTGCCGCAACCCTCCTCTGCCCCCCCCCCCCCCTGCCATAACCCTCCTCTGGCACACACCCCTCCCCCTTGTTTTGGAATCCAGAGTACATGGCTTTTCAGTTCATATATTGAGTGTGTAAACATCAATTCTCAGTTCTCTGGGATATAATAAATTTGAGCCCCCAGGTTTTTTCATACTCCTCGCTGGAGGTAAATGTTTTGAATTCATCTTTGTCAGCTGCTCATGGTCTTGTGGTTAGCATTGCTGACTCTGAGTCAAGGGCCCTTGGTTCGATTCCCGGCCATGTCGGTGATGTTCTCCGCTCTGAACTGTGTGTGTCTGTTGTCCTTGTCATCATTGCTTCACAAGTGACCAAAGTGGCATCAAGTAAAATGATTTGCACCAGGCATCCAAACTCCCAGGAAGGGTTTCCAAGCCAGAAATGCCATATACATATTTTTTTTTAATTCCTCTTTGAGATACTACGTGACTTTGTCTTTCTCTAGCTTACTGAATATGTAAAGCTTCTTATTTGTTTTAGCTGCCCTTGTACTGTAGTAATAATTGGTGCTACAACTGCTTCATAGTCATTGATACTATTTTCAATATGTTCACCCTCAAAAAGATCAATTCCTTTGAAGCCAGTAGACCTAAAGTCTGATCCACGAACAATGGCGCAGCTCGAGACACGGACGGGGATTGCAGTGTTGCCAGTTGTCTGCGCATACACATGCTCTGCGCTTGAAGAAAGTGTGTATACTGCAAATTATGGCTCTTGCTTAATTGTGCAGAATTTGTCACTTATTAGATGTGACAATGTGCAACTAATTGAATAAAAATTCACTAAATAACTCACTACAATCATGTTTAACACTCACATTGCCTACGACATTCACATCAGAGTACAGAGAATGCTACTGGAACGCTCATTGGTTGTTGGAGTATGTGTGACGAGGATGCGCAGAACAAGCCTAAACTCAACTACCATCATTTGTGACTCTAATTTTAGTATATTTTTATCACAAGTGGGCTTTTGAACAATTTGTTCCCAGTATTTTTCAGAGAAAGTATTTAGTGTTACTGTACTGGATGTCTTGTCAAAAGCACTACTCCAAAAACATTAATTATCCCAATCAATTGTTGGCGGAATAAAGTCTGCTGCAGTAATGAAAATATGACTGGGGAACATATGTATTAGTGATTGAGTGTTTCTCTAAACTTTTTGGTTACATTTGGGGATGAGCCTGGTGGCCGATAGATGGATCCAACTGTAAGTTTATACCCACACCTGATACTGAGTCTTGCCCAAACAATCTCAAACACAGCTTCGATTTCAATCTTGGTGGATTTGACTTTTGCGTATTCTGTGACAAATATGCCACCTCCATTTCACATTAGCCTATCCTTTTGATATGCATTTAGATTTACTCCAAAAATCTCCCTGCTGTCATCTCTAGGTTTAAATGAGCTTTCTGTAGTTAGTATTGTATGAGATCTACTACTTTTTAGGACTGCTCTAAACTCTAGGACTTTGCTGCAATTGCATTGATAGTTGTTAACTAAGATTTTGATTGTTTCATCCTCAGGGAGCATATCTTTGACTCTTAAATTAATACTTTGGTGTATCCCACAAAAGAAAAAGAAAAAGAAACACTACTGTACATGCCGCACACAGTAAGCCAACTGGGTAGTCACTGTTATGTTATGTACTCTGACACAAAGGGAGCACTCTGCAGTTTTCAGGCTGGTGTAAGTCCTACACATCATTTCCAAAGTGTCTGGTTCAAGCCTTTTACAGAAGGCCCCGATCAGTTATGGGGCAGTGCTGCAAATAGTGAATTTGTCAAAAATTCTTCAGCAAGGCTAGTCTTCCTCAGTTCTGTGGAATGATCTAAGTATGACATTAGACCCCAGAGGACAGTCATTGTTTATTCCCATGTGTGCCATAGTCTGCAGCTGCTCTATCAGTGGCTGCCTGAGTAATCCCTTCAACACATTGAATGAGGTCTCCAGTCTTATATAGACAGTTCAAACAAAGTGATTCATCTCTTCCCTTGGTGCCATTGCCTCAAGGGGTAACATTATTCACTATGCATTTGTACTGCTGATTATTAACTGACCCCTTGCCCTTTTGCCCTTGCTTCCCCATCAGAGGATGCTGCAGGTTTCCCAACATGTGAAGTATCTCTCACTGAGTCAGATACAGTGGAAGTGGGTGTAATAGCTTTAGTTCTCCCTGGTTCCTGCCTCCTCTGTATGTGAGCATTAGACCTACCACTGATAAATGCCACTCACAGTGACTGGTTTGATACATCCCTGTCTTCCTCTACAGTTTATTTGCTCTGCAGCTCCCTTTAATGCCATGAAAGCTATTCCCAGATCCTCATCAGTTCAGTTAATTTTCAGCGTCCTTTTGTAATGCTGAATATCAGAAAATTTTCATTATCTTATTTTCCATTTTTTGCACAATTCGTGATCCACTGTAATGTAATACTGTGCTCCAAATATACACTTTCAGAAACTTTTTTCTCAAGTGAAGGTCTGTATTTGACACTAGTACATTTATTTTGGTGAGAAGTGCTCTTTTTGCCTGTTCTAGTCGTACCCTCTTTACTTTGTCCATCATGCCACATTTCTTCACTTCATCTACTATGTACCTCCAACTTGAATGCCAATTTTCTTGCAAACTTCATTTCTTCTGCTCCTCAGTCCTTTCGTCTATCATTAGTTTACTATCAGTCCATATCGCTTTTGGAGTATACTGTGCATTCCGTGCAGCAGGTCCTACAATTCTTCATAACTTTTTCAGAGGGTACTGTGTCTTATCATTGTTATGCTGACCCCCTGAATTTTAATCCCACTTCTGAATCTCTCTCTTATTTTTTCATTGCAAAGAGTACAGCTTGAACTGTAAAAGACAGTGACTGAGTCTCTCCGTATGCCTTGTTTAATCCAAGCTTTCTCTCATGGTCTTCCATTCATGTTGTTCCCTCTTGGTTAGAGTGCATATTACATATCACCCATCCTTTCCTGTAGTGAAAAATGTGTAGTTTTCATTCCCTCATTGAAAAATAAAGTTATGTCATTAATTTTTTGGTTGCTTGCAGGTACATGTCTGCAATTCTTGTGCACAATTGAATCCCCAAACCACATCTGACGTGCAATTAGAGGAACAAAAACACAATGGGGCAGCCTACTGATAAAATGAAGTAATTCACTTTCAGCTGTGGCAGAAATTCTGCAGTTGTCTCAGGCCAGTCGAGATAGTTAAAGAAGCCATATGGATTGGCCTGACACAATTGCAACATTTCCAATACTGAAAACAAATTATAGCATGTTAATCCACTTTATCATTTTGTTTTGGCTCCTCTAGTGGTGTGTTATGCTACTGTGGCATAGAGATTTCAAAGTGTACCTTGACTGGAAACATTTTCCTGCTGCCCCCCCCCCCCCCCCTCCCCCTGCCCCGGGTATTAATTAAGATTTTGTCTTCCCCTCATCTACTTATTTTTCTCAGTATTTCAAACATCTTGCAACACTTTACACTGACAAATAAAGTCCTATAAAAGTATGTTGATGTATTGTGAATCTTGCTTCCATTGTGAAGTATAACATCAGAACTGCCTCTCTTCGTAAACCCAAATTGATCATTGTCTAACAGATCCCCATTCTGCTCCTATCTTCAGGATTATGTATATAATATTCTTACAAAATTCTGATTGTATGTCCTCTGTCTCGTAGATTTTACAAACTAATGTGTGTAATTATGTGGGTTGCCACTTCTCTCAATAAATTTAGAAATTTTAAATGAACGTTATCCATTTCTTCTGCCTTGTTTTGTCGCAGATTTTCTAAAGCTCTGTCAAATTCTGAAACCAATAGTGGATCCTCTATGTTCTCTGAATCAATGCTCATTCTTTTCTCTCTTTCATCTAGTTAGTAGACAATTTTCCTCTTCATTGAGGCCTTCAGTAGATGCTTCCCACCTAATTGCTCTCTCCTGTATTTAACAGTGGAATTTCTTTTGCACCTTTAAAGTTGATGGCTTTGCTTCTAAATTATCCAAACTTAACTTTTCTGTGTGTTGAATCTGTCCTGACAACCTTTATTGCACATATATTTGTCTTCTTGTGTGACTATCTGTTTTAGAACTTCCATTCCTTTTCAGCTGATCTGCTTGTTATCACGGTATCTTCAGTCTTGGAGAACTTTTGAACACAAATCAACAACCCTTAATTCTTCAGTATCCAACTTCCTTACAAATTTATTCTCCATGATGATTCTCCAAAACTTCACCCAATTACTCATACTGATTCTAAATTACAGAGTTTTTTGTTCACTTAACTGGCCACATATGGTAGCTGTGATGATTTTTTTAATAAAGATAACAGCTATTTTATATCCTCAGCTATTTTTGAAATCAAGCAGCAATTTGTATTCTCAAAAAAAGAAATTACAGATTAAGAAATAAAATTTAAATTCATTGATTCTTATACATTTTCAGTGTTTATGAAATTATTTTCGTAACTGCACTTAGATTCTTATGCTGGTGTTTTTTTTTTTTTTTTTTTTTTTTTTTTATGCATTGAGTGCTTGACAATCCATTTCTGCTTGTTTATAGTTCAGGGTTGTATGAGGCCAAGGGATAAAGTTTTTGTACTGGTACTGAGGTAGAGTTAATATAATTGAAGTTCATTGATTCATGTTATGCAGTTATGCATGTCAAGTGTCATCTTCTTCTGTAGAATACTTTTGTTTATATAACTTTTTAAAGCAGTTATGTTTCATTCAAATAGATCAATTACATCACAATATGATTATGAACAGTTGGTAACAAATAGTTTAGGAAGTATCTGATTCCATAGTACTATCGAGAGAATGTGTATGGTATACAGGGTGATTCAAAAAGAATACCACAACTTTAGGAATTTAAAACTCTGCAACGACAAAAGGCAGAGCTAAGCACTATCTGTCGGCGAATTAAGGGAGCTATAAAGTTTCATTTAGTTGTACATTTGTTCGCTTGAGGCGCTGTTGACTAGGCGTCAGCGTCAGTTGATGCTAAGATGGCGACCGCTCAACAGAAAGCTTTTTGTGTTATTGAGTACGGCAGAAGTGAATCGACGACAGTTGTTCAGCGTGCATTTCGAACGAAGTATGGTGTTAAACCTCCTGATAGGTGGTGTATTAAACGTTGGTATAAACAGTTTACAGAGAATTCAGCCAATAAAGTTTTTGGTCCCTTTTTCTTCGAAGGTGCTACTGTAACTGGACTACAGTATCTGGAGATGTTAGAGAATTGGCTGTTCCCTCAGCTCAAACAAGAAGCACAACAATTCATATTTCAGCAGGATGGAGCGCCACCACATTGGCACTTATCTGTCCGTAACTACCTGAACGTCAACTACCCGAGGCAATGGATCGGCCGCGAGGCAGCCCGTGACAGAGCACTTCATCACTGGCCTCCAAGAAGCCCTGATCTTACCCCCTGCGATTTTTTCTTATGGGGGTATGTTAAGGATATGGTGTTTCGGCCACCTCTCCCAGCCACCATTGATGATTTGAAACGAGAAATAACAGCAGCTATCCAAACTGTTACGCCTGATATGCTACAGAGAGTGTGGAACGAGTTGGAGTATCGGGTTGATATTGCTCGAGTGTCTGGAGGGGGCCATATTGAACATCTCTGAACTTGTTTTTGAGTGAAAAAAAACCTTTTTAAATACTCTTTGTAATGATGTATAACAGATGGTTATATTATGTTTCTTTCATTAAATACACATTTTTAAAGTTGTGGTATTCTTTTTGAATCACCCTGTATTTTACATGAAAAATTATGTGAGACAGCTTTGTGCAAGGTGTGTGTTTTAAATGCTGACCACAAGCAAACATAAAGCAATATATTCCTCAATAATGTTTGAACTGGTTAAAATAAAACTGTATGTTAATCTGTTGTGGAGGATGAGATTTGAATCCAACACTTTATGCCAGAGGAGAAACAGTTATCAAAGTGAAATCCAGTTACTCTGCATCAGAAAAAAAAAATGATTTCACCTGCTGGGAAAATTACAGTCATTGTTTTATGGACTGCAGAAGGGATTTTTCATGTTGACTGAAACAATATCTGGCAAGTACTGCACACGTTTTCTAGATTTACTGGGTGGGGGAAAATGTATGATGGCACTTTAGTTGTAAAAGAAAAAAAAATATATTCAGTAGGATAGTGCATCAGCCCACAAAGGTTGTTTGTAAATCTGATAACAGCTGGATTTCAAATATGATTGTTTGGAGTATCCATTGTATTTGCCGATTATGATTTCCAAGTGTTTAACATCCAAAGTTATAGGTGCAGGAAAACAGTTTGAGACCAGTAAAAAATCTGTGGCTATCATAGCAGTGTGGACTGCAGATATTTTTCATTGCTTTTCGCAGATGAAATCTACTCACTGGAAGAAACTGAATAAATTACATTACACCATCATGGGGCTACTGGATCACGGGGTCCTGGGTTTGATTCCAGGCCAGGTCAGGGATTTCTCCACCCGGGGACTGAGTGTTTGTGTTGTCCTCATCGTTTCATCATCATTCAGGAAAGTGACAAGACTGGACGGTATAAAGATTGGAAATTTGTACAGGTGCTGATAGCTGTGCAGTTGAGCACCCTACAAACCAAATATCATCTTCATCAGTAATGGGGTTAGTTCAGAGGGGGGAGGGATGGGAGGTGGGCACTGGTCAAGACCTTTCCACTTTGACCTCATATGCATCACTTGCTCTGTATCTTTACAGAGTATTTAATGTGTTTTATGCCGGATAACTTTTTGTTTTCAGAGTACATTACTGTGTAAAAGTGATGTAAGGAATAAAGAAAGATGCTATCACTTTTGAAAGACTGAAACCAAGACTGAATAGCATATCAGTATAAAAGGCAATCCACAGCTTTAAAATTATAGTTTTAAATGAGCCAATATTGGCATCCAGTCTTTAGGTGAGTGATAGCCTCTTTTCCCATATTGCTGAATAGTGATGAATATCTAAAAAACATTTTTAATAGTGTCTGCAGTTAATTTTACATGCAACACACAACATTAATCGTAATTTAGTAACATGAATTAGTTTTCTACTTTTCTATTTGCTGTTATAGAAATGCAGAACGTAAGAAGCAACATATCTGCCATATACCAGGGTGCAATAAAGTGTATGGGAAAACATCACACCTTAGAGCGCATTTAAGGTGGCATACTGGAGAGCGACCTTTCATATGTAACTGGGTATTCTGTGGGAAGAGATTTACACGCTCAGATGAGCTCCAGGTTTGTTTGTTTATACTTTAATGATGTTTTAATTTATTTTTAAAAATATTAAATGATTTTTCCTTAATTAGAATGCATTTATTAGTGTACCACAGTCAGCATCTTCACCTTTGTGGCCATTCTCAAGTGAAATGTATGTACAAGTAATTTATAAAAAGGTATCCAAGTTTCAAATTACAGGTACTTCGATAACTGTGCAGAAATGTAGCAACTGCTCGCACATCTGTGCATATTAATTACTTAATAGTGGCTATAGATGCCAAAATTAACTGACCATATTAGACTAATAAATATAACCTAATTAAGGAAAAGTAAGCCAACTTAATTTCATACAGGTTGTTTACTCCCATTTTAATTTTTTTCCTAAAGATTTAATTTGTTGGAGATTGTTAAAATACAAATGGTTGAAATATACACCACACAAAGGTTTGTGTTCCAGAATATCCTCTATTATGGATTAATGAAAGTTACTTATTATTTGGTTAGTTACTTATAAATTTGGGATCTAGGTTGGAGGTTTCCTCTGATAAACATACTTCGTTAAATGAGAACTTTGGAATGGACAATACTCTTTACATGTTCAAACATCTTTCGTGCATCTCCAATGACAGTATGTTATCCATTGTCAATTCAGTTCAATTCAGTTTATTAGCGTCCTTGTAGTACATCATCAAAATGACATAGGACTTGTCAATAAACATTACAATTTAAAATACATGTACATGAAAATTTATAATTGAATTTACTTGTCACTTCGACATTACAATTTTAATAGAACTATAAGAACATTAACATAAAAATATACAAGTAGGATAACAAAAAAAAAAAAAAAAAAAAAAAAAAAAAAAAAAAAAAAAAAAAAAAAAAAAAAAAGGCTAGTGATTCTCACATCAAAGATTATTTCCATTCTTACATTAACACTGTTTCACACTTTCATAGAAACAGCAAGTATTTAAATGTGAGCAATTACACATATTTATTATGTCAGGGAAATATTAACTGTGTTTTTATTGTTTTATTGTCAATGATTCATAAACTCTTCAATACTGTAAAAACTATTGCTCAATAACATGTTTTTGATTTCTCTTTTAAATATGTGCAGTTTTGGTATTATTTTTAGTTCTTTGGGGACAGCACTGTAGAGGATTTTGGGTTGGTATAGTACACTTTTGTGATACACAGCTATTTTATGAATTTCTCTGTGGAAATCATTCCTATTCCTCATTTCGTAGTTGTGAAATTCTCTGTTTAATGTAGAAAATTCCTCGTGCTCTTTTAAGAAACACATGCTTTCATATATGTATAAGGATGGTAGTGTTATGATTTTTAATTCTTTGATAGCATGCCTACAAGAGTCTCTATATCTTATACCTTTTATTATTCTAACTGCCTTCTTTTGTAGTCTAAATGAATGTTTTGTTAGACTGTTGTTCCCCCAAAACTGTACACTGTATCTTAATAAACTGTGCATGAATGATGAATAAACACATAACACTGTTTTAATATTACATGAGCTTTTAAGCATTCTAAGTATATAACATGTTTGACTTAATTTTTTGTTCAATGATATTACATGCTTTTCCCATCTTAAGTGTTTATTAAACCATACTCCCAAGAATTTAGTGTATGATGTTTGTTCAATCTTACACTTACCCTGTTCTACTGTAAGGTTAGTTTTTATTTTATTTGTAATATGTCTGAAGTTGATCCACGTTGTTTTTTTTTTGGCATTCACAATGAGTTTGTTTTCATTAAACCATCTGTCTGCTTCGTCTGTTGCTAATGTGACTTTTTCCTGTAAGTCAGCTTCACTATTTGCTTTAATGAACAAATTTGTATCGTCAGCAAACAGTTCTGCCTCTGCTTCAGATAGTTGACTTGGTAGGTCATTGATAAATATTAAAAACAGTAATGGCCCTAATACAGATCCCTGGGGTACTCCGTACAAAACTCTCTCGAATCTTGATGAATATGTCCTATCTGCATGGCTTATCTCCACCTTCTGATACCTGTCCGACAGATATGATTCAAACCATTTGTGAGCAACTCCGCGTATCCCATAGGCATATAACTTTCTAAGCAGTAACTTATGGTCGATGACATCAAAGGCCTTTGATAAGTCTAAAAACAATCCACAATTTAATTCCTTTCCATTTATGGTATTTAGAACAAGTTGCAAAAAATTGAAGATAGCTGTTTCAGTTGATTTATTTTTACGGAAACCATTTTGCGCATTAACCAATATTCTATTCTTAATAAGAAATTTGTATAGTCTACGATACATTATCCTTTCTATTATTTTTGAGAAACCTGACAACATTGAAAAAGGCCTAAAGTTACTAACATCATATTTATAACCATTCTTGAAAAGTGGCTTTATAGTTGACATTTTAAGTTTTAATGGAAACACCCCTTTCTTAAAAGATTCATTTATAATTTCAGTGAGATGTGAGGCTATGTTTCTTGCACTTTGCTTAATGACTTTGTCAGGAATCCCATCACATTTTATTTTTTAACTTACTTATAGCATTTAGTACCTCTGATTCAGTTACTGTCTCTTTACATTTATGCCAAATCTCCAGGTAGTTACTATTTAGCAACAACTATAATTGTGGAATGCAAAATTGGATTAGTCTGTGTGATCATTGCTGAACGTTTATTCCTTTGGATGCATTCCTACAATCTGAAAATTGAGTATAATAATTTGTTTTAACTAACAGGATATGAGAATAAAAACACACTTTACCTGTAATGTGTAATACTCAAATTGCTCTTTTCGCCTGTTTATCAATAAATAATTTTTTTGGCAGTCATCTGTTTGTGACTTAGAAACAATCAACACAGCATACTTTTAATATTTCTATTCTCTTATGACTTATGGCATTGTTCAGATTCAAATTCAGATTCTTTATTCATCATTCAGCATTGTTACATGGAGTAGATTTCGTCAGTTTACTTAACCTTTTAATTTGTGTTCTGGGGAAATCAGTCGTGAGCAAATAAAGTCTTATTGCACAGAAGAGAGTCATCAGAATTATGGGTACAGCGTACCCCAGTTGCTCTTGCAGAAATTTATTCAAACAACTGGAGATCCTCACCATGCCATGCCGGTACATTTTTATCACTAATGTACTTTGTGAACAATAATCATACAATTTACAGAACAGATCGTGAGTATTGTGATCATGGTGCAAGAAGTAAGCAAGATCTTAACGAAGATTAAAAAAAAAAAAAATCTCAGCATGATGCAGAAAGGAGTACATTATTCAAACATAAAACTATACAATAAACTTCCAGTTCATGTTAAATCAATCATTGGGGGGGGGGGGGGGGGGGGGGGGAGGAAACACAGCTGAATTGATGAAATCTCACAAAGATCATTCATCATTCATTGACTATAAGGAATTGCAGGGTGGAAATACTGACTGTCCGTCCGTCCGTCTCCCCCCTCCCCCCCCCCCCCCCCCCCCCCTGCTTCCCCCTCGTAAACTTTATTTATTTCTTTTGTTTGTTGATTTTTCACTTTCACAAGTGTAGCAATAAATGCTTCGTACACCTTATTGAAGAAAATTAAAGAACTCTTTAAGTGTTAGCCAAAAACAACTCAAAGTACGAGCACAAGTCAGATTGGCTTTGTTTTTGTTGAAATAACATGAACATCCAGTCTAACTTAATTTTTCACTTGTGCTGCAAAACAACTAGATACAATTATTTACCCCCAAATGTAGGTTCTTTCATTTATACCCATTTCTTGCTGCTAATGTGATTTTCAGAGGGTAGGTGAAATGTCTACATTTGTGCTATTTGCCAAACAGTTCTGGACTGCTGGGCTTCTTTGTTCTGGAAGTGATGGAAGTTGGAAGACTTCAGCCCACTTAGTGTTTTGTGTATGCCCACTGCGATTCTTACAGATTAACAGTATTATAACTTTGATTTGTGATGGTTGCATAGCCTTGATTCGATTGTTAAATGTGGTGGTCACTGTTCATGGATGTCCAAAAAATTTGATTTATTTGGATTGCAATTTTGAGAATATCTCATTTTTGAGCAGTTGGAAGTACACCATGCCACAGTTGTGTACAGAGATTCACAAATAGATAAAACATGGTGGATGAGCAGTATTTAACATCACAAGTGCTAGTATGCACACAGTCATAAACACAGGTGCTATTCCAAACTTCAAGCAAGAAAGTGTGAGTGCTGTCCAGGTTACACTATAAACCTAAAACCTCTTTCCTCATTACCTTAGCCAGCTTCATCCTGACCCACAACTTCTTCACTTTTGAAGGCCAGACATACCAGCAATTAAAGGGAACAGCCCTGGGTACCAGGATGGCCCCTTCGTACGCCAACCTATTCATGGGTCGCTTAGAGGAAGCCTTCTTGGTTACCCAAGCCTGCCAACCCAAAGTTTGGTACAGATTTATTGATGACATCTTCATGATCTGGACTCACAGTGAAGAAGAACTCCAGAATTTCCTCTCCAACCTCAACTCCTTTGGTTCCATCAGATTCACCTGGTCCTACTCCAAATCCCATGCCACTTTCCTTGATGTTGACCTCCACCTGTCCAATGGTCAGCTTCACACGTCCGTCCACATCAAACCCACCAACAAGCAACAGTACCTCCATTACGACAGCTGCCACCCATTCCACATCAAACGGTCCCTTCCCTACAGCCTAGGTCTTCGTGGCAAACGAATCTGCTCCAGTCCGGAATCCCTGAAGCATTACACCAACAACCTGACAACAGCTTTCGCATCTCGCAACTACCCTCCCGACCTGGTACAGAAGCAAATAACCAGAGCAACTTCCTCATCCTCTCAAACCCAGAACCTCCCACAGAAGAACCACAAAAGTGCCCCACTTGTGACAGGATACTTTCCGGGACTGGATCAGATTCTGAATGTGGCTCTCCAGCAGGGATACGACTTCCTAAAATCCTGCCCAGAAATGAGATCCATCCTTCATGAAATCCTCCCCACTCCACCAAGAGTGTCTTTCCGCCGTCCACCTAACCTTCGTAACCTCTTAGTTCATCCCTATGAAATCCCCAAACCACCTTCCCTACCCTCTGGCTCCTACCCTTGTAACCGCCCCCGGTGTAAAACCTGTCCCATGCACCCTCCCACCACCACCTACTCCAGTCCTGTAACCCGGAAGGTGTACACGATCAAAGGCAGAGCCACGTGTGAAAGCACCCACGTGATCTACCAACTGACCTGCCTACACTGTGATGCATTCTATGTGGGAATGACCAGCAACAAACTGTCCATTCGCATGAATGGACACAGGCAGACAGTGTTTGTTGGTAATGAGGATCACCCTGTTGCTAAACATGCCTTGGTGCACGGCCAGCACATCTTGGCACAGTGTTACACCGTCCGGGTTATCTGGATACTTCCCACTAACACCAACCTATCCGAACTCCGGAGATGGGAACTTGCTCTTCAATATATCCTCTCTTCCCGTTATCCACCAGGCCTCAATCTCCGCTAATTTCAAGTTGCCGCCACTCATACCTCACCTGTCATTCAACAACATCTTTGCCTCTGCACTTCTGCCTCGACTGACATCTCTGCCCAAACTCTTTGTCTTTAAATATGTCTGCTTGTGTCTGTATATGTGTGGATGGATATGTGTGTGTGTGCGCGAGTGTATACCCGTCCTTTTTTCCCCCTAAGGTAAGTCTTTCCGCTCCCGGGATTGGAATGACTCCTTACCCTCTCCCTTAAAACCCACTTCCTTTCGTCTTTCCCTCTCCTTCCCTCTTTCCTGATGAGGCAACAGTTTGTTGCGAAAGCTTGAATTTTGTGTGTATGTTTGTGTTTGTTTGTGTATCTGTCGACCTGCCAGCACTTTCATTTGGTAAGTCACATCATCTTTGTTTTTAGATATATATTTCCTACGTGGAATGTTTCCCTCTATTATAACCATATCATTAATTTGAACCCAACAATTACGTTTGTTATTGTCGCTGTTGCATCTCGAAATCTTTCCTGTCGTCTTATTTTCTCTTTATTTTCTCTTTTTGCGTTTACCAGTAGTCTCACTTTCTATTCACCTTCCCTTTTTACCGTAATACAAATTTATCCCGCCTACATATACTCTATAATACGTAACCCACTTCCAAACCATAACCAAAAAATTTTTATTTTGCGCTTTCAACAATACCGCTAACCGTTTCTAGTTCAATAACAGCTGCCTTCACGTATTAAACAACCATTTCGGCTAGTTCTAATAACTTTTACTTTATTTCCACTTCCGTTTTTCGTACATCACTGATCATTTTTAGCCGCTCTCCACAGTTTTTAACGTCATTATTTACAATTGTTAGCCCCATTTTCGTAATCTTTCACCACAACACCACGCCTTTTAATACATTTACACGTTTTTTCGAAATTTTCCCGAATTTCTCCGTCCTTTAACGTGTTTTAGCGGCAACACAACCACCTAACCTTCATGCACATCGCTGTCTACCAACCCAAGTTCACCACAGGATCAACTTAACCAACACTTTTTCGCATTTTTTCATACCAGATCTCCAGTTATTTTCTAGTTCACCCTTATCTCTCCCCATATATTTTTATCTTTCATTTTCATTTCAACCTTATCTTACACTTTCCACCTTCTAATACCATGTCACCCTCACAACACCCCCACAACGACCCCATTAAGTTTTATTTACATTCCCTCCGCAAACATGCCTTCACCCTAGCCAGATCACGCTCGCATATTTTATTTTCTCAGGCTTGTCTGACATTTGGCATAACCCCCAAAGGCCTCACACTTAAAGTTCCCATCTCTGGCTGCAACCCTTCTTTCCATCAGTCCCTATACCAGTTCCAAACTGAACAATCCACTGCCCTCACCCACCTAATCCTTCACCTACACATCAACTCAGCCAATGAACACACCCGTCAACTCCTATCCTTAATAAAAGTCCTCAATCTTTCCTCTCCCACATCCACACCGGCTATTCAGAGCATCCTCCTACAGGCCAACCGCAAATTAGAGCAGCATGTCACCCTTCACCTCAAAAAACTATCCAATCTCCTGGTTTCCCACCTCCGGAAAGGCAACTCACTCACCCTTCACAACCTTTCCAGCAAACCTCAACCACCTCTCATTGCACACAAACCCAGTCTCTCCCATCTACTCAGTCTCCCACTTCCAGCTCCACTCCCTCCAAAACCTCAAAATTCCAAGCAACACAATCTGGCACCACAACACCCTAATTCAGTAGTTAACCTTTCCTCCAAACCTCTCTCCCAATCTGAAACCTCTGTCCTATCCAAAGGCCTCACCTTCAGCCCCACTCCCAGATTCAACCAAACAGCCCTCGTCAAAGATTTACTGTCCTACACTCGTACTCTCTGCTGGAAGTATCACTTTGCCACGAAGAAAAATGATCTTAATCCTACTCCTAATGATCAAACTCCCCAAGACACTATCCAAATTGAACCCTGCGTGGAACAGTTCCGTCCTCCGTCACAGCGGGACCCACCTCCTCTTCCTCAAAATCACCCTCTCCAAACCTTCCAGGAATTTCTGACTTCCAGCCTTGCCTCTCAATCCTTCTTAAAAAACCTTAATCCCACTCCCAACATCACCACTGCTGAAGCCCAGGCTATCCGTGATCTGAAGGCTGACCGGTCCATCATCATTCTTCCAGCGGACAAGGGTTCCACGACCGTGGTACTTGATCGTCGGGAGTATGTGGCTGAGGGACTGCGTCAGCTTTCAGACAACACCACATACAAAGTTTGCCAAGGTAATCCCATTCCTGATGTCCAGGCGGAGCTTCAGGGAATCCTCAGAACCTTAGGCCCCCTACAAAACCTTTCACCTGACTCCATCAACCTCCTGACCCCACCGACACCCCGCACCCCTACCTTCTACCTTCTTCCTAAAATTCACAAACCCAATCATCCTGGCCGTCCCATTGTAGCTGGTTACCAAGCCCCCACAGAACGTATCTCTGCTTACGTAGATCAACACCTTCAACCCATTACGTGCAGTCTCCCATCCTTCATCAAAGACACCAACCACTTTCTCGAACGCCTGGAATCCTTACCCAATCCGTTACCCCCAGAAACCATCCTTGTAACCATTGATGCCACTTCCTTATACACAAATATCCCGCACGTCCAGGGCCTCGCTGCGATGGAGCACTTCCTTTCACGCCGATCACCTGCCACCCTACCTAAAACCTCTTTCCTCATTACCTTAGCCAGCTTCATCCTGACCCACAACTTCTTCACTTTTGAAGGCCAGACATACCAGCAATTAAAGGGAACAGCCATGGGTACCAGGATGGCCCCTTCGTACGCCAACCTATTCATGGGTCGCTTAGAGGAAGCCTTCTTGGTTACCCAAGCCTGCCAACCCAAAGTTTGGTACAGATTTATTGATGACATCTTCATGATCTGGACTCACAGTGAAGAAGATCTCCAGAATTTCCTCTCCAACCTCAACTCCTTTGGTTCCATCAGATTCACCTGGTCCTACTCCAAATCCCATGCCACTTTCCTTGATGTTGACCTCCACCTGTCCAATGGTCAGCTTCACACGTCCGTCCACATCAAACCCACCAACAAGCAACAGTACCTCCATTACGACAGCTGCCACCCATTCCACATCAAACGGTCCCTTCCCTACAGCCTAGGTCTTCGTGGCAAACGAATCTGCTCCAGTCCGGAATCCCTGAAGCATTACACCAACAACCTGACAACAGCTTTCGCATCCCGCAACTACCCTCCCGACCTGGTACAGAAGCAAATAACCAGAGCAACTTCCTCATCCTCTCAAACCCAGAACCTCCCACAGAAGAACCACAAAAGTGCCCCACTTGTGACAGGATACTTTCCGGGACTGGATCAGATTCTGAATGTGGCTCTCCAGCAGGGATACGACTTCCTCAAATCCTGCCCAGAAATGAGATCCATCCTTCATGAAATCCTCCCCACTCCACCAAGAGTGTCTTTCCGCCGTCCACCTAACCTTCGTAACCTCTTGGTTCATCCCTATGAAATCCCCAAACCACCTTCCCTACCCTCTGGCTCCTACCCTTGTAACCACCCCCGGTGTAAAACCTGTCCCATGCACCCTCCCACCACCACCTACTCCAGTCCTGTAACCCGGAAGGTGTACACGATCAAAGGCAGAGCCACGTGTGAAAGCACCCACGTGATCTACCAACTGACCTGCCTACACTGTGACGCATTCTATGTGGGAATGACCAGCAACAAACTGTCCATTCGCATGAATGGACACAGGCAGACAGTGTTTGTTGGTAATGAGGATCACCCTGTTGCTAAACATGCCTTGGTGCACGGCCAGCACATCTTGGCACAGTGTTACACCGTCCGGGTTATCTGGATACTTCCCACTAACACCAACCTATCCGAACTCCGGAGATGGGAACTTGCTCTTCAATATATCCTCTCTTCCCATTATCCACCAGGCCTCAATCTCCGCTAATTTCAAGTTGCCGCCACTCATACCTCACCTGTCATTCAACAACATCTTTGCCTCTGCACTTCTGCCTCGACTGACATCTCTGCCCAAACTCTTTGTCTTTAAATATGTCTGCTTGTGTCTGTATATGTGTGGATGGATGTGTGTGTGTGTGCGCGAGTGTATACCCGTCCTTTTTTCCCCCTAAGGTAAGTCTTTCCGCTCCCGGGATTGGAATGACTCCTTACCCTCTCCCTTAAAACCCACTTCCTTTCGTCTTTCCCTCTCCTTCCCTCTTTCCTGATGAGGCAACAGTTTGTTGCGAAAGCTTGAATTTTGTGTGTATGTTTGTGTTTGTTTGTGTATCTGTCGACCTGCCAGCACTTTCATTTGGTAAGTCACATCATCTTTGTTTTTAGATTTACACTATAAACAGATTTACATATTTATAATCTGACATTTGTCTAACATGTAGTAGCCATTAAACAATGAATGTTGTGTTGTGCTCTCAGTGTGCATACTTCAAATTAGTATTTGCAAACTCACACACATTGTGAGCAGTGAAGGTTGCAATATCTTGTAATGTAAGTGTCATTCCTGCTTTCACAAGTGCTCTGTATAAATCACAATATGCAGTCTTGATTTGATGTGTGATAGGTATTACAAAATTGCATCTGGCAGTAACAAATTTTGAATTAAGATTTCAACTTTTGCACTGTATGAGGCCTCCATATTAAGGTGTCAGTGACAATATTGCAATGCAGTTTATACTGGATATTTAATGATGAAAATAATCAATTTTTGACAATAATCATTTTTTTTCTTCTCATCCCATCTCATAAGTCTCCCCTGACCTGGGGTTCTGGGTGACTTCTTCGAATTCTACCCTTTTTCCTAAGCCTCTCAAGCCCTTTTCCTTACCCTTCAACCCTTATGATGGAAGAAGGAGCCACTGGCTCCAAAAGCTCGCATGTTTAAAACCTTTGTTTATATATGTGTTCTCCTGCTGCCACCTGGCGAGCAAATTTTTTATAGTATACTGTGTATTGAATCACTGCTCGATCTTAGACCTTTGCATTCTGTGACAATGACCTTTCCTGTTGAGCAATCCAGCATCACATAACGATCTGTCATAAAGCTTCTTTATGCCAGTGCCTCGCTTCTGTACATCTACTTGACTAGTGTCTCAGTGGGGCAATGATATTATAGAGAAGGCTCTTAGCTGCTAAGTGCTAATTTCTAGATTGATCTTTCACACTGCAGTGAAGAGCGCACTGTAATTAAACTTTCTTACAGATTAAAATGGCATGCAAGACTGGGACTTGAACCCTGGTCCTTGCTTCCTTGGTCATACTCTTTCCAGCAGATGTAATTGAAGGTTTTAGTCAGGATGTGAAGAGATGTGCTAGGACTGAGTCCATCTCCAATGCTCAGTTATACATGAAGAAAATTCAGTATAGTCCATATTCCCCTTCAGTGACTCATTCTGTAAGGATTAATGTTATGAAAAACATTAGTTAATGTACACAAAAACAATTTAGGAAACGACAGATTGCTACTCTCCATAAAGAAGAAACATCAAGTTGCAGACAGGCACAATTAAAAGACACTCACCTGCGAGCCTGTCTGCAACTTAGACGTGCCTTCTTTATAGTAAGTAGCAATCTGTCTTTTCCTACATTGTTGATACTCCTACTGGTGTTTCCGTTGTTTGATACATTCACAAAAATATCTTCATGTTGATAGAAGTCTCTTTTAATTTGCAGTCCTTTAATTGCACTCTAATGTTATTTCATCAGTGTGGAAAAAGAAATCATTGACATTAGGTATGTCAAGTGCTCGATTTGATACAGTGTGGACAGATACTCCATACTGGTAACTGTGACGAAAACAATCAGACCCATAGATTTTGAGATGTGCTACAATAGAACGGCTGCTGTTGTTGAAGCAATGTAAAACAAATGCATGCACACTTTTAAAATTCTCATAAATGCATTAAAATAACATTTTAAGAAGTCTAAATTTCAAAAACACTTCCTGGAATAACACAGTACTGGAACTTCTCCCCCCCCCCCTAAAAAAAAAAACAAGCACTAGGTATGTCAATACTAACGTGATACTGGTTAGGCTCTTAGCTTATTTTATATATTTAATTTGTCACTCAGTTGCTCATTTGTTTTCTTCACAGAGGCACAGACGAACACATACAGGAGAAAAAAGGTTCCAGTGCCCAGAATGCAATAAGAAGTTCATGAGGAGTGACCATTTAACCAAACACATCAAAACTCACACTAAAAGATCTGGGGTAATGAGGCTGTATAATTTGTTTTCATTTTACCCTATAAGTTGTTATTTGGAAGTGGAACAGTTTGTCTAATTATTTCTTCCTTTTTAACCAGGATTATGACGATACAGATATGAGTGAAAAAGAAGTTTGGGTGTCTGATGTTGATCAAAATGGAATATTTTCGCTGAAACAGATACAGTTTTCTCAGGTAAATATTGGAAAAACTCTAAAAGTTCATGCTTTTTCTTTAGTTATATATTAAATGTCAGATCAGTACTAAAAAGTCTTGGGTTGAATAGAAAAAGAGTAACAATAACTTTTCAGTGTATAATCGAGTCGCAGGGCAGTAGGCAGGCAGGCATGTACCAGGACTAGGAACTAGTAATTTAGCTCTTGAACTATGACCTTCAGGACTAACATATCCTCAAACAACCAGACACACGTTCTAATGCTGTAGCCCCATGCCCTAGTTGGGCCACAGTGCCATGTAACTGTTTCGTGCATATGTACATGAGACTATTAATTTTTTAGCTTTGAGGAAAAGCAATGTCTGAAAGATAAGCTACAAGTTCCAAAAAACTATTTTTATTTATTTATTTTTCAATGTTCTTGTATACTACTTAATGGCTCAAGTAAACGATGAGCAGTTATCTTTACTCGTTCCATTGTTTGAAATGTAAATTCATGCATGCAGTCTAATATATGTCCATGTAAGATTTATGGTACACACTGTGAAACATTAATAACTTTTTGTACTCATTTCTTGAGCTCCATTTAAGGCTTGTGGCAATTGCATTGTGCCACTAGGTTATACAGTGGTATAAAACACACAATGATATGCTGTGTGTATTCATTCTGCATCATAGCAAATTAACATTGTCAAATAGGAACTAGTGGTATACACAAGAAGATGCTTCAGAAATGGCAGGTCAAACCAAATACAGTAGTTTTATCACTAGAGTGGTTCTCAATAATATTGATATAGCACTGATGTCCTCCCTGATATTTTAGGACTAGATGAGGAATAATATAAATACTCATAATGAAATCAGTAGATACCTGCTGGGGGAGGGAGAGAAGAGAAACGTCCTCTATTTGCTGTGTAATGTAGAGCATAGAAAGTATACATGGGTCATTTGGACAGTAAAGAATGTTTTTTTCTACAAAAATTTTTATTTGATATAATTAAACAAAAATTTTATACCCTAGCTAATTTTCTGTATAATCACCATGCAAATGTAGGCACTTGTTCTATTGTCTTACCAGCTTTGCTATGCCTTCTGCATACTCAGTTGCCGCCAAGTTGTTGAACCACTGATTAACAGCTTCTTTAAGTTAATCATCACTTCTGTAGTGTTGTCCACTCAAAAACAGTCTTTCCATTTGGGGAATAAGTGATAACCACAGGAGCTAGTAAGTACGGACTTTGTGGCGGATGTTGAAACATTTCCCACCAAAACCACTGAAGCAAGTCCTGTGTCCCTCCCACTGCTTGTGATATGCATTATTGTGAAAGATAACGACTCCACTCATTAGTACTCCGAGCCTTTTATTTTTAACGGCAAAGCATCTGACAGTAGGTCGCTGCATTTATGGTCTCACCTCTAGGCTGTGGTCGATGAGCAGGTCACCCTCACAATCCCAAAACACCACAGCCATAATCCTTCTTGCGCTCAAAATTAGTTTTACTTATTTCAGTTTCATTGGGCATTGCAAATGATGCCATTCTGTTGATTGGCACTTTGTTTGTGGGGTGAAATATGAATCCAAGTCTCACCACCAGTGAAAATGTGATTCAAAAATTCACCACCAATCTTTTCGTAGAAACTGAAAAATGTTCTTGCAGCTGCCATTCATTTGGTTTTGTGTTCGTGTGACAAAATTGAAGGAATCCATCTGACAAACACTTTTTTAAAATCAAGATCTGCACTAACAATCTTGTACAAGACAGTTTTTGAAACTTCTGGAAAGCATGAGTGCAGTCCGCTAATTGTGAAATGCCTGCATTCTTGGATTTTTGTTTCAATCCCGGTTTTGAGTCTATCAGTCATCACTGAAGGCTGACTCGAGCGATCTTCATTGTGAACATTCTTCTGTCTGCGATTAAACATAATACACTACTTCCTAACTGACACTTAATTCGTCAAATTACCACAAACCTCAGTTATCTGTCTATAAATTTCAATGGGTCAGTTTACATTTTGAATGACCCTCGTACTTTAAAGTACTCAATCTCCATCAAACTTAATGCTTGCTGCACAAAGGTGTTTTGCTGTAATAATCTTGAAAGTATGAACAGTACCAAAATCCACAGGCTACTACAACTTAGATTTTAGAGTTGGGTGGCAAAGATTGTTACTGCAGATTTCATAGATTTACATTTTTAAAGCTTGTATGGGAACAGTGTACCAAGAGGAGAATTTTCCTGTTATAGGCATCCGTTCATGCATAAAGGCTATGCAACTACTATACAAAAAGTTCTGAAACCGTGCTTTGTGATTTACACAGTAGTGCATGAGCAATGATTTTACACTTTTAAAATAGTGTGGTTCTTTATATCACAATCACAAAGAGGTTAATATTTTTCAACCCATCAGGATTGGTATCCAACTTCACCATTCCCTCAATGGCAGTTTTCGGATTTAAAGACAACTTAAAGCACTGAAATGTTTGGGACCATAGAGTTGCCACATTGTATGGCTATTGATCACAAAAGCAACAAAACTGAAGTTATTTTGATGAGTTATTGGGTTATTTTTCAGGGCTACATAAACTTGTTCTTGCATACCTGGAGGATTAGATAACACTTAAGTGAAACTAACACTGAAATCACTATACACACTCACTCATACTGGAATCAGAGGGGCCTGTGCTTCCATTCTAAACTTTCCATATCCTATCCCTCTTTCCTCCCCATGGAAGGAACTATAGTTCTGAAAAACAGGATAGTTTTCTCGTACTTTTTTATGCATATATTGGCAGCGCTAAGAATGCTGTCTCATAATTATTCTAATATTGTTTTGGGCAACTGAAGGTGCTTCGGCAACACTGTAAGATTACTGGAGGAAGTAAGAAATGTTAATGCAAAAATTACCCTGTACCTCTGTGCTCTATTATGTTGATTACATTTAATCATACTGAACTTCCACGTTTATCAAAGTTTTCTCTGGAAGCCTCTTCAACCTTCTCCTTGGTAACCATGCATTACTTAGTTTAACAACAGGGGTTTACAGACTGTCCATCTTCAATCTTCTTCACACTTACAGGGTTTGAAGAGGTCAACCAGGATAACATCACCTTTGGAGACCTGAAGATTTCACTCTTAAGTGTAAAACATTTCATCAGTGTCTCTGGTAGCTGGGTCTGTAGTATAAGGCTGTTCCAACTTCAAAGTCACTGGTTCATTTCTTGCTAGTAGCAACTTTTGCTTTTACTTTTATTTGAATTCTACAACAATTCTCAAAAGGAACTATTAATTTAAAAAACTGAATCACAATTCTTAGTAAAGTAACACTTTTTAAAAATTACTAGTCTCACGAAAACTGCAGTACTCGCAGTAAATGAAAATTTGGTATAAAAATACAGTATAACAAATAGAAAATATAATACTTTTATTTCTAGGAATTGAAGACTAGTCATATTGAATTGAATACAGCTTCTTTTGACAATAAGACATTCAGCAATTTTGATCAAATTTTAATTTATTATGAGTACTCACATTTTCCTGTGATTACTAAATACAAATAAAAGGATATTATGTACAAGTTAAAAAAAATGTTACTACAACCAGAACCGAGCCAGTGAGTTTGTTTACAAGAATTAAAAGCTATGCACTCAACTACAGGTAGCTTTCATAAGATACTGTAAATGTTTTGGGTGTAATAATGGTTTGAAATCTTCAGTGTAGAGGTTTTCCTATTTGGGAAATTAATGACTGGGCACTGGCCTTCAATACTAAGAGAGTAAAGAAAATCGAAGGAGTCCAAACAGTTGCTTGGTGCTCATTTCACCGTTTCCAAGATATGAGGAAAAGGAGGAGTGTCACTGGAAAAATTGTACTGATGTTAACAAATCCTTGAAAAATCAAGCTGAGAGTTACACAAGCTCATCTGCCTGTTACCACAAAAATAATTTATAATAATGAAACTTCAGCTTAACAACACACACAGTCATGAATGTGTAACTTTCGTGCATTTTTAACGTACTGAAAAACATGTTCATTAAATCACAAAATACACTGCATACAGACACCAGTACTATTAATTTGATCCACAACATCCCTCTGAAATTGGGATCGTGAAAACTTCTAATGTGTTGGACGTCAAATGAATATTATTGCAACTAGTGTATTTTTCATTTAATTTGTATCATTCACAATTAAACTTTAAATCTAGTATAACTGTTGATTATGCTTGTTTACTGTACACTGAAATTTCTCAGTTGTCAGCTTTTTGTAAGTTAATCAGTAGTGGTAATTTCAGGTGCAATTTTTTTTGTTGTTCACAAGCATGGGGCAAATTCACTGTCATTATGAATGTATTTTTTCATAATAAATTTTCATCTCTTATATAGGAAGCTGCAACATCAACACAATCAGTCTCATCTGATGGCAGTTCATCAAATGACGAAAAGATGATGATCACTCTACAGACAGAAGCTGATCATTCTGATCTTGCGATTAATGAGGCTATGGACTCTTCGATGTCAAATTAAAATGGTTAACTCAAGAGCCTTTCAGGATTTTTATAAGTACATGAGACTTGAAGTGTAAATATGTATTTTATTGTGACTGTTAATGTGAACTGAGAGATTCCAGTGATTGTGCATATGTAAAGACAGAGCTTAATGATTAAATCACTGCCTTAGATTTATTGTGTAACCACTCGGTGGTGATACCAAGAAGTGCCTCAAAAATTGTATAATGTGGTTTTTTTTGTGTGTGTGTGTGTGTGTGTGTGTGTGTGTGTGTGTGTGTACATGCATTCTTGCCTGCGAGCAAGTATGTTAAGTTGGAGATTGTTTGTAAATAAATACTGAAAGTAATTTTACTTTCCTACATTGTGTACATTGTTTTGAATAATATTGTTTTAAAATCAAAACTGAGTTTTGAAATTGTGTATGTGTTGCACAGTATAATTGTAAATCATAGTTAGGTAGATGAGGTATTGTCATAATATCTTTATATAAGTTGTGGCTGCTGTTTTAACTATAGTTTCTAGAAAGAGAGAAATTTTCACAGTTATTTAGTTGTATAAAATTGTTTCAAAATGAAATTTTAATATTTATGTGTGTGTATGAATGCGTGAAGACATTCACAAAACACTGAGTTACATGTGAGAGAGAATGGTTTTCCCCCTTATTGGGGCCAAGGAATGACAGTTCTCTAATAAAAGTAATTTCAGGGTATTTTTTTAATTGTGGGAATTGCCCAACATCTGCAACAGATATTATAAGTTATCCATTGCAAAGTTAGCAGACGTTTATAAGCATTAGACTCAAACTTTTTTTAATGAAAACAAAGTGTGAATATCTCATTGTAATGAATTAATTAATTATGAACCAACTTAATGACTGAAAATTTAACCCTTATCCAGCTGTAATTCACAGAGTCGAAACTGGGTTGAGGAATTATCACAAGGAAGGCTTAGTTCAGTAATTTGGTGAAGATAACTAAAAGAAACAGCAAAATTCCATGTTTTTTATTTGCTTTATTTACTGCAGTTGAGATGCTAAGAAAGGAGAGATCACTGACATTGCCATTCAGTACATCTTTATTGCATATAAAGTATGCAATGAGAGTCAGTGTAACAGATTGATATTATTCATTTAAGTGCTAATCCACTTCTTGATGATCTCAAGTGTACTCTTATTTTGGACATTTGTTAAGTCATATTCATTCAGCCAAAGACAGGAAGTAATACTGTTAAATGTGTGATGGAGCTTTTTGCAGAAATATGAACCTTGATGGAATTGTTTACTTGGAAACATGGTACATGATATTTGGGCTGGCATTGAAGAAGAAAAATTTGTTAATGCCTGCAACACTAATGTAACTAATTTATTCTTTTTTATTCATATCATTAACTAATTGTATGTGACATTTTGATTTTTTCCCCAGTATTTATGTATGATCTCATTTCTGTCAGCAGTAGGTGGTATAACAGTAATATTTCAGGGTCCAAATGTTAGCTGCAAAAGTCAACCTTTTCTTTTTTAACAAAATTTGATATTTAAGAGACAAATTTTACTAACAAAGCTAGCCATGTTCTGTTTTGTGAAGTACCACTATTAAGCAAATGACAGCACTCTGTATTCTTAAATATATCTCGAGCAGTCAATTACTACAATTTTTCTTAGTTGGTAGTTACTCCACTAATTTATGTGTCATTAACATCAACAACTTTCTGCACATCATGTTCTTTTAACTTTTTCTCACCTTTAAATACTTCTGAAGATTAAATTTACTCATCGAATGTATTGTGTAAAATGTTACACATAAAACTGGTTTTTCCTTCCAAACCTTTGTTTGCTATAGAGTAATTTGTGCAGCATGATTGTTTGACTTTCAGCTTTCATTATTCATATTACACAAGGTTTTACCTCATTCCAGATGTAGTAAACTGTCACAAAACTTGAATATACAGGAACAGAAAAATTTCCCTTCCCATTTTTTTTCTGTTGATATATAACAAGTGTAAATGTTTCTTATTGCTTGTGAAGTATTTGCAATGCAACTTTCATCTACTCAGGTCAGGTTTGATTTAGGCCATCTGTGAACCACTTTGGCAGTTTTTGTATTAAACTTCATCACTCTTGTTTTTGTGTTGTGCCAGTGTTTATTTACCCTCTTTTCCTTTGCTTAAAGAAGCTGAAAATTCTTTTTGTCAGTGTGTTGTATCTGTTCATAGATGTGTACATAAAAATGTGGGAGGTAAGGTGATGTACCACATGATGCACCAGCAAATGTCATGTCAGTCTGTCTGTAGAATGCACTTTAGAACAGTCTTATCAGTGAGTTTTGTTACTTTTGCTATGATTTGGTGCTCTTCAGCTCTTGATTTTGCTGTTCCCAAGTCGCTGTCAATGACAGACATTAGGCCGTGTATGTCAGACAGTCTATCCTAGACCATTTCTCCCTTCCAATCTGAATGCTTTCACAAGAGATTCCTTTTGGCATGACATATTACAGGACTCTGATGTCACTCCCGTGACTTTCGCCTGTTATTTGGTGTTGGTAAGTCTTCGCTTGAGATTTCTTGTTTTGCTATCCATTCCAAATGTTTTAAGACCCCAAAATATGTATTGAATCTGCAGGCTTTCTTTAAAGTTGATAAAAATTACAGTAAGCTTGCTTCTTCTAAGCATCTTCTACCTTTGAATTCTTTATGCTGAAGATCTATTCAGCACATGATCTAACTTTCAAAACCTTGCTAGGTATTTGCCCTAGTCCCTCTTCTATCCTGGTTTGAACCGCACTGGATATTATTTTATATGGGAGTGAATGGAATATTGTTCTTATTCCCTTTTGTGCGGCAGATCACGAGCGCTGTTAAGCAGTCTTCAGGGATTATTTATATTTTCCACTTTACTGTGGAACTTTTCTGAAAGTTTCCTCTTTTCAAAATGCTTTGTGTTCTACGTAAGTATTTTATGTTTGAATTGTTTGGTAGTTTGAGCTATTATACCAGTCAAGGCACACAAATTATATAAAATTTCATTTTATCTAGTTATTTTGTGGATACTTTCATTGTTTTTGAAACATTGTCATGTATCGTTCCCATAATAGACTTGAAATTGAGGACATAACTTTCTGAAAATTTGATTCTTTGTCAAACAATATCATTATACATCACTGAAAACCCACCAGGAAAACAGAATCTGAAGGTGCACAGTCCTACTTATGTTTCACAATGACTTAACATTGCATGTGATAAATTATTTCCTTCCCTATTAAGATCCTTCAGTTGGTGAACTTTTGCTTTTACTTATCTATGCTGTCTCTCCTGGTTTGAAGCCAATTCATACAATCTAAAGAATTTTAAAATGTTTTCTTCAGAATTTCTATTCTTGCCAAAGATTGCTATGGCTTATCCCAGAAATAATGAGAAAGTTTGGCTAATGGTTTGTCACCATGCATGGAATGCAGTGTATAGAAGGTAGTCAAAACCTGTACCACTAGGTTTGTCAATGTATTTACACCAATTTATGATGCAATCTTCAGAATTTTTTTTTTTTTTTTTTTTTAATTGACATAATCCATCATTTGGTGTAATTTGAATTGTGAAAACATTGTGGCTCTTTAATGTTGTCCCTGTTACAAGCATCGTTAAAATTTGCCATTTTATATGCATTACACTTAATGTGCTGAATGTGCCCAATAGATTTGTTACATGCAACGGCAAATTAGACTTATATTGTTCCTGAATAATTTTATAATGTTTATGCAATGATTGTTTCAGTGCACTTGTGTATTGTATGAATAGTTTAATATATGTGAGACTTTACCAAGCAGTCACAGTCAAAGAGACTGAGCAGTATCTTATTTTAATTGTGTTGTGTATTAGAAAGTACTATACTGTATTCGTCAGTACAAAGAAAAATTACTTTATCTAAGTTGTGGAAAAGGCTTATGAGAAATTTAAAGTTTATCTGTCTTATGAGAATTTTATTGGTGTCTTTCTGTACTGAGATATATACTGTTCATAGTCTAATTGCTGAAATATTCTATAATTTCCAGATTATGGCAGTTCACAAAACTGTAGGTGTCAGGTTTTGTAAGTCATAAAAAATATATCTAAATACCTGTTAAATGATGAAAATAAATTATTTTTGTACTTAAATGTATTTATAAAATATTAACTCTTGAACATAGGCAGATAAAGCTTTTTGAACATAAATATATATATTTTTTATTTATTTTGCTCTACATATAAAAGAGGAATAACACTGGAACATTTTAACATGTTTGTCGTGGAATGATCAGTACATGATTGGACTGGAATTGTTTGTAGACAGAATGCCTTCTTGCTGCATCTCTCTCATTTTATGTGCTTCTTGTGTACTTTCCCCATATGTGCAGCATAAAAACAGAGGCAATGAATAGCAGTGACATGACGAGCACTGGGACAGGGCCCCTGCAATAAATTATTTGTAAATGAACAAATGTTAGGAAAAAAAGAGTCACAAGTTACTGGCAGTGGGACAATTCAGCTTAAGCCTATAGCCAAACCATAAATCCTTTCATACGAGGGTAAGTCAATTAATATCTGCAATTTAGTTATACTTTTGTTTATTTTGGTAGTACTGTTTTACGTTGATGACACATGCTTTGTTTATTTGTTGTTATATCTTTACAATTTTCAAGCAGCTAGGTTAGTTTCATTATTGCTGCCATGCTGTTAATCATGCCTGCTCTGCTATCTATTTGCACCAAAGAAGAGCAACGTTTAGTGATCCGTTTTTGTGGTCGGAAGGCATACCGGGCCAAAATTCATCGAAGACTTCCGATACAGTACGGGAGCAGTGTTAAGAATGAAGGAGCTGGACGACTGTTTACTGCCAAAAATGAAGAAACCATTGAGCATTCACATGAAATGATTCTCTTAGACAGATGATTAACTATTGATGAAATGGCACATCTGCAAATCAGTCACAGTTCCGCCTACAAAATCCTCCACAACCGACTTGGGTTTCATAAAGTTTGCAAGATGGGTCCCTAAACAACACACACAGTTGCAAAAACATTTGGATTGCTATTGTAACGAAGGGGACGACTTCTTAGAGTCTTAGACAGTATCATTACTGGTGACGAAACATGGAGCCATCATTACGAGATGGACAATAAACGGCAGAGTATGGAATGGAAACATCAAAATTTGTCATGCAAGAAAAACTTCAAGACCCAACTGTCCGCAGGAAAACTGATGCTTACTGTTTTTTGGGATGCACAAGCTCCAGTTCTGGAACATTATGGGGAAAGGGGCACAACAATAAACAACGTATGTTACAGTGAAATGCTTACTGCCAGGCTAAAGCCTGCAATTCTAAGCAAACACTGAGGATTGCTGTCAAAAGGTGTTGTATTGTTGCACGACAATGCCCGTCCGCATACTGCTGCCCCATTGCTGAAATGCTCCAGAAACTCAAAATTTGAAGTACTGGACCACCTTCATATAGTCCCAATCTTGTCCCTTCTGACTATCACTTGTTTGGTCTACTCAAAAGCATTAAGGGGCTGTTGATTTGCCTTGGACGAAGCAGTGCATTCCTGGCTTGCAGCTCAACTGAGAACTTTCTTTTATGAGGGCGTCAGGAAGCTTCTACAATAATGGCCAAATTGCATTGAAATGCAAGGAGACTTATGTCACAACATGATGTTCTTGTAATTTTCCTATTTAATTACAATAGCATTTTATAACTACTTTGCAGATAATAATTGACTTACCCTCGTATTTCCCATCAATAACAATGGCTTAAGAAAAATACCAAAGTTAAATTATTCAGAAATTCATGCATCAACTGAATACTAACATTACTGCCTCAGGTGGTAGTGCATGTTGTTATATAATCATCTACATCATTATACTATTTCATCACTGGCAGTAATGTTCTTAGTAGCAGGGCACAGAATAATTCATATCTCTCTATTCTTAGAGTAAATAAATAATTTTTAAAAAAATTTACAGTCATGAACACAGGCCATAAATCCCTCACTATCCACACATTACCATTTTCTGTAACTGGATCAAAACAACAAAGTGACCGACATCTCTCCGTTTACAGTGCTGCTACCATAGGGGCAACCAATCAGAGAACACACAGGGTTGCACCTTAGTTCCGTTCACCACTTTCAGATCTCTTTGCTATGGTTACTACTCAGATGCATACGACTGGCCTGTAACTTAACAGTTGAGTTCAATTTTTTTTTTGTTTGCTTTGTTTCTCTGGTGAGTTTCTTTTGTGCTACGGGATGTCTGAAGCTTGCAGCAGAAATGTGCAGAAAAGTGTGCTTGATAAAAGGAAAATTCAGTGATCTGCTTCACATTTTGCATGGTCATTCACCTGAGTTTGTGGGCTCAGTGTGGGAATGTTTTGATGAGAGAGAGAGAGAGAGAGAGAGAGAGAGAGAGAGAGAGAGAGAGAGATATGCAATTCCATTACCTCTAAGAAAGGTAGTCTAAAGAACAGCAGACAATTTGAAGATTCACAAAAACAATGTCATAAAAGTTTGTAAGGAAAAACGCTGTGAAGAACAGGAGGGGGCTGGTTCAACTAAGCTACAAACACCCAGTAAAAAGAGGAAGACAGAACAAGTAAAAAAACTTGCACTCGTAACTACAGCTATTAGAGACCTCAACTTCAGGTACAAAATTACAATGGAGAGAGGTGATACCAATGTGTGGCATACTTGATTTTTAAGAAATATTGTTAAAGTGCTGTTCGAAGACACTATGGAACTCAATGAAATGAAAATGTGACATATAGGAGTAATGCTGTTCCCATGAGGGAAGAGCACAAGAATTATAGTCTTGCATGCTTTTGTACTGAAGTGTCTCCTGGCTTACAACTAAGAAAAACAATTAACAACTATGAGCAGATGAATCATTATAGGCCTGAAATGGTACATGGAGCAACTATTTTAGAACTTAAACAGGCTGTATGTCACGGTAATAGTTAATGTTGCATACCAATCTGTTCTTAAAGATAATGGCAATGGAAAAAGCTGACATGCTGAACAGATTAAAATGCGAATGTGTACTTTGAGGATGATTTTTATATGGAGGAGCTTATGGAACTGGTAAAACAACATAAGGCAACATTAAAAACAAGAAACACCATCATTATCTTCACTTTATAATGAAGAGAAATGTCAATGATAAACTTTAATATATCACTACAGAACACCTGTCCTTGCTCTAGGCAACTGAATGAAATAAATGAACTGTCGTTAGAAGCTTTGCAGTCCCTGCTAGATGATGCCACAACTAATACTGTTATGAACTTCTACTAGAAAGAATGTTACAGCAAAATGGATCAGTGAAGCCTTTTCTTTGGGTTGTGGAAATCACACAAAGATTGCCTGACCCCCCCCCCCCCCAAAAAAAAATAAATGATGTGTGTTGAAGTAACATATGGAATGTGGCTGATAAAACAACCTACATAAAAATCCTGAGAGGACTGGCATGAAAAGAAAGCAGATAACAGCAAGAACAAAAATTTAAGGTGTTATCGCTTACACTTTTATTCCAGGAGAGTCATCTGTGTAGAACCTCCACATGCCTCCACTTCCTGGTCCTTGATTCCGGCTACGTCCTGATGATGCTGTGCTGGATGTGGTTTTACTAAAAATAATTATAATAATAAACATACATGAAAAACTGGTAGAAGAGCAAAACAAACATGAACTGTACATTATATGCTGTTTGCTGTTTACATTATACGCTATTGTTAAATCATTGCATAAAAATGGGGATACTAGGTCTGATGCTAACAGTTACTGCCCAACCTCACTTCTGACAGCTTTATTCAAAAACTGATGTTTATTTTATTGGATATGCAACAAAAAGGAGGAGAAAGAAAAATAGGAACAAAACAGAGAGCAAACTGATGGAAGGCGTGATATGGATGAGAAATACAACAGCTCAAATTCAAACATGATGTTAACTTGCAGCAATAAATTTACTATGCACTGATGAGAGTTAAGAACACCAATGTAAGTGGAATGTGCACTGAAACTGAGATAGCCTGTGATATTACTACTAGTAACTATACCAAAATACAATTCATACTGGAGCCCTCTGAAACAAGCAATGATGAAACTTGCCCGCAAAAGGCAAAGGTTCCGAGTTCGAGTCTCGGTCTGGGAAACAGTTTTAATCTGCCAGGAAGTTTCATATCAGCGCACACTCTGCTGCAGAGTGTAATCATCATTCTGTTCTACAAGCACCAGCGTCCTCCAAATGCAACTTAATTCACCAGAATAAGTGGCTGATTGCAATGCAGGGGCAGCTGTCAGGTTTAGAATGTCACACCAACATGCTCATAGTGGTGTTAAATTGCCCAACCCAATTACATTATTTGAATGATTTCTTGAAGACTTCAGCTGCAATTTTCTTTATTTCCTGTATGATTGTACAATTTTGGCCTCCGGCCAGTTTTAAGTATTTTACGGATGATTTTTTTTTTGTAACAGATTATGTCATATACATCATTTCTCCTATGACATCAAGTTATGCTCATAAATTAGTTCGAGATGTTCACGCTATTTCAGGAGCATGTTACTTTTGAGCAGTTGTTGCAAAGCTCTACAACAACTACTCGAAAGTAGTAGGTCACTGAAACGGCATTTTTCTGGGCAGACTGAAATATGCTATTGTTAAATCATGGCATAAAAATGGGGATATGAATGCTAACAGTTGCTACCCAACCTCACTTCTGACACCTTTATTCAAAATTCTTGAAAAAGTTATGTATTCAAGAGTAGCATTGCATGTTAGTAAAAATGAAGTACTAAAAAAATGTCAATTTGGTTTTCAGAAAGGCTTTTCAACAGAAAATGCTATATATGCTTTCACTGATCAAATATTAAAGCCTCTGAATATCTAAACATCACCCATTGGTAAGTATTTGTTTTCTCAACGGCTTTTGACTGTGTGAATCATGAAATTCTTCTAGATGAGGTTAAGTATTATGTTATGAGTGGGAGAGTGCACAAATGGTTTAATTCACATTTAGATAGAGAAATGCAGAGTCTGCAAAAAATCAGCAGAGTCCTGTAACTGGGGAGGTATCAAGAATGGTGTCCCGTAAAGTTTAGTATGGCCGAGACCTATTGGGAACAAGCTTTTAGGGCTCTGTTGGAAACACCATCAATTCCATGCGAGCTTTTACTTTTGAGTGAATTTATTATTTTCCTAATTTCAGTACAAGAGATGGGTTGAATTTCAGTTTTATTACATTGCATTGGTATTGCCTCTTCCATATACAGCCTTGCATTTTCTAATGAATAGCTGGATCCTATTTTCCCTACAACTTTTTGTTAACAAACTTTTCATTGAGTCTGACAGAAACTTAGCCTTCCTATGTTCTCAGCTGCCCTGTTTCTCTTTTAACAATATTCCAAATTGCTTAATTTTATTATCAGAGGACCTAATCTCAGACAAAATACACATACTTAAGGACTTTTTAATAACTTTTCTTAATACAGTGCAGTAGTTTTTATAATGTTTGACTGTTTCTGGGTCATTACTCCTTCCAGCTATAAGATACATTTCCCTTTTCTGTTTACAAGGAAGTTTTAGTAAGCCATGCTTTTTATATGGTTTCTTACAAATATGTTTCACTGTTTTCTCTCAGGAAAACTGTTTTCAAATATACTCACAAATGTATCATGAAACATGATAAATTTTAAATTAGCATCAGGTTCCCCATACAACTCATCCCAGTGTAACTGTTGCAAGTTTTCCCTAAAATTTGCTGTTGTTAAATCTTTAATTGAATGCACTATTTTGGAGGATGGTTTTACATTACTGTATGGTGCTATGGCATATATTGTAAATAGCTGTGCATCACGATCAGACAAACCACTCTTAACAGGAAAAGTTTTGGAAATACAGAAGCGTCCGATCCCACCCGTCTGCTTTGACCCATGACGTCACAAATATGGCGGAAACAAAAACAAACACACACACTTCCCACAAGAAGCCTAATGACACTAACGGGACAAGCGCGGGAAATGGGGTGTTTTGGGTGGGGGGCAAACTAAATATAAACAAATTTAGACGCCTTGCGTAGCTACAACGTGTAAGTGAAGACAGCCATGCATGAATACCCACCCACCTCCCCAGGGGTCATAACCCCTGCAACCCATAGAAGATAAAGATGCTTCAGTAGCTGATTAGTGTTTTTTGTCTTTTTTTTTTTTTTTAAATCTCACGGGATAGAATGGACAGATCAGAAAGATAAATATAATAAACTAAAACAGAAATTCGAGGAAACAGATAATTAAAATAAGTAATAAGTGTTTTTAAATTTAAAAAAAAAAAATCTCACAAGATAGAACGAACAGATCAGAAAAGTAAATAAAATAAGATAAAACAGAACTGGAGACAGCCACACTCAAACCAAACTCCGCGCCGTCATGACGTCACACACGACAACACCCTTACGTCACGGGTCAAAGCCGGCGCGTTGGATCGGACCCTTCTGTCGACCCAAAGTTTTTATTTGATTAAGTTTATCTTGGTCTATAAAAATATCTCTCAGCATGCTACTTTCCTGTACAACCCAAGTAGGAAAATCAATAACTGATGTCAAACTGAAAGCTTATTATCAGGCTTTCAGAAAATCTACAGTGAAATCCCCACAAATAACAACTAACTAGTTATTTATTCTGGTGTAACAATGCATTTGCACTGGGAATGTGTTCCGTAAAATGATCCCATCGTGACTGAGGTAACCTGAAAAGTTGCAACCAGGAATCAGCATTCCTGGAAATACATGCATGCAGTTCATCTGAAATTATTCTCTGACGTCTCTTATGTTGTGTTAGTGTTGTTTTTATGTTCAACTGGAAATGTAGGTTGTGTTTACCTGTCAATCTGTAGTGCAGGCAGAGTTCTACAGTAGGTTAGGCCAGTGAATATGAGAATGAAATCTTAGCTGCGGAGACATACTGAGTTGTTGTTCGGCCCAAGGTCTGTTTGCTTGAAAGATAACAATTTCAATATCAGATGATGAAGCCAACGAATACAATGTCACTAGAATGACTATAATTCTTGTTATGTGTGTTTTATGCATATTAGATTTTTATAACTGGCTCATATCCACCATTTTGATGATGTCACAGCAGATGGGCAGTATCGACAGCTTCAATATTTCCATCCTGTCTGAAAGAAGGGCAACTCTGGTGCAGAGACTGCATGTCAATGCCCCCCTCCCCTTCCCCAAATTGTTACTATTTTAGGATCTTAATCTACATTGCTTGCTTACATACCAACTGGGCACTACTTGTTTGACTCCTGGCCAATGCAAATTTTTAAACCAAGGTACTTCTAACAGCTTTTTGTGAACCATCAGATACATAAAGATGGAAACAAACAACATATCTGAAGTGCTTGAGACTGATAATCGCCGGTTCAAGCCTCATTTTGGCCATTGTTTCTTTTCCATTCAGTTCAATATATAGGTTGTTTACATATACAATCCATCAAATATATACAGATCATCACATACCTACTGGTAATTGTCATTTTAAAAAAAATGCACAGAATCTCATTTCTGACAATACATCTCACACAAAAATTCTATTTTCATTGCAAATATAAATGTTTGATTAATGATCTTCTGGAAAATATTGTTAATACAAAATTGTTTAAATAGAAATACAACTTTCTTCTTTATATATTTGACACTTCATGAAAATGTTCATAGAAAATGCACCTTTGTTAAAAAATTTGCATCACCCATGAATTGAATATGACCACACTGCATGAAAATCCTACCGCAGAGCCAAGGCCTATCAAAAATCTATCTTCATTTAGGAAATTAAAGCCGTTTAGATAACTTCAAAGCTGATTTTCTCAAGAATTTTTGAGATTTGCATCAAACTGCTTTGGCAGATTGATATTTGAGTTCTGAACTTCACATAACATAAATATAGGGGAATACGAATGTCTGATTGCTGTGTGGTTTTCTTGTAAGTCAGTCTAGTGAACAATTCGAACCACTGTTATATTCTTTGGAGAATGGCATTGTATTTTACGAGGATTATACTGGTAGTTTTTGTTTGTGTGTTTCACTTACTTAGATGTAAAAAGTTTCGTATAACATGCTTGTTAATGGTGGCTTAGACTGTCATGTTTCCTAAACTAATATAGCTCTTGCAGAGATGGGAATTGACTGAGGACAATTTATTTTGGGTTGTGTTATTTGCTAGACTTTTGTGTGTGACACTGCAGTGACCACCTGAACTATAGTGTAACCTGAGGTCTAGGTTAAGTTGGAGGGTGCTAGTTTGGCTGTGTGTCACGAAATTCTTTAATATATAGCACATTCCATGAATACATTTATGTCCTCAAGAGAACCCCAATTTTCTCCCTGTTGCACAATATTTCCAAGAATTTAATATATTTGGAAGCATTAACAACAAAGAAAATTCCAGCCCAAATTCCCTTATTTCTGTGACAGTGTTGGTTAGTCACATTTTATTTTGCTAATTTTCTCGTGTTCTTAGTTGCATTAACCACTGGTCATTTCTTCATTCATACCGTTATTGTGGTTTTCAGTCTGAAGACTGGTTTGATGCAGCTCTCCATGCTACTGTAACCCAAGCAAGCTACCGGATCTCCCAATAACTACTGCAACCTATCTCCTTTTGACCCTGCTTACTATGTTCATTTCTTGTTCCCCACTACAATTTTTATCTCCCGCACTTCCCTCCAATACTAAACTGGTGAACCCCTGATGTCTCAGAATGTGTCCTATCTACCATCCCTTTTTTCAGTCGAGTATCTACTCTGTTCTTGTCTGAAATGTGTACTGTCTATGTCTCACTTCCATATAAGGCTATGCCCCCAAACAAATGCATTCATAAAAAACTTCCTAACACTTAAACCTATATCTAATGTTATAAAATTTCTGTTCTTCAGAAATGCTTTTCTTGCCACTGCCTGTCTACATTTTATATCGTCTCTACTTTGACCACCACCAGTTATTTTACTGCCGAAGTAGCAAATCTCATCTACCAATTTTAGTCAAACAGTGGAAAATCCAAGAAGGAATGTAACAATATTTTATTATGGTATAATTTCATAATATTGCTACCACTTTTTGTGTTATTTCCAAATCTAATTCCTTCAGCACTGCCTGGTTTAATCAACTACATTCCATTGCCCTTGATTTGCTTTTGTCAATATTTATCTTATATACTCCTTTCGAGACAATGTCCATTCCATTCAACTGCTCTTCCAAGTCCTTTGGTGTCTCAGAGAATTACAATGTAATCGGCAAAACCTTTAAGTTTTTATTTCTTTCTCCTGAAATTTGATCCCCTGTCCAAATTTCTGCTTGCTTTCCTTCACAGCTTGCTCAGTGTAAAGACAAAATCAGGGATAGGCTACAACCCTGCCTCACTCCCTCCTCGAGCCCTGCTTTCTCTACATGCCCCTCTACTCTTATAACTGCCATCTGGTTTCTGTACATGTTGCAAATAGCCTTTCACTCCCAGTATTTTACCCCTGCTACCTTCAGAATTTCAAAGCATGTATTACAATCAACATTGTCAAATGCCTGCTGTTCCTTTAAAGAATCCAAGTTAGTATTTTGCAAGCATGACTTATTAAACTGATAGTTTGGTAATATTCAAATCTGTCAGCACCTGCTTTCTTTGGAACTGGAATTATTACATTCTTCTTAAAGTTGCAGGTATACATCTCATATCTTGCACACCAGGTGGAATAGTTTTGTTATGGCTGGCTCTCCCAAACATATCAGCAGCTCTAAAGGAATGTTGTCTGCTCCGAAGGGCTGTGTATTAACTTAGATCTTCCAGTGCTCTGTAACATTGTTCTTGTGGTATCATATCCCCTGTCTATAATATTGCTTTCAAGTACATTTCCCTTGTGTAGGCCATCTATATAATCCTTTCAGCTTTCCCTTCTTTGCTTAGTATTGGTTTTTCATCAGAGATCTTGATATTAATACAGCTGCTTTTCTTTTCTCCAGTCATTTTGCTTTATTCTTCTACCATTCTTCCTTCTATTCCTTTTTCTATCAAATTTCAGTCCCCCCATCACAATTAAATTTTCATCTCTCTTAACTATCTGAATAACTTCTTTTATCTCATTATTCATTTCTTCAAATTCTTCATCTGCAGAACTGATTGGCATATAGACTTAACAGTACTACTGTAGTGGCCGTTGGCTTTGTGTATCTCGGCTACTATATTGCATTCATTGTGCTGTTCATAGCAGTTTTCCCTATTTTCTTATTCCTTATTAGATCTACTCCTGCATTGCCCATATTTGATTTTGTATTTACAGCCCTATACTCACTTCACCCCAAGTCCTGTTCCTCTTGCTACTGAACTTCACTAACATCCACAACATCTAATTTTAACTTATCCATTTCCCTCTTTAAATTTTCTAACCTACCTCCCCTCAAGCGGACGTGGTATGTGCCTATGTTTAAAGTGCACTAATCACAAAAAAACAGTGTTTTCTATCATTTTATTGTTCTTTTACAACTGTAAGCCTGTACCTGTTGCTTAATTACTGCTTCACCTAACAGTGATAAGTTGTTTTGTCACACGCCTAAGTGAGCATCACCAGTAATATAAAATAAACAGCGAGCTAGGTGAGAAAACATTTGCAATCTGTGCAAGAAAATGATCAAGATTCCGAGCTAGCACCACAATCCCACACTGAGGCAGTTATTTATGAGATAATTATTAATCAAATAAAGAGCTGGCATGGATTCAATACAACTGTGCTGTTTAATGTTCAGGGTAAGTCATTAGTGTGGGGGTAACACTTGTATGCAGCAACAGAATGACATAATGAAAGTTTATTTTAGCACTTTTTAATTAAACTGTGATTTTGGTAACAAAAACGCAGCTATTCTTTACATATGTACAAATTACGCCATGCGCCTGTTTGTGTTATGAAAATGGTGTACCTGCTCGAGGGCTGAGGGATGTAATGGCTCTGACCCGTAGAATGTCAGTTTTGTTTCCCGCTCCTGAGTAGTGGCCACCTGGAGATCCGAATGGGGTTGGTTGGTTTATAAGAGGGGGAAAGGGACCAAACTATGTGGTCATCAGTCCCTTGTTCCTAATAAAACAATGCCACAGGTGTGAGAATAAAACAGATGAGACATATAACACAAAACAGAAAGAAAGGAAAGACCACAAGAATGAAGGAAAAAAAAGGACACGAAAACGACAGAGAGATGCAAGAAACAGTTAGAAGAGAGAGAAACAAGGAAGCAGATTACAGTGGCTGGCCTACCATGAAAATAAAAAGGAAAAGCCAGCCACCCTGCAACACATTAAAACCTCCACCCTAAAAGAACTAGGGTGGAGGACACAGAGGGACAAAGGACATGTGTTAAAACTCAGACTGAATGATAAAACCCACCCTTACGGATGAAATGTAAAACCCAATCAGCTGATGAGGCGTTTTCTATTAAAATCAATGATAACGAGTCTGGCAACCGAAGATGAAGTGCCAGCGCAGCCAAAGAAGGACAGAGCAGAAGAATATGGGCCACTGTATGAATGCAGAGTCTCGCGGTGATAACACTGAATAAAATGTTCTCGGGTTTCCAACCGCGTCAATTGGTTAAAACTACACGAGCTTTCGGCCAAGGAGTGCTTGGCCGAAAGCTCGTGTAGTTTTAACCAATTGAAGTGGTTGGAAACCTGAGAACATTTTGTTCAATATGGGCCACTGTCAACCGAGCACCGCACCAACACTCAGGCGGGTCTTCACGGCTCAGGAGGTAGGCGTAGGTCGCCCAGGAATGGCCAATGCGAGCCAGCAGAGAACCATGGAGTACCTGTGAGAGGTCCTCATCAAGGACTTTCACACGTTCGTGGTCTCCTAAATGTGTCTCAGTTTATTGTGTGTACTGAGATTTTGCAATTCCATCTCCCAAAGCTGAAAAACCTCGCGGCATAACAACAAATGCAGGTCAGTTGCGGGGATGCCCATCTCCAGAAGTGGTTTCCGTGTAGCCTGTTCGGTCAGCCTGCCATCAAGTTCATTTCCTGTGATTCCAACGTGATCAGGTGTCCAGACGAACACCACTGAATGAATGGACCGTTCCAGGGCATAGATGGACTCCAGGACGGACACTACCAAAGGATGATGATGGTAGCACTGGTCGATAGTTTTCAGGCTGCTCAAGGGGTCAGTACATAAAAGAAAAGACTCCCCAGGGCATGAACGGAGATACTGAAGTGCACAAGAAATGGCTACCAGCTCTGCAGAGAATACACTGCATCAATCAGGTAAGGAATGCTGTTCAATATGGCCACGGTAAACATAGGCAAAGCCAACATGACCATCAGCCATCGAGCCATCATTGTAAACCAATTCAGAGCCCCAGAACACGTCAAGAATTGAGAGGAAGTCACAGCGGAGAGCCGCAGGGTTAAAGTCCTTAGGGCCATGTGAAAGGTCCAGACGAAGCTGTGGCCGAGGCATACACCATAGAGGTGTATGTGAACGGACTCTAACCAGAGGTGAAGGGAAGGACTCCAGTTCAGAGAGAAGGCACCGCATGCAGACCGCAATTGTTAGCCTCGACCTGGGCCGCCAATGCGGCCAGAAAAGGAGACGGTAATTTGGATGCTCAGGAGAACTACAAATGTGTGCTACGTAACTGGCGAGCAGTTGTACATGTCTCATTTGCAATGAAGGGACCCCAGCCTCCACCAGTACACTGGTGACCGGACTCGCCCTAAAAGCTCCCGTCACTAGTCAAACCCGGCAGTGCACAGGGTCAAGTAAATGCAACGCTGAGGGCACTGCCGAACCATAAACCACACTCCCATAGTCAATTCGGGATTGGACAAGGGCTCTGTAGAGCCGCAGCGGCATAGAGCGATCTGCACCCCAATTTGTGTTGCTCAGGCAATGGAGGGTATTGAGGTGCTGCCAACACTTCTGCTTAAGCTGACGAAGATGAGGAAGCCAAGTCAATCGAGCGTCGAAAATCATCATCCAAATGGGACTGTTTTATCTCCAGAATAATTTACCCAAGAACAGCATTTAACCATACAGAAGGGCAGCTATGGTTTCCTCTTGCTTTCAGCTGTTCGCATTATAGAATGGAGAAGCCATGTTGGCTGATGTAAGGCTGGGTCAACCAATCACCCAGATTGTTGCCCCTGCTCTACTCAAAATGCTGCTGTCCCTGTTCTAGAACCACACATTTGTCTGGCTGTTCAACAGATACCCCTCCACTATGGTTGCAGCTAGGGCACAGATATCTATTAACATTAAGTTAATGTAGAATGTAAACATCACTGATTTATTGGTGCAGAACTGGATTGTTGACTAATCCAATTAAATGAAGGCCTACATTCTGCACTTTCAATGTTTAATACTTAATACAAGTGATCCTTTGTATGAACTAAAAAGAAACAGTAGCGAGCAACAAATCAGGATGCAGTCCAATTTTGGGATCAACCACAGATTGCAATACCACCTGTCTGCTTTGACAGGTGACATAATTGTGTTGTGTGGCATCATTGTGGCATGTAGTATTTAAAATGAACTGTGTTTGCAGTGGGCATGTTGGAGTATGCAGTGGCACTCTAATGTGACATGTTTGTTTCTAAATTGTTTTTGAGTGCTTTCAGTGATTTACTGGACTTCTTGAGTGCTTGTTTGTGAGAATAACACTGGAAGAGTCTGCGACAGTTTGTTAGTGAGTTACGCTGACGTTGGTAGTTAGGGGTAATAGATTTGTGTTCATGTTTAGAATTAATAGTGTGGTGAATGTTTATGGTTGGAGATTTAATTTTATGTTTCGTTTTTTGTCAATTTTGGATATGACAAAGTTCATGAATATGCCGCAATGAGGGATGACATGCTGGCCACAGTTAAATTCCTACAGTTATTTGCTTCAACTGTCATGTATGTGAAGTATTACATTTTTTGAGAAGGTACAAGATCGACCAATGCTGCTACATTTCAGACCAGGAACCAGTGTAAGTGACTTTGTTGATGGAACAGCAGTCTATTCAGAGGAGTTCCTGATTTGAGAAATCAAAGTTGGTCATTCGAGTGATAGTGTTGATAACACATTATCTTTGTTATTGCTAGATTTGTGTGTTGGCTGACTTTCACTGGTACATAAGTTTTTATGGTTTTATATCTTTTGTTGTTGTACGCATGGTATGTGTGTTGTGTATGACTGTGCATTTCTTGTATAACAGAATTGACGCATTTTTATCAACATTTGGGTAGATGTGTTAGTCATTGTTAATTATGTTGGATTGTGATTGGTAAGTATTGTGGAGTTTGTGTTAACTTCATTGGTGAGGTTACGTTAGTATTAGTTATAAGGGCGCATTTTGGTTAAGTATTAGATACCGGATTTGTAGTAGTTGTATGTGGCATTGTGGATTTAGTGTGAGCAATATAGGTCAAGTTAAATTCCTAGTACTGGGTTTTGGAGCTATGCATGTGTTCATAAAACTTACAATAAAACTATTTTTTTCAGTTTTTTTATTGTGGTTTTACTGAATGTTGAGGATTTTGTTTGCTTGATTTTTGTGTTCATATTTGTTTTGATATGATATTAGGATTGTTGTTTATTTAGTTTGTCCCTGCCCAAAACCACCTAATTCCTGCAGCTGTCCCCTTAGTTTCTTGCTATTTCTCCAATTAAATAATTTGTATACTTTTTTTTGTGATGCCATTGCCACGATATTGTATCAGCTTGATATAGGAGCATTTGCCATCTTGGCATCACCACATGTCAAAGCCAACAGGTGGTACTTCGATCTTTTGCTTTACCCAATTTTGAACACTTTTGGTATCAGGAGCCAATGAGAATTATTCTTGCTTTGAATTGCTGAATGGCAATAACTACTCTTTCCTAGACTGCCACATAGCCATATTTTTGTGCCAGTAGAATTTTGCTCACTTTTTTGTCCAGCAAGACCCTGTAAAGCTACCAAACATAGTGACTGTAGTTTGTCCCCAACAGACTTGATGTCAGCAACCACAAAGTTAAATATTAGACAGTTTTCATGGAAAGGATGCATGCTGCAGTTTAATTATGTCTCCGGATATAACAATTTCTGGTGCGCTGCAGGTGTACCAATGGTTGCATTAAAATGTTACTGTGAAAAGAGAAAGAGGTGCAACCAAGTTGTATAAAAACACAGGTTTGCGATCAAATTAGAGGTTAAAACACACACCCACAAACAGAGGGGGAGGGGGGGGGGGGCGGGGGGAGAGTAAATCTTGAATAAAATTATTTCTACCACAACTAGAGAAATTGTTTGGATCTATGTATAATGAGTTAAAGAAACAGCATATATTCATCTCTTGATCATGCTACTATGAAATTCAAGGCTGAATTTTGAATATTTACCAGTGATATTTTGAGAAAGCATATTACAAACAAAGCTTAAACAATTTGTCATGGTATTGTGGACATATTTCCAGGAATGGGAGGTGATTTACATTACTAAATAGATAAGTACCTGGTATATGGCACAAGATGGTGCTTCAACTAAAATGCAGATACGGTTTACAGTGCAATGCATGATGGCAAGTGGCTGGACTGCATTTGTATTTGATTCAGAGAGCAGGAAGAAAACATGATGCAGTGACAACTGACCTGTAGCAAAGCCGAGGCCGAGGTTAGGTTGGAATGTGGCAATCTGGTTGTGTTGGAATCTCTACACAGGAATACGGTGAATCATCGTGTTCACTTGATATAATTCATTCTGCAGTTACAAAGTGCAGCATGCAACAGAAGACAGAGGTACATCATAACTGCACTTCTGCCCTCTTCTCTATGCTTTGAAAAATTAGTTCACAGAAATGTCATGAAAACCTTTAAGAGATCATAATAAATGAATCTACACTAATCCTTGACGAAATGCGTTTACAAAATCACAGTAACATTTGACCCTTGTCTTACGTTTACCATACATATTAATAAGAGTACCAGTAACGGTCCACGTGACAAAATTAGTACTTCTAGCTAATCCTGACATTGAAAAAGCAAGGAAAGCTCGTGAAGACTAACAGCTGTTTGTGCATTATGAAGCACTATACGTCTGTGGGAGGCACAATTTGGGGAACCAAATAGAAGGAAGTGTCCACTATAACCATCAAATCTGTTCTTGACATAGCTGCAGGTCCTACTACTGGAACGAATGTTTTGTTGGTGTTTACTACTGAACAGCCTATAAGTTAGTCAAAATTTATTGTAGGTAAAATCTACCTTATTACGAGCTTTAATTTTTTTTTAATATTTAGAAGCGTCATTTAGTATTCATACCAACAGCAAACGGATTCTTCAGCATATTAGGTCTGCAACTTATATGTAAACATTCCGGAAATTGGATATATTTGTTTCCATTAATTTGCTGCTATAAATACATTAACGTACCGTTGCCTTACTGTCCCTCCGCTTCCTGCTCTGGGGGCAACAGCTTTTGTTGGTGATCTACTTCCAGCTCCAACAGATGTAGAACTCGGTGCCGCTGGCTTTAAATAAATATAAACGATACATTAAGACAGCCCTCTCTCAGTGGAATTATCTTACACATTAAGAAATGCTTGTACAAAAACACACCATTGCGCCTTTTCTCTAAGAACTCTAAAAAGTTCAGAATCCACGTCCCCACGAAACACCCAATCAGTCCGCACACCACTTTTCTACCTCTTGGCGTGGAGTCGTGGACACGTCAAAGACTACACCGCTTTCACGTCGCCCAACTTCCTCCACATCGGTGAGGATATGACGTCGTCCTCCGTGAAAACATTAACGAAACGGTGGAGAGTGCGCAATCTGCAGTGAAGTTTAAGAAGTAAGGTTGACATTACGAGTTTTGAGTAGTAGTATGAATTTGTTGTGATTGTTAAGAAGACTGATACCGGTGAAATATTTCGAAATGGAGGCCGTGCCACGCCTGCCGATGATGAGTTTTGACCTAAAATCAAGCCCAGAACCTACTTCATTTGGTCCTAAACTGAAACAGGTAATTTTTGCCACAATGCGTTTCGTAATTCCAGCTTGATTTTTACATTGAATTTAAGAACAAGAGTCATGTTCACGTGATTTAGTCGTCAGTGACTTTGAGGGCAACTATTTGCTCTTGTTATTGTTGTACATGAAATAGTGTGATGATAAAGCGTATGGATGACATTAAATTAGAATATACTGTTTCATAGTTTATTTTATTAAAGTGATATGGCGCATGACTTAGTTTATCCGTTTATTGAGATACTGACACACAAAGGCAATATGAAATGAACTTCTTTGTTTAATAAACCTATTTCCTTCGGTATCAGGAAACACAGACTTATTGAAAACTGTTACGATTGTTTTTATTGAACTTTTCATAAATTTTCATAGTAATATGTTTAATAACTAGTGTAATTTCTCCATAAAATTGCAACCAAACATGTTACCAATTACATTGAACATAAATTTGCTCACTGTACAAACAGGGTCACAATATTATAGCAGAAAAGAAAGGTGTTCTTAAAAGAAATCACCCTTTCTCTGAGCACAAGTGTGGTATATAGTATGTGCCCATCCAACACAATTAATTAAAACCCAAGTAGAAAGATTCTGGAAGGAAAAAAGTTCCTACAGATGCATAGAGATGGTGCTACTGTAGTAAGCCTATGCTTGAAAATAAAGTCGGTTGGTTGTTTCTGTAGACAAGATACATTCTAGCTGTCGGATCACAATTAATAAGCGTACTGTGATGAACATAATTTTTACGTCATGTTAGTACTATAAGATGTAACTGTCCGTAATCTCTTTCAGTGCATGTCACCAACTGCATGTCTACAGTACAGAATAATCTTAAACTAAATCTTTGAAATTTGCTGTTGAATTGTGCTGCGGAGACAGATTTCAAGTCAGTAGAAGGTCTGCTGTTTGAAAATCAGTAGAGCTAATCGTTTTAAATGTTGCCAATTCCTTGTCAGTAACTGAAACATGGCGGTTTTAAAATGTAAGTAATGTAGATAAAGCCACTAACATAAAAAAAAGCTGCTCTCAGATTGTGATTTCTAATCATAATCTGTTAGAAATTTGATATTGCCGTTTCATGTGATATTTTCCTCCACAAAAGTTTGCATTTTGCTCTATCCAGACACCTGGATTAGGCAACTTTATATTCATTTACTTCATATGCTCCCCCCCCCCCCCCCCCCATATGGTTTTTAGGATTTCAGTTATTATAAATTTAAACACCAAGTGATGAGGTGCAGAATGTAAAAGGTATTTAAAACAATGAGAACTAAAATGGAAATATGTCATTTTGATAATCTTACGCCATCAGTTACTGCGAAGAAACAGTAGTGCATGTTGATAAAGACTGACAACTCAATGCTAACCAAAGTGACTTCCAAATTTGTGTAGGATAATATTAAAAATTAAAAAATGAGTAACACTGTTTCAATATATTCCTGTTAAAACTGAGGCGCAAGGAAATTCATTATAGTATAGCATACATCAGAGTAAAATTACATGGGGTATATTGAATATTGCAATACAGTCATCTCTTTTGACCAGTAATTTCACTGTTGACACTAAATGGAGGCTGTGGCGACAGAAGACTAATGTGTTCTTATGCCTGAGGTATAGGTTTTTTGGAAAGTGCCAGATTCATTGAGAGTTGGTGAAGCCAACAAGTGGGCCACAAGAAGGAAGGTGTTTTTAGAAAATGAATAATGTTTTGATTTACCACTCAGTAACATAGACCAAGATCTAGATTAAGTTGGACACTGGTAATTAGGTTGTGAGAAGCCAAAACCAGTGGATGCATTTAAAAAAAATAATAAATAAAAAAAAATACTGTTTTCAGACAATGGTTGTGCTGATGATCTGATCCATAGACTGAGGTATAGATTAGATTAGAAAGTGACAGATTAGTTGGGAGTTGCAATATATATCATGACAATCTTTTTTGTAGAGTGACTATATTTATCCCCATGGTGACAGTCGCTGTGGTTGAATATTTACAAGTTTTTATTAACTTGGTAGGCCTCAATAACAAGATATTACCAGCCAAGAGGCTCATATTCCTTCTGGGTTGGATATATAGTGATAGTTAAAATCTTTGTGGTTGCGTGATTTCATAGTTGCCATTCCAGTTGATAGCCTCATTGGTCAAAGCTTGTAGGTTGTATCATATTCTTCAATTTATCCATAACACGGGTTGGATACTTGCTTAAACAAATATGTTCTCAGACATAAACATAGAATTGGATGTCTTACGTCGTACCTCAGAGGGATCTGTATCATAGTAACAAGAGGAGTCAGATAAAGTATGATCTTATTACGATGTCTGTGCTCACCTATTTTCATATTTGGTAGGTTAGTATTAAAACACCTCTGCAAAAATTTAGACAGTACCAAGAACAATTTGATAAAGACAAATAGGTGTCACCTTCTGGTGGGGTTTCTCTGTTCTCATTTATGCGTATGTATAGCGTGGCCTTACTGTTATCTTTCAGTCTAGCTTCATGCAGCTGACATTATCCAACAAGGTTTGAGTTTTTCAAGCTCGATGACAGCAGACATCAGTAGTGCCACTCTTAATTCAGCACTGGAAACAGAAAGAACTCAGATTTATCCCAAAGTTAGTAGCAGGTACATTACTGTAAGATGTACACATGGGCCTAAGGAATGAGAAAAGATACTTTCTGGATCTCGGGCATCACAGTTGCTCACTTGACGAAAATGTGATGATGGTAATGATGCCATCCTTTAATTGACTGTTATTAGCATGACACAGGTCCTTCCAAGGTAGGAGGTAAGACCTCCATCAATGTACATATTCCACACATCACTGTATGGTGCATGGCAGAGGGTACCTTGTACCATTGCCAGTCAGTCCCTTTTCTTTTCCACTCACATATGGAATCAGGGGAAAAACTTGTCTTTGTGATTCTTAGCTGAGATGTATGATTGTTGGTAGTAGCAGGATCATTCTTCATTCTGTTGCAAATATTTGTTCTCTAAACTTACTGAGTAGTGTTACATTTTTCACATTTAGAGCAAGTTACCATTCATCACACCAAATTCCACCCCAGTCATGTTGTATTTTCCTATAGTCGGTCAAGTACAACACTGTCCAGTACGCTACAGCACCATCAGCAAACCGTCAGAGACTGCTGCTCATCGTAACCAACATATTATTCATTTACATATTCTGTTGTGAGCAGACTGTGGCCCTGGTGCAAGAATGCAGTAGACATCACCAGAAGGCCAATTTTGCTCCTCACGCAGAACTAGTTACGCAGGGCATGAGAGGTGAAATAGGCTAGAATACGACTTTTAAGGCAACTAATGACAAGTAAACCAACCACAGTGTGAATGCTAGTGTCTAATCCCAGTAACATGGCTAAATTCAGAATCTAATTATTCACAACAAGCAGAATGGTGACCTGCTCAGATAAGGATTGGGAAATCGTCTGTCTGATGTGCCTGTGGTGTGACATTTAAAGGACAGTAGTGCCAACATGAGACCACAAGTTCAAGAATCTTCACCCTCATAAGGTGGCTCCTCAAATGGCATGCTTCATGCAACATGTTGTGGTTTCAGGTTCTTGAAATGCTGGTTTTAGAGTTTTAGCTTTAGAATTATTCCAGATTACCACAATACTGTAGTTGACAGAGCCAAAGAATAATGAAATTTTAGTCTTTGGTAGGCATTGGTTGACTGTGTCTACATGTACATACATTCACATTTATGTGACCACTGCCTATGTCCGACATAATCATACTATAACCAATCACAGAGAGCAGGTGACAGCAATAGCAGTATAGGAGTTTTTCTAAGGCATGTCTTGGGGATGTGAAAACAGTGTAATCATTATCGTAATGCAGAAAAGAAGTAATTTATCCTAGGTCCAAAATGGCATGATCATTGGACAAGTGTGGAAGCATTTCCAAAACAGCTAAGTTTGTAAACTGTTTGAATGCCATCATGGTTGGAATATACCGTGCATGGCAAAATGGTGTATCCAGAACCGGGTTGTGATGAACCATGGGCCATGGATTACGGGTGAACAACAGCTGCAGATATGTGTATGGGTGAACAGACGTGGAACTGTTGAGCAACTGACCTTCCAGATGAACCAAGGAGCTACCAACAGTGTCTCCTCAATGACCGTTCAGCAAATATTGCTGCATATGGGCCTCCGCAGTAGGTGCCTGGTTCTTACACCCATTCTGACTGCTGTTCATTGGCGATGCAGGCTGGAATTTGCACACCAATACCATAACTGGATGTCCACTGAATGGTGACAGGTAGCCTTTTCAGATGAATCACATTTTATGCTCCATCGGCCTGAAACATCTCAAAGCATACACCTTGCAACAATCATCAGATGGATCCAGGCTGGAGTTGGGAACATTCTGGTGTGGGGAATGTTTTTGTGGTATTACCTGTGTGATCTTGCCATTCTGGAAGGCATAGTAGATCATCACATGTATGCATCTATCCTTGGGGACCATATCCACCCCTACATGCAGTTTGTTTATGCTCGGCACAGTGGCATCTACCAGCAGGACAAAGCATCATGTCGCACAGCTTGCAGTAAATGTGCACAGTTTGAAGAGCACTAGGATGTGTTTACTGGCTGGCCGGAGTGGCCATGCGGTTCTAGGCGCTACAGTCTGGAGCCGAGCGACCGCTACGGTCGCAGGTTCGAATCCTGCCTCGGGCATGGATGTGTGTGATGTCCTTAGGTTAGTTAGGTTTAATCAGTTCTAAGTTCTAGGCGACTGATGACCTCAGAAGTTAAGTCGCATAGTGCTCAGAGCCATTTGTGTTTACTGTACTCCCCTTACCACCAAACACCCGGTATTTAAACCTAATCAAGACTCTATGGGACCATATTGATCAGGCTGTTCACGCCATGGGTTCTCAGCCAAGAGACCTAGTGCAGCTGGCCACAGCACTGGAGTCAGTATGGCTCCACATCCCTGTCAGTACTTTCCAGGACCTCATTGCCTCCCTTCTTCCATGTCTCGCAGTGGTTCGCACTGCAAAAGGTTTGACAGGTTGTCGCATTAATGTGACTGGACAGTGTATATACTCTGCAATCCGTATTCCTTTCACCAGTGGAGTGAGGAAATGATTTTATGTGCACCTTGGTACATGCCATATTCTCATGATACCGGTGGAAGAAATTTGAACGATGGAAATGAATTGAAGTATTCCAAAGTCTTCCTCTAATACCAATTGTCAAAATTAATCCTACAGGCTTTCACAATAACCATTGTGCCTTAGTTCTAGAGGTACCCGTTAAAGTTCTCACGACATCTTTGTTATACTTTAGTATGAACTGTGTGTTGTGTTAAGTCACTACCTGCATATCAATGAATTTGTTCAATGTCTCTTGTCATGCCTATTTCATAAGAACTCAAGTGCTGGGTAGTAATTTAAAATCTGTTACAAAACCATGTCATAAGTGGTTTTGTTCACAGGTGCACCACCTTATGTACTATAGCTACATATTTAACACAGTACAGCATGCACCAGTGATTTTACAGTGGTCTTGTCATCAATTACTATTGGGATCTTTCTCTTTGTTATGGACATTATCTTCCATTTATCCATATTTAAAGGGAGTGGCCATGTGGAAATATTGTTTAAAGTATTTTATAGTTCCTTTGGTCATCCAGCTCATACTTTCCTGTAGACAACCAGTGTTGCCTACAAGTGCAATGAGAGGATGCATGTGACCATATCTGTTAAATCATTTATGTATAATGAGAACGTTAGCAGTTCTGTTATGCTTTCTTCAAGCAGACCTGACATTACCATACTTTCATTTCTTTTTGATGTTACAATCCATTCTAGTATTAGTATATTGCTTCACTCAAATTTTGCAGGTCAAACATATTTGTGAGATTATTTGTATGATCATTTCTTGTTTGTCAGTTGACAGTGCAGTAAAGTTTTGAATGCTTTTAGGAAATCTAAGTAGAAGGAAGCAACCACTCATGTGGTTGGTCAGCAAAAGTGTGTATCATCTTGATGCCTTATACTACGAGGGCAGTTCAATAAGTAATGCAACACATTTTTTTTCTGAAACAGGGGTTGTTTTATTCACCATTGAAATACACCAGGTTATTCCCCAATCTTTTAGCTACACAACACTATGTTTCAACGTAATCTCCATTCAATGCTACGGCCTTACGCCACCTTGAAATGAGGGGCTGTATGCCTGCACGGTACCATTCCACTGGTCGGTGTCGGAGCCAACGTCGTACTGCATCAATAACTTCTTCATCATCCGCGTAGTGCCTCCCACGGATTGCGTCCTTCATTGGGCCAAACATATGGAAATCCGACGGTGCGAGATTGGGGCTGTAGGGTGTATGAGGAAGAACAGTCCACTGAAGTTTTGTGAGCTCCTCTCGGGTGCGAAGACTTGTGTGAGGTCTTGCGTTGTCATGAAGAAGGAGAAGTTCGTTCAGATTTTTGTGCCTACAAACACGCTGAAGTCGTTTCTTCAATTTCTGAAGAGTAGCACAATACACTTCAGAGTTGATCGTTTGACCATGGGGAAGGACATCGAACAGAATAACCCCTTCAGCGTCCCAGAAGACTGTAACCATGACTTTACCGGCTGAGGGTATGGTTTTAAACTTATTCTTGGTAGGGGAGTGGGTGTGGCGCCACTCCATTGATTGCCGTTTTGTTTCAGGTTCGAAATGATGAACCCATGTTTCATCACCTGTAACAATCTTTGACAAGAAATTGTCACCCTCAGCCACATGACGAGCAAGCAATTCCGCACAGATGGTTCTCCTTTGCTCTTTATGGTGTTCGGTTAGACAACGAGGGACCCAGCGGGAACAAACCTTTGAATATCCCAACTGGTGAACAATTGTGACAGCACTACCAACAGAGATGTCAAGTTCAGCACTGAGTTGTTTGATGGTGATCCGTCGATCATCTCGAACGAGTGTGTTCGCACGCTCCGCCATTGCAGGAGTCACAGCTGTGCATGGCCAGCCCGCACGCGGGAGATCAGTCTTGCTTGACCTTGCGGCGATGATGACACACGCTTTGCCCAACACTCACCATGCTTTTGTCCACTGCCAGATCACCGTAGACATTCTGCAAGGGCCTATGAATATCTGAGATGCCCTGGTTTTCCGCCAAAAGAAACTCGATCACTGCCCGTTGTTTGCAACGCACATCCGTTACAGACTCCATTTTAACAGCTCCGTACAGCGCTGCCACCTGTCGGAAGTCAATGAAACTAAACGAGACGAAGCGGGAATGTTTGAAAATATTCCACAAGAAATTTCCGGTTTTTTCAACCAAAATTGGCCGAGAAAAAAAATGTGTTGCATTACTTATTGAACTGCCCTCGTACTAGCTGCTATTTGAATGCACAGCATGTTTCACATGATGATCTGTAGGAGTGTCAAATTGTGTACTTGTGAACCATTTAGGAAAGCAGCTTGTTCTTTTCATCGTTGAGTAGTCTGCACAAACAGTGCAACACCTGGTGATTGGCTCTTAGGGACAAACATGTATTTTCACATAATGGTAATATGAACTTTTCGATATTCGTGCTCCAGGCTTTGTCAGACGAGCAGCACCAGTATTGCCAGTTCAGAATAAAAAGCATATAAACTTCTACTAATGATGTTTTTGTTTACCTTACTATGACTGTATGGCAAAATTGATAAACTGTAGCTTAATTGTCCATATAATGTTGTAACTTGTAAAATTATCAGCACAATTGCCTGTTGTCTTCTTCACAATATTCTTTTCACCATGTACTGAGGTAAAAGGTAATCTCCATCCTCAATGCAATTCAGTGTATGATGGGTCTTTTATTGTGAATGGGACAATTAGCCATGTATACGCTGTGTAGCTTGTCAATGTGCTGGAAAGGGTCATTTCAAATTAGGCCATGCATGAATTGTCATTTTACTGCAAGAAGGTTAATCAGCATCTGAAGTTATCAGCTGAATGTGAGTACACCAAGGGATATAATTTGAACATTCAACTGACTCCATTAGATGCAAACATTGAAGATACGCATTGCAGTGTTTCAAGATCAGCTGATTATATGTTTACAGATTATAGTGCAGAGATACCCTGAGGAGAATACAACAGAATTGTGTGTTGCCTGTTTAGAGTCAGCTGTATATGCAGCATCAACTCATGCCATATGCAACTAGCTGCAGTAAGTCAGTTTATTCTCTAGTATCCTTTACAAGCAACATTACCATCACCATAGTATGCGAAAAAGATTGCCTATGGATAATCTGGAATGGTGTATAGATCAGTGATATCAGGTTCTCTTCATGGATCATTGCAGCCCCTCTCTGGTACTTAATGCCCACTGTAGACGAGTATAAAAGCAGCAAGGAACATGGTCTGGTGGGTTTAGCAGGGAGGTGGATAGTCTTGTTTTTGTCCGGTATCATGCTCTTAGGTGTGATATTTCTCATCACTTTTCAGGGTAATCAGAGGGTTTTTCAGCATCGGAATTCTTTATCCAGCATTGTAGCAGTGGGTTCATCTTTCAAGATAATGCAAGAGCACACTGCGCCCAGCTTATAAAAAGCCTTCATCCGCATTCAGGAATCAAATGAATCGAGTTACCTGTGGTATCTACTGATATGAATCTGAGCATGCTTGAGATCAATTGAAACTTGTAATGTGTCATCACAAGGACTCTCCTCTTATGGATGACAACCTCAGGAGGGTTGTTGTCGGAGAATGGGGCAGGCTTGAACAATAATGTGTCTACCATCTTGTGGTCAACATGCCATGGAGGAGCCAAGCATGTGCAGCAACACTGATGTACAACAATGTGATATTGAATGGTACCAAGCAGAGGATTTTGATATCACAGATGTTTAAAGATGCTCTGTTTTGAAAAGTGCTTCACAGATCTTTCAGGAGTCCACACATGACGAACATGGGGTCCTGAGCCACTGCAGTACTATTACTTTTTCTGTACTACAGTGCTTGCTTCTACTTATCCTAATCTCTCACCTGCATTTTAATTACCAGTTTCCTCGATGTCAAACTCGCTTCTACCCAGGTCCATTTTTGATTGATTCCTGTTTTCTTTTACCTCTTTCACACTTTTCTGTAACTTATTCATGGTCCTGATCATTATTGGATCTCCATTTTCTTCCAAAGTGTCAGGTGTGCAGAGAAGAGCACCCATTACGGCAAGCTGGTACCTACCTGTGTGAGCCCCCATGCTGGCACCTAGCTGTTGATGAGTCACTTATTCTATCATGACAGCCAGGCCACTGTGGAGAGGGGAGGGGAGGGAAGTCACTGTGTAGCTGCACAGTTGTAACTCACTGGCAGAGCAAGGAATGATTGCTGGGGTCTGAGCTGTCACCTCTCCACGTAAGTGTACAGTGGGAGCCGTTACTGAACGGATTAGTATAAAAATTTGATTTTTATTTTTCACTTGATGTTTGTCAGTGCCTTTTGCCTGGCAGCTAGTTGCAACGTCTCAGTCATGTTGCCCAGAACTGGACATAACCACTTTGAAACTCACGTGTTGAACCATCAGCAGCTAAAATTACATGTTGCTGACGAGGTAACACTACCAAACTGCGCGTCTTCGATTTTATGGCATTAAACAGTCATATGTTTGATTTTTCACCTCAACGGGTGCCTGCTGCTTTCCCCTCCTGGCCAATCCTGACACGTTAACATGAGCCATGGAGTATGTGATTATCTTCTTCAGGGCACCAGCACCACTAGCAACATCCATAACACCAAGTGGCTGTTGGTGCTGGATAGCACCCTTTTCTTAGTAACATAGCCCCTCCTAACCTGCGCCGTGAACACGCTCTGGTTAGAGAATTTCAAAAAATCATGACCAACCCTCAATTAAAAATCCATGAAGATACTCACGACATCCAAGGAAACCGACTCCGGTCTAGGCATCCTCCACTAAAGACCGCACAGGCTCTGCACCAAACCAACTTTAAAATAAATGACCGATGGAAAGAGGAATGGGAGAGCAGTACAGCAGTAAACTGCCACAGTATGCCATGCATCTTTAGTAAACCAAAAGGATTTGATTGCCCTCGCAAAGTTTGGTCAACTCTCAACCGCATCAGAACCAACTGTGGGAGATGCGCCGACTCCTTACACAGATGGGGTAAACTTCCTTCGGCCGCTTGCGACTGTGGCGCTGAGAGACAGACGGTCAAACACATCGTTCAGGAATGCCCACTAAGGGCATACGAGGGTGACCCACGGGATTTCCTAATGGCGACCCAAGAGGCAATCGACTGTTTATTATCTAAGCTGGACGTCTGCTTGTGATTGCTCTTCTGTGAGTGTAAATTTACAATTGGCGGTGTTCTTATATACAAACTGTTATTTATTGCTCTGTTTTATACATATGTGATTTTTTCTTAAATCGTGTTGTTTCTGTAATTTTTACTGTGATGTTATGAGCCATACGCTAAATAAATAAAGCACCCATGGACAGATTCCTCAGTCACATTGTGTGGCACTAAGGCAGATAACCACCATGAAATGGATTAAACTGTCCCCAAGTGGTGGCCATGAGACCTAAACATTCTCCTCAAACAGGTACAGTTATAAAAATTCTGCCCTTGGACACTCCGAGGGAAAAGGGATAGCTTTGTTGAAATGGAGAACAATATTTTCTGCAGTACCTGGTTTGTACCAGAATAGATAGTGATACCTTCTTAACAACTGATCCCACTTCTTCACAGAACAGCCTGAGGAGGCATTTGGGGAGTGGCACATTGGAAAATAGTGGCTTTTTCCTGATTAAGGCAACAGATCCTGCTCAGTCACAAATCTCACTTTCTTTTACCTCTCTGTGGTGTTCCAGCTAAAGTAACTCCCCTCCCCTCATCCAGAAGCTGTACAATGACTCAGGTTGTTATTTTCCAATTTTACTTAGCCCTAGAACTAGATGAGTAATTATGAATGGACGTGGAACAGTGGGGGATGCATTTTGCTCATCACATTCAGAAAAGTACAAAAGACAGCCGTGTAGCCATGGCACTCATCATAGCAGCATTTGTGGGGACCGCACTCAAGGGGAAAGTAAATATTTTGGTCCACAGTTACTTTGTCAAGCTTTATTACTTGTGTGGTGTTTTAAGTGCCTTAGCTTTGGCCATGTGTCCCAGTGTACTCATAAATCCACCTGCGATAACTGTGACACTAAGTGAACACCCTCTGTTATGTGTTAGGGTCTAACCCTCACACTCACCAGTGTGCCCTATTTGTAAAAATGAGCAGATATTGGACATCTGACTCACCGGGACTGTACCACCCTCCCCCCCCCCCCAACCCCCTCCCCCCAATCAGCTCCTCATTAACGTGTAAACAACTTGCCCTTTGACCCTATCTTCATCGACACAAGGGATCCCAGTCCCCCCGTCTTCCTCTGGTGCCTCATGGCAGCTCACCCTTTCGAGAAATCTACTGGTCTATGACTGAACACCAGGCAGCAGCTGAGGAGCCACAGGCTGTGGATCACATGACTACCTGTTGTTCCTCCATATCTGATCTTGTAACAGATAAAAAAAAGTGCAGAACTTGATACTATCAAAAGACATGGGAAAAATACAAGATGCAGTTGATTTCTGTGACCCAAGACACTCCTTCTGCATCTGGTCTGGAACGCCTGTTCAGATATCATACAATCCCAAACAGTGAGAAATGGTGGCTCTTCACTGTGGCTTACCACTCCAGTCCCTCCACATCCACCTCAGAGCATTCATTCAGTGGAACTGTAATGGGCATTACTTGCTTTTCTCAACTGCAACTGTTATTGTTTCTTGTAGGGCTATGCAGTCTGCATAGCCCTACAAGAAACACTGGTCTTTTTCCAATCAGTATCCTACTTTTATACATTACCAACCCTACTGCAGAAACTATGCCAGCCCCAAGACAGTGTTCACAGAGATGTTCATCATGGTTGAGTTCCTCTTCACATAACGTTAGATGTGATTGCTATATGTGTTCAGTTGACCACTAGGATGAGTCTCTGTAAAATTCACCTATCTATCAGCTGACAGGGAAATGATGTATCCTAAAATGATCTAGCAAACCCCACCCTAAACACTCTATCCTTTACCTGCTTGGAGATTTCAATTTGTGCCATCCCTTGAGGAGCAAACTCAAGTAGTGTGTTAAGGGTCTAGAACAACTACTATCTAGATGAAGTCTACTGACTATGTTATCTCAGTGATCCACCCATTTTAGTGCAGCTCAAGACAAATTCTCAGCCATTGATCACTTGCTCTTCTATATTTGTTATGGCCAATACAATGACATGTGCGTGACAATCTCTGTGACAGCAACCACTTCCCATGGTCCTGTTGATTCTGTCACCAGGTTTTCAAAGTTGCTTTACTGGTTTTTGTTCTCAACTTTGTCATCTTGATAATCTCTCAGGTTCCTACAAGCTCAAGATGATGACATTTTTCGTGGCTCAATATTGAATGGTGGTGTTTTCTTTATCTTCATCAGAGTCCTTGGATATATTGGTCACTCCTGCAGTTTATGCTGACAGTCTCCCAGAAGAATTGACACAGGGCAGGCATTCCTAATTGAATTTTTTTCCTCTATTCAATGTACACATTGAGTTATACTACGTGCTACACCCTGGTGTGTACCCATACCACATGTCCTCTTAGACCTGTTCCAAGAGCCTAAAAATCACACTCACCCCTCTCGTTTTATAACATGGAATCCTCCGTCCCCATGAATATGAATCATTTATACTGTTGGCTCTAAGGATGCAGGAACAATACTTCCCCCCCCCCCCCCCCCCCCCCCTCCTCCTCAGAAGCCTGTAGGCTCTTCATGACTCAACTGGAAATTATTGCCAGAACTATCAGATGCTATCCTGATGACACCATAGTGCCATTATCCATTAACCTCTCTATGATCTCAGCTGTTTTCCTCTGGTTCCTGAGCCATATGGACTTCCTGGAGAATGAGCTAACTACTTAGCCAGGGAACTGACCACACAGTTATTATTGGTAAAGGGGCACCAAGCACAGATTTAAGAGTACATATGAGACTTGCAATAAATTGGAATCTGAGCAGTGCATGGTGGGATTCTACTCTCTCCAAAAAACTGCCCCTCTCCCCCACCTGCCCCCCAGCACTAGGTGATGACTTCTCTTTTGAGAGTATGTGCTTGGTCACTATGGGGCCCATTCTGTGCTGCAAGTCTATCCTTCTTCTATTCTTTATTCCTCTCTGCCTTTCCATTGGATGGTCTCCTACATGCTGATAGCACTTGGATCTGGTTTGTAATTTTGGACACTCATTTTCTTCCGTTCCGCTATTCTACAACTTGTCATATGGTCGGTCACATTGTTGGGTTTGATTTCCTATTCCTTTTCCAAATTTTGCAGAAGTGCAGATTGTGCAGGGGAGGTCACCCAGTACAACATGTATTCCATCTTTTGTGCCTCTCTCTCTCTTTGCCTCTTCTTTCTCACAAAGATACTATGCTCAGAACCAAACATGATAGCCACTCCATTGCTGTGGGGGGAGGCGGGATCGTCAGGTACCTGCATGGTAGCCCTCTGACCACATAGGGACTGCACAGTTGGTGCTTGAGCTGGAAACAGCCCACACAAGCCAAGGGATATGTGCCTGTCATGACTGGGGTATGGGGACTCCAGGCAACGGTTAACTGACCAGGTAAGTGTAAGTGGGTAGTACTATGGCAGAAGACTCGCACGTGAAACGAAGTAAACTTCCTTCTGCTGGTGTGCGCAAGGCCCTGCAGTTTCTTCACCTGCTTGTGCCCTGGAAAGATGAATAAGCCAGATGTCCGGGAGTGAAACACTTTACCCAATACTTGGTATCTTGTCAAACTGATAGGGATCCTGTACTGCAATGAAACCATACACTCCATACAGATGAGGAGCTCCAGCTAATCTCCAACAGTGAGGTGTACATTTTATCAGCCATGTACAAAAAGACCCAAGGATAATCATGCATATGCAGGGCCTTTATCGTAGCCTTTGAAGGGACTGTCTTCATGAAGAAAGTTAAGGTCATTATGTATAGATGTGATGTGAAACCGTATGTCCCATGACCTTATGAAGTGCTTCAGATGCTTATCCTTTGCTCATAAGTCATCCCTCTGCATGTTGGACTCAAAATGTGGCAACTGCGGATGAGCATACTGTGAAAGTAGTCCTAGTGAACATCCGCCTTTGTGTGTCAACTGCACGGAACATCACCCTCCATATTCGCCAGTTTGCCTAGTTTTCAAGAAGGAACAGAAGATCCAGGCATACAAATTTATTGACCACTTGTGGATATGATGATCAATCATGCTAACATCACAGCCATCACCCCATGCCCTCTACCTTTATCTTCCCCAAACCGGATCTCCCACCACCCTCGTCTCCAGTACGTTCTTCGGGTACCATTTCCCGCAACTGGCCAGGGAAGCATTCTCCTTCAGCATCTACCAGAGACAGGAATCCCACTTCCCAGCAAACCCATGGACCAGAGGCCCGACACCAAACAGTGCCTGAAGGAGCCATGGCCTGAGTGTCCCAGGGCTGTCTGCTCTTCATCTGGACCCCCACTCACTGTGGATAGCTCCTTGAATGCATCTAGGCCACCAAGGGCTATGAAGGAAAATAGGAGGAAGAATAAGAATTGGGACAAGGTGCCTCCAGTGCCCCTGGAGGCATCATATCCTCTCACTCAGTCGGATTCGGAGCCGATAACCAACCTTACCACTTTTAAGTGACTTTGTGCTAATGATTGATTGCTATCTAATCAAATTCAGTAAGAAGGAATGCTGGGAGCACTCACTCCCCTCCCTGGGGACGAATGCCTCTTCATCTCAGGTGCGAATCAGGCTCTGTTGTCTTATGGACTGCCAATGATCATCAGCTGTTCAAGGTCTTGTCCTACAGGGTGCCCTTTGTACCGATTCATCAGTTCTTGCAGACCACCTTGTGACCCACTTTACTAAACCATCATCATCTCTTTAGAATCTAACTACCTTTCTACTGAAGAATAACAATTTGAAGATATTGCTTTATGTTTCACTCCCCACCAAGGTAATCAATGAACCCTTCATTGACTGGGAACTACTTCAAGCTCCTGCCTCTTCCCACAACACAGTACCAGGCCCTGATTGAACTCACAATCAGATGTTCCAACACCTGAATATTCCTCAAAGGCAACATCTCCTCAGGGTTTCTAGTGGTATTTGGCTCCCAGGTGCCTTCTTGCAAAGGCAATATAGAATAGATGTCCCAGTCCTTAAGCCAGGCAAGAACCCAACATCTGTCGACAGTTATCGGCCAGATAGCCTGACCAACATTCTAGGTAAGCTGCTTGAAATGATGGTGGCTAACAGATTATCCTGGGTTCTTGAATCTTGGGTCCTTTTGTCCACCTGTCAGCATGGGTTCTGGGAGGGATGATCCACACCTGACTATCAGCATAGTTTGGAAGCAGCAATCTGACAGGCTTTTTCTAAATGCTAACACCTTATTGCAGTTTCTTTGACCGGCATGAGGCGTATGACACTGCTTGGCGTCATCACTTTTACTTCCCCTCGGTGGCTGGGGCTTTTGAGGCCCCTTACCAATTTTTATTCAACAGTTTTTAATCCACCAGTTGTTCTGGATTAGAGTTGACGCTTAACTCTGCTCTACATGGGTCCAAGAGAATGATGTCCCACAGGCCTGTGTGTTGAGTGTCACACTCTTCATCACCGTCAATGGGCTAGTGACCCCTGTTGGGCCACTGGTCACCCCCTTCCTTGTATGTCAATGAGTTTCTCATTTGGTACGGTGTTCAGTTCTCTTCTACAAAAATGTGGATCATGCGTTACTGCCATTGTACTACAGTCCATCCTGGCAAGGAACTCTACTTAGGTACCCAGCAGCTAGACATTGCAGTACATTCCCATTTTTTGGACTTCCTTTTTGATAGAATGCTGACTTGGCTGCCCCATTTTTGTCATCTCAAGACTAGCTGCAGTGAAAGCTAAACGGTCTTTGCTTCCTTACTGCTACTCTTATCTGTATTTACAGTCCGCTGGTTTCATCCCAACTGGACTACTGTTGACAGGTTTATAGTTTGGCAGCTCCTTCAGCTTTGAAACTGTTAAACCCAGTCCACCATCATGACGTGCGTCTGTCGGCTGGTGCCTTTTAGACTAGTCCTCTAGACAGTCTCTTTGCCAAAGCAGGAATCTTCCCTCTTCAGATTTGAAGGTACCCGGTCTTGGTCTCCGGACACCATTCACTGCTGTGAACATGCATTGTGTTTACAGCAGAGCTAACAACTGTTGGCAGAGCATTTGATTTTATTAAACTGATGTCCCTTGAACGTGTTTTAATATGTACTAACTCAATGAGCAGTCTCCTGGCTATGATCAGTGCTGTTCTTGCCACCCATTGATCTCCACTACTCATGTTCTTCTCATTGGCCTTCATTGTGCTGCCTGCTCAGTTGTCTTTTTATGGATCCCAACTAATGCGTGTACCCTGGGGAATGGACTCGCCAACCATTTGAGTTCTTATTCACTCCCTATTCACTTTGCTGTCCCCAGGTGAGGATTTGTGGTTGCGTACAAGATCTCTGCTCACTTACAAATGAAATGACATCTGGTGGGCTATTGCCCCATCCTATAAACTCATCACAATCAAGGAGACTACTGCAGAATGGTGCTCTTCTTTCTCCTTCTCCTGGAGGGAATTCAGTCATATGTGATCTCTGCATCTTGTATCAGGTTAACTCAGTTTTATTTTGGACAATATGCCATCCCAACATTGTGATTGTGGGGCCTTATGGACAGTAGCTAGTATCTTTGAGGAATGCCTCCTCCTCTTGACCTACCATGCTAAGTGTGGACTTCCGGACTCATTGCCTCTAATATTGGTGGATGAGTCATGGATGGTTCATATAGTTCTCTGTTTTCTCTGTGAAAATGATTTTCATTCTCAGTATAACATTTTATTCTAGCTTTGGAGCTGAGCCATGGTGGGGTCTCCTGTTGTATGCTAGGGCAGGGGGTTCCCTGACCCTGTCTCCTTGACCAAGCTACTCTTTTATCCCTTTTTTACTCTGTTTGATTTGCTTTTAGATCTGGTTTGCTTCCTTTCTGCTGAACCGAGTATTCTGGTCTAGGTGTCACACACTATTGAATAGTGGGTGTTCTTCACTGTAATGGATCAGGGTTTTGACAGCTTTTAGTGGGACGTTTGCTGTTGCATGAGGAGTCGCTGGGGATGCCCACCTGCTGACATATATATTTCCTTCATCTTGCTTTTGTTATTGATGGTACAAAATATGTGCATTAGATATTAGTCTTCTTACTTTTACTGTTATGAATCTCCTGACTAGATCAGAAAATGTCAGTGGACATTTCTACTTCTGGATGCACCACTCTTAGATTGAGGGGCTGATGTTGTTTGGTCACCCAAAGTACACTGAGTCAACTGCAGCCAGCCATGCCACAAACTGCTGTTCACCCTGTGCGTCAGACCATTTATTTATATAATAGAGGGAAACATTCTACTTGGGAAAAATATATCTAAAAACAAAGATGCTGTAACTTACCAAACAAAAGCGTTGGTATGTTGATAGAGACAATAAAAAAATCAACATACCAACGCTTTCGTTTGGTAAGTTACAGCATCTTTGTTTTTAGACCATTTATTTATGTAGATAATAACAACAGTCCTATCACACTTGGGCAAGAACAACATACTGGGGTATATTGCTGAAGAAGTCTCCAAGCCAGTCACATACCAGGGAACCTATTCTATATGCGAGTACTTCGTGCATTGGGGCACCACGTTAAACACTTTCTGGAAATCTTGTGGTGGCTGAGGGTTGGGCAGACAAGTAATGACTCTCAATGCATATGTGCCTTGAGAGGCCTCCATCTGCATCTGATGCACATGCCATCCCAATTTTGTGTCCCTTTTATATTTCCTGTAATTATTTTTAACTCTCAGAACTGTTAATATTCTGGACCTCTCCACTCTACTACATTCTTTACACCATTCTTTTCACAGATACACAGCAAAGGTTCAAAATTCCTCTTCAGTTGAAAATTACTTTATTTTCACACGACCGGTTTCGGACTGTTATAAGCCCATCCTCAGGTGTCGTAGCTGTGCTGTGGTCCCCGAGTGCCGCGTATACTAGACACAGTGTGCTGCCTATGAGCACTCATTTTTCAACCTCTGCTATAATACTCAGTTGCAGATGTTCTTCCTACAGGATTGTTCACAGACACACAACTGACACAAAACTTTTTTGAGTAATTTATTTCATTTGACTTCTTGGGAGGAAGTGCACACGAATTGTTAAGTGGTTGTCATAGCTTTATTCACAATCATGTAGATATATATTCAGCAGATCACTGTACAGTGTATTGCGGAAGGTACACTGTATCAAAATTACTTCTGTTTCTTACCTACAAACAAATTGAAAATGATTTTGTAATGTAGTTCATATACACTTCATCAAGATAAAGCATTTTGCAGTGTGAGCTGAACAATGACAAGACTGTTTTCTCTTGTACTTAGGAAACATGATACAGGACATACTATTTACTATGTTGTTTAGTGAAGCAGGTGCTCAAAATGATGTTTTGACTGCTTTTATAGAAATGTACACGATGTTGCAGGGACAGTTAGGTACATTGAGGATATTACATGTAACATATTGGCAGTCCTTTATGAGTTGTTGATGGCGATTGCGATCCTGTAACACATGCTATTGTTGGAACAATCCTGTGTTTGATTTTAGCATGATGGGGCTTTGCCACTCTGTGTGGTCTTGTGGAATGGTCTCCATGTTATGAATCCTCTAAATGGTTCAAAAAGACAGGAGCTGATCCAACCGATCACTCAATCTTATTTCAGTTTACAGTTTCCTTTAAGAAATACTGTATGCATATATGGTGAATTCATGATCTATTACATGGGATATCCTGCTGTTAACATGGGATATGGTGCAGCATGCAAAACTGACTAATGCTCAGTAAGGCCACAACTCTCTTTCTGGAAGTGCCAGAGGAGAGAACAGCATTTGTAACTTATATATACAAGTTTCAAAGAGGAGTGATTTCTTGTCATTAGCCTGTGTGTTTAGTAGTATAATTCATAAATTTCTGGCATGACTCTGTGCTTAATAGGCACTGGAGATCATTTCAAGGGGTGGCAGGCGGTTCCAGTTTGTCCGAGAAACTAGATTCAGCCGCTATCTGTGGCTGATCCTGAGCCAGATGCGATCACGTGTCCTATTTCAGAGGAAGCCTCGTGGCCTGCAAGATCCAGACATTCTCAGAGGGTGGGATTGCTGGTAGTTGGGAGCCCCAGTGTTAGGCTATTAGTGGGTGCCCTTAGGGAGATGGCTGCCAAGGAGAGGAAGAAATGTAGTGTGCACTCTTTGTGCATACTGGGGGGAGTTATCCCAGTTGTGGAATGGGTCACCGGATGCCGTGAAGAGCACAGGGTGTAGCCAGCTGCAGGTGGTGGCTTGCATTGGGACTAATGATGTGTCTCTCTTTGGAGCAGAAGAGATTATTTCTGGTTTTGGGTGATTGTCTGAAGTAGTAAAGACTGACCATCTTGCTTCCATGATGGAGGCAGAGCTCAGTATCTGCAGCATTGTCGACAGGAGCACAGTAATGTGGCTATAGCCAATCCTCCGGTTCTCGGAGTGCCTGATCTTCATAAGAAATTTATTGTCCAAACTGACGCATCTAATGCGGGAACTTCGGCAGTCGTCCTGCAAGAGTTCAAGGGTCAAAGGCAACCATTAGCATATGCGCCTCGTCGGTTAACCAGTGCCCAGCTTAAATATTCTGTTTATGAATGTGAGGCATTGGCCGTCTTGTTTGTGCTGGATAAGTATTGGTTTTATCTTGAACATAGAGTATTTCAGCTAGAGACTGACAATCAAGCCTTAAGCTGGGTGCTAGCCAGGCCGCGCTTTGATACGGATCCAAGTGGAGAGTCTGAATCAGGCTTAGACAGTTCTGTGACTATGTAGTCTGTAGATACCTCGACTTGCGCCACTGTGTGGTGGGATATTGAGTTCCGCTTGGTAGGTCAGGAGTTGATCACACACAGGAAGTGGCTACATGGGAGAGGGGGGGGGGGGGGCTGTTTGGAGTCAAAAAGGGCATCAGCCTCAAAGGGTGCAGGTCAAATACAGTAAAAGTGTCGACCTAGGAACCATAGGTATTATAGTAGTAGCGGTGTCAGGAAAGAACAGCTCCAGGCACTAATAGAAAACTTTGAAGCACAAATTGTTGTAGGTAAGGAAAGTTGGCTAAAACCAGAAATAAGTTTAGTCCAAATGTCTACAAAGGCCCTAACCCTGTTCAGAAATGGAAAGATTAAATACAGTCGGTGATGAAGTGTTTGTAGCTGTCAGAAGTAGTTTACGTTGCAGTGAGATTGAAGTAGATAGAAGTTATACTTGGAAATCGGAATAAATTAATAACTCCTTTCTTTTGCCGACCCCTCGACTTGGATTATCATACAGTTGTAGTTGGTGGTAACTTCAATCTAGTTAGTGATACTGAAATACATGTTCAAAGCTGGTGGTAGTTATAAAACATCGCCAGAAATTGTACTAAATGCTTTCTCTGAACATTATTTTGAGCAATTAGTTCAAGAGCCCACACAAAGTGTAAATGGTAGCAAAAACATGCTTGACCTATTAGCAACAAATAGGGAGCATCATGAGTGATACAGGCATTATTGACCATAAGGTTGTTTTAGTGAGACTGAATGCCATGACATCCAAACCTACTAAAAATAAGCACAACATGTACCTATTTTAAAAAGCAGATAAAATTTGCTTGACACCTTTGTAAGAGGTAGCCTCCGTTCTTTCCAAACTAACAGTGTAAGCGTTGACTAGATGTGGCTTAAATTCAAAGAAATAGTATCAACAGCAGTAGAGAATTTTGTACCGAATAAATTAGTAAGAGATGGAACTGATCCACTATGGTACACAGGTCAAAACACAATTGCAGAAAAAAAGCATGCCAAATTTAAAAGAACACAAAACCTTCATTATTAGCGAAGTTCGAAATTTAGTGCGCATTTCAATGCGAGATGCTTTTAACAGTTTCCACAATGAAAATCTGTCTCAAAATATGGCAGAAAATCCAGATTGATTCTGGTCGTTTTATGTGAAGTTCAGCAGTGGTAAGACGCAGTCGATATTCCTACTACGTGAGAGAGATGGTAATGTTACCGATGATAGTGCCATTAAAGCGGAGTTACTAAAAATGGTTTTCCAAAATTTCACCACCAAATGTGATGAAGTAAATATTCCATTATTACTTAAAAGTAAATACTTCAGAGTAGTGAAGGTGTGGCTTCAGATAGGAATATGGGTAGCTGCCTTTATTAAATGAAAATTCATAGTACATTTATTGTATTTAAACACCGGGAACATTGTAGTGATACATTTCTCATATCAATAAACATGAATAACTCAAAAACTGAAGAAGTTAACACTCCTAACCAATATGGAGCCCACATCTAAGTGCTGAATGACTCACTTGGTGTGCTTCAGAATCTAAGTGACTTTGTACCATCTTGCTCATTTCCGAGTGACTGTCTCAACATTTGTTTAGCAAGACTGAAATTTTGCTGCATTGTAATTGTGCCACAATTGTGGTCACATCTGAGAAGACTTCCTCTGACATTTTTTTAAATTAAAAATGGATTATCGTTATTAATATTTATAATTAAGTTATGACTTTTTGTTGCCCATTCTCTGGGTCATGCCTGATATATACACCTGTGTACAATAAATTTACATAACATACCTCTCCTACCAGCATCAAACTGCTACTAGTACCATAGAACATATCACATGGACTGCTTGGATTCTGTGGCCATGGGTAATAGCCTCCTGCTACGGATTGGTAGATATGTTAGCTATTGCAAGGGGAAATATTGCAATATCTGAATCTCTTTGGAGAAGAATAGAATGAATTCAAGAAAAGGAGATTCTGCCCATATGGCTATTTCACACTTGGGAGATGTGAACTGAGGAAAGAAAAGAATTCAGTCTGGAAACACATCTGATTTTAAGAAAACTTTTGTTGCACCTCTTGGGGTGCAGATTGTGCTACTGTTCTCTATATTTACCGGGCCCTGGTATCATCCCAACTGGACTATGGTTACCAAGTTTATGGCTTTGTGATACCTTCAGATTTGAAAATGGTAGACTCGCTTGATCATTACGACACTGAACAAGTCACTGACACCTTCCAGGCTACTACTGTAGATGGTCTTCTATCTGAAGTGGGAATCTTCCCTCAACAACACCGATGGAACCAACTGTTGCTCACTTACGCCGTCACAATCCGACAGTTTCCTCATCATATAGCTTGTCACATTCTTCGTGGAATGCACCTCACAGCTCTCTGCCAGGGTCTCCACCTAACCTCCTGAGAATGAGGTTCCTGTGTTGTCCTGCATCCCCTTCCCCCATTTTCTGGTACCTAGGCCACAAATTAGGATCAATTTATTCTGCAATCCTAAAGTATGTTGCCCCCATGACCATTTGGGATCTGTTCTTTTCAGTTATCCAAAAGTATCAGGGTGCTGCAGTCATTTATACTGATGGCTCTAAAACCATGGATAGGACAGGATATGCTTTTACATTCCCATTGATCAGGAAGAATATTTAAGGCCAGGAACATGCCATGTTTTAATGGCAGAGGTGAGAACCATTAACAGAGCCTGACTTGTATTAAACATGCCTCCCTTGACTTTGTTTTAATTTGCAGTGACTTAGTGAGCAGCCTCAAGGCCATTGATCACTATTACTCTGGTCACCCTGTATACCTGCTATTCATGACCACCTCTCTGACCTTAATCGTACTGCCTGATTAGTTGTATTTTTCTGAGACTCAGATTATTTGGGTATCCCAGGGAATGAACTGGCCGACCACTTGGCTAGAGAAGTGATTACTCGCCTACATTTGCTTTGACAATGCCAGGTGCAGATTTGTGGTAGCAAATAAGACCTCTGCTCACTCGGAGATGAAAAAACATACAGTGGGTCACTGTCCCCTCTAATAAATTCAAGTCTGTGATTTTCCTAAATTGCATTAAATACTTACTGTTCATACAGTGCTCTGCCACATTCCTGAATCTTCCTTTTTGCAGCAAGTGTGTGTATTATTGTGGAACTCCGACAGATTAAAGCTGAGTACTGGATTGTGGCTCCCAAACTCAAGATACTTTCTGTACTGAGCAGCTCTCATTGGACACTGATTGGCCCCAATATGGCACATAGTTTTAATCCATCAAGAAGACAAAAAGAATAAAACTTCGAAGGTATAAAATCTTTGGATTCAGATGATGTTGTCAGACAGGGTTTGCTGTTGTAAGTGCTTACATTTTGTGTAGGAGGTGTCCACAGGGACCTGCAGGCAAAGAGAGTGCCCTTTGATGCAATAAAGACTGTGAACACAACAATACCATGCAGTGAGGAGATAGTTGGTAGAGAAATATGATTGTATCATGTCCTGCTTTTACAGAGTTAATTCAAACTATGGCAAAATGCAAGTGTTTTGCCACACATTGCTTGTTTTACTTGTACACTTACAATTGATGAAACTTGTGGTGTCTGACGTGTTGGGAGAAAAAAATAATTATATTTAGTGGTAGATTGTGTAATTTGGATCTTTCCACATATTTTATTCCTTTTATGACAGAAAAAAGTTGTGTGCATCAGAAACTAGGTATACACAGAGAGATGTCTCCGTAGCATGGAAAATTCTTTTCCTCTGCGTCACAGTACCACCTTGCCACATTCATAGTGTTATAATACTTGTTCTTGAGCAGAGTAGAATTCTGTAAATCAGTTGCCTTGAATTCTATTTCTGAAGGTACAACAAAAAGTGTAACTCCCAAAATACTAAATCGTTTTATTTTCTGTGCTATGCATGACCTAAAAGATTGTTTCAACTCTGAAGTTATGGGCAATGCCTTGTTTAAATGGCTCATTGTATAATAGGAAAGTCTCGAGTCTGCTATCCTTTTTTTGTCAGTTAATGGGTGTGCTGTTCCTGTAAGTTTTGAAAACATATATGTTTCTTCTTGAATCACAAATGTCATGTCTGTAACTACATTCTTTATGATGGATCATTGGAGAGGCCAGTACATTATATTGTCATATATACAAATATTAGATTCAGAAGCATAGAAATTTGAATCCTGACCTGTGCTGTCTAGCTGTCTATACAAATATTAATTTTCTTCTTAATCACAACTCTTCTATTTCAGAATTCAGTTCACAGTTTGTGGAACATGGTTCCCTCTACTCTATCACAACTGTGTGTGCATTGTGTTATGAACATGTACATCTGCATATATACTGTACATGTGATAGGTGTATGTTTTATCAATGCTAATCATCCCATTTCTGATCTTCTCGCAGATGAAACAAGGGAAAAATGACTGTCTGTATACTTCTGTATGAGCCCTGATTTCTCTTATATTGCTTTCCCAATCCTTACAAGAGATGTATGTTGGCGACAGTAGAATCAGTCTGCATTCTGCCACAATTGTGGATTTTCTAAACTTTATCAATAGTGTTTTCCCTTCAACTGACTTTGCATGCTTGTTCCATTTCATGTTGCTTTGCAGTGTTACACCTAAATATTTAATTGATATGAATGTGTCGAACAGCATGTCACTAATACTGTACAGGATTGTTTTTCCTACTCATCTGCATTAACTTTGATTTTTGTCATTTAAAGCAAGCTGTCATTTATCACACCAAAAACTGTGATGTATTAAACAGAATTTTCTGATACACATATTTTGAAGATTGTGTACAGTGACATAAAATGGCATGTTCCACTAACTTGTTGAACTAAAATTGACTCATTTTGTTAATTGATGACATGACTGAATTTTCCTTCTTGCAGTACATCAGAGATTTCTATCATGAAGATCCAGAATCATACTCCGGTGAAATACACACATTGGAAGGGCTAAGAGCTGCAGCTGTGTGTGCTGTCAAGGATGTCTCTGGTGTTTCAACACTAAAACGATATTACTGTCAGCTTCATTTCTTGCAGAGTAGATTCCCTATGTCCAAAGATGGTGCAGCAGCAGTCTCTTTCACATGGTAAGTCTGAATTTTCTCTGTATTGTTATTCTTTTTCACCAATTAATTTGATCAAAAATACTATTACTGAACAAATAGATCTAAATTTAATGTAGTCTTTCTTGTTGCTTTTATCATTTCTTAGTTGATTTTTTGTTAGTCCGCTCGTACACCCTTCATAGAACTCTTTTATGTTCTGTCAAAATTGTTCATGTTTCAATAGATAATTAGTAGCAGACAGCAGCTCATTTTCTGTATTCAGGCTGTGATGTGTTTCTTTACTCAAGGATTTAAAAATCTGGGGAAAAGTGTGTCTTATGTGTTAGAAAATTCTACGACGACATACCTGTAGATGATATGGCCTGAACTGAAAAGAAAGTAAGTTTTTGTATGCAGGTATTTTTTCTGCTGAGTTGCAGATGAAAAACATTAAATGCAGAAGATAGGGTAAACTGACAGCAGGGATACACACAAACCTTCAATGGAGAAGAGATGCCAGAAGCATGATACAAAAGCAATGGTAATTTTAAATGGAAGAAATGGGTAATTCAGTGTCGTAGTCAGCATTTGTCAGACTATTGATTTGTATTTAAGTGAGTTGACTTAATCTGATGCACTACCATCACTCTACCAAAGGAGGTGAAATGAGAGAAATGTGAAAACTATTATTCTTCCAATAAAATGTTCTAGCTGTATCAGGTGATTAAATTTCTAGAACTTTTGCCAAAATATTCCTCAGTTATTCTAAGTTGGTTACCAACTACTGTGCTAATGGTCCCTTTGTTTTTACACAGTTTCGTTACTAGCTGTGATGCCAACAGTGCTCAGTTCGTCATCATACAAGGCAGTTTCTACATCCTTTGTAACCCATTCCCATTTAATCATACAGTGATTAGGTCTGTAGTAGTGGTCAGCTGCTAGCCACCAGTTTTATTTATGGTATTTTTTTGTTTTCTGATCTCAGTCACCTCTTTGATCATGCTCTCATAGAAAAAAAATGTGTGTGTCTGGACATCATGTCTGGTGTATCTAGATGGCACAGAGCCGAACACCTCCGATGTTTTATCCAGCAATGCTCAGTGGGGTACATTGTCTTCCTCACATAATAGTGTGCACAATCGGAAGGTACATTACATACAAGGTCTGTTCAAAAAATTCCAGAACTTTCTCCACAAAAATTTTCTAGACTTTCCTTTTACTTATTGTGCATGGTCTCCTTCGAAATACTCTCCTCCACAATTGATACACCTCTCCCAACACCATTTCCACTTCCAGAAGCAGTCTTGACACACCTGTTCCTGGATCATTCATAGCACCATCTGCAAATTTTCTTTTATCTTGTCTGTAATTGCATATCTTCATCCTGTCAACAGGGTTTTCAGCTTTGGAAATAAAAACAAGTCTGGAGGAGCCAGGTCCGGAGAGTATGGAGGATGAGGCAGCACAGTGATTTCATTTTTTGTGCAGTAGTCATACACCAACAGGGATGAATGCCTAGTGTGTTATCGTGCTTCAGAGTCATGAATTTTCAGGCCCTTTCATCTTCATATTTTCTCACAGATATCATGACACATCCTGATAGCACCATCGATTAACAGTGTATCCCTGTGGTGCGAATTCATGATGAACTAATCCTTCAAAGTCAAATAAAACTATCAGCATGGCTTAACATGTGATCTGACATCGATAGACATCGAAGGGTGTTCTGAACGAGGGTCATCTTTAACTTCTGTCCGGGCCATTTTTAAACCATGTGAACCGTTCGTAACATTGAGAACAGCTTAAGCAGTCATCACTGTAAGCTTCCTGCATCATTTGGTGTCTCTTAAAGGTTCTCTTGAGTTTCTTAAATGAGACGCGTTGCTTGTCTTAACTCTGCCATCTCGAAATTCACAAACCGTGTGACACAATGTGCTACTCAATACAGCACTGCAATAACTTACAGACATACAACAATGAAACTTCAGTCAGTTGCATATTAAACACAGGTGTGTGCAGGGATGCCAACTGCATTTCGCTCCAACACACCGTTGGCTCGAAATGATGAATGTTCCAGAATGCTTTGAACAGGCCTCATACACTGGGTTTTTGAATCCTATTCTATTCTTCACAAGCCCCATGCATTTCTTTCTGGAAGCATGAAGGATGAGACCGTCAGCCATATGGCAGTCAGTTACCAAATGACAATTTTTGTGGAGTTATCATAAAAATTTAACTACTTTGCTCTACTGGCAGTTTTTGAACATTTTATTAATTTGCATTGCTTTGAGATGTTTTCACATTTTAATTTTTCTCATATTACACTCTTATAAACTTCTAGGAAAGGATGAAGCTAGAGATTAATGCCCATCAAGAATGAGAACACTAGTGACTAAGTACGAGCTCTGATTGGGAAGGAAATTGATCGTGCCCTTTCAAAGAACCCCTCCTGCCACTAGTTTTAAGTCATTTAGTGAAATAATAATAAACATAAATCTGGATGGCCATCCTCATGATATTAGTCCAATGCTGTTATATTCCTAAACTACCTCATTAGGTCATAAAATGCATAAGAATTGAAAGAAAAATGCAGAACATGCTGATAAAAAGTCATTTTGCTTTCAGAGAAGAAATTTTGATCTTACACTTGGCACTGAAAAGGAAAGAAAGTAGTAGTATAATTACTGTCATAGTACTTGTGGTGGCAAAAAGTTCCTTTGACAATGCAAGATGTTAAATTTGAAAAGGAGGATAAAATTAAGACACCGTCAAATAAACTAGGAAAATATCTACAAAAATTATTTGAAAGTAAAAAAAAGTGGAAGATCAGTAAAAGTGTTTGTACATGAAGGGGTGGTGTGAGAGTTGCAGCTTGGTGCCACAGTCCCAGAACTTATAAGCCAGAGAAGCATTAACACAAAGAAATGATTGAGTATTGTCAAAAATCGTATCATGTCATTGTTCAGATAGCTAACAAAATAGTATTGAATGATTATCTCCAGGTGTACAATGCCGATAAGCGGGAAGGAGCCGAATTATGAAGCTAGAGATTAATGCCCATCAAGAATGAGATCACTGGTGACCAAGTACGAGCTCTGATTGGGAAGGAAATTAATAGGTTCACATATGTGAGGTTTAATCACTCATTCACTTGGAAGTTAAATGACATACCATTTTAAGTTGTTTGGTATCTGTTCTCTGCATTGAACCCCAAAAGCATATATGTACTAGTTTAAAGAATTTTACATGTTTGCTTAATCTATAAATGAGACTTAAGATATGGTATTGCACTGTACCCATCCATCATAAGAACCAGGAATGCACTTCTGTTTTGTTTGTGTGGTTTCTATTTGAGCCAAAACCAGAATGCCACAAAGGTGTTTCTGAAGTTGCTTATCAAACTCAGCTGTAAAACTGTCTTATTTGTGCAGAAGAATATATGAACATTTCATGCAAACATATAATATCTCTCTGACTGGAAGGGGTGGCTCATCTTGGCTTAGAAAATGTTTAGGTCCACTTTACCATCTCATTTATCTGAAAGGCTGCTGTGGCTTTGTAAGAATCATCAAATTGTCTGAGACTAGTCCTGACTTCATTATTTTCTTAGTTTCATTTTAATTATTAGATTTAATATTCTTTCTGTACCTAAGATTAGTCATTTACTTTTGTACATCATTTAATGAGATTATATTGTAAAATCTTATTTGCTACACATTTGATATAATTCTTATATTTTTAAAATGCTGCTCTTTCAGGAGAGATACATATGCAAGTATGGTTTGCACTTCAACTGATATTCGATTTGAAATGGTGTGCATCCTCTACAATATAGGAGCATTGCACACACAATTAGGCGCCTTGGATACCAGAGTATCAGCTGAGGGTATGAAAATGTCATGTACCCATTTTCAGTGTGCAGCTTGGGCATTTGAGGTAAATTTTTTTAGTGCAATTTTTTTAAACCCAGTATAATACATTTAATTGCATCAAAGGAAGATTCAGTTGATAAAACTAATAAAATATGAGATGGAGTTACTGGCCAGACTTACTGTCATGAGACAACATGTACAATACATTTTTCCTCCCATTAGTCCGCAGATCTGTCTCATACATCATTAGTAATATATTTCATGTAGATAATGTGAAATATGCATCACTTTGTCCTCCAGTCAAGCATATTATGACTGTTGTGTTCTGCTTTTTTTTAATAGACTGACTTCTCAGGATTCTTCAAAAAATACTGGCCTCAATACTTACCTGTAAAGAATTGTATGCTGATATAAGGAGTAAAGGAAAGAACTTTTCTGAATGATTGAAGCTATGAGTCATTGATAGATGCATAAAAGAGGCTGAGAATTTTGTAGCTTTCAGACAAATCCCCCTTAAGAGTGAGACTATGTATGTAACATACCATTTCCTGGCCACATCAGTGTGCTCTTTTGTTGGTTGTTGTGTTCACCAGGGCCAGTACATATGAGGTGGAGGGTACCCTGCTCCAATATTAGTTATTTCCTTTCCTGTTCCACGTGCAAATAGAGTGAGGAAAAAGCAACTGTCTACATGCTTTTCTTATCTTCATGGTCCTTACACAAAATGTATGTTGGCGGCATTAGAATCATTCTGCAGTCAGCTCCAGATGCTGGGTATCTGCAAAAAGAACATTGCCTCTCCTCCAGGGATTCCCATTTAAGTACCCAAACCATCTCCATAACACTTGCATATTGTTCGAACTTGACAGTAACAAATGTACCAGTTTGCTCTCAATTGCTTTGATGTCAGCATTTAATCCAACCCACAACAGATCCCAAACACTTGAGCCGTACTTAAAAATAGGGCACACATGCATCCTATATGCAGTCTCCTTTGTAGATGAACCACACTTTCCCAAAATTCTCACGATAAACCAAAGTTAACCATTCACCTTCCCTATGTTCGCCCCAATAGCTGAATGGTCAGCGCATTAGAATGCCACGGATGGGGGCTCGGGTCCGATTCCTGGCTGGGGTGGGAGATTTTCTCCCATTAGGGACTGGGTGTTGTGCTGTCATCATCATCATCATCATCATCATCATCATCATCATCATCATCATTATTTCGTCCCCTTTGTCGACACACAGGTTGCCCAATGTGGCATCGCATTCAATAAGACTTGCACTTGGCCCCCGAACTTCCTGCCTGGGAACTCCCGGCCACTGACGCCATACGATCATTTCCTTTTTTTTTAAAAAAAGAAGAACCTATGACAAATATCACATGCTCATTGCATTTCATATCACTTTGCAGTGTTAGTCTCAGATATTTAAACAATAGGATAGTGGTAAGCAGGACACTTCTAATGTTGTATCCAAACATTATGAGTTTGCTTTTCCCACTCATCCACATTAACTTACATTTTTCTACATTTGGAGCTAGCTGTCATTCATCACACCAACTAGAATCTTTGTCTAAGTCATCATGTATCCTCCTACGCTCACTCGAAGGGGATGTCTTTGCGATACACCTCAGCATCATTGGCATCAGTTACTGTTTTCACCTGCAGCCGTTTGTGCTTCACAGTTGAAAACTGGCAACAGCACTGTGAGCTGCCAGGTATCTTATTACTCCATCTCAATTACAAACCTCCATAAATTTTCTCTGTCTAGCCATGAGTCCGTAGATAGTAGTATAGGCAACTTCAATACAACTGATTGTTCCTTCCCAATCGAGCTGCAAAATTTAAGTCAACATTTTCATGGATCAACTTAGTGAATTGCTACTTAGAAATTCTCCCTACCTGTTCTGCATCTTGCTTTTGCTGATGTAGTCCTGTGGTATTACCCTATTTAACTGTGCTAATGTGCCTCGGGTAGCTGCACCTGGCGGAAAGTAATTGGCGAAAGTAGGCTATTTCAAATGATGATGCGCACACCAGATTTACAGTCCATAACACTTTTCGTGGCACTTTGATATTTAATAACATACTGTTTATGGCCAGATTCAGTCTCTTTTACTATAATTTGTGCACAGTTAAATGAGAAGTCACATCCTAGACCATGTTGATGCCTTGTGTTATGATTGTTTGAGTGCAGTAATTTAATACTGAAATGACCTAGTAAAAAGTTTACATGTGACAAGTAGTCATTAACACAGCCCCTAATTACACTGCCCTTCCAGTAGGTAGTCATATCAAAATGAAAACCATATGCACAGTAAATATCATTTTAAAATAACATAGTTCACAGCCCAATATTATTGTCACCATTTTCAGAATGCATTATTGTAAATTAACTCTGTTCTTGAGATTAATTGTGAGCTCACAGTCAATCTCTCTCTCTCTCTCTCTCTCTCTCACAGTCAATCTCCCCCCCCCCCCCCCCCCCCCAATCACTGCATAAACTCTCAAGCACGAAATTTGCATACATAGTGTGTGGGTTCATGCACAGATCTTGTTTTTGTCCTAACTTTCTGTGGACTGCCTGAAATGACTCCCAGCAGCCTCTCGTTTATAAGATTGCAATAATTAAAACTACTTTCAGTTATTGTTGTCCACTGCCTTTTTACATGTTACAATTAAAGATTTCTAATTCTGAAAAACTGAATAGTGGAATAAGGTGAGTTTGACTGAAGTCTTTTAAATAAAACAATAACTGCTATTGCATTATGATGTCTAGTTTCCCAAAATATGATATTCTACCTCGAGTAACAAAATTTTAGATAAGAATGCTAATTACTCTGAAAATAAATGAGTACAAAAGTTGCTAAAGTATTTCCAGCATTAACTGTATAGATACTTTAATTATTTATGTATATTTCTGATGTACTTCATCTGAAAGTTAACAGATTCGTATATATTAACATAGGAACAATGATAACAACATTTTATATTAATGGTATTTTATAATTAGCACAGTTTTTAGGTAAATTAATTACATTTGTGTGTTCTAAGTAACCAAAGGAGTGTAATGGGTAATAAAATTGAGTTAGCTCAACCCTGAATTAATATTAAAAATTTTTGGTACTGTGCACGTCGTAAAAATAACACTATTGAAGATTTTTGCAAAAAAAAAGATAAAAATTTTGGAAGGAAGAAAAACATAACAGGAGAGAAACATCCACCAGTTTTTTTACAGTTGCTTGAAGCAGTTCCTCTAGTGCTCTGAATTTTGCAAACAGTCTGCCTTTATGGCTACAAGGGGAAATGTTGGTAGCTGAGCTACTTTAAATGAATTTCAGGGTACTATTATGATGCATTTATTGACAAGCACCATAAAACAGTGAACAATCACACAGTTCGACATAAATAACTTCAATCTAACAGAAAATTGAGAGTATGGTTTGTTCAGAGATCAAGTCTGGATTGCATCCTAATGTCGACTGAAGAGAGAAGCTCACAGCAGAAATCTCTAGTACACTTAGTACAACTTGAGTACTACTTGCACATTGTCGCCAGACTAATAACTGTCATTTTTTCCTGATATGAATAGTTTACTGCATGGTAGTACGGTAGTAGCAGAGCTTTTGTGACCTACCTCGAATAGTATTTATTATGCCAAAGCCGTCTTTTTAATAATTAATATCTGATGAAAATACCTTAGTCTTGTGCCTAAATGTTGGTGTGTTCCTGCCATTCAGAATTGCTGTGTAGAATCTGCTCTCGTGACTTATTCATAGTGCCTCACTCCACTTGCAAACTTCAGTGTTGTATTGCTTGGCCAATCTCGCTACCTGTATCCCGAGTATGGGAACTGCTTCTTACTCATCACTATAGTGCCCCACACTGCTGCTTGAAAAAGTAAGTTATTCTTGTTAACTGCAATGTCTCAGTATGTTGTTAAAACTAATAATTAAAATGTTGTCCAAGATAAGAGGAATGTCTCAAGCTCTGTGCCGACTCTGCTGGTTCAAGGATGAGTGATTTCCCCAAGACAGCTGTTGTTCTCCAGTTTGAGGAAATTCCTGGCAGCAAGCAGCTCATAGCTGAGTACCATTAGTGGGAGCTGGAAATGACAAATGGAAGTGTTTGATTTCTGCTCCTGAGGCTGATTGACTGTAAGGCCTGATAATTAAATACTTATGTGAAGCTGTTTTTTGGAGCTAGCAAAATAGATCAGCCCGCAGAATCTCTCTCTCTCTCTCTCTCTCTCTCTCTCTCTCTCTCTCTCTCTCTCTCTGTCTGTCTGTCACACGCGCGCGCGCGCACACACACACACACACACACACACACACACACACACACACACACACACACGTTAACAGTCACACAATGTATAGAAGACTAGTTTTTGTGTGTGTGTGTGTGTGTGTGTGTGTGTGTGTGTGTGTGTGTGTGTGTGTGTACGCCAGAAGTGTAAAGCATTAACAATGGTTTCCATTAAAAAAGGGGGGGGGGGGTGGAAATGGACTAAGAGAGAATTTTTCATGGTTTTATGACACTCATGTCTGTGCCAGGTGGTATTCTCATTATATTTTTTCCATCATAAATTGCCTTCATGTTTGAGTAGGTAATTAATAAAGTAATGTAAAAGTTTGTAGGATAAACATATATACTGTGTTACTAAGTAAATGCCACAAAGGGAATTAAAATTTCTCAGTGTAATCATTTCCAAATGACGTGTCCGTCATTCCTTCAGAACTGACTTTTGTTTCATTGTATCTTTCTGTAGACAGTGAGTCAGTTTCTGTTGAACTTAACTAAGCAGTACTGTATGAAGTATAATGTGTTCCTGTTCTACATCCATATACAGTATCTGCCACTGTTACACTATCAATGTTCTTCAGATAATTTTGAAATACACCTGAAAATGGGCCATCTCGAAATTTCCTCTCCTGACTCCTTTATATTGCCTTACTTCAGACTCTTACTTATTGTCTCCCATACATATTCATTTGTCCCTCTTTCATCTGCTTTACACCATATAACTTCTCTTGTTGTCTTTACTCTCTGTTAGCTACCTTTTGTCATTTTCCTCTGTTTATGATGTCAATTATTGCCTCATCCTTCTCTAAACTCTATCTGATCAATTATCCTTTCCTTCCTTTTCCAGGTCAAGAAACTAGAGTTCTGGAAGCTAGTGCATAAGCCAGTTTTTATTCTTGTGCATTTACTTAAGCCACCTGAGTAGAAGCTTTTTCTATCTTTACTTGCTTGTAATGTGATACACAGGGGAGATAATATTATTTGTTCTTAACTTACCATAAATTTTCTTAGAAGCTCAAACTCTGACTTATTCATTTCCATAGCAATTCTTTTGTTTCTGTGTATGTATCTTGTTGAAGCTTCATAAAAGAAAAAAACTTTTGCGATGGAATCCAAATATGGGTATTCACATTTCACAGGCAGTTATCAGCTACGTCCGTGGTTAGGTATAACTTTTGGGGAGGTTCTGTTATATCTTTCACTGCTGTGGACATGCATACACATCCTGCTGCACTGTTCCATAAGTGCTGTGGACGTGCTTGGGTTTTCCTATATTGCTGTGGATGTCTATCTGCATCCTGAACCACAGACCTCTTACTGCTGTGGAAGAGTTACTTCTATGTCTTGGTGAATAAAAAAGTTTTGAGTATTTACGAGGGTTGGAACTTAAATTGTGACAACTATTTATTCACAACCAATACAAAAAAAGTGTTACATGTTTGCACCTGTTACTTTCCTTCAAAGTAGTCACCAGCATTGTGTAGGACCTATTGCCAGCAATGTGGAAGGTGTAGTATACCGTTAGCAGAGCCTGTTCTGTTGATGGTGCAAATGGAGAGGTCTACTGCCTGTTGAATCTCTGGAACAGTTTTGAAGCGAATGCCACGAAGTGGTTGCTTCATCTTCAGAATCAAATCAGAGTCATAAGGACTTAAGTCTGAGGAGTGTGGTGGATGGTACAGTGCTTCCCAGACCCATCAACCAAACAGAGCAGCCACAGCTTGCACTTTATGCGCCTGCACATTGTCATGCAAAATGATGGGTGGGCTGCGCAGAAAGTGTCGCTGCTTCTTTCGCAAAGCTGGTCGCAGGTGATGCTCCAAAAACGAACAGTAATACTGCGCATTGACGGTTTGCCTTGGAGGAACGTAATGCGTTGGGATAACACCATCACAGTTGAACACGAGAATCACCATAACTTTAGGCCACTCCGTTCTCACCATCAACAGTACTGGCTCTGCTAACGTTATACTAAGCCTTCCACATCACTGGCAACAGGCTCTACACAACGCTGGTGACTACTTTGAAGGACATTAACAGGTGCAAACATGTAACTCTTTTGTATCGGTTGTGAATAAATAGTTACCACTGTTTAAGTTCCAACCCTCGTATAATACAACATATGTGTCTCATTGTATCTATTATTTGCAAAAAACATAGTTTCAATATCGTGTCATTTATAAGATATGGTGATTGTTATGACCACCTGATTCGTGATGCACAAGGATGATAATGCACATTATGCGTGACCACCCATCAGATGTAAGGCCCAGTAATTTGAGAATGAAATGATATCTTTCTGCTTTCAATTTTAAATAAAATTTCAATGTCTTATCTACATTTAATTCACTTCAGTGTATGAACTAAAATCAACCAACTAAAAGTTTATGCAATATGTTTTTACCTTTACAAACTCTCTAAAATTTCGTGCAATGTTTTACTTAATTTGATGTGGCATAGTAAGTATGGCAGATAATGAAAAGAAATTCATTGAGTAAAGATATTAGGTTGTAGGATGTGCAAAAATCAAAATTTTTCACCTAATAGTTTTCGAAAAATGTTGTGATAAGTGTTTCATATTGTCCAGAACGCCATCTCTCAGCACAGTCACCAGCATTTGGCGTGTACTACAGCCATAATAAAAGCCACCTTCAGCACAGAATGCAGAGAGAGCGCATCTGTGGTAGTGAAAGGGTTAATGGCAGGTTCCATATGTTAGTAATTCAGTGTGTACATGACATTTCTGGAGCAAAGAAGGCAAAAATGTGAAAATTTCTTTTTAACAATATGGAACAAAAAAAAAGACCACAGGGATGATACAATACAGTGATAAAGGAATAATGTTTCCATGTCAGTGAAACTAAAGAAAGGGCAAAACCTCTTATAACAGAAGTAAATATATGTTAAGGTGCACCTCTGAAACAAACTGTTTTATTGCAGTAAGGACAGGTGGTTACCTTACTCATTTTGGTGTAACACATTGCCTATTCGCACTTATTCCTTTCTCACATTTATATCATCTCCTTCAGTGAACAGTGAAATTTTTACTGATAATGGAAAATCTTGTATTGAATATAGACTTATAATGAGAAAAAATGAAAATCAAATGATCAGTTTAGAAAAATGAATGATCTGAGAATCACAACTGTATTTTAATTCAATTTTCATGAGGACACCCTATCCAGATTCCTAGAGAATCTCAACACCTTCTCCTCACTCTACTTCATCTGGCTCTCCTCAGCCCAACATGTCACCTTCCTCAGTGTCAGACTCCTCCTTGTAGATGGCTCCATCAGTACCTCCATCATCATCAAACCTTCTAGGCATCAAAAATACCTCCCCTTGGCAGCTGCCACCTATTCCACACCAAGAAGTCCCTTCCATACAGCCTAGGCACCTGTAGTTATTGCACCTGCGCAGTGACAGGCAGCCACTCTCCAAATACGTATGAGGTCTCACAGACTCCCACCCATGTTCAGAAACAGATTTTCCATTCTTTTTCTCCCCAGCCACCTGCATCCCTCTTGTACTGACTGACCGGGCACAAAGCTGTAAACCCTCATGACTCAGTATGATCCACAGGATTTTGACTACCACTCACTGTGCCCTTATATGAGAAATATTCCGCCCACTAAGCCTCCCACAGTGGTACTCCGCTGTCCACCCAACCTAGGCAATATCTTTGCCCCTCCATATTAAACTCCTTTTCCAGCCCCTCATCCCATGACTCTCTCTAATAGACCTGTCCCAAACATCCCCGCGCTGCCACCTATGCCAGTCCTGTCACTGGCATATCCCACCCAATCAGAAAGAGGGTCATCTGTGAAAGCAGCTTGGCTGCAAAAACTGTGTGGCATTCTGTGTGAAAATGACCACTAAAAAGCTGTCTGTCCACATGAATGGCCACCACCAAAGTGTGTTTATGAGCCAGCTGGACCACCCAGTTGCTGAACATGCTGCTGAACATGGTACGCTTAACTTCGACTGCTTCACATCCTGCGCCACCAACACCAAATTGCGCAGGTGGAAACTCTCCCTACAACGTATCCTTTGTTCCAGTAACCCACCAGGCCTCAGCCTTCACTGGTCCCTGTGCCCAACTGCCTCTATCCACTTCCCTGCTCCCACTCCAGCCTCACTCAAGACTGCTATCCCACCTGATCGTCTGCATGGTCCTTTTCCCCATTCTGCTTCTATTCTCTGCCCCTTTCCCCTCAAGCACCACCTCCTGATGCTGCACCTAACAATCCACCATCCTGTCCCCACCATGTCCTTGTACACTCCCACAAGTGGAGTATCTTTCCCCACCCCTACCTTGTTATTCCTCCCTGTCTCCACTCCATGTCTCTCTTGTACCCAGCTACCCACCCAGACCAAGATCATTGCTCACTGCGTCCAGACCTCTACACATGCAGACCATAGTGGCCATTTGTGTGGGTGTGTGAGTTGAATTTGTGCGTTTGTACACTTTAGTTAGTTTTGGGTTATCTGCTAGGTAGTTACTTTCCTGAAATACAGTAATATCTAATTAATTTTATTCTCTCCATTTGTTAGCATTTAAAAGGCAGCTACCCACAGCCAGCAGGAGTGGATTTGGCTCCAGATATTATGCAGTTTATGTATTATCTTTCACTGGCTCAGGCTCAAGAATGTATATTGGAGAAGAGCATGATGGATAACAGGAAACCTACAATAATAGGTAAGAAATACATTACAAGGTAATCTTTCCTGAGAGTTTCTGGGATTTCTATAGAACTAAGTGACTTGGAGTCTTTTGATTTTGAAGTGTAAATGTGAGGGCAATGTCTTAAGTTTTTACAAATATGGTGAAGGAAAAATGCAGCTGTGCTGCTGCTGGTCCCAAGCCCAGATAAAGGAGAAGGGTAGGCACCTAAAGAAGCCATAAAAGAGAAGCCAGGCCACATCACATGGTGTGTCTGAGACTAACTTCGGTTGTGACCCTTTTGGCGTCTATGCATTGACCCCTAGCATGATTATTCATTTTAAGACGATGGCAAGTTTTTACTACCACCAGGTTGTAACCAATCCACCATTGTCAACCACAATGTCAGTGCGTCAGTGGATTCAGGGAAGCTCACACCAACATGTAAGAGAGGTGAAAGTAACAAAGTGTCATACTTTGCTACTTTCAACATTTACTCACTCCTCAAAACTGGAAAACTGAAACACCTTATGAATATCCTCGTCAAACAGAAAATCATTACAAGAGACAAGTTACACAGATGAAGCAAAAGGATTTCAGGTTCTGAAGGGATCTGGCAAATGAGTAATGAAGAATGTACCTCAGCTCAACACAGGCTTTATGTTAATGATCAATAAAAATATCTTGGGAGCCAACACTGACTTCAGCTTCAAAAGCAGTAGGCTCTCCATTTTACTTTTAAGGGAGCAAATAAGATATACACTTCGGTGAACGTGCAAGCTTCCACAAATAAAACTAACAAAATGGACCCGTCTTCCCCAGGTAGCTCATTGTTCTTTGGTGAGATTGCATGTGGCGTACACGGGACTGTGACCACTTGCTGCCCTTTCTTCCTTCCCAGACTGCATTTCCCTTCCCATACCCCTATGCCCCTCCCTCCCTGTCCTCACTCCTTCCCCTCTGCCCCCTCCTTCCCCTCTCTTTTTACTAATTTCAGCCTGGCTATCCACTTTGTCTCGTGTATTCCATTATGTTTTGTTTCCCTTGCTTTTTCTTTTTCATCCTTCATTTTGGGAATTTTTGGTCACCGTTTCGGGTTTGACCTTTCTCTCTAATGTGAGCCTTTCGAGGAAGAACTCCTTAGGATCTATAGCGAGGCGTTCTCTCTCTCCCACCGCCACCCCCCGCCCTCCACCACCACCCCATCTGCCCCTATTCCTTCCCCTGCCGTAGAGTCCTCCTCCAGCCCGATAGGTCAGCAGCACTTGTAGCCAGTCTGTGTGGTGGGGCTGTTATGTACACTTCTGGCTGAGGCCCCTGACAACACGGTGATCATACTTCTGACACCTGAGCCCTCAGGGGCTCAGCATTGATTTGCTGGGTATGGACTTCGCAACCCCAGGGTTCCCGAGTTGGGGGCTGGTAAGCACCTCCAATCCCCTGTCACTGTAAGCTCTGGGCAGGCTTCAGTGACCACCATGCGGCACAGCAGTGGAAAGTTGTGTGTCTCAGGGAATGGGGGTCTTGGCTTGACCACTTGGATTGTGAGGACGGGATAAATCTCTATTAAAAAAAAAAACCCTCAATCTCAAGGTGTACTGCACACTGATGGGATGCATGGCTGTTGAGGTGGAACATTTGTTACCTGGCAACCTCTGGAGAACCAGCCAGACCTCAGTTGTATAAGGCTTATTCACGCACGTGGGGCTCTGTCTGAGTAGACTCTTATTTCCCTAGCTGCTCATGGGACCGAGATGGAACCCTCGAAATCCTCTTCTTCTCCTAGCGGGAAGGGTGTACCGCATGGGAGTATTCACACCCATTCATCCAAAAGAATGATAGAGGCTAGTCCTCCTGATAATAAGAATACTTTGGACTGCAGTAACAGGGCTCATGGAGTCGTGAATAACAATGTGTTTCTGGTGATAAAGAGGAAGGAGGGAACATTTGAAAAGGTGTCCCCCTTTTATATCCATAAGGGTTTGGAAGGCCTTGCTGGAACATTAAAATCTATAAAACGATTGCGTAATGGCTCATTGTTGGTCGAAACTAACAGGTCAAAGCAGGTAGGCCTTCTTAAGAAATGGCAGAAAGTGGCTGACTATGATATCATTTTTGAGATGCACACCTCTCTCAATTCCAGTAAGGGTGTTTTCACATGCCGAGATATCACGGAGATAGACAGCAGAACTGAAGCAAGAATGAGCATCCCAGGGAATAGTCAATGTGGAGCAACGAACGCGCAGGAATAATGTAGCAACTGAAAATACTGCCACTTTCATTGTCACATTCAATTCTCCCACACTGCCTGAACATCTTATGGTGGGGTTCCTTTGACGTTCAGCCTTACATTCCAATCCCTATGCAGTGCTATAAATGCCAGCGTTTTGGCCATACTACCATGAGTTGTGGAGGTGAAGCGATCTGCATGAACTGCAGGAAAGCCGCTCATGACGCTGGGACTGACTGCCCATCTCCAGCGATCTGCATCAACTGCTCTGGGAACCACCCAATCGGGAGCCAAGACTGCCCTTTTTTTGCTCAACGGAAAATACAGGAGATAAAAGTGACCAAGTGGATCCCCTATACCAAAGCCAAAAAAGAACATTCTTCCATGGTGCAGAAACCTATTCCCAAGATGGTTGCTTCGACACAGATGACGCCTAGTGTGCCTGTATCCACCACAGGCACCTGTACTTACATGTGTACATGTCAAGGGAAAAAGAGTAAGGACAAAGCAATCCAGGCAGCTGCATCAGGAAAGACAAACAACAGTTCCGCAGCGAGCGTCCAGAAGGTACAAGAAAAGCAGAGTGCCTCTCAATGCCCCCTTTCCTCCTCATCCTCGAAGGGACAGGGTGCAGGGAAAGGCTCACGACGTTCAGGTCAAAAGCTGTCCCGAGTGGTGTCAGATGTCGTTCTCTCCCGTCTGACTGATGAGGGGAACATCATGGAGTTAGATGCCTTGGATCCAGGCAGCCCCTCTACTCCCCCTAAACTCCTAGCACAGTTACGTCCCTTGTGCTTTTGTTTACAAGAAATGCATTTTAAAGATACAAATGTTCCTGTGCTACAGGGACATACGCTCGACTGCAAGGATGACCTATCGCAGGGAAAGGGCCAAGGGAGGTGTTGCAGTGTTTGTCACTAATGTGCACCAGTCCTCTGCTCTCCCCCTGGGTACTGACCTGCAATCAGTTCCAGTTCAAATTCATGTATGTCGAAGGATCACTGTTTGTTCACTCTATTTACCTCCGTAAGGTGCTCTAGACTCTGAGGCTATCATGGAACTTATCACACAACTCCTGTGACCATTCCTCCTCCTGGAAGCCAACATGTCTTTGGGGCTTGACCGATACTTGCCCTCGGGGTTGGGTTTTGTGAGGGCATGAAGTCTCACGAGCTGTGCATCCTCAACATGGGTACTCACATACATTTCTCTACTGATACTGGGTCATTGTCAGCCATCGACCTCTCTTTCTGTTCTCCCACCCTTGTTGACTCTGTTCAGTGGGAGGTCATTGAAGACCTTCATTCCAGTGATCATTGCCTTTCACCTACTAAATGGCCCACCACCTGCAGTTACACACCCAAAATGGTCTGCAAGGCTAACTGGATGCGTTTCAGCCAGCTAGCTGTGTTCTAGCACTGTGACAACATCCAAGGATGGGTGGGCCACATCACACAAGTGACCCATTGTGCCGCTGACCTCTCCATCCTACAGTCCACTGAACATTTTGCACAAACAACTGCCAATGCAAGCCAGGATCAGGCATTTCATCACTATCGTGCGACTGTAAAGAGGGAAAAGTTGGACTTTAAGGTCCAACAGTTCTGAGGCCTACAACTCCCCTTTCTCCACGTGGGAGCTCGAATTGGCACTGACTGAGATTCATGACACTGCACCCAGTCACGACCAAATCCGGTAAAATAAATGGAAATGTCGTGTGGCTAGGGCCTCCCGTCGGGTAGACCGTTCGCCTGGTGCAGGTCTTTCGATTTGACGCCACTTCGGCGACCTGCGTTTGGTACTGCATGCTTTGACATTTGCCAGTGCTGTCAAAGGAAATCCTCCTCGAATGTTTTAATCTAATACGACAGACGGGCAACTTCCCCAACTCGTGGAGGGAGGCAGTTCTGTTCCCTCTCCTCAAACCAGGAAAGGACTGCACATGTCCCAGTAGTTATCAGAGTATCGCCTTAACAAACTGTGTAGGAAAGACCCTGAAGCAAATGGTTAACCATCGTCTGATCTGATTGTTAGAGACCAGGCAACTCCTTAGCTGCTCTTAGTGTGGATTCTGAAGATTTCGGTCCACTATCGACGGTCTGACTCTCCTAGAGGTGGCTGTTCAACAGATTTTCCTCCATAAGCATCACTGTATTGGCATACTCTTGGATATACAAAGTGCGTTCAAAAAGTTTTGCACAGTCTCTAATTTTTATTTTATTTTTTGCAGGAGTGGAATGAAACTTTTTGTGAATATACTTGGAACACTTAGCTATACATTGAGCCTACTCAATGTAGCCTCCATCAGCTGTGACACATCTGGCCCAACATTCTTTCCATGATGTAAAGGCACTTTGCTAAAATTCTGGGGATCGACTTTTACACCAACACTTGACACAGGAAGTAAGGTATTTCTCACTATCAAATGTTTTACAACACAGGTGGGCCTTGAGACGACCAGAGAGGTAAAAATCAGACAGAGCCAAGTCCAGACTGTAGGGAGGATGAGGAACAATTTTCCAACCCATTTTCCTGCTTTTCTCCTGCATCATAAGGGCTGTAAGGGGTTTGGCATTGTCATGGTGTTGTCTGATGAGCTGACCCTGAAGCTGTAGTCTGTGGGTCTTAATGGCACGTCGCAGCTTGTCCACTGACAAACAGTAATGTCCTGGTTAATTGTGGAGCCAGGTTCCAAAAAGTCAATGAAAATGACACCACACTGATTTCAGAAGGAGGAGGCCATTACCTTTCGGCCTGATGTGTGAAAGTCTTGGTTTCTTCTTCCGAGGGGAACCCAGATGACACCACTTCATGGATTGGTTTTTGCTCTCAGGTTTGGACAAAAACAACCATGTTTCGTCCTGGGTAATGACTCCATCAAAACACTGTTTCCAGTCTTCAGTAAGGGTCTTCATGAGACCCTCGCACACATTCTTCCTCATCGTTTTCATTTCTCTTGTCAATAATCTAGGCATCCAACGTGCACAGATTTTTCTGTACCCTAGTGATTGTACCAGTGATACCATGCTACCCAATGACAAATGAGTCATTTTCAGCAAGCTGTCGTGCTGTCACTCAACTGTCATTTTGGATGATTTGATCAATGGTCTCCTTATTCATGTCACTCACTGCCATCGATGGTCTACTACATTGTGGATTGTCCAGTAGAGAGAAATCACCTTCTTTAAACCTCTGCAACCACCGCTGGATACTGCTGTGATCCAATGTGACCTCCTCATAAACAGGGAGCAACTTCCTGTGAATCGATGTCATCACCGATCCTGAAGAGGATCTCCATCACCGACTGTTGTCGCAACCTGACATCTACTTCACGGTCCATTATGGCTCACCTGTAAATAAAAGAAAATACTTTTATATACCGACTTATAGCTAAATGATCCAAGATTGCTCACAAAAAATTTCTTTCCCCTCCTGCAAAAAATAAAAAAATTAGACGACTGTGCAAAACGTTTTGAACGCCCTTTGCTAGTAAGGCATATGATACTACTTTGTGGACACTGTATTCTCACACAATAGCATCAGTGGGACTTTCGTGGCCATCTCCCCATCTTCATATGGTCTTTCCTGTCTCACCGGTTTTTTAGGACTCGAGTTGGTGACGCTGTCTGATCGATTTGAGCAGGAAAATTGTGTTAGTCAGGGCAGTGTTTTATGTGTTACCCTCTTTGCCATAGCCATTAACAGTATCACATCTGTTGTAAGGAGTCCCGTACAGTGCTCCTTATTTGTAGACAATTTTGGTGTTTTCTGTTTCTCCTCCAGTGTTGCAATGGCAAGCCGCCAGTTGCAACTTACGGTGTGGAAGTTAGAGGATTGGGCTGCAAAGATGAGTTTCCAGTTTCCTGCAGGTAAGTATGTATTTGTTCATTTTAATCGTTCTCGTCGTCTTTTTAATTTGCCTGCCTTGATTATGGGGGACACCATCCTACATTTTAGACACAGTGCGGTTTCTGGGCCTCACTTTTGAGTCCCGATTGTCGTGGTTACCGCACCTGTGAGCCCTGAAAGCCAGAACCCTGAAGGCACTGAACATCAAGTGCCTTAGCCACAGGTCTTGGGGGGTGGACAGGGTGCGTCTCCATCAGTTTTATCTGGCTTTTGTGCGCTTATAGGACCAGTCCCATACCTAGCATCCGTGCTGAGGTGGGGGAACTGCCACTTACCATCCGGTACCAGCTCCTCATAGTGCGTCAGGTGTCCAACTTCACCCGCACACCGTACTGCTGCTCGTCCACCTCTGGAATGCCTTTTTTCCAACTGTCCACCAGCCACAATGCCATTTGAGATCCACATGCAGCGAGTGCTGGAGTTGGTCAGTGTAGAGCCAGTATGACCCCAAACCCAGGGTTTTAACTGTCTGCCGCTCTGGTTACTGGAGAGCCCCAGAGTGATTTTAGATTTGGTCCAGTACAGGAGAGATAGCACTCCTGATTCCATTTTTATTTTTAATGTGATATTCTCTGATATTTTATCTGAGTACCACAACCAGTACTGTTTTTTTTTACAGATGGGTCTAAGCGGGAGGACTGTATTGGTTTCTCTGCAGTTTTCCCAGATCGTGTCCACTAGGTCAGACTGCCCCCAGAATTTACTGTCTTTGACACAGAATTATATGCAATCTTGAGAGCACTGGAACAGATGAGTCGTTCTCCCGGTGTTAGATTGCTCGTCTGCTCAGATTCTCTGAGTGAGTGCCCTTCACTCTCTCCAACATTTGTACCCAACAGATACAGTAACCCAGAATATCCAGGATGCCTTCCTACAACTACAGCTACTGGGGAAGGAGGTATCTTCCTACTGGGTAACAATGCACATGGGAATTGCGTGGAAGGAAAGGGTGCATCGAGCAGCCAAGGAGATGTCTCGTGATCCTCTGGTATTTCGGTGTGCTATCTCCATGTATGCTATCACCTCGCTGTTGAGGTACAAAGTCATGTGTTGATGGGAAGACGAGTGGCTGGCAGTGACCAGTAACAAGCTCCGTACCATCAAGCCCACAACTCGGCCATGGAGTACTTCCTTCCAGCCACATCAGCTGGATGATATCCTTCTTACTTGTTTTCGCATAGACCACAGCCCTATGGCACATGTATTTTTACTCCGGCAAGAGGATCCTTCAATGTGTGGTACTTGTGGCGTGCAGATCACAGTGCGCCACATTTTATTGGTCTGCATTTTATTTGCTGACCGGCGGACTGCGACAGATTTGCTGGTGGATCTGCCGTCTGTTTTATGTAATGATCAAATGAATGTGGTTAGGGTTTTAAAGTTTTATGAATTGCCCATCATTTTTAACAAGGTGTTGAAGATGATGTTCTTAATGTGTCAAAGGGTGGCTGACTCACCCTAGTTTTTCGTAAGTGGTCAGCCAGTCACTGTGCTTTTCTGTTAGTTCTTCTGTTAGTTCGCACACGTGCGCGCGCGCCCACACACACACACACACACACACACACACACACACACACACACACACACACACACTCTCTTCTGATACCCAAGCTGTTGCCTCCCCATGTATGCCTAGGAGTGGTTGCTTGTTGTTCTGGAGCATTGGAACTCCAGGCATTGGCTGCAGTGATTGACAGCCCTTGCTGTGGCTGGGTGGTGCCAATGAGGAAAGGCCCCGACTGGAGTGGATGGTATCAGGGTGGATGCTTTGTGTATGAAACATTATGCTCCAAAAACCTGACCATTCTTCTATGCCCGTCATTTCAGTTGGTAATGGATCATTTAATGCTGCTTCTTATGACCCTGCAGGGTTCCATTCCCTGGCCACAGTGTGGAAGGAGGATCAGTTTCACTGGCTTGGGGTGAAACACTTTCCTCTCTTTGTGATCTGCACAAAGACTGATGGGACATGTTCACCATCACCAAGTTGTTATTATTTGTGGAAAATATTGAAAACATGTTTGGCAATGTAGAGTCTTTCAGTAAGACACAGTTGGGCTCACTGTTGATCGAAACTTCTTCTGCTTCACAATCTGCAGCCCTTCGTGCTTGTGACCATCTTGGTGACATCCCAGTGTCCATTACTCCTCACCAATCTTTGAATATGGTTCAGGGAGTCATTTTCCGTAGGGATCTCGTCCTTCAAACTAATAAACTCTGGGCCAATCTGGAATAGCAGGAAATTCAATTTGTTCTGCGTGTTCAGAAAAGTCATAAGGACAATCGCACAGATACCAGGACCTTTACTCTGGCATTTGAGGGAGATACCCTCACAGCAACATTCAGGGTTATGCATTATCAGTGTGATGAGAAGCTGTATGTCCTGCCACCCAAAAGGTGTTTTTGGTGCTTATGTTTCAGATACGTCTTCTCAATGTACAGTGGACCCTCTATGTGGTGAACGTGGACACCCACTCATGAGGGGGAACCCCTGTATTCCACCGCCCTTGTGTGTTAATTACCACAGCTGTCACTCTCCATACTCATCAGATTGCCTTGTTTATAAAAAGAAAAATAAGATAATAAGATACAGGAGTTTAAGCCCCATGATCATTTATCCTACATTCAGGCTCATCTGAAATATGAACGACTTCACCATGTGTCAGCGACATCTAACTTTGCTTCTGTGTCAGCGACATCTAACTTTTTGCTTCTGTTATGTCTCTTGCCTCTCCACCATTCCTTTACCCCAGTCAGAGTCCCCTCTCCTCTCTATCTCTCATACAGTTCCCACGCCCTCCTCTCTGGGTGATGATCCTCCTCCCCAGCCAGAGAAGTGTCCAATTTTTAGTGTCAGCCGGTGATGGGGCTCCCTCCCTGGGCCCTGCCCTCCTCTGTCTCCCAGACCAGAGGCCTGCTGCCACAACTCTGCCACGGGACCCACAGTGCACGCACCCAAGTTCGCTTGTTCTCTTTCAGTTCCAGGTCATGCAGAAGTCTGCTCTCCCTCCAAGCTCTGCCCTCCTGGCCTGTGAAGGAGAAGAAGAAGAAACATAAGTCCCAGGACAAGGCCCCTGGAGGTCCATCCCCACCTTCACAACCTAAGTCTGACCTCTGGAAATAACCCCATCCTTATTGGTGACAGCTGATGACCCAGCAACGTGATTGGCTCCAGCCCATTCACCTCCCATTTGGACCCCCATTCCATGCTCATTCAATGGAACAGTAGCAGATACTAGCATCACCTCCTGGAGTTTCAATCTCCTATTTCCTTTTACTCTGCAGCTTTTGTCATTCTCCAGGAATGTCATTTTACTGATGCTCATTCACTGACCCTTCATGTGCTCTGTGCTTTCTGTTGGAACCGGTTCCAATCTTCAAGGGCTACCAGTGGCATGTGCACGTTGATTTGTATGGACGTTGTTAGTATATGGATGCCCATTTGTACCATATTGGTAACAGTTGCCGTCCAGGCCCACTTGGAGTCTGCAATCAGTGTCTGCAACCTCTGTCTCTCTCGTGACAAGGCACCTACACCTGCTGCGCTAACTTCCCTCCTTCAGCAACTGTCCCCCTCCCTTCCTCCTCCTTGGGGATTTTAATGCTTGTCACCCTTTGTGGGCCTGTGCTTTTTCGTCTAGTTTGGGGCTCCTCAATGACCAATTTCTTGTGGACCATGACCTGTTCCATCTTAATGATGGTTTCACTACTCATTTTAGTGCCACATATGGCACTTTCTCTGTCATTGATCTTTCGCTAACTTCCCCTCATCTTCTACCTTTCCTGCACTGGTTGCCATAGATGACCTCTGTGATAGTGACCACTTACTGTTGATTCTCTTGACCCTTCCTGTCTCCCAATGGCCAAGTTACCCCAATGGGCTTTGCACCATGTTTATTGGCCTCAGTATATCTCCCGGGTCATGTTTATACCTTCTTTGTGAGATTGTATTGATGAAGTCATTTGTGATCTGTCTGATAAGATACTTTCCACTGTCGACATTGCTGTTCCCTGCTTGACGGGCCCCATTCGCTGTCAGCCAGTTCCATGGTGGAGCAGTCTTCCATTCCGGGCCTTGCCCTTCCATGTGGCCATTGTACTGATCCATCAGTTCTCACAGAACACCTCATGACCCATTTTACGATGGCATTGGTGTCAGCCTCCAATCCTGCTGCTTCCCACCTCCAGAAATAGTGAGCTGAAGCTTCCCCCTTATGTATTATGCCTTGTCAGGTGGAATCCTACAGTAAATCTTTTACTGTATGGGAACTCCTTCTGGTCCTCTGTCGTTCCCACAGTTCAACCTCTGGCCCAGATTCCATCCATAAACAATTACTTCAACACCTCATCATCCTCAACAATAATATCTCCACCAAGTGTTTAACAGTATTCGGCTCCAAGGCATTTTCCCTCTCAATGAAGAGACTGTATTGTGGTTCCTGTCCTTAAGCCCGGCAAGGTTTGGTCGTCCCTTGTTAGTTGCCAGCCCATCAGTCTGACCAATGTCCCCTGCAAGTTAGTTGAACGGACAATTGCTCATCAGCTCAGTTGGGTCCTTGAAGCTCGAGACCTTTGATTTCCCTACCAATGTGCGTTTCGGGAGGGACGGTCTCCGATTGATCCTCTGCTTTGATTGGAAACCGCAGTTCAGCAGGACTTTTCTCAGTGCTGTCATCTTGTCATGGTTTTCTTCGATCTTTTCTTCGATGCGAGCTTGGCACCATCGCATCCTACTTAAGTTCCATGAGTGGGGTCTTTGGGGCTCCATCCTGAGTTTCATTCACCAGTTCCTGTCCCAATGGTCGTTCAGAGTTTGGGTTGGTACCATTCTCAGCTCTCTGCAGACCTGGGAGAATGATGTTCTTCACGGCTCCATATTAAGTGTCCTCCTTTTTCTCATCACCATTAATTGACTTGTAGCCTTCGCTATACCGTTGATCATCCCTGCTCTGTATGTGAATGATTTCTGTGTTTGGGCCAGCTTCCACTCAGTGGCCTCTGGGGTATGACAGCTCCAGGACACCATCTGGCATGCTTCCATGGTATGGTTTTCAGTTCTCTCCCCTTAAGGTGAGGGTGGTCTTCTCTCACCTGAGTTTTGTTATGTATGAACTCGGTGAGTGCCCTTCAGGCTATTAATCAGTGTTTTTTCCTCCACCCCTAGGTCTCTACCATGCACAATCTTCTTGCCGATCTCGGCGATGTGGCTTGTTCGGTTGATTTCCTATGAGTTTCTCGCCTTGTGGGTATCCTGGATAATGAACTTGCTGTCTGACCACTCTCTGGCCAGATTTTCGGCTTTATGTCAAATCCCTTTTTGCTCAATTGTGGGCCGACTCTGGGAGGCTGCCTTCTGTCTAATAAACTTCATGCAATCGAGGAGACTCCCATTGTGTGGCATTCTATCCACCACCTGTACCGGTAGAAAACAGACATCCTCTGCTGTCTTCATATCAGCCGTACTAGCTTTAACCATGGTTTCTTACCCTACACTGAGCCAAACCCCCCCCCCCCCCCCCCCCCTCCTCACTTTCCTTATCCCGGATGTTAGCGGACAACCCTTGCATGTTACATCTGTTCTTGGTTTCCTTCACAAAAGTGGTTTGCCCTCCCAGGTTTAAGTCCTTCAGTTTCCCCTCTGGAGTTGGAGTCTCTCAGTTAGTGCTGCTTATGGAGGCCTTGGCTTGCCTCCACACCGACCTGGTTTCCCCCCACCCCCTCCCTTTTCCCAGCATTTTGTCTGATCCTTTGTGCCATTTTGTTTCCTCTTTTTCTTGTGCCTTCTTCACCAGGTGTTGTCCCCAATATGTCTTGCTCATGATGTAGTGTGGGGATTGGGAATGGTTGTTGGTGGTGCTGGTGCCCTGACACATGTAGTGTCTCTGGGGTGCCCCTATTCTCACCGTTTCCCTCCACACCCCACTTGTTCTTTCCTCTTCCTTCCCCAACGTTACATTCACCTCTTTGTTTGTCCATTTTCCCTTCCCCTTGACTGGACCGTGCTGTTTGTGTTGTTCCTCCATTGGTTTCTGCCACCTTAGATCATGGAACCGATGACCTTGCTGTTTGGTCCCCTCAATCAGCCAACCAGTCAACCAAATGAACAGCTCTGGAGAAAGTAGAAGGCTTTTGGAAAGACCTGGAGGAGGCACTATTAAAGAGTCCAGCCAAGAATGCTACTTCTTGGAGATTTCAACACTCAAGAAAGGAAATTCGGGAATGTCATTGGGTACTATCCAGCTGACAACAGTACGAATCGTAATGGCAAACAACTATTGGAAATTTGTGAGAGTTTTTATCTGATAATGAAATTGACAGCATTTAAAAATCTTCCAAGAAAACCAAAAACATGTGTATCTCCCAACTCTCAGTTCCGGATTGACCCTGTAGCAATATCAAGATGTACAGAGAAGGAAACTGAAAAATCCAAGGGGACCAAACTGAGATTCAGATCACTTTCTCTCCAAAATTAAGGTCAGAATTCTACTAAGAGCCCATCAAAATCAAACTAAAAATACTATCCATATACCGAAGTTTGACACAGGGAAACTTAGAACTGGCAAAGATTTTAAGATGAACTGGAATCAGAAGGATTATAAAGACTGGGAACTGTTAAAAGGTGCAAAGGAAACATGCCTGGAGAATAGCTGGAGACACACATCATGGTCAACAGAAGGAGATAAGGCAGTTGAAGAGAGTCTGAAAGCATGGGTTGATTGGTGTCCTAAGAAAAGACAGAAAATCTAAAGGCACTGTCAAAACTATCAGAAATCTCAGGAGCAAATTTTAGAACGAGTGCTTAACTCAAATAGAGGATGGCTACTGAAAGAGCTTTACACAAGACTTTTGTAGAACATCCGCGAGTAACTTTGAACTGTGAAGTGCCCTACGAGACATTCAGCTAATATGAGAAAGAACCAAATCCTGACTCAGAACCACCAACTTTAGAAGATGTAAGGAGTATCACAAATGCCTTGAAGAATAATAAAGCTCTTGAGGAAGATGGGATCATTGCAGAACTCTTGAAATAAGGAGATAAGTTGGAGCCTGGAAACTACGTAGGAATATCGTTAATACCAGTGGGGTCAAAAGCATTGCTGAACAGAGTGGAAAAACAACTAAATCCACAAATTGGCGAGTACCAAAGAAGCTTCGGAATGGAAGACAATGCACAGAACATATTTTGAATCTGAAGCTGGGAACTGCGTGTCAAAAATGCGAAAGCAAAAATTTCATGCTCACATTCATAGACTTCAAGAAATCTTATTATTCAGTAGATAGATGAACACTATTACAAATTTTAGAGGAGGTGAGTTTGGATAGAAAATCCAGTGAACTGATTAAACTGACATTAAACAACACAACATTCAAGGTCAAGTTCAAAAGAAATCTTTCAGGGGCCTTCAAAATCAAAACCAGGACGAGACAAGGAGATGGACTGTGGCTTTTGCTCTTTAACTCTCTACTTGATAAGGTTATCGGGGTACTGGTAGATTCGCTAGCATATGTAGACAATATGGCGATATTGTTGGAATCATTACAAGAGGCAGTTAAGCAAACCACACAACTATAGAGACAAGCAACTAAAGCAGGCCTCTGTCTCTGTCAGGAAGGCACATTATATGACAAGCATCAAGGCAGCCGCAAGATGGATGATAGTGGATGGGAGGAAAATTCAGTTGGTGGGAAGATTTAAATACCTGATAGAATGAACAGAAATTATGCTGACAAAAAGGGAAGCAGTGGGAGCTTGAATAAACTTAATGAATTTTGCATACAAACTAACTCTGAACATCTATTGGAGAAAGAATATTTTGATTACTGTAAAATTGAGACACTACAAAACAGTGATCTGTCATGAAGCCTTATACGCAGCAGAAACTCTTTACATCTACATGTACATACGTACTCTGCAAGCCACCATACGGTGTGTGGTGGAGGGTACCCTGTACTACAAGTAATTGTTTCCTTTCCTGTTCCACTTGCAGATACAGCGAGGGAAAAACGACTGTCTATATGCCTCCATATGAGCCGCAATTTCTTATATCTTACCACCGTGGTCCCTGAGTAAATATATGTCAGCATGTAACCTAGTAACAACAGGAGTGCTTAAAAGACTAGGATTGGTGAAATGAAATATTCTCAGGAGGGTGTTGGGACCTCAAACAGAATGGTCAGTTTAGAAGATGAGCAAACTGAGAACTGTGTATCAAAATGGAGGTAATCTTGGATATCATCAAGGAGAGGAGGAGCATGTTCTTCAGACACATCTTAACACAGCAAATAATACAGTTTCTGGTGAATAAGAAAACCAAAGTATGCTGAATCCAAGAGGTACAAAGGAATCTAGAAGAAATGGGTTACAGAAACCAGAGATATGCAACACGGCGATTGTTAAGTAAAAAACTTAGACTTTCACAGATTTCAAAAACTGAACTAAACCCAGAACAAAATCATCGTGGACAGAAAAGTGAAGACGATTGCAAATTATGAGAATGAAAGATATTGGACAAGGAGAAAGGCCAAAAAAAATAAGTTGACGCGAATTAATGTGGTCCTCAGATACTGAAACAAAAAAAGAAGAAGAAGAAGGAGGAAAAACATTGTTTTGACAAATATTTTTATGGTTTTTCAGAACATTTGTCTGTAAAATGTATGTACTTACCATGTTTTGTAATCGGTTTCAGAAACACTTTTTCCACTCTGATGTTGGCACCCAAAAAACATGATTTCAGGTGGATTCAAACTTTTTGTGATGGTGAAATTTGCCATCCACACATTTTTTGTTTGACGAACGGAACCAAAAAGAACTCGCTAATTGATAAATCAAGTTAGTACAGGCAGTGACATAATAATTTGAAGTTTTTCTTTGTCTGGTTGGAATCTAGGCAGCAAATACACATAATATCAAAACCTACAGCCCCTGAAGATGATGATTGGCTCTGTCATTGAAATATTGTGCATAAAATGGAAACAATAACTTGACTGAATACCTGTAAGTACACCATTAGTCAGTCACACTGAGAAAACCTTAGAAATTGTTCTAGGATGTGTCATGTAAGAGTTTTGTAAGCAATCTCCTTTGTAGGCAGTGAATTTTCCCAGTATCTCACCAATGAACCGAAATCTGACATCTGTTTTACTTGCTACTGAACCTGTCTGATCATCATACTTTATAGCCCCATAAATTATGTGAGGTAACTCAATGTAATTGTGATTCATTCATATTATAAGCATAAGGACATTATGGTGAAATGTTGTGTATTTTAAGAATGTATATCTTTGTTTTACTGTCTAGATAGCAATGAATGTACAGACCTTTACTTTAATTAATCTGTCTTAAATATTGTAAATCGTAGGAATGAAATTCTGAGCTTGGTTGTCAAGGTGGGACAAACTTCTTTCTGTAACAAGGCACTTGCTTCACATCATTTATGCTAGCCTCATTGAAGCATATGTGGTGTTGAGTAAAGTTCTTTATTTCCCATTTGTTCAGGAGATCAGAATGGATCACTATAACCCAACTCATCAAAAGAGCCCAAGTAGTGGTTGTTCAGGAAAATTCTTGACACTAAACAGAATTTGCAGTCTGATCTGTGGAGATGTTTTTGGCTAAATGTCGTACTAACTATCCAAAGGTTTGGGTGAAACATTGCATAGTGGAACATATCCACTTTCTCTGCTACTGCTCTTCATGTAAAGAAATGCTAATTTTTCCCCTTTGCAATTTACTTTTGGGCAACAATTATCTAGTACATATCAGAATTGCTTCCCAGGCTATGTTCACCATATTATTGTTATTCAGGCATTAATTTGTTATTTTTTATTCTTTTGGTGTAGTTAGTTTTACTAAGGAATTCTTGTTTTTACATGGAACTGGGTACACACATAAGCTTTCAGAACTAATGGCTACTTTCTCTCAGAAGGAAATGGTACTATCCCTCACTAAAGTTGGGTCCCTCTTGTCACAGGGTCGGAGTGACCTTCCCATTTTTTTTTTCTAACCTTTCCCAACTTATCCCTCCCCTCTCGTTGAGCATGGAACTGTTAGTTCCACAAGCTGAGCTTACCATTTACTAACTTCACAAATAATAAAAGACCTTACCATGAACTGTGAAATATTTTGAAACAATTAAAGTCTATCAGAACTGAATAATGAATTTAAATGTCAGAACATTACACAGGTTTCAGCCCTCAATAGGTCTAGGACTTTTTACATCATTTATCTCTTCATTCACCTCAGGCAGTGACTTGTTAAATGTGAAAAATTCCAACTTGGACTGTTTTTTAGTGTTCAACTTAAACTGCAGGTACACTGCCTAACAAAAAAGTGAAGTACCAAGAAGGGAAGGTGGAAGTGAAATGAAACACAACAGTTTGAGGGGGCATGTAATGTTATTTCAGTGATAACAAAACTGAGTCAAGTTTTTTTAAGTTTGTAAAGAACTTATCAATACGACCACACTTAACAGTCTGCTACTGCTCCCTGTCTGGCCTGGAGGCATGCATTGATTCAATTGGGAATGGTGTCATGAAGTTGAAGGCAGCTGGCCCACAACTATTGAAACTGGCCCTCGGTATCCTGGACACTAGCAATGATATAGAGCTGGTGCCCGAACTGCTTCTACACATGTTCTATTAGGGATAAGTCTGGGGATCTTGCTGGTGCCAGGGGCAACTCAACATCACACAGTCAGTTCATAGAGACACGTTCTATGTGTGGGCGAGCATTATCCTGTTTAAAAATGGCACCATTACACTGCCACATTAGAGGTAACGTATGAAGACAGAGGATGTTAGTGACGTACAGTTGCGCCATCAAAGTGCCTTCAGTCAGTACCACTCATGACCTGAAGCCAGACCCATTGGTTTCCAACAAGAAGACACCACGAGTAACAATGTTGTGCCTCTCAAAAACATTGGAAGGAGGTGATCTCTCTGGTCACAGTCATACTCGGTGTCAGTGGTTATAGGAGTTGTGGAGCATCACGATACATCACTGAACACAATATGATGCCATTCATCTGCAGTCCATGCTTCCTGGTCATGCACAACTCCAAACATAACTGTTTGTGTTGTGGTGTTAATGGCAGCCTACCTGTGGGATGGTAATTCCCTAGTCCAGCTGCTGTCAGTCTCTGACCGATTATGTGGGATGACACAGAATGTCCATTACTTGTTTTCAGATGGTAGGTGCAGATGTGAAGGGGTTATGATGTGCATGGTGCTCAGTTTGGTGAACCTCTCGTGTGGTAGTCATATGTGGTCAACCAAAACCTTGATGACAAATGTTCCTGCACTCTCATTCCTGTAGCATCCAACATCAGCCCGATGTCTCATCCAAAGCCCCACAAATCTTAGTATTCCAGAATTCGATCAGCCTGTTAAATGGAGGTTCACAATGAGGCTCCTTTCAAACTCTTGTCAGGTGCTGATAACACTATCTTGAACTTGTTTGCAGCATATCTGTGTCCTTCACAGTGATCACTCAACATCTGATGCTGTTCACGGCCCTTGCCAGGCCTGGTAACCACACTAACCATGAACAGCACTAACCCAATCTGGTAGTTTGGTAGCCGTTCTATGTGTCACAGAATATTGCAATTATAAATCATATATGAAGGGGGGATCTAATATAAATGGGAGTTTTGTTCCTGAACATCAACAGTTGGTAGGACTGGCCCCGCTTCTGCTATGCTTAGGCGGGACCATTAGAAGTGAGGGGATAGTGTGCTGTGAGTTATTTCCTGAAATTTCATCAGTAACACTCGGGATGTCTGAGCAACAGGAGCACCCCTCCATTGCGCAACACATAATTATCAAATTTATTGCTCATGAAGGAGTTACAGCGGTGGAAATATGCCAGTGATTGACTGCACAGTTTGATGATAAAACATGATCAAGGATGCGTGTATTTGCCTGTCATAAAAAGTTCAAGGAAGGACAAGAACGTGTGGAAAATAAACAACACAATTGACGTCCTTGGACCAGCATTACAAACAAACATTCGTGCGGTTAAAGACATTATTGACAACGATCGATGGGCAATAGTATCAGAAATTGCACAAAAAGTCAGAGAATCAGTTATAGGAGCTGTAAAGCAATCATCACAAACGACCTACAGTTCCATAAAGTGTGTTCCAGATGGGTCACTAAACTTTTGAAAGAAAATCTTAAGTTGAGAGGTTTAGAGGCTGTTAGAGGCTTACAGCAAGGTTTTCGGAAGAAGGTGATGCATTTTTTAGTCGGATCACCACCTGTGACAAAACACTGGTTCACCACTACCCTCCAGAATCCAAACAAGTCAGTAAGGAGTGGCGGAGGAAAGAGGAGGCAGCACCAGTGAAAGCCAAGACTCTACTGTCAGCTGGCAAGGTTCTTTAAACGGTTTTTTCGATCAGTGAGGCATTTTGCTGATTAATTTTTTGCATGGGCAATGCACAATCAATGCTGCTTACTACTGCAAACTGTTGAGCAAGGCAAGAGTTGCAAAAGACGAGACCAATCGATTCGACAGGTCATCCTCCTCCATGACAATGCGCGACCCCATGCTGCAGCTCTATCTACAAGTTACAGGAAATGCACTGGACTACACTTGATCATCCTCCTTACAGCCCGGACTTATCGCCCTGTGATTTCCGTTTATTTGGACCACTTAAAGAAGCTCTAGGAGGGCGATGGTTTGAAGATAACGAGAGTGTGGAAGACTTCGTGTGCAACTGGCTGGTGGTACAACCCGGTTCTTTTTGTGATGAGGGCATCAAAAAGCTGCCCACATGCTGGGACAAATGCATTTTCAAAGCAGGAGACTATGTGGAAAAATAAATTATGATTGCCTTGAGATTTTCAATAAATGAATTTAAATAAAAAATAAAATCTCGTTTATATTTGATCCGCTGTCGTACATGCGCACCCGATAATGTGTATGTGTATGTAGTTTCTCGCGTGATACATACTTTACTGTACATGATATTCTTAGAACTGTGAATGAAGCACAACAGGAAGACTCCATATTTCTAGATTTCCAAACAGCATTTGACACTGCGCCATTGCAGGCTGTTAATGAAGGTACAAGCATACAGAACAAATTGATAGGTATGTGAGTGGCTCTAAGGCTTCTTAAACAATAGTACAGTACAGTACAGTACAGTACAGTATGTTGTCCTTGACGGTGAGTGTTCATCAAAGACAAGGGTATCGTCAGGAGTGCCACAGGGAAGTGTGATAGGACCACTGTTGTTTCCTATATACATAATTGATTTGGTGGACAGAATGGGCAGCAATCTGCGGTTGCTTGCTGATGATGCCATGATGCAGCAATCTGCGGTTGCTTGCTGATGATGCCATGATGCATGGTAAAGTGTCAAAGTTGAGTGACTGTAGGAAGATACAAGACATCTTAGACAAAGTTTCCAGTTGGTGTAATCAATATTAGCTAGTCCTAAATGTGGAAAAATGTAAGTTAGTGTCAGTTAGTAGGAAGAACAAACCTGTAACGTTCAGATACAATATTACTAGTGTCTTGCTTGACACAGTCAAGTCATTTAAATATCCATACATAACACAAAGTGATATAGTGATATGAGGTGGAACGAAGGTGAAAACTGTGCCAGGGAAGGCAAATGATTGACTTTAGTTTATTGAGAGAATTTTTGGGAAAGAGTGGTTCTTCTGTAAAGAAGATCGCATATAGGATGCTGCTGCAACCTATTCTTGAGTACTGCTCAAGTATTTTGGATCTGTACCAGGTCGGATCGAAGGAAGACATCGAAGCAATTCAGAGGCGGGCTGCTAGATTTGTTACCGGTAGGTTCAGACAATACGTAAGTGTTACAGAGATGCTTCGGGGACTCAAATGGGAATCTCTGGAAGGAAGGCAACAGTCATTACGAAAAACATAATTGAGAAAATTTAGAGAACTGGCAATCGAAGCTGATTGCTGAACAATTCTACTGCTGCCAACATACATTGTGCGTAAGGGCGACGAAGGTAAGATATGTGAAATTAGGGCTCATATAAAGGCCTACAGACAGTCTTTTTCCCTTGTTCTGTTTGCAAGTAGAAAAGGGCTTGAAATGACAAGTAGTAGGGAAGGCACAGGATACTCTCAATCACCCACTGTACGGTGACTTACAGAGTATCTATGTATATATAGTTACATTGACATCTGACCATACCTTGTGGGTGCCTTACTTCTTTTGTCAGGCAATCTATTATCATGCAGCTGTGCCAGTCCATATTGAGGCATTGGCACACATTGCTACAATTTGTTAAAATGACTACATGGGTATATGAAGCTCTGATAAAATAAAAACACCAAAAAAATGCAGTCAGCTTAATAAAAGGTGATACGTAGCTTCTGCAAGGAAGAAACTAAGTGCTTTTATTTTAGTCATTATTGAGGAGGATATATGCAATGTGAGGAGAAATATTGAATGAAAAGTGAGTAATTTTGGACAGAAAAAATTAAAAGATAATCGATGGAATGAAGAAATAGCAAAGAAAGATTTTAAGACAGAGGAGGTGCAGTATTGGCCACCATCTGGTCAGCCACACTTTAAAACATGCAACCACAGTCACACCACGTTTCCTACAGCCACCACTGCAGCATGAGAGCACTGCCACCAATGCTTACGCTCTACCAATAATGTCCAAACATCCCCTCTCCAGAGCTCCTCAAGTTGAAACATCAATGCACAGAGCCCATTTTGTGTGTTTGCCATTTAGTATCATTTACAGACTTTCACACCAGTCAGAGCTCGTCATGTGTGGAATTGTCATTATATTGAAAAAGACTGAATTGTAAACTTTTGTATCTGTATATATAGTATTTAAACATTCAGATTTACTGTTAGCAATTGACTCTGCAATTACAACAAATTAAGTTATGTATTACTTCCACTATTTTTATTAGATGTAGAATAACTTAATATCTGAATTCTCTTTCATGGAGTGCATCTGTTTCTTGCCCGTATATCCACTAAAGAACCACAAAGTCTGCAAAGGAAATTGACAGGAGCGAAAAAAGGAAGAAAAGATAAATACTGGACATAAGTTGTAGTGTTGAGACAGTGGTGAAACTGGATAGACACAAAGAAAGAAATTGCAGAGAGGCATAGTAAAAGAAAGAGCTAAAGAATAAAGTAGATGGTTGTGTTTTAGCTGAACCAGGATGGCTGCATTTAGTTGTTAAGTCTTCATCTATAGGACTCTAGGCAATATCAGTTTGAGGGATCCTTTGTGAAATTTAGTGCCCTGTCCAAAGTAAGGCTAGAGAAATACGTAATTTTATCATTTTGTTCTGTTGTGTCCCAGAAGTTGTAATATCGAAGTCAGTATATGCAGTGTGTTCCATTTATCTGATGACCACCTGTGCACGCACTAGATGCCAGGCAGTGAGTGCTCTGTTGCACGGCAGTCAGATGCCGTGTTGCCCATCTATTACAGCATTACAACATGACTACATTTAAAATATAAGCAAATAAATTTTGTACTCACCCATGTCACACAAGGAGATGCTGGAAATGCCTGCAATTATTTTCCATGCTTTTCTGACATCTACTCAAGAAATTATCAATCACACGGTGTAATTCTCTCTGAGATATGAATTAATTGATTCACGGATATTTTTCATCCTTGAGTTCCTCTATTGTGTGAGGATTTGTTGTGTGCACTTTGTCCTTCCATGCACCCCACAAATAAAAATTGCATGGAGTTAAATCAGGACTTCTTGCTGACCAGATATTGTTACTAATCACTCTTTCATTGAACACATTGAGAATTGCGTGCGAAGAAACATTTTCCATATGAGCCCTTTCCGAATCCTGTGAAAAAATGCGAAGCTTCATTATCTTTCTCTCAGTTCATTAAAAAACGGTCGCAAAATGTTCTGCACATATCTTTCACTTGTAACTGTGTCATTAAAAACATTGAGCCTATTATCCCGCCACCACTAACTGCACACCACACCCCTATTTGCTGATCATGAAGGGGTTCCTCATGAAGCACTGCAGATCTATCTGCACTCCAATGCCGACAGTTTTGGGAATCAACATATCCATGTAAATGGAACCAAGCCTTGTCTTAAAACAGAATGAGGTAAGCATCCATTTCACCATCCCACAGTTGTTTTAAAGCCCATTTGCAAAACTTAAGCCTGTGCACAGGAACACCAGATCAAAGTTCTTGTACTTCTCATACTTTATAGAGCCTTAGCCCAAACAGTTTAGCACCTCTTTGTACAGAGGTGCACAGTATTTGTGTTTGCTGTGAAATACATCCAGGAAGAAACTTTTCAGGGGACTTTTCCAGGCTCAGAGTGTATACGACCCGGGACAACCAGGAGATCTGGGAGAAACCCAGGAATTTTTTCATCCGGAAGAAAACCGGGAAAAACCCGGAAATTTTTCATTGTTTTAGTTTTCAGTTAAATTTTTGTGATTTTGACTGGTAAGAACCAATACTCTAACAAAGGATATTATTGTATCCTGCTACTGCAGCAACAAAACATGAACGGGTGGGGGACGGGCGAAAATAAAACTTAAGTTGCAAAGGAAATGTGCATATACAATAACAAAACAGTGCTCATACAAGCGTCTGCCAACAGTGTGTCAAAGGCTTTAGGAACACTATGCAATGCTTTATAGCAACAAATTGCCTCTGATGAGCGTGACATGACAACTGTTTAAATTAGATTGGTTTGAACAGTTGCGGGCGGGCTCTTGCACATGCATAGTTGAGTTGCATATGAGTAGTACCTTCTCCCGCTTCTGGTTACGGAAAAGTGGCTGAGCGCCACTACTCAATATTGCCCCTGTTCGGAAATATCGTAGATCCGGGGCTGGTACACAGAGCAGTCCGAGTTGTGGTGGGGAGGTGGGTCGTCTACACGTGAACTGTGTTTACGTTCAGTGATTTTGTTGTTTCATCTTCATTTACTGCTCTCACTTTAAATGATAACAAAACGGATTTTTGTGGCTGGGAGCTATCAAATGAATTAAAATACATTCACATAATTATGGCAGGCTAAAATCTGTTAATAGTTTCAGATTTTATTTCCAACTTTGGCAGTCAAACATTAATCGCCTTACAGAACAATGAAGTTATGTTTGCTGGTTTGCAAAAGAGATTTGGCTTTTATCAATCCTTTCTACTGAGGCAGTCAATTTATTTGAAACAAAGTGTTTGATTTCACACTATTGGCTAGTTTCAACTGTTCCCTGCATTTCAGATGCACGTATGGCATTGAGGGAGAAGTTTGGGTTGGTTACACCAAACAACACCCATTTAGCATAGTTCATTTATTCACCTAAACACATGCAAGGCTCCCAAAGAACTGAACATGGCAGAACAGGCCAAAGACAATGCTCAGAGTCCAAAGACGAACGCATATCGATGCTGGTGTCGACCTCATCAGCGCCACATAGCCCCCCCCCTCCTGCCCCCCCTCCGCAGTATGGACTACTCTTGAGAGGCCGGGAGGGGGGGGGTAACTAAGGGGTCAGCAGGTGTGGTCCGCAGCAGCCGGACCACGGTCAGCTCGACAGCGTCATCGGGGAGCTGTGTGGGTAGATGTTGTGAAGGAAGGTTCGGCCACTGAACCTGGAAGTCGTTGAAGCGAGCCGGGCGTTGTACTTGGTGTGCTGGTCGTGCAGCGACAGGCAGGACGGCGGTTTGCGGGTGGAACGGAGCGATGACGACGATGTCTCCGGTGGGTGTGGCGAACACACGAAGCATGTCCAGGTCGACATCGGGCGGGAGGGGAACACATCCCACCAGGTGGCAGGGAATGGTGGAAGCTGTGTCATGAGCACAGGATGAAGAGAAACACACAACGAACAGTGTATAATCGTGCAGTATTATTGAGATGTCGTGGATTATGTCTGGGGGGACAGGCACAAACACCTCAAGCGAGGGTACGTTCAAGATGGCGGGGCGTGAGAGACCTCGACAGGGTGAGGCAGGCGACAGTGGAGAGGTCGAAGGGACCAGCTAAGGGCCCGGTGGCGAGGGCATGATCGTAGGTAAGCTTGACGTGGGGAGCATGTGGTCACTCAACGGAGTTCGTGAGACCGGAGTAGAGGGCGAGGTCGGAGGAGAGCTCGACGATTGGAGCTGGAAGTCACTCTATCGAGTGTGTAAGTCTGACATGGAGGGAGTGGTCAGAGCGACGTGAACCATGACAGTGAGTGGCGTGGTCGTGGCCTGAGGGGAGTAGAAGAAGGCTCGACATGAGCAGGCTTAAGTCTGTTGAGAGAGACTGTAACAGCTGAATCTTTCATCTGGATGTCATAGGTGTTGGCTGAGCGCCGGAGAACTCGGTACGGGCCGGTATATGTAGGTTGGAGGGGAGCACGGACATTGTCATCTCAGAGCATGATGTACTCGCAATTGTCCAGAGATTTCGGGATGTGAACCTTAGGGCGGGAATGGCTGGCAGGCGGAGGGATATGGAGGTCGATGAAGTAGCGTCTGATGCGGTCCACGAAGGAAGGTAAGTCAGACTGAGGGAGAGAAGCAGAAGGGCTCACAAGTTTGGCAGGGAGAACAATGTTCTGGCCGTATAGGAACTCTGCTGTTGTGCCTTTGAGGTCTTCCTCATAGATCGCACGAATGCCGAGTAGCTCTGCTACGAGGCAGGCGGACGCTCGAACTCTGGGGTGGGCTAAATTATGTAATGCATTGAAGACAGCTCAACGGAGCGTGGTTGGGATGAGGGGGCGTAACGTCCCCGTACTGTCGTCGCACCAGATCTCACCAGAAATGCCAGGGAAGGTGTTGCGGACGAAGTGTAGTGAAGAAGTAGAGTCTGAAATCAGGTTTTGTGTTTCATTGTCAACGGGTTGGAGGTTAGGCAGTTCAGAGAGGTCTAACAGCGAATGGACAGCGTCCACTTTTGAAAGGAAATCAGCAACTATATTGTCAGCACCCTTTATGTGTGCTCGACGGAGCGCAGGGGAAGTGAGTCTTGGACGAATGATGAAACACGGTGTTTCGCACTAGATCCGGTGAAATTTTGTGGTGTCGCAAGAAGTCAATGCCTTGTATAGGTTTGTCAATTTCGCGCACTAAAAAAGTCCACTCGAGTTTGCAGTTTGCGGAGAGAGAGAGATGACTTGGGAAGTTGAACCCAACCATTGTAGTTTAGTTGAATTCACGGCTTGCAGTGAAGTATGATGAAGGCGGATGTTCGACGACACTAAGGACATAGGCAGCAGCGAAACATCGGTGCCTGTTTCCACTAGGAAAAGGTATCTCGACGAAATGTCTTTAATGTAAAGTCATCCGCAATTATCCGGTCGTTCCCGGACAGAATGGAGCACTGGGGGGTGCCTATCACGTTGTGTGCAGGAGGCGGCACCCGGACCTACCAGCGATTGGCGTTTGGGAAGTAGCAGGGTGGTCAGCAGTTCCATACCGCCTCACCAAACCGTGTGTGGAAGTAACAGTACGGGTAGTGCGGTTGCATTTCCTGCGGAAAGTTCGTTGCCAGTGGCGGTGGCCGATGTTCAGTGGCCACAGCAGGTTCGGTTGCAGGAGGGGGGAGCCGGTGATATCCCAGTTGCTTGTTTACAGCTTCGCAGAGCGAGCGGAACGGTCGACACAGTACGGCCCCGGGCGTGTCCGGCCACAGGGCAATGAGCCTGAACCTGAGACTTGTCAGGTAGGCAGTGGCTGGCGAAATAGAGCAGTGATGCATCGTGTAGCTTTTCTGCGATTGTCATTCCATGCTCTACAGGTTCAGAGCAAAGTGGATGTTCCAATAGTTTGTCTGACCAGATGGCGAGGAGAGCTGTGTCAGAGAATAGATCGGCGCTGACCAGGGCACGTAGCCTTCTCCAGAGCTGGGAAGGTTTGTCGTTGCCTAGTCCCTCAACGTGGAGCACTTGCTGTTTTGCTACCTCAGTTGAGCGTGCAAGCCGACGTAGAACTGTCTTTTTGGCTAGAGTGTACTGGGTAGATGAGTCCAGGGCGTCGACCAGGTCAGCAATCAAGTCCTCCTGGTCGTGCAGGTGGGTGATGAGGCACAGAAACCTGGTTGACACGTCGAGTTTGTAATGGTTGAACACTTCGTCCACAATTTTGAACCAGGTTGTTGCTCTGTCAGGATTAAACGGCGGCAGCGTCGGTAAGTGTTGTAGAATGTTCAGAAGAACAGGTTGAGTTGAGTTCGTCGGGGCACTGCCTGAATCGAGCTGTTGTTGCTGTAGTATTCCAGGAGAGTGTTCCTCCAGGGGATGTGGAACGACGGCTGTTAGGGTCGTAGCGTGAAGGTGACACGTTGTGGTTGAGCGCGATCCGTCGCAACGCGGAAGTCCGACGCGGGTGAGACACTGTAATGTGTCAGTTGCAGTTGCGGAAGCTCAACACATTTCGGGTGTGTTTGGATTGATGCGTCGCGGAAGACCGATGGGGATGAGGCACCGAGATGTGCCGAGAACAGTAGCAGAAGCTCGACTGGAGCCGGCGCGGTGGCGACAGGTGAGAAAAAGTTCAAAGTTTGAGAACGCATGTTAGTCCGCGGAAAACTCGACGTATGACCAGAGCCGGGGCCACCTGTGTTGCAGGGAGGCTGCTGAGGTGCGGGCTGTCCAGAAGCACAGTGTGGGAAATTATGTCGAACGTGGGACGGGGTGTGTGAAAGTTCACTGTTCATAGTCACTCCACTCAAAACGGTGTGCGGATAAGGTGAATGTCGTGACACAAAACACCGAGGCATAGCGGTGGGATGAAGGTGGGGGTCAGGCACAGATAACAAGTAATTGTTCCTGTTGAAGGACGAGGTATCAAAGTAGGAAGGCATGTGCTGATGCTGAACCGAGGCAGGCACGGGCTTGGTCAGATGCTGAGGAAGTTGACCTGTGGACGAAGCAGTTCCGGCCACATGGCAGGTATCCGCGTGGTACTGCACGGATTTCGGCATGGCAAATCTTTGTCCAGGCGGTAGTAGGTTGTCTGACGAAGCATTTGCAGAAATCGGCATTGGTCCCGCACTGCACGGAGATCCGTAAGAGGTAACTGCACAGTCGATGAGGGAGGGCACATGTGGCGGGAACAAAGACGTTTGATAGCCGGAGTTATGCGCACTCCTAACCTCACTTATTGTTGCAGGCTCGAAAACATCTGTCGAAATCGACAGCATCATGTAGTGTGAGGCATCATGTTGCATTCCTGGTGGGTGTACATCGCCCGCAACATGATGCATGTCAATCACAAAATCCGGTGTTAGGCGCTGGGCCGAAGTCATTGTTCGAATGCTGTGTCGATGTAATACACAAAAATAACCAACGCGGAGGTCAGCAAAAACAGAAGACATTATAACTCGGGGTCACCAGTGAGGGAGAAGTTTGGTTTGGTTACATCAAACAACACCCATTTAGCAATAGTTCATTTATTCACCTAAACACATGCAAGGCTCACAAAGAACTGAACATGGAGGAACAGCCCAAAGACAATGCTCAGAGGCCAAAGACGATGCTCAGAGTCCAAAGACGAACGCATATTGATGCTGGTGTCGATCTCATCGGAGCCACAGCATTATGCTATAATAAAGAACCGAACATGAGTACTGGTACTCCAAGAAAATATACATATGGATGTGCATTTTAAGCCGAATTATGCATTTTAGTATGGTTCTCGAAATCCCGGCACTCTTGAAGTATCCTTTGATGTCTTGTTTCTTTTATGACATAGTGTAAGATCTTTTAATGTTTTACATGTACGAACATATGGGCTTCCTGCATCATCGTAGCTGTGCAAGCGCGGTGATACCAGTTATCTGGCGCTTTCTTGCAACTGCTGAAATGAACCTACTTCTAACAGGTCGCGGGAAAATATTGCGAATAGTGGTTTGAAAAGCGTTACATTCAAAGCAGATTTCCTTTTCCGCAAGATGAACTATGTGCGAGAATATACAATGAATTTCTTAAATCACAAAGCGTTTGACTCTCATTTCAAAAACAACTCTTTGAGGACGACCATTTAGAAGAATTTCGAGCCCAGAAGACGAGACATTTGCGTCATTATTAAAAATTTTACTGGCACATTTGTGTGATGTATCTTAAAGTGTAACACGCGCAAAAATGATCAACGTTATATGTGGAAGCTTAGCTTCTCTTCCAACTTATTAATCTTTGAGACCAATATTACACGTGAATGCTATGTATATTAATTTAAGTCATTAACTTTTCTTATTCGTGTATTCGCACTAATTAAGAGTGATCTTGCTATTGACTGACTACATCACATGTCCTATTGCTGTCATCAGCTGGCGAGATGACGTGAATGAGCTATGACACTTACAAAAGCGCATCGCAATCTCGATTTCAATGCTTCGGAAAGCGACATGCGTTGTTTGGTATAAATCAAATTTATACCTTCGTAATACGAAAATAAGCAGTGTACATGTTGCTGCACATCAAAGGTCTTTCAAAACATGTATTTCCCCCTGAGTTTCGTTTTCTAAAGTGCCGGGAAATTCTACATCGGTACATAAAGCCATAAACATTCAAAGGATTGATGACTTTTACAGTGCCAAGGAAGAATATACTGTCACTTAACACGGAAAAAGTGTATTTTCACCTGGGAGAAAGTGTATTTTTAACCGGGAAATCCGGAAAAAATGCAGGAATTTTTTTTCCTTGTCCACATATACACCCTGAGGCTGTATGCAATATCATCGAGACAAGCTTTTGTGAGCACTGTACGTTGTCATTTAAGCATCTTGTCTTGAACACTTCCTGTTTCACAAAATTTGTTCACTAATTTGTGAATTGCATTCTGACTCAGAACTCAAAACACCTGGAAACTTCTGTTCAAACAGCCTCTGAACAGTATGAGCAGACACTGTCAGCACACACGAATCGTAAATAAACACTTGTTGTTGCTCTTGCCATTGTTGCATTCACGAACTTCACTGTTACATGCGTGATGCCTGTTTCATTGCTCGAATGTCGCTGACCGACTGGGTGTGTTTGTCTGTAAGGCCTTCAGGCTAAAACACACAGAAAAAGGGAGTGTGGCCCTGTGGGACCCATGCGATCAGCAGGCGCAACTTCTGTGGCCGGCTTGCAATTCCCCAGGCAGGTGTTCATCATATAAATGGAATGGAACACCCTGTAAATGCTGTATGTCAGAAACATTGTGTGTGTGTTCCAGAATGAAACTGAATGAACAGACAAATTTTGATGTATAGTATAGGGAAACAGTGGCAACCATTAACATACATCAAGCAAACGTTGAAACCAAAATGTATACTTATGCTATTCTCATATTCAGTTTTGTTATTTTTACTGGCTATTGAACTGACTTTGTTAGGTGTGCAAACTGGTTTTAACAAGGTGTTTTCAGCCCACAGAGGGGTTTTGTCATCTTTACAACTAATTGCTCTCAACAAATCAACAAATTTCCATTTGATTTCAACAATTTCTGTATTATGTCGATGTTTGTATTTACCTCTCTCACAATCCCATTCTAATTTGTTCTACAGTAGAATTTTGATTCACAGGGTAACACAGTTTAATTTTGTTTCTGTTTTTTATTTTTTTTCTTATGACTTTCAGATCCTTGGACTTGTCTTAAATTAATCCTTCTCCCAGCTGCCTCTTCCCCCCCCCCCCCCCTATTTTCCCCTCTGCCGCTCAAGGCTGCTAGCCATTTTTGTCTTCTCTTTCTAGTGATCTGTTTCTTTTAATAATAAAACTTACAGCTATATTTCAATTTTTTCAGCAAAAGTGGCTGTTCAGATAGTAGATTATTACAGCTCAGCCCTCAACACACTTGAACAAGGAGGTGCAGATGACTGTTCCATTGCAGAAACCGTAGGATCAAAAATATATAAGGTTTGTATTTAGAATGCAACTTCACTTCAAGAAAGATTGTGTTGCCCTTGTAAATAAATTTGCAAAAATGAAACATGTAATAGAAAATGAAGAAGAAATCTTCATTGATGAATGCAACGAAAGCTAAATCTTTGGTTTACGAAAAGTCCCAGACACAGTAGAAGTCATGATTGTTAGAAGTGGCATCATCTTAAAAGAAATTTGAGAGGTTAGTAATCACAAAACAATAGAAAGGTAATTGCTTTTGAACTCTTCTCCGTCCTCAAGAGTTGGAGATACGAATGTACACATGAACTTTGTACCATGCCATTGCAAGTATTTTTGTGTCTGTGTATTTCAAATTTTCTTCTCTGAAGAACAGGAGTTCAAAATGTTCTCTGCTTTTCATGTACATATCGACTGCCGAATATTTTCTCATGAAAGTCAATGAATGCATATCTGTTCAATGATAGTTAAGTTTTCCAGATTTCAAAACTGAAAGCAGCAGTCTCAGGTATCTCTTTCCCTCGTGATCTTTGTGCATTCTGCCATCCTCCTCTTACCTCTCACTGCTAATTGTCAATTGAATGTTGTTTGTTGTTATTGTTTGAGCCCACTTTCTGATTACTTAAGACCCCGCTATATTATTATGAAACAGGCTTTTTCGTTGTTTGACTTCGTGGCTGCACGAAAAAGTATCAGATCATAATACGAAGGTATTTGTGTGATGTCTGCATTTCGACATGGTTTACTGGATCAGCCGCTCACCTTAGCCACCACTATTATGGTGGTGATGTTGTTACAGTTGTACAGATGTGTGTCTAACATATGGGTATTAAATAAGGAGTGAAAGTGGCTTGTTATCTGGAATAAAGTCTGAGAAACTTTTTAAATCAGTGTTGAGTCTATTATATTTACTGCTACAACTCACTGGACAAATAGGTAGGACCCATAGTAGATGCTGAACAATGCCTTGCTATTCACTAACAGCTCACTGGTGACTGACTTCATCCCATAACTAGCTGATTACTCAGCATTTCCCAGTTCCTCCCCCTCCCCCCCCCCCCCCCACCCTTCCCCCTCCGTCATATATCAGTAAAAGGAATGAAATTCATGTATCATGTAAAAACAACAATAGTTTATTCACAAGTATTAAAAGTGTAGATACTGTCGAGGCTGACATTCATACTCCTAATTTTCAGTTATTCTTATCTCAGATCGTTCCTACCCTTACTCCCACTGAAACTGTAGAGGTGACATGTCATCAGAACTCATTCCAATCAGCCTAACAACCCAAAACTTTTGGTGTTGAACTCTGTAGACAGCAGTATTGATTTTTGAGGTTTGCAACAAATGAAACAGTGTACTGTTAGGCTGAAGTGGTCCCGTTTCTGCTGATTCCGTGCTAGGGAGCCGAGAGAATAACATATTGTTGTTATTCAGTTTGCTTAAAGCTGTAAGAGTGGTAAATTGCAACAGTTGACAATGGATGCAAATCACAGCTGTGAATTTGTGTAGAAAGGCAGACTTCACAATTGGTTCATCTAGAAAATACAACACTAATTTTGAGTCAATGGCTGTTCTTGAAGCAAAAGTCACAAACAAATTTACAGTAGGAAGAAAATTTGATATCCCAAAGTGAATATTTGTTGGTGGCATCAGATGAAGAATAAATTCAAAGTCAACAGTTCCACACATCACTATTTCAGGAGACCAAATCAAGAAAGGTTTCACGGATTGGAGCAGCAAGTTTTTCAGTATCTGTGAGATAAATGTAATTTAGACTTCTGATTACGCGAGAAATTGTCCAGCTGAAGGCAATAGAAATAAAGAGGAATTTTCCAACTGCATATGTCATGGAATTCAAAGCTAGTATGCATTCACTGATATGAAACAATTTCTAAATTTGACTAGTCAGAATATGTAAAAATACACTTTCTCAAGGAGCCTTGTCAAAAGAAAGTAGTTACCTTATATTTAGTGTCATATTGTAGTTGGGTGAATGTGGTAACATGTGCAGGAGGAGGAGGACGACGATCTGTGGACTGACAGTTTTACTGTTAGAGCAATAGAAAGTGGTAAATACAGTTAAAAATCCTATTATCTTTTGCACAGGCACAAATGATCTTATGAATGCAATTTCTATTTTTATCTCGAATGAGGGTTTACCAGGTATAAGGGATTAACTACACAGAAAGATGGTTTATCAGTCATTGGAAGCAAATAAATTCATAAATGAAAATTTGTCATACCAGTACTTTAACTGTCATCTGTGCATTTTGCAAATAGTTGCCTTAGCTGTTAGCTTATTTGAGCGTGCCTCCAGACCTGACTCAAACTTTCATTGTTAGTTATATTTCCCTCAGTGATTACCACTCACTCACTGTAGTGACCTGGTGAAGTGGCGCAAGGCTTAGCACACTGGACTCGCATTCGGGAGAACTATGGTTCAGACCCGTGTCCAGCCATCTTGATTTAGGTTTCTCGTTATTTCCCTAAATCACTTAAGGCAAATTCCGGGATGGTTCCTGTGAAAGGGCACAGCCGGCTTCCCTCCCTAATCTGACGGGACCGATGACCTCACTGTTTGGTCCCCTCCGTGAAATCGACCAACCAACCACTGTAGTGGTTCTCCACAGAGTATGCGGGACTGCAGCTACAGGAGAACAGATTTGGTGGAGGCCTTTGGCTTACCCTGATACAAGGATTTATTTTTCTAATTCAAGTAAACTTGCTGAAATGAAATGAATGGAGGCAGTGGGAATGAAATCATTGAAGATGCTGTGATATGAAATAATGACATCAGAAAATGTTCAGATGTGCTGAATCTCCTATGTAATGAATATGTTGTGACAACTGATATTTAAGGAAATAGGAGGGAACATAAGTGATAATGAATGTTTGAATCAGGCCTGAATGGATGCCCAGATAGTGTAACAATTAAGGGGACTACTCACAAAAAGGAAGAAAACAGAATTTGATTTCTGGTCTGGCACAAACTTCTATTAATCACAGTGTGTTCACCACTTCCAAATAGTTTTCGCTGTTAGTTCATATCAGTAGATTGTCATCGATTTCATGCATGTTACCTTATTTAATTCTAGCAGATTAATAATGACATTGGTTATACTGTTTTATTATGCTATAAGTGTTCACTGTAGCTGTGTAGTATTGACTACACATTTTTTGGAGTACATAGTGTTACTTGATAGATGTTGTTCAGTTTTTATTTTGAAGATAACTCTGAAACAAGAAGCAAACAGTGCCCACATTCTTTTGTAATGGAAAGAACAAACAAAATCTAAGAGGGTGATTGTCACTGCCATCTGGTTGATAATGTCAGAAACACACACAATTTTGTGAAATGAAAAGTCAGCTAGAAAAAAATTTAAGTTACAGTATGTTAATAATATGTCTACTGTATCATTGATACCATAAAGAATCATGCTTGCAAACAATTTCACTGTACCAAGTCTGTTACAGAATCAGCACTTGCATAATGCGAAATGACATCTTTAGGCGAGTATACTTGAACATACCTGTCGTGTATATTCCCTTGGTCTTGTTTGCGTTATTTGTTGATGGATCTGAATATCATTTTGTGCAACAAAATCCCATAAAAATGACATTTATTCAAAACTTTGATGCCATCTCGGTGAATGAAATTATGTCAGCAATTGATCAGTTTCACTGTGTACTGATGTATGGTTGTGTTCTACATAATACTTGGCAGGAGAGGTTTGGCACATTAAAATAAATTAAGTGCTTGCACTGATACACCATGAGAATTCTTGAATTGTGTGGCATCAGATAAAAGAACATGATGTTTAGTTGGTATATAACCTTTTCTTATATTACACACACACACACACACACACACACACACACACACACACACACACACACACAACCACAACCACAGTCTCTGGCAGCTGAAGCCAGCTGTGTGTGTGTGTGTGTGTGTGTGTGTGTGTGTGTGTGTGTGTTTGACAAAGGCCTTGTTGGCCGAAAGCTTATTTTGTGACAGGCTTGTTGCCATGCCTGTCTGTGACACAGCATCTCATATATTCGGTGAGTAGCAACTATCCTCATCATAATTATTTTTTCATAGTTCACATGACAACAATAAACTATATTTTGTATTTATAAATTATTAGAAAACGTGAATTAATGTGCAATAGAAGAAGACTTTGGTAATTATTTTTATGTAATTATTTTTAAATTTTATCGAATTATCAGTTACATGATTTTTGTTATGTAATTTTTTACAGAATTGGAAACGTTATGTAAAATTCAAGATGGTATACCACACGTGTATATCTTTACTGTACCGTGGTCAGCAGGCAGAAGAACAGCAGAAAATGGGTGAACGAGTTACTTTTTACCAAGCAGCAGCAGAGAAATTAGAAGAAGCTGTCAAACTTTCAAAAGGAATGGATAATATTGATGTATGTGGTCAATATTGGAATATTGTTTACTCGAGTAGCCAAAACAAAAATACATTGATTTGTTTATTTTTTTAAATCAGTGTTTGTACCTTATAGATGGCAAACTATTTCAAGGTAGAAGATAACCCAAGCATGAACACATTTCTTCTTCTTCTTTTTAATGTGTTTATGAAAAGATTGATTAGTGTCTGAGTTAGTTATTTTGTGATTGTTGCTATCTGTCTCCAGCAGCTGACACCTGCAGGAATGTGTTATTCACTTACCACATTTACAAATGTGTCTTGTAAATTAATAATGTATAAGAAGAGTAACCTGTCATTGAAGCTTTATGAATGTCCAATAGACGTACATAATGTAAATATTAGTGAACTTGAAAGGGGTAAACATTGCTGCCAGCTTCCTACATCATTGTCCTCAATAGAGATGGGGATCTGTCTCATCCTGGGGACTGAGTGACCTGCCCTTCCTTTTTTAACCTCCCCCATGAAAGTCCCCAGTATGAGACGGGAGAGGAATGAGTGACCTGCCCTTCCTTTTCCAACCTCCCCCACCAAATTCCTCTCCTGTCCCCAACAAATGAACACACAGTTCTTGAAGGCTATGTAGTCTGCCCCTTATACTTGTACATGATGTGTCTATCAGCGATACTATACATTTTTGTCCCTGAATGTAAATATTGACCAACAATTCTGTCTCATAATTTATTGTTTTTCTCCCCTCCCTAGCCAAGCGGAGTCGTCGCGCAGTCTGAGGCACCATGTCATGGATTGCGTGGCCCCTCCTGTCAGTGGTTTGAGTCCTCCCTCAGGCACGTGTGTGTGTGTGTGTGTGTGTGTGTGTGTGTGTGTGTGTGTGTTGTTCTTAGCATAAGTTAGTTTAAGTAGTGTGTAAGTCAAGGGATCAATGACCTTAGCATTTTGGTCCCTTTAGAATGCACACACATTTGTACATTTCCCCTCCCTAAGTAATATAAACTGAAAACTGCTGTATTTTAAATCTCTCTTTCTTACATAGGCAATTAATGAAGCCTTAACATTCACAAATGATGTTGTGGAAGGAAAGAAAAAGGCAGCAAAAAATGAAAATGAGTTCATCTATCATGAAGAGGTCCCACCCTTGGACATTCTTCCAGAGGTTAAAGGTGCATCTCTTGTGAAAGGCATTATGTTTAATGTTAATGATCCAGAAGTAGCAGGAGCTGACATATTTGCTCGACTAGTACCCATGAAGGCACATGAAGCATCTTCATTGTACAGGTAGTATGATGGTATAAAATTGTGCATTCAGTCAGAAATAGCTATAGAGTTCCAAAATTAGTGTTGCTTGTATATCTGCTTACTGAAAGTACATCAGTGTTTTATGTTGAATCCAGAAAAATCGTAGTATTCCATTGAAAGCCAGTCAGTATATGAGATAAAGTTTTCATTTATTGTAGTTATAGCAAATGTATGAGCACATCTGTGTGGATATAGTTGTTTAAGAACAAAAATGTTGCTGAAATGTGTACTGACTGATGCCAGCATTGTGGTCACTCAACTTTATTGATATTCCTTCAAGTTTTAATCATTGAAGTAAAATCTGTGATTGTCATCTGGTTAAATAAATGAGGCAAAAGATATTATTATCTTAATTGTGGCATGCTCAAAATTGACAATTGTGTTTTATTTCAGAATCTATGTAAGGCTCTTCAAATTGGCACAAAGATATAGATATATACATGCTAATGTTCATAATATGCTTAGTGGATCTACATCCAAGACTCTAGTTTATTTTTAGACACATTACACAGTATACGACATTGTTTTCCCTTATGCAACCAAATACTGTGTTTGTCAGATGATACATGGTGTAGCAGGATCATAACCACTCTTTGAGCTATGTTCACACTTTCAGGTACCAGTGTTAGTGATTGGTTCCTTGGCTTACCTCTTATCTAGCCCGTAGATGAATGAATCTCTGATTGTACTTCATTGTAAATTCTGCAGGTATTCACTCACATTTTTGGAGGATCCGTACTGTATGAACAGCATCCTTACATTTTAAATCAGTTGCATAAGCTACATCCTTTACAAATAAAGCTATATCTTCTCAGGATTTTGTCAGTGAATGAGTGTCTGACATTCACTTTCTCATACCTAATCCATATTTTATTACTTTGACCACTTGCTTTAGATATTTGATTGATATAATTTGACTCTAGTGATTTATCACCTGTGGTAAAAAAGATTTAAATGTTCCTGAATATAAATTGTCAGTACATTTGCAATTAGCTGCCAGCCTTGTTTCAAAGCACAGAAACTAGAGAGATGTGTTATACCTTGAAAAAGCCTTGTCAGAGCCAATCAGTTTGAGATCTGACAGGAACTGCAGCTGTCAGCAAATGCACAACCATCTCGACCAATTTCTGAGTGAACATTGTCAAGTGAACGGTATGCAGTGGGCATCTTGGTAAAGGCTATTGCTCATATTGCCACATAAACCAGCATGTATTTAGTGAACCAATAAACACAAAGACTGAACAGTAGCTGACAGGAGGCATTTAGTGTAGTCCAACAAGTCTCAATATTGCTTCTTTGCAAATGATGCAAGATGTCGAATGGATCGAAGCATTCACCTCACAGCCGGCCGGAGTGGCCGTGCGGTTCTAGGCGCTACAGTCTGGAGCCGAGCGACTGCTACGGTCGCAGGTTCGAATCCTGCCTCGGGCATGGATGTGTGTGATGTTCTTAGGTTAGTTAGGTTTGATTAGTTCTAAGTTCTCGGCGACTGATGACCTCAGAAGTTAAGTCGCATAAGGCTCAGAGCCATTTGAACCATTCAACTCACAGTGTGTGGAGGGTGTAGTTCAGAGCAGAGGTATTCTTTGATGGTGTGGGGTATTTTTCATACCACAACTTCGACCCCCTCCTTTGAGTTGTTGTGAAATGAACCAGGATGTTTGTTTTCTCATTCTTGATGACCATCTTCTTGATGAGTATGCTGTGGGCACTCCCATGTTTAAAGATGATAGCAGCCATGTTCACAGTGCTACATGTATACTTCCCTGCTTTGCCAAAAACTCAGGCACTCTATCACACATCAACTGGTCCTCTAAAACTCTCAGGTGTAATCAATATCTGAGACTATTTGGAACAGTGGGTCAAACTTAGCGGTTGACATTCTCACAATCAGTAATCTGCAGCATATAATCATCAATGAGTATTTTCATCTGGATATGACACATCTGAAGAAAGTTTTGGAGATTCTCTTCTTTGCCATTTTCAAGCCTAAAGGTCATGTTCCATGGTTGCAATGCGATGTCTCATGGGCATGACAAATTTTTAATCAAGGTTATCTTCCAATGTTACTAGTGTGTGTGTGTGTGTGTGTGTGTGTGTGTGTGTGTGTGAGAGAGAGAGAGAGAGAGAGAGAGAGAGAGAGAGAGAGAGAGAGAGAGAGAGAATATTGAACATAGTTAAGTATAAATCACAGCTAAAAACATCATAATTAAGCCAGTCATGTAAATGGTCAGCATTTTGCCATATTTTCCACTGAGAACGTGAACTACAATTGTAAAACTAACTCGTTTCACATCATGCCGAGGTGTCATCATTGTGATCTATGAAACATGAAAATAATTAAACTAGAGGGCACTGAAAATACACACACACAATAATCTATGTAATCATACTAATATTAAACTCAAAAAGACATAAGAAATTGCATACTAGCCAAATCTGGCTTATGGGGTGTGCATAAAATTGCTTTGGTGGTTATTTTCCGTAGTCATGTTCCATTGTCATTAAACTTTAATAACTTTTCAGTTTTATAACATTAATTTGAAATTTCAGTTTTTTGTTGTAACAATAGTCATCACATTTATTTATTGACTTAAAACTCCAGCAGCAACACTAGCGACACATTTAAAGGATCTCCATACAACTTATTGATTTGTAGTAGTTCCTACTTCTAAAGGTACTACATGGATGTCACCTATTAAAGTTTCTATAAATTTGTTTTATGTCATCCATCAGTAAAGGGACAGGAAAAGTTAGGTAAATCTGGATAAAGATTCAGGTTTGTGAATTTAAAAAAAAAAAACAACACGTTACTATGTGTATTACTAGATATGTAATTCTCCTCTCCTTTTCCCTGTTATTTTTTTCTGTGTCTGTTTGTGTGTGTCTGTTTTTCTGTCTGTCTGTGTTTGTAACAACTGGATTTTAAAAATGTCTTTTGCAGTGAAGAAAAGGCAAAACTGTTACGAAAAGTTGGTACTAAGATTGATGAGAAGGACCAAGAATTGGATGTATTCATGGCCTCACTTCAGCTTGACTACTTGAAACTGCATTCAGAGCCAGAATCACTTCCACAGGTATGTTTGAAAAGGAAGCACCAGACTATAGTGTGGACATCCAGTAGCTTCACGTTTTCTGACACTTAAATATCTTCACATTTTGTGGCACTTTAATGTCTTCAAGAAGCCTTTGAACATGGCACTAGGGATAAAATAATTCATTAAGCAATGGACTGAAGTTTGTTTCATATGTTTAAATGAAAGATACATGTTTTTTTATTGGGATGTCTTACAGATGAGTGATTTAAGAGCTCTACAAGGAAGAAAATCTTGCTATTTTCACCATTTTGTCACGTGGCAAATGACACTCCTGTCACCTATGTTAATTAGTGTACTCCCATTGGAAACTTCACACATTCTTGAAGCAATGAAGTTACACAGGATTACCAGTAATGAGCAACTTGTGCAGCATCGGTTCTCTCTCTCTCTCTCTCTCTCTCTCTCTCTCTCTCTCTCTCTCTCTCTGTGTATGTCTGCTTAGCTTGCCACCATGTCAAGTTTCATTGTGTGCTGTGTAACATAAGACAAGCATAAGTTTGAAAAATAGCCTTCATCACATGTGTCACACTTCTACTACTGGTCATCAAGCCTTCTAGGACAGCATTTTTTCCATACTGTCTCTTCTGCTTCTCTTCACATTTTAGCTTGACTTAATTGGTCTCATACAACAGAGAAATTGATGCTATGCTAATTTGAAGCATCCATGTAGTTAATCATTTTTCAGTGCAGCATGTTACCCAGCTTTCATTTCCTGGTGTTTTTTAGATCCTTAATGAGCAATTAGTTAAAGGTCTTTTCATGTGCTAGTAATGCCTTGCTAAGATGAAGATGCTTACATAGATTTGTAATTTGTTCATTACTGAAAATGATATTGTTATTTATGCATTCTCTTTGCATGTCTCTAAACATTGTTTACTGTGCATACATGAAAATATTCTTCCTTCACGAAGCACTTAGTCAGATCTGGGCGTGTTGTTGAGAAACAAACTATAATTTGCTTATGACAAAGTGCATTGGTAAGACACGAACTTACATTCAGGAAGATCCGCGTCCAGTCAGTCGGATTTAGGTTAAGGCAAATGTCAAGATGATTCCTTTGAAAAGGACATGGCCAATTTTATTCACTATATGTTCCCAATCTATGGATGTGCTGTGTACCTAATGAGTAGTAACATTGTTATCAACAAGCTGCTAACCCTAACTTACCTTTCCTTCCATCCATCCTCCCTACTTTACTTCAGAAATGTTATCAGTAACTGGAGATTCGGAGTGTGACTAAGAGAGATGTTTGTGGTGCTTATTACTGTTTGTTCTCAGGTTCTTTCATAGCAACAGAGCTCAAAAATTTTATTTGAAATTACATGACTTGAATATTGGGAATATTTTATCCACCTGTTAATAACAGCTGACACTGTCCCTTGTGCTGTCTGGTAACTTGCCCATTGCTTGTTGACAAATTTTACGAGTGTTCCATAGCTGGTTGAAAATGTATCATTAATGGTAAATGGTAAAGCAGTGCATTTTGTGTAAGAAAAGAAGTGCATTAAAGGGACAAAATACTTTAGTAGGCTCTTAATAAAAGATAAGTGGGATTGAATTGAAAAGGTATTTTACAGTAGACAGTGTGATATGTGGGAGTATATTAATTATGTTTTCAGATATGTAGCTTTCTTCTTACACATGACAGGTAATTATGATATTTAGTGTTTCTTTATATGTTACTGGTCACAAACATATTTTTGTGATATGTTACTTGCTATGTGATATGTTTTCAAAATGTTTGTAACTAATAATTGAAAAGTTAGGTCAGTGGTGCTATATTTGCAGGAACTGGTCGACCGATGTGCAGCATTCAGTGCAAAGCCGGATGCTATTCAGAATCTGATAGATTCTATGAACAAATTAGCTGATACTTACCAGGATGTGGAATCCATGTTGCAGGATGTGAAGGAGTTGCTCGAGGTATGTGTTCCCATCGCATTGTCCTAGTAAATAATATTTGATTTTATGGGCGCTATTCTGTTATATATTGCTTTTTCACATAGTTGCTGGGACTGATGACCTTTGTAGTGTGGTCCCTTCAACCCCCACAAACCATCACATAGTTGCTTTCTTCAGTTAGTGAGCTATTCATGATATTGAAAATGTGGGATCAGTCTCGAATCCCTCTAGGTCCACATAATCCAAGGTGACACTGCTGTTTTCATTGTGAGTAGCCAATGACAGATGAGTCAATTTTTGTAGTGGAATTGTAGAAGACAAAATATTTGTCCAGTGTCTCTAAAAGAACAGTTATTTCTGCCTAAGTTCTAGAGTTTGAATATCTTCATATTAGGAGGTAGCTTATGAGACACAGTTGCTTTTTGGGTGGCAGTTGCAAACACCACGGTAATACATTTACTCTGTATATGTAGTGTGAATTGAAGAGGGAGTGTTTGTAACACACTACATTAGTTTATTAGTGCTCCAACCTGAACAAACAATAATTGTATTTTTATGGGATTAATATTGCCTATTTGTACTGAGCTTTGAACAGGTAACACACATGAAAGTCAGGCTCAGGTGCAAAACTAATAGTGGAAAAAGAAAGCTGTGCTGAACCTAAAGGTTACTTTGATGTGTCACTGCCAAGTGACATAGCTTGATGAGTGTCAACAGTGTAAGGAAAAGATATATTGCTACTTACTTTAAAGATGACACCTTAAGTTGCTGACTGTCACAATTATAAGACACTTACACATGAGCTTCTATGTAACTTGTGTACCCACTGTCACCAGCCCCAATTCCATACTCTGATGTGACTGGTTCACTGGAGAAACTTTTCAAGCTATTGTCAACAACAAGTGAAGCTGCTGTTGAGCCCTAACATGTATCATCTTTACAATTCAATGCCAGCTTCGCCTGCTGTTGACAGGAGCTGGAAAAGTTTCTCCAGTAAACCAGTCACATTGCAGTCTGGAAGTGGAGTTGGTGACAGTGGGTACATAAGTTACACAGGAACTCATGTGTAAAGGCGTTTTAATTGTGACAGTCTACAACTTTTAAATGTGTCACTTTATGGTAAGTAGCAGTCTGTCTTTTTCCTTTCATTGTTGAGATTCCACCCTGGAGTTTCTGTCGCTTGATAGCTCAATGAGTCTTGGACAGTACAGAGAAAGAGCTCCTTCTATGTAGTACAGGAGGTAACTAAAAGAAATACGCAATGAAACAAACAGAAATAACAATTTCATTCGAAGACAGTAATTACGCTGAAGTCACCGTGATTCGTGATGACCCCTCTGGATATTGCAAAAGGTGGGACATTGTTTTTAACGGGGTGTTTGATTACCGTGGACAGTGGACAGATCCCATCTTTTAGACAAGTTATGCTACAAATTCCTCTTCTCCCATTTTCTATTCAGTACATCCTGTCTAGTTACATGATCTACCCTTCTAATCTTCAGCATTCTTCAGTAGCACCACATTTCGAAAGCTTCTATTCTCTTCTTGTCTAAACTATTTACTGTCCATGTTTCACTTCCATACATGGCTACACTTCATACAAATATTTTCAGAAAATACTTCCTGACATTTACATTATACTCAATGTTAACAAAGTTCTCTTCTTAAGAAACGCTTTCCTTGCAATAGCCAGTCTACATTTTATATCCTCTCCACTTGGACCATCATCGGTTCTTTTGCTCCCCAAATTGCAAAACTCTTGTACTACTTTAAGTGGCAAATTTCCTAATCTAATTGCCTCAGCATCACCCGACTTAATTCGGCTAAATTCCATTATCCATGTTTTGCTTTTGTTGATGTTCATCTTATATCCTCCTTTCAAGACACTGTCCATTCCGTTCAGCTGCTCTTCCAGGTGCTTTGCTGTCTCTGACAGAATTACAATGTCGTTGGCAAACCTCAAAGTTTTTATTTCTTCTCCATGGATTTTAATTCCTACTCCCAATTTTTTCTTTCATTTCCTTTACTGCTTGCTCAGTATACAGATTGGGTAATGTCGGTGATAGGCTACAAACCTGTCTCTTAAACAATGTTTTGGGTTCGTGTAGATGTGCTCCATCTTTGCAACTTATTGAATGCAGTTTGTTTATTGCCATAAGTGCTTCGCTTCTTTTATTTATGAAGCAGCTTCACGAATAAAAGAAGCAAAACATGTATGGCAATACACAGACTGCCTTCAAATTATTTGCAAAGACATAACGTACCTCCATGAATTTTGAAGCAACTATGGAACAACGGAAAACAGAAAAAATGATTAATTTTTCGGGTGTTTATGGTACTACACTCCATTCCTAACTCATATTCCACAATGTAAAATCCAAAACAAAACGTCAGTGTGAATGAGAATAAAATGTCATGACATGACATGACATGACATGACATTTATGACAGTTTCCAGAAAACAGTCAATATTCTATCATTATCATTCCTTCATGAAAGCACATGGTCAGCGAAATTTGAACAGTATTACATACTCTAACCACACTTTTCGGTACTGTGGAGAATAGCACGCCTGTGTCGGCTGCTAGCCACTTTGGGTTCGTGCCGCTGTGGCATGGCAGTGCACATGGGCAGATCTGAGGCAGATTGCTTTTGATTGATTGGAGCGAGCAGAACTGATAACAGTGTTTTGGTTCGCTAGGACCATTCATCATAGCTTCTGAAATGGTTACAGAATAATGTTGGGGCTCTCCTTCGAAAACAAGACTGTTTGGTGAGTTTGCGTACTGAGCTGATTGGCAAAATGGCGGAAAGATTCAGAATAGGGCCCCAGGTCTCTTCTACGTATACCACCTTCTTTCATAATTCTTAAACCAAGTATTAGCTGTCATTAAATTATGCTCTGTGCAAAATTCTACCAGGTAGCTTCCTCTTTCATTCCTTACCCCGAGTCCATATTCACCTACTACTTTTCCTTTTCTTCATTTTCCTACTATCAAATTCCAGTCCCCCCATGACTAATAAATTTTCATCTCCCTTAACTATCTAAATAATTTCTTTTATTGCACCATACAGTTCTTCAATCTCTTCACCATCTGCGGAACTAGTTGGCATATAGACTTGTACTACTGTAGTAGGCGTGGGCTTCATGTCTATCTTGGCTACAATAATGCGTTCACTATGCTGTTTGTAGTAGCTTACCCGCACTCCTATTTTTTTATTCATTATTTAACCTACTCCTGCATTCCCCATATTTGATTTTGTATTTATAACCCTGTATTCACCTGATCAAAAGTCTTGTACCTCCTGCCACCGACCTTCACTAATTCCCACTATATCTAACTTTAACCTATCCATTTCCCTTTTTAAATTTTCTAACCTACTTGCTTGATTAAGCAGCCAGACATTCCATGCTCCAATCCGTATAATGCCAGTCTTCCTCCTGTAATGATGTCCTCTTGAGAAGTCCCAGAGATCCAAGTGGGGGACTATTTTATCTCTGGAATATATTACCCAAGAGGATGCCATCATTTAACTATACAGTAAAGCTGCATGCCCTCAGGTGTGGCTGTAGTTTCCCCTTGCTTTTCAGTAATATCTGTGAGAGTAGTTGGCAGACAAGCACTTGGAGGAAGAACAAGGTACCATACTCGGTGTTTGTTCAGCAGTTGTACACCAAAACAAGTGTGAGCTAAACTGCGTTGATGGCACTGCACTGCTGTGAACTTGTGTTCTGTAACACTCACCGGACAAAAAAAAAAAAAAAAAGAAGTCATCCCTAGAGAAATCATTACAGACATCATTTAATAATGTGTAATTCTGCCTCTGGACTTGATAACCACCTGGATTCAGTTAGGAAAGGAGTCCACAATGTTGTTCAGGTATGTTACATCCACATTATGCCACTCACTGAGGATTTGGTTGCGCAATTCTGCCAAATTTCAGGGATGCTGATGGTGTTTTTCCCACTGTTCCAGCATGTTTCTCAGATTTTAATTGGGGGTTTAGGTCAGGTGATTTTGTGGGCCATTTGAGATGCAATAGGGGCACACATTCTTCCAGCCCAATGAAGTGTGCTGTTGTCATCTTTATGTGCTTGTGTCAGCAGTGGCCTCTAGTGAGGCGACTGACTTCAAATGTTCGTTGCACCCACTACCATCACAATGTTCTCTCACTAACAGGCAGGGATGGACCTTTATTCTCTGCCTGCAGTAATTCCTGTCAGATTTGGAAGTGATTTTGATTCACAAGCCATGAACTGTATTTCTGGTCCCTGTCAGTCAGGATCTTTTTCCGACCACTATTCTCATGTTGCGTTTTGTGGCTGTATGTGTCACACCACTGCTTGGAGATACATTGAACAATGCACCGTGAAACACTAACATGTCATGTCCTTATGTTTACCCATGTTAACAATTGAAACATGTCTCGCTGATCACTACTTCCGTATGCTCAGGTAGAGGCTTGTTTGCTTTTTGGGTTGACTAATTTTTTTGTTTGGTGAGCTTGTGTGGAATTGTGATAGCTTCCATCTTCCAGAAACCACAAACACTTCAGACTGCTAATGGTGTGACCCTTTATTGGCTTATTGAATGAAATATTGTAGTGTTTTTTGGTAAGTCATATTTGCTCCTGTCATATAGCAATGATTACATATATTGGACATCCCCATGGGTTACTCCAGTTTAGCAGTCAGCACTCTTGAACAGATTAGTGGACAAATCCCATGTATGGTAGACATTAGTGAATATACCATGCATCTTTGATTATTATATATTGTGACAGGGTGTATACGCCCTGGGAGATCCGGGAAAAACCTGTGAATTTTTTCATCCGGGAGAAAACCGGGAGAACACGTGAATTTTTTAGAACTCCGGAAATTTTTCAGAGTTTTAGCTTTTCAATTAAATTTTTGAAATTTTGATTGCTAACAACTGATAGCCTAACAAAGAATATTACTCTACCTCGCTACTGCAGAATTATATTGCAACAATAAAACATAAACAGGAGGAAAAAATTAAGTAAAACTTAAAGTTGCAAAGGAAATGCGCCATTTACAAGAAAACAAACTGCACACGCAAATGTCTGCCAACAACAAAATGTGTTAAATGCATTAGGACGAAAGACTACGCAATACTTCATAACAGCAAACTGCTTGTGATGAGCGTGACATCACAATTGTTTACGTTAGCTTCATTAAAGAAGATGCCAGTCGCGTATGAACAGTACATTCTCCCACTTCTGGCTACTTGGAAGTGTGGTTGTAGCAAGCAGCCAGATGCTACCCGGAAAATTTTTCTGGTAGGCAGTGTCTACATTTAATTATTTTGCTATTTCGTCTTTGTTTACAGATCTCACGTCAAATGAAAACAAAACGGAGTTTTGTGGCCAGGAGCCATCAATTCATAGATTTCGTAGATTCATAGATAAAATAAATCACATAACTATGGAAGGCTAAAATACTTTACTCATTGCAGTTTTTTGGTTTTATTTTAATTCCAGGTTTATAACAGACAAGCATTAATCACCTTGCAGAAGGGTGAAGTTATTTTTGTCGGTTTACTAAAGAAATTTAGTTGTTGTTAATCTTTTCCGCTGAGGCAGTCAATGTATTTGAAACGAAGTGTTTCATTCCATACTATTGACTAGTTTCAACTGTTTTCTGGATAACAACGTTTTCTTCTTCTGGCACGTATGGCACTATCGATAAAATGAAATGAGCGTATGGCATCGTTGGCCGGGAGGCCCCTATTTGGGAAGTTCGGCCATCAGGTGCAAGTCTTTATTTCATTCAATGCCATGATTATAAAGAACCAAACACGAGATAATACAGTATTGATACTCCAAGAAAATTTACATCCCGAAAATCAGACTGAAAAGCTTAATTTCAGGTTGGGACCTACTTCATTGTCAATCTGGACATACAAATGTACACTTAAGCGGTATTGGGTATTTTAGTATGGTCTATGAAATTCCGATGCTCTTGGATTATAACACTCGTAGAAAAAGACCAATTTATACGTGAAACCTTAGCTTTTCTGTTGGCTAATTGATCTTCGAGACCAGTATTATAAGTGAAAGCGTAGCTTCCCTTGCAGCCACACTTGTATATTAATTTAAACCATTAACTTTTCCTACTCGTGTGTTCGTGCTATTTAACAGTGATGTTGCTGTTGACTGACTACATCACATGTCCTATGCTTCGAATACCTGCCTTCATTGGCTGGTGAGATCACGTGGCATTATGATTGACTCGATTTCAGTGCTTCGGAAAGTAACTTGCCGAGTTTGGTGGAATTCGAATTTATACTTTTGTAATTTGCGCACTTGTGGCTGCATATAATTATTATTATTCCCACCCCCGCTCTCGGTCGTGTGCTAACGTGCCGGGAATTTCAAGCCGGTGCATGAAACCTTAACCCTTCAGAGGATTGATAAGTTTTACAGCTCCGAGGGAAAGTATCCTGTCATTTAACACGGAAAAAGTGTATTTTCGTCTGGGAGAAAGTGTATTTTTAACTGGAAAATCCGGGAATTTTTTTTCCTTGTCCGCGTATACACCCTGTGTGACCAATGTAAACACTGACTTTTACATGAGCGAGATTTTGTGCTGTGGATACTGCGCTTCCTTCGGGGAACTTCACATGTTATTCTTCAACAGGACAAGTCCCAGCCACTGCCACCTGTGGTGAGAAATGTGAATGCCGTGTCTTCTCTAAAGAATGATAGGTACAATTGATGAAATTTGAAAGACCGAGAGATTTACCAGTTCATGAATCATTCAACAACTTACCATGCTCTTGATTAAAATCTAGAGAACCATTCTGGATCAACACTGGCCATCTCACCCCAGAAAGGAATGAGTGAAGAGACGAATAGAGAGATTGGTGGACATCCTTCATTGGCCACAAGAATGGATGTAATAATGACAATATTATGAAATGTATAGACTGCTACTCACCGTACAGTGGAGACATTGAGTCAGAGACAGACACAACAAAAATACTGGCAGACGAGTAAGCTTTCGAACAAAAGGCCTCCTTCTGAATTAGGCAACATACACACTCACACATTCAAACAAACGCAACTCACACACACAACCACTGTCTCTGATTCCCTCGTCAATTTTACTCTCCTACAGATTTCCTACTGGGTACAGCCAGAGTAGTTTACTGTGATACTGTACACAATAACTAGCAGTGACAGAAAGTAGATTATTTCTTAGAATTTCTTCTCCTTCTCAAAACATTGTGCAAAGAAGCATCTTTAGAATCATTTCGAGAGCAAGTCGAAAAACTTCTTGTCGCGAGTTATTTAGCAGTTGGGAATATTTACAATTACTTACCAATATGAAAGTCCACATGCTCAGCACCAAGCATAGGAATGACATCCACTTTGGGTTAAAACAGAGTATGTCATTGGTGCAAATAGATGCTAAACCTATAGATATCAAAATTGTCAACTTGTTTTCCAAAGAACCTAGATGATTAAGAAATAGTAATTCCCATTTTTGAAACCAAATTATGTAGTTCTTCTCTCTTAGTCTATTGACAGATTTAAAAGTTATTTATTAAGGTTTCTGCCACAGTTACAAATGATAGTTGCTTAGTTGCTGGTCCTCCATCCAATGCATTGTTGGAAATGCATAAATTTGTAAATGCTAGCTTGCGACTAAAGATTCCCTATTAGGAGCTCCAACTCTTCCTGGGGAAGGAAATGTAAATATACAGTTTTATTTTGTCTGAACTTTGGCACATTAGACTATGCCTAGGACCTATTGTAGACTACTACAAAACAGTTTTCTTTATGATGATCTCAAGTTTATAATGTCCTAGCAGACCTGGCAGCTATGTTATATTTAAATATATGTACCTGGAGTTGGATTTGGCAAATAAAACTACCTGACACTATGAACCTGTTTAAATTGCTCTTGTTTATTTAATATAAATAGTTTACCAATGGTACTAATTATCTTGTCACTTCAGCTATGGCCAATTTACCAAACAGTCTGAAACCTGTCATTTACAATTGGCAAAAAACTGTGCCAACTGTTCTTGAGCCTGACCATACTTTCCAACACAATTTTACCGCTCAGATGTTATGCCACTGGCGTATGTATTCCAAGCTGAGATGCACCCACTAAATGCTCAAAGCTCTTACAGTTCAACCACACAAAAATCTTCTAAATCGCAGTATACTCTAGGGAAAAAGCAATGTTCAGAAACTCACACAATTTGGGAAACTCAGCTCCTTCTATGACTGATGGTTTTGACATTTTCAAGTCCATGGCCCAAATTCACTCCTGCTAGAACCTAAAATATCATGATCCTTCTAAGTCACAAAGAGAAGTCCCCAATCTGCTAATCCACGGGTCATCATTACTCCTAAAATGGATACGTGTGGACTAACTCAAGTCCCCACTGAAGTCCCCATATTGTCTCCATATCAGTCACCAGTTAAACTTGGCAGTATTCCCTCCATACCCTTCAGTCTATCTTCTAATAGCTGACAGTCTCTGTGCCTTTCCCACCAATCTATTTTGTCATTTCGCTATGCCGTCATATACAAATGTATACAAGTAGGACCAAAGTGGCCAACCTTAACAACTATAATTTTAAAAATCACATTTACATGCTGGTTTTAATGATACCAAACAATATGAATTTATCAGAACTAATCATCCAGAAGCTTGTGTTATCTTGAATTATTCCATTATCATGAGTTAATTTTGTCATAAAATTCCATACAGAAATGTTCTACACATTTCACTGATAGACACTAAGACCATTGATTAAAATCAAAAAGGGAACAGTCACTCTAATGCTGTTTGTCCTGACATTTCTTTACATGGGTGGTCTTCCTCAAGCAGAGTTAACAATGCAGACAATCCTTTTTGAAGCTATGCAAGACGGGCCACTTCTTTGATGCCTGTCCTTCTGTAGTATTTAACAATACACCACCACCAACAACAACACAGATAACTAACACACTCTGCCAGCTTTTCCACCCTTGGGTTTGAAAGTGTGGGATCAGTCTGAGCATTTGAAGAGTCAATGTCCTTTGGTGGGCTCTTTTAAGAAGCATCTTGGATTGCCTGGACAGTCCGTGGCACTTCACGAAATACCATCAGTTTTGCTCGTAATACAACCAAACTTTTAGTTACGTGCTCTGCTTGGACACCCCCCCCCCCCCCTCCCCTTTTCATTCAAAAGCCTGTGAGCAGCACCTACCTATGGCAAGATGCAGTGGCCCTTCATAGTGCATTTAAGACATATATCCCACTGCCATCGCTGTAGTCTTCAGAATGTGTGATGTGAATAATACAACAATCCATTTAGCTCAAAGCTAATGATCCCTTTGCCCACATGAAAGAGAACAGTGTCCACAAAAGACACGCGTTCAACCTTGGAGGTGTCTGACCAGCACACAACTTTTACGAAACAAGGGGATGAGATACTCTGCTTCTTCCCCATTGACATGCCTCCAGTGTAATCTACACCTACATCCACATCCATGTCCACATCCATACTCGACCGAGCGAGGTGGCGCAGTGGTTAGACACTGGACTCGCATTCGGGAGGACCACGGTTCAATCCCGCGTCCGGCCATCCTGATTTAGGTTTTCCGTGATTTCCCTAAATCACTCCAGGCAAATGCCGGGATGGTTCCTCTGAAAGGGCACGGCCGACTTCCTTCCCCATCCTTCCCTAATCCGATGAGACCGATGACCACGCTGTCTGGTCTCCTTCCCCAAAACCAACCAACCAACCAACATCCATACTCCGCGTGGCCGAGGGTACCTTGAGTACCTCTATCAGTTCTCCCTTCCATTCCAGTCTCGTACTGTTCATGGAAAGAAAAATTATCGGTATGCCTCTGTGTGGGCTCTAATATCTGTGATTTTATCCTCGTGGTCTCTTCACGAGATATACGTAGGAGGGAGCAATATACTGCTTGATTCCTCGGTGAAGGTATGTTCTCGAAACTTCAACAAAAGCCCGTACCGAGCTACTGAGCATCTCTCTAGCAGAGTCTTCCACTGGAGTTTATCTATAATCTCCCTAACGCTTTCGCGATTACTAAATGATCCTGTAACGAAGCGCGCTGCTCTCTGTTGTATCTTCCCTACCTCTTCTATCAACCCTATCTGGTACGGATCCCACACCGGTGAGCAGTATTCAAGCAGTGGGCAAACAAGTGTACTGTAACCTACTTCCTTTGTTTTCGGATTGCATTTCCTTAGGATTCTTCCAATGAATCTGTCTGGCATCTGCTTTACCGACAATTAATTTTATATGGTCATTCCATTCTACATCACTTTTAATGCCTACTCCCAGATAATTTATGGAATTAACTGCTTCCAGTTGCTGACATGCTAAATTGTAGCTAAATGATAAAGGATCTTTCTTTCTGTGTATTCGCAGCACATTACACTTGTCTACATTAAGATTCAATTGCCATTCCCTGCACCATGCGTCAATTCGTTGCTGATCCTCCTGCATTTCAGTACAATTTTCCATTGTTACAACCTCTCGATATACTACAGCATCATCCACAAAAAGCCTCAGTGAACTTCCGATGTTATCCACAAGGTCATTTATATATATTGTGAATAGCAACAGTCCTACAGAACACCCCTGCGGCACACCTGAAATCACTCTTACTTCGGAAGACTTCTCTCCATTGAGAATGACATGCTGCATTCTGTTATCCAGGAACTCTTCAATCTAATCACACTCAATTGGTCTGCTCTTACTTTGTTCCTTAAACAACTGGGGGGAACTGTATCAAACGCCTTGCGGAAGTCAAGAAACGCGACATCTACCTGGGAGCCCGTGTCTATGGCCCTCTGAGTCTCATGGACGAATAGCGCAAGCTGGGTTTCACACAATCGTCTTTTTTGAAACCCATGCTCATTCCTTCAGAGTAGATTTCTAGTCTCCATAAAAGTCATCATACTTGAACATAATACATGTTCCAAAATTATACAAGTGATCGTTGTCAGAGATATAGGTCTATAGTTCTGCACATCTGTTCGATGACCCTTCTTGAAAACGGGGATGACCTGTACCCTTTTCCAATCTTTTGGAACGCTATGCTCTTCTAGAGACCTATGGTACACCGCTGCAAGCAGGGGGGGCAAGTTCCTTCACATACTCTGTGGAAAATCGAACTGGTATGCCATCAGGTCCAGCAGCCTTTCCTCTTTTGAGCGATTTTAATTGTTTTTGTATCCCTCTGTCATCTATTTCGATATCTACCATTTTGTCATCTGTGCGACAATCTAGAGAAGGAACTACAGTGCAGTCTTCCTCTGTGAAACAGCTTTGGAAAAAGACATTTAGCATTTCGGCCTTTAGTTTGTCATCCTCTGTTTCAGTACCATTTTGGTCACAGAGTGTCTGGACATTTTGTTTTGATCCACCTACCTGTTTGACATAAGACCAAAATTTCTTCGGATTTTCTGCCAAGTCAGTACATAGAACTTTACTTTCGAATTCGTTGAACGCCTCTCGCATAGCCCTCCTACACTACATTTCGCTTCGCGTAATTTTTGTTTGTCTGCAAGGCTTTGGCTATATTTATGTTTGCTGTGAAGTTCCCTTTGCTTCTGTAGCAGTTTTCTAACTCAGTTGTTGTACCACGGTGGCTCTCTTCCATCTCTTACGATCTTGCTTGGCACATACTCATCTAATGCATATTGTACGATGGTTTTGAACTTTGTCCCACTCTCTGTACTTGAGATAAAAATTTTGTGTTGAGCCATCAAGTACTCTGAGATCTTTTTTTTGTCACTTTTGCTAAACAGAAAAATCTTCCTACCTTTTTTAATATTTCTATTTGACTGAAATCACCAATGCTGTAATCGCTTTATGATCGCTGATTCCCTGTTCTGCGTTAACTGTTTCAAATAGTTTGGGTCTGATTGTCACCAGAAGGTCTAATATGTTATCGCCACGAGTTGGTTCTCTGTTTAACTGCTCAAGGTAGTTTTCAGATAATGCACTTAAAAAATTATTCAGTCCTATGTGTACCCTATTCTTCAGGGGGGGGGGGGGGGTGTGTGAAAGCTGCAGCCCACAGCAGACGTTGCTTACCCTGGGCTCACCACATGGCTTTTGGCAACACTTGACAATACACTCACAAATTTCCTCACCTAGTCACTTGCAGCACAAGGTTCCACTGTTACTCCTGTTATTAACTCTCAGGCTCAGCAAGTAAGGGAATCTGTCTGACAGTTCTAGTGTTGTTGGAAGTATTATGTGTACCATATTATTATCATTCAGTCATTATAGTGTTTCCATGTGCATTATCGGTAGATATCAACCCTGTAGCATGACAGCAACAACCAGACCTCTCACTGTTAGTCACATCTCATCTTGTAAGGGTATAACTGCTCATTACTGTTTTGTATTCTGATATTTTCAATCGGTAATCTGCTTAAGAACTGAATTAGTATGTGATGTAAAAAATTAAAGCTACCATCATTTTGAAGACTGGTTTAAACAAAACAGTGCTTTACTAGGTATTGTCTTATTGGAGGTAGTATGTCCTCGCCTTCCTCTAATGTTTGTACTGACATGTCCAGCTGGACAAGCTCATCGCTGTGTGGATCTGGGAAATACATTTGCAGTAAATAAATAAAAACATTTTTTTTCTTTTTCTTTGTATTGACCAACTAGGATCATATAGCAACTTCACTTCCTCTTCTTTCTTTGTTCCCTACTTTTCCAGTACTCCATCTTCTCCATATGCTGTTGTTTCATATCTTCTGTCCATGTTGTTCCTGATTTCTTATTCACTCTGCCTTCAAAGCCTTCTAAACTTAGCATTTTGTTCTTAAAAAGGTTTCTTTCTGGTATTTGTGATTCTTTGGTGTTCGTTCCTAGTTCTTTTCTTATTTCTGACATCCATGCTATTGTTGGTTTGTTTTTCCAGAAAAACAGGAATATTTGTTTCGTTAACCTGTTCTCATTCATGTTGTAGTGGTGTCTTAGAGATGATTAACCCTCACTGTGCCATTACTTTTGATATTTTATGTGTATTTTGGTAGATATTCTCATTTTCCAGCCATCTGTTGTTTGTATTGCACCCAATATTTTTCTGATAAAACATCTTTCAAATATCTTGATTCTGTCCAGATTATAGTTCATTGTTAAGCATTCATATGCATATAAACATTCTGGTCTTATCACTGTGGTACAGTGTTCTAGTTTTGTTTTTCAAGATATGCATTTCTTATTGTATTTGTTTTTGTCAAACCATATCCCTAATCCAAGAAAAATAATGAATTTTTGAAAATATAATGTAAAAAAGTGACAGCAGAACAACACACATATATAAAGGTTAAGGAAATTTGCAAGCTTTCGGAGCCAGTAGCTCCTTCCTCTGGAAGAAGGGTTGAAGAGGAAGGAAGAAGGATTAAGAAAAAGGACTGACAGGGTTTAGAAAATGGGGATAGTTTGGAAAAGTCGCCCAGAATTCCGGGTCAGGGGAGATGGAGTGGACAGAAAGAGAAGGAATTGTTGAAGGCTGCAACAGACAAGATTTGAAAATGTGAGAGCTTGGAGGTGGAAGATAGCAAGACACAGATTACTGACAAAACATTATCTCTTATTAACACTTGCATGATATTTTGGCAATAGTCTCTTCTCTGCTTATTACCCTATCATCCACCTCTAAGCTCTTAGGTTTTTAAATCTTTGTCTGGTGTTGTTCCCAATGATCAGTCTTTCCTTCTCATCCTGTACAGTAAGTCTCCCCTGATCTAGGGTTCTGGACGACTTTTCCAAACTCTCCCCATTTCTTGCTTCATTCTTCTTCCTTCCCCTTCATCCTTTCTACCAGGAGGAGTAACTGGCTCAGATAACTTGTAAATTTCTTCTCCTGCCGCCACTTGGCGAGCATAGGCTCTTTGCATTTTATTAACTCTCACATCTGTTGAAAATTTCTCCAGTCCATTTTGCAGTGTGGTTTCTCCAAGACACTTTAATTTAATAACCCTCCCTATTTTATCTACTTGTGTTCGCATGTATTTTGGCGCATTTTTGTATTATTTAGCTTCTGGGAACCATGATTACTGCTGTTGGTACTAACCCCAAAAAGAGAAATTTCTTCCAGGCGTTGTATGTTAGCAGAATATGGTGCAAGGACTTTGTTAATAATCATTTCAGTCTTTGTTCTTGCGCACGAAACTTTCTTCACAATTTGAGAATCACTGTATAGTTTTGCGTTTAGTTTTGGCGTGCAGTCCATGGATTTGTATGATGTGTGGTGATTAACAACGTGAAATGCAAACGTTGCCACTGCAGCGCTAACACGATATGCTGACTGTGTGGGCTGAGCAAAAAAACCTTTAATATCTGAAGTACCAGCAGAATTTTGAGATGTTTTATGTTTCTTGGAAGACAGGTGTACTTCCAAATCTTGTGCACCTGCAAGAGAAATGTTTCCATCTTAATATAGTGATAATATACCAAAATTGGCAATTATAAATTAAAACTCTTTAAATAATCGCCATAGCAATATGCCAATCAAAGACAGACGAAAGATAAAAAAAAAAAAACTATTTGATAACCTTACCTTTGTGTGCAGCAGAAACATATGTTCCTGGAGGACAAATAAGGCATTGTGCTTCGTATTCACTTCTTCCTGCCTTGAAACACTTGTACATTAATGACAATGCGTCATTGAATTTGGATTTTCGTTTCGGCATTTTGGCTTGTAAAAAAAAGCACTGTGAATTAACTGTTGACTTTCCACACTCTTTAATTTTTGATAACCAAACTGCAAATGGAAGAGAGAGAAAATAAAGTCATTGGTTCTTGACATCTGTATTATGATTCGTTGTCTCAATTTCCCATCATTCATCGCACTGTTACCAACACCTGCACAGCACGTGGACACCGCCGACACTGAAATCCATTTTAACCCAGAGTTCAAATGCTGCGTAGCCACATCCATCGTTCTTTGTTACTATGGAATGTATATGCTATATCACTATAGCTGTGTTGCCATAGTGACTTGCAGTTGTGGCTAATAACCAATTATTCGTTTCTATTTTCACATCTGGCAGTTCATTTGTAATTATCACTGTTTGTTTCTGAAAATGTAGGACATTAAAGACTTTCCAAAAAATTCCCCCCAGATGCCGTACAAACGGTTAAAATGTAGGGCATGTCCATGAATTTCCAGACGTCTGCTAACCGTAGTCTCATTTGAAATAGGAACACCAGTTATACAATTATAGTTGGCACTGTCATCAATGTACCCTCACATTGTTGGCGAAAATACGTGTTTTTAAAGTCAGTGGCAGGCATTAAACAACAACAACAACAACAACAAACACTTTACGTTGGCCATAAAAAACCTCTCATCTATCAAGCATGTTTGCTGAGCACACTCTTTTATGGTGACTTGGACATCATTGCTAAACGAGAACTTAAGCTCAACCCCTTTCATCTGTGAAGCTTACAAATATTCTAGGCATAACATGGAGAGACAGTGTGACACATAAGAAAGTCCTGAACACCATAAAGCTGCCCATTGTCACTGCCACTCTCAACTAACATTGCCTTTTGTGGCTAGGACACAAACTTCATATGAACTACTTGTGTCTTCCCCTACACACACTACTTGGTGATATAGTGCTTGCCAAAAGACCACATGGAAGACCTGCATTGTGCATGAAAGATTGTACCAAATGTGATATAAGTGCTTTTAATATCAAGTGTGTTAAATGAGAGGAGCTCTGTGAAGACTGTGGCATATGGGTGAAACTCATTAAGGACTGAAGCAAGTTCCAAGACAGAGCCTGTGAAATGAGCATGTAGACAATTGCTTACAATGAACCCCTTTTTTCGGGGTGGCATGCACTTACCCACATGTGGACACCAATTGGGCCCCCACATTGGACTCCTGAGTCACCAACAAAAGTACCTGCATGACATTACTTGAATCTTCTGTGAGGAAATGTAGACCATTGATGAAATAAGTGAAGATTCTCTTATTTATTGTGTTTCCATTTCTTCAAAACATTTTCTTTTTGGTTATTAGAGTTGTAACAATTCTGTCTTCCTTCTTGTATATACATCAGCCGATACTTCTTTGCAGGACTTCTCTGTTATAACCTATCTAGTATGAAACACTGACAGTGTGACTTATATTTAAAGTATTTTGTATAGTTTGTATTTGTTGACTATATCTTTTTGATGATATAATTTTTCTAATGCCACATTTCTGCACTGTTTGGTTACATGCTTTAAGTTTAATTTATTCTCAAAAGTTAGTATTTTTGCATTAAATCTTCATACTTTTTATCAGTTTTGTTACGTTTAATAGTTAATGATGTATGATTAACTGTATGTGTTCTCATTATTCTCTACTTTTGATTTTTCCTTTACAATTAGATTTTGTAAAAATATCAGCATTTTGTGAAGCAGATTACCTTTCTTCAGTTATAACTGCTTTATCAATATAATTTACTTCTTTTTCCAAAGCTTGAAGATAAGAAAGAAAAGGACTACCAAGAATTAATGGGGAAGAGACCACCATCAATTGTTGCAACTGATCTCACACGGGAAGCAAATAAATATCATGAAGCCCATGCCAAAGCATCAGAATCAAACCAGACACTTCACAAGGCCATGACATTACATATTAGCAATTTGCGAATTCTCTCTCTTCCATTACCAGACCTTAAGAAACAAATACCAACCATCAGCAATATGAACAGTATGTATTTCTTAGTATGGCTTAAATTTCATAAGTAAATATGTAGGATTTGGTAATTGTGTCATTACATTATTATTATTATTATTATTATTATTATTATTGATGCAGCTCCTGAGGATGAAGCAGCTATTAAGGAATTACAACATTTGATTGACAAGGTAGATGAAATGAAAAAACAGCGAGCTACTTTAGCTGCACAGCTGAGAGAGTCAGTCTGTCAGGACGACATTACTCGTCAGCTTGTTACTCGCACTGGTGAGTCACTTGAAACCATATTCAGTCAGGAGATGCAAAAACATCAAAAATATGTAAGTAATATGACAAGCCGTAGGTTTGAGAACATCATACAAGTTTCATTGTAGCCGAAGTGTTGTTGTTATTGCTATCTTGTTTACAGGAAACCATTATTGAACAGAATTTAGCTGCACAAGAAAATATTTTGAAAGCACTTACAGAAGCATATGCAAAGTGTGCAGGCCCAAGAAAAGCTGCTATGGATACAATGCGAAAACGTGAAGCCACTATTAATGCATTGATATCTTCTTATGATGCATATGAAGACCTACTTGCGAAATCAAACAAAGGTCTCGAATTTTATCGAAAACTGGAGACTAATGTTACAAAGCTACTGCAGAGAGTTAAAGGAACCTGCAAGGTGCAGGATGAGGAACGTGAACAGATACTTGCAAAGAACAATAAGAAGATACCAAGACAGGATGTAGATAAGCCAAGTATTGATTCTGGTGGTCCAAAGTTGAGAGACTATCTTCAGAGTATGAAGGGTACATTGCCCACTGGAAGCTACTCTACCTCTCAGATTTTTACTCTGCCTTCTAGCACAGCAATGCCAGCAAGCAGTACAACAGGCATTGGAGGGCAACTTCCAGCCTCCTATACAGCAGAAAGTGCAGGGAGCAGCGAGAATCTTGCAGGTCCATTACCATGGGTCCCACCTGTAAGACCAGCTCCTGTGGGCTCAGAAGGTACAACTGAAACTTGTGGCACAATTACAAAGCAGGACACACTGTACCAACCCACTACATCTCCTGGTATTGCCAAACCTGAAATGAGTCACCAGACACCCGCATACGTTTCTAGTGCTCCACAATATACTTACAGCACTTCAGGATACCAACCACCTCATCAGATGCCATATACAGGAGATCAATATGCAGACTATGTGTATGGTCAAACACAACAATACTATCAGCACCAGACAACAGGTTCTCATGTTTTTCCTCCCACTTCATCTACACCTAGAGGACCTGGTTCATATTCCAGTGTTGGGTCAAGAGATACAACTAGCCATCATGCTGCTAAAAGCCCAGCTTATCAGTATGGCTCAGCGTACCATAGTACAGATACAGTGCAAAACCCATACAGTCATTTGCAGACACCACCAATTTCACAAGCTCAGTCAACAAATGTACCACAACCACAAATTGGAGACACTTCGGAAATGTATGCTGGGTACCCACAACACTATCATACACAAGTACATCAGAATTATTCAACAAGTCAACAAGCATATTTACCACAGACAGTACCAACAACAGTACATAGCACTGTGCCTCAACAAATATCTACTTCTGGAATACCTGCAATGAATATAACTAAGGAAGGTGGAGTTTCACAGTCGAGTATCTCCTCTGCTGGCCAACATAGCACCACTCCCCAATACAGAAGTACTCCCCAGCACGACACTGCTGTTCAACAGCAGCAACTTTCATATCCAGCACACAGTACCTCATATCCCACATATGATTACAGTAAGTCACAACCTTACCAATATGGGGCAGCTTATGCTGCACAGGATTCTTCTGTTAATGTTCCATATTACCCAGGAAACACTCAACAACAGGCAGCTCAGTGTGGATGGCAAGAAAACCAGCAAACTGTGATGGGGTCATATGATACAGAACAGAAAATACCACCTCATCCTCAGAGTTATCCATCTGTGCAGAAACCACCAGTGACATATCCTCAGTATCAGTGGCAACAGGCACAATCGCAGACGCAACTACAACAAAATCAAAATGTATCATCATATTCTGCGAATTCCTCAGATGTTGGTCCTACTTCAAGTGCAGTCCAGTACCAAGGTGCTGGTGTTGCACCTACAGGATCCACCTCTTCCTTACAAACCCAACCATCTAGCGTGCCACAGCAGCAACCATATTATGATAGCATGTATAGTACAGTGTATGCTGCTTCACCTCCATATTCTGTGCAGGCTTCAGTGGCAAGCAGCAGCAACGTTGTTGATGCAACCCAGTACCAATACATGGCAGGAGCTGGAACGTCGTCATATACTAATGCTGGGAAGTACGCTACATCACAAACGAGCTCATTCCAAACAGCTGTGGATGGTCAGACATATGCATCCCAATACAACACAACTCTACCAATTTCTAGTCAAGCATACTCTCATGTTAATTACTACACTGCACCATATGGTTATCAGTATGGTTCGGAAACGATTCAATCAGAATCTCAACCAACAGTGCAAAATGATACATATCAGCAAGGTACAAGTGCTCAACAAGCTGCAGCTCCTTCTCCAATGACCTATATGCAAGCACGGTTCCCAGGTGATGCTACAAATACAACCTTCAGTCTTCAGGGAAGTTCATCAAGTTCTTCAGTAGAGGGCAAGAGTGATAGTGGAGTGTCATCTAATATTGATCTTTTAGCAGGGCTGGACTTCTCGTTGAATCAAAAGCCACTTGTTCCTCAACAGCCTGCAAATGTGTCACCAAAAAAAGAGCAACAAGTTCAACAAAATGGTGTTGCAAAACAGCAGACTGGTTCCTCAGTGCAGCAAACTGATGGTAGCAACTTCTCACCAAAAAAGGAGATTGTTGCCCAGCAACCATCTGTGACGATGTTGCAGACACAAATCAGTTCTGTTGTTAATGAGGCTTCGGGAGCTGGAGAGAAGAAACCCCTAGTACTGCCAACAATTCAGGTAAACCTACAGCCATAAAAATTTTTATTTGTTTATACAAGATGACAATTCCTTCACATTCAGAAAGTATTTGCTATAATAAATCTTAGTTGTATGCTGCAATGATAGGACTAACTAAAATGGAAAATTGAGATAAAGACTATCAAAGGCTGTTCCTTAAGAGAAATAGGAAGATTTAATGAGGAAAAGACTGGATGATAGATTTAGAAATTAGTTTTAAATTTACTGTCACACATGCTTAGTGAATGTAGATGATGATTCAAAAAAGTCTGGCAAGTAATTTTGCTGTTTTTTTTTTTTTTTTTTTTTTTTTTTTTTTTTTTTTTTTTTTTTTTTTTTTTTTTTTACAGATTAAACTAGGATTTTGGCACACTGTTTTGACACAATTATGAGCTGGAAACACAAGATTTATGAAAAATATTAATTTTTACTTAGCATATTGAGAATAATAGCGTGCATTAAACTAGGAAAATTATGGGTATTAATGAGACTAACCACAAAGGCAGAGAATACAGATGAGTAGACATAGAAATGACAAATAAAACATTATATGGTAAGACATACGACCTGTATCAGGAAAGTGACAGGGAGAAACACTAAACAGATAAGAGTGGTGTGTATTGCATTTCTACGCCTATTTTTAGCTCTTGAATTTATTTGCAGTAACATTTTTCAGTGGTTCTCTGTCTATAGTCAGCTGGAGCAACAGTTGGGGTTTAGGTGGTTTAAACATTTATTGGAAATGAAATAGTCTTAGCTGAATGGTGCGACTGGTAAAGATTGAATTCACCAGTCACAATAACTATTCTTTACTGCATAGATTACACTCCTCCCCTCTTTAACAGAGATGGTGCAACCACCTCAGACAAGTGCAGCACCCATGGGAGGAGGCACCAAGCAGTCACCAGAGGAGACGAGCAAAACACCGTGGCACTCAGTCAGTGAACACCAAAAAATTGATCCCGACAAAAGAAGTATGCCATGTTAGTGTAGGGAAACACCCACTGGCTGCCATAACTGGTAATGGGGAAGGCCAGGCATAGGTGGGGCATATGGCAATGTGTTGAATCCCCATCCTAGGCGTGGGAGGACACGCAATGGGGTCAGGTGCATCAGTGGAGATGGCCGCACTAGCTGCAGGATGGCCATGAAGGAGGCAATGGCCAGGAACAGTATTGAGAGTGCCTCAGGGCCAGCGGAGACTTTCGAAGCAGCCACAAGGGTGGCTGAAGCTGCGGTGACCAGGAACAGGGTCGCGGGGGCTGGCTGCGATACGCTGGCAATGACTGGAGGGCTGGCCATGACAAGGCCAGCAAAAGTGTTTGCTTCAGCATTGACAGGGCTGGTGAGGACAGGAGGGCCAACAACTAAAGGCTTGGCATCTGATGGCATCTGGTGTCACATGGAAGGGCTGGTCCCATACCATTGGGACGGCAAACAGCAGGATGGACAACTACTGGGTGCCACAAGGCACGACAACATTGCAAACAAGGGTGACAGAAGCTGGCCCACGGTCCCACACATGAACTCCTGGAAGCCTCCTCTGAACACTGGTTGTGATCATGCCCACTTTAGAACTGTGGGAAGACCTATAGAATGTGAGTGAGCAGGGAGACACTCCATATCAGGTCTGATTGCCTTATCCCGGAAAGGAAGGGCCTGAGGCAACAATGGCTCCGGCAATTGAAAAGACGTGGTACACAGAAAGGCAAGAGTTACACCAAGGAACTATTGAACAAAATGTGTGCAGGCCATCCAAATATGCCAAGAAATTGCTTCTACTGAGAAAACAGGAACCAGTTGCCAGTGAACATCTACCAAAATTGAGATAACCTCACAATTGAACAAAGTTACAGAAACCTAGAAAAGAACAGACTGTGTTCAGAACACGGTGAGCAATTTCACTCTTTTGTATTATTCAAATACAGACTATCACAACACAATAAACAGGAATATAGTGCCCCACCAAGCTACACTAACAGACAAGAAAAAATGTACTTGTTTGGAAAACACACGATGAATTTTGAAAGAAAGAAACCATGTTCCAACACTACACCAAGAAACACTGAAATACACAGGAATAAGTGGCCTTGTCGTCCCTGTCGTGCCCAGCACTACCACGCTCTTGGGAAGAGGGAGAGCCACAGCTGCAACATCCAAGCAAAATGTGGCACAGCGTGGCAGCATCGGGCTTTCTGTGAAGGTGGGCAGGTGATGGACGAGACCAGGAGTTGGTGCTGCAGCCAGTACACCTTGAGTGGTGTGCTAGAGAGGGCAAATTTTTAGCATGCCCTGTACTGAGTATTGATGTTTACTGTATGTTACACCCAATAGAGTCAGCCAAATTGCCACTGAAATGACCTTAGCCGAGTTGCGTGACTGGTAAAGATTGAACTTATCCGTTGCAATAATAACTTTATTTATTAACCTTGAACTTAACGTAGTACAGCTTCAGAGGGCAACAGTCCACACTTAAGTACAACTGGAAAGCCTATCTTGATTATGTGTAGCCGGTGCCTCCATCTCGAGATCCATGATTGTGGTGAGCCGAGGTACTGTTGATGATCAGCAGCAGTGTACCACAAGGCTGTGAGCTTGTGGTCATCAGGTTGCAGGTCCAAGTGTGAGAGCAGCTGTTGAGCGTCCAGTGGCTGATGATCCTGGTGAAGGCATGAGGCTGCACTATCTGATAGCAGCAGCTGCAGGCATTGTACTTCAAAGTGTAGACCTTAGATGGCTGACAGTTGGTCTGGAGTTGGCTGAGGAGGGTCTGAGTGGCAACCAAAGTACCTGTTGCAGTGGAATACAGGTGCAGCATCATGTGGACATGTGACAGTGCGTATACGAATATATGCCTGGGACTGCAGTGCTGATTGCCATGACCTGCACCCCACCCCCACCCCAATTCTCACCCCAACTCCAATGCTGTGGTGGCAGCAGCTGGGGCCCAGCCCTGCATATACTACAGAAAGGATATTTCTTCAGTGTGCACTACTGCAAGGAATATAACAGTATAAAAATATGTATTATGACTGTAAGAGAAAATATCTATAGGGTTCATTAGTAGTAAATGTAATACATATCAGGAAGTGAGTGAAAATAATTGAGAAAAGGGAGTATTCTTTTTCTTGTGGTGTTTTTCCTGCGTCGACACAGGGTTAGCATGGTTATCAATGAATTTAGTATGATTAATTACCCCTCCCAGGATGGATTGTGTGTACTCCAACTGCCTGTGTGCGGTGTCATTCATGTGAAAGTGGGTAAAGTTTTCCTAATGTTGCTGAATCCGTAACTGACGTGGGACTTCGTAACCAGTCCAGTATTCACACTGTAAGTTAAGTAAAAATAAATCCCAGCCAATGGTTCACAATTAATTCACTACAAAATTTACTTGCATTCTTTCTACAGGGTGTACATAAAGTCCGGTAACATTTTCAATTATTTATTGCATAAGAACCAAACATTGTACAGATATCATACATATGTCATTTTGAAGAGGAACCCTGAAAGTGTTTTTTTTTTTATACCACCCCATTTTCATCATGAAGTTCATAAATACCTGAACATGGAGCTGTCACTTCGATGGATCGACCGTGCTACAGAAGAGGACAGCTTTTTCGTGAAATGGCCTCCCTGACCACGAGATCTCACTCCGTGTGACTTTTTGCTGTGGGGACACATTAAAGATTTGGTGTATGTACCACCTCTACCACGTGATGTAGCAGAGCTCCAGGAGAAAATACGGAAGCGACTGCCACAGTTGACGATGCCTTGCTGGGACGGGTATGGCAAGAATTCAATTACTGTACTGACGTCTGCTGGGTCACTCATGGTTCGCATGTTGAATGTTTGTAAAAAAGCTGTCAGAGTTTCTCTTCAAAATGCAATATGTATGACATCTGTACAATGTTTAGTTCTCGTGCAATAAATAATTGAAAGTGTTCCTGGACTTTATGTACACCCCTGAATTTAGATATCCTCTCAGAATATCACAGTTGAGAATTACCTTCCCAGAACATCTCATGTTCTGCCATCCAGGAGGCTTAAACCTTCACAATACTTCACTGTTCTTCTTTTTCTCCATTCACATTCATTGCTTTTTCCTTTTTGCTCACTCATTGTTCCTGCCCGCCCCCCCCCCCCCCTGCCCACCCTCCCCGTCTCTCTCTCTCTCTCTCTCTCTCTCTCTCTCTCTCTCTCTCTCTCTCTCTCTCTGTTGTTATCTTTTTTGTATTTCCCTCCATTCTTCCCTCCTTATTACCCACATCAGGGTACATACCTTGTGTGCATAGTTTTGAATAAAATCATGCCATAGCTGAGTTGATTATTCCATTTATGTCAGTTTCAAATTATAGTTATTGTACACTATGTAATAATTGTCATTTAAAATATTGTCAGACAGCAGCCCTTCTGTAGCACACATTCTATTAAGTAGAGATATTTTTTTGGTTTGTAAATTTATGGCAAGAAGACAATGACCTATATTATTGGATTATTGGTGCCAAAAGATGTTGTGGTTATTACAGATAAATCTTTAAAATGAAATTTATCATAAAAATTATCCCAACTAAGGCTCTGTGTTCATTTCACATTTATCAGTAACTCCGATATTCGTACTGCCGCAAATACTGAAGAAAGCATGGTCTGTGCAGGCAACTAAAAGTAATTTTATATTCCTCAGTAATGTTAGTTACACACAAAGTGTTAATGTGTTGGTCATGTGGACTCACAGCACTGAACTTAATTTTGGAATAAGATGGCTCTTGAAATGGTCCACCTTGACATGATAAGCTGCAGGTAAAGTGAACGTATTCACTTCTTAATGAGTAATGCTACTAGTCAATAAGCAGAAGAGGGCTGTGCTTATCAAACATCACTTTTTTTTTTACGACCAGTCAAAGCAGCATTGGCAAACTAACCTGAGGACAGAAAACAAGAAATTGGGGTGGTCTTTTTTACTACGAAATCACTTATCTTCATTGTCCTCATTATCATTGTTGTGATTTCATTTTAAGTTTTGTGTGTTACATTTAGGTTCCTGAACAGAATGAAGTTTCTGCAGAAGATCGTCAGACTTCAAAAACCCTCGAAAAAGATCCCTTTGCTGACCCAGAGGTACTAAACCAGTTTGTTCTGGAAGTTGAAAAGTATGAAAAATTTGTAGAAGGGCTTACAACAAAAACCTTAAATGGGCCCACACCACTTGACATGAAATGGAAAGAACTTCTTGAACTACAGGTTTGATTTTGATTTTTTAAAATAAATATGTTGGTTTGTAAATGTAAATTTTTAGCTCATTAAGCTTTGCATGTTCCCAAGAGTTCTGTTTTAAATTACACCTTAATATAAAGTTTAAGTTAATAGATCTGATCATTCCCTCTTTATTGATACACAGTTTCATCTGGTTATGTCTGTACCACAGTGTGAATCATTTTTGTGCACAAATGAAAGATTGTGGCAGCAAGTAATTTCATTTAAAAGACACTGAAGTGTCCAGACCAGACCCTTCATATATAGCAATCACAAGAAGCAGCAGGATACATTCAAACAAAGAATGATAGAAATGCGTAATCTAACCATATGCCATTTATTGATTGTCTATGTTTTGATGGTACAAGTAGAAATAAAATAAACCAACAGATATGGTTTACGTTAATTTTTATCTTCATTGCCTCTTTTGTTTAGCCTGTTGTCTGTGGTACCAGTTCTATATTGATGTCAGAGTGTTAGAGTGTCTTTTGCTACAAAAACACTTTGTCTGCCCGCTGCTCTGTCATTGTCTGTGTAGATCCAGCAGCTGACACACAACCCCCTACACTTGCATCATACCTCACGCTGAGCATCGACAACATTAAGTGTGCTACTGGCCCCAGGCTAGATTTTTAGCATCTCCTGCAGAAATGTAAGCTGTTGTGTATTTGTCCAGTTCGAAATCAATTCGATTCCGAGTACAAATGGATTCAGGCAAACTGCGTTTTAAACATAGTAGATGTCCATAAAAAGCCAAAGTACACAGTATAGTTTCTGATGGTTGGCAGCAAGATGAATTTTGGAAATTTGATGCCTGCTCACCACTCCCCTCCCAACACTCTTTATTGTTCTCAGCTAAGCTTGTGTCACTGTTCCCCCTCCAAGTCTTCTGTAGTGCTGTGCTTGTGCAACAGTGAAACACAGACAGCCATATCTTCTAGGATGCAGGTCATATGTAACAACAGCAACTAATTTACAAATAAAAGAGTGCAATCACAATTCAGTACATTTCATGAACTTTCGCTTGTCCCACAATCTAGTGCCGTCTGTTGGCACTATCTCCACAAAAGTTCTTTCCACTATAATTTATTTTTGTGATAAAAATTGCAATCAGTTTAAAGTGATTTCTTTGGTTTGTTACACATCTAATTCTGGATTAATTTTCTTCTACATTTCATCTGAATGTCACAATCTTGTTCTAAAGCTGATTAAAAGCTGGTAACATATTCCCCCAGTATTCTAAAACATGAATAGCTACTGAGTTTTTATTTGCAACGCACTTCGTGAATCATTAGTTTCTCATAACCAAATAAAATACTGACTTAGCTTCATTATCATGTAAAGGCTTTTGAAGGGCAACGTTTTTGCCTTTGAATGACACATTTACTTAAAAAGCAGCATAAATGTATGTATATGGTGTCAATACATGTATGCGAACTTCTATTGCAAATCTATTAAACTACAACAAAAGTTTGTGAGTTGATAGAGTTTAATGCTATTTCCTCCTGCGTTTCACAAAATTGACATTTTTTAAGCAGAGCATTAGATTGTTGTAGTTTCTACTTCATAGTTTCTCATGTATCCACCCATTGCACTAGTGCGGTGAGTCATATGTCACGTGACTGATCGAGCAAGATCAATATTGTATCTAGTGCCTCTGTGTATCGGGAAATCTTGAGCCTATTCAAACGAAAGTATTGTGTGCTAAGCTCTACCCTATGGAGCTCTCCAAAATAAATTTGTATGAAACCTCAATAGCCAAAGCTTCATCTGTAAATGTAAGACGACCCCTATATTAATCGATTAAACACCGTAAAAATGTTTACCTCGGCAGCAATAGTTTAATCTGCTGAAATAAGGATCGCCTATTTTTTGAATGACTGATTTTGGTGGGGAGGGGGGGGGGGGGACTTATAATAGGGTAAGTACAGTAACAATGACATAAGAAAAGGCAGCTGCCCAACATGAAAAGGAAGCATACTGCAGTAGACAGGTACATGGCCAAAACGTGGAACACTTTAACTCGGATGCCTAAGTTGGATTCTTTGTTAGAGCAGATACATAAGAGGTGCACTTGCAGACTATTTCAGTTAGCATAGGGAAGGCATAAACTTGAGAAATTGCCACTGTACTTTCAATTTCATTTAAATGAAACACAATCAACACAGATGTTAATACTGGCAGGGGTGTAGTGTAGTTGATGCATCATTTCCAAACTTCTTACAATATCTTTAGGTAAAACAAACACACACACACACACACACACACACCCCTGGAATACATATTTTTTTTTAGATTAGATGTGTGGCAGGATATCACTTTGATGAAAGCATGATAAACAGTACTCAGTGCTGGTGAAGCCAGAGTAATCTGAAAAAAGATACAAATGCCTTCGTCATTTACTACCTTGTGTGTTATTCAAAGGAATCTATTTTTCCCCCTGCTGTATTCACTATTTTCATCTCTAAAAGATACCCATTGTTCTTCTGTTGTATTTCTTTTGCCTATTTCTGTGAGTCATTGTCTAATGCTTCTTTTGAAACTCTGACAAACCTCTTGTTCCAGGTTCCATCCCTGTAATTTCCAACCTTTCTGCAGTTTCTTCAGCTTCAATTTGCATTATATAACCAATAACATATGCGCTGAGTCCACACCTAAATGGGAAATTCTTTGCTTTTCAAAATCTGGTTTCTAAATGTATGTCTTACATGCTCTGTCTAAGCTTTCTGATGTCTCCATGCCTCTCCTATGTACTTAAACTTCTTTCATGATTCTTAAACAAAGTTTTAGAAATGATTAAATTATGTTCTGTACAATATTTTACCAAGAACTCCCACCTTCATTCCTTCCTTTTCCCAGTCCATGTTCTTCTATTATTTTTTTACTCCTCCTTTTTGTGCTACTGAATTCCAGACACCAATCACAAATTTTCATCTTGTAAATTGTACCGAAGAACTTCTTTTACCTAATCATACAGACTTTTCAATATGGTTTGGTGACACCAAAGGTAAGTGTCTGACTATACATCAAAAGGTCTGAGGGTTAGTCGTCAGTCAGACCAAGGATTTTTGCTCTCACCTATTGTCTCTTTCACCTTTGGCAACAATCTATTAATGTGGGAAAACGGCAAGTTGCACCATGGTTCGGAGTCAACGTTAAAATGGTTCGGAGTCAACGTTAAACTGGCTAAGTAAGACAGGTTAAAGATTGGAGGAAGGCAAGGTCACACCACCTCTAATAGGAGCATGCCTATAAAAACACTATGGAATTCAAACTAATCTCAGGTTGGTGACACCTTTACCTTTTTTATGTTACTCACTATACAGCTTCTGCAGATCTAGTACGAATATATACTTGTACTACAGTGGTGGGCTGTGGCCTGGCTGTAATTATTCATTCATAGTGCTGTTCATAGTAATTGACCTGCATCCGTATTGTCTTGTTCTGACTTACTCCTACATAACTCCTGTGGGATTTGGTGTTGTGACAACCCGGTACTTACCGGACCAGAAAATCCTGTTCTTCCTGCCGCTGCACTTCACTAAGTTCCTCTATGCGTAACTTCAACATACCTGTTTCTCTTTACAAATTCTCTAAGCTACCTGCTTATGTGATCTAATGTTCCATATTCTGATCCGCAGAACACGAGATTTTTTTAAATTTTATTTATTTATTTATTTATCTATCTATCTATCTATCTATCTATCTTTCCTCTGAAAATTCTCATGGGCAGACCACAACAGAGAGCCAAATAGGGGACTATTTTATCTCCAGAATATCTTACCCAGGATGATATTATTAAACAATACAATAAAGCTGCCATATTCTTTGGAAATATAATGGGTGTAGTTTCCCCTTGTTTTCAGCTGTGTCACAATACCAACATTGCAAGGCCATGTTGGATAATGGTAATAGAACAGATTAGTCATCACCCAGGGTATTTCCATTGTAACTACTGAAAAGGTTGCTGTAAGTCTCGTCAGCAACGATAGATTAGTGTGGCCTGTCACAGATACGCCACTGATGAGTTTTGCAACTAAAGATGGTTACCTGCGCCATTGAGGCATTACAAGTCTCACTACTTCGGCAAGTTTAGTGGTTTGTGGAGGATGTGGACTGCAAACTCTCCTTTATTAAATGACCAAGGAAATCTACTTTCAAATTACCCCTGTTTGGTTGTTCTTTATTCAAATTCTGGAGTATTTTTTGCTTCTTCTTCCTTGTTGAAGGAATTTCGGAAAACTCTGGTCAATTACCCTGTTTTAGTGGTACTACCGTAACACAACCATCGCGCTCTCTCTCTCTCTCTCTCTCTCTCTCTCTCTCTCTCTCTCTCTCTCTCTCTCTCTGTGTGTGTGTGTGTGTGTGTGTGTGTGTGTGTGTGTGTGTGTGTGTGTGTGTGTGTGTGTGAGTGAGTGATGGTACGGATCTGTCATCACCAGTCATATACCTTAGATACATCTAGATTTTTTTAGGTTTTCTGCTAGATCTCAGGACAGAATACATGTTGAAGTCAGTATTTAATGTATAGTTTCTGTTTAACCCTTGCCAATCCTGGAGATGTTGCTTTCTTTTAAATCTGCCATTGTTTTTTCTCTTCTTCTGCAATAATTTTCTAACCTGTTTCGTGGACAATGAGGGATCTCTTTTGTTTCTTATTCATTTATGGTTGATTCACATTATTCTTATTTCTTAGGATTTGAGCCAAGTTTGGTTAACACTTATAAAGGTAACAGGAAAGGAGAAGAGGCTGTTTCTTCGGAAAGTGTAAAGCAGATTTTTACTTGCCAAAGAGTAGTTTTAAATGCTGATTACTCATATTAAGTCCGAAAGAAAATCCACATTTTTTAGAGTATGATTGAAAGTACAAAATCTCATATTTTTATTCCCTGAATTTCATGTAAAGAAAAACACTGCAAAGAGATCCTGTGGAGCAAACAATAATTTCCTTACTAAATTTGTTTCAGGAAAAGGATGCTCATAAAAGAAGCATTTCAGTTGCTCGGTGCTATCCAATGAAAAATCGTTTCCCAGATATTCTACCCTATGATCATTCTCGTGTTGAATTGCCTTCTACCAAGGATGATTACATAAATGCTTCATTCGTAAAGGTAATAGTGATTATTTATCATGTGTTTTGTACAGAATTGTTAAAATCTGTCATTAATACTTGAGATTCATTTACATAATGATGTAGATAAGTACATTAATTAGGATATTAAAATTGAATTATATAATGGTGGAATGTTGTTTGCATTTATAGTAAGTTACAACAGTCTCTCTCTCTCTCTCTCTCCCTCCCTCCCTCTCTCTCTCTCTCTCTCCCTCCCTCCCTCTCTCTCTCTCTCTCTCTCTCTCTCTCTCCCCTCTCTCTCTCTCTCCCTCCCTCCCTCCCTCTCCCTCCCTCCCCCCCTCTCTCTCTCTCTCTCTCTCTCTCTCTCTCTCTCTCTCTCTCTCTCTCTCCCCCCCCCCTCCCTCTCTCTCCCTCCCTCTCCCTCTCTCCCTCCCCATGTATGAATAATGTAATATGAAGTAGATACCTTCGTGATTCAATGTATATCTTGTAAGGGCTGGGCAAATACTCCACATTATGAGGGTGTTTCCATCATGAAATGTTCCGCAGCCATCACCCTAGCATAGGCTCAGGCATACCACAACCGTTTGTGTGATTCAACTTCTGGTGATTTAAATCTCACATTCTTGTCACACGAGGGGTATCACACTCGGCAAATAATCTTGTGCAAGAGACTAAGCAAATTGAAACTTAAATTTCCTACTGATATCTCCACTAACATCTTATCATAAGATACAACTTACAGACTTGTCATACAATTATAATTTTGAGTGTCTGTTCCCATAGAGAGCTTCTAGACCGTAACGTGGACTGTCTATCGTGATGGTGCCATAACAACATATTGCTTAATCTTGACTTTATGGAAGCCTTGATATTGTACTATCCTTCCTTCAGCTGATAACTCCAGGCTTTTGTACACCCCATAATAAATGTGTGTAGTGTATGAGAATGCACATTCATGCCCTCATTCAGTACACATTACAATAAAACTTTTACATTTAGACATTTAAGAGTCTGGCAAATAACCTACATTTAATGTAATGTACTTTTCTGTTCCCTTCACGGTTAATTTCAGTGAGTCCCCACACCATCAGGACGCTTGAGTTCAGTGAATCCCCTTGAATCTCATAATCAGGGTTACTGATTTCAGTTTATTCCTCCAGTTACAGTGCCACCTACCACAAATGGAAAATATTGTTTCAGATAAATCCTGTGTACTTTTTGGCATAAATTTAAATGAGGTGATACGCCCACTAAACCCGCTGGTCAGAACAGGTAACAGGATTGTGGAAAGGGCCAAAGGTTGAGGTCAGTTTCTCCTTCTAATTGTCATTTATTGTAATTTAATAAACTTTACAACCAAAGCAGCACATAGCCGGACCTTTACCGAATGCAACTCTTTCATGGCTGAAGGCCTCCAAACAAGAAGTCTTAACAAATCAACAAGATAAAAATCCAATTAAGGTAGCCATAAAATAATTTTTAAAATAAACCAGCAAACATATGCAAAGTGCAATACAAATGGCTGAGGTTCACAGTTAAATTTCAAAATTTTAGAATATATTACCATAGACTTATAAGGGCAGGAGGCCAGAATGTTTAACAGCAAGAAATCTTAAAAATTAACAAGATTAAAATGCAATTAAAGAGGCAAATCAAATAAATAAGAAAACGTGTCATGGCTCCATGGAAAGCCCTAAGGCTAAGCAGAGAAAACATACATATGCAAGGTGCAATACCAATGGCTGAAGGCCACAATTAAGTTTCAAAATTTTAAAATATATTACCATAATCTTTTAAAGATAGTAGGCCACAATGTTTAAGCTTGAAAGATAAATTAAAGAATTAATTTTGCAGAATTTTTAAGAAAAAAAGAAAAATAACCATAAGCCTTGCATCTAAGGTAGCTGACAACAGATAATTAAACTCTGGTGGCACTCAAAAGCCTCAAGGGAGGTCGGTCTGCCCTCGTTCACTTAGGCAAGACAGATAGTGAGCCCAGCTACACTTGATCTGTCGGAACCCAACCAGGGGACAGCCATGGACCGACCGACACGACGACTTGCTTGCCACCAATCGGTACATGAGAACTCAAACACACAAAAGTTATGAAGCACACAACATGAATGGATGTTGCTTGGGTAGTTGAAATTACTACTTAAGTTTGACATCCTAGGTTGGTGAACCACAAAGCTCATAGCGATCGGACAGCTCCACACACGCTCCGACACTGCGGAGGTATCTTCCCTGGTCCGCAGCAACTGACCGACTGCCCCCTGGCCCGTCTGCAACTGCTGCTCCGTCGCAGCTGCACTGCTGGTGCTTCTCCCACTCACTTCCAGACACATGACGACAGAAATACTGGCTCGGACCCAACCATGCAGAGGAAACACGCCCACTTGCAAAACGACATCCCTGCACCAGGGAAGGACCGACCCAAGTTCCACAAGATGGTAGTTGAAGGGACCCAGAAGTGCTCGGGGGAACCGGTTACACTTCGCCGAATGAGATGACCAACCTCTCAGATTCAGTACGCCGACAACATTTAAAATAACTTGTCAGAGGAAATTATGCGAACTACAAACACTTGGACGAAGACCTGAACGGTATGCAACAGTAACTAAGCACACATGAAGATGTATCACACACACACACACACACACACACACACACACACACACACACACATACATACAGCCGACTCACGAACAATCGGCGAGCCAAAACGTGTCGTCCTGTAGGACGACCGACCGCCGATCCACCAAGACCATGGCCCGGCTCAAGTGATGCGTGACGGCGATGTTAGGGCAAGCCATGCCGACGCAGATCTCACTGCTGCTCCAACCCAACTGCAGTATTGCCGCATTGCAAGTGCCCAACTGGCAGGTCCGGGCTGCGCTCCAGACATGTTCCAATTGACTGGCAGACCCAAACTCGTAACCTGAACTGCGACCAACTCCCTTACAACAGACTACGAGAGGGGATATAGCGATATGCGCTGCTAGCGCCGCTCACGGTCAGGCAAAGCAGCAACTCAGTTACAGTAATAATTTAAATTAACATAGTGAGGTGGAAGTACGTTAAAAACAGGGTGTAAAATACATGATGGTGGGCACATGAGCCATGCCATGACTCCTGAGGGATTCTCATTTGAAAATAAGAAGTTGACACCCCAGTGGGGTGTTAGGGAGCAGTCAATTTGACCACATGCAGATGTCTCCTTTGAGAACATTAACTTTACATCTGGAGGTTTTTTTTCCTGTACAAAGCATATTTTTTGAGCTACTAAATTTTACAATTTAAAACAGGCATAAATGAAAATGTAAATGCTAATTTGTTCAGCGTCTTAAATTTCTGAAAGTTTTACACTGTCTGCTATGCAATTTTGACAAAATGTTGTATTCAAATATGCACATTTTTGTATACCTACTGGAGTGGTGTAAGATTATATATCAGGGAAACAGTGTTTTGAATACAAATTTTTACAAGACAGTCTAATAAACTTTCAGATACAAATAAGCCAGATACTTTTTAGTATACCTGGTGCTTCATAATGAGTATCAGACTTTGTAAGGCTTTGTAGCAGTTACTACATTCAACTAACATTTATAAATAATGCAGCAAATGAAAGAGCAATTCGAACAATTTTTCATACAAGTGTTCAATGTGAGCACCATTCATCACGGGGCACACATTGAGTCGACAGGCAAGATCTTCCCTAACCTTGATCAATGTGTCTGGAGTAATTGTTGCAACAACTTCTTCAATCCTGTTTCTCAAGTTGAGTAGATCAGTTAGTAGAGGAGGCACATACTCATCATCCTTTATGAAACACAAAACGTAAAAATCACATTGCATCTTATCGGATGAACATGGACTCCATGCGAAATAAATTCTGTTATCTGGCCCCTTACAGCCAATCCAGTGCTCGGGTACAATGTCGTTAACTGACTGCATGCTGAGTTATGTCAATGAGGCAATACACCACCATGCTGCCAAACAAAGTTCTGTGGGTTAGCTTCTTCCAGAGGAAAGAGCCATAGTTCTAATGCACCAAGATAAGAAACACCAATTACAATACCGTCACAGAAAAAGAAGGGCCCATGAACTTTTTTGCCATGAATGGCACAAAAAACATTCAATTTAGTAACTGTACAGTCTTGTGGGGATTTGCTGACCTCCAGATGTACACATTATGTGTGAACACACTTCCATTTAGGTGAAGTGTCAATTCATCACAGAAGATGACACAGTCCAGAAAATCTGTCATGCAGCAACATTTCATTTGCAAAGTTGGCACGCTAATCATGGTCTACAACTTGAACAGTGTTGTTTGTATACCTGTTACAAGCTTTAATATCTGTTCAAGTTGCTCCTTCATATGATATATTATTTGTAATTGTTAGTTTAATGTAATAAATGCTGCAGAGACTTAAAATCCCTATATTAATTTTGAAACATGCAGTATATGGTACCTAAATATACAGGATGTAAATTTTAAGTTGACAAACCAAAATAACTTGAAAAATAAGTTTCACATGAAAAAATGTGTAGTATCCATAGTTGATTATTTTCGAGGGGGGCATGTGCAGGTGTTAAATTAGTCCGCCACCCCAGCCTCCTGGGGGTGGGGACTTTAAAATTTCAAATGGGAAACCCCATTTTTTTTTTTTTATTGGAGGATCAGATTCTACATAAAAAACTATGTACATTTTGTCTTAAACATTTGTTTTGATTCTTGCTATTTGGCACTGTAGTTCAGGAAACTCGATGTTATCATTTTTGGGTGGAGAATGGTTACGGATAAATAAAACATACTTACTTACTTCTTAAATTTTGATTTGCTAAAACTAAAACTCTCCCCATAGGGTGGGATTTGAGAGAGAGGAATTAGAGTTTTACAAATGTTGGCCACGAAACAAACACAACTTATCTGAATTTGCATAAAAAATTATTATTTGGGTCAACATTTGTAAAACTCTAATTCCTCTCTCTCAAGCCCCACCCTGTGGGGAGAGAGGGAGAGTTTTAATTTTAGGAAATCAAAATTTACGAAGTAAGTAAGTATTTTTTATTTATCTGTAACCATTTTCCAGGCAAAACTGGGAACATGGATTTTCTTGAATTACAGCGCCAACTACCAAGAATCAAAATAAATGCTTAAGACAAAATGTATGTAGTTTTTTATGTAGAATCTAGATCTGCAACAAAAAATGGGGTTTCCCATTTGAAATTTAAAAGTTGCCTCCCGCCCCACCCCCAGGGGACTGGGGTGGCGGGGTAATTTTAACACCAGCAGATGCCCCCCTCGAAAATAATCAACTTTGGATTCTACACATTTTTTCCTGTGAAGCTAGTTTTTTGAGTTATTCTGGTTTGTCAACTTAGTGTTTACACCCTGCATAATGTATAATGGGGAAACATTAGCAAAAATAATGAAAATTTCTCAACTGGCTTACTTCATATTTTACATGACACTCTAATAACATTCTCATGGACATGTAAACTATTAGATAAATTTTGTCTCCTGTATGTATTATTTCTCCTTTATACACAATTTTAAACAAAACTTGCATGCCCAACTATTGTGTGTGCTATTCTGTTTTCTTTCTCACAGTGTGTTTTAATGTAAAATGGAAAAGTTGTATTTATGGCTTATCAGCTTATGATTAGCATACTACTACAGAATATGGATCATCCAAAACTTTGTAATCCTACCCATTCACAGATTAAAACTGTGCAAAATATTGTCAACGAAGCTCCTATCCTCGCAGATCCAGCAGCACAAGAGGTCTCTCATATCACACATACCAATGAGCACAATCAGTTTTTCCCATTCATTTTAAGCAATTTCATTTCCAAATCTAGGTTTTGTTGGCAATAACAATAAACAATGCTCAGTGTCAGAGAGACCATTTTGCCTAGCAAAATTCTCATGTTTATTAATTAAAAATCTTAAATTATGAAAGTTTTTCACTGATTTATTTGAAGTTTGGACACAATTTTGCATTCACATATGCATGTTTTTATATAACTACTGGAGTCCCACATAAATATATAAAAACATATGTATCCAAATGCAACACTGTGTCAAAATTTCAAAGAAATTCTTGAAAAACTTTGAAATTTAAGATTTTGAACAAAACATTTACATTTTCACTTATATATGGTGTTTTTTAAGATGATAGAACTGAATATCACAAAAATGTGTATTGTATGAAAAAAATTTTGCAGATGAAAAGTTACTATTTTCAAGGGGAACATCTGTCTGGTTTAAAACTGGCCACTCCCTGACCTGACCCTCCCCTGTCCCATGGGGGGATCAATTTTTTATTGTCAAATAGAAATCGCACAATTTTATTGCAGATTCGCATTCTATGACAAAAAAACCTAGAGTTTACTGAAAGCATTTCTTTCATTTTTGGCAGACGGAGCTGTAACTGACAAAATTTAATTTTTCCCATTTTTGCAATTGAGAACAGACTCACTTGATCCTACTTGACATTTTTTTATAAAAATGTAAACTTTCTGTGTCAAACAGTTAATATTATTGTTAAAAATTTAATTTAGTTTTGCAAATTTGTTTGTACAGAAAAAGTTTTACGATTAGACATTTAAAAATCCGCCAAATAAGCTACTTTTAACATAATGTACTTTCCTGTTCCCTTTGGGGTTAAGTTCGAGCCCCTACACCATCAAGCTGCTTGATTTCACTGAGTCCCATTGAATCTCGTCATCAGGGTTACTGATTTCAGTGTGTTCTTCCATCCAGTCACTGTTAACTCTCGCACCGATTACAGTACCACCTACCAGGAAACATTCCTCTTGGCATGTGGCTTCCACCTAGCAGTCAACATCAATCCACTTTTGATATTTATCGAACAGAATTTTCTGTCACTATGTGAAGATATCTGTCAGTTGTGAAGACATGAAACTGATAGGTCCTCTTTGTTTTAGGTAACTAGCTGATCCACTGTAACATGATAATCCATCATTGCAGTCCCTTTTGACAGCAATGTGACATGAAAATCTGAAATTTCCATGACAGTTATTCACAATAGAGGCAATAGTTCAAACCTGATAACTTTCATTCCCATTCACAAAATTTATAATTTCACTCAAAATACCATGGTCACCACTCTCAGCAGTTCAGTAAATTCCTTGCTTTGCTGATGACAACAGTGAACCAAATGTGTTCAGACTATTCATCAGCCCCCTTTTATGGCTACTTCACGTGTGTGAATTATGTTAACAATCATCATTAACTGTGTGCTGCAGATATCGTATCGAAGATAGATGCATAATACCTCCCAACTGCACACTTTCTTTCGTATTCTACTTATCCTGTGAAATAAGAAACTGAGCCATTCTGCTGGTGACTTGTTTGATGCCTGTTCCTGTCTAAATTTCATCTTTGTATACCAAAACTGCCAGTTCATCACTTGTAACTATTATTATTATTATTATTTTCACTTTCGATTATTCCCATTTAAGAGAGCGTTTGAACTTGAATTCCTTTATGATGATTGTTTATGTTTCTTCTGAGCTTGTAACTATAATTTATTCTAATTTAAAATCTTCTTGTGTACACAAGACAGAGATTACTGACAAAACAATATGCATAAATTAATAATAGTGGAAAGCTCTGGTCATTGTACGTGATAGAGGTGGGAGGGTGGCAGCAAAAAATAGACAGGTCAGAAAATGAAACAGAACGAATAAAGGAATAGTTACTGTAAAGAAATGCTAAGACAGAAGAAATTAACACCAGGTGGATGGCGAGAACCAAGCACATGATGTAATTCCAGTTCCCACCTGCAGGATTCTGACATCTGGTGTCTGCGGGAAGAATCCAGTTGGCACACATGGTGAAACAGGCATTGAGGTCAAATCTGTCACGTTTTAGAGTTTGCGGTGCAACAGGATATAGTATGTTGCCAGCATACACCCTCTGCCAATGCTCATTCATCCTAACAGATAATTTGGCGGTAGTCATGCCACTGTAAAAGGCCAAACAGTGTTTACATTACAGCTGGTATACGACATTTGTCATTTTACAAGTGGCTCTTGCCATGATGGTATACATTTTGCCAGTTACAGGGCTGGTATAGGTGGCGGTAGGAGGGTGCGTAGAGCACGTCTTGCAGCGGGGACAGTCACAGGAGCCATAGGGTAGGGAGATGGATGCAGGAGGAGCATAGAGTCTGACAAGGATACTGCGGAGATTGGAAGGACACTAAAAAGCTATTCTAGGTGTGGTGGGCAAAATGTCAGAGAGAATGGAACTCATGTTAGGCCGTGATTTTAGGAAGTCATAGCCTTGTTGAAGTAGCTGATTAATACTTTCAAGACTATCTTAATACTGAGTTACAAGAGGGATCAGCAGTACCAGGATTGGATGCAATGTCTCTGGAAATCTGCTTTTGAACTAGGCTGGTAGGGCAATTACGTCCAGAAGGCTGAGGTAATAATGGTGGTGTATTGCTGTAAAGTGTATGCATCTAAACAAATATGTTTGCCTCAAATGCCAAGCATGCAGCCAACCTTTGATGAGGTTAAAGTGAATATGAACAAAAATGGAATGGAATTTGGAATAGGACCATGTGAAATTTAATTAGGAGAAAGTATTTAGAGAGTCTAAGAATTTTTACAGTTTAGCCTCACCATGAGTCCATATGGCAAAGATGTCATCAATGTATCTAAACTAAACCAGCGGCTGAAGGTTTATCGATCCCGGTATGGCTTGCTCCAAGCAACCCATGAATGTATTGGTGTAGGAAGGGCCATCATGGTTCCCGTGGCTTTTGTATGTCTGACCCTCAAAGGTATAGTAGTTGTTGGTAAGTATAAAGTTAAAGTGAGTGGGTAGGATTTCATAGATTCAGAATCAAGTGGGTGATGATTGAGAAATGTTCAGCAGCATACAGACCATATGTTCGGCAGCATACAGACCATATAAATGAGGGACATTGGTGTAGAGGGAGGTGGCATTAATAGTTACAAGCAAGGAGCATTGTAGGAGTCGACTGGGTACAGATTTCAGATGATGTACAAAATGGTTGGTGTCTTTAATATAGGAGTGAAGTCTTTGTACTATATATTGCAGGTGTTGATTAACTAAGACAGATATATATTTGATAGGTACATTGAAGCCAGCAACCACGAGAAATCCAGGGTGATTGGGTTTGTGGATATTAGGAAGAAGGTAAAAGGTGAGGGGGGTGTGTGGTTTGGGTGGGGTCAGAAGTTCTGTGGATTGAGGTATTTATCCTTGTGAGGAGTCTTGGAGCCCTGCTCTTCCCATTTCAAACCTCCTCAACCTATCCCTGTCTTCTCCCTGAGGAAGAAATTACTTGTTCTGAAACCTAAGCTAGTGACATGCCTATCGGCAACACAGGTATTTTGCCTCCTGAAAGTAAGTACTGCCCAGCAAATCGTTCTTGTAATTTTGAAGTTTCCTTGGATGAATTTTCCCTTTCACACAAAATCCTGTTCTTTTGTTTTAATTTATTTCTAATTCAAGAAGAATGATGTTATTCATTTATATCTTGTCTTAATTATATGATAAAACAGTGAGTTTTTCTGTTTTATTTGAATGTATTCTAAATGTGATGATTGTGTTGCAGGACTTGACACCAGACACACCATCATTTATTGCTACACAGGCTCCATTGCCATCTACGTATGCAGACTTCTGGATGATGGTTTGGGAACAGCAAGTTGAAGTTGTTGTGTGTCTTCTTAGTGACACAGAGGTAATTTCTGCAGTCATAGCCTTATTCCCCAGATGTTTAAACCAGGATATTCCTTGGGTAAGAGTGCTGAAACATGTCTGGGTAAAACAAAATTCCAAAGGTGTCTTGCCTAAGGCAAAATTCCTCATCCAATTTTTATAGCAAGCCTGGAATTAAGTAGAACTGCAACATCACAAGATGATCAGGCTGTTCCTGTTTGTGTGCTCATGCCATAGGCAGCCTGTCAACTGGCTGCAGCCTACACAGTTGTAGCACCTCAGCTGAGTGCCCTTGAGCAGAGGTGACCAAGTGACTTGCAGACATGCAGAACAAGGAGTGAATACTGTGCAGTAGATCTACCTGACAGCTAGCCTGCACCTGGGCATGGGCAAACTGACAGGTGCCCATGCCCCATGTAGCAGCAATGGAATAGCTTGTTGTAAACAGTATGTTGCTCCTTCTTCAACTTTAATGAATATTATTCAAGTGTGAATCTATTTACGAGAATGATAAAAATGTGTATTTACGACAGAGCTGACAGAATCGGTTCTTTCATCAAAATTGAAAATGAGTGACAGGATAGGGGAAGGAAAAAGTAATGTCAGATTATGACTCTGGTGAGACGACATACAGGAAGTGGTTAGAGGCTAACAATAGAGTAACAGTCGGGATTTTGTCAAGAAGATGCTTAATATTGAGCTGGGGATGGTTAAAAAGTAAATTTGGAATGAAAAAACGGGAAGGAAATACAAGCTGCAAATACAAACAAAATAATGATGAACACACAAAGTGTATTGTTAACTATGTCAGTCAAAGGAAAAAAGAATGGCGAAAATAAATTCAAAGACAGGAAGAAATGAGAAAAGAGGAAAAGAAAAAAATGGAATGCAGAATACTGTGTGTTGGTTGCAAAGAAATTGGTATATGATGCGCCTGCATTCACTGCTGACACTCTGTGACCTGGTAATAAATATCAGTCACAGAGCTGGAATAGGATCAGTCACAGAACTGGAATAGGACGAAGTGGGCACATGTATGTGATAGATTTTGCTTCTGAGTCTTCTAAGCAGACCTATGACGCAAGAGGGCTTGGACACGAGTAGCATAGGGATAGACAGGGATATTGTATAGATTCGGCAGATGATGGAACACAACTTTGAGAAACTTTGGAGATGAGTGGGGTGAGCACTTGTTATTTCTGAGCTAAATGAGAGGCTGTCAGAGCCATGGTGGAAAATATGGTATAATATTGTCAGTCCTAGATCACTTTGACTGATGGAAGATGTCCTGCTGTGTGGCTGATCAGTAGATCTACAAGGACTGTGGGCTGTGGTCTGTAGATGAAACATGGGTTATCTGTTTCTGAACAAGGTGGGCAGGTAGCTTATCTGCATAAGCCTCAGCAAGACATCGACTACTGGATTGAGTCTTTCCTTCTCATCCTGTCCGGTAAGTCTCCCCTGACCCGGGGATATGGGTGACTTTTCTGAACTGTACCCCTTTCCCTAAAGCTCTCCAGTTCTTTTCCTTCAGCCCTCTTCCTTCCCCTTCAACTCTTCTGCCATAAGAAGGAACCACTGGTTCCAAAACCGTGTAAAAGTTAAACACTTTTGTTTTTGTGTTCCCATGCCGTCACTTGCTGAGTAGACTTTTTATCTATCCATTTACAGTAGACTAGTGGAGTGGCCTTACATACTTCATGTAACTACATTCATACACATCTGTCATAGGATAGTGCCCCCTTCATCACTCAGAGTCTCTAATGATAGAACAATAGAAACCACAGTCTGTGAAAGTGCTTTAACTAAATCCCATTGTGCCTCAAAATGAGGGATATCGTCCACGATATTCCAAGTCACCCCTCCAGAAATGATATTTTGTTTCCCAGATATTTGTCCATCCCCAAAACATTCCTGCTTCCCAAGCCCCCACCCTAATATTATAGCTCTGAGGAGCACCTAAGTGCAAAAACTGTCCCAGCCGTGTCATTGCAACCATTTTACAACAGTGACCAATTGCAAACTACACACCCAGATTAATGGCCCCCTTCTCACCTTACTCCAGATTGCTACTTTCATTCAACACAACAGTTGCATTCCAGTCATAGCTTGCCGTAGATGGCGGTCATATGTGTGTGAGATGTGTTTGCTTGTGTGAATGTGTGTGTGTTCTCTTTTCTGCAGAAGGCTTTGGCCAAAAGCTATATGTGTAACAGTCTTTTTGTTGTGCCTGTCTGCAACTCAGTGTGTCATCTTTATGGTGAATTACAATCTAAACTAATGGTTTAGTAGTATTCACACCTGCCAACACTTTCTTTCTTTGGATCTGGAATTATTAGATTTTTCTTTGAAGTCTGAAGGTATTTTGCCTGTCTCTTATATCTTGCAGACCAGTTGAAGTAGTTTTGTCATGGCTGACTCCCCCAAGGATTTCAGTAATTCTGAGGAAGTATCATCTGCCCCAGGGGCCTTGTTTTGACTTACAACTCTTAGTTCTCTGTCATAATTCTCATAGTATCGTATCTCTGATCTGTAAAATAAGCGAAAAGGCAGCCACTCACCGATAGCAGATTTATATGTAATGCATGGACACATATAACAGAAACCAGTATTCGCGCTAACTTTAAAGCTCTTCCAGAATGAGATTTTCACTCTGCAGCGGAGTGTGCGCTGATATGAAACTTCCTGGCAGATTAAAACTGTGTGCCCGACCGAGACTCGAACTCGGGACCTTTGCCTTTCGCGGGCAAGTGCTCTACCAACTGAGCTACCGAAGCACGACTCACGCCCGGTACTCACAGCTTTACTTCTGCCAGTACCTCGTCTCCTACCTTCCAAACTTTACAGAAGCTCTCCTGCGAACCTTGCAGAACTAGCTGTGAGTACCGGGCGTGAGTCGTGCTTCGGTAGCTCAGTTGGTAGAGCACTTGCCCGCGAAAGGCAAAGGTCCCGAGTTCGAGTCTCGGTCGGGCACACAGTTTTAATCTGCCAGGAAGTTTCATATCAGCGCATACTCCGCTGCAGAGTGAAAATCTCATTCTGGAAACATCCCCCAGGCTGTGGCTAAGCCATGTCTCCGCAATATCCTTTCTTTCAGGAGTGCTAGTTCTGCAAGGTTCGCAGGAGAGCTTCTGTAAAGTTTGGAAGGTAGGAGACGAGGTACTGGCAGAAGTAAAGCTGTGAGTACCGGGCGTGAGTCGTGCTTCGGTAGCTCAGTTGGTAGAGCACTTGCCCGCGAAAGGCAAAGGTCCCGAGTTCGAGTCTCGGTCGGGCACACAGTTTTAATCTGCCAGGAAGTTTTAAAGCTCTTGTTCTTTTTCTAGCAAAAGTACACACATTCACATATGCGACCACATGGGCATCCAAATGCACAGTCCTGCGACTTATTTTGTGTATTGTTCCATCCAGGAATTTCCATTGTTGTTATACATATCTTCCCTCTTATCTTCCCTGTCTATAATACAGGGTGATTCAAAAAGAATACCACAACTTTAAAAATGTGTATTTAATGAAAGAAACATAATATAACCTTCTGTTATACATCATTAAAAAGAGTATTTAAAAAGGCTTTTTTTTTTTTTCACTCAAAAACAAGTTCAGAGATGTTCAATATGGCCCCCTCCAGACACTCGAGCAATAGCAACCCGATACTCCAACTCGTTCCACACTCTCTGTAGCATATCAGGCGTAACAGTTTGGATAGCTGCTGTTATTTCTCGTTTCAAATCATCAATGGTGGCTGGGAGAGGTGGCCGAAACACCATATCCTTAACATACCCCCATAAGAAAAAATCGCAGGGGGTAAGATCAGGGCTTCTTGGAGGCCAGTGATGAAGTGCTCTGTCACGGGCTGCCTGGTGGCCGATCCATCGCCTCGGGTAGTTGACGTTCAGGTAGTTACGGACAGATAAGTGCCAATGTGGTGGCGCTCCATCCTGCTGAAATATGAATTGTAGTGCTTCTTGTTTGAGCTGAGGGAACAGCCAATTCTCTAACATCTCCAGATACTGTAGTCCAGTTACAGTAGCACCTTCGAAGAAAAAGGGACCAAAAACTTTATTGGCTGAATTCTCTGTAAACTGTTTATACCAACGTTTAATACACCACCTATCAGGAGGTTTAACACCATACTTCGTTCGAAATGCACGCTGAACAACTGTCGTCGATTCACTTCTGCCGTACTCAATAACACAAAAAGCTTTCTGTTGAGCGGTCGCCATCTTAGCATCAACTGACGCTGACGCCTAGTCAACAGCGCCTCAAGCGAACAAATGTACAACTAAATGAAACTTTATAGCTCCCTTAATTCACCGACAGATAGTGCTTAGCTCTGCCTTTTGTCGCTGCAGAGTTTTAAATTCCTAAAGTTGTGGTATTCTTTTTGAATCACCCTGTATAATAATATAGTTCATTTCCCTCGTATAGCCACTCTGTGTATTCCTTCTACTTTTCAGTTTTCTCTTCTTTGGTTAGGACTGGCTTTCCACCTGAGCTATTTGTAGTCATACAGTGGCTTCTCTTTATTCCAAAGGTCTCTCTAATTTCTTTGTTGGTGGCATCTATCTTTTCCTAGTTATATATGCTTCTACAGCTTTACATTTGCCCACTAGCTGTGCTTCTGTAGTTATTTCACACTTTCTGTCAATCTCGTTTTTTAGATATACAGGGTGCCCCAAAATAATGTATACACTCTTTGAAACTGAACATCTCTTTAATGAAAGGGGTTATAAATACAATTTTAGTGGGGTTAGGTGCCTCATGGTCCGACTTAAGGTGGTAAATGTTCAAACTGGTGTCTGTCCATCACAATACACCGTTGATGACGACTTACGACTGAGTGGCATGCCAACTTTATTGTTTCCAACGGAATAGCATCACAGACTTGCACAATTTGATCTCTAAGATCATCCAGTGTGTGTGGTCTCACAGCGTAAACTGTGTTCTTGTGAGTACCCCACAGAAAGAAGTCTAGAGGAGTGAAATCTGGAAATAGAGTGGGATACTCCACACTCCCTCTTCATCCTAACCACCTGGCAGGGTATGTATGATTGAGAAATGCCCTCACATGCAGGTGAAAGAGAGGTGGCGCCCCATCCTGTTGAAAGTAATAATCTTCATTTCCAAACACAACACTAAGACCAAGAGTTATCATTTCCAAGTACGAGTCACCCATGACAGTGTTGTCAAAGAAGTGCAGCCTGATTAACCCTCTAGAAGACAGACCACACTAGACTCTTACTCGTGGTAGATTAACATGCCTTTGCTCGGTTACGTATGGATTCTCCCTAGCCCAGTATACACAATTATGGTGGTTAATTGTTCTATCAAGTTTAAACATCACTTCATCTGACCAAAGAATTCGATCATGGAAACGTTGCTCTTCTTCACATCTGTTAATGAACCGCTCACAAAATTTGGTTCGCCTATGAGGATCATCCTCATTAAGAGCATGGAGGAGTCTGGAAATGTAATGCTCAAAGTTCTGAGACCACAAAATTGTATGAACACTGCTTCTGCAGATCCCAGTCTCACAAAAGCATTGCCTCACAGATTTCTTCAGGGATTGTATGTATGCCTGAATTACTGCATCAACACTCTCATTGTCTATTGAACTTCTCTTTCCTCCGCTATCTGTCTTCTCCATATCGTGCACTGTTCCTTCAACTTCAAACTTGTCTCTGATTCCTGTAATTGTTACTCTTGTCAGTGGTGGTGTTCCAAATTCATCTCTGCAGCGCCAGCCTATTGCACTCACATTCCCTGTTCTCCAGTAACACTTTAGCAACCATTTCCATTGTTCAATGCTGATAACCCTGAAACAAAAGAAAGCATTGTTGTGTTTTTCACTGCCTTCTAAATTATTACCCATAAAATTGTATTTCTGTCTCCTTTAATTACAGAGATATTCAATTGTTGCGGTTACAACAGTCTCGGTTGATTAATCTAGTCTTGTAACGTCAGCCAACATGGCCTTGCTATGCATTACTGTAAATGGCTGAAAGCAAGGTGAAACTACAGCCTTTACTTTCCCTGAGGACATGCAGCTCTGGTGTGTGGTTAAGTGATGGCTGCATCCACTTGGACTGTTAGAACCCTTAATCGGGAAGGGAAATCGATACACTGAATTTGTATGTAGTGGAATTAGTAACGTTTGGTGGCAGGAGGAACGGGGCTTCTGGGTGTGTGAGTATTGGATTATAAATACAAAATCAGATATGAGTAATACAGGAGTAGGTCTCACAATGAATAAGAAAACAGGAATATGGGTAAGTTACTGTGAGCAGCACAGTGAATTCATTATTGTAGCCAAGATAGGCGCAAAGCCAACACACATCAAAGTCATGCCAGTTTACACATCATCTAATTCAACAGATAATGAAGATATTAAAAGAATGTATGATGAGATAAGAGACATTATTCAGATACTTAAGAGAGAGGAAAAGTTAATTGTGAGCAGTGACCGGAATTTGGCCATACGAAGAGGAAGAGAAAGAAAAATAGTAGCAAAATATGAACTGGGGAGAAAGGAATGAAAGAGGAAGCCATCTCATAGAGTTTTGTGCAGAGTATAATTTAATTGTCACAAACACTCATTTAGGAATCGAGAAAGGAGGTTGTATATGTGGAAGAGACCTGGAGACACGGGAAGGTTTCAGATTGATTATATAATGGTGAGACAGATTTCGGAACAAGATTTTAAACTGTAAGACATTTCCAGGGGGCAGTTGTGATCTTTAACTTTAACCATAATTTGTTGGTTATGGATAAATTACGAAAAGGTGGAAATTAAAGAGATGAGACATGGATAAGTTTAAAGTATTAGTGGTTGTTGAGTGTTTTAAAGGCAGCATTAGGCAACAATTGACTGAAATGGGGAAAAGGAATGGGTAGCTTTGAGAGACAAAATAGTGAAGGCAGCAGAGAATCAAATAGTTAAAAAACAATGATTAATAGAAAGCCTTGGATGTCTTAGGAGACATTGAATGTAATTAACAAAAGGAGAAAATATAAAAATGCAGCAAATGAGACAGGCAAAAGAGAACGCAAACATATGATAAAAGGAGATTGACAGAAAGTCCAAAATGCCTAAGCAAAAGTAGCTATAGGATAAAAGTAAGTTTGTAGAGACATATACCTTGCATTTGCCAAGTCGCTCTGCAGCAGCAAGCCTCACATGTCTTGTCTTGCGGAGCACATAAGGTCGGCAGCACATTCAAGTCTCGTCTGCCCATGTCCCATGAACCTGTGGTGATATATTACCCCCAGATATGTAAGCAATGTGACTGCCTCCAAAAGTTTACCACTAATTCTGTAATCAATTACTACTGGGTTATTTCTGCCAGGTGTACCGGTATGAAATGAGCGTTTTTTTGTGAAAATGAAACACTAATTTTGAATTGAAAAGTAAAAACATATTATTCAAAGTACTGACCATTGCTTTCTATACATTTTCCACCTTTCTAGCGATTTGTGGACACCACACCAATAGAAATGTTCGTCTTTTGAAGCAAACCAATCAGACACCCAATTTTCGACTTCTTCGTAGGAATCAAAATGTTCCTCAGCCAACGTGTGTCCCATTGATGAAAACAAATGGTAATCGGAAGGGGCCAAGTCTGGTGAATACGGCGTGTGGGGTAGCAGCTCCCAGCCAAGTGTTTTGATTGTATCCTGAACCAGTTTTCCTTTGTGTGCAGGTGCATTGTCGTGTAAAAAAATTACTTTGCCATGTCTTCTGGCCCATTCTGTTCTTTTTTCGATTAATGCATAGTTCAAATTGATCATTTGTTGTCTGTAGCGATTAGTTTTCACAGTTTCACCGGGTTTTAGAGGCTCATGATAAACCATACCTTTCTGATCTCACCAAGCACAGAGCATTGTCTTCTTGCCGAATTGATCTCGTTTTGCAGTCGATGTTGATGGTTGTCCCGGATCAACCCTGATTTTTTTCCCATTTAGGATTCTTAAAATAAATCTATTTTTCATCGCCAGTAATAATTCGATGCAAAATTGATTTTCTTTCATGTCTTTGAAGCAAAATTTGACAAATGGTTTTTCGGTTTTCCATATGTCTTTCATTCAGTTCATGTGGCACCCATTTTCCACACTTTTGGATCTTTCCCATAGCTTTCAAACGGCCAGAAATTGTTTGTTGTGCAACATTTAGCATTGCTGCCATTTGCTTCTGACTCAAAGTATCATCTTCATCCAATATTGCTTGCAATTCGACGTCTTTGAACTTTTTTGGTGGTCTTCCACGTTCTTCATTTCTTACGTCAAAATCATTATTTCTGAACTGTTGAAACCATCTTTTGCACATCGCTTCTGATAGAGCATGATCACCATATGCCTCAATAAGCATTCGATGCGACTGTGCAGCACTTTTTTTCAAATGAAAACAAAAAATTAATGCTTTCCGCAAATCATCACTTTCTGGTACAAAATTCGACATTGTTAACACGATGAAAACATATGATATTTGTTCCATGACTTAATGTATACTAAATATCTTTGACAGATGTCATACCAACCAAACAAAAAAAAAATAAAATTGAGGCTCGTTCACAACAAATGTTCCCTATCGACACATTTGTATCTTAACGCTCATTTCATACCGATACACCTGGTATATTTCCATCTGTTATGACCATTATCTTGTATTCATTTGTGCTTAAACAGAGTTGCCATTTTCAAACCAATTGTAATTACTGCCGTCTTTGTTCTGTATTTCCTTACAGTTATCCAGTAGCGAAGCATTGTCCATGAAAATTCAGGGAGGTCTGCTCACTATTTAATGTATTGAAAAAATTAGTAGCGGAGCCTTTGTCAGTGGAGATAACAATTTTTTTTTTATAGGTGGTAGATAGGGGTTATTTGTGATCTGTTGGATGGGTGAGAAAGAAATGTTTCTGCCGTGTTATCAGATGAAGGAAGGTACGTCTTTGGCAGGTCTAGCGTTGTCGAAAGTGAGGTAAGGATAAAAGTTAGGCCCTTGAATGGGAATTAAGCCTGTGCGGGATTGAGGTTATTGAGGCCAAGTTGATGACAGTATTGTTGGTCTATGTGGATAAGGAGTGTGTGATGTTAGCTAGACACAGAGATCGGAGGGATGCTGTTATGGTCATTGTGGCGAATGATGTTAAAAGTTGAGAGTGTAATTTAGCAAGTTAGGCAGTTTTTAAGGTGGCATTTTGTGTGTGTGTGTGTGTGTGTGTGTGTGTGTGTGTGTGTGTGTGTAATCTACAAAACTCATACTCTAGTTCTGAAATATGTGACTGAGAGATACTAGCCTTAAATGTGCAGACTATCCAAAAAATTGAGAGTCTAGTGGGTAATCTAAAGAAACAGTTTGGAAGTAACTGTAAAATTCTAATCAGCAGGGATAGGGAATGTTTTCTGCTGCTACATTCTTTGTGAGAAGAAAAAATGCTGAAAGTTACCTTATTGAATGCAGGCTAAGGGCAGTGAGGAACCAGTCAGGATGTACTCACATGTGTAAACCATATCGTTGTAATATGTGTAGACTTCTGCTGCGTAAAAGAAATTATTATTATTGCTATTATCATTACCGTTTCATCACCACCACTATCATTATTACTAGTATTATTGACAATAAGTTAACTCAGAAACATTTTGTAAAATATGATTTCATAAAGTTGTTTTTATTTTTTATTTTCCCCCTACACCCAGCTGACTTTATTTGTACTTGCAACTTATGTAACTTCAGCAAAGTGGAGAAACAGAGTATGTTATATTTTTTTTGTCTCTTAGACTCTAAAAAGTGCTGTTAATTTTTTTCTGTCTGTATTGGCTGAATTGTCTTTATGTTTGATGGTCTTGAGAGCTCTTGTATAATTTTATTGCTATATACAGTTGTTTTCCAATGCATGTAATTAGTCCTGTGTCCAGTATTGAGCCAATGTGACACACCCATTCATCCCTTACTGCTCTTCTATGTGTATTGAATGTCATGAACTGACACACTTACAACAAACAATGTTAATACATTAAATTTTCAGAATTTTGCTGTCTGTAAATGGCCACTTTCTTGCTGAATGATTTCTTTTTTTGTAATAAATATTTTACAACTCCAGATAAGCTATTTTTATGTAATTTTGTATGCATATTAATTTCTGTGCTGTTTTTCTTTTTCAGTTGGAAGGACAGATTTATTGGCCACAGGAGAAGGGAAGTGAACTGACAATGGGAAAAATGAAGCTCAGTTTACAAAGTTGCAATGTTCGCCCAAATTGGACTGAAAGAATAATTTCTGTGTCTCTTGGTGAAACCAGAGCGAGAAGGGTGATTGTTCACTTGCAGTTTACAGCTTGGCCTGGGAGGTAAGGGGAAGTATGAATTATAGTTGTACAACTATTTAACAGTTTTTCATGTGCCCTCATGTTTTGTTGATGCACACACCATGGAGAAATAACCTGGTGTAATCTGCAGCCATTCTTACGCTACCCAACGAAGTTATGAATTATCCTTTACTCAAACAAAGTGTGTTGATTATTTGACTACTCCTCCTTAATGTTAGTCTCCCCTTGCCCTAATAATGAGAAGATACTTCACATCATGGCGTCTGAATGACCTGCCTTCCTTTCCAATATTAAACTTCATATCCCTTTCTCATTACCGAGGAAGGGATTAATAGTTCTGAAGACTAAGAAATTTTTTCTTCATTTATTTATTTCTGTCGGCAGTATTCAGATTTGCCTTCTAAAGGCAATACGCAGAGGCTTTCTTGTAGGGTCTCCCATTGCAGTTACTTGAGCGTTCTTGAGATGCTCTTACACTGTCTAAAAAAATTTGTGATGAAGCAAGCAGCTCTTCTTTGAATATTCCCTCTGTTACAGTCTCAGACTGATAAGTTCTAAATAACTCAGCAGACCGGAGATTTTTAGGTTACCTTGTCCATGGATGAATTAAACTTTCTTAGGATTCTTTAAATAAATGTCAGTCTAACGTGCTTTTTCCACAGCTAGATGTATGTGGTGGTTCCGTCTCCTGATGATGCACTTGTCTCTGATCAACACTGCCATTGAGAGGAACTTTCTGGGTTCTATTACTTAAGAAGTCTTTGAGCAGTCACATACCTGAGAACCTATAACATATACTTCTACCTTCGTTAACAATCTGTGTAGGGGCATCGTGTCAAATATTTTGTTTTATTTTATTTTATTTACACTTCAAGTTCCGTAGGACCAAATTGAGTAGCAAATCTCCAAGGTCATGGAACGTGTCAGTACATGAAATCACAACATAAAAGTAATAACAGATAAAAATAAATGTTTATGAACCCGAAAAAAGTCAGTCCATAAGTTTAAGTAAACACAGTCAACAATACAACAAGAATCAGCTTAATTTTTAAAGGAACTCCTCGACAGAATAGGAGGAGTGACCCATGAGGAAACTCTTCAGTTTCGATTTGAAAGCACGTGGATTATTGCTAAGATTTTTGAATTCAAGTGGTAGCTTACTGAAAATCGAATGCAGCAGTATACTGCACACCTTTCTGCACAAGAGTTAAGGAAGTCCGATCCAAATGCTGGTTTGATTTCTGCCGAGTATTAACTAAGTGAAAGCTGCTTATTCTTGGGAATTGACAGGCCAATGTCAAAATACCCAGACTCATGAACAGGAGTTTACGAAAGTTTCGTGAACTTATACCACTTCTGAGCCAAAAATATCCTTTTAGAATGGGACGGGTTACCCCAAAACATAATACCATACGACATAAGTGAATGAAAATCAGCAAAGTAGACTAATTTTCATGTCGAACAATCACTCCCTTCAGATACCGTTCGAATAGTAAAAATGGCAGCAGTAAGTCTTTTCAACAAGATCCTGAATGTGGACTTTCCACGACAGCTTACTATCTATCTGAACACCTATAAATTTGAGCTGTTCAGTTTCACTAATCATATGCTCATTCTGTGAAATTGAAATGTCAGATTTTGTTGAATTGTGTGTTACAAACTGTAAAAACTGAGTCTTACTGTGATTTAGCATTAGTTTATTTTCTACAAGCCGTGAATTTAGGTTATGAACTGCACTGTTTGAAACCAAGCCAGTGTTGCACACAATATCCTTTACTACCAAGCTAGTGTCATCAGAAAAGAGAAATATTTTAGAGTTACCCACAATACTAGAGGACATATCATTTATATAAATAAGGAACAGGGTTGGCCCCAACACTGATCCCTGAGGCACCCCCCACTTGTCTGTACCCCACTCAGACCCCACACCACAGCCATTCTCAACATTGTGAATAATGACCTTTTACTGTCTGTTGCTAAAGTAAGAGGTGAACCAATTGTGAGCTACTCCCCGTATTCCGTTATGATCCAACTTCTGGAGCAATATTTTGTGATCAACACAATCAGATGCCTTAGTTAAATAAAAAAAAAAATATGCCTAGCATTCAAAACCTTTTGCTTAACCCATCCAGTACCTCACAGAGAAAAGAGAATATAGCATTTTCAGTTGTTAAAAGACTTGTAAAGCCGAACTGTACATTAGATAGCAAATTGTATTATATGAAATGATCAATTACCCTTACATACACATAATCGCTCAGGAAACTGACCATTCCTAAAGGAAAAATTACAAATAAGGCTAAATACTGGGATAACATGTGTAGCACAGTACTTTAATATTCTACTAGGCACTCCATCATAAGCAAGAGAGTCCTTGGCCTTCAGTGAATTAATTGTTGACTCAATCTACCTCATCTGTATCACAGAGAAATATTTCAAACATCAATCTCGGAAAGGCATTTGCCAAGAAAGTTATATGATTCCCTGTAGAAACTAAATTTTTATTTAATTCACCAGAATTGCTCAGAAAATTATTATTAAATACTGTACATATATCTGATTTATCAGTAACAGAAATATTTTTACTGCGAACTGACTTTATATCGTCAGGTGGCTTGCGGAGTATGGATTTAGATGTAGGTACCTTGTGCTGCTGACCAGACACTTCCTTCACAACTGACCATATGGTTTTAATTTTATCCTATGAATTAGCTGTTCTATTTGCATGCCACATACTCTTTGCCTTCCTAATAACATTTTAAGCACCTCACAATACTGTTTGTAATGGGCTACTGTATTTTAATTGTGGCTACTTCTAACATTTTGATGTAATTCCCACTTCGTTCTACATGATATCCTTATTCCACTAGTCAGCCACCCGGGCTGCTAGTACCACATTCAGAATGTTCTAATTGAAAGCAACTCTCAAAGAGCATGAGAAATGTGTTACCTATGTTATTGCCACTATAAACATCCTGCCACTCTTGTTACTTGACAAGGTTTAAAAAACTCTCTGTTGTTGTTGGATTAACTTTCCTACATAGTTTGAAATTTAATGTGACATTTGTTTGTGTACTAAAGGCTTTTAGTTTTAAAATTTGTGCATCATGGTCTGAAAGGCCGTTCACCCTTTTACTAACAAAATACTTCACAAATATCTAGAAATATGGAATCTATGTGTTGCCCTTCATCAATAGTTCACAGCATATCTTGAGAAAAAGGGCAAGCCGAGTTTCAGATAAATGAAACTGTGCTGATTCTCAATCTCAGGGAAATTTGTTATATTCGAACTCAGAATACGTTAAAGAATACGGCAGCAAACCAAATTTAGGGATATTGTTCTGTAATTTTGCAGGTCTGTTCTTTTACCTTTCTTATGTGAGGGAGTAGAAATCCTTGGGTAACAGAAGAAATATTGAATTTAATTGATGAAAGGAGAAAATATAAAAATGCAGTAAATGAAGCAGGCAAAAAGGAATACAAACGTCTCAAAAATGATATCGACAGGAAGTGCAAAATGGCTAAGCAGGGATGGCTAGAGGACAAATGTAAGGATGTAGAGGCTTATCACACTAGGGGTAAGATAGATACTGCCTACAGGAAAATTAAAGAGACCTTTGGAGATACGAGAACCACTTGTATGAATATCAAGAGCTCAGATGGAAACCCAGTTCTAAGCAAAGAAGGAAAAGCATAAAGGTGGAAGGAGTATATAGAGGGTTTGTACAAGGGCGATGTACTTAAGGACAATATTATGGAAATGGAAGAGGATGTAGATGAAGATGAAATGGGAGATACGATACTGCGTGAAGAGTTTGACAGAGCACTGAAAGACCTGAGTCGAAACAAGGCCCCAGGAGTAGACAACATTCCATTGGAACTACTGACGGCCTTGGGAGAGCCAGCCCTGACAAAACTCTACCATCTGGTGAGCAAGATGTATGAAACAGGCGAAATACCCTCAGACTTTAAGAAGAATATAATAATTCCAATCCCAAAGAAAGCAGGTGTTGACAGATGTGAAAATTACCGAACAATCAGTTTAATAAGCCACAGGTGCAAAATACTAAGACGAATGGAAAAACTAGTAGAAGCCGACCTCGGGGAAGATCAGTTTGGATTCTGTAGAAACACTGGAACACGTGAGGCAATACTGACCTTACGACTTATCTTAGAAGAAAGATTAAGGAAAGGCAAACCTACGTTTCTAGCATTTGTAGACTTAGAGAAAGCGTTTGACAATATTGACTGGAATACTCTCTTTCAAATTCTAAAGGTAGCAGGGGTGAAATACAGGGAGCGAAAGGCTATTTACAATTTGTACAGAAACCAGATGGCAGTTATAAGAGTCGAGGGACATGAAAGGGAAGCTGTGGTTGGGAAGGGAGTAAGACAGGGTTGTAGCCTCTCCCCGATGTTATTCAATCTGTTTATTGAGCAAGCAGTAAAGGAAACAAAAGAAAAATTCGGAGTAGGTATTAAAATCCATGGAGAAGAAATAAAAACTTTGAGGTTCACCGATGACATAGAAATTCTGTCAGAGACAGCAAAGGACTTGGAAGAGCAGTTGAATGGAATGGACAGTGTCTTGAAAGGAGGGTATAAGATGAACATCAACAAAAGCAAAACGAGAATAATGGAATGTAGTCGAATTAAGTCGGGTGATGCTGAGGGAGTTAGATTAGGAAATGAGACACTTAAAGTAGTAAAGGAGTTTTGCTATTTGGGGAGCAAAATAACTGATGATGGTCGAAGTAGAGACGATATAAAATGTAGACTGGCAATGGCAAGGAAAGCGTTTCTGAAGAAGAGAAATTTGTTAACATTGAGTATAGATTTAAGTGTCAGGAAGTCGTTTGTGAAAGTATTTGTATGGAGTGTAGCCATGTATGGAAGTGAAACATGGACGATAAATAGTTTGGACAAGAAGAGAATAGAAGCTTTCGAAATGTGGTGCTACAGAAGAATGCTGAAGATTAGATGGGTAGATCACATAACTAATGAGGAAGTATTGAATAGGATTGGGGAGAAGAGAAGTTTGTGGCACAACTTGACCAGAAGAAGGGATTGGTTGGTAGGACATGTTCTGAGGCATCAAGGGATCACCAATTTAGTATTGGAGGGCAGCGTGGAGGGTAAAAATCGTAGAAGGAGACCAAGAGATGAATACACTAAGCAGATTCAGAAGGATGTAGGTTGCAGTAGGTACTGGGAGATGAAGAGGCTTGCACAGGATAGAGTAGCATGGAGAGCTGCATCAAACCAGTCTCAGGACTGAAGACCACAACAACAACAATGTGAGGGAGTCTGCGCTTTTTTCCAGTCGCTTGTGATTTTGCGCTGGGTGAGATTCATGGTAAATGTAAGCTAAGTAAGAAGCCAGCGCCGTAGAGTACACTTTGTGAAACAGAGTTGGGTTTCCATCCAGACCTTATGACATGTTTGTCTTCAACTCTTTAAATTGTTTCTTTACTTCAGGGTTGCATATTACTGTGTCGTCCATATGGGAGTCTGTTTGATTGTCAAATGACAATATATTTGTACGATCCTCCTACGTGAACAGTTTCCTAAATGCTATCTTCAACTGCCACATCAGACTGGTCAACGAGCGACTGGATGGAAGGCTTAGACCTACTTACCAATTTCACATATGACCACAGTTTTCTTGGACTTTTGGTCAGATCTTTTGCAAAGGTATGTGTAATACTTTTATGCTTTGTGCATAGATCTTTTCACAGAAGCACAAATATCTACTAACCTTTCCCTGTCATCATTTGCACATTCTATTTTGAACCGAGAATGCTACCTCTGTGTTTTCTGAATTTTGTTGTTAAATTGTGGTGGGTCTTTTCCGTCCTCAATCCAGTTACTAGGCACATACTTGTCAAGACCACAATTTACAATTTCTGTGTCCCTCCTCAAAGACTGAAATAACCTAGTGTATTTCCATTTGTGTTGTTCTACCAACCTACGATTGAGTGTTGCTAGAAGAGTGCCAGTTTCTCAACGTATGAATGAAGAATCTAGTTGGTACACCATTGGGGCCAATACTCTTTTCTCTGTCATGCGTCTCCAGTTGTGTCTAATTCTGGAAATAGGTAGTTGTGTATCTTCCGTTTTTTCCATTTGTGCTGCAGTTAAAAGTAAAATGTAACATTTCAGCCTTCACTTTATCTTCCGTTTTGCTGTTGTTGTTATTTTCAGCAGACATCTAGACACACTTTTGATCTATTTCTGTCTGCCGTTATGATAAACAGGCATTTGGGCAGAAATTTTTGATCCATTGATTAATGGATTGTACATTGGACAAAAACCGAGGATAAAGGCAACTTGGCAGATAAGTTCTTGCTTTTAAATTCATTGAACTTTTTCTAACATAGTTGGCACTACACAGGGTATCCCAGGTGTAATGCTCAATTTTTCAGGGATGTGACAGGGATGACCATTTGAAGCAAAAAGTTTAGTAAGTATGGGCTCTAAAATGCATGCCTCAAGAGCTATGAGCTCTTCTTTATCTTCAGTACTGTGGAACTCATTTCTTCTACTGAACAAGTGTTCGTAGCTCATAAGGTATGCATATTAGAGCATCTGTTTACTAGTTTTTTTTTTCCCTCCTCCTTCGAGTGATTGTTTCTGTCATATCCCGAACACTGGCTATACCTTCTGGGACACCCATTATTTGTGTTGATTTTGTTTAGTTCCTGCTTGTCATCAAGGATGTAGTTTCATTTGAATTTTTGTGCACTTCTTTCTATTTTATAATAATTTCATAATATTATTGGCCGTGATGGGTCCTTCCCACACCCACTATGTTTCTGGCACATACGTATCTAGCACAGTGCCTATAGCAGTTTTGAATTTTTGCCAGAGATCATCTAACTTATTCTTCCAAGAGTTGAATGTTTGCTGCTGGCTGTATTTTTTATCATTTTCTTGCCATGCTTGATAAGGATAAATTACTTGCTACCTTTCTTTACATTTTTCTAACACTAGTGATCAATAATGCTATGATACCTTTATGATTGATGATTGCTAATTCTGCATTCACTGCCGTGAAAATGCCAGACATTTTTGCTTTTAGCTGATCCAATGCATGCCCTGTGAGTGAGGGTTGTCTAATCAGATTCTCAAGGCAATTTTCATAATAAAAAAGAAATGAATTCAGTACCATGCCACAAGCTTTGTCCCCTCACTTCTGCTCCGAATCATCTGTGTCACCCATCTGTAGCTAACAAATTGAAATCTCTCACTATTTATAATAGCATAATTGGGAAATATACACAATATGTGCCAAGCTTTGTCTGTAGTACTTCACTACTTTGATACGTGCTGTGAATGGACGATAAATACATTCAAGTACTTTTTCCAGCATACCTTTGTTGCTTCATTCCAATCTCAGTCATGCGTCTTAACTCCATTTATCTTATTAGAGATTACTCTGCTTCCTGTCACTGCATTGTTGTCATTATCAAGGACTAAACAGTCCCTGGTTTATTCCACTCTCAAGAATTTTGCTCGGTAACTGGGCTTTTCTTTGCAATAAATGCGAAGTCATCATTTGTATTCAGCATGTCTTACACATACAAATTCCGTTCGGAAGTAAAGATTTCATTGCTATTTATGCCTGGTTTCAGCCAGCTATCTGTTTCGGGTATTCTCCCCCTCCCCCTCCCCGTCCCCCTTCCAATCTCTGTCTCTCTAGTTGTCATGCTACTACACTGAATCTTTTGGACACCTGTCCTGTTGAGGTGACTCTACAGTTTTCCAGCCAATAGTGCAGGTCAATGAATTTGGATTATGGAAAGTCGCAGAATTGATGGTGCCCCCAGTTTAAGCCTCTCACACAATTGCAAACCAGAGGACAACACTCAGTCCAACAGATTACATTATGAGATATATGCTGTTCTTCCACCTTGCAATCAGTGATAGCCTTCCTCATCAATTTGTCTAGATGCCAAAATGAGCTGAGGATAGTTCCTGAACCCAGCAAAGTTATCATTGGTGGCAGTATGAACCACAGCTTGCAAGTTGCACCAGTTGTGTTCAGCAGCAGCCAGTAGATTCTCCTACGAGACTTTTCTGACATATATATACCAAGTCCGCACTGGTCTTTGTTCCTTACTGATCACTGTTTTCTTTATGGGATCCATCATCCGCTTAATATTGGAGCTCGCAGTAGTGAACAATTCCTCCATCTGTTTAAGTCTAATGTAGTTGGAAGGTAGTCCTTGTCATAACAGAAAAGTTACTTTTGGTTGTGTAGGCGTCCTATCAGCAACGGGAACACTTCATGTCAATAGTTACAGCATACAGAGGCAGACATCCAGTCGGTTCTCCCATTAGCTATCTGACCAAAGACCCATGTGCCCTCCCGGCCCCTGTCATTCACGTTTGGGTAATGATGTACCACAGCATACACCTGATAGCTGTTAAAGTCCAAGGAAACAGCTGAATTCTGTTGACCGTGACCAATACAGCTTCTAACTCCATGAAGATGACAGTCGGCTTCCCATCCATCCGCATACAACAAATCCAGTTGATTGGCATTTTGCATCATAAGATAAAACAGTCTAAACATCTGAAAGAATCTAAAGAAATGACACACTGTAAAAACTAGTGAACTAAATATGATGTGCAAATTAAGCACTGCAACAGCTGTAAGTGACACTCTATATATGCCCTACTTGACCGATGAGGCAGTAGTGAGCTAAGTCTTTGAAAAGGCTGACACACTCAAATGAGGTACAGTGGTACCTATTTTTGACCGGAGCCATATTACAAAATTTGTTCACACAAGGCTAGCTCTTGGAGATACCAAAAAAGGAAAGAAAAACGCTACAGCACACACAGATAAAAGCTACCAATCATTCTTTTCCATTGTATTAAGTAAAATAAATACTTTGCGCAAACTAAGTGCTGCAACTTCTAAGAAAGCTGAAGCAAGTACTTGTACTATTACTAATCACTCGATTTACTGTTCTATTCTTATATGTGTCAAACAAAAGTAATTGTGTAACTGCATGTCTGAATCCCTTGCCATTGTGGTCTTTCTGTAAGATGAAGAGTTAAGATAGTGGAATTGTTTCACATGAAGAGTTAAGACAATAGAATTGTTTCACAGTATGTAAAAATATGAGGGTGGATCAAAAAGTAATCGAGTAATTTAATAATGAACATGCAACAGTTGAAGTAACAATTGAATTGGTGCAGATCATATGCGAACTGTCCTCTAAACAACCCCATTCAACATAGTCAGGGCTGTACACATTTGCACCATCGCTGAATTCAAACATTCATGACCCGTGATTTTAAAGCTGTTTTAGCCTCACCCAAGCCATTGAATTTGTAACCATGTAGGATCAGAGTCCCAAACAGGCGGAAGACAGATGGGACCAAATCGGGGCTGTAGGTTGCATGAGGCACCACCAACCTGTGTATTTTTCCTGTCACTTAGATTGTGAAAAATGACATGTGGCATGTACATTATCATGATGAAGCTTGCATGGGAATGCACTTAGCTGGGGATGTAACTTAGAATATTAAAAAGTGGGAAGAAGGAAAACTCTTTTAATTTTTCCTCGTTTGCTTTTATACCTGGATTCAACAATTGTGCAAATGTTTACAATGTTATGTGTATGTTATTAACTTTTTTTATAACACAGGAGGCATTATTTACTGATGATCCTTATATATGTTATTATTCCCAACAATATTTTTCTAAAAAGAACACAATACAAGCCAAAGATGACCACTTTGTCATTATGTCAGTAGAATGAGACAGGACCGACATCAAATGAACTTTGTTACATTGCATGCAGACGTTTTGTATTATTGCCTTACTGTTATTTATAATCTCTGATGTATTTCAAAAGACACATAATTTATTCAAACACAGTGCTGCAACCAAATTCCTCCAAGCAAAATGAGAAGGAGGAAGATGCAATTTTCCTTGCTGCTGGTATTCATTCTGTACGCTTCAAGATCTGTGTGCAACTAAAGGAAAACTATAAACTTTTGGTGAAATACAACGAGCTTTTATCAATTTTTATGTATGTCATCACATACATCAAAAATATGGAAAGGATAGATTGCTACTCACTGCTTAGAGGAGGTGTTCAGTTGCTGATAGGCACAATGAAAAAGACTGCTGAAATATTTCGAGCTTTTGGGCAAAGTCGTTCTTCCAAAAGAGAGAGCGCTCTGCCTCCTCCCCGCTCTGCCTCCTCCCCGCTCTGCCTCCTCCCCGCTCTGCCCCCTCCCCGCTCTGCCCCCTCCCCGCTCTGCCCCCTCCCCGCTCTGCCCCCTCCCCGCTCTGCCCCCTCCCCGCTCTGCCCCCTCCCCGCTCTGCCCCCTCCCCGCTCTGCCCCCTCCCCGCTCTGCCCCCTCCCCGCTCTGCCCCCTCCCCGCTCTGCCCCTTTCATCACAGTCTCATGACACTTACCTAGCAACCCTATCCTGTCCCCACCATGTCCATGACCCCACAGGCAGCACAACACCTTCCCCCACCCCTATTCTGCTCTCCCCATTCCCACCCCATGCCAATTCCTTACCACCACCACCACCACCCACCCACCCACCCACCCACCCACCCACCCATCCCAGAAGACTGCTGCTAACGTCAGACACTATTGCAGTCGGGTCCCAGCGCCCAGCGATATTGGTCATTTGTGTGTGAGTTGTGCTCATGTGAAGGTGTGTGTGTGTTTTCTATTTTGGAAAAAGGACACACAGTATTTTTTTGTTGTACGTATATTATGCGACTCTATGCTTCCTCTTTGAGGTGAGCACAATCTGTCCTTTCCATGTAGTTGTTATTCCAGTCTGGACTTTCCGTTGTTTCATTTCACCACATACATCAGTTATTTTAAGTATAATATTTTATACTTACCATGCTTACTTTACGTTTTGGCAGCTTAGACATGGATTGTATGTTCCAGCTCATTTCCAGCATCACCAGGACCTTTCCTCAGTTTTGTATCAGAGACACTCAGCCTGTACAAACAGCAGCGTAATACTGCTCATCCAGTTGTTGTTCACTGCCTCTCAGGAGTTGGCCGGACAGGTCTATTTTGTCTGGTATGTGCAGCAGTGTGTGAAGTGCGAGCTGGCCATGGATTACTGGATTTGGTGGCAACCACCGCTATTATGAGTACTAACCGCAAAGGTTCTCTGCGCGATCGTGAGCACCTTAAATTTGCATATCAGTCTGTTCTTTATTATGCACAGGATCTGCTTATGAAACGTGAGTAACAACAATAAATCAGCAAATTATACCTCTATCTGTGTTGTCATTTTCTTTGTAACAGACATAAGTGTATTATGTTTTTGTGCTGAGCCTGAAGAAAGGTGATCACTAAATTGCATCATTTGAAGAGAGTGGTACTTTGTTTATTCATCCGAAAAAGTCAGCCATTGTGGATTATTATTTTTGACACTACACCATCAACTGCAGTGCACGTTTCTTCTTGCTTCTCCATTGTAAAATTAATGTTAGGCCGTATTTATTTTTATATTTGTTCAGCTGTATACTAACAATGGAGATTCCGTCCTCTAGTTACACAAATGTGCAGTAACTGAAACATTGTCACTTTGCTTGTTAAATTATGTTACAGCAACTGTACCTCTATTATCTTATTCTTTAAGATGTTTGTTATATTTCCTTTGCTTCGATTAGAAGTTTGATATTCAGTCTGGATTTCTGAACCATCCCTAAGTCTAGCTCAGAAAGCAACTCTTGTATGATTTTTAAAAATTATTAGCTGTGCCAGGCACGTATTGCAAAGCTACTTCTTCTCTCTAAGTAGGTGTACATTTACAAACCAGACACATTTACACATACAAAATAAATGAGACTGTATTATGGAAAGGAAAGTGGCTACTCACCCTGTAGCAGAGATGCTGAGTCACAGATAGGCACAGGAAAAAGACTCTCTCTCTCTCTCTCTCTCTCTCTCTCTCTCTCTCCAGTGTGTGTGTGTGTGTGTGTGTGTGTGTGTGTGTGTGTGTGTTGTGTGTGTGTTGTTAATGAAGGTCTTAATGGCTGAAAGCTTTATTTGTGAAAGTCTTCTTGTTGTGCATATTTGCGACTCAACATCTCTGCTATATGGTGAGTAGCAACTTTCCTTTTCATAATATTGTTATATTCCATCCTGGATTTTCCATTGTTGAAATGAATGACAGTGATTTTTGTGTGTTACTTTAAATAAGAAAAAGTTCAGTCACATGCTTTGGGGTACACACTACATTTGATCTTCCCATATTCTGCAAAAAAAAAAAAAATATATATATATATATTTGCTGTCCCACTCATGAGCATGCAATGTATCAATTGAATATGTAAAAACCATGGACTTTCCGGAAGCAAATGAACTTATATTTTGTTGAAGGTCATTAAGAATATAAGGCAAATTAGGAACTGCACTCATTTGGAATCAATTGATGGGAATGCGTGGAATAAGCACATTTTCTACTTTTGACTTACCATTCAGAATTGTTGCTGCAGTTATGTATGGAACAACTTCTGGCAGCAAGCCTGGCTCCATTGCACAATCATGGTAGATTAATGTAGTGCTAAAAAATTAATAGTGCAATGATTTTGATTGACAATCTGTGTGGTGGCACACCAGAAAGTGTCAACAAATTTAAAAACTCGATTGGACATTTTAAAATTTTATCCACATTCTCCATACTATCAATCAATTTTTCGGTGACAGACTCATCCGCAATTTGTTCGTAACTAGTGTAGTTGATAACTTTGATGTCAGTGTTTCTTGCTGCCAAAATTGTACTTTTGCAGGACAATTGGTGAGTTTTGCAATTGGTGGCAGTTTATGGGAAAGCGTACTGAATTAATTACTTGGTCAATGAAACAATTACATGAAAAATCAATGGAGATGAAATATATTTGGTGTCGGCATCTACCTGTACTTTTCCATTACCTATGTCCAGTAGCCATTTTGAAAATATAGATGAAGCATTGCTCTGCAGATTTAGCGTATTTTGGTCTTTAATGTGAGTTTTGCCACATGTTTCATCCATTTTTTAACAAATTTCTACCCTGCAGTTTCATCTGATTTCTGAGGAAACGTAATTGTGCCAGTAACTGATTGTCATTTCAAGAAAAATTACTGTTGCTGGCAACACTCTGATACTTTGCTTCTTTTGCATTGTGCAACTCTAGAGAGGACATTCAATGTATCTGTGGTTTTGAACTGTGTGGCATAGTCTTTGGCCTAAAAACATCTTGGCAAAATTACTGACTTACTGCAGTGCTCATTTCCACAATGTGATTGATACATTGAACCCAAAAATGAGAGATAGACTGTGCTTCATGTCTTTAAGTCGACATTTACAGGAAATAAATACCAATTGGCCATTTTCAGACACCCCTTCCCATCACCAACCCCAGTCCTAGCAATAATTGGGATATCTTACTCACACAGGTTTTTTTTTTCCATATAATGAGATGTGTAAACCAAATTTGGTTGAAATTGTTCCAGATGTTCTCGAGTTAGGCTTTTATGTCATGCCTTTTCATACGTACCCATACGGGTACTAGGGGTGTCTTACCATGGGAAGAAATTTTCCTGATAGCAGGTGATACGTGTGACAATTTTGGCAGAAATTCCTTGAGGTGTTACAGAGATACAGTGATATGTCACTGCTTTTACCCAACCCCTTACCTTCCCTTACATCAAACTCCAGGGGTGAAAGATCACTGTGACAGTCTCCAGTAAGTTTAGCGACTTCATAAACTGTGGATTTGATACTAATATTGGCCTTTAGCCGAATATTTTTGCGTGTCTCGTCTTCTAATCCCCATCCCACACCCCTAGTGGTGGTTGGGTTACATTATCACCACGATATTGTGATTATACAAATAAATGTGTATAAAATTTGGTTGAAATTGCTCCAGGTGTTCCTGAGATAAACTTCTATGTCACCCTCTTCTCACCCCCAGCCCTATGAATAATAGATAGTTCTTACTCCCACAGAAACCTTTGTAAGCATGCAAACAACCACACAAGAAAATTTGAATGTAATGAGATGACTGCTATAGGAACACATAAGAAGACAAACAAATATTCATTTTTATGTATTGTATACACTTCTCAATTACATATCAGTTTGCTGCCATGAATCTGAAATCAGTAAATCATTACATTTATTGTTAGTGCGTCTTCTGTGCCTCTGATACCTGTTTGTAAGTGATATTGTTTCATAAATTTGTAATTTTGTCAGTTTACATTAAATGTAAAGTTCCTAAACTGGAAGTGAAGGACTTTTTTTAAAAATAGAAAGTACACTTATAAGTGTCGTCCCATTTTAGGTCTATGTACTTTGTCTACAATTTTGCCAGTGATTAGGTTCTATCCCTAAATTGCGGTACCTGATCATCTGCAATGTCCCTATTTGTTGCTCCATGGGCTACTTTATTGAAGTCTTCTCTCTCTCTCTCTCTCTCTCTCTCTCTTTCATGTAGTTGTTCCTGAAGACTTCCATGGTATTTGCCATTTATTACCTAACCCTATGTGAGGTAAAGCAAAGAAGAATCGGTGTTACATCCCAGAAAAAAAAATGGCCATATACTATCTTACAAATAGCCCAGAACTACCAACCTTCATCCACTTTTTCAGTTCTATTTTCATTTATAAGCATAGCACTGTGGACTCACACCTGATGCACCGTAACAAAAGAGTGCACAAAATCAGTTTTTTTGTCATTTATTTTCACAGTTAATCCGTAATATAAAAATGGACTTTGACTTTCACATGGATCATCTTCAAAAGATGTACGGCACCTTTGGATTGAACACTCATTTCTTATTTGTTGAAAATTATATAGCAGACTATTACTAAACACTCACAAATTTCTGATAAATTTGTGTTGGCAATAAAACATCCGACTTTGCAACATGATCTGCTTCTCCCCTATTTCTTAATTTTTTGAGGCACACCTCAAAAGTGTCAGTTCATTAAAAAAAATAATTCAGAGATCAGCCTGTACATTAGCATTTTTTGAAATAGTGTGCAAGAACCCAAAGTCCATATAGTATTGTTGCTATCTTTCACTCTTGGTACAGTGGGTGAAATTCAGGAATCCTAAGTGAAACTGAAATAATTATGTAGAAACAAAATCAAACTATCAGTGTGCATCCTGTCATGAACAGAAGCTAAGCCAGCTCATTGCATGTGATCAGTGGCAGGAGAATTAATATGATGGCTTACTGTGGCAAACATTCTGACAACATTATGGGTGACACCCCAACAAAAACTAAAGTGCACATTGCACTCTCATTCTTCTGTTGTGAAACTTATCTAAATTCTTCTAGCAACTGTACATATTCTCCCCCATAAAAATGTGAAACTTCAGTGGCTCTCAGCATATCAAATAACACAGAGGATTGCAGCTGGGTAACATCCTAGACGACTGTCAGTATTTTAAAAGGTGAAACCCATCAGTTTGCAAGGCATAGATGTGACGAGAGATTGCTGTGCATGGCAGTGTAAACCCTTAGTGAGTAGGGCTGTGCTGACACACAAACTAAAATATGGTGCACATATAAGTACACCACAGAACATAAACAGTCAGCACCATCACACAGCTAAAGATGACCACCAACAGACAATATCAGCAGTGAAAAACCAATGACAGGTCATCAAATAGCCCTAACACTCTCCCACTAATGTTTAACCAATTCTAAGCAGAATTTCTTTATCTTGGCAATAATCAAATTACATGTCTATGTTTGGTGATACAGCTCACAAGAAATCTTTGGATGGTGCAGCTTTACTCATGCCAGGAAAAGGTTTTAATTTGCACTAACGCCCAGACATTTCCCAGTTGTTGATTTTCAAGTTCTGTCAAACAGTTGCTTTTAAAGTGCTTTGTGATGTTTCCAAGGAGGTTAGGAGAGGATATTGTGTGTTGACAAGGACATGTTAGTTAAAGAGCAATATTACAGCAGCAAAGAGGTCTGCTTTGCAATCTCTCATGGTGGAGCATGATGTTTTTATCTTACCTGCAGACAAAGGCATTGTTACGGCTCTGCTAGACAAGTGGATTATTAATTATGTGCATTTTGGTGTGCAGCCAAGTTGTTGGTTCAGTTTTTCTGCTTGATTGTATGACGACAACCCAATGATCTCCTTCAGGTGCTACACACTGTATTGTCATCTGTAATCCCTGCCTTTAACATGGAGGACAGATGCCACTAAATGTTAACTGAGGTAGCATCAAAGCCCCTAATGGCCCTATTTGCATGGAGACCTTGGCTCCCTTAGATTATTAGGTTATTTACCCCTGCCCAATGCATGTCATTAGCAGTTTTCTACTTCGTTGCCAAAACTCTACAACTCTCCAACTTTCTCACTTGGCATAACTTAATCATCTTTCTCATTTGGGTTTGGACCAGACAATGGCAAAAGACCTTGAAAAGCAGATATTCCTGCTATGTTAACATCACACACTGCATACAGTGGTGAAACTTGATATATGGGCAGTATGTGAAAATATTTAGTGTAAACCTAAAGGCAGAAGCGCTGCATTGTTGACAGATAAACACACACAATGTACAGAGCTTTACTTTGCTAGTTTTTGGAATATAATATCTTTCTCAAGCTACAGACAAACACACCCACACACACACACACACACACACACACACACACACACAAACTCACTGACATGCACATGCCTGTCTCACTACATTGTGCTAATCTGACTGCCAGCTCTTTCTTGGCCCATGGTGAGTGTACCGCGGTGAGGTGGGGGTGCAGTGTGGGGTGGGGTGAGATGAGGGATGGAGAGAGGCAAGAGGCAAGGAGGATTTTGGGGGGAAGCGTCCAGCAGCTTGTGGAAGAGTGGGAAGCTGTCTGTGGGCTAGTTGGGGTGCACATAGAGGAGGCAGGTGACAGACAGCTGGGCACTCAATTATACAGACTGGGGCATGAGAAGGCAGAACGCAACTAGCTGACACGTATTGGGTCAGGATAATAGGAAAGGAGTGGTGTGTGTGTGTGTGTGTGTGTGTGTGTGTGTGTGTGTGTGTGTGTGTGTGTGTGTGTGTGTGTGCACGCGGACAGATGCGCTTCCCCCAATACCCTCTCTGCCTCCCGCCTCTCTCCTCACCCCACCCCACACTGCATCCCCATTTCTCCCCAGTACACTCACTATGGGCCAGGAAAGAGCTGGCAGTCAAATGAACCCAATGTAGGGAGACAGGTGTGTGTGCAGGGGAGGGGGGGGGGGTGGGGTGGGGGGGGGGGGTGCTTACACACACACACACACACACACACACACACACACACACACACCTTTTTTGTGTGTATCTGTCGACAATGCAGCAATTCTGCCTTTAGGTGGATCGTCTCCTTTACTCCTAAAAAATTCATTATTCTCGACCAGAACTTTTCTATACATTATTTAGGTGTTAATCATTTTCATCAGTGCAACGTCTCTGAAGGGAATGGAGAGGGGACAATTGTTGCTAATACCAGATAGTCTAAGCCATATACCTTACAGTAAGTTGCAGAGTGTAAGTTTAAATGCACCTACAAAAGTGTTGTTGTTATTGTCACATAGAAGACAGTGTAATTAGATGAATGACGAACACTGACTTGACTTAATGAAGGTTTATTCAGCACTTGCACATACAAGAGCACAGAGCGAACTGCCTCCGGCCAGAACACATACAGTACATATACAGCTACAGCACATTCCAGTACAGTGATGCTTGACATTTGTGGATACTACTAGAATGTACTCAAACCGAATATAGACAAATATATACATTAAAATTGTACAGTCCAGGTGAGTTTTGAACTCATGGCCCTCCATGCAACAGTTTAGTGTCATAACCACTACACTGCTACTCAGCTTCTTCTGTGACATTGCTCCCTCTTTAAGAGAACAGCGTCTCGGTGTTACGTTGTCCTAGTCCGGGAATGCGTCATCGGTCCTGCATACTCCAACTCCTGATGACTGATGCTCGCCTTGACAATGATCATCTTAGAATTCTTTTGCCGCTACGCTCTTCATCACCTTTCCGCTTGTTGCCTGTCACTGGAGCTTTGAATTTATCCTGGGTTGCAGGACCCTTGTAGGGCTTCATTTGAAGGACGTGGACCGTATCTCTGATTTTTCGTCGTCTTGTGTCAGGGTCGAAATCTTCAACTTCATAAGTAACATCAGACAACTGTCTTACAACCTTACAAGGTCCAAAGTAGCTCCTGAGGAGCTTGTCAGAGACACCAATCTTCCAAACAGGAGTGAAGATCCAGACGAGGTCACCAGGCTGGTAAATAACAGGGCGATGGCTCGCGTCATACCTTCGGCGATCGTTTTCTTGAGCCTGCAGTATGCGGAGTTGAGCTAACTGCCGAGCTTCCTCAACTCTGGTCAACACCTGGCCAATTTTGCTGTTGTTGGCGTCATCAGGATGTAACGGAAACACAGCGTCCATCGTCGTAGTCGCCTCATGCCCATGCACCAGGAGAAAGGGTGTAAATCCCGTGGTGTCTTGTTTGGCGGTGTTGTAGGCAAACATCACAAAAGGTAGCACCTCATCCCAGTTGCTTTGCTCAACATTGATGAACATTGATAGCATGTTGGCCAAGGCATTCAGCTGTTCTTCAATTAACGGCTCAGCGTTTGTTACGCACATGCGTCTTGGAAGGATCTGCGGTTCTCGACAACAGTTAACTGTCCACAATTCCCCGAATCCGTTCTTAAATGAGACGACAGAGTCTGAGATGACCAAGTTATTCTTCAGTGGTATGCTTCTCTTACATTCCACTACAAGCTCCATGGGTTGATGCATGGCATGACACATGACAGTTACCTTTCTAGTGCTGACTGCAGGAATGATTACTTCATCCAGCACACATAGTCTCCACACACTCGGATGAGTATCTTCCTGTCCACAGTATCTCATCTTGTCTAGCATAATCTTTTGAGCGACCACAATCTATAATTTCCTGAGAAGCATTCAAAAAGTACCATCTGAGAATGACGTCATGACTACACTCTTGTAAGACAATAAATTCTAAGGACTGTGTATGGCCAGTTATACCCACACGAATGGTACATCTTCCTGTAGGTTTTACATATTTCCCATTAGCCACCTTCAGCAGTTACGTTTTGCTGTTAACAAATACGGTTTTTTGCAACTGGCGCGGTACTTCTCCAAAATGACTGAATATGATGCTCCAGAGTCCACAAAAGCTAGCACTAGTCGGCCATCCATGAGAATATGGACGTAGTTTCCTATCATTTTTGTAGTGATCGACGGCAGAGGATTTTCTCTTCGGCGGCCTCACCTCCAAGAAAGGTCGCACCCTTTAGTTATCCAGGTTGTGGTGGCTAGGTGATCAGCTGGAGCTTCTAAACGGTGATGGAGACATTTCTCAGCTTGTTGAGGAGCATCCTCTCCAGCGGCTAGCTTGCTGTGGTGGTGACCTATGTTGTCCTGCACCCATATCTTCTTGTTCATCTTTGTCGTCCCAGATTTGGCATTATAAGATTGGTCTGCTGTCTTCTAGTGCGGGCGTTCTCAAATATCCGCTGCCTTTCTCGAGAATAGCACACCACATGTCCCTGTCATCCACTGTGGAAACATATTGGTTGGTTATCCTGGGTCCTCTAGACATCAGTCTTCCTTGGTGCCAAAACAGGTTCCTCATGCAGCATTGTAGGAATGTAACTTCACCTGGACTCAACGTTTTCATCATTTTAAAGTGAAATGAAGGATGAGAGATTGAGTTCATTGTCTGTTCCACTTCCTCCCTTATGACCTCTTGAAGCATCTCGGTTTTTTGCTTGCCGTGCAATCAAAGTGCCTTCTGAACTTCCTCTCTCACTATCTGACGAACACATGTGAAATCAGTTGCTTCCTCCACGACGTTTGGAAGCCGTTCAAACTTCTTGCATGTAATTCTTTTTTGATGCAGTGTGTCGATATATTGGCACCATTTTATGAAGTCATCTGCTGTCGAAACTTCCTTCAGGAATAGGGTTTGATACATGTTCTCAGCAAGGGCCATCATGAGATGTGGAACCTTATCTCCCTCCTCCATTCTAGGATTCACTATTTTCCACAGCTCCAAGACGTCTTGAATGTAGGATACTGTAGTTTCTCCTGGATGCTGTGCCCTGCACTTTAATTTATCTTCAGCCTTGCACTTCTGTCATCGTGTGTCACTGAAATACTTGTGCAATTCCACCTGGAATACTTCCCAGCTTGTGAACTTCTCTTTGTTCTCATACAATTGCTTGGCAATGCCCTCCAAGTAGAAAAATACATTCGCCAAACACACGGTCTCATCCCATTTGTTAAATTTGGCTATATGCTCATATACCTTAAGCCACTTGTTTGATCTTGGCCCAGCGTCACCAGAACTCGGAAGGATGTCTCATGTGGTGGCATGCCGTTGCTGTCATTGTGATGTCCTCTTCTTCTTCTTCTTCTTCTGTCTCCACTAGATTGCGATCTGTTGAATATGGCTCGAACTCGGGTTTCTCGCCACGTAAACGGCGGCTCTGTCATGGCCTGATGGGAGCCACTGTGTCGTCGATAATGTGCACTATCACAAGTTCCAATACCTAGCGCCTCCACCAAAATAATGTCACATAGAAGACAGTGTAGTTAGATGAATGATGAATACTAAATTCACTTAACGAAGGTTTATTCAGCACTTGCACATACAAGAGCACAGAGCGAACTGCCTCAGGTCAGAACACATACAATATATATACAGCTACAGAACATTCCAGTACAATGCTGCTTGACTGTTGTGGATACTTCTAGAATGTACTCGAACCGAATATAGAAATTAAAATTATACAGTCCAGGTGAGTTTTGAATTTGTGTCCCTCCATGCATAAGTTTAGTATCATAATCACTACACCACGGTGCTACTCGGCTTCTTCTGTGACACTATAATCATTATGGAATATAACGATACATTAATTTGTGTTTCACCCATTCGTTTGTTAATGTCAGAATTGTGTTCAGTGGTTGAAATAATCTTTGTACTTTGTTCTCTTCTTTTGATTTCTCATTTTGTTATTGTTTCCAAGTAAATGAAAGTGAATGCAATGAAAAGCAGCGTTGGTGCATTCTTGAAAACCATTTAAATATTATATTATGTAAATAAATAAGAGTCTCTCTGCTCAATAATTATAACTAATATTTTTACTTTGACAGCTTAAGATTGTACAAAATTTCCTTGGGAAGGGATATTGACAACTTTATTTACAGCTAAAAAAATCAACAGTACCCCCTAGAAAAGCGGTTCCCAACCTTTCTCACATCATTACCCCTGAGTGCAGTCAGATATTAGTACCCCTCTCCACTTACCATCCTCAACATTATTATGTAATCAAAAGCCGGCCGCGGTGGCCGTGCGGTTCTAGGCGCTTCAGTCCAGAACCGCGGGACTGCTACAGTCACAGGGTCGAATCCTGCCTCAGGCATGGATGTGTGTGATGTCCTTAGGTTAGTTAGGTTTAAGTAGTTCTAAGTTCTAGGGGACTGATGACCTAAGATGTTAAGTCCCATAGTGCTCAGAGCCATTTTGTAATCAAAACTGAGAATAAAAAAAGAATTTTGTTTGAACAGTTTCATTTTGAAAATGCCATACAGCAAAATAGTAGCCATTACGTAGTTACTATTGTGTTGTGCAGTCAGTTTGTTCACTTATTGTTGCGGAGTGAGTGGTGAAGCTATTTATGGTCCATTGTAAACTACCTGCAACTAAGAGAAGGCATTTTCATGAGATATTTAAGCATATGTGAAATACATGTCTCAATTTTACTGCTGTAAATGGATGTTACAGAGTATGTGTAATGGGTGGACTACGTGAAGATGATGCCCATACATTCGCTTCACCTGCTGGAAACTCCAGTGCATTTTTTTACGTGTTAATTTTAACATTAGAAACAAAAAAATGTAAATGTTGGTAACTTGCAGTATCACAGCCTTACAGAATAGTGATAATAGTAATGATATTCCAAAAAATAATGTCAAACAATTGAAAACCCAGGATGGAATGCAACAGTATTGTGAAAAGGAAAATTACTACTCACCATATAGTGGAGATGCTGAGTTGCAGATAGGCTTAACAAAAAGACTACCACAAATAAAGCTTTCGGCCATTAAGGCCTTCATTAACCCCACACACACACACACACACACACACACACACACACACACACACACACACACACACTCAGGCAACTGAAACAACAAATAATGTGATTTTGTGTCGGAAATGCAACTGAACCCTTTTGTGTTTATGCCTCAGAAAATTTCGTTTTATCCCTCAGGGGATTAATTAATGCCAGATTGGGAACCATTGCACTAGAATAAAGCTCCATATTGTTGTGCAGCTATTTCAAGAATACATGTTTCACTTGATCAACAATTGCTGCCTGATAAAAGTATAAAAATTACTCTGGTATTGATGTTTTCCAATAAACCCTGTAAATAATTTCCCTGCTTGATGAAAATTTACAGCCATCCTGTAGTTGTGTATCTAATTACCGGTAATTACATTATTTAAACTGATTGCTCGTGTAAAATGCATTGTATATAATGAAAGTTGTTCTTACCCGTATTTCCGAATTATATAGTACTCATATAAAACACATTATATGTAACAAAAATGGCCTGTCTTATTTTTCAGATTGTATTTGCTATTTCTGTTCTATGTAAGGTGTGTACCTTGTGAATTTTAGTAGTGACAGTGAAGTTATTAGTTATGGGTGCTAACTATTAACTAATGAGGGAGATGTCGGATAATGTGTAGTTACTGCCTCAGGCAGTCAAACGAAATTGACGTGGTCTTTTTCAAGAAATATCCTGACATTTTATCATGAGTATTTGTTCAACAAATAAACAAAGTTGTTTTATTTGGTGTTGGAAATGGAAAACTTAACACACAACTTGATGTTGCCTCATTGCTCCACCACCATTTTCCGATGAGTGTCAGACTCATACTGTTATGTTTTTGGCGGGGACCCCTGCCACAGCAATGCTAGTGCTTTGATCTTTTACATTGCTATTGTTGAAACTTCAAAGATCATAACACCACAACATGCCACAAGATAGCAGTGCAGTTTGGAATTTCACACAAGCAGTCCTAATGGAACTAGGAAACAGTGTGTGTTTACCCACATGTAACTGAGTCTGCTGAACAGGTATATGCTTTGGTTCTCAGTTATAAAATGCAGCACCATATGTGAGTTCTAGTTGGAAATATACCTGGACATATTGGGAGGTGGTTTGGCAAATGATGTTTGTGATCTGAGTTTTCTTTTAGTGTTTCATAGTTTTAGCCTATTCCCTTAAGAATGTGTAAAACAACCATTGTTTTAGTGGCAGTAGCTAAGATGGTTTGCATTAGAGGCTTTCCGCAAAAAATAATTAAATGTTGTAAGTTTGCAACAGCTTACCTATGAAGTAATGGAAAATAATATTTCCATTACCCAAGTGCAAACTTTTGTAATGCTACTCTCATCTGGGGCATTTAATTACTTTTTGCAACCTGCCTTTTTTATGTGGTTTGGACATTAAAAGATGGCCAACACTGCAAAATGTTGCAAATTTCATTAGTCTTTTATATTCCAGTAACAGTATTTCCTGTATACACAGTAGTGATTATCATGCTTTATTCATAACTTAGCTTTACATATTGCTCTCAGGGGGAATCCTGACAAGTTGTTCAACATTTGAGGACAAGCGCAGCCGAGGGGGAAAGTGCCATACACGACATCCTTCGGAAGACTTCCTGCTCGGGCCACCCACTGCTCTTAGCCAGCTACAATCAGGACTCGAGAAAATGGGGTTAGGTAGCTTCTACTCTGTACCTGCTTTAGCCCCTGCTAACTTTCCTTGCTTGCTTAGCTGCAGTCATTTAGAGTACATCATTAGATACGACCATGCTTTACATTTCACTGAATGGGAGGAAATCGAAATGCACAGGCGATAACGTGACTTAAAGAGAGCATGATTGCAATTATATAATGCATTTTTTTAAAGTAGAGACTATGAAATAACATTAGTGTGTGGTAGATCAGTAACTTAAGAACTCTCTCTCTCTCTCTCTCTCTCTCTCTGTGTGTGTGTGTGTGTGTGTGTGTGTGTGTGTGTGTGTGTGTGTGTGTGTGTGTGTGTTTTTTCTTCATCTGTTTTAGCATGCACATGGACAATTAAGTGCTCATGGAAGTGTGTGAGCAGGTATCTGCACACATTTGCTCTTTGTTGTCACATGCATTCATTGTTTATACAGGGTGAGGCAGCTAAGTCATAACACCCCTTGTATATCCCCAACTGTAATAGATACAGAGATGCCGTTTGGACAGAGAATGGCAGGAACAGGGGCTACTTGAATACATCACATTTCATGTTTGTGCTATTTTTTATTACAGAGATATGAGGCCATCTTTGTTTTTTTTTTTTAAATGGAGCCCTATGTTAAATTTTAACATAACATGATGGACTTAAAACGATGGTTTCAAATATCATAACATTTAGGCAAATAGTTTTTGAGAGACAGATATGTTCTCGTATAGTGTTCGTCCTTCGAAGCGGTGTTGTCCAATGCAGCCTTTCCTGTTGTGTAGAGTACATTGTAAGCATCGCGAATCCATCCTTACACAATCACGCCCATTTACCCGACAATAGTAATATATACTGCGATATTTTGTGCAAAAATTAATTCTGATGTCACCTAAATATTATCAGTTATTTGAAAACTGTGATACCAAAATAATAGACAACATACAGTATTAAAATACTACAAGGTGTTAATACATTTTAAGTAACAGAAATACAAATATAAATGAGGAGGCCCTTATTGGTCACAATTATTTCGTATATGTTTGTTTTTTATTTAAAAATATTTACTATTGATCACAATACAAATCAAATACACATAAAGATGCAAAATACATACTGTACATGATACAAAACTTTACTGAAGCATGTGCTCAAACTGCTTCCCCCTCTGCTGCAATGCACATTTGTAGTCGCCGTTCGAAGGATTTGTGAACAGCTGCGAAGGTGTCACGTGAGATATCAGCACACGCTTCGGTGATACATTGCTTCATATCGTCTGGCGTCGGGATCAGAATACAGCTCTCCACGTCACTTTATTGCTCTAACAGCATTTCTTCTGCTTTCACCATACAATAGAAGCATATCTAACTTTTCTTCGTTGGTGTACATGTCTGCTCCAAGAAACTGTGACGGAAATGCGATGTCTCATTACCCCAGCAGCACATTTATACCCTTCTCCCCAGCTACCTCATGTGTCACCTTGCAACATTATCGAGAAGCAGGAAAACAATGCCTTCCCCATTAAGTTCCTCAGTGGTCAACAGGAAAGGTCACATTGGACAGCGCCGCTTCGAAGGACGAATACGATATGGGAACATATTGGTGTCCCAAAAACTATTTGCATAAATATTATGATATACACATATTTGAAACCATCTTTTTAAGCCCATCATGTTATGCTAAAATTTAACATAAGGTTCCATTTAAGAAAACCAAAGATGGCCTCATATCTCTGTAATAAAAAATAGCACAAACATGAAATGTGATGTATTCAAGTAGCCACTGTCCCTGCCATTCACTGTCCAAACGGCATCTTTGTATCTATTATGTTTGGGGAGATACAAGGGGTGTTATGACTTAGCTGCTTCACCCTGTTTACTGCTAACTCAATATGATCAGATAATCTTTCACGAATGTTATATCAGGAATATTCTTTGCCACTTGAGGTTTTTGTCACATTCTGCTAGAATTCATTCTAGTATAGAATTAAATTAATTATATTGTAAATTTCATCTAGGGTATAATGCAGCCAACTGTGTGACATAAAAAAGCAAGTCAATCTGAAGCTTTCGGGATAAAGGAGGAATATGAGGGTGAGAAAAAGATGTGTTAACATTGCCAACCACAGAACACCTCCAGGTTCAGAAGTGTTAAGTCCATCTGCCCCTTTTATGTAATTTATTTTGATCTACTGTAGCCTTCTGTGGTGGTAAACAAAAATTATATTTTGGACAGAGATTTTTATTTTACTTTCAGAGCTCCTTGTCTCTTTGCATAATTGTATCTTGGAACTGATGATGTGGTTCTGTGGATGCTCTTGTCATTAAGTAAGAAATGTTTTTTTCAAACTTCTGAGGATATGATGAAAGTTTCTGTGTCAGAATAATTGTGAAACGTATGCAAATATTTGAAAGTGAAATTGGTACTGTAGAGGCAACTGCTTGTGATGTGTTCATCTTTGTTTCTTTTGAACATTCTGTGCAATTTTGAAAACAACTATTTTAATGAATGCGGATACTTTTCTTTGTTGCAGTAGAACCCATGAGTAGGTACCATCGGTGTCATGTTTTGAAACATTTGCAGGAACTACTGTAGGGATTTCGATACGGTTTACTATGATACTCAGACTAAACACAAACAAATTTTCAGGCGTAGATACTTAGTGCTGCCCATGCAAAACCAGGACAAGTTGCTAGTTTTGGTCATAAGTACTTTTCCTTGAGTTACATTATACAAATGAAGATGGATCACTGCTTGTCAAATAAAAGAGATGCTGAGCAGCAAAAAAGGCAATTTGGTAAGTTGTGATATGCCATTTATGAGGTGTACCGGAAAGTAAACATCAGTTTGGAAAAAAGAGTCATAAAAACATTTTTGAAATGAAAATTTATTTTTATGAGAGAGAGAATTTCTTACACTCTACATAGTTGCCACCATTGTTGAGACATTTGTCATAGCAGCAGAAACCAGGTTTTCTATGCTCTCTTTGTAGAAGGGATGTTGCCAGTGAAGGCAGCCACTGCTGAACACTTTTTTTTTTTTTTGCATCATTTTCTGATTACAGATATTAGGTTCCTTCCCAGAGGTGAAGCTGTCAATGTGGCAATGTGGTATGATACTGTGAAACACTTAGAAAACTTCACTGTAAAATTCAGAATAAATTGTGTGGAATGCTCAAATAAGACACTGTTTTGCTTCATCACAATGCGCATGGTGTCACTCAAAACCTTATTCAGGAATTCGGTTGGGAGCAGTTCAATCACCCTCCGTGCAGCCCTGATATCGCACCTTCTGACTAACATTTGATCTTCAATTTGAACCATGATCTAGGAGGAAGCTACTCTGGCAGCAGTGATGATGCAAGAAACAGCATTCAGCAGTGGTGGTCTTCACTAATGGCACCTTTCTATGAAGAGGGCATAGAAAAGTTGGCGTCCTGCTGTGGCAAATGTCACAGCAATGGTGACAACTACATAGAAAAATAGTTCAAGAAATTCTCTTTCTTATAAAAACAAATGTTCGTGTGATAAAAATGATTATATGAGGTTTTTTTTTCCAAACGGTACTTACTTTCAGGCACGCCTTGTGTATATTGCGCTCCATCTTGAATTTTCTATAGATCTTTATTTCCCTGAAATTACAGGATGCAATGTTAAACATATTTTTAAAAAGGTTGCCTCCTGAAGAATGAAGGATGAAAACAGTGGTGCTGTCAATTTAAACATTTCACAAATGTTTGCACTATTTTGGGAGGGAAAAGACCCATGTTCTGGTGGGTGTTGAAAACTGTTAATACTGTAAAACCCTAACTATATAAGGCCCAGTTTATATGGTTTTGGGGATTAACAGAGCCAATCATTAATTTCAGTAAAAAATTAATACAACTACCAAATATTTTCGTGAAAATTGAATTGGAATGCTCCATCTTCCAGTGCATGACTTTTTTTCCTTCCACTATCGTGTTCATGCTTTTGAAAAACAAATGATAAATATTTTATTGGTTAGGTGCATTTGCTCATTTTCATTGGCAGCAAGGTCTGTTCGTTAGTTTTATTTCTTCTAACAAAACAGATGGCTTCACAGCCCAGTGACTCTTTGTAATGCATTCTCTTCAGGGTGCTTTGTTTTCTTTGCAAGAATACATGGTCACCTTTCTTCTTGCTGTAGCAATTTTCAGTTTTGAAGGTTTTTGTTAAATCTTTCTATGAATTGTGTGAGTTGCAGGAAATGTGGTTGATGGTTTCTGCTGTCAGGAAAAATAAATTAGGGTGAGAGGTTGTATGGTTGACAAGCAGCCCTGTATGAACGGACTGGTCGAATTTCTATGCAGATACATTATATAAGCCGATTGGCTGCTGATTTCATGTACTTGTTGCATAATGTGGATAATATCCTGTAGTAAGCATTCTTGTTACCAAGCAGAAAGTAAATGCAACTTAGATAACAGGAGATTTGCTTGTTTCTCATATGTCTGTAGAGTTTAACTGCATGGTTCATATTTTGATCTACTCAAATTTTGTATTGTGTTTCAGATGCAGCAAAACAACAACAAGAAACTGAAGAGAATGAGAATCCATATGTTGCTGAAAGAAGAGTTCCTCTTAGCAGTGCTGGCAGTAGCGTTGATAATTCTTGTAATTCTTCTGGTCGCACCTCCCCCTTGGTCTCTCCACCGTCTCCTTCATCAACACCGTTCTTCTTGATTGATCCTGCTCGATTCAACTTAAAGCCAGATGCTTCTGGGACAAAGATGCGCAGGAGGTATTCACGTGAAAATTTTAAAGTGAAATCAAAAGATGTAACAGAATTGGACATTGGAAAAGATATGTCAGATGATCCACTGAGCAAGATAGATCCACTGTGGCCTCTAAAACGACAGTAAAACAATAGTTCCACGGCTTTAAAAGCTGTTACAAAGCCTGATAATGTTTATATTTTGTATTTATCTAGTCAGTTGTAGTATGTAGGCAATATTTTAGGTACAAATCATGGTTTTTGGAACTAACTATGATTTATTTTTATCTAGGCAGGCTGTAGAAATTATTTTAATGTGATAGTTTATAAATACGCTATTCTGATTTTATTGTTTCACAAATATTTGTACTTCCTCAGTGACTTTGCATGGAAAGAGAGAACAGTCACTTACGGCATGGACTATTTTTCCCCCCCAAAAAAAGGTAAAAAAGGAAAGAAAGCTGTCTCTTTCTTTAAATTGTAGAGTTATTCCTTATCCTAACAACGTATCCTGGTATCTTTGCAAAAATATTGTTAGCATCATCCTGATCTGTCAGGAGAATGATACAAGCTGGGGCCACAGGTTTAATACTTTATGTTGTTTAAGGCTGGAGTTTGTAAAAAGCTGTAAAAGTATTTTTTCGCTGTCACAAATGAAATTAAAACATCTAATGTTGTTACTATTTTTGGTTTAATTATTAAGTGTATTTACTTGGTAGATACAACTCACTGCATGTTAGTTAGAATAGTACAGAATTATTTGGAAATGGCTGGGTTAGATCAGATCACAAATCAGATGGCACAGAGGAGTCCTTTGATAAACAAGGTGGACAAGGGGGGAACTTCAGGTGTATTCTGAGAAAATGTTTGTTTCAGAGGCGATACAAACTGCAAATCACGTAAATGCTAAAACAATCAGAAGATCTCAAAGAGTGTTAACTCTCAAGTTGGAATTTCAACAATGTAAGGAAAAGAGTAGATTGCTACTCACCATAAACACAACACATTGAGTTGACGACAGGCAGATTGAAGAGACTGTTACACATTTAGCTTCAGCCAAAGCCTTCCTCAAATCTGCAGCAGTTCAAACCGGAATGCATTCCGGTTTGAGATGGAGGTGTGCTTGCTTATGTGAAAGAATGTGTGTGTGTGTGTGTGTGTGTGTGTGTGTGTGTGTGTGTGTGTTTTGGCTTTGGCCGATAGCTAAATGCGTAACGGTTTGTCAGACGAACTTCTTAAGACATTCATCAGATTAGTGCTACTTCAAATTTACAAATTACTGTTTACCTGTGAATGTGCACAATTTTAAAGCAAGCTGCTTTTAAAGCAACAACACAAAAATTTACACTGCACAAAAACATTTATTTGCCCATGTTGAAATAGATAAGATCATTTGGTACGCATTTCCTGAGTGCACAATGGGTTGAATTTTAAAAATATTGTGAGTGCATATTTAAAAACCAGGGTGTACTGTTGCAGTTGTTGGGCATTGTTGTCATGAGTTCCTGTAAAGCTCAGCGACTCTTAACTGCCCATAGAATATTGCTCTTGTTGTGCTTTCTCACTGTTGTTTAAAAAGAGAGTAAGATAGGGGAAAAAGACGAATAGGAATCTGTAGCTGGAACACTAGGTTGATATCTAGATGCAACATGGATACATGTACTTTCTTATTGTCTGTGAGTTTAAAGCTGCCAAAATTGTAACAAATCCAACCAGGACAATATACGCAGTCTTAGCATAAACTGTTCATGTGAGTATTAGTAGCAAACTCTTGTACAACCAGATTGAAGAACAAAACTTTGCTAATGAGCTATAGCCACCAAGGATTCCCAAGTCTTTGAACGATGTACCACCCCCTCCCTCCCTCACACACACACACACACACACACACACACACACACACACACACACCTCTTCGAGCACAGACATGTGACAAGGGACTAAAGAAAGAAAGAAAGAATAATATTATACTCACAGGCAAATGAGCTAGACTGGGTTGAGGAAACAACTTTATCCTAAATTCTAGCAATCAAAGGGCCTACATGTTCAATATGCTTAGAACCCACAATTATTTGGCAGCTATCAAATTTACTCACACACATCTTGCTATCATGTGATTGAAGTTATGCCAGCAGCAGTATAATGTCTGACATCACTGTCACATGACAAATCAAACTTTTGCATTGAATATGGCAGCAGCTTTCCTTTAAAATTTTTGAAACAAGGGATGCTGAGAAGTATTGCATCCTATCTAATAAAATGTATTTGGACCTGAGTATTAAGCGGTTGGATTGCCCACTAGGCATCAAAATTAAGTTTTTCACAACAATGTTAAGAAGAAGAGTGAGTTGGATGGCACTGTGCCTTAACATTCATAAGGCCCATTCTTTCAAGATATGTCACCAACCTACAACCAATTTGTTTATGCAATTTGGCTCTTAAAGGAAGAGAAAATGTTCATTAATGGAGAAGATGTAAAAATCATGTTATCAGAATTTCAGTGGTGAGTATTTATGCAATGAACATTCATCATAACTTAGTTGTGTGGCATTATGCTACTAAGTCTAGCAATATATTTACAGCAGCTATATATTTCTTATATTGAAGATAGAGACAAACCCCATGCAACTCTGTGCAGTAGTCTGAAGCTCTCTAAACTTACATCTAGGTCTTCATGCGTTTCCAAAACTGACAAACAGCAAATTATAACATTGCACATGAAGCATTCTTTCTTTCCCAGAAACATAAGCTCCTCTTTCATGTGAATTATGTTCACCATGCACAGATCTTTAACTCTGTTGTTTGTGGAAATTCTAACTCCCAGAAATAATGGCCATGGCTACAAAATTTGTTACACACGTTACTCATGACATGAATCCATTTTATTTTATGTCCATCACCAAAATATGTTCTTTAAATAGGGGGAGCCCAGAGTATAAACACACATACCAGTTTATCAGGCCATGTCAGTTGCAGGGAGTGTTCAGAATATTTAGAAATTTTTATAAAAACTTGCATGGAACTTGAACTGTAGAATGATAAGCAGTTGCTGCTGAAAGCAATTATTGTACATAAAACCCTTTTCAGTACTTAAGGCATCTATACAGATGTACTATAAGTATAGTTTAAAACTACACACATAAGTTAAGGATGAACACACAAAGTGGAGAAACATTTTACATTGCTTTTTAATGTAACACTATTTCTAGCCCAGAAAAACCGTACTTCCACAGCCATCATAAAGACGTTTCATTGGAAAGCAATGGAAATTTCTTAAAATTAGTGCAGTGTCCACAAAAAATGATCTAATACTGGAAGAGCATTGTCTAGAAGTCGAAGAGTCAATTGGTGGGACAAAAAGAGACACAATCAATTTACTTTTATTTTGGGTGAACATGTGAATGAAGAAATTATTGCAAATATTAAAAAGGTTAATTATTGTGGAATAATTTTTGACAGCACTTCCAAATGAGTCAAATAATTAGATACATCCATATACACTGTCCAATCACATTAATGTGACTACCTGTCACAAGCCTCCATAACCATGTTTTGCAGTGCAAACCACAGCAAGGAGTGCAGAAAGAGAGTCAATGAAGTTCTGGAAAGTACTGAAAAGGATGTGGGAGCCATGCTGACTCCAGGGCTGTAGCCAGCTGCACTAGGTTTCTCTGTTGAGGATACATGCCGCAAACAACCAAATCAAGGTGGTCCTACAGATTCTTGTCCGGGTTTAAATCCAGGAGTTTTGTGGCCATGGAAGTATGGTAAACTGATCCTGGAGCTCTTCGAGCCATGCACATATACTGTGAGCTGTCTGACACATTGCATTGTCTTATTGGTAGATGCTCTAATGCCGAGGAAAACAAACTGCATCTCGGGGTGGACGTGGTCCCCAAAGATAGTTGCATACTTGTTTTGATCCATTGTGCCATCCAGAATGATGAGATCACACAGGGAATGCCACAAGAACATTCCCCAGACCATAATGCTCCCTCCTCTGGCTTGGACCCTTCCAACAATTGTTGCAAGGTGTTTGTTTTCAGATATTTCATATGTCCAATGGATCATAAAACATGATTTACCCTGAAAGGCCACCTTTTGCCCCTCAGTGGATGTCCATTTGTGGTACTGACATGCAAATTCCAGCCTTTATCACCCATTAAAACAGAGTATATACGCCCCACGACAACCGGGAAAGCCAGGAAAAATGCAGGAATTTTTTAATTCAGAAAAAAACTGGGAATTTATTTAGAATTCTGGAAATTTTCCGTTGTTTCAGTTTTAAGTTAAACTTTTGTAATTTTAACAGGTTAAAAAGAATTTTAATTTAGTCCACTACTGCAGAATAATACTGCAGCAATAAAACATAAACATGAGAATAACATCGAAATAAAATTTTAGTTGCAAACAAAATGTGCCATTTACAACAACAAAACATAGTACATATACAAGTGTCTGCAGACACCGAGCGAGGTGGCGCAGTGGTTAGCACACTGGACTCGCATTCGGGAGGACGACGGTTCAATCCCGTCTCCGGCCATCCTGATTTAGGTTTTCCGTGATTTCCCTAAATCGTTTCAGGCGAATGCCGAGATGGTTCCTTTGAAAGGGCACGGCCGATTTCCTTCCCAATCCTTCCCTAACCCGAGCTTGCGCTCCGTCTCTAATGACCTCGTTGTCGACGGGACGTTAAACACTAACCACCACCACCAGTGTCTGCAGACAGCAAAATGTGTTAAAGGCTTTAGGATCAACACTATAGAATACAACGTAACAACACACGTCTTTTGATGAGCATCTGTTTACATTCTACCAGGTCACAGTAAAGTACTGCGAATAGTGTCTTGGGAAGGGTTACTTTCAAGGCAGATTTTCTTTCAAGCAAGGTGAATTATGTTGCATGTGAGAATGTACAATGAATTTATAAAATCACAGAGCATTTGACTCTCATTCAAAATTTAACAGCTACTTAGAAAAATTTTGGAGCCATAAGACCAGCCATTTATGTCATTATTTAAAATTTTACTGCCACATCTGTGTTTTATATATCTTAAAGGATAACACATGCTAAAGAAAACCAATATCATATGTGAAAGCTTAACTTTTCATATATGTGTGTTCATTCAACTTAACAGTGATGTTGCCGTTAGCGACAACATCAAATGTCGTATGCTCGTAATATTTGCTGTCATTGACAGACAATATCAGACAACATGACCCATGATTGGCTGACAAAAGCACATTACAATCTCAATTTCAGTGTTTTGGAAGCTACCGTGTTGTATTTGGGGGAATTTGTATTTGTACTTTCATATTGTGAAAATATTCAGTCACATGTTCCCACGCATCATAGAGCTTTCCAAAATGAGTTATTTTTTTTGCTAAGTTTCATTTATTAAAGTACTAGGAAGCTCTATGTCTGTGTATGAAACCTCTACCATTCGTAAGATTGATATGATTTACAACTCCAAGGGAATGTGTATTTTCACTTAACACGAAAAAGATGTATTTTAGCCATGATATCCGGAAGAGTCTGAAGTTTTTTCTTGCCCACGTCAGCATAGGAGCATGAACCAGTTGCCTCCTACACCGCAACGTTCGCTGAATAGTCATTGAGGAGATTCTGTTGGTAGGCCTTTGGTTCTTCTGGGCGGTTAGTTGCTCAACAGCTGCATGTCTATTTGCCCGTACACATTTCACAGGCATCGTTCATCTCGGTCATCTAAGGCCTGCGGTATACCACAGTTGCCGCATCACTGCTTTTGGATAGCACCATTATTCTATTCACAGTACACTTTAACCAAAGCAGCACGCAAACAGTTTACAAACTTAGCCGTTTTGGAAATGCTTCCACCCTTGGCCTGAAAGCTAAAGATCATGCCTTTTTGGATGTCAGATACATCGCTTCATTTTTCGCAAAATGACAAAGCTGCACTGTTCCTCGCGCTCCCCGTCACGCTTTAAGGTCCCCACAGACGAGCAATGGATCACTGAGATCCGTCGCATGAGTGACCTATCACTTCGTAGATTGCACGTGTGTGGGCAAATTGCGGTGATCGGTCGCTGGTCACATGGAAATTTCAGGCAAGTGATTTGTGCGTGCTATATGAGTGCCATCTGGTTAATGGCTGTGTGGCAATACGGCTGAGACTCATTTTTTTTCTATTTATCAAGTGTGGTTGTGCAGTTTTCTTTCATTTTGCTTTGACCACGTTGAGAAAGAAATTTACATTACGATTTATATTTGTCCACGAACTACTCTGAGAAGTGAAGTGGAAGCCGGAGTTGCCACTTATATTAAGAAGTAATTGAAAATACACCTCCATTTTTGCAGCGATTACAATTTTGAATCTTGTGCTATAGAGGTAGAAATGGTGAGAAGTTCATAGTAATAGTCGCGATACAATGAGTTCAATCTTATGACTTTGTGTTATTTATGCAATGATTATACGCATTATTGAAGTTTTTCACTTGTAAACGGAATTACATTCGTATCTACTGTATGTTAAGAGTACATTTTAATTTAAATGTTCAGCGCAAATCTGCTTTACAGTTATACTCAAGTCTCGTGTCATTTCATATAATGTAATTCTTCTTCATATAACGTATTACAAGAGTTATGGTAATTAGTAGTGCTGATATTCACTGCGTTTACGTCCGACACATCTTCGGGAAGACGAAAACCGGATTTGGTAAACCGTTTTTCAGTGTCGCCGTTACATGTAATACGGTGTGAATCGGGTTTGCGGGCGGGCACTGTCGTAAATCTGTTTCCCGATTGGTTTTACTCGATTGGTCGCTGGCAGTCGGCAGTTGCAGTTCCTATTTGTATCCAGCCCGATGGCGGATTAATCGCTGGTATATAATTTAATCGGCGCGTTCGTAGTGTTCCTGATAAAGAGTGAGTATGGGTATCAGTGGACTGTGACTGAACTCGTGAGGAGGAGGAGGAGAAGGAAGTGACTGAAAAAGCGATACCTCCGTATCATATCCACTCAAAGTATCCTAGCGGAAACTTACTTGTTGCACCCTTCAAGATCGCACACTTTGTGGAAGAAAATGCGCAGTGATTATGGTGGAACGTAATTGTACGTTGGCAGCGTCTCTATAGAAACATCGAGTAAACTGTGTAGGCCTAAGACTAATGAATAAAAAAGGAATCGAGAAATAATGAACATGAAACTAATTGTACTGGCACAATGGAAACATTTGCACAGTTCATTGGGCGTCAATGGAAGATGTAATATATTCTGTAAAGTGAGCTGCAGTTCCCAAGAAAAGCATTTCCAAACAAGTTTAATAACTTACAATTTTTGCTTTTGCAAGTACTCGTGGGGATATGGAGATCGACAGCGACTGGTGCTAAACATAGCAGTTCGTTTTGCATAGCAGAACTTTTCGATGTAACTGCTTGGCAAATTGCTCATGTGTAGTGTGTCGTGGCGAGCGTCCGATTGCAGTCGATATCGCATGCGACGGATCGCTGCGATCCGTCGCTCGTGTGTCGTGCCCTTAAGAACCGCTTTAGCGGTCCACTTATGACAACTGTTTATACACAGCCCTTCCTGCCTAGCGCGCGATCAGCCGTGAAGCGTGAGCATAACGTAGTGCTAACATTCTTATGCGACACAGCGAATTTGAAGCACCATGCAAAAAATTTCATGCAACACTGTTGTTTTGAATAAGACGCAGTTCGTATCGACAGTTAAACTGTAAGTGCCTTTATTTGCATATAGGTTACGAGAGGTACTGCGGCTCCGCAATCTCTCAAAGATATACTTTGGCTGAAACAACCTGTGTAAGACCTTATTGGATTTCGTGAAGTTCGTGTTTTGTGTGTTTTATATTATAGCCATATTATAACTTATATCATATAAATAAATGCTGTTCCAAAATACCAGTACATGGAGAATCTCTCGAAAACGTACAATTTATTAATATTAAATGTCAAATAATGAGTTACTGACGTTTAAAGATTCCAGCAGACATATGTATCACAACAAATAGCTGTATTGTAATTGATCCCCGTGATGAAATGGCTAACGTCCAAATTTGGTGGTACGTAGATTGAATTGCGAATCTGATAGTTTTGGTTCCATCTGCAATTTTTTCCCCCACTTTAAAAGTCATCGTCAATAATTTACAAATTAACCTTGAAACGCGGAAATGGGACTGAACATTCAAAGCACGTTGATTATCAGGTAAAAGCAAACTACCACTCATTATCAGTGGTTACAGGTGTTGGAGCTGCACCTTTTTTAGGATAGGTAAGACAGAAAGATGTCAAGTTCTACGAGAGGTCAGTATTGAATCAAATCTTCAGTTTAGGAAAGAAATTAAACAGCACAATTCTAGCACATTGGATCACCAATCACAGCTGTCAATTATAAATTTTCACCAATCACCAGAAATTTTATCTCCACCAAGGTCTATCTCAGTCCTAGGTAATTGCATTGATGAATTAGTCACCCAAGGGTCATTCCATGTCAAGTCACCCAGGCCTTGACACCAACCATGTCAGATTTTGATGAAACTTGGTACAATTACTTCTTTTATTATCCTGAAAGAGCAAAAAAATTTTACAAGTGCTATCTCTTATAGTTTTTTTTAATAAATTTTTAAAGTTTTTAGATTTGGCATTGTTTCAGCAGTCGGAAATCGTAACTTAAACGTGTCCTCACAACTAAAAAAATGTGTATGTTAAAGAATACTCAAGATATCAGTATGAAATTTTGGAATAAGTTTGTGTATTATATCTAAATGTTAAAAAAATTACCATAAAGGTATATTAAAATCTTCCAAATGAAAAAAAATTACAAGTAGTTGTTGGGGTTTTTTTTTTTTTTGTTTAGTTTTACAAAAACTGTAATATCTAGAGTCTCAGACCTGATAGAAAGCTCAAATTTGTTTTAAAATACTCTCAATTGTATAGGCTATTAGATAAAAGAAAAATTATGTTGGCTTTTTAACCTGTTCAATAGTTATCTAATTTTTTAAATAATATTAATTATATTTTAAAAATAAAAAGTACCAAGTGACTTAGACACCAAAAATAAGTTTTTGTCTTCTTGGAGTAACAACGTATGCTTGGATTTTGTTTTGTTACTCCTGTGTTTTGAAGTAAAAAATTATTACAGTGTTAAATAGTGCTTGGATAGTATTTTATTAAGTTTATTCAAACTTTCAGTAAGTACTGTTACTTAGTTTACAGAGATTCTTTTCCAATATCCTATAAAAGTAACCAGAACAGTAATCAGACCAAAAGTGAAATCAGTATGTCAGATATTCAAACCTGTAGCGTAGGGTTATTTAAAAAATCTGACTGTTACCAAACAACCTACACACCTTCAGAAAAGTTACAACCGGTACCTGAATTGAGTGAGGAAGAAAAAAATTTGATCCACTTACGATCTGGAATTAATCTGTGTGAATTTAAGAATATATGTTCACACCACAGCTACTACTTTTTAAAAGTTTTTGAAAAGTATCAAACAACATGTGTAGACCCACTAAAAAAACACACAAAAAGCCCATCAAAAGTCGTTGAGAAGTGTAGGCTTGGATCTTTCTAAACAATTACTGACAAAAAATAGTAGCATAAAACCTGGACAAAAGCTTTGCTCAACATGCCGTAACTTTTGTGAGGAAAAATTAAGAGTTGAAGTCAATGAAAGTGAAACAGATGATGAAGTCATGGTTGAATTAGAATCATTGGAATCCAGAAATGAATCCCTCATACAAACAAACATTGCTCTTGATAATTTAGGTTTAACACCGATAAAGCTTCATGGCTTGTCAGAACAAAGTAACGGGTCTTATTTTAAAAGGAAGGTTAGTAGTATTGAAAAGACTGCAAAAAAACGTGGTTTTAAAAGCAATAAAATATGATGCACCAAGTTCTGATGATGATGATGATGATGAAGAAGAAGATACAAGTGTGGTTGAGAAAGCAAAGGATTTTGATGTAATGATTTCTCTTATGAAAGAGAAGATGTCATCTGTTGGAGGTCTAGAAAAATCCAGATTCTGACCTTGGCTCCAGATTCTTGGAGTTTAAATAAAGTGATGAAAGAATTTAATGTAAGTGAGTACACGGTGCGACAAGCTAGAAAGCTAAAATCTGAAAAGGGTATTTTGGAAACTCCTGGTCCAAAAAAAGGTAAAACTCTTTCTGAAAATACCGTAAGACTTGTAACAGATTTTTATGAAAAGGATGAAAGTTCCAGAGTGCTACCTAGAACAAAAGACAAATTAAGTGTTCAAAAAAATGTGTACATGCAAAAAAGACCCATTTTGTGTAACTTGAGAGAACTCTATTATTCTTTCAAATGGGAGAATCCCGAGGTAGAAGTAGGATTTTCAAAATTTTGTTTCTTGAGACCTAAATGGTGTATCCTTCTGGTGCTGCAGGCACACACACTGTATGTGTATGCAGTATCCACCAGAATGTTAAACTATTATTGGATGCTGTGAAAATTGAAGAATCTTATAAAGACCTAATTAAGATGCTTGTGTGCAACACGGAAAACCAAAACTGCATGCTACATCATTGCGACAGCTGTCCTGCAAATGCTGCACTAACTGAGTACTTAACTTAAAAACTAATTGAAGATTATGATTTAGAAGAAGAAATTGTAATCAGTCAGTGGGTTAACACAGACAGGGCAGAAATGATCAGTGTTGAAGAGTACATTTCTTTATTGGTTAGGTCATTGGAAAAGCTCACCCCACACTCGTTTATAGCAAAATCCCAATCAGCAGCCTTTAAAAGATTGAAAGAAGACCCACCACCCAAAACAGCAATTATTGTGATGGATTTCAGTGAAAATTATTCCTTTGTTATACAAAATGAGATCCATAGTTACCACTGGAATAGAGGTGGTTGTACTCTACACCTAGTTGGAGTTTTCCTAGGAAATGAGGAAAACAATGTTTTTGTTTCCAACCACTGTTTTATTAGTGATGACCAAGAATATGACACTGGTTATGTTAACTTTGTACAAAAAGAAATTACAAAGTGGCTGTCATTACATCATACTGACATTGACTCAGTTCACTACTTTACAGATGGTTGTGCTGGGCCGTACAAAAATAGAAACAGCTTTAAAAATTTGACTCAACACTTGAGAGACTAATTTGAAGGCCCAACACACTTTTTTTGCAACAAGTCATGGGAAGTCAATTTGTGATGGCCTAGGAGGAACTACACTCCTGGAAATGGAAAAAAGAACACATTGACACCGGTGTGTCAGACCCACCATACTTGCTCCGGACACTGCGAGAGGGCTGTACAAGCAATGATCACACGCACGGCACAGCGGACACACCAGGAACCGCGGTGTTGGCCGTCGAATGGCGCTAGCTGCGCAGCATTTCTGCACCGCCGCCGTCAGTGTCAGCCAGTTTGCCGTGGCATACGGAGCTCCATCGCAGTCTTTAACACTGGTAGCATGCCGCGACAGGGTGAACGTGAACCGTATGTGCAGTTGACGGACTTTGAGCGAGGGCGTATAGTGGGCATGCGGGAGGCCGGGTGGACGTACCGCCGAATTGCTCAACACGTGGGGCGTGAGGTCTCCACAGTACATCGATGTTGTCGCCAGTGGTCGGCGGAAGGTGCACGTGCCCGTCGACCTGGGACCGGACCGCAGCGACGCACGGATGCACGCCAAAACCGTAGGATCCTACGCAGTGCCGTAGGGGACCGCACCGCCACTTCCCAGCAAATTAGGGACACTGTTGCTCCTGGGGTATCGGCGAGGACCATTCGCAACCGTCTCCATGAAGCTGGGCTACGGTCCCGCACACCGTTAGGCCGTCTTCCGCTCACGCCCCAACATCGTGCAGCCCGCCTCCAGTGGTGTCGCGACAGGCGTGAATGGAGGGACGAATGGAGACGTGTCATCTTCAGCGATGAGAGTCGCTTCTGCCTTGGTGCCAATGATGGTCGTATGCGTGTTTGGCGCCGTGCAGGTGAGCGCCACAATCAGGACTGCATACGACCGAGGCACACAGGGCCAACACCCGGCATCATGGTGTGGGGAGCGATCTCCTACACTGGCCGTACACCACTGGTGATCGTCGAGGGGACACTGAATAGTGCACGGTACATCCAAACCGTCATCGAACCCATCGTTCTACCATTCCTAGACCGGCAAGGGAACTTGCTGTTCCAACAGGACAATGCACGTCCGCATGTATCCCGTGCCACCCAACGTGCTCTAGAAGGTGTAAGTCAACTACCCTGGCCAGCAACATCTCCGGATCTGTCCCCCATTGATCATGTTTGGGACTGGATGAAGCGTCGTCTCACGCGGTCTGCACGTCCAGCACGAACGCTGGTCCAACTGAGGCGCCAGGTGGAAATGGCATGGCAAGCCGTTCCACAGGACTACATCCAGCATCTCTACGATCGTCTCCATGGGAGAATAGCAGCCTGCATTGCTGCGAAAGGTGGAAATACACTGTACTAGTGCCGACATTGTGCATGCTCTGTTGCCTGTGTCTATGTGCCTGTGGTTCTGTCAGTGTGATCATGTGATGTATCTGACCCCAGGAATGTGTCAATAAAGTTTCCCCTTCCTGAGACAATGAATTCACGGTGTTCTTATTTCAATTTCCAGGAGTGTATTAAAAGAATTTTATGGAAAGCCAGTCTATAGCTTTCAGATGAAGAACAAATAATGACAGCAATCGATGTGTACAAGTTTTGTGAAAAAAATATTGAAAACATTCATTTTCACTTTATTGACAAAAAAGCTGATTTGCTACGGTTAAAACTAGAAAAACGTTTTTTCAGCAACCCGAACCATTCCTGGAACAAGAAGTTTTCATAACTTCAATCCGCTTCCAACAAACAACCTTGAAATTAGAAGGACTACAGATAGTGTAAAACCCTCCTTAGTCTTTTCTTTCCATTCTTCTTATGATTGGGTTCATGTTGAACCATGCAAATCATGATGGTAACTGGTACTTTGGACAGGTAAAAACAATATTCAATGATGAAGAAGATGCAGAAATTCTATTTCTACATCCTTCAGGACCAGCTGCATCATTTTATTGGCCTGAAAGAGAAGATTCTTGCATAGTGCCTTTCGAGCACATAGTCTGTGTAGTAGACGCACCTCACTCAAGCGGCACTGGGAGAATGTATTACTTCAAAAAAGACTGTATCAAAAGAACTGAAAGCTCTTGGATGAAGTGGAAAAACAGTTTGAATCAGCATTAATCTTTATTAAAAAGACAAAATTACTCAAAAAATTCAATGTTTCAAGCAATCAGTTGGGTTATACCTAAGTGTTGTATGAACACTATCTTTGTACATAATTCTAATGTAATCTACTATAATTAATAAACATGTTAAAAAGCCATCATTATTTTTGTTTTATCAAGTAGCCTATATGTTTAAGAGTAAATTTAAACAAATTTGAGCATTCTATCAGGTCTGAGACTCTAGATATTGCAATTCTTATAAAACAAAACATTCGTTAAAAAAAAGAAAAAAATACATATATTTTTTTTTCATAGAAAATATTAATATATTTTAATAGTATCATTTTTATCTTCAAATATGTATAATAAATAAACTTGCTGCAAAAATTCATGATGTTATCTAAAAGAGTTTTTAAGATAAGCAATTTTAAAGTTTTGAATACAAATTAAATTTACCATTTACAAAGGTTTGGAAAACGCAAAACATAAAAACTTTAAGAATTTATAAAAAAAAACTATAAGAGATACAGCAAAAAAAATTTGCAGGTGTTGTCAGGATGGTATTAGAACCATTTGAGCCAAATTTCATGAAAATCTAAGGAGGTGGGTGTAAAATTTATTTTTTATTGGGTGATTTGATATGGAATGACCCCCAACCCAGTTGACATCATCTGCCTCTCTGAACACCATGTGACCACTGGTATAGGAACTAGGCCTAAGCACAATGATAAACTCAGACAGGAGAGTACTGCAAACATTAGAATAAGGAAAGGTTCTCATAAAATTATAATTAAAAATAATGTAAGTATATTTCATCAAAATATTGAGAGTAAAATAGATGAGCTTCTGGTTTGTTTAGAAGATTTAGAAGCTGAGGATGAAATAGATATACTATGCCTGTATGAGCATCACATTGTTACTGATATGGATAAGGTAAATGTAAGTGGATATAAGCTCTCTGCACATGTAATGAGAGAAAATATGGAGAAAGGAGGAGTTGCCATATATGTCAAAAGTTATCACTGTGCAAAAAGTATAGAAACAAAAAAGTTTTGTGTAGAGAAACACATAGAAGCAGGTGCATGTGAGCTTAAATTAAATAAAGGCACATTTATAATTGTAACTGTATATAGGTCCCCATCAGGAAATTTTCATCAACTTCTGAAAAATTTGGACTCCCCGTTGAGCTATCCAGGGGGAAGCAAATTATTATTTGTGGGGACTACAATGTAGATTCTCTGAAAGAGGGTAATAGGAAAAATGACCTTGAAGTATTACTCGGTTCTTTCAATTTGACACCCGTTATTGATTTTCCTACTCGCGTGGTAAAGGATAGCAGCTCACTGATAGATAACTTCTTTATAGACCAAGATAAGTTTAACCAGATAAATGCTCAGCCTGTTGAGAATGGTCTTTCTGATCATGGTGCACAGCTAGTTACAATATATGACATAGCTCCATTCAGCAATACTAAACAGTCCTCCAAAGTAGTACGTTCAGTCAACGGATTAACAATTGCCAATTTCAGGGGAAGCCTACAGCAGTTAGACTGGGATGAGGTGTACCGTGAACCTGATGCCAATTTAAAATATAATTTATTTCATGACATTTTTGTAAATGCATTTGAAAACTGCTTCCCCAAGAAAATAGTTAAATATACTCATAAGAAACCTTGTAACAAACCATGGCTTACAAAGGGTATAAAAATATCTTGTAACCGGAAAAGGGAAATGTATCTGACAGCAAGAAAGATTAGTGACCCAGAAACTATCAAACATTATAAAAACTACTGTGTTATATTAAGAAAAGTTATTAAAAAATCCAGAAGTATGTGTATCATGTCTGAAATCAGCAACGCTGATAATAAAATTAAAACAATTTGGAATATTATTAAAAGAGAAACAGGTCAACCAAGAGCACAGGAAGACAGTATTACCATCAAATTGAATGAAAACTTTACGAACAAAAAGTCAGAAGTTGAAAATATTTTTAATAATCATTTTCTAAATGTTGTGGATATAGTAGGATCCAGGTGTTCATTAGACGATGCTAGGCTGTTCATGGAAGAGGCCATACCTATGCGATTTGATACAACTGAAATCTCACCCACTTCTCCCTCTGAAATTAGGAAAATAATAAACTCGCTTAAAAGCAAAAACTCACATGGAATTGATGGCATTTCCAGCAAAATACTAAAATCCTGTTCTCAACAGATAAGTAAGATTCTCAGCCACCTGTGTAATAGCTCTCTGGAACAGGGCATTTTCCCTGATAGACTGAAATATGCTATTGTTATACCTTTGCATAAAAAAGGGGGATAGATCTGATGTCAACAATTACCATCCAATCTCCCTTCTAACAGCTTTATCCAAAATTTTTGAGAAAGTAATGTATTCAAGAGTAGCTTCACATATCTGTAAAAATAAAGTACTAACAAAATGTCAGTTTGGTTTCCAGAAAGGTTTTTCAACAGAAAATGTCATATATGCTTTCACCAATCAAATTTTGAATGATCTGAATAACCAAACACCACCCACTGTGATTTTTTGTGATCTCTTAAAGGCTTTTGATTGTGTAAATCATGAAATTCTGCTAGACAAGCTCAAGAATTGTGGCATGAGTGGGACAGTGCACAAATGGTTTAATTCGTACCTAACTGGAAGAGTGCAGAAAGTTGAAATAAGCAGTTCTCATAATATGCAAAGATCAGCACATTCCTCAAACTGGGGAACTATCAAGAATGGGGCTCCACAAGGGTCAGTCTTGGGTCCTTTGTTGTTCTTAATATATATTAATGACTTGCCATTCTATATTCATGAAGAGGCAAAGTTAGTTCTCTTTGCTGATGATACAAGTATAGTAATCACACCTGACAAACAAGAATTAACTAATGAAATTGTCAATACTGTCTTTCAGAAAATTACTAAGTGGTTTCTTGTAAACGGACTCTTGATAAGACACAGTTCATACAGTTCCGTACAGTGAATGGTACGATGCCCTTAATAAATATAGACCTTAATCAGAAGCATATAGCTAAGGTAGAATATTCCAAATTTTTAGGTGTGTCCATTGATGAGAGATTAAATTGGAAGAATTTGCTGAAATGTTTGAGTTCAGCTACTTATGCAATAAGGGTCATTGCAAATTTTGGTGATAAACATCTTAGTAAATTAGCTTACTATGCCTATTTTCACTCATTGCTTTCATATGGCATCATATTTTGGGGTAATTCATCACTGAGGGATAAAGTATTTATTGCATAAAAGCGTGTAATCAGAATTATAGCTGGAGTCCACCCAAGATCATCGTGCAGACATTTATTTAAGGATCTAGGGATATTCACAGTAGCTTCTCAGTATATATACTCTCTTATGAAATTTGTTATTAACAACCAAACCCAATTCAAAAGTAATAGCAGTGTGCATAACTACAATACTAGGAGAAAGGATGATCTTCACTATTCAAGATTAAATCTAACTTTGGCACAGAAAGGGGTGAATTATACTGCCACTTAAGTCTTTGGTCACTTACCAAATAGTATCAAAAGTCTGACAGATAACCAACAAGTATTTAAGAAGAAATTAAAATAATTTCTGAATGACAACTCCTTTTACTCCATAGAGGAATTTTTAGATATAAATTCAGAATAAAAAAGAAAAAAATATAAAAAAACACAAAAAAATAAAAAGTTGTTATATTAACTTAAGTATGTTGTTAAATTAACTTAATTATGTCATGTATTGGAAAATTTGACTCGTTCCACATCATTACGAAATATCGTATTCATGATCCATGGAACTAGTATTAATCTAATCTAATCTAATCTAATCTATCAGAACAAAAAACATGAAAATGACTGACTCACACGAGAAAGAATTGAAAGGTGACTTAGTCTCACTGTCAGCTGCCTATGAAGTATAACAGAAAATTTGCAAGGTAATTATTTTAAGACACTTCATTTCCAAAAAAGCACTTCTTCAAATTACGCACATATGCAGACGAAATATATTCAGGTAATGGTGTAGGAATATATCTGATGGTGTTTCAGTTACTTTCAAGAGCAAAGGATGAAGTTTACTTTCCTGGAAGTGAACTGTAATTTTTTGCACAAATTAAATATACTTCACACAACCATCAGATTCATTTAGCAGAGGGGGGGGCTTCTTCTTAAGTACTTTTTGTAATACGTACCGCTATGTAAATAACTAGTATGCAGTTGACAAATTCTCACTTCCGAAGAAAGAAAATAAATTGTAACCTTTCTCACAAACAAGAACAAACTTCACACAAGCAGCACACTTACGTAGCGTTAGGGGAGCTTCTTAAGTACTTTTCGTACTATATATCGCTACGTAAATAACGAGTATAAAGTGAGCAGACCGCCAGTTTCACAGAAAGAAAGGACGTAATAATTTCCAGATTTGCAATGAATAAACCAGCCGAATATATAAATACTCGTAGTTTCTGCTTTAATTCGTCTTCTAGAATGGCAATCACGACGACACCTTGACAACAAAGGCATCTATAGGTGTCTTCGAGAAAGCTAAAAAGGAGCGCAGCCACAGTACTTCTCGTGATGTAATACACAAATAAAGACACGTCTTATCAGTTGTGTATGTAATTCGGTGACTAGCAGAGGAAAAAAAAAAAATCAAGACAGTGTTTGATGTTACATTACGGACAACTTCCATCAATCGTGACTTTAATTTACTGAAATGAAAAATTTCTTACACATGCAGCACATTATAAAAAAATCCTTTAGCACAGTTCGTTTGGTAATTTTTGAATAATGTATGTTTTAGTAACAATGATCAGTTTCTTGTTTATGGTCTCCCTAGGCATCACAATAAAGTGAAGTGTCATTTGAATGACGAAAACAAACATTTTCCTTACACCACTGCATACCCAGCATACTAAAACAATTCGTAAAATGTGTCATTGCAAACTGATAATGCACAAATGTTGAAATTTAAGAATACTGTTCTCCTGATGAACCTCAAATGAGTCAGATCTATCGAAAGTTATATTTTCCAACAATTTCCTTAAGAAGGCTTTCCAAAGCCGAAAAAAGATTTCCAACAGTCTTTTTATCGTCTTCCTGAAAGACGAAGGTATCGTTATGTCTAGGTCAAGAGTCCAACAAAAGCTGTAGTTTAAGTTCTTCAACTTGTTGGAAACCGTTTCGAATAAAATTTTAAAAATTATTCTTTCCCGTTTTTCCATATTTGGTGAATCGATTGATTTTTGCCACTAAAGTCTTTTTTTTTGTGCTAAGATGCCTTGAGGTTTCTAAAGACAGATATAAAGCTGCGGAAACAGTAATCTACTCTTACTTATCACTCATTGTTGTTTATGAATGTGTCATAGAATTAACTGATTGCACGACAGACTCTGCTTTGTCCACCTCAAAATGATAAAGTGCGGGTTGCTCGCAGTTTTTTCACAAAGCCTGACTGATCGGCGTTAGAAACAGCAGATGTGGAAACAACATCAAGCTTCGTCTTAAACGTCAGCTACATATTAATGGCATCTCCTCTACACTTTTACTTGAAGTAAACTTCGTTGTTTAGCAACTTCATATACTATGTGATTCCTTGAATCTGCTTAACCAGATCGAAGCAGACTTGAAATCAGTAATGTTCATCTCAACTGCGATTCAGAAGACCCAGTCTCGTAAATCTCCATTGGTAATGGTACAATGTCCCTCATGCGGCAGCCTTACTCCACCTCACTGGGAGGTGATACCTCTCTACGGGGCGACGTCGCAGCCAACGTCTCGCTGCATCAGTAACCTCTCCATTATCCACGTACTGCTTCCTGCGGAGTGCATCCTCCAAAGAGACAGCAGTCTAAAGATGCGAGATCCTGGCAGTAGGATGGACGAGGAAGAACAGTCCAATGGAGTTTTGTGAGCTGCTCTCGAGTGCAGAGTTGCGTTGTCATGGAGGTGTTTGAGGAAGGTTTATCTGTTTAGCAAGAGTAATAGAAGACAGATTTCAGACTACCTAACAGATCAAAACGAATATTTCTGTTCCGACACTGACAATGTTGAGTGTTTATGGAAAAAGTTCAAGGCAATCGTAAAATGCGTTTTAGACAGGTACGTGCCGAGTAAAACTGTGAGGGACGGGAAAAACCCACCGTGGTTCAACAACAAAGTTAGGAAACTATTGCAAAAGCAAAGAAAACCTCTGACAAACAGAAGTTAAACGATGTCAAAGTTAGCTTAAGGAGGGCTATGCGTGAAGCGTTCAGTGAATTCGAAAGTAAAATTCTATGTACCGAGTTGACAGAAAATCCTAGGAAGTTCTGGTCTTGCGTTAATCAGTAAGTGGCTCGAAACAGCATATCCAGACACTCCGGGATGATGATGATGATGATGATGATGATGATGATGATGATGATGATGGCATTGAAACAGAGGATGACACGCGTAAAGCTGAAATACTAAACACCTTTTTCCAAAGCTGTTTCACAGGGGAAGACCGCACTGCAGCTCCTTCTGTAGATCCTCGCACAAACGAAAAAATGGCTGACATCGAAATAAGTGTCCAAGGAATAGAAAAGCAACTGGAATCACTCAACAGAGGAAGGTCCACTGGACCTGACGGGATACCAGTTCGATTCTACACACAGAGTACGCAAAAGAACTTGCCCCCTTCTAACAGCCGGGTACCGCAAGTCTCTAGAGGAACGGAAGGTTCCAAATGATTGGAGAAGAGCACAGGTAGTCCCATTCTTCAAGAAGGGTCGTCGAGCAGATGCGCAAAACTATAGACCTATATCTCCGACGTCGATCTGTTGTAGAATTTTAGAACATGTTTTTTGCTCGCGTATCATGTCGTTTCTGGAAACCCAGAATCCACTCTGTAGGAATCAACATGGATTCCGGAAACAGCGATCGTGTGAGACCCAACTCGCTTTATTTGTTCATGAGACCCAGAAAATATTAGATACAGGCTCCCAGGTAGATGCTATTTTCCTCGACTTCCGGAAGGCGTTCGATACAGTTCCGCACTGTCGCCTGATAAACAAAGTAAGAGCCTACGGAATATCAGACCAGCTGTGTGGCTGGATTGAAGAGTTTTTAGCAAACAGAACAGAGCATGATGTTCTCAATGGAGAGACGTCTACAGACGTTAAAGTAATCTCTGGCATGCCACAGGGGAGTGTTATAGGACCATTGCTTTTCACACTATATATATAAATGGCCTAGTAGATAGTGTCGGAAGTTTCATGTGGCTTTTCGCGGATGATGCTGTAGTGTACAGAGAAGTTGCAGCATTAGAAAACTGCAGCGAAATGCAGGAAGATCTGCAGCGGATAGGAACTTAGTGCAGGGAGTGGCAACTGACCCTTAACATTGAGTGCAGGGAGTGGCAACTGACCCTTAACATTGACAAATGTAATGTATTGCGAATACATAGAAAGAAGGATCCTTTATTGTATGATTATATGATAAGCGGAACAAACACTGGTAGCAGTTACTTCTGTAAAATATTTGGGAGTATGCGTACGGAACGATTTGAAGTGGAATGATCATATAAAATTAATTGTTGGTAAGGCGGGTGCCAGGTTGAGATTCATTGGGAGAGTTCTTAGAAAATGTAGTCCATCAACAACGGAGGTGGCTTACAAAACACTCGTTCGACCTGTACTTGAGAGTTGCTCATCAGTGTGGGATCCGTACCAGATCGGGTTGACGGAGGATATAGAGAAGATCCAAAGAAGAGTGGCACGTTTCGTCACAGGGTTATTTGGTAAGCGTGGTAGCATTACGGAGATGTTTAGCAAACTCAAGTGGCAGACTCTGCACGCGGTGTAGCTTACTGTCCAGGTTTCGAGAGGGTGCGTTTCTGGATGAGGTATCGAATATATTGCTTTCCCCTAGTTATACCTCCCGAGGAGATCACGAATGTATAATTAGAGAGATTCGAGCGCGCACGGAGGCTTTCCGGCAGTCGTTCTACCCGCGAACCATACGGACTGGAACAGAAAAGGGAGGTAATGACAGTGGCACGTAAAGTGCCCTCCGCCACACACCGATGGGTGGCTTGCGGAGTATAAATGTAGAGTAGATTGTGATCTGCAGATCTCCTCGAAAGAGAGCGTCCACATGCTCCAACATTGCAGGAGTCACAACTGTGTGCCGAGCGAGTGGCGCAGTGGCTAGCACACTGGACTCGCATTCTGGAGAACGACGGTTCAAACCTGCGTCCGGCAATCCTGATTTAGGTTTTCCGTGATTTTCATAAATCGCTTCAGGCAAATGCCGGGATGGTTCCTTTGGAAGGGCACCACCGACTTCCTCCCTTGTCCTTCTCTAATCCGATGAGACCGATGACCTTGCTGTTTGGTCTCCTCCCCGAAACAACCCAACCCCAACCTCTCATGAGTAGCGCTTGTTAACGTTTTTTAGTCACGTTTATTGGTTTACGTTGGTTATTAATAGTGGTAATGGAAATCTATGGCCATCCTGTACGGTAAATCTTCCAGATAGTTTCATTTGATGCGTATTTATTACTTTGTGTAAGTTTTTTTTCTGCTTATAGAGTTCATGGTCAGATTTTACAAAACAAAACCGGGTTCACACACTGCTTAAGATTAAGCGTACAACGAAAATTAATTCACTTTTATCTCCGTTGTTAACCCTTATGCTACCATAAAAGCAACTAGTAATTATTATGGATATTAAATGAGCTGCAAATTTGAGTGAACTGTAACTGCAGACAATTGGTTCAGAGAAACTCTCAAATGGCTCTGAGCACTATGGGACTTAACATCTATGGTCAGAGAAACTCTCAACAAAGACTGAAATTCACGTTACAAATTACGATCGCGCCGAGTCATTTTGTCTGTTTACCAATGCACCATCAACTAAAGTTTTCAACACGCGTTTAAAAATACATGCAGTCTTAGGAACTAAAATTCTGACAGGATCTTTTTTCGGTGTGTGCTTCCCGTATAAAAAGTTTCAGGATGTGATTCAACATATCAGATTGGATCATTCCCTTGTCAGTATCAAAGGTGCCATAAAATTGTAATTTTATCCTCTTATTGACCACCGGACTCACTGATACAGCTGAAAACTTTAAATAAAACTTCAGTTCACTTGTACGTAAGTATCTTAATCATACTGTAATCATCGAATAATCAGTTGGTACAGTTACAGTTTTGTTAATGGTGAACGTGACAAGACATCCTGTGAAACACTACTAAATACCTTCTCTGAAAAGCTACCTAGAACAAAACCCTACTAATCATGGAAATGTATTAGATCTAATGGCAACAAACAGACCTCGCCTTCTTGAGAGTGTCCACAGCAAAATTGGTATCAGTGGACACGAGGCAGTTGTAGCAACATTGGTTCCAAAAGTACGAAGGGCAACTAAAACGAGCAGAAAGATTTATATGTTCAGGAAGCTAAACAAAGAGGCAATAGTATCAAATCTCAATGAGGAACTTTTCACTCAGAACAGGAGCATTTAGAGGCGCTATGGATCAAGTTTAAAAAGAGTAGTTGGCCATACACTGGATATATATGTACCCAGTAGAACAGTTCACGATTGGAGGGGCTCCATGGTATATTTATTTGGTTTAGAGAATCGTTTTTAGTAGCCTACATCGTTTGTACACGTGATGCAGGACAAGGGGTAAACATAATTAAGTTATGATCTAAGTAGTCTCTGTCACAACATGATCAACACAATCAAAATACGCAATAATATAAAGCATGTCATTATGATAGCAGTAATTATTAAATGAAACTATATGATCAACATACTCAAAGAAAATTATAGTAAAACACGACTTCATACGTAATCAACAATTAATTGATTAATAAGGTTTACTTATTATCATCTTCCAGAAATTCGGAGTCAGAGAATAAGCAGAGGTCAAACAAGAAGTGTTACAAGTTTACCTTAAATGTATTTAATGTTGGTATGCATTGTAAGTAAGAAGGCATATGCTTATAGAACATAACTCCAGTATGATACACTCCTCTTTTGCACAGGTTTGTACTTACAGTGTTTACATGTAGGTAATTTTCTGTCTAGTTTCATATGCATGTAAATCATAGTTATGTTGAAAAAGTTTTCTTTTTTTTAAGATGCTCCCTTCTGAAACAAATAGTATTTCATATATATACAAACTTTTAAAAAGGGGTTACAGGTATCCCTGCATTTAACTTTCTTTGTTGACCCGATAATCTTTTTCTGTGTTTCAAACATTCTTTTAAAAATTGTAGAATTATCGCAAAAAATTATTCCTTGCATAGATAGTGACTGTATACTACTTTGGTACATTGTCACCACTGATGAGCAGCATTGATTTTGAGTGAGGCTCCTAACAGCATATGTAAGTGTATTCAACTTTTTATTTATATTGTTAAGATGCTTCTCCCACTTTATATCCTCTTGAATATATACGCCTAAGGGTTTTGTATGACCCACATGTAAGACATTTTTTCCTTCAAATGGGATTTTCAGGACGGAGGTTTGTTGTGGTGTCAGAATTAACTGGCACAATCTTTTACTGACTTTATGATACAGTCAGTGTAAAGAAAGACTGCATAATAGTAATAGGTATAAAACACAATAAAGGGCCACTGATAGACAGATGCTGAATGAAACACTTCTGGCTGTCAAGAGAGCAATGCATGAAGTCTTCTGTGACTACTGTAGTAGAATATTATCAAAAGATCTTTCACAATGCCAAGAGAAATGCTGGACATACGTAAACGCTGCTAGTGGCACCAAAATTAGTTTCCAGTCCCTCATGGATGAGACATGAACTGAAACTGAGACCAGCAGATCAAAACCAGAAATGCTTAACTCAAAAGTTACTTTACAAATCTGGGCACATTATTCCAGCTTAATTCTTGTATGACTGAAAAGACGATTGAAATAGACGTTAGTGTCGCCGGCAAACAGCTGGAATCATTAAAACTGAACAAATCCCCAGGGCCTGATGCCATCCTTATATGATTCTGTAACCAATGTGCAGCTGAGTTAGCCCCTCTGTTAACTGTAATCTATTGTTGATTCCTCAGACAAAACAGGCTGTCCAGTAATTGGAAACAGGTACAGGTCACACCTGTCTACAAGAAGGGTAGGAGAAGTGATCCACAAAACTGCCATCCAATATCCCTGACATCTATTTGCTGTAGAACCTTAGAAGATATTCTGAGCTCAAACGTAATGAGGTATTATGGCATACCAACCAGCACTCACTTCGAAAACATTGATCATGTGAAACCCAAATCGCACTTTTCTCACATGACTGAAAGTCTTGGATCAAGGCAGTCCAGTAGAGCGGTATTTCTCTATTTCCGAAAAGCAGTTGACTCAGTACCACACCAGCACTTATTATCAAAAGTATGATAGCCTGGACTAGGATTTTTTAGCAGAGAGGATGCAGCGAGTTATCTTGGATGTAGAATCATCAAAAAAATGGCTCTGAGCACTATGCGACTTAACTTCTGAGGTCATCAGTCGCCTATAACTTAGAACTAATTAAACCTAACTAACCTAAGGACAGCAGACACATCCATGCCCGAGGCAGGATTCGAACCTGCGACCGTAGCAGTCCCGCGGTTCCGGACTGAGCGCCTAGAACCGCTAGACCACCGCGGCCGGCGGAGAATCATCAACAGATGCTGATGTAACTTCAGGTATACCCTAAGGAAGTGTGTTGATTTCCTTGCTGTTCATGTTGTATGAATATATCAATGATCTTGTGGACAGTGTTAATAGTAATCTCAGACTTTCCACTGATTATGCAGTTATCTACAATGAAGTACAGTCTGAAAGAAGCTGCATATACTCACATCAAAAAAAGTTTTGCATCACCCCAGTTCCCAGAACTTCTGAAGATAGACGTTGACTGTGGATATTTTATCTCACACACAGTCCCTTTGACTGTTCAGAGATGTCACTAAACCCGCCCAAAGATGTAAACAACCATGTATGAGCAGCACCTATTAGACGGAGGGGGTCCGACAGCCAATCATTTCCAGTCATTCCACCAGGAAGGAGGTACACAGCTCGTGTTGTCTATAGTTCAACCGTGCCTAGACGGTGTATCCCGCGGTTCGATCGCGTCCGCATTGTTACTTTGTGCCAGGAAGGGCTCTCAACAAGGGAAGTGTCCATGTATCTCGGAGTGAACCAGAGCTATGTTGTTCGGACATGGAGGAGATACAGAGAGACAGGAACTGTCGATGACATGTCTCGCTCAGGCCGCCCAAGGGCTACTACTGCAGTGGATGACTGCTACCTACGGATTATGGCTCGGAGGAACCCTGACAGCAACGCCACCATGTTGAATAATTCCTTTCGTGCAGCCACAGGACGTCGTGTTACGACTCAAACTGTGCGCAATAGGCTGCGTGATGCACAATTTCACTCCCAACGTCTATGGCGAGGTCCATCTTTGCAACCACGACACCATGCACCACTTTACAGATGCGCCCAACAGCGTGCCGAATGGGCCGCCCAAGATTTGCATCACGTTCTCTTCACCATTGAGCGTCGCACGTGCCTTCAACCAGACAATCGTCGGAGACGTGTTTGGAGGCAACCCGATCAGGCTGAACGCCTTAGACACATTGTCCAGCAAGAGCAGCAATTAAACATTATAGCAGCAAGGTGGTGGTTCCATGCTGTTTAGGGGTGGCATTATGTGAGGCCGACGTACGCCGCTGGTGGTCATGGAAGGCGCCATAACGGCTGTACGACACGTGAATGCCGTCCTCCGACCGATAGTGCAACCATATCGGCAGCATTTTGGCGAGGCATTTGTCTTCAAGGACGACAATTCGCGCCCCCCTTCGCGCACATCTTGTGAATGACTTCCTTCAGGATAACATCGCTCGACTAGAGTAGCCAGCATGTTCTCCAGACATGAACCTTATCGAACATGCCTGAGATGGATTGAAAAGGTTTATGGACGACGTGACCCACCAGTCACTCTGAGGGATATACGCCGAATCCCCGTAGAGTAGTGGGACAATCTGGATCAATAGTGCCTCGATGAACTTGTGGATAGTATGCCACGACGAATAAAGGCATGCATCAGTGCAAGAGGACGTGCTACTGGGTATTAGAGGTACCGGTGTGTACAGCAATCTGGACCACCAAATCTGAATGTCTCGCTGTATGGTGATACAACATGGAATGTGTGGTTTTCATGAGTAATAAAAATGGCGGAAATGACGTTTATGTTGATCTCTATTCCAATTTTCTTTGCAGGTTCCGGACCCTCGGAACCGAGGTGATGCAAAACGTTTTTTTGTTGTGTGTATTCAGTCAGATGTGATAAGATTTGAAAGTAGTGCACAGATTGGCAACTTGAATTAAATATTGAGGAATTTAAGATTATGCAATTCGCAAACTGAAAAAATGTAGTATCCTATAACCACAGTATCAAGAGACAGTTGGAATAGGTAAACGCATACAGACCCCAGGGTGTGCCATTTTGTAGGAATATGTCCATTAAACAAGCAAACAATTCACCCTCATCTGCGAATAACTTCAGGGAATGCTGACCGATAACATTGAAAACCACCGATATCTTGACAAGTAACAGTTACTGTCATTTTAGAGCCTTATCTAGTTCGTGCTTTGAAAATGACAGGGGTTTACATGTGGAAATATCGTACTCCTGACAAACTTATCCAGCTGCATTCTCGCGTATTATTAGAGCATACAACATGGGGGGAGAAGCTGAACTTCTCCTTGAGCAAGATATTAAACATTATAGTCTGCATAATTCAAAGGATACAAAGTCCTAATCAAAAAGGCTAGGAAGTTATAATTATTTATGCAACTGATATGTTGACAAATACATTTTTTAAACCATGAGTCTTTAAAACTAAGAAATAATATCACTCGTACTTTGTTCCAAAGTCTACATCGTAATACCATCGTCGCTTCTATTTGAGTCTGTTTCCGAACAATCTGATTGTAAATTTACTATAACAGATTCAAGGCTCATATCCATCATCACTTCTCTCTCAAATTCTTCTTTCTGAAGCTTTTTAACATGCCGTGACAGACTGTGCCCACGCTACAGGCAGAATATTGTCTATGCACAAGCGATTCAGTGTATGTTATCTGGAATGTTTTTTTTTTTCTCCCATATAGCCTTAACCCTATGCCCAAGGTAATTCCATCAGACTAGTCTGACAGTAACACGTGGGTAATGCGTGATTCCATTCAGTTCAAAAAATTTCAAATGGCTCTGAGCACTATGGGACTTAACTTCTGAGGTCATCAGTCCCCTAGAACTTAGAACTACTTAAACCTAACTAACCTAAGGACATCATACACATATGCCCGAGGCAGGATTCGAACCTGCGACCGTAGCGGTCACGCGGTTCCAGACTGTAGCGCCTATAACCGCTCGGCCACCTCGGCCGGCGATTCCATTCAGTGCAAGAAAGTCAAGTTTGTACGTTCTGTCACGTGACTTACATAAATTAACGAGCTGCAAGAGATCGGCATGAGTCTGGTTTACACTGCGCTTAATACTTTATTTTTTAGCCAGGGAAAAATATCAAGTTTTCTGGTGTCTGTAATTGGTGTTTTCTCTTTTAACAGTTGAATTATAACTGGCAATGACCGACTTTGAAGCAAGGTATGGCAAGAACTGTGAATCATGTCAGGAAACTGACAGTGTTCATTTTCGAATGATAGTCACTGCTGTTTTTCTTACACGTACATACATGTTTACTCTCAGAAACAAAACCAGAAAAAGCTTCAGCAGGCGGAATAATTTTCTGAGAACCTATTCCTATGAGAACTTCAAAACCGCCAGTACCATCACTCATTTTCCAGCTGATCTTCATGGAATGATTCTAACTGACCCATGTTTCACCAAGTTAATTCACTGCTCAACTACATCCTTCTCTTGTATTGTAATCTTTATATGGGATGTAGTGCGTGCTCCACCTATGTCACTTTTTTGAGCTAAAGACTCTCTTCTTAACATATCTGTAACCAACGTCTTTTGAAATTCCTTACATTGACGAAGCGCTTACCATTGAAGCCAATTTTCTCCTGCATAACTTTAACGCGTTTTTGCGGTGTCAGGCACTCATCTTTCACATGGAGCACTTTAAAACATCGTTGTTAAAACCATCCATTTGTGTTACAGTTTCCCCGCAGTTCCAATGTTTTCTAGCTGACACGAAACCAACTTTAACTACGGTTCCTACAGCTCAGACACTTTCGTTTACAATTCGCCTTACAGTTCTCTTGCCGACACTACATGGTTCTGGAGCCCATTCTTGTGTCAACAGTAGGAGACCTTTCAAACTCACGTTTGAAAAAGTTATAAGTGCGGTAAATAATTCCACTCGCATGCTTGTGGAGCACTTAACATTTATTGCCGTCACCTGACTTTTTTTTAATCGCACTTAAACGTTTACAGATACACATACGCAGCTACATTGCTACAAAAAAAAAAAAAAAAAAAACAAAAAAAGGCCGTTGAATGAATAATGCTGTTGTCGCGAAATACGTCAACAGTGCAACATGTAGGAGCGAGATTCTCGCTGTGTAGTTGTAACTCGCTGTTAGCCGCTCGGAACGAGAATGAATATTATTGGCTGCCAGTAGAGGGAGATGCGCAGAACAGCTGAAAATTGGGCCATCTTCCTACACGACGCGGACTTTAGTTACCCCATGTCCAGCCTCCCCGCCGCTGGCTGGCTTGGAACACTGTTGATAAAGCATAGTAAGGGGGCCAGATTATTGCAGTGGTGACCCGGATTACTCCGCATCTGAGCGTGGCACTATGACCACTTCCTGACCCAACATTATCAAAAACGATGTCCTGCTGCAATAGGGCAGGGTCAATTGACCATAATTACTGCCCGCCTTTGCAATACAGTGTCTGTTATAGCTTGCAGCCAGCTCTGAGAGGTAACCCCCGACAGTCATCGATGTGATTTGGGTCATCCAGGCACTGCTACTAGATGCTTCCTCTACTAGCTGTGGAATTACGGGCTGCACCTGGTCCTGACACCACCAGGAGCCCGACTGCATGTTGCCAAGGTTGCTTCGAGTGACACCGTAGGAGTGGGGGGAAAGCCAGGATATTTTTGAATTTCTCACAAAAATTTGAATTTTGCGCAAATTTAATACGTAGGGAAAGTGGCATGTTTGAGGTTTTTGATCAAATGAAACACAGTTAGAGAGATAAATACTCATTTATTTTCACTGTTTTTTTTTTTTTTTTTTTTTTTTTTTTTTTTTTTTTTTTTTTTTTGTCTGAGGTAATAGGGCACACAAACAAATGTGAATATGCTCGTAATTCTCTAGCAACATTAGGTAGTCATGATGCAGATGCATCATACATGCTGTGTACTGCAGCGCAGGACACATCGAAATTCGTGACAAATATTTCCTCTGAAGTATACTTTGTGTGTGCGTGCAGTACATTTCCAATAACTTCATATACATATGAGCACCATTCGACCTGCTCATACACCACACTCTGGATGACTGAGCTACCTTGAATGTAGATTCCTGAAAATGAATGCATTGTTTGTAATTCTTATCGTTGCACATTTTTTCTGTTCTTAGATAGCTCCAACACATATTCTATGACAACCAAGTAACACTGAAGGCATTTGAGCATTGAACATAGCAGTTGTTTGTGTTGAATTCTGATGTAACTGATACCATTCATAGTCTGAAAGCTCTACTTTTATGCCACGAAATCGCGGATTTTCAAAAATTTAACTAATGATCTTAGGAGATGCCTACAACTACACATTTACTATTTTTCTCATTCAACTTGTACACTGCAGCAAATAACACCACTTTCACAGCTGCATTAAATCATGGCAATGGCTTGACGAGTAGTGCAGACATTGGCGATAGTGGCAACTCGAGCTCTGGAAACAGTTCCACCTACTGAATTGATTTCTGCTTCGATCTGTCAGGTGCACTAAGCAATGCTGGTGTCTCGACAATTGGTATGTATGTTGGATGTATTGGAAACTTGAAGTCTGGAATAAATTCTGTGTCTTGCTCGGATATATCAGTCACCGTATCATGCTGGCTCCCTACGTCTTAGCAACAGGTACGAGTTGTTACCCTTGTGTTGATGATAGCTCTGAGCCAGCACGGGATGCCTCTCCTGTTGGGCCAGCGGTCGATTTTCCTGTCCTGTCCGGACAAGTACAGAGGGTGGGTATGCTAGTCATTGGGAGCTCCTATGTTAGGCAGGTGATGGTGCCCCTCAGGGAGATAATAGGCAAGGCAGGAAAGAATTCCAGTGTGCGTTCAGTATGTTTGCCGGGAGGTCTCATCCGTGATGAGGAGGAGGCCCTGCAGGCGGCTAACGAGCGCACTGGGTGCAACCGGCTGCATGTAGTGGCACATGTCGGCACGAAAGACGCCTACCGCATGGGTTCTGAAGCCACCCTCGGCTCCTTTCAGCTGCTGCCAGACTTGGTGAAGGCAACTAGCAACGGACGCGGGTTGCAGGCTAAGCTGTCTATTTGTAGCATCGTAACCAGGATTGGTCGCGGTCATCTGGTTTGGAGCAGCAACCGGCTCTGCGGCGGTATCGGATGCGAATTTCTCGTCTTCCGCTATCGGGTGCAGAATTGGAGGGTTCCCGTTAATAGGTCAGGCGTGCACTACACGCAGAAAGTGGCTACTAGGGTAGCGGAGTACGGGTGGCGTGCACATGGGGCTTTTTTGGGTTAGAGGACTCCTCCCTTGGGAGCAAAGACGATTTGCCTGTTAAATCAGCCACAGCGACATCAGAGAATCTTGATCCTCGCAGATCAGACTTAGAAAAGATTAATATGATTTTAGTAAATTGAAGGAGCATCCAAGGAAAGGTCCCAGAATTAGTATCGCTTACTGACGGTTATAACGCACAGATAGTATTGGGAACAGAAAGCTGGTTGAAACCAGACGTCTTTGACAACGAAATCCTAAGTTCAGACTGGAATGTTTATCGTAAGAATAGGTTAGTCGGCAATGGTGGCGACGTGTTTATTGCAGCAAAAAATTGGATAAATTCTAGCGAGTTTATCACGGATTCCGAATGTGAATTAATCTGGATGAAACTGAGTATCAAAGAACGGTCAAATATGGTGATCGGATGCTTTTATAGACCACTTGGGTTAGGATCTGTAGTCATAGAGCGCTTGAGACAAAACTTATAGAATATTATTAGTAATTTTCCTGATCATGCCGTTGTAATAGGGGTGACTTCAACTTGCCAGGTATAGATTGGGAGAGTTATGCCGTCAAAACTGGTGCCATCAAAACTGGTGCCACAGATAGGGAATCGTGTGGCATTGTTCTCGATGTCTTGTCCGAAAATTACCTTGAGCAGATAGTTAGAGAACCAACCCGTGAGGATAACGTCTTAGACCTCCTGGTAACAAATAGGACTGAACTTATCGAATCAGTTAACATAGAGGAAGGTATCAGTGATCACAAGGCTGTGACAACATCTATGACGACGGGTCCTACAAGGCATGTGAAGAAAGGAAGGAAGATATATTTGCTCAGCAAGGATGACAGGCTACAAATTTCAGAATATCTCAGCAGTCAGCATCAAATGTTCGGCAATGAGAACGAAGATGTGGAGAACAAATGGAAAAAATTCAAAGGCATTATTCAATACGCTCTAGACAAATATGTTCAAAGTAAGGTTTTAAGGGATGGGAAAGATCCACCATGGTTTAACAGCAGTGTTAGAAAAGCGCTACATAAACAAACAGCACTTCATCTCAGATTCAAGAGAAGTAAAAACCAAGCTGACAAACAGAAGTTGAACGAAGCGAAAATGAGCATGAGGAGATCAGTGAGGGAGAATGGTTCAATGACTTCGAAAGTAAGATGTGGTCAACCGACCTGAGTAAAAAACGTAAGAGATTTTGGTCGTATGTAAAATCAGTAAGTGGGTCAAAATCATCTATTCATTCTCTCTGCGACCACACCGGCGCCTAAACAGAAGATAACAGAGAGAAGGCCGACATACTGAATTCGGTCTTCCGAAGTTGTTTCACCGCGGAAGATCGTAACTCTGTCCCTCCTTTCAATCGTCGTACGAACGTCGAAATGGCAAATATTGAGATAACCGATCGAGAATTGAAAAAAAAAAAAGCTACAACCGCTTAGTCGTAGTGGAAAGGCTTCATGAACAGATGAGATACCTATAAGATTCTATAAAGATTAAGCGAAAGAACTTGCTCCTCTTCTAGCAGTAATTTATCGTAGATCGCTTGAGCAACGAAAGGTACCTAATGACTGGTAAAAAGAACAGGTCATTTTCAATTTTAAGAAAGGCCGTAAGACAGATCCACTTAATTATAGACCTATATCGTTGACGTCAATCTGTTGTAGAATTATGGAACAGGTTTTATGCTCAAGAATTATGACGTTTTTGGAAAAATGAACATCTGTTCCATAAGAATCAACATGAATTCCGCAAACAGAGATCCTACGAAACTCAGCTCGCTCTGTTCCTCCATGAGACGCACGCGCAGTGTGTCGGCCGGAGTGGGCGAGCGGTTCTAGGCGCTACAGTCTGGAACCGCGCGACCGCTAAGGTCGCAGGTGCGAATCCTGCCTCGGGCATGGATGTGTGTGATGCTCTTAGGTTAGTTAGGTTTAAGTAGTTCTAAGTTCTAGGGGGCTGATGACCTCGGAAGTTAAGTCCCATAGTGCTCAGAGCCACTTGAACAGCGCAGTGGACAACGGCGCTCAGGTTGGTGCCGTGTTCCTTGATTTCAGTAAGGCTTTTGACACCGTCCCGCAATGCCGTTTAATGAAAAAAATACGAGCTGGCGGAGTATCGGAGCATACCTGCGATTGGATTCAAGACTTCCTAGCAGACAGAACTCAACACGTCGCTCTTAACGAAACTAAATCTACAGATGTAAAGGTTATTCCGGAGTACTACAGGGAAGTGTGATAGGAACCGTTGCTGTTTACAATATATATAAATGATCTAGCAGAAAACGTCGGATGCTCTTTAAGGCTATTCGCAGATGATGCAGTTGTCTATACCAAAGTAGCAACGCCGGAAGGTAGTAAGAATTTGCAGAACGACCTGCAGAGTGTTGATGAATGGTGCAGACTCTAGCAGTTGACTCTGAACGTAGTCATTTGACATCGTGAGAGAGCAGAATGGGACGCTCCGCAAAACTCACCGACTTTGAACGTGGTCAGCTGATTGGGTGTCACTTGTGTCATACGTCTGTCTGCTAGATTTCCACACTCCTAAACATCCCTAGTCCACTGTTTCCGATGTGACAGTGAAGTGGAATCGTGAAGTAACATGTACAGCACAAAAGCGTACAGGCCAACCTCGTCTGTTGACTGACAGAGGCTGCCGACAGTTGAAGACGGTTGTAATGTGTAATAGCCAGACATCTATCCAGATCATCACACAAGAATTCCAAACTCCATTAGGGTCCACTGCAAATACTAAGACAGTTAGGCGGAAGGTGAGAAAACCTGGATTTCATGGTCGAGCGCCTGCTCATAAGTCACAGTCACGCTGGTAAATACCAAAAGACGCCTCGCTTGGTGCAAGGAGCGTAAACATTGGACGATTGAACAGTGGGAAAACGTTGTGTGGGGGACGAATGTGGCGATCTGATGGCAGGGTGTGGGTATGGCGAATGCTCTGTGAACGTGATCTGCCAGCGGGTGTAGTGCCAACCATAAAATTCGGAGGCGGTTGTGTAATGGTGTGGTCGAGTTTTTCTTGGAGGTGGCCTGCACCCTTTGTTGTTTTGCGTGCCACTATCACATCACAGGCCTACATTGCTATTTTAAGCACCATTTTGCTTCCCACTGTTGAAGAGCAAGTTGGGGATGGCGATTGCATTTTTCAACTCGAGCGAGCACCTGTTCATAATGCACGGCCTGTGGCGCAGTGGTTACACGACAGTAACATCCCTGTAATGGACTAGCCTGCACAGAGTCCTGAACTGAATCCCATAGAACACCTTTGGGATGTTTCGGAACGCCGACTTCGTGCCAGGCCTCACCGACCGACGTCGGTACCTCTCCTCAGTGCATCACTCCGTGAAGAATGGGATGCCATTCTCCAAGAAACCTTTCAGCACCTGGCTGAACGTATGCTTGCGAGAGTGGAAGCTGCCAACAAGGCTAAGGGTGGGCCAACTCCATACTGAATTCCAGCATAATCGATGGAGGGCGCCACGAACTTGTAAGTCATTTTTCAGCCACGTGCCCGGGTACTTTTGATCACATAGTGTAACAATGTAATCTACGGTACCTTAATAGCACTAAGTAGATAATTATCGGTCGTTTGAGATACAATTAGTCTCCGTATACTTACTGTCAAAATTAATGGCAGAGTGTAGGTTTGTTTACACGGAGATTGATTCATCTTACATGCAGAGAGTGCAGCTGTCTGTAGGCGTAACGACTAACAATTTCCGTAATATTATTAATCTGAAGGCTCGGTCTTGAATTCTTTTTAGTAAGTAAACAGGACAACAAAAGTCCTTTCTGTTGGGGCAAGTAAATTAAATATCCCCTTACCGTTTTTGCGTGCTTCCTCTAGTCCTCAGTCGTCAGAAATATAGGCTATCTGATTTCGGCACCCGCTTACTGACCTTCGCTATTCTACAATATCATAGCGAGGTTGCAACTCGAACTTCATTGTTGAATATAAGCGAGCAGCGTAGGCGGTAGCTGTGTGAACCACGTACACTGCTACCACATAAAACATGTTAAATACAGACGCCTGTTGAGTAGTGGTCGTTTCTGTAAGAAGCTGCTTGGTCGAAATTACACTACTGAAATAACACTGTACGCAGCGTGCCTTTAAAGAAGTGGCGTTCAATAAGTAACGCAACAATTTTTTTTAAATCTGAAAACAAGTTGATTTTATACAGTATACCAATACATCATGTTATTCCCTTCTATTCTGCAACAAAACCCTATTTTCCAACATAATCTCCGTTCAATACGACTGCTTTACGGCTTCTTACTAGGAGGTCCCGTAGGCCCACATGGTACCATTCTACTGGTGGTCGCAGAAGCCTACGTCTTGCGGCATCAGTCATCTCCCCATTATCCACGTACTGCTTCCTGCGGAGTACACCCCTCATTGGGCCAAAGAAATGGAAGCCGGAAGGTGTAGGATTGAGGCTGTAGGGTAGACGAGGAAGAACAGTCCACTGAAGTTTGTGAGCTCATCTCGGGTCCACAGCCTTGTGTGAGGTTTTGCGATCTCATGGAGAAACAGGAGTTCATTTGTATTTTGGTGGCGACGAACATGGTGAATTCGTTTCTTCAGTTTCGTAAGGGTAGCACAATACGCTTCAGAATTGATCCTTGTACTTTGAGGGAGAACATCAAACAGAATAACCCCTTCAGAGTCCCAGAAGACTTTGCTGGCTGAGGGTGCAGCTTTGAACTTTTTCTTCGGAGGGTAGGTGGTATGGCCTCATCAGGGGACCCGCCTTAACGTAGCACTGTCAGTGCGGGAGAGGAGGTTTGTGCGCTCTGGATCCAGAGGGCTATGCCCGCGGTAGCATAGCCACAAGCAGGGCCACCCATGCCGGGCAGGCCGATGGGGAGGAGCCAGACGAAGTGTGTCCCACAACGACCTGTCTCCTGTCCGATCCTATCCTAAGCCTATCCCTCTCCCCTATCATTCTTAACATCCTACACGATAGGGCAGGGAGGGCTCTAGAGGCGTGGTGAAGCCAGTCTCCCTAAGGGAGTAAACCCAATACAAATCACCTGCTGCCTTGCAGTTGGTAGAGGGATCTACAAAGGCTAAGGATGCTCTCCTGAACATGGAGCCAGCTACCCTGCGAGCTGTAAGGAGCTACCTCCCAAATGGTTGGGCGGAAGGTTAACAATCTCCCTCTGTAAAACATCAATTGTTGCGAATGCTAGCAAAGGAATAAGCCGGACAGATATTTCGATGACGACCCCAGCGAACAAAAAAATTACGAGAGATATGTACATATGAACATGGAATGTGCGGAGCCTACCATTAAAATAAGAAGACTGCGGTGGGCAGGGCACGTGGTCAGAATGGAAGAAGACAGAGCATGTAAGAGGATTTTTGATGGCAAGGCTGGAGGCACACGGCGGAGGGGACGCCCCAGAAAAAATGGTTCAAATGGCTCTGAGCACTAGGGGACTTAACATCTGTGGTCATCAGTCCCCTAGAACTTAGAACTACTTAAATCTAACTAACCTAAGGACATCACACACATCCATGCCCGAGGCAGGATTCGAACCTGCGACCGTAGCGGACGCCCCAGAAAGAGATGGGTGGATGGAGTTGAAGAAGACATGAAAAAGCTGGTTGTCAGAGGATGGAGACGGAAAGCCATGGATCGGATAGAATGGCAGGATATTGTGATGCAGGCCAAGGCCCTCCAAGGGCTGTAGAGCCGAGGAGTAGTAGTAATTGTAGTAGTAGTAGTAGTAGTAGTAGTAGTAGGTGGTATGGCGCCACTCTAAGAATTGCCATTTTTGTTTCCAGTTCGAAGTGACGAACGCATACTTCATCGTCTGAGACTATGTTCGACAAAAAATTGTCGAGATAACCTCGTAGTGCACGAGCAGTTCCGCACAGATGGCCCTTCGTTGCTCTTTATGGTCTTTTGTTAGGCGCACACATTTGAGTACATTAACTGGTGGACGAGTATGTCAGCGCTACCAACAGAGACGTTCAGTTGAGCAGCAAGATGTTTTACTGTGATCCGTCGATCACCTCGGACGAGTGTCCGCACGTTGCAACACTGCAGGCGTCACAGCTGTGTGTGGCCGGCCTGCACGCAGGAGATCGTTAAGTTTGTGTGACCTTGTTGCGATGATGACAGACTCATCGCCTAACGACTCAATGTGCTTTTGTTCACAGCCAGGTCTCTGTCGACATTCTGCATGCGCCTATGAGTATCTGCGATGATCTGGTTTTCCGCCAAAAGAACTCATTAACAGCTCTCTGCTTGGAACGCACCTCCGTTACAGACACCATTTTGAAGGCTACACATAGCACCGCCACGTGTCGGAACTGCTATGAAACTGTAGGGGCCGAAGCGGGAATACTCCACGAAGTCCCAGTATAGATTCCGCACTTTTTTTCAAGCGAAATTGGCCAAGAAAAATAAGAATTGTTTCATTACTTATTGAACGCCCCTTGTAGTTGCAGGCCGAAGGAAAGTTATCTTCTCCTAGGCGGAAGACAGGAACACGAGGGGTAGGAGAACTTCCATACCTCTCCATGTTAATTCTTAAACCGTGGTTCTATGTTTTTTTTTTCTTTCTTTCTTTTTCCAATTAATTTCTCCGCCTCCTTTGTGCCTGCCCCCTTTGCGGAGACCTACCTCGCCAAGCCCTCGGTAACGCCATAGATTTGAGTCGGTCGGGAAAGTGCGTTGGGATAGCTTAATTGAGCGAGCCGGCAAGTAGCCCCAGTTTATCACATATAGTCATCTGCCCAACTTTCCAGTTTCCCAATTTTCCCGGTAGTGTTTAACTTATGGAGTATTAATGTTCTAGTACTTTACGGTGCTTGAGTGTAAAAATCGCGACTTGGTAAAGAGGATCGATTTATGACTACTTTGTTATTGTAGACTATTTAGCCTTAACTGAGCAAGGGTCTTTATTTTCGATCACGCTACTACTGCGGAGTAATACTCGCATGGCATTAGATATCCCGTGTGAATTAAATTTCTGCCTCTGTGCTAAACGTGCGGTAGCTGATAGATGAACTGGCCCAAGACTTCGTGGGGAGGAAATTAGAGATACTTAATGGTGTTTATCTTAACTACTATTTTTAGAAATGTAATCACAGACTTTAGTCGTGCCATGTAGCCACAGCCGCGCAGAGTAAATAATGGAAAACTTCGTGGGCCACAGTTGCTGCGCAGCACAGTCGCCAGAAATCTCAGCGTGAGCACTTTTCACTGACCATAGCCATTGCTCAATATCCGCTGCCGACAAAAGGCACGGAAATAAATACGGAAACTTCTGGCGCTCCGGTTCTTTTTCTCCAAAACCACGTTAATGTGTGTGTGTGGGAAACAGGAATAAACTACATCGCGATACCACAAATGAGTATACAGCATGTGATGTAACTGTCGTAACTGGCCCTTTAATTACATAAAGCTAAGAAACACATTGCTGTCCTATACTTCAAAACAATGTTTATTTTATGAAGATCTTCCACTTCACAAAGGAATGGGCCAGTCTGACATGTTGATATCCGCCTAGTTTCTTTTCTTTTTTTTAATGCACAGGATGAATACACCGATAAATAAGTAGTGTCAAAATTTTTACAGGGATTGAACAAAAAGGTGGAAACGCCGCGAGAAATGCCTGCTTGAACATAAATGCAGATGCTAGCCAAGCCTATTGTATTTGTACCTGCGCCATGTCCTCGATACACTGCAAGTGTCAGTCGCGGTCAGAATAGCGTTCCGTGTGGTTTTGAGTGCATTATGTCGGAGCTAAGCGAATTCGAACGTGGGTAGCTTGTTGGTGCCCGTATGGTGGATGCTTCCATAATCAAGACAGCCGAAGCGTTTGATGTTTCAAGAGGCATCGTATGGAAGAATTACACTGAATGCGGGGAAAGTGGAGAAACATCGTCCGTTAACTCTCAGCATGGACAACAAGGGTCTATTAAGTGATCGTGACGGCAGGTCATTGAAAAGGATTGTGGCGGAAAATGAGGACGGCAGCTGCAAAATTCCCTGCACGACTGACTATCGTACTCGCGAACCCTGTCCGCAACAAAGCCACACGAAAGGAGCTTCATAACGAGGGAATTGCAAGAAGAGCTGCAAATTCCAAAACTACTTATCAGTGATGCGAATTCCCGAAACTAGAGAACTTTGTTCTGAAGCCGTAAAACCTGGACTTTGGGGCAACAGAAGAAAGTAATTTGATCGGATGAGTCTTGTTTCCAACTTCTGGTAGAGTTTACGTCCCAAGAGTGAAATATAATGGGTCTTTTGTGATGATTTGGGCAGCCATATCGTGGTATTCCACATACCTACGGTTACTGTGCGAGCGACTGTGACGAGAGAGCTGTAGTGCGGGAACCACACTGGAGTTTCAAGCACTTAGCCATGCCAAAAGTATCACCTATCATTGATTTTTTTTCGTATCGGCAATTAACCCTTAACTTACGAGACGACTTTTTTGTAACGAATACTAGAGATGTGATCTCTGGGACCCTAATGTTTCAGCTGAAATTAAGGGGATAAATCATTAGAAAATTTTCATCTGAATTATATAATTATTTCAGTTTTGTGTAAATACTCCTCGTTGATTTTATTGCACTGAATAAAGGTTGTAGGATTTTACTTCCTATCACATAAATTCACATACATTTGTACGTTTTTTTTTCATAACACAAAATCACATACTTCAGTGTTTTATTAACTAGTACACGTGAATAAACTGTTAAGAGACCTGAATTTTACATTCTGAAAAATTATAGCATCTCTCTAGCAAGTAAATTTTCACGTAAAAGTAAATTCCACAGTTTAAACTTCCAAATAGAAATTGGCCTTGGTAAATATAAAAAGAAAATCTCAAGATTCTTGTGTACCTAGATGCTTTATTCACATCCTCACTCACTCTGATAACATATCAGATAAAACAATAATGTCAAAAACTGAAAATAGTGATTCCTGTTTGAAAGCCAAAACTTTATGTTCCTTCCACTACCTTAAACAAAATGCTGTCTAATTAATGATGTAGTAACATCCTCTGATGTATTTACAAAAGTCAAAAACATATTAAAGCGTCAGGATGTTGGTTTTAATGGTAAATTATAAAACTTTAGTTTTTTGGTAATCTTGAATATTTCCCAAATTATTTCAAGCGTGGAACTGAAATTCATACAAAACTTAACCATTCTTATCCTGAAAGGCTTTATCAAATTTAATCACAACTGATGTACAGTAAAGACTTTAATTAATTCACAAGTTGGTGTGTAAATTAAACGATCTGCAAAGTGTATGCCCTTGGCTAGGCCTGCAATCAGCAAGTTAGCACTGAGACGACAGATGGCAGTTTCCCATTGGGATGACTGGATCTATGTCTGCCATCCACCATCTAACCCCCCCTTTCTTGCCACCATCACGGCTTGTGTTTGGTTGAAATGGAGTCAGAGTTTAGTTGCACCACCTTAGCAACGGGTGATGGATCTGAGCTTGCTCCTTTAATAATAATAATAATAATAATAATAATAATAATAATAATAAAGAAAAATGCTAAACACAATGTGGCGCTCATTGTACAAGAAGCCGTCAACAAATGGGACGCGTTTCTCATCGCGAAGCATGCCAGACGTGATGTTGGTTGTGGTTGCTGCAAGCTCTGAAACAACCTGCTACATTTCACGGAATAAGTTCCTCATCGTTATTTGCGACGTCAGAGCTCTCCAGCGGCATTTCCTGTTTGCATTTGGGGCGTTGACACCAAGTTTATTCATTAAAATAATCGTGCATAAAATAGTTATGTTACTTGTCGAAGAAGAGCAGAGAAAATCATGTGGAAGATTGTGGACTCGTTGAGGGCTTGAACTGCGAATTGCTGGTGGAGGAACACAACATAATGCTGTACAATTATTTGAGATACATACAAGTAGAAGTTTTTCATCAACTCAATTGAATCTTCATCCTATTTTCGGTTTTAAATTGAGTATAATTAAAGTGCACTCATGTTCCGAAAAAACACATGCGCAAAAACATGCTAGACGGCAATAGTGTTTGGGACGACGTCACTGGGGAGAGGAATGGGATCAGATAGCGTTTTCAGACGAATCCAGGTTCTGTCTGTTTGAAATGATGGCTGCATTATGATTCACCACAGACAGGGAGAGCGACAGCAAGGTGACTGCATTCGCACAAGACATACAGCGCCAACTCAAGGTCTTACCGGTATGGAGTGGGGTGCTGTTGGGTACAGCCACAAAGCACAGTGCACGTCCAGGGTACTGCGACAAGTGTGACCTACGTGAATGACATTTTGCAATCCGTAGTCATACCCTTTCTGCACAACACCCCAGACAGCATTTTTCAGGAAGACAATGTACACCCACATGTTGCTGTATGAACACAAGCCTTCTTAGTGTCACAGGATCTCATCTTTATTCCCTGGCCTGCCGTATCATCAGACTTGTCACCAACCAAAAATGTGTGGGATACGGTGAAACAATGGGTGCAGCACTGTGACCCAATGCCAAGCACCACAGATGAACTTTGGAACCAGCTGAATGCAGCATGGATGGCTATACCACAGGATGGCATTCGTGCCTTATATGCATTAATGCCATCATGGATGGAACATGATATCGTGGCCCAGGACGGACCCTGTGGCTACTAGGCAACAGGACACATGCTGAACTGAGGTGATCAAAATGCTAATCATTTCTGCAGAACATACTAATGTACATGTTCTGTGGATGTTAACGTTCCGTATCTAGTTGTTCAAGGTTTTCTGAACATGAGTGTATATATCTGTCATCATTTTGCACAAGCATACTATCCATATTCTTGAGGTTACATTGACTACCATCACTCTGAAATAACATACTTCAACGCATAATTGCAGGATCAAGATTCATTTCATAATTTCTTTAGAGTGGAAGAGGAGATGGAGATTTTTCAAAGCTTCTCACCATCATTGAAATGGATATTTACTGAAAAGATACAAAAATGAGCCCTCCATAATAAGCGCGTGCAACTTGTGTTTTCTTTCTGATAAGAGACTAGTAGTCACACTAAGATTTCTGGCCACTGGGGAAACATTCCAGTTGGTGGCCTTTGCAATGAGCTTTGAGGGAAATACATTATTACAGATAATACTTCTGTTAAACTAATAAGAAAGACCCAGAATCATTTAGGAAACTAAATGAATATATATATTTTATATATTTAAAAACAAAGATGATGTGACTTACCATACGAAAGCGCTGGCAGGTCGATAGAAACACAGACAGACACATACATACACACAAAATTCGAGCTTTCGCAACAAACTGTTGCCTCATCAGGAAAGAGGGAAGGAGAGGGAAAGACGAAAGGAAGTGGGTTTTAAGGGAGAGGGTAAGGAGTCATTCCAATCCCGGGAGCGGAAAGACTTACCTTAGGGGGAAAAAAGGACGGGTATACACTCGCGCGCACACACACACATATCCATCCACACATATACAGACACAAGCAGACATATTTAAAGACAAAGAGTTTGGCCTGCCTTACTACAGAGGGAACACATTCTTCAGGCCACTGGGCCACTGAACAACAAGAAGCATCCTTATCATCAACGAAGATCATCATGCCACAGTTGGTATTAGAATGTCTTTTTCTCTGAGTGTGAGATGCATTTCAGTGTTGAAACATGTGATGTACCAACAGATGAATAAATAATGTGCTGAACACATGTCCATATTTAAATCCATCATTTAGAAACAAAATTTTGCCAGTTGCTAATAATTTCTCCAGTACTTGTACTGTCATTCTCTGCAGATTCCACCAATCAATCAATGTAAATTGTAGCTTCGATAGATAAGAATTTAGAAACTGTGGCAACATCATTCTGCATGAATGATAGTCATGAAATTTTGATTAACACTTAAAAAATAAACTATATATATTTTTATTTGTTTGTAGATTCATGTCTGCTATCCTATGAAAGATCCCTGGGCTTGGTGCAGTTGCTTTGTACATCTGCCTCAACTAATGACATAATGTAAGTTTGTGCATCTCTATGGTAGCATCTTAGTATTGTCACAGCTCTGCAGACAATGATTGTTTTAGCTAGCAGCTGACTGCAGTTGGCAGGCAGGGATCATCCTTCATTGACTCTACCTAATACACATTAAAATCCTTTTGCCATAGCACCATAGGATGCCACTACAGGAGCGAAAACAAAATGGCATAACCTATCGGGAAAGTGGAGTACATACGAGTAAACCTGTAGATTAGACTTGACTTGCTGCTGTGTTTGTAACTGATGAAGGTTGTTACAATATGAGGATTAAATCAGCCCTCCACTACCAAACTTTTAGGATACTTTCACTAGGAGGGCTCAGGTAGGAGTGCAATGCCTAGGAGCCACATGGCTTCACTTTGAAGACCTTGAATTTAGTGGTAGAGCTAGTAAAAGTTTGGAGAAATATTTCTCAAGACTTTATTACTCTCACTCCTGTAGATTTTGAACTACAAGTGGAAAAAGAGGTGGTGAATAACTTGCACAAATTGTATTGTTGTGTTAGTGTAATCACTGTTTTGTGTGATTCCATAACTACATATTCTTCTTTTTTTTTGTAAGCTTCTGTGAATAAAAATCTTTTAAATACCAGTCATAATTCTTTTTTTTGTTTTCTACTGTCATGTTTTGCAAGGAAAATATCTACAAAAATTGGAGATAATAAAAATCATCAGTACCCATCATCCAAACATTTCCTAAAAACTGTGTAATCAATCAGTTTCTCCACAAGTGTTGTATGATACCGGCCATTGCTAAAAGAAAATGTCCCCTTAACCATCACCTTCAATAAACATAAAAATTGGATATTATTCTTTAAATAATATTCAAGCGTTTGACGATAACCTCCCTTCTCATCGTCAGAAAGAGACTGATACTGTGCTGTAATTTTATTTCTAACGGCCATTCCAGTTATATCACAGTGACTTAATACAAACGCCAAGAAATTTACATATTCTTTCAGAGGTTATATCAATGTGTGTGACCATAAGCATCTGCAAATTTGCAAAGGAGAACAAGAGGGTCTGTGTGCAGTGGCATTATATCATACGCCAATCCTCTTCAAGTGTAAGTGTATTATGATTTCTTCACTACAAACGTCAATAAGAGGTCTGTCTCTGTCTGCATTTTCAACCTGAGATGCTCTAATACCTGAACAGTCGATCAGTGGTGTATGGTGTTGATTCATGGCTCAATCATTTTATATCCTGGACCAGCTGTAGAGAAGAACCGGCAGATTGTGTGAATCAATTTGTCAGTGAGATACAAATTCACTGCAATATTGGATTCAATGCAAGTTATGTAGTATATCTACTAATTGAGCTGACTCGTAAAATATATATGGATTTGGTTGCAAATTTATTCCTCTGAGAAACCTAATAGCAGTACTATTGAGCCTCTCTGTCAACAGTTTGTTTCTTCTTACTTCTGTTTTAAGTGTATTTTCATTCACATTCAACTCAATACTTCATACAGAATGTTTTAAATATACATTTAAATCATCAATGTCATATGCACTGTGGGGTACTTTACAACTCAGCCACTTCCTAGATTTTGTTTCAGTCTGATGCTGTGGTATTAGAAATGGTGTTGTAAGCTTCCAGTCCAATAAATGCAATACTCCACTCCTGATTGCTTAATTCAACTGCTAAAAAAAAAATTCACATTTAGTGCTGGTTACTGCTCTTTTAAAGACAGAGCGTAAGAGATCGCTTCTGATGCTCAACTGAGAAACAGATGAGTAATGATTGTTTTTATATACAATTATTCTTCTTTGCAGCCATCAGGAGGAACATGAGACATAAATGTTCACACCGGTTGTTGTGTTGTTGTTGTTGTTGTTGTTGTGGTCTTCAGTCCTGAGACTGGTTTGATGCAGCTCTCCATGCTACTCTATCCTGCGCAAGCTTCTTCATCTCCCAGTACCTACTGCAACCTACATCCTTCTGAATCTGCTTAGTGTATTCATCTCTTGGTCTCCCCCTACGATTTTTACCCTCCACGCTGCCCTCCAATACTAAATTGGTGATCCCTTGATGCCTCAGAACATGTCCTACCATCCGATCCCTTCTTCTAGTCAAGTTGTGCCATAAACTCCTCTTCTCCCCAATCCTATTCAGTACCTCCTCATTAGTTATGTGATCTACCCATCTAATCTTCAGCATTCTTCTGTAGCACCACATTTCAAAAGCTTCTATTCTCTTCTTGTCCAAACTATTTACCATCCGTGTTTCACTTCCATACATGGCTACACTCCATACAAATACTTTCAGAAATGACTTCCTGACACTTAAATCTATACTCGATGTTAACAAATTTCTCTTCTTCAGAAACGCTTTCCTTGCCATTGCCAGTCTACATTTTATATCCTCTCTACTTCGACCATCATCAGTTATTTTGCTCCCCAAATAGCAAAACTCCTTTACTACTTTAAGTGCCTCATTTCCCAATCCAATACCCTCAACATCACCCGACTTAATTCGACTACATTCCATTATCCTCGTTTTGCTTTTGTTGATGTTCATCTTATACCCTCCCTTCAAGACACCATCCATTCCGTTCAACTGCTCTTCCAAGTCCTTTGCTGTCTCTGACAGAATTACAATGTCATCAGCGAACCTCAAAGTTTTTATTTCTTCTCCATGGATTTTAATACCTACTCCGAATTTTTCTTTTGTTTCCTTTACTGCTTGCTCAATATACAGATTGAATAACATCGGGGAGAGGCTACAACCCTGTCTCACTCCCTTCCCAACCACTGCTTCCCTTTCATGGCCCTCGAGTCTTATAACTGCCATCTGGTTTCTGTACAAATTGTAAATAGCCTTTCGCTCCCGGTATTTTACCCCTGCCACCTTTAGAAATTGAAAGAGAGTATTCCAGTCAACATTGCCAAAAGCTTTCTCTAAGTCTACAAATGCTAGAAACGTAGGTTTGCCTTTCCTTAATCTTTCTTCTAAGATAAGTCATAGTGTCAGTATTGTCTCACGTGTTCCAGTATTTCTACGGAATCCAAACTGATCTTCCCCGAGGTCGGCTTCTACTAGTTTTTCCATTCGTCTGTAAAGAATTCGTGTTAGTATTTTGCAGCTGTGGCTTATTAAACTGATTGTTCGGTAATTCTCACATCTGTCAACTCCTGCTTTCTTTGGGATTGGAATTATTATATTCTTCTTGAAGTCTGAGGGTATTTCGCCTGTTTCATACATCTTGCTCACCAGATGGTAGAGTTTTGTCAGGACTGGTTCTCCCAAGGCCGTCAGTAGTTCCAATGGAATGTTGTCTATGCTGGGGGCCTTGTTTCGACTCAGGCCTTTCAGTGCTCTGTCAAATTCTTCACACAGTATCGTATCTCCCATTTCACCTTCATCTACATCCTCTTCCATTTCCATTATATTGTCCTCAAGTACATCGCCCTTGTATAGACCCTCTATATACTCCTTCCACCTTTCTGCTTTCCCTTCTTTGCTTAGAACTGGGTTTCCATCTGAGCTCTTGATGTTCATACAAGTGGTTCTCTTATCTCCAAAGGTCTCTTTAATTTTCCTGTAGGCAGTATCTATCTTACCCCTAGTGAGATAAGCCTCTACATCCTTACATTTGTCCTCTAGCTATCCCCGCTTAGCCATTTTGCACTTCCTGTCGATATCATTTTTGAGACATTTGTATTCCTTTCTGGCTGCTTCATTTACTGCATTTTTATATTTTCTCCTTTCATCAATTAAATTCAATATTTCTTCTGTTACCCAAGGATTTCTACTAGCCCTCGTCTTTTTACCTACTTGATCCTGTGCTGCCTTCACTACTACATCCCTCAAAGCTACCCAATCTTCTTCTACTGTATTTCTTTCCCCCATTCCTGTCAATTGTTCCCTTATGCTCTCCCTGAAATTCTGTACAACCTCTGGTTCTTTCAGTTTATCCAGGTCCCATCTCCTTAAATTCCCAACTTTTTGCAGTTTCTTCAGTTTTAATCTACAGGTCATAACCAATAGATTGTGGTCAGAGTCCGCATCTGCCCCTGGAAATGTCTTACAATTTAAAACCTGGTTCCTAAATCTCTGTCTTACCATTATATAATCTATCTGATACCTTTTAGTATCTCCAGGATTCTTCCATGTATACAACCTTCTATTATGATTCTTAAACCAAGTGTTAGTTATGATTAAGTTGTGCTCTGTGCAAAATTCTACCAGGCGGCTTCCTCTTTCATTTCTGAGCCCCAATCCATATTCACCTACTACGTTTCCTTCTCTCCCTTTTCCTACACTCGAATTCCAATCACCCATGACTATTAAATTTTCGTCTCCCTTCACTACCTGAATAATTTCTTTTATTTCATCATACATTTCTTCAATTTCTTCGTCATCTGCAGAGCTAGTTGGCATATAAACTTGTACTACTGTAGTAGGTGTGGGCTTCGTATCTATCTTGGCAACAATAATGCGTTCACTATGCTGTTTGTAGTAGCTTACCCGCATTCCTATTTTCCTATTCATTATTAAACCTACTCCTTCATTATCCCTATTTGATTTTGTGTTATTAACCCTGTAGTCACCTGACCAGAAGTCTTGTTCCTCCTGCCACCGAACTTCACTAATTCCCACTATATCTAACTTTAACCTATCCCTTTCCCTTTTCAAATTTTCTAACCTACCTGCCCGATTAAGGGACCTGACATTCCACGCTCCGATCCGTAGAACGCCAGTTTTCTTTCTCCTGATAACGACATCCTCTTGAGTAGTCCCCGCCCGGAGATCCGAATGGGGGACTACTTTACCTCCGGAATATTTTACCCAAGAGGACGCCATCATCATTTAATCATACAGTAAAGCTGCATGCCCTCGGGGAAAAATTATGGCCGTAGTTTCCCCTTGCTTTCAGCCGTTCGCAGTACCAGCACAGCAAGGCCGTTTTGGTTATTGTTACAAGGCCAGATCAGTCAATCATCCAGACTGTTGCCCTTGCAACTACTGAAAAGGCTGCTGTCCCTCTTCAGGAACCACACGTTTGTCTGGCCTCTCAACAGATACCCCTCCGTTGTGGTTGTACCTACGGTACGGGGGGGGGGGGGGGGGGGGGGGGGGGTTCACACAGGTATGTACTGAAATTTTAGTAGCAATGAAAATTATAGATATATGGTTACTGGTAAAGCAGTGGCGTAATACTTCAAGGGGTCTTACGTCTCTGAATAAATCAAAGTACTAGATGCCATTTCAGATTTCTTTAACATATGCCACCCAGTGAGTTCTGGGTCCCCTCACAACATTTTAATTTACAATTGAAGACATGTGCCGAAAAATGGGCTAACCTTCAAATGTAAAAGCTAAGTGATATTTAGGAGTGAGACTAGTTTCAATTTTGATAGTTCCCATACCCAGCAACAGATAGCAACACTTATCTCTAAGCTTTTACATTTGAGGGTTGGCCCGTTTTTCCACATATTTCTCCAATTCCACATAGACTTAGGTAGTGTATCACATAAACACACCACAAAACTTGGGAATGGATTGTTTTTCACTAACTTAAGCAAACTGATATTTATAAGGGCTCTCTTCTTGCATCTATGTGCTTGACTTTATCAGGTAATCTTTGACCTGCAGCATGACGATCTTTATTTGATGCATATGCAATAGTGCATCCTTTGAAAGCTTTATCCAGCAGATCATTTTCCTTGTCACCATGTGCTAGCCGTTTTTCCAGTATTTTTCCTGGTCTGAGGTATGTTTCATTCTACAAGTAGCTTGTCAAGAATGGCACTACCTCTGATGCGCTTCCTATCATGCATGTTATGCTATTGCACAGTTTGAGACCAGATCACTGACATCCACCTGGCTGTTGTCCTATGAAGGGAAGTAAAGCCATTAACCCAGCGCCTTGTTCCTTCGATGTCTTATGTTCTCTGTGAGAAACACTCTTGGTTCGATGCTTCTCTGTAATTCAAGTGGGAAAACTTCCAGTTGTTTCACTACATTTGTTATCCTTTACAATGTAAGTTTCAGGATTCATCTGCAGAATCTTGGATACTTCAAATATCTTTGTTAACCAGTATGGTAGGTGTGATTCCCTGTTTCGTTTTTTTGATTATGTACTACAGCATCTTCATTGAATTTCTGTTTGTAAGAGTTTATTATTTTAGTATGACTGTATAGGGTATTTAGTTGCTTATTATCATGTATACCCATTGGTTCCATTTCTATTGTCCAATATATGATCAGTTATTTGTGGAAGAATATCAGTCCATTTGTATGATCTGCAAAAATTATAATGTAACAACATGTATGTTTTAATTATTCTGTTCAAACATTCCATGATACTAGTCTTCATCTGGGAGTAAGTCAAATAGTGATGTATTCCATTCTGTTCAAGTGCCATTTTGAAATATGTTTTAAAACGAATAGCCATGTTCAGTTTGGGCAGCAATTCGTTCTCATTTGCATCAATTGTTCCACAACTAACTGCCTTCCCCATTTTTGTTTTCAAAGGTAATGTGCAAACAAATTTGGAATACTGACCATTAAAATATATGTAAAACTTTATTCTCCTGTGAAAATTGCACCATACCTACAAGACCTGCTTGTCATAAGTCATCCAAACCTTGTATTATAATGTAAGATTTGTTGTGCATACTGATTTATCATGTCGCTAACTAGTCCCCCTCTAATGCCAGGTTAATAAGTTTTTCAATTTTGCATTGTTTCCGATTTTTATTCCCCCATTAACTTTCTTATATACATCAGTCATATATAATACCTGAGCACCTATTTTCTGTATCTTTCAGTAAATATTTGTTGATGCTTCATGTTTTTAAGAATATTAAATTCAAGAAACCTAGCGTTCTTCCAGATTCTCTCTCTCTCAAAGTGTATTCCATGCTTAGTTAAACTTACAGGTTGTGAGCCCAGCATACTTGTACTCCTTCCTTTGTGTCATTGTTTGCCTTCAAGAGTCATTCAAGAGTTTTAGTAACTAGTCTAAATGTTTCCCTACAAGATTGATCTCCTTCCAAATGCCCTAACTCTTCTTCTTCTTCTTCTTCTTCTTCTTTCGAAAAGTTAAGCCTTGTCTCTGCAGCCCCAGCTACTTGTCCTCAGTAGTCCCCATCATCTCCAAGTGTGAAGATCTCAGTAAACACTTTTTTTTAATATATAAGGTTTTCTTCCCACAGATCCTGCCATAGAAAATGTTTTGTAAAAGTTTAGCATGTCTAATTAAGTGTCCAATGTGTTTTTCTTTTAGCTGGCTACAACTTTCAGTAGTTCTTTCTTCTTTTGTATTTCATGTAGAACCATCTCATTCATTTTTCTGCCATTCCAACTAGTTCCTGTAACAGTTCTCCAGAACCACATTTCTGCAGCTTCAAGGCGAGCTTTCTTCTGCTTTGCTAACATCCAGGTTTCGCATTTGTATGTCAGAACACTCCACACAACTCCTTTCTTTTATGCAACCTTGTGTGCTTCAATGGTTTCATGTTTTCTCAACATACTATTGTATAGTTAACAGACTTTGTGATAGGATACAACTTATTTCTCATTTTCCCAATGCTTTTTAACACTATCAACCCCTGCAACTAACACATTGATCAACTTCAAAAAGTATTGGGTCTGTTCTCAAGTACTTATTTACTTGAGACTTCTGTCAAGTGTTTCAATTTTCATAGTATGGTATTTGTTCCTTTCATTGTAAATTGGAATTTTTGCAGCATGTATTTTGAAACTGTAGCTGCCAATCTCAATTTCTGCATCAATGTACAAATGGATGTTCTGTCTCTTCTCAGACAGAATGTGGGGAGTCATGCATGTGACTTCATCTATAGCTTGGCATATAATGGTGAAATTACCCCTTATTTTATACCACCACCTTTTCAAAAACCTCTTCAAAGATTCACCTGTATCACAGATCATCCAACTGCCTTGTTTTATGAATAATCAATAACCTGTATCGTGTGTGATTTCAACAATTTCCACTTAAAGTTGTGAATTCATTGATTTTCATGTCAGTTACTATGTGCGCTTGACAAATGAGTTTAAATTCAAAGCATCTTGTTTGAGAGCAATTATGTTTGTGTTAACCCTTACTAACTGCTTAGGACTCCAAAAGAATGACTCAAATAAAAAAATGTCTCCACAATATGATGACCCAGTCAGAAATATTTCCATATTTGACTGTGGTTTTCCACTGCACCATTGTCAAATATAAACAAAGTATTCGGCATAACTCTGCAGTCACTGAATGTCATATACACTCCTGGAAATGGAAAAAAGAACACATTGACACCGGTGTGTCAGACCCACCATACTTGCTCCGGACACTGCGAGAGGGCTGTACAAGCAATGATCACACGCACGGCACAGCGGACACACCAGGAACCGCGGTGTTGGCCGTCGAATGGCGCTAGCTGCGCAGCATTTGTGCACTGCCGCCGTCAGTGTCAGCCGGTTTGCCGTGGCATACGGAGCTCCATCGCAGTCTTTAACACTGGTAGCATGCCGCGACAGCGTGGACTTGAACCGTATGTGCAGTTGACGGACTTTGAGCGAGGGCGTATAGTGGGCATGCGGGAGGCCGGGTGGACGTACCGCCGAATTGCTCAACACGTGGGGCGTGAGGTCTCCACAGTACATCGATGTTGTCGCCAGTGGTCGGCGGAAGGTGCACGTGCCCGTCGACCTGGGACCGCACCGCAGCGACGCACGGATGCACGCCAAGACCGTAGGATCCTACGCAGTGCCGTAGGGAACCGCACCGCCACTTTCCAGCAAATTAGGGACGCTGTTGCTCCTGGGGTATCGGCGAGGACCATTCGCAACCGTCTCCATGAAGTTGGGCTACGGTCCCGCACACCTTTAGGCCGTCTTCCGCTCACGCCCCAACATCGTGCAGCCCGCCTCCAGTGGTGTCGCGACAGGCATGAATGGAGGGACGAATGGAGACGTGTCGTCTTCAGCGATGAGAGTCGCTTCTGCCTTGGTGCCAATGATGGTCGTATGCGTGTTTGGCGCCGTGCAGGTGAGCGCCACAATCAGGACTGCATACGACCGAGGCACACAGGGCCAACACCCGGCATCATGGTGTGGGGAGCGATCTCCTACACTGGCCGTACACCACTGGTGATCGTCGAGGGGACACTGAATAGTGCACGGTACATCCAAACCGTCATCGAACCCATCGTTCTACCATTCCTAGACCGACAAGGGAACTTGCTGTTCCAACAGGACAATGCACGTCCGCATGTATCCCGTGCCACCCAACGTGCTCTAGAAGGTTTAAGTCAACTACCCTGACCAGCAAGATCTCATGTTTGGGACTGGATGAAGCGTCGTCTCACGCGGTCTGCACGTCCAGCACAAACGCTGGTCCAACTGAGGCGCCAGGTGGAAATGGCATGGCAAGCCGTTCCACAGGACTACATCCAGCATCTCTACGATCGTCTCCATGGGAGAATAGCAGCCTGCATTGCTGCGAAAGGTGGATATACACTGTACTAGTGCCGACATTGTGCATGCTCTGTTGCCTGTGTCTATGTGCCTGTGGTTCTGTCAGTGTGATCATGTGATGTATCTGACCCCAGGATTGTGTCAATAAAGTTTCCCCTTCCTGGGACAATGAATTCACGGTGTTCTTATTTCAATTTCCAGGAGTGTACATTACACCAACAATGATTGACAATATCTTTTGTAATAGTTGGTAGAATGATAATTCTGAAAACACACACATTTGAAATGAACTCCCTGCGTGTGGAGAAGCAATTACACGATAATATTCGTTTTTCCACAATCCACAGATCCTATAATTATCAGTTGCATTTATCAGGTAGGAGTGTTCCATGTGTCCTCAGTGTCTTTCACGGTGGCATGACTGGATAAAATCTCCTCAGTTTGCAGCTTGAAAACCGAGAAGATTTTATCCAGGAGTGTTGCATTTCTTCTTCTTCTTCTTCTTCTTCTTCTTCTTCTGTTTTTCCACATTATTCTTGGACCACTCAGTTACTATACTGTGTTTGTGTAGATAGTGTTTTATTCATCCAGCCATGGTGATGACTGTGTGTTTACATTAGCATAATGGAATTTTAAAGAAAAATCATACACATGTCCTAGACTTTTTATTTATAAACTCTTACATGTAGGGAGACATATGAACATGCTTAAACGATAACTTAGTTCTATGCCTACATTTGACGTGCTGCACTCGCCATATTACTGTGCACTGATGCAGAGCATGCATTGTAACATTTTGTTACGATTTTTCCATAAGACGTAGAGTCTGCCATGATAGGTCTATTAAATTAGTCCACTTATTTTTGCAAAACCTAAACACATATGGTCACCAGCTCATTCATTGGTTGAGAGTATGTTGCACGACTATTAAATTCTTAAACATATTCTCTTGCATATAAATGCTCTCTCTCTCTTGTTATTCAGTTTAACTGTTTGTGGGAAGTTGCCTTTACGTATTTTGTGACTGCTTTATAACACTATTGGACTACGAGTATTTCAAGCATCCATTGACGACTGAGTTACCATCTATCAGAATTTGCTCGGAAGCTGTTGAAGCATGAGGAGGCAAGACAGCACGTTTGGGGGTATACGTAGCCAGTGACTATTAATCTTGCAACTCATCACAGCAGGCTAACCAATCATGGTCTTGAAAGTGAAGGGACAGTTGCACAGATACTGAAAAACGGCTGGAGTAAAAGTTAAGATACAGTATGCAGTAGCGGACACCCCTCCACTTTGTTTCCTGTGGATGAGTCCACAAGCGGAATTACAATGTCATCAGCAAACCTCAAAGCTTTTATTTCTTCTCCCTGTACTTTAATTCCTACTCTAAATTTTTCCTTTTGTTTCCTTCACTGCTTGGTCAATATACAGATTGAATATCATTGGGGATAGGCTACAACTCTGTCTGACATCCTTCCCAAATGAATCAGTACATGCATTCAGGCTCAAATGGCTCTAAGCACTATGGGACTTAACATCTGAGGTCATCAGTCACCTAGACTTAGAACTACTGAAACCTAACAACCTAAGGACATCACATACATCCATGCCCGAGGCAGGATTTGAACCTGCGACCGTAGCAGCAGCGCGGTTCCGGACTGAAGTGCCTAGAACTGCTCAGCCACAGCGGCCAGCTGCATTCAGGCCAGAAGAGGTGCAATGTCAGAAGCGGGCTCATACTGGCAAGTTCTTTATGAATTTGACTATTTTGTAATCATTGATGTAACATCAAATAGCCTCTCAAGTTGTGAAGTTTCATGTTGTTTCCTCCACCCCATCTGGGCGCTTCACTTTTTCTATCAGGGAGTGTATTTATGAATTGAACTATCATTTTTAAATTGTGTAGCCTGCCTTTTCACAGAAAGTTTCATAAGAGAGAAACTTTAGTATCCCTATTTTTAAAGATACTAGGAAAAGGAAAGTTGCTACTCACCATATAGTGAAGGTGCTGCGAATCAGCATCTCCACTATATGGTGAGTAGCAACTTTACTTTTCATAATACTGTTACATCCTGGATTTTCCATTGTTTAATTTCTTTTAAAGAGTTACCTACATGAAGCTTGAAGATGCACACCAGGTATTATCCTAACAGTACATTTTTGCGCAAAGAATACTTTGTGTCTATGTGTGAAATTGCACCAATAATTATCTTGTAGAGGGCTTGGGTATCCTCTTATGTGGATGGTGCATCGGGATGAGTCAGAAGTCACTCAGTTATTGCAGAATCCCTTCATTAATTTATTACAGACAGATGCCATCATCTGGCAGTGGCTGTAGGTGGGGCTTGATCCTTGGACTCTATAGTAGTAAAGCACTGTTGTGCTACACTAGTTGCTGTTAAGCTCAGCTTAGCACAGTGACATCTATGGTGCACTCTTCCATTTTACACTATCCAGGCAGGCTGAACTATAAGATCTGATGCAATAAATGTTGACTGCTGAGTGCAGAATGCTATGTCCCACCTGGCTGCAGCAAGTGACAGCACTGATACCTATGGAGCAAACACTAGACTGATGACTGACTGGCAGCATCTGACACTGGCAAGCACTGTGGTTCGATGGCTTGGATGGTCCCAGTCGGCCATCAGCCCATCATGTGGTGGCTGGGCCTCCTTGGTAGACTGTCCTGTCAGGATGACAGCAGAGTATCAGTGACCTCACAGTGGAGGCAAATGTTATGGAAGTCAATGACTCAGTGACTTGCCAGTCTGGCCAAACAGCCAGTACATGCACTATAGCGGGTCTGTTACGTTGTGGTTTCTAAAGTCATGTATGCTGCATGCCGAAATGCCTCTTGGTTTTGGTACTTATCTGGACAATGACCTACAGGTGGATGGCAACACCTGGTAAAGAACGTGGTGCGCCCTGGATCAGTACACTGTCGTAAGTGGCCCGCTTTACGGTTTGAGCTCATCTGTCTAATCTTTGCAATTCCAGATGATATCAGTGAATGAAAAAATACAAAGCAAGCTAATTTTTTAATGCTTTCATCATGGAAATCAGCAATACACTAGGAGTAAGTATATCTGAACATAAGTATTTTAGAAGATCTGTAACACTTTACTTCCAATTCCAGTTCTGATCAATAAGAACACTCAGGAATTTTGAACACGCAGTTCTACATATTTATTTCCCCTATGCTCTGTTGTTAATGGTATAATTTTCCTTGTACAGGACTGAGTGAACAGTGTTTTTTTTCCTAAATTAGGTGAATAATTCACTTCGTGTTGCAGCTCTGCTGGGTTTGATTATGATGCTTGCATCATCAGTACAGAATATTATTTCTACTTTATTAGGGTAAGATGAAGAGAAAGAGTGGTCCCAGAATTGGACCCTATGGAACACCAGTGGTAACGTTAGTTAAGACACAAACATTTAGTTCCTCCAAAATAATATTGTAATATGCGCAGTTAAATGTCTTAATCAGATCACTCTATGAAGTTCACCGAGAAACACAGATACTTAATACATACAGGGTGTACATAAGGTCCAGAAACACTGTCAATTATTTATTGCACAAGAACTTAACATTGTACAGATGTCATACATACTGCATTTTGAAGAGAAACTCTATGCGAACCATGAGTGAGGACCCGGCAGACATCAATACGGTAATCAAATTCTTGCCATACCTGTCCCAGCATGGCATTGTCGATTGTGGCAGTTGCTTCCTGTATTCTCTCCTGAAGTTCTTCTACATCACATTGTAGAGGCGGTACATACACCAGATCTTTGTGTACCCACAGAAAAAAGTCACATGAGTGAGATCTGGTGATTGGGGGAGGCCATTTCATGAAACAGCTGTCCCCTTCTGTAGCACAGCCGATCCATCGATGCGGCAGCTCCATGTTCAGGTACACACGAACTTCACGATGAAAATGTGGTGGAGCCCCATCCTCCTGAATAATGAACGGAGAGTCCGATTGCATTTGAGGCATCAGCCGTTCCTGCAACACGTCCAAGTTGAACTCCAACACACAGAAAGCTTGATCCACACCTGAACTCACCATGTTTGCGACTAGCGCTGACAATCAGCAAATTACCAATCTATGCTTTGGCGGTATACATGAAAAAAAAAAAAAACTTTCAGGATTTCTCTTCAAAATTATGTATGTATGATATCTGTACAATGTTTGGTTCTTGTGCAATAAATAATTGAAAATGTTTCTTTATGTACAATTTAAGGCCAGCTTGCCCAAAAATGCAGACTTTTGTAATACAAACGGTATTGACTAATCTTATGCTAATTGTAACTCTCCAACATGACAGTGCTCAATTACACAATTACAATATTCACATGTTAATATCAAAATACGAAATTCTTCTTCCACAGGCTTCTCACTGAGTGGCCACACTGTAGTGGGAAAAGTAATATTAACACCCTGAAGAAATGGCTCACATGAATGACGTTTTCTTCATGTATTATACCCATAGGGTCACCTACCTATTGAAATTCTTGAATAAAAATTTCAGTATTATGATTATCTACAATAAATGACATGCCCATGTATACAGATGAGCATAGATGTTATTCCACTCCATTCCCAAACTCTGTGGCACTGATACAGCAACCACGGTAATGTTACAGAGGGAATTCAGTCATGGGTGCAACAAAGATGAATTCGTTAGTTTTTCATTTGTGACACATTTTGTCTATATTGAAAGGCATCTTCAGACAATCTACGAAAATTACAAAACCCAGTACAAATATAATGGCCAGGAAAAAAAATTGTAAAACAACAAAATCATATAAAAATTCTTTAACTCTGTAACTTACAAGTTACAGGTCCAAATTTCGTCTCGGGGATGGGGAGGGCTGGGGAGGGTGGCGGGGAGGGGGGGGGGGGGTGGATAGTAACTAAAGAGTGTACTAGCACCCATTGTGTGAGATATAAAATGTAACACTTATCTACCAATAGGTAACTAATCATCTCATGAAATAAGGAGTCAGACACACAAAATTATGAACAGGAAACTATGGGACAAGTGCAAGTATAATGCTAAAATATGGAACAATGCCGATGGTCACAATTTATACCTAGAACAAGAATGCCATAATGTCATATATAAGATGATTAGCAATAGCCATAAATGAGAAACAACCAAAGCCTACCTTGTAAAGATTCACAGTAATTTGATAACACACAATACGCCCATAATGGTTATAAAAGAGAACTCTCATGTTGTAAGATCGAATGTGACTTTTTAAAAATACAGGTTCTGTCAACAGCATAAAAAATCATCTGGAGAAGGAAAACAACACTGTTAAAATACATAAAACATGAATTCATACAACAGGAGGACGCAAACTGTCTGTATGTCTAAAGAGTTAAGACACAGCCATTATTTGACTTACAGGATTAAAAAAAATTTTAAGCCATTTTGTTATTTTAGAATTTTCGTATATGATCATTACATTTGTTCTGGGATTTGTATGGTTTTTTCTTTTATTTTTTTGCTTGATGTCAAAATTTGTCAAAGAATGTTGTCAGCAATGCAGATTAGACATGACACTAATTAATAGTGTCCTACAAATGCTGAGGGAGGAGGGGGGAGATCTGATATTCTTGTTGACCAATGGAGTGCGTTGGACTCATGTTGGAGTTGCACGTCCCCATGCTGTTACAAGCATGGCCACAGAAGTTCTGGATGGTGTATGCATCCTACACTGTATTATATCTGCATCTACATCTGTACCGTGTGGAGGAGAATACATAATGTACCAGTATCATTTTCCACACTTCCTTTTCCACTTGAGAATAGTAAAAAGAAAGAAATATTGTCAGTGCTTCTCTATATGAACCTGAATTTCCCTAACACATGAGACATAAATTGAGAGTAAGCAGTATATTTTTTCACTCACTTTTGGGATTGGGTGCTCAGAATTTTATTTGTAAGGCCCTCCTCGATACACAACATCTTTCTTATACTATCTCCTACTGCAGTCTGTTGAGCATTTCTGTGGCCCTCTCATACTGACTAAATAAACCTGTGATGAACTGTAGCCTCCTTTGAATCTTGCTTGTTAATCCAATTTCTTAAAGACACAAAACTAATTGGTCAAACAAGAATTTTTACAGGGTGACAATTATTGAACTAAATGAAAAAACAGGAATTAGTTACTAACTATAGTGTGCACACATTTTATGCAACATGTAGATGTTGCTACAGATATTCAGATATAGGTTATGACACGTTCGATATGCCTCCCATCATTGGCGATGATGTGGTGCAGACAAATAGCGAAATTCTGCATGACCTGCTGATGTGTCAGAACGTCGAATCTGTTGATGACCTCCTGAATGGCAGTTTTCAGCTTAGCAGTGGTTTTGAGGTTACTGCTGTGCACCTTGTCTTTAATATAGCCCCACAAAAAGGAGTACCATGTGTTCAGATCTGGAGAATATGGCAGCTAATGGAGGACAATGCCAGTGGCATCTGGGTACCCCAGAGGCAGAATACAGTCACCAAAGTGCTCCTCCAGGACTTCAAACACTCTCCTGATTTGATGGGGATGAGCTATGTCTTGCACGAACCACATCTCATCAAAAATCGGGGTCACTTTAGATAATGGGGATGAAATCATCTTCCAAAATCTTCACATACTAGATAGTAGTCACCGTGCCATCAAGGAATACCACACCAATTATTCCGTGACTGGACATTGCACACCACACAGTCACCTGCTGAGGCTGAAGAGACTTCTCAATCGTGAAATGATGAATTCCCAGTCACCCAAATGCGACAATTTTGGTTACTGACGAACTCATCCAAATGAAAGTGGGCTAAACCAAACAATACGCTTACTAATTCCCATCACACCCTGCACCCAACCGTGCAGTTCAAACATCCTAACACAAACCATTCAGAAGTTATGATTATTTTATTTCATATAGTTCAATAAATGTCATCCTCTATAAGCAACCTCTTTTATGAACAATTTAAACTTACTTGTGATCTTCTAATAAATCTGAGCCTAATATCTGTCTTGCACACAGACACATTCATGCTGTTCCAATTTAATTGTTCCAGACAGTTCACTTAAAACACGTGAAAGCTGTGGCAGATATATCTTTTTGTCTATCTGTGTAAACTTTATTATATTTACTAATGTTTACAGCCTTCCATCAATCTTTGCCAGCAGTGTGATCATCTGTAAGTATATCTGCATTTTGTGGTAAGTTTCTAAGAATGTCACTTCCCTATGCAGGATTGTGTCATCACCATAGGGTTACAGACATTACCTGACCATCTGTGTTCAGTCTATTGGTGTCATTGGTATAAATTCATTGTCCAGTGCAACTTCTGACATCCTGACGCATGAGGCTGGTCATTACCAATAGTTTACAGAAATTACTGTTCTGTTGGTTGACTTTACCCTCATAATGAGCATCACCAACGTCAAGGCAGAATTTGCTCTCATCATTAAAGGCAACTCTTTCTCTCCTCTCCCTGCTGTGTTTTTACTATAACACAGGTATTCTACTTGTTGAGAATGTAAACGACAACCTGAAAAGTGACATCCTTGCTCTTAGATCATATTGTAAAAATCTTTCCTGGTGGTCTTAACTGACGTCCAGAGTGAATTTTTGGTTTGGTGTGCTGGTTGTGTCTAGAACAAAAAGGCATGTGCACCTTCCTTGGATCATCAGTACCTTCAAAGAAACACATGTTCAACTTCAAATCCAACATGCTAGGCAATTTTTCAAAATGACAAGCAGGTCTCCCACAGAGTATGACCTCCCTCAAACTCACTCAGGTCTCTCTCTCTCTCTCTCTCTCTCTCTCTCTCTCTATCTATCTATCTATCTATCTATCTTTCTCTCTATTTGAAGAAAACCTTCCAGATATTCAACTCTGCATGTCAAAATTTACAACAGTGGTGATAAATTTTAGGCATTAGCAGAGGTTAGAAACCATGAAAAAAATCTTTTAAAAAATGAGTTTACATTTTTATGAGACTTGGAAAGTGACAAATCTGGTAACGTATTTTGATTTATTTCAGAATTGCCGCATGGAATTGTTTTCTGAGGTAACTCATTTTTAAGAAAGAAAGTCTTAATTGCACAAAAGTATGAAATAAAAATAATATATGGTGTCCAACCTCAATCATCATACTGTTGACAAAGGAGTTAGGTGTTCAACTACAGCATCACAGTAAACATACAGTTATGAAGTTTGCTTTACATAATACATTAGAGTTCAGAACAATAATTATATCCACAATTACAACAGAAGAAGAAATAAATGACCTTTTATATTCCCAATTAAAATGACTTTAGCTCAGAAATACCAGTTAGGTTAATATTCTGACTAGTTCCACATCATACGAACATGTCAAGCAAAGTGATACATGGAACACGTAACTGACACGAACTGACCTGTTGGGATCTACCTTTCTTACTAACCCAGTACAATGCTTGAAACAACAGACCACTATTACAACAACTGAAATACAATCCATATATTCTCAGCATTTTCTTGCTCAGTAAGAGGTTGCTCTTGTATCTATAACATGTAACTCTGAATCATTAACTTTATTGTCCTTTATCAGTATCCAATACAAAATGGTATTTCAGTGTCACATTTCTAAAGGTATTAATTTTTCATTTTCCAACACTGTATATGGTTTATGGTCACTATAAAACTAACCTATCAGTCTTCTGGAATGGAAGTACCCACAAACTATGGGCTTGAATCTTAAAAGCAGTTTGGTAGCCAATAACTCTGAACAACATTAACTGACTGTTTGGTTTGATATCACAACAGATGAAACTGTGGCTAGAGATAATGACAGAATATTTAAAAATTGATGGTGTGGCAGCAACTTAGTCACACTGTTTATAAATTTCAATCACTTCTCTTAAACTATGCTAGTAATTTGTATTAAGAATCCTCATTTCACTCTGTTGCGTCAAGACACTGTAGTGAAACTTCCAGAAACGTCTAAAGATTTGTTGGAATAGGGCTAACACTAGACTCTTTCCCTTACCAACAATGTTAGCTAAGCATATCTCGTGAACCAGTTCAATGCTTCTCTCTGCCTCAGTTATCTCCTACTTTTCAAACCTTATGGAGATCTTTCACAAAATAATTTAATTGTATAGATGAAAAATCTACTCAGCAAGCAGTGGCAGAACACACACATAGAAGAAGGTTATAATTAGGCAAGCTTTTGGAGCCAGCGACTCCTCCTTCAGGCAGAAGGGTTGAAGAAGAAGGAAGAGGGGTGAAGGAAAAGGACTGGAGAGGTGTAGGAAAAGGGGTAGATTTTGGGAAAGTTGCACAGAACCACGGGTCAAGGAAGACTTACCATACGAGATGAGAAGGAAATACTGATTGCTGCGGACTGCATCAGATGAGATTTTAAAACCTGTGAGCTTAAAGGTCAGAGACAGGCTAATATGCAAGACAGAGATTACTGCTTAAACATCTTGCATGAGTTAATTGGAAGAGTTAATGAGAGTGAAGAGCTAAGTGCATTGTACGTAACAGAGGTGGGAGGGGGGCGGTGAAAAATAGACAGGTTAGACAATGAAAGATGTAGAAAACTAAAACAGAGTGAAAAAAAAGAATAGTTACTGTGAAGAAATACTGAGACGGAAGAGATTAATGAAAATTGAGGCCAGGTGGGTGGCAAGAACCAAGGAAATGTTGCAACGCTAGTTCCCACCTGTGGATATGAGAAACAGATGTTTAGGGGAAGAATCCAGGTGGCGAGTGTGGTGAAACAGGCACTGAGGTCATGACTGTCATGTCATAGAGCATGCTCTATGCCTATGATCATTCATCTTAATTAATAATTTGGTAATAGTCATGCCACCGTAAAACGCCAAACAGTGTTTCCACAACAGCTCGTATATGATGTCTCATTTCACAGGTGGCTCTCCCTTTGACTGTATATGTTTTCCCAGTTACAGGGCTGGTACAGGTCATGGTAGGAGGGTGCAATGGACAAGCTTTGCAGTGGGGTCAGTCACAGGGGTTGGAGCCATAGGGTAGGGAGATGGGTGCAGAAGGAGCATAACAAGATATTGCGGAGACTGGGACAGTGACAGAAAGCTATTCTAGGTGTGGTGGGCAAAATCTGACAGAAGCAGCACCAGGATTGGGTGTGATGACCTGGGAAATCTGCTTTTGAACTAGGCTCGTGGGGTAATTACATCCAGTGAAGGCTGAGGTGAAAATGGTGGTGTATTGCAGTAATGAATCTGTATCTGAACAATTATGTTTGTTCGAGTCTCGGTCTTGCACACAGTTTTAATCTGCCAGGAAGTTTCAATTATGTTTGTCTCAAATGCCAAGGCTGTATGGGAGTGAACATTTGGCATGTAAAGGATGGCAACTGTCAAAATATAAGTACTGTTATTCGTTAATAGGTTTAATGTGGACACAAATGTGTAGCCGGCCTTCGGTGAGGGTGAGATCAACACCAAGGAAAGTGGCATGGGATTTAAAATAGGACCACGTGAAATTTAATTGGGAGAAGGTATTCAGAGATTCCAGGAATTTCAACAGGTCAGCCACACCACGAGTCCATACGGTAAAGATGACATCAGTGTGTCTAAACCAAACCACGGGCTGAAGACTTATGGAGATCTTGAAACTTCCTGGCAGATTAAAACTGTGTGCCCGACCGAGACTCGAACTCGGGACCTTTGCCTTTCGCGAGCAAGTGCTCTACCAACTGAGCTACCGAAGCACGACTCACACCCGGTACTCACAGCTTTACTTCTGCCAGTACCTCGTCTCCTACCTTCCAAACTTTACAGAAGCTCTCCTGCGAATCTTGCAGAACTAGCACTCCTGAAAGAAAGGATATTGTGGAGACATGGCTTAGCCACAGCCTGGGGGATATTTCCAGAATGAGATTTTCACTCTGCAGCAGAGTGTGTGCTGATATGAAACTTCCTGGCAGGTTAAAACTGTGTGCCCGACCGAGACTCGAACTCGGGACCTCTGCCTTTCGCGGGCAAGTGCTCTACCATCTGAGCATTCTGGAAACATCCCCCAGGCTGTGGCTAAGCCATGTCTCCACAATATCCTTTCTTTCAGGAGTGTTAGTTCTGCAAGGTTCGCAGGAGAGCTTCTGTAAAGTTTGGAAGGTAGGAGACGAGGTACTGGCAGAAGTAAAGCTGTGAGTACCGGGCGTGAGTCGTGCTTCGGTAGCTCAGTTGGTAGAGCACTTGCCCGCGAAAGGCAAAGGTCCCGAGTTCGAGTCTCGGTCGGGCACACAGTTTTAATCTGCCAGAGGTTTCATATCAGCGCACACTCCGCTGCAGAGTGAAAATCTCATTATGGAGATCTTGTTGCACACATATTTCGTTTGGCTAATGCACTTGGGAGAAAAGATATGGCAGACAATTGATTACAATTACAAACAGACTAAGAATTGTCTTCAGAAAGAATATGTCCCTGAGGAGTGAAATGTGTGCTGTACCGAAAGTTCTTGTTTGACCTTCTAGTACACCAGAATCTCTGTAGTATCCCAGAACTACAAAAGAAGTACTGATAGATTGAAACTTAAAATTGGGCAGTGAGCTATGTCAGGATGGCCAGTTGGGAAGCGCATTTCCCGTAAAAGGCCATGGCCCAAGTTGTGTACTACACTTTAATGATTTCAGTTCAGTTACTGACAAGTTTGTGTGAAGGAAAACAATTTGGCTGGATTTAGTATTCTAGACAAAACTGGTAAGCACCAACATCTGTGTGCATCCAGGTAATATGAAGCATGTTTCCCATAAAATTCAAGAACAATAATTGACAATTTAATGTAATGGATAGATAAAAAAAATCTACACACCAAGCAGTGATAGGAGAACACTCATATAATAAAACATTTTATAGGAAAAGGGATAGAGTTTGGAGAAGTCACCCAGAACTCTGGGGTCTTGGAAGACTTACTGAATGGGATCTACATCTACATCTACATGTATACTCTGCAAATAACATTCAAGTGCCTGGCAGAGGGTTCACAGAACAACCTTCATCATCCTCTATTATTCCAATCTCGTATAGTGCGTGGAAAGAATGAACACCTACATCTTTCCGTACGAGCTCTGCTTTCCCTTATTTTATCATGGTGATCATTCCTCCCTATGTAGGTTGGTGTCAACAAAATATTTTCGCATTCGGAGGAGAAAGTTGGTGATTGGAATTTTGTGAGAAGATTCCATAGCAACGAAAAATGCCTTTCTTTTAATGATTTTCAGCCCAAATCCTGTATCATTTCTGTGACACTCTCTCCCATATTACACGATAATACAAAACGTGCTGCCTTTCTTTGAACTTTTTTGATGTACTCCATCAGTCCTGTCTGGTAAGGATCCAGCACCACGCAGCAGTATTCTACAAGAGGACGGACAAGCGAAGTGTAGGCAGTCTCTTAGTAGGTCTGCTACATTTTCTAAGTGTCCTGCCAATAAAACACAGTCTTTGGTTAGCCTTCCCCATAACATTTTCTGTGTAATGAAAAGGAAAGCCTGATTATTGGGGACTGCACCGAATGAGATTTGTAAACCTGAGAGCTTAAAGGTGGATTTTTATGCAGATATTACCTGGATAGTATTTCCACAACCTTGCTATCAATAGGATGTTAAACTGTGGCAATCATGGGCAAGTATTCCAGTATCTGCTACAAAAGTTATATTAAATGCAGAGGAATTTGACCAACAGTAATGGGAAAATAGGAGTTCTGGGATTACACATACCCTGTGCAATTTTTATTTTGAAAATAGCACAGAAGTTCCCAGTAATTACAGTAGCAAAGACACAGTAAGTATTGTTTGCTCATTCCACAATCAAGTGTATTGTGACCCAATGTGCTGCCTGTAAAAACACCACAGGATGAACAAATAACACGTATTTTGAAGGCAGTTTCTTATAAATGGGTACCAAAATGCACTGTCTGTCAGATTTAATTCTCCTGGACATAACTTCCTACGACTGTGTAAGTTTTGGATAGTAGGCCAAAGGCGACTGATGAGATGATCTTGGTAAATGGTTTCTCATTTGTATTGTGAAAAATGTTTACATGCAATGCATATAACTTCAACACTAAATTGTTTCATCTCTCCAGTTCATGTACATTTTACAGTGAAAAATTGTGACTTATTTGTTTTATATAACATATATCTGTTTACCACTTACATTATTTATACACTATTGAGGACTTCCCATTACTATAAGTGAAGATGTTTTGAGGCTAGTTCATTGTTTATTGATATTTATGCATGCTGTAGTTTGTTTAATCAATACTTTGCTCAAATTTGTTTATGTTTCTAATTCAAACCATGAAACTTCTCATCTTATAAAGTCAATTATGCATGACCATGTTTTGCATTTAGAGAGGAAATGTGTTTTACTCGTACAACAGGAGGCAGGTGTTACACAGGGCCTGTTTAGAACACCACAGACCATTAGTAAATAAAAATTACTTCACTGCTGAGAAAAGGCCCAGGATTGGCTATACATTAGTAAATATTAATATGAGAAAAGCTTTATTTGGCTTTAACTTGACGTCTGTTGCAATTCTGTATTAAAACATTGCAGTGGCTTTACAGCACTGTTCAAAAACTATAGTGTTTGTGGATGACACAGGTATGCAACTCGAAGGTCCAAACTAAACATTGCCACATGCAGCTCACATGACAATTGGACAGGATAACAAATGGTTCACATCAAATGGTTTAAGTCGTAATTTCACTAATTTTATACTATTTTGAACAACCAAAAATGACCTGTTAATGCCTCTATATCTTTTCTACAGTATTACTGTTATTCCATCCTTAGTGTTTCACTGTTAACAGCAAAAGTAGATATAAATGGTCATACATTAAAAGAAACAATGAGTGTGAAATTATACAGGATCCACCTAAATAACAAGTTAAAATGAAGTAGACACACAAACTGCTCAAAAATTATTTTGCACAAACCATATGACATGCATAGTTTGTGTTTTTTTCCATTTCATTTTTTTAATAAAAGAAAGACTGGAAACCTCTTGTTCAACACTCTCTTGACCACAGGAAATTACTAAGTACAGCCACCTGTACTGTAGTCCAATTTTGAATGGCACAATGCAGCTTTTGTATATTGTAAGTCTTGCAATGTTCCTCAAAGGGTCAGTTCATGCTTTGACTGTGTGCCGATCGTCATTATGGTAAGTATGGTTGTCAGTAGGGGAGCTGACTGCCGATTTTTGGCATACACTGCAGAAATGTCATTAGAGCATTTCATCAATATTGTGAGACATAAAAAATTGAAGATCTGTTTCGTAGTCAACACCACCAGCTGATCACTACTATCTACAAATTATGAATCACAGGTACCTCAAACAGAGTGCAACAGATATGCCTACTGTTTCTTGGAGGCAACTTGAAATGTTTCGTCAACCCACTCAATATTCAACCACCTCCAACCTGTCAATATCACATTTACACCTTCATTATAGACTAAAATACAAACCCCACTAGCACCATGATGTGCAAAGTACGTGGGCAAGGAAACACTTGGAGTGGAATCTGAAGCATTGGCATGGAGTTAACTTCTCAGATGAGTGTAGTATTTGTCTGGTGCCTACCAATCAACAGAAAAAGGTATGGAGGTGTCCAGGTAACATTGCACATCTCAGGCATGCAGCCCCATGGATTCAGCAGGGACATGGATCAGTCATGTTTTGAGACAGTACTCAGCATAAAAAAGTGTTGCTTCTCATTGTTACTGAGGATAATTTAAAGGCTGTGCAGCACTGGATCACAATCTTCCAACCCATTTTCTTACCTTATCATCAGCTTGGTAAAGGTTTCTTTCTCAAGTCAATAATGAATAAGCTCGTAACTTCCCCTATGTGACCACTTACCTCCAAAAGCCAGGAAAGAAACAAATTGAATTGCCTGGAGTACCTGCTGATAGTAATGCAAATGGGTGTTCTTGGGGCCAGTTGAAACTTGCAATGCATCACCCCGGGAAACCTCTTCATCGTCTAGACGATCTCAGGTGGGCTGTCACCAAAGAGGAAGGCAGACTTAAAGAAGCAATTCCAGGAATTCAACAAAGAAGCTTATCCACACAAAGATACATAGTAGGAAATAAGAAAATACAGGAAACAGTAATTTTATCCTCTCAACTCATCCCAATTTTCAACCTCTCTCGGAATTGTATCGATTACTTCCACAGCAAACTAATGGACACAGATGTAAACTTTGTAGAGAAACAATAATTGTTAACTATATCAGTTGTGAACCGTGTAATACAACAAGTGGCCACAGTGTTCACAGTAGACATGACAGAAGTAGTACCATATGCTGGTCGAAGATAGACCAACTAAATCCAGCATCTCCATAAGTGAAAATATAGCACTAAAAGAACTGTGAGAAGATAACAGCATTGTTCTTCTACCTATCGATAATGATTATGTCATGATCTTACATACTTATACCTACATTCTCCAACTCTTACATGGCCCTTTATACAGACGTTGAATAATGAGCCTGAGAGTCAATAAGAAAATAAGAAGACACGAACACTGCTCAATGCTTCAGGCTTACCATGGAAGGCCATCAACAGCTTTCAAGCATCTTCATGCGCTCCAACAGGGAAGGGTCCTGCTCTGCCCAAATATGGGCAATATGGGTGAATCAGCTTACCAGCTTAAGAGTTTCCTCAAGACATTGCTAAGCCCATGCATGCGAAAGTGGTGCCATCTCATATGTAACTCACAAGGAGACCACATGGCGGTTAGATTTTTTTATTTTTTGACATTTATGTTATGTGAAATTTAGAACACAAACACCAACCTGTCAACACAGTTATATGCAACTTACAAAAATTTTAGAGAAGACTGACTACGAAGTTTTCTGAGCATTTGTAATATCCTAAAGTTCGGTTTTTCAACACACATTCTGGATCTGTGGTACAATGCTCACGTGCCATGTGGGCAGCCTTGGTTTTATTCCCAATCATGTTAAATTTTTAAACAAAGCTGCTTGTTCTACAAGCATTTCCTTGAAGAGGAAAATACTTAAAGAAAAAAATTAATTTGGAATCAAACAACAATGCCACTAACATAGCAGGCAGGCACTATACTACATCACCTGTTGAAAAAACGCAATTGCTTTAAGATATTTGAGAAACTCAGAAAACTTCAAAAGTCGGTTATCTCAATAATTTTTGAGAGTTGCATAAAAATGATTCACAAACTGTAAATATGAAGATTACAAAAACTTGATTGCTGTGTGCCCTGCATGTCAGTGAAATTTATCCAGTATCTCACTGAAATACGGATCATACACACTGGGTTGCTTTGACAGTTCTCTTTTTATATAAACTTCTGTATATTATTTTTGCAGGCGTTTAGAACATATGTAATTAGACCACGTGACATTTTCAAGCTATTGGGCTGTGAACAACAAAACGTGACAAACTTCTAGTTAGTGTTGAACAGCCCATTTGTGATGATGCCATGGGAAAGTAGGACTAGTCTGCTGTGGGACAGGTGTCATATGAGTTGGGCTACTGCTAATCAAAGACCTGAAGGTGCACTATTAGCATTACTGCAAAATTCTTCATCGTGACATCAAAAATTCCAAAACCCTACACCACACACAAAAAATTAGGTGTTGCAGTGAATAAACTTGTGAGGTAAATGATATTAAACTCCCTGACTGCAACAGCATTTCAACAAATGATGAAATTAAATTAATTCTTTCTAACAATATGAGAAAACAGAGGGAGGAAAAAAAATTCAATCATCGATTGCTGACCTATTACATCTACTTAGGCAGGCATTGTATACACCTACACAAAACGTGTTTAGTCAAATTAACTGTTGAAGACATAACAAAAATCATTAGATTACATCACTGGAAAGCAGATACTCTTGTGGTGATTACCAATCTCTAGCAGTAATGAGACAGCATCCACCCAGCCCCCCACCTGCACATGCCCCCGAGTTAATGAGTCATGATTAAATTTCCTGAATGACTGAAGTATGCAGAAGGAACACCCATTTCTAAAAGGGGAGAAAAGCAATTAATCTCTAATTGCAGAGTTCTCTCCCTCGTTTGAATGTTCTCAAACAAATACATTTCTGGCAGAACTAAACAAGAAGAATTTCCATGTTTGAATTTTCTGTGATTTTCCGAAGTCTTTGTATAGCTCACTAAATTCCAATAGGGAAACTAAACTGGTATGGGATTAAAGGCACATACCTCACATGGAAGGTGTCATATCTTAAGAATTGAAAACAGAGCATTAACAAGTGACGCCACAGAAACAAGACTAAGTTTATTGTGGAGAAACATTAAAGCTCACACATTTAATTCTTGGACCTTTCCTGTTGCTGACTTACATAAATGATTTGCCTGGAACATTGAAAGACCTTAAAAAATTGTGATGTTTGCTGACAACAACAAAATACTGGTAAAGGACCAAAATACATTTGCACAAGACACAGCGAGGAGACTGTCGGATCAGGCTTATGACTTGTTCACAGCAATCAGCCTGATCTTTAATCTTACAAAGGCTTGTTTTACGCAGTTCCAAACAAACAAAAATGACCTATAGGTACCTACTGGTGATGCAACACTTCTGTTATTCTGTAAGTTATCATTTTACTCCTAAATTATTTACATTCTACAAGAATTTTCCATGCTATAAGTACCAGAAATAGAAATCAGTGAGCACACAATGGATGAGGCTCCAAGAGTGAAGTTCCTGGGCAGCCAGGTGAATAATAAACTGATGGGGCACCAGCACAGTTCTGCCTGCTTTGAACTTTGAAATCTTGCTGTCATTACCTGAAAATTGAATCGGTAGCAAACTTAAGCTCAATACTATCCTTTAGGATAACCTTCTGGGGAAATGCAGCTCAAGTTACAAAATGTATTTGTTCTACAGATTCCTCCCTGCCCCTGCTCCTGCCCCCCCCCCCCCCCCCCCCCCCTGTGAGTCATGGACCATCCCATTGGTGGGGAGGTTTGCATGCCTAAGTGACACAGGTAGCCATACCGTAGGTGCAACCACAACGGAGGGCTATCTATTGAGAGGCCAGACAAACGTGTGTTTCCTGAAGAGGGCCAGCAGCCTTTTCAGCAACTGCAGGGGCAAAGTGTGGATGACTGACTGATCTGGCCTTTTAACATCAATCAAACTGGCCTTGCTGTGCTGGCACTGCGAATGGCTGAAAGCAAGGGCAACTGCTGTCGTAATTTTTCTCTATGGCATGCAGGTCTACTGCATGGTTAAACGACAACAGCATCCTCTTGGGTAAAATATTCTGGATATAAAATAGTCCCCCCATTCAGATCTCCCGGTGAGGACTACCCAGGAGGATGCCGTCATCAAGAGAAACAAAACTGGCATCCTGTGGATCAGAACATGGAACGCTAGATCCCTTAATTGGGCAGATAGTTAAGAATATTTAAAAAGGTAGATGGATAGGTTAAAGTTAGATATAGTGGGAATTAGTGAAGTTCATTGGCAGAGGGAACAGGACTTCTGGTCAGGAGAATGCAGGATTATAAATACAAAGTTACATACAGGTAATGTAGGAGAAGGCTTAATAATGAATAAGACTATAGGAATGCAGGTTAAGTTACTATGAACACCATAGTGTACATGTTATTGTAGCCAAGACAGATACTAAGCTGACACTCACTACAGTAGTACAAGTTTATGTAACAAATAGCTCCACAGAGATTCAATAAATTTATGAGGAGATAAAAGAAATGATTGAGGCAGTTAAGGGAGATGAAAATTTAATAGTAATGGGAGACTGGAATTTGATAGTAGGTAAAGGAAAGGAAGGAAAAATAGAGACGAGTATGGACTGGGGGAGAGGAATGAAAGAAGAAGCCATCTGGTATAATTCTGGACAGAGCATAATTTAATCATCGCTAACACTTGACACTGGAAGGTTTCAGATTGGTTATGTAATGGCAAGACTGATTTTGGAACCAGATTTTAAATTGCAAGACATTTCCTGAGACAGATTAGACTCTGACCACAATTTATTGGTTATGAACTGCAGTTAAAACTGAAGGAATTGCAAAAAGGCAGGAAATTAAAGAGATGGAACCCTGACAAGCTGAAAGAGGTTGTCGAGAGGTTCAGAGTAAGCATTATTCAACAATTAACAAGAACTGGGAAAAGGCGTACAATAGAAGATGAATGTGTAGCTCTGAGAGATGAAGTAGTGAAGACAGCATAGGATCAAGCAGGTAAAAAGACAAGGCCTAATAAAAATCCTTGGGTAACACAGGAGATGTTGAATATAATTAGTGAAAGGAGAAAAAAATTTAAAAAATGCAGTAAATGAAGTAGGCACGAGAGACGTAGGAACACGTGAGGCAATACTGACACTACGACTTTCCTTAGAAGATAGATTAAGGAAAGGCACACCAACGTTTATAGCATTTGTAGACTTAGGGAAAGCTTTAGATAATGTTAACTGGAATACTCTCTGAAATTCTGAAGGTAACAGGAATAAAATACAGGGAGCAAAGGGATAGCAACAACTTGTACAGAAACCAGAAGACAGTTATATGAGTCAACGGGAATGAAAGGGAAGCAGTGGTTGAGAAGGGGTGAGACAGGGTTATAGCCTATCCCCATATTATTCAATCTGTGTTCTGAGCAAGCAGTACAGGAAACCAAAGAAAAATTTGAAGTAGGCATTAAAATTCAGGGACAAGAAATAAAAACTTTGAGGTTTGCCGATGACATTGTAACTCTGTCAGAGACAGCGAAGGACTTGGAAAAGCAACTGAATGGAATGGACGGTGTCTTAAAGGGGAGGATAGATGAACATCAACAAAAGCAAAACAACGATAATGGAAAGTAGTGAAATTAAATCAGATGATGCTGAGAAAATCAGATTAGGAAATGAGACACTTAAAGTAGTAGATGAACTCTGCTATTTGGGCACAAATAACTGATTATGGGCAGATATAAAATGTAGGCTGGCAATGGCAACAAAAGCATGTCTGAAGAAGAGAAATTTCTTAACATCAAATATAGAATTAAGTGTTGGGAAGTCTTTTGTGAAGGTATTTGTATAAAGTGTAGCCAGATATGGAAACAAAAAATGGACACTAAACAGTTAAGATGCAAAGAGAATAGAAGCTTTTGAAATGGGGTGTTACAAAGGATGCTAAAGGTTAGATGGACAGAATGTATAATTAATTAAAAGGCACTGAACAGAATTGGGGAGAAAAAAAAATTATGACACAATCAGACTATAAGAAGAGATCGGTTAATGGGACACATCCTGAGAGATCAAGTTATCACTGGTGGAGAGATCTAGTTATAAAACAGCAAACATGAATTATACTTTCCTGATAAAGTTGTGTCATACTTTTCTTGATTATAATTTGCCCTACAATAATGTGCATGTTCAAGTAAGAATTTTGTGAGCAGTACACAGGTACTATTAAGTAAAATGCTAACAACTGACAATATTATGAAAAGGAAAACTGCCGGTCACCATACAGCAGAGGTGCTAAGTTGCAGATAGGCACAACAAAAGCTTTATGATGAATATATGTTACTGGACGAGAGCCTTTCTTCCTGGAATTTTAAGTTGTCTTTGTACCTCCCCCCCCCCCCCCCCCCCAATAACCCTAATTACAACTTCCAACACCCCAGCCCCTTCATTGACATGTGAATGTTTGTTGTTCTTATCTCCCATTTTTGTTTGTTTCTCATTTTTATTTTCTATTGCATACATGATAGACTACAGAAATTAGTAAGTAAGCAAAGAAAAAAACTGAGCATAAAAATTGTCACAACTTACCAAATTTAATGCAAGTAAATATGTTTATATAATAAATATATCTAAAAACAAAGATGATGTGACTTACCAAACAAAAGCACTGGCAGGTCGATAGACACACAAACAAACAAACACAAACATACACACAAAATTCAAGCTTTCGCAACCAATGGTTGCTTCATCAGGAAAGAGGGAAGGAGAGGGAAAGACGAAAGGATGTGGGTTTTAAGGGAGAGGGTAAGGAGTCATTCCAATCCCGGGAGCGGAAAGACTTACCTTTGGGGGAAAAAAGGACAGGTATATACACACACACATGCACACGCACACACACACGCACACGCACACGCACACAAGCAGACATTTGTAAAGTAATCAAAAATCCAGTTGCAGCTGAAAACTGAAAGGTATAACATGATCTTTTTCATAGGTCTCTTGAATGCACCTACATATGATGCAGGCAGTACATATGTAGAACAATAGGATGTAACTAGACAGCAACAGTAATGAGTGCTCTGGCAAGCTATACGATTCCCAAGCAATGGTATTTCATTAGCAATGATGTTTAACACATCTATGTCTACATCAACATCCATACTCTGCAAACCACTGTAATGTGCATGACATAGCACACCGTCTCCCTCTGGTTTTTGTTTTGTCCACTTCCTCATTCCTCTGGAGCATTTTACAAAAGTTGTCCCAGTATTACCTAGTGGTACACTTATCTATTCTTATAATCAAATTGTCACTTTCCAGGTAAACCTAGTCTACAGGTTACACCGCAAATCAGTCTGGTACCATAGCCATGATTTATAGAGGAAACACTATCATACTTTAACCTAATTCAATTTTGCACCATAATAACAGGATCACACATACCACATAAAAGTGATGAGAAAGTTCTATGATGCTGCTAATAAAGCAAATGAGTTGTCTTAGCTACATGCACAGTACAATTTAAATCAGAAGTTCAAACATGTCCTGCCTCATATCCATATGGCATAACTGTGAATAGCATTAAACAATACAGTGATAGTTTATTGTTAACACACATGTAGATAAAGTTTGTATGATGTCCTCATCTTACGGTAATATATACCTTGACTCATTCCACATTCTTGAAAGTTCTCCTTCCTGATTGGATCTATGGAACATGATGAATGAAGACGTGAATGAAAAAAAAGCCCTTGGTATTACAAAACGAGTTTTACTTGATTCTATACATATGTTAATTGTTTTTGTACTGAAATAACACAGGAAACCAGTTGAGGAATGTAATGAAATGAATGCTATTTTTAAAATTTAAATTTGGGTTTTCTACATTGTATAAATTGGCCATAGAAGAAATCAGAAATTTAAACATACTCAATGTTAACGTCAATCAGTTCAGTGAGAAGGCATTTGTTAACTTCTGGAGCTGTGAATTGGCTTGAGATCTCCAACATGCTACCCTTCCTTAATACTAAGAGACATGTTCTGTACAATGTATACAAACATTCATGTCCTACTTACCAGCTGCCTATCCCCCCTACTCTCACATTCTCCAAGAGTCCTACTTCTAGTTAAAATTAGTAAAGCAGCCATGAACCCATATGATTATATTTCATTAAATGCAGTCCTTTTATTAATCCTGGGCTGCTGACTTTCCATGCATATTACTTTGTAAGTAACAGACATCATTTTACTTCTGGCAATGATTGAAACAAGAGATGAAAGAATTTAATATTTCACTGTGACAATAAAGGTATTGGTAGGTACTTTACATTATGTGCAATAACTTCTGATCCCCTTACAACACTGTGAGACTTATATGACTTTAGAATGCTCTACAATAGACTACAATATTATAGGATTACAGCAGTATGCAATGACTTATGAAGAACTAAGCTAAGAACGATGACAACATTCAGCAGCACTATGTTTACAAGAATGATTGGAATTTGGATATGAGGACTTGATGCTGAATTTTTAATTTAGAATCATTTAATTCGCGGTACGTTGAAATCCAAAGCTGTAGAAATCTACGCTTTGTGTATTGGTAGTTAACGGAAGAAACAAAGGCTACACAGTTTTTTTTACTAAGAAGTATTTGTTGACACAAACTCAATACAAATACTGCACAAAATGTGGCCATATTTGTCTATCGGGAGTGTCCAGTCCACCCAGAAGAGGGAATTAAGAGTATCGTTTACTTTGCTATTGCCTGCTTAGTTATTACCATAACGTACGTATTCATTAAATAACATACAGGTTACTGGGCAGCGCAATGCAGAAATGCGTCACAATATGTCGCTCCAGTCTGTGTTACATTATCTGAGAACGTGAATTGTAATACTCATCCACAAGTGTTCCACCATAATTTGGTGAAATGCCGCCAGCCTCCACTCAGTTAATAACAGAAACTATGTTGTCTACTCACAGCGCCAATTAGCAAGGTGCATTATATAATTGAATAAGTTTACAAGTAATTATGGCTTTATAGGACAGATAGAACGCAGTGGGGATTAGTTTCTTGGCTTTTACCTTTCCTAATCATCACGATATGTAAAATATCAACATTACTTGTATACGCTACAGCTGAATCCCATCACGTCCACGCAAACATTTACTACTGCAGACGACGTTTCGATGAGCAGTGTTCCCAACAATTCACAGGAACTCTGTTTATACGCAGCGCCAATCGCTGCAGGATGTGTGAAAATAAGAAAAAATTTCCTGAATTAAGATTTTTTCCCGTTGCGTTTAAGGCTAGATTGTGGGGCGATCTACCTTCTTCCATACCGTCGTGCGAGCCATTGGCGTTCTCGATTGCATTTTTGCGTCTTCTAGAAGACCACAATACAGACACAATCTACATGTTAGACTGTGATACAGATGTCTATTTGTCAGTTCATAGACTTCACCCCTAAAGCTAGTCCTTGTGGTTTTCAATACTGAGGGTCTTTCTTCAGACATCGACCAAATAAAATTTTGAGAGTTTTAAGAAACGTTCTCTTTAGTCGTTGAAGTATATGTGTGAGCTTTATGAACAACATGAATCATACAATTCATCAGTGATAAAACGCGTTGCAAAATAGTAACAATATTATCGGATTGCGTAGTAACGTTTTATCGGCATTGCCTTGTTACTGCATAAGCAGAAATGTTAGTTGTGTTGGCTACACTGCGCGCACGCCGAGCGCCATCTATCGAGCAAGCCGTGAACGTGGAGCGGGTTGATTCAGACGCTAGTACATGCAGCTAGCAGCCAGTAGCAAACCGTAGTAAGGATGGCGGCCGATGTAAAAGTGACTCCGAAGTGTAGTTTGGATGCGAATTCTTGTGTTTCTTTGTTAGACATTCTAATATCATTTAATGCTCCTATTAATGAGCAGCATGCATGGGCGTTGTGTTATCAGTGTGCAAAGTCCTTTAAAAATGCAATGCCGGGTGATAAGGGCAAGTGTTATTATGTGACAGAACTGGAGCATGTTTTACTTCACAAAGATGGATATGTGCACCCAAACACGATATTCGCCGGTGGAGGGCCGAACGACACAGGTAAAAATTTCTGGCCATGTTTTATACATCTCTGTGCTGTCATTTAACTGATAAATAGCAGTTGTCAAGTTGAAGCGGCAGTGGTTTTGGATAATTTAATAGTGAAGTCATGTAGCGTATGTGAGTACTCATAGAATTCCTAGATTCTCCGGTTATAAATAGTAAGATCTAAACCAACGCTGTGATGTATGTGGCGGTCATCAGAGGAAAATATTATAGCTGTACCCTTTGATAATCATTTTTGCTAAGATTTGTTTGTTTACGCTGTCGTGTTTACAAAATAAGGGCGAAGCTCTCAAGTTAAGTGGAACGCTTGTTACTATGTAACAGAGGTAATTTCATTCACTCATTAGTGACAGATGTCATCGTTCGGTATACAATGTGTAGACCAAAAGTTACTGATGCGCTTCTACAAAAATAAAATAAAAATCCATCCCCGTAAACAAACAATCACGTAAAATTTACGTGTTTGTTTTGCGTGAACCCGCGAGTTAATGAAGCAGGACTTGCGTTTTTTTAGTATTACAGGTGACAAGCGACGGATGTTTTGTTGAAGCTGTGATGATGAGGAGGAACTTAGTTATTTGGCCGTAGTCCATGCCGAAAATTTGACTGTTCTGCCGTGGGAACACAGTATCTGTATCTAATCGTAACCAATGCGCAGGTTTCGCTTCTGCGTTCGCGCTGAGTATGTCATTACATTGTTAGAGTTACGAAAGTTGAGCTGAACCGAAGTGTTGATAAATTTGTGTATCATTACTGTGGAATCATAAATTGACAGATGCTGTGTCTATCATCGTTTCGAAACGTCACGTACGTTTATTAAAAATATTTTAAAAAGCATCTAAGACGTGAATTCGCGATGTATGCTGTGTGATTTTTTGCAATACGAAGTGACGTGTTCATACCGTCGTTGCGTTACGCAGTTTGTCGATTACCATATCAGTTGCACAAAAAAAAAAAAAAAAAACCAAGTTAGTGCTTGATGTTGTATCGATTCTAGTGAAACTGATAGATTGATTTGGTTAATAGTCCGACGGCGAAAGAAATTTTTTAAAAAGTGGAAGGGCTCTTTAACGCGAGTAAACAATGGCCATTGTTTTGTATACTACAAGCAGTAGCTGATTTTTTTTTTCTTGCCGCGCACAAATAAGTATTGCATCTTCTTCCGTTCAGACTGTATCGCAGTTTGACATATAAAATGCCTGTGGTTTCCCAAGATAAGTTACGATGAATGATGGGTTGGTTCTTTCGAAGATGCCACAGCTGATTATCTGCACTACGCATGTCGAAATCGAGTGTGCACTCTTTTTGACGCAGCGCTGTCGTCGATGAGACTAAACACATTCAACCATCTCGCATTTGGGGGCTCTGATATATAACATCGTTAGTGCGTAGTGGCAGAAGTCAGTGCAACAAATCCGTTTTTAATATAATAGTCTTGATTTTAGAGTGATCTCAATTTATAAATGTTGAGTACTTTTTGTTTGTCAACGATACTTCATTGTCGGTTGAATTACGCACTTTTAGGTACTAATTCGATACATTGGCAGTGTGTTTTTGTTTCACCAAGCGAGATAACGTAGTGCTACGACAATACACTAGCATTCAGTAGACGTTCACTGATGTGTGTACTTCGCAACGTGAATTTTACACACACACACACACACACAGAAGGAGCTAGAGGATGATTGAAAAAGAACGTTTCTGTTAGAGTGTAAGTCAACTGTTGAAATATGGCAATGAGTTAGTTAAACGCTTTACACTGCCTCCAGACGCATAGTTGTAATCAAATATAATACATCTTAGATGTAACACCACAAAAAAAATGTACATTTTAACCGATCTTTTGCGCCTCCGCGTTGCATTATCTTCGTAAGTCAATATACGCACCCTTTTGAAGAACGTTGTTATACAAAGAGCAAATTTACAGTGCGCGCAGTTCAATGTTGAAGAATACTCTCTATCTTTGTGGAGAACAGTATACAGCGATAAGTGTGCATTAGACTATTTAGCTGCTTAAAACTTTTAATTATCTAGCTTACACAGTTTATCAGTTTTGTCATTGATAGTTTTATATGGATGTAGTTATAAATAAAACTTCCATTGATCGTGAACCTCGATTTTCTGTCATGCTGGCGATTATAAATTCTGACATGCCAGTATCTTCATAAGGTGTTTGGTGGTATTGTCACAGACGAACAATTGTTTAGCCACGACACCGAACAGATCATATTTATTCACGACCTTGGTACGAAGCAGCTGGATCACTTCATAGAACTGAAGATTGATGTAAGTCAGGCATAAATCATAATCTAACTTAACGGCTATCGTGTATAAATTACGCTTTAAATATACAAGAATCAAAATATCAGCATTTCTAAACAACATTAAGTTTGCTTAAGTGATCGCATTTTACTTAAAAGGCCACCTGACGGCTTTTGAAGGTTTCAGACACTTGTTATGTAGATTATTTTCAGTAGCAGCGTGAGAGGTTCTTATGGTTCTCCTCGGTGTGTTCACAGAAAATAAGATTTTATTATTTTTGCGTAGATGTAATGATATGTAATTAGAAGTGTGTAATCGACATCTTGCTTAAACTATTTATGACTCACTAATTGGGAATCCTAAATTGTTCTGTGCCCGATCGGACATAGAATTTTTTTCTAGCTCTTGTTGGACAAACAGCGCTTTGCGGTGGAACAGCTAGTTTTCGATCTGCACTTTGTGTTGCCGATCGACGTCAGTAATCAAATTTATAATTATTGTGAGTGTTCCAGATGGTAAGTCTTCCGTTAAAACATCTTTGCAAACATGAAGTTATATATTTTACGTTCAAGAGAGGCCAACAGTTCGTTATAAGTGTATCATACAGGCAGTTCGACAAATTTAATGTGAGATGCTGTATGTTAAGTTCAGTGTTACGCAAGGGCAAAGTGAAAATTGAGCCGTGTGTGCTATGTGTTTGACAATATTGTGCTAATTTTCTAACGTCTATTAGCAGATGGCTTCTATACGAGCACAACCGCAGTCACATCAGGGACTTAGCTGGAACTTTGCTTCATTATGTCTACCCTATACATTGTCGCTACGTTTAAATACGAAATAACGTCCGGAAAAAGAAACCAAATTTTGGGACGTGTTTGTCGGTGCCGTACTTATATTAACACCCGAAATGATTTTTGTAGCCTGGTCGAATATCAGTTTACCGATCGTTAGTTGTTTTTGACGAATGGTTCCAGGAAATCAGCTATTCCGTTTTCGACAGCAGAGACCGTTTCTCTTAAATTCAATGTAGACGATGGAGAACTTCTCTTCCCGTCTAATATTTCTTCTCTTTCGCTGATCAAAAGGCAATCCGTCTAGATTAATGGGCATTTTTAAAAAACAAGACTGAACTTGACAGCCAATAGTGTTTTAAAAAGTTAGAATATTTGTAGGAGAGCGAAAATTGATTGTGAAAGTAAAACTCCGGGAGTTAGAACGAACTCCAAAAAATCGATATGTTTACACATGATCAATCAGAAGCGATATTGGTAAACCGGCTAACGATAGCCGGCGTTGGGAGCCCCGTGTAAACGTAGTTATTGTCGTCGTGTTCCGGGCCCGGAGTGCACTGTGCATTTATGTGTGGGGAAAATGAACTTCAGAGAGATACGTCTACTTTTCTGGGCGAAAAAATAGCAATAAACAAGTGGCACGGTGTGGTAGGTCTCTGTACGACCATGTGTTAATGTCGAAAGCTAGGTTTTCTATCTCCATCTGCAAGCCACAATACAGTGTGCGGCGGGAGGGGGGGGGGAGTAATTCTGGTACCACTGTTACATTCGTGAATGGCGCGTGTGATAAATTTTGCCGGCAAACCTCCAAATGGGCTTTAATTTCTCTGAAGTTGTCTTTGTTGTCATTTCTCAAGACGCATGTAGGAGGAAGTGATTTGATGCCTCATGCCTCTCTTGTCGCGTCTGTCAACGGAGTTTGTTGAGCATCTCCGTAACGCTCTCCCGCCGACTAAATGATTCAATGACGGAATGCCTCTCTCCCTCTCCCTCTCCCTCTCCCTCCCTCCCTCCCCCCCCCCCCAATAGATTTTGCTTGCTCTGAGATCTAGAGCGTCGACGACAACAGCGGGCAGGTTGATGCCCTGTTCCTCGACTTCAGGAAGGTCTTCGGTACAGCTCCATACTGTCGTTCGCTGAACAAAATACGAGCTTACGGAATAGCTGGCCATCATTGTGACTGGATACATGTCCCCACTGCAGATAAAACACTAAGTGTAGCCTAACGGGACAAAATCGACCGACATAAAGATTAATTTCAGGAGTGTAATAAGGTCATTACTGCTTACAACAAAACTAAATTATCAGGTTGGTAACGTTGTAGGCTTCGTGGGGCTATTCACGGACGATATTGTTGTCTGTAGGAAGGTGGCAACGCTGTAAAACTGCAGCGTATTTGCAGGATGTTCTGCAGAGCGTGGCCTGTTGGTACAGGTAGTGGCATTTGAATTTGGACGTAAAAAAAAAGTAACGTTTTGCGCATAAATAGGCGAAAAAATCCACTACCGTCCGATTATGCTATTGGAAAAAGTACGTAAAAATACGTAGTGGTAACCACTCCTAACGACTTAAAGTGGAATAACCACGTGGAACATATTGTGGGGAAAGCATATGCCAGGCTGAGATTTATTGGGAGAATCTTAAGGAAATTTGTTACATCGAAAGAAGTGGCTTACAGACTTTTAAATATACATGACTACTATGCAACTGACAAATTGGCTGTTCGCTTTTGTCTCTGGCTCTTCTGCCGACGTTTTTAACGCGAGCAAGACGAATATATGAGCCGCTGCACCTCAGATGCGGGATGCGACACCTGGAAACCGTTCTGAGGATCAATGGGTACTGCACCAGTCATATAAGAAGTGTCATAGAATCAAATACTTGGCGAAGTGCCACATCGGAAAAAGAAATGTCTGGTACGGCCTTTTTGCCATAATTCCCAGAGTGACGGACAGAATCAGTCTTATGTTGCGCAAACACGGCTTAAAGACTATTTATAAACTGACAAAGAAGATGAAATATTGTCTCAGATCGGCAAAGGAGGAAAGGGACCCACCTGCAATGTCGTGAATATACCGCATACCATGTACGTGCGGAAATGTCTGTTGGAATGACTGGATGATCGACCAACACCAGGTTCCCCGAACTTGAGGGATATTGCAGGTTGGGGCAGGTGGAGACATTGGCTGTGGTGAAACTCGAACTCTGTGAGACCGACCACATAGTAAAATTCGCTGACATGGAAGTTCTCGCTTTAGAGTAGAGCTATCTCATTCGCTTGTTCAGAGAAGCTATAGAAATACACAAACATGAGAACAGCTTCAACAAGAAAGGAGGCGGCCTAGGGGTGGACGGATACTGGATTACCGTGCTGCAGCGAACGATCGTTGCAGGTAGCAAGGGGAGAAATGTACCTGAAATGGCCACGGAAAAACCCTTGGACGTTGGTGCGCCAGGTACACACAATATGCGGTCGCGAGCTCTACTCCCGTTCACCACTAGCAATGGAGGGTGAAGCTTTGACAATGCCAGCCACTCGCGCTGGCGAAACGCCAGAAAATCACCAAACAAAAGTCGGCGCCGCGTGGTCTAGGGCGCCTTGTCACGGTCCTTGCTATTCTCCCCCCCCCCCCCCCCCCAACATCGGAGGTTCGAGTCCTCCCTCGGGCGCGCGCGCGTGTGTGTGTGTGTGTGTGTGTGTGTGTGTGTGTGTGTGTGTGTGTATTGTCCATAGCGTAAGTTAAAGTAAGAATAAATAGTGTGTAGGCTTAGGGACTTAAGCAGTTTGGTCCCATAAGACCTTACCACAAACTTCCAAAAGTCGCTCGAAGAACCCGAGACAGAAGTCAATAGACAGTTCGTCAACAAGTAGCCACAGTAGCCTTAACAATTTTGAACTCTACAATTCACATATAAGTGCCTGGCAGATGGTTCTTCGAACCACCTCTATTTGTCTACAGCTTCACTCTCTTAACAGCGCGTGGGAGAAATACACACTTAAATCTCCCCGTATGAGCTCTAATTTCTCTTATTTTATTACCTTGATAATTTCTCCCTATGTAGGTTGGCGACAGTAAAATATTTTCGCATTCGGAGGAGAACGCTGGAGATTGAAATTTAGTGAAACTGGCTCGTCGCAACGATTGCCAGACCAACTCGCTTACCGTATCCTTGGCACCCTCCTCCCTGTTTCGCGATAGTACGAAACGAGCTGCCCTTCTTCAGACTTTTTGATGCGCTCCGTCAATTTTATCCGGCAGGGATCCCCTACCGCATAGTAGTACTCTAGCAGAGGATGGACAAGCCCACTGTAGGTTTTCTCTTTTGTAGCCTTGTTGCAATTTCTAAGTGTTCTGCCAATAAAATGCAATCTTTGGTTTGCCTTCGCCCCAGCATTATGTACGTGATAGTTCCAATTTCAGTTGTTCGTAACTGTAATTCCAAGGTGTTTAGTTGAACTGACAGCGTTTAGAGTTGCTTGATTTGTCGTATAACAGAGATTTAACTGATTTCTGCTAGTACTGAAACGTACGTTCGACCGATTCCAGAGTATTACTGTCAGTCTGGGACACAACTACCATGGTTGGTTAATAGGTGAGAGGAAAGGGGGAGGCGATAATGCGTTTCGTTGAGGAAGCGTTTAGTCGGCGCGAGACCATTACGGAGATGCTCATTAAAGTCCATTGACTTTTCACATTCCGGGGCGACCGATTCGCGAAGAGTCGGTTAAAATTACTACTTGCAACTTACGCCTCGCGAAATGACGATGACGACGAGAAGAAGAAAGAAATAAAGCTAATACGGCTGTCCAGTGTCCACCAACAGTCACTCTTCCCACGCCTGGAACTTGAAAGGGAGAAAAAGAAGGAAGCGACACCAGAAATACGAGTACCTTCCGTCCCACACCGTATGGTGGCTTGAGGATTATAGATGTACAGTGTGGGCGAGAAGTCCCCGTAACCCCGTGTATCGAATGCTAATTGATTTGATTTAGCAAAAGTACTTATTTACGTATTAATTATCCTGTGTATCTATATGTTCCCCATCGCGCTGTAAACATATTCCCATACGTCTCGATGTTCTTCTTGACATATTTTTGAGCATGCCCGGTGTTACAATGTGAAAGGCATCCTCAGCGGCATTGCGCTCTTCTTCGTTTGCAGCACGACGACGCGCAGGCACATGCGCCTCAATGATTCATAATAACGAATTGTCAGTGTGGTGAGATCAGGTCTTATTGGTGAGCATTTCAAGGGAGCTGGTGTTGCTGGAGAACCACGACCTGTCCATGGTCCTGGAAAGTCTTCATTTAGGAACTCTGGTACTGCAGGGTCGTAGTGAGCAGGCGCCCCTATGATGCAACCATAAGCGTTCTATGAGGCCCCTTTCCTCAAGCTGCGATATTAACCATGTTTGTAACACACGCAAATAATTCGCATCATTCACAATCGCTTCAAAAAAAAAAAAAAAAAAAAAAAAGTGCGGTTCAAGCACGCGTGATATCATCGCTGTCCCATTACGGGAGACGGTTTCTTTTCTAACTTGACTGTGTAATGAAAATTCTCTTTGGGTCAGACGACAAGCACGTGAACTGCAATAAATGGCACATTCATCTGAAAATATAACCTTGGCACTGTTCACTGCATATGGAAATAGAGTTAACAAAGCGCGGCACGCTAAAACGCGCTTATTCCGCTTTGTATCCGATAACTCGTTTACAAACGTCGTTCGAAAAGGTATGACGTTAAGGTCTTTTTTCACGTGATCTTGCATTGTTGTTTTCGGGTTACCGAGTTCCGAAGCACGTTTACGTGTCGACATCACAGGAGATTGTTCAATCGAAGCAGGTATTCCAGCACTTGTTTCTTCTCGCGCCTTCTTCCTTCCACTCCGCAATCTGTCTTTAATGCCGCCAAAAGCAGAAGCACGCCTTTCCCAATACAGAAGTGTTGCCTCCCGGGGTGGAGCCTTATTAAACGTATCCTGGAATGCTCCCTTTGTCTGTCTCATTATTTGCCCCGTGTCTAGTCGTTCGTGCACCCACACACTTGCCACTAAGCTCTCCTCAATTGTGTAACTATGACCGCTAAAATCTGCCATAGCTACAAATTAAAACTCGGCCGCGACTGCAAAAACATGTAAACACGATGAAACTTCCCGGCAGATTAAAACTTTGTGACGGACCGAGACTCGAACTCGGGACCTTTGCCTTTCGCGGTCAAGTGCTCAACCGTCTGAGCTACCCAAGCACGACTCACGCCCCGTCCTCACAGCTTTACTTCCGCCAGTACCTCGTCTCCTACCTTCCAAACTTTACAGAAGCTCTCCTGCGTGTGCAAACACGATTCCCAACAACTGATAAGAAGTAACATAGCTACCAAAGTGCATAATAACATTTGATATTAACAGGGCTACGGAGACTTCTCGCCCACCCTGTAGATGTGGACCGAAAGTCATGTTTGGTTAAGGCATTGCGGAGAATTTGCGGTCGAGCATTCCGAGCGGGCAGTAAGCTGAAACCGCAGCATCAGTGTTGCCTGCCTCCTGCGGGAGACACCTGCGGAAGGATAATCCCGCGACGTGACAGCTCGGCTTTCCCAGCTCGGTCGCGGCCGGCCCGCAGCCTCCATTCCTGACCCAAAGCAGCCGTACTCGCGGCACACTTCTGGCCACGGGCGGCCGCCGGCTCCCGCTGCCGCCGCGTCCGCTGCTGTAGGGCGCACGTTCCTCAGCTCCCCTCTTCAGGCACTTCGGAGGACTGGCGCCACAACATTTCTACATCTACAGGGATAGTCCGCAAGCCACCGTACGGTGCGTGGTGGGGGGAACCTTGTACCACTACTAGTCATTATCTTCCCTGTTCCACTCGGAAATAGAGCGAGGGAAAAACGACTGTCTCTATGCCTCCGTATGAGCCCCTATCTCTCGTATCTTTTCTTCAAGGTCCTTACGCGCAATGTATGTTGGCGGCGGTAGAACCATTCGGCGATCACCTTCGGATGCCGATTCTCTAAATTTTCTCAGTAGTGTTTCTCGAAAAGAACGTCGCTCTCCCTCCATGGATTCCCATTAGAGTTCGCGAACCATTTCCGTAACATCTACGTGTTGTTCGAACCTACCGGTAACAAATCTAGCAGCCCGCCCCTGAATTGCTTCAATGCCTTCCTTCAATCCGACCTGTAACGGATCCCAATCACTCGAGCAGTACTCAATCGCCCAGCGTTCTACACTACTGGCCATTAAAATTACTACACCACGAAGATGACGTGCTACAGACGCGAAATTTAACCGACAGGAAGAAGCTTCTGTGATATGCAAATGATTAGCTTTTCAGAGCATTCACACAAGGTTGGCGCCGGTGGCGACACCTACAACGTGCTGACATGAGGAAGGTTTCCAACCGATTTCTTATACACAAACAGCAGTTGACTGGCGTTGCCTGGTGAAACGTTGTTGTGCTGCCTCGTGTAAGGAGGAGAAATGCGTACCATCACGTTTCCGACTTTAATAAAGGTCGTATTGTAGCCTATCGCGATTGCGGTTTATCGCATCGCGACATTGCTGCTCGCGTTAGTCGAGATCCAGTGACTGTTAGCACAATATGGAATCGGTGGGTTCAGGAGGGAAAGTACGGAACGCCGTGCTGGATCCCAACGGTCTCGTATCAATAGCAGTCGAGATGACAGGCATCTTATCCTATGGCTGTAACGGATCGTGCAGCCACATATCGATCCCCGAGTCAACAGATGGGGACGTTTGCAAGACAACAACCATCTGCACGAACAGTTCGACGACGTTTGCAGCAGCATGGACTATCAGCTCGGAGACCATGGATGCGGTTACCCTTGACGCTGCACCACAGACAGGAGCGCCTGCGATGGTGTACTCAACGACGAACCGGGGTGCACGAATGGCAAAACGTCATTTTTTTTTTCGGATGAATCCAGGTTCTGTTTTCAGCATCATGATGGTCGCATCCGCGTTTGGCGACATCGCGGTGAACGCACGTTGGAAGCGTGTATTCGTCATCGCCATACTGGCGTATCACCCGGCGTGATGGTATGGGGTGCCATTGGTTACACGTCTCGGTCACCTCCTGTTCGCAATGACGGCACTTTGAACAGTGGACGTTACATTTCAGATGTGTTACGACCCGTGGCTCTACCCTCCATTCGATCCCTGCGAAACCCTACATTTCAGCAGGATAATGCACGACCGCATGTTATAGGTCCTGTGAGGACCTTTCTGGATATAGAAAATGTTCGACTGCTGCCCTGGTCAGCACATTCTCAGATCTCTCGCCAACTGAAAACGTCTGGTCACTGGTGGCCGAGCAACTGGCTCGTCACAATACGCCAGTCACTACTCTTGATGAACTGTGGTATAGTGTTGAAGCTGCATGGGCAGCTGTACCTGTACACGCCATTTAAGCTCTGTTTGAGTCAATGCTCAGGCGTATCAAGGCCGTTATTACGGCCAGAGGTGGTTGTTCTGGGTACTGATTTCTCAGGATCTATGCACCCAAATTGCGTGAAAATGTAATCACATGTCAGTTTTAGTATAATATCTTCGTCCAATGAATACCCGTTTATCATCTGCATTACTTCTTGGTGTAGCAATTAAAATGGCCAGTAGTGTATATGCGCTCTCGTTTACAGGTAAACCACACTTTCCTAAAATTCTCCTGATAAACCGAAGTCGCTTTCTGTGCCACAGCTTTCATATACTCTTTCCATATCATATTTTTATCTTATTCCTTCCATGATGCGGATAATGGGACTGTAAATTATTTTGTTTTGGAACACAAAGGCTATTGTCGTATTAAACTGCTGTATAAAAAACACCCACAAGGATAAGGTAATTTTGTAGGCAAGTGATGTGACAGGTAGCTCATCATTGTAGGAGTGTATGACAACAAATTCAGACCGAGTGAAACACTCATGTGGCAGTAACGGGTGCCTAAACAGTCGCTTCTATACACAGTATACCTCCCTCTTGCGCAAAACAGGTGTTTATTGTCGCCTGCAAACTATTATAAAGGTGATGAATGAGATTCTGCAATAAATTTTCCCAAACATCTTACAGCCTTTGTTGCAATTGGGCAGTGGTTCTTGCAGGTTTTGGAGGGCGGGTTAAGTTCTCACTTCACCATGTCCCATACATTTAAAATTGGCACGCGGGTAAACCCAGGCGCTTGTGGAATGTTTACGGAGACCTGGCAGTAAACAAAAGCAGTGTGACACGTTGGGCGAAGCATGTCATCATCCCAACAAGGTCGCGCGAACCTATCCGATCTCGGCGGCGCACAACTGTTGTTGGTTGGTTGGTTGGTTGGTTGGTTGACTTGGGGGAGGGGACCAGACAACGAGGTGATCGCTACCATCGGATTAGGGAATGATGAAGAAAGAAGTCGGCCGTGTTCTTTCAAAGAAACCATCCCTGCATTTGTCTGAAGCCATTTAGGAAAATCACGGAAAATGTAAATCAGGATTGCCGGACGCGGGTTTGAACCATCGTCCTCCCGAATGCGACTCCAGTGTGCTAACCACTGCGCCACTACCTCGGCACACAGTTGTGACTCATCCAAGGTTGAAGCGTGTGGACGCTCTCATTCGAGATGATCTGCAGATCACAATCAAACACCATGACAACGCAACTCTGTGCACCCGAGAACAGCTCACAAAACTCCATTGAACTGTCCTTCGTCGTCCACCCTACAGCCAGGATCTCGCATCTTTGGAGGGACCGATGACCGTTGCTGTCTGGTCCCTTCAACCCACAAACCAACCATCGCATCTTTGGAGGATGCACTCCACAGGAAGCAGTACGGTACGTGGATGATGGGAGGCTACTGATGCAGCGAGATGTTGGCTGCGACGTCGCCCAGTAGAGAGGTATCACGCGGGTCTACAGGCCCTCCCAGTAAGGTGGGGTAAGGCCGTCGCAATGAACGGAGATCATGTTGAAAAATAGGGGCCTCGCGGGATTAGCCGAGCGGTCTGAGGCGCTGCCGTCATGGACTGTGCGGCTGGTCCCGGCGAAGGTTCGAGTCCTCCCTCGGGCATGGATGTGTGTGTTTGTCCTTAGGATAATTTAGGTTCAGTAGTGTGTAAGCTTAGGGACTGATAACCTTAGCAGTTAAGTCCCATGAGATTTCACACACATTTGAACATTTTTTTTGAAAAATAGGATTTTATAGCCAAAGGAGAGGGGACTAATATGGTGTATTGGAATTCTGAATAAAACCAACCTGCTTTCACAAGAAAAAAAAAGTTTACCATTACTTATGAATGCTCCTCGTCTCTTGGTACCACTGAAAACAGCCCTTGAGGGTGTTGCATTTTGTACTAGCATTAATTTTCCACTCAGGTGTGTGCCAGTGCGTGCGTGTTCGTGTGTTTTGTTTACTTTAATGACAGTCAATTTCGAAGTCTTTTATGGCTTCTTCTTTAGGCACTTAAACACACACACATAAATGAAACACATCAGCAAGTATATGTTGTCGCTGAACCATAGAGCATTCTGTAATGTGGTAAATGAAACAGCTGATACTCACTGCGTTATAGGATGCCGTGGTAGAGCAACAAGAGATAAGTTTGTGAACGTCTTTTGTTTCGATAATTGGCTCAAGTGCCTGAAGGAGAAGCCGCAGCCGGACGGAGTGGCCGAGCGGTTCTAGGCGCTACAGTCTGGCACCGCGCGACCGCTACGGTCGCAGGTTCAAATCCTGCCTCGGTCGTGGATGTGTGTGATGTCCTTAGGTTAGTTAGGTTTAAGTAGTTCTAAGTTCTAGGGGACTGATGACCTCAGATGTTAAGCCCCATAGTGCTCAGAGCCATTCGAACCAGCCATTTGAGAAGCCGCAAAAGGATAAAGAGATCGAGTGCAAATAAAGTAAACAACAAAGACACGTGGCTGAAAAATTAGTATGAAAATATTATTTTGTCCATGATGTATCTCACGAACTCCGCGGCCATAAAGGATTGTTGGTGGATAATGCAACCAACCAAAAAGTTCTTTTAAAAAAGATTTATTTCAATGCCATAACTGGTTTCAGGCTATCGTCCCCATCTTCAGCTGGCTAACGTATCGGATTACGTTGTTTCCTCAACAGCATGTCTACTCCTGTACTTCGTTCTACTGGACGGCGCTTTCTCTTGCTGCATCCCTAATACTTCATCTGGACTGTGTAAAAACTGTTGCAGGGCGAACAGTAAACATAGTCTAAACAAAAGCATCGGTCGTAAACCAAATGTCTCAGGCTGAAACTGACATGATGAAGAATGTTTTGAAGTGTTTGTATTCCACAGTGATTTATTTTGAGCTGCAACAGTTAATGCTTTGTCCTGATAAAGCATAAGGACGGTAGCAGCAGGGCAAAGCACCGTCCACTGGAACATAATGCAGGGGCTGACATGCTACCGACGAAAACGTTAATGTAGTCACAAACGTTAGCCATCTGAAGATGGCTGTGATAGCACGAAACCGGTTATGGCATTGAAATAAAGCATTTTTAAGTGTGTTTGTGGGTTGTTGCGTTATTCACCCGTAAAGTCTGAAAACAACCTACCTGCTCCAAACCAAAATCATTTTTTCGGCGTTGTAGGTCTTCCTACGTTCGTTTTTGCAAGGTAAACTGGAGAGAATTTCCGCGTTATGCAACATACAGTTCATTTATTTTTCATTTGTTCTTATATGTTAAAATACTTTAAATGCCTTGTTAATCTATATGAAAAGTTGTGACGTATCATCTTGTGGAGGCTCGTACAAAGGAAAGAATGAAAGATGGTGTTTGTCACGTCGACGACGATGTCATTTGAGACGGAGCCGATGCTCGGACTGGGGAAGGGTGAGGACGGAATCCTTGCCGTGCCTTTTCGAAGGAAGCGTCCTGGAATTTGCCTAAAGCAAATCAAGTTGATTATGGAGAACCTAAATATGAATCGCCGGTCGACAATTTGAACCAACGTCCTCCCGAATATGATCTCAGGTTCTTATGAAATTACACTTGAAGCCATCGTTAGAAAGAAGTTACGATTTGACATTAATTTACGTTGGTATAGTCCATGGCTGCCAATTATTACAGATCATCCGTAATTGTTAGGGATGTCACAGTAATTACTGAATTACGGAAATCACTAAAAATTGCGGAAATAAATTTTGCAATTTGATGTTTTAAAAAGATAGATCATATGCTATTAAAATGTTTTCTAGATTGTAATGATTCCCTTCCTGAGTACGCTTATCTACTAATGACTTCGTCACCACAACATTCCAAAGGCCTGTTTCCACTGAGTTCGAAACACGTTCTGCAACATTGTTGCGTCAAGTGTTGGACTGCCTATGTTCGCAACATGTCAACTTACTGTCAACACAAAATCAGTGTTCCACGGCTGTGTCTGGTCAGATCAAAGGAACTTTGTTCCTGGTCTGCTACCACTAAATGCCTCTATGCAGCGCTAATGTTGGTTTTTGCTCTGTCTGCAGTGTTGCTTGTTGCCCTTACGTGTGTTCCTTTATGAAATGAAGTGGACAAAAAGCAAAATTTACGAGCTTTTCACATTCTGTGAGCCAGAGGAGTGCCTCTGGAATGTTCGAATTCCCAGTTTTAAAGATATTAAACAGAAGCAACAATTCCTATAAAAATGCTGCGTTGCTTTGCACCACCAGCGGTGACGTAGATAAAAAATCTCACACTTCTCAGTGCTTCAACAAAAGGATTCGTTATCTGACCCTGGAAAAAATTGTCAGCAGATTACTTAAACCCTCGCCATGTGTTAGGGCTGTGACAAAAAATTACTACGCTTTCTATGAGGCAGAAACTGAATTTATATGTGAAGGAAGCAGGAGTCGTTAGGAAACGTGGATACAGCAGATTCCCCTAGCACATCCCTTGGAAATGTGAGATGCATTGAGGCTGAAGAAGTTTCCTTTACTGAAAATGATTTGACTTTATTTCAATATTTGCGGTAAATTATGTCTGAAATGTAATCACACAATATCGTGTCAGGCAGATCTATAAAAAACTTCCTGAAGGTGCACATAAAGTGCTGAAACACACATGGATAAATAAAAAATAAATAAATGTTGTCTTCTGGGGTGAAAAATTCTAATTTATTTTCATCCACAGATACTCTTTAGGACATTTCTCAACGTTCTCAAATTAGATTCATCAGAATAATCCCAAGAAGATGTACTTCACCGACGAAAGTAGTACTGTGCAAAACCCTCGTTCGGTTGATTCATGCGTCGCTTGTCAGTTTGAGACCTCTACTGAGTACGGTGAGTAAACATGCTAGAGAACATCTAACGAAGAGCGGCCCCTTTCGTCAGGTATTCATTTAGTAAGCAGGAGAGCGTCTTGGAAATGATATCCGACTGCTGTAGCAGACCCTTACCTGAGACGCTCTGTGCAGCGGAATAGTATACCGTTCAAATTCGGAGAGCACGCGTTCAAACAGCCGCCGGATAAAAGATTTGTTTATGTCTTCTAGATGTCACTAGTTGAGAATGAACATCTGAGAAATCTGGATCCATGAGCGGATCGCCCGTAGTCGCACGTCTTTCGCAGCAGTCGCGGATGGAGCAGGAAAGTCATGATAGTGATGTTCACAGCACTCTTCTCCATACACTGTGATGTCGACTTCCAGAGCAGGATTGTTTGATCACTGGAAGTCAAGAGATAAGGGCGGTGCGAGGAGATTGTAAATAAATTGGTATCCAGCTGAAATGATGTTTGTTTGAAATGCGTAGCTTGTGAATGAGGGAACAGTCCATGTATTCATTAACTTTCAGTTCACAGACATTGAACGCAGTTCCTGCAGCGTGCTAGCCATGCGTCGGTTTGTATGGGAAAGAACTGTCAAGTATAAAACTGCTGTGCATGAAAGGTGTGATGTTACAGTCGTGTAGTAGCTGTTCGTGCCAAGTGTGTCTACTAGAGTTGTATGATGTTAAGACTTTCTCGTCCGAGAAACCTTCGTATTACACATTCATAGAAAACTGAAGGCAACACACAGAGGTACGTATCTGGTAACGACCAGATAGTTACCACATGGATCCCCATGCTGTGGCCAATAGCGCTGTACTTTGCATTGGAAAGAGCGATAGCAGACCGTGGAAACTACGTGCGCTTATCAGTGTTTTTGACGCGTCATTGTGGGTGAGTGGTCTAAGCCGGCAACGCAGCTCAGCGGTCAAGGGGCTCGCCACCCTTTGTAATAAAAAGAATCTGAGGAAGTTCGCATTGATTGTGTTTGAGAGTTGTCGTGTACGATATCCGCTCAGAAGTTCTGACGGAAAATACCGAAGGCACTAATAAATGGTACCAAAGGGAAAAACATGGAGTTCAGTCCTGGCCGGCCCTAGGATATTTTCAGGCACTTGCCGCTTCTTTCAAATGTGGAAATTACTTAACGTGAAAAATACAAAATTACACTTTGTTTTGGAGCAAGTCATTTCATAGGTCGGAAGAAAGCAAGGGCATACGACTTCTAATTGGACCATTTAGAGTGAAACACATCGAGTAAATCGACCTTAGGATCGATGCCAACTTTACTTACATTCCTATTTTGTACAGAAAAATTGCTCGTGATTTTCTCATTCCGAAGAACTGCCCATTCTGTAGATTGTGAGCTTTCTCGTGCATGGACGTTGGCTGCTTGTATCGAGTAATACTTAGCCAGTCATTATCGCCCCTGCAACCACTGCAAATCATTCGGCGATGCTGCTTCCAAGACCATGACCACAGCTGCGCCTGTCACGAATTTAGTGGCTATATTTGGGGTGAACGTGATCCCGTGCCGTGATTTTGCTCTTAATGACATGCTGGAAGTGAACGATAGTTCTTCATGAAGTTCCACAATCATCCGCCTATATGCTCTCTTTAAGACGTGCACATGTATTGCTAGAACATGTGGTTCGCCATGCAAGTGCAGTATAAAAGTTGTGGCATTATGGTATACGTAACGGTGCCGCTAGCTTCAAAGAGGGCATTACTTTTTTAGTCTAAGAGTCCTAGAGTGCTCTATAGCAAAGAGCGTCCTCCTTTTACCTTTGTTAAATCCACTCTTTAGTACAGCATCAAAGTGCGATATGCTCCAGCTACAAGCGCGTTCATACCTACTGTTTAGCCGTGATTTTCGTCTTTAACGATAAACGTTGCTTGTCCTGTATGCAGCGAAATTTAGATGACATTGATAGTTGCGTGACACATCTCCCTCCCACGCACTTTTACTGATAAGAGTCCGTATCACAAGAATTTTAATCTGCTATCAATTGACGCCACATCCCACCAGTATCTTAGAGAAACTCCTACATCTCAGTGGCAAAAGAAATGTACAAAGTATAGAAAATCAGCACCACTGAAGTGATATTGTAAGAGAACATGTTTCTATTAATCGTTTTTAGCAGAGAAGTTCCAGTTGTTTGTAAATAGCTGATTCTATTTCTCACGCAGTGTTTTGTATGAACATTACAGCGCCTGAAATTTCGCTACGTATGTATGATGCTTTCATCCGTCACCTTTCGATGGCAAGAGCACCATTGTGAAAGGGACGCGTTTCACGCGGTACTCCCCTGCAGACCGTTAGTGAAGGAATAGTTTCCTAGATATGTGAGTGGGTCGAAGACTTCTTAAAGTAATAGAACCCAGTACGTTGTCCTCGACGGCGAGTGTTCGTCAGGGACAAGAATATCGTAAGGAATGCCCAGATCTGATGCACAGGATGAGCAGAAATCTGCGGCTGTTTGATGTGGCGAACGGGAACGTCTCATCATTTAGTGACTGTGTGAGGATACACTAAAATTTCTAATTGGGATGATGAATGACAGCTTGCTCTGAGTGTGGAAAAGTGTAAGTTAATGCAGATGAGTAGGAAAAACAATCCCGTAAAGTTCGAATTCAGCACTAGTAGTGTGCTCCTTGATACAGCCACATCGATTTAATGTCTAGGCGCAACGGTGCAAAGCGATATGAAATGGAACGAGCACGTAAGGACGGTAGTGTGGAAGGCGATTAGTCGGCTTTGGTTTATTGAGATAATTTTAGGAAAGTATAGCTCATCTATAAAGGAGACCTTGTGTAGAACACTGGTGCGACTCATTCTTGAGTACTGCTCGAGTGTTCAGGATTTCCTACCGGTTAGTTCGATCAACGCGCAAGTATTACGGAGATGCTTCGTAAGCTCGAATGGGAATCCCTGAAGGGAAGGCGACGTTCTTTTCGCGAAACACTGTTGCGGAAATTTAGAGAACCGGCATTTGAAGCTGACTGCAGGACGATTGTGCTATCATCAACGCACATTTCACTTAAGGACCACGGAGATAAGAGAAATTATTAGTGCTCATAGGGAGGTACGTAGTCGTTTTTCTCTCGCTTTATTTCCGAGTGGAGCGGGAAAGGAAGTGATCAGTAATGGTACAAGGTACCCTCCGCCATGCACCAGCCATACCGGGCTTGCGGAGTAGGCCCATGTATGTAGATGTAGACGCAGCATTGTTGGACAGCACTTCGGGTGCAGCTGTGTACAAGTTTTAAGAGCCACACTAGAAAATTTGGACATCACAGCTTCTCCTGCAACGATTTTGGTTCACTTTTGGTATTCACAGACCGACAAATCGGCAACTGTTGTAGTGGAGTTTTCCTTGGCCACGTGCCCTTTGCAGTGTTTTCTGATGTTTCTCGACATTGGCGTTTCGCATGGCACCGCCCGGTGTGTAATGGAAGATACGCAGTGTACTGTAATTACATTTCCCCCCTTCATCTTTCTTCTGTTGATGATGCGCGGCGGGAAGTAAACTGGAGGCGGTGCTCACTGTATGTCTAAATTCCTCTGATCTTGCCCACGCGATATTGGCTTCTCAGGAAAACGGATCCAGCGCAGTAGCCGCTGAACCACCTTGCTCGGTGTCAACACTGTAAAGGTAGCAACTATAACACCTACATGTGGGCAGTCGCAGCGTCACATGCAAGCGTGTAAATTAGCCACTAACCACGTCGCGAATGGCACTATGACGTCAATAATTAATAGATCGTGCCGATTGGTATCGTTTGCTGACCTTGGTAGTTCTCGCCGCGCCAATTCTTGTTGTAGTGATGGACTTTATGCTTTCATGTCTTCTTAATCTTTATCTTATTAATGACTTCTTTTGACCCATTGAGAAGGTTTCATGAGGACATTATTTTTTTCCTATGAGTGTTCTTTTTCAGAGGGGACCCAATACCTCAAAGGGGAAAATGGTAAACATGTTTCAATACATCGACAAAAAAAAAGCCTACATTGTACAAAAATAAGAACGTAACTAGATGAAAAATCCATTTGCAGTGGAAATTGTTTCAATAGTGAAAACATCAGCTCTGTCTAAGAAGACAATTTTTTTTTTTTTTTGATGTTAGTTGGTACTTAGTAAGAAAGTCAGACACAAAGGTAAAGTAAAACCACGCTAAATAGTGCATTCTAAATAGTTTCACGTGTTTGTGTCTTTTTGCTCGAGCAAATAAATGTTGAAGTTCGAAATGTTTTAACGACACTTACCCTATTCTTGTCTTTGTCAGAAGTACGAAGAATTTATCGTACGATCTTCGTCAAGAAATCTACTATAAATTGTGTTCCAGTCAGTAATAAATGTTTATCATTGCTGATGCTGTTAGTACAGGGTGACAATTATTGAACTGTATGAAATAAAATCTTCATAATTTCTGAACGGTTTTCGTTGGACCTTCAAACTGTACGGTTGGCTGTGGGACATGATGGGAATTATATGGTTTGGTTTAGCGACGAGACCTACTTTCATTCGAACGGGTTCGTCAATAAGCAAAATTGGCGCATTTGGGGGACTGAGAATCTGCATTTCGCGATCGAGAAGTCATTTCACTCTCAACGGGTGACTGTGCTGTGTGCAGTGTCCAGTTACGGAATAATCGATGCGATATTCGTTGATGGCACGGTAACTACCGAACGGTAAATGAAGGTCTTGGAAGATGATTTCACTCCCATTATCCAAAGTGACCCTGATTTCGACAAGATGTGGTTCATGCAAGACGGACCCCGACCCAATCGAAGCAGGAGTGTGTTTGATGTTGTGGAGGAGCACTTTAGGGACCACATCCTGTCTCTGGGGTACCCAGAGACCGCTGGCGTGGGCCTCGATTGGCCGCCATATTCTCCGGATCTGAATAATGAGACTGTATTAAAGACAAAGTGTAAAGCAGTAACCCCAAAACCATTGCTGAGCTGGAAACAGCCACTCAGGTGGTCATCGACAGCATTGATGTTCCGACATTTCAGGGGGTCATGCTGAATTTCGCTATTCGTCTGCGCCACCGCCAATGATGGCAAGCATATCGAACATGTCATAACCTAAGTCCGAATGTCTGTAGTGACGTTTACGTTTTGAATAAAGTGTGTGCACGCCGTGCACGAATTTAGGTTTTTTTTTCATATAGTTCAATAATACCGAATTCCTGTATTGAAGAAGGCCCTTCATAACTTCAGTTTCATCATTCAGGCGTCGTATTGCGCAGCTGACAAGCTGACAGCACTCTCTTCTACTTCTTTAAAGGGTTAGGCATTTGCTGATACGTACTCCTGTTCACTGCCTCTATTGACAGTGGTTAGTTTCTATTTAACCTCTCCACGTCTTTTCGTGTCTATTTGTTGATTTCTCCCTGTTGGTTCATAATTCATTATTCATTAAAGTTCTGTTTTCTATTAATTCTACAGTGCTTAATGTGTCCATTTATGCTCTTATGTTCCAAATCTTGCTTGATTATTCTATTTTGTACCGTATTAGCTAATGTATAGCCAGTTGTTCTTAAAACCCCATTTCCGCAGCTTGTGTTCTTCGTTTATTTCCAGCTGTTGCTTCCCAAGTCTCACAGCTGTGAAGTACAGATGGTATTGGCATTTTTTTCGAGTGTTTTATTAGGGTTCCTCTCCTCACCATTTAGTCACTATTTTGTATATGATCCCGTTAATGTAATTTAATCTTCCAATTTTTTCGATACGTCATTCAGTCTGGAACCGCGCGACCACTACGGTCGCAGGTTCGAATCCTGCCTCGGGTATGGATATGTGTGTGATGTCCTTAGGTTAGTTAGGTTTAAGTAGTTCTAAGTTCTAGGGGACTGATGACCTCAGATGTTAAGGGGAGCCGGAGGTGCCTATGCTGCCCATGTTAAAATCACTAAGTTTGAGGAACATTTATGAATAAACTACGAAATAGAAAAATTTGAATTTTTTTTTACATATAGAGTGGTTTAGTATTGCAGTTATGACAGAGGGATTTTGGAGTATCTTTTCTAGTTTCCTTCCAATTATTTTTTCTATTAATGACCCAAATTTTTTTACAAATAATTGCTTTATAATTAAACTGAAATGAAACTACTGAACATATTGCCAAATGGCTGTGTTACAATGTAAATTTGACGACTAGGAGTGCTGTATACAAATTTCATCTCTCTAGCTTGAGTGGATTTTGAGAAAATGTTCCTTATATTCGAAAAATTCTAATTTACGGGAAATGGCTATCAAAGTTTTCAATACATTCCTGCACTATAGGATGGATTATCAGGGTCTTCTTCTTCATCCTCCAAAAGCTTCCTCTTCTGTCTTCTTTTCTGGCCTGTTGTTCCATCATACTTCATATGCCTTTCTCTTCTTTCTGCTTCTCTTATCATTCCTCTGTCAATATTTCTTAGTGCTCGTACAGTGTTCACCGCAGCTGTAAATCCTAATGCCTTCAGAACTTCACACTTTACACTGATCCCTTGGTTGTAGGTTGCTATTGCATCATAAATGCCAAAGTGCAGTGTTTTTATGCTTACAAACACACTTTTAGGAATCACTTTCCAAATCAAATTGTTTACGCTCTCATTAGGATTCTGCGTCTTTCAATGTAGACATTTGTGTAACAATTCTGGCTGTGCTAAGTCATGAAAAATTGGTTTTATTGCATTTATCACAGCTGCTGGCAAACCATGTTTGTGATCATAGTCCTTTTTTGCATTATATTTGCACCAGGAATCTTTTGGGAACAGGCTGTGTTGAGGGTATTCATTGGAAGAGGCAGTATGAAGAAACAATGCCCACACTGCTTTTCGCATGTCACTAACATTTCTAGTAGTATTTTGCCTTGTAGCATACCCATAGTATCTCTGTAGACGTTCAATCACCTCATCAGTAAGCCTGCCTCTCACTGCTATTGTCTTTCCATCACTGAGCTTACTTGAACCCAAAGTTTGTTTGAGCCTTCGAAGCCGTGCACCCATATGCTTTTGCACATGCCCAATGCATTCCAACTTTTCAACTGCAAATTCATTTCCATATGGTTTCATTCCTCTATAGTCTTGAAACTTTTGGAGTCACCATCCCCAAGGTAGTATATGTACCTAACGTTGTATCTGGGAACTGAACGTTCAAAAATTTGTTTCACTCTATCCACTTCCATTGCTCCACTTGATCCACTAAAATTTGCCTCACAGGTTCCACTGTACTCACCTTTGATTTTATTTTTGCATCTACAATGTTTTGATAATATTGCAACATCTATCACTTTTGCACTATCACCACAAGTAGCAGTTACAACCCCATTCAGGGATTTGTGGCCCCTCTTTTGCCAGGAACCATCTAATGCCACTACCAAATCCCTAGAACCACCGTTCCTTTCAACAGATTCCTCCACTGCTTCCTTCATGGTTTTCAAAGCCACATCTTCAACAGAGGATCCTACCAGTTCACAGTAGTACCCAAATTTGCTTGGAGGCGATGGCAAGTTCATAATACCACAAAACAGTTTACCAGCAGCAGACCCTTTTCCAATGGTCGAAGACCATACACAAGTCAAACATTCACATCAAACACTCTAGATCGTCCATTTTCACCAAAGAGACTGGCATGTGAATTGTAGAAAATCACTTGATACTTGCAACATGCACAGATTATCTTCATCTCACAAGCTAAACCAAAGTGCTTTGTTACCTCTAGTCCCACTCCTACACTTGAACACATCTTGCACAGAACACTTTCTTTCAGCACAGAAGATGATAATCCAATATTCAGTACTTCGTTAATATCATCACTGTTACCGACATATTCACGAAATCTGTCACTTCCACCAGTCAGGTTCTTGCTAGAAGATGTCACAGGGCTATGGCCGGCCATGTGTTGCTTAGCAGAAAAACGCACTGTTTCAGTAATTGTAGTATCGCAACTTGGTATTAGTGTTAATTTTCTTTTCCATACGTTCTTCCTCTTCTTATATACACGGTTACTAAAACGTGGCATCGTAACCAGAACAACGCTTTACACAATAAGTATAATACTACCAACAACAGGCGCAACACTGAACTAATTCGAAACGGTAAACAGCAAAGAGACGATGTTCCGCACTCTTAGCGCTTCATTTGTCACAGAAAACAATGTAGCCAACCCTTGCACACTCGCTGTATGCGTAACATAAGGCGCTGTATGCATTAACAGGCCGAGAAAATCCCAAGCAGTTCGCCAGGAAGTCACGAGAGGGTGTTAGATGCATTCAGCGGCCGCCCCTTTCCTCTGCAGGCGTGGGGGAAAATGGTAATAACTCCACTTCTAGGGCAAGTAGAACAATAATTCAAAGTTTACATTAAAGAAGAATGTTCCAATTAATTTTCTGTAGCAAAAAAAAATGGTAATTTTTTGGATTTGACCACCTCCGGCTCCCCTTACGTCCCATAGTGCTCAGAGCCATTTGAACCATTTTACACGTCATTTTTGTTCGTGAAGGTGATGGTATTACCCAATAAGTTGAATTCACGAGAAGAATGCTGGCGCTAGATAATTTCATTGGTTAAAGCTTTTTCTCCGATAAAATTTTAGAGTCGATGTGTAAATAGAAAAATGACAAATGAATCGTTTCCAGGGGCGCTACAGGATACTCACGTATCACGGGTTGCGGTTGAGACACTGTTGCACGTGTAAATGGAGCGTCTTTAGTAGAGGACGTGCGATGTCCAGGGACTCGGCCACTATCATTAGAATGAAGGCGGTGCTGGTTCTGTTTGACGAGAGGAGAAATGGCGGCGCTCACGAAGCTGTCGCGGGGTGACCCCGCTTCCCACGGGCACCGGCCTCCGCGGCCCGCCGTGTCCGTCTTGTACCTCACGGATAACCTAGCCACTCCCACTCGACTCGCTTCCTCCGTGGGAAATTTCGAGCCGAGCTCTACTCTAGCGGAACGGAGCGTATTTCGCCGCAATGAGGACAAAGGTCAGTCGTAACACGGACACCAGCAAGTCGCCGCCCCACATTAGAGAACCGTTTTCTGCTCTCCAGTACGCTTTTCTCTGCCGTACTTGTTTCGTAAGGTTACCGCCCCCACAACTTCCCTCCCTCTCTGCTATAACCCGACAATCTTTTTCTAGCTACACAGAGGTGAAACCTCGCGTTAAGGAGGTAGGGTCTTGTTCGGATATGTTCTAATAATGGAGCTAGGTGCTCATCCTTCCTGTTACTCTCTAGGGCAGTGATGGTCAAACTTTTTCACTCAGTGGCTAACACGGACATCGTGGAGCGACACCTCTGGCCGCGTGTGTACCGATCTTACACTGAAGCGCCGAAAAAACTGGTAGAGGCATGCGTATTCAAATGCAGAGATACGTAAACAGGCAGATCACGGCACTGCGTTCGCCAACGCCTATATATGACAACAGGTGTCTGACGCAGTTGTTAGATCAGTTACTGCTGCTAATAAGGCAGTTTATGAACATTTAATCGAGTTTGAACGTGGTGCTGTAGTCGGCGCACGAGGTAGCGATGAAGTGGAGATTTTCCCGTACGACCGTTTCACGAGTGTACCGTAAATATCACGACTCCGGTAAAACATAAAATCTCCGATATCGCTCCGGGAAGGGGACCAACGACGACTGAAGAAAATCGTTCAACGTTATAGAAGTGCAACCCTTCCGCAAATTGCTGCAGATATCAATGCTGGGCCATCAACAAGTGTCAGCGTGCAAATCATTCAACGAAACATCATCGATATGGACTCTCGGAGTCCACTCGTGTATCCGTGAAGATTGCACGACACGAAGCCTCACGCCTCGCCCTGGCCCGTCAACACGGACACTGGACTGTTGATGACTGGAAACATGTTGCCTGGTCGGACGAGTCTCGTTTCAAATTGTATCGAGCGGATGGACTGTACGAATGTAGAGGCAACCTCATGAATCCACGGACCCTGCTTGTCAACAGGGGACTGTTCAAGCTGGTGGAGGCTCTGTAATGGTGCGCGGCGTGTGCAGTTGGAGTGGTATGGGACTCCTGGTACTTCAAGATACGACTCTGACACGTGGCACGTAGGTAAGCAACCTATCTGATCACCTGCATCCATTCATGTCCATTGCGCATTCCGACGGATTTGGGCAACTCCAGCAGGACAGTGCTACGAGAGTGGTTCCAGGAACACTCTTTTGAGTTTAAACACTTCCGCTGGCCCCCAAACGCCACAGAAATGAACGTCATTGAGCATATCTGGGATGCCTTTCAATGTGCTGTTCAGAAGAGATCTCCACCCCTCGTACTATTACGAATTTATGGACAGCCCTGTAGGATTCATGGTGTCAATTTCCTCCAGCACTACTTCAGATATTACTCGAGTCCATGCCACGTCGTGTTGCGGCACTTCTGCGTGCCAGTTTCTTTGGCTCCTCAGTGTATTTTAATTGAATTGATAATCTTCATAAATTAGTATGTTATGTGCCCCTTATAGGCCAGTTATAATAAGGGCGCGGTAAGTTGAATTCCGGCCCCTAGGTACTAATCGTTAAAAGGCAGCGCCATTCAGAGCACTTCGTGTCGACTGTTTCCTGCTTCATGTTGCCGCTACCGTTAATGACCCCAAAGTGTGACACTGTAATTGCCTGACAAAGTGTTGTTTAGTTGTCTGTGTAGCGGACGAGTGATTGATTAATAACAGTAATTGTATTCATATTTAAATGCATTAAGCAACAGGAGACACGATCACAGATGTTTAATAAATGTTCTGAATGACAGTTTTCTTCTACGCATTGCAGTGTGCACAACAGCCTTAATTCGATTTCGTATTGCTGCTACAAGTAAATACCGCATTCGAAAATGACCACCTCTGCAACTCGCGTCCATCACTCAACGTTACTTCCGTGCCAAAATTTATTGTATAGCACCTGACTGGTACAAGTCGCTCGCGGAAGTGATTTGTCACCATGGGAAGAGAAAAAGTAAAACATTCGCCCCCCTCACATCTCCTAACACCGAAGTGACTGCGCTATTTCCCGCTCTGCCCCTGTGGTTCGCAGCCAGCTTTACTTACCTCATAGCCTAACTCACCAACGTCAGTTCCAATTAAAGACAGTCTTAAAATATCACTGTCTCTGCAAGTATTGTTGTCTTACTAAGCAGGAAAACTACACTCTTAAATAGTTCGTAACGTTAATTGACGTTTGTGGATTCGGCTTTTAGTTGCTAAAGGCATAATATTCTAAAATACGGCCGAGAACAGCAGGTCGTAAGAATAGTTGATTCGGGCCGCAGTTTGACGACCAGTGCCTTAGGGGACTGCCGCATTTAACGGGCTCGTGTCTGTAAGGTAACTGTACGATCGCGATATTCAGTTGAATGTTTTGTTGTAGCTCCTTTCTGCGCTGTCTGCTTGGTTGTTGCTCAGTCCTTAACGCTTCAGTCAGCATTACTATTATGATAAACGTACACCTCACTATACCTGGAACAGAATAAACAACACTTTTGGCGATGTCGGTATGCTGCTACCCGCACTGCCAATATGGCCCCGGCATCAACAGCTGTGCAATTCAGCACTGAATTCCTTCGTGCGTTTCCCGTAACGTGCACTGCAGAGTTCATTTTCGCGTATTGTAATAAATCAAGGTAAACATAGTAATTACACGGCGGCCGGAGTGGCAGAGCGGTTCTAGGCGCTGCAGTCTGGAGCCGCGCGACCGCTACGGTCGCAGGTTCGAATCCAGCCTCGGGCATGAATGTGTGTGATGTCCTTAGGTTAGTTAGGTTTAAGTAGTTCTAAGTTCTAGGGGGCTGATGACCTCAGAAGTTAAGCCCCATAGTGATCAGAGCCATTTGCACCATTTGAAGTAATTAGCGGCGGTAATCGTCGTTCTCAGAGCTGTATGACAACGGTGAACAAAACGGATTTACCAAGCTTCTTCTCTGGTTCGGTTGTTCCTAAGTTAGCTCTCTTTGTAAACAAATATCTGCCAATCACTTTGTTATTCCGATCCCGATCTAGAAGTGCTTCTCAGGTTTCTCTTGCCCCGTTTGCTGATGCAGCGAAAAAAAAAGAAAAAGAAAAAGAAAAAAGTATGCCTCTATGCGTTTCGTAATTTAACTCGCCTTGATTTCCTTTACGAGAAGTATACGATGGAGCTAATTAAATCGTCTTGAAGGCCACAGTAGACCTAAGGATTCTGTAAATTTATACAAAGACATGTATCTTCGTAACAAAGTAGGGTGTCAAAACATTGGACCATCCGATTAATAGCGTATTGGTCCACACGAAGTACGGCAGCAATTCTGCATGCTATGGATTCGACAAGTTCTTCGTAGGTTTCCGGAGGTAAATGGTACCAGACGTCCACACACACAGATCACGGAGTTCCCATAAATTACGGGCTGGTGGCTTGTGGCCGCTGAGCTGGTGCCCCATAACGTATCATCGGTTTCAAATCAGGCGCATTTGACTGCAAAGACAACAACGTGAGTTCAATAAAATGCTCCTCAAACCACTGTAGCTCCATAGGAGACGCTATCGCCATAGGGGAAGAAGGGGTGCAGGTGGTCAGCAGTAATTTTCATAGTACTCAGCTGTCATAGTGCCTGCGATACTACAGCAGGACCCATGGAAACGAAAGTGAATGTTCACCACAGTATAACACCGCCGCCTCCGGCCTGCGCTACTAGTGTGGCGCAAGTTTTCGAGTAACCGTTCCAATAGGGAGAGGATAATCCACCTGTAGAAACAAGAAACGCCATTCATCTGACCGGGCGACACGTTTCTATTGATGTACGATCCATTTTCGATGATCTCGTGCCCACTGTAGCCATAATTGACGATGTCGGTGGTCCGCCTTGGGAACACGGAATCCCGTGTTAAACAATGTGCGCCGTACAGTGTGCCCCGAAATATTTGTGCCTCTACCAACATTGTGCTCTGTCGTCAGATCTGCCATAAATCGCCACCTGTCTCAAAACGCTTGACTGAGAAGAACCAATCATTTTGACGTTCTTCTGTTGAGCTGAATGCTAGCAAGTAACTTGAGTAACGCGCTTCTTAGTATAACAGATGCTGACTTTACTGTTGTTTCTCGTTGTAATTTTATTCCGTGGTCCCATTTATTTATTCTGAAATATGAGTACGCTGCGGTGTTACTTAAATTGGCGACTGACCTCTGATCTTTGCCTATTAACATAGATATCATTGAACAAACCCATATTTAGCTTGCAGGTAGGTAATCCTCACGTGCGTCAACAATATAAATTTGGATTCTGTGCACTTTTCTCGCTATTAACAGCAACGAAGTAGCAGCAGCAAGGCAGTAATTCTGCGTTTTTAAATTCTGACACTGTCCTGTACCTCTTTACAGGATTTTCTGAGAATGATGGCCAGCACACATACAACGAACTATGATTCGCGTTGGAGAATATGCGGCTTACTCTTCCCTATTCTTTGCGAACAGCGTACTCGTAGATTACCTCCACACGCTGTAGATACATCTAACGAAATTACGGTTTGTTTCACGAGCTACGTAAGTACTCGGAATATTAAATTACGCGTTGTACTCGTGTGCCATCTTCTTCTATGCCTTATATAATGCTGGCTCATTGAATTTATTTTTTGTGTTTTATCCTATTGATGGATTAACTCCGCTTTATCAGTAATTTATCATAATTACTGCTGCCTAATCCACGTCTGTCAGTATCATCTTACGACGTTTCATAAATAACTGACGTGGGCGCTACAAACACTTGATATTAAAAGAACTGCGCCCTCTTTAAGCATAGTCATCGCACTCCGAGTCGCGAATTACACACTTCATAAACTGTTCTCCGTCGGAAGCGGCAAAACATCTATAAATTCTTGCCCTGACGCGCATTTTTTATCTGAAGCTAAAGTGCAGAAAGCCATTAACTAGCCTATGATCTTAGACTATTATGGTGTAAAGACTTGATGTACAATGTCGGTTGCATTGTACAGGGTTATTACAAATGATTGAAGCGATTTCACAGCTCTACAATAACTTTATTATTTGAGATATTTTCACAATGCTTTGCACACACATACAAAAACTCAAAGTATTTTTAGGCGTTCACAAATGTTCAATATGTGCCCCTTTAGTGATTCGGCAGACATCAAGCCGATAATCAAGTTCCTCCCACACTCGGCGCAGCATGTCCCCATCAATGAGTTCGAGAGCATCGTTGATGCGAGCTCGCAGTTCTGGCACGTTTCTTGGTAGAGGAGGTTTAAACACTGAATCTTTCACATAACCCCATAGAAAGAAATCGCATGGGGTTAAGTCGGGAGAGCGTGGAGGCCATGACATGAATTGTTGATCATGATCTCCACCACGACCGATCCATCGGTTTTCCAATCTCCTGTTTAAGAAATGCTTCTGCTTTAGCCTTTTCCGTAAGATTTTCCAATCCGTCGGCTGTGGTACGTTTAGCTCACTGCTTGCTTTATTCGTCGACTTCCGCGGGCTACGCGTGAAACTTGCCCGCACGCGTTCAACCGTTTCTTCGCTCACTGCAGGCCGACCCGTTGATTTCTCCTTACAGAGGCATCCAGAAGCTTTAAACTGCGCACACCATCGCCGAATGGAGTTAGCAGTTGGTGGATCTTTGTTGAACTTCGTCCTGAAGTGTCGTTGCACTGTTATGACTGACTGATGTGAGTGCATTTCAAGCACGACATACGCTTTCTCAGCTCCTGTCGCCATTTTGTCTCACTGCGCTCACGAGCGCTCTGGCGGCAGAAACCTGAAGTGCGGCTTCAGCCGAACAAAACTTGATGAGTTTTTCTACGTATCTGTAGTGTGTCGTGACCATATGTCAATGAATGGAGCTACAGTGAATTTATGAAATCGCTTCAATCATTTGTAATAGCCCTGTATTAAGTTTAGCTATCGCAACTTAAGACTAGTATTTCAAAAATACCAAGCATACAGCTGAAAATACATTTTAACTTTTTTGTATTGCTTTTAGCCACCTATACGTTGAACAAAAGTTCCGAACTATTGTGGAGACATCTATCACCGAACCTTCGATCACCACCTTTGAACATTCAGAAATAGTAGTTATTTTAGAACTGTTCGCTTCGTTTTGCTTTCTGTCTCTCTAGCCACCTCTAGCCACCTCTTTGCGTGCTGAATGACGGTGTTGTAGCGCTAGAGTAATGAACTGTAGGAGACTTGAATTTTGCTGTGTCTGGATCTCAGGAAACCAGCGCTTAAGCAATGAATTGTAGCAGACTTGAATTTTGCTGTGTCCGATCTCAGTAAATCAGTAAAATCGAATACGTTAAAGATTGCAGTAACTCTGCCTATCTAAACGTAAGAGGTCCGATAAACATCTTAATCACAAAGAGGTAATTCAGAAGGTCACTCTGTGAATACATCACTGCTCTGATGAGCGCGGATGTGACTTTAATGCAGTTTTCACACACAATTACAATTGGTTTCTAGCGTACGTCGCGCGAATGCTCCGAGATGTAAGACTGATTATCAGGAATCAACAAAGTACATACTATTACATTTGAAAAAGTGGAGGCCGTACACCACACTGCGGAAAATGAGGACATTTGACGTTTGTAAGAGGCAAATGAATTTTGAAAAGTCGAGCTTGTGCAGGTAGGCCCTGCCCCTTGTACAGCAAGTATTTGCAAAAATTTAACATCTTAAGCAGTTGACTCATCCACCGACATGACACTGATTGGTCCTGAAATATGCGCACCATGTGGAATGTGCAGTGGATTGTACAGGAACATCAACTGAACCACTACAAACACCACAGGCTTTTAATACTAACATGTAACAATTTCCGTTCATAGTTTCAAATCAGGACCTGTTGTTGTTATTAATTTTATCGTTGTTGTTGTTTCGACCTGAAGACTGGTTTGGTGCAGCTCCCCATGCCACTCTATCCTGTGCAAGCATCATCATCTCTGAATTACTAAGCCAACCTACATCCGTTTCAACATGCTTACTATATTCCCCTCTTTGTTTTCATCCACAATTTATATTTCCCAGACTTTTCTCCAATATTACATTCATGATTCGTTGATGATGTTGCGTAATGTGTCCTATCAACCGATCCCATCTTTTGGCCAAGTTACCCCACAAATTTTTCTCCCCAAATGTACTCTGTACCACCTCATAAATTAAACGATCTACTCACCTAATCTTCATCATTCTTCTGTAGCATAACATTTCAAAAACTTCTACTCACTTGTTGTCTGAATTGCTTATCGCCAACTCTCCACTTCCTTACAAAGCTCCACTACGGACAAATACATTTAGAAAAAGACTTCCTGACATTTAAATTTATATTCCATATTATTTCTCTTCTTATAAACTCTTTTCTTGCCGTTGCCAGTCTACATTTTATGTCCTTTCTACTTCGGACATCTGTTGATCATAACACCAGTCAGTACATAGGCTCAAATTGATCATGACACTACACTAGTCAGTTCGTAAGCTCAAATAGTGTTCAGAATAATTTGACTTTGTGATCAGGACTGTGGAGCGCCCCGATGCTGACCGATCGGCTTATAAAACTGGAGCCACTATTTCGCCTTCAGATAGTTCGCCAATTATCCTCACGGGCCCAGGCGGACTCTTTTAGTTGTTCTATCGGAGAAGAATCCCTGGTAATCGGGAATCGAACAAGGGCTCTCTGTTTGCGAATCAGTCATGCTGACATCTCTGCTGTGGAGTACGGGCCGAGCGTTTCACATAGTTAGATGGTAACAGTATAGTGATAGGTGGCGATGACTGTCTTTTTCGGTCACCTCGTAAATGGGGTTTGATACCGAACAACGCAAGTCTCGAAAGTTGCGTAAATCATTCATAAACAGGTACACCAGGCAACAAGGAACAGATATACAGCGTTCGTGTCACGCTCTCGTCTCGGATAGACAGTTCCCAACAGCTTGCTGTATTTCCACATTGCTACGCAACTTTGTCGTGCAGTGCTGCAGTTCGTCGGCGAGAGCTTCTTATGTCATTGTTGTGCAGGGCCCACTGCTCCAGTGTTAACATGCAATGTCCCCCTTTCCTTTTGATTGGGCGAATGCAGTGCCCTTCTATCCTTTCGATTGACTTAGACGGCGTTTGCGTGGAAAACATAAAGATTTACAGTCAGTTCTCTCACGCACAAAATGAACTAAAAGACGCCTCAAATCCCAGAGTGTTAAAATAAACAAACAATAGAGTCTACAGTCCACAGTGTAGAAAAATGTAAGTTAACGCAGATGAGTAGAGAAAAAGATCCTGTAACGTTCGAATACAGTATCAGTGGTGTGCCGCTTGACACTTTCACGTCGTAAAATTATTAGGTGTAACGTTGCAAAGCTATATGAGATGGAACGAGCACTTAAAGGACGGTAGTAAATAAGGCGAATGGTCGACTTCGGTTTATTGCGAAAGCTTTAGGGATTTGTAGCTCTTCTAAAAAAGAAGACCGTGTATAGAACATTTGTGGGACCCATTCTTCAGTACTGCTAGTGTGTTCGGGATTACCAACAGGACGGATTTAAGGAAAACATCGTAGTAAAGAAGAGATGTATTACTAGATTTGTTACCGGTAAGTTCGATCAACACGCTAGCATTAAGGAGCAGCTTCATGAACTTAAGTGGGAATCCCTAGAAGGAAGAAGACTTTTCTCTTGCGGAACACTATTAACAAAATTTATTAGAGAACCAGCAATTGCGGCAGGCTACGAAACTAATCTTCTAACATCGACTTACATTTCGCGTAAGGACCGTGAAGACAAGAGAAATTAGGGCTCATAAGGAGGCAATAAACAGTCTTCAGTTTCAACATTTTGTCAACAGGGAACCAGCAACTTTATTAAATTTGTTAAAGCGTTCATCAACGATTCTGTCGACAGTTGCAGTATTATTTCAGGGGACTAGTTTCGAACCTTACAGCTTCATTTTCAAACCTGTCCTACTAAGGCTGCACTGACAGTGCCTGATCTTAATAATAAACACCAAAGTGGCAACACATGCTTTACAAATGTTTGCAGAATGAATGCCACTATCCACACATGACTCTTACTTAGACAAAATCAATTTTGATTTGGGCGAAACTAGTCGCCTAAAATAATACTGCAACTGTTGACAGAATCGTTAGTAAACCCTTTAAGGAATATAACCAGTCGTTTTTCCCTCACTCGATTTGCGAGTGCAACAGGAAAAGAGCCGCGCTGGGTAGATCGCGGGGTAGCTGTTTGCTGTGCATGGTACCCTCCGCTACATACCACACGGTGGCTTGCGGAGTATGTATGTAGGCCCTAGACGTAGGTATAGACTATCCCAAACGGTGTATTTTGAGATAAGGAACTAATGGTTGGATAAGAATATGCTGACATGAACAACGTGTATCTTACAGTATCAACTTTAAGCTCAGAACATTGTTACAGGGACGGCCGCAAAGTTGAATGATCTTTGTTGATGAACTACTTCCGCACGATCCTACACCTTCTCCTCAAATTCTAATTCGCTAAAAATGTATATTCGCTAAAAATTCCACGCCGAAAATCTTGTTCAGCCTTCTGTAGCCTGTACTACATGTACTACATGTCTCATATGTTTCTAACCATGGCAATAAATTCTTCCAGCTAGGACAACGCGTATTGCAAAATTTTTCTCTGTACATTTGTTCGGATTTCCGGACATCCTGCTGCGCTATATTTTAATGCGTATCCGCGAGTTCCTGTAGAGAGTTTTGCTCCATCCTCGAGCTGTAAGCAACGATAAGCTCCACCGCAACCAACTGTTGTTTTTCATGATAAAGCCACCAAGGACATTCCTGTCGCCAGTTGTTCGAGGTGAAACATATGCAGGTTGTAAAGCAGTTGCCTCATATACATTCCTCGTTCAGTATCCGCTTGAAATAATTTTCAACCATGGGTTACTTCTCTCAAAGAACTCCATTTGGTTTATTCTACTGTCTGCATACTTTTGATCCAGAAGATTTTGGACGCTGTGTATGAACATTACTGGATCGGCGAGAGTAATGTTGTCTTTAGATCTGGGCACCATTAATTAAATCATATCCCATCTGACATGCACAAGAATAGAAAGAAGAGACTGCCATAAAATCCATTGGGAAAGAAGAATGGGTTGATACGGCGATTGACTGAGGGGAAGTTGGTCTCCATTTGAAACGGTTCAGATTATAGGGATTTTGTGTTACGGCTATGTATAGAAACAACTGTCATCGTACAGCGACAATGATTTTGTGTAGACAAACATGGACGTGTGCAGTGAACTTTATGAGTTCATCGGAAACATTAATGTAGCTATAAAACTTCTCTCCTTACTGAGTGGGGAGCGCCGGATTGTTTAGATTCTGTTGTCGGCCTCAATTGCCTGGGATGTGACAGAGACGCTTGCGTCAGTGAAACGTTTTATCAGCGTATGCGAAAGATTTCTTCGTAGACACCACTTTATAATAGTCATTAGCGGTTAGTTACTTTTTTTGGGAGGCGTTTGGCAAGCTTCAGATGCAATTCGAGGCTTGGAACTAGCATTTTAATCGTGATATGAAAATCCTTGTTCTGTATGGCCCGTCAACTGCACAGCTGCGTATCACTGAACTGGAACCATGCAGTGACAAGTACTCACCGACTCAGATACGTACTTGTAACCACCCTGCGCTGTGTCTTTGCTGTACTGATCGCAGTACTCTCGGTTTGCATCTAACTCTCTCAGTTGACGTTCGGACGTGTATGGATCCGATTTTAAGCTTTTCTGTGTAGTTAGGATTCACTACATTTATCACAAGACAGCTTTATGTAGCAGTAAGACGTCGCTTTGTGCGCCTTAGACGTGTATGGCTCAAGTTGGCAAGACACTGTGTTATTGTTAAGTATAGCTATTCCGAACTCGTAAGATTGGCTTAAACACTGCACTGCTATAATAGCCATTGTTGTGCTTGTTCCCTTCCGTTTTCGGAACTGACGTGCCCAACTAGTTGTAGAGGAAACTACAGTTTTGACGTGGACTACAAATCGCAGAGAAACTCGGCATTTTTCACATTAGGAAATTATTCCTACAGATTAATGAAGCGCTATATGACTGAACAAAATCCTCGGATCGACTGTGGATTGAAACCTGAAACTTTGACTTTGGCTCTGGCAGTTAGTAGTCGCTTAGCCACTGCGAAGCTACTGACCTGGAAATACGTTATAGGTGTGTTGTTATACTACCAAGGCTTTTCAATTCACGTGTAACTTTTAAAAATACTGCCACAAAAGAAGTTTCAAGAGCAGAAAGAATTGGGAGAACTTAACTCTTTATTAAAAATTTTCGAATAGTATTGATGGGCTTTAATGTCAGTAGTATCATAGGTATTGATGATCCATAAACAAAGGTAGTAAGAACAAACTTTATTCAGCAGGCAATCAGATTGATACGGTGCAGTCTGGAAATGACGCCCATGGCGGTTATCTGTTGTCAGTTGCGTATCAGCCGCATGTTAATACAGTACCCAACGACATGGAAATGTTGTTGATCCACACGCAGCACGTATACGTTGCCCCCTCCCTCTCTCCTTATCTGTGTACGGCGCATCCCCGACCCGTAGGCGAGACAGGCCTTTCAGGGTCCCTGATAGACTGGATTTCCAGGTCAGTGTCCCCTTACCTTCTAGTTTGGTGTGTGTAATACGTTCATCAGGTCTTTAACGCACTGCCGGTTTAGTTAACCTGGATGCATAAGGCATGAACAAGCGTAGCCCAGTAATGGGAACCGTTTTATGAGCCCCTACGGTTCTCGCTACTATACTTAGGCGTTTGCTTGGTTTCATTTCATGGATACTTTCCTGTCAGTCGGCGCGACTCTGTATTGTTAAGAGGTTGATCCTATTTTACCACGCTTTATTAAACGTTCGTAGACATTGAACACTAGTGCATCAAAACGGAAAATAAGGGACAATAATTTAGAAAACTGAGAACTTATATGCATGTTTCAGGGAACGATAATTAACAAAATAAGTAAGTTTGAGGGGATAAGCAGTTCCCCTGATCTTTTTGGAGAGCCTATAGACCATTCCGAACATACTTATGAATCATACAAAACTATAAGTGAAGGATCGTACGTGTAGGTAGAGGACAGGCTGTAGAAAGAAAATAACACTGTTCAGTAATTTGAAGAGGGAAAATAATAACCTTTGTATTTATTGTAGATGGCTGCGTTTCGGTCGGCATAATATATTCTTTTTTGCAGGAATTGGGTCTTGGTACTCCCTTCCTAGCGGTATATATGCTTTAACAGGGTAGTCTCTCCAGGTGTTACTAATGTAACCGACCATCTGTAAAAGAATTTCTTGGGTAATCTAGATCCCAATCAATTTCTCTGTGTCCGTTATTAAAATAGTTATTTCAAACAATTTAGTTTGTCGTATGGAGAATATGCTATCAATATATTTCGTTCAATTTTAGCTTTCTTGAGTAGATAGACGTATGTACGCATGTACTCATTAGGCAGGACTTGTAACAAAAGTTCTTCGCTTTTACAGGAGTGTTTGGTCGGATTGTTGTTTTCATAACTGTTCCACGATCCGGTAACTGTTCAGTATTTTACTGTGCCTCTGCGGTGACTGTCCTATGTGTAACTACGTTCTCTGTTCTACAAGCTGTGAAAGCTTCTGAGGTGTTTCTTCGTGACTATCAGAAGACTATAGCTTATTTGAAGTATTAGTAGTTCTGACAGTAACGTGCTGGGTAGTGGCTGTGGCATTGGGCAGGAACACCATTTAGTTTTCTGACTGGTTTTCCAAATTGCGGTTTTTCGTTGTTTCCCTAAATTGTGTCAGTCGAAAGGTGAAACTGTTTACTTGAAAAGACCATTGTCGACTTTCTTTTGCATCCTTGTCGAATTAGAGTGCTAATAGTCCCTTCTTGTTCATTTACTTCAGGTTTTTGCTTTCTAATGCTTCCGTCGAAGCACATTTCGAATTTATTAGGCTTGCATCAACTGCGCTTTGAAAATTTAGAGTAATGAACGGTGGGCACGGAAACAGAATGTAAGCACACAGTGGCTGAGTACGATGACAGTTATTTTGGTACTTGTAGCATTGTCCTGTTCGACGTGTTTTTCCACACAAGCACATGCGCGCGGTAGACTCAGGACTCTACCGAAACTACTGAAAGTTGGCAACAGAATGCAGAGTACTGTCTTTGAAATGCTATGGCGTTTCAGTGGTCGCTAAGAGCACGTGTCCAGGTTCAAGTTTTAGTCAAGCAAACAATTCTGACTTGACCTGAATGGAGCGTTAGTCGTTTTGAAGTGCATCTTAGACTGCCTAATCCAACGTAGTAGGACGATTTACGACAAAAAACTTTGCTGTCTTGAATATGCCTCAGCACAAGCACAGATGCAGTTAATGTAATTGCAACGATATGTTCATTTTAACAGTCCTCACTTGTGGCCCAGTTATCGGCGATGAAGATTTTTTTCCACCACCTGCCGTATCACTGCCGTTAATCGATTTAGGTCGAAGAACAGTTACACACGAAGTACAAAGCATGTAATAAAGGGTACCTGCTATTTTTGATAAAATAAATATCTTTGGCAGGCCGAGTATGACATCACAAATTCAAAACAGCTTGTGTAAAACCTCAATAGCAACGACCGATACCTTTTAGTTTTACTAAAATTTGGACTGTCTCGACGCAACGAAGGAACGTAACAGGAGGGCTGAGAAGCGGAAGTGGAGACTGCTTGTGATCAATAATTAATGCGTAGCTGTGCTTCCTGTTAGTGAAAGGGAGCAAGTAGCGTCGGTCTATCTGATGTGGAGAGAGCTGGTGCAACTGGAATGCTTTCTCGTGCAGGTCGATGCATCGGGTGCACGGCTGTAGTAAGCACGTTTCAGTATATGTGTGCGAAAATTCTCGGGTTAGACAGTCGTCAAGTAGGGGCTCCATCCAGCAGTCTTTGTAGTTTTAAACAAGGTGGCGATCTGAGGAAAGCTGCCTATGTTACTTGTTTGCTGGGGCTACAAACCAGAGAATTTAAAAGTTGTAATTTTATTCTGTTGAACCTGGTATCGTACTATAGAGAATATGACTGAATAGTTACGTAGATCAGAACAAGATTTTGCTGCGAGACAGTTTGTTGTTAACGAATGAGCAGTTTAGATTCAATATCTGCTTAAACTAATTTTAACCGATATTATTTGTTGATTGTCAGTTGTGATTCACCAGAACCCTTGCTTAAATTTCTGATTGCAGTTGATATGTCAGCTGATAATTTCCGCAGAGTCAGATAAGTCTCTGCAGGCGCCTCCCAAAGACAAAACACCTCTGCCTATTAACAGCACACAATCGGGCTGTCAATCATCCAGGTCTCAGTGTAAGCTGTTAGTATTAGCGAGGACCGTGTTATTTCCCTGCGCGTTTTGGCAGTGCAAATGAAACAGTGTAGCTACTCTCACTAAGATAGTGAAGGTGGTAACCCGACGCGGACTGCTGCTTCGCAGCGATCTATTTGATCGCTAAAATCGGGAACACATCTCGCAAGGAGTTCCGTGATAAGGTTCCGTGGCAAGGTTTCATGTGTGTGAAAAGTCCTTTGAGGTTATTGTTCCGAAGCCGGATCAGGAGGGAGAAACGATATTGACAAATATCACTGTTAAACTATTCTGTGGTTGTGTTAGAGTGGCTGCGTTTTAGCTCGAATTTGACCATCCAAAATGTGAAATAGCCTTAATCAGCGTATGTTTTGCTCCCTGCCGAGAATCCATTCATCTGAACGTACAGATCTTCAGTCGGTAATAGTTTAAAATATATCCTGTCATTTCAGCCCGTTCAGTGTAATTACTGCTTGATTGTATTGCAGCTATTCAACATGCTTCCTCCCCTATGCAGGTTGCCGTCCAATCTAGAACCGTTACGTGATGATCGCTGCGATGTCGCCGTGAACGTATTGAAACGACTTCTGACGCTGTGGGCAAGCGCGGCTGTTCCTACGTCGTGTGCACCGCATCTAAGCCACTACAGGACTTCCTGGTGGCTGCAGTTAATTTTAATTAACGTAAGACACACTTACCTCAAGAAAATTAAATCCAGAATGATACGTGATCTCATTTGAAAAACTGCTACGCGAGGCAATAGTTAAAGATTGTAAAAGCTACCGGAAGATTTACGTGCACCCTCCAAACGCCACTTAAGTAAAATCGTACTAAGCAGTCTCACCAACACTGCAGCGGAAAAGATAAAAGAACACAAAGATTTCAGGTCCCGCGCCTCTCTCAGATCTTTGACGCGCTAGGAAATCGGCCGTCTTCTTCACAAAGGAAACAACACGGCATTTACCTTAACGATTTAGGGAGCGCTTGGAAAAACCAAATCTCGATGATTGAAAGGCGATTTGAACCCCACTTTTCCCGAATCGAAGTCCAATCTGCTAGCCAATGTATCACATCCCTCAGTCACTGCAAGGCGACGAGCAGAGACTCATAGTATACGGTGCGACACCATATCCACTGCGACTTTGAAGTACTCTGTAAACTCAAACTAGTAAGTCTTTTTAGTCACCAGTCATCTGACTGGTTTAATGTAGCCCGCCACCAATTTCTCTCCTGTGCCAACCTCTTCATCTCATAGTAGCACTTGCAACCTAATTGTTCAATTATTTGCTGGATATATTCCTACCTCTGTCTTCCTGTACAGTTTTTACCCGCTAAATCATAAACAAAAGGAAACGGTTAAAGAATACAGTACGTTATCGGAAATGTACCTGAGAACATCTCACCCGGATAGAAGTGATGTGTTGTGCAATACAGTCAAACATAAGTATTCCAAGAACATTTATCAGTACAGGATATAGCATTCATTCATTCATTCCCCTACATCTTGCTGCCGTATAGATGGTGAACATATAGTCAGACGGAAGCATGCAATTATTCTTCCCAAGTTTTATCCGTAAATGGAAGAAGAAACGTTGTTATATCGCACAGTAAAAAGTACTGTCTTCCATGCAGTTCGTGACTCAGGTAATATAACTGATCTACTATTCGGGCTTGGAGGTAATTAAATTTACACTGAAGTTACCGCGTACGTATTTTTGGAGCCTCCTAACTTAGGATCACGTTTACCACCTGTTCGTGCAAGCTCTCTTCTCGGAATTTTCGTGTTTGAGCCGCTTTTGTTTTGTTTCTCTTCTACGCAGAGAGCCACCAGCCGGACATTCACCTAAGCTGGAGTGGTGAAAGCGTATATAAACAACTCCCAGGCTTCTCGGAGTACCAGTCAAACGACCAATATTGAGGTGCAAGGATACGATTGGGGGCCGTATCGTCTTTCTCTTTCTCATAGCACTGTACGCTCTAGCACCACGTTAAGTGGTGAAAGAAAACCATAAATAGAATTTAAACACGGCATATACGCAATGTAGTCCGGCTACTGTCGCAGAATGAATGAATATGTCCCTTGCAATACTTCTACAGCAAAGTTTTATTCATTATGTGGTTGCGGTACTGATTTGTCAGCAGTGAAAGGGGATAAATGAGCACTTGTCCCTTTGCTTTGAAAGTAGCCACACACGCTTAATAATGTCAAGATTGAGTGATTATACAGAGCAAAAATTCGGCGAGAAGTTTGCACCCTAAGATGTGCAGATGTACTGGCTTTGAGGTTTCCACTGGTTAACAAAATGATATATTTAGAATAACTGTAACTAAACGAATATTTAGAGAGAGAGAGGGGGGGGGAGGGAGGGAGGGAGGGAGGGAGGGAGGGAGGGAACAGTGGAACATGCCGGTGTGTTACCTAACTTTTAGATGGCAGCATCTCAACGAGGAGCTGAAAACCATCGACTGGTGGTCGATATTGTGACAGTGTAAATCACGGAGGAGCTTTACGTCCTGCGAACGATAAAAACGTCGTCCATACTTCCATTAACCGATCAAAAGTATCGAGATACCCCTATATTTGCGGAATTGATCACCAGATGCCACTAGAGGCGGACTCACCAGTATAAAAGGAGGCGGGGAGTGTTGTGTTTTCAGCAGAGAAGCAGTAACAGCAGAGTGGGTCGGTCAGGAGAGTTCAGTAACTTCGAACGTGGCCCGCTCGGTTGGTCGTGCGGTCTAACACACACGGCTTTCCGGGCGGGAAGGAGCGCCGGTCCCCGGCACGAATCCACCCGGCGGATTTGTGTCGAGGTCCGGTGAACTGGCCAGTCTGTGGATGGTTTTTAGGCGGTTTTCCATCTGCCTCGGCGAATGCGGGCTGGTTCCCCTTATTCCGCCTCAGTTACACTATATCGGCGATTGCTGCGGAAACAAGTTCTCCACGTAAGCGTACACCACCATTACTCTACTACGCAGGCATAGGGGTTACACTCGTCTGGTGTGAGACGTTCCCTGGGGGGCCCACCGGGGGCCGAACCGCACAGTAACTTGGGTTCGGTGTGGGGCGGCAGAGGGGTGAAGTGAAGTGGATTGCGGTAGTCGTCGTGGGATTGTGGACCACTGCGGCTGCGGCGGGGACGGATCCTCTCCATCGTTTCTAGGTCCCTGCTTAAAATACAATACAATACAACTTCGAACGTGGACCAGGCATTGTCTGTCAGCTGAACGAGTGTTGGTGAAATAATTGCGAAGTGGAAAGGGAATTAACAACCACAGCGAAACAAAAACTTGACAAGGACCGCCAAGAATTGCAGCGGGCGGTTGTAGAAATCGCATGAAATCAGCTGAAGGAATCACTCGTGAGTTTTAAAGTGCTGTCAGCATTCCAATTAGCACAAGGACTATGCATTAGAAGTTAAAAAGAATAGGGTGCAGTGCTCGAGCAATTCCTCATAAGCCACACATCTCTGTAGGCAATGTGACGCTTGACGTGGTGGAGAGAACGACGGCACTGGACAGTGAATGACGGGAAACGAGTGATGAATCACGCTATACTTTGTGGAACTCCGGTGGAAGCGTTCGGGTATGGCGAATGCCTGGAGAACATTACAGACCATCGTGTGTTAGCGCCTACGGTGAAGTACGGAGGAGAGGGGTGTTTTTCGTGGTGCGAGTGTGGGTCACCCCTCACCCTCCTCCCACCCCCAACGCCTACTGCACTCTAGAAACCGCTAATGCGGAACTATGTGAATACATTTTACAGCATTGTATACTAAGTGCAGTAGGGGAACATTATAGAGACGATGACTATTCGTGTCAGCATGACAATGCACTCTTTCATAAAGCAGTGTCTGTTAGGAAATGATCTGTAGACAATAAGAGTCCTGAAGTGGACAAGGCTGTTCAGTCGCGACCTGGATCCAACAGAACACCTTTTGGATGAATTTGGACGGCGACGTCACTCCAGAGCCCAGGATCAGACCTTTTGTGGTTTCGGGTCTGGACGAAGAGTCGGCTGCCATTCTTCCACAGATTTTAGGTACTATAACTGCCCATGTCTTGTTGTGCCGACTCCACTGAAGCTTGAATGGATTTTTAAGTTTGTTTTATATGCCCGACTTCTAATTTCACCACACAAGTCTCCAGGGTTGAGCAGTTATTGCCCGATGACGACACGCAATACAGTTTGTTAAAGCGGAGTTCGCCGTTATTATGTTTTTTAGATTTAATTTTATTACTCGTACAGAGACTCAGCGTTCCTTTGTTTAACAGCGCGTCGTCAAAATAAGTATGAAATGCTAATGTCTTTGCAATACATAATGTCGACTATTGGAGTTAAAGTTCGTACCTATTTTGTCATTTTAGAGAAGAGAAACCTTAAGCGCTTCTGCTTCTATAGTCTCAGTATCAAATGTTCACTAATTTCAATTTACGTCCTATCTCAGTTCAGTATTTAACACAAATTATATATCAATGTCATTTCAGAGATATTACGCCGGTCCCACACTAACGGAATAACACGTAATTGTCATTTAACATAACTTTTATTAATAATCCTTTTTCTTGTGACCTAAATGTTAATGAATGATCACCATCCAGGAAGAAAGAGGGATTGATCCTAATCATGTGATAATAGCTTTTAATGAGCCCATTCAAGGATGATATGCGAACAACTTCAGTTACGTCCGTTTCCACGTATCTGTCAAAACTAATCCTGTCGACCATAATTCAAATTAACACTGACGTTAACCCATTTTGTCGAAACATCGAATCGTAACTATTATGTGAAAGTTTATTATAGTCCCCGAATTAATTCCTTTCAGATACGCGCACGACCGAACAGCAGGACGGAACACAAACGACTTGATTTTAACAACCGAACAACGCAATGACGTTACATTATGACAATGTCCGCCCAATTAACATCTCTTTGACTTTACCTTTTCTACTCTGCTTTATTAAATTATTCCTAATTACAATTTATTCAGCTATTTAACGAAAACATCTAACAAAAAATAAAATAAATTTATCCCAACGTAAAAGATCCGTTATAGTACCTCATCTAAAGTGTCTACAGCAGTGCTCAAGCTGCAATAAAGGCGAAAGGTGAACACACCCCAAATTAATGTCCACTAATAGGTGGAGCGTAACATGTACTACTCGACTGCCGACATGAAATCTCCGCTCAAAATTTTCGCCAACATGACGACCAACATGTCTTGCGCTGGAACTGATTATGCGGTATGGGTATTACTTGACTGCTTCATGAAACACAAAAGTGAGCCCGAATGATCCTGTTGGGTGCAGTTTGTCATCAGCTCCAGTTTTCTGTCGCCACCTTAAATGGACACTCCTACGAAAGCTAGATCATTTTATTAGGTTCCCGTCATCATTTTAATACTCAACGATTGTGTTGAGAGGAGTTAAACAGTAATTGAAAAATCCTTTCGTATCAAACGAGTAACATTACCTAATATCTCTCTCTCTCTCTCTCTCTCTCTCTCTCTCTCTCTCTCTCTCTTTCTTTTTTCTCGAACACACACGAAAACATAATAAACTTTGCGCTAGTTAATTAATAGCTTATTCGACAAAGAAAATACGAAGCTTCCATCAGATTGTTTGCTTCGGCAATACAATTGTATTACAATGTGTACACTTCTGTGTGAGCCGGCCGGTGTGGCCGTGCGGTTCTAGCCGCGTCAGTCTGGAACCGCGTGACCGCTACGGTCGCAGGTTCGAATCCTGCCTGGGGCATGGATGTGTGTGAAGTCCTTAGGTTAGTTAGGTTTAAGTAGTTCTAAGTTCTAGGGGACTGATAACCACAGATGTTGAGTCCCATAGTGCTCAGAGCCATTTGAACCATTTTTTAACTTCTGTGTGGAGCCATTTGAACCATTTTTGAACTTCTGTGTGTCAGTATAATAGTACGTTAAACCTTAATCCTCTCTTGTTCCTTTCCGATTAATTTCATTCATTCCAGTAACAGATTAAGCTTGTAGCGTTTGAATTTTCGGTTTATTTCTGGAGGAGAATTCAGTGTTGCGACAAAAATATTATTAACCATCCCTTTATGTAAAGAAGTTTTCGGCAAATGATAGTGCGCAGAGGGCACGTAATTATTTTGCATAGTTGATACTGTTTGATCTTTTCTCAGCAGAGATATTGAAGAAAGTAGTTTTTAGGTGGAATGGTGTACATTTTAACAATATTTGAAAGCTTTTAAAGATGACTAGAGTGATGAAAGGCTTGTTAATTTTTGTCGTTGACATTTTTTGCTAGAATATCCGAGAAATGTTCTAAAATTGAAAGACTATTGCTATGTAAACACGAAATGAGGCTCTCATGTTAGGGCGCGTCATTACATGCACCAAGAAGAAAGGCTGCGTTACTGAGATAAAACGTGTTTCCCCTCTGCCCTACTTTATACGGCATAGGTCCAGCGTAAGTTACGAATTGAAAATTTTAAACATGGCTGCGAATCACCAACCGTGTAAATTTGAATAGGCTGAAAAAGAATCAACCAATCAGTTGCAAACCAGAGGTTTACTTAGCCTTTGAACTAGTTTTCGATATTTCTAAAAATATCTTCTTGGGAAGGAGTGGGCCTTGTTACATCACATGGTAACGTAATTTGTCACCGTATAACGTAACAAGGCCCACGTCTTCTGGAAAAGATATTTTTAGAAATATCGGAACCTAGGTCAACGGCCAAATAAACCTTTGCTTTGCAACTGGTTGGCTGATTTTTCAGCTACTTGAAGCTACTAGTGTTGCATTTGGTACTGTATGCTTGTTTCTGTCGTATCAGAAGGGGCTTAGGGAAACTATTTCAGATGTGTATAGCTTTTATGGAAACAAGGAAGCTGCCGAGAAGCATTATACTGTGACTCAGCCTGGCGGTGTTTACACCACAATAGCTGGCTGCGGTCGCTTAACCTTTCAAAGTCACACATTTTTCGGATATTCATGGGAAAAGTTTCAAAGCCAACTTCAACAAGAGTTAAACTACTGTACTCGTCTTTTCAAGTGCTAGCCAACGCCGATAGCAAAATCATATCGTACTCTCAAGAAAGAACCATAGTTGGTGTAATGTTGAGACCTACCTGTTCGTTTTAATCGCCATTAATCGAGGTCCCACTAATAATGTAGAATCCCTAATTCACAGCTGCTCTGGATATGCCTAGCTTGTAGTCGTTTGTTGTCTGGAGTGCAGGTCCTCAGCTTCGTATGTATGTCTAACTCCGAGGTGATCTTTAATCTTTCCTTTCTTCCCCGTCCACCTTCAATTACATAGTAAGTTTAAGTAAGATGATCAATATGAAAAGTGACGGGTAATTTCAAGAGTATTGTCTCGTGGCCGAAAGTATCTGTTACTTTTATTACGTAGAATTTAGGGTATGATGAACAAAACAGTTTTCTGATATGAAATTTCCTGGCAGATTAAAACGATGTGCCGGACCGAGACTCGAACTCGGGACCTTGCCTTTCGCGGGCAAGTGCTCTACCAACTTTCTTTTTTTTGTGTAGTCTCATTTTGTTCGTTATAGTTCGTTGCAATTTTCGTGGCGGACCTCCCCAGACGCCCTTTGTGGTTCGTTATTTATCCGTTCCCTCAGTTTTTTTTTATTACAGAGGGCAGCTAACCCTCTGACCGAACACGCTGAGCTAGCGTGCCGGCCCCAACTGAGCTACCCAAGCACGACTCACGCCCCGTCCTCACAGCTTTACTTCTGCCAGTACCTCGTCTCCTACCTTCCAGAAGTAAATCTGTGAGGACGGGGCGTGAGTCGTGCTTGGGTAGCTCAGTTGGTAGAGCACTTGCCCGCGAAAGGCAAAGGTCCCGAGTTCGAGTCTCGGCCCGGCACACAGTTTCAATCTGCCAGGAAGTTTCATATCAGCGCACACTCCTCTGCAGAGTGAAAATCTCATTCTGAAAACAGTTTTCGTTTGAAGCAATCAATTTGGAACTGATCGATAGGTTGTACTCGGAATTATGAATCGCACGGTGAGTAAAATAGAATTACACGACAGTGCCGCCGCTGACACCAAAGTCAAAAGAATTAAATATTCAAAAAATTCCGTGTCTCTCTGCATACTGATATCTTGAACCGCTCCCGAAGTAAAATGGGTGTCTTACGCGACTCATCCCGAATATCTCCACGCGGTGGAACGCACCAGGACCTGTATCACTTTAACTGAATGGAAAAAGGTGGTAAGGTTCGGAGAGCAATGTCAGTGGCGGTAGTGTGAGCAGCCGTGAAAGGACAGCGTAGCTTTAATAACGCAAGAGGCTAGCTCGTGCTCGGGCCGCGTGTAGCTGTTGATGTTTCTTTGGCACGGGCAGAGCGTGCGCGGGCAGCCGGCGACAGCTGATAGCTGCGAGACTCTGGACCCAGAGAGCGGCGCGCTATCGCGGCCAAACACTGGCCACTCGCCGCACGCGGGCGCGCCGCGGCGATCAATAGCCGACCGCCAAATTCGCGCTCGCGTAACCGCCTTCCGCGTGTTCGCCTTAGCCCGCCGGCTCTACACGTGGCCGACAGTTCTCCGCCACAGCGCGGGTACGCGCGCCCATGGTACACGAGTGGACGTACTGCGTGCTTACAGTCTACACTTACGAGAAAAAGAATCGCAACATCAAAAAATGACATCTTACATATTTGTCTGGGCAACATAGATAAGTGATTAAGGTTTCAAAATTACAGGCTAGGTAAGTCATTGCAAATATGATATGCTGACACATTAATATCCGGTGTAACTGTTATAATGTTGAATGTAAGCGTACAAACGTGCTTGCATTGTGTTGTACACTTGCCGGATGTCAATTTGTGCGATGGAGTCCTATACCTGTAGCAATACAGGGACGGTTAATGCTATTGTCGTCCGATTATGTCCCAATCTGGTGGTCGAGCAGACCAAGGAAAAATTTCGACCCTTCGTAGAGCATGTTGGTTTACAACAGCAATATGTGGACGAGCGTTCCTGTTGGAAAACACCCTCTGGAAAACCCGTAGTATAACATGTGTCCCGAAGATGTTTTTATAACACGTTTGGCAGATGTGCTCATCGGTCTCCTTCTCTTCCCCCGCCTTCAACATCCCAAGAATAGGAGGGCTCTCGTTGTACAGTACTTCGCGCTCGGTCATTGGGCGGCTACATTGGGTCATAGTGAATGTCAAAATAGCCGGTGCGCGCGAAAGATTAAAATCTGTTTAGTCAGTAGGTCATAACTGCGTACCATTACAATTATGGCCCAAATTTTTCTGACGCACTGGGTTTGCTTTCATCCACGGCGACTACGTTGAGCGGCATTCCCTGCGTTGTGGGAACAGTGTTTTCACTGCGGAGCTGGTTGCTCTTATCGTGCACTCGCTCACCTTTCCTCCTGCCCTGGGGAGTCATTTTTCATATGCAGTGACTCCCTGAGTGGATTGCAAGCACTCGACCAGTGTTTTTCTCGGGACCCTTTGGTGCGCGGTATTCAAGATGCTGTTTTTGCTCTCGCAGAGTGTGGTCGTTCAGCGACGTTTGTGTGGACTCCGGGCGACATCGGCATTCCGGGAAACGGACGTGTCGATCGGTTGGCCAAGCAGGCCATCACTTCGCCACCCCTGGAGCTTGGTCTCGTGGAAAGAGACCACCGGTCAGCGCTACATCGCTAGGTCCGCTATGCCTGGAGCTCTGAATGGTCTGTCTTGAACACGCCAAATAAGCTACGCATGGTCAAGTCGTCCACAGGCGTATGGAACTCATCCTTGAGGAGCACGCGTAGGGACTCAGTTGTTCTCTGCCGTCTCCGAATTGGACATACGCGGTTGACCCACAGCTATCTCCTTCGTTGTGAGAACCCGCCCAAGTGTCGCTGTGATGCAGGGCTGAGAGTGGTCCATCTTCTGATGGACTGCCCCCTTTTAGCCCCCTTGCGCCAGTCCTTTAATTTACCAGCTGCACTTCCTTTAATTCTAGGTGACGATGCCTCTACACCTGACTCAGTTTTACGTTTTATCTGTGCAGCTGGGTTTTATCACTCGCTCTAATGTGGGTGCTCTCGCATGATTTCTCAGGCTACACCCACTCTAGCGACTTTTAATTGTGACGTGGCTACTAAAATAGTGTCTTTTATGGTAACAAGTTGTGTTGGTACCTCTATCAACGCTCTCCAGCTGGAGGTTCTTCATTTGTAGTTGAGAGGTTGACCTTTTATCTGATCTATCAACCACTGTAGTGGTTTTACTCTAGTCAACTATTTGCTCTGCTCCTTTTACGTGTCCTCTATTTTGTGTTACTGCGGTGTTCATTTTAGCTCTGTACCCCTTGGTGTTCACTCCTTCTGGGTGCAGAGGTTACGCTTTTCCTGTATAGGCCTTTTACAAGTATGTCTGTTTGGAACTGGGGACTGATGACCTCGATGTTTAGCCCCCATCAAACCCCAAAACCAACCAACCAACCCAAATTTTTCGCTCAGAATCAATTGCTGGGGCTGATATGTTGCCACTTGACTTTTTTTCTCCTTAAAATATGAGGTCGAGTTGGTGATGTTTCCTTGTTAGTGGTATTGCAGAGGAGTATGCTTTGTGTCGGCACCGGCTTCCGTCCTCTCCCCTTCTCTGAATAGCATACAACGTAAACATGACACGACAGTCACATATACTGCACAGGTTGGTGACCGTGTTGCTCTACTAGACACCGGCCCTGGAGGCCCAGAGTTCAATCCTGTCCTGGGACGGGGATGTTTTCTCGTTCAGATGCTACCTGGGCGGCCCCTGGTCCACTCATCCTGCTATCAAATGAGTCCTGGAAATCTTCCGCGGGGTTACAGGTGGCCGTGACGATAGGATAGCCACCACCCACCTCCTAGAGCCGAGGCGATGTAATGCTAGACTTTACCTCCAGTCAGGCCAGTGGCCAAACGCGGTCTTGCGCCACATACTTTTATCTTTATACTGCCTTTTATACTGAGCACATGCACATAACACGAAACTTTACGCCGCAAGGTAACGTGCCACCGTGGCCGGCAGTATGAAAAGCTTTCCCTATTAGGCGGCTAATCACTCAAGATTGAGAAAGAAAGCAGATGCTTAAGTTTGCGGATGACTCAGCTCTGATGGTACCAAGTGAAAGAAACCTCCAATGATGCTTAGAAGATAAACATTTAGTATTAAGAGATGGACACAAGAAGAAAATTAGCTCAAATTAGCAGCAATATTAGTCTGCTCGAAAAAGCAGGAAAAAGCACACATTAAAAATAGTGGAATATAGTCTCATAAATAATAGTTAAATTGATATCTGCAAGACCTGAATACTGTCAGCGTCACCCCCCTTTAGGTGAGATTTAACTAGAATGACAATAGTAAAGATAGCTAAAGATGATCGCGTCGAGATAATAAATTATTTAATTCAAAACAGAGTAAGATATTCTCATAAATATCATTGGCGTAGAGATTTGTCAAGAAAAGGACTTCGTCAGTACGAAAATATTTGCGGCTGGAGTAGTAAAAACAAAAATTTAAGATGGCGTTTTTAATGCTTTAGGTGTTATAAAAACTGTGTCCCCTTTAGCAGGTGTTGTGTACTGTCCCCCTTGCTTGAGTACAACGCACAAAACGGTCGTATAAAGATGTGAAACCTGTACGGAAAGTGCTTCTTTGTCCAAATCGTGCGCCACATCGGCCTGACTGTCGGTGATGACGTCAAAGCGTTCGTCGTCCTGTGAATTTCTGCACTTCGTCGTTTTGTGGCAGGTTCATATTAATATTGTAAAGGCTTGTCACTTGTGATTTTTTTTTTTTCTTTTTGCAGCAAAGAATTTTCCGCGTTTTAGATTTCAATGAAGTCCACGCGACAATTTTTGTTGGGGAGTCTAGGTGTGCGGGGCAACCTTTGCACACACTTCCCTCTGCTTAAAAACACTCTGGGGTATACATTGAACGCTTGATTTAGTATATTCGGCGGTTATAAGCCGGGAATAAAATCAGTTCGGAACCTTTAGCGCAGATGGTGTAAGACTAGAATATGCGAAAGTCTTTAATGGTATATGAGGAGAGTAAGAAATTGGAGTCGAGCAAGAAGACAGCATGTCATCAAAACTACTCTTAGTACTCATAGAGAATGTTGAAAGGTCATTCATTAAACTGGAAAAACGAAAGAAGAAATACGTCTTACAAAACAGTTCTAAACACTGCAGTTATACGAATGAAATTATACCGTTAGTCTTCTGTTCAAGAGTGGAAGGGCTTAAAAGAGCAAGTTCGAAAGTGGGCTTGACAATCGGTTGTAACATACTGAAATCCCGAAGAGAGATTAAGAGTGCAGTAATGTAACAGTTCAGGCTTTTGTTTGGAACAGTGAAAGACAGCGACTGAATGGACAACAAAAGAAATCAACGGAAGAGTAAAGATTGTATGTAATACTTTTGGTAAACAACATAGGTTTTTAAAACTAGTCGTCCAATATACCGGAGAAGGAACGATCGCAATGAGCGAGTATTTCCAGTTTCGACTTTAGCTGTTGAATGGGGAACATTCAGTGCAAAAACGATACAAAAGAGGGTAGCTTAGTGGGTATTGGGGAGACGCGTAACATGAAATACAGGAGCGACAGAAAGCAAATGAGCCAGGCAACAGACCGCATTGAAATGTGTAGTTACGACTACATGTGGCAGTGAAATGGTCGTGGTCGCTACCGCCGCCGTCTGGAATTAACCTTATTCTGAAGAAACTTTAGCTGGCCCTAAAGATTATCAGTATCAGATTGTGTCACCAAATATTCTCCTTTGCACAACAGATCAGGCAGTGAGCAAAATACAGTTAGGAGGAATGGCATGCGATAGCTGTGAAAGGCAAATAACAGCTCGCTGATTTCCCTCCTACTTCGGGGTGATAGTACTGTGTACAGTAGAAAAATTATTAGAGCAGCCAGCACATTGCCATAGTAACTTCTGTGTACATACGGGAGAGGCATAGGAAGGACTGAGTGACTCATCAACGTACTGATAAGGTGTCACACTGCAAGGGTGCCACACCACGATGTCTACAGGGCACCTTCGAGGTGACAGAAGCTGTGAAACAATAACAATAGATTCCACAGTTGCAGTTTGTCCGTGACATAGTATGATGAACGTAATTAGATCGTGCAAACTAAAAAATGTAAAAGTCTACAAAACACGGTATGTCTGTGCATAGGTACTCTCATCCTACGGCACATTAAGAAATTAATTACCAGTGCGTTCCCTAAGTGACGCTTGTGGTGAAAGAGATTATGCTATTTGTGTTGCTTTTAAACTAATTCATCATCTGCTGCGTTTATGAAATAAATTATTATTTCGATAACTTAAAATAAGAGCCGAGAATCAAATATCTGAGACTGTATTTTAAGCTCTCTCTCTCTCTCTCTCTCTCTCTCTCTCTCTCCCTCTCCCTCTAAGAAGGGAAATTTATTTATTTATTTATTGAGTTCTCTAAGAAGGGAAATTTATTTATTGAGTTCCATGATCGCGCAGCCGTCATGTTACAGCTAGGATAGTTAGGAGGATGATATTTCGTTTCTTCGTTAACAGGCAAGCCTGGCTCTTTGATATATTTTTTCTTCAACTATGCTTTCACAATAACTGTTGCCGGAGCACGTGGGAATTCAGATATACGTAACTTTTTTTTTCGGTTGACGAGTTTTTAAGTTCGGATTCACAAGGGACGAAATACATTGCATACTTGTGGTCAAAAGAGAGGGAGCTGCCTTAGCCGGGTCATCAAGCGCAAATCTGTCCACCAATTATTTTACTGTGTACGTGGAATTACCATGGTTTACCGATTATTCACTGTTGTAGCCCACAAACTTCTGAAAATAGCAGATTGAACTATAGGAACGGCCATCAGAGGGCGCTTTGAGAACGTAGTGGAGGTGGGGAAAGAAATGGTAGTATTTGCTATGGACGAAAATGTCATAGACAGAAACTCATTTATGTCAATGAGTAAATGAACCTAATGATAGTGACATATTGCAGAAGCCCTTAAAAATCACAACTTTGATAGTTGAGATAGCCGTAGCTATTCACAGTTAATACAGAAGTTAATTGTGGAAATGGATACTGTCTCACCAATTTTTGATATCTATATTGCAGTTGTCCGCAAAGCCTGTGATGTAAGCCATTGTGCTATAGACGATATTGATAACTTTAATCAAGCCAATTGTAATCACCTGTGTTAGATGTAATTAGGCTGTTCAGATGCTGAGGCGGAAAGGAATATTTGCTTGAAGTCCGCTAATATTTCAGCAATTATTTGTAATCAGAACTGCGTTGATTAATTTTTACCTTATTCGTTTGTGTACTGTTAGTGACGGAGGAGTAGATACGATGTTTTTAATAATGGTTTTTAAACACGACACACATTTCTGTTGTTCAGAACATAACTTTCCAGAAACTTAAAAGTCTTTCATATATTTATTCAGGCAATCGTTGTAATGTTGACGGGAGAAAAGTGGGTACACACTGCAAAAATATCGGTAAGAATGGACATCTGACTCATCGCTCGACTGGTTCATTACATTCTCTGTAGGTCGTGACGTGAAATGTTGGGTAGAAGCGAACGTCGTCACTGCATTTTTACCTTCAGTGTTGTGCCGTCTTTATTGGGATAACATCGTTTTACCAGGAGGATAATAATAAAAAGAACTTAACTCTGGTCTTATCCTTTGTAGTTCAAGTTTGAGATACAACTCAGTTGGACAAGGTTGCCGTTGAAACTCGATCAGAGACTTGCTGAAGGAAGCATTCTGTAATTGGCTTGAACTGATTTATGGAAATCGTGAGAAGTATAAATTGGTAGGCGTTCGAATCCGGTACATCTGGAACGCAAACCCACCATTTTTACCCATGCGCCATGCCGTTTGCTACTGGGCTTGGGGAATTCTAGACCGTGTACCATCTAGATTTCAGATGGATTGACGAAACTGGGCGATTAAAACTGTTCTCTTAGCATGAAGTCGATCTCTTATCTTTGCCTTCGCCAGCTTTTCTTGTTAATGCAGTATCTGAGAAAGGCACATAGCGGTGAATATCGACCCGAAACACATTTATAATAGGGCTGTTTACTTGCTACCTGCGAACACTATTTTTTACCATTTGTTCGAGCTGCTCAACAGATTCCTAAACTCCATGACTTTCCAGTTCCAGTACAATCGGCCTCTGGCGACGTCGTCTTCAAAGGAACGTTAACCGCAACAAAAATACTTCGCCACAGAAATTGTCTGTAATGAAACTGAGCAAGGTGTAAAGCGAGACCAAAGCCAAGAGTGTTAGTCACATAGTAACCGATACAACTGCTAGGTAACGATCGATCAGACAGATGCGCTCTAGACAGAGGACCCCGCCGTAGTGGTTCATCGCTATCAAATATCCGGCACTTTCTTCGAGTGGCTTGTGGCAGGATGTTTTCCCTGGCTGATCCCCAGGCTCCGGTGTCTTTCCTGTGGCGTCCCGTTGTTTACGAGATGACGACGCCGGCGCCACACTTTCCCCCTACACGTGCCCGCGTCCGTGAGAGCTGGAACAACCGCACCGGCCTTACTCTCTACCCCTTAAGACAATAGTCCCGCACGGAAGCGGCGGCGAACAGTTCCTTAACCAGCCTCAGATGTGCATCACAATTAGTCCGTATGCGTGCTCCGTATACCGATGGTTCGATTTCTGAGTCGGCGAACCTAATACGTTCGGTGCAGTAAAAAAAAAATTATAAAAATAGATTGATAATGTCAGAGCTAAATGGCGGCCGACGAATTGAACAGAATCTCCCATACGTCCGTAGGTCGCAAATACACCGTTGTGGAACTACGGCCGCACATCTTTAGCTAATCTGCATCTATGAGAGCTATTCGGAAAGTAAGGAACAATCGGTCGTGAAATGGAAAGCACAACGAAAATAATAAAATTTCCAACTGCAACAATTAGCTTCTCTTTCCACCTACTTCTGCTGAAATGTGTTCTTTCTTTTTGAATCACAGCTTCAAGCCAAGCTAGTGTCGTGATTACTGGAAGTTGTTGGCTGACCACTTTCCCCACCTTGCTTGAACAGAACTGATGCAGGATCTTAAGCGATAATAAAGATAGACAGGAACGTCTGCAGATTGAATCGTAAATTTAACTGCACACTGATTGGAGACAGGTTGCTGCTGGAAATTGCGGAGCCGTGTTTTCATGCTGAGTGCTCGTTAATTCGGCTGATTGCGGAAAATTTGTTATTTGCCAAGTAAAGCTTATTAAGAAGTACTGGACGTTGTACATATTCGATAACTGCAGAACGTCTGCCAACTGCACTACTCTTGTAAGTTTCCGCTAGTGTTCCGGAACCAGCAAGAAATTTCTTTTGCATTGCGTAATCACCGGGTGTCGATTAAGTATTAAATCTCATAAAAAATAACGGAATTCTTTTACCGTCTAGAATAACGATATAGAACGTTAAATTACACTTGAACTGCGAACATACTCTTATTCGTGCAAAGAACGGGTTTCAACTACCCTTACAGCCATCCTGAGACAGTATTGCAGTTGTTAAACCACATGAGAGTCAAATACCGTATTGCTTCCTTAGAGATGGCCACAGTCTGTTTTCTTGCCGATCCTTGTTCAACCCATCCAAAGACCTCGATGGGGGCGTGAAATTTCTTTGCTTCCACTACCGTCAGAAATTAATCGAGCTGTTTGACTAGAGGAGAAATAAATTTATTTTCTACTTAGGGAATAATCGTATGGTGGCGTGGCTAAGGCGACAAACAGTCATCAAACACAAGTGGTCTAGCGTAACTTCTGCTCTTAATCGAATATCATCTACATGTTTTCGTAAAATGTAGCGTTTTCTGGGTAATTCTGACGTAACAACACTGATTACACAAGAACATGAATAAGCTCTTATCCAGGAGGATACAGACCTGTACTATGAGCATTTCGATATAAAAATATAAACTCGGTATCAGTTAAGAGATTAATTTCTTTGCGGTACTAGGGGATATTACATGAGTTACTGTGTAATCCATGCTGTTGCACTTGCCATTCTGAATGAAACTGCGTGATATTGTGTTCGCTTACATGCGGACTTGTCGGTATAGACAGACTTAATTGCAATCATCTCACATATTCGTGGTATGTATGATGTCATTTAGACATGCTTTTACGCAACCATATTCATTTCACTAGGATATTCACCAGCCGTTCCTTTCTATTGAATTTTGTCTTTAAATGAATGTGTGTCTTTTGTGGAATTACAAAATATTGGAAGAAACTGCCAAGTTGAAGGCAAGTTGAAGGCAGTGACAGTGTAGATTATAGTAGTTGTCAGACTACCAATTATAGCGTAAAATTGACAACTAGAATGGAGTATCGTAGAAATTCTAATAAATAGTTCGGCTGTGTTATTTTCAGAATTGTTGCGAGTACAGCTATATACAGTTTTAAAAAAGTTGGAGCTAGTAATTATTTGTAATTCGTAATGGTATTGCTATTTAGTTCAGCGAAAGTGATTCAGTCGGTTTGTCTGCTTGGCACTGAAATTTACAGCAGTAAGAATTAACATGAAGACTACAGTCCCGCCGCGCAGGATTAACCGAGCGGTCTCAGGCGTTGCAGTCGTGGACTGTGCGGCTGGTCACGGCGGAGGTTCGAGTCCTCCCTCGGGCATGGGTGTGTGTGTGTGTTTGTCCTTAGGATAATTTAGGTTAGGTAGTGTGTAAGCTTAGGGACTGATGACAATAGCAGTTAAGTCCCATAAGATTTCACACACACATTTGAACTAAAGTCATCTTTGGCGATGCGGGGGCGTACGTAAAGTTTGGTGGAAAGGTGCCGCATAGAGGGAGGGACGTAACCATCGTCTCTATCTGCACTTGGTAGTCACTCACTACCTTTTGAGTGTCTATTTTCGTAGGTATAAACACTATCGTAGGGTCATTGTGACGGGCTCTGGGCAGCAAAACGTGCATGTCAGTCACCAAATGTTTCTTTTTATTGTGCTACTTCATTGTAACATCGCAAGCTGCCTCTGTAAGTATAGTTGAAACTGGTGTGCAATGTGGGGAAGAGAGACTGGCGGCAGCTTGTCGAACAGTGAATGTGTGATCTCTTCGGCCTACTTCTGGTATAATTTGTTGCACAAAGGAGCTTGAAGGAAACTAATAAGTGACAATAATAATGCTACATAAATCTATTTATGCTGACCTATTAGTATGCAATTGTTTGGCCGTTAATGTACGATCATATAGCTCTAGGCCACAATCTGATGCTCATATAACAAAAATCAGCAAAGATACATTGTCGTATGATTATAAAAATTTTAGTGACGAGCCTATTGCTTCCGAATCATAAATTTTTCAAATGCTTTAAACATTTGTAACAGAAAATACAGAGAAAAACAAAATAATAGCCGGGATGCATCGTGAGTTAATCATCAAGGCTATTAACAAGCGAATTTTTATAGCTGCTAATGATGATGATGTGCTGATAATGATAAGTCTGAAGAGACTTAAGTAGAAGCGTTGTAGAAAGCTGCGGTACAGTGTGCTGATGCTGTGTGGCAACATACCTAAGTACTAAACAGCAATATAACAAATAAAATGATGCAATTTCAAAGAGCCTACTGGTCACATACAGATATGATTTTATGTGTATGGACTGAAACGGCGAGTGAAAATTTATTCAAAGCCATCAGTCTAACCCGTGGCACAGCGGTTCACACACATACACGGATTACCCTGGCACGCCTCCCTCCTCGCACCTGGCTAGTAAGCAGGAGACACGGGTTTGATTCCCGGCTCTGGTACAAATTTTCACTCGCCGCTTCAGTCCATACACATAAAAACCCATATAACAAGCCTATATCAAGGAATTCTTCCGTGTAGAGATTAAAACCAGCAATATAACTCAGGCACGGGCTCCACTTATCAGATTTTGATCTCTAGTATCGCATCTTTATCGCAACTAAAGAAATTATTTGCACGGCTGAAGATAGGTGGATACACAGTCGAGGACGCTGTAATGACGTGGTAGAGACTCAAGGTGATACAGCAATTCTGGAGATGAAGCAGAAAGGATTGATAGAAGTCAGAATGGAATGCACCGAAAAATATAAGCCAAGTCGTATCATCGGAGCTATTTTTTATATTCTTCAGACTAGCTTGCTGGAAACTATACTATGTCAACGTTTGAGCCCTAATACGAACACCTGACGTTCATAAAAAAATAGACGGCCCTATGCTTCAGACACATAAGTAATAACGCGGAAAGGATAATTCGTGAAAAACAGTCCTACAAGCATTCGCTAGTGTTTCACATCTTTACAATTATTCACAGCCCCACCACTAGCAATGACTAAATGGTAACGGCTCCTCGGGGCTCAGCCAGATCTCCGTAACGAGGTTAAACGGTGGTCAGGACGGCCACGGTCAGCGCATGTAGTTTCGTCTCCCATGCAAGCGCGATTTCGCTACAGACCTTAAAGATTTCCCTAGAAGATCATCCATCTGTCTCGGTACTTTAATCCACTAAGTGGGGTTTCGCAGTCGCACCGAGGCCAACAGCTTTCACTGAAGGCCTTCTGGAGCAGCTTTTCGGGCGAGATAGCGTGTCGTTCTGAATCTAATTTCATTGCGATTAGCATCGCTCTCGCTAATTAAAATGAACCACAACAATCAAAAGTCCTTACGACTTCCGAGATGATGCAACCTTAGTCACTATTTCCTGCCTGATGTGAGAAGGTTATTACAATGCGTTCTCTGAGTGCTATCAGCTGATATATCAATTGGAAGTTATTTTGTAAGCAACCATCTGTATGCAAGAGTACGGGTGTTCCAAATATTCAAGAGCCATGTTAACTATCCAAAAGCGTGTGGTGCTGCTTAACGTGAAACCTTTTCTATGCTATGATACATCTGTGATGAATATCGAAAAATCGCCCTACAGATCTTCCAGGGACAGGGAACAGAGGATCTACATGTCAAAATTAAAACATGGACATCGATTAGAGACATGCCTAGTGAAATACAGTAATTTTCAAAACTGTCTACACGTGGTTGGCTGCTTTTCCTTACTAAATCCCAAAAGGCTAATTCGCGCAGATAATCAGTGACATTGGTTATCAGAGGAGATAGTTACGAAACACGAACGAAATGCGGAAAATCATATTTAGCTATAAACATACGAAACGTTGATACACGAAGTGTGTTCCACCGAACGTTTCGAGTTCTGCTACATTCCACTGGTGCGTGAAAAAAAAAATTTCTAAGCTCGGATTTGGAGCAAACTCCAGGAAACGAACTGGAGTAATGAGATTGTATTAGGTGATCATAGAACGTATTTTAGACATTCCATTACTACTGTAGCATCATTCAGTAAGTGCATTGTGAAAAATATCAGCGAAAGGGTAAAAGATAATTCAAATTCTGCAGTATAAAAGTAGTTTATAAAGTGTTGAAATAAAATGTTTGGTAAAGTCTTTTCTGTAAACTTTGAAGTGCTGTGGAATTGACAGGTTTACTGTAAAGCTTGATAGATATAGTATTATCGTACTCCTTTACACTCGTCGTATAACACGTAATTCCTGGAAGTTCGCCTGTCCATTTCCTTGCTGAAATTATGCGGATATCTCATATGTTCATGTATCACACTAAGTGTGAAGAGAGAATTTTATATTTATTACTGGACCACGAGCGGAACACTTACATCTTCGTCAGTTCTTAAACAGCAACCAGATACGCCAGATGTTTAAATTTTGGAACTTTCAATTTCATGCAGTTGGACTCCTCGTTTCATCATAAACATTTGGAATATTTGCTAGATTACATCACGACTCTCACCTCGACCAGAGGTTTAGTGATCACGAATTATGTAATGGAAGGAACAGTTGTGAGTCTTATAATTTTTGATCTTTTTATTCTTGTCAATAGTGCTACGTGCTACACCATCGAAAGTGTCGAGAGTCCGGTTGCAGAGAAAAAAAAATTCAAGTTAGGAGAGAGAAAGTCTAAAAGAATGTATAGTATATTATTTCCCAGTATTAATATGACTGGTCCAGAGGTTAGCTGATGATGATTTCGATGATTATGATGATGATCTGCAGAGTTTGTCTGTAAAAGAAAAGGTAATAGTAGAAGGGGTTTGCATAAATAAATGAAAGTGTGTGTGTGTGTGTGTGTGTGTGTGTGTGTGTGTGTGTGTGTGTATGTGTGTGTAAGGGGCAGGGGAGTGGGGGGAGGGTACGAGCGCACAAAATGCAATAGAAAAGATGGCTAAAATACATGAACATACGTACACTTCGCGTCAAAGAATGGCTACGTATTAGCATTAGTTACCATCTTCTTAAAAGTATTGAAGGATGTGTACGACAGTGGATTCAAACACATTTGCATTGGATGAAATTATTAAAGGTAAAACGTTGTTGTGCGCTTCTAATGTTTCTTTATTCTTTTCAGAGGGAAATGTTTCATCGATATTGTTGATTAGTTTTTCAATGACTTTGATGTAGTTTCCGGCCTGATGCCATAGCAACGCGTTTGCAAGCCTAATTGACCTGGAATATACAGCAGAAATATGATCAGGTTGTCTGAGAAATGCCCAACGACCAGGCTCCAATCGAAGTTGTCTCAGTGGTGCCTGACACCAATGTCTTCCCGATCGGAAGATGAACTACGTCCAATGCTGAAAACAGGGAACGCGATTTGTACCGCTCTTACGAAAATACTCTTCTGCCCTTCTGCACATGAGAAGAAACAATCCGTTATGGTCGCTATTATAAAAGCTCCTGCTCGCTAACTTCAGTAGTTATGTGCGTGTGACACACTCATGCTCGCTATCTGTTCTTGCATCTTACGGTTTCACATTTCTCTACAAAATGGATGCGTAGTCACAAGTCAGTTTTCACTGAGGTATCTCAAATCATTCAAAACACAGACCTGTTTGTAGGGATATTGTTCCTGTATTTATGTAGCATGGGCGAAGATGAATTGGACTGGTTGAAACCCGTTCGGAACGTAATTCACTGCGCATTTCGTCATTTTGTGGCCGTCGTAGATCACTGTATGGTGTAAAGCAAACAGCGTCTGATACATGCAAACGCGTCGCTCACGTAACAGCAGAGTATAAACAATCGGTTAACCTTGGTAGTAACGTAAAAGGCATGCCACTGAACGTCGAACCGGTTTCGTCACGGTCAGCTCCTTGTCTGCCCTCAGGTGGCCAGCCTTACGGGAATATCGTACTCTAGTTGGTTTCCTGGAGTTTGCTCTAAGTCCGAGCTTAGAATTTTTTTTTTTTTTTCACGCACCAGTGGAATGTAGCAGAACTCGTAACGTTCGGTGGGACACACTTCGTTTATCGACGTTTCGTATGTTGGCTTTTTCCTCTTCTACTTAACGATACTAACGAGGTGGGGCAACGTTTAACGCCTGGACTGACACCGGGACGAGCGGGTTTCTACCACCTACCGGATATCCAGAGTTAGGCTCTGTGGTTTCTTCAGCTTGATTAAGTCGAAAGCTGGAGTTTATCCTTTGGAAACGACGTGACTAATTTTCGATTCAATTCTGCTCCAGTCTGAGTTCGTGCTGGAGCCAGAATGATGTCGACGACAAAACGTTAAATCTTATCATATTCCCTTCACATTTACGGTAAGTCGCTTCCTTATTTTAGCATGGCGATAGTGCAACATCTAATTCAACAAAATGCATCTGCGCATTTCTCGTAACCGTCGTGTTAGAGCGTCTCTAATATCATTATCGTAGTTTGAGGAAGAGGGGAAGTAATAATGGCGCGGTGTTACATGTAAATGACGGGCTGGTTTCGCCAGTTCTCAAAATTGGATTTTTACCAATGGGAGATGGTCTCACCATCAATGAGCAATGATATGTCCAGACACTTTCTTCTTCGTTTATTGCATGTTTCTTGTGAAGTCGGATGGAGAAATGTAGGGTCCCCCTGAGTAGGTCAGTCGTGCACTACACGCAGGAAGCGGCTACAAGGGTAGCGGAGTACGTGTGGAATGCACATGTGGGTTTTTAGGTTAGAGAATTCCCTCCCTAGGCCCGACAAGACGCCTCTTGAGACTCGGCAAGGTAGGAGTAAGCAAAATGCAACAGGGAATAACAATATTAATGTGCTAATAGTAAACTGCAGGAGCGTCTATAGAAAGGTCCCAGAACTGCTCTCATTAATAAACGGTCACAATGCCCACATAGTACTAGGGACAGAAAGTTGGCTGAAACCAGATGTAAACAGTAATGAAATTATAAACTCTGATTGGAATGTATACCGCAGAGACAGGCTGGACAGTGAAGGGGGAGGCGTGTTTATAGCGATAAGAAGTGCAATAATATCGAAGGAAATTGACGAAGATCCGAAATGTGAAATAATTTGGGTGAAGGTCACGATTAAAGCAGGCTCAGACATGGTAATTGGATGTCTCTATAGGCCCCCTGGCTCAGCAGCTGTTGTGGCTGAGCACCTGGATAATTTGGAAAATATTTAGAGTAGATTTCCCCACCATGTTATAGTTCTGGGTGGAGATTTTAATTTGCCGGATATAGCCTGGACGCCTCAAACGTTCATAACGGGCGGCAGAGAGAAAAAACCCAGTAAAATTTTTTAAAGTGCTTTATCTGAAAACTACCTTGAGCAGTTAAACAGAGAACCGACTCGTGGCGATAACATATTAGACCTTCTGGTGACAAACAGACTCGAACTATTTGAAACAGTTAACGCAGAACAGGGAATCAGCGATCATAAAGCGGTTACTGCATCGATGATTTCAGCCGTAAATAGAATTATTAAAAAAGGTAGGAAGATTTTTCTGTTTAGCAAAAGTGACAAAAAGCAAATTTCAGAGTACCTGAGGGCTCAACACAAAAGTTTTAAGTAGAGCTAGTGTTGAGGATCAGTGGACAAAGTTCAAAACCATCGTTCAATATGCGTTAGATGAGTATGTGCCAAGCCAGATAACTGCTGCGGAAGCAAAGGGAATTTCACAGCAAACATAAATATAGCCAACGCCTTGCAGACAAACAAACATTACGCGAAGCGAAATGTAATGCGAGGAGGGCCATGCGAGAGGCGTTCAATGAATTCGAAAGTAAACTTCTATGTACTGACTTGGCAGAAAATCCTAAGAAATTTTGGTCTTATGTCAAAGCGGTAGGGCCGGACCGGTTGGCCGAGTGGTTCTAGGCTCTACAGTCTGGAACCGCGCGACCGCTACGGTCACAGGTTCGAATCCTGCCTCGGGCATGGATGTGTGTGATGTCCTTAGGTTAGTTAGGTTTAAGTAGTTCTAAGTTCTAGGGGACTGATGACCTTAGAAGTTAAGTCCCATAGTGCTCAGAGCTATTTGAATCAAAGCGGTAGGTGGATCAAAACAAAATGTCCAGACACTCTGTGACCAAAATGGTACTGAAACAGAGGATGACAGACTAAAGACCGAAATACTAAATGTCTTTTTCCAAAGCTGTTTCACAGAGGAAGACTGCACTGTAGTTCCTTCTCGAGAGTGTCGCACAGGTGACAAAATGGTAGATATCGAAATAGACGACAGATGGATAGAGAAACAATTAAAATCGCTCAGAAGGGGAAAGGCCGCTGGACCTGATGGGATACCAGTTCGATTTTACACAGAGTACTCGAAGGAACTTGCCCCCCTTCTTGCAGCGGTGTACCGTAGGTCTCTAGAAGAGCGTAGCGTTCCAAAGGATTGGAAAAGGGCACAGGTCATCCCCGTTTTCAAGAAGGGACGTCGAACAGATGTGCAGAACTATAGACCTATATCTCTAACGTCGATCAGTTGTAGAATCTTGGAACACGTATCATGTTAGAGTATAATGACTTTTCTGGAGACTAGAAATCTACTCTGTAGGAATCAGCATGGGTTTCGAAAAGGACGGTCGTGTGAAACCCAGCTCGCGCTATTCGTCCACGAGACTCAGAGGGCCATAGACACGGGTTCACAGGTAGATGCCGTGTTTCTTGACTTCCGCAAGGCGTTCGATACAGTTCCCCACAGTCGTTTAATGAACAAAGTAAGAGCATATGGACTGTCAGACGAATTGTGTGATTGTATTGAAGAGTTCCTAGATAACAGAACGCACGATGTCATTCTCAATGGAGAGAAGTCTTTCGAAGTAAGAGTGATTTCAGGTGTGCCGCAGGGGAGTGTCGTAGGATCGTTGCTATTCACAATATACATAAATGACCTTGTGGATGACATCGGAAGTTCACTGAGGCTTTTTCCGGATGATGCTGTGGTGTATCGAGAGGTTGTAACAATGGAAAATTGTACTGAAATGCAGGAGGATCTGCAGCGAATTAACGCATGGTGCAGGAAATGGCAATTGAATCTCAATGTAGACAGGTGTAATGTGCTGCGAATACATAGAAAGAAAGATCCCATATCATTTAGCTACGATATAGCAGGTCAGCAACTGGAAGAAGTTAATTCCATAAATTATCTGGGAGTACGCATTAGGAGTGATTTAAAATGGAATGATCATATAAAGTTGATCGTCGGTAAAGGAGATGGCAGACTGAGATTCATTGGAAGAATCCTAAGGAAATGCAATCCGAAAACAAAGGAAGTAGGTTACAGTACGCTTGTTCGCCCCCTGCTTGAATACTGCTCAGCAGTGTTGGATCCGTACCAGATAGGGTTGATAGAAGAGAGAGAGAAGATCCAACGGAGAGCAGCGCGCTTCGTTACAGGATCATTCAGTAATCGCGAAAGCGTTACGGAGATGGTAGATAAACTCCAGTGCAAGACTCTGCAGGAGTGACGCTCAGTAGCTCGGTACGGGCTTTTGTTGAAGTTTCGAGAACATACCTTCACCGAGGAGTCAAGCAGTATATTGATCTCTCCTACGTATATCTCGCGAAGAGACCATGAGGATAAAATCAGAGAGATTAGAGCCCACACAGAGGCATACCGACAATCCGTCTTTCCACGAACAATACCAGACTGGAACAGAAGGGAGAACCGATAGAGGTACTCAAGGTACCATCCGCCACACACCGTCAGGTGGCTTGCGGAGTATGGATGTAGATGTAGAAGTCTCAGGTGTCCAATATTTTCGTGAGGAAACCGTTCAGATCTGTTGACATCTGAGCACGGAGAAAAGTTTGGGCACTTTCCTTCTTTCCCAAGAGCTTCCGTGGCTGAAGTGTTGAAATTGCTCAGTTTGACTTTGCAGATTAAAACCTTAATGGAAGTAGACTGCTTGAAGCACTCGAAATTCAATCCATTCTGCTTTCCTCTCGCGGGCCCTTACTTATCTGTCCGCGAAAATAAATTGCGTTTTTATTACGGTGCTCTGCACTGAAATACATTGGCAAAACATGTTAGTTATCGCTTTTTATTCTTGTAATGCACTCTCGAATATTGTATAAGAGGCAGCCTCAAATGGGTTTATTATGTCATAAGATAATATTGACAGCAAATCTGAAACAAGATTTGATTAAACTGATCTACGGAAATTGTCGTGAGAATGATGCAATTTTTCTCACGAGTGACCATTAGCGACGAAAATTATTTTCCTTTAACTCTATGTTGATACCTTTCTACAGGGAATCACATTGCTAGTAGGAAGCATTAATGTATATTATTTCAAAATGATGCCACGCTAGCAGTGTTAGTGATAATCTAGCCGTCTAGTGCTCGGTAGATGTGGTCTTCAGCACTAAACCAGTTCCGTAATATTTCGTTAATCAGATGGAACTTATCACTAAATTCCTTAGTGAGCCATCAAGTGCCAAACTGCTTTATAAATCTTTTTAATCTACTAATGTGATAGTGTTTAGAAACTTCGTATTGTTTGTCGTAAAGTAGGTTTTGCCGCAAAAAATCCGTAGTTGTTTTACAGCTACGATGTAGGTCTACATATGTATGTGTACTTTGCTCACATGAGCATTGTCCTGACTAAGCATTCGTTACAGTGCAGTTCTAATTTTTCCAATTCAGTGTGTCGTCTGCTACTCTTGAAATAAATGTGTAAATGCATAAATATGTTCAACAGTTGCTGGAGAAGTAGGAATATATTACGCCGTGTTGAATTATGGGGTGACAGTCGTCTTCGAAATTTGTCAGAAGTATGACAGTTGAAACAGTGATTCTTTCTAAGACGCGTGCCACACAATTTGTTTCTTCGACAAATTATTAAACTTGCCATATCATTTGTAAAATTAGAGAACAGTTAACTATTTTGAATTGCAAGCTTATGTTCGGAAACAGTGTTCTGTAAGAGGAGGAGGAGATTAATGTCCCGTCGACGAGGTCATTAGAAATGGAGCGTAAGCTATGGTTAGGGAAGGACGGCCTAAGGAAATCGGCCGTGCCCTTTCGAAGGAACCATCCCGGCATTCGCCTTAAGCGATTTAGGGGAATCACGGAAAACCTAAATCAGGATGGCCGGACGGGGTTTGGACCGTCGTCCTTTCGAATGCGAGTTCAGAGTGTTAACCACTGAGCTGCCTTGCTCGGTGTCGTCCCGTTAGTGTGTTGTAAACCGTCTATAAAGGGCTTTAAGGTGACATGAAGACAATGTGTAAAAATCAACGCATAGCAGTGTTCCTGTTCATAGTGCACTATTGTAATACCGGGGCACGCAATAGAGAGTCCACTTGTGAAGTAGTACCCTGTGTGAGTAGAAGGAGAGAAGGGAAGAGTGAAACCCGGTGCCGGTATATGGAATATGGTCTGCTCCTCGCCAATAGCACCAAGTGGGCCGCCGAGAGTCTTCATCTGACGGACGGATCACCATCAACAGTGTTACATGCCTTCACTTCATCACACACTGCGGAGAGGTTTGGAGTTTAAACCAGGACACTGGCGCAGAGTCTGGCGATCAGGAACTTCACGCCACCACCTGTCCTCCCCATGTCGGCCAAATATCGGCAGTGAAAATTTTTTGCACTACCAGGATTCGAACCGAAACATCTTGTTCATTTCAAAGGTTAATAAATTTTTTTTAAAAATGAGAAACTTTTTTTTAAACCATACTAGAATTAAAAACGACTTAGTATTGTCAAAACGTCGAAGAAAGACAGCACCATTGTGTTAAGTCTTTCGCAGAACATTTATTCACTTGGTGTTCCACGGAATAGGCTAGGAAACGTGGAATTACGTAATCGAGGCTTGCAGTGTCGTAATAATGATGGTACGCCGAAAAAATTATAATGCTTTACAAACGTTTTACTAAGTAAATTTATGTTACGGAGGGTTTTCATAAACTACGCAGTGCGTTATCTGAGTTATAAAATGAGAAATCATGCCAAACAAGATGAATGTGAAGACCCAGTAACAATGTCATAAGTTAGTCTCACTTCTTGTACTTGTTACGCAAGAGCTGAAATGCGTAGTTTCACACCGCCGCTACAGCAACATTTTGTACAGTGCTCGTGCACTCGTCCCACTCTATTGGAGCGGCAGTTACAGCTTACTTGACTACTGTCTGTCTGCAAATGAAACTTGTTTTCAATTTTTCATTATTCTGCCTTCACTGGGTTAAGGTGTGTGTCGGCGATAAAGCAATATCTTATGGAGAGGAAGACTAAGTAGGCGTTATGTATACTGTACAGCCGAGTACGTATAGTAACAGAGGACAATCAGTTATGCTTCCTGAAGCTGTCGAGACACAGGACGAGTCAGCTAACGTGGCACTCTACTAGTTTTGTGACGTCACTTCCTGCTTTTTTATGTTGAGGAGCAATTTCATCACGAGAAACATAAAATCAATTCTGCGGCATTTCGGCGACGTGTCACATAAAGTAGAACCAATAGGAGGCAAGAACTCTCCCTACGTCATAAGTAGAAAAGCCGGCAGAAAGCACGATGCCATATGTATTTGTCTTGTTCAGTAGAAGTCCCGTGGTGTCAGAGTACGTCGTTTTAAGGCAACGGCACATTAAAGATTCATGAAAAACGAGTCGTTTTTGTTAGGATCTGTTATAATTAAATGCAAATTTATTTATTTATTTTATTTATACGTCAAGTTCCGTAGGACCAAATTGAGAATCAAATCTCCAAGGCCATGGAACGTGTCAGTACATGAAATTACAACATAAACGAAATAATAGATAAAAATAAATGTTTATGAACCCGAAAAAAGTCAGTCCATAAGTGTAAGTAAAGGCAATCAACAATACAACAAGAATCAGCTTAATTTTTCAAGGAACTCCTCGACAGAATAGGAGGAGTGACCCATGAGGAAACTCCTCAGTTCCGATTTGAAAGCGCGTGGATTACTGCTAAGATTTTTGAATTCGAGAGGTAGCTTATTGAAAATCGACTGCAGCAGTATACTGCACACCTTTTCTGCACAAGAGTTAAGGAAGTACGATCCAAATGCATGTTTGATTTCTGCCGAGTACTAACTGAGTGAAAGCTGCTTACTCTTGGGAATAAGCTAATATTGTTAACAAGAAATGACATTAAGGAATATATAGATTGAGATGGCAATGTCAAAATTGCCAGACTCATGAACAGGGGTCGAAACGAGGTTCGTGAACTTGCACCACTTATTGCCCTAACTGCCCGTTTCTGAGCCAAAAATATCATTTTAGAATGGGAAGAGTTACCCCAAAATATAATACCATACGACATAAGCGAATGAAAATCAGCAAAGTAGACTAATTTTCGTGTCGAATGATCACTTACTTCAGATATCGTTCGAATAGTAAAAATGGCAGCATCAGATCTTTGAACAAAATACTGAACGTGGGCTTTCCACGACAGCTTACTATCTCAACACGTTGAAATATGAACTGTTCAGTTTCTCAAATCACATGCCCATTCTGTGAAATTAAAACGTCAGGTTTTGTTGAATTGTGTGTTAGAAACTGTAAAAACTGAGTGTTACTGTGATGTAGAGTTAGTTTATTTTCTACAAGCCATGAACTTAGATCATGAACTGCTCTGTATGAAACCGAGCCAGTGTTGCACACAAAATCCGTTACTACCAAGCTAGTGTCATCAGCAAACAAATATTTTAGAGTTACCAGTAGTACTAGAGGGCATATCTTTTATATAAATAAGGAACAGGAGTGGTCACAACACTAATCCCTGGGGCACCCCCCACTTGACCGTACCCCACTCAGACCCCACATCAGTCATTCTCAACATTGTGAATAATGACCTTTTGCTGTCTGCTGCTAAAGTAAGAGGTGAACTAATTGTGAGCTACTCCCTTATTTCGTAATGGTCCAACTTCTGGAGCAATTTTTTGTGATCAACACAATCAAATGCCTTAGTTAAATAAAGAAACACATGCCTAGAGTTCGAAACCTTTCGTTTAACCCATCTAGTACCTCACAGAGAAAAGAGAATATAGCATTTTCTGCTGTTAAACGACTTCTAAAGCCGAACCGTACATTTGATAGCAAATCCTGTGATATAAAATGATCAATTATCCTTACATACACAGCCTTTTCAAAAACCTTAGCAAACACTAATGGCATAGAAATAGGTCTAAAATTATCTACATTGTCCCTTTCTCCCTTTTTAAAAATCGGCTTTACTACTGAGTACTTTAATCGTCCAGGAAACTGACCATTCCTACAGGAAAAATTACAAATATGGCTAAATACAGGGCTAACATGTACAGCACAGTACTTTAATATTCTGCTAGGCACTCCATCATATCCATGAGAGTCCTTAGTCTTCAGTGATTTAATTATTGACTCTATCTCCCTCTTGTCTGTATCACAGAGGAGTATCTCAGACATCAGTCTCGGAAAGGCATTTGCCAAGAAAGTTAGGACTCCCTATAGAATCTTCTTTTATTTAATTCACCAGCAATGCTCAGAAAATGATTATTAAATACTGTACATATATCTGATTTATCAGTTGCAGAAATACTTTTACTGCGAACTGACTTTGTCGTCGACCTTGTGCTGCTGACCAGACACTTCCTTCACAACTGACCATATGGTTTTAATTTTATCCTGTGAATTAGCTATTCTATTTGCATGCCACATACTCTTTGCCTTCCCAATAACATTTTAGGCACCTTACAATACTGTTCGTAATGGGCTACTGTAGCTTGATTTTGACTACTTCTAACGTTTTGATATAATTCCCACTTTTTTTCTACATGATATTGTTATCCCACTAGTGAGTCACCCAGACTGCCTTTTACTGCTAGTACCCTGTTTAGAAGATTCTAATGGAAAGCAACTCTCAAAGAGCATGAGAAAAGTGTCAAGCAAAGCATTATATTTGTCATCTTTGTTATCGGCACTATAAACAGCCTGCCACTCTCTATTGCCTTTGGATTAGCTGTCCTACATAGTTTGTAATTATGTGTAACATTTGAGTACAAAAGCCTTCTAGTGTTAAAATTTGTGGATCATGGTCTGAAAGGCCACTCACCGTTTTACTAACAGAATTCCCATCTAGTAATGAATAATGAATAAAAATATTGTCTATGGCTGTGCTACTGCACCCTAGTTGGAAAAAAACACAATCTGCACCAGATCATATGAATTTGAGATATACCAACATCCTTTTTCTTGCGCCATCATATACAGAATTTATATTGAAGTCACCACATATAACTAATTTCTGGTACTTCTCACAAAGTGAATCAAGAACCCTCTCTTAGTTGAGCAGAAATTCTCTGAAGTCAGAGTTAGGGGACTTATAAACAACAACAATTAGAAGTTTATTTTCACTAAATTCAACTGCCCCTGCACAACAAATATCTGTCAGTGGAGTGCCGTGATACGCCTATGGACTCAAATGGAATACTGTTTTTTTACTTACATAGCCACTCCCCCCCCCCCCTCCGCAAAAAAACATTTCCAGTTATTAATCTGTCAGACAAATAGCCCAGAGATACTAACATAAATGTCAGTATACAATTTTCTCCAGCGTGGGTAACAGCTCAAAAATTCATTTAACACTGATGATTCGGAATAGACTCAATGTTAAAGCTATAGAAAGTATGTAGTGATGTAAATGCAAAAAGTGAGAAGTTTGCTTGTAGACTGTACCTGTAACATATATCAATACTCGCAATATTGCTAATTTGAACTAAAGACTATCGTGAAAACTAAACGTCGCAGGTACTGTCAGAACAGGACACAGATTGCGTCTTCTGATAGAATTAAGTACAGAAATTCCACGAATAAAGTAGCTCCTAAGTGAATAGTGCTAATCTGAACAGCTTGTGTATATGCCAGCACCATCTGGAATGGTAAACACTAACGGTTGTAGTAGTAGCAACTGTACTAGTAGTCGTCGTCAAGCTTTCTTGCTCAAGAGCCAATTCCGACGTTCTGAGTTGGCACGTCGGGCCTCATATGCACCGATCTTATTATTGATTTGTAACATACATAAATTAGTACGTTATGAGCCTCCAGTGTACTAGCTGTCGTATGGGTGCAATAAGTTAGCCTCCGGCCCCAAATTACGGAACGTTAAAAAGCTGGCACCATTGGGAACATCCCGCGTCAGCTGTTCTCTGTTTCAAGTTGCTGCCACCCTCAGCGGTGCCGAAGTTGTGACTCTGTAACTGCGTGACGTATTGTTGTTCTGTTGTCTGTGAGAGAAGATGAGTGTGATTAAATTACAATTAAATGATTTATGCAATATGACACACGATCACAAATGTTTGATACACGTTTTGAATGTAATTTTTCTTCTGTTTATTGCATTGTATTACAACAGCTCTAATCTAATTTCATATTCCTTGCGAAAGGTATGTACTGAATGTGAAGATGACCGCTATAATGTGCATTAACTAATCTGTGTTACTTCCGTGTCAAATTTTATGATAGAAACTGATCGGTACGGATCGCGCAGATCCTCTAACCTCGTATTGGCGGCGCTACTTACCCCTCTACCCGTGAGGTAACCCGCAAACTTTACTCAGCTCACAGCATAATTCACGAGTTCTTAAAATATCACTGTCTCTGCAAATATTTTTGTATATTACGCACAGGTTAACTACTCTTTCAAGAAACTCTTAGCCTTAGTTGACATTTCTAATTCAGCTGTCAGTTGCTAGATGCTTGTAAATACGGCTGAGAACCGCGGGCCACACGGAAACTTGAATCGTGCAGCATGCGATCCACGGGCCGCATTTCGACGACCACTAAGCCATACTTTCCACGGCCACGACTTCACCAATTGTGCGAAAACGTATAATTGTTTGATTTGCTATTTTGCTTCTTTATTGTTTGCCAAACTAAGACAGATTTTCTCGTCCTAACCCTGCTGTACTCAATAGCGTGGAAAAGAATATATACCATAGAATGGCTTGACTAGCTCCGCGGTTCTCTGTTGCTTCTAGAAAAGCAGACAGGTTGCAGTGGAAACTCAAAATCAGCCAGATTGCTCAGATGATAGGATTGCGAAAAGTGCAAACCCTGTATGGATTTGGTAACTGTGTGTACTCTCAGGCAGATTAATTCCTGCGCACGGTCGACAAGAACTTGGTCTCATTCAGCTACTATTGGTCCCGTCAATGGAGTGTGCCCAGCTGTCCCTCCGGGCGACCTCGCTTTTTGCCACATCGGCGGGATAACAGGTTGTCGGCCGCACTTCCTGCTCACTGCTGCACCACCTTTCACTAGGGTACCGCGTCCCCTGCGGATGGACGAGCTGTGACGGCGCTTCCTGTTATGGGGTATTGCACCGTTGGTGTCATCTGGCGCCAGACTGGGAGATCTTTCCTATATTCATTTAACCGGATACGACGCAATAAACGCAATTTAGTAATCTGGTCTGACAGTTTACTTGCAGGGGAGATACTTGCTCAATAAATGACTGCATCATACAGTTTCCATCATACAAGAGAAAAATAATTGACAAAACAATTTCAGAAAACTGGACATAGTCATTATTATGAAGGTTTATTTTCTTAGTTCGTCTTCGTCTATCCATAGGCGTCCGAAATATAACTTATGACAAGGGCAGAGGAACAAAGAGCAAAATACCGCGTTTATTCAGAATGTCCACGATTGCACTAAAATTTATTGAATAGGGTGCAGATGATGATATATGCGCCCGGGTTCCCGGGTTCGATTCCCGGCGGGGTCAGGGATTTTCTCTGCCTCGTGATGACTGGGTGTTGTGTGATGTCCTTAGTTTAGTTAGGTTTAAGTAGTTCTAAGTTCTAGGGGACTGATGACCATAGATGTTAAGTCCCATACTGTTCAGAGCCATTTGAACCATTTTTGATGATTTATGATTTTAATGGTAATCTATGTTTATGGTCTAGTAGTTCATAAATTCTTTAGCAGAAAGTATCATATATATATATATATATATATATATATATATATATATATATAAAATAGAAAATTTGTAAATGCTAACATACGATCAGTCTGAAGAATTAAAAAATATTCGTAAATTATTTGCTCGCATCATAACACAAATGCTCTCAAATTTCCGAGTTGTGTTTCTGCTCCAACGCTGTTCTGTAGCACGGAACGTAATACATACGAAATTTTTTAAAGTACTATACTTGAAGACGTCTGACCAAAGTTAAGTTCCTACTCCGTGTTGTTGTTGTTGTTGTTGTTGTTGTGGTCTTCAGTCCTGAGACTGGTTTGATGCAGCTCTCCATGCTACTCTATCCTGTGCAAGCTTCTTCATCTCCCAGTACCTACTGCAGCCTACATCCTTCTGAATCTGCTTAATGTATTCATCTCGTGGTCTCCCTCCACGATTTTTACCCTCCACGCTGCCCTCCAATACTAAATTGGTGATCCCTTGATGCCTCAGAACATGTCCTACCAACCGATCCCTTTTTCTAGTCAAGTTGTGCCACAAACTCCTCTTCTCCCCAATCCTATTCAGTACCTCCTCATTAGTTATGTGATCTACCCATCTAATCTTCAGCATTCTTCTGTAGCACTACATTTCAAAAGCTTCTATTCTCTTCTTGTCCAAACTATTTATCGTCCAACAGTTCAAAATCGATGTCCAAGACACCTGTGAAAGTTTAAGGTCGTTAGCATAGTTCGAGCCACAGTGTTACTCTATCTCCACTTGGTGCAACTTTTCAGAAAAAGATGTCCGAAACTGAGCCGTAAAATTTTCAAAGTACTTTTGAACGTGTCGCTGCCTGACAGAAATCATTGATTGTCCGTGGTTTTGTAAACCTCCTAGCAGACAACCGAGCGACGTGGTCTCGGTGTAGCTCAACTGCCGACTAACTCACATGACCAGATTCCAGCGGCTTATACAGGGGTCGGACAAAAAAAAATCAAAAATTGCGAGAAATGAATGCTTTATCTCTTTGGTATTCGTATGTTTGCTTCTAAAAATCCTGCCTCGTATATTGATATTCATGACATGCCTTACACATTATGTATGAAATGACAAATGTAATGTGGTGGCTTAAACCATTTTAACCCGTACATGTGAAGATGGTCCATGACTGAAACCAGTGGATTTTTTGAGTTTAAAATAAAAACAGATGATGGTCAAACATGCATTTTATACAAATTAGAATTTGTAGCACGAGCTAAAAGCAGACTGAAATCAACAACAACTGGCTTCAGGTTAACCTTAGCATAACGTATTATCTGTGTTTGTGGGTAGACAATGAACTCCAATAAGATTGAAGGTAAATAGTCCAAGCTAGTAGATGATTTACCATGCGAATCAAGCCTCTGTACTAGAGCCCCCTTGAAACGACAATGAAATTAAGCTACAGGTCGGTCTTGGGAGAGAACAAGACACCAGACTCACCGCTATTGCGGCGAATATGAAGTCTCAGACTTTTTAGTATCGCAATGCATACGTAGTTAGCTCTGTTAGTACCCTGCAACTATGTTTGCTTGGAAAAAATTCAGGCGATTATGCCGGGAAGACGTCAAATGCGATAATAGTAATAATAGTGATGTATGTAAAAGCGTTTTTCTTTTTAACAAAGGATATTTTGTTACACAGATGCATATTAAAAGCTATTAAGTTGAAAAGGAAAAAAGTAAGATAATTTGAAAAGCAATCTTACTCTGTCCATTGTGTAATCCAAATGCTGCTCCTTTGTCTGATATTTGCACGCATTTTTGTGAATGGGACTAGTTACATGAAATCGTACAGGACAGTGAGAGGCGAGTTTAGCATAACAAATGTTGTAATTTATTCAGTCATGCTAACAGACTGCCCTAGTAATTGTTTAAACTCTTGAAAACATGACTAACTCTGTACCATGTCCATGCCCATGTCACTGCGACGACGCCTCGTTGCTATACACTATGTGATCAAAAGTATCCGGACACCCTCAAAAACATAAGTTTTTCAGATTAGGTGCAATGTGCTGCCACCTACTGCCAGGTACTCCATATCAGCGACCACAGTAGTCATTATACATCGTGAGAGAGAAGAATGGGGCGCTCCGCGGAACTCGTGGACTTCGAAGAGTGGTCAGGTGATCGGGTGTCACTTGTGTCATACGTCTGCACGCGAGATTTCCACACTCCTAAATACCCCTAGGTCCACTGTTTCCGATGCGATAGTGAACTGGAAACGTGAAGGGACACGTACAGCACAAAAGCGTACAGGCCAACATCGTCTGTTGCCTAACAGAGACCGCCGACAGTTGAAGAGGGCCTGCCAGTGTGGCCGATCGGTTCTAGGCGCTTCAGTCTGGAACCGCGCGACCGCTACGGTCGCAGGTTCAAAACCTGCCTCGGGCATAGATGTGTGTGATGTCCTTAGGTTCGTTAGGTTTAAATAGTTGTAAGTTCTAGGGGACTAATGACCTCAGATGTTAAGTTGCATAGTGTTCAGAGCCATTTGAACAATTTTTTTTTTTTTTTTTTTTTTTTTTTTTTTTTAATTGAAGAGGGTCGTAATGTGTAATAGGCCCACTTCCACCCAGTCCATCACACAGGAATTCCAAACTACATTAGGGTCCACTGTAAGTGCTATGACACTTCGGCGGAACGTGAGAAAACTACGATTTCATGGTTGAGTGGCTACTCATAAGCCACGCGTCACGCCGGTAAATGCCAAACGACGCCTCGCTTGGTGTAAGAAGCGTAAACATCGGACGATTGAACAGGGTAAAAACGTTGTGTGCAGTGACGAATAACGGTAAACAATGTGGCAATCCGATGGCAGGGCGTGGATGTGGCAAATGCCTGGTGAACGTCATCTGCAAGCGTGTGTAGTGCCACAGTAACATTAGGAGGCGTTAGTGTTACGGTGTCTTCGTGTTTTTCATGGAGGAGGCTTGCACCCCTTGTTGTTTTGCGGGGCACTGTCACTGCACAGGCCTACACTGATGTTTTAAGCACCTTCTTGCTTCCAACTGTTGAGGAGCAATTCGAGGATGGTGATAGCATCTTTCATACGATCTAGCACCTGTTCATAATGCACGGCCCGTGGCGCAGTGGGTGCACGACAGTAACGTCTCTGTAATAGATTGGTCTGCAGAGAGTCCTGACCGGAATCCTATAGAACACCTTTGGGATGTTTTGGGACGCCGACTTCGTGGCGGGCCTCACCGACGCGATATCGATACCTCTCCTCAGTGCAGCACTCCTTGAAGAATGGGATACCATTCGCCAAGAAACCTTGCAGCACCTGATTGAACGTATGCCTGCGAGAGTGGAAGCTGTCATCAAGGCGAAGAGTAGGCCAACACCATATTGAATTCCAGCATTACCCGTGGAGGGCGCCACGAACTTGTAAGTCGTTTTCAGGCCGGTGTCCGGATACTTTTGATCACATAGTGTTCATCTTGCCATTTAGTGCCAGAGTTCGGAAGATCCGACTTTAAAGCCCATTCCAGAACATTGATTCAAAGTTCCTGTATACTTCAGACATCTTTCTACACAAATTCTGAGTTACCATCGTGTGCAACACTTCTCCCCCATTATGGCAGAGAAAGATGACGCAAAAGGAAGGAACGAGGATCAAATCCCGTTCGACAATTCACATTTAATACACGACGGATCTTGTTAAACTCCGTGGCAGGTGTTGAATTAAATATTGTACAGGGAGACCGTAACCAGCCATAGATAGTTTAGAAAGCTTTTATTTTATTGTAATGGTCGGTTTCAGACCACCATGTATATTTTCAGATGGTTATGCTTGTTTTATTTCACTGTCGGCATCGTCAGCAGCATATTACTACACAAAAGTGTAATAAAACAAAAAAAGTATAGCCATCTGAAGTTGGGCACAATGAGCTGAAAGCAGTCGTTACAACTAAATAATACTTCCTTAAAAAGCACATTTTGCTGGTTATGGCCTCAGCCAACAATCTTACTCTCACATTGAGATTTGTCGTCGTTTTTGTGAATGACGGCCAAGTCTAATGCTGGAATGATTCCTTTCAGTAGTCCACGGCCCTTTTCTGTACGATTTTTGTCCAGTCCGAGTGTGTACTCACCGTCAGTGAGATGTTAAACCAAAATCTTCCATCCTTCCATCCTTGTCATAACTTAAACCGAAGTCAGTAGACGCGAACGTTATAACAGGACGTTAAACTCAAACGTCACACATTTCTTTAGTCTTCTTAAATGTGTACTTAAGAGATCTCACTTCGTTTCGTTTAAGCTAACGTTTCTTCTGATTATTTCAAAATAAGTGACACGTGGTGGGTGCACGGAAAAGAATAAAATTTGGTAGTAGGCAGTTTTATGCGGTCGTATAAAATTCAATTCACACCTTTAGTTCCGTTTCAGTCTCTTTGCTTACGAGGTCACTGGTCAGCTGTAAAGGAGGAGGAAAAAAAAGGTTTGTGATCCGTTCGAAGGATTTCGGTCAAGAACGGAGGCATTCGGAGTGACCATTGGCTCCCCTGTGGCTACCTGTTCACCTTCAGTAGCAGCGGAAGCCTCTCCGCTGTCGGTAATTCACGGGCGGTTTGTTGCGTCATTCCATTCCGTCGGTAACCACTTAATTACAATGAAGGGCCTTCGGATACCGGCTAGCTACGGATGTAATTGATGGTGCGAGCGTTAATTGCCTCCGATGTCCGCTTCGCTCGGCGCGCAGTTGTGTGACAGCCTCGTATATACCGGCTCTTCTCCTTTACTTCAGCCGCCTCGGCGTCCCTGTTTAATGCTGGCCGTGGAATGGTACGGAGCTGATCCAGCAAGTCGGGATTCCTGCCGCACAGGCTCTCAGGGCATTCGGCTTTCCTTTAAATCCGAACAAATGGCGTTCACGTGACTTCGCGTACACAAGCTGAGCGATAAGCTAATGAAATAGAATCAATCTTATCGTCTGAGTCTGCCTCGTCGGTAGTGATGTTTATGCAAGGTTAAGTATTTCGACAAACCTAACTTTCGAAGCCGTTCCTTCGAACTAAGGATTTTGTTCCTATGATTTAATGTTCCGCTGAATTTCTGTGTTCCTAGTGAATTTAGCGGCCTCTCAGCCTTCCTTACTGCTGTCTTTGATATATTTTATGTGAAGTGACTTTATTTCCAAATACAGTTACAATTTAGGTCTGTTATCTAGAGCTACAAAGGACAGACTTATAATGACTTAAACATTGCTGCTTGATAATTGCTAAGCAACAAGTGACACTTTCTTAGAAAGTGCTACAGAAAGCCGAAAATTGCTGTGGAACACCCAGCCAATGATAGTAAAAGGAAATATAGAGGGTGGGACAACTGCAGCGAAGCCTTTGTACGAACGCTCTATCTGATTCGACGGTTCATGAATACGGAATCTGACGAAGGCTGCTGCGGAGCCGATTAATGCGACGTTCCGTGTGGTATGGCAAGTTTGCAAGACACCATTGAGTGCTTACGGTCGTGGATGAGCAGTTGAACAGCTCGAAGCCGGTCAAAGCGTCACTACTGTGGCCAGAGCAATGGGTGTGTTCAAACGTGTCTTCTCGTGATGAAAAATAAAATGGCGTCGAAGTTGGAAATGCTATGCGAAAGCATGCCGGTGTTTTACACAGACCACCACAGCGCAAGGGATAGATACGTAGCCCTAGAGGCAGAAAGCGACAGATATGTCTCTCCTAGACAGATATCTGCAGACATTGTAACAGCTAGCGGCACACGTGTGTCTGCCAGAACCATTTCACGGCGGTTAAATCAGGCTTGTTTGTATGCTCGGTAGGATGTTAAATGCGCCGCATTTCAACCACACCATCGTCGAAAAAGAGTTCGTTGATGTAGCGAGCGTGTTGGTTAGATTCAGCGACAGTGGTCCAGACTGACATGCTCCGATGAATTCCGCTTCACTGTTGCAAATGATTCTGGCCACCAGTTAGTGTGGATATAGAGAACACGTTACTCACCACAGAATGTTCATGAATGTCGTTAGCATGGCCTAGACGTTTTGGTGCAGGCAATCATTATGCACCGTTGCACATCTTCGCGCGAATTACCATTACTGCACAGCGGTATTGTATGGAGGTTATTCTGGATCACGTCCATCTGTTTAGGGATGCAGTATGTCCAGAATTTCCCTTTATTGACAACAGTGCCGGTACATACGGGACCGCTGAGGTGTCGGACACATTAGAAAGTGGAGAAATTGAACGTATGGCATGTCGTGCGTACTCCCCGCACCTGAATCCTATAGAGCATGCTTCGGATGCTCTTGGCAGACGTGTTTCTCAACGAACACCCCTCCCCGAACCGTGCAAGAACCGAAGACCCGCTTGAGAGAGAAGTGGAATAATAGTCCCCCCGAGGACTCCTCAGTAGTTTGGTAGCCAGTTTGAATAACAGGCGCAAAATGTGCATTTGTGCCGGGGAGGGCATATTCCTTAGTTTGAGCCCGACATCGAATTTCAAGTAGGGAGTTTGAACTATATCAAACATGAGCATTCTTCATGTTATCCTGCTTTCCCATGTGGTGAAATCTGTACAATCTTTCGTTATAAATATACACTACACCGCTGTTACGTATGTACTGCTTTTCATGTCGTCCACCATTGCCTGTGATTATTTCTGCCCAACAATGTATCGTCTCAGTTTCTTAGAAATTGTCAAGCAATGTAAATTCAGTTTGAACAATGAAGTTGCAATTTATTAAGATCTTTACAAACATTGCTTCCCGCATCTTAGCAAGCCCACTAAAAGTGGGCAGACCCCATCCCTAACTTCGTTGAGGTGTACGGGGTTTACTACCTAGCAACAACCACTGCCAAGTTACAGAATTATCAATAATATGCTATTTACAAAATCATAATTTCTACTTACGAACTGCAGTTACTCGAATAACTACTTGATTAACTCCGAAGCACCACAGTTAAGAACCATGAAGTTTAGGAAAGCTGAGAGGCAAGCCATCTTCTAAGCTGCTTCCTTACACTTATCCCTAACCGTAGCTTTCGCTAGTCTCCGTATCTGTTATCCCATACCTCCTTCGCCGTCCTATGGCAGTTTTAAGTTTGGGTTCCATTCCTGGGGCTATCGGTCTAACCCCTGAGTAGGCTTGAATGCCAGGGCGGTAAGGCTCATGATATCCAACACTGTCTAAGTTTTGATGACGATTTGTGCTCCACAGCACAAGCGGCTTTTCTCACCTGTATCTCGCCACGCTGTAGCTCATGTCGTTTCTCGGCACGAACTTTTATGTAAGGAATAAAACAGTTTGCATTATCACTTTATAATAAGAAGAATTAAATAAATTAATCAATTATGCACTGTGTTGGGTATTCGCACTATTTGATCTGTAACAGACAACAACTTCTCTTTTGTACAAAGTCAAAATTCTTCTTCTTATAGAAAGCTACTAAAACACTTCGATTGTTTAAACTGAACGGTTGAAGAAATTCTGTTTATTCCAGTAGGTTCCCTTTCTCTTGTGATGCACTAAAGCCGTTATAAAGACATGAACTAAAAAATGCTGTTCGTGGCTTTGAAACTGTTTATAAATGAATAAATAAATAAATCTCTCACTTTCAAAGGAACGGGCAAAGATGTTTTCTTGGTGGATTCCGTTAAGAAATAAATGGAGCGGAAAATACCTAGCTGTTAACTTAAAGTTTCAATAAGTACAGTAAATGAAGTTCATTTCACAAAGGAACAAAAGTTTTTGCTCACAATTAAAAAAAAAATTAAGTCTCCTTAGCGTGACAAGTATCCAGTGAATCAAATTTTTGTTGTTATGGAGAAAAGTCTCTTCTTCGTGGTGCAGAAGTTAATTGCCTCGTCATGTGCTTCTCATATCTGCTCATTTCGCAGGCAACAGATATTAGGACGGGCCCAAATAAGCCCCTTTGGACTCCTGAAGCATGGAGGAAGGATGTGTGGACTAATGAGTCGTGGCACACGTTTACATACACCTACGGCAGGAAAACAGCACATCAAAAGCTACCCGAGGATATGAATCCCGCTTCGCAGTACAGTACAATTCAGAAAAATGGTGGAGGGGTGACCGTAGGGAGAATGTTGACATGGGATAAAGTTGGCCACCTAACAAGTCTGCAGTCAACTCCCTACGGAGGGAGCGGCAATGTTAAAGGAATGAAAGAAAAATATTGATCGACCATCTAGACACATTTGTTCGCTTATTCCCTTCTGAGACCGTACCATAACTTCATAAAACCAAGATACAACCACCCTATTGCTGCTGAATTTTGCCAAAAGGATTTCAGGAGAAGAGTGCGACCCCCCTGCGGGTTCGGGGGTTAGAATAGGCCCGCGGTATTCCTGCCTGTCGTAAGAGGCGACTCAAAGGAGTCTCAAACGTTTCGGCCTTATGTGATGGTCCCCTGTCGGGTTTGACCTCCATATCTCAAAATTTTTCCGAAGAGCGAGCCGATTGGGGAAGGGCGCCTTACTTGGTGCATTGTGTCCGTGTTGTGTTGAGAACTTTCGCCATCTTATTCGTCGTTGCATTGCAGTCTTGTCCGCTCTCCATCTCTTGGGCATCGATGCGCCCCTGCGTGCACTTTCTGCCAAGCACTGTGCAGGGCCATTTTCTGCACTGACGACGCCCATGGACCACATGTCACCTAACATCCAGCACGGTAGCCAGTCCGTTGTGGTGGGGCCGCCATGTACCCTCTTGGTTGTAGCCCCCTGACAACACAGGGATCGCTCTACTGATGCCTGCGCCGTTCACTCCCCACGTATGCCAAGGAGTAGATGCCCATCTCCCTGGGGCATCAGGACTCCCGGCAATGGCCATCCTGCCAGGTGGCTATTGCTGTGGCTGGGTGGCGCCCGTGGGGAGGGCCCTTGGTCGGAGTAGGTGGCATCAGGGCGGATGACCCGCAATGAAGCGTGGTACATCATCTCTCGCTGGCGGCCAGCCGCCAGCAGTCTCTAAGCGTTCTCGGGCTCAATTTAATGCTCAGAAGTACGATCCGAAAACGTTCCCCTCCCTGGCCACGCCGTGGGAAGAGCGTAAGTCTCAGGATGGAGGTAACAGTTATTCGCCCCGATTCTTAGTTTGCACGAGAGCTGATGGGGAGTCTTTTCTCTCCACAAAGCCTCAGTTCTTCGTCGAGCATTTAGAGGACAAGTTTGGGGAGGTGGAGGGCTTGTCTAAAATGCGCTCTGGGTCAGTACTGATACAAACGGCATCCTCCGCCCAGTCCCGCAGGTTACTTGCTTGTGACAAGTTGGGGGATGTTAACGTTTCTATTACACCACATAAGAGTTTAAATATGGTCCAGGGTGTTATTTTCCATAGGGATCCCCTTTTGCAGTCTGATGACGAGCTGCGCGCCAACTTAGAACGTAGAGGTGTTCATTTCGTCCGGCGCGTTCATCGGGGTCCGAGGGACAATCAGGTTGCTACCGGTGCCTTCATCTTGGCCTTCGAGGGTGATACGTTACCGGAAAAGGTCAAGGTGATGGTCTACCGATGTGACGTCAAGCCCTATATCCCTCCCCCGATGCGGTGCTTAAAGTGCTGGAAGTTCGGCCATATGTCTTCCCGCTGCACTTCCAGCCTCACATGTCGCGATTGCGGACGCCCATCTCATCCCGATACTCCATGTGCCCCGCCTCCCATCTGCGTCAACTGCGGGGAGCACCATTCACCTTGCTCGCCTGACTGCAAAGTCTATCAGAACGAGCGCAAAATCATGGAATATAAGACCCTGGACCGGCTGACCTATACTGAGGCCAAACGGAAATATGACAGACTCCATCCTGTGAGAATGACATCTTCTTATGCAGCTGCTACAACAACTGTGATAGCTCCATCAGTTTCGAGACTTCCAGCCAGCTCGATAAGCAGTAAGACTCCTCCTGCCCCCTTGCCCGTGGGGGGCTCTACCCAACCGGTTGCTCCTGCACCACCTACCTCAGGAGTAACCTCCTCCCACCCGTCGGGGACGTCCGTCCCCGCTTCTCAGCCGGAGAAGCGTCTAACTTCTTCGGCTACTCTCGCCCGTAAGAGTTCCCTTGGGACCCTCCCTTCCCAGGGTTCCACCAGCGGGAAGGATGACGGCCACCAGTGGCATAAGTCCTCACCAGCGGCCGGGCGTAGGGCTTCACGATCCTCCTCTGTCCCGGAGACTGAATCGGTGATGCCTTCCCAGCCGGTGAAACCCAAGGTTCAGCGAGAGAAGTCCAAGAGAAAGACCTCTAAGGCCAAAGAACTTGCGGTGGCACCAACCCCACCGCACCTTTCGCGCTCTGCGTCTGAGGATGAAGTCGAGATTCTAGCGTCCGCTGCGGACCTTGATCTCGCTGGTCCCTCAGACGCCATGGATGCCTCTCGTACGGGTACTGATTCGGTGGCAGTGAGTGAACAAGCGGCGTAAATTGCCTTCCCAGTCCTTTCACGCCTTTCTCAGCAATGGACAATACCATCCTCCAGTGGAACTGCGGCGGTTTTTTCCACCATTTAGCTGAGCTCCGCCAACTTCTCAGCCTTCGCCCTTTCTTCTGCATTGCTCTCCAGGAAACTTGGTTTCCAGCGATGCGAACCCCCGCCCTCCGTGGCTATCGGGGTTATTACAAGAACCGAGCAGCTTATGAAAGGGTATCTGGTGGCGTCTGCATATATGTCCTTCACACTCTGCACAGCGAGTCTGTCCCTCTCCAGACGCCTTTAGAGGCTGTCGCTGTACGCGTATGGACGCCACAGGCTATTACCGTCTGCAGTCTTTACATTCCACCGGATGGTGATGTCTCGCAGCATGTCCTGGCTGCACTGGTCGCCCAATTGCCGCCGCCTTTCTTGCTATTGGGCGACTTCAACGCCCATAACCCTCTGTGGGGTGGGTCAGTGGCCACAGGTCGAGGCGCCATCGTTGAACTTTTGTTGTCGCAGCTCGATCTCTCGCTGTTAAATGATGGCGTCTTCACACACTTCAGTGTGGCGCATGGCACCTACTCCGCCATTGACCTTTCCATCTGTAGCCCTAGCCTCTTACCGTCTATCCAATGGAGTGTGCATGACGACCTGTGTGGTAGTGACCACTTTCCGCTCTTTTTGTCACTACCACAGCGTCACTCTTCTGGGCGCCCTAGCAGATGGGCTATGAATAAGGCTGACTGGGATTTGTTCTCCTCCATTGCCGCTTTTGAGCCTCTCTCTACTGATGACATTGATGCGTGGGTTCAATCTGTCACCACCGGCATCGTTACTGCCGCCGAATCTGCCATTCCCCGTTCTTCTGGGTCCGTTCGGCGGAAGGCTGTGCCTTGGTGGTCGCCTGAGATCGCTGACGCGATTAAAGATCGCCGGCGGGCACTCCAGCGTCACAAGCGACATCCCTCCTTAGCCCACCTTATCGCCTTCAAACGGCTGCGTGCGCGGGCCCGCCTCCTTATCCGCCAAGGCAAGAAGGAGTGCTGGGAGCGGTATGTGTCCACCATTGGCCTCCATGTCACTCCCTCGCAGGTCTGGGCCAAGATTCGACGCGTCTACGGCTATCGGACCCCTGCCAGCGTCCCTGCGCTCTCACTGAATGGAGCCGTTTGTACCGACTCCGACGTCATTGCAAATCGCTTAGCAGAGCATTTTGCTATGAGTTCCGCTTCTGCGAATTACCCCCAGGCCTTCCGCTCCATTAAAGAGCGGCTGGAACGTCGGAGCCTTTCGTTTCGCAGCAACCACCCGGAATCTTACAATGCTCCATTCAGTGAGTGGGAATTTCGCAGTGCCCTAGCTGCTTGCCCTGATACCGCTCCTGGGCCAGATGGCATCCACTGTCAGATGCTGAAACACCTTTCAGTGGACTGCCAGCGGCGCCTTCTCGATCTTTACAACCGTCTTTGGGTCGAGGGGGAGTTTCCGTCGCAATGGCGGGAAGGCATTGTCATCCCCGTTTTGAAACCTGGGAAGACCCCTCTGGAGGTGGACAGCTACCGTCCCATTAGCCTCACCAACGTTCTTTGTAAGTTGCTTGAACGGATGGTGAGCCGGCGCTTGCATTGGGTACTGGAGTCTCGGGGCCTTCTGGCTCCGTCTCAGGGTGGGTTCCGTAAAGGCCGCTCCGCCACCGACAATCTGGTGAGTCTGGAGTCGGCCATCCGTACTGCTTTTGCCCGCTGTCAGCACCTGGTCGCTGTCTTTTTCGACATGCGGAAGGCGTACGATACGACATGGCGTCATCACATTCTTTCTACGCTTCATGGATGGGGTCTTCGGGGTCCTCTGCCGATTTTTATCCGCAATTTTCTGTCGTGTCGTACCTTCCGCGTGCAAGTCGCGGCCTCGTATAGTTCCTCCCACGTCCAGGAGAACGGTGTGCCACAGGGCTCTGTTTTAAGTGTCTGTCTGTTTTTAATAGCCATTAACGGGCTTGCTGCGGCCGTGGGAAATTCTGTCTCCGCTTCCCTGTATGCTGACGACTTCTGCCTTTATTACAGCTCTACTGGCATTGCAGCTGTTGAACGTCAGCTACAGGGCGCTATCCGTAAGGCGCAGTCTTGGGCTGTAGCGCATGGGTTTCAGTTTTCGGCAGCCAAGACCTGCGTTATGCATTTCTGTCGGCGCCGAACAGTCCATCCTGAGCCGCGGCTTTATCTTGCCGACGAACTCCTTGCTGTGGTGGAGACCCACAGGTTTTTGGGGGTGGTTTTCGATGCCCGGTTGACTTGGCTGCCTCATATCCGGCAGCTGAAACAGACGTGTTGGCGGCATCTAAACGCTCTGAGATGCTTGAGCAACACCCACTGGGGCGCCGACCGCTCTACACTGTTGCGGCTCTACCAGGCGTTAATCCAGTCCCGTCTGGATTATGGGAGCCTGGCTTATGGCTCAGCATCCCCATCTGCGTTACGGGTGCTGGACCCGATTCTCCACAGCGGGATACGCCTTGCCACTGGTGCTTTCCGCACCAGCCCTGTGGACAGCGTACTAGTGGAGGCAGGTGTACCTCCACTGCGGGTACGACGCCAACAATTACTGGCTGCTTATGCTGCCCATGTTTTTAGTTTGCCCGGGCATCCAAATTACCGTGTCCTGTTCCCGCAGTCGGTCGTCCATCTGCCGGACCGTCGGCCCCGGTCAGGTTGTCCGATCACTGTACGTGTCAAGGATCTTCTCTGCGGGCTTGGGTTTTTCCCTGTTCCGCCTCCTTTCCAGGCGCCTCTGCGTACACCCCCGTGGTGTGTTCCTCGCCCTTGCCTTCGGCTCGACTTGGCACAGGGCTCGAAGGACTCGGTCCCTCCAGAGGCCTTCCGCCGCCGCTTTTATTCCATCCTTGCCACGTATCAGGGCTCTGGAATTGTTTACACCGACGGTTCGATGGTTGCTGGTCGCGTCGGGTATGCGCTCACTCTAGGGGACCATTCCGAACAACGGTCCTTGGCAGCTGGCTGCAGCGTTTACACTGCTGAGCTAGTCGCCATCTTTCGAGCCCTACAGTATATCCGCTCCTGCTCAGGTGAGCGTGATCTGTAGCGATTCCCTGAGCGGTTTACGAGCTCTCGACCAGTGTTTTCCTCGTTCTCGTCTGGTGTTGGCTATCCATGAGTCCCTGCATACTCTTGCGCGTTGCGGCCGCTCTGTGGTCTTTGTGTGGACCCCCGGTCATGTCGGTATCCCGGGCAATGAACATGTTGACCGCCTGGCGAAAGAGGCCACGTGTAAACCATCTCTGGATGTTGGCCTCCCAGAGACTGATTTGCGGGCAGTCCTCCGCCGAAAAGTTTTTGCGCTTTGGGACGCTGAATGGCGCGATCGCATTACACCCACTAAACTCCGTGCCATTAAGGAGACGACGACTGTGTGGCGGTCATCCATGCGAGCCAACCGCAGGGACTCTGTCGTCCTTTGTCGGCTCCGCATTGGCCACTCCCGGCTAACACACAGTTATTTACTGCGCCGGGAGGACCCTCCTGTATGTCGCTGCGGGGCGGCTTTGACAGTGGCCCACATTCTGTTGGCCTGCCCCCTTTTAGCTGTGGTCAGGCAGACATTTGCGCTGCCTGATACGCTCCCTGCCCTTTTAACAGACGACTCCACTATGGCTGACTTAGTTTTACGTTTTATTTGGGCAGGGGGATTTTACCATTTACTCTGAGTGTTTCTGTTTTATTTTATTGTTTTGTGTTGATTCTGGCCTTTGGCCTATGATTTTACACTGATTTTTTAATGTGTTTCTAAGTGGTTGGCTTTTCCTTTTTATTTCTATGGTCGGCCAACCACCGTCACACTCTGTGTGGTTTTAGTTCGTTTTGTCTTGTCTTTGTCTCAGTTTCTCTTGTTCTGTATCGTCTTCTGTTCCTCGTTTTTATTCTCTGTGGGTGTTCTTTGTCTTTGGAAAAAGGGACCGATGACCATAGCAGTCTGGTCCCTTTAATCCCCCAAACCAACCAACCAACCAGAAGAGTGCGAGTGAGTGCCCTCCCAACCTCCATATCATTTGGACTCAGTCCTGTTGAACACATCTGGGATGCCATCAAACGAAAAGTCCGTGGTTTCCTTCAGGTGTGTTCAGCGATTATTGAGTGGTATCGGTTTCTCGAGACATCCATGCCGCAACTCGGTTTTGCCTTTCGTGACTAAAATTTATGGAAGTCAGGAGTGATGAGGAAAAAAGTGTAAGCCCAAGCAGAGAACATAGTCGTGCAGCAACAGTCGTCGTCGTATGTTGTTTCGTAGTGTTTGAGCATCGGCAGTCAACAGCTGATTGTAATTACACCAAACACCGGGTGAGGCATTAAGGATGAACGTATGTCTATCGTGTGTGTGTGTGTGTATGTGTGTATGTGTGTGTGTGTGTGTGTGTGTGTGTGTGTGTGTTTAGAAATAAGTTTTATTTTTAGTTCAGGTAGGAAGAACTGAGTGATCATCTGTCTATAACGTTCCGTGGTTAACAGTTTCAGTGTGGGTCAACAACATATGTACCGGTTATAGCAAACCAGTAACCTTGGGACTTTGTAACTATCATTAGTTTTGGCTTTCCACTTGCCCAGTAACGACAGTTTTGCTGATTTACCGCGCCGTTCAAATGCAAATGAGCTTCATCACTCATAAACAAAATCATGTCGTTTTGTTCAAGTGTGACCATTTCTCCAGCAAAATTTACCCGGTGTACATAATCTTTACGGTTCAATTGGTGCACCATGGCCATTTTGTAGGGATGAATTCTGAGATCATTATGCAAAACACGCCTTACCGAACGATTACTGGGGCGCAGTTTAGCAGAATGTCTCCCAGCAGATCGACCAGGTCTACGGAGTGTGGCTTGCCGAACACTTTCAACATTTTCTGCAGTGCGTACTGAGCGAGGAGGCCCTGGCGGTTTTCTGTTCATCACTGTTCCTCGTAAACGAAATGATTCAATCCAACGTAAAATGGCGTTTCGAGTGGGAACGCTGTCTTGTCTCGCAAGATTGAAATGGCGGCGAAGCTTGCGCTCAACTGTAACAATACAGTCATTATTAGGCACAAAAATATCCACAGCTCCATGACCTCGACTAAACAAAATTGCAGATGCTACCAAACATGTGACCACATCAGTCCCCCCCCCCCCCCCCCCCCCCCGAAAGTCCTACTACCTGAACCTGAATACTATCTATTCTAAAAACGACCATCCTTTCTGTCTCACCCTGTATTTAAGCATTGTTTATATCGGCAGGCAAGTTTTAAATAGCGCTATTTAAACAGTGTACTGGTTGTTGCAAATTGGAAATATGCAGTTTTACTGTTACGTGTAGACATGGGACACTTTATAAAATGGAAATATAAATGAGCACCACTTTTAAGCTTACTACGTCTTAAGCAAATTTCTATGTCAGTGGAGCAGCATACGGGGGTGAATAATGTAACTGTTCTGGCGGTACAATTTCACGTTTTGTACCTTACTGTGAATTCACTAGTGATAGATTTATGAGAAACAGTATGTCGGTGAAAAGGAACGAACACAAGAGCTTCTCACTGTGCTTTCCAGAAGCAGACATGTTGTACAGTTTCAACAGACGAAAATAGAAAACACCTGTGTAGCCCTACTCTTCACTGAATTGATCCTACATCACAGCGATATCGTGGAAGGAGATGAGAAACAAAGTGGCTGAACGACACAGTTGCCCCGTAACATCCATACCGTTGGAGACAGCCTTGGCACGGCATTTTTAGCTACCATGGGCGTCTAAGGCAATGCGGGAACCCTAGAAGTTACATAATTGTCGTGAGACAGTTTAGTGAGGTGCTACCTCCAAACGTACGTTGTTGACCCTGGAACTAGTTCCCTTCATACAGTTGGCGCGATGTGTTTCTTTTAAGCGATGGACAGTCGCTTTCGCTAGCGATGTGCATCCTTGTGATTTCTGCACGTCTCCATCTCTTCCTTGCCGCTCACCTCATCAAGCCTTCGCGGTTACTGCGCTCCCACTGCTGTGCAAATAGACAAGTCTTGCTTCTGTAATAGGACTGGCTGATATTACAGGCAGCCTTAGTGGAGAGTGTGCGTGTGCGTGCGTGCGAGCGCGCGCTCGCGCCACGGACAATACGCCTGTTGACAAGCCGGGCTGCCAGTTGGTCAAGGGGCTGGCCGCACCTGTGACGGCCGGCGGCTCAGCCTAGCGTGTCCGCTAAGGCCATTAGCACCGCGTGCCTGCTGTGAACCGAGCGGCATTCGCCTGTTTCCTGCGCTCTATTTCCCCTCCATCCACTTCAGCGGTGCTGGTTGTTCTGCTTCCACCGGTATTGATCGGAATCTATTCCCTTCATTATAAGGCATTTAGTGTATGGACGTGACTGAATCTTTTGCTGAAACTAATCGAGAAACGAGTTGTACCGCTAAGTTAAGGCTTTGTGATGGTTTTGGCGTCCGTGACTGATTTCACCTGTACCACTGTTCACAAATTTTTGCTGGGTAGCCAACAATTACACTACTGGCGATTAAAATTGCTACACCAAGAAGAAATGCAGGTGATAAACGGGTATTCGTTGGACAAATATATTACACTAGAACTGACATGTGATTACATCCCTGACCGTAATAACGGCCTTGGCCTGGGTATTGAGTCAAACAGAGCTTGGGTGGCGTGTACAGGTACAGCTGCCCATGCAGCTTCAACACGATACCACAGTTCATCAAGAGTAGTGATTGGCGTATTGTGACGAGCCAGTTGCTCGGCCACCATTGGCCAGACGTTTTCAATTGGTAAGAGATCTGGAGAATGTGCTGGCCACGGCAGCAGTAGAACATTTTCTGCATCCAGAAAGGCCCATACAGGACCTGCAACATGCGGTCGCGCACTATCCTGATGAAATGTAGGGTTTCGCAGGGATCGAATGGAGGGTAGAGCCACGGGTCGTAACACATCTGAAATGTAACGTCCACTGTTCAAAGTGCCGTCAATGCGAACAAGAGGTGACCGAGACGTGTAACCAGTGCACCCCATACCATCACGCCGGGTGATACGCCAGTATGGCGATGACGAATACACGCTTCCAATGTGCGTTCACCGCGATGTCGCCAAACACGGATGCGACCATCATGATGCTGTAAACAGAACCTGGATTCATCCGAAAAAATGACGTTTTGCCATTCGTGCACCCAGGTTCGTTGTTGAGTACACCATCGCAGGCGCTCCTGTCTGTGATGTAGCGCCAAGGGTAACCGCAGCCATGGTCTCCGAGCTGATAGTCCATGCTGCTGCAAACGTCGTCGAACTGTTCGTGCAGATGGTTGTTGTCTTGCAAACGTCCCCATCTGTTGACTGAGGAATCGAGACGCGACTGCACGATCCGTTACAGCCATTTGGATAAGATACCTGTCATCTCGACTGCTAGTGATACGAGGCCATTGGGATCCAACACGGCGTTCCGTATTACCCTCCTGAACCCACCGATTCCATATTCTGCTAACAGTCATTGGATGACCAACGCGAGCAGCAATTGCGCGATACTATAAACCGCAAGCGCGATAGGCTACAATCCGACCTTTATCTAAGTCGGAAACGTGATGGTACGCATTTCTCCTCCTTACCCGAGGCATCACAACAGCGTTTCCCCGGGCAACGCCGGTCAACTGCTGTTTGTGTATGAGAAATCGGTTGGAAAGGTTCCTCATGTCAGCACGTTGCAGGTGTCGCCACCGGCGCCAACCTTTTGTGAATGCTTTGAAAAGCTAATGATTTGGATATCACAGCATCTTCTTCCTGTCGGTTAAATTTCACGTCTGTAGCACGCCATCTTCGTGGTGTAGCAATTTTAATGGCCAGTATTGTACTAGAGTGCGTCATCTCGAGCATATATCTTCATATCCATGTCCTGAGCTTAGCCCATACATCGAGAGTGATCGTGCAATGGCTAGAATTAGGACTGTAAAATTTTTTTAAAAATATCGCGAATCCGGTATATCGATTTAAAAAAAACTGTCATTATCTTGCCTAGACATATCGAAAAAACGAATAGACGTATCGGTGGGAAAAATACCGACTTTCTGGCCTATAAAAATATCGGCTAAATATCGTAAACGTACTGCCAGTTTTCGAGCTGTATATTTAAGAACTGGTTTGTTGTTAGATAAACTGTACATCAACAAGCTGGCACACTCTTACCCTTCGAGCAAGAACTGAAAGGAAAAAGAAGCACGTTCCGCTTGGCAATAACCACTATGCTAGCAATGGTAGTTGTCTGTAAATGGCACAGTGAAAGGTGTCCGATGGGTACGTCGTTCGGTTCGTCACATATCGGATTTGACTGGAATAATTTTTGTCGACTTTCCTGTTCTCTCATTTCTGCACACGCCAGCGACCTAGCAGTTATAAGGGGTGTAGATTAAGTCCGGGAAAAATTCCAGTTATTTATTGCACAAGGACCAAACATTGCACAGATACCATACATATGTCATTTTGCAGAGAAACCCTTAAAGTTTTTTTTATGTATACCGCCACATCGTAGTTTGGTAATTTGCGATGGTAAGCGCTATGAATGTCTCTCGTACGCGCTCCATATTCACTTCACACACACTGGGACGTCCGCTTCTCTTTGCCGAGCACAAGCAACCCGTCGTAACGAATTTGCTGTGCCAATGGTAAATGGCCTTCCTTGTTGGTGGCTTCTTACCGTACTCGGTTCTAAACATCCGTTGAACCCCAACACACCTGAACACCCCATGTTTGCGACTAGCACTGACTATCGGCAAATTACCAAACTACGCAGTGGCGGTATACATGAAAAAAAATCTGCGTTTCTCTTCAAAATGACATGTGATATCTGTACAATGTTTGGTTCTTGTGCAGTAAATAATTGAAAGTGTTACCGGACTTCATGTACGCTCTCCAGTGTCAAAATTGCGTAATGAAGTCAAACGTTGCAGTTTCTGTTGGTAGGCGATTACGTCAGCATTTCCTCTCATACGTCTCGCTCACCGCAGAGACCAATCTTATCATTTAGATTTTTGTTCATTTTCAGCAACTGTTTTTGAAGACTGCCGATGTGAATAAATAGCACAATAGTTGCATTAGAAATTGTTTTTTGACGCAACTGGTATGCTGTTTCTTCACATCCGAAATCTTGTTATTCCATTCACACCGCAAATCCCGCAGTGCAATCGGATTTGTTTGTGTCACCTCTACTTACTTCACAAAGTGAAAGAGAGAGACTGGACGTGATGAAAGTTCAAAAAGTAGTGACGTTTCAAAAATGTTCAAATGTGTGGGGAATCTTAGCCTGATGGAGGACTCGAACCTCCGCCGGGACTAGCCGAGTAAGGTTTCTTCACACAGTGAAAGTAAAATTATATTCTACTACAATTTAAGAAAATATTTACCGAGAACTGCGAAAAAAAAAATATCAGCACTTGATATCGGTGAAAACGTGTCGCCGATATAATCGATATTTTTGTAATAAATATCGATATTTTGTCAACAACATTAGTTAGAATACAGAACTCGCCTAAAGATGCGGCAATGTTGTCAGCGCATGCCGCGGTGTATGATGGGGGCGATAGGGAATGCGTTAGCTGGTGGTTCTCTCTCTAGTGAGAGAGCAGCGGACAGACGACGTGTTTGGAAGAAAGGGACGAAGGAGTTCAAGTGGTTCAAATGGCTCTGAGCACTATGGGACTTAACATCTAAGGTCATCAGTCCCTTAGACTTAGAAGTACTTAAACCTAACTAACCTAAGGACATCACACACATCCATGCCCGAGGCAGGATTCGAACCTGCGACCGTAGCGGTCGCACGGTTCCAGACTGAAGCACCTAGAACCACTCGGGCACACCGGCCGGCGACGAAGGAGTATTGTGACATTCTCACTTCAGTATACGGTTACCTTGTAATTCGTGACAAAATCGTAAACAAACAGGTACTTGTAAAACCAAAATTATAAACGTAATAGCTGCTCGTTTGACTCGCAGTAAGTTAACATGTGCTATTACGTCCTAAACTAACCAAAACCTCGTAATGCCTTACAGTCAAATATTGATGACAATGTGATAGAAAATCAGTCTTTTTTCGCCTCTCGTTGGTTACGTGAAAAGCTGAGGCGTTGCCAACCTACAAGCAGTAGAAAAACACCGCCTTGACTGCCGCTGGCCCTGATGTACACATTAGCCCAAATCTCGCATTCTGAACGGGTGGGATTGAAATCTTCATTCGGTTTTCCAGGCTTATTTTTCCGTGGTTCCCCTAATTTAAGGAAAACTCAAGGATATTTCATTAGCGAAAGACACAGCTTTCTGTCTTTCCCTTTCCCTATTCCTGTTCAGTCATACCTTGTGTTAAGTCTCTAATAACTTGGGCGTCGACGTAACGATAATATTTTTCCTCTGACTCTCAAGACTCAAGTAGACTTTCCGTCGCCGGTTATCGTATATGTGAGGGGTTATCTAATGTACCTAAACTTCCGGTATCAGTTTCGTGTTTACATAAGGCGACAAACAGCTTGGGGATCGTATCTTCTCTCAGCGATGTCACAGATATCCCAATTCATCTATTTACCTTATTTTTTCGCACTTCAGTGTGTATGTAAGTCTTCTTTTTACTGTGCCAGCTGTCATAGTGAACATAAATTTGTAGGGTTTTATTCTGTTTGATGTTCATACAATGTAGCCAGCATTTCGCTACGTGAATGTTACATTTTATGATTGAACAAACAAAAAATGTATAACGACATAGTACCTGATCACAGAACATGACACATCGCGATAAATGACAATAAATGCAATTAATTCAGATAACTGAGGGTAGTAAAGGTAACGAACAGTAGAAAAACAGTAATGTATTTCGAAATGATGTTTTAACATATTCATTTTATGAGGGTTTTCATAATGTAACGGTCAAGCAACGCTATCCCCTGACAGCTGCAGTCGATGCGATGGTACAGAAACTCTTCAGGGGAATACATTCCATTATGTGTAAGCAACAATTTCTTTAAAACCATTATGATTCTGTTAGTTGTATGTTGTGATGCGAGGATGGTATCGTGACTGGTGGGGAAACTGCGCAAAAGATGAAGCAAGTTCAAACATTAGAGTCATAGGCTGATTGTGATACCGCACGCGTGAAATGATTCATGATCTGAAGAGCTTTCTGAGGCTGTGTCACACGATGAAGTTGCCAAGTCTCTAACACCTACCGTGCGTCAATAAACACGAATTTGGGGAGCAGACAGCACAGTTGTACTGGCACCCTCTGTATCATCATTTTCCTTCCCACTCCTGCTTTCCATGCGCGAAGTGCTCTCGCCGTGAAGTTCAGCGATGTGGTGAGATGCACTGAAATGCCCGCTGCGCGTTGCATGGAGATCCACATGCTCATTTTGTTTGAGAGCCTTGGTGAGAGAAAGTTTACCTAAGATGCATACCGCTGTAGTTCAACCATGATATTCATGCAGTATATTCATAAGGCGACACTTGTTGATTCTTCATGTTGCTGGGCGCTTTAGAGTACTTAAAGAGTCACGTGTGTTCAGGATCTTGTTTAGTCAACGATAGCAGACGAACTGACGACAACTTGCATGATGACAGCTACCTCTGCGGTGAACACAGACACATTATGGGGGAGAAAATATGAACGTTTGGCTTGGAGATCGAGACAAAAGAAAACGCTAACCATTTACAGTTGATCCGTTACGTTCGACCCGTCAATTAATATTTTAATCATATCTGACCATTGCGTTTGCGTGACTTTCCTGAATAATTTGTTAATATTTAATGTTGCACATTTGGGAAGCAGATAGGTGTTTCATGAAGCGTGTAGCTGAGGAAAGAGAACATCAGAAGTGGCGATTTGTACACAGGGACAACATTGGCAAAAGCAAAAAGCACCTGATAAGTTTTCGGACAACACACAAAGTAAACCACAAATCATCATTTTAACCTTTTTCCGTCGTTCCTTAGTTGCTTCAAAATTCAGGACGATACACGTGGCTTAACATAGAAAATCATAAGACCAAATGATAATTTAATTTCAAGAAACGTGTGCTGCAAAAACCTGAAAAACAAGAAATTAAGAAGAGAAAATATGGTATATGAACAATTTGTAATTACTATGTAACTTCTTAATTACATACATGGAACAAAACTGTATTACAAGCCACTGTAGATCGTTCGCAAATAAATGGAGCGAAACGCGTTGGGCAGAAAATAAACTACCTTTCATTTAGCTGCAAAGGCGAATACACCCCCGTGAAAACAGCCCAATTTTTCGTAAGAAGCGTGTTGTACCTTAGAAAATCAAACCGTAATTAAGGAATAAACCAAAGTTAAAATCACAATATTAATAACAAAAACGTATTGGAACAATTTTCAGCTGACCACCTGTTCTGTTGTTATTCAAATGCAGTGTGATTTTGTTAAATGGGGACAAACTGCAAGAAACGATCCCTCAGGGGATAGAGCAAACAAGGTCGCCTGGGCATACTGACTGAAATGCGTTCTAAGGGAGGTACACCCATTTGAAGGTGGAGATAAAAGATCTTTGACAGTTTAGGTTTCAATGATTAAAGCAGACACGAAAACACGGTAGGCAACTGGGAAGGCTCTGTCTGTAAAAATGTTTTAGCCCCCCACTCAAGAGAGCAGTGAACTGTAGCACCATCAGGTACATGTCACATTACCTTTTGTACCACCAAAGACAGGTTTTCCAAAAAGGGAGGCAGAGCCACATACGGAAAGTGCAGATATGCCTCGCCTGTGAAGCATTCTAGAAGAATGTATGACCCCACGAGGCGGTCGTGAAAAATCGCTGCCCACACAATGAGGCTAAACCGGTGGTGATGGTTCGCTGCCACCATACCATGGGGATTGTCTGTAGCGAACAGGTGGATGTTGTGAAGGCTGACGATACCGCCCTTCCTAGAGGATGCCTTGCCTATGAATAGGATGGATGACAGAAATCCTTGACGCGATGGCCTGTGTGACGAACCAGCGATAAAACTGTCGACGCGGAGGCAAATAATAAGGCTTGCACGCGTTGTAAGTGATGCAACACAAAGGTTAAAGACATTAGCTACTATCAAATTGATTTATATCAGTGGGGAAAGTTTAAAATTTGTGCCGGACCGAGATTCGAACCCGATTCTCCTGCTTACTAGGCAGATGTGCTGACTATCGTACCATCCAGATACGGTCTTCACCACAACCGCACCTTATACCCTAGCACGCCTCCGTCAGACCGAAAATCTCAGCATGTACCACACACTACTGATGGAGCGCCCCCGCCCCCCCATCAGCCTCATTACTCGCGGGGCATCTCACTAATACCCGGAAGAGTTCGAGCTTGATGTGCATCTGCACTGAATGGATCATTGGCCTTCATCGCCTTAATTGTGTACATGTGGTGTCTGTTCCTTCGGCCATGTCCGAAAGAGCAGACACGACATACATAGTGATACGCCTAATAGTAGTCTTGGAAAAAGTTCCACATGGCCATGTGGCTTACCACATGCTGGCGGGGCTTCTGATTGATGCTGATCCCGGGGCGACTGCCGAAGATCTTTTATCTCCACTATATAGTTTTAAACTTTCAGGAATCAAGTCAACACACAGTGAAGGCGATACAGAAATTACGAAACACATAAAGAAAAACTGTTTTTGTACTACAATATACAGATCGCATTCCTCTCATTATTTGTGCTCATTGGGGAGTACCACAAATAGACAGATGCAGAGGCTAGTAATTTCAGAAACAGGAGTGGCTGTTGTGTCTCATTTGGAGAAAGCGTGCAGTTCCGAGCCATGCTGCACGACTGGTCGGTCGGGGCCGTTGCGTTATCCAAAGCCCGTGTGTAGGGGTGTGACAGCGACGCAGGCTTCCGACAGCGGCCGGCGTTATCCTGGGCAGCCAAGTGTGTGGCAGCGACACCTGTTTCCTGCCCGCTCTTCCTTACGGCTGCCGTACCCGCGCAGTGGAACGCCTTCTGGCGCGATTCCACCGTAACCCTGCTTAATTGGATTCGGTTCACCGAGTTTCAAGGTCCGTACGTGAACGATGTCATTGCCACCGTACTCTGCTGCCGACCTTAGCCTGGCAATCTTGCTTGGAGGCAAGTGCCCGTCGTGTCTTCTTTAGTTCACGTACTAGGTGAAACGTATCACAAACATGTAATTAAATGAGGCAATGTGTCAGAAACAGGCATAAAACCGATTACATTGAGTGCTTACTGACGAACGCGGCCAATATCGTTCGTGGTCCAGATCAAGTGCAGTACTCAGTTTCATTGTATTGCAATATCATCCCTTCATTTTTCTCTCACAGCGAAACAGTATTGTCCACCACTCGAAATTTGCGCATGAACATTTAAATAACAAAGTTTGTATAATTTTGTTTAAGTTTGCAAAGACTGTGTGTGTGTGTGTGTGTGTGTGTGTGTGTGTGTGTGTGAGAAAGAGAGAAAGTTGGGGAGGGGGGGTTTACAGAGGAAGAGACTATTACTTAAGTTAGACAAAAATTTGAGAACGATCGACTTCAGCCCTCTTGTCGAATTTACTCCGGTATTCACCAAAAGTAATACAGATAACCACATATAATTTAATATATGATAATCGGATAATGTCTTGCATTTGTTTACAATGTGATCCTTGCGTCGTAACGGCAGTGTTAACTCACTTGATTTTTCCTTGTACTGGCTATGCTAAAATATAGACGTTACCGCTTTGCAGCCGCGAATTAGACTGTTTTCTAGAGGGTTCGTCTTGTAATGTGACTCTTCATCCTCTTTGCATATCTGGCAATACCCAGGTGTGTTTGGCGGTCGGTTATCGAGTGGGAGCTGCATTGTTTTTACGTCATTTGTTAAAGCAACAGAGCTTCATACGTTATAAATTAGTGTTTTGTTCTCATTTTACACACATCAAAAAAAGTTTTGCATCACCCCGGTTCCCAGAACTCCTGAAGATAGACGTTGCCTGTGGATATTGGATCGTAGACACAGTCCCTTTGACTGTTCAGAGATGTCACTAAACCCGCCTAAAGACGTAAACAACCATGCATGAGCACGCCTATTACACGCAGGGAGGGGGGGGGGGGGGGAGAGACAGCCGATCAGTTCGTCAGTTCACCAGAAAGAAGCTACACGGCTCGTGTTGTCTGTAGTTCAACTATGCCTAGACGGTCAATACCGCGGTTCGATCGCGTCCTCGTTATTACTTTGTGCCAGGAAGGGCTCTCAACAAGGGAAGTGTCCAGGCGCCTAGGAGTGAACCAAAGCGATGTTGTTCGGACATGGAGGAGATACAGAGAGACCAGAACTGTCGATGACATTCCTCGCTCAGTCCACCCAAGGGCTACTACTGCAGTGGATGACCGCTACCTACGGATTATGGCTTGGAGGAACCCTGAAAGCAACGCCACTATGTTGAATAATGCTTTCCGTGTAGCCACATGACGTTGTGTTACGACTCAAACTGTGCGCAAAATAGACTGCATGATGCGCAACTTCACTCCCGACGTCCATGGCAAGGTCCATCTTTGCAACCACGACACCATGCAGCGCGATGTAGATGGGCCCAAAAACATGCCGAATGGACCGCTCAGGATTGGCATCACGTTCTCTTCACCGATGAGTGTCGCATATGCCTTCAACCAGACAATAGTCGGAGACGTGTTTGGAGGCAACCCGGTCGGGCTGAACGTCTTAGACACACTGTCCAGCGAGTGCAGCAAGGTGGAGGTTGCCTGCTGTTTTGGTGTGGCATTGTGTGTGGCCGACGTACGCCGCTCGTGGTCATGGAAGGCACTGTTACGGCTGCACGATACGTGAATGCCATCCTCTGACTGATAGTACAACCATATCGGTAGCATATTGGAGAGGCATTCGTCTTCATGGACGACAATTCGCGCCCCCATCGTGCACATGTTGTGAATGACTTCCTTCAGGATGACGAGAGCGGACAGCATGTTCTCCAGACATGAACCCTATCAAACGTGCCTGGGTTAAATTGAAAAGGGCTGTTTATGGACGACGTGACCCACCAACCACTCTGAGGGATCTACGCCGAATCGCCGTTGAGGAGTGGGACTAACTGGACCAACAGTGCCTTGATGAACTTGTGGATAGTATGCCACGACGACTACAGGCATGCATCAGTGCAAGAGGACGTGCTACTGAGTATTAGAGGTACCGGTGTGCACAGCAATCTGGACCACCACCTCTGAAGGTCTCGCTATATGGTAGTCCAACATGCAATGTGTGGTTTTCATGAGCAATAAAAAGGGCGGAAATGATGTTTATGTTGATCTCTGCTGCAATTTTCTGTACAGGTTCCGGAACTGCCGGAACCGAGGTGATGCAAAACTTTATTTATGTGTGTATTTAATCTGTTCAACGAGTGCCAGTTCATGAACACGAACGGAGCTCCTCCATATGCAGGAAACTGCAGGCCGAACTGGAATTCGAAAACCACTCATCAGTGATGCAAATGTCCCTAACAAAATAACGTGGTGCCGAAGCCGAAGAAAGTAATTTGGTCGGATGAGAGTTGTTTTTGACAGTGTTTCCAACTTATGATAGTGTACATTGTGTTCTGCCTTCGTCTTCTGCTTTGGAGAGAAGGGTACGTGATCGCTATCCACCTCCATCAGCGTTATCTGAATTTGTCACTGTTTTGTGAGAAGAATGGTATAAGATTACCGTGAAAAAACTACACACGACTTGTAGTTATCAATTCCGAGGTGACTAAGATGTTTCGGATACCAACGGGTTTCCTACACCGGATGGCAGTGTGTTGTGCTTGGTATTTCCATATTTTGTCCACTCTCTGTACTGGTTTGGCAGGCCTTTTCATAACGACCCTGTTTGTGATTCAAGCAGCCATGCTGAGAGAGATAATCAGTACAGGAGAAGCAGACAGCCATATCCTTACTGGTAGTCTGTGATGGTGCAGCTGTCTATCTTCCTACATGAAAGTAATCGTATCTCCACAGCATTGTGAATGTCTTTACCCTAGTGCAAGAAATGTATAGCGCTTAAGACGGAAAATATAGCTCTGTAATTAATATTGAAAAGTATGTTACTGAACATTAGGAGTTGTCTTCAAATATGTTCATTTTTATTTTTCTTGGGACCAAAGATCTTGTAGCCAAATCGGAGCGTATCAAGCATACAGACGTTTATTCTTTAACATGGTCTAACATGGAATCTCTGTAGAGTAACTAGGTTCCATAATCTATAAGTTCTCGTCGCGTAGCAATTGATTCTGATGCACTCTCTTCTATAAGTAGTAAGTTGTGCTCTGTGTAAAGCACTTAGTTTTCCGATAATGAAAACTACCTATCGGCGTTCCGCAGCTGCTCTCAGGCTCCAGTTAACAAGAAACCTAATCTTATTACAGCTCCCTGATTGCACGACCCAGCTGCGAGGAAGTAACTACAGGCTGTTCAGAGACACCCACGTCGCGTTATTGTAGCCTAGAGACTTGGCATTGCGATGAACACTTATTACTTGTATGTTGGATTAAAATTCACAAATCAAACGTCTTATTCTCTGTTGTATTATACTTACGAAAATATTTATGACATAATTGCCATGCCAAGACTGTAATTCGGCGTTGTATTTCAGTTTCAGTCGTACATGAACAGTCACTTCTGTCCATACCCCATTAGATCATCTTTCAAGCTCTAAAGATCCGTCATCAAACGCCATTACCGTGCGTGGCGTCATAGTGAGAGAGCGTTTGCAATGAATGTCCATCTTTTTTATTATTATTTTTTCTATTTGACGGGTAGTCATGGAATCTCAGTTATCACATAGAAAAAATGAAGTTACGTAATTAATTTCTTGCTTGTTTGCAGGTGCGTGTCTTCAGTCCTAGAACTCACTGAAATTTATGGTCACAGAATACATTAGTACACCGCAAGAGCATTCAAAACAAATGGCGCAACACATTGATAAAGTTAAGATCGGCAGCTCCATTCGTTATGGCTGTTTTTCCGATGTAGTAAGGTACTGTGGCGCAAGTAGTTCCACGTGTACAAGGACTGCAGACATGTATCTGCGAAAACAATAGGAATTAATTACGTAATTTCGTTTTTCCGATGTGTTAATTATACTTTCATGCCAACTGCTCGTATATGTATGACAGTGGTCTAAACTTGTTAGAGAATTTTTCAGTATACATTTCTAATTTGAGTAGTGTTATGGCTACACAATTGTCATGAGGTAATTTCGAAAGAAAAAAGAAAATGAATACATATTACACATAGGCCAGTGGCAGAGACTATCTTCCCGTTGTTGTAGAGATCGTTAGAGCAGAACGTTTGCGCCATTGGGCAAGAAAAGAGGGGGGAGGGGGAAAGGAGGGGCGGCGAATTGATTGAGGTCTTGAAGAAACGCAAACCAGCGTTTGTCTGAGGCGATTTCCATAAAGAGGGGAACACTTTCACCAAAGTACAAAAAAAACCCTAATCGATGTTTTGATCATAACAAGTAAACTGATAAGAAAAACTGCCTGGACGTTGACGTCCACTACTGTCTTCCATTGTCGTAGAAAAAGACGATGCTCTAGGCGACTACAAATAGGAGTGGTTTCTGATAGTCAACTTTCCCTCTTTCAGGTTGGTTTCCTGTACATTATTGCTACAATACTACGGTGTAAATGGGGTACCTCGTGATGATGAACCTGGGGCTTAGCTTAATCTTCATTCCGACGCACTTCAATGCGTGTTGTACTTAACCTACGCTGAATAGCGTACACAGTCCTTTACAATAGATTTATTACAGATGCATGAGCAATGGCGGTATAGAGGTGCCGTATATAAAGCAAAAGATTGCGAAAAGTCTTGCGCTATGGCATCAGAAACACTGAACGTCTAAAAACACACTCGGGGATACAGTCCTATATTAAATAGTTCTAGTTCGACAAGGGTCACGAGTAAAGAAACTGCGTCGTTGGTATTACGTTCAGCCTCTGTGTAGTTACTCGTCGACAAACTCTGAAACAAGGCCGTTTTACTTGCGTCATAAAGAGCAATGCAGCTGTGCTGTTGCCACATCTGAGAATCACTTGTTTGTGCAGCAGCCTTGCGCCGACTCAAGAACACGAGAGATATGCTAAACTAGACGCAACAGTTCTTCGAGACGACGTTACCGCTTTCCTCGGATTCAATCCAACACGTACTCGTATTCACAAGTACTTTACAGGTTTTAGAAATCACCTGATATTTTGTATACTGTGCGCGAGCACAGGCAGCACATATTGATTTCTTAAACTTTAAACGAAATGAAAAGTGAATTAATTTGTGGTCTTACACTGAAGCGCCAAAGAAATTGGTATAGGCATGCGTATTCAAATACAGAGATACGTAAACAGGCACAATACGACGCTGCTGTCGGCAACGTCTATATAAGACAACAAGTGTCTGCCGCAGTTGTTAGATCGGTTACTGCTGCTACAATGGCAGGACATCAAGATTTAAATGAGTTCGAACGTGGTGTTATAGTCGGCGCACGAGCGACGGGACACAGAATCTCCGAGGCAGCAATGAAGTGGAGATTTTCCCGTACTACCAGTACACAAGTGTACCGTGAATATCAGGAATCCGGTAAAACATCAAATCTCAGACATAGCTGCGGCCGGAAAAAGATTCTGCAAGAACGGGACCAACAATGACTGAAGAGAATTGTGACAGAAGTGCTGGGCCATCAACAAGTGTCAGCGTGCGAACCATTTAACGAAACTTCATCGATATGGGCTTTCGAAACCGAAGTCCCACTCATGTGCCCTTGATGACTGCGTGACACAAAGCTTCATGCCTCGTCTGGGCCCATGAACACCGACATTGGATTGTTGATGGCTGGAAACATATTGACTGATCGGACGAGTCTCTCTTCAAATTGTATCGAGCGGATGGACGTGTACGGGTATGGAGACAACCTCATGAATCCATGGACCCAACATGTCAGCAGGGGACTGTTCAAGCTGGTGGATGCTCTGTAGTGGTGTGGGACGTGTGCATTTGGAGTGATGGGACCCCTGATAAGTCTAGATACGACTGACCAGTGACACGTAATTAAGTACGGTATCCTGTCTGATCACTTGCATCCGTTCATGTCCATTGTGTATTCCGACGGACTTGGGCAATTCCCCAATTGCTACAGAGTGGCTCCAGGAACACACTTCTAAGTTTAACACTTCCGCTGGCCACCAAACTCCCAGCCATGAATATCATTGAGCATATCTGGGATGCCTTACAACGTGTTCCGAAGAGATCTCCACCCCCTCGTACTCTTACGGGTTTATGGGCAGCCCTGCAGGATTCATGGTGTCAGTTCCCTGCAGTAGTACTTCAGACATTGAGTCCATGCCACATTGTGTTGCGGCACTTTATCATCAGTAATGAATACATCCTGCTTAATCTCCATATGCATTCAGGTAATCGTATGCCCTAAATATTGTCAAGAGCAGGGGCAGACAACTTTTTTGCCGTCATTGTGTATTCTTGCATTTCTGTACTGTACATTAATCACTTTTTGGTTTTGCGATTTTTTTCCGTCATTGTGTATTCTTGTATTAATTCATAGATTCTGACGTGCAAGCACCATTATTTGGATGATGAATATCTTGCCTTATATTGTTCCAGGGCCTCCGTCGTCGAGGGTGCCTGTCTCATCGGAGCTACAGGTAAGGGCGCTTGGTTCCAATATCGTATTGAAGCTTTCGTGAACAAACTGCTGTGGAGTACAGTCCTAATTGATAATCAACTAAAAAGTTCATATTCTACTAATACAATAATATTGTTGTTGTAACAGGTTGTTCAACAATAATTTTTAAGCCAACCTACTGTCATACGATGCCTTTTTAAAATGTTTCCATTACGAGTAGGAACTACTCGCTGTTACTGAAGTTATCGTTGCTGTGCTCCCATGAGTGAAATAGTGCTTTTTTTTTAAGTAGTTCGAAATACAAATCTTTCCAGTCGAGCTTATGGGTATTTAGAGGGCTTGTGTTGTAGTACTCAGTCGGAAGACTGGCTTGATGCAGCTCTCCAAGCTGCTCTATCCTGCGCGATTCTCTTCATCTTTGAATAACTGTTGCAACTTACATGAATTTGAATCTGTTTACTGTATTCATACCTAGATCTTCCTTTGCCATTTTCACCCGACACACTTCCCGCGGTTAACACATTGACGATCCTCTGATACTTCAGGCTGCATCGTTTCAGCCAGTCCCTTCTTTCAGTGAAGCTGTGCCATTCTTTTCTCTGCAATTGTGTTCAGTTCCTCATTTGTTTTTCGATTTACCCATCTAATCATTCTTTTTCAGCACCACATTTCAAAAGCTTCTTTTCTCTGCGTGTCGCCCAAGTTTCCCTTCCGTGTAAGGTTACACTCCAGACAGTTACATTCAGAAAATACTTCAAAACACTTCAGTTATTTGTTTACTAATTCCTCTTTTTTGGAAATGTTTACCTTGCTATAGCTCGTCTGCATTTTATAGTCTATCTACTTAGGCTCTCAGTTATTCTGGTGGCAAAATACCGATAATTATCTGTTACTTTGTCTCTCGTGTCCTAATCTAATTCCCCCAGTATCGCCCGATTTAATTTGCCAATCTTCTTGATCCTTGTTTTAATTTGATTGAAATTCATCTTAAAATATATTTTCAGGGTACTGTCCATTCCGTCTTCCAAGAAGTTTGCTGTCTGTGACAGACTTACAGTATCATCGGCAATTTGCAGAATTTTAATTTCTTTGTGGTGGTGGTGGTGGTGGTGGTGGTGGTGGTGGGGGGTAGTGTTTAACGTTTCGTCGACAACGAGGTCATTAGAGACGGAGCGCAAGCTCGGGTTAGGGAAGGATTGGGAAGGAAATCGGCCGTGCCCTTTCAAAGGAACCGTCCCGGCATTTGCCTGAAACGATTTAGGGAAATCATGGAAAACCTAAATCAGGATGGCCGGAGACGGGATTGAACCGTCGTCCTCCCGAATGCGAGTCCAGTGTGCTAACCACAGCGCCACCTCGCTCGGTTTTAATTTCTTTGTACTTGAACTTTAAATTACCTTTCGAAATGACTTCTTGGTTTCGTTCACATGTTGATCAAAACATTGGAGGTAGATCACCACCACAGTCTCACTCCCTGTTTCCCCTTTCGTCTCCTTCGATTCTTTCAACTACAGTCTGGTGTCTGTAGCAGATAACATTTGTGTTCCTGTATTGGAGCATTGCTACCTGCAAAATTCCAGAGGGCGTAGTCCAGTTCACTTTGGAAAATCTGCCTCTGAATCTACAGAAGCGGTAAACGTAGGTTTGCCTTTCTCAGTCTACTTCTGGGATAAGTCACAGGACCAATTTTGTTTCGCATAGTCATTTTCTATGATCCCAAAATGATCTTCCCCTAAGTCGGCTTCTACCAGCTTTTCCATTCTTCTGTAAATAATTCGTGTCAATTTTTTACTCCTGACCTATTAAACTGATGTTTCGGTAGTATTCACACATATCAGCAACTGCATTCTTCAGATTTGCAATCATTATATACTTTCTGAAGTCTAACGGCATTTCTCCTGCGTCATATATCTAGCATACCAAATGAATAGTTCTGTCACGGTTGGCTTTTTGAAGAATCTCAATAATTCTGAGTGAATGTCGTCTACTCCAGGGACCACGTTTCCAGTTAGGTCTTTAAGTGCTCTATCAAGCTCTTCTCGCAGTATATATCCCATCTAATTTTAAACTGCTTCGTCTTCTGTTTTTATAATGTTGTTCTCAAATTTGCTCCCTTATGTAGGCCCTCTATATATTCCTTCCGCCTTCCAGCTTTTCCTTCTTTGCTGCGACCGGCTTGTCATCACAACTCTTAATATTTATACAGTTGCTTCACTTTTCTCCTACGCGTCTTTACTTTTCCTAAAGGCCGTATGTATCTTTCCAATAGTTATGTATGCTTCTACATCCCTGCATTTGTTCTCTACCCATTCCTTCTTAGCTGGCCGCGGTGGTCTAGCGGTTCTAGGCGCTCAGTCCGGAACCGCGTGACTGCTACGGTCGCAGGTTCGAATCCTGCCTCGGGCATGGATGTGTGTGATGTCCTTAGGTTAGTTAGATTTAAGTAGTTCTAAGTTCTAGGGGACTGATGACCACAGCTGTTACGTCCCATAGTGCTCAGAGCCATTTGAACCATTCCTTCTTATTTTGCGTATCCTGGCAGTTTAAAAAATTAGACATTGTAGTCTCTTCCACCGGCTTCACTTCCTGCATTTTTGTACTTTCTCCATTTCGTCAGTTAAATTCATTATCTCCTGTGTTACCCAGGGATTACTACTTGACCTTGTTGTTTTACTTACGTGATCCTCTGCTGCCATTCCTATTTCATCTTTTAAAACTACCCATTCGTATTATATTGTATTACATTCCCTGTTTTGAGTCCAGCGTTGCGTGATACTCCCTCTGAAACTCTCAGCAACCTCTGGTTACTTCAGTTTAGCCAGGTCCCATTTATTTGTCATTTTGTGTTCTAGGCTCTTGCTTCATTTGTAATCGTCTTCGATGTAACACACATCGTCTGGTGAAGGCTGATAGAAAGTTCAAAAAGTTCGAATAATCAGAGAGATTTTTCATTACTTCATTTTCCATCTAATAAGATTATGAGCGTGAAGTACAAAAACGATGTTTGCTGTCGACGTTATGCAGTACTACTTCGGATCATATGAAGCTGAGTATGAACAAGTGATGCTGCACATTTCAAATGTAAAGTGCTGCAGTGGGAACAAGACGAGCTAAGTATTTATGTCTGTCAGTTAATATAGACCAGTATTGAAGAAAACATGGCATTCAAACAGTCTGGATGACTTAATTTTTACATACGACTTACATGCTTCTGTTTACCGGTGGTCGTTTATGACAAAGTAGCAAATCAGTAACGTAAATGCTGGTCTGCTCTGCTGCATTCTGTGTTAATACCTAGAATAAATCACTGGACTTGCATGTACCCGAAAGAAATCACGTGCACTTAAAATTACTGTAACTGCTTGCCAAAACTCAAAACGTGAGTAAAGAATGCAGTTAGATGACCATGCTGCAGTTTACTGCGCAACAGCAGTATTATGTTCACTTTACGCCCAAGCATTAAGATAAAACAAACGTGACGAAACGGGATTAAATAATTTGAAAGGTTTTTTTAAGCTGAAATTCAAAACCACACAAGTAATTTCAATTACATTAGCATGAGAACTTAGGGCCTACTTTAGAGATTGTCACAAACAAAGATACAAGCATAAACTAAAGAAAAGTTGGTACACGATTTTCGTTAAGATTTACTCCTTTCTCTGTTTTCTTAAAATCATTTAAAAAAGGGTGAAGCAGCATTTAGCAATACTATAGACACCTGATTGTCATGAAATTGATACCAAGGTAGAGATTGTTTATCGGAATTTCATCTTTCGCATAAAAGTAATTCGCGGAATGAATAATGATGCCAGAGCATCTTGCGCGAGTATTAAGACTAACACTCCTAGCAAATATACAAATTATGATACACATCATCTCATTCCAAGTGTCCAGGCACACAGGGAATCATTTTGAGATACTCATACCGCGAGCCATGAAGACCAACAGGAGAGAATAGACCACGACTCGTTTGACAAGACAGACGACATCTGCCCGTAGTATTGACTCTGCGAAAATAGATGTGAATCATCCATTTATTCAGGTACAGGGCCAAAAAGATAATGAAATCTCCAGCCGCTTCTCATTATACAACTTTCAATGCCATAGACTTTGACTTCATAAATCTGGAGAGACATGCTAAGATTACAAAGTTTTATATTGTGATGTACAATCTAGAGGAGCAGTTTGCAAAAAATCTCGTATATGGTTCTCTTAAATTTAATGAGGATACAGCATACGGTAGATAGGTGTGTCTATATCCAAACTTAAGGAGAACAGATTCAAATCCACGAATCCACGTTAATATGGTTTGCGTACTGAAACGAATTGTGCAGACCTTGTTGTTCTGAAGTACCACGCTGTTCTGTGTGGAAAACTGAATGTGATGCTAAAATACGACTCCAATGTTTTATCTGAATTCGGCTGCCAATGTCTTTGGGGTGACATTTTACCCCTGCCTGGTTAAGGAACCAAGTCAGAGGCTCACAGAACTCTCATCACGTGGTCTGGGGCGAGGGAGGGGGGGGGCGGAGAGAAAAAGAGAGAGAGAGAGAGAGAGAGAGAGAGAGAGAGAGAGAGAGAGAGAGAGAGAGAGAGGGGGGGTGGCGGGAGAGAGGGGGGGGGGTGCGGCGGCGGCAGGGGGTGACTGTAACCACAGCAAATGAGGTCGGCTATCGGCGTTTGTATGGCACTGCAGGTTTCCCGTCTACGCTTATCCACAGGACAAACTAGTGAGCTCGTATCTCCGTGACTCACCTAAGCTCAAGTCAAATAGACAACAATCGAGTAGCGTAGCATTCAGTGTGTGTTCGACCTATTTACACCATGATCTTCAGCTCGATACAAGCCCTTCGTATCCATGTGAAGCCACTAGAGACCAAATTGGATCGATGAGTATGGACACTGGACCAAGGAATAATAATAATAATAATAATAATAATAATAATAATAATAATATGGTCACATGTAGTTAACCGACGCCACATATTCTGTTATTACGAAGCAACAAACTTACGAGCCAACACAACTGGATACAGATCACAAGTATACACAACATTTATTACCAGATACCCAGAATTAAAATTTTTAACAGAACAACGACTAGCTGATCAGATCCGTGTAATAATCAAAAATAACAGGATACCCCAGTCAGAATTATAAAACATCAAACAACAAGTGCAACAAATACTGGATCAAAATAATGTGCAATCAGAAGAAGAAGAAGAAAATACAGTAATGGACTCAAACATCCCAGAGCAAACAAACAAAGAACCACATGCGTCAATTAAACAGTCAGAGGAAAACGAAATCCTAAGACAGTCACCAGAACAAGCACAAATAGAACATGAAATGACACATGTTAGATATAGAAGAAAAATTTCAGTTGACATATATAGAATACAAAGATACAAATACAGACGTTAGACCATTCTTGCATAGACCACCAAATAACCCACAAGTCGAAACAACAATAACAACTATCAACACAATCATACACAACAAAATAAATGAAAATACAACTATGGAAGAGTTAAAACTACCGGTTTATGTAGGAGCACTCACTACACTAAATATACACACTAGGCAGAGATCAGAACCAACCAACACACAGAAGAAACCCACAAAACCAGCATGGCAACACAGGCTACAGATCAGAATAGAAAAACTGAGAAAGGACATCGGACAGCTAACACAATTTATAAGAAATGAAATGTCAGACAAAAAACGGAAAAGGTTAGGTAAAATCTCACAACAAGAAGCAATAGAGCAATTAGGTGAAAAGAAGAAGAAATTACAAGCATTGGCCAAACGACTTAGAATATACAAAAAAAGTGAAAATAGAAGGAAACAAAACCAAACATTCAACACAAACCAAAAGAAATTTTACCAGACAATAGATAACACACACATTAAAATAGACAATCCACCAAACATAACAGACATGGAACACTTCTGGAGCAACATATGGTCAAACCGGGTACAACATAACAGACATGCACGGTGGATACAAGCAGAAACAGACTCATACAAGATGATATCACAAATGCCTGATGTGATAATTTTGCAACATAAAGTCACCTGAGCAATTAATTCTACGCACAATTGGAAAGCCCCTGGAAATGATAAAATAGCAAATTTATGGCTAAAAAAGTTCACCTCAACACATTCACATCTAACTAAATTATTTAACAATTACATTGCAAACCCATACACAGTCCCTGATACACTTACACACGGAATAACTTATCTGAAACCTAAAGATCAAGCAGACACAGCAAACCCAGCAAAATATCGCCCCATAACATGCCTACCAACAATCTACAAAATATTAACTTCAGTCATTACACAGAAATTAATGACACATACAACACAGAACGAAATTATAAATGAAGAACAAAAAGGCTGCTGCAAAGGAGCACGAGGATGTAAAGATAAACTGATAATAGATACAGAGGTGACATATCAAGCTAAAACCAACCAAAGGTCGCTGCACTACGCGTACATTGATTACCAAAAAGCTTTTGATAGTGTACCCCACTCATGGTTACAACAGATATTGGAAATATGCGAAGTAGATCCTAAATTGATACAGCTCCTAAACATAGTAATGAAAAATTGGAAAACCACACTTAATATCCAAACAAATTCAAATAATATCACATCACAGCCAATACAGATTAAGCGTGGAATATACCAAGGAGACTCATTAAGTCCTTTATGGTTCTGCCTTGCTCTGAACCCACTATCCAACATGCTAAATAATACAAATTATGGCTATAATATTACTGGAACATACCCACAAAAAATCACACATTTGCTATACATGGATGATCTAAAACTACTGGCAGCAACAATTCAACAACTCAACCAATTACTAAAGATAACAGAAGTATTCAGCAATGATATAAATATGGCTTTTGGAACAGACAAATGTAAGAGAAATAGCATAGTCAAGGGAAAACACACTAAACAAGAAGATTACGTGTTGGATAACCACAGCGACTGCATAGAAGCGATAGAAAAAACAGATGCCTATCAATATCTAGGATACAGACAAAAAATAGGAATAGATAATACAAATATTAAAGAAGAACTAACAGAAAAATACAGACAAAGACTAACAAAAATACTGAAAACAGAAATGACAACAAGAAACAAGACGAAAGCTATAAATACTTATGCTATACCAATATTGACCTATTCATTTGGAGTAGTGAAATGGAGTAACACAGACCTAGAAGCACTCAATACACTTACACGATCACAATGCCACAAATATAGAATACATCACATACATTCAGCAACAGAAAGGTTAACATTAAGCAGAAAGGAAGGAGGAAGGGGATTTATCGACATAAAAAACCTACATTATGGACAGGTAGACAATTCAAGAAAATTCTTTATAGAACGAGCAGAAACTAGCAAAATACACAAAGCAATCACTCATATAAATACATCGGCTACATCGTTGCAATTTCATAACCACTTCTACAACCCTTTAGATCACATAACATCAACAGATACGAAGAAAGTAAATTGGAAAAAGAAAACACTACATGGCAAGCACCCATATCATCTAACACAGCCACACATCGATCAAGACGCATCCAACGCATGGCTAAGAAAAGGCAATATATACAGTGAGACGGAAGGATTCATGACTGCAATACAGGATCAAACAATAAACACCAGATATTACAGCAAGCATATTATTAAAGATCCCAATACCACAACAGATAAATGCAGACTTTGCAAACAACAAACAGAAACAGTAGACCACATCGCAAGCGGATGTACAATACTGGCAAATACAGAATACCGCAGAAGACATGACAATGTACCAAAAATAATACATCAACAGCTTGCCTTACAACATAAACTTTTAAAACAACACGTTCCTACATACAAGTATACACCACAAAATGTACTGGAGAACGATGAATACAAATTATACTGGAACAGAACCATTATAACAGATAAAACAACACCACATAACAAACCTGACATTATGCTCACCAATAAAAAGAAGAAATTAACACTACTAATCGAAATATCCATACCCAATACAACAAATATACAGAAGAAAACAGGAGAAAAAATTGAAAAATACATCCAACTGGCTGAGGAAGTCAAGGACATGTGGCATCAGGATAAAGTTGACATTATACCAATTATACTATCAACTACAGGAGTCATACCACACAATATCCACCAGTACATCAACGCAATATAGCTACATCCAAACATATAGATACAACCACAGAAATCTGTAATTATTGATACATGTTCAATTACCCGAAAGTTCCTAAATGCAATGTAACATATACCGTACAGTTAAAAGGAAGTCACGCTTGATCAAGGTCCGCGTCACTTTCCATTTTTAACGAGACATAACGTCTGAGACAGGAAAGAGAAATAATAATAATAAAAACCATAGATGCTGCCCATCTGCAAAAATACAACTACACTCATTAGTTAATAGGGAAGTGTGTGGTACAGCATACCTGTGTTCTATCACGAAGAATGAGGAATTGTCCTATAGTGCGTCGCAAAGAATAGTCATAGACACCTCCAGCATGTATTTTGAATGGCAGAAACGCTGTCTAGTTTGTACTATGTTTCACCAGAGAATGAATATGCAGGAACATGACTTGCATGTTGTGGATGCACACATTCCAAACCACTGGAATCGTAGCCACTGACTGATAAGGTGGTGCATCTGAAAGGATTAACAAGTTACCAGTTCTGAGAATTTCGCGGCTAACGACTAGTGTATAGCGAGAACAGCAAAGAAATTCACATCTTAATACTTTGCTACCTTGCTTGATACAACATCATTACGTTTGCGTTCACTGTATGGCGAAGTGTGATTTTTAGTAAAATTTACTACGGACCTTTCTTTATTTGCGAGCTGTACATTGTAACCAAATTTAACAACCTCACCTTTAACAACAAGGTCAATAGTTATGGATTATTTGCGAATATTCCCGATGGCTTTACTTTTACCACCAATCTAACTGGACATCTTTACTATGTTCCAAAATCTGCAGGCACTCTCCAACGTACCTTTATGTAATAGCAATCCGCTGGGAAGTATACGGGCCGGTCTGTGGGGCCGAGCGGTTCTAGGGGCTGCAGTCTGGAGCCGCGCGACCGCTACGGTCGCAAGTTCGAATCCAGCCTCGGGCATGGATGTGTGTGATGTCCTTAGGTTAGTTAGGTTTAAGTAGTTCTAAGTTCTAGGGGACTGATGACCTCAGAAGCTAAGTCACATAGTGCTTAGAGCCATTTGAGCCCTTTTTTTTTAAGTATACGGTAGACAGTAGCTTAAACGCAACCCAGAGTTTCTTTCTAGTATTCAGTTTTGATTCGAGCTTTGCAGCGCCTTTGGATGGCCCATTTGGTGAAAGCGTTGCGTTTATTCGGAATTATCACGATGGCGTAGGGTATGCCACATGTAAATGTCTGAGGTTCAGTCCTCATTCAGTCTTGTTTATTCATTCATCGCTATTTTAACTCGCCAGTGATCTGCATGCTTGAAAAATAGCAAGTTCCACCGTAATTTGCAGTACACTCGAGGCTGCACGTCCTGCTATAACTGGCTAGGTCAGTCAGTTTGAACATGGGAGGAAGGAAGGGGCCATACAACATCCAAATTTACAATGCCCGGTAATCCATTGTGATTTTCTATCCAGCATTAGGAATGACTGCTTTGCAATACAGTTAACGCAACTGTTTACCAATGAGCGTGTAACGACGCGCTACGCAGAATGCAACAGATTTACTGGTGGGCAACCGTTATGCGCGCAATTACTGTGAAAGAAGTTATGGACTCTGTTAGACACAGTTAAGACATCGGCGTGTATTATCGTAAATTCAAGCTGTTCTCGACGAGAAAATCGAACACCACGGTGTTTCACAAGGCTGGTCCTGTTGGAGGTGGCATGCCCTTGTCTTCCATTGACCTTAGAAATGACTTACCTGCCTTTTAGGGTGGTTTAGTTTAACGTGGCCTTCGAAACGCGGGTAAAATTCACCGCTTTTAACATTACGAATCGCTGAAGAAGCGAACATTCCAAATGATTAGAAAAATGCACAAATAATTCCGGTTTTCAAGAAGGGTCTTCGAGCAGAAGCACGCACATATAGCCGTACATCGGTAACATCAATTTGTTGTAGAATTTTTGAACATGTTTTACGCTTGCTTGTTATGACTTTTCTGGAAACCGAAAATCTACTCTGTAGCAGTGAACATGGCTTCCGCATACAATGACTATGTGAAACCCAGCTCTCTGTTCGTCCACGATACTCAGAAGGCAGTAGATAGCGGCGCCCAATTGTTTCAGTGTTCCTTTCCTCCCATTCTCCCAGAAGGCGTTCTGTGTAGCTCCCCACTGGCGACTAATAAACAAAATAACGGTAACGACCGTACGGAATATCGGACCAGCTTTGCGACTGTGATGAAGAGATCCTAGTAAATGATAAGCAGTATGTTGTTCGTTGCGGAGAGAAATCTTTACACACAAAAATAACTTTGGACGTTCTCCAGGAGTGTTACAGTATTATTTATTTTTACAAAATATGTTATCTAGTGGATCATGTCGGAAGCTCAATGAGATTCTTCGCGGTTGGTGGTGTTGTATACTCAAAGCCACAACTCTGGAAAATTGTAGCGAGTAGCAGGAACACTGGCAGAAGATAGACCCTAGGTGCAGGGATTTTCGATGACCAACAACGTTAGTAAGTACAGTGTATTACGCGTAAATAGTCAGAAGAGCCTGTTATGGTATGATTATACAATTACAGAACAATAATTCGAAGCAGTCACCTCCGTTAAATATTTGGGAGTACGACTTAAAAATAATAGCAGGTAGGGCAAATTCCAGAATGAGAATCATGAGAACTGTCCTCAAGAATTACAATCCACCAGCAAAAGAGGTTGTTTAGGAAACCCTCCCTCGACCAGTACTTGAGTAGAGCTCTTTAATCTGGGATCCTTATCAGATACAGTCGATAGGGGCCGTAGAGAAGATTCAAAGAAGAACAGCGAGTTTCGTCACAGGTACTTTTAGTAAGCGCGAAAGCGACATGGAAATGACCATGCAACTACAGTGGGAGACGCTACAAGATGTTTCATCTCGGTGTGATGTGTGGTTAAAATTACGAGAGTGTATGTTTCTAGAATAGTTGTCTCCTAGGTATATCTCGCAAAAGACCGTGAAGGTAAAACCAGAAAGATTGGAGCTCACACGGAAGCTTACCAACAATCGTTCTTCACACGCACCATTCACTACTGTTTATAGAACAGGGAGGGGAAGTGACGGAGGAAAACACGAAGTACCCTACACCACAAACGATAAGGTGGCTTCCATTATATACATAGCCAAAAAATTGTGCCCACCTGCTTAATAATGTGTTGCTCCTCATTTGAAGCGCAATCCAGCAGTTTGCGTAGCATGGATTCGACAGGAGGTCGCTAGGCTCCCGAAGGTATGTTGCACCACATGTCTTCGTACAGGCCACGCACATACTATGGGTTATTGGCCGGTAGAGTTTCAGCACGAAACCTACTCTGACAGCGTTCCAGATATGTTCCACGGGGTTCAGGTCAGGCGAACTTAGTGGCCGAGACATCAACATGAGTTCATAACTACGCTCCGTAGACCACAGCAGCCATTTCTGACTTTGCGACAATTCCGACGCAGCTGCAAGAGGCCACCGCCATCGGGGAAGGCATAAAGACGCTAGTCAATGTGTAACAGTCTATGTAGTAGGTCGTTAGTGGGCGATGGGATTTACCAATGCAGAAAAAGCCAACATGCTCACGGTCTACGGAGAGCGTAGCAAGAATGCGGTGCATTGTTGTACAGTGTATACGGCAAGATATCCCAACAGAAGTCAACCATCTCGGCACTTATTTACCAATCTCTTTAACCATTTACGTGGAAGACGTGGAAGTGGTAGAGTAAGACCAATATAACGTAAGAGAAGGAAACAAGTGACGACAGAAGAGGGGGAGGTTAATGTTCTTGGTGCTGTTGCAGTTGATCCGTAAATTAGCTCCCACTCAATCGCACGAGGTAGTTGGATGAGTCAGCAAGTGCCTTACACATTCACCATCGACATCGGTTCCGTCCGAAACGATTATGAGAATCTTGTTTAGTAATGAAGCCACACTTACCAGTGATGGGCAGATAAACCGCTGAAACGTGCTATATTGGATTGTTGGCAGTCCCTATTCGCTTCTTCAGGTGAAACGTCAACGTCCATGGAATGTAAAAGTGTGATGTCGGACGTCCATGGAATGTAAAAGTGTGAACCAACAGCGCACAGGTCGGTTTTTCGTAGACGGAAAACTGAACTCGCACAAGTATCGCAGCATCGCAGCCTCCTAACAGACCATCTTCCACGGATGTTGGAAGACGTTCTTCTGCAGACTAGGAGGAATCTGTGGTACCAACATGGTGACTGTACAGCCCATAGTGCATGAAGTACTACAGCATGCCTTCACGAATTGTTTCAAAGTCGTAGTATTGGGCGAACAGGACCTGTACCTTGGCCAGCTCATTCCCCGGATTTGACGCCTGTAGACTTTTTCTGCAGCCGTTCAAATTCTAGCACATATGCAGCAGACTGGAATACCAGACTGGAAGTGTGTTTTGACGCTGCTGGTGGTCGTTTTGAACACAAGCTGTGATGATCAGTTGTCCTGTTACTGGTCGGAACCCACATAACTAGTGAATGCACTCGCATTGTTCTTTAGTGTGTGGTACCCTAGGTATTGTACAACTGTCAGTGTGAGTACTTTTCAAAATACGATATCTCGTAAACGAGTCACACTAGAACATTGCAACAAACGCCACTGACATTCTAATTTACCCTACCTTTATTTTGTTAGTATCGATAGGCATTGTTCCATTTAAAAAGTATGTTTTCACAAAAAATACTTTCTAAGTATCACTACAGTCTGTCGATTGGCTAACAGTACGAGCCCCTGACTACCAATTCATTCTGTGAGAACCACACGTCAATAACACTTTCCATATCGGCAACATTTACGGTTCTAGTGTTAGATGATCCACCCCGTATAGGCGTGGTAGGGTGAATTTGTTCTCTCGCAGGCACGGCGTTAATACGATATGAGTGAAGGCCACACTCGGCAAATTTCAGAGCAGCCGGCAGTTGTGTGAGGCCAGGGGGCGGCACGGGCGTGGAGTGTGGAAAGCCCTTGAGGAGGCACTTATCTTTGCCCGCGACCTGCTCTCCACGAACCACCTGCTCCTCTGACCCCCGCCACTGCGACCTTGAGGTTTTGGCCCCCTCAGCCCTGAGCGCCGCGGAAAATTCTTCCGCTCGGCAAACACACAACCAGTCGCCGCAACGGAAACAAGCTCTAGAAATCAATTCGGAAGAACCAGCCTGACCTTGCAAACAATACTTACGTCTCGTTCGTTTAAATAACAACTCCAGTAGGATCAAGATTACGAGATGCAGTCAAAGTTTTAGTTATCACTTCGAAAAATTATTATTCGTTTGTATGTAGTTATATACTGAAGATCAAAAAACGGGTACGGCTGCCTAATACCGTGTAGAGTTCCCGCGAGCACGCAGAAGTGCCGCAACGCGACGTGGCATTGACTGATGTCCGAAGTAGTGCTGGAGGGAACTGACACCATGAATCCTGCAGGGCTGTCCATAAATCTGTAAGAGTACGAGGGGATGGAGATCTCTTCTGAATACCACGTTGCAAGGCATTCCAGATATGCTCAGTGATATGTCTCGGGAGTTTCGTGGCCAGCGCAAGTGTTTAAACTCAGAAGTGTGTTCCTTCAACCACTCCGTAGCAATTCTGGACGTGTGGGTGTCGCATTGTTCTGCTGGAATTGCCCAAGTCGCAAAGCACAATGCACAATGGGCATGAATGGATGTTTACGTACGTGTCACCTGTTAGTCGTATCTAGACGTATCAGGGGTCCCATATCACTCCGACTGCACATACCCCGCACAACTTCAGAGCATCCACCAGTTTCAACAGTCCCCTGCTGACATTCTGGGTCCATGGATTCGTGAGGTTGTCTCCATACCCGTACACATCCATCCGCTCGATACAATCTGAAACGAGACTTCTCCGACCAGGCAACATGTTTCCAGTCATCAACAGTCCGATGTCGGTGTTGACGGGCCCAGGCGAGGCGTAAAGCTTTGTGTCTTGCGGTCATCAAGGGTAAACGAGTGGGCCTTCGGCTTCGGAAGCCCATATCTATGATGTTTCGTTGAATGATTCGCACGCTTACACTTATTGATGGCCCAGCATTGAAATCTTCAGCAATTTGCAGAAGGGTTGCACTTCCGTCAGGTTGAACGATATTCTTCAGTTGTCGTTGTCCCGTTCTTGCATGTTCTTTTTTCGGCCGCAGCGATGTCGGTGATTTGATGTTCTAGCAGATTCTCCTTGTATTCCCGGTACACTCGTGAAATGGTCCTACGGCAAAATCCGCACTTCATCGCTGCTTCGGAGATGCTGTGCCCCATCGCTCGTGCGCCCCTATAACATCAGGTTTAAACTCTAATCTTGGTAACCTGCCGTTGTAGTAGCAGTAACCGATCTAACAACTGCACCAGACACTTGTTTTAAATAGGCGTTGCTGACAGCAGTGCCGTATTCGGCCTGTTTACATATATCTCTATTTGAATACGCATGCCTATACCAATTTCTTTGGTGCTTCAATGTAGTTATCACTTAGAAAATTATTTTTGTTTGTGTATAGGTATATGTCTGCAATCCCAGTACCCATTGAAATAACCATGGTTAAGTACTGTAGCAAACCTCTAGAGGAGCCAAAATAAAATTGCGCAGCCCACTGATAAAGTGAAATGTGTCACACCAATGAAGATGAAGTAAATTACGAGACACTAGTGCAGAGCACTTTCGAGTAATATTTATAGCACTAGCATCCAAACGAACTTGGACTGATCGCAAAACTGAAATGGGCTCAAAAGACATGAAGATCAATCATCCTAATTTGACCTGTAGGAGTTACAGTGGTGGTAGTACAGTGACGTGACGGAAGTCATAGCATATCTCGTAATAACATGTCGGACCTCCTTTTTCCCGGTGTAGTGCAGCAGTTCGACGTGGTATGGACTCCACAAGTCGTTGGAAGTCCCATTCAGAAATATTGAGCCATGCTGCCTCTATAGCTGTCCGTAATTGCGAAAGTGTTGCCGGTGCAGAATTTTGAGCACGAACAGACCTCTCAATTATGTCCCATAAATGTCCATGTCCCATAAATGTCCTATGGGGTTAATGTCAGGCATTGTGCGTAGCCAAATCGTTCGCTCGAATTGTCCAGAATGTTCTTCAAACCAATCGCGAACAATTCTGGCCTGGTGACATGGCTCAATGTCATCCATAAAAATTCCATTCTTGTTTGGGAATATAATGCTCGCGAATGGGTGCTAATGGTCTCAAAGTAGCCTAACATGATCATTGCCAATTAGTGATCGGTTCAGTTGGACCAAAGCACCCACTCTTTTCCGTCTGAACACAGCCGACACCATTACGGAACTACCACCAACTTGCAAGTGCCTTTTTGACTACTAGGGTCCATGGCTTCGTGGGGTCTGCGCCACAGTCGACGCTGCCATCAACTGTTAGCAACTGAAATCAGGATCTATCAGACCAGGTCACGATTATCCAGTCGCCTACGGTCCAACCGATATCGCCACGAGAGGAGGAGCCGTTGAAGGCGATGTCGTGCAAGCACTCGCGTCAGTCGTCTGCTGCTATAGCTCCTTAACGCCAGATTTCGCCGCACACTGTCCTAACGGATACGTTCGTCGTACGTCCCACATTGATATCTGCGGCCATTTCACGCAGTCTTGCTTGTCTGTTAGCACCGACAACTCTACGCAAACGCTGCTGCCCTCGGTCGTTAAGTGAATTCCGTCAATCACTGCGTTGTCCGTTGTGAGAAGCAGTGCTTGAAATTTGCTATCCTCGGCACATTCTTGTCACTGTGGATCTCGGAATATTCAGTTCCCTACCTATTTCCGAAATTTAGTGCCCGATAAGTGTAGCTCCAACTCCCATTGTGCGTTCGAAATCTGTTAATTCCTTTCGCGCGATCATAATCGCGTCGGAAACCTTCTCAAATGACTCACCTGAGTGCAGATGACAGCTCTGACAATACACTATGTACGCGATACTACCACGATCTGTATATGTGCATATCGCTATACCACGACTTTTCTTACCTCGTTGTAAATTATAATTGCTAGATAGCTAGCTACGCGGGAAACTTTGTGTGCTGTACATGTACTATTAAAACATTGAATGCATATCGCCGCAGAAGATTCCTAGGATATAGTGTCACCTCTATACTCGCTGTGATGAAACTATACGATTACAACTTTTAATCGACCTTCTTGTGAGGCAATGTTGTGTCGGGAATCTTTCCTGACTTACACTTTTGCAAAAAGAAAGTATTTTCAAAAGTAGTTGATGAAAGAACTAAGGTTTTTTTTATGTGGAACGTTTATGTCGGAATTTCAGCAAAAAAAGTTGTACAATTTAGGTACGGAAACAGGAAAGAGCAAACCGAGCACAGGGAAACACACCGTTGAGATTATTGAAAAAATATGGTCGAACCATTTGATAAAATGTAAAATAAAAACCAAATAGAGACACTGGGAAGTGATCCGTTTCTGATAAAAGTTGGTCGCTGGTGGAGTGCCAGCAGGTGTAGTTGAGATGGATGCCACTGCAGATTGCACGGAGGCGTTGCGGAAGCTGGTTGTAGTCATTACGTTAATAGCTTCACGTCGCCTCCAGCCGCCTGGGAGAAGAACTAGGCGCGTGCAAGTCTTTTATGGCGGTGCGAGTGAGCCGTCGCGAGGGGTGGGGGAGGCGTAGACCGACGCACGCTGTGTTGTTCGTACCGTGCAATGCACCTTACGTAACGCGACATTGAACTTCGCTACCAGCCGAGCGCCGCTCCTTAGTGTCCCAGTTAAACCTCTTCGTGAAACAGTAGAGCAAAGAAAAGCCTCTCGTGGGTTGCGTTCTGACGTTTTTCATTGCTCTGTATGGTCACAGTGACAACGGAGTGCGTTAAACAGTCTAGTCGAAAAGCTAGGGTCGTGTTGTTGGTTGTGGACTGCAACAGTGGTATGACTCAGAAAAGTTCTGATGTTAATGAATTGCAAGTTAAACTAGGCAGTTTTTCATTGTTGAAATTACTAAATACCTGTGCGAGAGTAATTTTGGAGCGTTCCCTTCACCCCTTTCCTTCCACGCCCTTCCTCCCCTCCAACTCCCCCTTCCCCAGTCACACCACTCTCTCTCTCTCTCTCTCTTCTCTCTCTCTCTCTCTCTCTCTCTCTCTCTCTCCTATGCCTGAAAATGTATTTATTGCATTGCGAACAGCCAGTTTCCCTCGACGTTCATCATTAATCTTGACATCTTGGGTTGTCGGGTGTTCTGCCGGATATCAGCGTCGTACTTGCACGATATTTCGATCACGTAGCTCGTAACCTTCATCAGGTCGCACCTGATGAAGGTTACGAGCTACGTGACCGAAATATCGAGCAAGTACGACACTGATATCCGGCAGAACACCCGACAACCCAAGATGTCATTAGATCGCCGGGAAAGCCTGAAGAGTTACATCATTAATCTTACTGTTAGCTGTCATCCGCGATTAGGCGAACTTTGCTCGTAGGAAATTATTGGTAGTGAGATGGCCAGTAATTAAAACCAGACATTTACAAAAAGGTAACACATTAACAGGCTTATTCACACTATGTACACTTAAATAATGATTTATGCGTAACTTTCAATGCTGTAGGTTCTTCTGTGGCGCTGAGTTACATACAGTTAGAGTAATATTATTGACAGGAACAAAATAGACTCTAATGCTGATACTCTTACCTAAATCTCTGAATATGTAATGCTTAATTGCGATGTGCTTTTGTGACGTAATGTTCCTCACTGCAGTCTTCCACACTAATGTTCGTCAGGGGTGTCCAGCCCGCGGACACGTTTGGATTAAAGCAAGCATCAATGCGGTCCAAGATGCAAGTATCTTTCAAACGGTCGGTTAAAAAAAAAATATATCATCAAATTCCGTTCTTATATTTCATCACATATACAGGTCTTTTTATTAATGAGATGCCTGATGAAGCTATTCATTATCTTTTAAAAATAAATCACAAATCGAAATCCGTTGTAAGCACATTCACGCGATTGTAGAAGATTTGGTCGGGGTGATGGGGAGTAGTGGAAGGAAGGAGTGAGAGAGAGAGAGAGAGAGAGAGAGAGAGAGAGTGGGGGGGGGGGGGGGGGGAGAGAGAGAGAGAGAGAGAGAGAGAGAGAGAGAATGGGGGGAGAGGGGATGATGATTATTTTCTTTATTTTGAAATTTGCTTACTGCCTACAGAGAACGGTTTGTCAGTAGTACTTTACTGTGGTGGAAGTACAACTGAAGTACGCTTGGGTGCCCACTTGTACTTGCACAACGGAGGAAACCAAAAGTACCAGTCGCTTATTAAACACGCAAAGGAAGACAAAAAAAAGTTGAAGATATTATCTTTCGTAGCGTAACCCTTAAACTTCTCCCAGAGTACCACGATCCCTCGCAGCTATAAAATTACCCATTGAGGATATAAACCGGTTTAACGGCAGAAAAAGGACGGAAGCGAGAATGAATGGGCGCGATTTCCTTTTCGTGCAAGTATTTCCACGGCGCTGTAAATGCCTCGGGGCATCCTGCGAAGGCCTCGTTAACGCGCCGTGCTAATACACAGGTGGCGGCAAGGGAACGCTGTCCCATTATGAGGCGGCTGTAGTTTCCCGTACCAGACCACCCCTTACGCACCTGGTCCCTCCCCCAAAGATTCTTTTAATGGAAGCGTATTTAAGGAGGAAGCTGTTCTAAAACTCGGGTAGATCACCTGTCGTAAAAGTGCTATGCCACCCACTACAGCTACAATGTTACCATTTATGTTACTTAATGGAATATTTGTAAGAATGTGCACCTCGCCTCCTCCTCTTCAAGTTCCGCCATACTCGTTATCATGTACTGAAACAGACGGGAGGTTGTCGCCTTAACACGCACGATTTTGAAAGCATTTCATTCTCTAAGAATTAAAAATCTCGATTTCTTTTCCATTACAGCAGCAACCAATGTTTCGTCGTTGGCGGTAGGTCTACTGTCGCGACAAATCTTTTCCGTTGAGGTGTGTTACAGAGTTTGTGTGAAAAATTTGGACAGAGGGTTAAACTTGTGCATTCTGGGAGATGCCCGTACGCCTGAAATGAATAATGATGCGTGTACGCATGGTCAAGAATTTCTTACGTTCACACCAAAGTAAGTTTTAACTTTCTTCGCGTTTACTTAATAACTGATATGACGAGTATCAGTGCACTAAATTACCTCAGCTTATTAATATCTTTTATTTCAGTTGCTTCACTATTTATTCAGCGGACAGGTATTTATAAAGTGTTCAGGGACTGAAGACTTCACCACTAGATAACATAAATTCGAGACTTACGTGTAAATACACTTAGAAGTGAGTTTCTACTTAGAAGTAGATAGTGCATTTGTATCACCCGGTGACTGATACTTGACACCTGAAATGCAAAAATATTGTATTAAGCGTTGACTGAGCGATTGCATAAAATATTAAAACGAAAACAAGATCTTTAGAACTTCCGGTTTGACTGTCAAGAGAGAGTGTTTCTGAATTTTTCGAAACATTATGGATAACTCCTTTTCTGGAATTGCATTTCATGCACGTTACTGCTTGCCTGAGCAAACTAAATAATGTACAACGACAAAAATTCACCCTGTAGGTAATAAACATGTTAATTTTGTAGGACTGTTTCGGAGCCTTTCTGATGGTCAGCTAGATACCTTGACGTCATCTGTTGCTTTGCTGTGGCCGTGTAGTGAGTGTCTATGTACAGAATTTTTTACTTGGCCTTCAGTAAATACTTATGTACTGTACTGAATAATTAGTGAAACATCTGAAACTAATAATAATAATAATAATAATAATAATAATAATAATAATAATAAGCTGAGGTACTTCGTGCACTGATACTCGTCATATCCGTTATTATATAAACGCGAAGGAAGTTCAAATTTACTTTGGTGTGAACGTAAGAAATTTTTGATCACGCAGACACGCATCATCACTCATTTTACTTTCTTTCATGTTTTTGATTGTGGTATAAGCGCTAAGGGAAAACGCTCTGAAATGACGTATGTAAAATCGTTTTACAGCTTCAAATCAACTGTTTGGATTGAAAATACAGCTATAATGCTCTTAATCCAGCCTTCAGGATGAACATATTTAATAGCTGCACGGAGAATTTTTTCTCTTATACAGTGAAGATTACTTTCGCTGGACCAGCGCACTCCCCACAATGTGTATAAGCTTTAAGAAGAACGTAACGTATTTCATTATTCTAAATCCGGCTAATTAATTGTTAACGTAGTAGATAGGCGAAGAGGTAAATGTCTTACTGTCCCGTTATCTGAAGGCGAACGTGATAACCCTGTCAACCCAACGTACGAGTAATTCATTGTGACGTTCATAAGGATCAAATACTGGTGATAAATTGCTTGATATACTGCAATCGTGATATTGTGACACGTTAAATGGCAAGTCGGGCTGTTCAGCCTTCACATTACTGTGGGGTGCGCCCCAGGTAGCTAAGTGGTCAGCGCGACAGAATGTCAATCCTAAGGGCCCGGGTTCGATTCCCGGCTGGATCGGAGATTTTCTCCGCTCAGGGACTGGGTGTTGTGTTGTCCTAATTGTCATCATTTCACCCCCATCGACGCGCAAGTCGCTTAAGTGGCGTCAAATCGAAATACTTGCACCCGGCGGACGGTCTACCCGACGGGACGCCCTAGTTACACGACGTTACTGTGTGAATTAGGTGGCTAGAAAATGGAAACGTACAGCTGAAGGTGTTTGTCGTCGCCGGCCGGAGTGGCCGAGCGGTTCTAGGCGCTACAGTCTGGAACCGCGTGACCGTTACGGCCGCAGGTTCGAATCCTGCCTCGGGCATGGATGTGTGTGATGTTCTTAGGTTAGTTGGTTTAAGTAGTTCTAAGTTCTAGGGGACTGATGACCTTCCGAAGTTAAGTCCCATAGTGCTCAGAGCCATTTGAACCATTTTGTTTGTCGTCTGTGTACTTTTCCGTAGTCGCGATACTGCAAATCACTTTGTCACAGTTCTTTTTTGCTGTGTCGTAGTTAAGTGTCACCTGCTCCCTGGTGCCAGCGTCTCTCCATTAAATTGCCACACTATAATTCGTTATCTGCCAATGTTGAACTGCAAGTCCCTCTGTAACTACCTGCGTAAGTCACTTGAAAGCCTGGAGGAAGGGGACGGCATACCACGTCCAATATGACCATGCCTAGTTACGCACTGTAGTGGTCAAACGAATCTTCTGGTTGAGGACAACTATATCCTCCATTCCTTCACCACCAACACCAACACCACCACCACCACCACCACCACGACAATAAAAAATTGGCCACGTGCGTGATGGACTCACTAACTGAACTTAATTATGTATGTAGACAGTTCATCCACTCCGAGAATCGGCAATCTCGACGAATTTTGCTTGTTATCGACATTGACAGTGGCGGTCCCAGGGATTCCACGACTTTCGAGAATGTTTTAATCTGAAGTTTGAAGTCGGATTATAAATGACAAAAGAGATTTTTTCCTTGTGATATAATTACAGATTAACAATTTTCTGATGTTTTCCGTTACCGGTACCGTGAAGCCTTTCTGCTTGCCAAATTTCTTGATTCTACGCAACGGGAGTACCCTGTAGGTTTTGATGACTGAGTTCGCGAGTATCAAAATATGTGACGTGAATATCTGTACCTTTTGATTGCTTTGATTTTCAATCTAACGTTTGCTATACCACCAAGGAACCTTATACCTTCGTATGTGACATAAATTTCAACCTGATACCGGTTCCTGAGAAAAAGGCTTCTCGACGTACGGAAAATCTGACAGACAGGCAGACAGTCAGTCTGTTAGCAACCGACAAAAAATTTTTTCGTGTGATATACGAGGGTCGCCCATAAAGTAATGCACTGCTTTTTTTTCTTCAACAGTTCTTTATTAAACATAATGAGAATAGCACTCACGAAAGAATGGTATTTAATTAACACACCTTATATTTCCACGTAATCTACATCCCGTTCTATGGTCTTCCTCCAGCGCGAATCAAGGCGTGTATGCCTTGTCGGTTACAATCCTTGTCCTGGTGCCAGAGCCAGTGCTTCACTGTGTGAACTTCCTTTGCTAATTGGCAGATTCAGCGCCAACTGCCGAGTCGTAACGAGTCTATCCTCGTGAATGACAACGTCAGCTCACTGCAACATGTCAGGTGTGACAGCCGTGGTGATGGTTTCCCCGACCGCTGCAAATCGTGTTGTTCCACGGAATTGCCTTCTGATGACTTCACCATCCGTGCTCAGCGACTAACTGTACTTCTGTCGACAGCAGATGCTCTGTAGACTTTGCACAAGCGTTTGCGAATATTCCCCGCAGTTTCTTTCTCTGGAGTGAGAAATTCAATGACGGCACGTTGCTTGTAAGATACATCTCCTACAGACGCCATTTTGAAACTGTCCCGCAGCTACGCTATTTGTCGGAAGAGACTGAAACTTGGCGCGTTCACTCAGGAGACTTCAAATAATACATACGTAACGTTTAGCATTCTAAGAATTATTTTCGCCTGAGGAAAAAAAATGCGTTGCATTACTTTCTGGGTAACCCCTTGTGATTACAGATTAACAAATTTCGGATTTTTTTCTCCTTTGGTTGTAGTGTGAAATCTTATTTTTCGGTCAATTTCGTGATTATAGGTCGCCGGCCGCTGTGGCCGAGCGGTTCTAGGCGCTTCAGTCCGGAACCGCGCTGCTGCTACGGTCGCAGGTTCGAATCCAGCCTCGGGCGTGGATGTGTGTGATGTCCTTAGGTTAGTTAGGTTTAAGACGTTCTAAGTCTAGGGGACCGATGACCTCAGATGTTCAGTGCCATAGTGCTTAGAGCCATTTTGCGACTGTGATGAAGAGATCCTACTAAATGATAAGCAGTATGTTGTTCGTTGCGGAGAGAAATCTTTACACACAAAGATAACTTTGGACGTTCTCCAGGAGTGTTACAGTATTATTTATTTTTACAAAATATGTTGTCTAGTGGATAATGTCGGAAACGCAGTGAGATTCTTTGCGGTTGGTGGTATTGTATAATGAGAAGCCACAACTCTAGAAAACTGTAGCGAGAAGCAGAACACTGGCAGAAGATAGACCCTAGGTGCAGGGATTGTCGGTGACCAACAACATTAGTAAGTACAGTGTATTACGCGTGAATAGTCAGAAGAGCCTATTACGGTATGATTATACAATTACTGAACAATAATTGGAAGCAGTCGCTTCCGTTAAATATTTGGGAGTACGCGTATGTGCGATTTAAAGTGGAACGACTTAAAAATAATCGCAGGTAGGGCAGATTGCAGAATGAGTATCTTGAGAACCATTTGATTATAGGTCAGTGGGAAGTACCCTGTAGGTTTTGACGAGTGAGATTGTCAGTATCAAAATATGTAACGTGAACGGCCGTATCTTCTGACTGATTTGGCTTAGAATCTTCACTTCTTTACGTTGCCAAATTACCTTAAACCTCAATATGTGACATAAATTTGAACTGGATACATTACCCATTCCCGAGAAATCGGGTTTTGAAAACACACACACACACACACACACACACACACACACACACACACACACAACAAAGTGACCCTATAAGGGTTCCGTTTGTAGTGACGGTGGTACGAACTCTAAAAACCAACCCCGATTAACTGAAGTCACTGAGCATTGACTCATCGATTACGTAAAAAGGGAATCTCGTATAGAGGGTGCCCCAGGAGAAATGGTCAGTCTTCAGGGATATGACAGGAACGACCGTTGGGAGCAACCAACTAGGTCTAGTAAACATGGGCTCTAAAATGCCTATCTTACTAGCTATGAGCACTTCTTCGTCTTCGCTTCTCTGCAAACACATCTCTTCAACTGAAAACGTGCTCATGGCTCTTGTGATTTTGCGAGTTCAAAACTGGCACATAGTGCTATAATAAAATGGGTTACCAGAAGCTAGAAGTAAATCTAACCAGTGGCAGAAATGACTCACTCTTTCTTTCTTCTTTGTATTTACGCATTCCCGACCTTTGCCCGCATCTCGTGGTCGTGCGGTAGCGTTCTCGCTTCCCACGCCCGGGTTCCCGGGTTCGATTCCCGGCGGGGTCAGGGATTTTCTCTACCTCGTGATGGCTGGGTGTTGTGTGCTGTCCTTAGGTTAGTTAGGTTTAAGTAGTTCTAAGTTCTAGGGGACTGATGACCATAGATGTTAAGTCCCATAGTGCTCAGAGCCATTCCCGACCTTTCCACAAAGATCATCACGATGATCAATTTTCAAAAGATCGTCGATTTTCAACTGTTTGTGCCAATATAATGAGCGTGAAACACAGTCTAGCTCGATGCAGCCGGACGATGTGTGTTGCCAGACGGCAACATCATGCATGTATGAGTGGATTTCCTTATTACTTGAAATAGCTAGCAGCAGCTTAATGAGCGCGCGGTGTAAATAAAACTAGAAATGTAGCGACACGCGAAGGATAGGAAAGAGCATGACGGTCGATGCGCACGTTTTACGCGGCAGCATGGGAGCCGGTGATCCGTGCAAGGGCGTAGGCGTCGGTGTGCGTGGGAGTGCTGCCCGCGCAGCACAAAGGGCACGGGCACGGGCGCGATGCGACGCGCACAAAGCGACGCACTGCGTGCCGCCCGCCCGTCGCTGCCACTGTGCCGGCGGAACTCCCGACGAGGCCCGAGTTCAGTGTGTTGAAACGTTACTCTCGTCCGTGCCTCGGAGCTTCCGTTGCGTCGTGCGAAGTCACACTTGCGACCACGACCGGTTGGTTGCTCGTTTGTTTGATTCAGGGGAGGGGACCAAACAGCGAGGTAATCGGTCACATCGGATTAGCGAAGGAAGGATGTCAGCCGTGCCCTTTCGAAGGAACCATCACGGTATTTGCCTGAAGGGATTTAGATAAATCACGGAAAAGCCAAATCAGGATGTTCGGACGAGGGTTTGAACCGTTGTTTTCCCGAATCCGAGTCCAGTGTCACAGCCGCGGCCGGAAATGCGTACTCGTAAGCTGTCCTCTTACGAGACGTGAGAACACACGTGGGCGAGGGGCGGGTGACGTCACAGCGTAGAATTTCACGCCCCACTACACTCCAGAGCGTGAAATAAATAATTTGGGATGATTGACTTTTGCCTCCTGGAGAGGAGCGTGGCCAATGAGATGAGACATATTTTTACTTCACAGGCAGAACATAGGACCCCCGTATTGTCTGGCGTTAAGCATTTGGTAGATTTCCTTTATGATAGAGTACGTGTTAACTTTGGAAATTTGTGGTAAGGTCTTATGGGACCGAACTGCTGAGGTCATCGATCCGTAAGCGTATACACCACTTAATCTAACGTAAACTAACTTACGCTAAGGACGACATACTCCCGAGGGAGGACTCGAACCTCCGACGGGGGGGACCCGCACACACCGTGTCAAGACGCCTCAGGCCGCGCAGCAGTGCGTGGTGTTAATATAAAAAGCATCGGCAAATTGAGAATCTCTCGTAAATGCGTCGTTTTAGGTACGATTTGTTATAGTAAAATGGGAGGAAACTACAAATCGGTAGATAAGGCTTCCTGCAGTTGTTTTTAGCGTTGCAACTTGGGTGCTACAAAAGTATACCGTTTCAGTGCTACGGCACAACGATAACGTATGAAAAGCGCGTATTTTTGGTAGAAGTTACATATTATATCAGTCTTTAGACAGTGTACGCTACGTACGGAGACGCAGTTGCCATGTCGCAGCAGTAGTGCAGTTGTTAGCATAGAGGGCTCAAATATTTCGAAGGAAAAGATAGCAGGTTCGCTTTCATCTCCTTACTAATTATTTCACCTTTTCTTTTCTAAAAGATTCTGGGTCTTTCTTATTCATTTAACAGAAGTGTTATCACAAAAGTCGATGTTATTTACTATAAAAAAAGTATTCGGTGCAATTCTTCTTGCAAAGGCCAACGACTCGAACAGTTCCCCAGTCGCCAGAAATCTTAACATGAATGCCAGTCTATGTCTGAAAGTATACTTAAGTTACACCCTGGAACTTTTTGCCATTATGAAACTTTCCTTGAAATATATGTACCTGCCGCAGGATTTATGGATTGGCTCATGTTTCTATCTTATCGTTAAATATCTTTTTCAGTGATGGTGAGCAACTTCGAAAAGTATCCCGTTCAATTCGAATGAAACTAAGAGACGAATGTCGATTTTGAAATCTGTGTGATGTACGTTTATTTCGCAGTGTTAGTAGTCAATGCATCGAGAATATGGCTGCTATGTTTGCGCAGACTGATATTAGATACTATACCGTAACTATATTCAATTTAAAATTGAAAATGTGAATAAAATTCGACTGAGTTAACGAATAACTTCTACTCGCATGTATCTCATATCATTATACAGCATTATGTAGTGTTCCTCTACCAGCAGTTCCTGTTCAAGCCATTGTCGAGTCCACGATCTTTTTCGACAATTTCTAACAGAGTTAACGCAGCTATTTTACGCGCGTTCATTTTCGTAATGAAACAGTGTGGTTTGCGGATGAAATAAAGTCGACAATGGCTACTGGAGAGCGCTGAGACTGCTAAACACGTTAACCAGCTCGTCCCGTGTGCCGACGGCTCTCTCTCTCTCTCTCTCTCTCTCTCTCTCTCTCTCTCGTGAGATGGGATGTTCCACCGGCGTCCACGTCATCGTTAGATGCCTCGTCCCCTGTGCGGCGAGCGAGATAAATTACGCGACATATCACTCCGTAGATTTGTTTACTGTCAGACACGGGTTATTCCTCTGCACCATTGCCCCCGTCGGAGGTTTGAGTCCTCCCTCGGGCATTGGTGTGTGTGTGTGTGTGTGTGTGTGTGTGTGTGTGTGTGTGTGTGTGTGTGTGTGTGTGTTGTCCTTAGTGTAAGTTAGGTTAAGTTAGATTAATTAGTGTGTCGGCTTAGGGACCGATGACCTCAGCAGTTCGGTCCCATAGTCCTTACCACAAATTTCCAAATTTCCTCTGCACTGCTACAGTATTAAGTCAGTTTAAGCAGGGGCCGCCATCTTCGCTTTGAGCCACGAGATGGGGGTACTCTTCTCACTACACCAAAGTCAATAATAAAGAACTATTGTGAGGGACTTAAGGAAGTAAGTTACACATGTCATCCCACGATAAGACCATTGCGCAAAAATATTGGCGTATTGTCAAAAGAGAGTACATGTTCTGGGTTGTGTGCAGACACAGTTGGGCTGCGGAATGTGCAAAGGGAAAAAATAAATATGTAATGATGTGATTAATTAAGTAACACAGCTTGAGTACTTCAATTTGTGATCCGTGTAGAGGACTTCTTGTAAACACTAACCGCAGGTCCTCTCGAACATTATCGAAATACCAATACCTGTGCTGAGAGGCGTGATTACTTAACAGATGTGTTACTCCGCCTGAGTATGAATACATGGTGCTACATAACATACGATAAACAACAGAAAAATAAAATATGAATGAATGCTTAAATGGTGATCAAGTTTACTAAGACTAAGAAATGAGTACGCTCAGGCAGTACATGATTCTGTCACATTATTATTAATTCCCTTCAAAATAACGAGTTACATCAGCCTGTGCCACTAGTCCTGATAACATATTATTAAATTCAGTACTGTAATACTATTAAGGGACAGAGTCGAGCAATGGTGTCTAATTGCATGCGGTTTGCTCAGTGGCTGACAAGAGGAAAGTGCAGAAGGACAAGGAGGAGGGTGAAAGTCGCCCAAAACATACTTTGGATGAAATTCAGTCGGAGAGTATCTTTGTTGTTGTTGGCTCTGAGCACTATGGGACTCAACTGCTGAGGTCATTAGTCCCCTAGAACTTAGAACTAGTTAAACCTAACTAACCTAAGGACATCACAAACATCCATGCCCGAGGCAGGATTCGAACCTGCGACCGTAGCGGTCTCGCGGTTCCAGACTGCAGCGCCTTTAACCGCACGGCCACTTCGGCCGGCTCTTTGTTGTTGTTTACTGTCTCTGCCAGTAACTAGAGTGCACGATGTAAATATTGGGTATTTTTAATCAAAACGCTACAAAGGAAAATTAATTATCGCTTACTAGTTTCGATGCTAATGCAGTAATACTTAAACATAAGGCACGACGTTTCAGTTGATTACTTTCCTACTACTAACTCCACTCGCAACCACTGAGTCATTTTACTACATACAGTTCAGGAGATATGACGTAACGAACATTGAGATGAGTGAAAAACTAGCTTTAGCGCACATGGGAGTGCAAGTTACCCGGAATACACTCATCCAGTGTTTGATGATCACAGCACTTAGTGACTCCAAATAAACTTTAAAGATAATTTCAAACTTTTTCTGAACTTGTTTTCGGTCACATGCTTAACGTCATATATTCAGCGCATTAACTGAATTGTAAAGTATTCAGAAGTTTGAAGTTGCTTTATACTTAGGAGTTCGTTTCATTAAAGAATGGGGGGGCGGGTGGGGGGGGGGGCAGGGTTGGCTTATTGATTATTCAAGATTCAGGGTTTCCGGCCAATCAGACTCAGTAGCCGCATGCAGGCAACGTCGTTGGCCATTTCCCACTCGCACTAATCCCATCACTGTTAAGTGGTGCTTCCACAAAGGGCGTTTCAAAATTTTCAGCTTGGAAGCGCCTACCACCCTTGGAAAATCTCTTGCACTCGAGACGGGCTTGTAGATCTCCTACACAACCCATTTAGAAGGTTTAAGGAAAGACTAGCCCATCATCCCGAGGCTGCAGCAAAACCCCCTTTCCCCCTCTACCTAAAACTGGCCTTGGCGACCACAGAAGTGAACGTAGTCGCAATGTCACCATATCATAAACCTGCATCTCATGTACATCACTACTCTGCAATATTAAGTGCCTAGCAGAGGGTTCATCGAACCACTTCCACACTGTTTCTCTGCCGTTCCATTCTATAACAACTCGAGGGAAAAACAAACATTTATACGTTTCCGTGTGAGCCCCACTCTAAAGCCGCAAACTATTCGAAGAACTTTAATTCTGCCTACGTCTTACCCGTGGCTAACATTAGTCTATGTGAACCATCCCTACAAATCAACAAACGAATTACTTGAGCGAGTCTGCTTATTACTACCCTCTAAAAAGGGAACAGGTGGCTACATACCCTCGCCATGCAATCGTCATTCAGATTTACAACGAAGTTTGCTAAACATGCAAGACAGTTCTGTGGCAGAATACTTGTCAGGTGTCAACTAGTATCCTGATTCTGAGGATCTGTTTCCAGAGTCTACTATATTCTAACGAAACCAGAGCTTAATATTTTGAAATATGGATAGCAAATCGGAACGCCTGCTTGGATTGTCACACTTCACGAGCCGTTTTCTACAATCTCAGCACCATCTAAATGCCTTTGATAAGTGCTCATGATTTGTTTACAGATGGAAACACTCCTGCTTACATTATAGAATTTGCATCTGTTACTAGGACACTATTCAAAGACAGATGCGAACGAGTCTCGGTGAAACAGTGTTATGATCGGTCACTGACGTTCAGTTCTGTGTATATTCTGCCACTGATAGAGAATTTCAGTTCCGTGCTTGAAACTGGTGGGTAAATTTGTTGCAGTTTACCAGTCTACACAACCAATATTTCGGATTCAGTTCTCAACCCACTTTGGATTCTATGTTGCCAATTCTCGCCTTATTTGCCACTGCCGGGTTGCACCATGGTTTAGAGTCCACTCAAACCATAGATCCCCCTACAGAAGGCTGGATAAGTCAGTTCAAAGGTCGAAGGAAGGTAAGAGGAACTCTGATCTACATATACAGGGTGTTACAAAAAGGTACGGCCAAACTTTCAGGAAACATTCCTCACACACAAAGAAAGAAAATATGTTATGTGGACATGTGTCCGGAAACGCTTACTTTCCATGTTAGAGCTCATTTTATTACTTCTCTTCAAATCACATTAATCATGGAATGGAAACACACAGCAACAGAACGTACAAGCGTGACTTCAAACACTTTGTTACAGGATATGTTCAAAATGTCCTCCGTTAGCGAGGATACATGCATCCACCCTCCGTCGCATGGAATCCCTGATGAGCTGATGCAGCGCTGGAGAATGGCGTACTGTATCACAGCCGTCCACAATACGAGCACGAAGAGTCTCTACATTTGGTACCGGGGTTGCGTAGACAAGAGCTTTCTAATGCCCCCATAAATGAAAGTCAAGAGGATTGAGGTCAGGAGAGCGTGGAGGCCATGGAATTGGTCCGCCTCTACCAATCCATTGGTCACCGAATCTGTTGTTGAGAAGCGTACGAACACTACGACTGAAATGTGCAGGAGCTCCATCGTGCATGAACGACATGTTGTGTCGTACTTGTAAAGGCACATGTTCTAGCAGCACAGGTAGAGTATCCCGTATGAAATCATGGCGGTGAATCGAGGAAGTACAGTACATACTGACGAAACTAAAATGAGCTCTAACATGGAAATTAAGCGTTTCCGGACACATGTCCACATAACATCTTTTCTGTATTTGTGTGTGAGGAATGTTTCCTGAAAGTTTGGCCGTACCTTTTTGTAACACCCTGTATACTCCGCAAGCGACTGTGCGGTGCGTGGTGGAGGGTCCCCCGTACCAGTAATAGTCGTGTCCCTTCCTGTTCTACTCGTAGACAGAGCGAGGGAAGATCGACTGTCTGCCAGATTCCTCGTTTCTTATCGTCGTGGTCCTTACGCGAAATACACACTCCTGGAAATTGAAATAAGAACACCGTGAATTCATTGTCCCAGGAAGGGGAAACTTTATTGACACATTCCTGGTGTCAGATACATCACATGATCACACTGACAGAACCACAGGCACATAGACACAGGCAACAGAGCATGCACAATGTCGGCACTAGTACAGTGTATATCCACCTTTCGCAGCAATGCAGGCTGCTATTCTCCCATGGAGACGATCGTAGAGATGCTGGATGTAGTCCTGTGGAACGGCTTGCCATGCCATTTCCACCTGGCGCCTCAGTTGGACCAGCGTTCGTGCTGGACGTGCAGACCGCGTGAAACGACGCTTCATCCAGTCCCAAACATGCTCAATGGGGGACAGATCCGGAGATCTTGCCGGCCAGGGTAGTTGACTTACACCTTCTAGAGCACGTTGGGTGGCACGGGATACATGCGGACGTGCATTGTCCTGTTGGAACAGCAAGTTCCCTTGCCGGTCTAGGAATGGTAGAACGATGGGTTCGATGACGGTTTGGATGTACCGTGCACTATTCAGTGTCTCCTCGACGATCACCAGTGGTGTACGGACAGTGTAGGAGATCGCTCCCCACACCATGATGCCGGGTGTTGGCCCTGTGTGCCTCGGTCGTATGCAGTCCTGATTGTGGCGCTCACCTGCACGGCGCCAAACACGCATACGACCATCATTGGCACCAAGGCAGAAGCGACTCTCATCGCTGAAGACGACACGTCTCCATTCGTCCCTCCATTCACGCCTGTGGCGACACCACTGGAGGCGGGCTGCACGATGTTGGGGCGTGAGCGGAAGACGGCCTAACGGTGTGCGGGACCGTAGCCCAGCTTCATGGAGACGGTTGCGAATGGTCCTCGCCGATACCCCAGGAGCAACAGTGTCCCTAATTTGCTGGGAAGTGGCGGTGCGGTCCCCTACGGCACTGCGTAGGATCCTACGGTCTTGGCGTGCATCCGTGCGTCGCTGCGGTCCGGTCCCAGGTCGACGGGCACGTGCACCATCCGCCGACCACTGGCGATAACATCGATGTACTGTGGAGACCTCACGCCCCACGTGTTGAGCAATTCGGCGGTACGTCCACCAGGCCTCCCGCATGCCCACTATACGCCCTCGCTCAAAGTCCGTCAACTGCACATACGGTTCACGTCCACGCTGTCGCGGCATGCTACCAGTGTTAAAGACTGCGATGGAGCTCCGTATGCCACGGCAAACTGGCTGACACTGACGGCGGCGGTGCACAAATGCTGCGCAGCTAGCGCCATTCGACGGCCAACACCGTGGTTCCTGGTGTGTCCGCTGTGCCGTGCGTGTGATCATTGCTTGTACAGCCCTCTCGCAGTGTCCGGAGCAAGTATGGTGGGTCTGACACACCGGTGTCAATGTGTCCTTTTTTCCATTTCCAGGAGTGTATTTCTAGACTCTTTACAGCCCTGTCTGCAGCCCGAAGGCGTTCCTTGTCTAAAGCAAGCATCGCTCGTACCATGTTAGAACCTATCTTCATTCCCATATTTCTAAATACCTTGCACCTTACAATGTTGCCATCATTGAAAGTCGCAACAGCATCATACACACCAAAGTGAAGTGTTTCTATTCCAACAAATACAGTCTTGGGGATTCTCGACCATATAACACTATTTACACTTTCATTGGGGTTTTGAGTTTTTCCTTAATACACTTTTTCAACCGTTCAGGTGCTGCTAAGTCTCTGAAAATAGGTTTTATCACCTCCATTATTGCATGAGGCAGACTATGCTTGAGTGTACACTTCACCAGTTAGCAATCCTTTGTTATATTTACACCAACTGCCTTCTTCTTTGGGACACAAGCTATGTTGGGGATTTTCATCGGTTGAAGAAGTATGAAAATAAAGATCCCAAACAGCCTTCTTCATTTCGTCGACACTTTGTGTAGTTTGCCTAATAGCCATTCCATAATAGTTCTGTATTTTGTCAATTACACTGTCAGTTAACCTTCCCTTCCCATCCAACCCTTTACCATCACTGAATTTTTGTTTTTTGTACGAAGCTTTCAGTCGCCGAAGTCTTGTCCCCATTCGCTTCTGTACGTGTCCAATACACTCAAATTTCTGCACTACAACATCATCACCATAGGGCTTCAGTCCTTGAACATGTTTGAAACTTTTAGAATCACCGTCACCAAGGTAATTAACATATCGCACTTTATCACACGCCTCAGAACGCTGGAATATACTGGCAACACCAGCCACTTCCATTCCTCCACTACTGCCACTATAGTTAGCTTTGCAATTATTTTCATGTGTACCTTTATATTTTTGTGGACATCTACAATATTTTGATATTACTGCTACATCTAAAACTTTCCCTGTATACATGCTGGTGGCAGATACTACACCATGAAGAGATGTGTGTCCCCGTTTATGCCAGGTACCATCGAACGCTGCAGTCAAATCTCTGTTACCATTATTTTCCATTACTGTCTCTTCCACAGCGTTCTTCATAGATTCTATACAGACATCTTCTACTTTAGACCCTATTAATTTATTATAGGTCGTAAACTTGGTTGGGGGATTTGGAAGATTCATGATGCCACAGAAAATTGCACCTGCAGTAGCACCCTTACCAACTGAACGCAAGGAATAAACAAATCTAATGTTGTGTTCGTAGATTTTGCTACCATTTTCTTCAGTTGCAGTTATTGCAACACTGTTCCAAAAGGTGGTCATGTATGGACACTTATCACATTTCAGTTGTATTTCACTAGCAAGTCCTACGTGCTTTATTATGGAGAGTTCCAGACCAACTTCACTACAATGAATACATCTTACACAGTTTGAAAAAATTCCTTTGGGAACCGACATATCAAATATTTCATTCACATCCGATTCGCCCATAAAACATTCATAGTTTTCACTCATTGAACCAAGCTTCTTCTGTGAAGTATTTTCTTTCCCACTTTGACTGCTATGGGCAGGTGTACTTGAGAGGTTAGGTTCACTCACTTGGTTATCGTCTTTATTGTTTACAGTAATAACACATACCTTTGGCTTTCCAACATTTCTCCTTTTCTTAAAAGCCTTCAGAGGATTTCTAATAACTTTACTTTTACTCATTATTATACTTCAACAAAACAGAGACTCAAGAAACAGAATTAATTACGAATATTTTCGAGATAACGACAGAGTAAATAAACATGAAACAATCGACAATCACACCAGCGATATATATTGAACCATCACAGATTAGCCACAACACATACTTTATCTCACATCACTGAAATGTACCTGATGAACACGGACGTTAATAATACCATTTGACAGCAGTTTAACAGCGCCACAGTGGGTCACGCCCATGTAGAACACATTTAAAAAAAAATTTAAAAATAGTTGTAGTCTTCGGAATTGAATAAATTATATATCTGTTAAAAGGTAATAGTTTGCAGATTCAGAAAACGCAAAAAAGTAAAAATTGAACTTTTCATGATCTTGAGCCTTTCCGGAGCCCCTTAAAAAGTGTGGCGGTCTTCCTATCGGGAGGTGATTTATTGACTGTTCTTATACTATCTATCTTTACACACTCCCGATACTGGACACGTAAAGAATTTAAAGCATGATCCAAGTGAGATCATCCAAACGGGGGCCTAAAATAAATCCACAGCGAATGCGCAACGGTAAATTAAAATCATGCCTCTGACAAAACGTTCTGCATCTGACTGCTGCACCGGATAAATTTTCGTTCCTGCAGGCGAAATATAAAAGTCTCAGTTCCCAAAGAATAATTATGAGTTCCAAAGGGTAACAGTCTATCCGGTTCGTAATTATTTTCAAGTAAAATCAACTGCTTCGGAGAATATTAACCAATAAATTAAAGTCACAGTTCTGATTCAGCATACAGTCACTTCAAGCTACGAAGCAAAACAGTTCAAGTGCTGTAACTCAGGTGTCGATACATTGTAGTGCGGCTCGTAAGGGTGTAGCTCTTAAGCAATTCAGGTAATTCAAATTCAGTATCAATCCAGTTAAAACTGTCAGTCTATCAAGAACACAATTAGTTTTTTTTGTATGTTTCTTGTTCAGCAGCAGTGACTTCCCGGCGTTCTTAGGCTGCCGGTATTGTCGCCCTGCTGTGGTTGCTCACATTGTCGGGTGGCCGGCAATTTTATTTTGCCCAGCATGTCTGGATGCTGTGTGGTTCGTTACAGTAAACAGCACCAATACATTCCCCCATTCGTAATTCGCCTGACCACTCAGCAATGTTGATCAATAAAATCTTCGTTTTTAAATGTACACCAGGATTACTGTTATGTACTGTCTGTCATCATAGGCGGACCGTCACCTTTAGGTCAACGATATGGCTGTTGGAATGCATGTGAAATGATTTGGTATAATGTCTAACTTTTGTGTGAGCGAATTTGAGCTCGATCCATTGTTTCGCTAATCCGACTTCAGCAAATAAACAGTTAACTGAAAAGTGTTCGTCCCACAGCCCTTGCGTCTTTTTTGACGACACACATATTTTAAGTCGAAGTAAGCAAATTTGTTGCCCCACGTTTTTGTCATAAAACAAGACAATACATCTCACTACCATGTAGTGATTACAACTTTTTCGAAGTTTGTGATTACATTCCTTTACAGTATAGTTCTTCATATTCCTTGTAATAAATAGACATAGTAGTTCGAGCCTTGTAGTCTGGAGATCGACACAGGGCGTGTGGTTGAATTGTGATGGTTTCAGAGCAGCTCTACTGGCTAGGTTGGATTTGCTGCAGAAAACCCGAAGGATCTCGGTGTATTACCGTGTGTCACCTGTTGTTTGCTGTCGCTTCATGCTTTATGCGACGTATTGAGTCCATCCATCAAAACAGTGACAGAATTGTTCGATAGAGTTGAGCTGTTACAGCGCTTATCGGACAGTTCATCCTAATTGTGCTGTCCACTAATTTCCCTGGCGACCGACAACGATGGCGATTTTCTGCTCACTGATGACCTACAATAGAAATTCCGTGTTCATCTGAAAGACTATGTTCAGTATTCCATACAGGTTCTAAATCAGACATAAATATGTACATTTCTACACCCACTCACATTTGCTATGGATTTCAACAGTGCTTTTCAGTACAAAGTTTGAAGATATTTTAGAATTCTGGCGTGTGTTGCGCTATAGCTGGGCGTGAAGTATAGCACTTCCCAACGTGTTAGTATGCTGACGCGATGTATTGTGTTAGAAATTGACACCAATGTGATGTCGCGATGAATTTTGCATGGACATCTACTACTAGTGATAAAAGTAAATGATACTCTTTTCCGTGGCAAATATATATTTTACATTCTGAAAGTATGTCACTCTCGTGAAAACCTGTTCCATTTCTCAGCAGCTGTGCCTTACTTAGTTCCGTTAAGTCTAGATTCGAAACACAGTACTTCCTCATGGTAAAGCAAGTACTCCTCTCGTAACTTCTACCTATGGTACGTTTTTTATCATCTTTTTTGAAGTAATTCAGTTATTTATTGTTCATTTACTTGAAAATCCTGTCTTGCGATTAAGTTCGCATTTGGCTTCGTTTTAAACTTCAGGTGACGTTTTTACCAGAATAATTTTTCTCTGATTTCCATTATACTTTTGAGGCATATTAGGCAATGCGGTGTGATTCAGGAATTTATTGAAACCTGTTAGTGTCATGTGAAGTGAGAGATTATACAAAAAAGCAATATAAAAGATTTTGCCCTACTGTTTACAAATACAGGCATGCTGCATGTATCTAATTCATTACCGCACGGTTTCGCTCCAAATGACATCTTGGTGCTAAGGTATTTTGACATTTTAGGCTCCTGTGCTGTTTTGCCTATTTTAAATTCGTCCTTGCCATCTGTGGCGACAAATGGCTCATAGTTGGTCTTTCCAAGCGGCCAACTTTGTGCGTGTAGAGGTTACGAAACTACCGTCTTTTACGTGATACGTACTTCGGTATCGCATTCGGGAGGACGGAGGTGCGTCCAGGTAAAACTTACAAGCACCCGTCCATCTGAAAGAGGGTGCTGGTAAAGGCCGTCGCGAGTGATAATAGTAAGTTTTGATGACGAAACAGCTGATTTTTCTAGCCAGTGCCGTGAAGGAAACTTGCCTTGTGACGCCCTTGTGTTCTTCAGCGAAGACACATTTGCGTTGTCTTGACACGTGAATGGACAAAACATGCAATATTGGGATGGCACGAACTCCTGAGAACTTCACGAGCAGCCCAAGTATATAGAATGTGTAACTTTTTGGTGTGCATTATCAAAAATTGGCATTACTGGTCCATGATTTTTAGAAGAGAACGATAGGGCAATTACGGTCACTTCTGAGCAGTACGCCCAAATTGTTGAGGAGTTTTTTCTTCCTGAACTTGAAGAAATGGGTGTGGGGGAAGTCTGGTGTCAATAAGCCGGCGCCGCGACTCACACTGCACGATCATTAATGACTCTCCTGCGCAAACGCTTCCCCAACTGTCTCATCTCCTTCAGGAGTGATCTTCAGTGGCCAGCACGCTCGCAAAATTTAGTCCCCTGAGACTTATTTCTTATGAGACTATCTTAAATACTTGGTGTATACCAATCGTTCATGGTCCCTGGGTGAGCTACGAAACAATATTCGTGCTGCTGTTGGCAACACAGACAGAGACATGCTTGACAAACTTCAAATTTCGACTCTCCAAATGCAATGAGCAAAACGGGTGCCATCTTAAAGATATTTTCAAAACGTAATGAAAGAAAATTTTAAATGATCCTCTACGTAAATAAAAGAGAATTAAATTGATGATTCCAGTACTTTCTGTTTCATGGTTTTATAAAAGTGGCATCCTACAGTATTTCAAAAATGTAGTGCTGGAGTGCTGTGCATATGACTAACAGAAACATCTATAAGCGCTTAAAGTTGACTAAGAAAAAGGACGATCACAAAATGCAATTAATTCGTATGTTAGTGACGTAAAGAAATATCAGGGTAACAGCTGCTCGGTAGCTACCACGTATTATCCACATATTGGCTGCCTCTAATTTGTTACGTAGATGCACTGTCAACATCTGCGAACAAGGGCAGCGCTAGGACAGCTCTTTGTGAAGTTAATATTTACATTTTGTGTTGTCTCCCTAAATCTTGTTGGACAAATGGCGGGATTGTTCCTTCGAAAATGATTCGCGCGATTTCCTTTCCTGCATTTGCCGAATTTGAGCACCGTCCCTATTTACTGGTCGCCGACCGGACATTAAACCGTAATCTTCATTTCTTGTCTGGAGTGTAATGTGTGGAGAGAATGTAAGCTTTAGTAGTGCGCCGAATCAGCACTGCGTTACTCTGATGAGAGCGTCGTGGCTGTAGAGAGGAGGGGCCAGGGCCCGTTAGGTGGCGCGCTGCTCAATGGGCCAAAGGCAGGCAAGCAGTAGCCGGTCAGCGGCGCAAGAATGCCGTCAGCCGGGAGTGAGCCGAGCTGGTCCGGTCACCTGCTGCCGCGCGCTCGCGCCACGTGGGGCACCCTCATCGAGCTCTCGCAATGCACTCGCCTCTCGTGTTTCTTGGAATATGTGAGCTTACACAGGGAGATTTACACTGTCCAGTCTCATTAGTGTGACCACCTGCTAAGACTTTTGTAGCGCGGACCGCTGCGAGACGCGCAGAAAGTCTCTCTTTGAGGTTCTGGAAGGTACAGACAGGGATGTGGAGCCATGCCTAATCCACTGCTGTGGCCAGATGCATTAGATATCTCGGTTGGGAATTCATGGCGCGAACAGCTCGATCGAGGTGGTCCCACAGATTCGCGAATGGGTACGCGAGTACGGGGAGTACGGTAAGTCATCCTGTTGCTGTCTGAGCCACGCATGTGTACTACGAGCTGTGTGACACGTTGGGTTGTCCTGCTGGTAGTTACCATGCCATAGCACTGAAGGGAAACAAACTGCATGTAAGGCTGGGCATGGTCCACAAGTATAGATGCATAATTGTGTTAATCCATTCTGCCTTCCAGAACGACAGAATCACACAGGGAATGCCCCGAGAACGTTCCCCAGACCATAACACTCCCTCCTCCGACTTGCCCTCTTCTCACGATTGTTGCAGGGTGTTAGCTTTTAGACGTTTTCACGCGGTACACGCTAACGTTTCTCTCTCCGATGGAGCATAAAACATAAAAGACCACTTGTCGGCACTCACTGGACATCCAGTTGCTGTATTGGCGTGCAAATTCCGGCCTCCTTCGCCGATGAACAACGGTCAGCAGGGGTGCATGAACCAGGCGCCTGCTGCGGATGCTCATACGCAGCAACTTTGGTAGCCCCTTGGTTCATGTGTGCTGCCACTGGATCACGGAGTACCGGATTCGATTCCCGGCCGGGTGGGGCATTTTCTCCTCTCGGGGACTGGATGTTTGTGTTGTCCTCATCAACTCCTCATCATTCCGGTAGAGACTGGAAATGAAAAGATTTGGAACTCGCACAGGCGCTGATGACCACGATGTTGAGCGCCCCCACAAACCATCATCATCATCTGGTTCATGTGGGCAGTCAGTTGCTCAAAAGTTACCCGTCTGTTCCCCCGTACCGTTTTGTCATCTTTGGTCCGTGGTGCGCCACAGTTGCCTCGGCGCCGGTTTTGGATAGAGCCATTTTGCTGTGCACTGTATACTTCAATCAGGGCAGCACGCGAACAGTTTACAAATGTAGCCATTTCGGATATATTTCTACCCTTTGCCCGTCAGATACGCGTTTGGACACCAGATAAATCGCTCCAATTCCACATTACGACAATGACTGCACGGTTTTCCCCCATCCCCACATCCGACACGTTTTGTAAATCCTCCACCGCTAGTGCTGCCACCTAGCGTCTGTGAATGATTATTGCACTTTGATGTCGAGCATAAGTGATGTCACATTAAAGTGACAGGATCACGTATAATTGATGTGCTGGTATTGGATAATCCATTTCGCTGTTTAATTGATGGTATTGAATTAGGACGGTCGATTTCCAAATTACAGAATTTCATCTCCAGATGTGTCTCTTGCAGTCCAACTCAACTGCAACACTGAAGTACAAAAAGTGATACGAAACGATGTCGTCGTCGTCTTCGTCATTTCCAGCACTGGGTTGATGCACCTCTCCATGCTACTCTATCCTGAGCAAGCCTGTTAATGTTCACCTAACTACAACCTGCATTCATTTGAAACTGCTTATTGTATTCATCTCTTCGTCTCCCTCTACAGTTACTACCCCTCACACTTCTCCCCCTTTACGAAATTGACGATTTCTTGATGCCTCAGGATGTGCTCTTTATCAACGGATAGCTTCTTTTAGTCAAGTTTTACCACGATTTCATTTCTCTCCCATTATTCAGTAGCTCCTTATTAGTTACACGATCTGCCCGTCTAATATGCCACTTTCATCCGTAGCACCACATTTCGAAAGTTTCTATTGTCTTTCTGTCAGAATTGCTTATCATTCACGCTTCACTTCCGTACAAGGCTACCCTCCATACAAACACCTTGAGAAAAAACTTCGTAACACTTCAATTCTGTGTTGACAAATTTGTCGTTTTCGGAAATGTTTTCCTTGCTACAGTCAGTCTGCATTTTATATACTCTCTATTCGGCCGTCACCAGTTATTGTGCTGCCAAATAGCAAAAGTCATCTCTTTCTTTTAGTATATCAGTTTCTAACGTAATTCTCTCAGCAGCCCCTGATTTAATTCGATTACATTCCATTATGCCTGGTTTTCTTTCATTGATGTCATTTACTCGCAGACTGACGATTTGAGATCGTGGCTGTGTGCAAAACACTATAGTGGCTGGTTGTTGTTTTTTCTTTTTTGCAGGGATCGAGCCTGTACGTTGTCAGTGTACATCTAGACCTCTTCCAGAACAGTGCTCTTCCAAGTCCATGTCATGGGCAAGCCTCAGAGTTTTTATTTCTTCTCGGTGAACATTAAATATCTTTCCAGATTCCTCGATGCCTTCCTTCACTGCTTGCTCAATGTACATATTCAATAACATCGCGGGTAGGCTAAAATTTTGTCTCGCCGTCATCTCAACCACTACTTCTTTATCATGTCCTCAGACTCTTACACTAACGAGTGGTATCTTTACATGTTGTAAATAACTTCATGCTCCCTGTATTTTATCACTGTTAGCTGCAGAATGTCAAAAAGTGTAGGCCGGTAACTGCGTCAACAACTATTTCTAAATTACAAATACCTTAAAAGATGGTTTGATTTTTTTTTTTTAAACCTATCTCCTAAGGTATGTTGTCGTAGGGTCATTATTGCCTCGCGCGTTCCTACATATCTCCGGAATCCAAACTAGTCGTCCCCGAGTGCACTGTAAGCAAGAAATATGCCATTTCTTGGGTGAATCCAATATGAAGACCAAACATGGATGCAGACGAGAGATGACACATTTTATGTACTGTATATCTACTCACATATAAATGAAAGGCTACGCAGATATTCGGATACTTAGATAGCGCAAAGTTTTTTTTGTACTAAATATTGATATTGAAATTGAAAACCGTGATTCCACTGTTGGTGTAAATTTTTTGCCAAAATTAAAAATGTATTGACATTCACTACACTCTTGTTTTAGCACTTAGACATTTCAAGTGACACTTCGCACTTCAGTATGTATCTGTGTTAACAATATTTCTGCACAGCAAGTTTTCAGTGTGGTATGTACGTGCATCAGTGACACGTTAGCACATCTGAATTAGCGGAGATATGCTTCCAGCAGCAATTTATTTATATTCAGTCTAAACATTTGTCAATCGTATATATTGTGAGGGAAGTAACATGTGAACTACATAAAAAAAACGTTTCAAAGTTCGCGACATGTGTTGATGCGTACGAAGCCGGTGTACATATTTAATCATTATACGAAAGTGGAGTTGAAATAGTACCGGTTCAATTTCGTGTGGAGGCCATTTAACTGTGAGTAGTCAAGAAACGTCCTTCAGAAGATTAACGCCGCATGGAGTCAACATATGAGCTGGGAGGGGCGATAAGATAAAATTTCTTATAGCCCCTGCTTAAAGGATAAGATATATTAACCTTTATCAGCGCTGGCCAAAGGCGCCCCCTCTTCGCCTCTAGCAGGATGTGCAGCTATTTAATCGCGTTAGTGAAGACAAGAGTTTCCTCATGATATACGTATCAGCAGTGGCTTAAACTATACGTTAAATACGTTTCCTTGCAGGTAATATTGGAGATTTATACAAAGATCCTGTGGACTTCAAAACTGATGCAGTCACTCAGAGTGTCATGGCCAGAGCGACAGAAAGTGATCGTTCAGGGGCCTGTTTTGCATACAGAGTAGAGAATTCATTGGTATGTCTGTAAGGCCTTGATAAATTTCGCTGTTATTTTAGAGTTATAAATAGATGTGCAATACTCTTCTGCTTAGCTGCAAAAATTATAAAAACAGAAACAGTAGCATTTTCTTCTATACTTACGTAACAGCATTAAGCGTTGATTTTGTCACAGAATTTCATTTTCTTCCAGTCCAAAGAGAAAAGCATTCAGATTCGGGAGTAAGTAAAGTAGCGTTGTTGATGAAGTGATAAGACACGTGTTGTGATTGCTAGGAGCAACTTTGTCATGACAAATATCTTTGTTACGTGTTTTGGGTAAAACACTTTTGTCTGTTGATGTTGCTACCACGTGCTCGTACGCAGGGCATATATCCGCAAGATTTGTTTCGGTGCTCCCTGAGCGCCACTGTCACATCTGGTCTAAGACCCTCTGCGGATCTTGCCCAAGTATGGGCTAAGTAATGCAAGGAAGCATGTAGGACTTTGGCTGGTCTTAAAATGTCTCTTCAGTTTTCATAAGAAGCAAATTGCAAAAGAAAATAGCCCCCTTTGTAATGTTACGTAGCTGGTTTTCGGCTTCTTGGTGCATCGGAAGACGATGAATGATGGCTACAACCGCAGATAAAATACCTATAGGAGCGTCACAGATATTTGACTACACTGAAGTAATAATAGTTTCAAATTTACATCTTGCCTTTCCATATGAGAGATGAAAACGCCCATTGTTGTGTATCCCATTTTTGTCGCCATACCTGTAAAACGTAGTTTGAATCTCTGGTGTTGCCTATTGTCTCGATATTTCACGACATCACCGCGCTTTCGAGCTGTGAAATATATTGCGTTAATCCCCCTGATAATGAAATGCTCGCATATGGGAAGCGTGTTACACGCTCTTGCTTGTCAGTATTCCTTTCTTTTCCACTCGTCTTACATGCCAAATGCTAGAAAAATCTGAAATGTAAGAGGCAGTCAGATGAAAACGAGACAGGCCGGCCGTTGTGGCCGTGCGGTTCTAAGCGCTTCAGTTTGGAACCGCGTGACCGCTACGGTCGCAGGTTCGAATCCTGCCTCGGGTATGGATGTGTGTGATGTCCTTAGGTTAGTTAGGTTTAAGTAGTTCTAAGTTCTAGCGGACTGATGACCTCAGAAGTTAAGTCCCATAGTGCTCAGAGCCATTTTTTTTTTTAAAACGAGGCAGATGGAAAAAAGTAAATAAACTGTTATTTTATTTATTTCTCGTATGGCAATACATACATAAAGTTTACAAAACTGCTACATATCAACATTTAAACACACCTCTCCAGCATAAAATAACACAGATGACAACAGCCATATACGGATATTAAGGCCTTTAATGTATGTCTTTTATGTATTTTACTACATCAGTCGTCGCTGTTAAGATATTTTCGAAAGGGCTTTTGTAAGCACGTGCGGGATGTGTTGTTAAAACATGAACAATGACTATTTGCGTTCGTGGATACTGTAAGTCACACGTGTCCTCTGGACGGTGCTAAAGAACAGACGCTTCAAGGCAAATATCTAAAGCCATGAAGCAGAGGCAGCCAGATAATCTAAGATCTCCTGACTAAAATGAATTTGCCCCACGTAAACTGTTCATTATTTCAAAAGTAATCGACATAACTGTTAATACATTATCATACTGTGTGCCAAGACGATCAATGCCTTCATGGAAAAATGTGATTGCCCGATTGCCTGCGGAACCATGATTGAACCCAGGCATCCACCTATTCGCCCGAAGCAAATCGACGACCAGGAATGTCTTCCTTCAGGGCTCCAAGTATATGGAAATAGCATTGGGGCAGATAGGGATTTTGTGGAGGAATTGTAAGGGCTTCCCAGCGAAACTTCTGCAGCGTAGTAGGAACAATCTTTGCAACATGCGCGTGCGTTTTGTCCTGCAAAGAACGAGTGCTGGCGTTTACAACCTTGGCATTGAGCGCCTGGAAGTTCAAGTAAAGTTGCGATTACGCTGAAGAGGTTTCACTGGTAATCCCTTACACATCCTCCATAAAATCCCGATCTGTCCCAATGCGATTTTCGTACATTTGAAGTTCTGAAGGGAGATATTAGTGGTTGTCGATTTGCTTCGGAGGAACAGGTGCAAGCCTTGTTTCAGATATGGTTCCGTAGGCAACCGCAAGTGCTTCCCATGAGGGCAATGACCGTCTTTTCTCGGAGTGGGGTAAATAATGTATTAATAGCTGTGGGGATTACTTTTGAAATAATAAACAGCATAACAGCTTACTTCTCTCTTCCCCCCCCCCCCCCCCCCCCCCGGTCTCGTTTCCTTATACGATAACAATACGAAAAGAAGAAAGCAGTCGTAGGTCAATAAAGCATTGTTAGGAAAGTGATCGATGCTGCCAACGCCGTACTGAAACCAAGTACATGGAACAGTTCTATCTTCTTTGGAAAAAGGGACTGTTTCGCAACCGTAACTCGTGACTTCCGCAGCATTGTAGTAGGAATTCAATTTTTGCGATCGTTGTACAAAGGCTCTGGCGCCGTGCCCGGGGTCTTTTTACCCGTGTGGCAGTACTGTAGTCGTAGTCAGCTGAGCGAGCGGCGTCTGTGAGGCGGCCTATCTTATCGCGTGTGTATCTTGATCGTGTTTGCCGCGCCGTATCTGACAGCCCACGCGTCCATGACGCAGCGCGCTCCTCTCCTCGGGTCTTCGGTCAGTTTTTCTGACGGAAAACCGAAACGACAGCAAGCACTTGAGTTTTTCCTCCTAACACTGGTGAAATGCTGCACGGAGGAGATGAGTCTGTTCCCACAAATACTAAGACATTTTTGTGCAAGCCATTGTCACAGTTGAAATCTGAGAATTGACAAGAAGAGTTAGAGGGGGAGTGAAGCTTTACGTCTGACTGTGAAGTAAGAGCATAGTCTGCCGAAGGCAGTTTGTCCGGATTCTGAACTCCGTTCGACCCACAGTCTTAATGTGTCAGGAAATTTCTATAGAATTTCTGGTATTGGACAGGTGTGCATCGAGTAAACATCGTACCATTGCGATATCTCTACAAAGTATAACAGTTACCACCACCATAGAACCACCGGAAATAGCGACAGATAAGGTACACAAATCGTTACAATACGTCAATAGAAGTTGCACGAAAAACAGAACGTGTAATGCCTTGCATAGAGAATACGCCTGTCCCTTACAAGGCACAGCCATTCAATCAACGATACACCGTATGACTGAATCATCCGGATACTCACATCTAATACGAAGTTGGCCACTAGATATCACGAGAAGCCGAATCTGCCACTGTAAAAGGAGGCAAGGAGTATTTTGCTGTCGGTACAGAAGCAGTAACAGCAGAGCTCAGTAAATTCGAACGTGGACTAGTCATAGTTTCTCTGCTACGGTCGCAGGTTCGAATCCTGCCTCAGGCATGGATGTGTGTGATGTCCTTACGTTAGTTAGGTTTAAGTAGTTCTAAGTCTAGGGGACTGATGACCTCAGGTGTTATGTCCCATAGTGCTCAGAGCCATTTGAACCATAGTTTGTCACCTAAGTAACAAATCTATCAGGGACACTTCCAGTCTTTCGAAAGCTGCCCAAGTCTAGGTTTGGCGATGTGATTGTGAAGTATAAATGGGAGGGAACTGGTACTGTAAACAAAGAGCAGACAGACTGTTTGCGCTGGCGGATAGTGACAGTTGCGGAGGGTCGTTGTAAAACGTCGCACGAAATCAGTAGAAGGGATCACTTGTGAGTTCCAAAGTGCTGCCAGTAGTCCAGCTAGCACGATGACTGTGCATAGGAAGTTAAAAGAGTGGAGTTCAGTAGTCGAGAAGCTCTTGAGCCACACTTTCGGTAGTCAGTCTTAGGTGACGTGACGCTTGAAGTGACATGAAGAGCGAAGCCATCGGACAGTGGATGACTGGAAATACGTGATTTGGACACCCTGTAGCCATCCTGTGGAAGAGTTTGGGTATGGTGACTGCTTGGAAAAAGTTGCCTAAAATCATGTATGATCACAAGGGAAGTTTTACGTGGTTAGCGTGTCGTGCCCGTATTGCCCTTAAGAAAACGCTAACTGCATTGTGTACTGCGTACATGAAGGGGACAGTTCGGGGACGATGATCGTTTGTATCAACATGACAACGCACCCTGTCATAAAGCAGCGTCTGTGGGGCAATGGTCTGTGAACAGTAACATTCCTGAAATTGAATAGCCTGCACAAAGTTCCGACCTGAACCCAGTGGAACACCTTTGGGATGAATAAGAACGTCGACTACGCTCCGGACCCCAGTGTCCAACTTGGCTGGTTTCGGCTCTTTAGGAAGAATGGGCTGCCATAGCTCCAGACATACAGACACATCATTCTAAGCGTCCCCAGTAGAACTGAAGCCGTCATAAACGCGAAGGTGGGCACATCCCGCATTGATGTCCACCAACGTGTACAGGGACAGTTTAAACGGATAGAGTATGTTTACGTCGCAATTGTAGTGTATAATAATTGTTTATAAACTGTGGTACAACACCCTCGATGTTAATCGCGCTCCAGACAAAATTAATATATTCAGAAATACCGCATACAGTAATGTCCACAGCTCGTGGTCTGTTGAATAGCGTTGCTGCCTCTGGATCACGGGGTCCTGGGTTCGATTCACAGCCGGTTTGGGGATTTTCTCTGCCCGGGGACTGGGTGTTTCTGTTGTCCTCCTCATTTCATCATCATCATCGTTCGTGACACTGGCTAGATTGGACTATAAAAAATTCGATTGTGTAAAGATTGGGACTTCGTACGAGTGCTGATGACCGCGCATTTGAGCGTCCCACAAACCAAACATCATCATCGCATACAGTTCAAATGGTTCAAATGGCTCGGATCACTATGGGACTTAACTTCTGAGGTCATCAGTCCCCTGGAACTTAGAACTACTTAAACCTAAATAACCTAAGGACATCACCCACATCCATGCCCGAGGCAGGATTCGAACCCGCGGCCGTAGCGGTCGCGCGGTTCCAGACTGTAGCGCCTAGGACCGCTCGCCCACTTCGGCCGGCTCGCATACAGTAAGCTAGTTGTCGGCCGATCTGTTGTGTGAATGCACTGCTTTGGTCGTGTCCTTGGTAAAGTACTAATAACAATTGAAGTTGGAATAAACGTACCAGTTAACGTGTAACATTACGAAGCACGGTAAAGAGAAGTCTATGGGAGGATTTCTCTGCACTTTCACGACTAAGGTGACAGTAATATTGAAGAAAAAACACCAAATACAGTGTGCTCTCGATATTTCGAAGTTAAAGTCACCTAAAAAAATTTCAAATAATTGAGAGCTGGATTTAACGGAAATTCGGCTCTTCAAGGTGGAATCATGAAAAAATCAAAATAAGAGTATATATTACGAATTGGCCCTGTAGTTTCGAAAACATACGTATTTCTTTACAAAACAAAGCAGACGGTAACAACTAGAATTCAAACTAAAAGAAAACTGATTTTTTACCTTAACTATTTTTGTGTTACACATTTCAAACGAAAGTCATATACATTTCCGAGAAAACGTAAAACAATTTAAATTTCGTTGTTTTTTCCAAGTCGAACAAACTGTCATCAGGGTTCACATTTTATCCACAAAACGAAGTTACGTATTTTTCCAAAATTAGTGATCCATGCCTCACTAGCGGCTAACTCTTCAATTCTCAGACTAACAGCGAATGACATAGCCATTTATTAAGCACATAATCTCCGACATGACTGTCCGCCTCCGTAGCGTAGCGGTAGCGTTACCACCTACCACGCAGGGGGCCCGGATTCGATTCCCGGCAGGGGATTGGGTATTGTGTATCCATCATTTTCATCGTCATTGACTCGCAAGTCGCCGACGTGGCGTCAACTAAAGAGTACTTGCAATACGGCGGCCGAACTCTGCCAACAATGCTATACGATCGTTTCCATTTCCGACATTACGGCTTCGTTCTCTACGTTGACCATGCCATTTCAATAAGAATTCTTCGAGAGGGCGGAACTCCTCTCTCTGGGTTTTCTTCTTCCCTATTTACGATACGTGTTCAGCAACCTTACCTTTCTGCTTCAATATTGTCGATAGCCTTCATGAGGAATCCCGAAATTTTGCGCTACATTTTTTCTCTCTTCTTTCGTTCCACGGGTGCAGTAACCAGTTGTTTTCTGCGAAAGTCAAACACTTGAAGTCATTTTTACACTGATTTATATAGTGTAGTAAGTTACGCATTATTGATCAAATAAAAGAGTGTCACGAGGAATTGAACGGTGAAACAATTATCTCAGTCATTGACGAAACAGAATTATCGAGTGTTAGATAGGCGGTCACTTCGGATTACAGTGTGTTTGCGGGACGTATTGGTATGACAATCGCCTCCATGTACTGAGTGTACCAAAACACATACACTTCTCCATTACCGAAGTTTTTCCAAGGGACTTGACAACAAGTTAGATTTATCCGGAAATTCGATTTATCGAACTCTAATTAGCAAGAGTAGACTGTACCAGCATTAAAATTAGATATTTTTGATCCTGCAAAAAATTTACAGTAGTGATTTATAGCAAACTGAATTCATCTTAACGTTATCACATGTCGAAACGACGAGTGTAACAATGATGATTTAGTCATCTACCAGTGCGGTATAGAACTCCATTTAGTACCAAAGACAAATCGTACTGTCTAAAGCGTCTTGCCACGGTTCGTGCGGCTCCCCCGTCGGATGTTAGAGTCCTCCCTTGGGCATGGGTGTGTGTGTGTTGTCCTTAGCGTATGTTAAAGTAAGATTAAGTAGTGTGTAAGCCTAGGGACCGATGACTTCAGCAGTTTGGTGCCATAGAACTTACCATAAATTCCCAATTTTACCAAGACAAATTACGAGCAACTAACATACAGAAATTACGATCGATGTTGCGGTATTTTGACCGTGTCTGGTCGGAATAAAGATCCTTGACTACCAAGCGACAAAAACTAGTAACAGTATTACTAAGACAGATAGCATCACCTTTGTTCCAGGTTCCTAATGTAAGAAAGTGCTGTGGAAAGGTCCAAACGAATGAATGAAATGGTACATTGTGAGAGAATGTTTTGTCCCGCTTTTTCTTATTCAGTCTGGAAGTGTCTGCCCCGGCTGCTAGCCGATAATGAAGCAACTGCTGCCAATGTTATTGGCATTTGAGTGACGAGAATGAAATGATTCCCTCCGGTCAGACGCACTTGCTTGCTTTGTCCACAATTGTATTGCCGTTTCTCTTTTCACCGTTGTTGCCTTTCATCGTAGGTGACTGAAAAGTTCTCGATCTGCGTCTGTGAAATTCCTCATAACTAAGCACTTCATTCTCAGTCTTTTAGAAAGGCGATCAAATGCACTCATTAACGTAATTTCTCTCTTCCTTCTGCTGTTATTGCTAATGTAAGGTGAAGCTTCCTTCTGTGACGTTCTTATTTTACTGATTAGTTGGCGGGCTTGCAAGGAAGAGGAAGTAATGTCCTATAAGGAACGATGCTGTTGAAATAACTCGTAGGAGGTGACGTTTGACGAACTGCTTTTAAGGGAATCTCATAGGCACTTAGCTTTGGAAACCTTGTTGAAATGGTATAGCAGCAAGGAGGAGAAGAAAGAAATATTTGATGCGCGGTAAATAATAAAGGAGCTTAAAACATTCAAAAATAGTCGGGGGGGATAATTACCGAGTAGATACCTTGCTGCATTTTCGTTTTATTTAGTGATAGCCCATCGGTGTTTGCTGGAACGTTCCTAATAAAGCGATAACTGAAATTTGTTCGACTTCGTTTGCTGGGCATTGGAGAAAACTGGAAAGAAGTACAGGGTGTATAAAAAAGAATCATCCGATTTGGCACGTCTGTATCACCTTCACGAAGAGCTTGCAGTAGCTGAATCTTTTATGGTTCCATGTGTAAACGTCGAGGCAACACACGCCAGACTGACATCGGGGACATGTTGAGCTGTCGAGCTGCACGGCGAACGGATTTTTGCTGACTCCTTGTGAGACTACGGTGGATGCTTTCGACGTCTTCTCGGGGACGGCCCGGCGATTTGCCTTTACACAAACAACCTGTTTCTCGGAATCGTTCATGCCATCGGGAGGATCCACATCATATTTACTACGAATGTCACGCTGAACAGTTATTACTGACCCGCACTGTGCAAAACGTAGAACAGAAAACGCTTTGTGCTGTCCCGACCCTATTTTTACTAGAACTGAACTGGACGCACACTGCTGCTACCTAGTGGGAACCATGTACAACTCGAGTTTCCTCTTTTCAATAGTACGTTGTTCACGCTCATATCTCAAGTAACATAATAGTTATGATTTTTCTGAATCAGGGAACCCTGTATTTCATTTCAGTTGGTGCGTTGCGCCATTCACTATTAGTACCTACAGTTGATGATTAACGACGCCGGCGAAGGTAGTGGTGGTGGTGATTTTTGCAGGATTCGCGTCGGCAGTGTTTTCAGTTTCTGTATTAATATTTGTTGTTGGAGACCAAAGCCATGCTCTGTAATTTGCGTTGACAGTTAACGCTTGCTTTTGTCAATCGTTGAACTAGGTTCGGTAACTGGTGGGCACCCTTCAGCCTGTTCAGAACCATTCGACACAATACCAGGTGAAATTTCTTTCTAAAATAGATTATTTATTATCGACAAAAAATTATAAGCCGGCCGGTGTGGCCGTGCGGTTAAAGGAGCTTCAGTCTGGAACCGCGTAACCGCTATGGTCGCAGGTTCGAATCCTGCCTCGGGCATGGATGTGTGTGATGTCCTTAGGTTAGTTAGGTTTAATTAGTTCTAAGTTCTAGGCGACTGATGACCTCAGAAGTTAAGTCGCATAGTGCTCAGAACCATTTGAACCATTTGAAACAATTATATTGCGTTAGGTAAAAGAGTTCATTCAACTAGTGTGATAAAGATACTTCAGATGAAATGTCATTAATTAGTCGCCCTCATATAATCAAATTATCAAATCTCATATGACACTTTTGCAGCATGTTTAGCGCCCTAACCCACAAGTAATATTAACAATAATAATATTATCATTTTTGCAGCAGGTGGTTGGTGACTCAACGTTCTAAGCTCCTTCCCAAAAAGAATAATGTTGCTCTGACCAGGCTATCACTAACGTCAAAACATAGGGCGTGCCTCGGGGAATTCATATGAGAATATTATATTCCTCATTGTGCAGAGCCGTGGCACGTGATATGAGTAACCCGCCTCAATTAACTAAAGACGTTGTCGATAACAGAATGATTGGTGGTATAACTGCAGAGAATCAGTGCGTCCTGCAGCCTACAACAGCTGACATCAAGATAGATGACAGACAAGGTGTGGAAATTGGCCGAGCGCTCTCCGATGCACACGCCTCGTGATCTTCCGAAGTAAGTTAGGGAAACACGCACCGTGAAAGAAAACGTTGTTTTGTTCACGGTATTTATTTTTTCATACAAAAAAAAGTTACTGTGCAGTGTCTTTTCAAATACTAACAGTGTTCATGGTTTCCCCAAGACATCATGTTTGAATTACGAAAGAGCACAATGTAGAAATCATGTCGACCCCCGCTACACCCGAGTAAGAGTCGGGTGTCTTGAATAGCTCAGTAACTCGTTTAAGCTTCGTGTCAGGCACTCGTGCGTTCCATTCTTGTGAAGAGTTGGTCTTTACCGCTACCCACTGGATCATTATGACAGATAAAACTGGAAAGAGTTGAAGAACGCTGTGAGTGACTAGTGTGTTTGAAAGACATAAGAATTTTCGAGAACATAGTCGCTAGATTGGAAATATTACGTGAAATGCACGTCGAATTTCAAAAGTTTGTTCAAAATTCTAACAATATTTCGTCACAGATGATCCTAAAAACATATTTTCCACATATTTACAGCGATAAAATTAATCATGCAGAAATACATAAAGAGTGGTGTCAGTAAAGATATAGGAATATGTACATATGTCCTCTCTAGCAGCCGTCATTCCTACGCCCACAAACTACTATACCTAATGAAGCAGTGTATGCGAATGTTTAGGGCCTTCAATGAGGCGATAAAAATAATGCTATAAATATAAAAATGAGTGTTACGGCTCGTGTCACATTTGATGCGCACCCCACATCAAAGATATATTAGATGATTCGTGTATCAAACATTGCCCATTATACATCAGTATTTAGATATTAAGTTCTCTGATACACTTTTTACACTGTGAGGAATACTGCAAGGTCTTTTTGTTTTCTTTTTTTAATGATTTTATTGTAGCATTACTAGTTTTGGGTCTGAGCCCATCGTCAGATGGTAGCGTTGACTACTTCGCAGGTTTTACATTTGTGTCCTTTGCTAGTTCTGCACTTTTACTGTTATTCTTGATGTTCACTTTGACAAACTTGGGAATCATTCTTTCAGTAGGCACTTTTTGTTAAATGCTACAGCGAGCGCTACTTTCATTACTTGAAGTTTGCACTTTCTTAAGTCGTGCACTGTTCCCTCTGCTTGGTGCGGTAATAACAACATGATTTTATCCACTTTGGTTGATTACTGCAGCTATTTTGGTAAATTACATAGTAGGAAATACAGCAACCAGCCACAAGTTTTGTTCTCCAAATGGATAAAACAATGTCCATATTACCCCACCAGGTAAAAAATACAGTGCACGACTTCAGAAAGTACAAACTTCAACTAATGAAAATAATATTTGCTATAGCAGTTACGTATCAAAAAGTGCCTAGCTGAAAGAGTGATTTCAGAGTATATCAAAGTGAACATCAAGAACAACAGTAAACGTGCACAACTAGCGAAGGACACAAACGTAAAACTTGCAAAGAAGTTACTGCTTCCCTCTCACGATCGACTCGGGCCCGAAACTAGTAATAGTACAATAAAATCATTTTTAAAAAAAGCTTGTGTGTGGTTGCAGTATTTCCTACAGTATAATTTACGAAAACAGCTGCAGTGCTCTCTTACCAGAATGGGTAAAATAATTAACTTTTTTCGCTCTTTGTAAACAGCACCGTACGAATGTCTGGTATAATCTGGAAACGATGTCGCAACATTCCATTGCAGAACGTTTATAAATGCTCGGTGGAGACCGAACATTTATAAAGGTCATTCTTTTATTCAGTACTTCAAAACATTAACTTGATTATAAGCATAATATGAATGAAGCAGGAGAGATGCTGCAAATATTAGCAGCATCGCAAGGATGATGACAGATCACTTGCGATGACTATGTAATAAAAATCTTCTTGAGTTGTCAGGTGCCTCAAGTGTTTAAAACTCCACGAGTACTTTCCAAACACTGTCAAGTGTTAGTTAATGATGATCCCGGAGACTCTGTATTTGTGCAAGACAAACTAATGTATCGAAAGATTATTTCTCATTGCTAAACAAGTATAGAAAGCGATCGTTCAACAATTTTAAACTTTAAACGAATGAAAAAGAATGTTTGGCCTTGGGACCATTTGTGAACAAGTGTGGTTGCAGTATCATTCTTTGAAAAATGCATTAAACACTATATAAAATCGACAACTCCATAGAAATCCGATGGAACTTTGTCCCGAGCATTCAGCTGATATCAAAGAACTTCATAGATTAGTTGCTCCTATTTTTGCCCTATCATACGCGCAGTCCGACATGGGGTGGCGTCCTGGAGAAAACTGAAGATTTTAAAAAACTTTCCAGCCTAGATGTCTTTAATGGATGACTACAGAGTATCTGGGACATCGTCTTACAATTAACAACTGTCTACATTTTTTAACATAAATAAATAACCGCAACGGATGCAGTGATGAGATCTATTGATCTGGTTCAAATGGTTCAAATCGCTCTGAGCACTATGCGACTAAACTTCTGAGGTCATCAGACGCCTAGAACTTAGAACTATTTTAAACCTAACTAACCTAAGGACATCACACACATCCATGCCCGAGGCAGGATTCGAACCTGCGACCGTAGCGGTCGCTCGGTGCCAGATTGTAGCGCCTAGAACAGCACGGCCACTCCGGCCGGCATCTATTGATCTCCTGTTAGTTCACAACGCATCAGGTGTCAAACAGGTGACCTAAAGAAGTTTGCAAAAAACTTCTTGTTATCTTATATAGAATAAATTTGATGACAAAATTTTTATTACATTGTAAATAACAAAGGAAGATCACGGACCTTGTTTTTAGACGTGAAAGCCGTCCCTCAATAAAACATACACACCCATATCCTTATGCTGATCATAGCATAAAAACGTAATCCTCAAATATTTGGCAATGGACTACATAGGAGATGCAACCTAGAACAAACAGGGGTCATAAGCGATCTGTGTACATTTTATTGACATATTCGGCATCTATTATTCGCCAACGGCAGTATAAAAAGGCCTGTATCATTTTGGCAACTAATTCCTTCCGTGGTATTTGTTAAGTAAAATATATGGACTTATCCGTATCGTGTCGTTGAGATTGGTTGGTGATATGATGGCTGTAACCTGATTCTGTCGTTTACAATTGCTTGTATTTGACATACAAGATAAAAGGCAGTGTCGCCGTCTTGTTCCATTGTAGGCATCCGAAGCCGAGGTCGGCAACTCGCATATGTGCGATAACGCAAGGCTCTGAGGTTGTCGGTGAAAATATTGTCGACGTTCAACGCTAAGGTGGGAAAGGTGATAATGTAAAAGTATCCATTACATCATTGCGCCAATGTCTTGTTTACATCCGTAATCTGTCTGCAGTGTTTTGGGGTGAGGGCATGTGACATCGGTAATGATGCGTCCATCCGTCGAATGGGAACGTAAAACAAGTAGGCGCTCCCTTGTTGCTATTCTAAAGTAAGTTTTGTATCAACGCGGCATTTATCCTTCTTATCTCTGTTTTCTCTAACAACAACAGCAGCAGCAGTAGCACAGATCTATACACTTACCAGTTGCAAAAACAACACAGCTGAACTCTAGCCTACAGCACACAATCAGGCCTCCGGAATAGCGTCCAGTAGAAAGGTTTGCTCCAGGCACTGAGGTACACGGGAAGTAGGTCTGTGCTGCGTCAGCGTCTATCTAATAAGCCATGTGTCAGAAGCACGCTGCGAGCGGCAAGGCAGCAAAAAAAGGGATTTTACATTCAGCGTTCACACTGTAAGAAAAGTCAGGTGGTGGGAGGAACTGAGAATAAAGATGGTGAGACGGCGTTTTTTGCCGTTGAGCCATTCTGCTCGGCAGCTCTGCATCAACAGATTCTTACAGAGTCACGAGAGGCTCTTTTAAGGTGGCTGTATTGAGAAAGTGACATATTGCCTTCAAAACGCATCTCTGCTATTCCTCAATGGATACTGTTTACTCATTTAGTTCCTGAGGTTTCGATTGAGATAGTTCCAGAGTAATTTCAAGGGAAAGTTTCTGCACATCCTCCACCTATCCGATATTAAGGGTTTACCTTTAACAACTCTCGACACATTCGTGTTTCGTAATGTGCTGTTTCCATGACGTTTAGTAATTTTTCCTTTAAGTTTTTAGAGCCAGTTACTGGGCGATCGACGGGGTATACTGCGTTAGGTGCGTATGTCACTGATTCTGAATAATTATCGTTTGATGACTTCTTTCCATTTATGCTTCTAGAAAAGACTTGCTGCGGTCAAGCGTTTATGCACAATTTTGTGTTCACTTGAGAGACTTAAGAAATGAAAGTAAAAGTAAAATGCTATCTAAAGGTGAAATCCCTGTTACAAACTTCTAGGACATGTAGAGGGGAGTGAGGACATAATATTTTGAACAGGAACCCATGTCCAGAAACGTACCCTTTCCGTTTCACAGCGGTTTCAGTTCTGATGTTTGTCATCCACTTCTGCTTGAGGGATTGAATTGGGCGTGACCTCCGAAGCATGTTCTGGTACTCATCCTCCATGCCACTTTGTCTCTTCAGTTTCTAATGAAGCGGCCAGATCTCGTGCCAGGTGATCATCTTTTGTCTCTGCAGGGATCTCGCAAATTAAACTTTGCATACAACCCCATAGGAATTAAAGCCGATGACTGCGGAGGCTACGCGGTTGGACCACTTCGGGCTATCCATCTTCCACCATATCGTCTAACCGCACGTGAGAAGTGATTGAGGTGGTGTACTATCATGCTAAAACGTCATTTCCTGTCGGACATTCAGGGGCACACCTTCGAAGAATGGGTCCAGTACGTTTTGTACGAAGATGAAGTATGCATGATTAGTTAGCTTGAGTGGAAGGACGTATGGCTCCCTCACACGACCACCCAGAATACCTGCCCACATGTTAATACGAAACCGGTGCTGAAATCCCTGACATGCGTGGCACGCGGGTTTTCGTCTGCCCAGACATGGCTGTTTCGCGAATTCAGAACACAATCCCTAGTTAGTTTACATTCATCTGTGAACAGAACTCGACGTGGAAATAGGGGTGTGTCGATGTAGCGGTGCAGGAACCACGTGCAGTAGGCAACGGATTTTGGAAAATTGGCAGAACCCTTAGCGTGTACCCTTTGTAAATGGAACGGATGTATTTGTTGCTCACAGAGAACGTGCCAGACTTTATTGTGACCAACATCCATTGCACACGCAATTCTTCGAGTACTCATGGACGGATTATCTTCAACACGATGCAGTACATCATCTTGAAATTCGGTCATGCGGCGTTGCAGTGGAGCACCACAGTCCCGCTTCCTCACGGTGAAGGTACCTGTTCCTCGGAGCCGCTGCCTAACTTGACCAAAAAGTTTCTGTGATGGCGACTCTGGTAAACGTTTGTGATACAGCCGAATAGCAGCTCTTCCGTTATCTCGACCTTCGCTATACACAATAAGCATGTCTGTGTACCGAACCATGTTCATTGTACTGAACAGGCACTGAATAGGTCTCTTAGCAAGGCAGACGTTTAGTGACGTAAGGTAGTCTGACGTAGTACGCGTCATCCAATCTACCCGTCCGCAGCTGGTGGACTAGCGGCTAGCATTGCTGCCTCTGGATCATGGGGTCCCGAGTTCGATTTCTGGTCGGGTTGGGAATTTTCTCTGCCCGGGGACTGGGTGTTGTCATCATTTCATCTTCATCATTCGTAACAGTGGCTAGATTGCACTGTGAAAAAAATTGGACTGTGTAAAAATTGGGACTTTATATGGGCGCTGATGACAGCGCAGTTAAGCGCCCCATAAACCAATTATTATCATCATCATCATCATCCAATCTTCTCTATTGCATACCAGAACAAGCAACTCTCAGACTTTTTCTTTCAGCTGGATGCGTTGCACATCAGAAACGGTACGTCTCCGGACATGCGATCTTACACAAAATATTACGTACCCGCTCCCCTCTACAAATCCTAGCAGTTTGTTACGGGAATTTCCGAACACGCTGTATTTCGTGCAGTAATAACGGTTGGCAGTGATTGAAGTCGAACCATAAAGAATTTATTTACTTACTTTTTGGATGGCTTTATAGCTTCTCTCTTTTGTTTGAATCAAGCGCTTCCTTGAATTATCGTTGTCGTTGACCTGATGCATGTGCATGCAGAAAGTCAGAATCAAAGCTATAGGAATGGAAGAAAGAATTACAAAGACTTGAGGTGTGTCGCGCACTCTCCAAAGATGGCTACCTACGATCGTAACCATTCATCAGTCTCACCCTTGGCTTGCTGTTAGATGCACGACTTCGTTAGATTTACGCGCCTTCGCTAGAGCAGACCGATATGGGTGGCGCTGGTGCGTGGACGGATGGTGCATAAATTGTCACGTTGGACGAGGCAGCGCGCACTTCATTACGTATTCTCATTGTTCTCCTCCGTCGCCGCCTGTGTCACAGAGCTGTTGTGTGAGCAAAAGCTGCCGGTGCTGAGTAGGCGCCGCCGTCGTGTTCACGTGGTGTCTGCTGTCCGGTTCTTCGCGCCGCAAGCTGACGTCATTATCAGCGCCAGTTTCAAGGTGCCATCCTCGCGAGAGGACAACGTTTCGCTGCGGCACATCAGTGAGCCCGAACCCTAAAGTGCAAATCTAGGCTATGCTAATCTATGGTTGGTTGGTTGATCTGAGGGAAGGGACCAAATAGCAAGGTCATCGATCCGATGGGATTAGGGAAGGATGGGGTGAGAAGTCGGCCGTGCCCTGTCAAAGGAACCATTCCCGTATTTGTCTGAAGCGATTTAGGGAAATCACGGATAACCTAAATCAGGATGGCCGGACGCAGGTTTGAACCGTCGTGCACCTAAACACTGCGCCACCTCGCTCGGTCGTTCTCCATGATCTCCCTTAAATTACAGGAAGAGTGTAATTAAACTTTTGCAACTTGAGCGATTGTAGGTGGAAGACTATTTAGCGCATGGGTACCCAAATATATGCGAATGATGTTCAGACTGTGCGCTTCACGATTTGCGTTGTTAGTAGTGTTAGTGTCAAGAGATGCGCGTTAGATGAAGTCGGGTTGAAACACAGGCATCAGTGTGCATTAAAGTTGAAGTGAACAAGGGTCTGGGCAAGGCGAACTTCTAAGGCTGTTTCAAAATAACAGCAATAGTGCTACTGCTCTTCGCGAGTTTAGATGCAATAAAGATAAACGGAGTGGTCCTGTTTCCGCACCGGGATTGAAAACATGATTCGCAAATTGGAACGAATTGGCGATTTGGGAATTGGTCCTAGAAAAGGCCGACGGCTAATTGCGCCATAAATTGTCATGGCTGAAAATGACAGACGCATTGTGTGATTAAACAGTGCCCGAGCCACCTTTCGAAAAGTGCTGGGAGCAATTGTGGAATGGTATCTCTAGTGCGGTTCCAGACTGTCGTGGTGCAGGTGGTCGTCGCGTTGAGCAGCGTTTGTAACTTGGAACATAAACGTGGAACGCAATTAAGAAATGTTACCCTCTCCTGTGGAAATTAAAATGTGTTTCTTTCAATCGTGTATTCGTTATTTCTCTTCTGCATATCCTTACAAATGTTTCCACAGAGTTTAATTGTTCTACGATTACTCGTTTTTTATTAGGGCCCTCTCAAGTAGCGAAAGTTTAATGATAACTACCCTGTACTTGAGATGTCGAAATGCACAACGGTTCTTTAAAAGTCAATGCCAATTTTTCCTCCAGTTTTCTTCTTTTACATGCAAACTGTGTATTCTGTAGGACTTATTGACTCTAGAATCGTAAACACAACTACCTTCCCCCTCACATGGCACAAAATAATAATAATAATAATAATAATAATAATAATAATAATAATAAAATAGGGCTAAGCCCCCTTTTAGTGTGATTAGTTGGTTCAGGACAGAACTAAAGAAGCCTCGGACAAGCGCCGTCATGGTCGGGGACGACGCCTGAACCCTATGCCCGCCCACAATGGTAACGACACTGCTAGCCAACTGGAAAATGATTTAAATCCAAATAGAGGTGTTTTGCAGGATATGCTTCCTGCAACCACCCTAGAAGGAAAACAAAGAGGATGAGATGGTCAGATGAAGTTAATCGACACCTCATGTTCTGTTATTACCAAGCAACAAACCTAGGAACCAACACAACTGGATACAGATCACAAGTATACACAACATTTATTACCAGATACCCAGAATTAAAATTTTTAACAGAACAACGATTAGCTGATAAGATCCGTGTAATAATCAAAAATAACAGGATACCCCAGTCAGAATTAGAAAACATCAAACAACAAGTACAACAAATACTGGAACAAAATAATGTGCAATCAGAAGAAGAAGAAAATACAGTAATGGACTCAAACATCCCAGAGCAAACAAACAAAGAACAACACGCATCAATTAAACAATCAGAGGAAAACAAAATCTTAAGACAGCCACCAGAACAAGCACAAATAGAACATGAAGTGACACACATGTTAGATATAGAAGAAAAATTTCAGCTAACATATATAGAATACAAAGACACAAATACAGACATTAGACCATTCTTGCATAGACCACCAAATAACCCACAAGTCGAAACAACAATAAAAACTATCAACACAATCATACACAACAAAATAAATGAAAACACAACTATGGAAGAGTTACAACTACTGGCTTATATAGGAGCACTCACTACACTAAATATACACACTAGGCAGAGATCAGAACCAACCAACACACAGAAGAAACCCACAAAACCAGCATGGCAACACAGGCTACAGATCAAAATAGAAAAACTGAGAAAAGACATCGGACAGCTAACACAATTTATAAGAAATGAAATCTCGGAAAAAAAACGAAAAAGGTTAGGTAAAATCTCACAACAAGAAGCGACAGAGCAACTAGACGAAAAGAAGCATAAATTCCAAGCGTTAGCCAAACGACTCAGAAGATACAAAAAAAGTGAAAATAGAAGGAAACAAAACCAAACATTCAACACAAACCAAAAGAAATTTTACCAGACAATAGATAACACACACATTAAAATAGACAATCCACCAAACATAACAGACATGGAACACTTCTGGAGCAACATATGGTCAAACCCGGTACAACATAACAGGCATGCACGGTGGATACAAGCAGAAACAGACTCATACAAGATGATATCACAAATGCCTGATGTGATAATTTTGCAACATGAAGTCACCCAAGCAATTAATTCTACTCACAATTGGAAAGCCCCTGGAAATGATAAAATAGCAAATTTCTGGTTAAAGAAGTTCACCTCAACACATTCACATCTAACTAAATTATTTAACAGTTACATTGCAGACCCATACACATTCCCTGATACACTTACATATCTGAAACCTAAAGATCAAGCAGACACAGCGAACCCAGCTAAATATCGCCCCATAACATGCCTACCAACAATATAAAAAATATTAACTTCAGTCATTACACAGAAATTAATGACACATACAACACAGAACAAAATTATAAATGAAGAACAAAAAGGCTGTTGCAAAGGAGCACGAGGATGTAAAGAGCAACTGATAATAGATGCAGAGGTGACATATCAAGCTAAAACTAAACAAAGGTCGCTACACTACGCATACATTGATTACCAAAAAGCTTTTGATAGTGTACCCCACTCATGGTTACTACAAATATTGGAAATATACAAAGTAGATCCTAAATTGATACAGTTCCTAAACATAGTAATGAAAAACTGGAAAACCACACTTAATATCCAAACAGATGTAAATAATATCGCATCACAGCCAATACAGGTTAAGCGTGGAATATACCAAGGAGACTCATTAAGTCCTTTCTGGTTCTGCCTTGCTCTGAACCCACTATCCAACATGCTAAATAATACAAATTATGGATACAATATTACTGGAACATACCCACACAAAATCACACATTTGCTATACATGGATGATCTAAAACTACTGGCAGCAACAAATCAACAACTCAACCAATTACTAAAGATAACAGAAGGATTCAGCAATGATATAAATATGGCTTTTGGAACAGACAAAAGTAAGAAAAATAGCATAGTCAAGGGAAAACACACTAAACAAGAAGATTACATATTGGATAACCACAGCGACTGCATAGAAGCGATGGAAAAAAATATCTAGGATACAGACAAAAAATACGAATAGATAATACAAATATTAAAGAAGAACTAAAAGAAAAATATAGACAAAGACTAACAAAAATACTGAAAACAGAATTGACAGCAAGAAACAAGACAAAAGCTATAAATACTTATGTTATACCAATATTGACCTACTCATTTGGAGTAGTGAAATGGAGTAACACAGACCTAGAAGCACTCAATACACTTACACGATCACAATGCCACAAATATAGAATACATCACATGCATTCAGCAACAGAAAGATTCACATTAAGCAGAAAGGAAGGAGGAAGGGGATTTATCGACATAAAAAACCTACATTATGGACAGGTAGACAATTTAAGAAAATTCTTTCTAGAACGAGCAGAAACTAGCAAAATACACAAGGCAATCACTCGTATAAATACATCGGCTACACCACTGCAATTTCATAACCACTTCTACAACCCTTTAGATCACATAACATCAACAGATACGAAGAAAGTAAATTGGAAAAAGAAAACACTTCATGGCAAGCACCCGTATCATCTAACACAGCCACACATCGATCAAGACGCATCCAACACATGGCTAAGAAAAGGCAATATATACAGTGAGACAGAAGGATTCATGATTGCAATACAGGATCAAACAATAAACACCAGGTATTACAGCAAGCATATTATTAAAGATCCCAATACCACAACGGATAAATGCAGACTTTGTAAACAACAAATAGAAACAGTAGATCACATCACAAGCGGATGTACAATACTGGCAAATACAGAATACCCCAGGAGACATGACAATGTCGCAAAAATAATACATCAACAGCTTGCCTTACAACATAAACTTTTAAAACAACACGTTCCTACATACAAGTATACACCACAAAATGTACTGGAGAATGATGAATACAAATTATACTGGAACAGAACCATTATAACAGATAAAACACCACCACATAACAAACCTGACATTATACTCACCAATAAAAAGAAGAAATTAACACTACTAATCGAAATATCCATACCCAATACAACAAATATACAAAAGAAAACAGGAGAAAAAATTGAAAAATACATCCAACTGGCTGAGGAAGTCAAAGACATGTGGCATCAGGATAAAGTTTACACTATACCAATTATACTATCAACTACAGGAGTCATACCACACAATATCCACCAGTACATCAAGGCAATACAGCTACATCCAAACATATATATACAACTACAGAAATCCGTAATTATTGATACATGTTCAATTACCCGAAAGTTCCTAAATGCAATATAACACATACCGTACAGTTAAAAGGAAGTGACGCTTGATCAAGGTCCGCGTCACTCCATTTTTAACCGGACTTAACGTCTGAGAAAGTGAAGGAAATAATAATAATAATAATAATAATAATAATAATAATAATAATAATAATAATAATAATATAATCCTAGTAAGCCTATAATAGATAGTAAAAGAGCCGATGGAATAGATAATCTAAAACTAAAAAAACTGTATCGTTATAGATCCCACTGATGATGCCTTAGACCAGGAGGAGGCGAAACGCTTATGGGATAAAGTAACTAGCGGCAGGAAAAGGCAGTTTCATTTACATAACAAGTAGGAAAAGACCTGGTATAACAATTACAATTTGTTGATATCATAAAACAGATGAAGATAGGCCCAAGTGATATCATGGTCAGCCTCGACGTGGTTTCTCTGTTCACCAAAGTACCTGTGGATGACACATTACAATTGTTGTCTGCTCATTTCTCCTCAGAAATTTTGAAGTTGTTCCGGCATACCTTGACGACCACTTATTTTTTATACAGTGGAAATTATTATGAAATGACGGATGGAACAGCCATGGGTTCGCCACTGTCACCAGCAATAGCGAATTTTTTCATGGAGGACTTTGAAGAACGAGCCTTGAGCAGTGCACACCTCCGCCCATCATGCTTCTACAGATACGTCGACGATACTTTTTTAATCTGGCCACACGGCAGCGACACGCTGCAGCAGTTCGTCGAACATCTGAATGGTGTACATCCAAACATAAAATTTACATTGGAGGTAGAGAAAGAAGGGAAGTTACCTTTTTTAGATGTGTTGGTAGAGCGAAAGCCGGATGGATGACTGGGCCATTCTGTGTACAGGAAGCCAACCCATACAGACTTATATCTGCATAGCCATAGCTTCCATCATCCGTCTCAGAAGAGAGCTATGCTGAATGCTTTAGTACACAGAGCCAGGACTATTTCCGACAAGGACCACCTCGGTCCCGAGATCAACCATTTGACGACTGTTTTTAAGAGGAATGGTTATTCTGCCGGTGAAATTAAATCAGTATTGTCCAAGAAAGTAAGACACGATGCCGGCCACATACAAGAAGAGGACCAACACTTAGCGCGGCTTCCTTTTTGCGGTGCTACAACGAGCAAGATAGCCAGAGTCCTGAAGAAGCAAGGAATAAAACCAGTTTTCCGACCACCTAGGAAAATTAAGGAAATGTTGAGACCAGTCAAAGATAGTCTCGGCTTAAGAGTGCCGGTAATTTATACTATTCCTTGCGAATGCGGCAAGAATTACGTGGGCCAGTCTGTAAGAACCGTTGCCGACCGCTGCATCGAGCACCAGCGTCACCTGAAATACAGGTATTTGGAAAAATCAGCGGTGGCTGAACATAGCCTGCTTAACAAGCATAAGATTTTATTTGAAGAAACCAGAGTAATAGCCCACACATCGAATTACTGGGACTCTGTGATCCGGGAAGCAGTCGAAATTAGGCTTAGCGATAATAACTTTAATAGAGACAACGGCTATGCACTTAGCAACACTTGGAAGAGTGCACTGGATAAAGAAAAATCGCTGAGAAAAACTTCTCGCACTTTACCTCCTGATTTAAGGGATGGCGCTGCAAGCAACGCGGGATAGCAACTACATCTATGGAAGTAAAGGGCACCACTTCGCTACGCGCCATATCGCTGACGTATTCCAGCCAATAAGAAGCCGTCCTTTGGATATAAAAGTGGGAACCTCGCTAGTTCACGACAGTCAGTTTTAGCCCTGACAACGACCATGGAGGTAGTGGTCGAAAGCTCGGAGATTTATCCTGGTTTGACGCGGCATGTACACCGAGAAATTTTTACTCAGGAAATACGTCGCGAAAGACTTCGTAGCCAAATTACAAATAAAGCTTGTAAGGGATCCATGATCGCACGTACATAGATGCTAGTTTCCGACGCCTAGGTCGATAGTAGACGGGAGTCTATTGTCGACTGCTGCAGTAGGCAGTGAGACTAGCGTTGAGTGCAGAGTAGTACTAGAGTGTGTCGAGCGAACGGTAGTGCTGGAGAGACGGGCAAGAATGGTGGTCGAGTAAATTTACCGAAGTGTGACAGATCAGCGCGTCCCCCTAATCGTCGTGGGGTGGACCCTCATCGATACCGATTCGCATGTGATATGAAACCAAAAGTGACAAGTGCCGAATTACGTGTTTCGCATCAACCGCGTCGGCCAGCAACAACCATGGATTGCAGTGAGGATTGTTGTGAATGTTAACCATCAGCATTGCGTGTGACGAAGTACTGAAAATCAGCAATCAATGTAAAAAGATATAACTGTGATTAGATGTGTAAGGCGAAGGTAGCAACTGCCTCAGCATTTGTGTGTTAGTAGGAAATATATATCAGTTTGTACATCGCAACCTTTGTGGTCCTTAATAATAGACAAACTTTCTATCATTTCCACTATTCAATCTCAGAACAGCCGCACTCGGTTGAAATACCCCCGAAACCAGCAGAAAAACCGATAGCCTTTCTTCCATTAAGCACACGGTCATATAATCATAATTAACTGTTGGGCGGCTTCGATAAATTACGCAAAAATCCAATAAAGGAATATAATCGGGGGTGTTTCAAGCTGACAGTCATGTTCCTCATAGGCATCGCTATACCGAACACACGCACGCAGTTTGCAAACTGTGCGCAATTAGAAAATGGAGTGAAAGTGGGAACACAAGGTTTGTGAACACTGTCCTGGTGGGAATCAAACCTACGTGAGAAGAGCCGATAAAGGTTTATCGTAACTCTAATCACTTCCGGAGAATGCCAGGATGGTTCCTGATCTGGGTTGGTCCACACTAGTGCCTAATGTCTAATGTCTGTATGAGTCGCTTAGCGTCAAGACGTCCAGTACGAGATTCAGAGATAGAGAGTATTTATACGCAAAAGAAGTTATTTTGAGATGAAAGTGCTGGAGTGTGGGTGTGATAGGCACTGAAGAACTTAGAATCTAGCAGGGTCTGTTAAGGGACTTCGCTGAGTTGATTAGGGACGGTGCAATAATTGTAGGAAGTTAAACTGCAATGAAATGTTTTCAAGTATATGTAATTCTGCGACTCTAAGATTCCTTTTCGCGCTACAGTACGAGAAGCTTCAGAAAAATCTGTAGTCTGTACAGTGTACGGATCTTCGGTTTATTGAGAGTAAAAATCCTCAATTTGGTGAGCCATAATTTTCAAGGATGAGAGCAGTAAACAGAGTCAATAATTTTTTCATGTCTCGTGTGTGGAAATGAGGCTGCTTGCCACTATTTAGTTCATTAGAAAAATCAGGAGACATCTATCCGGATTTGCCATTGTGGTGGTGTTCCGCCAAAAATAGTTTTTATCTTGCGGCTAAGGAAAATCGCACGTGAGGCGTCCCCAGTCACGCAGCGTTTGTGTGGGGTAGAGGAAGAAACATCCCAACGTGTGAGCTTGTTGAAATAAGAGAGGAAGCGCTTAGTTCATTAGTTTGCTTTTGGTTCAAACCGGAATATAAAAATAAGTTACAGTAATTAGTTTCGTAACGATCGATACTGGAATGAATAAGTTATTAACAACAAATTATTGTTGTTTTTCCGTTGCCTAATTAACGGTGAATAATGTGAACCAGCTTCCAACATCTAAAACTGATGCCTTCTTGAAGCATATACTTGCTGGTCCGACTTTCACTTTCGGAATTTTTTGCGAATATTACTCTCAGCCTTGACGCAAGGTCGTTACGATGTTTTGAAGGAACTCTCCTCCAAATGGCATTAGTGTCTACTAATTCAAGGAAAATGTATGCTACGTATCAGCTGCTATTGTACCTCTTGAGGAATGTTCTTATGCTACAGAAACGATACCGCCAACAAGAGTGTTCCTCTTTTCCTTTCCACGCCAGCATGAGCTCAGCGAGCGAGCACGTGCAGTTAAGCAGAACCAGGCGATGCTGCTCTTCCCACACTCAACGCTGGAAAGTCAACAGATTGCAGCAGTCATTCCGCGAGAACAGACGGCGGCGGTTGAAACTGTTCTGCCTGGGTGGAGTAAACTGGAGCAGACGCCCCGAATGATATGACTAATTTCACTTAACAGATGTACCATGCAAACAGTGATCCAAGCGGACGCCCGACAATCCTAAACGTTAAAAATACGCCTGGGAAACATCAGACTGACACGGTAGCCTGATAATTTGAGAGTTGCGGAATATAGTGGTGCTGCTAGAACGAGAGGAATAAATCCGTTACCGTACTACTACTGGAAATGGCAACCTGCGACTCGAGTCTTACTGTATGACCGGACACAGGGCGGGTGGCGGGCTGTTGGTGAGGAGGAGGGATTAAATTTAAGGATCAGCTTGAATTATTTTACTATGTGACTCTCTGTGGGTAGTAACTGATGCCCGTAGTTAGAGGTCTGCGCGCGTGACAGAATTGAGATCCACATTCGCTAATGCCTTATCCGTTGTAAAGAAAATTAAGAAAAAAGAAAAAATCAGCCCGACTGGAGCGCCGGAGCTCTGACGTTAGACTTGCTCTTCGCCAAAATATTCGCCTGCTGTATTTGGGCCTGGTAATTTACAATCACTTCCCTAACGAGGTGGAGGCCGGCCTTGGCACGTTTTAACCCCTTAACGGCTGAATAAATTTCTTCATGGGAAAAAATTATGCCCCTCTAGAAGTACCCGAAACACTCACGACATTGGTCATGTCAGAAGCGTTGGTAGCTACCGGGAGTGGCGCTCGAAAACAGTCTTAACCTTACAGTTAGTAGAGTCGCATTGGTATGATGTGATGTGAATTCACGACCACGGAGTTGAGGGGTTAACACAACATAACCTATCACATTCTTGACACGGTAAATAGCTAACAGATTTGACCTCTTAACGAAGTAACCATGGCATTGTATAATTGTAAATATATTTAAACGATCTTTGATAGATTCACTGATTCACTGATTTTCCACTGAACATTACTTGGCTCGTACGTGATATGCAAATAGGAGTAAGCATTAAACGAGAATTCGAACGGTTGGACTGTCATAGAACAACACGTCGCTCTGTGGCAGCTATTGGTAATTAAGTGACCTCAGATGACACGTAAATCTGGCACGATGGGAAGAGGACGTATTTGTAAAGGCTCAAAACTGGAAAGAAAAATCTGTCGCCATCTTCAAGCCTTCCACCATCAACCTCCTCAAGGTCCCTGCATTCAAGCAAATACGGCACTCCGGTCTACATGGGTAACAATAAGGATTCAAACAAAAATTACTATCGTCACATTTAATCTAAATAGACGATTGTCTCTTTTTCCGTCCATTTGTGAATGGTGCCGAAGAAGAAAGACTGTTGGTAAACCCTCGTATGACAAATTTCTGATTTTTACTTTTTGGACTGTGAGGAAGAAGTGGTATGTTGCCCTACTCTTCCAGTACCGTATTTTCTTGAAATTTCTGTTGTAAAGCTCTCCAGCATTCATAGCGCCGCTCTTCTAGCGTCTATCAGTGATCCTGTAATGTCGCCCTTCGTTGGATCTGTCTCCTTCTTCTCCTCCTCTCTGCCCCTCTATTCATCCAGTCTGGTGAGAGTTTGTAGCTAATGAGCAATACTCTAGGAAAGTTTTTGTTTTTCTTTTTGGCACTTCAGGTGTATGGACTGTCACTGACCGATGGGTCAGCTACGTAATCGCTTCGCGTTGCAGCTTTTAGATCTTGCATGACCGCATGGTACCACTCTACTGGTCGATGTCGGAGCCGTCGTCTTGCTGCATCATCCGTGTACTGCTTCCCGCGGATTACATCCTTCAGTGGGCCTAACAGATGGAACTTTATGTTCTTCTGACACGTAGCGAGGAGCTCAGCGGGCACACGCCTTTGAGTACCCCAACTGGTGGACGAGTGTGTCAGCAGTACAGAGAGGTCCAGTTATGCAGCGAGGAGTTTTTGATCCGTCGATCATCTCGAATGAGTGTGTCCGCACCTTCCAACATCGTAGGAGTCAGTTGCGTGTGCGGCCGGCCGGCACGCGGCAGATCGGACAGCTTTGCACGTCCTTGTTGCGCCTAGCCCAACGACTCACCCTGCTTCTGTTCAGTGTCAGGACTTGGTAGACATTCTGCAAGCGCCTATGAACACCTACTATCCTCTCTTTTTCGCCAAAGGAAGCTCAATGACAGGTCCCTACTTGGAACACATTTCCATTACTTCACCTTTCGGAACTTCGTGGAACGTTAGGAGCTGAAGCGGAACTATCCCACGATGTTCCACAGCAAATTCCGCATTTTTGTTTTACTTGCTGAGCGGGGTCAACTGTTAGTCCCTCGACGCAGTCCACTGCCCATAGTGAGCGGGCGAGGGCAGAGGAGAATAGCGCCGTTAGCCGCAGCCGTAGGCCAGTGCGGAATGGCGACGCGGAAGACTATCGCTGTGTGGGCGTGTCGGATGGCCCAGATCCGCGTCATTCGTTGCGCTCGGGCGTGCGGACGCTGTTGTGCGCACCTGCCCGGCCGCTGGCGGCGATGCTATCTGCCGGTGCCGCAACACTTGTCATTAAATAGCAGCGCCGGCGCGTCTGTCCTGGTACCGGTTCTGGTGCTCCCCCACTGGCGGGGCCGCGCGTGCTGCCGTCGCGTCGTGTTGCCGCGCGCTTCGCCTCCATTAACGGGAACCACCTAGCTAGGCTACTGGGCTGCTCCGACAATGGGGCAATTCCCACGTGCCCTCTGAACTAGGCCACCTATCTCCATCGTGGGAATGCGGGCCAAGGGTGAGAACTAACGGCAGTGCTTTAGTTTCGCACACAAAGGACGCCAGCCGCCCACAAATGCCGCCGCTCCGCAAACTCCGTAATATATGGCTGTTAGTCGATATGCCACTTGCGCTACAGTGCCGGTTAGTGCTCCACAGTTCCCAGGACAGTGTAATACTTGTATTTCTTAATGATAAATACTCTTAAGCTTGAATGGGATTTTCACTCTGCAGCGGAGTGTGCGCTGATTTGAAACTCCCTGGCAGATTAAAACTGTTTGCCCGACCGAGACTCGCGGTCAAAAGCTCTACCAACTGAGCGCACAGTTTTAATCTGCCAGGAAGTTTCATATCAGCGCACACTCCGCTGCAGAGTGAAAATCTCATTCTGGAAACATCCACCAGGCTAAGCCACCAGGCTAAGCCATGTCCCCGCAATATCCTTTCTTTCAGGAGTGCTAGTTTTGCAAGGTTCGCAGGAGAGCTTCTGTAAAGTTTGGAAGGTAGGAGACGAGGTACTGGCAGAAGTGAAACTGTGAAGACGGGGCGTGTGTCGTGCTTGGGTAGCTCAGTTGGTAGAGCGCTTGCCCGCGAAAGGCAAAGGTCCCGAGTTCGAGTCTCGGTCCGGCACACAGTTTTAATCTGGCAGGAAGTTTCACGCTTAAGCTTACCTGTAAGCCAACAAAATATTTTATTTTGAAACTACCGGTGACTGACAGAAAATAATGTACGCTCAACTGGCCATTAACCTCAGGCCATTGGTATAGTGGACTAATACCCACAGCCACCAAAACAGTTGTTAGTCTAAACTCCTTATTTTTTCTGGCCTAATCTCGGTCTTTAACAGGGTTGGCATTTTAATTTGGATTCGGCAATATTAGTGGTAGAACGTAGCCGGATATCCTCCTGTCGACAGGCATGCTTCAGCATGTCATGGTCAATATCTCAAACCACATTAATTACACAGTGTAATAAATTTGAATTTTGTGTTTTGCCGCGAGATGAAAGTATGTTGTTGTTGTTGTTGTTGTGGTCTTCAGTCCTGAGACTGGTTTGATGCAGCTCTCCATGCTACTCTATCCTGTGCAAGCTTTTTCATCTCCCAGTACCTACTGCAACCTACATCCTTCTGAATCTGCTTAGTGTATTCATCTCTTGGTCTCCCTCTACGATTTTTACCCTCCACGCTGCCCTCCAATACTAAATTGGTGATCCCTTGATGCCTCAGAACATGTCCTACCAACCGATCCCTTCTTCTGGTCAAGTTGTGCCACAAACTTCTCTTCTCCCCAATCCTATTCAATACTTCCTCATTAGTTATGTGATCTACCCATCTAATCTTCAGCATTCTTCTGTAGCACCACATTTCGAAAGCTTCTATTCTCTTCTTGTCCAAACTATTTATCGTCCATGTTTCACTTCCATACATGGCTACACTCCATACGAATACTTTCAGAAACGACTTCCTGACACTTAAATCTATACTCGATGTTAACAAATTTCTCTTCTTCAGAAACGCTTTCCTTGCCATTGCCAGCCTACATTTTACATCCTCTCTACTTCGACCATCATCAGTTATTTTGCTCCCCAAATAGCAAAACTCCTTTACTACTTTAAGTGCCTCATTTCCTAATCTAATTCCCTCAGCATCACCCGACTTAATTAGACTACATTCCATTATCCTTGTTTTGCTTTTGTTGATGTTCATCTTATATCCTCCTTTCAAGACACTGTCCATTGCATTCAACTGCTCTTCCAAATCCTTTGCTGTCTCTGACAGAATTACAATGTCATCGGCGAACCTCAAAGTTTTTAATTCTTCTCCATGAATTTTAATACCTACCCCGAATTTTTCTTTTGTTTCCTTTACTGCTTGCTCAATATACAGATTGAACAACATCGGGGAGAGGCTACAACCCTGTCTTACTCCCTTCAAAACCACTGCTTCCCTTTCATGTCCCTCGACTCTTATAACCATACAATAAAGCTGCATGCCCTCGGGAAAAATTACGGCTGTAGTTTCCCCTTGCTTTCAGCCGTTCGCAGTACCAGCACAGCAAGGCCGTTTTGGTTATTGTTACAAGGCCAGATCAGTCAATCATCCAGACTGTTGCCCTTGCAACTACTGAAAAGGCTGCTGCCCCTCTTCAGGAACCACACGTTTGTCTGGCCTCTCAACAGATACCCCTCCGTTGTGGTTGCACCTACGGTACGGCTATCTGTATCGCTGAGGCACGCAAGCCTCCCCACCAACGGCAATGTCCATGGTTCATGGGGGGGGGGGGGGGGGGGGGGTGAAAGTATGTGTTCTTTATTAAATCACGTACGGTGATTGCGAAAATGAAATCTTCTGATTTCATTTTCTATGTTCCATCATGAACCAATTTTTCTCGAAAAGCTACGCCACATTTACTACTTTCGAGAAACGTGAAAACGACTCAGTAATAACACAGGAGGAATCTGTAGATGATCATATACCAGAAGTATTTGTTTGTATTACAAAACGTAAAATAAAATGAAACGAGAAAGCTTAATGAAATGTGGAATGTACTTAACAAGCTAGAAAATTCGCCTGGAAACTTTCCGTTTGTGTGTGGATCGTGAAACTTCTTGTAGGAGTGTCTAGTAGCAATCCGCCAAAAGGTTTGATAATCATCTTCCCTAATATCGTCTTTCCATGGCAGCGATATCTTGGTGAAATCACTCGCCATTTTCGTCTCTCACATCTCCAAGATTAGGTGGAAAGAAATCCAAATGGGAAAGAAGGAAACGTAATTGCAGAGACATGTTGCACTCTCTGTCTTTATAACAGTCTAGCATGCGTTCCGTCAGTTCCCTGTAATTCTCAGTCACTACGTTTCCCAAGAAACAGTACATAAATCTTGAAAAGTAAGCCAAGCTGACTCGCCAGTATCTTTCAGCAAGTGTTCAAAGTAATGTCTTTCATCAAGTAATCGATTTGAGGCCCATTGAAAACGACATCTTTAATTTTTGCAGTACTAATCGTAGGAAGTCTAGATAGTAAAAATTGAAAATCCTGGCCATCTTTGTCCATTGCTTTCAGAAAATTTTTCATAAATCCCAGTTTCAGATGAAGCGATGGTAATAGCCCATTGTCTTTGTTAACAAGGGGTTCATGCGACAACTTTTTTCACCAGTATTGAAAATTTCTCTCAAAGGCCACTTTTTGACCACGTAATTTTCTTTCCTTGCCCTAATATCCCATTTACACAAGAAACAGTATTTTGTGTAACCAATCTGTTTTCCCTGAAGTAGTCCCAGAACTTTGAAATAAACACAGATTATCCGTTAGTGATTCGAGTAGCGAGTATACTTCAGGAGTAGCCTCATGTTCTCCCAGATTTCCTTTAACTTGCCGGAATGGGCCACAGGTATCGAAGGTTTCTCGCTTCCGTTACGTAAGAAAACAGCTTCGAAACTACTCTTCGAGGAATCTATAAACAGGCGCCATTCTTCCAGATTGTGAATCATAACAAATTTTGTAAGTAGCCCATTTATGTCGCACGAAACTCTGTCATTGAGAAAAAAGTGTTTGATTGTAACAGGTTCTTTTCTTGGAGACCAGACCAAAGTAATTATGCATGCCTCTTTGAAAAATTTCGCCCTTTTACAAGATCGTTCACTTCTGCCTGCGACAGTGGCTGTGATTGTAGCCGTGATGCTGATGGCGTGTTCTCAACATCTTCATGATCCTCGTGATTGTTGGTTTGTCACTACCATCGTATGTTTCATCTTCCAGTGTCAATTTTCTGGCTGGTTTTGGAACTGGGAGAGAATGAGAAAGCGGAAGTAGGCGAATTCCAGATCCCAAATTTGGCTAGGAAGCTGTGTGTTTTAATTTACTTGAAATTCCTTTTACTTTCGTTAAATAAAAGTAGCAATCTGTAATGTGGTCTCTGAGTTCACTCCACAACATGACATAGATGGACGGGTCCCGTGCAACCAGCCTCTTAAATAGCGGCAACAACGTTAGCAACAATTCTGTAGTGTCCAACACTTGCCCTCATCTAGCTTTGACTCATAAAACAACCCCCTTCGCCTTTTTGACGATTGGTGAAATTGGATGTCTCTGAGACTTAGTCGCAAACTCGCGACACGCACACATAACAGAAAAGAATTGGTGAATCAACATACTTCCTAGACATCGCTGAGTATAACGATCACGCAAACACGCACAAAAAATATTCTTCACGTTAGCGGATGTACACACGTCAAGAAGACTCCACGAGAAGAAATCACGTAGGGGTAAGTCAGGTGACCGTGGGAGCTGAAATGCGCCTTCAAGTTAGTGTAAATTACATTTAAGAGAAAAAAAATTTTCCAGTTATCTGAAATTTCAAGATGCAAGTAATGCAAAAGTTTCGCATTCACATTTTGCAGCATCATGAAAGCACATTACAACAGCAGTGGGATTGTCATTATCTGCTTAGATGCTGATAAGAGAAGAAGAACTCAATAATTGAGATCTTAAATATTTTTATTCCCCTCTTTCCATTGCTGAATGTGGCAGGCCAACGCGTTGTGGATGGCTTCAGTCTTTGTTCATTGACTCTTTTGACCGTGAAATTTCGATACAATTCGGACGCCGCCGAAGTGTAAGAAAAGGAAGAAAACTGAATTATTGGACTTCATCTCTACGAAGACAGGTTCTTTCTGAGATGAAAAATGTTCAACGTAAGAGCCAACATGAAGCTCAAATCGTTTCGTCATCGAACAGTAACGATCGCAATCCCTGTTGAAATCTCCCTTCTGTTAAATAACTTACAGGCTCATTTATTTGAGAATATATAACAATAAGTGCTTCAGTTATCCCTACAAATAAAACACCACTACACAATTAAGTAATATTTAAAAAATGCTTTTACATGAGCGACATTTACGACGTATTACCAACGAGTATGGACACAGAATCAAGTGACACACATCTTGTCGTGAGAGAACAGTAGTGATCTAAAGATACGCAAGCCGCATCTTAGAACACGGAAACTAATATGTGCATTACAATTTCTGTACATGTTTTTATTGACTTTTTTAAATAAAGAAAATGGCAGTGTTTTAGGGCCACTGAAGAAGAGGAGGGGTGTCATAATGGACGCACGTCCAATCCAACGTGGAGACAGTTAGGCATAGAGATAATTCCCAACCTCCAAAAGTAAGTGTGTTGGAGCACCGTCCTGTTGCAAAATAAAGTCTCCGCTGTCTTGCTGTAATTGTAGTATTACTACATAAAGCTATTGATGTAGCAAGTCCAGGAATACAAAACCACATAATTTCCTCCACAAAGAAAAATGTTCCAAAACATTTTTAAGAGGACACGCCACAGAAGGCCTTACTTAGCCGTAGACTACCAAACCTTCGTAATATTTACGATTGTAATTGGTATTTCTTCGCGGTTCACGCCAACTTGGACACATGAACGACAAGTGTTGTTGAGTATCTTTATGGAAAACATTTTGTTAACAATGACTGAATTATTTACTGCCTGTCTCCAGCGGTTTGCTGACACTGGATTAGTAGCAGTGCAACTTTCTTCCCCCTTTAATGTTCTAGGGTTAAGATTAATCAAGAAAGTGTTTCTCAATTACATGAAGATGTTCTGTGCCCCAAACAAGCGAGTTCTTACGATTTGCCTTTCCAGAGACTGAAAACCAAATTCTCTAAAAAACAGTCTTCCTCCAGTAGCCGCCATTCCAAAAACTGAACTAAGCTATTGTCCCTTGCAGTCAGTGGGTCTAACAATCAAGGCAATATGGTTTTACACGAAGAAATTTGCGCAGAATGCGCCAATCAGTTGACTGTGATATCTTAAGTTCTCTGCTCGCACTTGTCGTCGGTTTTCTTAGGGTTTCTGACGAATGATCCTCCCTCCCTCCCTCCCTCCCTCCCTAGCCGGCTGGTGTGGCCGAGCGGTTCTAGGCGCTCCAGTCCGGAACCGCGCTGCTGCTACGGTCGCAGGTTCGAATCCTGCCTCGGGCATGGATGTGTGTGATGTCCTTAGATTAGTTAGATTTAAGTAGTTCTAAGTGTAGGGGACTGATGACCTCAGATGTTAAGTCCCTTAGTGCTCAGAGCCATTTTCTCCCCTCCCCGTCCCACTCCCATCTCTGTTCATCTCCCCTCCATGTCCCTCTTCTTTGACGGTCCTGGGTGGACTATCTTCTGCACAACACATAAGCGGGAAGTGTTCTACCACCCATGGAGCTTTTACCTGATACGGCGTACGAAATCGTCGCCGAACTGTTACAGCTGACTCACATTCAGCGAATTCGTGGATTCAAAGTGCACGCATCGCTCCTTTATACACCATGTTCTGACACGCCTACCCCCCAAGTAGCGTGCTCTGCAACTACATCACAGATGTTACTAACGAATCAAAATTCAGAGAGATGCTCCATCTACTGAGATGTAAAATTTTTCTATATGCTTCGTCGCTTTCGCGAATCGCCTCTGAAACCCGGAGGCACTTCCGAATAACCCTCCTTCTCAACAGGATGTCATGTTTTGCAGAAGAATAAAAGATAATTCCTGTTATGCAAGCCAACTTCAGAAAACAGCATTCTACCATTGATCCCATTCGAAGAATATGCAGCAACATCAAAACATCAATGAACATCACAGACTGCACATCAGCTTCATATTTAGGATGGGAAGGGTATTTGACAGTGTTTGGCATCCTGGACTATAAAATAAATTATTTTCGGTCTTTGCTCATCTCAAGCGTAGATGAAACGCCCACAACAGTCACAGTGACAAACGTTGTTAGATTTTCAACCTAGAAGCTGGAGAAATGCAGAGAACCATTTTACCAGCATCATTATACAGTATATCAGTGTACCTCGCCCAGCTCATTGGACTTTATGCTCTAATGACAGTGGCTTTTGGTGTCACGAAAAGACGGAAGTAGTCTTAAAGCAACTGAACACGCAGTATGTCAGTAAATTAGAAAAATGGCTGTCTGTGGCTCGTAAAAGCTAACAGCCCAAAAAAGTCAACTTGTCATCTTCAGACACACAAACTTCAAAAGAAACAAAAAACAAACCCTAGAAGACATAAAATTAAAAAAATAACCTCAAGAACAAAAGCTAATTATCTTTTACTGATTATGGATACTACGTTATCTATATCTACATCATACTCTGCAAGTCACCTAATGTTGGACAACATCGAAGCAAAAGAAAGATGACGTATAGAACTTTTAAAACTGATTACATGACGCATGAACGGCGTTTCAAACGAAACTTAGTGCGTATAAAACCCTCATTACCCAGATTTTGAATACGCTGCGCTGTTTAGTGGCTAACCAAAATCAAATAAGATTATTAAGCACAGAAAGAAGAATCTTAAGATAAGTTAAAAGATCTAGCACATACGAGTATAGGCCAATCAACGCTACATAAAAAATAGCCAGTATAAAACCATCAAAAAACCGATTTTTAGAACTTAACTGGCAAAATCGAACCGAACACACTAAACGTCAATATACTGACGACGTACTGACTTAAGGATACAATAATTATTTTCAATTTTCCAAGATTTCTGTACAGTCAACCGCCACATACAACAGCCCATTGCGTAAGGAAAACAGATGAAGAATACAACTAAACAGAACTGCACGCAGGACCAGTCAGCACTGCCAAGTATCTCCTATTTAAAAAAAGGCAAGAAAGACAAACTAGGAAATACGTCTCAAATTTGCAGTCCAGGATAAATCCCACGTGAGGTTTCGGAGGTGTCTCTCTCACCTATAAGGTGAATACCTCCTTAAGCCAAAATTAAATCCAGCATCAAAACCAAATCAGAAAAACGAAAAGACAATATATAGAATATTCTTCTTTCTCATCTATAAATTATTATCGTTGGACGAATTAGTTACAACAAGAAAAATATTTTACAGTTTAACAAAAAAGTGCATTCTTGCAGCTATAAAACATTATACGGCACAGAATACACGCGAATGTCGAAAGACAACCCAGTCGGGCACCATGTCGGATGCTTCATGTAGACTCATGATACCGCCAGAGCAACATATCTTAGGACACCCGTTTCTAGTGTTGAGCATTGTCTGAATGTCACCATGGTGTCACGTACTGTCGGTGCAAAAGACCCAGTGGTGTATTTTGTATCTGCACATACCTCCTCCAGTCCGGGACCGATTGAGGTGTGCCCCCGCCTTCCTAAGATGATAAAGCCTGGAGCCTTCACCGTTACGTTGTCACCAAATTCGTGGTTCCGAGTTTTCATCGACGCCACTCAGGTTCCCATCCAGCGTCCTGGTTGAATCCAGTGGTGAGTATTTGGACTCCTCAGAGATATATTGTTTTTCTTTATTTAACACGTTTTTTAGGCAGCGAGAGTAAATCTCAGTGAAGAGAGATTGATTCATTTGTAGAAACTTGCTGGCAAAGGCTGCAGCGAGATATCTTTCGACAAAGGAGAGCTGCACAAATATTAGTACTGGTAGCCACCATGAAGGTGTAGATCCGACTGCACAACTAATGGTTCTCATAGCTGCATTCAAGTGAACATCAACTTTCTTCACGAGAGTGATGTGGAGTCAAACTGTTCAGCAATATTTTGGTGCAGGATGCTCCTCGGAGAACTGATGTAGGGCTCCATTTCGTGCTTGTGCCTTCTTAACTGTGTTGTAAAGATGTTTATTGTCTCAGCATTCTGGCCAGTGTACGCCATGGTATTTTGGTTTGTCGTTGTATTCCACTATGCCGTGAGGAATGAGCCGTGGGCTGATCTTTCGTGATGCTAGACGATTAGAGAGGTCGAAAAAACATAATACTTTGTAAGAAACATTAGGTGTTCGTCGCCATATCTTAAAATATTCATAAAGTATAGCGAGGCTGTTTGGTGTTCCTCACATTCATAAAGAAACTGACCGTGTGGCTGAAAAGAGTATGAGTACTGTTATCAGCCAAGTCCCTTCAGGAGTGAGAATGAAAGTTTAAAAAAGGAAAAGACCTGTAACCCAGCAGAAAAGTGTAAAAGTTTGCAAGTATGAGGTAGCTGAGTACACGGCCGGCATCGCCTTGGGTTCGCAGAGCGGCCGGCAGTCAGGGGAGTGGTCCCGAGCGGTCCACGGCCCAGCGGCTGTAGCGCGGAAGGGCTCCGGCGCGCCCCGCGGCGCTTGGCGGTAACGGAGCCGCGCGTCGTAACGTAACGTAACGTAACGGCGCGGCGCCGAGACTATACACCTGCTCCTCGCATCCTGCGTTGCCGCCGTGCGAGCGGACACCGACTCTTCCGGACTTCGTGTGCCACCGGATGACATGCCAAATCTACGGACGGAGCCCTCTACAGGCGGAAGCATCGAAGAGATGGCCTTAATGGTTATTACAGGAGCAGACCACGAAGCTCGGGAGACAGGCTCAGCGCAGCATCCCGTCCGTCGCAGAGGAGACAGAACCCGGATTAATTACTTCGCTATGAGCTCCATGTGATGATACAGTTAAGCATATCGTTACTGTACTCCAGTTTTCGCTGCTGCACGAAATAATTTTCACCTATCTGATCAAAAGTATCTGGACACCCCGATGTAATACGGAATTGATCATTAGATGTATCGAGAGGCGTTCAATACGTAGTACAACACATTTTTTCCTCGGCCAATTTCGGTTGGAAAAATGAGAAATTTGTTGTGGAAATCGTGGAATATTCTTCCTTCCGGCCCCTATAGTTCCATGAAGTTCCGATAGGTGGCGGCGTTATACGTAGCCTTCAAAGTGGCGTCTGCAGCGCCGCGTTCCAAGCACAGAGCTGTCGTTGAGTGCTTTTGGCGAAATCCAGAGAATCACAGATAATCATAGAAGACTGCAGTATGTCTACGGACACCTGGAAGTCAACAAAAGCACGGTGAGTGGTTGGGCCAGGCGTCTGTCATGTCGCAACAACGTCGCGCAAACCAGTACGATCTCCGGCGTGCCGGCCGGTCGGCAGTGTTGGAACATGCGGACACTCATTCGAAGTGATCGACGGGTCACAAACAAATACGTCGCTGCACAACTGGACGTCTGTTGGTAGTGCTGACACATTCGTCCACCAATTGGGATACTCAAAGATGTGTGCCCACCGGGTTCCCCGCTGCCTAATAGGAGGTCATAAAGAGCTACGAAAGACCGTCTGTGCGGAACTGCTTGCGCGTTACGACGCTGAACGTGAAAAATTTTTGTCGAACTTCGTCAGAGGCGATGAAGCATGGATTCACCACTTCGAATCGGAAACGAAACGAAAATTCACGGAGTAGCAGCACACCACCTGTCCTCCGAACAAAGAGTTCAAAGCCGCTCTTTGTCGGTTAAGTAAAGGCTTTTGGGTCTCTTAAGGGGCTATTCTGATTGATGCCCTCCCTCATGGTGCAACGATCAACTCGGAAGTGTGTTTTGGAACCCTCAGGAAATTGAAGAAACGGCTTCAGCGTGTTCGTCACCATAAAAATGCAAAGGAACTTCTCGTTCACCATGACAAAGCAAGGCCTCACCAAAGTCTGCGTCCCAGAGAGCACCTCATCAAACTTCATTGGATTATCCTTCCTCATCCACCCTACTGCCGGGATCTCGCAGCTTCCAACTTCCGTCCATTCGGTCCAAAGATGGATGCACTCTGCGGGAAGCAGTACGTGGATAATGGGGAGATTATTAATGTAGCAACATGTTGACTCCGACGTCGGCCAGTAGAGTAGTACCATGTGGACATACAGGCTCCCTCAGTAAGGTGACGTAAGGCCGTCGCATTGAACGGAGTTTATGTTGAAAAACAGGGTTTTATAGCCAAGAAAATTGGGAATAATAAGATTTACTGGAATCCTGGATAAAACCAACCTGCTTTCAGAAAAATTGTTGCATTACTTACTGAATGAATGCCCCCTGTAACAAGGAGGTGGGGGCGTATTGAATTGTAAGTAAAGAAGCAGTAATAGCAGAAGGGGTCGGTCAGGGGAGGTCAGGGATTAGTCCCCTAGAACTTAGAACTACTTAAACCTAACCAACCTAAGGACACCACACACATCCATGCCCGAGGCAGGATTCGAACCCGCAACCGTAGCGGTCGCGCGGTTCCAGACTGTAGCGCCTAGAACCGCTCGGCCACTCCGGCCGGCAGTAGCAAATAATTACATGAATAAATAAGTAAATACTGCAACTCGAATACCTGTAGAGGAAGAGTCGATTTGCGATTATTAAAATTTTACTCGCTGAAAAAAATTGTAAAATAGTACGATGGAGCTCAAAGGATAGGACTTAACACAATTTGCATTCTTTGAACCTAAGTTTTTACTAGGGAAGTTGCTAGAAACGGAACAGTGACTTAGAACTTTACATGTGTCAAGGCAAATAAAGAACGCCGCCTTCAAGTTTTCTGTTTTTGCTAGAAGTGTATGCAGTTCCCTGCTCCGAAGAAACGTAGAACTGCTAATTCATTCATTACATGTGTAGATCGTCATCGTCGTAGATGCCTGTCGTTTGTCACGTTACCAGACAGCAGGTGCGGCAGTACAGAGGCTGCTGGTGGCAGGCGGCTTTGCCTCAGCGCATGTTCCCCTCCGCCCTGTGAATTCCGACACTGAACCGCTGTCTGCCGCTTACCCCGGGCTTTGCCTGCGGCTTTTGTGTGTGCCACAGCTGGGCGTCCATTCGCCACCGCACCTGCTTCGACCCGCCAAACTCATGGCGAGGGTCACCTTGTCAGAGTCATTGTGGGGCAGATTTTTGCCCCAGACCAGTACAGCGCTGGCCAGAAATGGCACTGGCTGTTAAGTCATACACTGAAGCGCCAAAGAAACTGGTAGAGTTACGCGTATTCAAATACAGAGATATGTATAAGGCAGAATATGGCGCTGCAGTTGGCAAAGCCTATATAAGACAACAAATGTCTGGTGCAGTTGTTAGATCGGTTGCTGCTGCTCCAATGGCAGGTTATCAAGATTTAAGTGAGTTTGAACGTGGTGTTATAGTCCGCCACGAGCGATGGGGCACAGTATCTCCGAGGTAGCGATGAAGTGGGGATTTTCCCGTACGACCGTTTCACGAGTGTACCGTGAATATCGGGAATCCGGTAAAACATCAAATCTTCGACATCACTGCGACTGGAAAAAGATCCAGCGACAACTAGAGAGAATCGTTCAACGTGACAAGTGCAACTCTTCAACAAATTGCTGCAGATTTCAATGCTGGGTCATCAAATGAGAGCGTGTGAACCATTCAACGAAATATCATCAATATGGGCTTTCGGAGGCGTTTACCCTTGAAGACGGCACGACACAAAGTTTTACGCCTCGTCTGGGCCGTCAACACCGACATTGGACTGGAAACATGTTGCCTGGTCGAACGATTCTCGTTTCAAATATCATCGAGCGGATGGACATGTACGGGTATGGAGACAACCTCGTGAATCCATGGACTCTGCATGTTATCAGGGGACTGCTCAAGCTGGTGGAGGCCCTGTAATGGTATGGGGAGTTTAGGGTTGGAGTGATATGGGACCCCTGATGCGTCTAGATACGACTCTGATAGGTGACATGTGCGTATGCATCCTGTCTGATCACCATTCATGCCCATTGTGCACTCCGACGGACTTGGGCAATTTCAGCAGGACGATGCGACACCCCACACGTTCCTAATTGCTACAGAGTGGCTTCAGGAACACTCTTCTGATTTTAAACACTTCCGCCGGCTACCAAACTCCCCAGACATGAACATTATTGAGCATATCTCGGATGTCTTGCAACGTGCTGTACGGAAGAGATCTCCACCCCTTCGTACACTTAACGGATTTATGGACAGCCCTGCAGGATTGATGGTGTCAGTTTCCTCCACCACTACTTTAGACGTTAGTCGAGTTCATACCACGTCATGTTGAAGCACTTCTGCGTGCTCACGGGAGTCCTACACAATATTAGACAGGCATACCAGTTTATTTGGCTCTACAGTGTATGTGCACAGTAGCGAAACGGTTTGACATCAGAGCCACCGGAAAAGCAAATTGCCATGGCAAGGGTACGTAAGTAAACTGTATTATGACGCTGTGGTTAAGACTACTTCAACCGAGCAGATTTTCAGCTCACTGTATCATTCATAAAGCGTACTGATTATTCCCGACTATTTGGGTTTCCAGGGGCAGTAAACTAGAGACGACGACGACGACGGCAATTATTATTTGGTTTCCATTTGTGAAAACAATATTTTTTGACAAGTATTTAGATTAGCTCTGTGACTAGGTTGGAAACAGTATCAAATTCGAAAAAAATCGTTGTCTTCTCATTGTCCCTCCGTTGAATACGCCAGGACGAAGGAGTTACACTTGTCCTTTACTTCGCTATATGGAACACGTTGCTTCAAGGGATGTATATAATAAGGAATAAAGAAATGACTACATTGATCAGTTTGCTGCTTGAAATTTGAATTGAATAATTCATTACCGTTTAAAATGGTATGGAAGATGATTTTTTTATGGAATCATCAGAAACACTCGTGTTTTAGGTTTATCGTAGACCTAGTAGCAAAATGTGCTTCTGAAAAATAGATAATTCAGGACGTTATCGGCAGTTCTTGAGAGACTTGTTGATTGTGTGATGTCTCGGAACAGTGCAACTGATACAAAGAACTGGAAGAAATTTCCTTGTTTAGAGTTTAACGCAGTGTGGATATCGACGTTATCAGGGACGAGTTGACAGACTCGCTTCAGATACGGTATTTGGTTGCTTTAAAGGTACCATACCAGCTGTAGTGTAAAGAAGTATAGAGGAACTACTTACAACGTAAATAACAACTCTGTCCTGTGCCGCACGTGCTTCTTCAGAATACGCTCGGCAGGACTCGAAACACCACTGTAATAGAATATGTGTCAGAGATCTTTCCTCATGTTAGCCAAGTGCGTCCCCGTTATTATACGTATGTCTAATAAAGATGGAAATTATGTATTTATAAATATAATCATTGTTGTAGAGTCCACTGTCAACTCATCTCCCCCCCCCCCTTAACGGGCACAAAATTTCGATGTGTTCATCACTATAAATAAGCCATGCTCGTTGCTCACGGATAGTGTATTCTATCACATTCTAAAATCTATGTTGTCGTCAGCCTGTCACACACGTGTGAGCTTTATTCATTTGTTTGTCAAATATTTTCAAAGGGTACTTTCGTAAACTTCGTGCAAACTACCACGGTAAGAGAAAAGTAAAGAATGTTTCTGGGGTTATTGAAGCAGGTGCTGCGCTTCTTTTCCGCATTCTGGGCACACATTTTGACGAAGCTATATTCATGTGCCGATTTTGTTTGCTTGATTTATGTTAACGATATTTCGTAATATCTTCAGGTGAGTGCAGTAATACGACCGAAGTCGCTTCCTTGTTAAAGTGAGACCAGTTTCACATTTCTAGTACCCTCGTTTTCTAGTGATAAATTCCACGAAAGAAAAAGTTAACGCCGGCATAGGTGATTCTAATTGTGATACATTTAATTTAAAAATACGTCGTTATCGGATGGCAGTAGACAAGAAGGTACACTCCTTAAATTGCTGAAGACGAATGCGTGGATGGTTATTTTAAAAAAGGACATGGTTGATATGCTTCTTCACCATCCCGCTCTCCGGCTTCGGTCGTTTGGCAGACTGGAAATTGATCTCTTATCTCTTAACAGTCACATGTTGATACGATAACTGACTGTCCCCTTTTCGGGCAGTGTCCCTTCAGGTTGTCATCTCTTGCGTTGCTCACAAAAAGTAGCCAATTTTGAACACTTCGCCGAAATTTCCCAAAGAGAAGAAATAAATGATGCGTAAGTGGAGAACAGACAGTTATCGAAAATACCCTCACGAAGTTTCGGCGCGCGAACAGTCACGTTCACAGCAGTACCTTGAAAGTGCAAGTAGGGTTTTTCTTTTCCTTTTTTCTTCTTTTTGGCAGTTAAGCGAGTACTGCGAGAGGCTCTCTCTCTATCCGGATCGCATCTAGTGAAAGCAGTAAGAGGGATGGAGAACCACTTTCATACCAAGCTTACCTGCCTTATTCAGAAGTTACTTCAGCTCCTCTGCTGCAGAGCTCTCGTTCCTCTTTAAAGGGCGGAAGGCGACAGTCTTTGGCAAACGGGCTGCAGACAGGCGTATGGTATTTTTGAGGTGATAATTACGTCTATTCTTCCTAAATGCAACCTACGCGAGATTGTGCAAATTTCATGTATTCTTCCTGTCGGTTTGCAAGTAAATAAAATAACATTTCTTCAAGGCGATCTTTCACTTTCAGAACATACAGTATGTGAGTGCTCCATGGTGGACGTAAGCTGGCAAGGGTTTCCTGTGGCAGCTACGTTGAGGATAATTTTGAGCATTAAGTTGCTGAAGCAGTACCTGTTCTGAAGATTCAAATTAGCATTTAATTAAATTACAAATGCGAGCTGCCATGAGATGTTTGAATTTCGAATGACTGATTAGTAGCATTACCTATTTGACATCGATCTTTCATGAAGTCAAGCATTTGTTGACAATGCCAGCGCAGGTCCTAAGTAATGACTGAACGATTTAACAAAAAATTTTGCACATTAGCTAATTGAAATATTCATGGTTTTACGCATAGTGGTATCGAATGAAGGATGTCTTCGATATTTTAATCGGATGATGTTTGTCAGGTTCTTCCAGTGAACTAACACTTCATTGGTACTCATTGCAGATAGCCAGCAAAAAACTGGTGTTTTCTGATGGTCTAACTTTGTTTTAGCTAGTTGCGTTCTTTATTCACTACACAGCAGGTTTTGGGCCATTTTGCAACAAAGTTATGCAATGCAGATGTATCGTTCAGATGTCGCAGTGCCACACCAAAATTGCGAATCGACACCACAGACATTAGTAAGGGCTTGCTGCAATCCACGACGACATCCCAGAGGCGCTCCAAAAGACAACACCTCCCTCTCAGCAACAGCAGTGCTCTCAATACAGTTTCGAGAATGCAAGATCTCTGCCCCTGTCAGAGACATAGGCTACAGCACTCCGCATCATAGTGTAGGACCAACGAGTAGTTAGTTTCAGATGAACTTGTGCTGCTGTAATGTTTAACGTTGTATTTAAAGAGAACATTTCTGATTTTACACATCAAATGATGCTTTCATAGTCAATGACACTTGTTAATATTCTACGCACTCCTGCGGCAAAGAACAGTCTCAAGGTAACTAAATCTTTTTAGTCATTAATCTAATAAAGTGGACTAACATTTCATCTGTTGTAGTTAAAAATTGACGGTCTCACTAGTGGCCGGACGATTGCAATTTTGTCTGGATACAACAGCGGACCTTGTTAGAGGTTATTACAAAACGCTTACAGTCTTTAACTCTTGCGTAAACAGTTATGCAAACGCTTTGCACGAATTGTGATTCGCGTAACACTCGACAAAAAAGAGGTACTGTCTTGTGAGCACAATTTTGCGCTTCATTCAGCTGCTCCTCTATTCAGACGTAATAGCAAAGCAAAGTACTCAGGACGGAGCGTGCGGGTGGCGCACGTGCACAGACATGTGGCAGCGCCGAAATCACGGTTTCCAGTATTTTCTGTGGTGGCCAGTCCACCTGTTGATTAGCAAGGGTCAGTTAGGCTTCAGCTTTATAAATGTTTTCCGGGTCAGTTTTATTTTGGCCCCATGAATGTACACAGTTGGCCAGTCCTTTCGCGAAAGATAAACCAAGAAAGAAGCGTTTTGTAGTGTGCTCACTCTGAGCGTTGTTTGTTTCGTCAAAGAAGAAATGATGATACCTGTTGGACGGTGCCCATTGTGTACAACATAGGACTGTACGTTGCCATGTTGGAATTTAGCCACACTGGGGCGCCTCAAGAAGGTTGGGACTTCGGGGTGGCGGGGGGGGGGGGGGGTGAGGGGCAGCCTAGTCGTTGTTTTTGTTGTGTCTAGACAAGACAGCCTAGACACAATGAGAGGAAGCCGAAAGGCACGCGCTACGTTAAAGCAGGGTGCGTGAGGTCTGAAACAGAATACGCAATGAATGCTATAAAGAAAAGTACGTAGCTTCTGGAATACTTAACTTTAATCCATCCTTTTTGGTACATCTGGAGATTGTGGCGATACAAGTGAGACTCTTTAGATACATGCAATGTTACTAATGGCGCCTTGCTAGGTCGTAGCCATTGACTTAGCTGAAGGCTATTCTAACTATCTGCTCTGCAAATGAGCGAGGCTTCGTCAGTGTAGTCGCTAGCAAAGTCGTCCGTACAACTGGGGCGAGTGCTAGTCCTCCAGACCTGCCTTGTGGTGGCGCTCGGTCTGCGATCCCACAGTGGCGACACGCGGGTCCGACATGTACTAATGGACCGCGGCCGATTTAAAGCTACCACCTAGCGAGTGTGGTGTCTGGCGGTGACACCACAGTTTTCAGCGTTTTCTCAATAATTACTGATACTCTATGACGAACACTGGCGACCCATGGCACTGCCTTTGCTAAACGTCCTGTACAAAGCTACGAAACTCGCACTGAAACGTGCCTATGCTCCGTCATTATCTTGCGTTTGCGCAGTTTGTTGGCAGGCTCGCATTCAGTAGATTTGGAAGTTTACTGAAAAAATTAGTAAGCGCGTTATGGCTATCGAAAGAGGTAGCAAGACATTCATTTGGGAATACGTGGAAATGAATCGTAGTTGCTTCAATGATGAATCAGATAAAGAATATTAACCATACAACAAAATCTCTATCATTTTCCCAAAACATGGGATCTACCACATCTTTACTCGTTTGTGAACCGTTAGGCTATTCGTTGTCATGCCGTGTATATATTTTGTTCATTCACAAGTTTCGACGTATAATGATATATTTTTGTACTTGTTCGAATTGTAATTGTCATTGTTAAACATACTGTTAATAGAATACAGTTAAGTGAATAACAAACGATCCACGGTTTCTCGAATTCTGCTCGTAAAAGATGTAGTGTACAGAACAGAAGAAAATGAAAAATCAGTAAAGTGTAATCAGTAATAGATCATAAAAGGTTCTCTCGCTTTTCTAGCAGCATAATATTTGTGTTTAAGATTTCGAAGATGTTTATTTACCTCCTGTTTCATCATTATCTCCTGACGGACGTTGTCGGAATACCTTGGAAACTTGGACTTCCAACAAAGACATAACGCTGCTTGATTACAGACAGCATTTTATATACAGAGGACACAAAAAAAAAATTGTGAATCGACAACATAGATTTGAAGGTTACGTACGATTGTTTTTGAAGGGAAGTGTACGTATCAAAGAGGAGAGTTTACAAATGAGCTGTGGAGAAGCGCTTCCTGTCCAACTTTCCTACGGAAAGTGGCGTGGAGAGCTAGGAGCAGCAGCCAACGAGCAGAAGAAAATCGCCGCGTTAATTGTCGCCTGGCTCGGGTTAGCGAAGCGCTGACGACACTGCCGCGGAAGTAGGGAAGCGCGGACTTGCAAATGCGGGGAACAAATAGCGATAGCCGATGAGGTAAGGGCTGTGTGAGTACTTTCGCTTCCCGACTAGCCGGCCCTGTTAGCGGCGAAAGCGGTTAATAAACAGCCGCCTTGTGGTTCGGCCTCCTGCCTCCGGCGGCGGCGGTTAGCGGTCAGCTCTCCTCTTAAAAGACGGCGATTCGTTTGATCCGGAGCTCCCCCCCCCCCCCCTCCTACACGCACACGGAAAAGAGTGACAACAGTCATTACTCCACAGAAATTAAATCATTTAGGCTCGAAGTGATCACGAGCAGTCATGTTCAACGTAAGAGGCTGCAGTTGTGTGCAGTATTCTGTATGGTGCTCTGCAGCATATACGACGGGTAGTCTCATAAAGTTTTAATTATCACTTGAAAATATAATTCCGTAATTAAGGCTTCGTTAATGTGCAGGCACACGTCTGCAGTCCAAGTACACATTGGCATCACCGAATTGCGCCACAGTACCATAGCACGCCGCTACTAACCCACAAGGGAGAGCATTTTGGATTGCAGTAGGTGGAGTAACATCGATTTTTAGGCATGTTGTATATACTACCCCTCTCGTGAAAATTTTAAGTTTTAGAGCTCCTCCCCCTAGTGCTTTGTACGACATCTTGAAACTACCGCTAAAAAAATAATTTTTTGGTTTTTCCTCAGTAACTCGCCTCCAGTGCATTTTAAGCAATAAGATGTCATTATCAATATTAATGAGCGTTAAATTTTCTGGAAATTTCATGTATGACGTGTTGGAAAATTCAGAAACAGCTGTTGAGATGACTGTTAAAATCGCAAAAATGTTAAGAAATCGAAAAAAGGCAGATATGTCGGTGGTTTCGCCTTAATAACTTCTTCAGTTTCGTGCACAAGGCATAATAACCAGTGATGTAGAGTGTTAAATTCCTTTCGAGATTCCTACAAAATATTTGTGATTACTATCTATAACGGCCGAGAAATGTTGCATTAACAATTTTAGTGAACGTGGACTGGAAACGTAAAATACCATTCTCTGTCAGAAATAGTGTTCCTGAATGTACCATCATCCTCAAGCCATTGCGTATGCATTATATGCATTTAGTTCACGATATTAGTGTAATTTCTGGGCAGTAAGTATTTTTTCAAAAGCAATACGCAAATTTTCAACACTTCTACATATATGTATATTTCTACAAGAGACCGTTAAAAATATGTCTTAAATTTTACTTTAATGATATACACCAAATTTTAAGTAATTTCTGCTATGGCACACTTCGACCAATAGGCAGTGATTCCTCTAACTCGTTCTTCCCTGTTGAATTCAACCTTTGGTGCATTACTGCAGGATCGGAATCCATAATGAACACATCATCCAGAACATTATGACACCGATCTACTATCGATATTAGCCCGTCCACGCGGTAGCAGCGTCACGTGGCGAGGAATGTCTGCTAGTCAGACACACGCACAGTGCGTGTAGTATCAGTGAGCCTGCTATCCGTGTGTGGAATGGAGAAGACGCGCAATCGATCTCAGTTTGACCGAGGGCAGATTGTTGCGGCCCGGAGGCTCGGCACCAGCATTTCGGAAACTGCACGACTCGTCGGGTATTCGAGGAGTACTGTGCCGAGTGTCTCCAGCACGTGGCGAAACCAAGGTGAAACCACGTCCGGACGACGTGCAGTTGGCGGCCACCCCTCACTGCAGATGTCGAACGTCGTAGGCCGGGCACACAGGTAAAACAGAACAGGCGGCGAACTGTGGCGGAACTAACATCAAACTTTAATGATAGACAAAGTAGAAGTTTCTCTGAACATACAGTGCACCGAACACTCTTAACGTTGGGCCTCTCCAGCTAGCGACCCATGCATGTGCCAATGTTACCACGACGACATCGGCAATTAAGACTGAAGTGGGCAGGTGACCATCGGCACTGGACGTTGACGCAGTGACAGAGCGTTGCATGGTCTGATGAATTCCGGTACCTCCTTCTTCATGCCGATGGGAGAGACTAATTCGTCGTCTTCCAGGGGAATAGCTCCTCGGCACTGGCACTGCAGGGCGGAGAGAAGCTGGCGGCGGCTCCGTTATGCTCTGTGGAACATTGACGTGAGCATCCCTGGGGCCAGTGGAAGTCGTTCAAGGCACTGTGAGGGCCAAGAAATATCGTACACTGGTTGCTGACCACGTACACTCCTTCATGACGATCATGATTCCCGACGCCAGTGGCATTTTTCAGCAAAATAATGCACCATGTCTCAAGGCCTGGAGTGTAATGGAGTAGCTCGAGGAACACAGTATAGCGAGCTCCAACTGAGCTCCAATTGGGGGGGAGCGTGTCTAGCCATACGATTAAATAAATAAATAAATTTTAATTTATAACATTTCGCCGATTTATTGAAAAAGTGACTGATCCCGATTTGTAACCATTAGGTAAAATTATAATTTCCATAGTGTAATCGACCGTGACTGTCTCATAGTGCGATAAGGTCAGTGACTGGTAGCGGTCTAGGGAAACCCTCTTCTTAAATTCGATAGTTTCCACCTTGCGTATTTTAAATGAAGTAGGTACTGATTTTTTTATTTGTAAATCCGAAGATGTTCGTTGAATAATTGAAACTAGTTGTAACTGATAGTAGTATGTATAACTGAGCCAATAAAACAGCATTTTTATATCAAAAGAAATAGCAATGCATATAGTATTAACTGTATAATACCGTGTTGACTTTTTTTTCTGATAGAAACATAATTTGGAGTTGGCTTCATCGACACTAGTTGAGAGAAAGCAGGGGTCTGGCAATGTCTTTACATATCTGCAAAGTAGCAAGAGGATTTGCAAAATCCCAGGGAAGTTTCTGTTAATGCTGTCCCCGCGATACATGATTTCGTCTCTATGACTGATGAGATTTGCTTTCATAGAACTGTCTGAAAACGCCTCTCTCTCTCTCTCTCTCTCTCTCTCTCTCTCTCTCTCTCTCTCTCTCTCTCTCTCTCTCGCACGCACGCACGCACACGCGCGCGCGCGCGCGCGCGCGCAGTGTGATGCGGAGGCACGTTGGATCTGCGCGCAGCCCAGCGAGACGTGACTGCGGCAGTGTGGCGATATCTCTGCCGCACACACTGCAGGCTGAACTTCGTATGTGATTTCGTTCGTGCGAAGTATGCGGTAACCACCCAGATATGCTTCCATTCTTAGAACCTGGTTCCTGACGCACACAGTCATTAATACATTTGTCTAAAAGTGCTAAAGGCCATTCTATTAGTCGCACATAGTTTGCAGTATTGCTATACTATGTTGTCGAAAAGTGACACGGTGATAATATCACAGTGTGATGGTACAGGTTAGTTCTTGCAATAAGTGTTAAAAAACTGCAACCAGCCACTGTCAATAAACCCTTTCATTAAAAATGGCGCCGTTACTGTTTTCGAACCGACAGCTTCATCATTAGTCTGCTGTAAACATTTTTCTTATATTAATTTTGCTGTACGTTGTATGTCGGTACTTTGATTGTGGCTTCGAAAAAAATGCTATTTTATTCGGGTCTAACAAGGCGCTAAAATAAAATAAACAAATAAAAAAATGAGTTTTTTATGTGCTACAAATACCAAAAGATGAAAGTCCGTTTAACGTAACGTAAATCTTTTTCTAACAGCGACGCAGTTTTTTAATAAGTAAAATTATTTTAGTGACAGATAACTGTTTTCAAGCTTTAAATGAATTGACTTGCAAAATACAGACCTGCGTTATTTATCAAAGCTCATGCTCCGCTCACTGTATTGATAAGTTTTGTGACTGATTTACGTACGTAGTTCTTCAGGTATGGTCCCTTAACTCGTGTCAACAGCGTTCTGTCTAAAAAATATCAACACATATGAATTTTATACTACCATCTAACAGGTACTTATAATCCCTGTTGCTGAAAATGCTAGCATATTCGTTGTAGCTCTATTTCTAACCAAAGTTCTAATCGTTTGTAGACAAGAACGCTGATGACCCCCCCTCCCCCTTTCCTGAGTTACATCAGTGCAATAGTAATGCCATTGAAACTTTCTGGCAGATTAAAACTGTGTGCCCGACCGAGACTCGAACTCGGGACCTTTGCCTTTCGCGGGCAAGTGCTCTACCATCTGAGCGACCAAAGCACGACTCACGCCCGGTACTCACAGCTTTACTTCTGCCAGTATCTCGTCTCCTAAACTTCTGTAAAGTTTGGAAGGTTGGAGACGAGATACTGGCAGAAGTAAAGCTGTGAGTACCGGGCGTGAGTCGTGCTTCGGTAGCTCAGATGGTAGAGCACTTGCCCGCGAATGGCAAAGGTCCCGAGTTCGAGTCTCGGTCGGGCACACAGTTTTAATCTGCCAGGAAGTTTCATATCAGCGCACACTCCGCTGCAGAGTGAAAATCTCATTCTGGAGTAATGCCATTGTTGAGTGGTGGTGTAAGCGAGAAAAAAATGTACTACTGAATTATCGGTTGTCCACTTTGACCCAACCAATTGAATTTCAGAGGCAACAATTCCCTAGGGCATCGTTTAAGAAAGGAAACAAAAATTATAGTTACAGAATAGAATTAAAATTTAAATAATTTAAACAATTAGAAGTATATCGCCTATGAGGACTGAATGGCGACAAGATGGGGGTCAATAGCGATTGATGTTCTTTCACAGCGAGAAAAAATGTACTACTGAATTATCGGTTGTCCACTTTGACCCAACCAATTGAATTTCAGAGGCAACAATTCCCTAGGGCATAGTTTAAGAAAGGAAACAAAAACTATAGTTACAGAATAGAATTAAAATTTAAATAATTTAAACAAAAAAATGGTTCAAATGGCTCTGAGCACTATGGGACTTACCATCTATGGTCATCAGTCCCCTAGAACTTAGAACTGCCTAAACCTAACTAACCTAAGGACAGCACACAACACCCAGTCATCACGAGGCAGAGATAATTTAAACAATTACAAGTATATCGCCTATGAGGACTGAATGGCGACAAGATGGGCGTCAATAGCGAATGATGTTCTTTCACAACCCAATTGGGCATGTAAAATATTAGGGCATTACACACTTACAAGCAACTGAATTAGACGTACCTATCTATAGCACATAGCACCAACAGTTAAACGCAGCTTGTTGCGGCAGTTCCGTGCTTCTACCACAGCCAATCATACACTGCGGTTTTATGTTCGCCTCTGTGGTAAAGCCACATTGTTGCCGCAACTCTTTGGCGGCGTAGTGCAGCCTTTCGCGTTTAATCGTTGAAAGCTCTTGGATGTTTTCAGCCTGCAGTGACCATGTTAGTGTACGCATGCTAAAGAAACTTGTCACTTGGCTCGCCGCTCGCCGAACTATTCCATTCGCAGCGTCGACAAAAGCACTCTCCTCTCCTCTCCGCTCAGCTCCGCTCCTCCTCCTCCCGCCCCTCCTCTACTTTAAACTCAAACTGGAATCGTCACATGATTTTAATACACTGAAGCGCCAAAGAAACTGGTATAGGCATGTCTATTAAAATAAGTACAGAGATATGTAAACAGGCAGAATACGGTACTGCGATCGGAAACACTTATATAAGACAGTTGTTAGATCGGTCACTGCAGCTACAATGGCAGGTTATCATGATTTAAGTGAGTTTTGAAGGTGCTGTTATAGTCGGCACGCGAACGATGGGACACAGCATCTCCGAGTGCAGCGTGTGCAGTTGGAGTGATAGTGATATGGGACTCCTGCTACGTCTAGATATGACTCTGACAGGTGAAATGTACGTAAGCATCCTGTCTGATCGCCTGCATCCATTGATGCCCATTGTGCATTCCGACGGACTTGGCCAACCCCAGCAGGACAATGTGACACTTCAGACGTCCAGAATTGCTACAGAATGGCTCCATGAACACTCTTCTGAGTTTAAACACTTCCGCTGGGCACCACACTCCTCAGACTTGAACGTTTTTGAGCATATCTGGGACGACTTGCAACGTGCTGTTCAGAAGAGATCTCCACCCTTTCACACTCTTACGGATTTATGGACAGCGCTGCAGGATTCATGGTGTCAATTCCCTCGAACACTACTTGCGATAAGACTGTTAGACACACAGAAAAAACAACTAAACCACTGAAATGGGTACATGTTAAGGCGGCAATGATCACAATATCTGCACTTCTACCACAAACAACCTATCTGTTGAAAAATTCTGGATAAATTAGGGGAAGGTTGATATCAGTGGGCCGGCTCCTTCGATGGGCCTACTCGATTTTTCTATGGATACTGACAATAGGCGCATACTACAGATCATTAAATGTACCCCGTGTTACCAAAGGTTCACCGTCTTATTCGTGAGTTGTTCCACGAAGACAGGAAAAGAAGTAGGATTTGCACCATGTTCTTGTAACTGCCTACTATCAGTGACTGAAATGTTCGTTCTGATATGGTAATAGTGATAAAAGTTCAACAGCCCTCGTTGGAAAGTACGACCAGTTGACACCATTTCGTCATATTTACAATGTAAAGTTGCCTGTTGTGGACGGCGACTAGGTATTGCTAAGCGACGCCGTGCGAGCCGCCTTGAATGAGCCAGCTCGAATTTTGTGTAATCTTAGATCTAAATAGGCCACTATGAACAAATTTGACTATTTTTGTTACATGTTTTCTAATAGTATGTAAGCGTTTAGATAATCAGTCAAATGTAATTGTTTTTCTTTTTGTTTTACTTTCACAGGCAACATTTCTACTTTTAGCCTCCTTGGTTTTCAATACGTGTTATTCGGTTTCAGATTTAAAAAAATCTTGTAATTCAAAAAAAGAAAGGTATTTACACTTATTTAAATATACACAATGTTTAACAGCCGTTACACTATTGCCCATTCACGGAAACTGCCTGGCCCAATGGAGGAAACCAATTAATTGCCTTTATAGGGTCTATGACACATGTTTTTATTTTTCAAATCTTGCATTGACGGTAAATAATCATGTCTTCTGTGTCTGTTATAGTTAACTGTAAAAGGTACAAGTTACACTGAAAATAAAGTATTTTTTACGGTATCCGAGGAATTTACTACGTATTTTCTTTACGTGGCCCATTGATAGCAATGTTCCCCCAGATTGTGTGGCATTGGTCTTCTAGTCACTCCGTCGACACCATGCACATTACGACCAGTTTTCACCTACAAATTGGATATACAGTCAATCCTTACGTGTGGATTATACACCTCCAAACGACTGTGCTTATTTTAAAGTAGTGAACTGTACTTTGTAGTACCTGTGACGGAGTGCATGCGACTAATATTGTAGTTTCACCATGAATATTATACATACGACACCTAAAAATAAAAACTGAAGGATTTTCTCGTTCCAAAGCGTGATGAATCCCAAATTTGTCGCATGTCATAATTCCAAATTCGATTCTACGATTTTCGGACTTTTCACTCTAACCTACTAAGAATGCATTTCGCAAAGCCACCGCAGCAGAATTTATTAAAATAAAGTTTCGGCAATACGATGAAGTGTAGGACATAGAACTACAGCTGTGGCAGTCCTTTGTTGTTTTTTTTTTACAACAAAAAGTAGCGACATCTGAGCTGTGACGTCGCAAACAAGTTAAATGCATTGGCGTTTATCTCGTCAAAGCCTCAAGCCAAGTTCATTCCAAAATCGACTGCAAGTTAAGATTCCTATCAAACGGATGTAAAAAAATCCACATAACACTTGAATGACGTTTGACACTATTGGCAGTGTAATTACATTACCAGTTTGCGTAGCGCTTACGGGAAAACTTCAACCGTTTCAGACCCTGTGGCTACAGTTGCTGTACGTTAATGTTTGCTGTGTATTAACTGCAACAGTCAATGGAAACCTCTTGTGCATTGTGAAAAGACTGAACATTCACAAATGTTTACAAGTGCTGATACCTGTTAGGCGTAAATATAATATCAACAAATGAATGTAGCAATACGCACAGCTTGTGGCCGGCAGAATACACAAAAGTGGTTGGTTAGTTATATTCCACTGTATAACTTAATATTATTATTATTGTTATTTTGCATGGTCGTTATTGAATGACCAGTTTATTTATTACTATAGTGAATATTTCAAAATTAATTATTTTAGTCCATAAAAAGAAGCCAAGTGTACAAAGCATGTTTGCAAAACGGGGATATATATGTGTATAAATCTTGCATCTAAAATCATTAAAAAATAATCTAAGAGCTTAAAGAAAAATTTTACTTCGTTCAGAAGAGGAGGAGGAGGAGGAGATTAGGGTTTAACGTCCCGTCGACAACAAGGTTATTAGAGACGGAGCACAATCTCGAGTTAGGGCAGGGTGGGGAAGGAAACCGGCCGTGCCCTTTCAAAGGAACCATCCCGGCATTTGCCTGAAACGATGTAGGGAAATAACGGAAAACCTAAATCAGGGTGGCCGGAGACGGGTTTGAACCGTCGTCCTCCCGAACACAAGTCCAGTGTGCTAACCACTGCGCCACCTCGCTCGGTCTCTTTCAGAAGAAATTCAGGTCTGGAAGCGTTAAGACGTAGCATCGTAACGTGATTTTAGAAGTCAGTATGTGCAGGCAACAAATATTTTAATCAGCGTACCTTAATGTTTACTCCATAGATATTCCTGCTGTACAATGTAGTGCCAGTTCTGACGTGTTTAGAATTGTTCAAATTTTGTGCATATAAATGTCCACATAAAGTTCTTTTTAGGCAGTACACTATAGCAACATGTACGTAAACTTAAATGCCGAAGTAAGTGGCAGAATTATTATAGGGTAAAGTAGTTTCTGTATTTCATCTGTTCGCCTGTGGTTGTTAGATACCTTCCCGAACGAAGCTGAACCGAAATTAGTACGTCTGGTGTAAGCATTCAGATGCTGATGAAAATGAGTTGTGACATGAAATTCAGAATTACTGCACGGTAATGGTAGGCTTCAGGATGGCTATGAGGCAGCATATTTTCTAACCTGATACTAGCGGTATGTTCTGCATCCCACAGCTGCTGGTGTCTTTGGACGTCTATTTGAAATCGCCCTTTGAGTAACATGTCAAATAGGCACAGAATCATTTTCCGCTGTGTCAGGAGTTCGATTAATCTTGCTAATTGCCACGGGAAACGAACTGTCGGTATGAATCAGCCCAGTTTATCTAAGTATCTCCATAATACTAGGACAAAGAAAGGGAGACCTAAAATATTTGTCGTACTCTCGATACTGGTCAAGTAGCCGTGTTAGAAAGAAAATACTTCCTATTGCACGTAAAAGTGCAAACATAAATCTACTTCGATTTTGAATCAGTTCCTACTCTCGCCCTCTCCGTTGTCGTCCCCGTTGATAATTTATGTGATGTTTGAAGATTTCACTAGTTTACAAGTACTAAGATAACTGTTACGGAAGTTCTCGCGAATTCGAGACTCAGGCAGGTCCACGTCTGTCACCCCTTCTGCTGTCGTGGAAATGCAGTTGCTAAAAAAAAAAAATCTGATCAGTCTCGCAACATCATATTTTCTAGTTCGTCTGAACACAATAAACACAAATTATTCTGTTGTCTTGGCATTTGTGGCTAAATAAATGTCAGGTTACAAACCCACCGAGCGGTTCAATCATTACCCCGTTCTAAGCTTTCCGTCACTTGTCGCTCCTCTCATGTCTGTCAATGATCTTTATGCGTCAAATGTTACCATGGTTCGTAGTCATTAAAATGTAGGCATTTATATATCTGACCGGTTAAGAGCGTTCAATACCCGTAGGAAGGTAAGGGCGTATCATCTCCCATAGGACCTGCAACTCTCCCATTTCATTCGGCTACGTTAACTTCACCGTTATCTCGAAAACAAAAAGACCTTTAACGATGAAAATATTTCTGAACGCTGTTAAGTACAAAATATTTCAAGGTTGTTATCATAATTACCATTAGCTAAACGCTTGGCGTAAAAGTCTGATAATCGTGAAGTCGCTGATCCGATTCTCGGTAGTAGCAACATATTTTTAAAATCCTCCATTTTTTAGCTACTAGTAATGTTAATCTGCTAATTTTGGTCATAATTTTTAATAAAAACATCTTTCCAATTTTAGTTACTTAGCATATGTGAAAATCAGAATTTGATAGGGACACCCTAAATACTTTATTGCTAAATTAAAACATACTGTATACACGAATCTTAAATCTCTAGAAACCAGAAGTATGCAATATTTTATTTGATGTTTCGCATTTTTGTACCAAGCTTTAATTCAATGCCCTCGCATTTTCATGCGATTATTAATTGTACGAGGGTAAGTCAATTATTATCCGCAAAGTAGTTATAAAATTTTATTGTAATCAAATAGGAAGCTTACAAGAACATCATTTTTCGGCATAGTCTCCTTGCGTTTCAACGCACTTGGTCTATCGTTGTACAAGCTTCCTGATGCCCTCATAAAACAGGAATGTTCCGCTTCTTTCTCTGCTTCGTCCGAGGCAAATCGACGACCCCTTAATGTCTGTTTGAATGGACCAAACAAGTGATAGTCAGAAGGGACAACACCAGGACTTTATGGAGGATGATCCAGTACTTCAAATTTGAGTTTCTGGGCCGTTTCAGCAGTGTGGGCAGCAGTATGCGTGTCGTGCAAGAACACATCACCTTTTGACAGCAATCCTCGGCGTTTGCTTCGAATTGCAGGCTTTAGGTTCAAATGGCTCTGAGCACTATGGGACTTAACATCTATGGTCATCAGTCCCCTATAACTTAGAACTACTTAAACCTAACTAACTTAAGGACATCACACAACACCCAGTCATCACTAGGCAGAGAAAATGCAGGCTTTAGGGATGTGTGTGAAATCTTATGGGACTTAACTGAGTCCCTAAGCTTACACACTACTTAACCTAAATTATCCTAAGGACAAACACACACACTCATGCCCGAGTGAGGACTCGAACCTCCGCCGGGACCAGCCGCACAGTCCATGACTGCAACGCCCCTGACCGCTCGGCTAATCCCGCGCGGCATGCAGGCTTTAGCCTGGCAGCAAGGATCTCACTGTGACGTACACTGTTTATTGCACAAGGTCCAGTAGTGGACCTTGTGCATCCCAAAAAGCCTTAAGCATCAGTTTTCCTTTGGGCGGTTGGGTCTTGAACTTTTTCTTTCACGGCGAATTTGGAGGTTTCCATTCCATACTCTGCCGTTTACTCTCCGGCTCGTAATGGTGGATCCATGTTTCGTCACCAGTACTGATCGTGCCTAAGAAGTTGTCCCCTTCGTTACCATAGTGATCCAAACGTTTTTTGCAGATGTCCAAGCGTGTGTGTTTATGCAACTGTGTGAGTTGTTTTGGGACCTAGGTTGCACAAACTTTATGAAGCCCAAGTCTGTTGTGGACGAGTTCGTAGGCAGAACCGTGGCTGATTTGCATACGATGTGCCACTCCGTCAGTAGTTAATCATCTGCCTAAGAGAACGCTCAATGGTTTCTTCATTTATGGCGGTAAACGGTCGTCCGCCTCCTTCATCGTGAGTAACACTTGTGCGATCATTTCGGAGTTTTTAAATCCATTCGTAGACACTCCGTTGTGGCGAAACACTGTTCCCGTACTGTACCGAAAGTCTTCGATGAGTTTCGGTCCCTGATACGCCTTCCGACCTCAAAAAAAGGATCACTGAACTTTGTTCTTCTTTGGTGCAAATAGACGGCGGGGCAGCCATGATTAACAGCACGGCAGCGGTAACGAAACTAACCTAGCAGCCTGAAAATTGCAAAGATATAACAACAAATAAACAAAGCACGCTTCATCAACGTAAAACGATAGTACTGGAAAAATAAACAAAAATATAACTAAATTGCGGATAACAAATGACTTATCCTCGTACATAAAAAGGTTTTCTTATTAGAGAACTATAATGAAGTATTTATCAGTTACCATTTCCATTTGCTAATAAATATGAAATTTAAATAAAATTTGCTACTAGCGAGATTCGTAGAAGTAATTTTATGGTGACAAGACAGTCACACGACGCATCCGTCTACTAACGACTACATCAATGAATTAAAAATATTTTATGCTTATCAACGCTTGGAAATATTCTAATTTGGAATGGCCTTTTTTAAACTTTCTATAAATACAACGAAAATCGAAGGGAGGCACTTAACACTCTCGACTTCGTAAAATGTACACCGTTGTCTACATTCAATTCACTGTCACACGCTATACTTGGCGGCAAGCAGGAGCTGGGATCCCATTTCTTTTCATAACAGGATCCCTTCGCTAGTCAACCACGGTACCCTTACAGCACAGCACAGCGCTACGTAGACGATGTTCTAGGCTCCGTTTTATTGCCCTTCATGGCAAGCCATCCTCGGCTTACATTTTAGCAAGATAATACCCGCCCACAAGCGGTGAGAATTTCTACCGCTTGTCTTCGTGCTTGCCAAACCCTACCTTGGCCGGCAAAGTCTCCAAATATCTCCCCATTTGAGAACGTCTGGAGTGTTACGGGTAGGGTCCTCAAACCAGCTCGGGATTTTGACGATATAAATTCTAAAACGCCAGTTGGACAGAATTGGGCACGATATCCTCAGGAGGACATACAACCACCCTGTCAGTGCCAAGCCGAATAACTACTTGAATAAGGGCCAGAGGTGGACAAACGCGTTATTGACTTGGTCAATTTGTGGAGCTCTTTCTCTTGAATAAATAATCAAATTTTTCTGAAATTTTAATCCTTTTTTTGTTTCTTTGTACATATACATCAGTTACCGATTTCCGTCCCATTCGGATAATTCCATCGTGGGGCGTTTTCTGTATTTCCCTTAGAGTGTGTATCATAATTTAGGTGATACTACGTCGCTAACATTGCCAGTGTGTTTGCTAGATCGTTCTACAAAAGTGTTTTCGTGACTCACACAATAGTGACGTTATGAACATGTATTTACTCGACATGTATTTCACAATCGTTAGACAATATTCGATTTTATCTGTTTTAGTGAATAGTAAACCAAATTACACACGTGAAGAAGAAGGAAAAAAAAAGCCAGTAGCTTTAACTGTGATGTAGTCCCGTGTCTTGTATAGGACCGTGGTGAACAAACCATCCAGGATGAGGGCAGCTGCTTGACTGATTTTAACAGTATATGTTACGGCCTTGTAAGTTATGGTTTACCGCTGGAGGCAGTAAAAACCGCCCTCACGGGCGCTCGCCGCGACTGCAGTAAACTCCGTGTGAACTACGGCGTCGACAGCAGGCGAGTAACTTGGCGTGGACGGAGGCCCTCTCGCCATGAAAGCACTTCCTACTTGTTTATCGTCATGATGCGCAGGCTGAAGCTGCAACTGCTGCATGCCCCCCCCCCCCCCCCCGCCCCCTCTCTTCCCAATAAAGAAATGATGTCTTAGTCGCCTATAATCAACATTACAGATAAGTATTGCACGTTTATGCAATATTTTCCGTGTTTTGAACTTCTGGATGATACTATGTTTTCTAAAAGCCTCTGCTGTCCAGTTACGCAGGTTTCGAGCAGCTGTAGCGTCCCAATTCCTGCAAATATTCACCCAGCCTACAGCTGGCTAACTGAAAAATAAAAAAGTTTTAAAAAGCCTTATAAAGCTACTGTTAAGTTTCCATACTAACCGTCCGCTATTTCAACGACAGTCACAGTATTTAGCATCCAGAATGGATAAGATAACTTCCTTTTATTCCTGGGGATAGGCTACAACCGTGCCGTTGAAACGTTCCCTTAGAAAAATTATACATGACCATGCTTAAACGGACACACAATATTTTTTAGCGCAACGCAATCTGACTTCCAATAATCCCTACAAGAGAATGGCCCTGACTAAATTAACCTGTACGTTTCACAAATCACTTACCTCACAAAAATCTTCGTCACTCGAACTACTGCAATACAGCGAGCGCAACTACTGCCAGCTAAATAAAAGATTCAAACTACTGAAGGCACTAACTACTGATACGCATAGTTAGCAAAAGAAAGATTTTGATAGAGAACAAACAATGTATTTACCTTAATAGTGTTCAAAAGTCATATATATCAGTCCATGATATCCAATATTACAAATTTACTCTTTCTGATGGACACACGTCCAGATCGTCCACTCTCAAAATTCCGCCATCTCTCTCCCTACATCCACCACTGCTGGCGGCTCACCTCCAACTGCGCAACGCTACGCGCTGTTAACAGCGAACTGCCCAACACTACAATAGCAAATCCCAACAATGCCACCCAGCCAGACTGCACGCAGCACAGCCAGTGATTTTCATACAGAGCGCTACGTGGCGGTGGCGTTACCAATATAAGAACTTAAACAGCCTACTTACACCGTTATGAACCACTGCCTGCCTTCCATGACCTTAGACTGTTGTAACTGTTTTCTGATTTGTGTACAAGTTGTAAATAATCTTTAGCTTTGTTGCTTGCCCCTGCTACCTTCAGAATTTCGAAGAGTTTATTTCAGTCGACATTGTCAATAACTTTCTCTAAATCTATAAATGCTATATACATATGTTTAGCTTTCTTTAAACTATTTTCTAAGGCAAATCATACAGTTATCATTGCCTCGCGTGGTCCTACATTTCTCCGGAATCCAAACTGATCTTCCCCGAAGTCGGCTTCTGTCACTTTTTCCTTGACTTACGTTTCACAAATTTGTGTCACATCTAACAGCTTCTGTAAGCTCTGTGCCGTGTATGTTACTGTTAGTTGCTGCCACCGGTTACATATCCTCCGTCTAGTTACTCAAACCCTAGGATCGAAGTATTGCGGGGTGGCTTGTTACTCAACCTCACTAGAGTTTAGGAATAATTAGTAACGCGATTTTCCACTCATTTGCAAGCCCAATTCCGTTACTCAGCAAACATCTTTGGTTAAACCTTTCAATATCACGTTTCTACCGAACACTTTGTCGGGGATTAAAAAGCACATGCGGATGTAGTCGAATAGTTACACAATCAACAGTGTAACCTTGCAGTTGTCACTGAAGGCGTATGGTAAAAAATATGTACTATTATGGCCCAGAAGGTATCTAATTCCGTAACATGAGGCTAACATTATTTTAAAGGTGCGTAAATACACATCATATCGTCAACGAAAGTAATGCAAGTGTCGAAGACTCAGTCATTTCGAAGATGTCGATGACGTAGTTTGCCTCAAAGCCGAGACAACCACAGAGTTGTTAAAATAGTGTGCAGCTATGTCGGAAAGCCAGTGGTGAGCAGAGTGTGGCCTACTTCGAGAGGCGAGCTATCGATCCGCGTCCAGCCTGCTCCCTTGGTCGGTCGTCCCCTTCGGTTTGGACGTCCTCGAAAGCTGCTGCTTTCTTAGTCGGCTGCTTCCGCTGCACCGGGAGACGCGGCTCATATCATAAATGTGAGAAAGAGGATTTCCTTCCATTCCCGTGAGTCGAATTCTTTTTTGTTCGTCCTGTTCGTAGTCAAACTTCAAACAGTGTTTGAAAGATACTGAAGATATCACAGTTGCTCGATGCGGTGAAATATAGAATTTAGCGATAGAATTTTTGCGTAATGTAAGTAACCCTTCTACTGTTTTATTTCAAGAACAGAAACGATAGGTCATGGCATGGGTTCATTTTATTCAGTAGAATTTTTAGATTTAAGTAAACGCCGTTATGGAACAACCACTTAGAGACGAAAATTTATTAATTGATGGTTTTATAATTCAAAAATAACCTGTACTAGTTTCATACTTACTTATTTTTCCGTAATGAATAAGTGACCTTACTGATTCCGATGAAACTCATTTCCTTAAATCGGTCCAGGCAAATGCTGGGATGACTCCTTTGAGAGGGCACTGCCGATTTCCTTCCCCATTCCTGATATCATCCGAGCTTGTACTCCGTCTGTAATGACCTCGATGTTGACGGGACGTGAAACCCAATCCTTCTTCCTTTCTTCTTCGTCAAATTTTTAAGTAGGATGAATCACGTGTATTTGTTTTACCTGGGTTGCTGTTGGAATCACTTTGTTGAGATGGAAGTTAAAAAAAAGTAATTTTGTCGTCCAGCGACAAATAACACTATTTAGGTGCTTTGGGCTTTAAACAATCTCCACAAGCCGCCATTCGGTACATTATATGGAGGGTACCTCGTACCACTGCTTCCCTACAACCGGTCTTGAAGTGCTCGTTCCATTCTATGTTGCTTTGCAACGATACCCGTTGCGCACCCATGTTCAAATAAGTTACATTAATTTTAATCAAGTAGCAACTTTTTCGATCGTGAATTAATCCCTGATTTAAGTATTCGTCGTAAAAATTGACTTGATGTTCAGCCCACTAAGTGTGGTCTTGATTGTGTTACGAATGACTGACCTTAATATACGAGTACGCAAGTAAAAAAAAAGAAAAAAACTAGGAGAAGTTAAATGTAGAATTTGAGACGAAGCTGCTGCCACTACTGTTGCACGTTATCCTCGTGTAGCTTACAAAATTCACATGTATAGGAAAAACTGTGTAGCACCTTTGCATTGTGTTAGTGCAGGCTCATAGTACTAATGGTCATTAGGAATTAGTAGCTGTTTGGAAATAACGCCAAAATCATCGTACTCTATCGTTACTTACATAATTTGTATTCCGCGACCGGAGTCAGGAGTTACATTTCTTTTTTAGTATCTCTAAGTCTCATTGTAATTTCGAGGGGTCATGTTATAAAGTTTAATTAATTACTATTTTGCATCATCCTTGATTATCGTCCACTATTTTCTGTATTATGCACAGCTGAGGAAACGTTGCTGCTGTGCCACGTTTCTGAGCGTGGCTAAGGAAGTCATCTGCATGATCTGATGCAAATGTAACTCTTTCGCTGCTGCCGCAAACCGTAGTTTGTCAATGATTTGCACTGTTTTGTTTCGGCTTCTCTAGCGGCGCTCTGTATTACGAAGGAGTGGAGCTTTCAATGTGTACCAGGACTGCAGACACGCACTTTCAAGCAAACAAAACGTCAATGACGTAACAGTATCTGTCTCGAGTTTCTGTAATTCCATCTTGTACAAATTTAAGAATGGGACTGCGACTGTTTCGATTACTCACAGAAAACGGATATCCAACAGCAGTAAATTTATGAAATAATTTTATTATGCTACCAGTTTCAGCGCTTCGCTGCCGCCATCTTAAAGCCCCTGTATCAACTGACAAAATCATCGAGTTTACAGTAGGATACAAATATGTTACGCAACATCAATTGTCATTATTTAAAATAAATATACAGTACATATTTACTAGCAAGAAGTATAAAAATAAAGAGATAAAATAGAAAGACGGTAAGTAAAATGCAGAACATACAAACATTGGTCAGTGTGAACTGTCATGTACCTGTTAACTGTGTTAATAAAAACTGTAGAAACAAATACAATGTGAACATAACATTACGAATTACAGTAAAAATAGAAAAATTGCAATATTGTAGCTGCGTACTGCAAGTTTGAACACCGTACTTCGTTTTTACTCTATTGTGCTTCATTTGTTTTATTTCTTATGTACACGAAAGGAATACGTTCTCGAAAATACTCACTTGCTGTGACCTAAACACATCGTTCTCATTTCTGATTTTGTATTCTTTTTAGCGGTGGCGTTGGACGCGGGATAAGCCGGTTCCAATCCTGGTGGTGGAAAAAATTTTCACTGCCAGTATTTGGCCGGCAAGAGGAGGAGAGGTAGTGACGCAAAGTTCCTGAGCCCCAGACTTAGTGTGAATGTCCTTGTTTAAATACCAAACCTCTCCGCAGTGTCTCTTGAAGTGAGGGCATGTGACACTGTTACCCCTGTCACCCAATTTAGTGCTATTCGCGAGGAGTAGGCTATGTGCCGGCACCGGGCTTAACCCTCTTTCTTCTCTCATCATCATCATCATCATACACACACTATTGTAATGGAGCATGTTGTAATTCAATAAAAAACTCAATTAAACCATTATAATTGATTTCTATACTTATGATTTCCGTATTTCGTTTTCTTTCTTTTCCATATTAATATTTTAAGGCATATTTTCTGTCTTCAGGACGTCTCTTAACAGTATGTGATATTACTGCTTGTACATGATTCAGCGAAATTTCAATGAAGGCTCTCCTAATTAATAAAGTGTAGCAGTTACTACTGTATTTCCTAATGTTAATACTGTATTTGTTTAAGCAGCTTTTATTAATACCTTAATAAGTACATGACAGTTCACACTGACCAGTGTTCGTACGTCACGCATTTTACTTCACCATCTTTGTATTTTATCTCTATCTTATACTAATGCATATGTATTTTAAATTTATAATAAATAATAAAGCTTGATGATTTTTGCGACCGTGCCAATGAGGTACCGGAACTGGCAGCGTAATAAAACTATTCCACAAATTTGCTGCTGTTGGGTATCTGTTTTGTGCAAGCTATTTTTTTCGAGTTGACGAAACTTCGTGACTACCCCTGTTCCTTCATTATTGCTTTTGATATAATTAAGCACCGTACGGATTGTGTAACAATTTCTGCTTAAGGGAATGCGTAATGTTTTTTTTTCTCATTTTGCACCATTTTTCAAATGTTTAGCTTTTTTCAATAAAATAGTGATGTCTCTTCGGTGCCCTGTGTTGCTACATCTTGAGATACGAGCTGGAAGCAGACTGCGACCTCTGCGTTCACATGTGGGGTCCACGTGCCAAAGGCCCCTTTGCAGAGGTCGTGGATGGGTGGCACGAAACCCCGCGGGAAACAAGGAGGTCTTGTGCAGGCAGCTCTGACGTCAGCAGCCCCAACCCATGGCCGCCGGCCTCGCCCCCTACCCCCAACTCCGGCCCATGCGAATCTGGCCAACTCAAACATGCGGGGGCGCGTTCCTCCGCCTCACTCCACCCTCCTCCCTCCCCCCCCCCCCCATTACACCCTCTCCACCGTCAAGGGTTGGGGGCTGCTATGCTCCGGCAGAGCTCTAGCGGCGGACACGCTGTCCCTACTTCACTCTAGCCGTCGTTAGATTAAAGTACAGGAACTCTTCCCGCTGCTATCGCCGGCCTCACGGTCGTGGCCCAGTTTTCTGTTTACGTGCTGCGTATTTCTGTTTCACAAAAACTTCTGGTGCAGTATCGCCTACTGCCCCTCTCTTTATAGATGCTCCAGTTCTTTTTGTGCGCCTCGATGGCTCGGTGTTAAAAGTTCGAGGCTTCAAAGCTAATGGTCACTTGTTCGATATCCAGTCACACCACGGATTTTGATCTGTCGCTTTCCCCTTCTTTCACCTTTGATAATGGCTGTTAATGCGAAAAAATGCCGAGTTGTAATTCACGTTAAACTCTAGGCCACCGCCCCTTGTAACTGGGAGGTGGCCGAGCGGTTCTAGGCGCTACAGTCAGGAACCGCGCAGGTTCGAATCCTGTCTCGAGCATGGATGTGTGTGACGTCCTTAGGTTAGTTAGGATTAAGTAGTTCTAAGTTCTACGGGACTGATGACCTCAGATGTTAAGTCCCATATTGCTCAGAGCCATTTGATCCTTGTAACTGGCTCGTAAGTATGTTTGGATTGTTTTCCTGTGTTTAAAGCAGGGGGAATGGGATGATTGTCAGATCCAGTGTTGTGCTTAGGGAGAGGAGAAAGGCAATGGCATACCACCTGTAGCTCAAAGTAAAATACTGTGGCGTTCAAACCAACCTTTGCGTTGATGACAACTTTACTTGAGATCTTTGATGACAACTTTACTTGATATCTAATATTCTTTATATTACGGTACTTCTAAATCTTACCTCTACTCTTCTTCTTTTATACTAAGTGCCTTGCGGGTAATGATTAACATTTTAAAGGAACAGGATTCAAATCGCGTTCCAGCCATATTGACCTAGAAAAAGAGATCGATGAATTATGCACTACTTTTTGATTGTTTTTTTTTACTCACTTACAGAAAATAATTACTGCTGTTAACGGTTCCGCCCATACACTGGCAATCTTTGAGTCCATACGTCTCAGGCGGCATGTGGCAAATGTGTATGGTTGAAATTAATAATGATGGTAATCAAGGTTTGTGAATATCTAAGATACGAAAATAAGTACATACAGATTGTTTTGCTGTGATTGAAGCAGGGAGAATGTGGTGATTCCAGTGAAAAGACCACTCTTCTCAAATACAGTGTTGTGCTTAGGGGACACACATTAATTACGTGAACTCAAAATGTAAGTGCGTGTGTGTGTGGGGGGGGGGGGGGGCGGCGGCAAACTCTCACCCTCTCACCAAATGACACCTAAAAAGAGCGGGAGCGGGGGGGGGGGGGGGGTGAAGAAGGTCTCACGTCAGCTTTTTAATTCAGAGAATATACACGAGCGGTTCTAGGAGCTTCAGTCCGGAACCGCGCTGCTGCTACGGTCGCAGGTTCGAATCCTGCCTCAGGCATGGATGTGCATGATGTCCTCAGTTTAGTTAGGCTTAGTTAGGCTTGAGTAGCTCTAAGTCTAGGGGACTGATGACCTCAGATATTAAGTCCCACAGCGCTTAGAGCCATTTGAACCATTTTTGAAGAACATACGTTATTATAACGAATAACATTTTGTTTTGTGAAATTAATCCAGAGCATAGGCAATATTAAAGTACCCACCGATCTCCGTGGCATCTCTGAACTGAAGGCTTTACACGTGTGCATGCCCGGGATTCCCTCAGTTGAAACAAATGCCACACAAGTGTCAGATTTCGTTGCCGGAGTTCCCTGCCGCGCCAGTCGAAATCACTGCGTGTCAGTTACTAAATCAGTCGTCACATTTTCCAAGCATTTAAAACCGATGTTATTGTATTTAGCATTAATTTGCATGCTGACGAGTCAAAACAAACGCGCCAGCAAGAAATTTATCGTTTGTGGAAGTAAGCTAGGCTCAAGATCACTGACGAGAATTGTCTTAGTAATCGAATAACTCAAGAAATTTAGAAACTGCGTAATCAAACGGTTCAATGGAAGGTAAACACAATGTTGTCTTTCATCTGCTAAGCGAAGTGAAGTGTCTTTAATCACTGTTTAATAATCTTTGTAAATCTATGTACTACATTTTCTCTCAAATTAGAGGTGAAAATGATAACTAAGTTTCAGGTCCACTGTAACGAGTTTAATTGTCCTGGAAGCTGCCAAATGGCAGAGAATATTCTGATAATATCCATTATTATAAAGGGCATTATTTTGTTGTATAAAATTAATTCCGAGCAACGTAATAGATATTTTTAGTGGTTCAAATGGCTCTGAGCTCTATGGGACTTAACTTCTGAGGTCATCAGTCCCCAAGAACTTAGAACTACTTAAACCTAACTAACCTAAGAACATCACACACATCCATGCCCGAGGCAGGATTCGAACCAGCGACCGTAGCGGTCGCGCGGTTCCAGACTGTAGCGCCTAGAACCGCACGGCCACACCGGCCGGCTTTTTAGTGGTATGAAACAAAAACATGAATATTTAAAATTTTATCATTTAAAAGTTACAGAGTAAACTTGACGTGAGGAGAGGTGTGTGTTCCTATCACATCTCACCAAGGGGGAAAGGGGTCCAAATTTTTGAAGAGAAACCTCTTGTAATTAATAGATGCCCCTTACGGAGCCGAGAAATGTCGAGTTCGTACCGAATGTAATTGTTATAGGTTACATTAGACCGTGACAGCGCTTTCATTTCATATTTATTTACCTGGTAATAGTGGAGTCCGTGAAATTATGACCTTTAGTTACCAACTGCTGCACAATTTTTGGTTTCCAGTGTCACAAACTGTGATGTAGATACGCCTATCCTTTATTAATTACGTAGGGCTGCAGTGTATAGTATTTTGACTATGGCGTAACTTTACTTCATGTGCTGCGAGCATTTGGGACCGCCTTGAAGTGTGTCTTGTTATGAAAACAGTTAGTTTAGTAATATACAGGCATTACCGCCCCAAAAGCAACTTAACACAATTCCTAGTAGCAAGAAGTTTGTGTAAGCAGATTAGGGGTGTACGTTATCCATTCTTCTGTAGTGTACTTGAATTCTGTGTTTTTTTGTTTTGTTTTGATAGAATCCTCCGATTGGCCTTAAAACACATGCCTGTCATTCATGCAGTTCCGAATGACCCATAGTTTCAAAAATTTCATTTCCTCTGTGCTTAGAAAAAGTTGTATTACAACAAGGGACCCGCTTCGGATCCGCCTGGGTAGCACAAGGTATGTACGACTGGACCACTATTCTATCTTGTCAGTGGAAACCGTATCAAATCCTTAGAGTAGTTCCTGAGATTAGCCATAACATACAGACACAAAGACGTAGCGGGGGACTTCAGTTTATAAAATCTGTAGATTCCCAGCATTGTATAATGGCGAAACGTGGACAATCGGCAACGCGGAGGAGGAGGAGAAGCTGCAGGCATTAGAGATATGGTTGCATCGAAGAATGTTAAAAATTAGTTACCCCTGTAATGTAAGAAAAGAGCAATTAAAAAGAATGTGAGGGAGCAAATGTATAGAAGACCCTTACCACAAAAACGGGACGTTTTAGCTACTGAACTCCGCTGGAAGTATCAGCAAGGAGGAAAAGCAGTAGGGACTGCAAATACTTGAATGTGTAGAAGTGGTTAGAGAGGATTTTGGCTTCAGTAGCTACGGAGGGTGAAAGATTATCAAAAGATGGACTTCGAGACTGTCGAGAAACTACTAACTTTAAAAAAATAAGTACGTTGTCCGTTCCTTGTTTTGACTCCTGATCAGCGATTACTGTAGCTGTCGGAAGTTTGTGCCAGTTTCTTACCTGAGGTAGGCCGCTCCTGGGTGGCGCAAAGACTACTTGAAGGAGACAACGGCGCAGGCACAGGTGTGTGTCTTCTCACGGTCCGGCGATCCTCCACGCACGTTAGGGCGCGAGATTAGTTTATCTGGGGCCGGCCTTGGTCCGGAGTCTGTTTGTTCGGTTTTTTATTGGGAGACACACAATGCAGCGCGTGTCCGGGTCGTTCGGCCACCTTCGCAGCGCCCTGGACGAGCAATCCACGTGCACCTGCTGCTCAACTGTGATATACACGTGCGCCTGGCCTGGTCCACTGCTATTCTGTCTGTGTCCAGCTGATCGTAAGTTATCTGAGGTGATTGATATCAAGCCAGGAGTCTCTCTCTCTCTCTCTCTCTCTCTCTCTCTCTCTCTCTCTCTCTCTCTATATATATATATATATATATATATATATATATATATATATGGCAATGACGCACCTTACGTTGGTATCTGAATTACAAATCTCTGCTAGCAACATTCTTTGCCTGCGCAATGACTTATCTCATTGTGCTATACAAAGTTCTTGTAGGAGGTTGGAAGGTGCACAGTTTTTGAGCCTCTCAAATTATGAATAGTAATTTTGTATGTAGCGTCATATGTAGGACAGCCCACTCAGAGTGAGAAGTGATGTAATACCCACTCAGAGTGAGAAGTGATGCAATAAGCTTGTTGTGATGTCATTTGTATTTGCGGCCGTGCTGCCCACACAGTAGTGGATAACATCGGAAGTTCATGAGGCTTTTCGCGGATGATGCTGTTGTATGCAGAAAAGTTGCAGAGCTAGAAGATTGAAGCGAAATGCAACAAGATCTGGAGATGATGCATGCTAGGGACTGAAACTGGACAGTTGATTCTAAACTTAAACAAATGTAATTAATCGTCCATAAATAGGCAGAAGGGGCCATTACTGTATGATTACACGATTGCAGAACGACCACTGGAGGCAGTCATATCGATAAAATATCTAGGAGTATGCAAACGGACCAATTTAAAGTGGAACTACTACATAAAATTAACCACGAGTCAGGCGGGTGCCACTGTACTTTCATTGGAAGAATTCTCGGAATTATACCCCACCAACGAAAGAGGTAGCTTACAAAAACCTCGTTCGACAGTGTTGAAATGTTCATCAGCCTGGAATCATTGTCAGACAGGAGCGATAGAGGCAGCAAAGATACGAGTAAGAACAGTGCGGTTTGTCACAGGTTCGTTTAGAACGTGCGAAAGAGTCACGGAGATGCTCAGCCTACTCCAGGGGCAGACGTTGCAAAAGAAGCGTTCTGCGTCACGATGTAGTTTACTGTTACCGTTCCGAAAGCGTAAATTCCTAGAAGAGTCGGTAAATATATTTTTCTCTCCTACGTATATGTTACGAAAAGACCGCAACAGTAAAATGTTGGGAGATTACAGCGTACCTGGAGGCTTACCAGCAATCGTTCCTCCTGCGAATCATTCGTGACTGAAAGCGGAACAGGGGAAGTAACAGTGGTATACAAACTGCTCTCCGCCACACACCATGTGACTTGCAGGGTAATGTACATGCTATGGAGAATCCGCACCATAGACTAAACTGAACGATCACAATGATGCGGGCATTCCCACAGATGCGGAACGGGGTCCATTATAGGTCAGCTGAGTTTTTATCACAACTGCATTGCGGCGTAGGGTACATTGTGTTAAAGGCTCATTTTATCTCCTTCCATTCACGGGAGGTACGCTAGTAGGACGAATGTTGGTATCCATTTACATAGTTGGAAATTTTCTCTAATTTTTAGCGTTGTAGTGATTACACGAGATGTATTTTGTAGGGGATAGTATGTTTTGGTTAGTTCAGAAAGCGATCTCTCGAAATTACGTGATTAACGTTCTACACGATGCAAGATAATTTAGTAATCTTGGATCTCTTGTGTTAATGCAACTTGGTAAAGGTCCTGACCAGTACTCCAGAACTAGTCGAAGTGTGGTCTTCTTAGGATTCTTCCATTAAATCTGTATCTAGCATGAGCTTTCCTCACGGCTAAATTAATGTGGTGATTCCACTTTAAATAGTTTCGGACAGAAAGTCTTCAATATTTGAACTTTATGATTGATTTCAGTGACTGATCACCGATTGCTTACTATAACGATTTCCGATCTTTCCGTGCATTATGTGCATTACATTTATATATTGCAGTGAACACACAGTGTGTAGTCGGGCGATCACTCTGTTGTAGAAATAATTCAAAAGCCAAGATCGCTTAAATACTGTTTACTAGATAACCGGTTTCAACACACTAAAGGTGCCATCATCGGATCTGAATGTAGATGAACATTTATAAACCATGTGGATATAACGATACATGAGGCAGACCAGCTGATATAAAATCATTGTCACAATTCATTTATATACGTTGATAGACAACTGTCAATCTCAGCGCCAGTCGCTGTTTTACCATATTACCTTAAGGTATGCTGGACGCTACCATTGCTTCTCACGACGTTTTTCCATTAAGTTCGACATACTGAGCTCTGTCTGCTAGCAAGTTTCTGTCCACATGCCTACCTGTCCCTATGCACATACAGTATTTTGTTAAGTAGGCGACGGCGCGAAACTGTATCAGTGGCTGTCTGGAACATGGCGTCAACTTACTCCACGCTGTTCATTTCCTTCTGAATCTCACGCAAGAGCAGATCAAGCGGACTTCCACGCAAAAAACGAGGTAGGGACAACACTCCTCTTGATCAGCTCTATAGCGCACCTGGAATGTTAACTGGCCAGTTTCTTCTGCTACTGCCCAACCGTGGATTACTAAGTTCTTCACTCGTAACATTGAGCCTCACGGGTGTGTAGAGTTACCACGCATGCACAACTACCACTTTAATTGCAGGGGTGTCACAAAAGGACCCTTGCTGCAAGTTCACGTCTCAACCACCGCAGGCAAAACTGACAGGTTCGGCAGGGATTGACGACCGGTTGCCATCACCAAGGACATTTCTCTCTCTCTTTCGCATCAATGTATTTTTCAAGGAAAAAATTTGCGATTGTTTTACAATCCTCGAGCTTTTACGAATATTCTTGAATGTTAATGAATGTTACCGAATGTCCTAGTATATTCTCGAGTGCTGTAGAATACAATTCGTCTCGCATTTCTGTGATATCCGGGAAAGTCGTATTAATCGATGACTTGCACAACAGAGGAACAGTTCGTTGAAAAAGTCTATCCGCTTATAGAGAGAAACTACGTAAACAAAGATTTGTTGTCTGAGCGAACAGTTGTTGCAACAAAAATAGGCTTAGTTTTACAGTCGAAGTAGCGAATAAAGAATGTGATACCAGGAGAATCATGAACCAAGACGATAGCATAAACTTCGCAACACTATTGTTAAATTTGCTCAGTGTTCGCAGTACGTAGTTGTAAAAGAAAGTTTCTAAACAGCACCGTGGAAGCGGAAATATTATCCGGAAAAGAAAAAGGCAAGTCAGTATACAACGTTCCCGTCAGATCACCTAAGTTCAGCGCTGTCTGACGAGTGCTGTTGGCAAGCGGGGCGCACTCAGCCCTTGTGAGGCAAACTGAGGAGCTACTTGATTAAGAAGTAGCGGCTCCGGTCTCTGAAACTGACATACGGTCGGGAGAGCGGTGTGCTGACCACACGCCCTTCCATATCCGCATCCGGTGACGCCTGTGGGCTGAGAGTGACACGGCGGCCGGTCGGTACCGCTGGGTCCGCCAGGGCCTGTGGACGGAGTTTACGTTTTTACGTATGCAACGAATTTCACTCATTTGAACTAATTTAGCATTCAACTTTGAAAGGCTCCAATGTCCGGTAAGATTAGCGTACAGTATAAATATCATAAAGCACAAGTACAAACATTCCTATGTTGTGGAATCAGTTGAAAAGATTTGTGTTTCTAGCACGGACAGCTATACGTAGCATGTTCGCATGTTGACAACACAAACTGTATTGGTCTCTGCACCCGAAAGCAAAACACCGTATGTATTGTATAAGAATGTACTTTGAATAAATTAGATGGTTAATTAGACATATTTCCTATTCAAAAAACAAATAAAGAAAAAGACGAACCGAAGCGGCTCGTTGTCTAGTAGTTATTGATAAATGCTTACCCAAATTCCATGGTTAAAAAACCTTGTTTGTTGTACAGTCGGGGATCCTGGGAGTGTAATGTAAAAAGAAACCATACATCAGCGTTAAAATATCGTAGAGTTCGATGAACACGTGAAGACTGTCAACCTTTATACCGCTGCAAGAGCCAAGTTTTACGACGTAATTCGCTTACCCTAGATCGGGCGGTGAAAACTGCACATAAAATTTCTCCTGGTAACAGTTTCTGTGGTCAGGTATACTTTGTTGGTCACGTTACCATCGCTGTGAAATTTCATGTCGTAAGTGTTCTTTATTGTATATAAGAGGCAACAGTTCTTGGATAAACTGTTTACTCGAACGGATGACGGAAGACCACGTATGGGATTAAAAAAATGGTTCAAATGGCTCTGAGCACTATGGGACTCAACTTCTAAGGTCATCAGTCCCCCCCTAGAACTTAGAACTAATTAAACCTAACTAACCTAAGGACACCACACACATCCATGCCCGAGGCAGGATTCGAACCTGCGACCGTACGGTCCCGCGGTTCCAGACTGTAGCGCCTAGAACCGCTCGGCCACCCAGGCCGGCGTACGGGATTCATAAGACGCACATATATACTAGTCTGCCCCTCGCTCCGGTCTCCGAAGCAAGTGCTTCCTGTCTGCGAAGATCTCCTGATGTAGATAAACTGACTCAATCTTTTTTTTTTTTTTTTTTTTTTTTTTTTTTTTTTTTTTTTTTTTTTTTTTTTAAATTAAATTCCGCGCACGAGTTGTAGATGTGGCGGCGCCTTAGAGCAGAACTTGTGTTGCCGCTGTGATGAAATTTGTTATAGTGTGTTTACAGCCTCAGCCTCCGTGCTCTCTTCCCCTCCCTTTCCTTTCGTGTGGTGCCGCTGGGCGAGCCAAATATAAATGCAAATGCCAAGTTCACAGTGGCCACCGCTCTTCGCATGATGCGAGGTCTCGTGGCGCAGCTCCAATTTCCGCGTCGTCACTGTGAAATACGGCCCCCGACTTCCGGCGCTGTATTCAATACCCTTCTCCTTCCCGTCTTGTTCACTGAGACCAACTTTTTTTATCGAATAAAACGGACCACTTCTCCCTGTCAATAACGCAGCTTCTGTGTCGGAACTATTGCACATCAAATGACTTGTGTCTGTATCATCATCGCCGGCCGAAGTGGCCGTGCGGTTAAAGGCGCTGCAGTCTGGAACCGCAAGACCGCTACGGTCGCAGGTTCGAATCCTGCCTCGGGCATGGATGTTTGTGATGTCCTTAGGTTAGTTAGGTTTAACTAGTTCTAAGTTCTAGGGGACTAATGACCTCAGCAGTTGAGTCCCATAGTGCTCAGAGCCATTTGAACCATTTTTTTGTCTGTATCATCGCATTTTGTTTCCGCTATCTCAAACTGTGTTTCTTGGAAGTAAATTCCTTACATTTTATCCAGCATCATCTTCGAACAGATGACTAACCGAACCAGTTCTTCTATCAGTATAAGCACTCTGCGTTCTACAGTACATTGTGGGGACAAAGTGGTTTTTTTTTTTTTTTTTATTAATGATTATGGTTCATAAATAGCAACCAATGTGGAGGTCTGCTCAATGTAAGTCTGATTTAGCGATTCCTTTTCGGGCTTACTTTCTGCCATTTTCCTTCGTGGTGACAAGCACACGGAGGATGGCTTGGTTTCATTCAGTATCAATGTAATTTGGAAACTACATACTGTTACCGACCACTGGAAATGTTATTCGGTAAACTTACTTTCGTGTTATGTTTCTGTAGCTTTATATGGTGCAGTATTGGACTGCATTAGGTCGTAGTACGCCCATAAAATCAAACACTGTTGACAAAGAATCGGTTGTAGTGTGTAAATTTTGGTAGTGAGTGAACTTGTCACCTCAGCTGCCATACATTGTTAAGAGGCTGATGATACGAAGCTTAATGATTCGCGAAAATTATGTGATTCATAAATTAGCTGACGTAGTATTCTTGTTCTCATTAACATCGATTAAGCCGGTGAAGGATCATTAAAGTAAATACTGTTAACAGGTCGTAAAAATTTACAGAAAATCTTTTTTATGTAATACCAGCAGCTGCTGATGAAACATCTTCGGTAGCTACCATTTTCAACATAAATTTGTTACAGTGGCCCATTACTCCTTGTGTGCTATCAGTAATAAAAATGAAGTTCTGTTAACGACGCCACAACAGGAAAGATGCCCTGTAGTCCACTGTAACAATTTTCAGTTGCTTATGGCTTCGAGCGTAACTGAAACAAGCAAAGATTTGTTTCGTCACCAGCCGTTGGTCTCAAATTAAAACAAAGCTTTTATAAGGTGTAAATTTTGATGGTGAGTCAACTTTTCAGTCTATTTGTTACGTAGTGTTAAACAGCTGAAAAATATTAAGCCAAGCGCTAGTATGCAAATCATGTAGTTGATAAAGTAGCTGACAAATTATCCTTGTTTTTAGCGACGTCTACTGAATGCTCCATTTGGATTTTTTTCCCCTCCCTAGATGGGTTTCGCAAAAGTGAGTTTCTTACTGAACAAAAGCATATGAGGCAGAATTGTGTCTATTTGTACTCAATTCTTTTGAGGTATTGTTAGTCCCAGCTCATTAGCTGCTACTCAAAATTGTGTTCCTCTGTACCTGGGGTTAAATGATAACCACACGCAATTTTTTTCGCGCTCCATTCTTAGTAACAGACTCTTTATGGGAGCAAGCACAGACCCTAAGATGAGGACTTCGACACGTTCTTTTAAGAGCATATGCACAATGGGGATAACTTTGGATAACTTAATGGTGTCTCAGTACATAGTGATTTTTACCACTTAACAGATTACGCTAGCTCTCCATAGACTGTCGAACTTCGGCGTCATGTCTGCGAATACTAGTCCCATCTTTACACTTCTGAACAGTGTTTCCAAGTTACTTACTGAGTACAAAACACATTAGGAACTCTAATAATCGCGCTTGTTGTGCAGTGAAGCGTAATGGAGCCATATTGTTGTTAAACATTATGCTTACTGTGAATTGTAGGAGACGTAGTAGAATCGATGCATCCTATGTTGTTTTTTTTTTGTTTTAGCCCAACAATGACTATGAATTCTGTGCTCAGATTTGGGTTCTTTGTTTTCATAATGTCTGAAGAAAACTGAGAAAGCACAAGACGTCAAAAATATTATAAAACACCAATTATTTTTTCTTCAGAGTCGGAGATAACAATATTAAACCATGTTAGTGATTTCTGCAGCAACTAAATGGTCAGAAAGCTAGAAATTTGAGCTGATGACTTGTTCCAGCTGAAAAGAATTGTACTCATCATCCTTAGTATCAGCTAATTGCCAATCTCCGTTGTATTGTTTCAGCTTATGATTTTTAATGCGCGTAAAAAAAAATTGGCTTGCACAATGGTGAATAAACTCCAGTTGTTAGATTTTTGCGGGATAGACGGTATGGGGCTTTATAAGAGACCGCAACAAGTCACATTTATTTGTTGTCTTAGTAAAGTTATTTTAATTATGCAACGACCTCATCATGCAGAAATGGCAATGTACAAAAATATAACAATTTTAATGGAGAAAGAGGCGCAACACATTTTTTGTCGTCTGCATGAATCTCACAAAGTACTCTACCAACTTACTGCCTGTGTAAAAAAAATAAATAAATAAAATAAAAAAGCATGTTGTTAGTGTGCTTAACGAGATCCAGAAGGCTGACAACAAAATCCAGAGAGTCAAAGTGATGGAAGGAGGAGGAAACGCTAAAGAGGACAACTAATTTTCATGAACACAGCAGCCCACAGCTCTCGCCGAAACTAAACACTACTTCTTCTCCTTCTTCCTAATTGTCGCATTGGCCTGGGAGACCATACACCTTCCCTACATTCCTCCACCAGTCGTTTCTGTTCGTGGCTTTCGTGATCAGTTCTCCTATTCTCAGGCCCGTCATCTCCGTATCCCTGCTGACGTCATCATTCCATCCTTTCCGTGGCCTTCCTCGGCCCCTGCTGCCTTCCACGGATCCTCAGAATGCTACTCGCGGTAGTCTTTCTTGTTCTATCCTGTGTTCTGTCCACACAGTTTCCTTTTCTTGATATTCCGGCCAATATCAGCTTTTGAATATAGGTTTGCCAGTTCGTGTCTTTTTTAGTGTCCTCCTTTCCTGTGACTGGGCGACCCTCTTGGTGCCAAATGTTTTCCTTAATACCTTTCCGTCGAAGGCTAACAGTTTTTGCTCATGTATTTTCTTTAATGTGTGGATTTCAGACCCATATACATCTACCGGGAGAATTACCCTCCGGTAAGTCTGATTTTAAAACTCCTCTGAATTGCCTTGCTGCACACAACGTCTCGTAAGCCAAAATATGCTCTATTTGCCGTGCGATCCTTGCCTTAATCTCAGTTTCCATTCTATTCTGTTCGCTTAAAATGCTTCTCAAATATTTGAATATTTATGTTCTTTTAAAAATGACTTTATCATCTATCAGTGGGGTAAAATCATTTGGTGCCTCGCCCAAGACAATGTACTCAGTTTTCTCCTAATTAATTTGTAACCCTGCTTTCAGTGTCATATTTCTGTAAGAACTTGTCGCGAGCTGGAAGCCCTCTTTGCTACCGCTTACTAGAACAAGATGGTTCGCAATGTAAACTGACTTATTGTGTTAGTACCCAGTCCTCTTGCATCTGGGTTCAATTTTTGTTGTTGTTCTTGTCTATTACTCTTAAATTAAAACGTATTGGCGATAAAGCATCTCCTTTCCTAAGACCATATCTGACTGTAAATTGATCTGACATTCCTATGTTTTTTACTCTGCAATAAGCTATCTCCAAACGCATCTGTACTGGACATATTAACTTTTGTGAAAACAAACTCTTTCAAAACACTGGTGATGGTGACCCTATGTATGATGTCATAAGCTTTTTTTGAAGCCAAGAAAAACCAAATGAATATCAGCGTTATGTTCCCAACCTTGCTTGATTATTTGTCTAAGCGTAAAAAGGTGATGTATGATTGATCTGTTCCATCTGAAACCACACTGATAGTCCCCCTATAAGCCTTTTGCATTTGAGATAACTCTCTTCAGTAAACGCTCAGATAGAATTTTGTAGCTTACATTGAGTGCAATACATTTATCATCATATATCATACAGACTAAAAACGGCTACATTAAAATATGTATATTTAAGGTAAACGTTTTTGTATTGCTATATTTGCCTAAAGACGAGGTCACACCTCAAAAGATGTTGCTGAACGAAAATAATTTTAGCAAGTTTACGTGGATTGTTCATTTTTAACTACAGAAGACGAACTATTGGTTCACTTTATTACATAAATAAATAAAAGATTGACAAACTTAATTAACACTTCTTTGCCACTGAATAATTTACAATTTTCATTGACTGTGCAAGCATCCCTTGATACACGAATTAACAAACTATTCTCTTGCAGTACAGTATTCGATATTTGCAACAGTAAAGTTCATCAGAAACTTTAACTATGTTGACTGCTGTGACTGAGATCTCGAACTGGGCAGAGCTCTTGCAGGGTCGCAACTATATTGCCCTCGGCGTGAGGGCGCTGCTGTACTGAGAGGGGAAGCTTGATCTCGAGGAACGCCTCCCATACGTAGTTGCGGATTGCAGCGAACCCTCTCTGTCTGTGGTATTGATTCACGTAGCCTACTTTGGTGTGGCACCACAATCTCTAGACGACAGCACAATCGCGAAGAAGTCTCTCTAAAACTTGATTTTTCGGCCTCTTTAGACCTTTCATTCCAGTACACACCTCAAAAATGGAATTGTCTCTATCGCACGTCCTATTTTATCCGTTAGCATTAAAGATGGTAAATACCAATCGAGCAGAGAGTACAACAAAAATTGTACTCGAAAATCTTAACTCTGTTGCAAACAGTTCCGTACCGAAATGGTGGCAATCCAGGCGCCCGCGAAGGGCACGGAGAACACAGATAACGTAGAAACTGACCGGAAGAAACGCGGTTTGAGATTTAAGAACGAGAGATTAGTTCTCCTACCGCACGTGTACTTTTCTTTTGCCCACGCCGCGAAGCCATTTCCTCGGCCTGGGCTGTAAGCGCTCTCTGTGATCCGTCTCATTTCTACAGTACCATTTCATCCAAGAAGTATCATAAAGAAACGACTACTACCGATCAGACATTCTTCGCTGACATGGTTGATATGGCAACAGTCACCTTGGTTCACCAAACTGCCACCTTTACAGCTCACTGTTCTTAAACAGTGGAGTCCTTGCTGCTACTTTGCTACAGTACTGTAGGATGCCAAAAGTCAACGAGCGAGTGCTGGAGCAAACATACTATTTGATCGAAAGCTTCCAATTTTTGCCGATTTCTGTCGTCGACTGATGACTGCATCAGGAGGAAGCAATTAGAAAAGGGGGGCTTGAGGGTGGGGGCAGATACGTAGTTTATTTGCCCCCTCCAGCTAGCACTCTTGCTGTTCCCAAGTTACGGTTGATACGAGCTGCTGTGTAAATGAAAAATAATTCTATGGTTAATGAACAATGTTACGGGAGTAGATGTTAGTTGTTATTCCTATAGACAGCCCTACTCCGTTCATCTAAGCTGAACCCTGGAATAAACAAACATATGCTCTACCGTTGGCCATCTGCTCCAACGTCAAGCATCTGGTGTAACACAGTTGGAGTAGGCAGTGCTCACGTATGAGGCGTGTTGCTGTTATCCTAGCGGGAATGAAACTTTGACACAAGCTGAAGTAATGCGGTAAACGGTTAACCCATGAAGTTCTTCTATAAAATCTCACTGGGTATTTTCTTTCCTTGTGCCCGGCAGTTATGTTCATATCTACTTGCTTAAAAAATTATGAAATCAGCAAAATGTTCATAGAAAAGATTGCAGAAGATTATTTTATTGAATGGGAGTGGGAATGGGGTTGGCGCAGCTTCCGCAATTCTGCCAGGGGCGCAGCATCAACTCGGTACGGCTCTGGTTGCAAACAGCGCACTGTATAGACTTTGCTATTGCAGAAACACGATGTCAGCCCTCAGAAAGCAGCTTTTCTTATAGACTCTCTTGTTGGCTCGGTGGCGTGCAGTAAACTGCAAGCTATCGTGAATCCACTGCCGCTACTACTACTACTACCACCACTACCACCACGTGGCACCTCTCCACATCTTAAGGCAGCAGAGCAAGACTACGTGCCCGCCTAGCGAGTCGGCCACCCGCCTAGCGTGGTTGGCCGGCATCTGTCGCCGCACTGTCGGCAACTTCGTTATCGACCCGTGGCCGTTCATTGCGGCTGTCCTGCTGCTTAACGGAAGGCTCCAGAACAAAACTACTGTATTGCGTCTCGGTGACAACCAGAGGAATTACTTCAAGCTTCAGGTGTGAACGTAACGTTGTGTTACGTGCTATGTCGTCCACGGTGAATAGCATTGTATAGGAATTGTCTCCTGCTTACCGGCAAAATAACGGCGATGAAAAATTTTTAACCACTGGGTTTCGAACTGGCTGTCCACAAGTAGAGCACCAGAGCATAAGTGTTACTTGGCGACCGCAGCTAAGTACCCAGGCGGATGCAAAAAGAAGTAAAATATAATAGTGGAGCCAGGCAGCGTTGAGCAGTGAGTGCGGTGCAGTTTCTCCTTTACAATGACTGAATTGGGAATTGTTCGAAGCCGAACCCTCAGCCCGTGAAGTCACGGCGATGGCCTTCTTGGACTCTGTAGGGATTATTCTGTTTTATGTTCTCCCTCATGGTGGAAGATCAAATCTGTAGTGTAATGTGCTACCCTCAGAATATTGAAGAAAAGTCTTTAGTATTTTCGTCGCCACAACAATGCAAACGAACTTTTCCTTCCCTATGGCTAGGCCCCACACAAGTCTGTACACCCGAGAGGGGCTCATGAAACTTCATTGGACTGTTCTTCCTTGTCCACCCTACTGCCCGGATCTCGTACCTTCTGACTTCCATCTGTTTGGCGCAAAGAAGTATACATTCCGCGGGAAGCAGTACGTGGATGATGGGGAGGTTATTCATGCAACAAGACGTTGGCGCCGCCGTCGACCAGTAGCGTGATACCATTCGAGCAGACAGACCGCCCTGCCTCCCCGCCCCCTCCCCCCTCCACAGTATAGTGACTTAAGGCCGTCGCATTGAATGGAGATTATATTAAAAAATAGGGTTTTGTAGCCAAAAGAGTGGAGAATAATATGACGTATTGGAGTCCTGAAGAAAACCAACCTGCTTTCAGAAAAAAGTGTTGCATTACACATTGATTGCTCCTTGTAGTTACATATTAGAGAATATTCCATCACCCATTGACTGAGTTAATATTTGAACTTACGTATTATGTGCACGATATAGCTTGGCGCTTTTCTGGGAGAGTAGGAGTCGATGAAAGGTGAATGAATTTGAATCCGCACGGAACCGTAACTACTAAACCATACAACCGTAACTACTAAACAATACAACGCGCCGTAGCACTGTACTAGGCACTGTGATTGCAGTGTTGATTCCAGCGTGCCGCCTGCCCTGGGAGAAAGAGGCGGGACTTACTTTCCCTGCACATGTGTTTCATCCTCAGCACAAAGTTTGTGACAGTCTTGTGGAGTCACTTGTGCTGAGGTGGAATGTGTTGACATTTCTGCGAAGCACAAAAAACTCCCGGTAGTTCTTAATTTTCACATTCTTTGGTTTCACCAACTTGCAACCAAACTGTCACGCTGCAACCTAATGCAGACCTCTTCTGAAGACGGGGAAACCTGCCTGAAACTGGCAGAGGCAAAATAAATCTTCATAAAAGGTGACTGGTAGCTTTCAACCTTTCAATGTACAACACATCCAATTCCTAGTAAAATGTGTCGCAAATTACAATAGGCTGTGCTTCACTTCCAGACAAGAAACAAATTTGTAGTGTGCCTGTATGCTACTCGAGAAAAGCCTCAGCAAGAGCCCCAGGCTTCTTAGAAGTCTATCTCACTCTACACAAGGGTTGCAACCCCGTGGCAGCCGATCGCATGCTTACGCTTCTAGCGTCCACTACAAAAGGATTAAGGTAAATTTTGGTTATAGTACGTAGTGACTGCTCGTAATTCTATCGTGAGGTGGTCTGATGCCGATCGGTCCCAATTCCTTATGTGAATCTCACTGCCGTACTACAAATGACTCAACTTCTGCTGTATAGCTTTCGATTTATCGTTGCGACTCCCCCGATAAGCCTTGGAACTGACGCGCGGATAAGACATAAGTGTACAGCGTCAGAAGCGCCAGGATTTAGGATGACGTGGGGGAGAGTAGCCCCTGGGGGACGTCGTCCGCGCTGTGCGCTCGTATAAGGTAAACCGTGCTGGCCGCCTCGTCGCTCCCTCGTGCCCGGCGCCCACGGACGGCGGCGGGAGGGGCCTGGCTGCCGAATTTATCGCCGCTTTGTACGGAGAGCGGCGCCGCTTTTTGTGGCTGCCAGCTTTTGATGGCGTGCACCAGCCCGAGGGGACCAGACTCTGCCCGGCACTTTGTCCCGAAGCGGGCAGGCAGCGCGGAACTGTCATCCGCCTTCCTTCTGCCCGCGGTGCTTCTATACAAAACAGCCCCCGCTTTTGTCACCGAAGGACGCGAAGTGTGTCGCGACTCAGTACTAGGACAAGTGTAACAGAAGGGACTTGGTGCTGGAGACTAGTATGTGCACACGTGGTATAATGATCACGTGCCACGCGCTCTGGTAGCTGGGATCGTTTCTCCCGTTGAATCAGGAAACAGACACACCGCACTGTATTCGGTGGCGGTTAGCTGCACTGCACGCAGAACAGATAAATAGACGATTCGATGCATAATCTAACTTCTCTGATTATCTCGTCGTGGTCGAACCGGGATATCTGTAGAAAAAAAAATTGCAATGCCTTTTTTGTTAGGAAGAACGAGTTCCATGCATGCATGTCCGAAGGAAAAAAAATTGTATCGTCCTTTTGAACAGCACAGGTACTGTAATATCGTATTTATTTCAATTAAAATGCCCCCCTCCCCCCATCTTACAGGAATTACACAATGTGTATACGAGTGCAGGTTGTGGCGTAGAAACGGCCACATGTGGAAATTTGGGTCTGGGCGTGAGTCGTGCACGGATAGACAAAGCGGTTAAGGCGACAGCTCGCGTAGAGCGGGATATCCGGGTTCGAGTCCCGGTTCGGCGCATATTTTCACTGTCGTTATTCCATTATACAGCTGATGTTTACTCGCAACTGCGAATACATTTAATGCGTTAAAAAGCGTATTTAATGTTTTGAGAGATTGTGGCACAGACCAAACCAAAACAATATCCAGTACGCATAGGTCCTAAAATGATTACCTTAACAGCTGTGAGCTGTTCATCTTCACTGCTGTGAAGTACATCTCTTCTGTTATTACGAGCGACCTACTGAAAGCAGTAAACAAATGGGGAACACTACTCTTTTATTGTCCATGAATACAACATGCAGTAAACAAGTGTTAGTGTTGTTACTATAAACCATATTAACGGTTTTGTGTAAATGCTGCGCGTAAATTAGTTGTGATGGAACCGTGTCGTGTTCCGATAAGTTTTTGAAATGCTTTTACATTGTAATTTTATCTTAGCACATACCAGCTTCATGGAAACAAGTTATTTCACATGCAAAATGGCGACCATGATCTTCTGATATGATCTGGCAGATGGCAGAAACCGTCCAGACCGACCCCGTGTACTGAAAATATCCGGAACGCAGGGCACCATCTACATATTAGTTGACCACAATATTATTGCACCTGGGCGTGATACCGCTTCGGTCGGCTTGTCGTAAGTTTTTATCGTGGTATTTGAGGAAGACACGCGGAACCAGCTGATAGCTCATGCACAACTGTCTTGAAATCATTCACAACGCGATTTATTTGCCTTATTCACCTCTGTAATAGTTTAGTGCAACGCCCTTGCATGTTTACGTTAGCCACCACGGGAGGCCAAGTGCAAAAATATCTTGGTCCGGTAGCAATTATTCAGCAGTCTTTCCCGGCGACTTGCAAACTGACTCCAACAAAGGCAGATCGTGGCAGACATCCCATCATTCTTACTCGTGTTATGGGGGAACGAGTATTTCAACGCTGGAAGAAGACGCTGACACTAGTATATGTACAATTTCAGAAGTTGTCGGGGTCAGTCATTCCCTAGTCTGCGGGTCCTAAATGATCCCATGTCATGAACAACATCGAAAATCCTGCGTCTTTTTATTGTACTATTGAGGATTTTCGATGTAAATAAGACGAAACAAGTTCTTAGGAAGTTGTTTACGATATTCTAATTATTTGTTAGATCCATTCACACTAAAATCAGTTTTTTTTCTTTTTCCTTACATCGTGTTTCGTTGTAGGGTGCCACCACACCAAGCAGCTTCCCCACATTCAGCGAATATTACATGTACAGCCTAACGCAGTTTAAATGTGAACATCCGTCTGAGGATGAGATTGTCGGCTCGAAACCTACAGCGGCGATGTTTGCTCCTATTAAATAGCATTATTAACGGTGACTTGATGTTTTCACTTCATTGTAAGATTTATCTTTTTCTTCCGTAGGTGTGCTTAGTTGCTAGAGGACGGCCTGGACAAGGCAGACACTGGTTCAGAAATAGGAGGAATCTGCAGCCAGTCAAGCGTCTCAGGAGAGATTTTCTCTTTAAAGCAATGTCTTCGGAAATCTCTCAGGCTCTTATTTTGTTTGTTTAGTATCTTGATTATTTTACGCTAGTCGCAGCGCTAGCGTAGTAAGGCAAGAAGAAAGGAGAGGAATCCAGCTGTGACATTATGAATGCTCTGCCCCAATAGCAAACTGCAGCGATTTCTACGGAAACCATGGAAAACGTAGTTCATCTTGCTCGATGTATGGTTACACACATGGCGTTGCATGGCTGAGTGTTCTTGGTTACCAATACTGGACATTTTCTGTCCTTCCCAAACGCTACGATGGTGGCAGTAGATTATTGCATTGTCTTCCTAGAATACAAGTTGTCTAAATCCACGGAACGAGTTTTCTCAACATTGTCGCCCTTCTTCGAAAGATTCCTGTATAAATTCGCGGGGCATCTCTTTTGCACTTTCGTATGTGCTCTATCGATCTGTTACGGTTCTAGATAGCAGCGCTTCTCTGAGTTCGTTCAATGGCTGCTGTCATGCCTACTTCGTAACAACTCCTAACTCCGAAGAGTGCTCCAGGATAGGCCGTACAAGCGTCTTCCTGCCGCTGGTGAGTATGCATCAACTGGTTCCTTCATGACGAGTCTTGTGCGTCCCTCAACTAGAACGTTCCGTCATGAGCCTGCCGTATCGGGGACGTGGGACGAGAGCAGCCGTGGCAGCAGTCGCGTCCACGGCCCCGCAGTAAATTCACCACCACGCCCCATTCTGTAACGGAATCCGTTGCGCATGCATGTTACTCCTCATGACTGCGAAGGCGGCTCTTCAATTTGCGAAAGTAGATACTGTATCGCGCTGCTTGCGGACCTGCGGGTAGGGGATACCAAGAGTATGAAGCGCCGTAACGACTCAAATGTACTGGATTCGTGCATGAACCGTGTTTTATGGGGGCGCATGGGAAAAAAAGCGGAAGTGTACTAACGGACGATGCAATTCCGTAATTCCAAAGCTAGTGATGTGGCTCAGTGGTAAACGATTGCAGTTGTATTGAGCAAGAGCAGGCTTTAAATACTGTTGTCCCTTCCGATCGGCCACTGCGGGAGGGCTTTGGAACGTCAGGTGCACTTAACGTGTCAAGCAAGTCATCGACTTCAACCAGCATAAACATGTACAAATACGCATTCGCATACACTAGGATACATATTTTTTGTCTGGAACAGAATGAGAAAAATAGTTCCCGTCCATTGTTTCTGACAAAGATTTTTTGGGAGGGGGTGGGGATCCCTTTGTTGTAGTACAAATGTCGGAATCGGAAATCCCCTCCCAACTGGGACTGTGATTGGATAAGAGGTTCCTGACTCTTGAGTGGGTCACTCACTACTCGAACATCCCACTCTGCCTATAAGGGTTAGAAATGAAAAGTAATTTTAAGAAAAAAAGTCAGATTTCGATGTGCCGTGTTTTTCCTAGCTCACTTGCGTAGAACGCCAGGATACTTCCTTAATCTTTTCCATTTGTATTTTGTTGCGAACCTTGAGCTTACCAGCAGTTGTTCATAGGTGGGGAAATGAAGTTGACGGCTGTCTGACTCTCTTAGCTCAACGATGTCTTCTCTTGTCTGCGATTTTTTCAATCAATTCTGTCTTCGGTAAAGTAGCCTCTAATTACGCCTTAAAATTCAGGGCTAGGTTTATAGTACGCCAAGAAAGGCCTAAACCCATTTCTTCCAAGTGTTGCGTGAACCCAACAAGAAGTTTTCGGTAGTTTATTTGTTTCACGAAGTTTTCGACTAATTGTGAAACATAAAAGGCACTGGCAGAGAACTTACGAATGCCTTTTAACACATGCAAGCGTAGTTTTGTATAGTAAGTTTATTCTGACTTCGTTTTGTGAAGTTATACTTCGTGCTGCATGTGCGCCACAATGGGAAGAAATGGGTGAATTTCTTCTGATGAGTCATCTGTCCGAAAGCACCATATAGAATCTTCTATTTGCGAAAACAACTTCTGTATTTTTCCTGCTGCATACACATTTGTTGTGATCGCTATTTTTACGAATCTAGTCCTCCGAACTGGAGACATTAGAGTGCCATTGTTTGCAGAACAAGATTCACGCTTCCTCAGATTACTGCAACTTGATAAGATCACCGTCACGATAAAGCTTCCTCCCGCATATCACACACTACAACTTGTTGTCGTCACATCATTATTCGCAGCCAGCTTCAGATTTGCCGTCACGTACATCACTGCAAACAAGAGGAGATTAATGTTGCTCACTCTCAAATTCCTCTTCATCCTCAGCGTCAACAAAAATCATATCGCAGTAACACACCTGCCTACCGACTTCACATAACCAAAAACCGCTCCAAGAGGACAAAATCATTTTCGCTCGTCTGAGAATAGGAGCTTAGTACTTATAAGTAAGAATGTGATCTGGGGTGACACCTTGCGCTATCTGATGGCCATAGTCGGTACTACATGAATAAGCACGCTGACTGCCCACGACAGTAGCAAAGAAAAAAGCATGTCCAATTTCATCAGACATTAGAGACGAAGCGGAAAATCAGTATGTCGGCCGAGGTCCGACAGCGGAGCGGAATGGATTGAATGAAGTCACGACTTATCTCCACCACTTATCTATGTCTAATGTGTGCCTGTGCTCAGTCTCTAACGACCTCGACATCGGCGGGACGTTTCTTCTAGAAACGCTGAACAGTTAGCCAAGCTTAGCTATCGCATCCGACTAGCGGATTACGAGTAACCGCGTCAGGGTTCACAGAGCAAGACAAACGGCTGTGAGGCAGGTCTCTGGTCATCTTTCTTCCAATTGGCAACCAGTTTCTAACCGTGTGAAGAATTCGCCACCGTCAGAATTCGAACCAGCTAACCTGTACTGTCGCCTACAGAGTCGGTTCAGTAGCATGGTCAAGTTCTCATGGGAAATTGAAGAAATATGAAAAAAAAACTCCTGTAACATACGCACTGAGGTGACAAATCATGGGATACCTCCAAACACCGCGTCGGACCTCCTTTTGTCGGGCGCAGTGCAGCAACTCGCCATGGCATGAACTCAACAAGCCGTTGGAAGTTCCCTGCAGAAATATTGAGCTATGCTGCCTCTTTAGTCGTCTATAACTGCGAAAGTGTTGCCGGTGTAGGATTTTGTGCACGAACTGTCTCATAAATGTTAGATGGGATTCATATCGAGCGATATCGATAACCAAATCATTCGTTCCAATTGTCCAGAATGTTCTTCAAACCAATCGCGAACAATTGTGGTCCGCTGACAAAGCGCATTTTCATCCACAAAAATTCAATCGTTGTTTCGGAACATGAAGTCCGTGAACGGCTGCATGTGACATCCAAGTAGCCGAATATAACGAAGATCCAGTCCATTCCATGTAAACACAGCCCATGCCCTTACGGAGCCACCACCAGCGTCCACGGCGCGTTGCTGACACTTGGGACCGTGACTTCGTGGGGTCTGCACCACACTCGAACCCTACTGTGAACTCTTACCAATGGAAATCGGGACTCATCTGGCCAGGCCATTGTTTTCCAGCCGTCTAGGCTTGTCAGTCAGCAATGACAACTCGAACCAAACGCCGCTGCTCTAGATTGTCAAGTGAGAGCCGTCGGCCAATGCATTATCCGTGGTGAGAGGTAATACCGGAAATTTAGTATTCACGGCACCTTCTTGACACTGTGGATCTCGGAATGTTGAACTGCCTAACAGTTTCGGAAGTGGAATGTCTCATGCGTCTAGCTCCAACTACAATTTCGCGTTCAAAGTCTGTTAATTCCCGTCGTGCAGTCATAATCACATCGGAAACCATTCCACAAGAATCACCTGAGTACAAATGGCAGCTCCGCCAATGCGCTGCCGTTTTATACCTTGTGTACGCGATACTACCGCCATCTGAACATGTGCATATCGCTATCCCATGACTTTCTTCACCTCAGTGCATTCATAAACTGCTATAAAGAAGAAACTTTTGCTGCCATGAATACACAGGAATGCAGTTCAACTTCTTTCCGGTTGTTTTGATCAGTGCCACGAAACATTTACAGAAATACTCGGTGAGGTTAGTTTGGAGTCTTTGCAAGGAAGAACACAATCTTCTCCCGAGCAGTTATTGACAACCAGCGTTCGCAACAGACTCGAGAGCGATTCTACTAGCTTCATCGTTTATTTTACGTAAGGACGACGTAAGGGAGACCATAGTTCGTACGGAGACACATAGGCATCCATTTCTCACTCGCTACATTAGCGATTGGAACAGGAAACTGGAAGTGGCAAACAGTATCCTCCACCATGTACTGTACAGTTGCGTGCGGAGTGTATAGACACGCGCAGATATAGACGCATCTGTGAAATAGTTTTCTCTTTCGGCTTCTACTCGTCTAAAAAACATTATGACGCACATCTGGCGGATGTTCGTACAGCGCTAATGAAAGCGATATAACTGTTCTTAAAGGAGGCCCGAACGATGGAGGTAAAGTCTGTGCAAGTATTAGCTGTTGATTGCAGTTCCTTAACAAGTACTAAGCAGCTAGCAGGTCTTCTACCTCTGCCGACGTCGTCAGCGGCTTCCATTTACAGCTGCACCAGCTCTCCGTCAGGATAATAGAGGTTATTGACCACGACAGTTTACTCTCTGCAGAAATTACGCTCGCAGCTTGCTGCGAACAAAGCACGACGTTCGCAGTCGTCTTGGATAACTAACGCCTTCTTTACACAGTTATATTCTTTTAACTGCATATGAAGACTATGTGATTTGTGTCTTCCGTTACTGCAGCAGTTTTCTCGAATAAAAAGTAGCTGTTTCGTTGATACGGATGGAAAATATCCATGGGAGAAGTAAAACAACATAGTCGGACTTCCACACTTCCCTTTCTTCACAACACTTCACGTAAATAACCGTACACAAAATAAGCTCCTTTAATATTCCACTAATTAATGCGTTCATATTGTTCACATTTATACTGCACCTTTGACGAACAGTTATTTTTGACACTGGATTTCCCTTTACCATTTCATTTACCGTCTGTTTACTGACAGACCTTTACGGTAAACTAACTTTTGCTGCCACACAAAGTGCCGTTGGGCCTAAGTGTACTTCATCCCTGTGCAATCTCAATCACCTCCTGCTGTTACACAGCTGAACATATCCAAGGCGCAGCGTTTGGATTCATGTAGACCATTCTTTCTGTACATTGCAGTATTAATAAGAATATTTCAGAAACGCCTTTCGAATTTTGTATGTACTATAGCGGAGCGGTCATAAAAGATGACGTCTGCAGCCCTTGGAGGTTGTTCTCAGACGAGGAAGTTGTGTACAACGAAGTGACACGGGTAGAAACTTACTGCGGAATGCAAAGCGTCTTTCAGATGATTAGCGCCAGATGCAAAGATCGGCAGATAAATCGAAAAGTAAAGTATGTGGGCAAATAGACGAAGAGAACTTTTAGCGCGCGATTCTGTGATTTGGGATCAGTCACAACACTAAAGTGTGTAGGAGTTTGTTTGGAGCCATTTGAGATGGAATGCCCACACTAATCTAGACGTAGGGAAGGCGAATGCGAGACCAAGCTTTGTTGGAAGAATTTAGAGGCGGCGTAATTCACGCACGGAAGACGGCGCTTACATACCTCTTCCCCGATTAGTTCTTCAGTATCGTTCGAAGACTTGAAGACTTGACTCGTTGGATTAATGGAAGACATTGTAAAAATTCAGATAAGAGCTAAAAGATTCATCAAGGGTATGTTTAGTTAGCGTGCGGGTGTCAGGGAAGTGCTCCGCAAACTTCAGTGGGAGACGGCTACGAAGTCGTTCGCGAAGGAGTCTTTGGAATAACTTTCCATGTCAAATACGGATAAAATCCCACGCTTTCGGTAACTGCCTCCATCATCGTCTTCACGGGACTGTCGTCAAACTGACGAGGTTCCCAATTTTATGCCAGAGGTTAGCATCTGATTAGCTGCATTACTTCGTGATGACGTCCCAGAGATGGCACGTACTGACGTGTCGCCCTCGACGTCCATAGATTAAGCTCGCGCTTACTGTCCAGCGTCACTTTCAGTACCAACTCTAGCGGTAAACGATGTGGCGTCATCGTTCTTTATCAAGTACACGCTTCCATGCATTGAAAAGTGCCTGTATGGTACCTGTTGAAGTTCTTAGCACACAATTTAATTTCCACGGCTTTCCTAAGCAGAGGTTCCCAATAGTTCGAAACTTTGGCAAGAATTCTCGTACATTCCAACGTAATATTGTGTTTATTCAACAGGCTGTACTCGGCCACGGCTGATTTTTAAAGACTCTGTATTTAAGATAACGTTGGTCAACTCAGTGATTGGCAACAGTCCGTACAGACTGCTCCGTGTAACGCTTGCCACACTCACAGGGATATTATTAGTTCTTGGTATTTTCAAGTCGAGACCATAGTGGGTCGCAACATTTTTTTTTTTTTTTTTTTAATTTTCATCGGCGGGTGGAAGGCCAGTCTGATCCCGGCACTGCCTAGGACTCTACCTATTTTAATAAAAGTTGCACCGCAGAATGAAAGCCGCATTCTGTTGGTCCTTTTGCTTTGTCGAACGGAATCGTGTCTTGCTTTCCTTGACAGAATTGATCTAATACCATGGACTGAATGAATACCACCTCCTTCGGAACACCGTCGTTAGATGATTAATCTCGGAGCCGAAGTGGTCCCTGTCCGAAATAGCCCTGGCTCTGTGTCTTATGGTGTTCAGTATAGCATTGTTCTGTGCTGGATGATCAGATACAGATGTCTATGCGTCGGTTTTCGATACACAGAATGTTCAAGTCTTCCATCTGCTGTCCGTTCGACCAACACGAGTAAGAAAGGCAACTTTGCGTTCTCCATCTCCGCCGTAAATCTTACCTTTGGTCGTACACTGTTCATATGGACGATAAACTACTGCAGCGCCACACTGCCGTGCGATCAGATTAAAAATATAAAAAATGAAGTAGAATGTACAGAGGGAGGCACTGCTCAGTCTCGTTCTTGGAAATTCTAAATTGAAAAAGGATCAGCTACGCCTGATGACAGTGGCGAACTCTTGGCTGGTCCATCAGTCATTTCACAATTACGTCGAGGTGTGCCAAAATAATTTTAGAATTTCAGGGGAGACATGAGCGGCCAGAAGGCCTAACGTCTCTTCTACTGGTACTTTTCGTAGAAAGGGAGCCCACACCGAGAATGACCACGATTTAACTTGGTCCTGTGCTCATCTATTAGGTGACATCTACAAACATTTGTGAATTCTTAATATGGTGTCTGCAGTGGCCGACTATAGGCGGCATCATTTAGTTTAATACTTTGCCGCCCTATATGTAGGAGAGCCGATAGTACTCAATATTGGCCGAAGGAGTATTTGTGTATTTTAGGGAAACAATACAACCCAGTGGCGAAGGTGCTCCTGACCCCTTAGCCTGGGGAACTATTACTGTTACAGATCAGAAGAAGTGCATCGCAGAGAGTTTGGCTCACAAAATTCCGAGAGTCCACGTTCCATGCATCTCGCGTAATGTTTGCGACATCAAAAGTAAACAAAATTTTGGGCCTTTAAGGAGGGGTGCCACATCATCTGCTTCTGGTGCGAATGATGGAAGTTGGGTTGCCTGTCTTAAAATATATAAAATGCTTTTCAGGACAGTTTTGCTCTCCTTCTGTACGAATGTATGAAATACGTTAACACCGAGTATAAGTTTAAATTTTCGGAAGTCTGGAAACTAGCCGTGAACGTACGTGTAACGTGGAAAATAAAGACAAGATAAACCATATATAACTGGTCAGAAAAAGATAGTAGAAGCTTTTGAAAAGTAGCGCTGTAGAAAAGTGCTGAATATTGGATAGGTAAGTCTTATTACTAATGAGGGAATTCGGAATCGAACTGCGGAGAAAAATTATTTATGGCACATCTCGAGGAAAGAAAACACACAACACATACTAAGTCATCAACGAAACAATTATTTTGCTATGGAGGAATATTTGTGGGGTAAAAGCTGTAGACGGATACCAAGGCTGAACAGTATGCAGATTCAGATGGATATACACTGACGTGACAAATGTCATGGGATATCTCCTAATATTGTATTGGACATTCTTTGGCGCGGCGTGGTGCAGCAACTCGATGTGGCATAGACTTAAAAGTCGTTGGAAGTTCCCTGCAGAAATGTTGAGCCATGTTCCCTCCATAATCACGAAATTGTTGCCGTTGCAGGAACTCTCGATTATGTCCCATAAATATTCGATGGGATCCGTGTCGAGCGATCTGGATGACCAAATCATTCCCTCGGATTATCCAGAATGTTCTTTAGACCAATCGCGTACAATTTTGACGAGGTGATATGGCGCATTGTAATCCATTCGATCGTTTTTTGGGAATATGCAGCCCGTGACTGCAAGTGGTCTCCAAGTAGGCGAACATGACCATATCCAGTCCATGGTCAGACCAGCTGGAGCGAACGACCAAGGCCATTCCATGTGAACACTGGTCACATGGATCCATGGTTTCGTGGAGTCTGCATCACACTCGAACCCTACCATTAGCTCTTACCAACCGAAAATGGTACTCATCTGACTAGCCGAAGTTTTCCGGGCGTCTAGGGTCCAACCAATATGGTCACTAGTCCAGAAGAGGCGCTGCAGGCGATCTCGTGCTGTTAGCATAGGCACTTGAGTCGATCGTCTGCTGCCGTAGCCCATTAATGCTAAATTTTGCCGCACCGTCCTAATGGATATGTTGGTCGTTCTTCCCATATTGATTTCTACTGTATTTCATGAAGTGTTGCTTGTCTGTTAGCACTGACAACTCTACGCAAATGCCACCGCTCTCGGTCGTTAAGTGAAGGCCATCGGCCACTGTGTTGTCTGTGGTTAGAGGTAATACCTTAAATATGGCATTTTCGGCGCCCTCTTGACACTGTCGACATTCTGATATTGAATTGCCTATCGATTTAGGAAACGGAATGTCCCACGGGTCTAGTTCCTACTACTAGTCTGCGTTCAAAGACTGTAAATTCCCGTCGTGCGGCCGTAATCCCGTGGGAAATATTTCCACATAAATCGCCTGAGTACAAGTGACAGCTCCGCCAACGCGCTGCTCTTTTATATCTACTGTACGCGATATTACCGCCATCTGTATATGTCCATATCGCTATCCCGTGACTTTTGAGGCCTCAGTATAGACTGAAGTAGCTTTGGGGAGCAAAAGTGATTTTCAGAGGATAGAGCAGCGTGGAGAGCTGTGTTGGGCTCGAAGACATCAGTAATAACATCAAAAGTGGAGATGACGGCGTCGGAGACGAAGAAGAAGAAGAAGAAGAAGAAGGTGTAGGGCTACTGACAGTTTCTCTTCTGTCGTGCCATACGTGAATAGACTACAAGGATTAATAGTGTACTATGTATCCTCTGCTTCGTACCGTATAGGTGGCTTGCAGAGTATAGATATAGGGTATCATAGATCCCATGGCGTCCAGCATTAAGATATTGCGCGCATACTACACTACTGGCTATTAAAATTGCTACACCACGAAGACAACGTGCTACAGACGCGAAATTTAACCGACAGGAAGAAGATGCTGTGATATTCAAATGATTAGCTTTTCAGGGCATTCACACAAGGTTGGCAATGTCCTGACGTGAGAAAAGTTTCCAACCGATTTCTCATACACAAACAGCAGTTTACCGGCATTCCATGGTGAAACGTTGTTGTGATGGCTCGTGTCTTTGATAAAGGTCGGACTGTAGCCTATCGCGATTACGGTTTATCGTATCGCGACATCGCTGCTCGCGTTGGTCGAGATCCTATGACTGTTAGCGGAATATGGAATCGGTGAGTTCAGGAGGATAATGCGGAACGCCGTGCTGGATCCCAACGGCCTCGTATCACTAGCAGTCGAGATAACAGGCATCTTATCCGCATGGCCGTAACGGATCTTGCAGCCACGTCTCGATCCCTGAGTCAACAGATGGGGACGTTTGCAAGACGACAACCATCTGCACGAACAGTTCGAGAACGTTTGCAGCGGCATGGACTATCAGCTCGGAGACCATGGCTGCGGTTACCCTTGACGCTGCATCACAGACAGGAGCGCCTGCGACGGTGTACTCAACGACGAACTGGGGTGCACGAATGGCAAAACGTAATTTTTTCAGATGAATCCAGGTTCTGTTTACGGCATCATGATGGTCGCATCCGTGTTTGGCGACATCGCGGTGAACGCACATTGGAAGCGTGTATTCGTCATCGCCATACTGGCGTATCACCCGGCGTGATGGTATGGGGTGCCATTGCTTACACGTCTCGGTCACCTCTTGTCCGCATTGACGGCACTTTGAACAGTGGACGTTATATTTCGGATGTGTTATGACCCGTGGCTCTACCCTTCATTCGATCCCTGCGAAACCCTATATTTCAGCAGGATAATACACGACCGCATGTTTAAAGTCCTGTACGGGCCTTTCTGGATACAGAAAATGTTCGACTGCTGCCCTGGCCAGCACATTCTCCAGGTCTCTCACCAATTGAAAACGTCCGGTCAATGGTGGCCGAGCAACTGGCTCGTCACAATACGCCAGTCACCACTCTTGATGAACTGTGGTATCGTGTTGAAGCTGCATGGGCAGCTGTACCTGAACACGCCATCCAAACTCTGTTTGACTCAATGCCCAGGCATATCAAAGCCGTTATTACGGCTAGAGGTGGTTGTTCTGGGTACTGATTTCTCAGGATCTATGCACCCAAATTGCGTGAAAATGTAATCACATGTCAGTTCTAGTATAATATATTTGTCCAATGAATACCCGTTTATCATCTGCATTTGTTCTTGGTGTAGCAATTTTAATGGCTAGTAGTGTACTCGGAAGCAACTTGTGTACTTCCCACCAAAGAGAGCGTTGTGCCGTATACTATGTGATGGCGCTGCTGAGTGTGTCTTGCCCGTAAACTGCAGGCGGCGCTGCGCCGCGCGCTCCTCTGGCGTGATGCCACCGCCAGCCTCCGCGTGCAGCCTGCTGGCTGCTGCCCGCAGAGGCAGGTGTCGGTCAGCAACCTGCCGGGCACGCCCCATCAGGTTCTGGTGCCGCGTAACTGTACCTTATTGCAGCAGATAACAAAGCGCCCCCCCCCCCCCCAATCCCTCACGCCGCCAGTGGGGCACGGGGCCGCCGCAGGACCTGCGGGCGCTGTAACGGCACCCGCCCGCCCACCGCAGTAAATCTCGATTCTCTCAGCCTCCGGTCTCTGATGTGCCGCCGTTAATAGATGCCGCTCGTGAATCTACCGCCGCCTTCATTACGTTTCATGGACCGGGTAGCGCTGACGCTCCTGTCGAGGGCCCGGCGCCTTCTGCTGTGGGCCTAGCTTCTCGCTGTATGACGGCGCTGACGAGTAAAAACACTAGCAGTGCGAACCAGTCACACTTTCACTTACCAGCTGGTTAGTGCACTCACCGACGCAAAAAGGAAATTAAGCACTTTGAACGAATAATCCGACGTAGGGCAATCCCAAGCACACATACCTTAATGAGTTTCGCTATTTGGGCGGCAGAATAACTGCGGTTGGTCATAGTAGAGAGGGTATAAAACGCAGACTACTAGTAGGAAGAAGAAAATGTTATCATTAAATACAGATTTTAATTTTAGAAAGTCCTTTCCGAAGACAAGAAGAGAATAGAAGCTTTTGAATGTGGTGCCACATAAGAACGCTGAAGACTGTATGGGTAGATCGAATAACTAATGAAGAGGTACTGAACTGAACTTCGGAAAAAAAAAATTGTGGCACAACTAGATGAAAAGAACACACACATTCTGAGGCAGCTAGGAATTTGTCAGTTTGTTAATAGAGGGAAATGCGTGGGTTAAAAGTTGTAGAGGGCTTAACTACAGTAACCAGGTTCAAATGGATGAGGGTTGCAGTTACATAGTGGTGACAATGCTTGCACGGGATACGCAAGAGAGGAGAGCTGCAGCAAAGGAGTTCTGGGACTAATGACAATTACAACAACATATCAACTGCAGTTACACAAATTATTTGTAGTTGCGTTTTTTATGTGATATTTAGAACAGAGTGCATGAGTTATATCACCAGCTGACCAAATTACTAGCACTGGCGGGTGTGTAGTGTGATTTTTCGGGGTGTTTTCTAGAAATTCAAACGTAGAACGGGTAATGCAGCAATGATTCGAAGTTATGAATCATTCTTCACGTAAAACAATATTTACGGACGTATCAGTACTTCTCTATAGCCCACAAACAAAAGACTAAACCACTCGTAATATTATCGTATTGTAAAGATTCATGGAGCTGCATCTTCTAAACGAAGGACACTTTCCGCACATTACCCCAGAAATTTGTGTTCAAGCAAGTGAAAGACGCGCGCAACTTCGGAAACATTGCAATTCCTCCGGGTTTGGGCGGACTCTACTGGACGAATTAAGTCTAGCAAATGAGACACACTTCACTTCTCCTTGCATAACTGAGATATCTATTGTCGACATAGAGGCACCGAGTTTTACGTATTGTATGTTATGGAGGCTGATACATAGTCTTCTGATAAAGTCCAATGTTCGCCCTGTTGACACACACACACACACACACACACACACACACACACACACACCTGCCTTTGTAACGCCGGAAACAAAAGAAGCTGCGTTCTCTAACAGAAAAACCTCACTTTTTCACGAACAGTTTCAATCAGTTCACAATTTCATCTTCCGCTGAAAGACAAATTCTTTAATATGATATTTTGACTTACTGCATTGAGCGAAAATTGGCCCTAACAGCCTGCATTTAATTTGTGAGCTACAAAGAAACAACTTCCCATTTAATTATTTCAATTTAATACTGCATTTTGTAAGTATGGTAAGTGTATCGTAACGAAAACGTTGACGCTCAATTTGGTGGTGGTAATGTTTCGCGTATTTTGTTTCAGACAGAGAGTATTAATTTTTTTATTACAAAATAGTTCGCTATTATTTTAGAAATATTGGTGATTCATGGACAACGACACTATTTGGGATAGTCGTTTGTACTGTCTTCAAACTGATACATCAACTGTTTATATTGTGTACATGTTATATTGTGTGTATTGAGATTTTTTAGTGAAATGGTTTTCAATTAAAACCGCAATATTTACTTTCATATTCGAACCACATGACAGACAGTTTTCATGTTAATTTTTCATAATTATATGATTTGAATCGTTGTGTTGACTATCTCCTAACTTCAATCTATCATCAAAAATGCTTTTTAGTTTAGTTTCATTTATACTGCTAATTCTCAGGCAAACTATAGAAGCACGTCTGGCCATTACGCGACTTGTGACGTCACTAACTGTTAATTGATATCTGCTTCACCACATAGCTCTCGCCTCTGTAAACGTCTAAATTTTTTACCCGTCCTACCACTGCCGAAAATCAGGTTACCTTGAATTAACAAGCTCCACATCACAATAAATTGTCGTTCATAGCAGGCCGGAGTGGCCGAGCGGTTCTAGGCGCTACAGTCTGGAACCGCGCGACCGCTACGGTCGCAGGTTCGAATCCTGCCTTGGGCATGGATGTGTGTGATGTCCGTAGGTTAGTTAGGTTTAAGTAGTTCTAAGTTCTAGGGGACTGATGACCTCAGAAGTTAAGTCCCATAGTGCTCAGAGCCATTTGAACCATTTGTCGCTCATACGCTCCAGCGAAGCACCAACTAACTAAACTGTGAATGTAACTGGTGCTGGTCAATGTCGAACAGAGAGGTTGTGGGGAGATCGTCCGGCGCAGTCACACAGAGGCTGTGGAGCGACGCGCCGTAGCGGTGGCCGGTCGGTGTTCCCGTTCCCACGTAGCCGCCACCAATTAGCGGAATGATTTGTTACAGCGCTACTTAGTCGCCTTTAAGGCTGCGTAGCTTGATCAAAAAAATTCCAGCTCTATGTTAACATGCTTGCCTCGCATCCGGGAAGGACATATTTCGTTCCGCAAAAACCGGGAACAGTATTTAAGTGGCTGTAGAGTTGAGTTTTTATTGGCTGTCACATAAGGTAAAGGAGACAATTTTAGTGTTTAAATTATTACTCTGTCGCTTTCTCTTTTGCTGCATGCCTCACGGTTTTTGCCCACTTTTTACAGATTTCTAGATTATTCGATATTATGTTAACGCTACATTATTGAGAGTAAGTTAAGCAGGAGACTTGCAGAATAAAGGAGGAATCAACTATTTCGAATCCAGGAACGGACATTGTATGTAGATACACAAATAGAAGTATTAGGTTGATGCATACGTTCGTTCCTTTTTGTCCATATGTTTAATAAACACGACAGATGCCCGTAACAGATACTTCAGTCTTCAGTAATATATTCTCCTTCACTGTTTACAACGATCTGCGAACGCTTGGATAACTTTTCGATTCCGCGAATATCATGTGATATTTGGGACAAGACCTCGTCGAGCCATGTTCGGATCACATTTTCATCCGGGAAGGGAGTTCCCTGAAGAAGAGGTCAGTGAAGGTGAAAATCAGACGGTGGAAGATCAGGTGAATAAGGTGAATGCGGAATGGGTTCCCAATCCAACACCTGTAAAATGATTTCTGTCAGTCTAGCAAAACGCTGGCGGGTATTATCGTGGAGTAGTCTTCCTCGTCGTCGTTCTTCAACAGCGTCTGCAAGACGTCTCAGTTGTCGACCTCGGGGGAGCAGTTCGTAGTACACTACACAGGCACTGTTCCACCAGATTCATTAACAGTATGTTTTGAGGATGCGTGGAGGTCTTCATACGTGAAGTTGCTGTTTTGTTTGGGCTCAACCATCGCTTTTCTTTTCCTTAGGTTAGCAGAAAGACACCATTCCTCGTCGCCAGTAATAATATAGGATAAGAATGGTCAGTATTGTTCACGAGCCAGTGGATGACGAACAAGCAGACATGCACACATGGCCACCCGCTGATTTTTGTGATTTTGGTTTAGAGCATGCGGTACTCATGCATCCGATTTTTGAACCTCCCCCACTGCATGCAAATGTGGCACGAGAGTGGAATGACGACAGTTCATCACATTTCACTGACGTAGATAAATGTTGATTAATGCGTTAAACCATCTTCATCATAATGTCAAAATGATCCTCCTTGAAACGAGAAAACCATCTTTGCCTCACTCCGTCCAGTGGCATTACCGCCGTACACGGCGCGAATATTTCCGGCTGCCTCCGGCGCTGTCACCCCTGTATTGAACTCGGGCAGAACAACATTTCGGAAACGTTCCGATTTCTCCACTTGGCACTCCATTTTCTAGCGTCCCCAGCTCGATTCACTATCTCTAAATCACAAGATGACAATATGTAAACTCAAATAGCAACAGTGAACTGCAAATAAAAAGTGGCAACCGACAGATAACACCATGGGAACCAACATGACAAACAAAAACGCTACTTCTTATCTGCAAGCTTAGTAGATTACCCCATTATTGATATTGTCACATACAATCCGAAATTTCGTACCAGTTAAAAGAGCAGGGTCGCCAACAAGAGCTAATTTCAAGCTGCACATACATTTGTTTTCCTATTTTACCCATTAGGAATGGTTGGTGAAGCTTGTGGCTTTCAAACAGTGGCTTTGTTCGTTACAGTCACGGGTGCCACAACAAAAATTATTTTTGAAGAAGCAGAATTATGTTTATTTAGCACACACGAAACCAGACAAGTAGCTGGATTGCCGCTCTGAGCATTGTGTGCTCACCTCTACGCATTCATAGAATTGCGTAAAACATATAGTATTCTATAAATAGTGTCTGAGGAATTACTAGGATTCACAAATATGGCGAATAATGTCGGGAAACTGGAATCTAACCGGTGACCAGCATGCAGCCTGTATTGTAACCACTACACAACTAAGAAGACCCACAAGTATTATGTTCACACTTCAAGACTAGGAACATATGAATTACGCATGTTTGTTCCTAACAACTTTCCAAACTATCGAGATTGCGCTTTCAGTGGTTATTACTTTGATGATTGAGTTGGAACAATTGATAAGACTGAAATGAAAGTTATACAGACATTTACAGTCATCGAAAAATATCGACTAATTATTAACGGAATTACATTGTTAAGTTTTTGCAATATTCCTGTCATTTGATTATACTGGCTTCAGCTCCTATCGCTATCAGTTCTGTGTTGCTGTTGTTCTGGATATACTCCGTGACGGCTCTGTACGCTGACTACCTTTGATGAAAAGCGGCTGTAACTGGATCGGTGGGTTGCATAGATATCCCTCTTCGTATTTGCTCTAAAAATTCTCGTGAATCGGTGTGAGGCTCGTCTGCCTTCCTGCTTGCAAATTTAACTATTGTTCCATGCATACAAATGAATAGCACATGGCTGAAGATTTGTAACTTATAACGTTCATCATTCTTCTGGAATTTGACTGTGGGAGTAAAATCTCTTCACAGTACTGGTTGCCACTAATCCGGTAACTGCATTGCTGTTGCTGGGGGAAAAAATCCCACTACGCAAGTCGTTGGTATTTATCCAACTGTGTTCAAATGGTTCAAATGGCTCTGAGCACTATGGGACTCAACATCTTAGGTCATAAGTCCCCTAGAACTTAGAACTACTTAAACCTAACTAACCTAAGGATATCACACACACCCATGCCCGAGGCGGGATTCGAACCTGCGACCGTAGCAGTCCCGCGGTTCCGGACTGCAGCGCCAGAACTGCACGGCCACCGCCATCCAACTGGGTTCAGTAGTAAATAAATTCGAATCTATTATTACTTATTTAAATAGTTCGTTCGTCGTATACCATGGATCGGAAGCCTTCCACACGCAGTTGTCTAGAGACTAAGAAAAGACATTAACGCGAAAGCAGTTCTGATGCCAAATAGCAACATTTGAGCTTATTAAAAAAAAAAAAAAAAAAAAAAAAAAAAACTATGTACACCTATCCTGACGTTCGCTTCTGAAACATATCAACTTTCTGACATATTTTGCATATTTCCACTCAATAATGTAGTACGGAATAATTTTCTGGGGTAACTCTACAAGGAGCGAAGTATTTTAACTGCGCCGTCACAATACATATTTTTACTAATGAAATTCGTCATAAGTAATCCGTGACAATTTTAGAAGATTCAAATGGTTCAAATGGCTCTGAGCACTATGGGACTTAACATGTATGGTCATCAGTCCCCTAACTAACCTAAGGACATCACACTACACCCAGTCATCACGAGGCAGAGAAAATCCCTCACCCCGCCGGGAATCGAACACGGGAACCCGGGTGCGGGAAGCGAGAACGCTACCGCACGACCACGAGCTGCGGACAATTTTAGAAGAACAGTTATGTACATACCTGTAACACTACAGATAAAACATTACCTTTATTGTCTATTGCTGAAGCCGTTAGTGGCTCAGAGAGGAGTTCAACGTGCAGCAATAAAAATTTTTGATCATTTGTCCAACGACATAAAAATGACTGGCACGAACAAAGCAAGTTTTAAATCTAATTTAAAATCATTTTACCTGGACAAATGTTTCTATTCCAATGATGAATCTCTACTTGTAAACTGGTAGCCAGTTGGGGAAACTTGTTTTGTAAGTGTAGTTGTATCAGGAGGGATAAAATGACAATGTGTTTATTAATGTTAACACTAATCGTGTATACATGTTCTCTAAACTGGCTCGTTGCGCGTCATTTCGATGAAATATTTTTAGTGTTTCGTCGCTTATAACTGTGTTCTTGATAAGACATTAAACGTGTCACCGTTAATGCTTCACTTACTGAATGTGTCAGTGTCAAGGGCGAAATAAATGAACGTCAGTGGCAAGCTGAAACTTGATCGAACCCGGACTTTTTTTTTTTAACGCTTTCAATTAGGTTGTCAGAACTATTTTATGACTGGACTCATAGCGCTGCTGGTTCTCCTGCATTCCCTGTTTCAAACTGCGCCCAGTAAAATGTTTATCTCAAGTCACGAGACTATTTATCATGAGCGAAACGCGGCCGCAGCTGTTGACTTTCACAGAAATATCGGTAGCAGATTGACGCGCGTCATCGGCCGGAATGTTGCACCTGTTAGAAATTTCCGCCCGTGCGCTAGCCATTTGGAGGCCGCGCCGGCCGTGACCTTAGAAAGTGTCGCCTATCTGGCGCCGGCAATCAGCACCGCTTGTTTGCCTCGGCGTTCTTGACCGGCCTGGGTGAGGGGGGCGGGGAGGCGCGTTCTCCCTGGCGCCTAGGCGAGGAGAAAACATCGGCGCCCAGCTGGCCTGACCCGAGCAGTAGAGAGGTCACACCCCCCACCTCATCGCACTTGTGTTGTAAAGCATAGTTTGCGTGAGCCCGTCCCGCTCGCAGTGTACCTCAACTCTTCCACTTTCTCCACACATCCAGCCTAACAAGCCCAACTTCGATGTGGAAAGTAAATAAGTGATGCACTGTATCTATTGACTACTATGAAAGTTGCAATGATTGCATTTGTTACTATATGGAACCTGTTGTATTTAGAAAGACTGTTTTTTTTTTTGGGGGGGGGGGGGGTAAGAAGTTAGACGTCAGCGCTGTGATCACGCCATAAATTATACTCTCGCTCATTTTTCTGCTCCTGCCGTTGATGATACGCGTGTCACATTCTTGACGTGGCTGTTCAGTTGCGTAACTGTGCGCCAGTGTGTTGGGCAAAATACAGGGTGTCCCAGTCAAACATCCCTGATTTCAAGGACCCAGGGTAGAGAAAAACCACAGCAGATACGACAGTGAAAAATGCACCACATTGTAGAGCACCTCAAAGAATTTATATTCCCGCGTCAGAAGCGCCTAGTATCGTCGCCAGAGTGGAGCATGGTTGCATGAAGTGAAAATGGCGATTCCACAGAAGCGCGCGCTTAAGCAGTAGTGTGGTTTGCAGAAACTAAATCACCGATTACTGTGCAAAGAAATTATCGTCGTGTGTATGAGTGTGATCCACTTGATGTGAAAACAAGGAATGGTATAGGAAGTTTCTGGCAACAGGAAGTTTTCTGAAACGTTCTGGCGGTGCACTTTATGGAGTTTCAGAAGAGACAGTGGAGGATATCAGACAAATGTTTCTCAAAAGCCACGTAAGTCAATTCGTCAAGCATCTAGGCAACATGATGTACCTCGATCAATATTGCATCGTGTAGTTCACCAGCGTGTTCGTATGTGTGCTTACAAAGTGCAAATTCTGCAACATCTGACGAAGAACGACGAACCACGCCGATAACAATTTGCTGCGGATATGCTGCAGCGTATTGATGTGGATGCCAGCTTCCTGGAAAGATGTTTATTCTCAGATGAGGCAACTTTTCATCTATCAGGAAGGGTTAATAAGCATAATGTTCGTATTTATGGTTCAAAATGGCTCTGAGCACTATGGGACTCAACTGCTGAGGTTATTAGTCCCCTAGAACTTAGAACTAGTTAAACCTAACTAACCTAAGGACATCACAAACATCCATGCCCGAGGCAGGATTCGAACCTGCGACCGTAGCGGTCTTGCGGTTCCAGACTGCAGCGCCTTTAACCGCACGGCCACTTCGGCCGGCTCGTATTTATGGTTCGCAAAATCCGCACATTGTTATTTAACATGTTCGTGATAGCCCTCAACTAAACGTCTGGTGCGGGGTAATGCGCGACAGGATCGTTGGACCGTTCTTCTTTGCGGAACAAACAGTGGATGAGTCATTGTATCTGGACATGTTGGAGCAATGTGTGTACCCTCAGATACAATACTAGCAACCCAACATCATTTTTCAACAGGATGTAGCTCCGCCGCATTGGTAAACGGCTGTTCGCAAGTTCCTGGATAGGAAATTTCCCAATCGTTGGATCGGACCCGGAGGATCATTGCCTGGCCACCACGTTCACCCGGCATTACGTCGCTTGGTTTCTTCACGTGGAGATTCATGAACGACCGCGTGTATGCGACCAAAGTGGACGATATTGCTAATTTGTGACATCGTATCACGAATGCTATTGCGACAATAACAGAGGAAATGTTACAAAGAACTTGGGAAGAAATTGAATATAGACTCGATATTCTTCGTACCACAAATGGTGTACACGTAGAGATATATTGATGATAAATAAATTCTTTGAGATTCTCTACAATGAGGTGCATTATTCATTGTATCTACTGTGTTTTTCCCCCTAGGTCTTTGAAATGAGGGAGGTTTGAGTGGGACACCCTGTACAATCTCCCTCTTCGCATATTCTCGTTGAGGGTACCGAATAAAGGGCTGTAGTGTTAAAGATATTGGTCTTGCATTCGTTATGAGCGTGATTAAAATCCGGTACGGGATTTTTTTTAATTCCGCCAGGTCACTTGTGGAGGATGCTTTGCTTCGCGGAGGCTTCGGTTGATTTATGTGGCCAGACGACTCAATAGCTGCTAGTCTACTATCTCTATCTCAATTCAGCCGTAAGGTTTTTCTGTAATTAAACGATCTTGTCCCTTCCGGCAGTGCTTTGATTTGAAAAATGCCAACTTCAACCATGGTTCGGAGCCCACATTGTAGGGCCTCGTGTACGATCTGATCAAAAGTATCTGGACACTTATAAGTGGTATTAAGGGCATTGCCATACTTGTAATACAGGTTCTCTTCAGATCACCGAATTTAAACGCTGTCGGGCTTGGCTAGCACTTGGATGGGTCACTGTCCGGTCTGTCGAGCGCTCATCGCAAGCTGGTTGCACTCATCCCTTGTGAGCCAAATTGAGGAGCTACTTGATTGAGGAGCAGCGACTCCCGTCTCGTAAACTGACAACGGCGGGAAGAACAGTCTGCGATTCCTCCACATGCATTCGAACACGTACCTAGAAAGTGTCCCGTGCAGATTTCAAACCGTCATTAAGGTGAAGGGTGGACATAATCCATGATAATGCCACTAATACTCCGTCCCAACAGGCCTCGGAAGGCTCAACGGTACTGATCGACCGCCCTGTCATCGTCATTGGAGAGGAGTGACTGGACGCGGACATGGTAGGGCATGTGGTCGTCAACTTAAGCAATTTTTTTCCGTTTTACGTTTCATTTCCTTATGTCGGAGGTGGGCATTAAGTTTGGTAGCAGTCTTGGTACTATCTGTCCGCATCTCGTGTTCTCGCGGTCGGGTTCTCTCTTCCCGAGCACGGGGTCCCGGGTTAGATTACCGGCGGGGTCAAGGATTTTCACCTACCTCGAGATGACTGGGTGTTTGTGTTGTCCTCATCATTTCATCATCATTCATGAATGTGGCAAGACTGGACTGAGAAAAGGTTGGGAATTTGTACGGGCGCTGCTAACCGCGCAGTTGAGCGCCCCACAAACTAATTACCATCATCATCATCATCATCTTGGTACTATCTGAGCAGAGCTTCCGTGGCGTCGCGCGACGTCAAACTCGCGGTTGAAGCCAGATGTGCGCCGCGCAAGACATATTACACGATTTATAAGTCCAAAGATTTAATTTTAATTAGGTTTAACGTCCCATCGACAAATAGTCATTAGAAACGAAGTACAAGTACGGACTGAACACGAATGCGGCAAAGAATAGTGTGTCTCGTTTCCAAAGAAAAGCGTTAAGTAGTTTACGGAAATCAACAAAAAATTATCGCGGATGGCCAGACTGGTATCTGAATACTTCTACACACACCAAGAAAGGTGTTCATCTTAATAGTAAGACCTGCCATTGTCAGTTAGCGAGACATGGCCGTAACAGTGCACTACAAATTTGTTCCGATTACAGTGTTGAAAAGCAGTTGCATTAAATCATTTTAAGATCTACGAAATGAAGAGATTAGCGGTTCTCACGGAATTTGAAAATTAAAAAAGAATGATTTTTGTATCTTCTACTTTAACCGCCACTTTGCCTTAATGATAACTTGTTTTCCTCTACTTGAAGAAAGTCACTTAACAACTTAAACCGGTTACGTAACTGCTTTCTTTTACTGAATGAAGACAAATTTCCCGTGAATTTATAGTAGTAATTCTGAAGCTCTGTGACCGCGAAGAGGAAAAGCTATTTGTAGTCTCGCGTGTCATACGTATCTCCAGCGCAGTTAAACACACGAAGAACTTAAGTAACTTTGCCCCCTGGGATTAAAGATGACTATGTTATTGCTTATCATTAGAATGTTAAGAAGTACTTCAGTTTGGAGTTGCGATAGTATCACAGGTTTTCTAAGCGAGCGTAGTCGCGTACGTTGTTAAATTTTATCCTTCCAGATAATAACGGCTATGAATTAGATGATACTTATTACTGCCCCCCCCCCCCCCCGGTCACCGGTACACTGATTCTATAAAGAATAGGACTCCCACGTGTTAAACAGCTTCAGACGTCTGATTCCTTTAAAACTGAGTTAATGTGTTAAATGTTTGATGTCAAGCATACGAAACACTCATGGTTGAAGACGCATCTCAGGTGAACTGTGTGTCTTAAAATTATGCAATTTTGTAGGTACATTCTGTGATATAAGTGGATAATGTTTGCATAATAAGTTGCGAATTGTTTTTGTAGTAACTCTAAATGCGTAAAAATGTAAGTAATGGTTCAAATGGCTCTGAGCACTATGGGACTCAACTGCTGTGGTCATCAGTCCCCTAGAACTTAGAACTACTTAAACCTAACTAACCTAAGGACATCACACACACCCATGCCCAAGGCAGGATTCGAACCTGCGACCGGAGCAGCAGCGCGGCTCCGGACTGGAGCGCCTAGAACCGCACGGCCACCGCGGCCGGCAAATGTAAGTAAAAGCAGATGAATAGCAAGAACGAACCCGTAACGCTCGGGTGCAACATTACTAATGTCCTGCTTGACACAGTCACGTCGATTAAATAACTGGGCTTAACACTGCAACGCGATATGAAATGAAATGAAACGAGCATGTGAAGATCGTGGGTAAATGAGGCCGCATAAAGGAAGCTGGTGCGACATCTTCTTGAATAGTGCGCGAGTGTTTGGGATCCGTACCAGGTCGGACTGAAGGAAGACATTGAAGCAATTCAGAGACGGGCTGTTAGATTTGTTACCGGAAGGTTCGCACAAAACGTAAGTGTAACGGAAATGCTTCGGGAGCTCAAATGGGAGTCCCTGGAGGAAGACGATGTTCTTTTCGAGGAACAATATTGAGAAAATTTAGGGAACCGACATTTGAAGCTGAATGCCGAACGACTCTACTACCACCAACGAACATCGCGCTTAAGGACCACCAAGATAGCCGTCCGATGTGGCCGAGCGGTTCTAGGCGCTACAGTCTGGAACCGCGCGACCGCTACGGTCGCAGGTTCGAAGCCTGCTACGGGTATGGATGTGTGTGATGTCCTTAGGTTAGTTAGGTTTAAGTAGTTCTAAGTTCTAGGGGACTGATGACCTCAGATGTCCCACAGTGCTCAGAGCCATTTGAACCATTTTTGAACCACCAAGATAAGATACGAGACATTAGGGCTCATACGGTGGCATATAGAAAGTCGTTTCCCCCTCGCACTGTTTGCGAGAGGAACAGCAAAGGAAATAACTAGTAGTGGTACAGGGGACCCACCCCCCCGCCACGCGCCGTACGGCAGCTTGCGGAGTATCTATGTAGGTATAGGTGTAATAAATTAAAAGATCTTGATCTTGGCCGATGCTGAAGTTTTACTACACTAATAACGAAAAAGTGGTAAGCGATGAACTTTCTTTCATGATTTTGCGGGGGTGATGTCAGCGAGAATCTTTCGAAAAGGTTTGAAATTAAGTCTAAGTATTCTTGGAGGTCGCTCTCAAATACTAGATGAACATAGTCTAGTTAATTTGTGCGCCTTGAGCTACGTCACCTCAAGACATATAATGAAACATGTCTTAATTTGTTAACCATTTTAGTTAAGAGTATCGCTCTTTAATGGGTAATAATGCCAACATTTTAAATTTAGTCAGTAATTAAGTGAACTCTTACAAATCAAAGTTTTTAGCCCCTGGAAGCTATTAGGTAGGCGTTTAATAAATGGATTATTATAGCAAAATATTTCACTTACTCATTTACCCTACATATAAACCTTGAAAGCAATTTGAATAAAAGCTACCTTTTTAACGCTTACAATCAAAATTTTTAACGAATACCTCTCACTTCAATTCTTTAGTTTTTGTGTATGCATTCCATTGGCTTCCTTGTGTTCTTGTGCGCTTCGTGTCACAATTACGAGTCCGTGTAATGTTTCGTAACGCACGCCTGTGCGGTTGCGGTCGACGCGGCAGTAACCGGTTCGAATGGTTGTTATTGTTGGGGATGAGGCGGCGGCGGTGTTAGAAGTAATTTTGGTCGGAAAGAGGAGGAAACCTAGTAGCGTAAAAATCCTGATCACCAGACTTGACGCTAATATGCTCGACTAAATTGAAAACCACTCCACAGTGTTTGAGGTGAGAACGTGTAGTATCCACTATTGTACAGCTACACCATTGATGACAAATAGCTGGAGGCTGCGTCTGCCATAAAATATCTAGGCATAACTATTCAGAGCGACCTTAAGTGCAATGACCTTATAAAACAGATAGTGGGAAAAACAGATACCAGACTAAGATTCATCGGAAGAATCTTAAGGAAATGTGACTCATCCACGAAAGAAAGTACTTGCAGTGGATCCCGATGCAGATTGGAATTCCTGTGTGATGATCTGGATAGATGACACAAGCGACACCCAATCATCTGGCGACGTTCGAAGTCCGTTGAGTTCTGCGGAGCGCCCCATTCTGCTCTCTCACGATTTGTAATGACTACTGAGGTCGCTGATATGGAGTACCTGGCAGTAGGTGGTAGCACAATGCACCTAATATGAAAAACGTATGTTTTTGGGGATGTCCGGATACTTTTGATCACATAATGTACATCTCGCATATTGACGACGAGGAGAAAATTCGGGAAATTAGATGCAATGCAGAGGCTTACCGCAATCATTTTTCCCACGCACTATTCGCGAGTGGAACAGGGCTGGAGGGATCAGATAGCGATACCGAAAGCACCCCCCGCCGTTCACCATTAGGTGGTTAGCGGAGTATGATGTAGATGTACTCTAGATTGCGATCTGTCCATCACATAGCTATGCTAAACTCGGCGGCCCCTTTGATGCTATCCTAGAGGTGTAGGCTATGTGCTGACACCAGGTTTCATCTTGTACCCTGTCTCATCATCATACAACAGCAATATGACATCTATTACAGTCACCAGTAGCCAGCAGGTAACACAACTCTTTAGCACAGTATAGAAAGAAAAAGGGACTAATGTGCGCGGAAGAAAACTGCTTCCGATTAGATGGCTGAACCTAGCTTTGTAGCCTAGGCAACAAGAACTCCGTACGACGCTTTCTTTCTGTCTAGTTACTTCATCGTCGATTAGCTGTTCAGTTGTACCCGTGGTTCCAATTAATGAGAGAGAAATTCGACGACTAGTACTACAGTTGCATTGCCTCTAGGTCTTTGCCTTACGGGGCAAAGCACTGATGTGCAGAGGGATTCGCTCTAGTGGCCTAATGGCCCAGTAGGCATGCGACCCCTTTGCCTGGTCGTGACCATGTAGAGTTGCGACCCGGCGGCTAGCGGTGCATCAGCTCGCCGCCTATTACGCCCCGCTCTGGTGGGCAGCACCAAACACGGAGCCGGCGGTAACGGTCTGGTCTCGAGAGCCGCCGCCGCCTCAAAGCCAGCCGCCGGCTCTGCTGAATGGGCGGCCTCGCTAGCGGAGCACTTGCCACTCCACCTGCCACAGGCCTCGACGCGTCTGAATGGACCACTCCACGTACATCTGTCCTCTTCACAGTTACACGGTTTCTTCCTATCGCACGTCCAATGACCCAGCTGTCCACAGCTTCGTTCGTCTCTCGATGTCCTAACATTCGTTTTCACCAAGGAACCTGAAGCTTCATACTGGCAAGCAAGTAACAGATTGTCTATAAAAAGGTGTGATTTACCATTGGCATTATTCGATAACATGGGATAACTTTGATGAAGAAAAAAAAGGAATTCCTGTACACGGCCTGACAAGAGTGATGCACCCAGAATGGGAGGAGGAAACGAAACGAAATGAAACTTCGCGGGTTCAAAGGGTACTTGACGTTATTTCAGTGATAACAAAGTCGAGTCAAACTTTTGAAGGACTTAGCAATACGAATCCACTTGCATCCCTTCTGACCTAGATGCATGCCCTGATTCGGTGGGGAAGGGTGTCATAAAGGCTTCGCATCCTATCGTGAGGCAAGCTGTCTGTCACTTCTGTAACTGCTTCTTAGGGTCTTAGATACTGCCACTGATACAGAGTTGACTTTCGAGCTGGACTCATACGTGTTCTATCGAGGACAGATCGGGGATCTTGCTGGCCACGGGTATCTACAAACGTCACGCAGAAAGTTCATAGAGACAAGTGCCATGTGTTGGCGAGCGCTATCCTATTGAAAAATGGCACTACAATACTGTCTCATGAGAAGTTACATATGAGGACGCAGGATGTCCATGATGTACCGTTGTGCCGTAGGAGTTCCCTCAATTACTTGCAGCCGTGATGTAGTCGTACGCGATGACTCCTCACACCACGACACCAGGAGCCGTTTATGTTGCGGTGCTAACGACAGTCTGTGCATGGGACGGTAATTCGCTAGTACAGCTGTTGCTAGTATCCGACCAATGGTGCGGGATGAAACACAGGGTTGCAGAGTGTCCATTACTTGCCCTCCGATGGCAGCCGCAGATGTGAAGCAGTTAGCATGTACTTCGTGCGCAGGATGGTGATCGTCCCTTATGGTAGACGAAAGTGGTCGACCGGTACCGTGAATACGAGTGCGCCTGCTCTCACCGTCCCATTCAGTCTGTATGAGGCTACTCTCATATCCGAAAGCCACGTAAATCTGGATATTGTGCGGCCAAATGGAGGCCCAGAATGAGACCAGTGTCAAACTTTGTTAGGTGTCGATAACGCTGTTCCACAGAGTATACGGGATCTCCGTGTCAAGTCTCAACGCCTGACACCGTAAACGTCCCTTATGAACCTTACTAGGCCTGGTAACAACACTAAACACGAACAACTCTAATGCACTCTGCTGCCTGTTGTACCTGTCATAGAGAGCTTCAAATCCAATCGTTGACATGCCAGCCTTTGTTGTGTACGTGTAGTGTACGTTTACGAAGTTACATTAACATCCGACCACGTGTTCTGAGTGCTTCGGAGTTTTTTTGTCGGGCATTGTGTGTAGTTGTATTAGTGTCATCAGTAATAAGCTAAACATCAATCGAAATTGTGTATATATTCAAAAACCGAACTTAATATAGTATTAATTTCGTATGAGAAATGCGCAAGGAAGCAATCATATACGGCCAGGTGCTTTCAGACATGCGTTTCTATTAGTCAAAGATACTAGCTGTGTAACTGACATCAGATTGCTAAAATTACCACATTTTACCTGTGGTTAAGGACATTCGTTTCCATTCTTCACGATAAATGGAGAACAATCTCGAGCGATGTTACCTTGACGCTGCCACTTTTCTATTCCTCTGCAAAGATTATATGTAGAATTCATGTATCAGCACTCCAAGTCCATATGGTATTCTATGAAGAATGAGGAGCCTACTTCTTTGTGGATAGGAAAAGTATTACGCAAATATTGCGTACGTCAGATCAGAAACAGTTACCGCTTCGTGGGAAGTATTCTATTAGCTACAACGTATTCATAAAATGTGGTCGATTTACAAACGATTAAATTCAATTGCTCTGACCCAAACGAGGGAAAAGTAAGAGACCACCACCGAATTTCACTGGGGCTACAGCACACTCGGGTAAAAAAGAAAAAAAAACCCTTACATAGGTTCAGTAGGATTTCGAAGGATTGTACTCTTACAAAACTTAACACCTTAGAAGCAATAAGTCTACTGCAATAGCTGTTGAGGATATCCTGCTATGGGTTTGCGCAGTACTCATTACAGTGGATACCAAATAATACTGTCGTAGGCCTCTCTCAAGCATTGATACAGTGTTACAGTTAAAACCTATTAATGTTTCATAGTGGAATAACACATCAATGCCATCAACATCAGATATTGGACATTAACTCCTGGATATATGCGTCTTCTAGACTTTTCCATAAATTATAGTCTGTAAAATCTTGAAATATTATTCTTCGTGTAGGCTGAATATGTTTCTAACAAACGAATATATTTCCCGGGGCTTCTGGGCGGCCCGCTCGTTCATCATTTCCGTATAGGCTTTATTTCCATTTATGATTAAAAAAAACGTTTTGTATTCAAAATCCATTACGACCATTTAAATCTTAAAACAGCATGTGGCCGATGACTGTGAACATACTTAACATTAAATCTTTTGCGTTTGAAGACCTGTGCCTTTCGCAAACAGCTTTATAATTAGCTGTCCATCCAGATGCGACAACTGGGCTCGCCAGGATCCTGAAAATAAGAAAAAGGAAGATGAATTTCGTCATCTCGTACAGTAGGGTACATTGCCCGTGGTCTTCCCAGCACGATACTGCGGCATCGTAAACGCAGTGGTTAGCACTCGGGAAACACCTGAAGAAGACGCCGAGTTACGACGTCGGAATGCCGTGCTGGGAAGACACAGGCCACCGGCAGTACACCCGATTCTTGGAATGACAACCAAATTAAAAGATGAACTTCATTCATCGCCTGACGGTATTACATATAGAAAGTGGTAATTCTGCATGTACTGAAAATTCTATCAAAACAAAATGATGAGACTGTGTGGGTGCATAAAATGTGCTGTTGTAAAATGACAGGATACAAAAATCGTAACTTGGATGCAAAAGAAAAATGGACCTATGTTGTCTTGTAGGTATGGCTCATGTCACAGGCTCATGGGGCGACAATATAAAACCACAACTTGAACTACATTGTTTGATCACAGTACACACACACATATCAACTTAGGGAGGATACACCCACTCTTAATCGTTAGGTTCGCTCAGTGCTACATGTAAGTAGTGAATGTATGCACTCTATTTTGCTTAGGTGCATAAACTGCTTTGGTGTGCTGAGTGAAATGGCATCGGACAGGAATACACACAACGCGTTTCCGTTCTTCTAGAATATCAATTTTTTTTTCCTACCGTCTTCATTTACGCCGTGCGGTGTAGCTTAGTTGTTAACACGCTTAGCGTTTTTCCTGCAGCGTCCACGTACTGCCAAGATACCACGGAAGCCACGCCTGCGACGGCTGATTAGCCAGTGAGCGAGGAAATTCTCGCGGCTGCTGGCCTTCGCAGAAGCCGTAGGCGGGCAGAGACTGCATCATGTGTGTGTGGCGGGCTTCGGCGGCGCCGCTGGACGTCTGGGTGTCAATCAGCGCATTCTCGTTTTAAATCCTCAGCCGCGCGTCGTTACGTGCCGTTACAATGTTGATGAGGCCGTTACTGTGACTTACGTCGTCATTGTCTGCTGGCTGACGTGGGCATCCGAAGATTTATGGCCTTGCAGCTCCTCTCCACGCGCATTGTTTGCAGACGACGACAGTCAGTGCAAGTTCGTGAGGCACACATGCACACGGCGTACTCCTGCACAACTCGTTCATAAACTTCTACTGATATATTAATTAGTATCGAAATTGTATCCAGTAATCTACGGCATTAACAGGCTAGACAGCTTCTAATAACAGATCACCCTTAGTGCGGACTTGTCCTGTTTCGGTACATTTTAGTATATCTTCCGCTCTCTGGACGGAGATTTTCACTCTACAGCGGAGTGTGCGTTGATATGAAACTTGCTGACAGAATAAAACTGTGTGCCGGACCGAGACTCGAACTCGGGACCTTTGCCCTTCGCAGGCAAGTGCTCCCGACTGAGCTACCCAAGTACGATTCACTATCCGTCCTCACACCTTTACTTCCGCCATTACCTCATTTCCTACCTTCCAGAGAGCCTGCGAAATTTGCAAGGCTAACACTACTGGAAGAAAGAATATTACGGAGACGGCTTAGCCACAACCTGGGGAATGTTTTCAGAACTGAATATCATTTCTTCTAGTGCTTGTCTTGCAAGTTCCTCAGGAGAGGTTATGTGAAGTTTGGGAAGTGGGATGTGAGGTACTGTCTGAAGCAAAACTGTGGGACGGGTCGTGAATCGTACTCGGATGTACAGCCGATAGAGCACTTGCCCGCAAAAGGCAATGATCTTGAGTTAGTCTCTGTCGGGCACATTCTAATCTGCCAGCAAGTTTCACTTTCGCCTTCTGTTTTTCTTCAACGAAGCATGTGGTATTTTCTCCTTCAGCGAACATTTGACATTTTAAACTCGCTTTGCGTTTAAAGACCCTAGTACGAAGTCAGTTCTCTACATACGGAAACGCATATCCCTGTGTGCCTTCCTGTAACAGGACCAGGGGACACTGAGAATCGGCTCTCCACTACTGAAGTTTTTTTAGTTAAATATTTGTAAAGGAAATTCTCAATGTTATCTCATCTGTAATTGATAGACAAAGGCGATCTTAGTAACACAGGATTTCATGTACCTGTTGAATTCCCTCGGAAACCCCCAACCATGCTTTGTCATTTAGACGAAATATAAAGTCGTAGTACACAAAACAATTTTGACACTCCTCTGTTAGTTTTCATGCTTCCGCCTCACCTTGTCCAAGAGGAAGGAGGAACGTCTTTCAGAACACTTGCTCCAATATTTCAGAGGTCCAACAAAATAGAAAATAAATTTATAGTTAGTACGAAATCGCCATTAATATAGCAACATTTAAAAACATATTCCATTGAGATACACGGAGGAATCAATTCTCCATGGAAGGTAGGCAGTAGAGACAATAACGTGCTGCTGAAGATGACTTACTTGAAGACACACAATGTGGATAAGATTACGGTTACGATCGCTAGATAGAAAATTAAGGTACCTGTAATTAGATTCGCCTGCCTTGTGCCGTCTTGATCCAACGTTTCTGTTGAACTTCTCGCACCAAATGCGGAGTCGTGGACAACTAGTTAATAATTCCTAGTCCTAAATGGCTAATTCGATTGCTATCGGAGTATTAAAAAGCAAAATTAGTTGTAACGCAGTGGGAAAAGGCACTCGTCTCCTTTGTGGTATTGAAGGAAGATAGATAGATAGATAGATAGATAGATAGATAGATAGAGAGAGAGAGAGAGAGAGAGAGAGAGAGAGAGAGAGAGAGAGAGAGAGATGGAGATCTACACATTTTGTTTCAACCAGCCATGTGATGACTGAGCTTCGTGACGGTCATTTACGGGAAAACAATCTTATTTTCGTATCTTATCGCAAATCATTACAGCTATTACCGGTATCGACGTTCAGGGTAGTCATTAGTTGCATGATGATGATGATGATGATGATGATGATGATACCGCGTACGATTCAAACAAGACCACGATCTTTGAAAATACGCTTTTGAATCATAGAACCAATCACGAAACTACAATAGGAAACTGGTGAAAGTTGAAGCAGAACGGTCCATTGACGCTCGCAGTCTTGTCAGGAAGGTCATTCACTTATTCATACAGCACAAAAACTCTAAATAAAATAGCACTTCCATCGTAGAACTGCTTCTGATGGTAACCCTCGGTAGTATGACAAACTGCCTATTGACTTCTGTCTCGGGTTCTTCGGCCGACGTTCATCTAATGATTTTACTGACGTTTCCCCAGCACGATTGGCTGGCATTGTCAAAACTTATCATTAGATGAACGTCGGCCGAAGAATCCGAGACAGAAGCCAATAGACAGTTTGTCAACAAGTGGCCACGAAAGTCTCAACAACCTCGGTAGTATAATGTATGTCTTCCGAAATCGATATTGGCATCTGAAATACATATTTAAAAAGTAGTAAAAAATGCAATCTATAACCCATGGGTTGGTTTAAACAAAGCAGTGCGGTACTATAGTCGAGTCGCTGTAAGAATATCCATGACAGTTGCAGTGGGCTATGCGCAGGGGCTTCGCGCCCTGCTGCAACCAGATTCTATAAACGTCTCTATTGCAACGCCTCATTGTTACCGGAGCTCTAGACACGGCTATTGTTTCCGCCTTCAGCCGTTAGCGCTTCGTAGTTGAATGCTGGCAACAGCGCTACCGGCTGTCAGGGGTCGACTTGTACCGACGTAACTATAGGCTTGCCTTCCTCCCATCTTCCAACTGACTTAACCAGCCATTTATTGAAGATCGTACAGTTCAGTTTGGACAGCAAACCACGGTGCAGCTTGACATTGTAACATTAACTGGTGACTGCAGAGGTGAAAGAAGAGATAACAAACAGTTAAAAAACATAGGAACGACTAGGTTAGGAGCTTTTCAAACTTTACCTACATGGCCATCGAACAGCATCTAGCACGTTTCCCCCACAGACCTAATAGACACATCAGCACCAGAGAGCAGCATTAACAGTTACGTTACTCCTGTAAGTCAGAATTTATGTTTGGATGTTAAAGTGAAGAAAAATAACAGGGACTCTGTGGGATGCGAAAGCGGACAGTTTCAGCCTTGCTGGCGAAGTTTGTGGGTCTCATATTTTTCTTTTGTCTCCTGCAATTGGAGAGAACTTCGATGTAAAATTCCAGTGACAACGGAGAAATTAGTTTCAGCGACACAGATAGCCGTACCGTAGGTGCAACCACAACGGAGGGGTATCTTTTGAGAGGCCAGACAAACGTGTGGTTCCTGAAGAGGAGCAGCAGCCTTTTCAGTAGTTGCAGGGGCAACAGTCTGGATGATTGACTGATATGGCCTTGTAACACTAACCGAAACGGCCTTGCTGTGCTGGTACTGCGAACGGCTGAAAGCAAAGGGAAATTACAGCCGTAATTTTTCCCGAGGGCATGCAGCTTTACTGTATGGTTAAATGATGATGGCGTTCTTTTGGGTAAAATAATCTGGAGGTAAAATAGTCCCCCATTCGGATCTCCGGGCGGGGACTGCTCAGGAGAACGTTGTTATCAGGAGAAAGGAGTAGTTTGTGGCACAACTTGACTAGAAGAAGCGATCTTTTGGTAGGACATATTCTGAGGCATCAAGGGATCACCAATTTAGTATTGGACGGCAGCGTGGAGGGTAAAAATCGCAGAGGGAGACCAAGAGATGAACACACTAAACAGATTGAGAATGATGTAGGTTGCAGCAGGCACTGGGAGATGAACAACCTTGCACAGGATAGAGTAGCATGGAGAGCTGCATCAAACCAGTCTCTGGACTGAAGACCACAACAACAACAACAATGTACTCGGTGCACTAAGAGTTGCTTTGGTGTGTTGCAGGTGGTGTTCCACCTGGGCCTCATCATCTACCGGGCGCTGGACTTCGGCCTCAACGAGCGCGAGGAGCGGCACCTCAGCCCTGACCTGGAGGCCCTCATCGACATGATGACAGGTAGGCCGCCGCCAGCATGTCACGTCACTGCGGACGCCAGAGCGATGCGCACCTGCTGGCTAAGACCTCCCAGGATATGTCTCCTAACCGCACTATTGGACGGTAGCTGTAGAGCGGCTCGACGAATTTACTACGAGCTGCAACGAAAGTGTTCGAAGTACCCGGCTTTTTAGTCGGGGGATAATGTACAGGGAACGAAAGGTTATCGACAACGTTTGCAGAAACCAGGCTGCATATCTGTCGGAAAACGAGAAAGGAAAGCAAGGCTGCAGGCTACCCCTCAAGACATTCGAGCTACATAAAGAGCAACCAATAAAGAAAATTATTTAATTAAAAATCTTAATACAACACGTTTTTTTTTCCTCCTAGCCCCCACATAGATTCCTAATTGATGCAGATACTCCTGAAAATGTGCTCTTCAGGATTTTTAATTGCTGTGACAAAATTTGTAAAATGTAAAACGAGAAAATTTCCAGTTAGTGTGATGAATGGCAGCTAATCCTAAATGTGGAAAAATGTAAGTTAATGCGGATGAGTAAGGAAGAACAAACGGGTAATTCTCGGATACAGTATTACTAGTGTCCAGCTTGACACAGTCAATTCGTTATATGTCTGGGCGTAATGTTGCAAAGCGATATGAGATGGCGCGAGCATGTGAAGACTGTGGTAGGGAAAGCAAATGGTCGACTTCGGTCTATTGCGAGAGTCTTAAGAAAGAGTGGTTCACCTGTGAAGGAGACAGCGTATAGAACGCTAGTGCGATCTACTCGTGAGAAATTCCAGTGTGTTTGGGATCTGTACCAGGTCGGATTGAAGGAAGACATCGAAGCAATTCAGAGGAGGCCTGCTAGATTTGTTACCGGTAAGTTCGAACAAAACTTAAGTGTTTCGCAGGTGCTTCGGGAACACAAATGAGAATCCCTGGAGGGATGGCGGTGGTCATTATGGGAAACACTATTAAGGAAATTTAGAGAACCGGCATTTGAAGCTGACTGCCGATCGATTCTACTGCCGCCGACATACATCGCGCGTAAGGACCACGAAGATAAAATACGAGAAATAAGAGCACATGCAGAGGCGTATAGTCGTTTCCCTCGCTCTGTTTGCGAGTGGAACAGGAAATGACTAGTTCTGGCACACATTACCCTCCGCCACACACCTTACGGTGGCTTGCGGAGTATCGATGTAGATGTAAAAAAACGTGGGGTGACTGCAAATACAATTGATGCACGAGTAGTCCACGAAAGTATCTGACAATTCGATTGCACTGCAAATGATACAAACTGTTGTACGATTTTTCACGACGACAGCTACTGTCTTCACTCTTTACATGTATTGCATGCGCCCTTCGGTTTTAGTTTTAATTTTTACACTACTGCCATAGCTACTAAAAATTCACAAGCGCATATTTTCAGAACTGTCTGTATGAGGTTACGAATCTGCATGAGGCTAGGAGAAATTTTTGTATTTTTTGGGAAGTTTTAAAAACATGTTATATTAAAAACTTTTCATTTAAATAATTATTTCCTGCTTTTTAAACTTGGGCGTGTGAAATTTTCCAATCAACTTCAAATATCTATAATGCTACTAAGGTTAAGTATCGCTTCGCCTGAATCAACCAGTATACAGAATGTTAGGGGTATAAGTGCAGGTTTCTTATTGGTAAGTGTGCTGAACAACATTATATCAGTTTGTACCTCGTTTGCAGACGAGTAACTATGGATGTTAGGAGTAGAATGTTTTTAGAGGGATTAGTACCTCCAAATACAGGTGGCAAGGGCCAGCCATTAAAAATAATTTTCTCCTGGGCAGCAGGTCAAGTGTTGAAGTGAGGACGTGAAACGGTCAGTATACACTAACAGGCATAGCCGGGAAGAAACAACAAACACACTAAAGTTGGTACATACTAAGGTACCAATGATCAGAGTATCTGTACCATGTATTGCTACTTCCCACGTATATCTCGGGAAAAGACCGTGAAGATAAAAATTAAAGATCATCGAACTCACACGGACACTTACCAGTAATCATTCTTACCGCGAAACATTTGCGACTGGAAAAGGAAAAGGGGAAAATGTCAGTTGTACACAAAGTACCCTCCGCCACACATCAGACAAGAAAGCGAATTAACATTGCAATGTTATCCAGTTCTGAGCTATTTTGGACATTTAAAAAAGAAAATGGCTCAAATGGCTCTGAGCACTATGGGACTTAACTTCTGAGGTCATCAGTCCCCTAGAACTTAGAACTACTTAAACCTAACTAACCTAAGGCCATCACGCACATCCATGCCCGAGGCAGGATACGAACCTGCGACCGTAGTGGTCGCGCGGTTCCAGACTGAAGCGCCTAGAACCGCTCGGCCACTCAGGCCGGCGGACATTTAAAGCCCGTATCTTATGGAGAAGTTATTTTAAAATCAGTTGCGATGTTTGTACTAAATATACAAACAGACAAGAAATCGACCTAATAAAAATGCTTTAAAATAAAGAAATTTCGAACAATAATTACAGAGAGATGAAATCAGTACTTTGAGGTTTGCTGTTGATATTGTACTTCGTTCAGAGACGACAGAGTACGTCGAAGATCATGTGAAGGAATGACTACCGTCTTGAAAACAGGTTGTTAGATGAAACTTCCTGGCAGATTATAACTGTGTGTCGGAACGAGACTCGAACTCAGGACCTTTGCGTTTCGCGGGTAAGTGCTCTACTGCCGGAAGTAAAGCTGTGAGGACGGATCGTAAGTCGTGCTTGGGTAGCTCAGATGCCCACGAAAGGCAAAGGTCCCGAATTCGAGTCTCGGTCCGGCACACAGTTTTAATCTGCCAGGAAGTTTCATATCAGCGCACACTCCGCTGCAGAGTGAAAATCTCATTCAGGTTGTTAGATGAAAATCACAACAATATTAAGCGGAGAATAATGGTCTGTAGTCGAATTAGGCGATTCTGAGGGAACTCGATTTGAAAATAAGACAAACAAAATAATAGATTAGTGTTATTTGGGCAGCAAAATAACTGACGATGGCAGAAGAGGATATTAAATGCAGACTGGCAATATCATTTCTTAAAAAGAAAAAAATGTTACTCTAGAATATAAATTCAAGTATTACGTGGTCTTTTCTGAAGGCATTTGCCTTCAATGAAAGTGGAACATGAATGATGGACAGTTAAGATAAGAGAATTGAAGGGATAAGAAATTTCTTGCACAGCTTGAGTGATCAAGGAGTTCGTTGAGAGGAAACACCCTGAGAAGGAGGAAGAGGAGTAGTCGTTTGGTGTTTAACGTCCCGTCGACAACGATGTCATGAAAGACGAAGCTCAAGTTCGGAAAGAAATCGGCTGTGCCCTGTCAAAGGAACCATCCCGACATTTGCCAGAAGCGATTTAGGGAAATCACGGAAAACCTCAATCGGGATGGCGGGACGCGGGTTTGAACCGTCGTCCTCCCCAATACGAGTCCAATGTGCTAATCACTGTGCCACCTCGCTCGGCAAACGCCCTGAGGCATCTACATCTACGTTCTGTAACTACGCTGCACACACCTGCTTTTTTTTTTTTTACGCTCGCAAATGATGCGATAATTCTTATCTTCTGAAGGAGACTAAGGTGCCTGAAACCGGTAAAGAAATAAAATTTCTTTTTTGCAGCTGTTTGCTAATTTTTTCAACGTTTACTGAAGATGGATAAACTACGAAAAATCAGAAATATTCCCTTCTAATTCTACCGAGCAAGCTGGCGCAGTTGCGGCGACACTGTACTCTTGATTCGAGAGGACTGCGCATCAAATCTCTGTTAGACCATCCAGATTTACGTTTTCCCTAAATCGCTTAAGGCAAACGCAGATATGGTTCTTTCGAATGCGACTCCAGTAATATCCTCGCCAGTCTTCCTCAATTCTGCCGTGTGATCTGTATCTCCTAATCTCATCTTTCTTCCTTTGACGCCTAGTACGGCCTCGTTCTGTAGTTTCTCCCTCCTTATTTTCTTCAACAGTTTCCTCAGCGGCTGTATTTTACAAAGGCGTATCGTCGCCTCGACGTCGACCAGCGGGCGTACGTTTCTCAAGCAGCTCCCGCGAGGCAATAGCCGAGAATTATTGATCACGGGCCTGCGCAGTGCGTCCGCTTCTGAGAAAAGCTGGGGCGTGCAGAACGGATCGCATACCCGGCAAGCGGTGCGATACGACGCCGCCAGCGACATGTAAATGGCGGAGAGAGCGGCCGTAAACTGGGTCCCCGAGGCTTGCGTCGTCGATGGAAGTGCTTTCCGGAGCCACTCGCCAGCGGCCTCCGACGCACATCGTATACTCCCCGTCGCCAGAGACCCGCACACCTCTTATACGAGCTCGGTAAAGTGCCCCGTTGAGCTCCAAAAGGCAGAGATTAGCCACGTCCTAACGTTCGTCTCGAAATAGGTCGACGATCAGAGGCGTACGAAGTCACTAATTAAAATTGCTTGACAAGACATGTAAAATATTAGAACGGATTACACTGAGGTGACAGCAGCAATGGGACAGCGATATGCATATGTACAGATGACGGTAGTATCGCGTACGCAAGTTATAAAAGGGCTATGCGCTGAGGGAGCTGTGTCATTTGTACTCAGGTGAATCCCGTGAAAATGTGTCCGTCGTGATTATGGACGCATGACGGGAATTAACTGACTTTGAACGCGAAATGGTAGTTGGAGCTAGACGCATGGGACATACCACTTCGGAAATCGTTAGGAAATTCAATATTCCGAGATCCACAGTGTCAAGAGCATGCTGAAAATACGAAATTTCATCCATCACCTCTCATCACGGGCAAAATTGGCCGACGGCCTTCAATTAACGTCCGAGAGCGGTGACGTTTACGTAGAGTTTCAGTGCTGACAGGCGAGCAACACTGCGTGAAAAAACTGCAGAAATCAATATGGGAGGTACGACGAACGTGTCCGTTAGGACAGTGCGGTGAAATTTAGCATTAATGGGCAATGGTTGCAGACGATGGATGCGAGTGCCTTTACTAACAGCACGACATCGCCTGCAGCGCCTCTCCTGGACTATTGACCATATCGATTGGACACTAGACGACTTGGAAAATGTGGCCTGCGCAGACGAGTCCCGATTTCAGTTGGTAAGAGCTCATGGTAGGTTTCGTGTTTGGAGCAAATCCCACAAAACCATGGAACCAATTTGTCAACAAGGCACTGTGCAAGCTGGTGGTGGTTCCATGGTGGTGTGGGATGTGTTTACGCGGAATGGACTGGGTCCTCTGGTCTAAATGAACCCTTCATTGACTGGAAATGTTTATGTTCGGCTACTTGGAGAACATTTGCAGTCATTCATGGACTTAATGTTCCCAAACAACGATTTCACGTCACTGACACACAGTTGTTCGCCGGGCAGAAGGCGATCCGAGACGGTAATAGGAGGTATCCCATGATTCTTATCACCTCGGCGTAGAACTGGTTACAGCTGCTTCACTTCAGAACTTCGCTGTTTTACAGAGAGAAATGGTCATAAACGCTGATGAACCAAAACATTACGATCACCAGCTTATTGGGGTATTAGTCCACCTTTTATGGTAGTATAGCAGGGTTTCTGCATGACATGGATTCGACAAGGCCTTGTAGCTTTCTGGAGGTATGTGCCACCAGATGCCTTCAGAGATCATTGCGCAGTTTACGTGGATTACGGACCGGTGAATTGCGGGCGCAGAACTGGAACCCGCCAGCGTCCTCTGGGCGAATTTAGGAGCAAAGACGTCAATATGAGTTCATTACCGTGTTTCTCAAAATGCTGTAACGCTGTACTGGCCTCCTGACACCGACGATTACCATGCTGGAAGGTGCTATCGCCGTCGAAAAGACATGAAGCATGAAGGGAAGCAGATTGTCCGGAATAATGTTCACATACTCTTAGCTGTCTTGGTGTGTTGGCTTAGTACCACAGGTCCCATGGAAGCCCAGCATAGCGTAGTACTGCATCCACCTGTTTGCGCCCATGGCACGGTGCATTGTTCGAGCAGATGTTCGCCTGGATAACGACGTATCTGGACACAGACATCGACTTGCTGTAACAAGATGCGTCACTCATTCGACAGAAGTTTCCATTGACCCACGGTCCAGTCTCGATAATGCTGTTCCCACTGCCGTCGTAAAAAATGTTCGAATGTGTGTGAAATCTTATGGGACTTAACTGCTAAGGTCATCAGTCCCTAAGCTTACACACTTCTTAACCTAAATTAACCTAAGGACAACAACACACACCCATGCCTGAGGGAGGACTCGAACCTCCGCCGGGACCAGTCGCACAGTCCATGGCTGCAGCGCCTAAGACCGCTCGGCTAATCCCGCGCGGCCTGCCATCGTAACTGATGACGTCTGTGGGTCAGTATGGGTTTGCATAGGTATTGTCGACTACGAAGCACCATATTGAGCACTGTGTGGTAATCCGTGTGCTACGAAGCACTTGTGCCTGAAACAGCCTTGTGCTGTGTTGTCAGATCTTTTACGGATGGCCACCTATATGTTGCTTTACAGAGAAGACAAGGATCTTCAAGGTCTGTGGTGAGCGGTGGACGTCGAATACCTTGTCGCTTAATCGTGGTTTCACTGTCGATCAACCACTTTCCATAGATGCTCATGACTGTAACCTCGCTAACAGCCGACCAGCTTCGTTCCCACGCGCGGGTTCATGGTATATCTGCCTTTTGTCAAATCCGCCTACGTCAGTGAATTTCCCTATTTGCGTCCCGTATCTTCGTTAGAATAATACCGCATTCATCTGTGCTCAGCTTATACAGCCTCCTTATCGCGCCATGTGCCTGCAACGCCTCCAGGTGATATTCAGTCTCGCCGTGGGCAGTGGTCATAATGTTTCAGGTAATGAGTATAAATTATACTAATTTCCTTTTACGGGAAAGTTACGAGCTCGACAGAAGGAAATGCGACGTTGAATTGAGCATTGGCTGCAGAGTAAGTTACTGCGAAGGCGGGCAGCTGCAATGGAGAAGTGATTTTCGAATACTTGTATGTTATGAATGGGCATATCTAGGTCCCTAGATAAATTAGAGCATGTGTTTTGATTATGATATTATAGATCCAAAATGAAATTTTCAAATTACAGCGGAGTGTGCGCTGATATCAAACTTCCTGGCAGATTAAAACTGTGTGCCGGACCGAGGCTCGAACTCGGGACCGCTACCTTTTTTTTTATTTATTTATTCCACGAAAACAGTAACAAAAATGACTAGCTTACAATGAAATGACATAAATAAGATGACAGATAATTGCAGTCATAAATCACAGCATTCACAGAATGAGGAATGATATTCAGTCTTTAGCAGTAGCACACATTTAGCATCTTCACTCTCACTATCAACTAGTGGCAGCTCAGCATGCATATTTTCTTCTTCTGCAGCCTGAGGTACGTCGTCATCTTTTCCCAGACCCAGATTAATCATTCAGTAAATCCTTGATATGTGTTCCTTCCAGGGTAAATTACGTGGACAGGGCTACCCACGCACGACTCGCGATTCGTGACTCGTTCTCACAGCTTTCCTTTCGCCAGTACCTCATCTCCTTCTTCCAGGAGAGAGCTTCTGTGAAGTTCGGAAGGTAATTAGACAATGCGTTTTGCTAGCCAGGAAACTGTCTGGCTGCAAATATTCTAACTCAGAGTATGAACCGCTCACATGATCAGAGAGACCACTGTTGCAGACGCACACAAGCGTTGATGGTTGGTTGTAACAGTCTGGGGGGTTACTTGTGTCGTGTTGGGTACATAGCTACAGTGCACTTTCGGATTACATAGCTACAGTGCACGTTTGGAAGGAGGAGTGATTCCACCAGTTTACGCTTCACGCCTTGTGTGGATATATTCCGAAAATTTTTAAGGATATAGAATAAAGCGGAAGTTGTCTCGCACGGGACGACAGTATTTTTAATCCAGCTGATATGCTCATACGAAGTTACACCAAAGTATTTCACTGTTTTCTGATAGAGTTGAAGTTGACGTTCTGCTGCAAACCACAAAAGCGTGAGAAAGCTGCGAGTTGCCACCAGTCTGATACTGTTAGGCAGTCGGGCAGAATGCTGAATTCTGCCTCGTGAAAGCCGGCACGGCTGGGGCGGGTCGGGCTGTCGTGCGTGGGAGTGGCCAGTGCGCTGTACCGGGCATATAAGGGAAGCGTGATGTCACGGCCCGGCAGCCGCTTTCTAACCAACACCTGCCCTGCATCTCCACCCAAATCTGCGTCCACATGTAGATTACTGTCCACTCCGCGCCGATAAAGCTTCCAATTTGTGCAGGGTCGCTGCAGGGTGACCGTTATGGCGTTTTCTACACTCAGGGCCGTTAAACAGTTAAATTCTGAGTCTGCTGTTATTCCACAAGACCATATTATGGATTTCCTGGAAAGCTTAACGAGTAAACTACACTGGTCGTAGTCCATTCTAGGAGTTTGATGCCACAATTCACTTACGGTTCCATATAATTGCATTTATTACGTCGACAGAATTAACATATACAGTCACAGTACCGACCTGCATCGGCCATGTTTTCCCTGTGGTACCAACCTAACTTTGGAAGGCAGTCATAAATGTGCAGGTATTGTCGTTCACAACGACCTACTTCAACATTACTCACACAGGAAAAAAGAATGATGTCTTTCCCTAATAGTCGGCGGGATGCTAGGTCACAAATACGAAATGTAAATATCCACTTCATAGTAGAATTAAGCTGCCTGATGGCCAGCACAATTTTAATTTATACTAGCTTTTACATAGGAGTTCGTCGTTTTGTATATTAATTAATCGTAATGCCGGCCGAAGTGGCCGTGCGGTTAAAGGCGCTGCAGTCTGGAACCGCAAGACCGCTACGGTCGCAGGTTCGAATCCTGCCTCGGGCATGGATGTTTGTGATGTCCTTAGGTTAGTTAGGTTTAACTAGTTCTAAGTTCTAGGGGACTAATGACCTCAGCAGTTGAGTCCCATATTGCTCAGAGCCATTTGAACCATTTAATCGTAATGCACATTAATGTCGTAGAAACAATATTTGGCTCAACTATTCCATCCTTCGTTCTGTCACCTTAGCAAAATAAAATAAATTTGTTATTACGAAATTTAAAACGACTTTGAAATGATGTATCACTTTGAAGGAAATTTTGCACAGTCCAAAGCTGGTGTTAGATTTAGCGAATCTTTAATATTTACGAAGTTAAGTAGAAATTAAAATTGTGATTAATATTATATTTATAATAATTCACCTGATGCAAAAAGGGTTACAGTTCTGTGGGTGAAACATATTTGTTTCTCTATCATCAATTAAATGAACGTTACTTTCGAAAACTGTCATTTCACTGAAATGCATTATTGCCCCATGAATTGTTTCGTTGGTACTTGACCGAGTTGTGTAATTACCCAAGTGAATAGGTCTTCAGTGAAACCCATTATTCTGTTGCTGTTTTTAGTTGGTACAGAACTTCATTTCACGATAGCAAAACATAGGATGATGAATTTAACTGGTTTCAACATTTGCATAAATCCTAAAATATAATTTCAGAAGGATTGAATGGTCCTTCATATGAGCAAACAGTCAGCAATGTAATGCTGTTGTTACAAAGATGTCTTATATATAAAAAATACAATTTATGTTAGGGACAGAATGTCTGTGCTAGTGGTCGTGATAGAAATATCAATATAGTCGACTGTGAAATTGTATCAACCGTGGGACCTTTCCTCCCGTAAAAGTTTCATATACGCTCCATAACGTGGTTACTAGAGAGTGGCCATAATGATTATACCGCTGTTAGAAGGATACGGTGGTTTTTAGGACCTATCACCCTTGCGTTTGAGGTAAGGAAACCTTGTAAAAACCAAATCGGACAGACTGACTGACGTTTAAACGTCGCCCCCCTCAAAGTGCGAGTTAAGTATTTTATCCAAGCGTCCTTCGATTTCATTCAAGAACATGGCATACCTGTCAAGAGATAACGAGTAGTCTGTTTAATCATTATCCACAAATTTGTGATTTAAGTTTTGATTTTATTGTAATACGGCGAATATTGTGACGAGTTTATTTCGCTAACGCAAGAGCAACGCAGTCACTCAGCAAACTCTCTTGTAACAGTTTCAAAACTACTAGAAAATTTTTTCACAGCTAACGCTAGAAATATTCTATTTTCCATTTATTGTACTCGAGAAAGTAAGCCAGCGATAGAAATGCGGGCATCTGCTGGAGCTTGATAAAAACTTTTGTTTTTTTTCCCCAGAATAAGTATAAAGCAAATTGACACAATTTTTTACTGTTCATACCAGCTGTTTTCTGGCGTATATCGTATAGTGGATTGTATAGTATGTAAAAGTAATATCGTTTCTCTCCCAGTCTGATGCTAGCCGTTAAATTTGTCGCTACTTCTGCAATCTAATTGTCAGTCTCGCTGTTTTTTCAATTAGCCTTTGTCAGCCCACGAGGCTGGATGGACAGCATAAAGACGTTTACATACAAGAAAAATCCGAGGTTGTCACAGACTATCGAACCCAGAACCACTGTCGATGCAAACCACTGTCGATGCAAACCACTGGCCCACGAAGGCGGACTGCTGCATTGTGAGACCACCTGTACCTGTTAATATCACGCTGTTGCTTGAAGACTCGAAAGCGAAACGCGACATCGTGATTGAGAATTTAAAAAAGTTTTTGCTTTCGTATTTCAAAGCGATAACTGGCAAGCTGAGTCTGGCACTTTCGCAGAAAATAGTGAACGCTGACGTGCCATCTTTAAGTATGACATTTACAAGCCGTATCTTTGGCATATAGCATGTCCTGCCAACTTTATTTTCTGATAGCAAGCTAAAATTTCTTTCATCCTGTGGCACCTACGTTATGGCCTTTGCCATCGCTAATATTTGTAGCCTTTGATCGTACACCTACTGTGCCACCCTTGTTTACACGCTGTGCGGATTTTAGCGAGGGCTTGGGTCCCTCATTAAAACAGAATTACGCAGTCTGCGTGAATACAGAGCTGTACAAAATTGCAGCCGTAATGACTCAGCAGAAAAAGTCACTTATTTGGTGCTGTCGCATAAAATGCTGCTTACGTCAGCGGAACACACTACTGGCGCTGAATAAATTTCGTGGTCCGAATTCATCTCACTGACGAACTGTTGGCGCTGTTCACCGAAGGAGACTGTTATCGAAAGACTCAAATTGAGTCTACTGCTGTAAATATATCGATTGCAGAAATTGGAGGGCGTGATTTTCACCTAAATTTTGCCCCAATAGACTGTGTCGCTCCATCCACGGGAAATTAAGAAATTTCCCCAGCCTCTGACATATACTGGTGCTGTATAAAAAAAAAAGTGATTTTCTTTTGCTAAATTGTTGAAATTTCCTCTCCACCGACCGTTATTACTACTTGAACAGGGTAATGTTAAGCAAAGGCTGTGAGCATTGTCAGTTTGTGACAGAATTTCCTGACCGCGCCAGATGGCTGTTGTGCGCCCTGGAGCCAGGACCCAAGAAAACTACGTGTTCTCCAGCCTGAACTTGGGCCAGTTTTTCCCTAATGCTCCTAAGTGGATTTTGGGCGGAACGTATATGCCTGGCTTAAAGGTGTTTGATTTACCATGACGGCCGGTATTTTCCAACACCCGTTGCAGAGAAACTTCTGAAAGTTCCAGTACGAAGCATCACCTTACAGAAGCGCTATAATGGCCGATAATTTCTCCTGATTACGTCTCGATGGAAAGCGTAGATCGTAAATAATTTATTGGAGCAGTTAGGAGTTCCTGAAATAGATTATCTGCCCTGCAGTACACGTGGGATGTAGATGTCGTGTTTCTTTAGGGGAGACACCAACTACCTAGATGGACGGTGGTGTCTAGCGAACGAGGCCGATTAGCGAGGTTTTCATTGAACACAATAAAATATATTGGTTTCCTTGAAAAATTGAGAGTGGTATTTTTTGTCGGACTTTTCCCTATACACTTCACTCTGTTTTTTTTTTATTTTGTAGTCGTGGACATCATACGCACCCGTCAGGGTGGCCGAGAGTGCTAGCGCGCCGCTTCCTGGACTCGGGTAGGCGCGCCGGCCCCGGATCGAATCCGCCCGGCGGATTAATGAGGACGGCCGGTGTGCCGGCCAGCCTGGATGTGGTTTTTAGGCGGTTTTCCACATCCTACTAGGTGAATACTGGGCTGGTCCCCACGTCCCGCCACAGTTACACGACTCACAGACATTTGAAACACATTCGCACTATTTCCTGATTTACACTAGACGCAGACAGCTGGGTGGGGTACACTCATTCCGTCCTGGGGGAGGGCATCCGGCCACCCCTTAAAATCAACCATGCCAAATCCGTACTTAACGCTGCCGACCCTGCGCACAAAGCGGGATTAAGGCAGTAGCGCAAGAAAGAAAGAAAGAAAAGAAAGTCGTGGATATTATACGCGGAAGTTTCTAAGATCCAGTTGCCGTTGGAGACGATGTATTGAAATGTTAGCGGTATTGCCGCCTGCTGTGCGGAGCTGCCTCGTCTTTTTCTTCCTGTGCTGCCGATAGGAACCAAAGCTGGAAATCAGACACTTACTGAAATGAAAACACACTGGGAGTCATCAACTGGTGATGTTGAATGTATGTTTTTTTTTTTCAGCGTTTTGTTCGCTGATTTGGAGAAACATTGTGACAGACATAAAAGAGCCCCGAAAGCTACATTCCTGTTACTTCTGAATGAGCAGCTGAACACGTCGGGATTAGCCTTATCATCATGGGCTTCTTCCATTTCTTCAAACACAATGTCTGACCATACGCAGAGTTCGTCGCCCACTGCTATACTATCTCTTCACATTTCTTCTCAATATTCCTCAAGTTGATTTGAGCGTATATATTACTTCGCGAAATTGGACGGTTGTCCCAGTTTTATTAATTTGTAACCATGATTTATATATATACAATACTGAATAAAGTACTATACTACGTGGTCTCACTAAAAATAAACTTTTCATAGTAGAATTTTAGCATCACTGAAGCACTTGGACCAACTTATTTTTCCCCCTCGACGGGAGATGTAGAAATCAAAAATTTGTATCGTGCTTTGTCAGAGTAGCTGATACTAGTTGCTCCAAGCAGTGGAAACTCTCTGGACTCATTCTGTAGGATTCGTGGAATTTGTGCTCGTGTTGGGAGAGCTTACGAGAAATCACAGGTGAACACTGACGTTTATGTCATTGTACGGACACATCGAGTACTTCATTTTCTTTCTCAGTTTCTTGAGCATCCCTGTTTTTGGTAGAGTTCTTTATTTAAATTCAGTTCTTTCCTAACAGCCACTGTCACTTCAGTCCCCTCCTCTTTCTTTATCCATCCGCTTCTGTAATACTAAACATGTATTCAGATGTGCTAAACTAATCTTGATCATTCTTGAAGCCTTTTTATGTTATTAAAATTAGTGTATTGGTGTCGGCTATTATTATCGTTATTATTATTCCTGTTGTTGTTATCCCTGTGAATGTTTCTGTAATATCTTTTGTATGCGCTCTTCCTGGTCAAATGCAAGAGAGAATCTTAAGGCCCTAATCTGAACAGCCCAAATAAACAACAAATAAATGAATAGTTCCTTATTTACAAATACCGAGTTTAGGATTATAGAATTTTGATCCTTAAAGCTGGAGACGAACAGCCTCCGGCAAATGTTTGCAAAAATTCTTTATCTGGCACAGGCGTCAAGACGTAACAACAATGTCGCTGTCACTTCCTACTTCATAAATGAAAACGATAACTGTCAGTGATGGACTAGTGAATGTAATTTTCGAAACGTTACCTCCAGAACGGACACGAGAGAGTTGTTATTACACAATATGTAGAAATTTTCATATAAATGTTTACACAGCCACATCACATGCTTAATTAAAAGACATGTAACGAATAAGTGGCGTTTACAGCACTTCAAAGAATCTTTGACGTAAAGATTCGCACTCATTTTAAGCTCCTTTTTAGTTTTAATTGATCTGTTCCTTCTCTTCTACTCCTTAAAAACGAGCTCCTCACAAAAAAAAAAAGAGTACTAGATAGTACCTACAGTAAATCAGAAATTGCTTCATTACTCACTTCGAAATAGATAAATGAAGCAAATGACAGCACTACATAGCAGTAACTACATAAGGGCTATTGTAGTGCTGTACAGTGTTTTATTATTATTATTATTATTATTATTATTAGAGTGGTTAGACGCAAAACATTAACAGCCTGAAATCGTCCAATTTCTGCCAGTTCAGAACTAAGGAGTGCAGAAAAAAGGCCATTTACGAACAGTACGTGTGGTGCACAAGTCTGAACTTGTTTGATATTAAATGGGATTGCAGTGTGCAAGTCAAGCGAGTGTCACAATGGAGAGGAGTAACGCAGGGGAAGCATGTTTTGTAACTAGTGTGTACCCTCGCTTTGAAAGTTCGCTTTCTTTTCTACGGGAGAGTGCGATGCACCACGAATTCTTTCGTCATTCGTTCTCTCTCTCTCTCTCTCTCTCTCTCTCTCACACACACACACACACACACACACACACACACACACACACACACACACTTGATCTTTCGTCATTTAAAAAAATAAAAATATTCCAAGAAAGGTCTGTCATTCTACCCTTTCAGCTAGGTGCTAAAGTTGGCGATAAAATGTCTGATTGCACTCAGGGGGAATGGTCTGAGAAAGGCTGGGAACCAGTCGTCTAGCACAACTTCTCGAAATGCGTATAGGAAATAAAAACCGAAATACAGTGGATGGATTTTTCCTAAAATACATACGTCTTTCAATGCCTGTGTGGCATATTAAACCATTATAGATGCTTTAGAAAAATGTTTATTACCGGCGTTCACGGCACACAGGTTCTCTATGGCCTACGTCCACATCTGCGTTATTGATGACCCGACATTTAGGTCGCTTGATATAAAACTACATTGTGTAATGTTGACAATTCAAAGGCTTAGATTGAAATTGGCTTTGTTGCCAGGAGCAGATGCTGCGGAGCGCAACTAGGCAAATTTAGACTCTGCTGTCAATGAGTGGTGCTCTCATTCATTCTCTGAAAGCGCCCATTCATTGCAGCTTCGCAGCAGCGCAGAGGGCGGTTGCGCCAGCAGTGCTGCGGCTCGCGCGTTTCTTTTCGTTTTTGCCCTTGCCCGCTTTGACGCGGAGTGTGTGCGGAGACGCACGTGCCGGCCAGAGGTCACCGCGGTATCGAGCGTCCCGGAACTGCGCATGCGCACTGGGTGCCGCGCCGCGCAGCGCAGCGCCGCAGACCCTTCGGCGCCACAACAGGTGCCGGCCGCTGCCGCGCCGACCTGGACCTGACGCACTCGCCTACACCTTCCACTGCGCGGCGGCCCGCGTGCACAGGGTCGGCCGAGCCGGCGGACTTCAAACAGCAGTGCATTCCGACTGGACGCTTCCCAGGAGAAGATGCAGCAGCTTGCAGACATTTCAGCTGGCACCGACGCTACAGTCAGAGCTGTCAACGTTGGTTCATGTCCCACACTAACCACAAGACGTCTTATATTTGCTGTTGGGGATCGTGTTGTGCATTCCCACAACGCACTTTACTCCTATTGCGTCCGCTACGCCCGACAGCAGATAAAAGGATGGAAAAATATGTTAGTACACCACTGTGCATGTAGAATAACTTTATTCATTAGAACTAAAGATCACAACCAGAGATGTTACTTGGCAAACTAGCAGTATGGGGTTTCGTTCCTAACCTCTACCTGTAAAAGAATTAAATAAATTAGCCTTCTGCAATAAGTACATGGTAATTATTTAAATAATTTATCATATGCCTCACACAATGGAGAAAAATATTCTTAAACTACTAGAAAAGTAAACATCGAAATGACCAAAGAACCGCTTGCATCTAGAAATGCCTTCAGTGGCAGGCTGTACCTCGTGCATATTGGATCTCATTCATAGTGAATGGCCGGCCATGGTGGCCGAGCGGTTCTAGGCGCTACAGTCTGGAACCGCGCGACTGCTACGGCCGGAGGTTCGAATCCTGCCTCGGGCATGGATGTGTGTGATGTCCTTAGGTTAGTTAGGTTTAAGTAGTTCTAAGTGCTAGGGGACTGATGACCTCAGAAGTTAGGTCCCATAGTGCTCAGAGCCATTTGAAACATAGTGAATGCCGCGCAACAAAAAATGGGTCGCAAAGGAAAGGAAATAATTGTAGAGGAAAAGCAAGTAGTTATCTCCGAATATGACAAGGGAGAATCATTTTCACAAATAGCTGGTGTTACTGGAAGACGTCGGGCAGTTTTTCACTCCCTAATATTGTGATTTAGAGAAAGATATACTCCCATTAATAGCGAAAAAGAATGTAGACCACAGATGTTAATCCAAAGAGAATGGAATATGTCAATAAGGATGGTCAAAAATAGTCCTAAATTGAGAGCTTCTGCATTGTCTGCGCATGCTAATTATTATCACACGCCAAGTGCTGTTCTCCATATTTTACGAGTAAGTAGTCAGTTTTTGGAGCTAGGATACCTAGAAGGAAACCACACACCAGCAAAAGGAATAAGAAGACTGGAATTTGCTCGGACATAAAAGCAAGAACATTCTGGGACAAGGTACTGTTCACAGATGAAAGTAAATTTAGCGTAGGCCATTTGTAAACGATGGCAGAATTTTGATGTGGAGATGACCAAATACTGATCTGTGTCCCAAAGACATTCAGAACACAGTAAAGGATGGTGGTGGAGGACTTTACGATATGAGGATGTATGGCTACATCTGGTGTTGGGAAACTTGTTTTTGTTGAAGGCAACGTGGATAGATTTCAATGTTTAAATGTCGTGAAGTGAAATCTGCACAGATTACTGCTGTCAAAAAGGCAGTGTTCTTACGCATGCAGCGGAAATTGTTCGTCTGTGGGTGTTTTACCATTTCTCCCTATGTTCTCAAGTTTCCAGCATAGAGCGCAGACCTTAGTCCAATCGAATATCTTAGGAGTACACTGGAAAGAATGGTCAGAAAACATGAAATACGAAGTAAGACTGCTCTGAAACAACATCTACAACAAAAATGGGAAAATATTACTTCATAGTCTACCAAAAAACTGATTTATTCCATGCCAGACAGGTTAACAGAAGTGATCTGTAGAAGAGGAGCTCTACAAAGTATGAAAAGTCTTAATTTTCTTTGTATAAATGAATACTTTTTATCCCACAATGTGAAGCACGATGGTGCAGAATTTTTATTTACATTTTACAAAAAGCTAATTTAGTCAATTGTTTCATGTGCAGATTAGGAAGGACGCCCCCATACTGTTGCTTTACCAAATAAATTGTCTGGTTGCGTTATTTAATTGTAATAAATAAAGTTATTCTACATGAGCAACGGTGTTTGAATGCTTTTTTCCATAACTGTATTTCGTGGCACGACTATAGTAGGCATGGTTCTTGTCTGTTTATATGTCTCATGCGTTTCGCTAACCTCTGGATCAATTCACTGGATGAATTGAGCTGGGACCTACAGTTACAATAAACAACGGTGCGACTCAGCGGAATTGTACCAAACATGAAAGTTCCCTTTAAGTGCCTGAAAATGATTTTTAGAAAAAAACATTACTTAAGACTTCCGCGCTAATGCCCAGATGCTAAAACGCCACAATTAAACAGATTCTCCAGGAAGTTGCGTATAACTGTCGAGTATAACTCCAATACTAAATGTCTGATGATGGCCTTGTAAGCCGAAAATCGGTTAACAATAAAAGTAATATTGTAGAACAAAAGCAAACTGGTGCTTTTCATTTATTATAATGTTGTTCTACCAAAAACCGACGGAAGATTCTGTTAACATAAATTCCACCATAATGAAAAGCCCAATTACAAAATGACATTTTTTAAAATTTCTTTTCAGACAGATCCCACTTCACTAGATAGAATTATTGCACGTAACTGTGCAAACAGGACCTTGGTCTGATTTCATTACAAACTATAAAACATAATTAATCGAGATAAGAAGTCAACAAATTACATTAGTCTGCACCTTTACAATAAAAGCCACGAAATGCCACTTGTTAACCGAAACGATGTATTTGAATTGTTATAATATACGCGAAGAAAGCTTTCAAAAGGTTATATGTTGACTCTCAAATAGCTCATTTCACGTGTATCCGATAGTGACTGAAGAAATCGCGATATGATGATTGGGTAAACATTTTTAAAATTAAAGTTATCAACCAGCGTCGCTTTAATTTAGTGGAGTTAATAATCGATGACGTACTAATCGCAGAAATGAATCACAGTAAAAGAATCTTAGAAAGAAACAAAGTTTACCAAGACCATTTGAGGAGCCAGTGCGTGAAGTTATTGACACGGTGAAGATTTTCAGTGGGATCAGGGATGGATGATGCCTGTCTTGTCAGAAGAGTAGTTCTGAACGCTTGACGTCGTCTGCATATGAAAATTTAATGTCGACAGCGTCGGTTTTGGGATTTGCACATAGTCACGTGTGCAACTCACCTTTATATTGAAAGCAGTTGACCGGTATACATCGAAGAGTATGTCGCTCTTTACGGGATTTTCACACTACGTCGGAGATAATGGCCTCAGCACAGTAGTCCACTAGCTCGTTGTGACTGTGGAGGGACATGCAGTTGTTCCAGAACAGTGGTCGTCAAACTGCAGGCCACATGCGGCCCGAATTCGTGCGGCCCGCGGTTCTCAGCCATATTTTATAACAACCATCTAGCAGCAACGGCCGAATCCAAAAACGTCAACTAAACCTAAAATTTTGTGAGTGTAGTTGTCCTTTGTTAGTAACAAACAAAAAACTTAGAGACAATACTGTTTTAAGTTTTGTTTCAAATTGCAGTTGGCACTGGTTAATTTGGCCGTGACCTAAGTAAAGTTGGTCACTTACCTCAGCGGCAGAGGGGTAATTAGTGCGTCCACTAGCGAGTTAGAGGCTGTGGGAAGGGGAATGTTTCGTAGTTTATCTTCCAGTACTGACAGCTCACGGCCCTAAACGCCTCCTATTGACCTTCTGCTGCTTTCTAAATTTTGACACGGAAGAAGCACACATATGTGAATTTGCGTATCAGAGACGGTCATCTTCAAATGCGGTACATAGTTTTAGCAAGGAATATGAAATTTAGGCGTTTTTAATACTACGCAGTGAGTAGAAGGAAAACGGCATTCAAAACATTTAGTAAACATCTGTGATCGTTTGTCATATTGCATAATGCATCTAAACGTAAGTATAGTTAATGTTATTGATGAATTAAAAATCCTTTACACAGACAACACAGCAGCCTTTCGTCACGCAGTTACGTCAGAACATTGGGGCCGATGAGGGTAGCAGCAATGTGAAACGAACAGTCAACAAGAAGTGTTCCGAACAGTGCCGAGTTACAACGATCAGTACTAGCTAGCCGGCGGCCAACTTATCGCGTCCTTGTCATGGCCAACCTATTGGGACCTCGTAACCTAATTTATGTACGTCACCAATAATTAATAATATGATAAATGAAAGCGCTAGTTTACTTTCGTTCTACAGCATTACTTTGATAGTGGTAACCGGTTTTCGGTTAGCAAGGCCATCTTCAGCCATTTACTGAGGATTGTCCCCAAAGAAGTTAGAAAGTTTGTAAACAACAGTCGAAGAAGAGTTACACATCTAGATCGAAGCAGAAACGTGTATAAATAACAACTTTGCCGGTGTGATGGTAGTGCAATGTAAAAGTGAAAAGTTGAGCAGTAAATAAATAACGACGCAGTAAAGAGGGAAAAACTTCAACATCAAACAGGAACAGCAAACCTATGTAAAAGTTCATCTTAATAAAAAAAAACAATAAAATAAATTGATATGAACTGTTATTTAGGCCTGCTGTTCCTGTTTGATGTTAAAGTTTTTTCCTGTTTACTCCGTTTCTATTTATTTACTGTTCAATTTTTAATTGCATTATACTTACCATAGAAGTGTGTTCATATAGACCTAATACCCAAAACTAACATTTTAGGTTAATTTTCGGTCATTACGTTAGATTAGTTCTTGCCGGTAGAGCGGGAGGTCAGAGTAAGCACAATAGTCATCCCCCTCCCCCTCTGCCTCGAAAACACCAACTGCAAATTTCGTGTGTATGTGGAATTCACCCCTTTATTAAATGTCTTTGTCTGTAACACAAAAATAAGACAGAAATCTTATTGTTTGTTGAGTTATGGTCGGAACTTCATTCTTTGCAGATTGTTACTTGTGCAGTTCAGGTTCCCTCACAATGACAAATCCGCTATAAAAAAGTCTTGATTATCACTCGACGTAGCGTACCTATATAAGCAATGGGGTTAAGTATTATTCAGTTGGTTTGTGGGTGTTCATGATAACGACGTATACATAAATGACAATAAACAGTCCTCTCCACTTCCGCAATTGCGAAAATATCTCGGGAATCGAAACATTTTGTGACGAACAGCTTCAGTATAGTTTTCCACTGGAGGAAGAAACGCAGTCGTATACAATTGGTCTCATGTTTATAACTACTTCTATTAACGTATACTTGCAATACACAATTGAATCCCAGGTCCTGGTTCCTGTTTGACTCTGCGGCAATTTATGGTCCATCTTTTTCTTCGTTCGGGATCACATAGAAATCTATACGTGTGAAAATCATTTTTGCAGTGGTTAGTGTAGTTTACAGCTGAGCAGCCACCCATACTTACGACGAATTCTAACAGAGAAGCAACTCAGCCTGAAATAACCACAGGAATCAATGCGGCATTATTTGGCGTTAATGGGCTATGGCAGGAACCCAACGACGCAAGTGCCTGTAACAGCACGACAGCGCCTGCACCACGTCTCTCGGGCTCGTGATCGTATCGGTTGGGCCCCAGACGACTGGAAAACAGTGGCCTGGTCAGGTGAGTTCTGATTGCAGTTGATAAGAGCAGACGGTAGGGTCCTAGTGTGGTGCAGACCCCACGAAGTCATGGATCCAAGTTGTCGACAGAGGACTGTGCAAGCTGTTGTTGACTCCATCGTGGTGGGATCTGTGTTTACATGGAATGGTCCAACTGAACCGACTCAGATCATTGATAGCCATTCATGGATTTCATGTTCGTAAGCAATGGAATTTTTATGTATGACAATTCGCCATGTCACGGAGCCACAACTACGCGAGATTGGTTGAAAGAACATTGTGGACAATTCGAGCGAATGCTTTGGCCATCCAAATCGACCTACATAATCACATCGAACATTTATGGGAGATAATCGAGAGTTCAGTTGGTGCACAAAATCCTGCACCAGAAACACTTTCGCCACAATGGACGGCTATAGAGGCAGCATGGCTCAGTGTTTCTGGAGGGGAGTGGCAATGACTTGTTGAGTCCTTGCCACGTCGATTTGCTGCGCTATGCTGAGCAAAAGGATTTTAGGGGGTATTCCATGACTTTTGTCACCACAGTATAATAGAAGAATGATACTTTCTACTGTCAGTTGCGTTAGTTTAATTAGGTTGCAGTATGAACATCAGAAAATATAATATACTGACACAATACGCTTGTGTCATACACTGGATACGAAGCTGTTGTTTCGCATGCTTCTACGAGAATAGGTTGATGTTGACGCCTTCTCACGCCCTGTTGCGAAGTTCATTCGCTGCCGTCACTAGGTCCAAGGGTAACGGGCGGCCTGCGCTCACGGTCCTGTAATTAAAGGCATCCGCCGCAATTGCCAGCGGCCGGATCGCTAGCGGCCTCGCCTGTGTAGCGCAACTTCCTGCCGTCTCATTGGCTCAACAAACTGATCTCTAATTTCGTCCATAGTTGTCCACTCTCCCGCCTTGGAAACTAATTTAGAAAACAAACTCATAACATAGTCAAATTGCATACACTGAGGTGACCTCCTAATAGCCTGTCGGACCATCTTCTGCCCGCAGTAGTGCAGCAACTCGACGTCGCAAGGACTCGGCAAGTTGTTGGAAGTCCCCGCTGAAGTATTGGGCCATGCTGCCTCCATAGCCGTCCATAATGATGAAAGTGTTGCCGGTGCAGGATTTTGTGCACGAGCTGACCTTTCGATAATGTCCCATAAATGTGCAGAGGGTGACCAAACCATTCGCTCGGATTGCCCAGAATGTTCTTTAAACCAATCGCGAACAATTTGGGCCCGATGACATGGCGCATTTTCATCTGTAAAAATTCCATCGTTGTTAAGGAACATGAAGTCCATAAATGGTCGTGAAGTAGCCGAACATAACAGTTTCCAGTCAATGATCGGTTCAGATGGACCGGAGGTCACAGTCCATTCCATGCACACACATCCCACACGACCATGGAACCACTAACAGTTTGCACACTACCTTGAAGGCAACTTGGGTCCGTGGCTCGAACCCCGGAACTGAAATCGGGTCTCATCTGATCAGGGCAAGGTCTTTGTCGTCTAGTGTCCAACCGATATTGTCACGAGCCCAGGAGATGCGCTGCAGGCGATGTTGGCTGTTAACAGAGGCACTCGCGTCAGTCGTCGGCAGCCACAGCGCATTAACGCCACTTTTCGCAGCTCTGTCCTAAGGCATACGTTCGTCGTACTTCCCACATTGGTTTCTGCGGTTATTTCACGCAGTGCTGTTCGTCTTTCGGCAATGACAATTCCACGCAAGCGCTGCCGCTTTGGGTCATTAATTGAAGGCCGGTGACCACTGTGTTGTTCGTGGCAAGAGGTCATGGCAGAAATTTGGTATTTTCAGCACTATCTTGATATTGTAGATCTCTGAATATTGAATTCCCTAACGATTCCCGAAGTGGAATTCCCATGTGTCTACCTCCAACTACCGTTCCGGATTCAGAGAGTGTTAATTTCCGTCGTACGTCCATAATTACTTCGGAAACCTTTTCACATGAACTAACCGAGTACAAATGACAGCTCCGGCAATGCACTGTCCATTTATACCTCGTGTACGCGATACTACCGGCATATTTGCATGTGCTTATCGCTATACCATGACTTTCGCCACACCCGTGTGTATCTGAAACATGTCAGGAGAAATCGACTCGATTCAATTCCGAGGTTGTGTGTTCCGATCATTGACGGTGGCGGACAACCATCTTATTTATCCCTTTCTATCACCGTGGTATTTTCTTCGAGATTCCCAACATTTTTACGTAACGTCGTTTATTTCCTTTAACGAATTTAATTTTCTTTGTACATTATTATTTTTAATTCGATACTTAATTGCTCAAAACAAAATTTTCTTGTAATATGGAACATCTTTTTTATTACAAGAAAAATTTAAAATGTACCACCTGTTCCAAAATAGTGTGTGACTGATATCCAAATATTCAATAGTTGAAGCAGAAAAAATATCTGAAAATTTATATATTCAGTTGGGATAATTTAAATATTTTTGAAGCATAGGGCTAAAATATGTTACAAAAAATTTGAGTAAAGTTGCTGAAAGGCGGCAATTACGTGGTCGTATACTAGGAATGGGTAGCTACTGTGCCGCGTTTTTGCTTCTTCAGTCATTTCCCAGTGAATGAGATAGCGTTAACACTGAACACTGCAACAAAAGGCGTTTTGCGCTCTCCTTTTCAACAGGTAAAATTCAGTTAAACCTGCGCGGCGTGAATTTCGTCACGAGTACCTGCTACAGCGGGAAGGGATCTACGTATTTCGCATTGCACAATTCGAATGTCGCCTGGTCTCATGGGGTGTGAAAGATTCCTTGTATTTGCCGCCCCATCCAGCGACTCATATTGGACCGTGACGTTCGCATAGCGATAGCAGCAGTTTTAGACACGCTCCCGACTGTTTGGCACGAATTTGACTATCGTCTGGATGGTCCTTGTGCGTCCGGTGAAGGGCATATTGCAAATTAGTGAAAGGTAAATAAAAACCGGTTCTAAACGTAATTGTAAATACTGTCAAGGGTGCATCCATGTAGAAGATATCATCTTCTTCTTCCGCCTCATCCTCCTTATCGTTTGGCCCCGCTGCTGGCAGAGTCCGCTGTTTGAGCACTCTGTCGCTCTTTTATCCGCTCTTATACATGATAAGGTTGCAGGATCTTCAGACCATTTTGCATGGTGTCAAGCCATCGCTGCCTGGATTGTCATAATGGCCGTTTATCATTTACTCTCAAACTAAAACCAGCTTTTACCACTGTTGTTGCGTCTGCCCTAAGAACATGTCCGCACCATCGTAGGCCTTCTCTCATCTTGTCTACTATTGGAGCTACTACGTATAAATTGCAAACTTGATCATTTGTGATATGACCGTGCCGTGTGAATCCAGGTGTGCACCTAAGCATCTTTGTTTCTGTGACAGCAAGTCGTTGTTCCAGGTTTTTGTTGAAGACCAGCATTCAACTTGAAACGTCCCCTTAGAAAAATTTATGAATTACTGTGCTGGTAACCCCTTACGTTATTTGATTTTCAAACAGCTGAGCAGAACTGAACGTTCTCAGACATTTCGCTCTTTACCTATTCTGATCAACACTAAACTGACACACAATATTTTTAGCGCAACGCAGTCTGACTTTCAATAATCTCTACAAAATAATGGCCCTGAATAACATTAAACTATACCTTTCACAAATCGCTTACCTCACAAAAATCTTCGTTACTCGAACTACTGCAATACAGCGAGCGCCTCTACTGCCAGCTAAATAAAAGATTCTAACTACTGAAGTCACTAACTACTGATAGGCATAGTTAGCAAATGAAAGATTTTGATAGAGAACAAACAATGTATTTACCTTAATAGTGTTCAAAAGTCATAATATATATATCAGTTCATGACATCCAGTCTTACAAATTTACTCTCTCTGATGGACACAGGTCCAGATCATCCGCTCTCAAAACTACGCGCCGTTCACATCCAACTGCCCAACACTACAATGGCGAATATTCCAACAATGCCAACCAGCCACAGACTGTACACAGCACAGACTTTCGGCTTCAACCTGTTTGGAATGTTTCAGTACATCAGTCACAGAATGCCGTATGATCCACGTGCTCCTCGGTCGGTTAGAGATATTTGTACTAAGGTTTCCATCAGCAAGAACTGTCACACGTAAGTACTTACTAGACCTTGTCGTTTGGAGTCAAAACTATTGATGCTGATGGCATTAGAGTGAATTGGATATGTGTTGACATACTGCGTTTTCTTTCTGCGTTGACGTACTTCTGCAAGACGGTCGTTCCTGATTTGGACTTGACATTGCAGATCAGTCTTACCTTCAGAAGCCAATAGCACATCATCCGCATACAGTAACTTCGAGGGGAGGGTACGGTTTTCTGCAGGTCTCTGGTGACTGTATTCATTACTGTGATGAGGAGGAGAGGCAAGAGAGCAGATTTCTGATGTAATCTTACAGAAACAGAAAATCGCCCTATAGTCCAGCATCTGATTGTATCCGGCTCTTCGAGTCATGGTAAAGCAGTCTCTCCCATCCTACCAGTTCTTCGGGTATCCATGCTCCAGTAGGGCAACTAAGTCAACTTGTGTAGCACTTGGTTATAGGCGCTTTCGACGTCGAGGAAGGCAAGTTTTAGGTGCCTCGACTTCTTTGGATGTTTTTCAATAAGCAGGCGCCAAGCATGTATACCTTCCGTCACCCCACAGATCTCCATGAATAGACATTGATTAGTAGTGAGACTGATGATATGTCAGATACTTCTATGTTTTCCAAGATCTTCAGTGAGTGTGATAAAAGACGTATTGGGCGATACTTCCTAACTTCAGCTGGGCCACCATTCTGCTTCCCATTGTACTGTTTATATTAGTGTACCACTCCTAGGTATATATGCGCTGTGGAGGCTAATATGATCATTCAGTGCAGAGCAATCTTCATCAGACCTCGTGCGTGATGGGACAACCAAAAAGAAGAGAATGGGCTAGGGGGGGCGGTACTTTCGTAGTGTGCGGCAAATGGGAATTTGGAGTGAGAGAGGAGGCGTGCTTGGGTAGTCCGTGCAGTTGTTTATAATCACTGTGCCAAGGTGGTGTAGATTGTTAACGCATCTGCCTAGTAGACAGGAGACCCTGGGTTCGAACCCCGGCCTTGGTACAAATTTACGTGTGTTACCAATGAATTCTTTTATTGCCTGAATGCGACAGAGATGGGTATTTTTCATTTCTGAACTGTTGTACCACATGTCCAATCAGCTGGAATTTTTCCCTCTTCAATAACTTTGTTGAAGAAATCTTTCAGCCATTCACTTGTAGAAGATACATTCCCTCGTAAAATATGCTGCTTCTTTTGAAAATAAAAAAAATTGTAGTCCTTTATGTAAGTTAAAATTTACAGCAGATTTCTGCCATGATTCTGGTAGAAGACACATTCATGTAAAATCGAATGAATGTATTTGAAATACGCTGTATTTTTTTTTTAATACTTCGACACCATACTGATGATTTCGACGAGGCCTATGTGGGACCGTGCAGTTCAGCCTCAAATATGTTCACAGTTTTCCAAGCGATTGCCTGCTTCGAGATCTCGTGATCTGCCTGGGACCGCCAGAATAGAATCTGCGCGAGCCCTGCTGACCTCCCTTGCTGCGCATGCTTCGTTATCGGACCAGCCTTGGCCACCGCCTCTGCGAGACACGCATTTGGAGCTGCCATCATTTGCCACTCTCGCGTATCACTGTTCACAGAAGCTCGTTTCAGCCAGAGGAAAACAGTGGCGCAGTGTTATAAATAGCGCTTAGTCGCTTTTGCGCTATAGCTATTTTAGCCGCTTGATATGAGGTTACGTACGTATTAACACTGCAGTTTTTGCACAATCATCGCCTCTTCTTCCTCCTCTATGGTGTCGATCAACGTAGCGAACTTCCATAGTAGTTAACGTCCGACGTCTACTACTACTACTACTACTACGACGACGACGACGACGACGACGACGAAGCATGGTAATCAGCGCCATTAATGGGTATCAACATACACACCTCGCGGTTTGAGTTATGTCTTTTCTGACAAGCGGAGTAGCTGCGTTTCCCCAGGAACACACATTAGTGAATTTTTTTTTTCAGAATGTCTGGCCATTTCAACTCAAATACGTGGTTCGTATATACTAGAATCCACCAATTGTTTGCAAAAATTCCCATTCACGCCTCGTCCCACTTGGTATTTCCTCTAAACTCGAACATCATTGCAGAGGTTCTCCAGCTGTATTGGAATTGCACCTCAGCATCGAACGAAACTGGGGGACCCTGCCTGAATCCCAAGCATAAGTGGTTTGATCAAATGAAACTACATGGTTCCAGAGACCCTTCCAAGTCTCAAACACCTATGATTTATATATACAGACTAAGCGACAAATGAAAATTTGATTCGTCTCGTCATAGATATTCGACACTTGAGTCTCTGAAACCACATAGTTTTGGTTGGTTGACTTGGGGGAGGGACCAAACAGTGAGGTAATCGGTCCCATCGAATTTGGGAAGGATGGGGATGGAAGTCGGTCGTGCCCTTTCAAAGGAACCATCCCGACATTTGCATGAAGCGATTCAGGGAAACCACGAAAACCTAAATCAGGAACGCCGGACGCGAGTTCGAACCGTCGTCCTCCCGAATGCGTGTCCAGTGTGCTAACAACTGCGCCACCTCGCTCGGTCCACATAGTTTCATTTGCCTGGGAAAATGTCTTTACACACACACTGTTATATGGATGGCTGACTGCTTAAAAAAGAATAACAGGAGCCGAACAATCCACGTAGTCGGTGACTTCCTTTTAAAATAAGTGAAATGACTGGTTATCTGTATAAATAGCCACACGAGCATTAAAAAAGCCATATCATTTTGCTCGAATAAACTGCGTCGTGTGATCAGAAATTCCGTGGAGATAATTCTAATATAAACATTTTGCCAATGGGAGTACAACGTCACCTGTAGGCTCATCATCTGCATAACAGCCGCGTGTGGTGCTACAAATGATGACAATGTTTCTCATTTTAAAACGAGGTAAGAATTGTAAATTATTGTGTCAACTTTGCAGGACACAAAAGTCACTTCTGACACACAGCTGAAATTCTTTCTTCACGAGATTACAGAATAGCTTCCTATTCGCGTCTCTCTGCAATTGTAAAGTAGCGCTAGAAACAGTAAACTAAATTTTGCAAAGCTTGGAGAATGTGAATTGATTGTTCCAAAATAATTCCGTAACCCCAGTCTAGCTATATAAAGATAGTGGGCCAAAAACGCGATGCGTCGCATAGTGATAATTGGTGAAAATTTCAGAGGACAACTTCAATTTGTTAATTTTCACCATTGATTCGTATTCTCAGTGAAGTAAACACTAAAACAGGTGAGTTTTGGTTGTGTGTTTTACTGAAAGTAAGAAATCACATATGACAAACTGAATAGTCTCTTTCTGTCCAGTATTTAACAATTTCAATAGTAATTGAAAACCGTGTTGCTGACTTGATAAGAGATCAGAGGAAGCACTTGGAGAAATTGATAGGAAAAACCACATGTTGGTCAGCGTCTGAATGGGGAGCCAGTGCCAGTATTAACGTTTATCATTGTAAGAGCAGAAAGATATTATCAGTTCAAGAAATCGGTGCTATGATTTATGAAGCCGTAAAGTATCGATTAGAGGTGTGTTTAGTCAGGTAAGTGATGAAAAATAATATTTAATGCCGTAAAGAACTAACAGAAATGTCCCCAGAATAGATTGCTCGCCCTGTAAATATTTTGAGAAGTGTAGGGTCCTCATAATGGCGCAAAGAGATTTAACTCCCATTTTAATTTGAGTCAATTGACAAAAAGGCCATTAAAGGGAGAATACGTAATTAGTTATTAGACGTCGTGGGCGAGGCCTTTCACGACCTTAATTAACTTCTTGCAAAGTGGTTTCGAGCTCAACGCCTGTAATGCGGAAGATTTCACTGCCGGGTCCTGCTGCAATATTTTCAGAACGCCCCACTTTCTTTTCTTTCTATCGATAGTCTTTCGACTGGTACTCTCTTTCAGCTTTATGCACATACCACAGTCGTTTGCTAATGCGATCCTTCCTTGTCTGCCGGCCGAAGTGGCCGCGCGGTTCTGGCGCTGCAGTCTGGAACCGCGAGACCGCTACGGTCGCAGGTTCGAATCCTGCCTCGGGCGTGGATGTGTGTGATGTCCTTAGGTTAGTTAGGTTTAACTAGTTCTAAGTTCTAGGGGACTAATGACCTCAGCAGTTGAGTCCCATAGTGCTCAGAGCCATTTGAACCAACCTTCCTTGTCTGCAGCGCTGCATTATACTTCGCAACATTAAAGCAAAAGTGAATGTCATAAGATCTGTCTTCCCAATATTTTATGTCTTCCTTAAGTTACATTCACAGTCTCAGTAGAATTCTCGCTTCATCGTAACGTGAATAGCGTTACGTAACGTAACGTCACATTACATACTCTTTCAGCGCCTTTCCATTTCTCCAGTGTCCATTGCTACCCAAAAATGTAAATTCAGATATTTATTCCTTAATGGCAAATTAGTGTTTGGAACATTCGATGAAGAAATATTCCGTTTCCTACTCTATCCTGCTATCCGTATTTCAGCATTGTGTGATACCGTTACCGAAATTCTAAAATTTATCTTGTACGATTGGTATTTCGATTTGATAATAAAACCGTCATTCTGTCATTTTAAAACTGCCAGCTTATGACTTCATGGTGTGGCCGGCCGAAGTGGCCGTGCGGTTAAAGGCGCTGCAGTCTGGAACCGCAAGACCGCTACGGTCGCAGGTTCGAATCCTGCCTCGGGCCTGGATGTTTGTGATGTCCTTAGGTTAGTTAGGTTTAACTAGTTCTAAGTTCTAGGGGACTAATGACCTCAGCAGTTGAGTCCCATAGTGCTCAGAGCCATTTCAACCATTTTGAACTTCATGGTGTGAATGCATCTTCATCTGTACTGCGGTCTGGAAATTGGATTCTGGACCGCCGCCCCACGATGGTACCACCCACCGTGTGTGCTTCCCGAAGTGTTCGTCAGGGCTGAGAGACGCACACGTTCTGTCGTGCTGCATGTGAATGACTTTTCTCAAGATCGTCTCTAATATAACGCAGAGTCAAATTGCGTGCAAGGTAATCAGATGCAAAATTTATTATCACGAAAAAGAATAACTCACTGGACTGGTGTGGGGTCAGGCACTACAGTACTGAGGTCATAATGCGGCAATGAAAGATGTTTTAATAAGAACATCAATAAACGTAAAAAATGTTAATGGAGAGAAGTTGAATTAAATCAAGCAGTGCGGATGGGACTAGAGTAGAAAATGAAACGCTGAGAGCTGTAGCTGAGTTCCGCTATTTTAGGAGCAAAATAACTGGCGATGTCCGAAGTTGAGAGAATGTCAAATGCAGATTGGCAAATCGAGAATATAATATCTGAAAACGAGAAATTTGTTAACGTAGAATATAAATTTCAATTATGTAAAGTCTTTTCTGAACGTGTTTTTCTGATGCGTAGACTTCTACATAAGTGAACTGTGGGCGATATACAGTTCAGACAAGAAGAGAGTAGTTTTTGAAATGTACTATACACTGATGTGACAAACGTAATGCGATGCCTCCTGATACGGTGCCGGAGCTCCTTTTGCCCGGCGTAGTGCAGCAGCTCTACGTAGCATGGACTCAACAAATCGTTGGATGTCGCTTGCTCAAATATTGAGCCATGTTGTCTCTATAGTCGTCCGTAATTACGAAAGTGTTGCCGGTGAAGGATGCTCTGCAAAAACCGAACTCTCGATTACGTCCCATAAATATTCTATGGGATTCATGTCTGGAGATCAGGGTGGCCATATTATTCGCTCGAGTTGTCCAGAATGATCTTCAAACCGCTTACGGGCAATTGTGACCCAGTGACAGGACATCGTTGTTTGAGAACTTGAAACCCATGAGTGGCTGCAAATGGTCTCCAAGTGGCCAAACACGAACATTTCCAGTCAATGATTGGTTCATTTGGACCAGAGGACCCAGTCCATTCCATCGAAACATAGCCCACACCATCGTGGAGCCACCACCAGTTGCACAGCGCCTTGTTCACAGCCTGGGTCTATGGCTTCGTGGGTCTGCGCCACACTCTAACCCTATCAACAGCTCTTACCAACTGAAATCAGGATTTATCAGACCAGGTCACGGTTTTCCAGTCGTCTGGAGTCCAAAAAATATGGTCACGACCTCAGGAGAGGCATTCCAGGCGATGACGTGCTGTTCAAAAAAGGCACATCAGTACAAATGACGACTACGCCAATGCATTGCACTTTTATACCTAGTGTACACGATACAACCGCCACCTATATATGTGCATATCGCGATCCCATGACTTACGTCACCTCAGTGTAGAAGAGTGCTGAAGATGAGAAAGATAGGTCGCAAAGCTAATGAGGAGATAATGAATAGAATTAGGGAGAAAAGAAATCTGTACACAGCTCGTCTAGAAGAAGGGATCAGTGGACGGGACACATCCCGCATGGTAATGAAGAGAGTTGTGGGAGATATGAACCAGAGCGAGACGTTTACTTGACTCCAATAAGCAGGTTCAAGAGCATGAAGAGGCTTACACAGTATATGCTAACGTGGAGAGCTGCAGCCAATTAGTCTTCGAAATGGTGACCGCACCACCACCACCACCACCACCACCAACAACAACAACAACAACAACAACAACTAGAAATTTCTTTGTCTACAGAACATCATTCATTGTACCTGTATTGTTAGCAGGCTAAGTGATCAGTTGCGGAGGAATGGGGGAAAACTCATTCCATAGCACGACGGCCAGCGCGAACTGCTCCAATTGAGCATCCTTTCCTGTAAACTGAACTTTTCTCCTTGGTTCTGGAATGTGCCGTTCGCATGTGAGCTCAGACCATAGACGGAAGGAAGAGATCAGAAGCAGCGCTAGTAGACCATATAGGGTAACAAAGAGCGCGCAGTGCGTCCAGTAGTCGGTGAAACCGGCCAGATGTGTGAGCCTCTAGAAAGTAAAGCAGTTGTCCCGGCCGGCTATTGTCGGTGGGGTTGCGATGTGTAGAAAGCGGCGGGTGGCGTAGCGCGCGTGCCGCTGTCGTATCGATCACAAGGCTGGATGCTCATTAGTGGCTGGCCCGAGATCACGGCCACAGCTGTGTCTGCGAGCCGCTCTCTATGTTAATCCTCGCGTCACCTGCCGAGGCTCTCGGGGCGTCCTCTCAAAACGCTCTTCTCTCACCGTAAACGTTTGCAGCGGCGTTTCAGACGATCGTGTTTTGTAGGAAATCCTATGTTTTCGGAAGTACTTGTTCGAATCGTAACTCTTGGAGCTGTGTCACATTTCCCCACTTGACCGATGATAATTAAAAACTAGTAGTTGACGTAATCTTATCATGTCGAGCGTCTTTATTTTATGTATTTATTTTTATCTTTCAAGTTACTTCATATAAATGGCTCTGTAGACGCGTAAACGTCGGAAACAGATACCGCTGCAGATTCCTGGCTAACCGAGAGTGTGGCTGTTATGTGATATTAAATGATGTCATTTTTCCTTTAATTCGTCAAGTGTTTCAGCGGAGCGAGATCAAGACTCCCTGTAAATTGAAGACTTCAAATAAAAAAAAAGGTTGTAAGTGGCAAAATCATGAATGTGAGGGAAATGGGTTTCAAGTATACTAGAGAGTTAATGGTCATAATTGCACTATTAATGTGTTTTAGTTGAAAGTTAATCATGGTATGGATCTAGTTTCCAGAGGAAATTACAAACATTGCATTGTAATAGTATGAAAAGTTACTGAAAGTGGAGATGCACTAAAAAGCTTTAAGTGCCATAGTTCACTACTCAGCAAAAAGGTAGTAAAAACTGAGTCTACTTTTGTAAAACTGTACGTGATCATTATTTGTCAGATACTGCATCATTTCTATCAAATCTTCCTTCTTTTCTACACAGAAGTGGCTTGTAGCATCTAGGAAAGATAGTTGAATTTTCTGGATCTCCTGTACTCGTACACCTTCTCGCGAAAACGGATATCTTCCCATTCTTTTATTTGAGCTTCTCCTGGTCTTAACTACATAAGGTATATGTTTCTGTAACCACAGCCACCGTAGTATGGATATTTTTAGATTCGCTTTGTTTAATTTACAACCTGCTCATTTCTTGAAATTTAAGAAGTCAGATGCATTCATGCTACTGTCGATGTATGGCTTTTATTCGTCTTCATTGCTGCATCCTGTCCATTCCATCTTCTGGAACAGTACATTTAGTAACCCAAGAACAAACAAATAGTCTCTCCAGTTACGGTGTAGGTTAACGATCAGTAATGATGCTTACCTCCAGTGCTGGATGGTCTTTGGTAGGAATAAATTTATTACTTGACCTTATGTATTCATTCCCGCCATTTATCAGATTTTTCTTCATTGCTGCGTCACTCGTTTCTCCTTTAATTCGCAGTGTCTTTCAACTCAAATTGTTATAAACATCTGCTGCCACCGCCATTATATCTACCACTGAGGGGTTATCGCGCATAACGTAGAGCCTTTCGTATGTCAACAGCAGTAGCTCTTAAACCGCATGCCGTATGTTGAATGCATTTGGTGCTACACTTTCATTCGTGGCAGTCTGGGCCATTTATACATTATTGGGCTTGCCTTGTAGACCCTATTTCACGCAAAAACTTCAAAATTCCTTATGTTCCCTAAAGCATTATGTATTTAAAGTCTTCAGTTATGCAATGGATTTTTGTCGGAGTTTTCATAGCAATCGAAGAGTCGGAAATGGACAAATGAGGTATGAAATTTATATATATAATCTGAAAGTAATCAGAGTAATTAAGAAAAAGTTAGTGATTAGAGAGAAAATTGAAATACTTTACGAACAGCTGCTGCCTGCTGCTCATAAAAACTTAGATTTTTCTACAGGTCGTGGAATTCTTTGTTTTATGCTGAAAAGATAAAACATCAAATTACAACATAAACCGAAACTTCTCTGCTTTGTGTTGACACAAATACTCTTAATAATAATAGAATACGGATAGATATTTAAACATGCCACATTTCATGCTTTCTGAACAAAAGATAAAAATTTTTAAAAAATGAAAAAACCGGTCAAATGTTTTGTGAAATGATTTGTCTAATAGAAAGAAAATAGATGAGAAAAACATTTGACTTGCCTTTCAGTGATGCTCGGAATCATGTACAGCAAATGATGTGCCTGTTGAGAATTTAAAGTTCAGTGACTAATTTAAAATCTTAGAATTTTGAGTACTAGTGGATATTTGCTGTATGATTTCGAGCACCATTTAAAGGAGTATCACGTGTCTGTCCAATATATTTTGTTATTATTAGACAAATCACGTTACAAAACATTTGATGATTTTTAATTTTTTAGAATGGTTTCTTTATTAGACAGAAGTTTATATCACGACCGGCTGATTTCTGCCTCTCTGGCCATTAGTAATTGGTTAATATGTACAGACAACTTTATACGTGTAAAATGCAAATTACATGTGTATCAAAAATCTTATCAGCCGCCTGCTCGTATTCTAGAATCCTATTAACCAGTAAACAGGCAGTTTCCATGTTGAATTACTTAAACATATAAGCATTGGTGAGTCAACTTCGAGATCACTTTCGTCCACCTGTCTGCGCAGGTGATGTAATTTGGATTTTACTCGCGTTTTCGTAAGTTACGGATATCGCTTGACAACGAATATAGTGGCTGAAATCAGTTTATTTTGATAAAGGTTTATCTTTTCTATGACTGTACCAGTCACAGGTCATAAACTTTCCTAACAGGTTTAGGTGTTCAGCAAGCCCAACATCACTTTCCGAGCCTTTATTTGCTGAGACTGTTAGCGTATCTAGCAATATTAGCAAAACATTAGAAAGGGCGTACAGGAAACTTTTCCCCTTTTTAACTGTTAAAAGTTATAATAACCGTTAGCCAGAGCGAGGAGAAACAAAAAATTTGAATACGTTATGTCAAGAGGTTGTTATGGTGAACACAACTTTAGGGCGATATATTTTTATTTCTGCCAGAAATGGAGGCCTCCTTAGAAACTTTTCACGGACTCCGAGTCAGCTGATCCCAGTTTAAAAACCCCTTGTCTCAATGCACTTAGCCCGCATCTCGTGGTCGTGCGGTAGCGTTCTCGCTTCCCACGCCCGGGTTCCCGGGTTCGATTCCCGGCGGGGTCAGGGATTTTCTCTGCCTCGTGATGGCTGGGTGTTGTGTGCTGTCCTTAGGTTAGTTAGGTTTAAGTAGTTCTAAGTTCTAGGGGACTTATGACCACAGCAGTTGAGTCCCATAGTGCTCAGAGCCATTTGAACCATTTTTTTCAATGCACTTAACGGCATGCGAATATCTCAGTGAAATGACGAAATAGGAGAAAAAAGCACGTCTGTATTTAGTACCACACGTGTTGATGTACTCCTGGAAATCTACATAGTGTAAGAGGTGCGTACTTGCAGGGGGCAGTCATTTATCGTAATAGATCGCTAAACATGTGCCTCTTACCTCGTCTGAAGCACTCGTTAAAAGCTATTTACAAGGTTGCAAGCTGTACTGATTCATATACGTAAGTTACATCTAATTTGAAATTATAATTATTACTGTATGTTTCTCACTAACGCGGATTATAATTAATAGCGAAGAGGGAGTATATAACCAAGTTATAATTCGTCAAAGTAAGTTTTAAAAATGTAGAGAGGCATGTCAAAAACCTTCTTATTCCTCTCTCAGTGAATATTAACCCTTCTATGTGAAACAATTTTAGAGAATAAATTATGGCTACTAATAGGCTTCCTGTAGATTTGGCTAAGGTTTGTAGCTGGGTAGAGGGTCTCAGCCAAAGGCTTTGTCGACTCTGTGGCGGTCGTGGCGCAGATTTATAGACATGTGTTATCCGCTGGGTATCTGTAGAACTCACTTTGATAGGTCAGGGATGCGCTACACGAAGGCAGCAGCTACTCGGGTAGCAGATTACCTATGGAGTGCACCTGAGGTTTTTTTAAATATATAGACTGTAGTCTGAGATACTCCGATGAACACTCGCCACCCGATACGCAGCAAGGGAAGTCAGACCGCTTTCAGAGTAGAGACACATCGGATGTCAAAATTTTATCGGTAGACTGTCGAAGCATTCGTAAAAAGGTCCCGAATTTACTGTCCTCCAGGAAAGCTCTCACGCTCAGATTATTCTTGGGACCGAGAGCTGGCCCAACCCGTAGTGGAAAGCTCTGAGATATTTAGTGAGTCGTCGAACGTATATCGGAAAGACAGACTAAAGGCCATAGGAGGAGGAGTGTTCATCGCAGTTGCAGAAATAGTGTCTCTGTTGAGGTCGAAGTGGAGTGCGGCAGTGAAGTTATCTGGTCGCTTTTAATAGGTGTAGGTGAAACTAAGTTAATTGTCGAATGTTTTACTGGCCATCCGACTCCGCTGTGACATTTCTAAAGTCATTCAAAGAAAGCCTACGGTCAGCGGCTTGTAAATACCCAGATCATGCAATACTATTCGGAGGCGACTTTGTCCTACCAGGTATAGTCTGGGATGTATATGGACTCACTGCAGGGAGTACAGACAGACAGTCGTGCGAATGCTGTTGAACACGTTTTCTGAAAACTGTCTTGAGCAGCTAGCTCGGCAGACGTTGTCATTATAGCAACTGTGGTTACGAAAGTTAATAAATCAATCAAGAAGCCTAGGAGAGTATTTTTGCTAGCTAGAGCAGATACGCAGTTGTTAGTACCTCATTTAGACAGTCACATTCGGGAGGACGACGGTTCAATCCCGTCTCCGGCCATCCTGATTTAGGTTTTCCGTGATTTCCCTAAATCGTTTCAGGCAAATGCCGGGATGGTTCCTTTGAAAGGGCACGGCCGATTTCCTTCCCAATCCTTCCCTAACCCGAGCTTGCGCTCCGTCTCTAATGACCTCGTTGTCGACGGGACGTTAAACACTAACCACCACCACCATCATTTAGACAGTGAATAGACGTCACTTCGTTCCAGTAAGATGGACGCAGACGGCGTATGGGCAGAGTTCAAGCAGATTGTAAATCGGGGTCTGACGACTTACGTGCCTAGTAAGTGGATAAAGGATGGAAAAGACAGACCATGGTTTAATAACGAAATTCGAAAGATGCTGCTTCTGCAAAGATCTATGCCCGAAGCATATAACGGCTACCGCCGTCATGCCTTAGCAAGAGATTTGGCCGAGAACCCGAGAAAATTCAGGTCCTGTGTAAAACGGCTAAGCGGGTCTAAGGCTTCTATTCATTCCCATGTTACCCAGTCTGGTGTGGCAGTTGAAGATAGCAAAACGAAAGGCGAAGTTTTAAATTTCGCGTTGAAGATATCGTTCATACAGGAAAATCGTAAAAACATGCCGTCATTTGACCATTGGACCGATTTGCGTATGGACGACATAGTAATAAGCATTCCTGGCGTAGAGAAACAACTGAAAGAATTGAAAGCAAATAAATCTCCAGATCCGGAGGGAATACCAATTCAGGTTTCCTGAGAGTACTCTACGACACTATCCCCTTACCTAGCTTACATTTAACTCGAATCTCTCGCTCAGCACAAAGTACCAAGCGACTGTAAAAGAGCTCAGGAGACACCACTAAGTAAGAAAGGTAAAAGGACAGACGCGTAAAATTACAGACCAATATCCCTAACTTCTGTTCGCTGCAGAATCCTTGAACACATTCTCATTTCGAATATAATAAACTTTCTTGAGGCTAAGCAGCTCATGTGCACGATTCAGCATGGTTTTAGAAAGCATCGCTCGTGCGAAACTCTGCTTGTTCTTTTGTCACATGATATACTGAGATCTATGGATGAAGGGTAGTAGGCAGATTCCATATTTTTAGATTTCCGGAACGCGTTTGATACGGTGCCTCATTGCACGCTGTTAACAGAGGTCATATGGAATTAGTTCAGATATGTGAGTGACTCGAAGACTTCTCAAGTAATAGAACTCAGTGTGTTGTCCTCGACGGCGAATGTTCATCAGAGACAAGGATGTCGTCAGGAGTGCCCCAGAGGAGTGTGATAGGACCGCTGTTGTTATCTATATAGGCTACATAAATGATTTGGCGGATAGGGTTGGCAGCAATTTGCGGTTGTTTGCTGTCGATGTTGTGGTGTACGGTAAGGCGTCGAAGTTGAGTGATTGTAGGAAGATACGACATGACTTAGACAAAATTTCCAGTTGATGTGGTGAACGAACGGCAGGTAGCTCTAAATGTAGGAAAAAGAAACCCGTAATATTCAGATACTGCATTAGAAGTGTCCTGCTTGACACAGTCACGTCGTTTAAACATCTGGGTTGCAGTTCGATATGAAATGGAACGAGCGTGTGAGGATTGTTGTAGGGAAGGCGAATGGTCCACTTTGGTTTAATGGGAGACTTTTAGGAAAGCGTGGTTCGTCTGTAAAGGAGACCGCATATAGGTCGCTGGTCTGACGTGTTCATGAATACTGCTCCCTGGACGGACGGCAACGTTATTTTCGAGGAACATTATTGATAAAATTTAGATAACCAGCATATGAAACTGACTGCCGAATAATTCTACTGCCGTCAACAGACATTGCGCGTAAGGACCACGAAGATTGAGAAATTAGGGCTCATACGGAGCCGGATAGACAGTCGTCGTCGTCGTCGTCGTCGTCGTCGTCGTCCCCCCCCCCCCCCCCCCCCCCCAGCTCTGTTTGCGAGTGGAACAGGAAGGACATGACAAGTAGTGGTACAGGGAGGGTACCCTCCGCCAGACACAATAAGATGACTTGTGCCGTATGTATGTAGATACACATGATCTTCAATTTGAGTATGAAAGCTAAATTAAACTTATAACTTCATGTAGCAATTAATTATTTAACTTTCTTCTTAGAGAGGAATTTCGAGTATCGCTACTTGGTCCTAGTAAGCGTAACTAAGTCTGTGCGAGATACGTCCAAGTGAAAACAAGAAGTCGTTAGAAATACGGACTGATTAAAAAAAAATGGCTCTGAGCACTATGGGACTTAACATCTTAGGTCATCAGTCCCCTAGAACTTAGAACTACTTAAACCTAACTAACCTAAGGACATCACACACATCCATGCCCGAGGCAGGATTCGAACCTGCGACCGTAGCAGTCCCGCGGTTCCGTACTGCAGCGCCTAGAACCGCAAGACCACCGCGGCCGGCGACTGATTAAAAGTTAGAAGTTTGGGCAAACGTGCAGCTTATGTGGAAATCAATATAATTTCCAGTCTCAAATTTTTTTTGTATATCTTCAAGAAGACGCTTGTTTATGAATGTGTTGACAGAATCCTGTTTCATAAGAAAAAGTGATGACAGAGTACTGATTAGTACCTTCCCCACAAAGATTAGAACATTATGGGACGGGCCGTTTCAAAGTTAAACATTTAATGAACTGTGACCACTGATGAGTTGCGATGCTACTCAGGTCACTAGTGCAAGTGCTCGGTATGTGACTCTAATGAATTCTGAACATGCTTCTATTGAATGGCTTGTACTTGGCTTTCTCAGCTTTCTCCCATTTCTTCCCTTCGCCAGAGACAGAAGACTATACGAACAGACAGCTTTCCTTCCAGCGATTGTTACACCGGTCGGTGCGAAATCGGAATTCCGCTCGTGAACACTGTTTCACGAGGAGGAAACAATGAAACATTGTATTCTTTCGGCTACTTAGCTGTCAGATCCGATATGAACATCCGTGGAAGTATATGCGTGTCGTTGCGACATTTACACGAATCGGTTTTGAATCAACAGTTTCAGTGTTGTTATATTCTTATTTGCGTTTCGGCTCCTAGATGATGACATAATTGAAAATTGTAGTTCTTTCGGAAGTGGGTTAGCCTTGGCTGAATGATAGAAGTCACACAAGACTGCTTTATAGTTTCGAAGCTCTTTTCCAAGCTTCCAGCAGCGAACACGTGCTAAAAAAGAACTACTGTAAATGCATCCATGAAGGAAGTACAGTGAATGGGTGTAAAAGTTAGTTTCATTTGTAACCTTCGGCGTTCTAAAATAGCAGATGCAGGCTAAAATTTCTCAAATTCAGGGTTCATGACGTTTTCCAGGATTAACTAAGACTGTCTGGAACACAACCGTAACACAAGCGTATTTTAAGCAACTGAGAGTACGCGTATAACACTACACAGTTCAAAGCACAAGAACGTATAATCTTGTTAGGTAAAAATTGTAGTATGAATATCTTCAGAGATTCTAGTGTATTAATTTTTGGGACATCTGACACTCAGCAGCTTGTTTCACATTCCTGGCAGAATTCCAGAATTTTTGAAGGTGCTATGCTATGTAAAAATAGTAATGTTTAGAAACAGGCAATTAACCATGGCAGATTTAATCTGTGACGTGTCCGCGAATAGCTTAGCCGATAAGAGCTTTCTCGGTCTTGGGAGCGCTCTCGGTCTTGGGAGATGCAGATGATCCACTACTAAGCTGTTTTAAACAGATATATGCAGAAAGAAAACGTCACAGGGTCGGTTGAAAGCGGGTTTAGCTGAAACTCCTCATGTATAATAGGAAAAAACCAAATATAAGAGTTAACAAACGACAGGTAGCAATGGCAAAAAACATCACCCGTAAGAATAGCGGGCAAAGTTAAATTAACATAGAGAAAAGGTGGTGGAAGAGAAGGAAAAGAAGCCACTGAGATGACGCGTCACCTACATTCTCACCCATCAACCTACTTCCGAAAATGCTCCAAATAGTACTGGCGGTCTTTGCCTTAACTAGAGGCAACGTAAATTGAGTAATAAGTCGTTATCATCCAGCGTATGATGGCTGTTATTGAGGGATTACTGCTAACGTCTATAGTTATGAACTCGTAAATTTTGTAACGTAGGTACAAAGAAATCGAATTTGACACGAGCTATTCATTTCTCTGTTTTTCAAGAAACAAATGATTTAATGTATTTTTACACACCCAGCGCAAGGTGAAAACTGCTTCGTCCCATAACTGCTTCGCAGACATTAAAGGCGTTCTTCTTCTTCGTTTGCAGCAGAACGGGCCATTATATCTGTGAATAAACTTGCAGACACACGTCTGTTTATGGCCCGGATGGGAGAACTTGCCCTGGCAGCGAGTAGTATGTAGCAAAGTGTGCCAGCAGCGGGTGGCCGTTCCGGCATGTGGAACCGCGCTCACAGCCGGCCGTTAAACACGCGCAGTGACTCGCCATACCGAGCTCGCCCTGCGCTTGCTCAGTAAATTGCGGGACGCGGCCTGCTGATCGTATCGTCTTCGGTTAAAAAATACAGCACTTGATGACAGCCAACAGTACATCAAGCGTTCGGAGGAGAATAAGGCTTTCACAGCACGCACAAATGCAGACACCGGTGTCCCATTTGCTACTGTATCTTCAACGGGCAAACGTCGGCACTGCTATTTGTTCGGTAATGTATCACCTTGTGGGTGTAAGTTATTGCTGATCTAATGCAGGCTTGCAACTGGGTGCTTCTCTCTCTCTCTCTCTCGAAATGTTAACTGTGCACTACAGGTAAATGATGTCAAGTTGAAACCGACGACGTCACAATCAGGAGGATAGTGTACTGGAAATCGTCAAATGAGTGACAGAACATTATATGAATGCGTTGTGTTTGTTGTATTGGACATTTTCGAAAGAACAGACACAACGCATTCATGTAACTGATTCACCTCGATGGGCACTGAATTCACCATCTTCGGTGCGGACGCACAATTACGTTCGACCTCCTGCGGGAATCTCAAAGTAATGAGCTTGCACTGACGCTGTCAGTCCAGAACAAACTTTTAACAGAATACAGATGCCTGGGTGTGCAAATGATCGGCGTTTCAGTGCAATCATACAAGGTGGGTAGGAGTAACACCATCTACATTTTGTATGTCGGGAAAGGTTATCCAACAAGTTTTTCACTCACGAACCGTTTCTGAATATTGGTTTTTTGTGAAATACTGTGTTATATCCCTCGTAAGAAGGAGAAATGTCTAACAGCTCATGTCGGAGCATCGTGGCCTCTCGAGCTGGCGGTTTATCGTTCCGCGATATTGCTGTTCGAATTGGTAGAGATCCTACGACTGTAATCCGAATATGGTATCGACGGCTTCACGACAGCCGTAAAAGCCGTGCTGTCAGCGCTTGGGAGGACAGACATATTGTTCGCTCAGCTGTGCAGACGCATACACCCACGTGACATACCTTGAGGCACTTCTGTATTAGCACAGACTGCGACCAAGACTGTCATTGTTGTGGCTTGCCTTGGCGCTGCGGCTGAGGGAGGTGCCGAAAGTGGCGCGCTCAACAACACTGGGCATAGGGTGGAAGCACGTCCTCTTTTCCGATGAGACGCGGTTCTGCATATGGAATCGTGCTTGAAGTCTGCGTGTTCGGAGGCTCTGAGGAGAACGTACGTTGCCAAATTGTATTCATCAATGTTATATGGGCTCAGCACCTGGAGTGACGATGTGCGGTGCCGTTAGGTACGCAACACGATCATCTGTGGTTTGCTTAACCGATAATGGCAAGGATCACCAGAAGAAACAGCTAAACCACAAGAACGAATTTCCAGACATTACATTTTACACACTCTAAGACGAAAAAATAAAAAAAAGACGCACCATGAAGGCAGTCCCCAAATAGGATGGAAATCGGTAGATGTGATGTAGATGTTTAGGAGAACAAGTGATTACAGTTTCAGAAAAACTGGATGATTTATTTAAGAGAGAGAGCTTCACAAATTTCGCAAGTAAATAACGCGTTGGTCCACTTCTGGCCCTTATTGAAGCAGTTATTCGGCTTTACATTGAATGACTGAGTTGTTGGATGTGCCAAATTCTGTCCAATTGGCGCGATAGATCTTTGGAATCCCGAGCTGACTGGAGGGCCCTGCCCATAATGCTCCAAACTTTCTCAATTGTGCTATAAGGGTACCGCGGAGACAGCGAAAGGGGTCCTGCTATGAAATAAAATGGCACCCCAGAACATCACTCCGGGTTATCCGGCGTGTGGCGGGCGACTGTCAGATTTGTATCCCACCACTGTCCGAGGCATCTCCAGACTAGACTTCGTGCTGGAATCTCATTGACTGCAATAGTATTGCCTTCAGTGATGTGCCCCACTTCGAAGTGAGACACGATGACAAGCAAAGACGTGTCTGGAGAAACGTCGACAGTGGTGGAGTACCAACCTGACTCTCGCCCACCATGCGGCCACCCAGGAGTGATCGTCTTGGGTGTCATTTCTTTTCATAGCAGGACCCCTTTGGTTGTAATCCGTGGCAGTCTTAAAGTACAGCTGTACGTCTAAGATATTCTAAGCCCCCCTTATTGCCGTTCATTGCAAACCATCCTTGGCTTACATTTCAGGAAGATAATACCTGCCCGCACACCGCGCGAGTTTCTATTGCTTCTTTTCGTGCTTGACAAACCGTACCTTGGCCAGCAAGGTCGCCAGATCTGTGACGATATAACGGCCAATTGGACAGAATTTGGCACGATATCCTTCAGGAGGACATCAAACAACTCAATCAATGCTGAGCCGAATAACTGCTTTCATAAGGGGCAGAGCTGGACCAACACGTTATTGGCTTCCTCAGCTCGTGAAGCTCTTTCTCTTGAATGAGTGATCCAGTTTTCCTGCAACTATAATCATTTGTTTGTATATGTGTGTCACATCTAGAGATGTCCGTCCCATTGTAATAATTCCTTCAGGTGAGTCTTTTTTGAGAGCGATGCATGGAGGACTGCTACAGCCTGCATGTCCTACATTCAAAAACACAACAGATAAAGTGATCATTGTAATCCGTACTGAACTGAGGATCAGCACTTTCGTCTGCCAACCCCTTTGGACAGTAGCTGTAATATTTCTGACAAGCTAAAGCTGGTAGCTGTGCCTTAATTCCAGGTGCCTAGAATGTTATCTTCCAGTAAAGTAACAGAAGACCGCATGTTGCCATTGTTGTGTTGACGTAGCTTTTCCACAGAGGGCGTTCGACTGTTGCTTGGCCAGATCGCTCACCCACAGAAAACATCTGGCCATGGGCTACCGAGAACCTGGCACGCAACAGCTCGACAGCCACTAAGACTTCTGAACTCTGACAGAGAGTTGAAGCAGCAAGGAATGACGTACCTGTATCTGTCATCCAAGCTCAGTCCAACTCGATGTCCAGCTGGGTTAGAGCCGTGTCTTCTGCCAGAGGTGGCACCTCTGTGTACCAAACATAGCACTCCGTATACCACCAAGTATACAGGAAGGCACAAAAAGTAGTCAACAACGCAGCTAACAAGGCTCAGAACAGATCCACTGAGAGGGCTGTGGTATGCTGGATTCATTGTAGGTACGTAAATGATACGGACAGTCAGTCGGGGACAGTCAGTCACGGAAATTTAAGAAGAAATAAATAAACTATTGCTGATGTTGGCACAGCTTAGGTGAAAAATGTGCGATCAGAAGGGTTCCATTCGAAGACGGTACAGTCCAGAAACGGTATGCCAGTCAGCCAAAATCGCCGTGAGACTTCAGGTAGTCGTCCAACCGACGACGCACCAGCTGCATGGTATCCGTTTGGCAAGACACCATGTCCTGTTGCACATTCTCGTCGTACAAGACCCTTTTGAGTGGATCGAAGGCGTGATAATCGCATGGACAGAGATCTGGATTAAAGGGCGGGTGTTAGAGTGTATCCTACTTGAGTTGGGGCCACTTCTGTGTTCCGACACTTGCAATGTGGGGGGACGTGCGTTGTCACGAAGCAGCAGCACCCCTGGCGCATATTTACACAACGGTGGTTTCCGACAGACATGCTGCTCCCACACACATTCTGCATTCTGCGACGAATGTCAACCGGTGTTTGTCCTTCGACAGCCAGCTCCTATTTGGACGCATTTGGTAATATCATCGCCACAGTTAACTTTTCCGCATTTATCGCACGTACGTCGGAAAGTCACGAATGCCACATTAATCCGTTACCTACATGTCGATGTTTATATACCCACATCGGACTTGTGTAACGTTGCACACGGGCTGCAGCAGCGCCCACAAACGGTAACTTTTTGACCGTCCCTTATATGTAGGTAAAGACTAACATAACTCTTGTTGGAAGACGGACCCAGTTCAATATATCTCATGCAAACACGGGCACGGAGCGTTAAATACCGCGTGATTGTTGATAAGAAACTGCGTCACAGTTTTAGTAACAAAAATACTTAACGCTTTTTGTGGGAACGTCACAGCCTTACCTGCATTTTCTCATATCCTCTTTTCCAAACATTCGTGTTTTGACAACGATCTCCTCGCATTCGTCTTCTTTCCGTTACTGACATCACCTTTCATTCACAATCCCCTCCTCCTCCTCGTGTTGTCAATATTGCACATCCTTGATCCTCCTCCTCCTCATGTAGCCGAACTGTTTCGTCCTTCACTCTTCTGTTCCTTGAAGCACGTATCTCTTGTCCACATTATCATTTATATTTATTCATTTGTTGTAATATTTTCAGCAGCTTCTCATTTTAATTTTCTGGCTTCATGTTTCATCGCTTTCTCCGCCAGAAGGACATCCCTCGTATTTTTCTTCGTTAACGAATTTAATCACGGTAACAGAAGGCTGTCGCGCCTGCCCCCGAGGAACTTTTCGGCGTTCATTTTCCATCCTTGCACTGCGATGTTAGAGCGCGCACTACTTTAACCGGCATGTGGTTGTACCTGGTTATGTGCCCACGTCAGTTCCTGATAGGACCGCATTACCATTCTCTTGTTTAGAGCAATACGCTATGAAGAATTGTCCCATGAAATCTTCTTGTAACCTGTATTTTTTTTCTCGTAAAAGTGAATTCATTTGTTTATAGATTCTTTGACACGGGTTATCTCATATTACTCCCTACATTAGAAATAAACACGTAAATACTCGCATTCCGTAAAAGACTGATAGTTCTTACGTTAAACTCATTGTCCTTGGTCTGCTGCCTTGCTGTCAGGTATTTACCGAAATTTATAAATATCTCCTTTTCATACTGCCCCAGTAAGGTATCAAAATCATACAGCGGTTAAGATTACCCGAAGGTTGTCAAATAGCTAAGCGTTTAATTTGCCGCAAAACAAAATTACTAAGGGGATAAGATCCCCTGAGAACGCAACTAATAATTTAAACTTTTGCCATAATCATTATAATGGTGACTGCGACATGAGTTGAAGTATTTGGAGAATTGCTGGTGATGGAGATACTTTCGCAAGTTCCTTTGTCGACGTCGCTTCCTACAGTAAGTAGCCTGGTCCAGGACAGCGCGTCTCCGTGATTGTCAAGGGAGGGTCGACTAGCCTGCAGTTTTAACAAAGTGGAGCGCGGATGTGGTGGTGTCCGCTTCAGAGGACGTGCTTTATCCTGTGCCACGACCTCTACCTGGCGCGATGCTGAAAGTTTTACGAGAGCTGGCTTCCCCAGGCGTGGCTGCTGATGTGTCGCTCGTTCCAACGTAGGGCAGGGGCTTTACACGGCGTTCCCCTAGGGACTACTGTACACACAAACTGCCACACTAGGCGCAAAGCTTTAAGGCTTCAAAAAGAAAAAAAAAAGCTGTTGAAGAGGAGAGGACTATGAAAAAGTAAAATGTTTTGTGTATCCGTTGAAATCTCGTTGTTTGGTGTGGAAAGCACCTTTCGTTTTTGTCATGTTTCTGTGTTCTGTCGGTGAGGTGTCTTCTTCTTTTTGGAATAATTTACTATATCATACTGACTTTGGGATATGTAAGGCAGTAAGAAAGGCAATAGGAGTAATCCGATGAATTACAGACCGATAACACTGACGTCGATTTACAGTAGGACTTTGGAACATAACAATGTGTTCGAACGTTAAGAATTACGTAGAAGGAAAGCATGGATTCAAAAAATATCGTTCCTGTGAAACACAACTAGCTCTCTATTCGAAGTAGTAACTAATGTTATCGACTGGGGATCTCATATTGACTCTATATTTTTAGATTTGCATATGGAGTATTCTCTCAGTTGATGGCTTCGTTATTTCGTGTTACAAAGATTACAGTACGTACTGATGAACGGAAAATCATCGAGTAAAACGAAAATGATACTTTACGTTCCACCAATGCTGTTCGTAATCTATCCAAATGATTTAAGAGACAATCTGAAAAGCCATATTAGACTTTTTGCGGATTCTCTTGTCATTTACGGTCTAGTAATGTTATCAGGAGACGTAAACCAGTTACAAAAAGATTTGGACGAAATACCTGTTTGGAGAGAAAACTAGCAGTTTCATCTGAATAAGGAAAAATCTTACGTCATCGACAATCTGTTAAATTTCAGTTACACGACAGGTCACACAACTCTAAAGGCTGTTGTAAATTCAGCTAAATACCTAGGAACAACTTAAATTGCAACGGTCACATAGAGAATGTTGTGGAAAAAGCGAACCAAAGACTGCGATTTATTGGCACAGCACTTACAAGATGCAATAGGGCTACTGAAGAGACTGCGTACACTATGCTTTTCCCGCCCTCTGCTAGAGTACTGCTTACAAGATAAGATTGACGAAAGACAAAGGATGACGAGACATAGACTGTGACCTGCATTTCGGCAGCAACTTAGTGTGTGAATACACCTGACCTGTGTTTGGCCGTAACAGTGACAAAGTGCTGTTTGAGGCAAATGATAGTTCACTGAAACAAATTGGAGGATTGTGAAAACGTACACTAGTAAAGGCATAGTTTTACCAGAACTATGTTCTTTGCCATTTCTTTTTCAGTTCTCTACCGAAAGCGCAACGTCAATATGGAAATCTAATTGATCGTAATTATTGTGCTATCAGTACACCCATAGAACACAGGTCATATACAACATTTCAGCATTGTGATACCACGTGCTCTACACATTTTGAAAATCTAATTAACTGTATGAAAAGCGACTGTACATTCTGTACCACGAAGTAACAAAACACTCAGACAGAAAGCTTTTCAGTATTGGCTTTACAAGCTCACAATTAAAGGAATTTTCGACAAGTGGATCAAGAATCTAATCATTTAAATGTGTTTTTAATTGTGTCGTTAGTCAACTCAGCCTTGTGTTTCATTCCCATTCCGAAAATTTTTGTCTATTGTTTTTGTAGGCGAGATTTGAGTATGTCAATCTAGATGCGAGTGAGCGAGTATGTTATCACTATCAATGAGTGCTGCCTTCTGTTACCTTTGACAAGCAGTTGCACCTTTTGTGCTAAACGGACTCATATTGTTTCATATACTTTCCACATTTCTCCCGCTTAGGACGTGAGTTTTAGCGGCAAAGAGAAAACAATTAATAGAACTTGCTTAAATGAGCTTTCATTTGTACTCAGGCGACACATATTAAAAGGCGTCCGACCTGACTATGGCCGCACGACGGGAATTAAGACTTTCAAACGCGGAACGGTAGTTGGAGCTATACGCATGGGACATTCCGTTTCGGAAATCGTTAGGGAATTTAGTACTCTGATACCCACAGCGTCAAGAATGTGCCGAGAATACCAAATTTCAGGCATCACCTCTCACCACGGACAACGCAGTGGCCGACAGCCTTCACTCAACGACCGAGAGCAGCGGCGTCTGCGTAGCGTTGTCAGTGCTCACAGACAAGTACCCTGTGTGAGATAACCGCCGAAATCAATGTGGGACATACGAATAACGTATCCATTAGGACAGTGCGGCAAACTTTAGCGCTAATGGGCTATGGCAGCAAACGACCGACGCGAGTCCTTTAACAGCACGACATCGCCTGCTTATCGGCTAGACCGTAGACGACCGGAAAACTGTTGTCTGGTTAGGTGAGTCCCGATTTCAGTTGGTAAGGGCTGATGGTAGAGTTCGAATGTGGCGCAGACCCCACGAAGTCATGGACCCAAGTTGCCAACAAGACACTATGCAAGCTGGTGGTGGCTCTATAACGGTGTGGAATGAACTGAGCCCGATCATTGACTGGAAATGTTTACGTTCGGCTACTTGGAGACCATTTGCAGTCATTCATGGACTTCATTTTTATGGATGACAATGCCCCACGTCACCTGGTCACAATTTTTCACAACTGATTTAAGGAACATTCTGGACAATTCTAGCTAATGATTTGGCCTTCCAGAACGACCAACATGAATTCCATCGAACAATTATGGGAGATAATCGAGAGGTCAGTTCGTGCACAACACCCTGCACCGGCAACAGTTCCTCGATAATGGACGACATGGCTCAGTATATCTGCAGAGGACTACCGACGACCTGTTGATTCCATGCCACGTTGAGGTACTGCAATGCGTCAGTCTAAAGGTCCGACACGACATACAGAGATATCATATGACTTGTCACCTTAGTGTATAACGGTGAAATCCACGAGTCGAAAGATAACATTTGGTTTGTGGAGCACTCAACTGCACGGTCATCAGCGTTCCGGAAGATGATGCGAGGCCAGACTCCGGTCTTAAGCTGTTAAAATTCCCTCCGGCAGTTCCCCAGGCCACTATCGCCTGTTTGCCTTTGTTGGGGCGCAGCATTTTGTAAAGTTACTCTGCAGAGATAACGGCAGACGCCAACGGCCCGGCGACTGCACTGTGCGTCCTGCGGTAGTATTCCACTGTAGTGCGTCGCCAAGGCCGAGGGCGCCCTCATAGTTCACGTCGCGGGTGAGTTGTAAAATATTAACCAAATGGCCATAAACTGAACAGATTTCACATTTAAATAACGTCAGTGTGATAATGGTAAAGCTCGTATCGTTTCGCAGTCGGCAGAATGGAGGAAAATACAAATGTTTTAAAACTGACGCAGTGGTATCCTCGTTTCTTTATAGTTGTGTCCGGTGACATTCGCGCTGACACAGAATTTTCCGACATCCTACGGTACTCGTCTTTCTTAATTATGCCATGATGCTAACAAATAAAACTTTATTTTTCAGCGGCTACTAGACCATATGCACCTAAATACGAAAACACTCAGCTCGTCGACACAGCATTTTACTTTTGATATTGCTGTTTTTCCAAGAGAACAAGCTTTTCTCTTCAAATTAGTCCTGCGTCTATGGGCTTATTCCGTATCTTGCGTAAGAATAACATTGACTGCTCTTCATGATCAGAGGCAGTCATTGTTACACTTAAATAAGCATAAGACTAAATAAGACCCTTTTCATGTTGTGTAAGGTCAGCTTTGACATTCGAAATAGCCTACATTATCCACGGGTTCCGTGCGCACTGACCTGAAGACTGGCTGACTGTTAATATCAAAGTGTTCCGTTTACTTTCGTGACCAATAGGCAGGGAACCGGGTCATATTGTCCTCTACGCATCACAGCGGGCCAGTAATGTTGAATCCAGTGGAGGCTAGGCGACGTGTTTTATTTGATCAACATGGTCACAGTTCCAATTTAGGATATTTCTAGACGTATTAGTCTGCGACAATCAATTCGCCGACGGGAATAATACGCCCGCAGATGAAATTAGTACCTAAAATTGTCGTAATTTTTTTAGTACATCTTGTTTACAGTGCCATTATAGAAAATTAAATTCACCATGCGACTAACTAAACCAGTTTTGAGTTTCTACCTTCCTTCGTAGATGGGTGTGGGCAGCTTGGTGAGGAACCTTTCTCTAAGGTTCTCCATACGTAAACACTCCATGTTTGTGGGGAACAATGTGTTATCCAGCAAGGCGAAGTGGTAATGCGGCCCTATCAGGAACTGACGTGGCCACATAAGCAGGTACAGCCACATACCGGTTAAAGTAGTGCGCACTCTAATATCGCTGTGCAAGCATTGAAGATGAACGCCGAAAAGTTCCTCGCGGGCAGGCGCGACAGCCTGCTCTTAACGTGATTAAATTTGTTAACGAAGAAAAATATAAAGGATTTCTCGTTCTGGCGGAGAAAGTGATTAAACATGCAGCCAAATCATTCAAATTAAGCAAGAGGATGGTTTGCAAATTCCGGAAAGAGGGACACGAAGGCGAGGAGAGCGAAATTAAAGTTTCTACGCCAAAGGAGGAGAAGCGAGCTGCTCATCAAAAGTATTCCGTTCTCGATAATGATAAATGTATTATCAGGCCGCAGTTACTCCTTTATTACGAATAAAATAAGAAATATCATCTTTGCGAAAACTATTAGGTTGGTCCATAAGTTTGTATAGTTTTTCTTTTGTCTGTTGGCATTCCGGTTGCTATTGGTTTATTTATCGATTGCCAATTGTATTTATAGGTCACTGTTGCTCTTTGAGTGTACATATTGTCCTTTTGTCATAGTGGTTGGAAGTGCGGACGCTAGAAAATGGATTGCCAAGAGGAGAAATCTGAACATATCACACACGTTCTTCTGGTTGAGTTCAGTAGAGGGGTGACTGCAGTAGAGGCAGTCGGAAACATTTGTGCCGTGTTGGCGATAGTGCGATTTGGACAGAGGTAGGCAAGAAAATGGTTTTCTAGTTTTAAGGAGGATCGTTTCGACATTAGTGACTCTGCACATTCAGTAAGACATTCGGGGTTTGATGAAGATCGTTTAAACCCATTGAACCACAATGATCCACCTCATTGTACTCAGAACTGGCAATTGTGGTGAACTGTGACAATTCCACGATCGTGTGACATTTTAATGTTGTGCGGAAGATTAAAAAATCATGTGTATGGATACCACATGCTCAAAGCCAAATTCATAAAAATCATCGGGTGACCATATGCGCATCTCTGTTCGCTCGTCATGAACTGGATCGTGAATAACATCGACCATTCCTATCCTGCATCGTTAATGGTGACGAGAAATAGCATCTTTACCCTAACATACGAAAAAGAAGAAATGATTGAGTCCAAACAAAGCAGTAATTCCCCATCCAAATGCGTGCACGCATCCACAAAAGATAAAACTATGGGATGATGCACCATGAATTGCTTCGCCGAGGTGTAACCATAACTACTGACATTCAAGCAACTTCCTTTCCCGATGAAAATGCGCTTCGCCTCAAAACCACGTGATTTCTAGATTCGCGAATCGAAACGTTACCACAGCGTTGGCAGAATGTTGTAGATAGTGAAGGAGAGTCTATAACTAATGACTGAAGTCTCTATTGTGTGTATCGGTTGTGTTTATTAAACTTACGGAAAAATACTGTGAACTTATGAAACAATCTAATACATAACTTTTGTCGCATAGAACGGAAGGAACCTTCTAGAAAAACTGTGCTGTGTATGGAATTTAATTTGAAAAGGTGCCAAAATAAACGTGTTGTTATGTGCGAAAGAGGGGCCATAGCTGCAAAAGCGAGATATTAAATTAGGTTTTTACGAAAGAATGAAGCATCAGAATAAAAGTGGCCAGTTATGTACTTCTATGAAACGTGGGCTCACATTACGCTGTTAAAAAATGTTTTCAAAGTGACAGTGTGGGAGAAGTATTGTCGATTAAAAGTGCCTGTCAGCGTTTAATTGTTGTGCATGCAGCTGGTTTCATTTCCTGTATATGACTCAAAAACCAAAATGTCTGCAACTTGACAGTTAGAGGTTTCTACATGCCTATTAAACTGTTGGTTATTTGGTTGAAGTGATTCTGTATGAAGTGAAGGAAAAAACTATTATGCTCATCATGAAATCTTTACTTACTTTATTTGAAGAGAACTATATTTTCTTTTTCTTTGGCGAAGTAAAATACACATATTCTGAAATATATTCTGAAGTAACAAAACTAACATAATTCGCTACAATCGTATTATCCTTTGTAGCAGATTAATTTATAAATTATTATATCCACCTTCTCTTACTGGCAAACGCTCTCGCCCAAAGTCATTTGCTGGTGACAAAACATTCAGTAACTAAACGGGGGGGGGGGGGGGATCGACGTTTAGAAACAACATATAGGGTGGTCGACAAATAAAAACGTTAATACAATGATTAATTGATGCTACAAGGGATTAGAAACAAAATAAATGCCGTTAAAGGAAAGAGGCTCTGATAATGACGTTTTTAAATGATGGTGTTAATGTCATTTTGTCAAGCGTCACAGGTCAAGACTCGAGCGGTAGATAGAGAATGTGTGCCCTTAGTGAGTGATTCTGATGTGTTTAAACGCTACTCAGCATACTAGTGTTATTAGCGTGATGGTATTTAATGTAAACGCTGGTTATAGCTACGACGACGCGTGTATTTTGAAGTTACTTAATGTAAAAGCTGTGCCGTGCCTAAGGTGTGCGGCGTACGGGACAGAATATACACGTTCATAGGTGTATTTATCAAACTATACACCATTATGGACGTAGATGTCGTCATGTACATTACCACCCGAAGAAACGGTGCGATACTAATAGCTTACAGTACCCAAAATAAGTGAAAACTTCTCGACAAAAGATGAAATTGTGTTATGGGCATTAGTAACACATCTGGGACATGCAACAATTGTACCGAATAATTACTACTCCTACTTCTGTATGTGCATGATTATTCTGCTACTTTGTGTGAAATTAGTCTCGTATTCTCGTATGTAAAACAAGGGCACTGTCGCCATTACATGATCGCCCTCACATATTAAGAAATGTGTTGCTAAACATAATGCTTATTACTTGACGTGTTGGTGTTGGCAGTAAACGGGCAGTAGCGTTTTATAGCCTCTCCCAGTGTTGAGGTCGATTGGTTTTCCAAGACTGTTGGCTTGTTGCCCTTACCTGAAAAAAAGAACTATTGACCCTTGTAGTGATCAGCTCATATTATCGTGTGTGGTTCTGCCTCTATAATTCGATGGAACAAGCATACAAGAAAGGGAGATAGTTGTTGATAATATTATGTAATTTCATGAATATGTGGATGTGTCATCGATCGACCTTACATATTGTGCGTCTATTATTTGGCTTCTTCCGATTGTATCAGTTAAATCGAAAAATATGTTTCCGTTGTGAATAGGGTAGGGAAATGGGAGAACGAAAGAACACGGTCGTGATTGTGCCACTCAATTTCTCGGCTGCAGGAGAAAAGCAAAATGAAGAAGCAGGCAGCTAGTACTTTGCTCGCAGTCTTAAAGCAGCTTTCAAGAGTCAACCAGTGCAGCAGCTCTTAATGAGTGAAATGTGTTCCCAGAGTAAAGACAAAAGGCTGGCTGCTCTATAATTTAGAACTCTCAGCTATAAAGGACATGGTCTGTCTGCCGTACCAGGGATTGTTCTGCCTTTGAGATAACACTACGTCATCGCCCTAAGTACTGCAACGTTGTAGTTCAGAGAAGTGGGTGGCTTGCTATAGGGTCTAGGTAGTTTGAGTTGCAAGAGAATTAAGTTACCCGATGGTTTTGTAGATCTGAAGTATCAGAAGTTCAGTATATGCAGGCTCACTATACAATCAGCGTTGTAATCTATCCGGACCAGTAGTTGAACAAGCTTCTTCTAAATAAGAGAACTTCCATTAAACCGCATACTTCAGAGTTTGTAACGATTCGGCCATACACAATCGTGGACACACGCTGTGTTCAAGTAAGATAATTGTTGTCAGGGTTTGTGGTGCTGCTATAGTGGCAAGCAGAGTTCCATGTTTGCAGACTTCTGCATAGGACATGTGACACTGCAACGACGTATTGTACCGGAGCCACGGGGTACTGAGATAAATACATTTATTTTATTATTTTTCTATTGTACATTTGTATTACGTTAGCTATTCTCGTCTTATACCACGCAAGATTAAGCATTGATTATGGCGAACAGAATGTGATGTAGTATTTTAAAAAGTAATCGTGATACTCATACTTCAACTTCCTGGCGATCACTTCATAATACCTGGAAGAGTGCAAGTACCTGCATAAAATGTTACATAACAGAATTGTTAAGAAAAAGACAAATTAATATCTGTATGCAGAATGAGGTCGCGAGCTAGTGGTTGTTGACATGCACACCCGATCAGACTTTCTAGGGCTCAAAAATGGTTCAAATGGCTCTGAGCACTATGGGACTAAACTTCTGAGATCATCAGTCCCCTACAACTTAGAACTACTTAAACCTAACCAACCTAAGGACATCACTCACATCCATGCCCGAGGCAGGATTCGAATCTGCGACCGTAGCGGTCGCGCGGTTCCAGAGTGTAGCGCCTAGAACCGCTCGCCCACTCCGGCCGGCTTCTAGGGCTCCAGACATGTTCCAGGGAATACGCTGTAATTAGAAATGAGACTTTTATAGAGAACTATTATGGACTTTAATGATTACATTTATTGCTAAACTGAGAGTTTTCTTTTTACTCGGCGACGTAGTGATCACAATAAACGTCGCTGAGCGGACTCCACATAATGATTACTGTTTTTTCTACTTATGATAGAGAATTAATTTGGCTTAAAAATGTAAACGTTTATCACTGAAGAATCAAGGAAAACATAACGTTTATGAATCATCTGGATCGTTCTATGTGTAAACTAGCCAGTTTCTATGTGATGCCATCCTCACTACACATCGGCGCATGCACACTTCCACTCGTCTCCTCAAAGCCATCCCTCCTACACACACACACACACACACACACACACACACACACACACACACACACAATCTGTTTCATGGGCTTCCGCTTCGTTGAACCCGTTCACGAATGCGTTTATGCCCTCGGGAACTGTTCCAAAGGTCTTTCATCAGACCAAGAGTAGGGCATCAAAAATGTCGTCTCGTATGTTTATCAAGACTGTTGGGCTAAAACATTATGTTCCAGTTGCAGACAAAAAAATGTCTTCTGGGAAAAAAATCACAAGTATAAAACGTACGTTCATCACAAGCTTACATAACGGAAAGTACACCAGAAACCTGGAATTCAGGTTAAGAAACCCCAGAAACAGCAATAGCTGCAGAAATAAGTGTATGGTCACATGCGGTATGAATAGGATTTAGATGTGTACCCAAGAATTAACGCTCTACATATATGTTGCAACGCAGAAAGCAAATCTTGCGGCGAACAGCCGGAGCGCGCACACGCTGAAGGGTTAACAGCGCCTCTGACTTTCAGAATCCGCAGACATTGTCCAGTTCCTTGTACTACATTGCATGCGATCAGTGGACGTCATGACCACCTTTGAAAAAATTGTCCAATTCCTGTTGAATTTAAAGAGGGCACGTCAGTAGCTCGCATAACTGCACCAGAAGGATGTCAGTTGTTACGTAAGGTTCCGTACACAGTGGTAAGGAGAGATGGGCTACAGAGTGGTGCGGCAACTGTCGTCGTAGGAAAGCTGGACAGGAGCAGAAACGATCAGTGAAAAAATTAGCGCAACAAATAGAAGAGTTACTTGATTTGTATTTCTCCAAGCGTACGATGACACATTAGAAATAAACAGTAAGAACTACAGTCCAGCTCGTGCAGTAGCAATTAGGAAATTGGAAATTTGTGGTAATGTCGTTACCCAAGAGACTCATGGATTCAGCGGTAGAGGGTAGGAGGAGCCGGGGCAGACCGAGGAGAAGGTATCTGGATTCGGTTAAGAATGATTTTGAAGTAATAGGTTTAACATCAGAAGAGGCACCAATGTTAGCACTGAATAGGGGATCATGGAGGAATTTTATGAGGGGGGGCTATGCTCCAGACTGAACGCTGAAAGGCATAATCAGTCTTGATGATGATGATGATGATGATGATGATGATGATGATGTGGTAATGTCTTCTGGGACCAAACTGCTGAGGTCATCAGTCCCTAAGCGACGGGGGGAGCCGCGCAGGCCGTGACAAGGCGCCCTGGAATGCGCGGCTACCCCGCGCGGCAGTAGCAACTAGGATGAGACTCGCTGTCCTCAGCACGAGCTAAGGTGTCGTAAGCAAGTGTATTGAGGGGGCTGCCACCAGCCGTCCTATGCTTTGGCGGCAGGCGGCGCTTATAGTACAGAGCTGCTGGAGGTGTTGTGCAACAATGGGTCCGTCAGATTCCGCGCGACCGCTATAGGCAGCAGGCGGAAACTTGCCATTCCGTCACCTACTATGATACGCCGCGGGCTGGTAGTAATACGTGATACCACACTAAAATCTTCGTCGTGTGTAGAGGAGTAAAGGTTCGTTTTCATAGCTGTTGGGAGCCAACAGTACGGAAGCTGCACGTTGCTGGGCTGAGGCCACAAATCACTTCTCGATAAAGCAGTGTATGAAACTTGGCAAATAACCAGGGAAGTCTGTCACTTGATAACAGAATACAGTGACGGCTAGGTCTGGATAGAAGTGTTCATGTGTAAAGTACTGGGTCAGTGTGTGTAGTTGCGCCGTTCTGATGCTGGTGTCTCTGCAGGAGTATTGATTGTGCTGTCAATCACACGCGCGGGTTTTGCACGCAACTGGTGGCCGAGGCGTGGCGTGTTCCGGCGCCGCTGTTTACGGCCGTGCGGCGCCCACGCGGAGCAGCCGGCGAGGCGAGGGTGATTTATGACGTCACAGGGCGGCGTGGGCGTGAGCTGGTGGAGGCAGCGGCGCTTCTGGTAGTGGCGCACTTGGCTGCCAGTTACGTCAGGCGCGAATTACGTCACTCGCCCCGGAGCTGAGCTTTTTTAGGCAGTGCGCGGCAAGAACCTGTGTTATTGTAGCAATCCTCAATTATGTGATGGTAATATTTGCAACAGCGTTCACTCACTAGTGAGACATGTCGTCAACGGGAAGAAGATATTGCTCACCTGTCTCTCGACTGTAGAACATACTTAGATGTAGCAAATCGGATTTCAAAGTTTTAAAAGCCCGTTGGGTACGGTACGAGATCAGACGCATTACACTGAGGTGACAAAGGTCGTGGGACATATCCTAAAATCGTTACAGACCTTTTGCGCTGCGTAGTGCAGCATCTCGACGCTGCATGGACTCAAGTCGTTGGAAAAACCCTGCAGAAATATTGAGCCAGGCTATTTGTAAAGCCGACGATAATTGCGAAAGTATTGTCGGTGCAGGATTTTATGAGCGAACTGACTTCTCGATTATATACCATAAATGTTCGATGGGATTCAAACTGGGCGATTTGGGTGGCCAAATCATTCACTCGAATTGCCCAGAATGCTCTTCAATCAATCGCGAAAAATTGTGGCCCGGTACATGGCCCATTGTCGACTACAAAAACTCAGCCGTTGTTTGAGAACCTGAAGTCCACGGATGGCTGCGAAAGACCTGCCGATCATAACCGTTTCCAGTCAATGATCGAACCAGTTGGACCAGAGGGCTCAGTACATTACAAGTAAACACAGCCCCACACCATTATGGAAGGCAACAGTGCCTTGTTGACAAATTGGGTCTTTAGCTTCGTGGGGTCTGCGTCACACTCGAACGCTACCATCACTGAAATCGGAACTCATCTGACCACGCCACGGTTTTCCCGTCATCTAGGCTCAAACCGATATGGTCAAGAGCCCAGGAGGGGACCTGCAGGTGATGTATTGTTAACAAAGCACACTCTTTGGTCGTCTGCTACTATAGCCCATTAACGCCAAATTTCGTCGCACTGTCGGAACGGATATATTCGTCGTACGACCCACATTTACTTCTGCGGTTGACACTGTTGCTTGTCTATGAATACTGACAACTGTACGCAAACGAAGTTTCTCTCGATCGTTAAGTGATGCAGTCGGCCACTGCGTAGTCCACAGTGAGAGGTAATGCCTGAGATGTGGTTTTCTCGGACGCTCTTGGCACTGTGGATGTCAGAATATTGAATTCCCTGTCGATTTCCGAAATGGAATATTTCATGCGTCTTTCTCCAACTACCATTTCACGTTAAAACTCTGTTAATTCCCATAGTGCGACCGTAATCACGTGGGATACCTTTTCACATGAATCACCTGAGTACAAATGACAAGTTCGTCATAGCAGCTTTAATATTAGTCTGTGATTTGGGCTTAAACGGGACTATTACTGTGAAGAAAATATAAGGCTAATTACTTTATGTGGCAAGAAATAGACGTTTCAATTTATAGCTCTAATAAGGAGAACTGCTACGAACTCTTCAAGAACATGTATGTTGCATTCTGTTAGCGGATCAGACACAAGAGCAAATGAAAAGAATTCCGAACATCGGACTCTGCACTTTCAGCCATACCACGCAAGTGAGTCGAAAATCTCCGGTAAGCCTTCACGTGAAGTGCAACGAAGCCCATTAGCACGAAACACAGTTGCTGGGATTCTCGGGAAAAGTAAATCGCATGAGCCATTGTTCGTAAGGTGCTTCGTAACACGTTGCCTATGTGAGGTGGTGGCGCCCAATGTCACAATTCTGAGCTAAATCAAACAGGAGAACAAGATACTACGCAATCGTTAGAGTCCCGCGCCGATAAGAGAAATGAGATCTGCATTCGGAAGACCCTTATCTAGGCGTACAAGTATTTTATCCCCAACTGTCTCTACGGATACTGAAATGTAGTAAACCATTTCCACCTGAACTCTGACGATAATATTCCGCCTGGGCCAAATTTTTGTCTTCTGAAGTTGGACCTGTTCCAAGTTAGACCATAAAATAAGCTCAATTTGAGGTTAAATTCATATGCTGTGTTTTCCTGCTATGAAGACAGTTAATGTAAATAAAATATTCGTTTACATATGTACATTTCCTCTGAATTGAACACAACGTGAAATTGTAAGGCATGTGTTTTATGATCTGTTTGTTGTTAAGTTATATTCCATGACCCTACGCGCGTCTCTTATGTACAGAGTTGAGGAATGACAGGCAGTAATAATTTATATAGTGTCTCCATATTTTTCTTAAAACTTAAAATGTCGTTGAGCAGGTAAATCAGGGTCTCGTTTTTAAACAAGCAGTCCCTGTTCAAAATATCTTTCCTTGCTGGCTCGCAGTATGTCACAAAAATACGTGATGGAAGAAGAATAACCATTCCTACTATTAAGAGTTCACTAAGAAGTTGCGAAATTTTATCGGGAACCTTTGAAGTCCTGTTATCTTGCTTATTGATTCTATGCACGATAAGATACCATGTTACCTACACATCTGTTGTTCTCTAATAATCAATACCGTAATGCGATGGCATGGGATTGGTGCAGCTGTTGATGCAAATACGCTGAGTCACAGGAAGTTAAGAGTGGGAACTAAAATCACCGTGCACGAAAACTGTTAGCCAGTGGCACTCCGCTGTTTACGATACGTAACGATTAGTTTCACGGATGGTTCGGGCAACATCACGACATCAAGCAAACTAACATTTCCGTACATTCTGGTACTGTTCCTGTGCAAATAATGCGGCTGTTTCCTTCCCTATCCTTGTCCCATCAGAGCTTGAGCACTGTCTCTAACGACCTCGACCTTGAGGGGAACTTACGCATTAATCGTAATTTTAAACGATCTCAGGAGACACAAACTGGCAACACAGGCCGTTAAGGAAATCGTGCTAAGAAAATTGTTGAAGAGAATTAGCATCGTACCCATTACAATACAGCTCTTCTAGTTTCTGAATATGAAGAATTCTGTTTTATTGCAAACCCACAGAGCAAGTGATAGAGCTTGATCACAAGCGATTGTCGCAAGTAAAACTGGAATGTCCTATACATAATTAAGATTGATGACGGCTCCCCCTCCCCCCACACCAAGAAAAAGTCGCAAGCCTATAATGAAAGTAATAATGGAAGGTGGTTAAGTAATTCTAAGTTAGAAGATGAGTTGATATCGCCGGTGTTTCAGCTTTTTATGTCTTGGTTTCGTATTAGCGTCGAATAGTTTTCAAAACACTCTGACCTATTATGAATATTTAGGTTTTATTATGATATCCCTTAATCAATCGAGACGAATGTTGCTGTGGTTCCGGTTGATTGACATCCCCGTAATGGACCAGTCCAAACATGTACTCAGTGTCTAATGACCTTGACGCTCTCATTGGACAGAACTTATGAATTAAGCGAAAGTCGCTGTTTTTGACGAAACATTCCTCCCACAGCACCCATTGTCGTTATTACGTAACGGCGTGTCGTGTCTCTCATGACGGACATAATTCTCCGTCAATGTCGACCAATTGGCAGCTAACGCTGAAATAAAATTACTAATAATACACACCTGCTATTATCACACATTCACAATATGACATATCACGCTTCCATTGCATGTTAACACTGTTGCTACTTATTAACATTAGAAGTGAGAAGCAGAAACATAAATATACTGTTGGCAAATGTAGATGATATAGATCACCGCCATCAAGAAAGCCACATGCCTAGTGGCTGAAAGGCTCGACTGTTTAATACTATGAAACAACTTCCCAGAAAATTTTCATTGAACTCAATTTTCCCTTACATGATGGTGGTAGTTTAATAAGAGCACCATGATGACAGGCAGTGGTGATAAAAACCAACACATGTATGTTCAGTTTACAAATATTAACGGGGAACGCTGGTTTTAAACCTGTGCAGTGACTTTTGTTCAAGTATAGTACTGAAGTTTGTTAGGTAGGTTACTGAAGGATTTTATGCTGAAAGAAATTGTGTAATACACCTTAAATAGCCTTAAGTTCCATTCACTAGTTTCCACCTCCGTAATCTTTACAATTTTAATGTTCAGTGTCAGAGTTGCGCCTCAGTGTTGACTGGACTAGAGGGGAAAAAGTTGCGAGCTTATCGAACAAACCATTTAGTCCCCAAACGGGATGAATGGACCGCTCTTTGAACACAGTTCTCCCAGTTTAAGAGCTGCCACTTCGTTTCAGGCTCGTATGTGGTCATACCGAAATGTGAAAGGTAGCTTCTGCAACTTACATTGTTGTTCAGTGTTTGATCAGTTTCTTTAGACAGTATCTCAGTTTCGAATCAGAGTCCACTCGCAGCACTATACGTACGTCGTTGGTGAACAGGATCGTGCCTGGTGGAGCAGCCGTCCATCTGTAGCATTCCCGCAAGGCACATTCCTCGCACCTCCCAAGTGAGTTACCCTTGGCCAATATCTTCTGCGAGCCAAAGCACACGCTCCCAGTACAATCTGGCTGTGGACTTGCAAACCTCGTACACTGGGGAAATCATGCGTGCGCGTTTCTGTCCGTTACCAGAGGCATGGAGTAAAACTGTCCGTCCGGAGATGTTTGTCGTAGCGGCGAAAACAGCAGCAGAATTGAAGTAACTTAGGTGCTAAGCTCGAAACACACAGATGATCACCAAATCGGTTTATTTAAATTAAAGATTATTCTGACTGCGCCTTGGTTCATTAAATCAGCGGGTAAATGTTTTTTTTTTTTTCAATAGCTGAAATTTTTTGCTGCCTTGCAAGTTTCTTGACTTTAAACTTTCGTTTACACGGCCTATAAAAATTGCATATTGCCGACAATACATCCGGACAATGTCGTCTGGCAACATTACGGGCCACACGAATTGCAGCCACGTATACGACAGCATTAGAGGTCACTATTGCCCGGCAATGTTTGCGGAATACGTTTCGGTATCAGAAGCGTTTATGCGAGAAGATAATATTGCCACGAGACGGACAAACGCGATCTAGTGGAAGTGAACCCAGCTTTCTTGATTTTGTGTCACACAAGGAATACACTTAGAGAGAACAGGAGAAATCAGGATTTGATTGCGTTCTTTTTTAAGTCAGCAGAATGCCGCCAGAAAATTTAACTCGTGAACTCATGCTGGACAGGTACATTTCCAGAATTTTACCAGATTACGAATATTTCGTACAAGCAGTTGGTCCGAGAACTGCTAAAACCGACATAAATTTGAGAGAGAGGTGACACGAATTACAACCCGATAGTCTATCTTCCTTTTATCTACTAGTGATTTGTACAGAAGTTTAATCCCTCTTTAAAGTGCATTGTTCACCAGTAAGGCTCTAAATACAACTAGTATGCAGTGCATTGGTAGAAGCACTGAAGGATTTCTGTAAGGCTTGTTCGAAATAAGAATAGAATTTTTATTTTTAGTTTATTTTTGTTCACCAGCACACATCACTGTTTACACTATGAATTCATGCACCAGAGACGTCCGAGACAGTATGAACCTCATGGCATCAGATGGGAACCGTATGCATAAGGAGCCACTCGCGCTTCTGCTCATGCTGCGCAAGATTTTTTTTTCTCGCATTTGGCAATTCCTAAGATTTCGAAATGTTGTGTATACTTTCTCAAGCGTGATTCCGAGACCATCGCAACTGTTCGCCAACTTTATTTTTTCAGATTGAGATATTTGTAACTGTTTGCATTACTTTCGATGTGGCTTAGCTCTGGTCGTACACAAATCCCATTTATGAAATTCATAGTTATATCGTGTGTCTACTTCACCATTACTGCACACGACAAGCTCACAACGGCAAACAACTACTAAAACAGGTAACTACAAAGATGCACGAAAACTTTAGAACAAAAGCGGAAAATTGTTTTCGCTGTCCGTGACTGCGGCGCTGCCGGTGGGAGGAATAGCAGAGGTCAGAGTGAGAGGGAAGCGTTTACAGAAAAGGAACACACATTCTCCACCCGTGGTGGACAACACCAGCAAACCCCTCGGCAATAGTTTACCTGCATTAGCATTATTTCGCGGAAAAATGCAATGTATTGTAGCTGCATTGTAGCAATATTGACGGCAACGCTATTCGGGTCAGATATTACAGTAAAATATGGCCCGTGTAAACGACGCACGTTAAAGAGCAGGTGATGGTTGAATGACGTGAGGAGGCTGCTTTGTTGGTTGACAGTTCGAGTGCCTTGTGTGGTGTCAGAGTTTAAAGTAACACCCTACTCGGCAGGAAGCGACCAGAGCGATGGCCCGCAGGCGTGGCTCGGCTTGCGCAAGCAGAGCAGACGGCGCGCGTGGGCAGATTACGCTGTCAGCCGGGCGACCGCAGCGCGGTGCGTGCCGTGGGCCAGCGCAAGGCGGGCCCCCGTGCCCAGCTTCCGGAGGCCGGCAGCCAAACCGCAGCGTTATACGCTTTCCCATCCCTGTTACGTGCTGCGGTCTGCCGGCATTTCACTCCGTTATCCAGCTGCTCTTTCGAAATAGGTCCATTAAAACAGCGAGGATTCGCGTCAGGTCCGATGCGTTTCAGACAGTCGCAGTGTCGTTTTAGACTTCACGAGGAAGCTCGTAGCATTTCGTTTTGGATCCTTAGACGTACAATGCACATAGTACGAGTACCTGATAATGATAAAAAGTCAATGGAATCAATGTCTTCGAAAAGCCAGCATGGCCTATTTCCTTCAGAAACAAAAACAAAGTTTACTGTGTGAACTAGAAGAAAAGTAAGATACAAGTTCTGTGGAGTATATTTTAACTTTTTCGAGCATTTAGCATTACCAAGCTTAACGGATTTTATAACAACACATTTTTGCAAGGCATTGGGCTCATATGTTAGATATTATTTGTTCAATTTTTAATAGCAACTTTCTCCACACTCTGTCTTGCGGTGGCTCTTTTTTTGTCAAATGTTTGATCGAAGCGAGAGCGAGACTCCTTAAAGATTTACGGATTTGAGTCGGAATTTCCGTACCCAAACGTTGAGTGGGAAATGGCCAAACGGGGCGTCGGACTGAGCAACAGGATGTCTAGTTTTGCAAAATAGAACTTACTTGCATGAAAGTATTCACGGTGATTAAGAAAAACTCAGAACTTAATTAGTTCTGTAAAGTTTCTGGAGAACTGCCGGATGTCTGCAACTCGCTGCCGCGGTATTTCGGTGCAGCGTCTTCTGGCCATCTTTAGGTGAATACTAATGGGAGAGGCACTGAGCTCACGTATTTAAGAGCTCGCCGGCACATGGGTGGCGTGTCCAGTTGACGCTGTGCGTGGGCTGTTAGTCTGCAAGTCTGTACGCGGCGCTGCTTGCCCTTCGTGGTGAAAGCTAGCTTCATCGATATCAGATCGATTGTCTTCCTATGGTAAACGACGCCGGATACGCAGAGCACGAAGTTTTTCAGTGACAGGATTCCATGCAGAATTTAACTGGAAACCGCCGTCTCGATTAATAAGGGACTCAGACTCTCATATTCGTCTGATTCATTGATGATGGAGCTCCAGAAGTTTGAGGTATGGGTGACAATTTTCGTTCGGTTGTATTTTATCAAATGACCAGTCGAAATGCAATATTCGGCGATAGCGAACTTAATGTCTTGGAGGAGGCGGGTATGTCGCTGATATTCTACGATGCGTTTCTGTACTGAGCACGCCGTTTGCCCTATGTTAGATTTGCCACATTCGCACGGTATTCTGTAAACACCTGCCTTGCACAACTTTGTCTTTAACAGATCCCAATAGCGCCGAGATTTTAGGAGGAAGATGAAAAACTGCTTTAACTTTGTGTTCTTAATATTCTGCATATTTTGGCTGAAATATTTCCAGTATCTGTAATGTGCTCTGGGAATTGAGGTCTTTAGACTGCCCATCGTTTGTGGAGAATGGTGACAACTAGTAGCTTGCAGACAGGGGTCTGTATGGGTGGGCTCTGGAAAGAATGAATGGCCAACTGTCCCATTGCTCTTACGTCACACGAAGACGTCTAAAAACGGCATTTTGAGGAGCTAGTACTTGCCTCTGTTGTTCTAAAACCAACGGCATTTTGGCAATACGTTGATGACATTTCCACAGTTTGACCTCATGGTTTGGACAGTCTCCGAGAGTTCCTTCAACATCTAAACTCCATATGTGAAAACATAAAATTTTCTATGGATATGGAGAAAGATAGTTGCTTGCCGTTTGTAGACGTCTCGGTGCGACGTAAAGCGATGGCACGTTTGAGCATTGGCTGTTTCGGAAGCCCACTAGTACAGAACTGTATCTGCAAGCTACTACTAGCCAGCATCTAGGACAAACGATGAGTGTTCTATAGACGTTAATCCACCGAACTCACACCATCACGAATTCCGATAATCAGCAAACGGAGCTGAACCACCTTTAAACAGTTCCACAACAATGGACATTCATCCCAGCAAGTACAGTGTCTTACAGACGTACAAACGGCAAAACAAACAAGAAGGCCTTCAAAACTACTGCTTATTTACCACATGCTGGAAATATTTCATCCAAAATATTCAGAATATTAAGAAGACGTAAGTTAAAGTAATTTTTCGTGCTCCCCCTAAAAATTTCGGTGCTACTGGGATATGTTCAAGATAAGAGTTGCTCAAGGGAGGTGTTCACAGAACTCCGTGTGAATGCGGCAATTCCCACATGGGGCAAATGACCCGCGCAGTGCAGGAACGCATCGTCGAACATCAGCGACTTACTCGCCTCCTCCAAGCCAATAAGTCTGCTATCGCCGAACACTGTATTTCCACTGGCCATTTGATGAAATACAATCAAACGGAAATTGTGGTCCATACGTCAAGCTTTTGGAGCTTTATCATCAACGAACCAGTGGAAAGACTACTGTCTGAGCTCCCTATTAATCCAGACGACGGTTTCCAGTTAAATTCTGCGTGGACTCCCATAACAGAAAAACTTCATGCTCTGCGTATCCGGCATCTTTCGCTATACGAAGACAATCTACCTGATATCGATGAAGCCAGTGTTCATCAGAGCACAGACGTGCAAACAAGCAGCACACGCGCAACGCCGACAACTGGATACGCCACGCATGTGCGGGCTGGCACGTGAGCTCACAATTGGTAGAATTAATGCGATTTCTACATCAAAGATTAGAAAAATTACGGCAATTTCCTGTCCAGTATTCACCTGAAGATGGCCAGAAGACTGTGCGCCGAAATATCGTGGCAGTTAGCTGCAGACATCCGGTAGTCTCCTGAAACTTTATGCCGGGAAAATTTTAAATCTCACGACTATTGGTTTGAGGAAAAAAAAACAAACATTTCGCAAAAGCGGCTGCTTATGAAGATGAAGACTCGGAAAGTTAATCTCTTCAAATCCTAGCTATTTGCGCATAAAGAAGTCACGTTAGCATAGAAATAGTGCAATTCTCTCTTTGATGTGGAAAAAATAATTACCAGATTACAGCATGAACTGAAACTCGTCTGCTTACTCTTGGTTTATATACTACTGCTACTACTACTGCTGCTGCTGCTACTACTACTACTACTACTACTAATAATAATAATAATAATAATAATAATAATAATAAAATATCGATCGATATGTAAATATATTTTACGATTTCTGAGCAAAATCTGAAAATTTTAAAAAATTGTAGAAAAAACGGTCAAGCGTTTTGTGAAATGATTTTTCTAAAAGTAAGAAATAAAGTGGTTTAGTGAAACATTTCATGCATCTCACTTGGTGTACATGATTTCTAGCATCACCGAATTGCGCGCCAAATGTTCATAAAATTTATTTTATTTCGTATTTTTAGACAAATCATTTCACAAAACGTTTGACCGTTTTTTCGTATATTTTTATTCCACGTCGTTTCTTAGTCCCGTTCCTTGCGAGGGATTAGAATGGTATCCCTGTTTCTCATACACGCTCAGTGCGTTACTATATATGATTTTCCGCACTTTTGTCGTAAAAATATTGCATGCTATCGTATCGAAAGTAAAAGTTATAGTTGTCACGTAAACTTTGGTAGATGTCATATACAGGCGCAACAAAGTACCCCTTGTTGTCGTTACGACAAGGAAGTTGGTTTCACATTTATTGCCTTTAAATATAGTTCGTTATGGAGAATTGAAGTGTCAGTTTAAAGAATATTCATGACTAGCTCTTTCTGTTATAGACTGAGGAACAAATGAGAGTGCAAAACGCCACTGTGTGTTGTTTGAATTACTGTTTTATATCTAGTGACTCTGAAAAACCTATGAAATTAAATCTTATTTTGAAGTCGAAGTTCTCCAATAAAACACAAAATGCGTTTAGATATGAAGCATGAGGCTATTGTTCTAGCATTAAGTTTTTGAATTAATTAAGGGTCTCGTCTTGAATAAATCATCATATCGATCAGTTCACGTTTACTAGGACACTGAGTCAGTTCTGAAACTCGCCACAAAAATTGCAACTTTTACATTAAGGAAATGAGCTTGCTTTCGAAACTGTTGTCCTTATGAACGTGTAAAGTGAAACACACTGCTCAGGGTTGTTAAACGTGAAGAAGAAAGCAATTTAGGCAAATTTCTCGAGAAACAGAGCGAAGTAGCGTAGCACGAACACTGCTAATCTACACACCACACCACACCGTGACGTGTAACTTTGTTTTCTCCCTCGACTAATGGGATCTCAGTTCGCAATAGTTCTTGAGCATTCCCAATGAAAGATGGCTGTCGCAGCACCTTATTATGTTCAAGAAATTAGCATCATTAACAATTTAAGAGATCTATAGATCCGTAGGCAATATTTACCTTACTGCTTTATACAAGGTGTGCCACAAAACCGGTACGCCTCACGTGCCGATTAATCATATCTAGTAGCATTGTTTGTGAAGTGACCCGGATGCCCGTGGCCACCACTTCCAGCATCTCATATAAACAGGTAACTACATGTTTAGTAACGTTACTATTATCTATTATTTTTTATTTAGTTCATTGTTACTTGGATCTCGGGTGTGAGGCATACCGGATTTATGTGTATAGGCATTATGTTAATTTCCTGAAAAGAATAACTTTGCTGTTAGTCACTATCGACTTAAAAAAATTCAGGAGTACATCCTTAAATATGTAATTAGAAACGCTGTTAACAGGTCTAGTGGTTTCCTTTAGCTTGCTGACTTTTCTACTTTACTTTGGAAGTCCAGAAACACATTTGATGCGCGACTGCTTGGATCGCACCTTGTGTACCAGAACTAAGCCATGAGTAATTTATTAGTTGTGGGACGGCTAATAAAATATGCTTTCTACATCTACATTCTACATGTACATTGATACTCCGCAAGCCACCCAACGGTGTGTGGCGGAGGGCACTTTACGTGCCACTGTCATTACCTCCCTTTCCTGTTCCAGTCGCGTATGGTTCGCGGGAAGAACGACTGTCTGAAAGCCTCCGTGCGCGCTCTAATCTCTCTAATTTTACATTCGTGATCTCCTCGGGAGGTACAAGTAGGGGGAAGCAATATATTCGATACCTCATCCAGAAACGCACCCTCTCGAAACCTGGCGAGCAAGCTACACCGCGATGCAGAGCGCCTCTCTTGCAGAGTCTGCCACTTGAGTTTATTAAACATCTCCGTAACGCTATCACGGTTACCAAATAACCCTGTGACGAAACGCGCCGCTCTTCTTTGGATCTTCTCTATCTCCTCCGTCAGACCGATCTGGTACGGATCCCACACCGATGAGCAATACTCAAGTATAGGTCGAACGAGTGTTTTGTAAGCCACCTCCTTTGTTGATGGACTACATTTTCTAAGCACTCTCCCAATGAATCTCAACCTGGTACCCGCCTTACCAACAATTAATTTTATATGATCATTCCACTTCAAATCGCTCCGCACGCATACTCCCAGATATTTTACAGAAGTAACTGCTACCAGTGTTTGTTCCGCTATCATATAATCATACAATAAAGGATCCTTCTTTCTATGTATTCGCAATACATTACATTTGTCTATGTTAAGGGTCAGTTGCCACTCCCTGCACCAAGTGCCTATCCACTGCAGATCTTCCTGCATTTCGCTACAATTTTCTAATGCTGCAACTTCTCTGTATACTACAGCATCATCCGCGAAAAGCCGCATGGAACTTCCGACACTATCTACTAAGTAATTTATATATATTGTGAAAAGCAATGGTCCCATAACACTCCCCTGTGGCACGCCAGAGGTTACTTTAACGTCTGAAGACGTCTCTCCATTGATAACAACATGCTGTGTTCTGTTTGCTAAAAACTCTTCAGTCCAGCCACACAGCTGGTCTGATATTCCGTAGGCTCTTACTTTGTTTATCAGGCGACAGTGCGGAACTGTATCGAACGCTTTCCGGAAGTCAAGAAAAATAGCATCTACCTGGGAGCCTGTATCTAATATTTTCTGGGTCTCATGAACAAATAAGGCGAGTTGGGTCTCACACGAACGCTGTTTCCGGAATCCATGTTGATTCCTACATAGTAGATTCTTGGTTTCCAGAAATGACATGATACGCGAGCAAAAAACATGTTCTAAAATTCTACAAGAGATCGACGTAAGAGATATAGGTCTATAGTTTTGCGCATCTGCTCGACGACCCTTCTTGAAGACTGGGACTATCTGTGTTCTTTTCCAATCATTTGGAACCCTCCGTTCCTCTAGAGACTTGCGGTACACGGCTGTTAGAAGGGGGGCAAGTTCTTTCGCGTACTCTGCGTAGAATCGAATTGGTATCCCGTCAGGTCCAGTGGACTTTCCTCTATTGAGTGATTCCAGTTGCCTTTTATTCTCCAAGTTATGCTCCATTCACAGTTGTCAGCCGATTGAAGGCATTCTGTTTATGGAAAGGTCGCTGTTGAGATGCAGCCGCCTCATCATTCAGTCCAAGGTAGCTTATTTACTACTTCCAGAGAACGGCGCGCTCTTGAGCAGAGACTGCAGTTATCGGTTCGGAGATTGCATGGGTTTCAGAGAAAGATCAGAACTCCAGCATGTGCTCCTTCCCAATCAGATGCGATGTTTTCTTTAAACTTTCATCGAATTCTGAATTTAAGCCGTCACTCAGTAAAAATTATAATTTTGTTTAATGCTATTATTACTTTGGTATATCTCCCTTGTCGTGTTCTGTTAAGTGTGCATCAAAATAGGGAAGCAAAGTGGTGCTCAATACGAAGATGCTGCTTCGAAGCGCAATACTGGTGTTAATTATCTCTGTATTAAGCCAAAAAGGGAAGGAAAGTGCGCGACTTCTGTTTTCTGGCACACAGATCGTGTAAACTTCTTGTGTGTGTGTGTGTGTGTGTGTGTGTGTGTATTGAGTTAGGCGATTGAAATAGTCAATATGTATCCGCTGAAAACTGGATTCTCAAAATAACGAGGCTCAAGATACGTATCTTCCGCATATAGAGTAGATGGAGACAAAACGTTTGGTTTCAACAAGAAACTCACCCGACCACGGTGTGATAGCCCGGAGTATTTTAAGAAGTGTGTCGTTTCCGACCGTGAAAGTTTACCTTCTACAACAAACGTAGTTTTAGTTATCCTCCACAGAATCATTGAGCCATTCCCAAAGAAAAAAATTGTTCAAATGGCTCTGAACACTATGGGACTTACCTTCAGAGGTCATCAGTCTCCTAGAACTACTTAAACCTAACTAACCTACAAAGGACATCCATGCCCGAGGCAGGATTCGAACCTGCGACCGTAGCGGTCGCGCGGTTCCAGACTGTAGCGCCTAGAACCGCTCGGCCACCCCGGCCGGCCCAAAGAAACCTAAATGTTTATAGTGTGTAATTTTTGTGAACTTGTTAAATTTTATTGTCATTAGAACTGTTGCTATTAAGCAATGTGGGTATTTTGTAGAGTTTCCGGCCTTTCCTTGTAGCGTTTTATTGTCATTTACCACTTTGTTGGAGACTACTCGGATTGGGAAGTAACTCCTCGCGACGCCGTTGCGTATGGACGGTCTGACAGTTACTACTTTAAGTGCTACCGAAGTTACCAGCGTCCGATTTCTCATACGAGTAGTGCAGCTATTAAGTTACTTATTCAGTGTTTTAGCAGACTGCACATCAGTAGAATTGTAACTTTAATTATTAATTCTTTACACGGGATGGATATAGGAAATTCAGCCACATGTACATATTATTAAGAATAACATTGAATGAAAGTACACTAATAAATATATAGAAGTCAACATAGCTTCAGCTACATGTGTAAAGTGCAACTCATTCCTTGATGAATTACGGTGGTGACGTAATACTGTCAGTATTAGCAGCATCCGTTACCATGTTGTTATTGAGTTGTGTAACGTACAGTAGACGACGCTCAAGATGTACAAATTTATATTCAGGGTAACTAGTGAATCGGCCAAAAATGGCCTATCGGCGTAAACCGGTTGGAACAGCAAATACTTTTTGATGCGACTCGAGCAGCTATTTAATGACACGATTACGCTGTCCGCTAGTTTAGAGCTGTCATGAAGGGCTGTTGCCATGGAATTAGAATGATACGTTAATAGCGCTCATGGCATCTTTAACATGGCAGCAGATTGCACGGGCGTTGTAGTAGCTTGGAAGATGCTGGATTGTTTGACAGTAAATGGGACCAGGACTAAGATTCTATGAGAAAAGTGATGGGCGCTAAGGAAGGGGGGGGGGGGGGGAGATGAGATGACGGCGGAGAGCTTGCAGCTGTTTCCGCGCGGAGCCGTTGAAAGACATCGGAGGCCCTCTACGGCACAGTCGTGCCTGCTCATCGTTTACCCGGTGGGACGAAAGCGTGAAAACGCGCCGCTCCTTGCTGGCGCAACGTCCTCGAGTGCTCGCGTATGACACGCTTACCCAGTGACCGCTTCCTAGGTTCTCATTCAGCCCGATCGCTGAACCCTCGGGTGAGGAACCCCATCGCCTTCAATCTTCCGTACATGGACGGAAGCGCGCGATTTTAAGCACAGCACTCGGAAATTGCTGCTGTGCTTCCTGTCTGTCCAAGAAATAACCAGAAAGACACTAGAGAGAAGTAAACATACCTCAGCGCGCTCTAGCAGCTGCTACTGGATAGACTAAAACATCCAAGGTTTGCTAACATCACCTCTGGAAATACAGACCTCCAAGGGACTAGGGGGACGACGACTATAAAATAATTCTGCTGGATAATTGTCAGGTCTTTATCACGTGACACCTGTGGTGCTAAAGGTAGGTGTGTGTGTGTGTGTGTGTGTGTGTGTGTGTGTGTGTGTGTCAAGTGAGCCGCCAAGCTTAACGTCCGCATCCATCATACGGATCACAACCAACATTGTCCACACACCTTCACTTCATGAGGTGCTATAGAAAGGTTTGGTATTTAAATCAGGAATTCACACAAAGTCTGGTGCCACCTCTCCTCCCCTTGCCGGCCGCATACTGGCAGTGAAAATTTTTTCCGCCTCCGGAATACGAACCCTCTTACCCCCGGGTCGAGTATCACCGCACAAGCGCCCGTCAGTGACCTCGGCCACGAAGGCGCGTACACAGCACATTCGCGAGAAAGTTCAAACAAATCAAAGAACATCCAAACGAAAAAGATTATTTTTCTGTATATTCCCAGGTTTTGTTAATTAGGAGGTATTGAGAAGATGTTGCATTATTATTTACGCATAGATTTCATTTGGAAAAAATTGTTTATGCAGATATCAGCTTTGACCTTGCGTTATGAAATAGTCGCAAGTTGTTTTAAGGCGATTTATTTTCTATTTTTATGAACGTAATTGTCACAGAAACAGCGATGACACCATTGGATATAATTAAGTTCTTAGCGGAGCTCCTAACGTGAGGAGCGGTGAATCTTCGTCAATAAAACAGGGCACATACATCAGTTTGTCTTCTGTGTTAATATCTGTTTCGACAACCATTCGTTAGCCATTCGTATCAGAAAGGGAAACTTAAATGACAATGATATTTTGCAGTATTAGTGGAAATTCCTACGATTTTTAGCAAATGTTTTCTAACGACTAATCTCTCGTGTTTTTCTTCATAATCCCCAGATGGTCAAAACACATACGCCGAAAAATTAATTGTTGAAGATACGATAGGAGCAGGAAACATCTCTTGTGTTAGAATGACAGTGACCGAAGCTTCGAACAGATACATTTCTATTTATTAATGTTCTCCGAACACGCAAATGAAAAAGCCCATACAAGTTAAGTTACGATTGTCGCGCTCCAAGATCGCGAGACGCATCAAAGTTCATTTAAAGATAAATTGCAGTTTTTTGTGACAACATACATGAGGTATGCTTTCACGTACAACATAATATGCGGGAATATATTGACACGGGATGGTTTTAGTTTCTCTCTGTTTTGTCACTACCAAGGAACCCCAGAACTTTTTTTGCATTCGAAGAAGCGACCATTGCTGTCTTACAATATGGTGCCTGGTTGTTGAAATGGTGAACTTTGCTTCCAAACTTTTAATATGGATAATGAAACTGGGATTTTATGTCCCTGCCCAGCTGTGGAATATCGTGGGAGCTTCCAGAATTAGTTTGCCCACTGTACCACACGTATGACAGGCAACGTATTTTGTTCTGATTCAACTGCGCATAGGCTGTATTCAGTGGTAACCCAGCTGTACCTCTGCCTGAGAGTGAATGACTATATGTCTCCACAGTGCGGACTTGTGTTGCAGTAAGCCGCTGTTCATCGTACATAGGACTTGACTACGATTCGTCCTTTAAATTGTAAAAGGGGAATACAGAAAGATAAAGAATTTCTGACGCGTCAACGATAAGTGTGTGTATATTTTGTGGTCTTGATGTGCCGTCTTGGCTTCAGAAAAGGGATAGGTTTTCAATCTTCATATCAGAAAAACATTAAACATGTTCTGCGCAGATGACGCCAGTTGTAAGTTAGTGTATGTAACTCTTCTCAGTTTCCCCCCCGGCTACTCAAATAGACGGAACTCTGACAAAAGCTTCACGCTGATCTACGATTGGCGTCATCTGCCAAGAACATAATTAGTGTTCCTCTGATTTCAAGACTAGAAATTTGCCCTTCCTCTTGAAGCGTAGGGCTCTTTTAGCAGTTACTTTGAGAAGATCACAAGTAATGCAAATGAAGCTGTTAGTCCTGAACCTTGACAGCGTCACAAGTAAAACGATGTAATATCGTAATGTGCACTCTCAACATACTCATCAGTATTTCACTAAGTAGGACTATTGTGACCACAGGTCCTGGTCTGCAGACTACGGCCATGCGATCTTGTAGAAGATGGGGGTACTGTTTCTTTAAGTAGTTTCCTCCTGTCTTCGCAAAGTCATTGTGTGTGTTACGTCTTTTTTGCCGGTGGGTCTCTCCCTTTCTGACTTGCTTCCCTTCACTTCCTGTGTATTGCCGGTTCTGCCTCTGAACTCGCGATTTGTGTCGTATTCGTTGTTGACAGTAGGTTCAGTCGGCAGAATGTTCTCTGGAGGCATTGAAGTGTGCTGTGTTAAACATAGCTTCTGATTAAAAGAATTCTTTGCAATTTAAGAGACTTCTTTTCATGTTACGCTGCTCTCCGAAAGTTGACTGAGGTATATGGGTGTCGATGTAAACTAAAATACACTCCTGGAAATGGAAAAAAGAACACATTGACACCGGTGTGTCAGACCCACCATACTTGCTCCGGACACTGTGAGAGGGCTGTACAAGCAATGATCACACGCACGGCACAGCGGACACACCAGGAACCGCAGTGTTGGCCGTCGAATGGCGCTAGCTGCGCAGCATTTGTGCACCGCCGCCGTCAGTGTCAGCCAGTTTGCCGTGGCATACGTAGCTCCATCGCAGTCTTTAACACTGGTAGCATGCCGCGACAGCGTGGACGTGAACCGTATGTGCGGTTGACTGACTTTGAGCGAGGGCGTATAGTGGGCATGCGGGAGGCCGGGTGGACGTACCGCCGAATTGCTCAACACGTGGGGCGTGAGGTCTCCACACTACATCGATGTTGTCGCCAGTGGTCGGCGGAAGGTGCACGTGCCCGTCGACCTGGGACCGGACCGCAGAGACGCACGGATGCACGCCAAGACCGTAGGATCCTTTGCAGTGCCGTAGGGGACCGCACCGCCACTTCCCAGCAAATTAGGGACACTGTTGCTCCTGGGGTATCGGCGAGGACCATTCGCAACCGTCTCCATCAAGCTGGGCTACGGTCCCGCACACCGTTAGGCCGTCTTCCGCTCACGCCCCAACATCGTGCAGCCCGCCTCCAGTGGTGTCGCGACAGGCGTGAATGGAGGGACGAATGGAGACGTGTCGTCTTCAGCGATGAGAGTCGCTTCTGCCTTGGTGCCAATGATGGTCGTATGCGTGTTTGGCGCCGTGCAGGTGAGCGCCACAATCAGGACTGCATACGACCGAGGCACACAGGGCCAACACCCGGCATCATGGTGTGGGGAGCGATCTCCTACACTGGCCGTACACCACTGGTGATCGTCGAGGGGACACTGAATAGTGCACGGTACATCCAAACCGTCATCGAACCCATCGTTCTACCATTCCTAGACCGGCAAGGGAACTTGCTGTTCCAACAGGACAATGCACGTCCGCATGTATCCCGTGCCACCCAACGTGCTCTAGAAGGTGTAAGTCAACTACCCTGGCCAGCAAGATCTCCGGCTCTGTCCCCCATTGAGCATGTTTGGGACTGGATGAAGCGTCGTCTCCCGCGGTCTGCACGTCCAGCACGAACGCTGGTCCAACTGAGACGCCAGGTGGAAATGGCATGGCAAGCCGTTCCACAGGACTACATCCAGCATCTCTACGATCGTCTCCATGGGAGAATAGCAGCCTGCATTGCTGCGAAAGGTGGATATACACTGTACTAGTGCCGACATTGTGCATGCTCTGTTGCCTGTGTCTATGTGCCTGTGGTTCTGTCAGTGTGATCATGTGATGTATCTGACCCCAGGAATGTGTCAATAAAGTTTCCCCTTCCTGGGACAATGAATTCACGATGTTCTTATTTCAATTTCCAGGAGTGTATAATCGCTTCTACTGAAATGAAATGTTGTTTGAGGGTATGATGGGTCACGAGCGTTCCTCCTTGGTACCTCGCCTGACTGCGCGGGTAATCTCGTACGCGGTTTGTGCCGCGTCCGATGAGCGCGTCTCGTTGGCACGGGTGCGCGCGATGTCCCCCGTGTGGCTGCGCATCTCTGAGGCGATCTCTGGGTCCGCTGACGGCGGCACCAAGCGGACCAGCCGGCCGGCTTCACGCCAGAACGGCGCCGATGAATGGGTGCGCTTCACGCCTGACGGCCGCGCCTCGCTGATCTTCCCTCTCCCTTCGCCCATTCATCTCTAGCGGCTGCCGTGCTTACGTCACGGCACTTTTTAGGAAGTGCGACATCGCCCGTATTTGTTCACGCCCCAGGCGGAAATTTCTGAAATAAAGAACTAAAAAGATCGAAGAAATTTCAGGATTTTCGTTACCCATCTTAAATATTTACTGAGACCATGAATTTGTATAACCTCTAAAAGCCTACACCTGACCGTATAAACACATCTTGCGTAACATGAGAATCTCTACGTATATAAGGCAGTGTCCCGACTGACTAACTCATTCGCAGACTCATCATCGCCCCTCCCAAACCACAAAGGATACAAACTTTAAATTTGCACAGGATGTTGCTTCTATACTGCAGGCGTCGTTTAAGAAGGGATTTTTCGATACTCCATTCCTAAGGTGGAGAAATAAGGGATGAAAGGTTTTGTGGAGATATGTCCCTGTTAAGTCAGTCTTTAAGCTAGAACTACGGAAATTAGTGTTTGATTTTTTTGGTCAGAAATTAAAAAAAAAGTGATTCAGCGTTTTTTGGAAAATCAACCACTAAAGCGGTTCAATAAGGGATGACAAGTTTTACGATATTCTTTCATTATGAAAGCGTTTTAAAGCTAAATCTTCGGAAATTCGTTTACGGCATGTAGCGTAGAAATAGGAAAAGTAAGTGTTCCAATATTTTTGGGAATTCAACCCCCTAAAGGGATGAAACAAAGCATGAAAAGTTTTATAAAAATCCATGAAATTTCGTATTTGGTGTTTCGGTTAGAAACAAAAAAATACATGTTTCGATCTTTTTCGAAATTCAATCTCTAAGGAGGTGAAATATGTGATGAAAGTTTTTGACATGTCTAAGAAAATATAAATTCAATTAAATATTTACGAAAATGTGCAGATCTTATACGAAGGATAGCTTTATTAAATTTTAATACCTATCTGCAGCTTATTTCCGTAGACTAGATACACTGTTTGCACAGTGTGTACATTTACACATAAGCAGTGGGCGTAATCACATACAAATTCGATTAAAGGAAAGGAAAAAAATCTGTGCAGACCGTACAATATACGCGAGCGATGCAGTGGGCGTTAAGCTAGTGGTAGTATATTTAGAATACTATATCTTTTAGCTCGATACAATAATAATAATAATAATAATAATAATAATAATAGAAAGACGAGATAAACATCAAATTGGCTGTAAAAGATTATACACACTAATTTTCGTAGTTCTATCTTGAAGACTGCCTTTACATTTTTTCACAAAACCTTTCATTCCTTATTTCTTCACCTTAGGGATGGAGTATCGAAAAAATTAAAGTTATCTGCTACAACGTATTGTATGCTGACGGAGTCTACCTATACTAACAAGAAATTGTACCCTTGCAGTAGATGTACAAATCTTCAACGGTGCGCGATGTATTGCTGACGTGTTATGCACGGTATGAACCAACTTTCCTCTGGGGCCTTGCCGTTCCAGGACGTGCCGTAAACTTTGTTAGTCTAATCTTTTGTAAAATGGTGTTTCAGGCGCTTATCGCTGCCTGTTTTCCACCCTGATGTTGCTTTGTGTGACTAACGAACGTTGATTTTGCGCTGCAATAATGAGACGTTCCTTCTTGTTTCCCGATCGATCACTAAATTTAGACATTTTGGCGTCACGAACGGCAGCAGTCGATAGTACGAAAATATTCTAATAACTCCAAATTTCGTCGTCTTGTATACACGTTCCCTATTTCGGCTTGGGTTAATCATGTGACTGGAATAACGCACGTTAGTCGGTTGATAATGACTGACCAAGGTCGAAATTGAATACGTGTATGCAAGAAACAAAACTATTACGACTGTTTTCTGATGGTGGTGATGGTTATGTTTTTGATCATGTAGAATCTTTACAAGTGGCAAGAAATTTTTCACCATACGGTCAACTGTTGATCAGGCAGGGGGTACAACTACGGTATTTGGTTACCGAGTTACGTATCGTGTTCGATAGCCACTGTTTAACTATGGGTGTATACTGTGCACCATTGCATGATGAGCATCAGCATGTCCAGTCGCATTTGAAACTAGCTTAGAGCCCACTGCTTCACTCGTGTAGATTCTGTGGTGGGCACAGATTTTTGTTGTTTTATTTTCCTTCGATCAAATTTTTATGTTGTTCACAAATAACACCTTTTAACCTTTGCACACTAATTAAGGCAATAGAAGCATTGAATTTGCCGAATATACTACTGACCAAAAAGCGATTATGGTAGCTGGATGGATGAAAGCTTTTCTTTTAATCATACCTTTTGCGTTCCTGTGGAGATATTTCTGTAGAAAGTTTCATTCCCTAACACACATTTCTTTATATCCAGCCGGGAAGTGAAATGCCAATTTTCATAGATTTAGCTGCCAAAGGTCTATAATATAACGAAATATTTTCTTAAATATTTTCATCCCCTATTAACCCCCTTATGGATTAAATTTCCAAAAACAGTAGAACACCTTTTTTGTTTGTAACAGAGAAACCAAAACCAAATTTTCATAGATTTATCTTTGAAATTGCTTTCATAATTAAATAATGTCATAAAACTTGCCGTACCCTATTTCACTTCCTTAGGGGTTTGAGTTTCCAAAATTACTGAAACATCTGTATTTTTTAATTTCTGAACGAGAAGTCAGATATCAGTTTTCATAGATGGCGCTTTAAAAATGCTTTAATAGTTCTTTAATAATTATTTATTTTAAAAATCACCCCCTATTTTACCACCTTATTGGTTGAATTTCCAGAAATGGTATAACACATACTTTCTTATTTCTGACCGTGAAACCAAATACCAGTTTTCTTAGGTCTAGCTTTAAAATTCGCTTAATAGGTGCGTTTTTCCAAAAAAACCTTTCGTCCCCTCATTCGTCCCCCTTAGCGGTGGAATTTCGAAAAATCCCTTCTTAACGACGCCTACAGTACAATATCAAGAATCTCTCCAAGTTTCTATCCGTAGCGGTTTGGGCTGGGCGATGGTGAGTCAGTCAGTCAGGACATTGCTTGTCATGTATGCATGATGTAGTCCGGGGTGCTTCCTCTACGTCCTACGTCGCAGTGAACACTGTTCGAGGCGAACATACGTGTCCTGTTCCTTGCGGATTAAAAACCGGTTTTTGTACAACGAGTCTCTGTATAACAAGATGTTGAATGGACGAGAATTGTTTTGAAAATGGTTAGAAGTACTTCTAGCGTACTGGTTCATGCTTGGGGCAGCGGCTTGTTGTGCTGCAGGTGCTCTCGCAATCTCTCTTCGCCGCCCACACTGCTTTATGGGCCGGTGGGAGAGGAGAAGCTATATCATAGTCTCTCTCGTGGTGGTTGCCGCAGCAGAAAGCGCCGGGAGCGGCGCAGGTGGGTGGGTGCCAGGTGATGGTATCTGCGGGGTTCGCTGAACTGAAAGCGCGCCCTTGCGGGCGGGGGAAGGCCGCGCGCCGCCCACAAGGCCAGCCGGGGCTCTCGCTCTCTGTTCCGGCCTGCTTGGCTCTCGCAAGCAGACGAGCTGTTGCGCTGTTTTCCCCGGTCCGAGTACCAAGTAGACCGCCGCCTTATCTACATTACGCTTTCTCCCGCATTCAGTCTTCAGTCAGATCTTTGCTAATAGCACCACGCATTCTGATAATTGTTCGTTTCTCTCTAGGCTCATAATCGACTGCTTGCCTGGTTGGGATACATTCGAGCACGCATTCACAAGTTGATAGCCGGCCGCAGTGGTCTAGCGGTTCTAGGCGCTCAGTCCGGAGCCGCGCGACTGCTACGGTCGCAGGTTCGAATCCTGCCTCGGGCATGGATGTGTGTGATGTCCTTAGGTTAGTTAGGTTTAAGTAGTTCTAAGTTCTAGGGGACTGATGACCACAGATGTTAAGTCCCATGGTGCTCAGAGCCATTTGAACCATTTTGAACAAGTTGATACGGATAAGCGAATGGTCGTTGCTCCACCATGATACGTTACGTAGAGTTGGCCTCATACGTTCGTTGTTAAGACTCCTTGATCATTTTCTTCATTGTCGCCGCCATAGCCATAAATTTGTTAAATGAAGGCGACACTTCACGAATTACGGTGTGTGTTTATTTAGACCTCTTCTTCGTTCCACATCTACTTCCAGCTTCTAAAGCCATTACCAAGTGTTGAGTTCGAACAAGGTATCGTAGTATGAAAATGGCGGTGTGTTTACGTCTAAATGTATACTCTTCAATCCACCTGAAGTATGTGGCCAAGGGAACTTCGTGTACCGCTGTCACTTCCTGCCTTCGCTGTTCCAGTCGCGAATGGTCCACGGGAAGAACGATGTTGGTAAGCCTCGGAGCTATCTCAAATCTCTCTCATTTTACCTTCGTGACCCTTTCACGAGATACACACAGTAGATAGCAGTAGGCGTGCGCTGGTCCGCAGGAAACTAGGCAGCCAATCCAGACTTTCGTCGTTATTAGAAATAATGCACGTAGAAATCGACATCTGGTGATTCGTACTCTAGTGTATTGAAAAACACGCAGAGCTGCGTAATTTTGCATTTCCCTTCGTTAATTTGTTCTGTTATTTGTCTGGCTTTCTCTGGTTTTTCTTTCTTTCGCCCCACCTCTCTCTCTCTCTCTCTCTCTCTCTCTCTCTCTCTCTCTCTCTCTCTCTTTTTCTCTCTCTCTCGGAATCGACTTTACCACAGCCTCCTGCATACTAACTGTGCAATAGAATTAAAATTAGTTGTATTTTATCAACGCTGTTCCGCCAAGTGCTCATAAGTCTTCTAACGTAGAAAAAAAATTCTTGGTTCTGTATACGCAAGGATACAGGGCTATTCAAAAAGACTGAACAAATTTCAAACATTCATTGCTTCCAAACTACAAAAGATAGAAACATAATTCCAATGATTCCGGAAAGAGAGAAGTTCAAATTGTTATACATTCAACGTGAGCACCATGTGCTACTCGACAAATATCAAAACGGTGGCTCATTTCCTACCATACACGATGCAGTTGGTATCTCGTTATCGTATTCACAGCTTCAACAACTTGATGTCACAGACTTTCAAGAGTTCAGGCGTAGGGGGGTAAAAAACGCAGTCTTTTAGGTAATCCCACAGATAAGTCACAATGTGTCAGGTCTGGAACCACGGGAGGCCACTGGCTATGAAGTTAGTCTCCCTCCACTTCTAATCCAACGTCCTGGAAGCTCAAAACACCGTTCCAAGAGGATGCATTCGGAGAGAAGGAGCAGACGATGAACTTCATCATCGGCGGCCTCCCAGGTCTCACCCTGTGACTTTTATCTGTGCGGTTACGCAAAAGACCGCGTTTTTATCCGCCCTATGCCTTAACTCTTTAAAATCTGCGACATCGTATTGTTGAAGCCGTGAATTCGATAACGAGAGACCAACTGCTTCGTGTGTGGCAGGAAATCAGCCTCTGTTTTGATATGGTGCTCACAATAATAGCATAAAAATTTCAACTTTTTTCTTTCCAGGAACGTTGGAATTGTTTCTAGCAATAAATCTGTTACTTCTTTTTGTTTTTGAATTGTCCTGTATTGAAGAGATCGCTTGACTTGCCGATAAATAAACATTATAGGTTTTTTTTTTGTTTTTTTTGCGTGGAGAGGAGGGCTGGGGGAAGTGGGTGGGGGGGGGGGGGGGGTGGCAGTCGCGGGTCTGGAACCTGACTTGTTTTATTCATTGACAGTATGAACAAACATCAACATGCATCGTATATTCGCTCAATACTTCGACTTGCTCGCTCTTACTGAAATCCCCGTTATATCCTGTGTCCCATTGGTATTTGTCTAATAGGATCTGCTACTGTGGAGTTTTAGGAAGAGGTAGGCAGTCACGTACCGAAACCTTATTTCCTTTGGAAGACACAGACGATAGAGCGTGACTAGCGAAAGGCAGAAGTCAGGAAGCAGCATATCACGACAATCTTTCAGGAAAAAAGGATGATGATGCCTTAACGCCCCGTCGAAGACGAGGTAATTACAGATGGAGCAGGAAATTGGACTGAAGAAGAACGGGAAAGGAAAACGGCCGTATACTGTATAAAGGAACTATCCCTACATTAGCAGCAGGCCGGTGTGACCGAGCGGTTCTAGACGCTTCAGTCTGGAACCACGCGACCGCTACGGTCGCAGGTTCGGATCCTGCGTCGGGCAAGGATGTGTGTGATGTCCTTAGTTAGGTTTGTCGTAAGTCTAGGGGACTGATGACCTCAGATGTTAAGTCCCATAGTGCTCAGAGCCATTTGATCCTACATTTGCTTTAATCAATTAAGGAAACTACGGAAAACCTAAATTTGGATGGCCAGACGAGAATTTTATCGGCGGTCCTCCTGAAAACTTCGGCTGCGTAGGATTTGTTATATCGAACTGATAGCTGATCAGATCTTATGCCCGTTTTCATATTACCTTCAACTTCAATACACGTACTACAATCAGTCCTATGTTCACTTCCGCTAGTACATGCCTCAAGTCATAAAAAACACACTTTTGTCAACCACTGAAATGGGAGTTAGTCTGTTGGCGTTCGTGTGGTTTTTAACACGAGACGTGTAATACCAGATATGTGGATACGATTGATTGTAGTAGGTGCATTAGAGATTATTCGTTTGCTTAACAATTCCTAAAGCTCGATACCACTCTTGCATAATCAAACTCTAAAAAATAAATCGTATGCTTCCGATGTGGGGCCTCACACATTACGAAGTTCATGGGTTCTTAACACTAAGCCATTTCTTGATCTGTCAGGATGTCGCATGCTCAATTTACGACTGAAAATTCACTTCGAATTTTTAAAAAATATAATCATTGCTTTCGGAAAAATGGGGGGGGGGGGGGGGAGGAGGAGGATAGCCTCCTGTTAACTAAGCAGAGCCAGTGTACGTAAACGGCATACTCCTAAATGGTTTATTTCAAAGCAGGTAAGAAGTTGGAAATTTGAATAGGGAAGACTATGTATTATGGATTGGGAACGTAGGGAATCAGTTGTGCAAGTGCGGAGGGCTGTCAGCAGTTGGCAACAAGCGAGGAGCCAGTCCGCAGACGCAGAGTTATGTGGGAGACAATCTGGGACAGCAGCGGCAGCTGTCGCCATCCTGCATCCGCAGCTGCTGGCGGCTGGGCGGCGCAATATCCGCAGGACACACACACACACACACACACACACACACACACACACACACACACCAGGTGGGCCCGCTCCACTTTGCGGCTACCTGCTAGGAGCTAGAGGACTTGAAGATTCTGGGTGATAGCTCGCACCGCAATGTGAGGCGAACGCGAGTGACACGCTCAGCGGTTGGGTCAGGAAACACGTTCTTGCCGGACACTTGCCAGCTACTAACAAGTAAACCTACCCAAGTGAGACACTTGGATTTTGATCGGCTTTGAATATGCTGTAGTGTAGAGAAAATTAGCAAGCACACACTTTTTATGCATGCCCATAAGACCGTTAATTCCTGAATAAATACCGTTGAAACGGTAATAAAAAAAAATTTAAAAAAAGATCTATGATTCTTAATGCACGTTGCAACGGTGCATCTAGATTTGTCGAAAACTCTTCTGTTTTTCATTTGGACATTTCGCTATTAGCAAAACATATAGCATCATTAATGCCAAATTCAATCATATATGACGAAGGTATATTCCAAAGAAGGACTTGTCAGAAATAAGCAACAAATATCTCTAAAGTGCTGTACGCGCACCTGATGTGTGTCTGCTATAGACATATTTCTAGCTTATTCTTGACACGTGCGTGCTTGGAATACCACTTCATCATATATGAATGAATTTGGTATTAATGGTGATAGGCTGTTGCTGTTAGTCAAACAAAAACTACTCCCGAGCAGGCTGTGAAGGCTCAACGGTACCGACCGGCCGGCGTCTTATACTCACCCCCAGGCGGCACTGGATGCGGATATAGAGGGACATGTGGTCAGCACACCGTTCACCCGTCCATACGTCAGTTTACGAGACAAGTGTTAGTTAAGTGTCGAACTGAAAAACAAAAGGGGTGAGGGAGGGGATTCCGGAAAAAATGACTTTTTCCACAAATCTGGGTGTACCGTTGTAAAGTATACTAAGAAATATAGGATATTCATTTGTAGCTTTCTTATATCGCTGACTGTTTCAACGGTATTCATTCAGAAATACTAAACTCAATTTCTATGGGGGTGTTTCTCGCTCTTAACGGCAGTTTGGACATGTACAAAAATATTTGTCTCTTATTCTGCTCTACTCAACATGTTCAAATCAAATCAAGTGTGTTCCTTCGGTAGGTTCACTTGTAAGGGCAGCGTAGAATTACGTGCGTGTAAATTCACTCCTATAGGATGCCTGTACTGAAACGCGTTTCTTCATACGTATTTGATGAAGAGGTGGAAGAATGAAATCTGGAAACCCCAGTAGCAAAATATTTTCTCACGAAATTTTTTCCTGTCTGTGTTAGCGTTCGGTTCCATAAGAGAGAGAGAGAGAGAGAGAGAGAGAGAGAGAGAAATATCAATGATTGCTTTTCAAGGGCGCCTATAATGGAAGCTTCCTGGCAGATAAAAGCTGTGTGCCGGGCCAGGACCCGAACACTCGAGCAGGGAACGTTGACCTTTGCGGACAAGTGCTGTACCAACTACATTATACAAGCACCTCTCACTACTCGCCCTCACGGCTCTATTTCGCGGGTAACACTTCTCCTACCTTCCAAACATCGCAGAAATTCTACTTGTGGGACCAGCGCTCATGGAACACTTGCATGTGAAGCTGAAAAGGTCCCATATACAAGTCCTGGTCTTGCTCACAGTTTTAATCTGCCATTGAATTTGAGATCAGCACATACTCCGTTACAGAGCGAAAATTTAACATGGATGCAAATGAAAGTATTGATATCGTACGGAAAACCTATTTTTCTGACTGACAATCTTGTTTGTGTAGCTGATTCCTTTGCCTTTACTATTTTCCTTCCTCCTTCCACCGTATTAAAACTATACAAATTATGTGGAGCGTTTTATGCAGACGTTACGGATCCCTTTTAAACCGTATTTTACCCCATATTTAACAGCAAAAAAGTTTTTTCAACTTGACGGTTTAGAGATGTGTAATGAGAATCGATAGAGGAGACAGGAAAGCAAACGTAAGCGTCACATAACAAACTGGAGCGAACAAGTAAATGTCACTGTAACGAAAATATAAAAAATCACAGTAGATACGACAATGAAAAATGCACTACATTGTAGAGCATCTCAAAGAATTTATTTATTTGTCATCAATACACCTCTAATTTGTAGCACGAAGAATATCGAGGCTATGTTCAATTTCTTGCCAAGTTCTTTGTAACATTTCCTCTGTTAATATTGTAATAGCATTAGTGATACGATGTCGCAACGTAGCAATATCGTCCACTTTGTTCACATACACGCAGTCGTTCATGAATCCCCACGGGAAGAAACCAAGCGGCGTAATGCCGGGTGAACGTGGTGGCCAGGCAGTGGGTCCTCCGTGTCCGATCTAACGGTTGGGAAATTTCGTATCCAGGAACTTGCGAACAGCCGTTGACCAGCACGGCGGAACTCCATCTTGTTGAAAAATTATGTTGGATTCCAAGTCTGGAGGGAACACAAACTGCTCCAACATGTACCGATACACTGACCCATTCGCTGTTTGTTCCGCAAAGAAGAACGGCCCAACAATATGTCGTGCATTAGCCCGCACAAGACGTTTAGTTTAGGGCTATCACGGGCATGTTAAATTACAACGTCCGTAATTTGCGAACCCCAAATCCAAACATAATGCCTATTAACCCTTACTGATAAATGAAAGGTTGCCTCTTCTGAGAACAAACATCTTTCCAAGAAGCTGACATCCATATCAGTACGCTGCAGCATATGTGCAGCAAATTGTTGTCGGCGTGGATTGTCGTTCGGCGTCAGACATTGCAAAATTCGCACTTCGTCAGCACACATACGAAGACGATGGTGAACACGATGCAAAGTTGATCGAGGTACATCAAGTTGCCTAGATGCTTGACGAATTGACTTACGTGGGTATCTGAAAAACGTTTGTCTCATGTCCTCCACTGTCTCTTCTGAAATTCCGTAACGTGCACCGCCAGAATGTTTCAGAACACTTCCTGTTGCCAGAAACTTCCTATACCATTCCCTAATTGTTTTCACATCAGGATGATCACAGTCATACACACGATGATAATTTCTTTGCACAGTAACCGGCGATTTTGTTTTTGCAAACCACACTACTGCTTAAGCGCGCTACTGCGGAGTCGCCATTTTCACTTCATGCGACCATGCTGCACTTGGCGACGATACTTGGCACTTCTGACGCGGGAATATAAATTCTTTGAGATGCTCTACAATGTGGTGCATTTTCATTGTTGTATTTACTGTGATTTTTCTCTCCGGAGTCCTTGAAATCAGGAAGGTTTGAGTGGGCACCCTGTATATAAAACATACCCACGCGGAAATCACACACAATGGAAATACTATACAAGGCAGTAATAGCCATCAATAATTGTGAAAGTACTTCTTAGAGGTGTGAATCTTAAAAAAATTTTCGCAGCGAATTGAATATTCAAAGAAGTTTCGTGCTTGCAGCCATTCGTTGTTTACTGCTTTCTACAATCCATGTTGCATCGACTGGGCGCTTGCCGGTTATCCTCAGGTAAGCCATCGAAGTCTGACGAAGACTTCCCCCGTTCATCAACTTACCAGCAAGCTGTGTGTATTCCTCTTTGTGTTAAAATCGTAATGACGGAAGCCGTTTGGAACAGGTGGTGATCTGTATTGAAAAAACGAACTGCCGGCGGGTAGGTCCGTCGCTGGTGGAACTGCGAAACTCAGCTGTCCTCGGTATAGTTGCTCACTATGGCCATCGGCTTGCTCTGTCGTGTTTGTTTTGAGTATATCGTGAAAATGATGGAGTTCAACGTATTATCCAACTGATATCCGCTGTCACGGTTAATGAGTATCTAACACGCATATTTCCACGGTTTCTTTAAAAATGGAGCCCCATAAAGATGTTGCGGTGACCAAAACTACTGTTTTTTTTATCATCCTCCATTGAATGTCCAGTGGAGATACAATACTCAGCAATAGTAGACGTAGACGTGATTGTAACAGGCGAGGGCAGCGTTGAGCTTCGGTGCAGCGTCTTCCACTGTGCGAGTGAAAATATGGAAATGTAGTCTAAGGTAAGTTCCTATGGGACCAAACTGCCGGGGTCATCGGTTTCTAGGCTTGCACACGACTTAATCTAACTTAAATTAAGGACAACACACCCACCCATGCCCCCCCTTCTCCCCTCCGACGGGGGAAGCCGCGCGAACCGTGGCAAGGCGCCCTTAGACCGCGCGGCTGTGCGCTTGGTCTGGCGTATAATTTTTGTGTGTCATACCACATTGGCAAGGTATTTTATAGCCCAACCTTTCGCAATAACAACTCACCCCTCATTAATCGCAGAATGTCTGCAGTCTTAACTTGGTGGTCAGAAAACTACTTGGGCCTGAAACATCTGCAGGATTCGGGCTGTCTTGAACGAAAGCACATACTGCCAACAAAAGGAAGACTAGCTAGACATTTTGCACCTTGGTCTCCTGTTGTTTATCCGTTTTCAGTTTTTTTTTGTCTTAGCTGATAGTGTCCTGTTAATCTAATGGGTCGAAAATCCATTTTCCCTGAACACTTTAGGTAGGCGAGCGCTTTACTCAAATTACTTGGATCTGAGATTGTGGGTGCTTTGTTGCCGAATATCGAAATCGTTCAGAATGTAATCCCACACGCTGGATTCAGTGGCTGGGTAGGAATGGGGTGGACAGTCGCTATCTTTTTAATTTAAATATCTAGAGTAGTCTCAATGATCACGTAGAACGACATATTTATCGTCCCATATTTTAAAAACTACTGCTCAATTCTTTTACATTGAAACAGTTCAAACGGAGCAATGAAGCATAAAAATACAATTTTTCAATTGTCATTTTTTTTAATTTAAATATAAGTGAAAACAGTGAGAAGAAAAAAAAAAGTAGTACATCATGCCCGGTTCGAATTGATGACACTAATAGCAGCAAAAACTACCTTCCTAACCACTGCTGCTCTGCGACTTGTACAACAAGCGCTAATCTCGGTATTGTTGAACTACGTTACTGAAATTTCAAATAATATGCTACATAATAGAAATGGTAAGTTCTCCTTCTCCCTTTTAAAGCAATATGATCTTAAGACCGAGATTAGATTCCATTATGGAACGTTGCCTAACATTTCTGCGTAGGAGAGCCCGCTTGTGATGACGTAAAAGTGTCAATACATATCTGATACAAACTAATATAAATAACAAAAACAGGAGCAGTATTTGTTTAGTGTGGGGTTCCGGTGTCGGATTATAAGTGCGCGAAGTGAATGTAAATGAGAATGAAGTTTCTTAATGATACATCTGAGCTCTGGTGTAAGTTAGCTGCAGTGTAGAGGAAAAAAAAAAGGTGCCAGTCACGTATGGTGCGGCGTACAGCATCCGATGTTACGCAAGGCACGGAGGAGGGCGTGGGGCGGTCAGGGTCGGTGGTCGCTGCCTCACAGGACTGGTTTGCATCCTGCCTCCGGCCGCGGATTCGGAACCTTGAGAGCGGTCTCGGACCGTAATTTTCCTGCCGAGGACTGTCGTGAAGGATGCCGCGTCAAATAACCTCAAAAGCGAAGCACGGCGATTACTTTTGCGTCGGGTGCGAGAACAGGTATACTGGCTCGAAATTTGACTTTCTGTTTACACATCTACGTGCATACTGAGGAAGTCATTGTAAAGTCAATAACAGAGGGTGCTTCTTATCAGTATTAGCGATTTGCTGTCCCAGTCAATTCTTGTCTTCAGCGAGGGGAACAACTTTCTATATGCCTCTGTATGTGGCCTCCCTCATCTCTCTTATCTTATTCTCGATTATCCTTTTCCGAGATACACTGAGTAAAACATGTCTTGAGGTACCTCCTAAAATCGTGTCTGATCTCTGTTTAGTTGACGTAATGCAGCAGCTCAACGTTGCATGACTCAACAATTCATTGGAAGCCCCCTGCAGAAATACTGACCTATGCTGCTTCTGTCACCGTACGTAACTGCGAACGTGTTGCCGGAGCAGGATTTTGTGAAGTGACTTCTGAATTATGTCCCATGAATGTTCGATGGGATTCATATCGAGAGATCTGGGTGGCCAAATCATTCGTTCGAACTGGCCAGAATGTTATTTAAACAGTTGCGGCCCAGTGAAATGGCGCCTTGTCATCCATAGTTTGAATGTGAAGTCCATGGATGGCTGCAAGAGGTCTCCAAGTAGCCAAACATAACCATTTCCAGACAATGATCGGTTCACATCATATCATAAGATTGTGGAGCCACCATCAGCTTGCACACTGTCTTGTTGTCAACATGGACCATTCGTGGGATATGCGCCACACTCGGACCCTACCGTCAGCTGTTACCAGTTTAATTCGGGATTCATCTGACCAGGCCACTGTTTTGCAGTCGTCTACGGTCGAACCAGTATGGTCGCGAGCCCAGAAGAGGCGCTGCAGGCGATGTCGTGCTGTTAGCAAAAGCACTCGCGTCGGTCGTCTGCAGAGGCCTCGCACATTAGATGTGATCTGTGACACACATTTTCCCAGCCGACCTATCCTCAGCGTTTACTTTGAATATCTGAACGCATGTGGGTTTTGCAAGCGACTGAGTTGGCCGCAGTGGGGACGGGTTGAGACGCAGCCGGGGGCTGTGGTCGGCGGCCACGCAGCCGTGGCCCGTGTCGGATTACGCAACGCAGAGCGGCCGGCCAGAGATAGGGCGCGCCTGATTACGGCCGCTTATTCGCCGCCGCCGCAACGGCCAATTGTCTTAAGCTCGTTGCAGAACGTCCGCCTCTTGCGCTGCACACTCTTATCTCACTTCCTTGTTCCTGCCTAAAGTACTGTTACAGGGTAAGAGGTGTCTTGAGTTTCCTTTTCAGTCTCATTTGGCCTCTATTTTATGCTCAAACTTATCCATTCTGAAACGTATTTGACGACCTTTTTGAATTGATAAAGGTATTACGAATCTTCGTTTTGTTTTAGTTAAAAATGTTCAAATGTGTGTGAAACCTTATGGGACTTAACTGTTAAGGTCATCAGTCCCTAAGCTTACACACTACTTAACCTAAATTATCCTAAGGACAAACACACACGCTCATGCCCGAGGGAGGACTCGAACCTCTGACGGGACCAGGCGCACAGTCCATGACTGCAGCGCCTTAGACCGCTGTTTTAGTCCAAGGAGACAAGCTCATCATCTGTCGTTTACGAGTTTAACATTCTGTAATTATGAAAGGAACCGTTTACGTGAACCACATTAGGAGATCTCTCTCTCTCTCTCTCTCTCTCTGTGTGTGTGTGTGTGTGTGTGTGTGTGTGTGGGTGGGTTTTAATGAGGTGTGTCGTGTGAATGCCTGCCACTCCGATGAAAAAGGCGGTACAAATGCCTGAGGTCATTTCAAACGAACCGATTACGGTTATGACGTAAAGGTTCGGCGCTCGCTCGCCCCCCTTGGTGGTGACGTAATAGCAGCATGTTGTTTTGCAGCGGCTTTGCTGCAGTGTATAGGGGATCGGGTGTCGGCCTGCCGGCCACTGGAATCGCGTAACGCAACACCCGCCGGCCACTTCTCGCTTTCCGAAACGCGATAGCGCGCGCTCCTCAGCATACCGCATCTCTGCTTAAGTGCTTCGGTCGGAGAGATTCGCAGGTTGTGTCCTACTCGTATTAGCCGCTTAAATGAAGCAGACACACACATGAATGAAGCATTTAGAGCGCAGCTGCCCTGCAGAAAGTCGCTATATCGCTAGAACGCTCGATTGGGGTCAGCTGATGAGCTACTCGGTGGCGAGAGAAATTTTCATCGCCGTAATTTAGCTGGTAACTAAGGGGAAAGATTTACAGCCAACAGTCACTTAGCGCTAATGACACGGTTTGATTTCAAACTCTCTCTGGTGGCCTTTTTGGTGAGGCCATATGACAGTGTTGATATTCATCCGTCTGTTGGATGGGTCCTTCAGAACCTGTTGTAATTGCATAACTTCGACAATTCGATAGTCATTTAAGGAGATGATTGCACTTCACTCAGCTATCAGCCTAAGTCCAGCTCTTGCAATTTATACTGAGCGATGACATGCTGTGGCACAATATCCCACAGGGAAATAAAATGTTCGGAAACTTAAGTAAATCTCCGTAAACTACTAGGCAGGATGCATACAGAACATCCTCATCCGGGACTGAGTTTTCATCCGCGATACTCGTATTCTTTAGTATGCAAATTTGCACTGTTATTCTCCCATGTTATATTTGTTCGGTATGCAGGCCATTTATTTACATACGCCAAAAGCATGAACCATGCTGTAATATCGACTGTCTGTAGAAACCAATCACACAGTTGCCCTCGACGTCAAACTGGCTTAGCAATAGTAAAATATAATTCATTTACAAACAAGATATTCACTAGTAATACTACAATATTTGCTAATGATTCTTCCTCGCTGTAAGGCCGTCGTCGAAGAAACTTTCCGGTTCCTGATGTTTCGTCCAGAGCTGCGCAAGACATCTTCGGAGGTGGTCCTGTGACGCTGAGTACTCGGCGTCGCCAAGAGCACCTCCGAAGATGTCCAGCGCAGTTTTTGACGTCAGGAACCGAGAAGTTTCTTCGACCGCGGCCATACAGCCCGGAAGACCCATCGGCAGCTATGACACCCGTTCGTGAAAGCCTTCGTTGTAATACCAGAATCTGACACGACTGTCGTGATTGTTTCCTCTGGAAATCACTGATTTTCCCTCTGCGTTTGCTGGACCCATTCGGAACGAGGACAAAGCTTTTCGACGACAAAATATTCTGAGAAAAAAATTGCACTTACGATCTGCTTTAGAACAACAGAAGCAACGGAGCACCCGACAATGACGTCACATGCAAAAGATTTCATGGATATGTTTTGTATCGCTGCGCTGAGACGACGTATTGACTGTTGTTAGTGGACGTCGATAAAAGTGCATGGTGAGTAATATAAGAATGGATAGTAATTTCCTTACATACGTTGCCATGATCCTGACTTTGAGACGTTTGCTTGATCTAACCTCTGAAGGGTATTGTGATTTGGCTCTGGAACAGTTATCTGGAAATGTCACGTTTTTACCTTAAATATTACAGAAAACAAAGCACTTCATATAGTTCAGGCAGTAAAGTTCTTCAGAGAATGTGACCGCATTATCAGTATGTAGAGTTCTCTCCGACGCTTCGGCCATTGTCGTAAATGACCTTCCTCAGGGTGCTTTGCTGACTCAGTGGCCGAAACGCCGGAGAGAATTCCACATTTTGGCAGTGTGGTCAGATACTCTGAAGAATTTTGTTGACTGTGGCAACGATCGCGGAAGCCTTATCTTAAATTCCATATGATTCATTTGTACTGAATTACAATTTTTTTCCTCAGTTATATAAACTAAACAATAAATTTTCCTGTCAGTGTGAAATTAACTGCACTAACTTCTCAATTAGTCCCTGAAGACAATACGGTTCTGATCGGCCGCCGTGTCAACTTGTGTTACGTGGCCTTCTCTGCTTTACGGAGGGGCGTGTGGTCGGCACACCGTCGCTTCCTCAGCTTTCCGACGTCTGCTTCTCATTCAAGTAGCTCATCAGTTGACATTATGAGGGTGAGTGCACCCCGCTGCTGCCCTCCCTCCTCCCCCCCCCCCCCCTCTTCAGAAATAAACCGTAGAAGTACCGGAAATAGAACCTGTTTCCGCATGACCCTTACAGTCTCAGCTGTGAAGGCTGACTTCCCTATCAGTATTATAAATGAATGAGCGACACTCACCGAGTCTTCTCCCAGATTTATTTCTTCGAAATTAGATATTTTGCGCTCAGCTGTACACTGAACACATCATTGTTCAAGTCTTGGCCACCTTCTGTTATCACACATTGTATCATAGTCTATTTCCTTAATTTTTCATTTCACATCCGATGTATTATTTTTTCACGTACTTACAAAAAGTTAAAAATAACGGAATATTCAAAATTTGTACCCATCATACACTTCTGATGCGGAACGGCAGCCCGCAACCTACTCTTCCCCCACAACAGCTGTCCTTATTCTTACTAGCTCACATGCTCTCTAGGGACATTCATGCATCACCATGGGCGCGCCTGTGTTTATGTATGGAGGAAAAGGAACAGGTTGCTTGCACTTCAAAACATTATTTTATGCAGCTGGTGCCCCACAGCTTGTACATATTTGAAAAGAGAAGTCATACTGAAGAATCGAGAACAGTACATGGTGTAAACCTTTATTCACTAACAGTTAGATCAAACGATGATCATCAGATACCATAAAATTATTTACGTCATCGTGCGTAGCAGCGTTCTTACTCTGGCATGCCTTTTTATTTTATTTTTGACATCACAGTGTGGCTGGTATAAATTTTATGGTTGGTGGTGATGGTGCTCGATATCTACTTTCACATACATACTCCGCAAGTAACCATACAGAGCATAACGGAGATTACCTAGTACCGCTGCTAAGCGTCCCCTTTCATATTCCACTCGCAAATGGAGCGAGGAAAGGACGAGTGTCTTTAAGTTCCCGTATGAGCTCTGATTTCTCTTTTCTTGTCTTCGGGGCCCTTACAGGAGTTGCACGTTGGTTGTAATGGAATCCTTCTGCAGCGTGTCGCAGATGCCAGCTGTCTAAACATTCTCAGTAGTGTTTCTTGGAAAGAACGCATTTTCTCTGCCTCGTGATGACTGGGTTTTGTGTGATGTCCTTAGGTTAGTTAGGTTTAAGTAGTTCTAAGTTGTAGAGGACTGATGACCATAGATGTTAAGTCCCGTAGTGCTCAGAGCCATTTGAACCATTTTGAAAGAACGCATTCCCTGCAGGGATTTTCGTCTGAGTTCATCTAACATTTCCAGGATATTCGCGATTTGATCGAACCTACTGCTAGCAAATCCAGTAGCACGCTTCTGAATGGCTTCTGTGCTTTCCTTTAATCCCACCTGGTGGATCCCAAAGATTCGAGCATTACTCAAGAACTGGCCACAGAAGTGGTTAGTAGGTAGTCACCTTTATAGATAAGTTACACTTTCATAGAATTCTCCCGGTAAACCGAAGTTTACCTCACACTATTGCAGAATGCGAGGTAAATGCCTCCCCGACTGTCGGTTGAGTTCAAACCCGAAAGTTAAGTGACAGTGTCAAGAAGCACACGACCAATACTGTATTCCAACATTGTCGGACTGTTTTTCCCATTCGCCCGGTTAACTTACATTATTCCATATGTAGAGCAAACTGCATTGCATCACACCTAAAAGAAATTCTATCCACGGCATCCAGTGTCTCCTACAATTTCTCGAAGACAACACTTTAGCATACACTGCAGCGTCATCAGCAAGTAGTCGCAGATGGTTGTTCACCCTGTCCGTGACGCCGTTTATGTGTATAGTAAATAAGATCCGTTCCTTGGGGAACTGCTGACGGTACCCAAACCTTCGAAGAAGGCTCGCCGTCCAGGGCAACCTACTGTCTTCTATTACCTTAAACGCCTTGGAGACGCTCACATACCGACGACGACGACGACGACGACGATGATGATGATGACGATAATGATCGAAACTTGTAGTTAGTAAATATGTTTCATCACCAGATTTTGGCGATACTGATGTGTATTTGAGGTGTGTGTGTGTGTGTGTGTGTGTGTGTGAGCGCGCGCTCCTTGGGAAACACGGAAGAGTCAGTGCGACCTGCGGCCTCTCGTAGCCAAACGCGGCTCTGGGCTACGTCAGGCTGGTCAACCCACGCCCGTCTTCGCAACCGATACGCGGCACAAACAGGGTCCGGCCGACCTCGGCTGCCCTTGTCGCAAGCAGCCCGCGATACTCAAGACCACCAGCGCAGAAATAGCCGTGACGGAGCCGTCTGCCTTGATATCCTTCATCAAAATGACCACTTTTGCAACACTTTCTGAATGGGTAGTACATTTCCAGTGACGTATTCGCAAATGTATCCTAGCTAATTTCAGTGGGAAAGTGCCAGTATCTTCAAAGTTACGATCTCATTGTGACAGGATGGGACAATAGTTAGTAATGGAAAAATGGAAATGAGCGTTTGGCGTCATTGGCCGGGAGGCCCCTGACGGGGCAGGTCCGGCCGCCTTGGTGCTGGTTACATTCGACGCCACATTGGGCGACCTGCGCGCCGGATGGGGATGAAATGATGATAAAGACAACACAACAGTGCGAGAAGTTCAATCTCTTACGACATGCAATATGATTCTAACATGTGTAACAAACATTGCGGAGTGATTTCTAGGATCAGAACAAAACATTTGCTAAATGTCCCACAAAGGGCTGAAAGTGAAACATGTAGGCCTAAGCGCTGCCCAGAATGTGGGAAAAAGTTCACTGGACAAAATATGTACTCTTCTGCAGATATTCTTGATTTTATACATGAAAGGTTAATTTAGCTTCCTTCCTGTACAAGCGTAGATTTCTTCTTTTTCCATATGTCCTATTAATTTAACGGTTTTTCGAACAATCAAAATTGAAGAGGTCTCTCTGTCGCCAAAGAATGTAATGCTGCTACGTCACTTTTGAAGTGAAATTGGAGTGGTTGCATTTAAATAACGTAAAAAAAAAACTTTCCGGACTTTCCCTGAACGCATTAAGAGATTCTATTTTATTGGGTTCATACCAGTAGATATTTATCACCACACGTCATAAAATTTCCCACCAATCCAAAGTAGTTATTCAGCGTACCGGATCGGCATACCTCTGGTTTTTTACAGAATGACTGCGCGTAAACAATACATGTAAGAATGACACATAGCAGTGGATATAGCTTCTGAGAAAGTTTGTTTTGCACTAGGGGCAGGTGTGGCAGAACATGGAGGCAAATCGTCCCCTCCGTAACATCGGTTTAGCTAGCGCCTGCATATAGACAACGGAATGAACAGATTTCCAAAGCGGACTGCTGTTCCGCCTTCACGTAAAATTCGTGTTAGATTCTTCAGTGAATTATACACCCTTATTGAAATTTGCCACATCACAAACGATATCCGTATCGAACACCTACAATGTGATTTAAGGACTTGGAGAAATGCTCTATCCCCTGATGTGTGTCTATTTTTCTGTATGTCTCGTAGTTTTTGCGGAGCCATATTCTGAAACCCGAGAGTACTTTCATTTTTTCATGCATTATCCTGGTCGTTGTAAGAAATCGACGATGATAGGAACAACCTGTTTTGAAGCCTTAATATCTGCGGAAAATTTGTGTGTGAACACTAGGAAACGTCTTGAATAAACGGTCAGACAAAGTCGTTTCAGGAGCAACACTTCGAACTTGAGATTCAGAAAAATCGAATAACAAGAACAAAACATGTGAAGAATATGGCGATATGGTTACTTTGGCTGTGTGGGAATAGCCTTGTTGTCTATCTGTAGTTGAATTACAGCCATTGTGTATAAAAGTAGGAACATGAAGCTGCAGATGAGTGTATAAAAATCAAATCCCTGGCTGCTTTAGAAGGGAAGTAGACCCCTAATAATAATATCTAGCACATGCAGACTACTTGTCTGCGTTATCAAAATTACGAGACCATTGGAATCAAACAGTTAGATATCCTTAAAAAATGCTCTGAAAAAGTTATCTTAAAGTTTCCAGCCAAAAAACTCAATTTTTGTTCCGAAAACTCTGCATACAATAATTTTCCGCAAACTAAAATCAAATTTAGTGTGTTCTGCAGTTTAAGAACTAAGGCGAGAGCCATGCAACTAGTGGGCGTGAAACAGATATCTCATAGAATTCCTCTACAGGGACTACCGAAGAATTTACTACGTCTACAACAAAAAGTTTCTGCGCATACATACAAACACCGGACGCTACAGAAATATTCAAACTGTAAGCTGTGTACGCCAGAGAGCCTCTTACATTTCACGTAAAAGACGACATAGAAAACTTCCTGTAAGACGTGGAAAAGGTTCTCTGTCCAAACAGAACGGAAAATCGCTGTAGACTATAATCCCGAAAAAATAAAAAATAAATTCCCAATCTCGTGGCAGACATCGGTATAAGAACATTAAAACGTTACGGACAGATCCACAGACTCCCAGCAACAAGACTTACCCCTCAAAAATTTAATTTAAATGGGAAGTCTGAAAATTATACCCTGGATTCAGCAAGTATAAAAAGATCTAGAGTAGCGCAGGTAAATCCCTCGGAAGTCTGAAGAAAAACTATTACAGAGGAAAGATGAAGAAGAAGAAGAAGAAGAAGAAGAAGAGGGAAAAATCTGACGGATGGGTTGCCGGAAGAAAAACTACGAAGAAAGCAGGAACAAAATTGACTGCAAAAGAAAAGGAATTCACGGAGACAAAATTAAAGCTGTACGAAATCTTAGAAAATTGAACCATACAGTTTTACGCGCTTCAAAAACACGAGCCTCTTAGGCACCGCCATCCAGTCTGCTCAACGCTTGTGCGAGTTGTTGGAGAGTGATTGCGGCCTTTAATAAATTGAAAGTTAATTCCCGCAGCTTGTTCTTGCCAGCCCTCGACTAGTACGAACAGACACGCAGGTTCGACGCAACGCTGATTTGCGAATCGCGTAATTAGCGTGGGCAGCGGCACTGCCTTTTTAATGCGGTCTCATTTGCTGGCGTGGGGTAACCAGGTCAAGCGGCGTTACGCAAAGGTCACTCCAGTCGCCTCTTTTGACTTCTGTTGTGGAAATGACGCTACACAGCGCAGCTTTGTAAGTGCAGCACCCGTCCTCGACTTTCTCAGCGTTTTCTTTCTACGGTTCACCCGTGGGTTCCTTTTTTCTATGAATAACCGTACCACGACAATCATTGACAAATTTTTCTCAAACTCTTACTGATAGAACTGTAACACGGTAGTATAGAAACTTCTTTGCGCTGCTAAGATATCAAATTACATTACGGATTCCCATATACTGTAATTGCGCATCATACTTTGTTAGAAAGAGGCGACAGTTTTGACAGCGTTCATTGACTGCTTTCTAGAGATATTCATTCCTAATTGCAGTATGTGTATGATTCTAAGAGCTAGGCCGAAAGTTATGTGAAAGTGTTTTTGAAATATGTTGAAGGTTCGAAACTGACGAAGGAGATGACCCTATCACACATAGGCTGTCCTCGGCCCACTGTAACGGACAAATATTTGGAACGAATGATTGAAGTGATATGGCCAGAAGGGAAGTATTTGTGTAAGAGTATCATTCCGAAACACTGTCCCCGCAAGAAAGGAAACACACGATGTAAGTCCAGGAAGGAATAAAGTTTGGTACGGGAAATTCTAATGCATGGTCCTTACAGTTGAGATTTTTTTCAGTTACCACTTATTTAACCTTATCAAGAACTGAGTGTGATGTGGTCAGTCTGTCAGTTACACAAGTGGGATTTTAAGTTTATGGAGTTCTCCTCTGCGGCTTTTACTAGTTTCTACGCAATAACCGGAAAATGATACATGTAGGTTAAATAATACATAAATTTTCTTTCCCTTCTCTTAAAAAGGATAAACATTACTATTGTGTATTTATCACACGACTGTATATAAGCGGTGTTTTAAATCATGGAAATAAATCAGGAAATCACATTGTGTACAATGACAATTGAAAACTTTTATGTGGTGGAATTAAAGTTTAAGACACTTGCTAGATAACATCGTTTGCCGACTGATTCTTAATACAAATCGTTCACGAGGAATGTCACAGAATGTAATGAGTGAGAATTTACTATAATCTGCGTATCCTGACTTCTACAGGGAATGTCACTTACAGAATGCGTCGTGTGAGGACTTGCTATGATTTATCCATCCTTAGTTGGCCAGAATGACTAATTAGGTTTGAAAGGTCTATATTTAGTAACAAATTTGGTCAGTACTACACAAATACTGAAACTGGCTGTATTCATGGGGAGATTGCTATGTTTTTGTGACACCCAACAGTTTCGTGAGCCAGATAGTTCTAATAAATGACACAAGGAATTCTTGTGCCAGTGAATTGCGTACTACGTGAGTAGGACTCGTTTCGCTACCGAGGCTTCGAAAATACGTACTTGGCTGTGTGGCTGACCTGGCAAGTGACATTTTTTAATGTTCGTTTCTGGTTGGAGTCAACTTGTTTGATCTGCCTCCGTGTGTT